>NC_135640.1:23613573-26459823 GCF_053574225.1 Canis aureus | reverse complement strand
CCAAACACAAAAGGGCAAGTATTGTAGGATTGCATTTACATGAAATATCTAATGGGCAAATTCATAGAGACAGGAAGGAAAGTAGAGAGGCTCAGGAGAGGGGGAATGGGGACTTTCCGCTCAATGATTACAATTTCTGTTTGGGGTGATGAAAACATTATAAATAGTGGGGATAGTTGCAAACACTGTAAATGTAATTAATGCCACCAAATTGTGCATTTACGAATGGCCAATATGGGGACACCTGGGTGGCTCAGTAGTTGAGCATCTGCCTTTGGCTCAGGTCATGATCCTGGGGTCCAGGGATCAAGTCCTGCATTAGGCTCCCTGCAGGGAGCCTGCTTCTTCCTCTGCCTGTGTCTCTGTCTCTCTGTCTCTCATGAATAAATAAAGAAAATTCTTAAAAAATGGCCACAATGGCAAATTTTACATCATGATATATATTTTACCACAATAAAAAAAGGTGAAAAAACAGTTCTTGAGTTAAAAAAAAAAAAAAAAGGAATGCAGTATGGATACATGCTACAATATGGGTAAACCTTGAAAACTTTTCACTAAATAAAACAGGCCAGTCACAAAAGACAATATATTGTATGATTCTATGTAAAATGTCCAGAACTGGTAAATTTATAGAGACAGGAAGTAGATTAGTAGTTGCCTAGAGCTAGAGGCCAGGGGTGGTGGTAAGAAGGGGTGAAGAGAGGAGTAACTACCACAGGATATGGAGTTTTTTATGAGGGGGTGAAAATGTTCTAAAATTAATCATGGTAATGGTTGTACAACTCTGTGACTATGTTTAAAAAACATCAAAATGTGTACTATTAATAGGTAAATTGTATGGTATGTGGATTATACCTCTAGAAACCAAGAAAATTATTTTTTGTGTATTTTTCTGATGATGAGTTGGACATTTTTTTCATATTTATTGGACATTCGTGTTTATTCTGTTGTAAATGACTTGCTCGTCTTCTTTGCTCTGTTTTGTTTTTGTTTTTAGTAACGTAAAGATTCAGTTGTAGTCCACATTGACAAGTATTTTTTGTAAGTACATTATGTTTTCGAAGTTGGTGCAAAATACTGCGGATGGCATGCCTCAAGCCAAAAGAGAAGGCCGGTCAGTTCTGAAGGTGCTGACAGCCTAACAGGTTGAATTAATTTCATTTGTAACAGAGTAAACACAACATGGAAGAGTAACACAAAGAGAAGACTCCTTGATTTTTCAGTGCTGTAACTGGTGCTTTACAAATATTATCTCATATAATCCATCACACCCATTTACAAAGAAAGGGGATCAACTTGCTCAGGGTTACACAGCCAGCTGTTGCAACTAGAATTTGAACAGAGTTCTCTCTGCCTACAAAGTGCTACTCCGTCTTAAGTGCCCCCTGAAGAGTATTGATCGCATACACATGACCAATAATAGGAAGCTATGACAATGCCCTTTGTATTTTCTGAGCTCCAGACACCTGGGACTGGAATAATGCTGAGCAGCCACTGGCATTATGAAGTTGGAGCTGTCTGAATATACATTTTGTTCATTGCTCCCTGGGAGGCCAAGCGGAGAGATTTATCAACAGAAGCATAAATTCTTCAAGGTCCCTCAAATGTCCCTGTGAGGAATGATGCATCTCCTTGGGTCATAAGAATTGCACTTGGACATCTCTGCTCAGCCAAAGTCCTGATTCAGAAGGCAGCAGTAAAAGGTCAGATGTCACAGAAACCTGTAAATGACGAAGTTACAAAAAAAAAAAAAAAATGACACAGCCATCGAAAGAGCTCACGAATATCATCTTTGGCAAATTTGAAGATTCCAGAGGCTTATATTACACACCTGTGTCATGATGGATAGTGTCATGCAAGGATCAAATTTTCAAAAGACCTCAGAGTTTATCTAGTCAAACCTTTCGCTTTAGAGATGCAGCAGCTGAGATCCTAAGATTTTAATTAACTACTGTACTTAGAAAAATCTCAGTGAGGGGAAGATAGAACAATTTCTGCTGACTCCAAACTCCTGCTAGATTTGTTGCCCTTCCTCCTCACTCTGAAAAACCTCCAAAGTCAGTTTTCAATGGCAAAACCTCAGTCTCTGAATTTAATATTTTTCGGCTGTCTACGCTGTACTGGGAATTGTTCAACTCTAACTCCCTTTAGCCATGAAGGCTGGGAAAGAATATAATTCTCAGCACTGCTCATGTTTTCAAGTCACATGTCCCCAGGTTGCTAAAAATTTCTAGTCTGTGAAACATGAAATGAAATGCCAAGATGCTATTTTTGATTGACAACGAAAGCAAGGGAGCAGATTTATATCCATTGGCAAAATCTTATGATGACAGTGAGAAATTGCCAGTGATGAGACATAAATGTTACCACATCACATTGACGAAGGTTCCACCTTTCCTATTGATTGAGAGGACAATGCTTCCCTCTGGCCTCCGGTCTCTAATATTCCAAAATCAGACATTTAATTTTATTTTTAAATTAATCATAAACAAAATGGTATTGTTAAGTGTGATTCAGCAAGGAAGAGTAAAAAGAACCACAAAATGGGAAGGAAACACATACTTTTTTTTCCCAATCGTTTTCCATTTATAAGCATAAACGGAAATTTTTCACTTGGAATTTAATCGTTTTAACACAATTTAATTAAAAAAATACTTCTATGATTGAGAGTGCTTAGAAAATGTATATGAACTAATGTTTCAAGTAGAGAAGATATTACAAAGGATAAAACCTAGTTCAAAAACTATTAATGTGTTTTTTGATCCTTATATACATTCTAGGACAATAGAACGGATTGCTCTAAAAAAAGAAAGTATTCATTTAACTTAAAAAATAATACCTCATGCATTTTTATATCAGCCAATCCAGTGCCCCAGTAGCAGACAATTTAAGACAAGTATACTTAAAAAATCAGGAGGGTACTCAAAATGCTGAAGTGTGTGGCATATTCACATAGCAATACAGAATTTTGCTCCACTCTTTGATTAATGAAAGTAATGGTCAGACTTAAAAATACTTAATATATAATATGTAACATATTTATATTTTGCATATAATATGTATTTGTTATATTATTATTAATATATATTTACATTTAATGATTATTAAATAAGTGAGTATGTAATGCAATTGGAAACCATTGGAAAATTCCAAATATACTTCTGCATATATACAGATAGACATATATATCCTAAATTAAATATATATTTTGTATACAAATATATATCAAAATAAAATTCACGTATACTGACATTAAGCAAAAAAAGCTGACACCTTCTCTTTTTCCAATTAATTCATTAATTGGTCATTTGTTTTCACAATCACGTAGATACAAATACAAACAAGATTCTGCACTTAGATGGGCAAGAAATAACCTGCAGTATCATCTTTTAATTTTAACTCCTCTTTTATTGCCCCTCATTTTCTAAGGGATTAGACTCCTTCTGGACTTCAGTGTTTTTATGTTGATTTTTTTCCCCAGGTTGATTTTATTTTCCTCTTTTAAGTTGATGCCATTGTTTGCTGACATTAGTGAAATGTGATTTACGGCACCATAACCAGCCAACTGAAGAACGTATTAACTGGAAACTGGGAATGCCAGCAGTAAAAAAATGTCAGGATTCACTAAAAATAAAAGTTTTCATACTTGCAGTTTAGTCACCTTTGTTTGGTATAAAAATCTCTTACTTCAGCTCATTGTGAGTTTATTTTCTAGGGATTTGTTTTGTTTTTGTCTTTGTTCTTAAAGCATAGTGGAGAGAACAATTAGATGCAAAAGTTATTTTTTAAGAACTTTTTTTTTTTTGTAGCCCATCAAATTTCAGTATACATGGTTAATAACCACTTGAAATTGCTATGCCAGGAGAAACTTTTACCTAATTGCCTGCCAAGGCTCATAAAGCACCTCTATGTCATTGACAATTCATTGGTCTACTGATGCCATAACTCACATTGATATTTTCTGGCTCTAATTTCTCACTCATACTGATGATCACTTACTTTGATTTTTTTTTTTACATTTATAAAATTAAGAGCTATGCCTCAGCTATACAGATTTTAGTAGATTCTATACATTTTCTCCTAAGTGTATTTTCCCTTTTCCTACAACACACATGCATGCACACACACACGCTTTAGATAGTTGAATATATTCTCCTCCGAGTGGAAATTTTTCATTAAACTGAAACATTTTGGGACACCTGCTTGGCTCAGCTTGTTAAGTGTCTGCCTTCAGCTCAGGTCATGATCTCTGGGTCCTGGGATTGAGTCCTGCATTAGGCTTCCTGTTCAGCAAGGAGTCTGCTTTTCTCTCTCCCTCTCTCTCTCTCTCTCCCCCTCTATCCCTCCCCACCACTCATTTTCTCTCTCTCTCTCCCTCTCTCTTAAATGAATAAAATCTTTTTAAAAAATTAAAAATAAACTGAAACATTTCATTTTCATATTGATCTACAGGTTCTTTTAAAGCTACTCCAAAGTCCCTCTTCATGTGACATAATAGCGACCAAACCACTTTATCTCAGAATGCCTGAATTTTTACAAGATCCCAGGTAATGAGTTACTTTCCAGTATTGTGTCATGAGGATTAGTGGCCAGAACCAAATCACACATCAGTTCTTTCCACAGGAGCACACATCTCTGTTGGTACAGAGTGCTCTGCAGCACCCAACATCATGCAAAAGGAGACAGCTCAGATCAGGACATCTCTGTCGCTTTCCCCTAGATGATGGTGAGGTGTGAAGAAAGTATGTTCACACCTGCCAATCCTGCCAAACGTCATGCTCTCCTGCCGCACACCAATTAGTTTTACATTCTCTTGAGGAAGGCACGAGTGTGAAAAGCTGTCTTTTGCTAGTGACATAACTGTCCTCTACTACCTCAGAGGAGAGTAGCATTCATCTTCACTAGTGGGATAGAGAAAAGTTTGAGGTGCAATGGGAAATCATTCTTGTAAGGAGAAAAGTTTCCTTGGATGTGTCAATACGTTATTAACTCAGTAAACATGGCACCCCATATCCAAGGGGATCAAACTCTTCATTCCTCAAACTCCTAATTCCTCTCAACAGTACTTTCTGCACTTTCTGAGACATTTAAAGACTCAAGAAAAGGGTGGGTACTTGGTCAATGAGGGCTATGTAACCTCAGGCTGGTCAGGTTAAATGGCAAAAAAGAAATTAGTCATTGTACAAAAACTGGTCACCTTCATATAGCTATAGTGGTGCCACACAGCTTACAATTCTGACTGAAAAATGTACACTTGGGTCATTTTCCAGAAAGTGACTAAAATGTTACATAGCAATGGCAATTAGTCTAATCTTTTCTTTTTGTTGTTTTTAAACCATACAGCTTACGATGATAAGCTATTGAAGTTACAGCCTTCACTGACCTCACAGATCTTGAAGTAACTCAACAGCCATCTGAATGACTAAATAGCCATCAAAGAACTGTTTGTAAAATCATTTTCTACATCAGAGATGATCTCACTAACCTCCTCAGGAGAACCAGTGCCTCCCCAAGTTTTTCATCCAGGACTGCTACTACTTCTGTCACTTTTTTCAGTCATATGAACTTTAAAAAATTTTTTTTTAGTTGTTGCTTCATTAAGAGTCATGTTCTCAAAAATTTCAAAAGAAATTTTATGCTGTCAAGTCATCACTCAGCATTCATACAGGTGTTACTGTGATTTACAGGAAGAAATATATATATTTAGACTGTCTCATTTCTGGGACAGTCTCCTAAAACTTTCAGAATTTCCTAAAGGTTTATATTTTTAAGATTTTTAAAAAAGATTTTATTTATTTATTCATGAGAGAGACACACAGAGAGAGAGGGAGAGAGGCAGAGACAGAGGGAGAAGCAGGCTCCATGCAGGGAGCCCGAAGCGAGACTTGATCCTGGGACTCCAGGATCACGCCCTGGGCAGAAAGGCAGGCGCTAAACCGCTGAGCCACCCAAGGATCCTGAAGATTTTTGTTAAGTAATCTCTATACTCAACATGTGGCTCAAACTTACAACCTAAAAATCAAGAGTTGCAAGTTCTACTGACTGAGTCATCCAAGTGCTCCAAAAAAGATGGCTCTGGTTATGTTGATGAGGAGACTTTTGTAAAGCACCTAATGAAGAGGGCTGGATGTCAACTGGGAACCAATCCAGTGATGATTATACTATTGGAACTTTCAATCCCACCCCTCTGATCTCAGAGGAGGGGAGGAGGCTGAAGATTGACTTACTGCCAATGGTCAATGATTTAACCAATCATGCCTATGTAATGAGCATCCATAAAACAATGTTTCTCTGAGTTCTGTGAGCTGCTGCAGCAAAATCAAACCCAAGGTGGGAGTCATTGGAACTTCCAACCCGTAGCTATTCAGTCAGAACCACAACTGGACTCTCAATTGGTGTCTATGGTGGGGAAGGAGGAGGGGGTCTTGTAGAATTGAGCCCCCAACCTGTGGAATCTGACACAATCTCCTGGTAGATAGTGTCAGAGTTAACTTGAACTATAGGACACCCGGGAGATTTGTTTGGTGGTTTGGAAAAACACATATACATACACCTTGGAATTGGATACAGAGTTGCATATGTGCCTTTAAGGGGATAAGAATCTGAGCCCTAAAAGTTGTGAGCTTTTCTGTGATATGAATAGTGAGGATGGATATAAGGGGAAAAAAGAAAACATCAGTGGGCATAGAAACAATCTGTGATGAAGGGCTAATCTTCAATTAGTATTTAAAAATAAAAACAAAAGAACATCTTCGAAGTCCAAGATACACATAATATAAGTCCACTGAGTCCACACTTGGATGTCATGCAGTGTCAACTTGCTATCAAGTTCTCTTGATGTTCACTCTCAATCACTCTCCCAGGACCTGAGAAGCAATTCCCAGGTGACTGCCTCACCTCACCAGTGAAACCAGCAGCCGTTTCTCATGGGCCTGCTGGTGTGTGAGACCTGGCCGAGTCTTAGGATCCAAGTTGCCAGTCTTTTCCCAGGAGGTGGCCCCCAGAGTGTGATTTCTTGGCTCTAGGTCACTGTGCTTCAGCCTTCCAGGGGAGCCTGGAATGCTGATTCCCAGAAGAGAACAGCCTCTCCCAATCTCTGCCAACCTCTGTCTCACTCATCTAGAGATTTCTCTGGTCCTGAGGACTGGGGTTGTGCTCTCACCTCCCAGCTAATGCAGCTTCCCGAAACATTTGCTTTTCTCTGTTAATAGCTCGTTTCACTGCTTGGAGAAGCTCAACTGCTTTCTCTACGCTTTTGGAAATGATGAGATGGCCATTTTAGGTAGAGTAAGATGATAGGCTCCATGATCTTAATTTCTCTCTCTCCTCTTATGGCTCAGATGTATTCCAGAGCCTGTTCCCTGGCCCACTTTGATCCTCCTGCTCATTGTAGGTGCTCAGTCTGAGAAATGCAACCTATACACAGCTCATTTAAAGAGCTTAGGTGATTTCCATACGCCAGACATATCAATACTTCCTTTACCAGTCCAAATCCAATTTCGCTCCTAACTGCAGGATGCTAACTCTTGCCACCTGCGATCTTGGCACAAAATTTGACATCAAAAGCCACACGTTCAAGAATGCTGTCATATATAAAGACAGGAGAGCTGTTCTCTCACATCCCTTTAGGAGGGAAGAAAGAAGATTTATGGACTTTCAGTGGCATTTTTCCTGACTCCTCGTGACTGTCTGGACAGAAATAGGGAAGATTTATTTTCTGACTAGCCCTCATATGTGCAAGCTCAGTCATCTGCAACCCAGCTAATTAGAAAGGTCAGTGGTACCTTCTGAGCAAAGTAGAGAAACAGACCTGAGCCAAACTGCAAATGTACATATTACTGATGACGATGCCACACTGAAGCAGTGGAAGGACTAAGAATAATGCTCATGCCTGCTGGAGAACCTTTGTGAGACATTTTTTAAGTCAAAGGAGTGAATGCTACTTCTTGGAAGGGTCACTGTCAGCAGGCTTTATGCAAAATTAATAACAGAGTGTGGTTGGTACTATGCTTCATTGTTCTCATGGAAGGAGATGGCGGCGTTATGAATAAAGGACAATTATAAGGATAAGAAAGAAGAGATGAAATATGAAATATTCCCAGCTCAATAGCAGACTATAGCTGAGCATACAGAAGCTACAAAATGCCACCTCTTTCCTCTAGCGTAATAAAGGGTATCATATTTCTTGAGCATTTGATATGTTCTAGACATTGGATTAAGGTGATTTTCTATATTATAAAAGCAATATACGATTGTCCTCTTTTTTGTAGTTGAGAAAGCAGAGATTCAGAGAAATTAAATAATGTTTAAAGCCATACAATCAGCAATGAGAAAAGCTGGGACTAATGTCTGTCTGAATCCAAAGCTTATTCTCTGTGTACCAATTACCCCTGCAAAGCAGTGGAAGGACTACGGATAATGCTCACGCCTGCCAGAGAACTTTTGTGAGACATTTTTTAAGGCAAAGGAGCTTTGATATTAGATCACTATATATATCACTGCTACTTCAGTTCTACTTTGCTATCAAAATTAAATAAGTATGAATTAATATTACATGAGATTATAATAAAAGCACTAGGACAGTGCATAGCCTTTGTTTGTTAAATCGTACAGCACAGAAATAATATATGAAACTTAAATATATGGTATATAAATACAGACAAAAATCCATTTATCCTTCTATATTATCCAAACGGATGTTCTCTAAAGAGCTGCATGACATTTTATTCTATTAGATTACATTCCAATGTAAGTATTGTTAAGTACACTCAGAACTTCAATACGTTTATTTATCTGAGAGAACTTGATGGAAAAAAAAATGCAACTTCTCTAGAACATATCAGGATTTAAGAACAATAGGAAATTATGCTACCCGTGTAGATTGGAATATTTTATGAAGCCTGTTGCTACTGATGTGATTGTTATTTTATCTATAATAGGAAGCTCTACTGAAAATAACCCAGGCCATCTGGGCTGCAGGTTCAAAGTTCTACCTTCATTCCCAAGTGATGGGTTTGACATGTCTCCAGGCATAGGCATCTGTCTTAGCTGTAAATAAGAACCTTTTCAGAACCTATGTTTGTGAATATGTAGATTCTTAGACCTTACCCCATAGAGCTTTTGCTCCAATAGGCCTCAGGTAAGCCCCATGGATCTGCTTTTCAACATACATCAGTTTCTGACACCAGGTGGTCTAATGCCTATTGACTGAGGATTGCTAGACTAGAGGATCCTTCCCTCTAGTTTGGAATGAATTCCTCAAATTCTTGCTTATACTTAAGGAAGGGCTGCCACAAGGCTTTCCAACTGACGTTTTCCCAGCTTCTCAAACTGCTGGAGTATTGCTTAAACTGAATCAAGCCTATACGTGATAAATCCCAAGGACATAGCTGGCAGGAGATTGGCCTTTACAAGCAGGACTGTTGAAGTTCTGTTCAGATAGGAAGTTGTTTCCTCTTACTTGCTTTCCTTCCTACTCTAGGCTGTCCTAAAAATAAAGCTGTGAACTAGAAGAATTTGGTCTTTATATCTTACTTCCTATGTCTTTACCACTTCTAAGTTCAATATCCAAACCACACGCTGGAAACTAAAGCTTCTTAGCTACTCAGGATCATCAGCTGAGGCATCCAACTAAAGCAGTCTGGTCTTCTGTATCATGCCCTGGATTTCTATTTCCTCCACTAACACGTATTTCACCCATTTCCCAACTGGTCAGGATCTTAGCATCAGAATAATGACAAGACTTTCATACGATACATTAAAATAAACTAACAGACTAATATTTTATTTGTGAGCCAAACAAGAGTGAAGAGAGGCACATTTCATCATGGGTCTAACACATTGCAAAATAAAGTTCATAAAAAAGTTTGAATGATGGCATCAGGTGATGTGGAAATGCAAAGATATTCCTTCCTCCACTTTCTTGCTGGAAACAATAAATACCTACTTAATTCATCAGCAATTCACTGTCTTTGTTGACAATTCAACAAGGTCATGGAAAGACTTAGCCAGCTAGCAGGACTTGGAATTCAATGTGACAAAACATAGACTTTAAATATACTTTAATTTCTTAAAGGGAAATTCAGAATAATTTATTAGAATACAAAATATAAACAAAAAAACTACTTTGTTAAAAATGAGGTTCCATGGCAACATGAAAAATCACAGTTCCAAGCTGAGACCACCTACTGTAGCATTAGGACAGACACAACAGCCAAGCAAAATTCTCAAGAAAGAACAAAGAAGAAAACCAATTCTCCCATAAAGCTCTAAAAAGGAAGCACATGGGGATCCTTGGGTGGCTCAGTTGTTTAGCACCTGTCTTCGGCCCAGGGTGTGATCATGGAGACCCAGGATCGAGTCCCATGTCAGGCTCCCTGCATGGAGCCTGCTTCTCCCCCTGCCTGTGTCTCTGCCTCTCACTCTCTCTGTGTCTATCATGAAGAAAGAAAGAAAGAAAGAAAGAAAGAAAGAAAGAAAGAAAGAAAGAAAGAAAGAAAGAAAGAAAGAAAGGAAGAAAGAAAGACATTTACTATATTTTAGACAATCTTCGATGACCTCACAGTATCTAGCATGATTAATGCTAATATATCACAAAATAATAGCAGTTTGGGAAGAAATAAAGGGTAGGCAGAAAAGATCTTGTAACTCGTTGCTTTTTCTTTTTCCTTTTTTTTTTTTTGCATCATTAGAATCCTTCAAACTTTGGCTTTGTCCTTGGACCCAGACACATCTAGAAGCTTTTGGCTTCTTAGTAATAAATCATTTAGCCATAACTTTCAAACTTCATGATTAAAATGAACACTTAAGCCTTAATAGATTCTAATTGTGGGAGAGCAAGATCTCAGTCAGTAAAAGAAACAATAAGAACAGGGACACCTGGGATGCCTGGGTGGCTCAGTGGTTAAGCATCTGCCTTCAGCCCAGGGCGTGATCCTGGAGACCTGGGATCGAGTCTCACGTCAGGCTCCCTGCATGGAGCCTGCTTCTCCCTCTGCTTCGGTCTCGGCTTCTCTCTCTGTGTCTCTCATGAATAAATAAATAAAAATCTTAAAACAAACAAACAGGGACACACATAAATGGCAACAGCTTTATGTGTGTGGCAAAAGCTAATTATTCCTGCCATTGGTCCCTACGGAAAACAGCAGTGATGGTACTGTAAGGTTCTTTTCTGTAAGGTACAGAGAAGGTTCTTATTTTACTCAGAGAAAAGGCCTGCTGAGGTCAGTTATCCCATCTCCTGGAGCTTCCTACTTAACACTCCTCCAAGATCTGTGCAGATAGTCATGGACACAGTTCACACGATTGGTTTCTTGAGTTGTTCTTTCTTCCTTGTTTCCACATACTGTACATAATAAAACCTAGAGCCAACCCTGAGTCGGCTTCACCTTGGCACCTGCACTTCTCCACAATGCCTGACACTGGAGCCTCTTTGGGCCTCTCTTTATTCCAAGATAATCTCAGTAATCATTTAGTCTCTCATCCCAATGCATCATGTGGCAGCTAATGAGTTGCTTTTTTTAAGTACCATGTTATTTTAACAGGGGCTTTTTATATACAAGGCCTTATAAGTTCCAAGGAATGACTCTTAGAGATAGAGGCTTCAGGCACTATAATAAAAGAGGAGGAAAGATTTCAGGGAGGGGAGTAAGAGGTCTTGTAACCTCTGAAATAATTCTACATTTTCACCTATTGCCTTCAATATATAGGGAAAAAAACCCACAAAAACCTTGCTTTATTACAGGGCCTACCAAATGGCACAATTTCAGCTGGAGAACATAAAATAAGGTGGAGAGCACAAATATGGTTCATATTGAAAAAGATATCCATCAGGAGATAAAACATAATTTCAACTCAAATGGGAAGAATTCTTAGTATCAGAAATATCTTTAGGACAATTCATTTTGCTTTGCCTCAGAAATCTCTCCTTTGGGCTGAGCTGTAGATTTCTGAAGAGACCTTAGTTGGCTTTGGAGAGAGGGAAAAGAAACACAGGGAGTCCTCTGCAGGACCTCACTTTCGGAAGTAAGCTCCTGGGAAGTTGGTATGTTAGGATCATATATCTTCTATAGATGAGCACATACTGGGTGCTCAAAATAGACACACCAATATGTAATAATGGTCCTAGCTGACAGTGACCATTTCTTTATAGCAAACCACTGCACTTGGTTCTGCACCGTGTCATGCGGTGTAGCTCCGCACTTCTCTGCCATTGTTTTCACACCTGTGCAACAGCCATAATAATACATAATCTATAAGGCCATGGTGAAGTTGAAATGAGAATGCCAGTAGGAACGTGTGACCAATGCACAAGTACCAACCATTCTTAAGTAGCTGTGATCCGAAGTCAGATATTTTTTTTCTTCTACGTGTCTCTTTCAGTACATCAACTGGCCCTACCCAAATATAGAGAAGACTTTAGAATCACAAACAACTAAAATTCTAACGCTTTTCAAGGGAGGCCTGTTTACAACCTGATTGAGCTTCTGATATATATAATCGGCAGAATTATTAAACAAGTTTTAGAGACTTGTAAGAAATGTTACTGCAATTGAATAGAAGGATGGCTGGAGAGCCAGTGCCCCAGCTGTTCATCTGCAGCAGGACAGATACTAGGGGATGAATTCCCCAATCATTCCCAGTGTTCTAAATTATATGAACCTTGTGTGCACTGGTGGCAGATGTCCTGGCCTCACTTCACAGTTCAAGGTCTTTTACTCAGAGAAAAGCAAACCACTGACCCTATTCCAGATTAAGTCAAACCCTTCTGCTACACTCTCTCATAACATTTTCTATTTTCTTCTTAACACCTAGCATAATTGATGGATAGTAACATTGATTTCTGTGATTCTTTGATTAATGTCTGCCTCCTCTCGAGTATAAGCTCATTAGGGTTGAAAGTGTGACTGTTGAACTCACCATTATATCAACCCAGAGCCTAGCCTAGGGTCTGGCACATAGAAGGACCCAAATAAATATCTAGTGCTTTAATGAATAGTAAAAGCTTGAAACCGAATCCTCTGACACCAAAGCCAGGATTCATTTTACTACAAAAGAAATGGCTCTACAAAAATATTACCTAGGGAGCCCAGGAAATACAGATTTCCAGGTCTCGTACTGACCCTGTAGAATTAGAAACTCCCAGGGCTAAAAGAATCTGTATTTTCAAAGCACTGCCCATTTGTGGACCAGCTGTATGAACCACTGTACTACACATACATATGCATCAGCTATAACCCCAATGTGCTTATAAAGATTGCATCCAGAAGCCTGTTATTTTCACTTCCTACTGTCTGCTGAGAGGAAAATCCCTCCAAGGAAGGGATGAATTGTCCTTGAAGTGGTTGAGAATCCAAAGCAGTTCCCATGACTTCATATAGAATAGGCACTGTGTAATGCTTTGCATTATCTATACATTTTTTTAAAAAAATGGAACTTTAAAGCATATTGCTCAATGGAAGAAGTCAGTCTGAAAATGCTACGTATTATATGATTCCAAGTATATGACATTTTGTAAAAGGCAAAACTATGGAGATAGAAAAATGACTTTTGGCTGCCAGGAGTGGGGGGTAGGGGGAGTGGTAGGGATGAATGGATGGAGCATAGGGGATTTTTAGGGTGGTGAAATCGTTCTGTTTGAAACCATAACAATGGATAGATGACACCATGCATTTATCAAAACCCAGAGAACTATACAAAACAAAGAACGAGCCCTAATGGAAACTAGGGAGTACTGTTAATAATAATGTATCAGTATTGGTTCATTAATTGTAACAAAGGAACCACACTAATGCAAGATGTTAACATAGGAAATAATAAAGGAAATGGGAGAGTGGGCATGGAGCAGGTATAGGGAACTATATGTACTATCTGCTCAATTATTCTGTAAATCTAAAACTTTTCCAATTTAAAATTTTTAAATTTTAAAAACCTAAAATATCAAAATATATCCCTATATATATATCAAATATAATATATATACATCTATATAGATAGATATATAGACTTAAAAAAAAGACAAAAAGTAACTGGGAATGGAGCACACATTACCTTCACATTTACTGATGTTCACTGTGTGGGGAGCAGAAAGCAAAGAATTTTCAAACACCTCATTTAATCTGACCACACTGCTCGAAGATAGCTGATATCAATACTGTCATATGCACAGAAGGAATGAAGGAAATTAAAGCTAAGTGCAGTGAAGGCCTTGCCTAAAGAGACACAGCCAGCCAGTGTTCCCAGGTTCCCAACTCAGGTCCCAGCCTTGCACAAAGCCTGCATGTATACCACTGTGGCAATCCTCTTTGATTTATTGCTTTTTCCCATATACAAAATGAGAGGGTTACTACAAAATTTAATCAATAACTATAAGCCAAAATAATTAGAATAGTATAATGCAGAGTCAGATGAAAAGATTTTCACAATCAAGCCACGCCTACTGATAAGCCAGGGATACCCATGAAGTAAAGCAAACACTGCCTTCCAGGAGCATGGGATGGTGGAAAGGCACAGGATGGCTTCAGCACAAAATCATGTGTCAAGTAAACCAATCATAGGACATTGATGTATGAACTTAAATGTCAATATTTTGCTTTAAAACGAAACTGTTTTTTAAAAAGATTATTTTATAAAGAGAGAAAGAACATGGGGTGGGGGAGGAGCAGAGGGAAGGAGATAATCCCAAGAAGGCTCCATGCTAAACCTGATGCAGGGCTTGATCCTATGGCCATGAGATCATGACCTGAGCCAAAATCAAGAGTCGATGTTCAACCAACTGAGCCACGCAGGTTCACCTGAACTATTTTTTAATAAAAACAATGACAGAAAGTCCAGAAAAAAGAGAGTTTGAGAACCACCACAACTAAAAGAGACTTTACAGGCCATATTATCCTAATGCAATGGGTGAGTCTCATATGGATCTCCATTCAAGCACACTGACTGTGGAAATTAATAAACTTTGAACAGATTGAACATTATATAATGCTAAGGAGTTAAGTTTGAGATGTAGCAATTTTATTAAAATTAGGGGTTCTTTTTTTAAAGATCAAAACTATTAAAAGATAAACCCAATAGAGATTTGCTTCAAAACCATTTGAGGATGAATGAGAGTGGGTACAGGTCAAATAACATTATGTCTGGACTTTGCTTCAAAACAATTTGAAGAGGAATGGAGCATGGGTATAGGTCAAATAAAATTGGCTGTGAACTGATAATTGTATAATTGTTGGAGCAGAATGATGGGAACATGGGATTCATTACACTATTCTCTCTCCCTTTGAATACATCTGAAATTTTCCATTATGAGAGGGTTTTTTTAAGTTTCTTACTCACCATTAGTTCTCATAATTATCTAACTGTGTGCATTGTTTTCGTGCAATAAATATAGATATGAGTATTAAGTTTTAAAAAATGATAATTGAAATTAAAACATAAGAGTACCCTACTCAAGCATTTTCACTCTGATTGTTCTAGTAACCGTTAACCTTTCTAAGAAACAGCCCACATCAATCTTCACCGCGTCTGTTGTCCCTCTGTCCTCTTATTACTCATTTCCTTCAAGCACTTATGGCCAGAAAAGGGCATCCATAGTAGAGGGAAAGAATCCAAGGGGTGCTGTTACCTGTTGATGTTTTCCCTCGAGTAAAGGCCAGAATGAAGTCAGAGCTGCGTGCGGCTGCACTGAATACGATAGCAGGTCTCCTTCACCCCTGGGCATGGCCCACTGCCACAGATACCCATCCTTGGACCTCGGGGATCCAGAGCATCTAAAAAGAGCCTGTATCAGCCACCTGAGTTTAGGTTCTTCACTTGCCATACCCAACAAGGATTAATCTGAGAACTCTGAGTGAGAGTTCTTTATACCTAAGATGTATAAAGAAAAATCAGGTTCTATCTCCTTCCCAAATGAAGCAGGAAAAGCCCTTGACTAGCCACAGGAAGATGTTAGGGGATGTCGGGGCTGGTGCCAAACACTGACAATTCCATTTCCCCAGCAACAAAAATATAAGCCAAAGTCATGAAACACCTTCACAGAATTCCACTTCAGAAGCTGGTACATTATTTTGTTGCAGAAATTTCTCTGACAATAATGCCCTAGGCTTGCCCAGACAAGATGACCATAGCACTGTGGACTCCATACCACAGGCCTTCTTGGATTAAAAAATTTGGTTTTGTGTTATATGTAATGCATATTAATAAACACATAGCAGGCACCTAGGTGGCTCAGTCAGTTGAGCATATGACTCTTAGTTTCAGATCCGGTCATGATCTCAGGGTCTTGGAATTGAGCCCCACGTAGGGCATATGACTCTTAGTTTCAGATCTGGTCATGATCTCAGGGTCTTGGAATTGAGCCCCACGTAGGGCTCTGTGCTCAGTGGGGAGCCTGGTTGGGATTCTCTCTTCTGCCCCTCTCTCCACTCACACACATGCTTGCGCTGTCTCTCTCTCTCTCAAATAAATATAAAAATATTTTTTAAAAATAAATGAATATGCAGAACATTCTGTCTTCAGAGGTGGCAAGAGGTAAATGCCCTTACCTGTTACCTTCTTTCCCCTAAAGAGACCCTTATTTAGAGGAAGAAAATTCTAGGGGGGAGGAGCAAGATGGCGGAGGAGTAGGGTCCCCAAATCACCTGTCTCCACCAAACTACCTAGAAAACCTTCAAATTATCCTGAAAATCTATGAAATCGGCCTGAGATTTAAAGAGAGACCAGCTGGAATGCTACAGTGAGAAGAGTTCGCGCATCTATCAAGGTAGGAAGACGGGGAAAAAGGAATAAAGGAACAAAGGCCTCCAAGGGGGAGGGGCCCGCGAGGAGCCGGGCTGAGGCCGGGGCGAGGGTCCCCAGGACAGGAGAGCCCCGTCCCGGAGGAGCAGGAGCTGCACCGACCTTCCCGGGGGAAAGGGGCTCGCGGGGAGTTGGAGCAGGACCCAGGAGGGCGGGGATGCCCTCGGGCTCCGGGGACACTAACAGACACCTGCGCCCCGGGAGAGTGCGCCGAGCTCCCTAAGGGCTGCAGCGCGCACGGGGGACCCGCCGGGACCCGGAGCAGCTGAAGGGGCTCGGGCGGCGGCTCCGCGGAGGGGGCTGCGCGGCCCCGGGAGCAGCTCGGAGGGGCTCGGGCAGAGGAAGAGGCTCCGTGCGGAGGGGGCTGCGCGGTTCCAGGAGCAGCTCGGAGGGGCTCGGGGGCGGCTCCGCGGAGGGGGCTGCGCGGCCCGGGAGCGCGAATCCAACAGCGCAGGCTCCGGAGCACAGGGCGCCGGGACACAGCCCAGGATCCGGTCTCCCCCGGGACAGGCAGAGGCCGGGAGGGCCCAGGACAGCGAGGACGCTCCTGCCCCAGCTGAGCAGATCAGCGGCCCCGCCCGGAGCCTCCAGGCCCTGCAGACGGAGTTCCTGCCGGAGCTGACTCCAGGTTTCCAGAGCTGCCCCGCCACTGGGGCTGTTCCTCCTGCGGCCTCACGGGGTAAACAACCCCCACCGAGCCCTGCACCAGGCAGGGGCACAGCAGCTCCCCCAACTGCTAACACCTGAAAACCAGCACAACAGGCCCCTCCCCCAGAAGATCAGCTAGACTGACAACTTCCAGGAGAAGCCAAGGGACTTAAAGTACACAGAATCAGAAGATACTCCTCGGTGGTTCTTTTTATGTTTGTTTGTTTTTGTTTTTGTTTTTGTTTTGTTTTGCTTTTTGATTTGTTTCCTTCCCCCACCCCCTTTTTTTCTCCTTTCTTTTTCTTTCTCTTTTTCTTCTTTTTTTTTTTTTTTCGTTTTTTTTTCTTTTTCTTCCCTTTTTTTTCTCTTTCTCTTTTCTTTCCTTCTTTCTCTCCTCTCTTTTTCTCTTTTTCCCAATACAACTTGCTTTTGGCCACTCTGCACTGAGCAAAATGACTAGAAGGAAAACCTCACCTCAAAAGAAAGAATCAGAAACAGTCCTCTCTCCCACAGAGTTACAAAATCTGGATTACAATTCAATGTCAGAAAGCCAATTCAGAAGCACTATTATACAGCTACTGGTGGCTCTAGAAAAAAGTATAAAGGACTCAAGAGACTTCATGACTGCAGAATTTAGAGCTAATCAGGCAGAAATTAAAAACCAATTGAATGAGATGCAATCCAAACTAGAAGTCCTAACGACGAGGGTTAACGAGGTGGAAGAACGAGTGAGTGACCTAGAAGACAAGTTGACAGCAAAGAGGGAAACTGAGGAAAAAAGAGACAAACAATTAAAAGACCATGAAGATAGATTAAGGGAAATAAACGACAGCCTGAGGAAGAAAAACCTACGTTTAATTGGGGTTCCCGAGGGCGCCGAAAGGGACAGAGGGCCAGAATATGTATTTGAACAAATTCTAGCTGAAAACTTTCCTAATCTGGGAAGGGAAACAGGCATTCAGATCCAGGAAATAGAGAGATCCCCCCCTAAAATCAATAAAAACCGTTCAACACCTCGACATTTAATTGTGAAGCTTGCAAATTCCAAAGATAAGGAGAAGATCCTTAAAGCAGCAAGAGACAAGAAATCCCTGACTTTTATGGGGAGGAGTATTAGGGTAACAGCAGACCTCTCCACAGAGACCTGGCAGGCCAGAAAGGGCTGGCAGGATATATTCAGGGTCCTAAATGAGAAGAACATGCAACCAAGAATACTTTATCCAGCAAGGCTCTCATTCAAAATGGAAGGAGAGATAAAGAGCTTCCAAGACAGGCAGCAACTAAAAGAATATGTGACCTCCAAACCAGCTCTGCAAGAAATTTTAAGGGGGCCTCTTAAAATTCCCCTTTAAGAAGAAGTTCAGTGGAACAGTCCACAAAAACAAAGACTGAATAGATATCATGATGACACTAAACTCATATCTCTCAATAGTAACTCTGAATGTGAACGGGCTTAATGACCCCATCAAAAGGCGCAGGGTTTCAGACTGGATAAAAAAGCAGGACCCATCTATTTGCTGTCTACAAGAGACTCATTTTAGACAGAAGGACACCTACAGCCTGAAAATAAAAGGTTGGAGAACCATTTACCATTCGAATGGTCCTCAAAAGAAAGCAGGGGTAGCCATCCTTATATCAGATAAACTAAAATTTACCCCAAAGACTGTAGTGAGAGATGAAGAGGGACACTATATCATACTTAAAGGATCTATTCAACAAGAGGACTTAACAATCCTCAATATATATGCTCCGAATGTGGGAGCTGCCAAATATATAAATCAATTATTAACCAAAGTGAAGAAATACTTAGATAATAATACACTTATACTTGGTGACTTCAATCTAGCTCTTTCTATACTCGATAGGTCTTCTAAGCAAAACATCTCCAAAGAAACGAGAGCTTTAAATGATACACTGGACCAGATGGATTTCACAGATATCTACAGAACTTTACATCCAAACTCAACTGAATACACATTCTTCTCAAGCGCACATGGAACTTTCTCCAGAATAGACCACATATTGGGTCACAAATCGGGTCTGAACCGATACCAAAAGATTGGGATTGTCCCCTGCATATTCTCGGACCATAATGCCTTGAAATTAGAACTAAATCACAACAAGAAGTTTGGAAGGACCTCAAACACATGGAGGTTAAGGACCATCCTGCTAAAAGATAAAAGGGTCAACCAGGAAATTAAGGAAGAATTAAAAAGATTCATGGAAACTAATGAGAATGAAGATACAACCGTTCAAAATCTTTGGGATGCAGCAAAAGCAGTCCTAAGGGGGAAATACATCGCAATACAAGCATCCATTCAAAAACTGGAAAGAACTCAAATACAAAAGCTAACCTTACACATAAAGGAGCTAGAGAAAAAACAGCAAATAGATCCTACACCCAAGAGAAGAAGAGAGCTAATAAAGATTCGAGCAGAACTCAACGAAATCGAGACCAGAAGAACTGTGGAACAGATCAACAGAACCAGGAGTTGGTTCTTTGAAAGAATTAATAAGATAGATAAACCATTAGCCAGCCTTATTAAAAAGAAGAGAGAGAAGACTCAAATTAATAAAATCATGAATGAGAAAGGAGAGATCACTACCAACACCAAGGAAATACAAACGATTTTAAAAACATATTATGAACAGCTATACGCCAATAAATTAGGCAATCTAGAAGAAATGGACGCATTCCTGGAAAGCCACAAACTACCAAAACTGGAACAGGAAGAAATAGAAAACCTGAACAGGCCAATAACCAGGGAGGAAATTGAAGCAGTCATCAAAAACCTCCCAAGACACAAGAGTCCAGGGCCAGATGGCTTCCCAGGAGAATTTTATCAAACGTTTAAAGAAGAAATCATACCTATTCTCCTAAAGCTGTTTGGAAAGATAGAAAGAGATGGAGTACTTCCAAATTCGTTCTATGAAGCCAGCATCACCTTAATTCCAAAGCCAGACAAAGACCCCGCCAAAAAGGAGAATTACAGACCAATATCCCTGATGAACATGGATGCAAAAATTCTCAACAAGATACTGGCCAATAGGATCCAACAGTACATTAAGAAAATTATTCACCATGACCAAGTAGGATTTATCCCTGGGACACAAGGCTGGTTCAACACCCGTAAAACAATCAATGTGATTCATCATATCAGCAAGAGAAAAACCAAGAACCATATGATCCTCTCATTGGATGCAGAGAAAGCATTTGACAAAATACAGCATCCATTCCTGATCAAAACTCTTCAGAGTGTAGGGATAGAGGGAACATTCCTCGACATCTTAAAAGCCATCTATGAAAAGCCCACAGCAATTATCATTCTCAATGGGGAAGCACTGGGAGCCTTTCCCCTAAGATCAGGAACAAGACAGGGATGTCCACTCTCACCACTGCTATTCAACATAGTACTGGAAGTCCTAGCCTCAGCAATCAGACAACAAAAAGACATTAAAGGCATTCAAATTGGCAAAGAAGAAGTCAAACTCTCCCTCTTCGCCGATGACATGATACTCTACATAGAAAACCCAAAAGTCTCCACCCCAAGATTGCTAGAACTCATACAGCAATTCGGTAGCGTGGCAGGATACAAAATCAATGCCCAGAAGTCAGTGGCATTTCTATACACTAACAATGAGACTGAAGAAAGAGAAATTAAGGAGTCAATCCCATTTACAATTGCACCCAAAAGCATAAGATACCTAGGAATAAACCTCACCAAAGATGTAAAGGATCTATACCCTCAAAACTATAGAACACTTCTGAAAGAAATTGAGGAAGACACAAAGAGATGGAAAAATATTCCATGCTCATGGATTGGCAGAATTAATATTGTGAAAATGTCAATGTTACCCAGGGCAATATACACGTTTAATGCAATCCCTATCAAAATACCATGGACTTTCTTCAGAGAGTTAGAACAAATTATTTTAAGATTTGTGTGGAATCAGAAAAGACCCCGAATAGCCAGGGGAATTTTAAAAAAGAAAACCATATCTGGGGGCATCACAATGCCAGATTTCAGGTTGTACTACAAAGCTGTGGTCATCAAGACAGTGTGGTACTGGCACAAAAACAGACACATAGATCAGTGGAACAGAATAGAGAATCCAGAAGTGGACCCTGAACTTTATGGGCAACTAATATTCGATAAAGGAGGAAAGACTATCCATTGGAAGAAAGACAGTCTCTTCAATAAATGGTGCTGGGAAAATTGGACATCCACATGCAGAAGAATGAAACTAGACCACTCTCTTTCACCATACACAAAGATAAACTCAAAATGGATGAAAGATCTAAATGTGAGACAAGATTCCATCAAAATCCTAGAGAAGAACACAGGCAACACCCTTTTTGAACTCGGCCATAGTAACTTCTTGCAAGATACATCCACGAAGGCAAAAGAAACAAAAGCAAAAATGAACTATTGGGACTTCATCAAGATAAGAAGCTTTTGCACAGCAAAGGATACAGTCAACAAAACTCAAAGACAACCTACAGAATGGGAGAAGATATTTGCAAATGACATATCAGATAAAGGGCTAGTTTCCAAGATCTATAAAGAACTTATTAAACTCAACACCAAAGAAACAAACAATCCAATCATGAAATGGGCAAAAGACATGAACAGAAATCTCACAGAAGAAGACATAGACATGGCCAACATGCACATGAGAAAATGCTCTGCATCACTTGCCATCAGGGAAATACAAATCAAAACCACAATGAGATACCACCTCACACCAGTGAGAATGGGAAAAATTAACAAGGCAGGAAACAACAAATGTTGGAGAGGATGTGGAGAAAAGGGAACCCTCTTACACTGTTGGTGGGAATGTGAACTGGTGCAGCCACTGTGGAAAACTGTGTGGAGGTTCCTCAAACAGTTAAAAATATACCTGCCCTACGACCCAGCAATTGCACTGTTGGGGATTTACCCCAAAGATACAAATGCAATGAAACGCTGGGACACCTGCACCCCGATGTTTCTAGCAGCAATGGCCACGATAGCCAAACTGTGGAAGGAGCCTCGGTGTCCAACGAAAGATGAATGGATAAAGAAGATGTGGTTTATGTATACAATGGAATATTACTCAGCTATTAGAAATGACAAATACCCACCATTTGCTTCAACGTGGATGGAATTGGAGGGTATTATGCTGAGTGAAGTAAGTCAGTCGGAGAAGGACAAACATTATATGTTCTCATTCATTTGGGGAATATAAATAATAGTGAAAGGGAAAATAAGGGAAGGGAGAAGAAATGTGTGGGAAATATCAGAAAGGGAGACAGAACATAAAGACTGCTAACTCTGGGAAACGAACTAGGGGTGGTAGAAGGGGAGGAGGACGGGGGGTGGGAGTGAATGGGTGACGGGCACTGGGTGTTATTCTGTATGTTAGTAAATTGAACACCAATAAAAAAAAAATAAAAAATAAAAAAAAAAAAAGAATTTGGAAAAAAAAAAAAAAAAAAAGAAAATTCTACAGACAAGTAAAATGAACATTTCGACTTTAGTTGATTTACTCAGCCAATTGTTAAGGCATTCTTTTAAAACTCTTGTCATTTACTTGTGCAGTTTTGGCTTCTGGTATTCAAAATATTCTAAATGCCTGCCTTCACATGCCTTTCACAAGTTTTTAAAGGTGTCTGGGGAATTTCACTAAGCCCAGCGATTTAAAATTCTAAAGGTCAGGAAGTGTATCACTGCGTACTTAAACAATGACCCTGCAATAATACAAAAGTGAAATATTGATTATGCAAATTGACAAGTACATGTTATGCACTATGCTATTGCAAAATATTGAACTGAATTCCAGGAGGGGCAGGCTCTAGTCCTAGCCTGTCCACTCAGAAACTATTTGATATTAAGTAAATTATCACAGTCTCATGAGCCTCTATTACATAAGAGACAGATTTGATGAATGTTGATGGTCATTCAAAATCTCAGATTCAGTGAAATATTTATTACTCTAGTGACCCTTCAATTTACAACTATTTGGTTTTCTTTGGGATGGTAAGAATCTGAAACATGATAATAAGCCTCTAAGAGATTGCCTCAAATCACAGCTCTGATATGCTATATCACATATTGGGAGCTTTATCTGAAAACTGGCCATTTGCACACTCTCTTCTGAGGGTAGGTCCATCTGGAACACCAAATTACAGATCAGACATGACTTAATGAATTTAGGATCAGAACATATGATATTGTGTTTTTGAAAACCTGCTTCCTTCAAACTAAAATAGCTTGTTAGACTTCAGCCATTACAGAAATATATCAATTTAGATACTCAACATCAATCATGAGAATCACAGTATTCTCTCTTCTGATGAATTCTAGAGAAATACCTTTAATGCTCATTTTCCACTCTATGTAGCCTCATGACCCTACAACTACGACATTACCTCACCTCTATTATAAATAATTAGATAATGATTTTTTGTTACAGTATTTGTTTTCTCTTCCTTCAAGCAGGCACTCATAGTGCCCTCAGCCACATCCCTTGGCCCCCAGGATTTTAACACACCTATGAAGGACAATTCCATGCAAGTGGCCAGTGTAGGGGAGCAGAATTTACCACCCAAAATATGTCTCTTTGGCATAAGGGTTATTTTAGGCTGGTTATTTTTGAGAAACTGAAGAGAATTTCTGGAAACTGAAAAGAAGTGATCCTTTTGTTAGAGACATTTATATTTATAAGGGAAATCTTACTTGGAGGGATATCTCCTTCATTGTACCGTGAAAGGAGGATGACTCTAAATCTCTAGAAACTGTTATTAACAAAGAAGGCATAGAAGTGAAATCTGCATAACAACCTTAGCTCTTGTTTATTATGTTTGTTGAGTAATATCCCATAACTGACTTGGAATCAGCTGTTCAATTCATTTTGAATAAGTCTTAACATCTCTCCTTACATTAATACTCTTTCCTTTTAGAGAGGGCAGAGGGCTGGGAGAGGGGCAGAGAGAGAGAATCCCAAGCAGGCTTCACTTTCAGAGCAGTCACATGTGGGGCTCAATCTCACCACCCTGAGATTATGACCTGAGCTGAAATCAAGAGTTAAACACTTAATGGACTGAGCCATCCAGGTGCCCTACATTAATAAACTGTTAAGATTTATTGCTTAGGATGATTTGGGGATTGAACAGGCATATTGTTCTTGAAGTTAAACCTTTTAAAACAAGGCAAAGACTTTTTGAATTAATACTTTTGAAACTTTTTGGAATTTACAATAACTACCTAAACATGAAAGGAATAAATATATTTGCATTCATTAAATCCAAACACAAATTTACATTTGTGAAACCAAAATTCTGTCAACAGTTCTTAAAATAATTTTATGTTATTACTTCACTTTCATTTGATTTTTTCTTAATGAAGTTTTACCTTTAAATAAATGACTTTTTTTTTACAAAATACTAATAGAGCCCTACATTTTGCACAGCACCTTCAAGTATTGAAATAACTTTGACTTTATTCTTTTTAACTGAGTCTCAGAAGAAAACATTATGAGATAATGATAATGCCCCATTTTACAAACTGCAGTCACACTGTTAGTAAGTAAATGTGTCCATATTCAAATCTAAGTCTCCCCGTTATTCCAAAGAAGATGGACAGATGGCCAATAGACACATGAAAAGATGCTCAACATCACTCATCATGAGGGAAATACAAAGTACAGAAGTACAATGAGATATCACCTTACACCAGTCAGAATGGTTAAAATTAAAAATGGGAAACAACAGGTTTCAGTGAGGATGTGGAAAAAGGGGAGCCCTCTTATACATTTAAGTTAAACAGCCAACTCTTCATTTTGGCTCAGGTCATGATAGTGGGAATGCAAACTGGTGCAGCCACTCTGGAAAACAGTATGGAGGTTCCTCAAAAAGTTAAAAAGTTAAAAATAGAACTCCCCTATGACCCAGCAGTTGCTCTACTAGGGATTTACCCAAAGGATACAAAAATACTGATTCTAAGGGACATATACACCCAATGTTTATAGCAGCACTATCAACAATAGCCAAATTATGGAAAGAGCCCAGATGTCCATCAACTGATGACTGGATAAAGAAGTTGTAGTGTGTACATGTGTGTGTATATGTGTGTATAATAGAATATATGTACACATATACACATATGTGTGTAATGGAATATTATTCAGTCATCAAAAAGAATCTTGCCATTTGCAACAACATGGATGGAGTGAGAGAGTATTATGCTAAGCAGAATAAGTCAGTCAGAAAAAGCCAAATACCATATGATTTCACTCATGTGTGGAATTTAAGAAACATAATAGATGAGGGGTTCCTGGGTGGCTCAGTTGGTTGAGCTAACTCTTGATTTTGGCTCAGATCATGATCTCAAGGTCCTGGGATCAAGCCCCATGTTGGAGACTGTGGAGTCTGCTTGAAGATTCTCTCTCTCCCTCTCCTTCTGCCCTTCCCTCTGCTTGCATGCAATCTCTCACAGATAAATAAATATTTTTTAAAAATAAAGAAATGAACATGGAGGGGGGAAGAAAGGAGCAAACCCTAAAACAGACTCTTAACTATAAATAACACATTGAGGGTTGCTGGAAGGGAGGTTAGTGGGGGGAGGGGGGTAAACGAGTGATGGGCATTAAGAAGGGCACCTGTTGTGATGAGTACTGGGTGTTATATGCAAGTGATGAATCACTAAGTCCTATGCCTGAAACTAAAAACAAAAACTAAGCAAAATAAGACAAAAACAAATCTATGTTTCCCAGTTCCAATCACAGTAATAAGCCATTCATCCTTTAAGTATTAACATTTCCTTGGAGAATGCCTTAAAAATCACCACAAGCTTTCCACAGAGTGAGACAGAAGCAGTTTTTCGCAGGAGTATTCAATAAAAAGTCAAAAAATGGTCTCTCCTTCATGGAACAAACATCAGAAACAAGTAGCCATACCGGTTCATCAAGAAGAAACATTGATCACCTCTCAGGTGTCTGGACTTCAGGAAAGATGGCTTCATTGAGCATGCAAGGCAATTGCAGCAAGCTGCTAAAACACAAGCGCTTTGAGGGACTCATTTTGATATATCAAATCAATGATCCATCAAGTCAAAAATCTCTCTAAGGTAGAATTTGACATGATAGACTGTAACAATTGCGTGGGACCTGTTCAGGTTTATTACATTAACGGTATTCTGCATTTAGCCAATAGGTTAGAGCAAATCTTAGAGGCATGCTAAAGCTCTGAAAAGAAGTGACCATTGATCTATAAGATGACCTGGTAGTGTGTGAATGCTAGAGTCCTAGCCAAATGCCCTCTGTAATTCCACAGAGTTCCACCATGACCGGCTTCTGTGTGGTGATAACTTCGCTATGCTCCTGTTTACTTGCTAGCAATTATATTTTGAGGAAGCAAATTCCTATCTCTCATACAAAATGTGTTTGGTACTCTGTAACCTAGTAAAGTAACAAAGGACTTAAAATGACTTAATGCCCCCAGAAAAATATTAAGAGCATTAATATTGACACTATAGAAAGGTAAGTCCCTTGCAGTCACAAAATCTAGGATCAGTTCTTGGCACCAAAATAATGAAAAAGGGACTATAACAAAAAAAGACTGAAGGAGGAAAAATTGGCCTGAAAACCTTCTTGAAATCATGTTGGTTTCTCACCTCCACCACCTTTAAGCCAGTGATCAAGGCTTTCTCTTCCATGGTGTTGCAAGCAACCTGCAAGCAAAGTTATCCTTTATCCAGCATTGTTTTTATAAACTAATAGCAAAAAAACAAATCAAAAACAAAAACAAAAACTTCAAAACAAACCAAAAAAACCCTTCACCTTTCCAGAAATGCACCCCATCACTCTCTGATGAGTGATCAGAGCATACTGTTTAGTAACAGCACACTAAATTAAAATAATAATACATTAAATTATTTAAATATTTTAGAAGTTTGGTGTTAATTTTAAACCTAACAAGTGGTGGTTCCCTTTCCCTTCCTGAATAATTTAATCATGAACCCATTAAGTAGGGCACAGCAAAGTAGGTAAACAGGCCAGCAGAGGTGTGGGTGTGGGGAGCCGAATGGCCCAGCTCTGGCTACCAGGAACTGAAGGAAGTGAGGACATCTGTATAGGAAGGCTATCCAGGGTGGTGTGTCACAGCCTTGTAGAGTGAGGAGAGCCTGCTGCAGGGCAGAGAGTAGCATGGGTGATGGTGACTTGGTTACGTACAGGCATGTGATCAAATAAGAAAACATATCCCGTATAATTGGAGCTGGGTTCCTCACTGTCAGAGAAGAAAGATATAAATATTGAAATGGAAAAAAAAGAAAGAATTCCATGGTGGTGGATTGAAATTGACAGTATTGGGGATCCCTAGGTGACGCAGCAGTTTGGCGCCTGCCTTTGGCCCAGGGCGCGATCCTGGAGACCCGGGATCGAATCCCACATCGGGGTCCTGGTGCATGGAGCCTGCTTCTCCCTCTGCCTATGTCGCTGCCTCTCTCTCTCTCTCTCTCTCTCTGTGTGACTTTCATAAATAAAATTTTTTTAAAAATGAAATTGACAGTATTGGCATGAATGTATAGATTTCAAACTGTCTAGATCAAGTAAGAAATAAATATATATGTGCATGTGTATTTATTATTTATATATTCCTTAGTTTTGCCCTCTGAGAGTCTGGAAGCAGTGACATTCCAACAACAATGAGCACCTTTAGAAACCAAATCTTGGCTTCTACATACTCTTCTCTAAGGAATAAGATTCCTTAGAATAATGACCAATACGAAGATGGGGCAGGGAAAGTATGAGATGAGAATGTTATTTTTTGCTGGAAAGTAGAGAAATGCTCAAAGAATAATGGAGCTACATCAAAAGAATATAGAAACAATCAAAGTGGCTCCCACAACAATTTTAGCATCAAACTAAATCCACTGGTAGATTTTAGTCCATTAAATAAAATAGTAGACCATGAGACAATAAAGACATCAAAAGGTAAGTGAATAACTTGAAATTTGAAGAGGAATGAGGTGTTTGCATTGTCATAAAGCACCATGAAGGGTTCCTGGGGGTCTCAGTCTGTTAAGCATCCAACTCCTGGTTTCAGCTCAGGTCATGATCTCAGGGTCATGAGATTAAGCCCCGTGTTGGAATCCACACTCAGCAGGGAGTCTGCTTTTCTCTTCCTCTCTGTCTGCTCCTTCCCCTCCCCCACTCATGAATGCACACTCTCTATTTTTGTAAAATAAATACATAAATTGAAAAAATAAAGTACCTCACCATGAAATACTTCTCATTTACAAAGGAAGAAAGGGTAACTGCAATGTGAAGAAACCTGGGTATCAAGGTGCACATTAACCTGGGTATCCAGACACCACTTTAACCTGGGTATCAAGGCGCACATTAACAGTAGCTGGACAGGTCAAAATCCTGCACCCGAGACATGGTGCAATGAGGAGAAAGCAGCATCTCTTTTGTGATGTTCCTGCCCAAGATGCATTAATTTTATCACAAGGTAAAATAAGACATATCCAAATTGAAGGACAATCCACAAAATAATTGGTCCATAAGCTGTAATAGTGTCCAGTTGATGAGATTCAAGGAAAAAGACTGAAGACTTTCCTAAACCTACAGGGGCTAAAGAGACAGGCCAGTTAAATGCAGTGCATTATTCTAAGCTGGATCTTTCTACTGTGAAGGACATTGCTGGAACAACTGGGAAAGTTTGAATCAGGATGGAAGAATGGATGATAGTAATGTATCAGTGTTAGTTTCCTGATTTTGATGTTTCTGTGGTAGAGCATCTTGGTTTGTTGTCTTTTGGGGCCTCCTGGGGTCCTGGAGTATCATGATGTTGGCAACTTGTTTCCAAATGGATTCAGGGCTCCAAATTCCTTACAAATTATTCCAACTTCTTGTAATGTCATTATTGTTTCTAAAAAAATTTTTAAAGCCTAATGAGTTGTTACAAATACCTGGTATATATTAATGAGGGCATAAAATACATAAAATAAAATAACTTATTTCCCACAAAACAAAACAAACATGTATAACCTGCAAGAGACCCCCACACCTTAAATGATGTTCTTATTCTAAATCCTATCCTAAGTTTAGATTAAAATAAACTGGTTAAAACAAATTAAGAATAGATTCATTTACTGTATGATATAAATAGTAAAGAGACTGGGGAGGAATTAAACCAATTAAATTTTACTCAGCTATTACCCATCCCTCACCCACATCTAAAGAGAAGTTGAGAAAATCATTCAATAAGACAGGGTGCTATTTAGCTTCATACTATTGCCAAATGAGATCTGTTAGTCCTTGTTTTTCCCTCTCTGGGTTATTTTCATACAGATTTGACTATGAAACAAGCTAGTCTCAACATCAAAAGGAAGAAGGAGAGAATTTTGTGGCTGAAAAAATACAACTCCTTTCCTTCTTTGTACAAGATTTAAACATGTCTATAATTTTTAAAAATTTGATTCAATATCAGAAAGGGAGACAGAACGTAAAGACTGCTAACTCTGGGAAACGAACTAGGGGTGGTAGAAGGGGAGGAGGGCGGGGGGTGGGAGTGAATGGGTGACGGGCACTGGGTATTATTCTGTATGTTAGTAAATTGAACACCAATAAAAAAAAAAAATTTGATTCAATAATTAAATTTCACTGGTAGCATTTGCCTTATTAAACTAGTGATTGATAACTGTTAAAAATAAAGTTGCAGATTGTGATGCCAGCTTGCCAAGTCCAAGATGGATGTTCCAGAATGGTGTTTCCTCTCCCCAACAGTCTTGAATACACTAATGTTATTTCAGCCCATATGTGATTACAGTTCACCATTTTTTCAATCGGTTTTTCTTAAGCAATTACAATTAACTGGCATGTGTCCACGTCTGTCTTTCTATCACAGGAGGCAGTGCCATGAAATGAAAGGGGACTGGATTAGTCTGGAGTGGGCTTTGCTACAATTTAACCTTGGGCAAATCACTAACCTCAGTATGTTTCAGTTTCCATTTCTATAAAATTAAAGGACCATGAAAGACAATTTCTAATGTTCCTCTGAATTTGTCTTTTGTCTTCATTTGCATTCAAGATATTTTCTTAATTAAATGGCAAATGACCAACTTTAATTTCTGTCTCATTTTCTCATAGTACCTCATATAGTTTTTTGTTGTCAGTGTTGGGTTTTTTTTTTTTTTTTTGGCTTATCATAGGGCCTCAGACTATCAAATTCTGATAATTAATAAAATTATCAGTATCTTGTCTTAAACATACAGAAATGTTTTACAAGTAGTGCAGAAATTGGGGTTCCTGAGTGGCTCAGTTGATCAAGCATCTGACTCCTAGTTTTGGCTTGGGTCACAATCTCAGGGTTGTGAGATTGAGCCCTGAGTCAGGCTCTGCAACTCAGCACAAAGTCTGCTTAAGAGTCTCTCTCTTCCTCTTCTTCTGTCCCTTCCCTGCCTGCTTGTGTGCTCATTCTCTCTTAAAAAAATAATAGTGTGGAAATTATCCACTAAGCAAATGTCTTATTTTACTGTTGTTTCAATTTATAGTTCCAGTTTTGCTCCTGCTAAGAAAATGTATTCTTTTTTCAGAGTGATAAAAGCCTGCTAATTTTCAGCCATTTCTGTGTTTGTCTTCTGATATGCACACCTGAGGACCAACCCTAGTAATATTAATCCTATTAAAAGTTCAAGCTATTTAGAGGCTACCAGTGAATCAGTAAATACAGTAAAAATTATGTACTGCAGAAACAGTGAATGTAATCCATAAAATGTAACATATTTTTGCTACTTTAAGATACTCCTAAATTATTTTACTAAGGCTTTTCTTAAAAATTAGTAATTTATTTCAAAATAATTTTCTTAGAAGTTATAACAAATCAGGTTATAACTATTTGAATTCTTAATGTTTCTTAAGGTATACAATTTATTTCCATTGTTTCATTATGTGAATTATTTGCAGAATATAAGCTTTTAACACTGTGGTAAAAATGAATAGAAGTTGCTAAGTAATATAATTTATTCCTCATTTAACCTTCTCAGAGATTGAATGTTGCAAATGAAGAGTCCTTGGTAACTTCAGATAAAATATCTCTTTTCTTTTCAATTAGGTATCTACTTGATCCAAACAGATTTTTAAAAATCCAACAACCCATAAATCCCAAGAGTGTCTCTGAGCATTAAGCTGACACAGGCACAAACACTCTGCTAAGAGTCTAGTGATGAAGATAATTTATATAAAGAATTTGTTTACACACTAAATTAAGTCACAACAGTGTGAGACTTCTTCTCAGACAGTGTGGTTTTATAAAAAGGGAGACACTTATAGAAATGCAAAGTGGTTCCCTAAGTCCAAATTTCATTTACATACTTCTATTTAAAAATTAAGATACAAAATCCTCACATCATTAAGAGAAAAATAACACTCTTCCACTGACAGATGAAAGAACCATCATAAATAATTTTCTTTAAAATTCTTGAGGAGCACCTGGTGGCTCAGGGGCACCTGGGTGGTGGTTGAGTGTCTGCCTTTGGCTCAGATCATGATCCCAGGGTCCTGGGATCGAGTCCTGCATCAGGCTCCCTGCAGAGAGCCTGCTTCTCCCTCGCCTATGTCTCTGTCTCTCTATCTCTCACAAATAAATTTAAAAAATATTTTTTAAAAAACAAACAAAAAAAAAAACCAACAAAAATAAACACTTGAGAAATTTATTCCTATCAATTTATCGCAAAATTTAGTCAAAATATTCATCAAAATGTAATGAGTTGTATTAGTACACTAGAACAAACTCCTGTTCTCTAGAAGGTTAACTTCTAGCTACTTATTCTGAATCTGAATTGCCGTACTCAGCAAAACTACACACACTATTAATACATTGGATTTACTAGGATAAAATTCTCAAAGTTGTGACAAATCAGTTATCATGAAGGATATTCACAAATATTAGTCACTACAATTACTTAAATACAGATGGGTTAGGGACTGGACAGAATAAATAAATCAAGACACTAAACTCTAATGCATGGCCCAAGATGGACTAATCTCTCAAACATGGGACTTCTTATATCAAAAAATCTTGAAGAACTTTGCAACTTGGATGTTAACATTTAGCATCAGACTCCCAGAGATTACAGAAGCACTTTCATTTTTCTTTTTTTTTTTTTTAAGATTTTATTTATTTATTCATGACAGGCAGAGAGAGAGAGAGACAGGAAGAGGGAGAAGCAGGCTCTGTGAAGAGAGCCCGATGTGGGACTCGATCCCGGGTCTCCAGGATCACACCCCGGAGCTGAAGGCAGTGCCAAACCGCTGGGCCACCAGGGCTGCCCAGCACTTTCATTTTTCAAGGAAAAACTATAAGATACAGAATATTTAATGACAAATATTCATACATTAAGTTATCATTACTGTAGGATTGTTTAGGGGAGGGGTAAAGAAAATACCCTATGACCCAGCAATTGCACTGTTGGGGATTTACCCCAAAGATTCAGATGCAATGAAACGCCAGGACACCTGCACCCCAATGTTTATAGTAGCAATGTCCACAATAGCCAAACTGTGGAAGGAGCCTCAGTGTCCATCGAAAGATGAATGGATAAAGAAGATGTGGTTTATGTATACAATGGAATATTCCTCAGCTATTAGAAACGACAAATACCCACCATTTGCTTCAACGTGGATGGAACTGGAGGGTATTATGCTGAGTGAAGTAAGTCAATCGGAGAAGGACAAACATTATATGTTCTCATTCATGTGGGGAATATAAATAATAGTGAAAGGGAATATAAGGGAAGGGAGAAGAAATGTGTGGGAAATATCAGAAAGGGAGACAGAACATAAAGACTCCTAACTCTGGGAAATGAACTGGGGGTGGTGGAAGGGGAGGAGGGCGGGGGTTGGGGGTGAATGGGTGACGGGCACTGAGGGAGGCACTTGACGGGATGAGCACTGGGTGTTATTCTGTATGTTGGTAAATTGAGCACCAATAAAAAATCAATTTATTAAAAAAAAGAAAATAAATCCAATTTTTTTCCCTGTGACAATTCTGGAATATGAATTAACTGAAGAGATTATGGCAATCGGGAAAAGTTTAGACAGTGTTAAATATTTCAAAGCCCTAGGAAACCACACAAATGTAGACAGAGCTTATAAACTCCAGAAATCATTTGCAAAAAAAAGCAGGAAAGTCAGACAAGGAATGATTACAACAGCAAATTTGGCTTGGGAGCTCATTTCTGCCTTCTCATGTCTGTAACCATAGCAACAAGCAGGGGACCCCAGAACAGAAGAGGTGCTCTTTAAATATGAGCTGAATCAATAAATGAATGAGCCTGAATTTCAAATCTGTTGTCTTTTTCTTTTGAAAAATCAGAACAGGACTTCTCATCCAGTGTCTGACTCAGCATTTGGCATTTCCCCTTCTGCTCATTCCTGAGTTTTGTGCTTTTCTGGACTTACATAAACTCTTCTGGGCAGATGGAGTCCAGAGAGATGACAATATGACAGACAGATCTGCATTCCATCCCTTGATCATTTAGAGAAAAAGATGATTCTTTCAATTTCATTGTCCTTTGAGAGCCCAATTTAAAACATTTGTAATCTTTGTCCTCTCCAAACCGACAGTTTTTAGTCAACACTTAATAAAATGTATTAAAGATTCTGTTTTCACATGATTCATAATGTTAATGAATTCATCAATCCATTATCACATATCTTTCTGTAAATGTCAAACAGGATGTAGCTGACAAGGTCATGATCATTAAATGTAAGTTCATGGATGTACACATTTGTTCTTGATGGGAGTCATCTATGGCCAACTTTTGACTTTCTGTGCTTCTATTACTTATATGTCAATAATTGTATACAATATTCATATTACCCAGTCACTACATGCCAAAATTTCCAAATATCTATGCATATTTTTATATATGTAAATGGATTTCTTTTTTTTCTGTAAATAAAGACTTTTTATTTCTTCAAAAACAAAAAACAAATTAGAAACAACACAAATGTCAATTTAAACTTTGTTTTTGGGGGAAATTAGCATATCATTGGCTGTATTTTCTCAAATAATTTTGATCATTTTTTTTTAATTTCAAGTTTTTACTTAAATTCTAGTTATTAGGTAGGTAAAATTGGTTTCAGGTGTAGAATTTAGTGATTCATCACTTAAATATAACACCCAGTGCTCATCACAAGTACCCTCCTTAATACCCGTCACCCCTCACTCACCCTTCTCAACTCTCAATTTGTTCTCTATAGTTAAAAATCTCTTAACATTTGCTTCCCTCTTTTTCTCCCCTCCCTCTATGTTCATCTGTTTTGTTTCTTAAATTCCACATGAGTGAAATCGTATGGTATTTGTCTTTCTCTGACTTCTTTTTTTTTTTTTTTTGTATATTTTTTATTGGAGTTTGATTTGCCAACATATAGTATAACACCCAGTGCTCATCCCATCAAGTGCCCCCTCAGTGCCCCTCACCCAGTCACCCAGTTTAGGGGAGGGGTAATACCCTCTAGGTCTATCCACGTTGAAGCAAATGGTGGGTGTTTGTCATTTCTAATGGCTGAGGAATATTCGATTGTATATATAGACCACATCTTCTTTATCCATCCATCTTTTGATGGACACCAAGGCTCCTTCCACCGTTTGGCTATTGTGGACTGTAAATGGATTTCTTTTGTTACTTTGTAAAAGTCATTTTTCTAAGATATTGTTTTATTTTTATATTTTTTGATATTTATCCTTGGTTGGTACTAATGAGTGTTTCCATGTATGGTCTCAAATAGGGTTTCTTGAGGTGAGCTTGAGATAAAGATCCTTAGGCAAGTGATTTACTGAGAGTGTTTCAGAAGAAACATGTACAGATGTGAAGGAATACGGTGGGGATGAAGCAAAGCAAGGATGTGGTTACAGCTGAAATCTAGGCACATTCTGGTCCCACAGGGAGTCTTCCAAGAGTAACAGCACAAAAATTAACCCACCTTGAGATGAAGGGGCTAGTTGGGAAGCTGTAGCCATCAGCAGCTAACACAGCAGCAGGGAGGAGAGCACATAGGCCTCCCAGAGGGTTTCTCTTCTGATATGTAATTTTACAAAAGAAAAATTGAACTTCCTATAGCTTGATGGTCTAGTTTTATTGTCTTAGTAATATACCTATGAATCATGTTTTCCATATGTAAACATTTTATGTGAAACAATAAAACTGCAGCAATTTGGTAACCCACCATTGGACAACTAAAGAGTTATGAAGCAGATGAAAATAAAATGCTTAAGTGGTGCCTGTAAGAAAACCTTAAATTCTAAATACAGCCTTATCCTGGGAATTCAATTCTGGAAATTGCATTCCATGAATGACTACCACTATGCAAATTCCAGGATGTTATTCAACTTCCAAATTTTGAGGTCACAAATGGGATTAATTCAGGAAATTTCTATGACTCATAAGTGAACAGCAGCTCACCAGCACTGACGGCAGTTTTGCTTTCACCAGGGTAGGGTTTCCCTTCAGTAATGGCAATGGACCCAGTGCAGCAGTGGCTCTTCCAAAGCAGCACAGTATTGGTCGTATACTATTAAATGATCCTACAGCAGCTGGAGAACACAGTCCTTCATTACTTCATTTAAACCTGTTCTCTAATGTTAGCCTTCATTTGTTCTTTCTGTGCCCTTTATATTTAGTGTCTTACAAGTTCCGTCATGAATTCTTCCCTGTTCAAGTTCAATGTCATAGATTGCTTGTTCCTCTTTCAAGGGGTTAACTACTAAATATCCATCCTCTCAGGTGGATCGAAAGAATCAGAAATTTTTCCCTCTTGTGCTTGATGGATACATTTATGACTGAGCCCCTCATTTGGGGACAGTTAGCTTTGGGCATCAAGACCACCTCCTGGTCTTCCTTATAGCTTTGTCCATATGGGGTGATGGATGAGAGCAAAAGGCTCTGGAAGGAGGCACATGCCAACTTAAAGGGCTGCTATGGATCTTCTTAGTCTCTTTGCTTATACAGCTGCTCTGAGCTAGGGGCAGTAAATGAAGATTAAAAATGAAGCTGTATAGCTTTCAAAAGGGGAGAGAGGAACCACTGAGCACTGCTAGCATACATCTAAGGATAAAATGTGATGCAGCCCCTACAGAACCTCTTATATGATCTTAAAGATGTGGAAATACCAAAATTTTACAGGAGAACATAGCCATCACTTCATGAAGAGATGAGTGCTGAGTTCTATGGGATAGCTACATAGGCTCACAAACCACAATCCACAGAGATGAATCGAGTGTACCAAAAACAAATACTAGGGGAGGATTTGAGGTCAGATAAAAGGTGTGCCCTCTTCCTATATGATAAAAGGTGGAGCTGAGAAAGGGAAAGTGCAGACTGGAAACTGGGGTTTGAGAATTTTCTTCTCTAGGCTGTCAGCATCACCAGGGCAACAAGCCAGGATTGAAATTCATCTGCTTCCTTATTTCTGAGTCCTTTACTTCAACCTGTTTAATCTGGAATTGAATCTATGACATATCTCCTCCATTTTATATAGCTTTGTCTGGCCAAGACTTGGCTATACTTGGGACAATATTAGAAAGTCCTTCAGGATCTTAATTTTTTTTTTTTTAGCAATTTATGTGTCACTTTAGAAAGGAGATATCGATGAAGTCTATTTCCCACTCAACATTTGATAACAAATGAGACGCAGAGAAGTTAATGAGTTATCTGATGTCACACAACAATCTAGTGGGCAGGTGTAAATCACTGCACAATCTTTCTTCTCTTAATGATTAATTCCAACTGGTAAGCTACATATTAAGCAATTATATTTTCTCTCTGAAGACTCTTTATGTGAGAAGCACTATATAAGCCAGAAATACTAAACTATTCGTACCATAGTATTTCTTTCTTCTATGTCTGTTTATACCATTCTCTCTTCCTGGAAAGTTACCCAACCTATATTTATACCCATGTTCTACATCCCTACCTTTCAGTAAGCCTTTTGCAGTAACCCCAAGATGGGTTACGAATCTCATCAATACTACATTGTATTATAACAACCTATTTATGGATATTTCTCTCCAACAAGAAATACATGTCTTAAATATCTTTATATCCATCAAATCTAGTACAGTGATTGACAGAGTGTAGGTGTTTAATAAATTTGTATTGAATAAATGGATGAGCACTTTAATGAATATAAATATGAGCACATAAATAAGCGGTGAACAGAAGTATCTTCTATGAGAGGTTATAGACAGTGTTTATAGAGAAGCTAAGAAATGATGATAGCTTATTTAGATAACCAAGAAAGATGCAGGTTAAGTGCTATTTTTGCTTTCCTGTATAATGTAGTCTACAATTATTTCTGCTGCAGAAAAAACTAGTTACCCTACTGTCAGGTTCTGTCTAGATCCTTAAGAGTCCAGAACCTCAAGTGCCCTCCAAAGCTGCCCAGAATCTGTAATAGTATTTGATATGCAGTAATTGCTCATTGATCATTAACTGGATAAACAGATATCCAGAAATTTTATGATTATCACATAAAGTATTTTAAGGAGATAAGATTAGAATCACCAACTATTTACCATCCCAAAGATAGGAGCACAAAAGAAGGCTTCAATCCAGCAATTCTGTCCCTAGGTATATACCCAACAGAAAGAAAAACATATGTCCACACAAAAGATCATTATTCATAAAGACAAAAAGGGAGAAGACAACCCAAATGTCTACCAACTGACAAATGGATAAACAAAATATAGTACATCTATACAATGAAATTATTTGGTCATAAAAAGGAATAGAGTACTAATACATGCTACCACATGGTTGAACCTTGAAAACATTATGTGAAGTGAAAGAAGCCAATTACAAAAGACTATGCATTATATGATTTAATTCATATGAAATATCCAGAAAAGGGAAATCTATAAAGAAAGAAAGTAGATTAGTATCTGCTTATGGCTGGTGGGGTTTGAGCATGACAGCTAAAGGACATGAGGTTTTCTTTTAGAGGTGATGAAAATGTAGAAGATTGTGGTAGTGGTTGCATATCTGTGATTATACTAATAACCACTGAAGTGTACACTTTAACTGGTGAATTGTATCATGTGTGAATTATACCTCAATAAAGCTGTTAAAAAATGACAAGAGGGGGAGAGAGAGAGAGAAAAAAAAATTGAAAACATCTCAGACTGAAGGCTCCCCATCAGAATCTTCCCAGTGTGTTCACAAGATTCATTCCCGGTATTGGCTGAAGACGGCCCAGTGTGTGCCCTTATTTCTACCTTGTCCATTTCCAAGGCTCCAACCACAGCTCACTAACACTCAGTCTGTCTCAGCCAACTACCACATTGTGAATTTTTCCTTCGTGTGTGTGTGTGTGTGTGTGTGTATAATAACCAGTTGAACCAGATATAAAGTCCTTGTTCAAGCCACATCCATAGTTTCACAACCAAACTAGCATTTATTGAATGCCCATTATGTGCCAAGCACTCAGCATATGTTATTTTTAAGCCTCTCTATAACCCCAGGAAGTAGGCTGCATTACTTCATTTCACAGAGGAAGACCTAAGACCAAATGCAGCCAATTACATGGTATCACTATGTGGGAAATGATAGATTGAGGTTAAGATATGTGTGTGATTCACAACATCTGTGCTCCATTCACAATTTGTGTCCTCAAAGTCTACCACAGTACACAAATAAAACCAGTACGAGTGAGTATGGAATGTCTAATAAAGACAAACAACCTGGTCACTGTTTCAGAGTGAAACAGTGATGTGAGGATTCTGTTTTAAAATCCTGCCTTAATGGCCCAGACAATGGCAAAGGGTTCTCCTGGGTCTGGGACTATTCAAGCTGTCTGCTTGAAGAGGGAGATTTTACATCTTGTTCTAGCTGAGCAAGCAATAGCATACTCTCAAGGCAGTTTCTTTTGTAGAATACCTACATTCTTGTTCCAAATTCTAGATGACAGTTCTACTCCAGAAAGACTTGGTGCATCTCTAAGGCCATATTAACTTCATATTAAAATATCAGATTGTGAGAGTGGAGTGGTCACTGAAGATGTCTGATGGTCTGTTCTGAGGAGTGGCCAGCAGCGCTGTGGAATAGGCCAGTGACCACTCACAGCTGGGATGGGCTACAGAACAGCACGTAGCAGAGGTGGAAGTCCAAGTCAAACACAGAAAGCCAGCCTTACTGAGCCACCAAGAGTGTCATCTGTATCCATGGTGATCTCAACAACAGCAAATACCTATGGTGAATTTCCAGGCTGAACTTAGACAGGCGTTCTAAGGTGAGACACCAAGAGGGTGTTAAAGCAGTATTGGAATATCCAAGAAGCTGATTTCCCAGTGAAAACCTGGCTGACAATGTATCAATGTATTTGATTCAGTTTACAATGTAATAAAAATATTATTCATGGAAAATAAATAAATCAGATTGCTTACACCTTACGCTATGAACACTAGTATGCAGACATCCGAGGCACCACTTAAGTTTTATTCCTTAATCTATATCCTGCTACTTTCATGTGAGGATGTCTGAGGATGCTCTTTTTCCCTGATTCTTTGTCATATTCCTTTCTTGTCTTTCTTGCTGCACTTTTATCTAGACGTTGTCCCCCATCCCGTTCTCTTTGGCAATTTTGAAAGTACACTGGCCAATTTCTTGTCATGTGATTCTTCATGAAATGCAAGTTCCTTCTTGCTTGTAATACTCCAAAATAAGAAGTTCAGGTCTAATAAATCAAATCCAGCTTTGCTACCACCTATACGGCAAGTGAATGTTCGCTCTTCCTCCTCCAAAGTCAGTAACTTCAACTAGCAGAAAATATGATAACATTCCCTCCACATAAATCAGAGTAAGCATGTAGATTAGAAGATTAAAAGAATAGCATAAGGACACAAGGAAAGGAAGAAGGGATCTCTAGAAGCTTAAGTTGGCACAGATTCACCAGGAAATGTATGCTAGACTAACCTCTATTAGATAACTGGTTGGCATGGCACTTTTGGACTTGAACAGAGTGTATGTAGGACTCTCGTGACACTTTTATGGACAAGCTATATTGGGTTAGATAAGAACCTAATGAGATATAGTCATACCTGGCTGGACGATCATATAAAAACATAACTGACGGGTACTTTGTAGCTTTGACTTTACAAACTTACATAAAGATGCCCAAGGCAAGCATATCAAAATTGGGAGTGACTGCAAAGAATATTGGACATGAAGTATGACTTAAAAATAATCTCAGTAGAGTGGATAATCTCACAATGTCATCAAAATAACTTTTAAATTGTGTATACTCCATATGCCAAGTTAACAAAGGGTTACAAATAGAGGCTCCTGGGTGGTACGGTCAGTTAAGTATCTGATGCTTGGTTTCAGCTCTAAGAGTGACTCTTACTGGAGTGATACGTCATCCCCCATGTATAAATGGGTTTGCAGAAGTCAAATTTCAACCCACTATAGGTCATAATCCCAGGGTCATGAGATTGAGCCCCACATTGGGCTCCATGCTTAGTGTGGAGTCTGCTTGGGATTCCCTTTCCCTCTGCCTCTCTTGCTTGTGTTCTCTCTCAAAAAAAAGTCTTTAAAAAAAGGGTTATAAATATATATATGATTTAATATATTTCAGTATGTTCTTACTCTGAAAAAATATCCCATAGAAGTGGGTGATGGGCATTAAGGAGCACATGTGATGTGATGAGTACTGGGTGTCACACGCAATGATGAATTACTGAACACTACATCTGAAACTAATGATGTACTATATGTTGGTAATTGAATCTAAATTTTTTTTATAGATCTTGGAAACTAGCCCTTTATCTGATATGTCATTTGCAAATATCTTCTCCCATTCTGTAGGTTGTCTTTGAGTTTTGTTGACTGTATCCTTTGCTGTGCAAAAGCTTCTTATCTTGATGAAGTCCCAATAGTTCATTTTTGCTTTTGTTTCTTTTGCCTTCGTGGATGTATCTTGCAAGAAGTTACTGTGGCTGAGTTCAAAACGGGTGTTGCCTGTGTTCTCTAGGATTTTGATGGAATCTCGTCTCACATTTAGATCTTTCATCCATTTTGAGTTTATCTTTGTGTCTGGTGCAAGAGAGTGGTCTAGTTTCATTCTTCTGCATGTAGATGTCCAATTTTCCCAGCACCATTTATTGAAGAGACTGTCTTTCTTCCAATGGATAGTCTTTCCTCCTTTATCGAATATTAGTTGACCATAAGGTTCAGGGTCCACTTCTGGGTTCTCTATTCTGTTCCACTGATCTATGTGTCTGTTTTTGTGCCAGTACCACACTGTCTTGATGACCACAGCTTTGTAGTACAACCTGAAATCTGGCATTGTGATGCTCCCAGATATGGTTTTCTTTTTTAAAATTCCCCTGGCTATTCGGGGTCTTTTCTGATTCCACACAAATCTTAAAATCATTTGTTCTAACTCTCTGAAGAAAGTCCATGGTATTTTGATAGGGATTGCATTAAACATGTATATATTGCCCTGGGTAACATTGACATTTTCACAATATTAATTCTGCCAATCCATGAGCATGGAATATTTTTCCATCTCTTTGTGTCTTCCTCAATTTCTTTCAGAAGTGTTCTGTAGTTTTTAGGGTATAGATCCTTTACCTCTTTCGTTAGGTTTATTCCTAGGTATCTTATGCTTTTGGGTGCAATTGTAAATGGGATTGACGCCTTAATTTCTCTTTCTTCAGTCTCATTGTTAGTGTATAGAAATGCCACTGATTTCTGGGCATTGATTTTGTATCCTGCCACGCTACCGAATTGCTGTATGAGTTCTAGCAATCTTGGGGTGGAGACTTTTGGGTTTTCTATGTAGAGTATCATGTCATCGGCGAAGAGGGAGAGTTTGACTTCTTCTTTGCCAATTTGAATGCCTTTAATGTCTTTTTGTTGTCTGATTGCTCAGGCTAGGACTTCCAGTACTATGTTGAATAGCAGTGGTGAGAGTGGACATCCCTGTCTTGTTCCTTATTAAACTCAACACAAAAGAAACAAACAATCCAATCATGAAATGGGCAAAAGACATTAAGAGAAATCTCACAGAGGAAGACATAGACATGGCCAACATGCATATGAGAAAATGCTCTGCATCACTTGCCATCAGGGAAATACAAATCAAAACCACAATGAGATACCACCTCACACCAGTGAGAATGGGGCAAATTAACAAGGCAGGAAACAACAAATGTTGGAGAGGATGCGGAGAAAAGGGAACCCTCTTACACTGTTGGTGGGAATGTGAACTGGTGCAGCCACTCTGGAAAACTGTGTGGAGGTTCCTCAAAGAGTTAAAAATAGACCTGCCCTACGACCCAGCAATTGCACTGTTGGGGATTTACCCCAAAGATACAAATGCAATGAAACGCCGGGACACCTGCACCCCGATGTTTATAGCAGCAATGGCCACGATAGCCAAACTGTGGAAGGAGCCTCGGTGTCCAACGAAAGATGAATGGATAAAGAAGATGTGGTTTATGTATACAATGGAATATTACTCAGCCATTAGAAATGACAAATACCCACCATTTGCTTCAACGTGGATGGAACTGGAGGGCATTATGCTGAGTGAAGTAAGTCAGTCGGAGAAGGACAAACATTATATGTTCTCATTCATTTGGGGAATAGAAATAATAGTGAAAGGGAATATAAGGGAAGGGAGAAGAAATGTGTGGGAAATATCAGAAAGGGAGACAGAACGTAAAGACTGCTAACTCTGGGAAATGAACTAGGGGTGGTAGAAGGGGAGGAGGGCGGGGGGTGGGAGTGAATGGGTGACGGGCACTGGGGGTTATTCTGTATGTTAGTAAATTGAACACCAATAAAAAATGAATTAAAAAATAATAAAATAAAATTAAATTAAATTTAAAAATAAATAATTTTTTTTTAAAAAAAGGAGAAAGAAAAAAAAAAGCAATCATGCAACATTCCCATTCTCATCCCCATGACCTAGACCATCCTGTCCACGATGGTACCCACCAGCTACCTGTGGCTACTGAGCACTTGAAATATGTGCTCTGAGTTGAGATGTGCTGTAAGTGTAATATCCACAGCAAACTTCGAAGACAAAGCATGAAAAAGGATGTCAAATATCTCGTTAATAATTTTTATACTGATTGCATATTGAAATGATAATATTTTGCATATATTAACAGAAAATATATTATTAAAATTAAGTTCACTTGTATTTTTTTCCTTTACTTCAATATGGCTATACAAAAGTTTACAATTATCTATGTAGTTTGCATTATATTTCTGCTGACTGCACCAATTTAGACCAGCACAGCAAATTTCATTGTGCCCTTTTCCTGGTTTTATCAGTCACCCCAAAAGCCCTAGATTCCTAGCTCAGCCCTCAGCATCCATCAGCCTTGAACACCCTCCACAAGTCCTGAATCTCTTTCATTGCACCTCATGGAACCCATGGCCCATCTACCTTTAGCCAAGTTTCCTTTCTCCCTCACCTCTTCTCATTTCCTTCCCCTTCTTGCTCTAATTCAGTGATTCTAAAACATGTCTGTGCTTTGGAATCATGTTGAGAATTTTAAATAAATAAATACCCAGGCCTCTTTTTCAGAATGTTCAATCAGAACCTCTGCTGTAGGGATAAAGTTTCTGAATGTTTTAATAGCTCATCCAAATGATTCAAATGTGCAGCTGGGATTAAGAACCACCCATTAAGCCAATGTCAACTTTCCACCTACTACAGCCCTGCATCCATGCTAGAGAAAATGGGTGGAGAAAAACACAGAGTGTGATGACTTGGTCCCCGTGAAAACTAACCTAAAGTGAATTTAAAGCTGTCCAGGGATGCCTGAGCGGCCCAGTGGTTGGGCATCTGCCTTCGGCTTAGGTCATGATCCCAGGGTCCTAGGATGGAGTCCCACATTAGCTTCCCCACAGGGAGCCTGCTTCTCCTTCTGCCTATGCCTCTGGCTTTCTCTCTGTGTCTCTCATGAATAAATAAAATCTTAAGAAAAATAATAAAGCTGTCCAGCAATCCTACCATCTTTCCCGTGTCCATGCACTATCTTTATTTCCTTAGAGACATACTCTTCCCCTCCATCCTTACTCTCAGCCCATGACATCGCTGCCTAGTTAAGCAAAAACATAGTATAAATTAGTATCAGCCTTCCATAAATGCTCTCCACTGCATCTACCCAGGAGATGTCCAGGAATCTACCCATTACTGTCCTGTAATGTAATCACTAGTTACCCAAGGGGATCTGGCAACTATAACCTATAGGCCACAGTTCAGAATATCAGATGTTAGGTTTGAAGAGAAAAGAGAGGCGTAGGGGAACATTGGATAAGTGTTTTAAAGCTTCTGAAGGGGTGTCTTGGAGATGAAAGTGGAGTCACTCTTGGTGTTTAGCTTTACTCCACAGGGCAGAATTGGGACTAAACGCTAGAGGTAAAGAGAAGGTAAGTTTTATTGATTGATTGATTGATTGATTGATGTAAAACTAAAATGCAGCATTCTATTAGTTTCAGGTACAACATAATGATTCAACATTCAACATTCCTATACATTTCTCAGTGCTCATCACAATAAAGGTACTCTGAATCCCCTTTATCTTTTTTACCCATCCCCCCACCCACTTCCCCTCTGGTAATCATCAGTTTGTTCTCTGTATTTAAGAGTCTTCTCTACTTCTTTATCCATTCATCTATGGATGGACACTTGGGTTGTTTTCATATCTTGGCTATTGTAAATAATGCTGCATAAACATAAGAGTGCACACATCTTTTTGAGTTAAGTGTTTTCATTTCCTTTGGGTAAATACCCAGTAGTAGAATCACTGGATCATATGGTATTCTGTTTTTAAGTTTTTAAGGAACCTCTAATACTGTTGTCCACATGGCTGTACCAATTTATAGTCCCACAAAAGTACACAAGGGTTCCTTCTTCTCTACATCCTTGCCAACACTTATTTGTCTTTATTTTGGCTATTCTGAAAGGTGTAAGGTGGTATCTCATTGTGGTTTTGAGCTACATTTCCCGGATGATGAGTGATGTTGAGCATCTTTTCATGTGTCTATTGGCCATCTGTATGTCTTCTTTGAAAAAGTATCTATTCGGGTCCTCTTCCCATTTTTAATTGGATTACTTGTGCTTTTTGGTGTTGAGCTATATAAGATCTTTATATATTTGGGATATATATCCTTTATTGGATATATCACTTGCAGTATCTTCTCTCATTCTGTAGGTTGCCTTGACATTTTGTGGATGGTTTCCTTCACTGTGCAAAATCTTTTTATTTTGGTGTAATCCCAATTGTTTATTTTTGCTTTTGTTTCTCTTGCCTGAGGAGACAGATCTAGAAGAATGTTTCTACTGCCAACGTCAAAAAAAAATATTGCCTAAGTTCTCTTCTAGAATGTATATGGTTTCAAGTCTCACATTTAGGTCTTTAATTCATTCTCAGTTTATTTTTGTGTATAATGTAAGAAAGTGGTCCAGTTTCATTCTTCTGTATGTAGCTGTCCAGTTTTCCCAGCACCATTTGTTAAAGACTGTCTTTTTCCCATTGTAGATTCTTGCCTTCTTTGTCACAGAAAAGGTAACTTTTAGCTTGCTATAACAACAAAAGCATTCTAATGAAATTTTTATGTTTCCACAAGATAGCTCCTGATAACAAAAATAAGAAAGCAGGAACCAAATAATTGTCTCAAGAATATTGTAGGGGAGAAACCTGTGTTCGTGGGAGGATCAAACTGGTGATTTCCAAGTTGGGTTCCCAACCCCAAGTTTTTAGAAAGATAAGCCAAGTTTAGATGAAAAATACCACCACTGCATAAAGCATGGCTGGCCTCTGTGCCTGTTTTCATGACTCAAGTCTGGTGAGATGTCCAGATATGATGAAATGAGCATGAGAAGTCAGGGTGTCTAGGGCCAAATTTTGCCCATAAAGAGTCAGAGGTGTGGATGCAAATCACCCCACTTCTTTGAGTTGTCAATGAGTCCTCATCACAGAAAGGCTTGGCCTAGACGCACATTGCATCTGCTTCAGTTCTAAACACTATAATTCTGTGTTTTCAACTCATAGGAACTGGAAAGGAGTTGGAGATGAATGGGTGGAGGCAATCACAGGATATTACCAGGTGGGGGAGGGGCGCCTAGCATGTTTAGAGTAAAGGAAAACCATGTTAAATCAGATTCTTCCTTACCAAAGCAATGAAAGATAAGGTTCCTCAGGGCCAGGCATCTAACATCTCTCTTCAAGTGTGTGGAAGGTGAGAGAGCTCCAAGCTTGAAAAATCAGGATGAAATTGCTACTTACACACAGAACTGGTTCTCAATCCCAAGGGACAGATAAAGCCTGAGGTTGTGCTGAGCTTTGGTTCATGGAGACTAAAGCTTACACTGAATGATCATCGCTGAAGACAAATCCCAAAAAGGAGTGAGCCTATGAGGGAATGCACATCACTGTGTATGCTGGAGCTCCTTCATCTTGGCTGAAAAGATGTCTCTCATGTAGGTTGTCTAGGAGTTGAATTATTGAGACTAATGCAACAGCATTAAAGACTTGAGTTACTCCAACTGTTTCTAGTATCTCGAGCTAGCTTCTAGGTATCACCTGCACATGGCTGTTGGGGTTATCTAGAGATTTTGGTGGAAAAGCACCAAGCAATGTTGATATAATCTGAGTAAAAAAAAAAATAACATTTCCCAGTAGCTCCCAAATAATTGAGGCTAAAATGCGACAATGAAGTTTCAGCAAGTCTGTGACTTGTTTTCTTATGTAGGCCAAAATTAGTACTGAATTCAATATTTTCTAAGATTTAAGCCACAGTTGAAGTTAGAGCTCTAGAATCATCTGAAAACCAAGACTTGTGTTTTCACCATTTTCCCTGTCGATTTCCATCTTATTTTATTCTTCCTCTCCAAAAGGCAATTGCCTGCCTGATTCCCCTTCTTATTTAGTATAAATCTCTTATCAGGCTTCACAAACTCACCATAACAAGGTGGTTACTGGACTCTTAGCTCTGTGAAGTTTAGATAACAGAATCTGTTTTCACTAGATAGTTGGAAAACAGAAATGGCAACATTCCTTTTCAGACAAGGCTCCCTAAACCTTTTCTTTATTTTACTTTTTGGTACAATAACAAGGGCTGACAGGACCCCTTGACACCATTAGCAGTAAATGAATTTTTCAATAAAGACTAACAGAGAAAAACCATGGGAATTTAGAGGTGATTTTTTTTTTTTTGACCCAGAGAGCTATATCTCCTTATGTCTTTCCTTTCCATGTATTCTTTATGAGAAATTTCAGCAAAAGCTTCTTAAAATTAATCCAATACCTGTCTCCTTCAATTCTTTTTCCTGGAAGTCTTTGCTCATTGATGGAAAGGTCTTGGCCACTTCTTAAGGGCCCCTATCCGGGAAGATGAAAGGCAGTGCAGTGAACTCAAGCTTTATCCTGAGGTGTATCTTTGTAAATTTACCAATACTTCTTCCTTTTTACATGAGGAAATTTAAGGAGAAGCAGGCTCAAATGTGAATTGGATTCTGTCCATTTCTCCCTCAAACTGGGAGGGCGCTGGTCATATACTCACATATGTGTATTATAAATATTCAACGACTCTAATCCAGTCTCTTCCATATAATGCACATTATAACTCCTATTTAAACTTTCAGGATGCTCTTTATGTCATCTGTTATGCTCTACTTTAAAATGTCTGTCAGCCTAATATTCCTACTTTCTTCCTTTATTAATCTGTCTTCAAGGTCATGTGTGGAAACACCTTTCAGTGGAAAGAACCCATCTGCTTTGACAAAAACGTATGCTATGAACCTTCATTATTGCAAGGGTCTTAAAAAAAAAAAAGTCCAAGAGTCCATTAAGATGCCTTCAAAGCAGAGTTCCCTAAAGCTTGCTTGGGGAGACACTAGTCCTAGGAGTTGCTGCCATAAACAAAAACAAAAACATGTGATAGTGAGGGATGCTATGTCAAGAGCTACAAGATGCAAAGAGTTCTACAATTCAAAGCACACGACAGCATTTTAAAGGGTGGTAGGCATTCTAAAATAAAGATACATATTTAATTTTATTTAACGATGTATTTCTCAACCTTATTTGATTAGAGAACTATTTTTGTGTACGTATTTAACACTTAGTAACATACTGCTGTTCGAGAGTTCCCCTGTACACAGTTTGGAAATTGTGCTAAATGATGTTCTTTTTTCCATTTTTCAAGAATCATTATTCTAGCTCATCAATGTGTTGGAAAATAACCTTAGGATAGAAATATAACCACGTCCTTGTCACACTATTTACAGGAGTACTTCACACTATTTACAGGAGTACTTATGGTTCCTCTCCCAGGTACCACGTCTCTAAATGACGAGTCGGTTGTTACAAGTAAACAAGAAACATCTCTGCTTTTTTGTGATATCATGGTAACTTCATCTGAATAGTTCTGGGCTCGTGTGCTGGGGACAGGCTGCCAATCATCAGAGATGACTGCCACATTCCATGGCTGGCGTTTATCTCTCATTCATGACCCTTAGGTCTTTGCATACGATATGCAAGTTCCTTCCTGTTGTATTTCTGATCCCTACATCCAAACAAACTAAAAAATCAAATTTATCATTTCCCTCACTAAAAAAAAAATAAAATAAAATGTGATTAATAGTGTCCGGGTGAGACAGAACAGGGTACAAATCCTTCCTCCTCCACCCCTTCCTGGTTTCATTACCCTTGGTCACCTCCTTATTTGTGACATGGGAGGTTAACCCAACACAACTCACGAGCATCCAGTGAGATGCTGCGTGTAAGTTCCTCAGCCTGGCACACAGTAGTCCTTTGGGTCTCATTAGTAATGAAGTGTCCTACCATGACTTTTCACACTTTATACAAATCCCATCCATGGTCATATCTGAAACTTCTGGCAATTCTCCCTATTTTTCCCAATCGAATTCAACTTTTTCACCCTCCAAGTTGCCCCACTTTCCCCACTGACAGACCTTTTTCTAGAAATGTCACAGTATGTCAGACTGATTAGGAACCTATAGTGAGCAGTATTAGCCCACTGCCCCCCATTCTATCTGACCTAAATTCCTCATCTCCTCAAACACTAACTGTGCCCCCCACAGCTAACTCCCAATTACCAGCTCCATCATGAACACTCTGGATGTATTTACATGGTCCTTCCTTAGAATATCCTCCTTCTTGCTCCCTATTCTTTTCCTTTTATTGTTACTATCAAATCCACTGCAAAAAAAAAACAAACAAAAACAAAAACAAAAAACAAAACCCTTCTTACTGATGTCCCTGACTAACCCTATTTAGTGCTATAGGATTATGATTCTAATTTTTTTCTGATGCATTCATATACATACACACAAATACTTTATATCAAGTTGTACTTACTGATGTAAGTTTTCCACCATGTCTGTATTTAAAAAAAAAACAATTTAGGGCAGCCTGGGTGGCTCAGCAGTTTAGCGTCACCTTCAGCCCAGGGCATGATCCTAGAGTGCCAGGATCGAGTCCCGTATCGGGCTCCCTGCATGGAGCCTGCTTCTCCCTCTGCCTATGTCTCTACTTCTCTCTCTGTATCTCTCATGAATATATAAATAAAATCTTTTAAAAAAATTTTAAGTTGAGAAGTAATTAACATGTAACAATATTAGTTGTAGGAGATGACCATTTATTTATAAATATATATATAAATTTCACTATGTATATGTACATATATGCACATATATATTCACATATTCATATTTACTATGCATATATACATATAGGTGTGTGTATGTGTGTGTGTGTATATATATATATATATATATATATATATATAGTGAAATATATATAGTGAAACATTACCACAGTAAGTTTGGTTAACATCTGTCATCACCATAATGACATTTTTTTTATGTAGGCTCCATGCCCAGTGTGAGTTTATGACCCAGAGATCAAGACCTGAGCCGATATCAAGAGTCAGAAGCTTAACCAACTGAACCACCCAGGCTCCCCTTTGTGATGAGAACTTTTAAGATCTACTCTCAGCAACTTTCAAGTATACAATACGGTATTGTTAGCTACAGTCACCATTCACTATGCTTTTTTTCTCCCCAGATATTTTTCTCACATAAGCATATGCTCTTTAAGGGGAGTGAATGTATCAGGTTTTTATCCTTCCCACAGTGGAGGTGTACAAATATTTGATTGATCCACCAATGCTAAACACTTGCATTCCCAGGACTTATGTTTACTTTAATGGGAATAAATATCACATGGGACATTTGGGGGATACAGCAAAGTCAGGTGTTTGCTTATGGACAAAAGTTATATACTGAATGCCTATGAAGCTTTTATTTGTTAGTTGGTTTGTGTGCTTTGTCATTCAGGATGCTGTTTACTTACAGAAGGTGTTCATGAATACTTAAAGCATATCTGCCTGGAATCTTCTCTATCATTTTAGGGTTAGGTAACACACATTTCTGGCTATAGTCTTTGCTAGGATTTTGAAAGTTGAGCTACTTACCAAAGAGTAAGACTTCTCTCTCTTTAAAGAGGTGAACTGAAAGGACAATCCTAAATATGATATGTGTGTAGACAAAGTCTTCAATATCTTGCAGCAGAACATCCCTCAGCCTCAAAGTCTGTCACCTTGTGGAATGCTGGCAGTGGCCCCAAGCCATGGCAAGCTGTGGCTTCTGGCAGCTGCTCTGGGGAATGACTCCTCTTCTCCACATGATGTAGTCCTCCATCCTGCAGGCGGGGCCAGCCCTGTGAAACCCTCTCAGCACCTCTGGCAAGCATCTTTTCCAGTTCTTTCCACCTGCAAATGGGATGCATATCTTTCACATATCTGCCACCTGTCCTTGGGAGTGGTCAAGTTTTTGCCTAATTCTTAGCCTATCACTTAATTCTACAGCTCCATCCATTTCTCTCCCACTCAAGAAAGCATATTGGAATACAAATGAGTAGACTGATAAAAAATTGTCACCTTGAATCTGCTCTCATGTATGTTTTTGTAAAAGTAAATCACTCACGAATTTGGGACTTTTACTGGTAATGTATTACTTAGGGACCCACCTAAGTAACACTGGGTCGGCAGCTACTGTGCTGACAGCCACTGGCAAGGTCGATGCAAGGTCAAAGTAGGACTATCCTGGCCACTGAGTGACAGCTAATGTGAATTCCTGTTCTCTCAAGAAAAGAGAACTGATTTCTATTTGTCAGTCAGGCACTGTGTTAGGCACCTTCTGAGTTTGGCACCACACCACCTGATGAGGGGGTGGGATTGTCAGTAAAGGAAGCTCTGGTGGCTTCCATAACTATTTCCAAAACTGATGTGTAGTCGTCAAGATTTCTCATAGCCCGAGTCTTTTTCCACCATCGCATAGGGCTGCCCTATTAAAATTCTCTGAAGAAACAAATCGGTGTAATTTTCTTACAGTCTCCATTAAAGTCTTCCTGCTGCTGGATTGATTTTTACAATTCCTACCTCTTGGGCTGGCATGTATGGCCCATTTTCTTCTTTCTTGTTTTTTTTTTTTTTCCTTTTTATTCAATAAGATAAGGGAATATTCTGTTAAATTAGTCCTTGTGGGCACGTTGGAATTACCACCATTCTTCAAACCAGTTGTGTAAGTCAGCTGCCAATAACAGTGCCTGGTTAAACACTTGATTTTGTTGTTCCATAGAGTTACTACTGAATTACGCTAAGACCATTTGTAAAGCATTACTTACCTGAATCCAATGCCCGTCTCTGAAGTAGTTTTGTGTAACTGATTGCAGAGGAGAGCTAATTTTTAAAAGTACTGTATTGCTTGAAGATACATGAACACTTCATGGGTGCCATAGTGAAGTAAGGACCCGTGAATGAAGCAGTAACCGAGGAAAAAGGGCAGGTGAAAAGTCTCATCCTCTGTCAACATCCAGGTCTGTTACACAGGCTTAGTCAAATGTACATATGTTCAGCCTTAATTATTCACTTAAAATTTTCTTTACGCCCATTTGTTAGAAAGAAAAGAAAATCTTACCATGTGAAAACCTGCACTCGTCATTGGGAGAAAATATTTTATGATGAAAAGCTGAAATGCTATTTACAGTTTAGAGTTCTATAGATATTGAAGGCTAGAGTCAAGACAAGGAAGTAATAATGCCCTTTTGTCTTTGAGAAGGTAGAGAGAGATGAGAGTGAAACAATGCAAGATCTATTCTTGCTCTACAAAGAAGAATCAGCATGAAGCTCTAGAAGGGAAGATAGGTTAGGAGGCGTGTGGAATTCTCAAAATATGTTACAGTGCCATCACAGAGGAAACCAACCCTACCGACAGCTTGATCATGGCCTTTTAGACCCCAGAACTGTGAAAAAATAAATTTCTGTTGTTTAAGCCACCCTGGCTGTGCTACTTTATTATGGCAGCCCTAGCAAACCATAGAGAGACCATCTTCTGGCTTATACTAAGATTGCTTTTGATGATATTTGCAGGGCACAGATAACACCCTCAGCACAAGACAACAGAGCTGTGGCTCAGCAGCACTCCTCATAGAATATATTTGGGAGCTTTGGTAGTGAACGTGACCACTGTGAGTCCATAAAATCAAATGCGACATTAGCCTGCAGCCTGAGGTAGCAATGGACTGGCCCACTCTGCAGTGCTCACCACGCCCCTGGAGCAGTAGGGAAAGACACTGACAAACCAGAACACGTTTGAGGAGAATGGTCAGAGTAGGGAAGGGTCCAGAAACCAAGCAATTTGCACAACTGTTAAAGGAAGTGCTTCGGTTACTTTGTGAGGGGAGCACGCTGGAGGCAGAAGCAGCACTAAAATTGCTGGCAAATACTTGAAGCTCTGTGGTGTGGAAAAGGCTACTTTTGCTTGGGCACAGGGGTACAAAAGGGCATCTAAGTGGGAGGTTAGGGAAAAGGAATGTGGGCTTTCAATGAGGCAAGAACTTCCTAGTAACCCTACAGCCCAAAGACAGAATGCATTGTCTGATGAGCTAGCGAACCCCCCTCACAACTGACATACTGAAGCCTATGCTTGGAATGCTGGTGTGGACTTGCCTGCCAGTGGGTGGTCAGTCCCCTCCAGAGTTCTCCAGTGTTCTGGCTGGTGATGTTCTTGCACTTCCTGCCCAGGGGATCCAGAAGACACCTCAGGGCAGGACATGGCATTAAATGTAGAACAGAGATACTGGTTGAAAAGTAAAAGCCATCAGGATCTCGGAGTGGTGACAGAACGGGAGAAAACGTAAAGGATGTCCATCATCCTGACAGAGTCAGGAGCTAATCATCTTTCCCGGGGGAACATCTTGTCCCAGGGATGTGTTGAATGTGGTGAATTTCAACAGTGGAAAGAGAAAATGCTAAACCTAAGAACTTTCATTTTTAGAGATTATAACTTCACCGTATTTTTGAATTTGTGCTTAATAAAGGTCTCTTATTAAGCCTCCCCAGCCCCAGGACTGGCTTCCAGGGCATGCAATCAGCATGACACAGGGCCCTGCGCTCAAAAGGGGCCCCGTGATTGGTTTGACCCTCTGCTGTCACCACCTTAAAATACTTAATTTTGGAACAAAGGGTCCCACCTTTTCATTTTGCAGTGGATCCTGCACAACTTGTAGCTGGCCTTGCTCCCTCCCCATCTTGGAGTTACACTCCTTTTTGCATTCAGATGCTTTCCACTGTCCATACAAGCCTAGGACAGGCAGGCAATTGGCAAGGTGGGTAAATGTGTGTTATTTGCTGTTGGGATTTGCTAAGCTTCAGCTTCCCATCTTATGCTTGGGAATGATAGTAAAGGCCTCAATGACTTTTGTAATTGTAAGTATAGGACACAAAGCTTGTGCACAAATATTGCACTATAACATATATTTGTTGTTATTTGTTGAGGACATTCAAAGAATGGGGAAAAAAGTAATCCAGGGGTCAGGATTGGATGCCTTAAGGGGAGAATGATGGAAGACAAGATTTAGGGGAGGGGCAGATACATGGTGAGTTCTCAGGAGGGAAGTTGGCATCCTCCTGGCTGAGCCCTGATCCCAATCGCCAGAGTCTGTGGTTTCATCCCCTCCCACTAGCACCACAGTGGACCGTCCCTTAGTCACTTCTGTTCCTTCTGGTCATGAGCAGGAGATACAGCTGAGCAGTTCTAGAGCATTCTAGCCTAGCTAAACACTAACCGGACATCGGATGGTTTGTGTTTAATCTAGGAGAAAGAGGCTTCCCAGCAGGTTCATTTCTGTAATTTAGGACAGCCACAAAGAAGTACAAGGACATAGTTTGAGGTCAAGAGTTCTTAGTTACGAGGGTGGAACAGGAATCCTCCTTCCAAATCCCTTCCCTCTAAACTTTCATTTCACCCTCCCTCTCACATGGATGTTACATCCCAGCTTGATTAAAAAAAAAAAAAAAAAAAAGAAGAAAAAGAAAAAGAAAATCCCTGACCATCTCCTTCCCAAAACCAAAAACACCCAACAAATAAGCAAAACTTTTTTTTTTTTTTTTAACAAAATCCTTCCTTCAAGGAGAAGTAAATAGGTCGCCCCCTTGTTCTCCAGGTCCGGTGCCTTTCCTCTTTCGGTTCGTTCTAAAGATAGATATTCCTTCCAGGTTGTTCCTGGCTGCTTTTGACAGGGGTGGGGGGGTGGGGGTGTGGGGATGAGTTTTTTTTTTTTTCCCTTTTTTTTCCCCCTCTCTCAACAAGCAAAGAAATTCTAATTTCCTTTAAGCTTGTCCTGTTCCTATTCTCTTCCAGAAACGCTCCCCCCGCCCCGACCCACACACCACCAAATGCGGCTTCAACGCACCCCGGCGGCAGCAGCCCTTTATCCGGCATCCCCGAGAGGCCCGCGGGGTCGGATGAGTCAAGCTCACGGGGACGAGGGCGAGCGGAGACGGCGTCCTACGACTCACCTTGCCCTGATCCCGCTCGGTCCCTCGCGCCGCCCCAGCCTCTCCCGCAGGCCCGCGGAGCCCCGGGGCGGGGGCGCGCGGGGCGCGGAGCAGCCGCGGAGCAGCCGCGGAGCAGCCGCGGACGCCGCACCTGTGCGCGCGGGGGGCGCGGGCCCCTCCCGGCCGCTCCCGCCCCTCCCGGCCGAGCGCGCGCAGCTCCGCGGCGGCTCCGCTAGGGGTCTCTCTCGGGTGCCGAGCGGGGTGGGCCGGATCAGCTGACTCCCCGGGCTCCGAGCCCCGCCGCCGCGCTCCAGCGCCGTCAGTTTCCTCGGCAGCGGCAGGAGAGAGCAGCAGCCGGAGCGGCGCGAGCGCGGGGCCCCCGAGACGGCGGCGGCGGCGGCGGCGGCGGCACCGGCAGAGCCAGGGCGCGGCGGACCCCACTCGCACAGCAGCGCGCTCGGTGCCCCGCGCAGGGTCGCGATGCTGCCCGCTTTGGCGCTGGTCCTGCTGGCCTCCTGGACGGCTCGGGCGTTGGAGGTGGGTGCCGCGCCTCGGAGTTGGGGGCGGGGAGGGCGGGGGGTACGGTGGGAACCCGATTCCCCCCCTCCGAGCCTTGAATCTGGAGGAAGCCGGGGCGGGGGCAGTCCCGGGGACCCCGCTCTCCTCCACGTCCCACGCCCCCGCTTTGCAGGCGCCCTGCGCATCTGCGCCTCCGGCCCTGCCCTGCCCTGCCCTGCCCTGCCCCGGGGACGCGCTCGGGCGGGCGGGCGGACGGCGAGCTGGAGGCGATCCTGAGCTGGGACCCGGACTCGGTCCCTGCCTGGCGGGGCAGAGCACGTGCGGGGGCGGGGGCGGGGGCGGGGGGGACCGAAGACGCAGCGCCCCTGGATCCTGTCCTCCGCGCGCGGTCGCTGCGCTTCCCTCCCTGGGGCCCCGCGGAGGAGGAGTCGGGACGGCTCGAGAGGCACCCCCTTTCCGCCCGCCGCGTCCCACCTCCCCCGCGCATCCCCGCGCCCCTTCGCGGCCCGACCTCCCGCTCCTTCCCGGTGGCGGCGGCTCCGTGCGACCCCGGCGGGCTCGCGCACCGCCTTCCGCGGGCAAACTTTGTACGGTTTGCGCCTTCCCTTTTGTGCAAGTTGCGAGAGCCGGGGGGGGGGCGGGGGTGATGGGAGACCGCGGCCCCCTCGCACCCTCCGCGAGCCTGGACGGCCCCGGCGTCCGCTCGGCCCTGGAGCTGCGTGGGGAGACGGAGAAGGTTCCCGGGAACAAAAGCGGCGCCACCGCGCCCTCCCCGGCCCGGGGTCTGTGCGCCGCCGCCGCCGCCGCCTCCCTTGCCCGCGCCGCGCGTCTGTCCCGGAGGGGGCTGGGGCTCTGCCGGGACCCGCTCCCGCCGCGCCCCCCCCCCCAGGCTGGCTGATTCGGGGCGGGGCTCGGAGCCCTTGGGGAGCCCTGCGGACCGCGGGGGGTCGTCTGGCCGGGGCAGCGGGGCCCGGGAGGCACGATCCGCCTTCCTGGGCATCAAAGGAGGCGTTTGTCCGCTTAAGGCGCGGCCTCCCCGCTGGCGACGCGGGGCCGGCTGGAGGAGCCCCCTGCGGCCGCGAGCTGCCGGGGAGGGTCCTCGGGGTCTCTTTTTTTAGGGTGCAGATAAAAGGATTGAATTGAGTGAAGATTAAGACGGAGAAGATGGCGCCTCTGCAGTGCAGCAAAGAAAAGCGGTGTGGAGGCTGCAGCCTGGCGAAATCCACCCACCGCTAGGTGTAGAGCGAGTCTTCCCCATTCATCCAACTCTCGAACATTCAGCTAACGCCTGTGCAAAACGACTATTTTTCTTTTCTACCCAGAGATGCAAAGAAGTTGTTTGGGTGACAGTCGGGGCAGAAGAGCTTGTATTTGTATCCCGCATCGTTCGGGGTCCCGTATATAGGTATCTTAACCATTTGCAGTCTCTCCCAATTTTTCCAGTTTTTTTTTTTTTTTTTTCCCCCTCCTTTTCCAAAAAGGCAATTCCCAGATCAGTGTTTTTCTTTCGTTACACTGAGGCTCTGCGAATTATCACACCAGGACAGTTTTGGAGTCCCTGATTGACAAGGTCATTGAACTTTTTCTCCCTTCTTTTTACCTGTAAGTGGCTCAGAAACGACCATAGGGCTAGAATGATTCAAGAGGAGAAGCATTTGGTTTTCCGTGTTTTTAAAAGATGCATTTAATTAAGGGGATCCCTTTCTTTCCTCCAATTTATTTATTCCTACAAGTTTTTCTGTTATTTTCCTGGTTGTCTTCCGACACACCAAAAACATACACACACACACACACACACACGCACACACACACAAATTAAGTAAGGAAGGAGCATATCATAACCTTTATATTTGAAGTTTTTGCCAAAATGTAAATATTTAATTTATTTGAGCGCTATTTTTTTTTTCTGTATAAACAGGTAACATGCAGGCAAATATGATTCAGATTTATTTTTTTGGCCAGTGTGCATCTCTTGGCTCTTTCTGCCATTCTTTTGGACATTTTTACTTGTTACACTTCCTTCAAAGAGTGGAGGTGAAATGCACATTAATCCATTTTGCAAAGCATTGGCGAAAGGGTAGGCAATTCACTCTAATGAGGTTTGAGGGGGATTAATTCAACTATATCTGTGTCCACTGAAAGATGTAATTATGAGTTGAGTGTCTTTTGTAGGGCTTAGAAAATAGGTCTACTGCAGGTGGCTCTAAAAAAAGAAATGAATAAGGGCAGTGATAATGGGGCCTCCACTTCTGGGGTTATTCTGAGTTGATGAATTTGCCTGGTATATTGATAAGAATATGAAATTTAAAGGTTCTAACATTTATTTGTTTAAACTTGCTTCTTTGATTTTTAGTTTACTGTATTGAGGGGTTTAACCTGAAAACAGTGATTTACTTTGACGATGATGCTAATTCACAGATGATAGATTCCGACTCTTCCTGACCAGTACTGCCCTAAAAGACATCTGTACCCAGAATCGTGAAGCTCAGATTCGATCCTGATCTATAGGCAGTCACTGGTTCTTGCTAATCGACGGGTTAGACGGGTGATAACCGGCAGGGCACAGAAGCTTCTCCTCTTTTGTCACCCTAACCAGCAGAGGCGCCTGATGGCACTTGGGAGGCTCTTAGTACTGCAGAGAAGTATTCCAGGTAGAATAATGACGCCTGGTTCCGATTGGGGAAGGCAAAAGGAACGTGCAGCTGAATAGATGACAAGGTTAAGTTAGGAATGACTGATTGAAAGCAATACAAAAGAAGGAAAACAGAGAGGTTTCCTTGTGGTTGAGGCTTTCTCCTTGTTACTAGAGGCTCCTTATTTTTATGTTACTGTTGATGGCATACTGGAGACTTCTCTACAGATGTTTATATGAAGCTGACAGTTGTCAATCATTCCAGAAATATGCATAGCTATTAGATGCCCTTCACGTGGACTAAATTGTCACTGAAGAAGTGCAATAAAATTCAGTAGAAATGTACATTCTGTTTCTGCAAACGATCTGGGTGGGGACACATAATGCCTTAAGAGGCTTACAAATTATCTTTAATGTTTTCCTTCTTTAATCTCTGCTTCATTATATCAATTACAAATGCAAAAATAAACCTTAATGAATGTACTTTAAATGTAAAGCTCCAGGTCGGAAGGTTTAATTTGACTGCGTTCCCCTGCTTACAGGAAGTTCGCAGACTAGGAAATAGAAAGTGTTAAATACCAAGAGGAAAGTACAGATTAAGTGGTTTACTGAGCAAAAGCCTTACAGTGTAAACATCTATATTTAAGGAATAAAGGAACAATGAGATGAGATAATCCTAGAGAATTTCCTGGTAGTTCATTGCCAGCCAGGGTTGTACCCCAAGTCTGGGAGAAGGGAGTGTAAACCTTTGCATTTATAATATTTACATACCTCACCAGCCTTTCCCCTCCTAGACACAGACACATGGGTGTGCACACACACACCACACACACACACAACATACACACATGCCTGGAGGCAGGGTGGAGCAAAGGCAGGGCTTGATTCCCTGAAACCTTCCATCTATTCATTTGGGACAGTTCTGTTGATTCTCCTTTTGGGCCAAACCCTGGCCACAGCTCTGAAGAGATTGTGTTGTTCACAACACAAAACATTGTGTTGTCACAAAAAATCACAAAACACAATGTTTTCCTTCTCAAAGCTTCCAGTCTAGTGGAGAAGATAGACGATAAACAAATCATTATCAGTGTATGTTCATGAACTGTCACAGAAGCCAAGTCAAAGGAAGGGGCAGGGTACACTCTAGAGAGGAGGGGGGGTGGGGAACCTCGAAGTAAGGGGTCAAGGGGGGAAGGGGCTGAAAGCAAGATCTCACAGCTCTCTTACCACATCTTCAGTAAGCGCTTGACCAAGGGAGTGAGTAACATGACAAAAAAAAAGTGATTCACTGGGCCACGGACGGGGGAATAGAATAAAAAGTTATGTTTGTGTTTTGGTATTTGCTGGTAGTTTCCACTTCTCTGTGTTCCACATTATTGTGAAATGGTTTCCTTCTCATAGTGGGTTCCCATACGTACAGAGTGGGGATTGACGCAAAATACCACCTCCTGCAAATCTTTGGAAATGCTGTCACCCTGTGTCTCAGAGCCAGTATAGAGACACTCTTAGGAGGGGCTGGAGGGAGCTGGAGGGGTGGCAGACAGAGGAAGTTAACATGAAGGAGGCAGTGTGCCCTCTGACTGAGTAGCAAGTTTAATCAAAATGTCTATTTCTCAATTTGTTGTTATTAAAAAAAAAAAAAAAAACAGAGCCAACAATACCTAAATCCTCAAACTGAATTTGCAAATGAAAATCATAGTGAAGGGGAACACGTTATGTAACTAATTCTTCGGTATAATGTGGATCACCTAAGAAATAACCATTTCCATGAGGGCACTAGTATTTGTCTTTGAAAAAAAAAATCTGTGAATTTTCTTCTTCAGAGTAATCCTGATTAATGGATAGGCATGGCTGATACTTCTTTTTTTAGAAGAAGTCCCCCAAAAATTGGGTTAGAATGACTGCTCTAGAAATAAGGTAGAGTACTAATAGCCTACCATGGAAGCCCTACCTATAGTATAGTTGGTCAACGCGTAGTTGGTACTTACACACATTATGTACTGTATTCTTAAATAAAGGAAGCCAGAGAAAAGAAGGTGTTATTAGGCAAATCATAAGGAAGAGAAAGCACATTTACAGTACTTTGCTGTATGTAACAGGAAAACGTCTGCATATAAGTGGACCCACACAGTTCAAACCCTCGTTCAAAGGTCAACTGTAATTCATTTAAAAAAAAAAAAGGCTTGGACATATTCATCAATTAATATACTTCTATGAAAATGTGATGCTTGATAGATTAGTTAGCTGACTGTTGAAAGTAGGGTGGAGACAGAGGACTCAGGTTCACATGCATGAAATTTTAGCTGCAGTAAGGAGCTTAGATTTAGTTCGGCTACATTTTTGAAGAAACCAGTACAGATTTAGCTTGAACTTTGCTAGGATTATAATACTTTATGAAAGAAGGTAGTGCTTGAAATGTGGAAGAAGAGAGATTTTTTAACAGCCCTGCTCTGTGGAAAGTAGTGGAATTGTACTCGCATTTATAATCTTAATTTCCATACCAGTGTGATGGTAGGCAGGCAACACGCGATCCTTGAGATTCTCATAAGGTCAGGGAAGGTCACATCTCACTGATTAAGATCCTGGATGAGGGCAGGATTGCCTGGGCTTAAACTATGGCTCTGTCCCTTTTGAGCTATTGACTGGATTGGCTCTGTACCTGTTTTCTCCTTCATAAAATGGTGATATACACACTTCTATAAACATATATATGTAAAATGCTTGGAACAGTATGAATTAATATATAATATATATAATATGATATATAATATGACTCCTTGTAGGCACTGTGTGTTAGATACTACTGTATGTGATGATGACGATGTAAAATGAATATATTTAAGTCACACATGGTTGAAAGGTTAAAAAAAACAAGAAAAAAATACCTCTATAATGTTTTACTTACTGACTACTGCACTTAACTGAGCAGCTAAGATTATTGCAGGAAATTGGCAGTTCTCTTAAAAAAATGAATTTGATTTAAATTTTAAAATGACATATTACAGATAAAATTTCATCCATGTTTTAAAATTTCACTAAAATATTTAAAATATTATATTTGAAATACTCACTAAATATATCTATTTTATGTTTCAATTGGCTTTTTTTTTTTAAAGCATTAAGATAATTTGGGCAGCCCCGGTGGCCCAGCGGTTTAGTGCCACCTTTGGCCCAGGGTGTGATCCTGGATACCTGGGATCGAGTCCCACATTGGGCTCCCTGCATGGAGCCTGCTTGTGTCTCTGTCTCTTTCTGTGTGTCTGTTATGAATAAATAAATAAAATCTTAAAAAAAAACTCTCATATTCTAATATGTGTCACTTAAAAAAAACATTAAGATAATTTGGGTTTACTGAAAATTTTTTTTTTTTTTTTTTTGGTTTACTGAAAATTTTAAACAGTACAGAAATGTGTAAAAAGTATAAACCGTTTTTTCACCAATGGAAAGACCTATTTTGAATATATGCATATGGGCAGCTTGCCACATTTATCTGATAATTGAGCAGGTTTGTATACCGGCTCGATTATTAACTGTGCTATTAATTGACTATCAGCTATGCATAAGCACCTTTGAACAAGCTTGTTTTAGTTCTTAGCAAAATCTCCTTTTTTAAAAAAATGAATAAACCAGTTTGTCCATCAAAGCCAAAATGGAAGATTTCAAATGCCAGCAAAAGATTTTTGGTTTTAAAATGGAAGTGTGAAATGATCTTCACCAGAATACAAGGAAACCAAAAAGCAGACTGCTTGAGAACGCAGCATTTCTATACGAAGCAGTTTTTAAAATAAAATGAATTACAGTATCAGATGATGGCTATCAAATCTTCAAAACTTTATAGTAATCTGCCTAATTAAAAGCATACTCTTAAACAGCATATTTTGTTTGTTATAGAGTAAGAGGTTTTCAGTCTTAATTTCAAAATTAGGCTAAGGTATTTGAGAGTAGACAAAATTGGTGTTCCTGAGATTGAGGAATGATTTTTTTTTTAAAGATTTTTATTTATTTATTCATGAGACACAGAGAGAGAGAGGCAGAGACACAGGCAGAGGAAGAAGGAGGCTTCATGCAGGGAGCCCGATGCAGGACTCGATCCCGGGACTCCAGGATCATGCCCTGGGCCAAAGGCAGGCACTAAACCACTGAGTCACCCAGGAATTCTCAGAGGAATGATTAACACATGAAGAATCCATAAGCAAAGTCTGAAGGAATCTGTGTGGGTTTTTGTTAACACTAATTTTGTATTTACCTTTGTCCTACTCAATCAAAAAATGAGGTAAAGTAGGAGAATGTTGTTATGTAGCCATGTTTGGAATAAACATCTTGCTCAGAGTAGATCTAGTGAGGATGAATGAGATGGCACCACAACCCTATGTATAGGGTCGATGAGCAAGGACAAGGAGTGAGCAAGATAAACGTCTCAGAAAAGGGAAAAGAACAATAATCATGTTTTGTAGATGAACAAATTCTAGAATTCTTAAGGTCTTAGTAGTGATGGACCCCAAGCAGTGTTCATATCTTTGAATTTCCAGATGGTCTTTCTCTTTTTTTTTCTTTTTGGGTTCAGATGATTCTTAGCTGAGAAGTTTGATTGAGCAAGGGAAGTTCCTTTTTTGGCTGGGGTGGGGGGGATATTTATTCTATTGATAAGAAATTGTTTTTGGCCTAATATTTTTCTTAGAAAATCTAGCAACTTGTCTGGTGCTCTCAGATTGCTTCCATAAAAAGCCACATTGTGTCTTCATTGAAGAATGTTAAGAAGTCATCCTAGATGATGGAGACTGTGATACATTACTTTTCAGCCTTAAATTAAAACTACTTAATGAGAGTAAGAGATACGGTATATTAACTCTTAGTCTTTGTTAAATTTTCAAACCTTTAGTGACTGTAATATATTTTGACCATGTGAACAAATTTTGCAGGAAGGAACACAAGAGATTTAATCTTACCCTTGGGGTATATTTGTGCACCTTAGATCTGACCCCTCACCCCCAGTTACCAAAAACTCATTTGTTCAATGTTTCCATGTCTGCATGTGCTTAATTACTATATAATTAATGAGGCAACATAATTTTTAGCTTTAATAAAAAATAAAATAGTTATTATCTATTATGGCTTGATGAGTCCAAAAAGAAACTTTTTATATCCGCCTTTACTATTGGATGAATTTTCATAAGCATAATTACTGTTTTTATAAATAACACTCAATTATTTTAAAATGGAATTTATAGGCACATGTGATAAAGGTAGATAATGTGCTAGTTAACTATATTTATTGATTTTTTTAAAATTTTTATTTATTTATGATAGGCACACAGAGAGAGAGGCAGAGACACAGGCAGAGGGAGAAGCAGGCTCCATGCACCGGGAGCCCGACGTGGGATTCGATCCCGGGTCTCCAGGATCGCGCCCTGGGCCAAAGGCAGGCGCCAAACCGCTGCGCCACCCAGGGATCCCCCTATTTATTGATTTTTTTAAGTCTTTCAAAAAAGGAGTATCCTCATTTACTTTGAAGGTTGAACCTTTATTATTATTATTTTTTTATATTTACTTTTTGAGAGACAGAGTACACAAGCAGGGAGAGACAACGGAAGACAGATCTTAAGCAGGCTCCACACCCAACACAGAGCGCAACACGGCTTGATCTCATGACGTTGAGATCATGACTTGAGCAGAAATCAAATCATGACCAGAGTCAGACACTCAACCCACTGAGCCACCTGGGAGCCCTGATGTCTGAACCTTTAAAACTGATGCACATTTTTTGAAATCTTAGCAAACTCTTCCCAACACTAACATTAAAATGTATCATGAAAATTGATATCTGAGAGCAAATCTTTCCCATACTGATGCTCTTAATTGCTTATTATGGTTTGTTTAAACAAATACAGTTTTGTCAGCGCAGCATATTGATTTGAAAATGCAAGTGATGAGTTCTTCAGAGATTCCCATAGAAACTTGAAAATATGCAGACTGATCATTCTAAGAATAGTATTCACAGATACTTACATATTAGATTAATTAGTAATTTCAAATTAAGAGAAAATTTTTATAGAAAAGCCAATAATTTTTTTTCAGATACACAGAGAAACAGATTTTTAAGGGCACAGCCAGCAAAGGGAAATGCAGTTTTTCATTTAACAAATATTTCTGAATCTCCTGCCCTTAAGGAAGCTTGAAGAATAGCAAGAAGTTGACAGGATAAAAAGGACACAGTAGGGAACTAGGAAAAAATTTAGTTAGGGTAGGGGCTTAGGGGAATGCTATGTGGAAGTCTGTTGTGGGTGTAATCTTTTATGTGATATTATCAGGAAAGGTCTCTGATCTCTTCACTATGCAAATATAAACTCGGATATGGAGGAGAGAACTGTATATTCTGCATGATGTAAAAAAAAATAGGGACAGGGGATCTACTGGAGAGCGGTTAAATAATGAAAAACAATAATGGTTGGGTAGAAAAATCGCAGTTTCCTGTACCCGTTTCATCACTATCACTGCATTTCGTATTTACTAAATACTTGATAAAATCTTCTGTGAGCTAGCAATTTTATATTGTGATAAGTAAAGAATTATGTGATTGATTCTTGAATTAACTTGTGTTTAAAAAGTTGTGAATGACCCTTACCTACAAGTGTAGAGAGAAAATTAAAGCCTTTTAGGGGCGCCTGGGTGGCTCAGTCAGTTAAGCGTCTGCCTTCAGCTCAGGTCATGATCTCGGGGTCCTGGGATGGAGCCCCACATCATCCTCGGGCTCCCTGCTTGGTGGGGCGTCTGCTTCTCCCTCCCACTCAGCCTCCCCGCCTCCCCCCGTTTCTTGCTTGTGCTCTCTTCTCTCTCTCTCTAATATATAAAAAATAAAGTCTTTAAAAAAAAATTAAAACTTTAAATAAGATTTATTTTTTCAGCCTTTTCTGTAACATTTTATTGTGGAAAGGTTCCATAAATGGCTGTCAATAACTTAATGTTCAGTCATTTGCAACTTTTTATTTCAGAAATTCAGTTGACTTAGCAAAAGTTGTCTCATTCTTGAAAGGTTTCATCAATCCTCAGATTGTTTGGGACAGTTTCAATTGAGGGTGCCAAGAAATGATTTTGTTTGAATAAGATTTGTGTATTGGGACTAAATTGAGTAGACATCAAAATGAAAATTTCATTATCGTTGTCCTTTTTCAGTTTGCTGCTTTTTTGCTTTTTTTACAGCTAGTATTTACTTCTTACTCGTGAGCCAGGATCAGAATTGGTCCTTTAAGATAAAAAACTTGAGTTCTGTTATTTCTCCAAAAGAATTGTACTATTCAAGTTCACAGACTTTAAGTCAATGCCACTATATGCTATTCACTTGACAGGCATTGAAAATCTAATCGAGGTCATTATGATTAGCTTTGTGTCTTGCTAGTGTTTTTTCTCAGGCTTATTTTTAATGTTATATGTCAAGTGTTAAATCCTCTTACACCCCCAGAGTCCAGAAAATTTAAATCCAATGAAAGTAAACTAAATTTCGAAATCTTACAATTGTTTTGTGTGGGGGTAACATTCCCAGCTAACTGATGGGCCGTTTGAAGGTGAAGGCAGCTTACATATTGCTGCTGGTTTGAGGAATGTGAAGGGCTCCACTTGGCAAGAGTACATTTGTGACAAAATTGCAGTTTTGAACTTACTGCATACTTGTTCAGTGAAGTATGAGAGGGAGGGAGTCCTCTGAGGGTAGCCATGTGACTGGAAGGCCAAAATAGTAGGAGCTAGGCTACTGGTGGCTGGATAGAGATGTCCTTAAGACCGTGCAAGTCCTGGGAAGTAGGGACTGAGTAATTTGTCAGCATGGCCATTCAAGATAGCTGATACAAAGATAATGAAGATCGAGGGGCAGAGGGAGGTCAAACCTCAGTGAGCAAGCTAGGAAGCACTCTGTTTCCAGGCAGTTCCTTCCCCTTGTGTGTATTTACAATTTGAATACTTCACCTCATTTTGTGGGCTGGACTCAAAGATTAAATTGTTATCATTGTGAATTTTGTTATGGGCAATTTTTGTCATGTTGTAAGGGCACTGGTGGGAGTATTCAGTTTTGGGGGAGTTCTTTCTTACATGTATGTGTTTTTAGTTGTATTTGTTGATTTCATGCACAGCCAATGAGGAGATTTGAAAGAAATTTTCACATAATTTCCCCCCCTGGAGGAAAAAAAAAAATTGGTTAAAATATTATTCTGCAGGCTTCTTACCATTGTTAAATTATTTATGCTTCTTAAAAATTCTGACACATGAACTCATTGCTTGCTTGCTCATTCATCTCAGAAGGGGAACACTGAACACAAACCCAAGCCTATTGATCGATTCTTCTAGCAGATGAGGGGAAGGTTTAAGGCAGGATATTTAATTGGGTATTTGAATTATGTTTTCATGTGTTTTGTCTCTATTCCAGATTTTCTCCAGGCGTTTGTGATTGACCTCTGTGATATTGACACTGATTTGGAGTTCTGTTTGTTTGTTTTTTTTATCCTTATTAATTTATTGCCTTACTGCATTTTTCTGCCCTTTTTCTTGAAAATTTGAAAGCATCATTCATTTTATGGACATGTACTGGATGCCTTCTGTGTTTCAGTGGTCACATGAGCACTAGAATCTTTGTGGGGTTATGAGTAAACAAAGAAATAACTCACTTTGTACCTTGAAGGATTTTGCAGCCTGATAGGGTAAGAAACCCAGTATGCCCAGTATGCCCAAGGCTCCAAGGGAGGAATGTACAAAAAGTCTTCAGAGTAGAGGCAGGCAGAATTTAAACTGGGTTTTAAGGATGAGTAGGGGTTAACTCTGGGGCATAGTAGAGATTTCCAGACAGAAGGAATAGTGAAGGTGTAGAGGTTCAAAAGAGGAAGCCTTAGGAATGTGGGTGGGAGAGATGGTGTGGGGATGGGAGGAGATTAACAGCTTTGGATGCTTTGATGAGTTTGAACTCCATTTTCTTAGCAAATGGGGGTATTTTTAGATGTTCCTAAAATGGGAATAGACATTAATGACTACAGTTCAGGTACATTTAGGAGCCTTTGCTGAAGTTCTTGTCAATGTCTGCTTAATCCCATTAGCCAGATGGTAGCACCTAACTGCAAGGGAGGCTGGTAGATGTAGTGCATTAACTGGAGTATTGTCACCAGGAATGAATTCTAGATTCTTTTCTTAGGGAATAAGGAGAGAGTAGGATATTGGGTGACAAACACCTGGCATTCTGGAATTTGCAGGGAATACAGTTCAAAGAGGTAGAGGAAAATGGGTAGATTCATAAACATTCATAAACATCCATATGGAACCAAAGGGTAGATTCTCTGTAAGGGTAGGTTTTTGGAATTTGACCATTTATCACAGGAAGCACATCTCTAAGAATAGAGGAGATGAGGAATGCTTTTTTATTTTTATGGCAGGAATACCCAAGAGCTGAGCCTTCACTCTGGCCATTGGTACCCAAGATGGTTACACTTGTGTTCCTGGGAAACCCTTCCAAACGGTGATGGAAAAACACCTAATTCTTGTGGCTCTGTAGACAGTCTTGGCAGGGTCAGTTTACTCTCCCTGTCGGTAAACTATCTTTCATTGGTTTAGAGACTTTCCTAAAGCAACCTTGTGCTTGTTCTTTAAAAGGAAGAGCACATAAAATAAGCTTTGAGGTTTTTAGAAAAGCATGATGCTCAGAACCTTTTGAGCTAGTTTTGTCTACCATGTTCAACTTCTTTTCATTGGTCTACAGCCTTTCTTTTCTTTTTCTCTTTTTTTTTTTTTTTCAAGATTTTATTTATTCATGAGAGACAGAGAGAGAGAGAGAGGCAGAGGGAGAAGGAGGCTCCATGCAAGGAGCCCGATGTGGGACTCGATCCTGGGACTCCAGGACCAGGCCCTGGGCCGAAGGCAGGCGCTAAACCGCTGAGCCACCTGGGGAATCCTGCTCTACAGCCTTTCAAATTTGTTAAGGTGCACCTGTGTTATTCAAACAGAATGGAACAATCTGTGGAAAAGAGAAAAAATAAACCTTAATATAGTCGAGTAAAAATGGGACTGCCATTTTAATATTCATCTTAATTACTCACCTCTTTTTTTTTTAAGATTTTATTTATTTATTCATGACAGAGAGAGAGAGAGAGGCAGAGGGAGAAGCAGGCTCTGTGCAGGAAGCCGACGTGGGACTCAGTCCCGGGACTCCAGGATCACACCCTGGGCCGAAGGCAGCGCTAAAACCGCTGGGCCACTGGGGCTGTCCTCACCTCTTTTTTTTTTTTTTTTTTTTTAATTCAATTAATCTAAAAGTGGTCAAATGAAGAAACTTACCAGAAAGTGTGTGATGAAATAAAGATGTGGAGAAACCCTAGAATCTTGGGCAGGCTAGATATAATCATTCACATTAGGGAGTGTTTGAAGTTTCATAGTACATATTTAACAGCACCTAAAGATATATTTAATATATGTTCTAAGAATTTGATGTATTGTACATGGTTCCATCTTAAGGAAATGTCTAAATATCAAGGTTCCTCTACAACTAGTCTTGGTTTTATTTTCTGATTATTACTTTTTGAACCCTTGGTTCTCTTTAAGAGAATTCAAAAGCATAGTTCAAGTTTGATCATTTAAAATCTGGGCATTGATTTTTGTTTTGTTTTTATTTTGAAGTATCTGTCAAGGAAATATTCTATCTCGTCAGTTATAGAGAATGTATTCAGAAAAACATGATAATTTGTATGTGTCTGGAATAGCTGTTGATGATAATGAGAATCAGAAAGAGTAGCCATTGTGTGTTTGAATGTATATTTCTCTCATGTTAACTTGACCATATTTTGAAATTAATACTTTTTCTTTCCCCCTAAAAAGGGTAGGTGGTAATTGTATACATTTGAAACTGTTTCAAAATTATGGTAGATAGAAATTGAAAATAAAAGAAAATCATGTTCTTTAATTGCAGCATAATTATAACGGTCATATATAGTTTGTAGAATTTGAAAAACTAATTTCACCAAAGGCCGTGCATTTTATGCTGAATTCTGTATTTAAGCCCAGTCTGAAATGGGTTTGCATTTAGTTGGCTCTGGATTGCACAGTTAGGGACTATTGCTGGTTTTATTGACTTTAAATAGTTGGTAGTTTATTTTTCAGGCAATTAGATGTATATCTTTAAGATCACCTCATTGAAGAAGCGTACGGTTCAGGCATATGTTCTGAGAAGAATACTTGAGTTTTCTTGATTGAGGTTCTTAGTTTACCTGAATCATAAATATTTTATTAGGTTTGTTCACAGCCTGTTGTATCTCTAAGTAAACTAGCTCTCTGGAAATAACTCTACTTTTCTGATCATTTAAAATACATTAAACAAATTGATATGATCACAAAAATTGGTGGAAGAGTTTCTAGTTAGGTACCAATAAAATGTACATGTTCATTTTAGTGCCTATAAATTCAAGTGAAAGTTTTAAAAAAAGATCATAATCATCTTTATGAAGTAGAATAATCATCATTTTATATATTTAATTCAAAGGAAACTGCAAAGACAGGCTCTAAGTTCCAGTGGAGACAGTAAGCTCCAAGTCCTAATGACGAAGAAGCACGGAATGGCAGTGTTCTGTTCCGATGCTCTCCTGGTGTCATTGCATCTCACAATTCCCCTAGCCTCCATGTAATGCTCAGAGCTGACCCTCAAGAAGAGCTGTCTAATAAAAGTATAATGGGATCACAGATGTAATTCAGAATTTTCTAGTAGCCATGTAAGAGAGTTAAAAGAAATGGGATACTAATGTTAATGTGTTGTACTGAACATGGTAAGTCCAAAATATTATTTCAACATATGGTCAGTTTAAAAATTATTAATGAAATATATTACGTTCTTTTCTTCACTATATGTCTTCCGAGTTTTATCCATAGAGCATATTTCAACTTGGATTAGCCACATTTGAAGTCCACAATAGCTACACATGGCTAGTGCCCACCATATTGAATAGTCAATATGTAGAAGGGCCAGTTCAACCTACTGCTATTCAGAAAAAAAATCAGGTTTGGGGGCAAGTAGTATCTACAAGCTGTTTCTAAGTTCCCTCACTCTACAAATGAAGAAACTGGAATCTAGAAACCTTAGGTTACCCAGCATCAAAGCCCAGTCCCTGTCTTCTGACTTCTGGTCTCTTTCTTCATCACCCTCATTCTCCCTTTCTCTGTTGCCTGTTGCTGTGACTACTTTACTATGTCTCCCAAATGTTAGGTGGTTGGTATCAGTTCAGTACTGAGCCAGGACACTTAAAATCTTGCCCACTCAAGAAGATATGCTCTGATCTGGACAAAACTGTGGTTTTTTGGGCAGGGTAAATAAAATTACGAGGTATATCTAGAACCTTTTTTGATATGTGCACTGTTGGAGTAGGAACTTGAGGGGGGGATCCTTTGGGATCCAGGGCAGGGTATGTGATTCTGAACACTGAACTCTCAGCTGCCCACTGAAGGGAAAGGTCGACAAGGCATTGTTATAAATGTTCTATTGTGTAGATGGGATCTATTCCTGGAAACAACAGGGTTAAGCCTTCCTTTTTCTTTTCTTCTTTTATTTTTTGGAAGGCCGCCCATATGTGTGCCCACAGTTCTTACCCATTTATAAAGTATATTTTTTGACAACTTAAGCCCGGTGCACTCCTGACGTGTTATTTTCAGAATGTAAGCAAATGTGGAAAGCTTTCTGCATGGCAGGATGGGTTGGCGAAGGCAGGAGATCAGTGTGCTCCTGGGATCGTTTACAAATGCTGTAAAGTATTTGTTTTACAATATGAAAATGCATGATGGGTAACCTTTTAGAGTTAAGAGGTTATTTTTCTAAAATATGTGCAGCCTGGATTTTACAGACTGTGTAAGAGTGCTTTGGAAACAGTTAAGTTTATTATGTGTTTAGGTTTAGCGATTTTAGGTGAAGAGTTAACCATTTTTCTATTTGAACCTTAGGACTTCTCATCTGTGGCTAACCTTTACCCACAAAGGCATTATTGATCTTTAAGTTAAGTAGGCACTGTATTTTTGTCACATTCTATGAAGAAAATAATTGAATTTCACGAATGCTGATGTATGGGACAATACAGAAAAGATTCAGGTCTTGTAGGAATGACCTAAAAGTACAGAGATAACTGTGTTTCCTGTGGCAATTGTCTATTGAGCTTTAAAAAATGGTCTTTAGGGCAGCCTGGGTGGCTCAGCGGTTTAGCGCCACCTTCAGCCCAGGGCATGATCCTGGAGACCCCGGGATTGAGTCCCACATGAGGCTTCCTGCATGGAGCCTGCCTCTCCCTCTGCCTATGTCTCTGCCTCTCTCTCTCTCTCTCTGTGTCTCTCATGAATAAATAAATAAAATCCTTAAAAAAATAAATAAAAAATTGTCTTTAAACTTAAAATATTCATGATACTTTCTAGCAATTTTTCATACATTTGCATAGTAAATATAACCAAGAGGAACAGAAGTTTAGAGCTTGTTGATGTTTGGAGGGGGGTCTTTTTAAAAAAAATATTATCATTATGAAGTTTAAGTTAGAGTTTTTTAAATAGAAGAGTATTGCAGGCACACTGTAGGTAACTTGGAGAAAGTATAGAAGCATGCATAAGCCTACCACCCCCAAATACCTGTTTTATGTAATTTTTTTAAGCATTTTTGAGATCATGCTGTTAAGTTCCATCTTATATCCTGCATTTTACTTCTTAACATTAAATCTTAGGCTATTAAAAACTCTTTGTAAATATATTATCCAATGGATCTATGAGTCTGTTTATGGCAAAAGGAACTGTATAGTTTTGGGGCATGTGCTTTTTAATTTGGCATTTCCAACACAAACTTAGGTTGGAAGTAGTGATGTAGGGAAGAATTATGCACCAAATACCTGTTAATATTTTAAGTTTTTTTTTTTCAATTTATTTGAGACAGAGAGAGAGAACATGGGTGGGGAGAGAGGGGCAAAGGGAGAGGAAGAGCGAGAAACAGACTCCCCACTGAGCAGGGAGCCCAACACGGGGCTTGATCTCAGGACCTTGGGATCACAACCTGAGCTGAAGGCAGATGCCCAACTGACTGAGCCATGCAGGTGTCCCAATATTTTAAGTTGTTATTGAATGATCAAAATCACTGCCCTCAAGGACTGTTCAGTGTGATGATCCTTCAACTATAAAGTAGTACTTAAAGTGAGATGAACAGAAACCATTAGAGGTTAACAGAGAAATAAGGAAAACCTGACCTAGTGATTCCATCAAGCAATCATCTTATTTAATAATTCCACGATCACTTCTGTAGGAAGAAGTTTTGATAGTAAGAAGTTGTGAGATTTGACAGGCAGACATAGCCAGGCTTCAACGTAGACATCACTGAAATTGTGATTTCAGTTTACTGGAGCCATCCAATGAGAGCATTAATTTTGTTATGGGATTACATAGATGTAAATAAAGCATCCTCTTTCCCATTTCCCTGCTTTTAAAGTGTCTCCTGACTTCATGTGGCTAAAAAGTATCAGAAACATTTACTCTATAAAGTTCCCAAAGGGGGATCCCTGGGCGGCGCAGCGGTTTGGCGCCTGCCTTTGGCCCAGGGCGCGATCCTGGAGACCCGGGATCGAATCCCACGTCGGGCTCCCAGTGCATGGAGCCTGCTTCTCCCTCTGCCTGTGTCTCTGCCCCCCTCTCTCTCTTTCTCTCTTGCTGTGACTATCATAAATAAATTAAAAAAAAAAAAGTTTCCAAAGGTTAAGAATATTTAGCCACAAAGAAAGAACTTTAACTATGTGTGATGAGATGCCTCCTCCACAGACCCTTTTCTGAGGTTATGGACATGGTCAATAGACCAGTCTTCTATTTCCTATTCTAGATTTTTGGAGCAGGGACTATGTTGTTTATTTATTCTTTACTTACTGCGAATAAATATAATACTGTAAGATCTAGTGAATACATGCTACCCTCAGAAGCCTAAACCTTTTTCTTAGTCTTGTCATGCCTCCACAATCTACTGCTCTTTGTTAAAATGGAATATAACCTCTCAGAACTACCTGCTTCTTTTGGGCTTTCATTTTTTTTTTCAATAATAAAGCTTCCCTTCCCTTTCCACTACCCCCCCATCCCATGTAAAAAAAAAAAAATATATATATATATATATATCAAATAAAATTTATATGGCTTTTCTCCTGTTGATCTGTCTTGTCAGTTTAATTTGCATGGCTCCAGTTACTGAACTGATGAGGCTGGAGGAAAAACTTTCTCCTCTCCTTTAAGTATTCAAGCTGGAAGGAACAATTAATGCAAAAGCTGTGAGGTGGGACGGTGCTGGGGCATGCTGTCTGAAGAAGTATGTGAACTGTCACTAATGTCCCACCAATTATGTATACATAATTTATCAGTAGCAGTTCGCATTGATGAATCACTTGTAAAAACTAATATTGCCTTCCATATTGAATTTACTCAGTCTCGGGGAAGAATATTTTTTCAATAAAAAGGAATTTATGGAAGACATTTTGTATTCTAAACATTTAAAACAGCTCTCCCAGGATATAATAATTCACCTTTGCCTCTGTATTTAAAGATACTCTCTTACAGTTATTTTAGGTTTGTTGTGTGGCTTTTTTTTTTCTTTGTTCCAACTAAAAGAACTTCCATTAGAAACTTGGCAGTCAATCATGTCATATTGTTGGGATTCATAAGTTCTGAGATAAACACCTTTATTTTTAGCATATGTAAAAATAGATGCTTCCTTGGCTTTTGCTAGAAGATGAAGAAGAAACTTATATAGCTCTCTCTATGACTGAGCACTGTCAGAAGTACTTTTCGTGTATCCTCAACAGCATCCTGGAAGTAGCTACTTCCATCACCATTTTGTATATCAAGCTGGTCAAGTATCCTCAGCTGGGAGGGAGTTCACAAACCAGGTTAGAACTTTGTCTTTACTGTCTGTCCTCCTAACCACTCACATCTCCTTCCTCTAGCAGAATGGAATGATGGGTGGAGTTCAGCCAGTCCTTCTTGGACAAGGCAATTAGTTCCTTGAGGAAGCAAGCTGTTACAGCCACCGCTTGATAAGGCATAAGAAATATGCCTTCAGGTCTGTGCTCCCCTCCCTCCAGCCTCACCTATATGAACTTCTGAGCCCTGATGTCTTCACATGGCGTCTTCCCCCTCCTCTGCAACCACTCCTTCTGTCCCAATCTTACTCCTTCCCTTTCTCTCACCCCAAATAGAATAATCCAGACTATAGCTGTTGGAGGCATTTAGACCTTGCACTGGAGTCCATAAACTCCTTCAGTTATTAATGAGCACCACGACCACAGGACAATGACTTAACTTACCTAAACCTAAATTTCCACATCTACAAAGTATCTGTAAATAGGTTGGTTGGGAGAAAAACTGAATTAAGAAGAAGAAGGTAGGCAGTCCAGAGCCTGGCCAGTAGCAGGCTCTGAATAATGGCTCAGATTTTTACTGCAAGCCTCTTTGTAACATCTCTTCCTTGACCCTTTGGGGCTGTCCCTGTTCCAGTTGGCAATGCTTTACTCCTGTGAATGCAGAGGCTGGGACAGAGGTCCAGTTACGGTGGCACTGCACCGCCTTGCTTCACGTTTCAGGGCTATCAAATAGCTGGAAGGCTGGAGCATCTCCACATTTCATTGACAACATTCTTAACGTCTGAAAACACCAATGACTTCTTTAAAATTCTGCAAAGACTTTGTGGTCAAATTGCTAGAGACTGAAATGTCTGTGAACCCAGAAGAAAAGCCACTTGGAAAGGAATGTAAAGAATGCTTGTCCAGGATGCGGCCCTCCTGCCTGGCCCCTTTCCTGCCACTCCTCCTTGTGCCCCTCCTTGGCATTTTCAGCAGTGACCCTGCACAAGTGATAGCCCTGGCTGCTTAGACCAGCTGGAGACAGCTCCAGAATTCCTGATGGCTGTCTCTCAAAGATCTCTGCTAACTCCTTTGAAAACAAAGGGATTGTTTACCACATGTCACAGGGGACTGGAAAGGAGGTAATTGAGAGCTCTTGCTGAGGGGATCTGTTGGCTTCTAGCACCTGCAGAAGATTCCTGAAATGGTAGTAGCAGGACTTTAGCTCCTGGACCTGCTTGTTTGTGCATTGACTCTGTATTAGAGATGTGCATTTCTATTCACATCTTATCTGTGTATTTCTCTACTTGTGTCAGTCGGACATTAGATTCAGGAGAAAAATCACCATGTGCCTTTAGTGGTTTCAGGTGACTCGTAAATTTCATTAATCCACAAAATGTGAGTTGAATGTAGTGGTATGCTTTTTAGTTTGGGGCGGTTTTATTTTAGGGCACGGTCTTATTTTGGATGGGGGAGGGATTTTTTTTTTTTTTTCAACACAAACCCATGAGACTGCTGGGGGTTTTGATGTTTTAATTCTAGAAGGATGTACTCTCTCCCTGTACCCCCCTACCCAGCCCCCAATCTTCCTTCTGACCCGGCATATGTAAGGCCCCATCAGATGTTAGTCTTTGCGATCCTGTTACACCCACATCCTGTGGCAGCATCCAAGTGCTTTGAGGCTGACTTAATATGGATTAATTTAACAGTTGCTCTGTGAAAACAGATGCTCTCGGCTGCTTATTTCTAATAAATTAATCAAGCCATATAAATGGTGTTTTTCCCTTTAAGAAGCCACATCTTCCTTGAAACTGTAGACCGATAAAGTAAAACTAAAATGCTTCTGACTAAAATTAGTGTATTATATTTAAAACCCTTCGCCTGAGACTGGTTATGACATGCTCCTTTATTACATTTCTAGTCAGGTGCTTATTCATAAAAATAAGGCTTATATAAGTGGTTGTGTTCAAATGTTATACCAGTCTGTTTTGGCAGTTTGACCTTTCACAGTAGCCAAATAAATATATGTATTTTTTTTACCCTGAGAAGAGAATTATTTAACATTTGTGTGCTAGCAGTATGTCAAGTGAATTCAGAGCCTGAATGCAACCGATGAGACTTTGGGTGGAACTATGAAAATATACTGATGTAAAAGGAAAGACCAAACTATACTGGGTTAAAGAGGCATCTGTATAGGGAGGGAAGTTTATAACAGACACTTAGGAAAATCAACACAATTATTTAAAAAGTCATATGGGAAAATCATTGGGTGAGAAGAGCCAGAAAAATCTAAAGAAAAACGTAAAAAGTACAGAAATTGAAACTGCATAGCACATGTAAAGACAAATCCATAGGACAAAATGGAAGTGTAGAAATAAACTTGTATGAATATTACATTCCTATGTAATTAATGCAGGATATGAAATTAATGCAGGATAAAGGTGGTTTTCCACATCAGGAGGAGAAAAGATTATTCATTAAGTGGTATTGGGATATCTGTCCGCAGAAAGAAGCTGGCTGATTATAATATTTAGAGAGTCTATAACAAAGGGCAAATTTCTTTAATCCACAAAGGGCTCTTACAAATCAATTAGAAATACTAAATATGAACATCTTAAGAGTAAAATGAGCAAAACACTTTAAAAACTTTTATTATGAAAAAAATTAAAGCATACAAAAGAGAAGAGAATCCTTTGGTGCCTGTCACCCAGCCTCAGAAATCATAAACTTATTAGTAACCTTATTATCTATCATTATTTTAGGTAAACAACTCCCAAACTCCTTTTCCTCACTGGGCTCTTCTGAAATAAATTCAGTGAGATAATTTTAGCCATACATGTTTCATTATGAGCCTCTGAGAGAATTGAAATAAACAAAGGAAATATATTTAATAGATAGTACTCAGGAAAAAATATACATAGCCACTAAACCTATGCAGTTGTGTTCAATTTCATTAGTAATCTGGGAAATTCAAATTAAAACAACACATTTTTTAACCATCGAGTTGGCAGAGACTGAGGAGTCTTGCCAGAGCTGGCAAGAATGTGAAGAAACACATTTTTTTCTACTGTCAATGGTACAGAAGTTTTCTTTTTCTTCTTTTTTTTTTTTTTTAAGATTTTATTTATTCATGAGAGACATAGGCAGAGGGAGAAAAGGCTCCGAGGAGCCTGATACAGGACTTGATCCTAGGTTCATGACCTGAGACAAAGGCCAGATGCTCAACCACTGAGCCATTCAGGCATCCCGGTACAGTCAAGAACAATTGTTCAGAACTTTATGAGCATACCCCTCAATTTAGCAGTTCTAGGAATTAGTAGCATAATGTATTGTATGACTGTCCACAAAAGAGGACATTATTAGGGGCACCTGGGTGGCTCAGCCAGTTGAGCATATGCCTTCAGCACAGGTCATGATCCCAGGGTCATGGGATCAAGCCCCATGTCCCGATCCCTGCTCAGTTTCTTCCTCTCCCCCTCTGCCCTTCCTCTCCTCTGCTCCTGCTCTCTCTCTCTCTCTCTCTCTCTCAAAAATAAATAAAATCTTAAAAAGAAGAGGACACTATTAGAGCATTAATTGTATCCTTTAAACAAATGTATTTTTTACTATTGTACCAAACTGGAATAGAATTCCACCATACATTTAAAATAGTGTTAAGTGAAAAAAGGAATTTGCAGAAAGCAAGCATAATAAGTTACATTGAGGAGCATCTTATATATAGAACAAAATTTATGTGCATAGAACATATCTTGATAGTTGGGGATATTCACATCTATACTAATAAGGATGGTGGCTGCATAGACCATCTCTGAAAGATCAAGTGTATCTAACAAAATGCCTCTTGATAACGAGACAGTGGAATGGAGAAGAAGGTAGTACATACTTACTTTTTACATTATCACCTTCTATATTTTTTATTCTTTGTCACAATGCAGACACTTTAGAAAGGTGCCCTACTACGATGTGCCACCTCATCTTGGCTGTGTAATTCCCTTGTTCTGCGATTCCTGGTAGGTGGTAGTCAGCCAGCTTGGAACAGTTGACCTCAGGAACTTCTTTCCACAACAAGCCATCCTGTTCATTATTTAAAACATGTCTAATTTTAGGAAGACATGTATTTTGATACAATATCTATTATCTTCCCAGTTGACTAAGGAACGTTACTTTTATAAAGTTGAGAATAGCAAATTTAATTGTATCATAAAACTAGCTCATTTCAGTGAATTTCATCTGTTTCATGGGTAACTGCTACATCAAAACTTGCTGTTGAAAGTAAATAATTATTTCATTCTCATTTGCTCTATATTGAACATCACAAAGCAACTCCTTCAACTCAAAATTTCTATTGTTGGCACTTGTAATATCATTTCAGAAGTTGATACTGATGCAAGCTATGGAGTTCTCATCAATTGAATGGAAATGTTCTGTCTCTTACTGAATTTACACTGGGCATTTTAACACAGAAAGTGAAAAGAATGGACCATGATAAAATACTTGTTTTATTATTATTTTTAAGATTTATTTATTTTGGAGAAAGAGAGCACATGCAAGGAGGGGGGTGGGAAGGGGGGGAGAGGGTGGGAGAAAGGGGGACAAGGGGGACAAGGAGACTCTCCATACTCAGCATGGAGGCCAATGCAGGGCTCAGTCTCACAACCCTGAGATCATGATCTGAGCTGAAACCAAGAGTTGGACACTTAACTCAATGAACCACCCAAGCACTGCAATAAAATACTTGTTTTTAAACTTATTTTAGATTTTCTTAACAAATGGAAACTATAACTGACTTTATTAATTAAATGTTGAAGGTAGACCCTACTAAATTAGTAGCAAATTGTTTTTAATAACTATTTGGGTGTGGGAAATTATAATAAAACATACATTGCCTAAGATGCAAAATATTTGCACAGTGTGCTAAATTAAAGCAGTAAATTGAGATTGTATCGGGGTATAATGTAAACTAAATATGAAATATGAAGAACATTCCTTGGTGACAGAGGCAGGGCAAATACTATCTCAAAATAGGAACAAAGTTAGATTTGGTGAGGCTGCAGTAATCTGCTCCCAAATCATAGTAAACAGCACAGCGGAGGTTGGGTCTCAGGCTCCTGGTACTTAATGTGGAAGTGACTTGACCTATGGTGCCTCTTTAGCTCCTGTGGGACAGTAACCCAAAAACTTTTGATTTTCAAAACTTCATTATTTTTGAAGACATCTTTGTACTTACCTTTTAAAGTTTTTTTGGCTTAAATGTGAAAGATTTAAACATTAAAGATTCCTTTCCTTTCCTTTTTCCTTTCCTTTCCTTTCCTTTCCTTTCCTTTCCTTTCCTTTCCTTTCCTTTCCTTTCCTTTCCTTTCCTTTCCTTTCTTTTCTTTTCTTTTCTTTTCTTTTCTTTTCTTGATTTTATTTATTCATGAGAGACACAGAGAGAGGAGAGGCAGGGATACAGACAGAGGGAGAAGCAGGTTCCATGCAGGGAGCCCGATGCGGGACTCAGTCCTGGGACTCCAGGATCACCAAACCGCTGAGCCACCCAGGGATCCCCCATTAAAGATTTCTTTTCTTTTTTTTTTTTTTTAACGATTTCTTTATGGATGAAAACCTTATCAAAATCTATTCCCATTCCACATTGGTTATAAAAGTTGGTTGTGGCCAGTAAAGTAATACTGAATTTTTCTAAAGCTGTCTTTGACCTTGAATAAATATTTTAAATTTCTGTGTAACTTAAGTGTTTAAGTGGCTTATTTTTATATACATACAGTATTGACTGTTTCCCCATAGGTTTGCTGATTATTGAAATACAGGCAAGATATATTTCTATTTATTTTCTTAAGTAATACTGAGGGATGGTCTCTTAATTTTTTAAAGATTTTATTTTATTCATTCATTCATTCATTCATTCATTCGAACACATGATCAGGGTGGGGAGGGGTGCAGAGGGAGAGAGAGAAAGGAGAAGCAGACTCCCCACCAAGCAGGGAACCTGATGCAGGGCTCAATCCCAGGATTCCAAGATCCTGATCTGAGCCGAAGGCAGATAGATGCTCAACCAACTGAGCCACCTAGGTGCCCCAGTATCTTAATTTTGAGTAGGGGACCATCTAACAGGATTGAACTGGTTCTACAGAAAGGTGTGAATCTTGGTGAAAATGAACACGTGATATATCCATTTAGAGACGTGTTGCTGCAGCAAACCAGCCACAACTTTATTAGTAAAGCCCATGTGAAGAAGCATCAGGCTAGGGAAAAGTCTGGTGGTGCAGCTTTCTTAAATTATCCAACATGCCCCACTTGGCAGCCAAAAAAAAAAAGTTCACCTGTTCAGAATGGATCCTGCTAGCTTTAAAGAAGCCCCTGTTGCTACTTATCAAGCCACTTAAACCACCAAGCATGTTCCACTGAAATGCCAGCATAATCACCTTAATGGTTGCAAAAATTCCTTTTGTGTACCCTGTCATCCGGACCTGACATGTGTATGCTATTCTTACCCGTCCCCATGCAGTGTTTTCCATAGGTTACATAGTGTGACCTGGTATCACACATGTGCCCCTTGACGGTTGCTTATCTTTGAGGGAGTGGCCTTCCGTGCAGGTCAGAGACCATCCCTGATCTGGCACAATAGTTCATTGCTTTCCCGAATTCTTTTTTATTTTCCTTAAGATTTTATTTATTTAGGGGCACCTGGGTGGCTCACTGCTTGAGCATCTGCCTTTGGCTCATGTCTTGATCCCAGGGTCCTGGGATCAAGTCCCACATCAGGCTCGCAGCAGGGAGCCTGCTTCTCCTGCCTGTGTCTCTGCTTCTCTCTCTCTCTCTCTGTGTCTCTCATGAATAAATAAATGAAATATTTTTAAAAAATATTTTATTTATTTGAGAGAATGGTGGGGACAGGCAGAGAGGGAGAGGGAGAGAGAGAAGCAGACTCCCTGCAGAGCTGGAAGCCAGCTGGTCAGGTGCTCGATCCCAGGACCCAGAGATCATGACCTGAGTGGAATGGCACATGCTTAACCAGCTGAGCCACTCAGGCACCCTGCCTTTCTGAGTTCTTGAAAGCTTTATTTGTGAAACTCTTCATGGAATAACTTTATATTGTTTATTTTTTAAAACTCCCCTTGATCTTCAGTTTCTTGACCTGTAAAATGGGGCTAATTAGAAAAGTACCTTAACTTCTAGGGGTGTTAGGATTAAAAGAAATAACACAGCCCAGAGGACATAGTGTACACACAGTAAATATTTATTATTACCACCGCTGCCGTGAGCCAACATTGATGATTGGCTCATAACATTTGCAAGACATTTTTAATGGCTCTGCTCACGTACACACCCATGTTTATAAGTGACAACACGTAACCTTAGTCCCCTGCTATGTCCCCAAAGTAAAAGAACTTAGTCATCCACAACCCTGCCCTGTAGATACAGATTTTCTTTCTTTCTTTTTTTTTTAATTCATGAGAGAGACACAGAGATAGGCAGAGACGCACACCGGCAGAGGGAGAAGCAGGCTCCCTGCAGGGAGCCCTATGTGGGACTTGATCCCAGAACCCCGGGATCACAACCTGAGCCAAAGGCAGATGCCCAACCACTGAACCACCCAGGTACCTCGCGGATAAAGATTCTCATTAGAAAATTAAAAGCAGCCTAATATTTTTCCTTTGGTTTTGTTGCTTGTTTTCCTCTTCTAATGTGGCCATGCCTAAAATGTAGGCAAAATCAGGAAATTGTAAAATACACTGTCAGCCTATTCATAAAGCATTAAGTAACATTCAAGTTGATTTGTGGTTTTTGCAAACTTCTGAGGCTCATACAGTGGACAAATGACATGTAATTTTCTAAAAGTTGTAATTAGACTCTTGGTGTTGGTATTTGCAACTTCAGATTTACATGTCATCATGAGCATTCCTATTTTTGCTTGTTAAGCAATTTTCATGCTCTTTTAATTCCCACAGCGTTCTATGAGGTAGGTACAATTTTATTCCCTAATTTACAGATGAGGAGCCCAAATCATGGTCCTTTTGTTCCTGATCACAGTTTGGGGTTAGAATTTAAGCGTATGCGGTCTGATTCCAAATTTGTTCTCTTTTCTACTCTAGAATGTCTACATAAATGAATTTTCTTTTGGTGTTAAAGCTAGAAGGGAGCTTAACCTTACTTTAAACCCAACCACACACCATGATGTTTGTTGCCATCCTTTCAATAGATAATTTGTTTGAATTGAGTTAAAAGTATGAATTGATACCAGCACCAAACCAGCCCCCCACTACGAGATTACTATTTTTTTTTTATATATATAAACCAGATTTTTTAAAGGTGTTAATGCCAGTGAGGTTTCCTATCTCGATTAACTTAAATTATTCTCATTCTGGTCCAGATGGCACAGATAAGACTTTGCATTTGTTGAAATCCAAACTGTCATTTTGACTGCAGCTGGTTTTTAGAGGTCTGATTTGGAAGAAGCAGTTAGTGAGAATTAACTCACTGGTAAACCTCAGATGGAATTTCAGCCAGCAGCCGTTTTCCATTTTGTTCTTCCTGCCCCATGCTGACACTTTCATTTAAGAAATTTACAAAAGGAAATTGTTACTTTATCCAGGCTGTGGTTGTCCCTTGTTGGCTCTACATCGCCTCTCCACTTCGTCCCAGTGTCTGTGATCCACGCCTGAAGAGCATGGCCTTCTTCTGTCCAGTGGGAATTGGGTTAGTTCTGATGCCCTGATGATTCACACTGCCAAGGATGGAAAGCTCTGATGCGTACTGGGTCAGTTGTGGTCACTGCAGCAACAGTTTGTTGATCTTAGGGAGCATTCCATAGTTGCTGATGTAATTGAAGATGATTGGAGCAAGAGCTCTCCCCCCCACCCCCCCTTCAAACTGGTCCTCTGATGCCAGGTCCTCTTAGCTGTGTGAGCTCTCTGAAGGAAGCATTGTTTTAAGTCTGCATTTGGGTAAGGTAAAGATCTGTTCTCAGACATTAGTATCTTTTTGTAAGTTGCAACATTAGAAAAATTTTAACTATGATGTAGGGATGAAATTTATAAATTTTTCAGTACCAATTTAATTTGTTAGTCCTTGAAATGCAATTCTCTTTGTGATAACTCTTTTTAAAACACTCTTGCTCTGCCTGAAAATTCTGTTCAGTGAGATGTTTCTCTTAGACTGTGTATTGGATTTTTAAGAATTGTAGCTCCTTTTAAAAAATCTGGTACTTTGCAGGAATGAATTATGGAATAAGCCCATAGTTCTTAAAAGTGTGGTCTGGGGGTGGGCCAGTGACTTAATAATCACTTCAGTGGATTCTGATGGAAGCTAAATCTGAAAGCCACTAATGTAAATTTCTTTTACAAAATGTTGACCAGATTCTGAGCTTTTAGATCAAGCAGCCTTTTGCATCCTTCATAAGGTAAAGGATGGTTTTATGCACAATTATTTGATAATGAGTTACCTTTGAATTTAAGGTGTGTCTGCATGATAAAATGCATTCTTCTCAGGGCAAGAGGGTAGCACCATTAGTTCTTCTGTCCTTTCCAGTTACTTGATTTTGTGCATTAACATACCTTCTTCCCTACTTATTTCTGATCTTTTATGTACATTGCATTATGGTGTTTTTTTGTAGTTCAGGATATTGATCAGCCTTTCCTACCATACTAAAATGTACAGACTCAATCTAAAATCATGGTTCAAAGTAATATGACATCTACAGAAGTACAATTGACTTTTTCGTTTTTTGAGAGAGAGAGAGCATGGACGGGCAGAGGTAAAGGGAGAGGGAGTGAATCTCAAGGAGGTTCCAAGCTGGCCTGTGTGGAACTTGATCCCGGGACCTGAGATCATGGCCTAAGCCAATATCAAGAGTCAAATGCTCAACCAACTGAAAATACAGGTGCCCCTAAAAATACAGTTGACTTTTGAACAAAGGGGTTATGGTCACTGACCACCCTCCTAACCACCATGTAGTTGAAAATCTATATATAATGTTTGAGTCCCCAAAAACTAAACTACCAATAGTCTATTGTTGACTGGAAGCCTTGTCAATAACGTAAAAAGCCAACACATAGTTGGTATGCTCTAATATATACTGTATTTTAATAAGGTAAGCTAGAGAAAATGTTATTAAGAAAACTATAAGAAAAATACATTTACAGTACTGTACTGTGTTAATTGAAACAGAATTTTTGTATAAGTGGACCCATGAAATTCAGACTTGTGTCCAGTGGTCAACTGTATAAGAATGTCCTAATATTTCCCCACAGTCTGCATAAAGTTGCAAACACTCATTGCTTGCCAAGAAGGTAAACGATATAGTTGAAGAAAGTCTTCCTTTTCCCTTTCCTTGGATCAAATAGTAAGCAACCAAACCTCAGTTTGCTTTCTGAGTCATTTAGTCTTCCATTTTGTATTTGTAGTTGGTAAATATTGAGCAAGAGATACTGTAATGTATCCATTGGAAACTGTCTACTGACAAATTATTTATGAAATTGGGAGAATGTTTTTTTTTTGGGGGGGGAGAACGTTTTATACTCTTTTAATCCTTTGGTTTAATCCTATATTTTGATCCTTATAGCAAGCATAATAGTATTTGTGGTAGTTTACATAATCTGACAACCTTTCAAAGGGATTTAAATTTTTTTTTTTTAAATTTCAAAGAAATGTGTCATCCAGATTCAACAATTGATCACATTTTGTTCTTGTTTCAGCACACACACATAAACATTTTTTTTTTCTGTCGTGAATTTCAAGCATCATATCATTTTACCTGTATATACTTCTGGCCATAGGTTTCTAAATGGATTTGATGCAAGATTTTATAATTAGAGCAATGTAAACTAAGAAAAAGACCACTAGGTATTAGAAGTTTTACAAAATATATTATAGTTCTTATAAATTTCCAAAATATTCACTAGAGCCACAAGAAATACTTGGCCAACTCTCATTAAAGAGGAAAATAAGTTCCCTAGTAAGCCCTTTGTTTACAGAACAAATGTGTATTTTGTTTCATCAATAAAATCCTAGGGAAGGCCATGACTCATATCCACTAAATGAAAGACCAGAAATAGGATCTCTCCTGTCTTTTTATTTATCCCTGGGGTGGGTGACCAGAATATTTTTATATTACTGCTAAGTAATGTTTTAAGAACTATGACTTATTTAGAGTTTAGGATTATATTCTTTTTTTTTTCCTTTTGTAATTCTATCTATTGCTTCTAAGTAAGAGGTTATAGCTCCTAAAATTTATCTGGTTTTGCTCTCTTGTTTTCCTTTTTCACCCTCTGCAATTCTGTGATTCCTGGCAGGGAAAGGGTCCTGCTGGGAGTGTTTTCTTGTTATGATGACAAGCTGCCTCTCCCCAGGCCACGTCTCACCTACTTGTTTTGTGATAGTGAAAATTATCTTATAGCAACTTGAAACTGCTTCGAGTGTGATCTCTACTAAAAATTTTAGGTAGTATGATTGATATATAACATAAATTTCAGGTGTACAACATAACAATTCCATATTTTATATATTGCAAACGATCACCACACTAAGTCTGGTTAACACCTATCACCATACATAGTTGCAAATTTCTTCTTCTAATTATAACATTAGTCCAATTATAATACAGGGCATGGGTTTTCACTTGCAATAAAAAATAAGGTAACATAACCAATTTTTTTCAAACAAAAATATAGATTAAGTGGGACCTTAAGCTATAAAATTGGTTTTAAAAAGCTTGTTTGTTTTCATTGAAACTTTAAAAACCAGTGCCTTTGTTTTAGCTTCCTTTCAAATACTAAAGCACCTCTATGGAACCCCAGGGTTCCATAGGGGACAGTTTGAAAACCAGTTGTCTAAGGGGGCCAGTTTGTGGTTAATTGGGCGAAGATCATTGTAATCTCTTCATAGATCTAACAGTGAAAGACAGTGCCTTGAAGTCAGGACCAACACTTAACTTCTAGGTTAGAAATAAGCTAACCAGTCTGTGTTCTAGTTCATTATCTACCTTTAGGTTGTTCAAGGTTTAGATAAAAGGAAGTAATCAGCACAAATTATTGCAACAGCATTTCTTTAAAAAAAAAAAAAAGATTTTATTTACTTCAGAGAAAGAGCAAGTGAAAGAGAGAGAGAGCACGCACTAGTATAGGGGGCAGAGGGAGAAGCAGACTCCCCGCTGAGCAGGGAGCCCACTGCAGGGCTCAGTTCCAGGACCCTGGGATCATGACCTGAGACAAAGGCAAATGCTTAACTGACTGAGCCACCCAGGCGCCTTCCAACAGCATTTCTGAAAATAGATTAGGTGGACTGAGGTAAACTCACTGCTCATTAAAAATACACATTTTGAAATTATTTATGAATCAGATTGTTGTAGATGTTGAAGAGAAATCATGGAGTTCAGACTTTTGCCTTATTCAAATGTCAGTTTTTCTTAGGGGGCCAGACATTGCAAAACCCTAACTTAGAACCTAAATAATTTTGTACACATTAAAAAATAGCATTCCTTAGAGCCTGATGGCATCAGGATAGAGTAGAATCATTAGAGTATATATTTGTTTAAGATCGATTGTGATTGGTGATTGCGTATCGTGTGTGTCGTGTGTGTGTGTGGTGAGGGGGTTGTGTGGGGGGTATGGGGGGTAGTATATGGGACGTGTGCATGTGTGGGGTGGGTGAGTTTGGTGCGTGGAAGTGCATTAGATATGTGGAGGCATGTGTGTACATGTGTGTTTCTCATTCAGACATAGTGGGGGAGTGCAGGATGAGAGGAGCACAGACATGCATATGACAAAAGGGTTTTTTTTTAAGATTTATTTATTTTTAATTTATTTATTTTTTTTTTTTTGAGAATGAGAGACAGCACAAGTGGGAGGGAAAGAGAATCTCTAACCGACTCCATACTGAGCGTCAAGCCTGACAGGGCTCAATCTCATAACCCTGAGATCATGACCTGAGCTGAAATCAAGAGTTGGATGCTCAACCTCATGCAGCACCCAGGCACCCCAACGAAACTTTTAAAAGACAATTCCAGAACAATTCCAGAAATTCCTACCTCTTGTTTCCTCTATTGCTTCTTCCTAGTATGTATACAAAACACTCTTGGTTTTGTGAAATTGGGAAGATAGAAGCCTAGGATAAGGAGGTAAAGGCAGGCAAAGGCTCTTAGACCTCCAGTGTCTTCCAGGGAAGGCTTGCACTTAAAATCTGATGGAAGACTCTCCATTTGGCAAATGAAGATACTTCAGAATGAATTTGAGACGATAGCGGGTATGTTGGCTTCTCCAAGTAGTTTGTATTTTTCTTCATGTATTAGTGTGGAAATTGAAAATGAAAATTTTGGGTGGTTTAAAACAAGGGGGTGGTTGGAGTTTGGAGTGGTTGGATTGAATTTGCATTGAATTCAGGAGAAAACTCTTCTGGTTTTGAATATTTTTTTCATGGTTCTATGGTTACTAGTTAGGAAGTGGTAGAAAATTAAATGATTTCCACTGATACGTACTTGAATGTCCTTGAGTTAACAGGAAGTCTTGCATCCCAGGAGACTGCTTTCAGCCCCTGTAAGTTTTCTGATAGATTGGAGAAGTCTTGAATCCTGGCTAAGAAAGTCTGGTGCTGCTCCTGCAGAGATAGTAGTAATATTCATGAGTTTTACCTTCTTGATGAGCTAAGAATTTAAGAAGGTAATTCTAATCCTGGTTTTATCTTTGGCTGGCTATCTGATTATGCACAAAGCATAATTATAAGGGATGGTATCCCTCGCCACCTATTCAGTAGCAATTGTGTGAGTTCTTTAAAAATACTGGGGGAGAGGTGCCTGGGTGGCACAGTCATTTAAGCATCCTTTCGGCTCAGGTCATGATCACAGGGTTATGAGCATCTGATTCCACGCTGAATGTAGAGTCTGCTCGAGATTCTCTCTCTCTCTCCCTCTCCCTCCCTCTCTTGTAAAGAAATAAATAAAAATATTTTTAAAAATAATGGAGAATGGGCACTGTCATACATTCAGAGAGACCTGAGAAAATGTCAAGATGGGGGATGATTTTGACTGAGAATCCTATTGAGAGTGGAGTGGTGAAATTTATTAGTCTTACTTTAGATATTTGGCAACGCTTAGGTTCTAAGAAATACAATATAGCTTTACTTCAAGAAAATAATCAGTTATGCTTTTTGGGGGAATCATTCTAAATCGTGTGTTAAAGACATAGCCTCATTCTGAATCTTATAAGATTTTTATTTATATATTCATGAGAGAGAGACGCAGAGACATAGGCAGAGGGAGAAGCAGGTCTCTATGGGGGCCGATGCAGACTCAATCCCAGGATCCTGGGATCACAACCTGAGCCAAAGGCAGACCTTATTCTAAATTTTGACTTATTCACAGTAAATTCTACAGTGTAATCATGGGAAATTATTATTATTACCATTCTGAGACAAAGGGGTGGAAACTGAAGCCAACAAATGGGTGGCTCTGCACTGTCTCCTGGAATCACACTTAGAAAATTGCTGTGAAAAGCAAATTGTTTTTAAAAGAAAAGTGTTCACACATTGTGTTAACTAACAAGAGCTGAAAATTCCCATTGGAACAATTTCAAGAGTGGATTTTTTCTTTTTTAATTTTGCTTCAGAAAATAGCCTCCATCCTGTTCCTCCCCCATGTCACTTGATTACCTGTTTGAGTTAATTCTCTGCTTTGTTAAGCTGACTTTTAAATGATTAAAGCATCTAAGGCTGTCTGTCGAATTTGCAGATATTAATAATACTAATGATTTTATATTCTCAGTACTTTTTTATGTTTAGGATGTTGCTTAGAGTATGTAAAATAATGGGTGAGAATTTGAAACAGATATATGTAAATAATCATAGACGGGAAAACATCACTTTTCCTTTAAATAATATTCTTCAACATCTTGGAAATTCCTGCAAAGAAATTCCAGCATCAGAGAAGTTAGTATGGAAGCTTGAATGTCATTTTGCAGATGTTTGAAATCAGTCATTAACCAAGTTAAGTTCCAGATCAGAGCCAGGCAGAGAGATTTATTTATTATCTAGGCAGCCAAAACATCTCTATCTTGATGCAGGAAAATCTTCTTGTATTAGTTCTGATTGGTTTGATACTGAAAAGGGAGCATTTTCCTTTATTCTAATTGTTAATCAGCTCTAATGGCCAAAAAGCTGTGGAACAAGATTGTACATGTAATCCATGATTTAATGATTAATTTCCCCAGTAATTGTAATGAATAATTAAGACACTCAGACTTCATCTAGCATCACACAAACATTAGGTGAGTCCTAAAATCAAAATGTCATGACAAGTGTGTTAATAAAAATTGCATATGCAATATTAATAGTTTCCTTCTGATTACTCAGGAGCTGTCAGATTTATCTTTTTGATGTCGAGCTTTACCAGTGAAGTGTATGTATATAGTGAACTTCTAGTGTAGAATACATGAACTCAGAAATCACGCATTTCTTTACTATCTTGTATCAAATAAATCCAGTTTTTAATGCATTTTTGCTTTTGGGGGTCTTTGCACTTAGATTTTAATATAGGCACTCAAGGGGTTCTTTTGAGAGTGAACACAAATGATTTTCCTTAGAAATCACTTTAATGGGCACCTGGCTGGCTCAATCGGAAGAGCATGAGACTTTTGATCTTGGTGTCTTAAGTTCCAGCCCCATATTGAGTGTGGATATTACTTGAAAATAAATAAACTTTTAAAAATTACTTTAAAACTAAAAATACCGTATTTGGTAACACAATTTCTTGGGTTTTTTAAAACTCAGTTGAAGTAACCAAATATTTGTGTGTTCTTTGGGCAAGCACTATACCAGTGAATTTAAGGACTTACGGAGATAAATATTTGCTGTGGATGCTAAACCAATATCCAGGTAATAAGGCAGGTATCTTATACTGCATAATAGAAAATATATAAAGTTCTGCCGTTAGATAAGGAGTAAGAGAGATTTTTATTTTAATGTGGGGGCAGACTAAAATTAATTACTTAAAGAGGGATGACTTTTATATCTTGGACTTTTAAAGTCTTAATCCAGTGCACTGGGGCCTTGTAGATTTTAGTTTAATGAGTTTTAGTTTGCTGAATTATGTAATGGGTGCAAGGTGCAGGTTTCATTATGAGGCTGAGCTAAAATCAGAATTAAGGCATATGGCATATATAATATTACTTAAACATTTTTTTCCCATTACATGGAGTCCTTTCTGGTGAGCCTCAAATGCCATATATGAAGCAGGGACTTCTTACCATGACAAGGCAGTTTTTTTCTTGAGTTTGTTTTAACTGTCCCTATTTACAAGATTAATTCTTTATCTAGTGGCAGAGCTTGACTGATCAGTTGTCATCAAAAGACTAGATGGATATTTTGTTTATTGGTAGCTGTAAAATATATTGAGGGGTTTGTTTTAGTAATTTTCCTTGTTTTAGAAAACGACATCTAGGTGAAAAAAAAAAACCCTTATTAATTCACACTAACTGTGTAATGTAGAGCCTCATCTGTAATAAATTGAGTGTCAAATTTGAGTTTTGTGATTCATGATTCTGAAGATTTGAGATGCCAAACTATGCTTTCAACCATATCATGTTATATATAACTGTTATATAATCTCACTGATGAGATCAGTTAGGTGGATCTCTTAGATAGTTTGAATTAGATATTCAAATCAGTTGTCAATAAATTAGGCTTTGTAATTTAGAGCAGCTTGTTATAATTGGGTGTTTTTCTGTTATTACTGAGTAGCCTGTTTTGGCTATAAAATATTATCCCTCAATGCTTGAATTTTACATAGCACAGTAAACATTTTCTTTTTTCCTTTACGATTTAAGCATGCCTCCATTGCACAATTGATGTCTCTGCAAAAGTTTAATAATTTGTTTTGGCTTCGTAAAAGGAGCCAACAAATATTTTGAGTGACTGGTTGAATCTGTGGTTCTAGACCCAATTGTCTTTAAGAGGAAAAAAAAGTTTATAGAATCACAGTGGGGGAAGCCCTGGTGGCTCAGCAGTTTAGCGCTGCCTTCAGCCCAGGGTGTGATCCTGGAGACCCGGGATCGAGTCCCAAGTTGGGCTCCCTGCGTGGAGCCTGCTTCTCCCTCTGCCTGTGTCTCTGCTTCTCTCTCTCTCTCTCTCTCTCTCTCTCTCTCTGTATGTCTTTCATGGATAAATAAATAAAATCTTTAAAGAAAAAAAAAAGAATCACAGTGAACTATAAAATGGTTTACATTTTGCTAGAAAACCTTGGTGTTCCTTGAGTAAATAATGAAGTGTTTTACTTTATGGGCCTTTTCACTACTTTATTGATAACATAAATTTATATTACCCAGGAATAGGTGTGCTCAAAGGAAAAGAATAGAATTTATCTTAGTAGGGAACTCGCATCTCAAAGATGGTTTGGGCTGTTTTAAGTAGATTTTGTTTTTCCCTGCTTTTCTGTGGTGGCGAGGGAGGAAGGAAGGGAACACTTACTACTAAAAATATGAATTGCTAAGTAGAAGTAAAGTCTTTTTGTTTGGGTGTTAAAGCACACATATTTGTGCTGTCCAGACCTGACACATTTAGAAACAGGAATTTGCCTGTAGCATAATCTTAGCCAAACAGTTTAGTCATTCCTCAATATTTTAATGTTACAGAATGCCCTGTAGAATATTGTGAATACCCGAAGCAGCTTTTTTCTGAGGATTTTGGGTATTGTAAAACATGGAGAGATGTAGGATTTGCAGAGCCTGTACCTAAAATTCAATGAGAATTGTTAGTTGGTCTGTTTCAGCTTCACTATTGTCATGGGCAAGCCTGTCTCCTTGTGAAGAGAGTCTTTGTTCTTTCCTGCAGAAGTTTTGTCATTCCTTGAAACATCAATGCAGTGCCACCTCCAGAGAAACAACACTGCCAGTCTTCAAACAGAAACTCAAAACGAGAAGGTCTTCTTTCATAGATGTTTTAAGCTTTAAATCAAATTTGTGAATAACCAGAGGACCTAATTAGAGCATTTTATTAAAAAAATTCTTCTGTGTTTTAAACATAACAGATAAGGCTAGTTATTTGTTATTATAATGTCTGGTTTTGCTTCTGAATGTAACCTTCATAGGAATTACAGTCTCTGTTCATTTCTAATGGGAAGTATCATCAGTCTGGCTTTCATGTGACATCGAACACTTTATTGCCTCTTTAATTTTATTTTTTGTTTTTTAAGATTTTTATTTGTTTGATTGAGAGAGAGAGCATGAAAACAGGGACAAGAGTCCCCGATGAGCAGGGAGCCCAATGAGGGGCTCAATCCCAGGACTCTGGGATCATGACCCAAGCTGAAGACAGACTGAGCCACCCAGGCAGCCCCACCCTCCCTTTTTAAATTATTACTTCTTTATAGTGAAAATGAGTACAACCATTCAATGTGATATTTAATTAAGGAAAACAGTATTTAAGAAACAGTTAAGTTCTGGGTATTATGTTAATTAATTTTTTACTTACTGGTGCTTTTTGTATTTATCACCATAGTTGAACTCCCCAATATCATAAGACAATGTATAAAGATCTCTAACGGTCTTCTAAAGACCTTTCCTTTATGGAAAAGAAAATCTAATTCAGGAATCAGGCTGAGTTCTCTTTCACTTGTGTGAAAATAAGAAAATCAAGGGTTATTTGTATTCTCTATTGTGATGTCAGTAGTTCATGCTCCGTGTTGTGGAAACAAAAGCATTAATTTTTTCAACTCTTGGTTATGTGCTTTTAGTTTAGAGTTAGGGCATGGAGAACTTCTGCCTTTTCGAGATTTTTACCCCTCATTATTTTTACTTAGTATCACATTGTTGAATTTTACAAATGTGATATTGGAATCCAGGGATGTGATTTCAGGGTTTGCAGTCGTCATCAGCCATCTCACATTCATTTCATTAAATGAAAATCCAATTTTACTTGTAATAAGCCACATTGATTAAGTTTACCTGTATAGTTTAAAAGACTAAAGTCCTAGAATTTCACACTGTATTGGAACCTTATGAACTTCTTGATTTTTATTTTTTTGTGCATTTCTAAATGCCCGTGATTTGCTTTTGAAATATTCTGGTGGGGGGCACAGTTATTCTTATCATCTGTTTTCTTGCTCTGCATGCTGCATGTCATGTAATTATTGTGCCTAGAGCCAGAACTGATGCTTTTATTATCCTAAGTTCTGTGGGCACTTGGTGACACTCCCTGCCCTGATTCCTCCCCTCCCCTTTTTTATAAATGATTTTATTATTTGGAGAGGGCGAGAAAGCATGAGTGGGCGTGGGGCAGAGGGAGAGCAAGAATCTCAAGCTGACTCCACACTGAGCATGGAGCCCAGTGAGGGGCTCGATCCCCTGACCCTGAGATCATGACCTAAGCTGAAAATCAAGAATAGGACCCTTAACCAATGGACGGCCCCCTGCCTCGGGCACCCCACTGTTGTTCCCTGTGAGACTTCTTTTTAGTTTTATTTATTTTGATTTACTCAAAATGACCTGGTTACATTTTGCTTGGCCATTCATTTCAAATATCTTAGCCTGTTTTTCAAATTCCGTTCCAAAAATGTTAAATGTGTTACATTAGAAGGCTTCCATGGCCAAATGCATTTGGGAAGCTTGATAGAAAAAAAATTTAAACTGGCTTCGTTATTATAGGATTTTCACAAAGCCTTCCAGATACATCTCAAAGGGTCCATTTCCCACATGTGTTTGACAAAAGAATCACCCCTTCCCCTTTGCCGCAGGGAATAACTGTTAACATCTCTTGGAAACTGGTTTTGAGAACACTGATTTAGGAATTAAATGAGGCATGTTTTAAACATGTCTTAAACTCCACCAAGCCCTTTGGAGTCTATATTACTTAGTGATTAATAACACTGGTATGAGCTTGCAACAAAAAAAATGTCTCATGTAAGAGAAGTTCTCCTTAAAGAAATGTATTGAATACACTGTGACTAAGCAAATCAAAAATTATTGACATCTTGCAATGCGCTCTAGCTCCTTCACTCAGTTTAGAATCCTTGTCAATCACTAATGGTAAACTATCAGAGTGGACTTCATGAACCTTACAATACACACTTTAAACCTGCATTATTTAAAATATCTTAGATGGCTCAAAAATACTGTGTCAACTTGGTGAGTCAGATCTGCCTCACTGAGCTTGCAGGTTGTGACTGGGAATGATGACACTGTGTCCTTACTAGTGTATCTCTCTTAGAAACAACTTGGCAGGCAGACATCTTGCAGATAAATGAGGAAAGATGGTCTATTTCAAGTGGCATAAGACAGTCTTTAAACCAAGTATGTCATAATCTGGTTATACAGTCAGTGTTTTCTTTAGAGCAGAAAATCCTCTCTGAGGATTCCTGAATAAGGAGCAGACGTCTTTGTGGGGTTAGCTCTCAGGGGATATCAAGTGCTGTATTTTCATGAGTTCAGTTTCTCAGGATGTCTCTGGAAGCTCCCACACCGGAATTCCTTCTTTCTTCCTGCTAAATCCAAGCAGAGTCAATTTGATTAGCTCTTTTTTTTTTTTTTACAACAAATGACCTGCTATCCATTTTATGTATATTGTTGAATTTTAATCTCATAATAAACCTATGTGGGGAGGTGTTATTATATCTATTTTAGAGATGAAGGAAATCAAGAGTTAAAGAGTTTCTCTCCAAGCAGCTGGTTAATAATACAAGAATTTGACCTCTCGGGCAGCCCTGGTGGCTCAGCGGTTTAGCGCCGCCTTCGGCCCAGGGTGTGATCCTGGGGACCCAGGATCGAGTCCCACGTCGGGCTCCCTGCATGGAGCCTGCTTCTCCCTCTGCCTGTGTCTCTGCCCCTCTCTCTCTGTGTGTGTCTCTCTGAATAAATAAATAAATTAAAAAAAAAAAAAAGAATTTGACCTCTCCCTTTTGATTTCAAGGTTCATATTGGTACCTTCAGGTGTGGGCTCCCTCATCTGAACCATCTGTGAGCTCCTTGAAGTCTTTAGAGATAGAGATGGAGATTTATGTGTACAGATACAGTACATGAAGAAGTTTCTGGAAACTTTTTTTTTAGTCATGTATTTTCTTAGGACTTTTGATTTATGTAAACTGCTAGCATCTCAGGAACAGATGATCTAGTTGGATTTCTTGGTCTTGGAACCCTTGTAATGAGTGCATGATCCTGCAGCCTTGTTAGTTTGACTTACCACCTCTTTTGTGTTTGTTTGTAGGTTGGATAAAACTTTCAAGACTCTTAATTGTTAGGTTACTGTTCTAGATTGACCCATGGGGAGTTAATACATTATTTTTAAATTATTGTAAATAAAACAATACTGGGCCCATCTTGAGTGGTATGTTTTATCATGCATTATGTTAATAACTTTTGGTATTCTAAGTATCTTTTAGAAATTACAGAGATCTCTTTTTGTATTTGTGGAAGGCAGGTGTATTTTGTAGAACTTAACATAGTTGTGCTTTTTTACATTTTCAGTTGAATTAGTTATTTCAGTGTTCTGGGAGATAACCTATTTGGTTCAACCAATAGTTGAGCACCAGTATTATTTTACCTTTTATCCCAGAAATGTAGAGATGAGGAAGGCATGACTCTTTCACCCTGAGGAAGAGGCTAGGTTAAGTGTTTTCAATCTAGGTGCACTATTGACATTTTGAGCCAGGTAATTCTCAGCTGTGGGAGGCTGGGAGAGGCTACCAGGTGCATGGTGGTGTGTTTAGTATTAGTAACAGAAGCAACACCAAAGTTGTGACAGTTGGCTTTCCCGAGACCCATAAACCTCTACCTAGAAATACTTCATGGAGCTCAAAATGCAAGGTGACTCATGATCCATGTGGGTTAAAAAGCTTTACCTGGTGGAGATCACTGCATAACTGAACAGCACTGGCAAGACTAGTGCCAAGTTAAAGCAGCTTTTTACTAAAGATTGGCTGTGCTTATAAAAGAAAGAGACTGCATGTGGATATTTGAGAGTTTACCTTTATTAGGCCAGAGTAGTCTCATGTTAGGTGTTCCTCATGTCATTCCCTCTTTAGAAAAAAGCCACGCCTAAAGAACACGTTCTAGCAAATCTGAAAAGGTACCTCCATTCTAATTACTTAAAATTCTTATTATTTAGAGTTATATACCATGAACAACTGCAGTAATGTAGGAAGCCTGAGTCTACATGCTATCATGTATGTGTGTGTGTGATCACAGCTGTGTACTTCTCTTGGTTTATTTGAACAAATTTGTTTTTAAAGCTCAGCCTATGTAAACAGCTCATGGTTAGATTTCTTGGTAGAACTTAAATCTTTGCCACACAGTATAACGCTTCTCTTCCGCAAGGGCAGGGTATGGTCTGTATTGCACATTTTCCCTCTATTTTAGGGCTTATCCCTCTATACAATGTCAGAAAGATTTCCCTGTGGCTCAGGAATGGGTTAGTGATGCAAGATTCTAGATCATTCTTTACCCAGGTTACATAGACACAATATGCCATGACATAACAGCAGTCCTGTACAGATCTATTAAACATCTGCTAGTTTTGAAAATGAAAAGAATTCCCCATCACTCAAAGTAATGAAATGCAGATAGATTGATCAACTATATGGTTACAACAACTCCTGGTATGATGTGGGGCCCCTGGAGATGATGGCAGACTGGGATGTGTGCTGATAAATCAGGGAAGTGGTGACTAGAGTGACTCTTTTCTTTCCATTCCATTGTAATGAACTCAAAATCTCTAGCAGGATGCATTCTGAGACTTGTTGCTGTCAGCTGGCCAGGTCCTGCAGATTCCTTCCCCTGCCACCAGCACCCTACGTGGTCCCATCATTAAAATTCACAGGCCTCAGGGCTCTCCGCTTCTATTTTTATTTTCTCCCTTTGCTGCTCATTTTTCTGCTGGTGCTTAAGCTCATGCTGTGTTCTTGGCCATCCATTTCTCCCCTTTTCCTGCACCCCAGGTTTGGTTTCTCCATTATGCATGGTAGGCACAGTGCTTTGGGCCTATGATGCTTTTAGGGGCCCATGAAAATGTTTCCATTTTAATTTCTTTTAAAATCAGAAGAAAAAGACTATAATAATGAATATATGCTAATGAATCTAGCCTGAATTACAGTCCCCTTTATACCACCACAACTTTAACATATTAATTCTAATTTTTTTAGAGAGCAAAGGATCCACAAAAGAAGGTCAAGTGCCCATGCGATCCCTTCATACACAGATGGGATATTGCTCTCTGTGAAATATGGCCATAGCTCCCCTTGGCTTTGAACATTTTTACAAACTCAAGGTCATTTATACTTAACCCTGTCTTCTTCCTTTCACATGTACTCTCCCCACACTCATGCCATGTACATTTTCTATTCTGGTCTTTGGTCTGCCTCTTCCCTGCCAACTTTCATCCATCTCTTCCTCCTCGAAATCAAACCAGTCACTGCTTTGTCACTTTAGTGGGGCCTCCTGAGTTTTTGTCTCCATCATTCTGTGTCCATGAAGTGAGTGATGTTTGGGTCACCCCTGTGCCCCCAGGCTTGAATGTGTTCTATACCTGGGAAATGTTTATCTTCATATAAGGGATCAAGCCAGAACTTTGCTGAAACTTAACCCAGGAATCAAACTCTGAAATCTTCTCTGTTAGACGTGAGAAGGACAAGTGTTTGATAGCTATCAGCATGTGCTGTTTAGCTTAGCTGTTCAACAAAATAGTTTCTGTCTCTTCCTTGTAATATTTTCAGGTGTATTTTTTTACACTAGCCTTCACTTTAGGTGTCTGGTTACCCTGAAATCTCTGAGAATCAGTTTCTTACTGCTGAGGGCTCTCAGCTGCAGGAATGTTTTAAATAGTTGGTTGAATGTTTTATTAAAGGAGTCTGGCCGCCCACACTGCTTCTGCAAATCTTGGAGTCTGGTAAGACAATCCGATTTTTTTTAAACACTGCCTGAATTGCAAAATAATGGTCCTCTCAGGAATGTATTACCAAAAGTCAGGAAATTAATAGTGAAGGTTATTCAGTCATGTAGATCACAAGCCACCTTGCTTTTTGCACCATGTTGGTTTTTTTTGTTTTTGTTTTTGTTTCCTCAGAAGAGCCTGAGGCCTTCAAACAAGTCAGGCTATAGCTGGTATTTGGAAGTTGGTATAGACAGGGTTGTGGGTGCTGTATTTTCTTTTCTCTGCATTAGGAAATAACTCTCTTGGTGCCACAGTAAAAGAAAGTCCCACAGGTATGTAAGTTGGAATTTATTTTGTATTGTTCCATGCCTTTGTCAATGATCATATTTTGTACGTGTTGGTTATTATCGTTACTGTTTCTCATGCCAGGCATTCCCTAATGCTTTCTATAAATGTTTGTTGACTGCTTGCAGTGGAAGAAAGAGAGGCAAGTACAAATGACCATGCAAGGTCTCAAGTAGACAGTGAAGTACTGATGGTTCAGCTTATGTCTTTGAAACTTCAGGATTGAAAGAAATGAAAAAACAGTACTTTTGAATTTGGATCTTTTCCTAGGCTAGCAATCTGTGGTACAGTCTTGTCTCATGGTGCTGGGTGGCTGTAGCCAGCCACAGCTCCCGGAGTAAACAATGCGATCACCAGCGTAAACAACCAATATCCTGACAACCATTCTGTTTTTTTTGCTTTTAGTACCATGTTTAAGCAATTACATGAGGTATTCAACACTTTTTTTTATAAAGTTGGCCTTCTGTTAGATGATTTTGCCCAACTGTGGGCTACTGTGTTAGCACATTCAAGGTAGGCTAGGCTAAGCTATGATGTTCAGTAGGTTAGGTATATTGAATGCATTTCTGACTTAAGATATTTCCAGTTAATTATGGATTGAACAGGATGTAACCCCATTGTAAGTCTGAGAAGATCTTTAACTCATCTTGTTTGCAAAGACTGGGAATCCTTGTTCATACTCTTGAAGTGTGTAGACATTATGTTTTCTTCTAGCCTAACAAGATAAAACTTAGATGAATACCTACAGGTGGTACCATCAACTGCATCCTCATAGTAATAGCACCCCACATACTTTTACCGTTGTCACTTTTCAGATTGCCTTCATTTAGATCATATCTGTGCCCCTTAATGACCAGTTGGTTCTCTTCTTACTTAAAGATAAAGAAGCTAAGATTCAGATTTTATGTCACTGAAATTGACATTAGAACTAAGTGAAAATGAGGGACACCTGGGTGGCTCCAATGGTTGAGCGTCTGCCTTCAGCCCAGGGCATGATCCCAGAGTCCCAGGATCGAGTCCCACCTGGCACCTGCTTCTCCTCCCTCTGCCTATGTCTCTGCCTCTCTCTGTGTCTCTCATCAATAAATAAAATATTTTTTTAAAAAAGTGAAAATGTAAGACCCACAAATATAAATATTCTTTTATTCTTGGTCTTCTATTGTTTCTGGAACTTTTTTTTTTTTTTTTTTTTAATGTAGCCAAGAAAAAGGAAATAGCTTCTTCACTGCTACCTCCCTTCAGAATTTTTTTTCTTCTAGTATTATAGTCTGTAATAGTCTTTATTCTCATAGGAAAGGCAATTTGAACTATTCTTATTGTGAGTCTATAGCTTCAGAAAGGGAAAGCTTCTTTGAGAAATGGCTTGGTGCCTTATTGAAGAAGGATAATCTGCTTCTGCTTATCAAGCCTATAGCCTGAAACTTAAACCTTGAGTACTCTTCAGTGTTGTAACCCTGAAGGAAAAGAAACAATCTTGGCTTACACTAAAAGTGATAAGTTAACAGAATACAATTTGAACAATGAGCAGGAATGCTGTTTGAATGTTATCATAGATTCTTCACATCAACATAATACTCACTCTGAATTTCTACTACATTTGCAAAGCAGTTTTCTCCTATACCAAAAGTCCTAGTACTAAAAACAAAATAGCATGAGAGTTTCAAGCAGACAAGAAAAGTAGATGACAGGTAAATATTATGTGACTTTGAAAGGAAATAAACCAAAGAACACAATGTAAATATCCTGTCTGCATATTAAAAATAATGCACTTCAAAAAATAAAAATAAAAAAAATAAAAATAATGCACTTCATGTTCCCTTCTGAAATAGTTCTACAGTTATTCTAAAAATAGAAAGTAAAGTTTTAAGATCGTGAATTCTTTGATGCCACTTGACGTATAGATACTTGAACCCCATATAACATGCTCATTTATAGTATTTTTTGGTCCAACAGACTATAGGTGGTTTCTTACCTATGGGTAAATAGAAAGTGTATGCATATGTGTGTATATATGAAGAGATATAAACGGTAGTAAATAGTAAATATCTGAATTCCTTTGTCTCAATTAACTTTCTTGAATTCTTCTATTCCCTCTTCTTTCCCTTCCTGCTTGCCTAGTGTCCTCTGAATGTGACTTGCTTTAAAATTTGTTCAAAAACTTTTTCATAAAATTTGTTAATTATCATTCTTCTAGTTATGATCTTCCTTGTTCATTGGAAACAATCTATTAATGGCAAGGGTCAGTTGGTACCATTTTATAAGACACAAACTCATGGACCCATGCTAAAACATACAAGTCCCTTAAATCTGGCTACTAGCTTAAACTGCTCCACCTCAAGCTAGTAGGAAATCAAATGGAAATGACTTCCTAGAGAGGTTAACAGGGCTCTGAAGTTGATGTGTACATCCCTGCCCCCCTCAGAGCTGCTCTGAGATCTTAAGGTACATTGAAGGGACAGTATTATATCCTAACAGCAAAATGTGTATTTTTGTAAAGGTGTCTAATCTTGGAAGCATTTTCATGCCATTTTAGTACTAGAAATTATAAAGCTATTAAAGGATATGGATAGTCTGTAAGGTACTAGGCCCTAAAATGCATATTTTTCTAAGGGTGTCTAACCTTGGAAGCATTTTGTACCATTTTAGTACTAGAAATTGAAAGCTATTAAATTAAAGGATGTGGATAGTCCATAAGATACCAGGGCCAAATATGTATACTGGCACCTTCACTGCGGACAGTCTAAGACTAGGGAATCCCATTACCCATCTCTCCCCATTTTAGCCCTACTTGTCTGTCCGCCTGTGTTGAGTTCATAGTGCCCTGGTAGAGGCTGTCAAAGAAAGTAGGGATGAATTTCTGGGATGACAAAGGATAGAGGAATATGCCCATTTTTCCCCCTAGTCCAAGTCATATGGGTAAATCTAGGGTGCCGATGTGTGGGTATGGCCCTCCTGTACATATCTTCTAATTAAATGATAAACTGGCTCCATTTATAAACCCACTATCTCTTCTGGAAGCTTGCATTCCATTTTATCACCCCAGCTACAGTTTGTTCAAAAACTTCTTGTTGTCTTCTCCCCATCTAATGATCCCTTGGGACTGTTTCTCCTATTCCTGACATGAATGGGTCAATATTACAGTGGTAAAAAGAAAAATAAAGAGAAAAGGAGGAACTAAACTTTTAAATATGCACTTACTTGTATCTTAAGCATATTAGCCTTAAGTTCTAGAATATCTGTTGCAGTGCTACAGATAAAGTTCTAATGGTAAAGCCCATTTTAGAGCTGTGTCTTGATAATATTTTTTGAAGATTTTGTTTAAAGATTGAGAGTGAGAATAGAGCACACAAGGGGAAGGAAGAACAGAGGGAGAGAGAATCTTGAGTAGACTCCGTGTTGAGCTCAGAGCCCGATATGGAACTCCATCCCACAACCCTGAGCCAAAATCAAGAGTCAGACACCCAACCAAATGAGCCACCCAGGCACCTCATGATGAATATGATACTGAATAAAAGTTAAACATAAGTGCATTTGCCAGGTGATGAATGAGATATCTCAAATACCATGTCAACATCAGAGTCTCATATTAAAAAGAGAAATGACCCTAGGAACAATCCTGACAATGTAGCTTGCAAATTAGAGGGGATAGTATATTCCAAAGCAATAAGATAAATGTTATCTATGGCTCATAAGCATTCTACTTACTTGTCTATGTCTGCCCACTAAACCCAGGTGATAGGAGGCTTTAACTTCAGGACTTGTTTGGTGCCTTGTGGGAGAGGGCATGATCTTAACGTGAGGTATCAAATGACAGGCGTACTTGTCCCAACATTCCAGAACTCCGTGCATCCCCTTTTCTCACCCCACCCTCTTCTGCACATATCTCTACCTCCTACAGAGGGCTGAACCAGGCTATGTGTGGCCAGTATGCTCACTGCTTATGTTCAACAAAGACATGCTGCCTGGTGGGATATGATCTTAGCATGAGTATTTAGTGGTGAAATGGGAGGAATGTAATTAGAATAAGATTTTGCATTTGCACAGCCACATGTAAAATGTGAGCCAGGAACATTGTCTATTTAATAGCATTAGACTGTTTTCATTAAAATATTTCCTTTTAAAAACCTACTGAGTGAAAACAAAATACGTTTGATTTAATTTTTAAAAAACCTGACCACAAATTGTCATTTACAGAGACCTAAAGAAAAAGAAAGAAAAATTTAGAAGCCCACAAAATCAGTCATATTTAAAGATAGCAGCAACTGATTGCCATTTTCCTAAAAGCTTCAGGGCATGTGTTTAGAGCATCATGTTATTTACCTCTAACTCAGATATTTGTTTTTAGTTCCAGGATATAAAACCAATAGAATATGGCTCATATGCCCCAGCTATGCCATTGTTTTCTCTGATCCCTGCTTCATATCTAATATTTATCAGGTTTCTGGATACAAATGTGCTGGTCTGTGCCAGCTGAACTAATTGAAGTCCTCACTTCCAAGAGATCATAAAAAAGACTGAGAGGAAGTGATGTGAGTACAATAAGATTGATGAGAAACAAATGAGTAATATGTTGACATGGGCATTTATTACTGTGTTTTAAATTGGCTTGTGTCTGATGTGTTTAAGGTAGCACTGTCAATTAGAAATATAATGTAGGTCACCTATATAATGAAAAATTTTCTAGGAGCCACATTTTTAAAAAGTAAAGAAACAATTGGAATTAATTTTACTAACGTATTTTAAATTTAACTTATTTATTTGGCGTGTAAAAATTATTGAAGTGTTTTACACTATCATTTTGCATACTGTCATCAGGATCTCAACTGGGACACTAAATTTTCATCAGAAAATTTTGATAAGAGTCTATAAAATTTAGTCAAAAGTGGATTTGCTTATTCAAGTGTTATAAACTTGCTTAAATGTTTTTTCAATAATAGGACTAATTTTTTAAAATTTAAATTTATGTTAATTACAGTAAAATCAAATGAAAAATTCAGTTCCTCAGTTCAAGCAGCTAATATTCACCCTTAATAGACAGCACAGGTTTAGGACACTCATCAGCATAGTCGTTTTCTTGAGAACTATATTAAGAATGCAGTAACAGAAGGGAACAAAGGTATTTGAGGGTATAAAGTAGTAGCCCACAGGCCAATAATAATAGAAGAGCAAATTTTGGGAGAGACCAGTGTTTCCTTCACAAGCTTTGTGGGGCTGAAATCTAGGCTTCAAGGATGAAGTGCCAAGCTGTGAGGGGTTCACACAAAATTTTATTAGAGCAGAAGATCCTAAACTTTCAAAAACTTTTCATCGCTTCCAACTTCCCATCCAATTGAGCAGCCTCTTCTGAAACTGAGAGATGATCATCCATCCACGTAAGTTGCTCCTTGGTGAGGTGCTCACTATCTCCATGATATGCCTTCTCAGCCACTCCATCACTATTTTCACATTTAGAGACTTACATGTGATTTTCCTTCAGATGTCATCTTCTACCTTTATTTTTTCTTATTTCCATTAAAGTTACCTGATAAAATTTTGTTCCCTTTGTTGATTCTTAAGAAGTAAAAGAGCCAGTTATTTTACCAATACCTGGGTTTTTGGGGGAAGAGAGGAATTGCAACTTGGGACACACAAGCTTTGGCAAACCAAAGGAGATCAAAGGACTGGAATGTTACTCAATAGAGAAAAGGAAGAAGTCGGGAGGGACTTCTTTGAATACAAGTCCGTTGAAGGAAAGCAAGAGTTCAGAGTGGTGAAGTTTCTCATTGGCTGCGTTGTAGAATTTTCCTATTGGCTGAGCTTGTTGCTGGGCTAAGAGAAATAACTACTCCCTCCTCCTGGAGTAGCAAAGAAGGCTTCTTCGTGTTGGGAATGCAATTGAAGAGTAGTGGTAGGATATTAGGGCTCCCCCTTATAGCCTTACGATTCTGTTTTCATTTATTGAGTTTCACACACTCCAAGGTGACCTTTTCTTTAAATTTTTTAAGTGTTTATCTAAATCTATGAAAAACAGGGCCTCCTGCCTGGCTTAGTCAGTAGAGCATGTAGCTCTTAATGTCTGGGTTGTAAGTTGGAGCCTCATATTGGATATAGAGATTACTTAAAAATGAAAAACTTGGGGTGCCTGGGTGTCTCAGTTGTTGAGCATTTGCCTTTGGCTCAGGGCGTGATTCAAGTCCAGCATCAGGCTCCCTCCAGGACACCTGCCTTTCCCTCTGCCTACGTTTCTGCCTCTCTCTGTGTGTCTCTCATGAATAAATAAATAAAATCTTTAAAAAAGAAAATGAAAAACTCTTTTAAAAATATAAAGATATGAATACATCCTTGTTTTGTGGATGTGATTTGTCACAGCAAGATTTCCTATGCTCATCTGGGGCCCTGTGTTCATGAAACATAAGAGTACATTAGTTAGTAGTTAGTTTTGTTGTTTTTTTTTCCCCCCTTTCATTTTCATCCCTTAAAACCTTTGGAAGTTTTTCTTACAGAACTGCTACCCAGCTGTGCCTTTCCTGTCCTGTACTGCTTCAAAGAATTATTTCAAGCAAAATATAGGATATTGTATATACTTTTACAAAGTCAATTTGAAAAAGTTTCCACCTTCTGAAATAACTTTGAGCCCTGATTCTGTTACTATTTTAGTATTCCTATCAAATACATGGCCTGTATTAGTTCTCTTGCTACAGTAATGTGCAAAGCCACAACCCACCCCAAAATTCAGTGGCTTAAACTAGTAACCATTTACTGTAGCTCCCAGGCCCATGGGTTCACTGATCTTGGCTGAAGTTGGCCGAATTTGATAAAAAATTGTAAAACTTCAAACACTGAACATGTATCGAATTGTTCTTGTGTCTAAAATGGAGAGGAGTGATAGAATTTGAATTTTTCTGTGTTGCATTATGTACTGAATGCTAATCTGCCCTAGCTGTCAGAACTAGCAGAAATTATACTGGAAAATTGTTCATTTGTTATCATCAAATTTCTTCACAATGCATTCAAACCAGCATGTCTGAGAAGCCCAATTTCTGGATCCTCCAGCTTGTTATTGTTAGCACATGACTTAAATGCATTAACTCTAGAATGAGTTTTTTTTTTTTTTAAGATTTTATTTATTTATTCATGAGAGACACAGAGAGAGAGAGAGAGAGAGAGGCAGAGACATAAGCAGAGGGAGAGGCAGGCTCCATGCAGGGAGCCCGATGTAGAACTCGATCCCAGGACTCCAAGATCACGCCCTAGGCCAAAGGCAGGCGCTAAACCACTGAGGCACCGACTCATTCTGATCTGCTAGAATGAGATTTTAAGAAAACTCTGTCACTTGAAATTTCCTTTACTTGATCTCTACGAGTAAAGTACATGTGTGTGCATGCGTGTTTATGACCATTATTAACTAGCTGCATAGTGTGTATATATTACAGGGCTGTGCACACAGATGAGGTAAGGACATGCGTTAGCAGTTGGAATGTTGGGAATTCTGGATCCCTGCTTCACAGATTCAACTTGCTCCTTCTGATGTAAGGAAAGAACAAATTTAGAAGAAAGTTTCATTTGCATTTCAGGGGAGATTTCTTAAAGAGGAAGTCACCACATGTTACTAGGTGTTCACACCTAGTGATTTAAATTTAAGAAATGCAGATTTAAGATTTAAACTGTGGATTTGCTTCCCCTTTTACTTCTCTAAAAATATTTTTAAAAGCTAGGAACAAAGAACTGCAAAATATTACTACGGTAGTAGGAAAAATTTATTTGAAAACAATACTCAAGATTGAAAAATAAAAAAGCTTAAGAACTAGTAGGAGGAATACCAGCTGGCTTAGTAAGAAAAAAGCAAGTATAGGTTTTAGAGTAACAGCCTTGATTAGACTTCTAGGCAGGTTTTGAGCCTTTCTGATTATTGAAGTAGATGTGGAAGTGACTTACCTTGGTTTTTCTCAGAGTCAAATGAGATCATGGAAGGAAAGGCCTAAGTAACTTGATGCTTTGGTTTTTGCCCCTTACCTCTTTTCCTATCTCCCTCTCCACAAAGTCAAGGCTGGTGAGCTAGCAGTGCTGAGGCTCTCAAAATAGTATAAAGACATGATACCTGTAAGTTTTATTGGACAACCATATGAAACATACCAATAAAACTTAAAATTAAAGATCGAATTAAAGGGTTAAGCTAGGGGCAGCCTGGGTGGCTTAGCGGTTTAGTGTCACCTTCAGCCCAGGGCCTGATCCTGGAGACCCCGGATCGAGTCCCACGTCGAGCTCCCTGCATAGAGCCTGCTTCTCCCTCTGCCTGTGTCTCTGCCTCTCTCTCTCTCTCCTCTCTGTGTATTCTAATGAATAAATAAATAAAATCTTAAAAAAAAAAAAAGGGTTAAGCTATTTCTATGTCAAAATGACCTTGAAAAGAATTTGTTGACTATTACCAGTGTAAGCACGCTAGACAAAATTATACATGGTATAATATATATGATATAAATGGTATATATATGCATGCAGTTTAAACATACTACATATAAAATATAAAACATTGACTCGTACTAAGTGGGCACTAATTGGATAGATTTTTTTTTTAAAGATTTTATCTGTTTATTCATGAGAGACACACCAAGAGAGAGGATCTCTCTGGCTGAGCCACCCAAGTGGCTCTGGATAGGTCTTTTTTTTAGACATATAATTTGGTTACCTTCTATGAGGCTCTATTTTTTAAGTTCCAGTTTTATATTTTATATCTGTTTTAGGCAGTAGACATCACTCCTTCTTAGGCCTGCCTAAAATTCATGCTGTAAACGTTGTTAATTTAATTTTGCGAGTGTTGAATAACAAAATTTTCTATTGAGAGAGCTCTTGATATCCTATTGGCCACCAGCAGCAAGAGTTATATTTACTGGACTTGTTATGAAATGGAAGGAGCTTGGGGTCTGCTTTAGGGGAAAAAAAAAAGAATCACAAAAACCAGTAAGAATAAACCAGAGGTGACAAAAGGATTAAGGAAGATTTCATTTTGTGCTGAGGCATCAGCGAGCCTCTTTTCAAGTGAGTGAGGTGAGCAGACAGTGATGACATGAAAATCTCTGATAGGATGTATGCAAGACTTATGGGAGCTCTGGAGAGCTCAGACCAATGAAAGACTTTTGAGTGGGAAGAGAGGTTGGTATTGTCAAATTATGAAACTAAACCTATGAATTTGATGTTCTCAACTCAAGAGAAAATAGCCCATGAATTGGGGGGAGCACAGTGCCTGCCCCATAAGCAGTGGTATAGTGTTCCCCAGGGAGTTGGGGCACGAAAGAATTTTAAAGAGCTTTAAAAGAAGCAATCCAGAAACTGGGCATAATTGGCTAAGAAGTGGGACCTTTCCTTTTAAAGCCAGCAGGTCCTATTTTCTAGGGTCAGGTAAACTAGCTGAAGCTCAGTTGGCACATTGTGAATGGTATATGTTAAAATTTTTTGACAGGTGTTTCCCTTAAGTGAAGGCTGATTTAGGTTTAAGATTTGTGCTGTGGGCCCTGGCCACTGGGGTGGTCCCCCATTTTCTGGGTCCCAGTATAAGAGTTCACTTTATCAATATCAACAGAGACCATGTATTCAGGGAGACCTAACCTGTCATTTGAAGCCAGGTCAACAGTGCTCCAACAAAAAGAATGTCCGATTTCAAGGAGTGAAATATATGGATTAGTTCTCAAAAAGGAATCTTTTCTCTTTACTCACTCTTGTGGCAAATCTTGTGATAGTTTAGCCTGAAACTCGAGATCTGAAATAATTGTGCCCCAAACAGTGGCTGTAACGAATGAGGCCAACTCTCCAGGCAGGTAAGTTGAAACTGTGTGCAGTTTCTATAATCACATTTCGTTTTCTGTGTGCTTTAACTAAGCCTCTCCATTCTTTCCCTCCACAAATGCATGCACCAACACACAGGGAGCAAAACCTAGGAAAATTGCAATTTTCTGTTTTAATTTGATCGTCTTCCTAGTCACATAAACAAAACCCTTGATATATGTAGTAGGTCTGCCTCCCACCTCTGCCTCTTACCACTGTGGCCTTGGACGAATCCTTACCAGAGCCTTTGCCTTCTCCTTAGAATGGATGATTTTCCAGATTCTTTCAGTTCTGGGATTCTAATTTTAATGTATTGCCCTCTTTTAGACACAAAATGGGCAATAGCAGATGTTTCGGTTCTGCTTATGATTTGGGGGGATAGACGTGTCAAAGGAAACCTTCGAGGCAGTCTTTTCCTTTGGAGGAAGAAAATGTGTTTGTGTTAAGCATTAATGTACTGCATTTCCCCCTCAAAAGGGGTTCACCCTCAGATCTTCTAGGTAGTGATTCTAGCGAACAGCTAATTACATCGAAAATGGAAAATCGGAATGTTTTGAAAATAAACGTAAAAGCATTTTCGGGGTATAATCAAGTTATGCTCAGGTGAAGGGAAAACTGTATTTAGGTGAGAAAATCTTGGGTGTGATAGAAATAGTATCACTGTGCGCTCTTAGGAAGATGCTAGATAGAAATCCGGCCCTGCCCTCGGGAAATTGTGAACTGATGAAGTAGCACCAAATACTCCACTGTAAGAGGCCAGCCGCTGAGACCAGTGAGAAGCCCATTTACAGCAGAAGCCAGATGGTTTTCATTAGCCACAAACCTTAAAATTACATAAATTCACAGATGCAGCTAAGCTATAGATCCCTGCTCTCTCCTTGCCAACCAAGACTTTTCAGCCAGGGAAACAGAGCGTTCCTTGTTCCTTTTCCCTTTTAGTCGGGACCGTGTGGGAGGAATGCTGCCAAGCCTGCTCTATAAGGAATTTTGATCTCCTTGATGATAATAAAGAGAGAAACTTTTTTGGGAAAGGGAACACCCAGTGTGAAAGACCGCAGGGGAGCTTGCTGGAGAAGCTGGTTTTGCCCTTGTAAAGTGTATCCGTTCTCGGGATAGGTTTCCAGGTTCAGCTCCATGGATGGGTCTGAATTTAGGTATATATGTTTATTTTTGTTGATTTTAATTTCCCCTTAAGCCCTTTTAAGGCTGTTTTCCAGCTCACTTGCTTTGGAAAGACTTTTCATTTCGGGACTCTGTATATGCTGGCCTTAAAATATTTTTCTGGCAGCAGAGGATTGTTTCTAAAAGATTTAGAGCATTTGTAGGTGTAATATTTAGGTCTCTGTAGTTTGGGATTTTTAGCATTCAGTAAAAAATTGACTGTTGCTTTTGAGGCAATGTGTGGACGCTCCATTGTTTTAGGCAGTTATTTTGTTCATTGTCACTGAACACTGTTTTCCCATGGGAAAGCATCTCTGGTCTTATGATGTCAGTGGAAAGTCATTCCATTTACAAGAATTATCTTCATTTTCAGTCTTTCAGAAATGCACGCACCATGAATGGCCAGTTATGCCAGGCTTCCAGTCTTTTAGGTGTTGTCTTGCATTGCTGCAGGGTAACCTTATGTCACCTTAGATAGTGTTAGGATGAAAACAAAATTAAAATATAATCGTTACTTAAGTGGCTCTGTTTCCCATCTAGTAGAGTTTTGCATTTCATTTCTGTTAAAAGGAGAAGTCCTTTAAAAAGTTAGGAATAATTATCTTTAGGAATGCTTTACTGAGTACATGCATTTTCACTGGCAGCAAATAACTTACTCTGGGACCCAAAGATTTCAGTTTCATTAATAGATCTTGAATCAGACCCTGTGTATGATTTATTAAGCCATTTTTTTAAGGCTTCAGTCAGAAAAAGGAATTTGAGTAAAATTTGTCAGGCCCTTGAAGGATGGCTCCGAATTCTCTCCCCAGTGACCACCTTGGCTGGGATATCTTCCTTCTGGCTCTGTGCCTCAAGAGCAGGCTGCTTGAAGCAACCAGGCTTTTCTTAAACCAGTTATTTGATGCAGGTGGGGAGTGGATCCTTGTGGGTTGCTTGTCTTTTTTTTTCTTTTCTTTTTTTTTTTTAGTTCACTGGGCCGGGAATATGGTACTTAAACATGGAATTCTTTACAAGTGGGAGAAAAAAGAAGAGAAAAGCTTCTTGTTCACTTTGCATCTCTCAGCTAATTGCTGTGATCTTGTTCACAGCTGGTGTTGGTTTGGGAAAGAATTTTTGCCCGAGAAACAGGTTTCTGTGAATTAAGTATTAATTTATAAAGGGGCTCTTGTAATGTCAAATGTAATAGATGTATACATACATACACTTTTATAATTTCTAGTGTAATAATTGGCCCTAATTATTGAGGAATCAGAGTTTGAACTGTTAAAACAATCTCCACTGTCAGAAAATGGAGCATGTAAATGATCATGATTCTTTATAGTTATTTTTTAAATAAGTTAATATTAGATCTCGTCTGGTGAAAAGTCCAAAAGGAACTAAAGTATGTATTTTCTGGTCGTAACTACCGTTGTTAAAAGGAAGAGATCACAAGGCAAAAATCTTTTCCAGTAAGGGCACCCAGGGGTGCAGGCAGGGGAGCTCAGTCGGTTAAGTGTCTTAGGTCTCCATCGCAGGGTCATAGTTCAAGCCCCAAGCTGGGGCTTCCATGCTGGATGTGGAGCTTACTTAAAAAAAAAAAAAAAAAAAAAAAAAAAATTTCCAGTAATATGATAGGACCAAAATCCATTCATTTGAGATGTGAGAAAGATTGCCAAGATTTGGGTAGTGGGCTTTACAAACATACACGCAGGTGACCTCAAAAGGACCATTAAGTCAGGGAAAAGGAAGGATAACAGAATGCAGAATGGAAGAAATAAAAAGAAGTCAAGGTAGGAACAAAAGAAAAACATTTACTTGCTGTGTTTGTCAGCTGGTTGTCTCAGGTCGCCAGGGACTTTCCCCACTTGCAGTGCTCAAAGTCTCACATCCTGGAAACCCCTCAGGCCCAGGCAATCTGGGATGGTTGGTCATCCGGTGGTCAAGGCAAGGACAGGGCTTGATTTACTGCTTTGTCCCCAAAACTAGTTTGGTGCTTAGCACGTGTTGTATCAGTAGTTTTTACTGATTAAAGAAATGTTGATTTGCTGCCATCTTATTATTATCATTTCATTTGGAATTGCCTGTCTGCAGCTAGAAGTCGAAAGAGTGAGATCACGAAGGAACACTCTTTAAAGAAAGTAAAAGAGAAGGGTCTGGGTGGCTCAATGGGTTAAGTGGCCGCCTTTGGCACAGGTCATGACCCTGGGGCCCTGGTATGGAGCCTCACAAGCTGAGGCTTTTGCTCAGCGGGGAGTCGCTTCTCCCTCTCCCTCTGTGCTTGCTCTCGATCCAGTAAATCAATAAAATGTTTTAAAAAAAGTAAAAGGGAAGCAACCCCTTGCCCCCAATCTTTAGGAATGTCTTATGCTGTGAAATTGAAGGATTGGGAGTTACGAATGGGATAAAGGAGTAAAGACTTCAGGTAGTTCAATGCAACAGAGTCCAAGGGCAGAGACTCCCAAGGAAGTATTCATGTATGGCTGAGAATATGAAAAGCAACAGATCCTGAAGAAAAAGCCTGTTTGGCTTCTCCAGAGGCCATTATGTGACCTTTGAGGAAGTGAGCCAAGTTGATGGGTGGAATGTAAACCAGATGGCAGGGGGCTTCAGAGGCAGATGAGAAGGTAGTATCTGTGAGTGTTGAAATCCCCAGCTAATGTAATTTGTTGTAAGAAATGGGATAGGCAGGGGCACCTGGGTGGTGGTTAAGCGGTGAAGTGTCTGCCTTCAGCTCAGGTCATGATCCCAGGACCCTGGGATCCAGCCCCACGTCAGGCTCTCTGAGCCTGCTTCTCCCTCTCCCTCTGCCTGCCACTCCCCCTACTTGGGCTCTCTCTCTCTCTCTCTCTTTCTCTCTCAAATAAATAAATAAAATCTTACAAAAAAAAAAAAAAAAAAAACTAAAGAAAGAAATGGGATAGGCAGACAACGGCCCATTGGCCAGATGTGGCCCACCACCTGCTTTGTCAGTACAATTTTCTTCTAAAACAGCCACACCCATCGTGCATGCTGTCTCAAGCTGCTTTTTTACTCTAGCAGCAGAGTTGAATAGTCCCAGCAGAGACTATTCACTTACAAAACGTAAAATATTCACTGTCTAGCCCTTTACAGGAGAAATTTCCTGACCCCCCTGTGCTGGCAGAGAAGAGAAAGGAGGAAGGTTTTTTTTTTTTTTTTTTTTTCTAATATTGCTTGCTTTCAGTAGAGGTGATCAAAGGCTATTTGTGGATGTCTTAGGGAGCTGGAGAAGGAAGAACAGATTTGGTATCTGTTGCTATGTAGCAGGTTACCCCAAACCTAATGATTTGAAACAATAAACATTTAGTGTCTCAGTTTCTGTGGGTCAGGAATTTGGGAATATCTTTCTGGGTGGTTCTCTCCTGCAGGCCATGGCTGCAGTCCTGAAGGCCTGGGGCAGCAGTAGGGTATTTCCACACTCACACATCTGTCGACAGGAAGCCTTGGTCCCTCATCTCATTATGTGGCCCTCCCCCGTAGAGCTACCCAAATGTCTGCACAACATGTTGGCTGACCTCCCCCAGCACGAGGGATCCCAGAGAGCAAGGAAGAAGCTGTGGTGCCTTTTATGGCCTTTCCTAGGAAGTCCCATATCATTTTGCCCTATTTTATTTGTTGCACAGACAGACCTTTATGTATTACAGGATAGCACTGACAAGAACTGAAATAAAGGAGGCAGGGATCCTTGGGGGCCTTCGTGGAGGCTGGCTGCCACAGAGAGAGAGATTGGCACCTACCTGTTCTTTGAGGGAAAGGTATGGGATAAAAGGTCTTTTGACCGACAAGGGGGTAGAAACTGTAGTGAACAGATTAGGGAGTATCTGAGGTATAGAGAAATTTTGAGCTACCAAGGAGGGAATTCATTCCATAAAATAATTACCAACTATGGTAAGGGACCATCAGTCTCTGCTCACTTAGAAATAAGTTACCAAGATCCTGTTAAGACTAGACATCTTTGGGGCAAGGGATGCGTTTGAGCAGAATGAAGCATCCTGGAGAATCCAGTAGTGATTTCTTGACTAAATTGTAAATTCCTTGAAGGCAAGGCTCAAATTTTTACATATAAATAAATAAATGTTGTATATTAAAAATACTTTTATATCCTCCATAGCAGCTCATACAGAGCCTTGTCTACAGGCATCTGATTATCATTTGCCTTTCTTGCAGTGTCATTATCTTACTACTTATTTCAGTAATAAAATTGATAAAATTTGTATTCTGATTTTTAGGATCAAGGCATTGAATTTCCTCCTCTTCCCTCAGGAAAGCTGTGAACCTTAAGTTTGTGGAACATTCTGCTTAGGCTGCTTTTCGCATCTGTTGGAAAATGAGATGCCAGGTTCTGGCTTGGAAATTGTAGGAGGTGGCAAGGGGCCCAGACTGGGGAGTCGAGGGGTCCCAGCTATTCTTGTTGATTCTTGCTGACAGCCCGATACGCTGGCCTCAAGCTGCTCTTTGTTACATTTGGTTATGTAGGGGCAGAATTTTGTTCAGTATACCTTAACAAAGTAGAATTAGGGAGAAGATGTTAACCTGAAATATGATTTAGGAGATCTTGCCAGGAGCTTTTGCACTCGTGTCTGTGATGGGTCTCAGCTGGGTTCGGTGCAAGATATTTTTTTTCTAAATGACATAAATCTGCTTGTGGTTGGACAAAATATATACGAAGATGACTAGAATGGACAGATGTTTGATCTATTTTTACATTTCTGTGGGAAGAAATGTCAAGAAGCTATTTCTTAACTGAAATCTCTCAGTGCAATTTTAGTGTTTTGTTTTTTATTCCCTCCTGTGAACAATTTTTAGAAACGATATACTTTATTATAGAATCATCCAGTTCTCAACTATATGAATGGCCTCTGGTGGAAGTTTACTCTTTTTGACATGGACATCACACATTTCCTCAGCAGCTGGCTTTAACAATGGAGGAATTACTGTGCTTAATGTCTTTTGATTCCCTGGTTTCAAATAACGCTTTTACTCTCATGGATTTGTTTTTTATTTCTTGCTGATTTTTTTTTTCTTTTGACATCAGAACCCATTAAGTAAGGTAGTACAGATTCTTCAGAATTTCCATTTTCTCTTTTAAAACTATTTATATGAAAAATAAATTAAAAAAAAATACTTCTAGAAAGGTAGTATCTATTCACAGAAGGGTTGGAAGTACAGAAGGGCAACCTTTTCAGTTATTTTGGTGAAATGGTGTACTGCTTGCAATGATCACAGTTAAGACCTCTTAACTTACACAGCAGGTGCTCTGCTGGACTCTTGAGAAGGAGACCTTGCTGAATCTCTGCAGCGTGCTTCGTGTGCTCAGGGAGGTGACTTCAGCACCCTTAACCTATTCTTAAGAGCTGAGAGAGTAATGAGGTACCTGGGAGGCTCAGTCAGTGAAGTGTCTGCCTTTGGCTCAGGTCATGATCCCATGATTCTGGGGTCCCGAGGCTGGCTCCTGCTCTCCTTGCTCAGTAGGGTTCTGCTTTCTCCCTCTCCCTCTGTCCTTCTCCTGTGCCCCTAAGCACCCCCAACCCCACCTCATGCTCTTTTGCATCCTCTCTCTCAAATAAGTAAAATTAAAAAAAAAAGAGAGAGAGAGAGAGCTGAGAGAGTGATAACCAGAGAATATTCTGAGGGAAAACCAGTGGAATGGCCAACATACTTGTCACATTTGTGCATGGTAAATTCTACAGTAATTTTATGTTCAGCAAAACCTAATGTCACTTGCTCCCTAAGAGAGCACACTACCGCCACGCCTCCAGCTCAGGGAGCTCACCTTACTCTTGGACCTGGTCATCAGGCAGGGGTTGGCATTGTTCTTTGTGTGAGTCAGTTGGAGATTATTATGAGAATATGGTTTCCTCCAGAATGATTATATTTATTTCAGAAAAACACCTTATTTTATTTTCAGAACCTTTCAGTAGGCACCGCAAAATCTGCTATGGGGAATTGTATAAACTTTTCAATGAATAAATTCTTCTCAATATTGTTAATGCCTGTATTTCAACATAAAAAAAAAAAAAAGACACTGTATTATAGGTGGTTGGAGATGTATTTAGCAGACGGAATGCTCCACTCAAGGAACGTTGAAGGCAGGGCTAATTCCTACCTGTAAGAATTTCTGGAAGTGAGAATGAACTCTTTCTGGTATTGTTCCATTGTCAAGTTCCTCTTTACAGCCCTTTCCCACTCTCTTCCCCAGAGCCGTGGATTTGTATAACTAACCCCAGCTTATTTTCTTAGGTGCCCACTGATGGCAATGCTGGCCTGCTTGCAGAACCTCAGGTGGCCATGTTGTGTGGCAAACTACGGATGCACATGAACGTGCAGAATGGAAAATGGGAGTCAGACCCTCTGGGGACGAAAACCTGCATCGGCTCCAAGGAGGACATCCTGCAGTACTGCCAAGAAGTAAGTCCCTTCCAGCAGCCAGGACTCGCGTGTGGACACATGCCCGTAAAGCATGTGCCTGTCATTTTTTGAAAACTTCACTTCTGAAGTATTTATCTTTTATCTCTGGCTGTGAAAATCTTGGCTCCTTTTGTTTTGTTTTGTTTTTCATCCCAATTTTCTTATTGTGGTACAAATACACAAAGACAAAATTGATCATCATTACCATTGTACAGTTCAGTGATAGCAAATACATCTACAGTGTGCTATGATCCATCCTCGGAACTCTCATGCTCACTTTTTTTTTTTTTTTAAGATTTAAAAAAATGTTTTTATGAACTTTTAAATTTAAATTCAATTAATGAGCATATAGTATATTAGTAGTTTCAGAGGGAGAGTTCAGCAATCCATCAGTTGCATATAACACCCAGTGCTCATCACATCATGTGCCCTCCTTAATGCCCATCGTCGAGTCACCCCATCCTCCCACTCCCCTCCCCTCCAGAAACCCTCAGTTTGTTTCCTATGGTTAAGAGTCTCTCATGGTTTGTCTCCCTCTCTGATTTCATCTCACTCATATGTGGAATTTAAGAAGCAAAACAGAGGATCATAGGAGAAGGAAGAAGAATCTTGGTTCCAAATAATTCACTATATTATTAATATATTTACTTGCTTCACCATATATAATATACATATATTTTTAAAAAAAGTATGATGTCATGTTGGAATCATCAGTAAACCAACTGAGTAAAGTTTAAGATCTCTTGGCACATCATTTACCTTTAGAATATATATCCCACGTGGTTTCACAGTCAAGATAATGTATTTAAAATTTCTTAGAATTAATTTTCCCTATTTATGTTACCAATTTGATAGATTTTCCTTGTTTATGTTCAATTTTAGTCTCTTTTTTTTTTAAGAGTTTATTTAATTCATGAGAGACAGAGAGAGAGAGACAGAGACACAGGCAGAGGGAGAAGCAGGCTCCACGCAGGGAGCCAGCCTGATGTGGGATTTGATCCTGGAACTCTAGGATCACGCCCTGGGGCCAAAGGCAGGCACTAAACCGCTGAGCCACCCGGGCTGCCCCAATTTTAGTCTTTCATTCCTTATTAAATTTTTTTTTTGAAAATGTAAGACATTTACATTGTTAAAACTTATGAACTCTATAAAAAGTTGCACTCAGAAATCTCACTTGGCACCCATCTTCTATTGATCAACATTTTCATTGTTCTGATTTATCCTCCTAATAAATGAAAATAAATGGTTTTCCTTCTTTTTCTTATAAAAAAAGGTGCTCACAGGAGGCACCTTTCTGTACTTTGCTTTTTTCTTTTTTAACTTTTATATCCTGAAAATTATGGCCCTCACCATTCATAAAGATCTTCATCCTTTTGTAATTTTTATGGTTTCCATGCTATATTGTATAGGTATTCTTTCCTTATTACTTCAGTTTGAAATAACTGGAGTTCAAGACATCTTATGCCACATTTTCAGACAATTACCAGTCTAGGATATGTGACTGTTTGTGTTTTAAGAACATTTAAATAAATTAATCTTAGGCATCTTGGCATAACTTCCTTATCCTTCATATAAACAGCAAACAACCTGGCAACATTTTCTTTGTTGTAGTCTTTAATGTACTAGAAAATTTCCTTTTTAAAATGTTTTCTTTTTTTTGCATATATACACAGAATATTTTTGGTGACACTCTAAGGAAGGACAGTCTCTACATATTAACTCTTGTGTTTCGAGAAGCAAAGAAGCATCCATTATCACAATATATTACATATCAAGTAATTTTTATCTTGAAGGATCATGAACCATGATGTAAGAAGATAATTCTTCATATTTAAGTAAAAATCACTAATATTTAAGTCTATTATTATTTCTTATTAAAAGCATTTATTAAATAGGGATTGAAAGTGGGGCTCCTGAGTGGCTCAGTCAGTTAAGTATATGACCCTTGATTTTAGCTCAGGTCATGATTTCAGGGTCCTGGGATCCTGAGAGTGGAGGGATTCTGCTTGAGGATTCTCTCTCTCCCTCTGCCCCTTGCCCCCTAAAATAAATAAATCTTTAAAAAATAATAGAGATTGATAAGAAATTACCTTTTGTCCAGATGCAACATTTCTAAAATATGTATTTTGGAAATAATACATTCTGTGCAAGAGTTCCTTTGGTACAGTTTTGTAATGAGTTGTAAGTTTGATAAATTGGAACTCTGCATGCATGCTCTTAGGGTTTTTTATACCATTTCACTTTTCTGAATATACATACAGATTATGCATTCTGAATATTATTTTTTTTAAAGGCTAGAACTAAGTTCAGTTTATGATGTTGACCACATCATCGTTTTCTGTTTGAATGGCTAATCTGATGCATGTATCTTAGTTTGCATCTAAATTTTTCTTCCTGTAGTGCTGCTTATGAATAATCAGATGCTTTTACATTTGTATGACAACTATATAAAAATTACTTTTCAGGATCCTGAGAACAACCCTTATTCCCACACCACTTAGAGATCCCACTAATGTCTGGGTAGCTTCACTTCCTGGCTTTGTCTGTTGTTTGTTCCAGGGCTAAGCCACAGGGTGGTTCTTCTGAGTCCCAGACTTTCCCAGATTGTCAGTGGCCATGGGACAGGAGAGTAAGCTTCTTGTTTTTCTTTTGTCTTGCAATTCTGGTATTTCATGCCTCTTGCAGCCCACTACCCACTAGGATGATGTGCACAGGCAAGAGTCTTGAGTCTTGAGTCTTGAGATGGTTTAGACAAACATTATACAACAGAGGTAGAAAAGGGCCAGGACGTCAGACTTGTGAGCCCTTTTCATGAGTTTGTTTTTTCCATAACAGCAGGAAGTCATGGAAGTGTTATTTTATTTTATTTTATTTTATTTTATTTTATTTTAATTTTATTATTTTATTTTAAGAAGGGGAAGAAATTTAGCTTTGCATTTCAAAAAGTCAACCTTTTGCTTTATCATTCTGACTCCAAATCTAGCTTCTGGGTTCTCTGTAGGAGCCTCCATGCCATTTGGTGAGGAAGACACTAGGTACATGTGGCTGTTGAGCATTTGTAGTGCAGCTAGTCCAAATGAATGTGTGCTGGAACTGTAGATAAATACTATATTGTAAAGATTTATATGAAAAAAGAATATAAAATATCACATTAGTAATTTCATACTTCATATTGAAATATTTTGTATATGGTGATTTAAACTTATATATGTTATTAAATTGTAAATACTATGTTATTAGTATGAATTTTATCTTTACAATGACATAGGTGATATATCTCCATTGTATTTCTGTTGGACTGTGTTGCTTTTGCCCTCTGTCCCATACCACTAGTGACTCTGGGCTATAAGGGTCTCAGATCCCATTACCTGGCAAGTGAGAGAAGGAAGCAGATATAAGGAATCCCCCCAGACCTTCAACCAGAACTTTACTGGTGATTGGGAATCAGGGTGGAAGGCTTGTTTGGGTCCTTTTGAATATATCTTTCATTAAAAAAATTTTAGTATAAGGGTATTACATGAATACTTTTCAAGAGCCCAGGGGTTCTCTCCCTCCTTCAAACGTATATCCCTGGGTGCTAAAGAGGCAGTGATGATTGTAACACAGAACCTGTTCCTAAAGGGGAATCTAGGAAGAGAGAAAGGCTGTAGAATACTTTTAGCAGTATAAAAACTGACCAGTTTGATGATGCTAATACGAGCTAACTTTATTGAACGTGAACAGAGTCCTACGCTACCTTGCTAAGTGCTTACTTTCATTTTACCTTCGTGATGCTTCTGGGAAAGAATCTTGATAAATTGCAACGTTGAAGGGGAACGAGTGAAATAATGCTATTAGTGGAGGAGGAGTAGGACCAGAGCTAGGAGGCATCAGGTGCTGAAAGTCAAGCCGGATTAATTTCTAAGTGAAAGAAGTGATGAGTTTAAGTGTGACGTAGACTGAAAGGTGAAAGTATAATTGTTAGCAATGCAAAAACTTGACTCTTGCAAAATGAACACACATCAAAGATTTTCGTCAGTTCATTAATGAATGAGGTGACCTAGAAGATGTGAAAGCTGGTTCAGATTGACTAGAAGAGATTTAAATACCTTTCCCAACAAATTTTATATACAGGACTAAGAAATGCAATCCCTCTCATCTGCATTGTGTGGGACTGGAAATACTTGCACTGCTATCAGATTTCTACATTATCTACACTTACAGGGGTGTAAAGTAGCTCAGGCTGTAGCAAGTCAGTCAGAAGAATACACTCTATAGAATCAGGTCATCTTTTCCCTCCTGTTGCCCCCCCGGGCCCTGGAAAACAACACCTGCATGTCCCTACTGAGGACACCAGTAATCCCCATTTCTCAGTCATGGATATTGTTTTGTAACAAAACATTCTTCTAATTTGGCATATAAAAGGGCATTGTCGTTCTTTAGGATAGCAATTTCAGTGGAAGAGCATGGGACAAGTCAATTTGCAGTAGGTTTTAGGAATAATAACATGAATGGATGGTGAAGACATCTATGAACTCTTTGGGGAAAGATCTAGGGGCAGAGAGCTTGAGGACAATTCAAGGAAAAGGGAAAGGCTTTGTCTTTTGTTGTGTGTGTTACGTTGTATGTGTTTTCAGGGGGATGAATTTAAGCTAAAGGAAGCTTACGCTAAACTGTGGGGAAGGTAGGTGTCCATCATGAGAAAACCAGGCTTAGGTATCTGTGAGAGCTGAGTTGGAATGAGATCCAGGGGATAAAGCTGAGTCTTGGAAAGAAGAAAAGAGGGGAAAATTATAAGGGTGGGTTGATTAGGCAGTTTCTGTTGCTAGGTGACAAACTCACTAAACCCTTTACACATGGAGAATATTTTCTGCCACAGATGGGAAGGATCTTGGGATGTGGTGAGCTCACAGAATTTTTTAAAAAGGCCTGAAAAACTGGGTCGTTAGATACTGGCCCTGAGACTCAGGACTGCCTGGGATTTCTCTCCTGGGGCCTCTACTGTTCCCTGCTTTTACCCTTTCTGCTATGTATTTACCTCGTTTTTTCCTGCTAAGATGGGCTTCCTCCAGGAGGCCAGAGAAGATGGCAGCAGTAGCTCTGAGAGTGTATGTCTAAGCTTGGTATTCCAACTTGGTTCTGCCATTGTGCATTATCATTCCAGGGAGGGGGGCGGGGGTGGGGATTCTGCTTGGCCCTGCTTTTTTGGTCACACACCTGCCTTTGGCTCAGTTACCATACCCATAAGGACTCTGTACTGGGACTGGTCTACCTTGGCCTTGAAGTTGTGTGGTCTGTTGGACAGCCCAACCAGAGCCACATTGTATGGGGAGAGGGGCTTTTGCCAGAAAAGAGACGAAGACTGAGTGGCATGGGGCTGAAATAGAGTAATGACCATAGCCTGACACAGTGGGCTTAGAAGCACACAAGGCATTAGAAAACTCAGCCATTAGAAATGACAAATACCCACCATTTGCTTTGACATGGAGGGACCTGGAAGGTGTTATGCTGAGTGAAATAAGTCAATCGGAAAAGGACAAACATTATATGGCCTCATTCATTTGGGGAATATAAAAACTAGTGAAAGAGAATAAAGGGAAAGTAGAGAAAATGAGTGAAAATATCAGTGAGGGTGACAAAACATGAGAGACACCTAACTCTGGGAAATGAACAAGGGGTAGTGGAAGGAGGTGGGCGGGGGGTTGGGGTGACTGGGTGATAGGCACTGAAGGGGGCACTTGGTGGGATGAACACTGAGTGTTATGCTATATGTTGGCATATTGAGCTCCAATAAAAAATTTTTAAAAATAAAAAAAACAGAAAAAAAAAGAAAAGTCATAGGTTGGAGAGAGGGTAGCTGAAGGAATTCATAGTGTGTCATAACTAACCAGCTTTTGAGACACTGGTAAGGTGGAGCGATGGTCACTTAGAACTTTTAAACAGTGTTTGGCATTTTCTGTTGAATCCTGAACTATCTGGAATATTCCTTATTGATATTTTAAGGTCCTCCTGCCACTTCCACTTTGTAAGTATTTTTATATTTATCTTTTATAATTAGAGATAGTTTTTCTTTTGTAGGATTGAATTTTTTTGCGTGTTGTTGAAGAATGTTTCTTTGCCTTTATTCCTTTTTTGACTCCATGATCTCATTTTAGACAGAATTGAATGATTTTTCTGCTAAGAAAGCCAAGGAAAATAATATTCACAGTTTTTCTATCTCCTCTTTTCACAGGTTTTGCAAGTTATAGTAATTTTATATTTTCAAAATGGTAATATTACAATCTGTTCCATTATAATTGCCGTAATAATCATAGTGGCAGGTTCTGTCTTTAACTGAGTTCATTGTTTACAACAAATCCTTCCACCAAAGCATCTCTATTCCTATATTATTTATTTTGATTCTTTTGCTTGGTTGGCTCTCATCTTACTTCTTTCTCAATTCTTTTTTTTTTTTTTCTTTCTCAATTCTTATTGAACAATGTCTTTTTTAAAAGATTTTATTTATAATTTTTTCATGAGAGACACAGAGAGAGGCAGAGACACAGGCAGAGGGAAAGGGAGAGAAGCAGGCTCCATGGCAGGGAGCCCGACACAGGACTCGATCCCAGGTCTCCAGGATCACACCCTGGGCCAAAGGCAGCGCTAAACCTCTGAGCCACCCAGGCTGCCCTGAACGATGTTTTAATGAAGTAGAGAGTTCCAGGTTGATGGGCATTTTTGTTCAGCACCTTGAAAATATTTACCCATTGTATTTTGGTGTCTGTCATTGTGCAAAAATTAAAAAAAAAAAAAAAAAAAAAAAACACAACAAAAAACAAAAAACGAAGACACCAGTTCTGTTAGTTCCCATTTACAGTGCTACTCATTTACTGATTATTTTTCTCCCAATAGTGATGGATAATTTTTTTCTTTATGTTCTCAGTCCCTCTTGTGACCAAACACAGATGTTTTAGAGACAGCTGGCTGAGTCAGAGAGGCAGCTGTTAGCAGTCTGTGCTCCTAGGACAAAACGAAACTGACTGAACTCATGACCGTGACCTCATTTCGACCTTTTGCTAACCAATTTAACTCACTTGTTAAATTTATTTTTTCCAAAAGAGTGCCCGTATAGCTGCACATTGTATCTATGAATGCTTAGCTTAATATGATGTATCAAATATTATTATTGTGATGATAAATTATCTAGCCCATGTCCTTCATAGTCTCTCGTTCCTCTCAATTTGTGTTCCTGTTCTTGGTTGTTTTGTTACTAATATTGTCATTTTTGCCTCCTGATTTGATTGGGAAGATCGTTTGAGACTTAGGGTTTAAATAGAATATTTGTTTAATCTGCATTTTATTCAGAGCACCCATTCTTAGAACCCAGAAATACCCTGTTTTCCCTAATCATAATAGTTATGCTTCTGCCCAGCCATCATTCAAATACTTGCATTTCCTTACTTTTTTGTTGCTGTTGTTTTTTATTAGCATAGTCAGTCCTATTTGAGGATTTTCTTTCATTTTTTTCATCATATATGTATTGAGGACTGCTGTGGGCTGAATATTTGTGTCTCCCCCCAACTTCATATGTTGAAGCCCCATGTCCAAGATGGTGGTTTTTGGAGTGGAGACTTTGGGAGGTAATTAGGGTGAGATGAAGTCATGAGAGTGGTGCCCCATGATGGCACCAGTGCCCCATATAAGAAGAGACACTAGAGAGCGGTAGCAGCTACAGCCATGTGCATAATGCCCAGTTGGAGCTTGCAACCTTCCTTGCAGTACACAGCTGGCAACACCATGTGGAGAATTGCCCAAACCACAGAATAGTGGGAAATTCTAAATTATTATGTGGTAGCTAACTAGGCTCCAGGATGGCTTCTAGTGGAACTTGCCTTCCTCTTGCATTCACACCTGCGAGGAGCCTCCCACACTGTGCATGACTGGCCTCTGTAACCCATAGGCTATTACAGAAATGATGGTGCGAAGCTGGGTCATCAAGACATGTGGCTTCAACTTTACATATATTGGCTATAGCAAAGCCACCTGTCATGTTGTAAGGACACTTAAACGGCACTGTGACTTGGATGTGAGGGCTGTCTTGTGGTATACGTGGGATGGGGTGAGCTTAGGGTCCTCCACTCCATCATCTTCCCGGCACCCCCTCCAGCAGCACTAGCTTGTCAGGCATGAGAATGAACTGCTTAGAATTGCATCTTATAACTAGGGGAAGCCTTCATGTAACCATAGCCAACATCTTGACAGGGCCCTTGTAAGAGTTAAGCGTCACTCCCACATACCAGACCCACAGAAACTGAGAGAACACAATTTATTGCTTATTATTTGAATGAAGCTACTAAGTTTTGGGATAGGTTGTATGCTATAATCGATGACCACAACAACTACTCACTCAATTACTATTTTCCTCTGTGGCCCTGTGGTAGAAAACAGTTCCTTTCCTCTGTTAGACACTAGACTCAAAGTGCTGCTGTCACGGAAGCAACTTGAAAATAACTGTTTGAATTATTCATCAGTTAACAGCCTAAAGTGGCCACTTACCTTAATGAACTGTTACATTACCCAAACTGTTATATTTTTCTAAAGAACTAGGATAGAACAGAAATAGAATAATACTCACCTTGAAACATATAGTGAAGCTTATATCAAAAGTTACATTTTGTAGGGTTTTTTGGTCCCTCTTTTTTTTGAATGAAATGAGATTTTTAAAACAATAACAACATTGTTTTATTTAAACCAACGGCTTCGGGATGGGAGAATAAAAAATTGGAAGTGTAATAAAGAATCTTATTCTTTCCCAGATTTAATTCAGGCAAATTTAGCAAGTACTTATTGAATGCTGTTCAGAGTAGGATTTGTGTCATGTGTTTCTGAGTGGCGAGACATCATTCTTGGCTCATAAGTAGCTTATAAATATACAATTGGATAAATTGAGAATTCAGAGAATTGGAAAGTCGAAGGTTTTGATTATAAATCTGGGGATTTCAGGTTTAATTCTGGAAATAAGAGCTGTGGGATTTTTTTTTTTTTTTTTTTTTTTAGCATGAGTGTTTTGTGGTCAAGACACTTTTGGAAAAATTAGCCTGTATCCAACAGGAAGTTAGATCAGGAAAAGAAGGAGATTCAGATCTCCAGATGTCAGCCTGAGAGGGAATGCAAAGAATCATTTTGCTCATCTGCCTTGTTGTATATAAGATGATATGATAAGGAGGAGCCCTTGGGGTCAGGTGCCATAAAGGAGAACAGGGGCTTCACTGGACAGACCTTTCAAATCCAGCCTTTGCTATCTTGACACCTGAGCAATCCCATGAAAGCTGCCTCACCAGTCTTAGACTGTTTCCTCTCTGTATGATAGGAATACACAGGTGTGCTGAAGTTAAATACTGTCAGTTGTAAACAAGCAATTGTAAAGTCCCAACACTATTCTTCCTCTTTTAAGGAGAGAAATGAAAACTCCCTCTGGATTCTTACCATTCAGAGCACCTTTTGTAGGTTAGGGCCTGGCACAGGTGTTGACTCACCTGGGGAGCAGGTCTCTGGAGGGAATTTGAAACAGGTTAAGTCACAGCACTGACAGATTCCCAGCTGGGAAAGTCAGACAGGTGAATGTGGCTTTGCTTGTAATCTTCAGTTAGATTATGGGCATATTCTCTTTTTCTGAAGTTTTTACAGCAGCTAACAATATGTGTTCCCTGCTTTTTAATTTTCTTTCTCTAAATGAACAGTTGTTTCATCTACAAATTAACAGAATCACCAAACAAAACATACCAATGCCTGAACAAAACAAAATCTGCCTGTTTGATAAGTTGAACAAAACCATTTCCTTTGCCCAACTTCCTACTGTAAAATATATCACCAAACATGGGATTTCCAAACAAGAAATATTTCTCAACCTTGATTCTGCAATAATGTGGAATTAAAACTAAGGTAAAACAAACATCACATGTGATTCATTTAACCGATTTTGAGGGCATTCTGTATACAATGAAAACAGGAGAAGCCGTGGTGCATTTTTGGCCATTATTATTATTTTGCTGTGTGTTCCGACCACCTTTTTGTATACTTAAAATTGACCCAAAAATTACAGGCACATATGCGTGTGATTTCAGGATTTGAAAGATCCAAAAATTCATGTTGGGTGAAATAATTTGCTAAATAAAGGTGTCTGGATGCCTGTGAATGACAACAGATATATTTTATGTATTAATGATCTGTATACTTAAAAGGATTGCTTGCACAAACTATAGGATTTAGAGCTAAATAAGAGATGCAACTAAGTTTGGATTTTTTTTTTACACATTTATCATTTAATCAAGTTAATATTTGATTTAACATTTGTTCTTACCATCTAGCATTGTCTTTTTAAAAAATCTGTATTTATTTATTCATGAGAGACACAGAGAGAGAGGCAGAGACATAGGCAGAGGGAGAAGCAGGCTCCTTGTGGGGAGCCTGATGCAGGACTCAATCCCAGTACCCAGGTATCATGACCTGAACCAAAGGCAGATGCTCAACCACTGAGCCACCCAAGTGCCCCTCATCTAACACTGTCTTAAATGGATACTCAATTATTACATATTTGCAGGAACAGTAGGTAGTTTTTTTTTTTTTTAACACTAGGTACTTTTGTACTATAATGACACGTAGTATAATATTAGAATACTGTGTACTTTTAGGTACATAGTTATACCATGGACTTTTATATTTCTCATTTGATTAATTTACTGTCAGTTTTTTCCTTTAATATATTTTTTCTCTCTTCTTTTTTGAAGTAGAGCTGACTAGTAAAACTGTACAGTTTGTATATTTTTAAATATAGCCGTGAACTGACCGAGAATGAGAATTTAGATCATACATGTACACATCTGATTATGTTTTCACATTCATACCCTGTCCTGTTTATTTTAGTGATTCTCCCCATCTCACACCCACCCTGCACACCACCTTCCCATTTGTTTCTACATTCAGCACTTCTGGAGTAAGAGTGCCTTATGCATTAAACAGGGTTCTCAGACAATATTGTCCGGATCTGAACATGAGTGCACATATGTAGCAATTTATGCATATACAGTGTTGGAAACAGATCTGGGCCAAATTATTGGGAAATAGACTGTTGCCCTCTAGCATTTCACGTCCTTGCTTTGGCATAAGGGCATCATTGTGAAAACCTAGAACTCCTCACACGTCCCACATTGCAGTAATGTTTCATCAGCTGCGCGTTGCCCCTCAGCACCCCATGACATCGTAAGCAGAGACCGTTGTTTTTGGTTTGCCATGCTCTTTCACAATGAAATTCGTTATTCTGTTCCCTATATCCCTAATACTACTAAAAGAATTTTTGCTGAAAGCAGTTTGATATGATTTTTCTTTGTATTACAGGGAATTTTGAAGAAGAAAGTAAGGCATTTTAATCCAGAAACAGAAATTGTATTGTCTGGGGCATATTTTGTTTTTGTTTATACACTGAAGTATAAAACTTATTTAAAACTTGAAATCCATGCCCTCTGAGTGAGTGCTCAGGAATGGCCCTGGTATGTTCTGGCTGCATCAGTTTGATCTTCTTTGAAATGGAGCGATTGCTAACTGAGGATTGTGTGCCGTGCTACACATAAAACATTTGCAGTGATTCTGGCACGTAGGAAATCCTCATTATTTTATTTTCCTTATTCTCTTCTTGGATGTGTCCTTTGAAAAGGAAATTGGTACGTTGGGGTTTCAGATGAAAATATCTCATGATTACTTCTGTACCTCTTTGCTGCAGAGTTTCTGATTCTGTGTTTCATCTATATATGTGCTAACTGCAATCAAGCATTGCAGTTTGGATCTTTGTTTTTTATATTTGCCTTTTCACTTGTAAATATAGAAATTTGACTCTTTTTCTACTGGACAATTTTTTTTGTTTTTTTACTTTTTATTTAAGTTCAGTTAACATATAACGTAGTATTAGTTTCAGATGTAGAGCTCAGTGACTCATCAGTCTTAATATAACACCCAGCACTCATTACATCACGTGCTCTCCTTAATGCCCATCACCCAGTTATCCCATCCACCCCCTTCCAGCAACCCTCAGTTTGTTTCCTATGATTAAGAGTGTCTTATGGTTTGTCTCCTCCTCTGATTTCATCTTGTTTTATTTTTTCCTCTCTTCCCGTATGCCTCTGTTTTGTTTCTTAAATTCCACATGTGAGTGAGATTATATGATAATTATCTTTCTCTGATTGACTTATTTCATTTAGCATAATACCTGCTGGTTCCACCCATATTGTTGCAAATGGCAACATTTCTGGGGTTTTTTTTGATGGCTAAGTAGTATTCTATTGTATATATCACCTCTTGTTTATCCATTCATCTGTCGATGGCCATCTGGGCTCTTCCCAGGGTTTTGTCATTGTGGACATTACTGCTATAACAGTGGGGTACAGGTACCCTTTCAGATCACTACATTTTAACTTTGGGGTAAATCTCTAGTCCACTGGACTAGTCTTTTGTTGTTACTTTTAATTTTTTCTAATTCAAAATTTCAAGCACACATAAAAGTAGAAAGAATAACATAATGAATGCCCCAGGTACCTCTCACTCAGCTTCAGTAGTTATAAAATGTAGTCACTCTTGTTCCTGGATGGGTCTGGAATGTATGTGCTCTATCTTGCCTCCTTCACGGTCTGCATAATTTTTGGCAAGCACCTTATGCAGATGTGTTGCTTGTCTCCTTTCCAGAGCTATAAATTGATTTAAGACAAACCAAAGCAACACGTTATTTATTTTCATACTTACTTGTTTAAGACATAATTTTATTACCATTACATAATTGCTAGCATTTTTTTTTCCCAAAAAGAAGTATCCTTGAGATTTGGTTAAAAATTTATTTCAAAAGTTAACAGACTAGAAAGAACAGTAAGCAATTTATTTTCAGAATTTGTAGCAATTCTTTTTACCATGACATTAACTCTGTTTTCAGCCTTTTCCTAACTGCATTTGATTATGTGGTCTTAAATATCCATGGTTATGTGGAATTTAGTTATATATAAATAGGACTTTTGGCATTAATCACTTGTCCCAGGTGGCCTGTTTGCAAAAAAGAGACATGGAAGATTCCCCTATTTGCTTTAATTATTGGGAATAGGGGAAAGTTCTGTAGGGCTCTAACAAATATTTTTATATATTTAAGCTGCATGCTCTTGGTTTTCTTAAATATCATCAGCTGCATGCTCTTGGTTTTCTTAAATATCATCAGTGTCTTTTCTTGCTTTGTATATTTAACAAATTAAAAGTTACCTTGTCTGAGATTAATATATTTCCAGTTTGGATAGAGAGATTTTAGACTGTTGAAATTTTTAATAAAAATCTGCCGATGGTGATCAGGTTTTAAGGTACTTTTTTGTAGTGAGGGAAAACCACTTAGGTTACCAACTATAACATTCTAATGTGGATTCTAGATTGGTTTTACTCTTCTCTCCTAGCTGTCAATATTTTTAATTGCTTCAACTCTCTCTTTTCTTTAAAGTTTAATTTATGAACTGATACATTTATTTTCAAAGATAAAACATATTTATATGGCCAGGAGAGTAGACAGCCTTTCAGGTTCCTGAACCACACTAGTTGGGCCTCCTTACTCTAAGCAAGAGCCTGACTTTTCTTTTTTTTTTTTTTTTTTTTAAGAGCCTGACTTTTCATTATTCCTGAGCATCTTCTTATTAACATTAATCTACTGTCTCTTGTATGAGGCTATTATTGCTTTAATTGCTTTAAGTTGCCATATCATACTTGGAAGAACAATATTGGAAGGCATTGAAATGCTTATTTTTCTCAAATGCTCATAGTCCAAGAATAGTATTATCCTACTTAGATTATTTTGTTTAAGAGGTACATTGATAATCTCTGGTGGAAGATTAATGTATCCTGAGTTTCCCTACAATTCATGGATGCTGAACTTAAACAGAAATGTCCATGAATTATTTATGAGGCACTCAAATGTGCTGTCCCAGTGTGGGCCATGGTTAAGGGAACACAAAAATGAATCCATTTGTCCCTGCCTTCAAGAAGTGTGTATTCTAATATGGCAGAAAGGCACGTGGCTGTAATGGCAAGACCAAAAGTGGTAGGTGATCAGATAAAAGTGATTGGATAAAATGCCTCGGATTCGGAGTTTGAGGGGCTCAAAGAGGGGGTGTTCATGAACCAACATTTGTTCCCCTTCACCCACAGGTTTTTGAGAGAGGCACTGCCTCCAATGATGACTTCTGCCTACCAGCCTGGTGCTGTCTACCTAGCTAGAGCCTGTGTCTTGAGGAAGAGAATACAATTTACAGTTTGCTTCCCTAGGACTCTACTTAGCCACAGGGACCGAGCTGCAGAATTAAAACTGCGGCCTCTGATGAATGCTCCTTCAGAAGGCCAGGGGCTGGAGCGCCACAGAGAGGGGAAGGGTGCTGGCAGCCTGCAGATAGCCTTAAACCAGAGGTAATGAAGGTGGAGAACCATAGGGAGGCTCCTGGGTGCCAAACTGTGTTTCCTGCCTTTCGAGAAAGTGCATTTTCCCTGGGAAGGCTGGATATATGTGTCCTTAATGCGAATGAGAGGTACACTGTAATAAATACCATAAAGCATTCCCACAGTGGGAGAGCAGGATTAGCACTGCATTACACTGTGAGTCGGGAGGTCTGCGACCCCGCAGGGGGACCCTAATAGGCTTGGGCATCTGCAATGTGCTGGAAGGGTCTTAAGTAGGAGTGTGTGCGGAGCACCCCAGGTGCTCTGCGTGGCTGTAATTCAGGAGGAGTTGTTGGCAGGGTGTAGGGTTCAGGGAACCGATACAGACCTAGATTTGCTTCTGTTTTAAGGATTTATTAAGATAGCTATAGTTCCCTACATTTTTTTGTTGATCTAGAAAATAGTTGCTCATGTTTGGGGTTCACAGAGGAAACATTTTAGAAAAGGAGGCCAGGGGAAAGTTCATTTGCTAATCCTCCACTAGCAGATTATTAGTAAAGCTTTTGTTGCGTTAGCAGTACAATGTGTTGCATGTGTTGGCAAGTTGCACGTTGCCAAAGGAACTCAGAAATCTTTATTTGTTGATGTTGAGATGCCACAAAGAAAATGTAAAATATCGGACCGATGCTTATAATTCAATGATGGTGAGAAGTCAGGGGCTTAAGTGGCCATGAACATCTTTGCATGTCTAATTATCTTAATTTTCATTCGTGCCTAAACCTATGAGGTAAGCTAGTTTTTCAACATACAGTGCTTGTCTCATAACATAAAAATGGTGATCTCTTGTCACCTACTGGAACTGCTTTATAAAGAACTAGGTGTATGGCATTTGACTTTTTAGTCAGAAACTTGTGTTTTTTTCATTGTGTCTTTTTTTTTTTTTTTTTTTCCGAGTTGGGGCTTGCATGCACATGAGGTAGTCACTTGGACTCCCTGGGACTTCCTGTGTGCTTGCAAAGAAATTTTGTTACCTGTCTTGTTGATGTTCCTCCGTCTACTAAAATAAACCTGATTTTAGGACAGCAAAATTGTACAATCTTTGGCCGATCCAAATCCATAACTCCTTGTCTCTGAAAAATAGGTGAATCAGGTTCAAGTTACTGCCACAAACTGTGTGTGGGATTTCTGCAGTTCGCATTTTATAATCTCCTCATCCACCTGCGTGCTAACAGCTGTCATTGTCAGCATTCTGGAGAGAGAAACTTGAGGTGCTGGGAAGAACACAGATGCTCTAAATTTCATGCCTGGAACTGGAAGTAAATTCTGTGCTTGGCCAATGTCTCTCTGAAGCTCTGGTGATCTTGGGGAGAAGCCTTGCTTTCACTGATTTTAATTTGTCAGTATGCAATTCTGTCTAATAAAAAAGTCCCAAAGGAGTGAGTTATTGCTCTGTTGCCCAAATATTACTATCGGAAACCGAAGGTGGTACACAACACTAATAAGAGAGTCTTCCTTTCCTGCTCATCAGTTTGCACCCTGCAAATGATGTGTTTTGTTTGGTTTCGTTTGGAACTAGAAAGAAAAAAATGTGACTTGTCTGTGCCTGCCACAGGGCTTTTAGAAAACTGAAAGCTCCTCTGAGAACATTCTCAGCTGGGTAGTATTTCCGTGAAGAGGCAGCTAGAACCCCTTAAGAAAAATGCAGTAACTCACACTTTAAAGCACATAAAGTCGTGTCCCTCAGGACAAACTCTCCAGTGTCATGAAGTTTATGACTCATGAGCGTGGTACTTTTGTGATCTAATAAACAAGGAAAGGTGGCGGGAGAATTGTATTTCTGTACAAAGAGCCACTTCACCTTTCATTATATGGAAGAAAGCCATGGGGATATTAAATTTTTAGTGGCATTTTCAAGTTGAGCATCATCCGTGACTGAAATGCATGCGTTGCAAGGTGTTAAGATACTTAAGAACAAAATAAAATAACGGGAAGGTAGCTCTTTCCATTTGGAGCTAAGGTAACTGGCCATGGTTTTGAAGAGTAACTTTCTCAGTACCCACCCTAGGATTCTGATTTAAATATTCTTTTTTGTATATTCTTATCTTATAGCATATGCCTCCACCACTGGTTTTATCCCACAGTACACTGATCAGTGCCTTACTGTTTGTTTTTTTTTTTTTAATTTTTAAAAAACAAACTTTATGGGGCTCCTAGGTGGCTTAGTTAAAGCATTTGCCTTCGTTCAGGTCATGCTCTCCAGGTCCTGGGATCAGGTCCTGCATCAGGCTCCCTGCTCAGTGGGGAGCTGCTTCTCCCTCTTCTCCCCCCAATACCCCCACTTGTGTGCTCTCTCTCAAATAAATAAATAAAAATCTTTAATAAAAAAATGGACTATTTTTTAGAGCAATTTTAAGTTCACAGCAAAACTAAGGAAATGGCACAGGGATTTCTTACATATCACTCCACCCCTCACCGAGCCTCCTTCATCGTCAGTACCCCCCACCACAACAGTACCTTTGTTCTACTTGATGGATTTACACATAATTACTCAGTCTGTAGTTTACATCAGAGTTAGCTCTTATTGTTGTATATGCTATAGGCTTGGACAAATGTATAGTGACACAGTATTATAATATCATATAGAATGATTTCATAGCATTAAAAATCCTCTGTGCTCCTCCTGTTCATCCCTCCCTCCCACCTACTCCTGCTAACCACTAATCATTTTACTGTCTCCATAGTTTTGCCTTTTCTAGAATGTCATGTAGTTGGAATTGTAGAGTATGGAGCCTTTTCAGTTTGGCCCCTTTCGCTTAGTAAAGTGCATTTACAGGCCTGCCCTGTCTCTTCATGGCTTGGTGGTTCATTTCTTTCTGACACTCTATCAGCCACTGCGTGGTTGTACTGCAGTTTATATCTATTCTTGGTGCTTTATTTTTTTTTTTTTTAACTGATTTATCTCAGGGCTGGGACTAGGGTGAGGTGCATGAGGCACTCAGGAATCAAATAATATTTTAATGCAGTATTTAAAAAAACAAAATTAATGCCCCTCCAAGCCCACAATGAATAAAACATTGACAGTTTAAACAAGGACAGGATGGTGGCAAGCCCTCTCTGTCATTGACAACCCTAAGTGAAATTCCCCCTCCACAGCCTACACTGCGGATGCTGTTTCCTTGCTCAGGAACCGGTCCCCCCCCCCCCCCCCCCACACACACACACACAGCACTGCTTCCCCTGGAGCCTCCGCAGGGAGTTCTTTCTTCACAGTCCTGCGAGCATCACAGTCCTGCTAGCATTGTGCCAGGAGATGGGGGTGGCCTCCTTCCTTCTCATTCTCACTTCCCAGCCATTCTTCCCATCTCCTCCCTAAAATGTTCCTTGCCCCAGCTGTGAGCTTATAGGCTCACGAACTAGGGCACCTTTCTTTTCTGGCTACTGGAATCCAGATACCTCTTTCCACCTCAGTAGCATTGCGCCTTAGTCTTTGAAGTGTCTTGTTCTTGGCTTTCTGTCACCCAAACAATGTCAACCTCGAAGATCCTTCCAAGAATCCAATTTCCCATTCCACCAGTGATCTTGCTGTGATCATCATTCTTCATCAGCCATTCCCTTGCATGGTGCAATGCATTCTACTCTGTGCAGTTATCAATGATGTGACTCCTCCAAAATCTTTATTTCCACTCTCTGATGCTCCGAGTACCACTTGTTACCCCCTCTTGGTCTTCAGTGCCTCTGTGCCAAAATTCTCTAGCCCTCAGCAAGTCTCATTGATACTATGACCTCATAACCATGTAGCCCATCTTCATAGTCCCACCTTAGGTTTTATGGTCCCTCACCATAACCATTCTCTCGCTTACAGCTTCTGTTCTCTTAGGCTTGTCTCTCTTTATTGTCTTTATCTGGTGCAATAGCAACTCTAGTGAAATGCAAGATTTATGCAAAGGAAAGCCTGGTTTAGAAATAACATTTTTATGTTTATTTTTTTCTTTCAAATCCCTACTCATTATTATCAAAAGATGTAATTTGGTATTTGACAAATATATTTTAGTTGATCAAGTTTCACATTTTATTCCAAATAAGCACTGTGATTTACTGAGATCAGTAATCAAAGCAAAGGGCTGTAGTTAGTTATCAAGGGAAGAGATGCATGAATGCTGTTCTGTATCTAAATGACACTCATGATAACTGTGAAGTTATTCTTATATATTCTTATATAAATTACTTTGAATACAGAGAAGATTTTTATATAGAAAGCTATATGTTGGGGCAGCCCCCGTGGCACAGCAGTTTAGCGCCGCCTGCAGCCCAGGGTGTGATCCTGGAGATCCTGGATCTAGTCCCATATCAGACTCTCTGTATGATGCCTGCTTCTCCCTCTGCCTGTGTCTCTGCCTCTCTCTCTGTCTCTAAGAATAAACAAATACAATCTAAAAAAAAAAAAAAAGAAATTTTTTAAAAAAAAAGAAAGCTATGTGTCATATCCTATATGTAAAATGTTTGCTTAATTAGTAAAATAGGGGTGGTTTAAGTTTAAGTAATGATAATGTTCCCAGGGGTGTCTACTATAACATGTATTTAGGACATCAAAGAATATCATCTCCACACCAGTTTATTTTGCAGCGAAATGATCCTGTACCTATAAGAGGGTCCCCTCTCATTTCTGTTTTATCTCCCCTGGAGAAAGAATAATATTTTAAGCCTGAGTGGGTGCAATAAAATAAAAGTCACACCACTTAGTATTTTGAATGGAGTGATTAGATTTTTGTCACCTGCATCTTTTCTTTACCCTGATTTCTAAGCTGGATCCGAATTAGAGTAGCATGGGTGCTGGATGATAGCAGTGCCTTAGAATAAGAGCAGTGGTTGATCAGCTGCGTGTGTGTGACAGCCTCTGTCACTAATAACAATTTTCCTTTTTGTGTGCTTTCCCAGGTCTACCCCGAACTGCAGATCACCAATGTGGTGGAAGCCAACCAACCAGTGACCATCCAGAACTGGTGCAAGAAGGGCCGCAAGCAGTGCAAGACCCACGCCCACATTGTGATTCCCTACCGCTGCTTAGGTGAGCTGGCCAGCCACGTAACTGACACAAATTGCTCTGCTCTTTGGGGATGGAAAAGAAGGATGCTCTAATTAGATCGGGATATGAATGAATGAATTTACCTAAAATGTTTATTAAAACTTGAAATTCTTAGATCGATTCTCTAACTGCTGAATGAAAAGGCCTGGTGGTGGGGTCCAGGAATCCTCATTTTACTGAATCCCATAGGTGATTCTCATGCACACTAATTGTCCAGACTTGGAGCATTAGAGCTTTGTGTATTTTCTCAGGTAGACTTCATACAAGAGAGAACCTAATGTGAAGCTCCTCCATTCTGCTAATTTCTTAAAAATCTCTTGCCTGAAACAACTGATTCATCATCCTGGCAATAGTTGGGACACTAGAGTTGGGGAATTTTTTTTTTTCTGCTTATATCAAACCGAGGGAACCAGTTAGATCCCCAAGGTTTAAATGTGTGTTTCTCTCACCAACCTTAAATTTTACTTCTACTGTTTATTTGAAAAACTGAGCTGTTTAATGTGATGTCATCCTTTTTTCCTCTGGAAACACTGTCTTACTCCGTATTTAATCTGATTTGATCATCAGTCCCTTTCTAGTTGATATTTTATATAACCAGGCAATATGAAATCAACATTTGGTGTGATAGCTTGCATGGTTGTAAATAAGGAGATAGAGATCGATCTTGGGGAGCTGTAGGCAAATGTTGACAATGCATTCCAGTGACTTCTTGTAAAAAGTCCCAATAGCAAACTTAGGAAAACTGTTGAAGATTCTGGAGCCGGGTATAATATTTGCTCAAACGTGAATGTTATAAGAGCATATGTGCTGATTACTTTACGTGCATGTGCATAATTTGAGGCATTAATGGAAAACATTGGCCATTAGAATGAAGTTTTCTTCTGAAGGATTTACTACTCACAATGGAATTTTATGAAGAGGGTGAAAAACCAGATTCTTAAACATTTGATAATTTAAGAGTTCCCTTGTTCCTCCTTCTTCATTATTCTTAAATACTTTGTGAAGCCTCTAACCCTTTTCTGTCTGACTGGTTGAGAACTAAAGATTTAATCAGATGAAAATAAGTAATGTTTATTTTTTTAAAAGATTTCATTTATTTATTCATGATAGACATAGAAAGAGAGAGAGGTAGGGGCAGAGGGAGAAGCAGGCTCCATGCTGGGAGCCTGACGTGGGACTCAATCCCAGGACTCCAGGATCACGCCCGGGACCAAAGTCAGGCGCTAAACTGCTGAGCCACCCAGTGATCCCCATAAGTAATGATTAAATGTAGAAGGCAGCTGTCTCCAGGAACAGTGTATTTCAAACTAATTTAGTTATTATGCCAAGATACCATTTAATTCAGTGTAAGTTAGGAAGTAGATCATGAATTAGTTATTTAGGTGGGCCAGGTCTTGTTAATGATCTGTTTCTTTTGGGTGTTGCCCATTCTGTGAAATGTTTGAGATACATTTTGTTTAGGATGTAAGCTCACCAGGTAGTAGATCTTTGGATGAGCTTGTTCACTATTGACACTCGATGGGTCACTCCCAACTGTACCTGTTTCAAAACTGAATGCATATCACTTTGCTTAAGATCTTTCCAATTCCTAACTACTCAGTGATTGACTTTGACTAAAAGTGATTGACTAAAGTGATTGACTAAACAGTGGATTGACTAAACAGTGGAATCCACAGTAAGTTTATAGAATATGGTTCACCACGATCATGCCCCTTCATTGTGGCATATTCCCTTTGACCCCAAATTTCCTGTGACCCTAAATTGTCTCACCACTCCCCTTGCCCCTACTCCATGCCTGTCCCCATAACAAAAGTGATTTGAAACTCCAAGGGAAAAAATACCATGAAAAGGAAGAAAAGATGTATGAAATGTCTTCAGATCTAAATATAAGGTCAAAAGGTTTCATGATAATGCTGAGATGATGAACTGTCAATGTTTTTATTGTGATAAAGCGTCTTATATACTATGGAGGAAGGTTCATTCTACATGGCCTCACTTCACAGGCACATATATTGAGAGTCTGTGAGGGAGAATGTCTTGCTGTATCCAGCACGGGTATTTGTGGCAGAATGAGGACCAAAGCCCACGACCTTTCAGTTCATAATCCAGTGTTCCTTACAGTATTAACAAAAGTTGTGCTGGAGCTTATAAACACCTGATTTACAAAATCAGATCACAGAGGAAAGGCTATGAAGTGGAGGCAATAAATAACAGTTTTTTTATAAAAGTCATAACACGTGTTATGTTCATAAAGGAGGCGGTTGTGACTCTCGCACAGGATCCATCTCTACATGATGATCTTCCACTTTATGGCAGTAATAAGCAACACTCTTATATATTACTTGCTGCTTAAATAAAGCATTAATATTTAACATTAGTGTAAGTTCTTTCCGAACTCTGTGGCTATATCTTAACGTAGCCTTAGACAAAAGAAATGATTTTATTGAACCTAGTTCTCAAAAAGGCACTACCAAGAAATCAGAGTACAATTGTCTTAAACATTAAACATCTTAAAACCCAAAACAGAGCTTGAGGAGAGAAAGATGCCTGTTATGCCTAGCATGCACCCTCCCTGACCTTTCTATCAGATAGAAAGGTGTTGTACTGCGTTATTTTTCTTCAGATCGTGTATTTGTCTTAGGCATACTTGCTCGGCACTATCTTGCATCCCTTGTCTAGATGGAGAAAGTATATGAGGTTGCTGTTGACGCTTTTCCTTCTACAGAGTATGTGATTTCCCTTGAGAGTGAACTGGCTTTCTCTTTTTGCCCTTTGCATTTGATCATGCTTCTAGAGCCAGAATGTAAGATGGCTCTTAATCATCTGAACATTTCATTAATTATCTCACGTGGAATTAATAAGTACACTGTTATCATTACTCAAGGAGAATATTTTCTTTGTAAAGCCTTCAGCCCCTTTCCACTTGAACGACTACCCTTCATGGTGTAATAGATCCACCACGGAAACTAACACTGGTCTGCACGTGGCTCTGTCCGGTATAGGCAAGACTGGGCTAATAGCTTAATCCAAAAGAATTAGAAATTAAAGAATTGCTACCTTACATGTCATTCTATTTAATTTCGTATTCAAGAGTTTCCAAACACATAAGTAGTAATGGCCAAGAAACTATTCAGACATGGTCAGATGAAAAATTGAAGGTATTTGATGCATCTTGATTTTGAATTTTATTGCTTTAGTGAAGTTTTAAGACAGTCGTACCTTGTCTTTTGGTGGCTATCGTTGTGTGAATTATCTACAACCGTATTACTCTTCTTTAGTGTGAAAAGCTTGTATTTGGATTTCCTTGGCAGATAATATACCAGAGTAGTTTTTTGGATTTATGGTGAACAGCAGTTCCCTCGAGACAAATCGTACAGCAGAACCATATCCAAGAATGTTACATGAGACTTCACCTAATTTTAAGAATGAGGCTGGGCTTGGGAGAACATTTTTATTATAGATTCTAGGATCTTGTAAATGCCCAGATGTCCCAGCACAGTAATCCAGTATGATGCTGCTCAGTACCTGTGGCTCTTCCCATGTTCATTGAGCTTTCTATGCTATCAATAAAACAGTTTGTGAAGTCCTGGGAGATTGCGTGCTGGGTTATACATATGTACTATGGGAATGATGCTTGATGAGCCCAGCTTTTGCACATCAGAGGAATGCAAATTCTTAAATGTCCTGTATCTTTAAGGATTGTCTTTATCACGTTATCATAGGAATTCCAGAATCCCTGGACAGAATCTCTGATGAAGATCAGGGAAGGCTAATCACTGTTCCTGGAGAGATAGCAGACTCCTTTTTATGTGCCCTCCATATGGGACCAATGCATGTTCCAAGTTAGTCATACTTCAGAACCAGTGTATAGGGTTTGAGTCTCAAAAATACAAAGGAAAATATGCGTGGAAAAGAAATCTTACCAGTGTTTATCTACAAATAGTGGGATTACAGGCAATTTTGATATTATTTATTTGTTAATTTCTATAATAAACAAGTAACTTTTATCAGAAAAAGTTAGACAGTGGAATCAGTACATAAAATGTATCCACCAACCGTAGTGATAACTGAAAAAGAAGTCAAAGGCTTGAAATACCACACAGAATTGTCGTTATGTCTCCTGGTTGTTGTGCCTTATAAGCCTTATACAGTAGTAGTAATTTCTTTTGGGAAAATATATTTTAGTTTTAAAACTACCATGCTGCCAAATTAAAAGAAAACATCGCCATTCTTATCCTCAACCACACATAAGCAGCATTCATTACTGCTTAAGCACACATTACTAATTCTCCAGATGGGTCCTTGATTTTTTTTTTTTTTTTTTGCTTGTTTCCCCTCATATGGCAGCTATATTTCTTTCACGGCAGATTGTTGAATGGGAAGAATTACATTTTCCCTGTAGATTGCTTCTGGTTGGGGAAGGACTTTTGGGTAAGTGGGAGAAGCCATAGAAATGACCTCCTCCCGGGTAGGTTATCCACCAAAACCAATGATTAAACCTCCCTCCCCAGTCTGCCAGCCCCCACTGGCCCTAATTATATTGGCTCCAGATTGATTTTTGCTCTCTAAAACTGAAAACATTGATTATTTTTTAACATATCAAATTTTGAAAAGAAAAATTTAGTGGTCTTTGTTGGCTCCAGCTCCAATTTAGTTTCATCTTTTTTTGTTTTAATTATCGTACCTGCTGTTCTGTCTCCTTTCTGGAACTTTTAACAACTTGTGTTTTGTCTAGGGTGAGAACTAGGATAGTATGAATGATTTACTTATATATTTATTTTTTTAATTGAAGATAATATTCAAGAGTCATTAAGTAACATTAGTTATTATAAAGAAAAACACAGGACGCCTGGATGGCTAAGCAGTTGAGCGCCTGCCTTCGGCCCAGGGCGTGATCCTGGAGTCCCAGAATCGAGTCCTGCATCAGGTTCCCTGCATGGAGCCTGCTTCTCCCCCTGCCTGTGTCTCTGCCTCTCTCTCTGTGTCTCTCATGAATAAATAAATAAAATCTTTAAAAAAAAACAACTGATTTTTGAAAATCTCCTGCTATGCCCTCGAGGTGTGCTCTGCTGTCAGTGCTTTATTAAAATGCAAAATTCATTGAAGCAGGTCCCAGGTGATAGGCATAGAAGAGAAATCTCAATTTGAGATGGTACTGTTCCAGGGCTTCTCAGTAATACACTGAAAAGTGAATAGTATGGGGTTAATGGGTGTTGTCCTTTGTAGAACATGCTAAGAATTACAACTAAAATTTAGTTTTAAAACTACCATGTGTACTTAAATTTCTCTGATGACAAAAGTAATGCATGTTCACTGTACCAAGTTTAGAAAATGCAACCGCTAACAAGAAATAACAGCTTGCTTTCAATCTGGTTTTTGTATAGTTTGCTTTTAGTATTTTTCACAGTTATAGAATTCTTGTTTTTGTTTTGTGAACTTTTTTTCACCTAGCATTTTTATATTACTTTATTCATTAAATTAAATAATCTTGGGAAGCACAGCTTTTAAGCTAACCTTACACCAGACCCTGTAGTGTGTTTATTCCTTACTTTTGGTGATTTAGTTGTTTCCTTTATTTTGTGGTAGTGGTGGTTATAAATGGTGCTGTGATAAACATGATAGTAAATACTTTGCTGATCATTTGTTTTCTTTTTGTAATCAGTTATATTGGCTGAATGTCTTGCAAATTTTGTAGTTGCTTTAGTAAAATATATTTCTATTTAATTATACATGAAAATATGAAGGAAAAATTTAAGACTAAAATATGATTCTGAATTTAAAGATACTCCTACATTAAGCAATTTTTTATTGATAGTTAAAAAATCTAAATTTCTGTTATTTGTCATTAATAAAGGGAGTATTTAAAATCATGTTTTCTCTAAATTCCACCTTGGGAAATAGTCAATGGATTATTCACAGAGACATAAATCCTACAAACATGACTAATAAAAGGTATACTTTGTATATTCATTGTGTGAGAATCGACTTTGCACGTGTGTGTGGCCAAGAAGATAGTTAAAATGTGGTCCCTCCACTCTCACAGGCTATAGTTTAGGAGTGAATATGGGGAATTCCAGCTGAGGAATTTAAGGAAGACTTAGCAGGAAGTAGCATTTGAGCCAAAATTTCAAGGACTGGAACAAGAATGAAGGATATCTTAATTTTAGGTATTTAGACAAAGGGGGAGTAAAAGTCCTGAAGGTAGGACTGTATAGGGTGTATAGAGGATGGTTCACTCTTCAGGAAGAATGGTAATTGATCATAATTAAAGGTAGTGGTTTTTAAAACGCATTGCTATTTTTATTCACTTTTAAATAGATACTATCATGATATTTTTAATTTAAATTTATATCTAAAGAGTTATTTTCAGGTTGGTATTGAATATCTACCTGTTTTATATACCCCTGGTATTTCTGCTTTTTGGCAACTAAGGTTGGAGTTTTTGAGAATAGGTCTTTTTTTTTTTTTTTTTTAAAGCTAAAATAAGTCAATCGAGAAGAGGTGAATAGTTCCTCAGGCATATCCTGCTCCTCTGGTTATTCCTGTTTTGCCATTTTTTGTATGAAATACCAGCACTGTTTGAGTTGGACTATTAGCTGTAATATGTACATTGTAGCTTTCTCCAAGAGGTAGTGGAATGTGAAAATCAAAAAATTGAGATTACTATGGTTTATCCATACACATGAGGTATGCCCCTATATCTCTTGTCACCTTTTATAATGAACAGCTAACTTTGTGAAAAGCGTATTCTGTGTTTGATTTCTGTTAGATATTGCCTGTTCATTGTTTTTCCTATATGGAGACAGACACTGGCATCCAAAAAGTAAAAAAGTTACATGTAACTTAAATTTCACATACTCTTATTATCGCCTACTTTAAAAAAAAAAAAAGACAAAAATGCTGTTAGATTTAATAATACATCAGCTGAATACAACGGATGTGTTATTTAAAGTTTCTCAGTTTCTCTCTCTGAATATTTGGAATTGCTACTGTCCCACCAGATGTGACAGTCTGAACATTTACTTTCCTGTGCCAACCAGAAAACAGCTGCTTCCTAGTTATGTCTGCACAATTCAGTCTTGGAAATCATCAGCTGATTGTTTTAACATAAATTTAATATGAAGAACCATAATGTTTCTAGCTAACCTCAAGCCGTGCCTTTTGTCATGGAATTTGCTCTCTTCCTGATGTAAATAGTTACCAGGGATTATGGTGGGGAATGGAGAAAGAAATGGACTTTCATCTAACAGCTCTCTATTGACCTTTCTCAGGTGGTGTGGCTTGGGTCACTCTCTGCAGAGAAAGGAAACTGACTTTCCCTTTTGCCTTTACAACTCTTTTTTCATCATTGTAGTTTCCAAGAGAGATACCATGCTTGAGATCATCCTGTCTTGATTTTGTTTACTGTTCTTTCCAAAATGCTACAGTAGAAAAATACAATTTGTATACAACAAAACTTGTGCAAGATTTTGGGGGACTTACGGCTCCGTGTTCTATGCTGTGCAAATAATTGTAAAACAAAGCAAATATAAAACCTAAGGGAAAAGTTTAGAGTGACAGACAACTGTGATTATGGTTTTTGGGGCAGGAGAGTGGCTTAAACCCAACATAAAAAATGGAATTCACTGAATTAACTTAGGCCCTCACCATGAAACCCTAGTTTCCGTTATGTTTTAATTAGTGAACTGCAATTAAAAAATGATATAAATAATATGTAAACCATATTAGACATGGACCTAATACCATCACAAATAGGAAATGCTTTTTTAAAAAAAAAAAAAGATTTGTTTACTTATTTTAGAGAGAGAGTGTGTGCTCAAGAGAGAGAGGTGGGGTAGGTGGAGAGGAAGAGAGCCAATCCGCAAGCCGACTCCCCACTGAGCACAGAGCAGGGCTTGATCTCAGGACCTTTGAGATCATGACCTGAGCAGAAATCAAGACTTGGTTGCTTAAATGACTGAGCCACCCAGGTGCCCCAATGATAGGAAATTTTTTACTTATTTCTTCCCCAGGAAAAGAACTAAAAAGTGCTTTTCTGTGGACTTAAGGTTTTTTAATTTTAATACTGTGTGTATTACTGTGTGTAATAAGGTACAGCTTATTTTTGCAATACCTCTAAATAGTTTCCACTAAAGTATAACTAGTTACTGTGAGGGAAAGAGTTAGTTCTGTCAAGAATACTGAAATAAAATAAAGGAAAATGATTCCTCTCGAGTATTTCAAAACATTTTTTAAAAGGTAATTTCATGTTTGTACTCAATGAAAGGATTGACTAAAAAGCATTGAGGGAAAAAGTATACTCTGTTACACAAAACAAGCATCATGAATGTAAGACGTGACATAAAGATGACAGTGCAGTGCATCTAAAGCCTGACTTAAGAAGTAATTCAGTTTCGGTATCAAAGGATCTTATGAGGGGGACGCCTGGGTGGCTCAGTGGTTGAGCATCTGCCTTCAGCTCAGGACATGATCCCGGGGTCCTGGGATTGAGTCCCACATCGAGCTCCCTGTGGAGCCTGCTTCTCCCTCTGCCTATGTCTCTGGCTCTCTCTGTGTGTCTTTCATGAGTAAATAAATAAAATCTTAAAAAAGAAAAACAAAGGATCTAATGAAATATTTAAATGTTAGTACTTGACCCAGAAAGCTTGCAGTATTTGTTTTACTCTAGAGTCTAAAGATAAATTCTCTTAATCTTAGTGGCTTCATTAAACGTTCCCTCTTTTCCACATCCCTTGGTAAATGTTAGTTCATACTGGTGATAATGTCCCAGGAGTCTTTTTTGCCTCTGTTCCTTCCTCTCCATCCCTACCCCCATCTTTCCTGTCTGTGAGTCTCAGGCTTTCGCTTTGAAACCTGATGGTGAAGGCAAGTCCCATGCAACATCTGTGTGGCAGTGGGAGAGCAGCCAGTCCAGACTGGAGGAGGAGGGAGGGTCCCTGGGAAGGTCTCCACTTGATGGGCTTGGCCTGTGCTTAGAGTACTGCTGGAGAATTTGGATGAGGTGTAAGCCTGAAGGATGCACAGAAAATCAAGCAAATTTTAAAATGGGGCAGGTATTAACTTCAGAAAAAGAAAACTGAAAAGAGTAAAAGTTACAAAGTTGGTAACATAAGAAGAAAGAATACATCATTGCCCAGGTCTGAACAGTGTTGGCACAGTGATAATGCAGATTCCTTCTGCAGGATAAAACTGTATCAGGCAGTTGGGGGTCAGGGAAGGGGGTGGGCTCAGGTGTGAAATCTCACTGACACGTGAGAAGACCTACAGTGGAAAAATCAAGAAAAACAGCTATTTTAGAACAATTCAGAAATGAGTGGCGGGAAGGGAGGGTGCAGCTGGGTGGCTCAGCAGTTGAGCATCTGACTTCGGCTCAGGTCGTGATCCCAGGGTCCTGGGATTGAGTCCCACATCAGGCTCCTCACAGGGAGCCTGTTTCTCCTTCTGCCTATGTCTCTGCCTCTCTCTTGGGGTCTCTCATGAATAAATAAATGAAAATTTTTTTAAAAAGGAGACGGGAAGTGTATGTAGCAGAAGTGACCCCTCAATGAGATATCAGTCAGTGATTTTTATTACTTCTTCCTGCTACAGAGAAATTTATTAAGTAGGTCTATGGCAGGAAAAAAAGTGAGTTTAAAGACTTCCAGGCAGTTTTTTCTAATCTAGACAATTTCTTTTAAAATTAGAAGTTGCAAGTCAAGTTACTGTTAGAGGCATGTCCTTATTAGCTCTGTAAACTTTGAGGTGGATGATAAAACTGAACTCTGATTTTTTCGCTGAGCTTGTTGTGTGGTATAGATCAACTTCATGTCACAAGTTTGCTTTTCCTTGGGTATGATTCGTGACTATGTACAATTACCTTTACACCTGTTTGGCAGAATGTTGGGCAGAACGTTGGGTCATGAGAAATTGTACAGGTTTGTATTTGTGATCAGTTTTGCTCTGGAGACACGCCAAACACAGAACCTTCAGTGACAGATTTTGATCATGTTGAGGGAACCAAACTCTGCATGATCAAAACTAGCCTCCTCTTCCCTGGAAGTTCGCCCCCTAATCACAAACGTGTTTAAATTTCCAGTCCTAATTAACCAGCCACTTTATGACCAGATAGTATGAACACTCTACCTAAGTAGGATGAAGGGTTGGTGTAAAAGCAGGTGTTAGGGAGATGGTGGTAGTGTGAGCTGGAGCATATGATAGAAGCTTCTCTAGAGGGAGGCATGATATGCATCCTGAGGCATATGTAGAGAAAATGAGGAGACATGAGTGAGAAAACATGTATGGGATGAGGCCTCTGGGTGGCTCAGTCAGTTAAGCATCTGTCTCTGGTTTTCGGCTCAGATCATGATCTCAGGGTCATGAGATCCAGCCCCAAGACAGACTCTGTGCACAGCCGGAGTCCTCTTCAAATCCTGCCTCTCCCTCTCCTGCCCTTCTCTGCTCTCACGCACGTGCTCGCACTCTCTCTTTCTCCAAAATAAATAAGTAAATCTAAAACAGAAAGAAAAGAAAAGAAAGAAAAGAAAAAAAGAAAAGAAAAGAAAAAAAGAGAAGAAAAAAGAAAAGAAAAGAAAAGAAAAGATGTATGGGAGTGTCCCAAGAACAGTAGTTACGTTGGTAGTGTTGTTGTGTAATGTTGGAAAATTAGAACACAACTAAGAATGTTGACTATTTAAATGTTAAATAGTACAGAAATCACCTTTTTTATCTGGGAGGACATGGAATCTATTTGATTATTTTATGTGGTGTCCAGAAACCTATCATTCAGTGTGGTTATATTTATCTTGCACATGTCATTATTGTGCTAAAATCATCCATGCGCTATACTCACTCTCTTAGCTTGTACAGTATACATTCGTGCATCAAGATAAATCCTTTTATTACATCAGTTCTTTTCAAAGACGATTCAGTAGGTGTAGAAAAAAAAAACCTGCTGCTACCCTGGGGTAATATTTCCATAAACTGTAGTAACCTGGCAATATAGCTCCTCATTATCTTTCAGATTTTACTGGCAAACCCACAGGTGGGTAATAGGTTGGGAGAAAGTATTGCAACCAGTGGAATTGACGGCCTGATGGGGCAAAGAATAATTGAAGAGCCCAGAATAACTGTAGAGGTTAACTGTAAACAGTATGTGGAGCTGAAGACTAGGAATGTTTTCCCTTAGTGCTTATAAATTTGGAAAAAAATTGTTCTTTTGCCTGAAATGTGAACTTCACAGCAGTTGGGACTTTTGCTTCATTCACTGAAATATCCCCAAGGCTTTGAGGTTGTCAAGGCACATAGTAGGTACTTGGTAGGTGCATACAGAATGAACTGAAGATTTAGTGTGAATATTGAGAAAAGGAAAGAAAAGTAAAAGAAGAAGTAACCCAAACACTAGGCGAGCAAAGGGCATAAAGCACCTGCCTAGAAGAATCTCTGAGGTTACAGTAAATGCCAGTTACTTTACCCAGTATTGCTCAACAGGGGAAAGGCATGTTTAGTAAAAGTAAAAAGTACATTAAAAAGTAAACATAGGAATCTCTGATTAGGAAGAAACCAAGTTTTTTGGATCCAGATTTAAAAAAAAACAAACAAACATAAAATGCCTATTTCTAGGAGATAGAGTCTAACATGTTCTATACAAGTCTAGTTTAAAGCCATCGCATGCCAGAGGCATCTGCATTCAGAGAGCAAACGTACCATTTAGGTTAGTTCATGATAGTTCTATTATCCTTAGCTTTTAATGCTAATGATAAAGGAATGTTTTAGCAGAAACCCCCTTCTAAATATCATGTATAATGGTGAGGGAGTTTAGAAACTTCTTTCAGATTCTCAAGTGGTACCTTAAGAGTTAGGGTAATATTGTCGAATACTAATCATTAATACTATCATATTTAAATGCCTTCAAACCATGAGATGTATTTGGTGCTTAGTAGGCTCTCGATGTGATAGATGTAAGCACCCCCTCCTCGAGAGATTTAAATCTTTATATGACATTAAAATTCGGGGTCATCCTATTGGCTTAGTGATTAGTACATGCATTTTCAAGAATGTGTCTCCTAGCTCAGATTCCCCTAAACCACACCCTTCAGTATTAACTAGTTAGCTAAGAATATGGTGTACAGCTTTGGGTGTGTTTATATCCTAAAGGTTTGGCTGTCACTGAAGATCCCTTTCTTGTGTGGTGTCTTTATCAACTCAAGAGTTGCTAGATTCCTGTGAGTGGGTCATGTAGCTCCATCTTCTTATTTTACTGAGAATTTAGAATTGTCATTCAGGAGCTATGATATTCTGTATTCTCGGAGTGTATTTAATACACGAGGGTTTTGTGTTCAGTGTGCGAAGAGGTTGTGCCATTTAAATAATTTGAGCTTATTTCTCTTTTTCCACCTTTTATCTCATTTTAAGTTCTTAGAATTCTCAACTGAGTCTAAAGCTATAGGAACCAGTGCAGATATGTTCTTTAGAAGATTTTTTTTTTTTTTTTTTTTACTGTGTTGTCTACAGTTTTTGACCTTGTAAGTACCTTTGGTCAATAGATCCTTCATTTCACTTCATACATTAGTGACTTTTAGACTCCTTGTATTTTCGTGTTCATTGGAGTCTCCTGGGCCCTCATATTAGTTACTTGACCTCACATCTTTTTTCTTTTTAAGATTTTATTTATTTTTTTGAGGGGGTGGGGGAGGGGAGGAGCAGAGGCAGAGAGTGAGAGAGGGAGAGAGAGAGAGAAAGAGAATAGAGGAGAATCTCAAGCAGATTCCCTGCTAAGCATGGAGCCAGATATGGGGCTCGATCCCAGGACCCTGCGATCATGACCTGAGCCAAAACTATGGGTCAGACGCTTAACTGTCTGAGCGAGCCAGGTGCCCCTTGACCCGACATCTTTAACTTCCACTGTTGCTCTCCCCACTCACAGCTGTGCTTCTTCATTTGACGTGGTAGTCAACCATTCCTGTTTTGTCTTCCTAACCCCCCTCTCCCTCCACAGCCAGCTGTTAATCAGGCATCCCTCCCTTCAATTCCGTGGAATGAGCTCTGTGCTGCCTTTCTCATCAAATCCATCAGACACTTCTCTGTCCTGTTTAGCCTCTCGGTGGTATCTAACCCTGTGGGTCATTGCCTTCCCCCCACACCATTATTATGCTGCTGCTTCTGGTTTTCTATCTGCTGATTCATTCTCCTTCTCTGACTCATTTTTATGTAGCCCACTCAAAAAATCTTCCATCTGGCGTTTTATAGGAGTCCTCTTGGGTGGTTCATTCTCTTGAAATACATATAACTTACTCGGGAAGCTCATCAATACAGTGGCTTCCAAAGGGCTGGCTTGAGGATTCTTGAGCGATTAATCTAGGCCAGACCTCTAAGTATTCACTTGTCATCAGACTCAGTGTGACTCCCAGAGTATTGATAATCCTTGTCCCTTTTATTGGTTCTTAGCTGACATGGGCATTTCATCTACGATGTATGTGAGCTTCCTTGTCAGTAATCAATAAATGATAAATATGGGCTGATTTTCAGATTAAATGAAGAATAATATATGAGCATGGTCTGTGCCTATTCCATTTTTCTCTGTTGGTTTATTGTCCCATTTGGGATACAAATCTGTTTTAGGCGAAGGATTGGATTGTTTTCAGCTTCTATTAAAAGTTCTCTGGACCCTGGATTTCATGCAGAAGAATTAATTGGATTTGAATGAGCTTAAAATGGAAACTCTAACATTGATGCCGAAATACACCCCATACTTGGCGGTAATTCTCAATACACCAGAATCAAGGGTTGTTGGGTTGTTTGGTTGTTTTGCTTTTTCTGCCAGTCAGCGACAACTAGTAGCAAGAATAAAATGAATCAAGCTTAAATCTCTAGGGACTATTTATGTATTCACTTTTCACCTTTTTTTTTTTTTTTTAAGAAATGAGGCTGTAATTATAGAAATAAATGGATGACAGACTAAATCTCAAAAAAATGAGGATAGACATGTAAGCAAAATCCTGCCTTAATTATATTTTAGATAGGATTTCTTGCTTTATATATATAGATGTGACCTCAGTGTTGGAATTAACGTCCTCCATTGTGAGGGTATCTTAAATTTGTGTTATTACTAGAAAGAGAATTAGCTGTTCTGAAAGTAAAACATGGAAAACTGTCCAAATGTAGAAATGTCAATTAAACAGCTGCCTAATGCATAAAGTTCCCTGTTGTTTTTTGTTGGGAGTGAATGCATGTTCATTTGTACATGAGAACTATTATCAGAGATGTCTTTTATACTTACTTGGTTGTGAGATAGTTAGCTTTTCATGCCATTAGCCCTGTTTTTTTCAAAAAGGTGGCCTCTGATATATAGTCATAAAAGCACAGATATTTAAGGATTTGTGTAAATAGCTAGCTTTACGGACAGTTTGAACATCAACCGAAAATGAAACATCTGGAATTACCATATAATGAATGGCATGAGTGGGAGGGGTGTCAGGCCAAGAGAGGGAATTGCCCTTTTGTTTCTTTTGACTGGGAGAAAGGCAGACATGCCTTCCTTGTGGTGTGACCTTGAATAAACAGTGCATTAAACCATGAAATGGGTCACTTTAAACATAGATAATGGAGATTCTGTGTCCTGTTAGCCTTGTGCATTACTAGAAAGTTTACGTTTGCCCAGAAGAAAATGGCAAATCTTAGAAGATTCTGATAATAGTATTCTTACCAAAAATCAAAAGTCTGCCCTCAGCTTTTTTCTAAAACCACAGTGTTTCCGGGTTAAAACAACTGAGACCCCAAGTATAATTTTCCTCTAATCTACTTTTTAGTCATCTTTATAATTTTCAGCAAAAGACAGAAACTGTCTTTCGGAATGAGAAATACCCTAGAATTACCCCTCTGTAACTCTAAGCCTTAATCATACACAGATTTCCTCATTTAAAAATGTGAAAGCTAAATGCAAGATTTGCCTACCTCAAACACTTTTATGTGCCTTCTATGTGCAACAGGGCCTTCCTTTGAAAAACTAGTTAAGATTTAGTTTGATTTAAAGGCTGAGCTTCTGCATGCCTGGAATGCTTGCTCTTCAAAATATTTGCTCCCTGGAGAGGTCAACTGAAGACGGAGTTTTCATGTGACTTTGGATTGTTGACCTGGAAGACCATTTGGGTCATGGAGTGGGCTTTGGCACAGTTCCACTGCTTTCTGGTTGACAAGGGCCAGGAAAGGAGGGCGGGGCCGGCTGTGTTGAGATGGGAAGAACTAGTCTGAGAATGTTTGAAGCCTGACTGCACCTACCTCTGATGCTTTTTGCTTTGCTTGAGAGAATGTTAAACTGCAGCATCTATCAATGGGTACTGCAGCTTGTAGTGACGCACAGTTAAATGATTTTGCATCTAAAAAAATGCATTCACTCTTTGCCTGGTGTGTAAAATTTGAATGACACTTGTGCTCTGTTGGAAAAGAACAGACCTTTTCATTATAAAAGTCATTCAAGCAGAAAAGTAGCAAAGTGAGCAGAAATTTTAATTTACATCCATGATTGAAGTTGTGGTGATAAAAGAAAATTACTAGGTTTAAGAATAGCCTTGTTCTCATTCTCTCACACGACATGAGGAATTTTGTCAATACAGAAATAATACGTTATTGAGGAAGGCTCTGATCAGTAGTCTCAAATTTTGCATATCCTTTAACTGACCTTAGATTTCTTTAAGGTTTTTTGAATTATCTTTAAACAGATTACGATATGGCCTTTTTTTTTTCTTTTAAGTCAGGTCCATGATTTGTTGTAAGGTAGGCTTTATGTTTCATTATCACAGAGCTTCATGGTAATTTCTTAGCTTTTATTTGTCAGTATTAGTGGGTGAAGACAGATAACTTGGTTGGGCCAGCCCAAGAAGCCAAAAGATACTGGATTAGAGACGTGGGATCTGAATTTTCCAGGGAGAGTTTTCTGCTAAATAGTGTACAATAGACCTCTTAGAAGCCTTATTGTGATAATTTCCTGTCCCAAACCCTCTTCCTTAGAAGTTCAGGAATTCAATTATTTCAGTTCTCTCAGGAGTGGTAAACCCTGGCAGATTGATTTACAATAATGAAACTAAGCCTTGTTTACAAATCTGAGTTGCAATTTCTAAGTCCACAGAGGAGTAATAAGACAGGCAGGCGAGGAGGCTATCATTTAGCGAGGCTCCACCCTCATTGAAAAAAAAAATCATGATTTTGACACACATCTCCTTGGAGCTGGGTAAATCTCTAAAACATATTTTTATTGAAGACCTTGATGGATCATGTATTATCCTTATTCTATTTATTCTAGTGGATATTGTGTCCTCTTTCCAACATAGTGTTGCAGGTACAGCAACAGAACTCTAATCCTTTCTTCTATGTTTTAACAAAGCTTTGAGGACTTAGCAATATGCTGATACCAGTAGAGGGTTGTGCTAATTCCAAATACCATATCCTAACTAGCTCTTTTGTTAACTGCTGTAATGTCTTCTTTCTCCCTCTGTCTCTCTCTGTCTCTCTCGGTCTCTCTCTAATTTTCTCTTTTTCTAGTTCCTTTTGCCCTAAATAGCTTTGCAGCTTTTAAGATATATATTTTTTCTTTTTCTGAGAAGTTTTAAATTGGAAAACTCTTGAAATATAAAGCAATATTTATTCCTCCAATCTTCAAGATACAATTCCATTGTCTCCTAAAGCTAGACATTTCAAGTCTAGGCTGTTACAAGAGAATCCAGAAGGGACACTTAATAAACACTCCAGGAGCACAATATGGCAGTTGGGTATTTAGGGATCTCACGCTTACAAGAGAGAGAGAAAAGCTAGAATAATTAGTTTGGAAACTATCTAGTTTGGACATAATGAGCACATGGGGAGGGAGCCAGCCTGTTATAAGAGCTCGTGATAAATTTATATGCCACGTGTCCAGGCCAAACTGGCAGGGAAATGGAAAGAAGGCAGTGGAACCTCCTCTGCTGACCTTAGTGAATGATAAAGAGTCCAGGGATGCAGAACCATGATAAGTAGTTGTAGCATGTGAAAAGGAGTGGGGAGAGCTAGAAAGTGGTTTACTGGAGTTGAGAATTTCAGAACATTTCTACGTGTGACATGATCTGAGGTCCAGCTTCAGGAATATGGACAGTTTGAGTGGAGTAGAGGTACAACCCATAGCGATTGGGACATGAGTTAGTGGCAAGCAAATATTCATTGAGAAAGCAGAAGCACAGTTAAGTGAGAAAGGCGATCTGGGTTTTATAACCAAGTAGAATTTGTTTAGCATCCCCACCATGTTTGGCTTCCCCAGAATGTTAACTGTTGTTTTATTCCCTTCTCTCGCCTTCACATAAGATAGATGTTTGACCCAATGAGGAATTGCTTATTGTTCTTTGGGTACAGTCCTAAACTTTGATGCTCAAGTGTACATTTGCTAAAAGCAATACCTTCTTAAATAGATGTCCAGCTAGGGACTGGAAATGTCAACTGAAAGGTCAGCATTGAAAGAGTAGAGAAAGTTGTTGAATTCCTAGACGTGTGTGACGTACAGTTAGTTCATTCTTGAACGACATGGGGGTAAAGGGTGTTAAGCCCCTACGTAGTCAGAAATTCACAAATAACTTCTGACCCCCCCAAAAAAACATAACTGTTAGTCGGCTACACTTGATAGGAAGTTTTACTGATAACATAAACAGTCAGTTAACACATCCTTCATCCTTCGTGTGTGATATGTATTATTCATACTGTATTCCTACCATAAAGTAAGCTAGAGAGAAGAAAATGTTATTAAAATCATAAGGAAGACAAAAGACATTTACAGTACTGTATTGTATTTGTTGGAAAAACTGCGAACAAGGGGACCTGCTCACTTCAAACCCGTGTTGCTCAAAGGCTGACTGTATGTGAGTGAGAGAGTAGGAGTAGAGTAGAGGGTAGAGGGCAGTGTCTTAACTTTAAAAAGCGGAGTTATTAAAGGGTGAATCAGGGAAAGGGAAAGAACAAGTAGCTTAAGATAGAGCTTGGATGAACAAATGTTGTCTCCATAGTTGGAAAGCTAGAGAAGACTGTGTTTAGGGAGCAAAATGCTGTGGTAGAGAAAATGGACCTCAGACTTGAAAGCAGACTAACGTGCTTGCTGCCATAAACCTTGAGAGAAGACTTGAGGAAGATTGTTTGAGCAAGGCCAGGTGGTAATGGGTTGGAAAGAAGCCTAGTCAGGGGCTTGGAAGGGACAGTCCCTGGCTCCACAGAGAAGTTTATCTGTGAAAATCCCTCTTCCTGTCTTGATGATGGCCTACCTCACATGATGGCCTCTGAGTATGGTATGTAGAAAAAAACAGGACGTGTATTTTTACCTCTCTGTATAATTTAAGGTTTGGGTAATAACTGGTGGTTCTCTGGCCTCACGACACATCAGCCTGATTGGTATTTTGTTAGCAATTATATGGCTTTTTAAAAGCCTCATATATAACCCTAATTAATTGCATCTTTAAAATCTATCGGGCTATGAATATTTTAATAAGGTAGAAAGAAAGTATTAGGAGAAAGCAGCCAGTGAGGATACTTGTATTTTCAAGAGACAAAATAAAGAATATAGGAGGCTATCCATACGCTATCTGTTTTTGTTTTTTTTTTTTAAGATTTTATCTATTCACTTGAAAGAGTGTGCATGTGAGCTGGGGGTGGGGTGGAGGGAGAGGGAGAAGCAGACTGTGATGAAGAGGCAGCCAGATGTGGAACTTGAGCCCAGGATGCCAGGATTGCGACCTAAGCTGAAGGCAGACACTTACTGAGCCACCCAGGTGCCCCACACTACCTGCTTTTTAGTTCACTTCTCAATATCCAGCACTGAGAGCTAGGCTAAAGAGGAGTAGATTTGGGAGTACAGGAAATCTGCCTTAAATTTCCACCTCTAAATTCACAATCTATAGATAAAAACTAAATGTATGAGAACTGCAAAAGGAGACATGAGGGGAAAGGGCTGTTTGCTGGTAAATACCATTAATGGTGGTAACAAATTGAATTCTAGTGATATTCCTCTCAGTGATTAAAATGTATGGTATTCTGATAGCATATGGAATGGTGAATACAGTCTTTTTAGTGTTTTGAAACATATGATTCATTTCTCTGTTGAGGCCTGTATCTTTGGATTCAGATTTTAACCCATAACCTCAACCTGTCCACATTCAACTCATCACTCCTTGAAAGATACTCCTGATCTCTCTAAGATTTGACCCTAAGCAAGTACTGCTCAGTGGTGGCTGTTGAGTATTTGGCATGTGGCTAGTCCCGACTAATGCGTGCTGGTAAGTGTAAAACAGACACCAGATATTGAAGAGTTGGTCTGGGGAGTGGCAAGGAAAATGTAGACTGCCTTAGTAATAATTCTTTACATTGATTGCATGTTAAAATGAAAAAGTTTAGGAGATGCTGGGTTAAATAAAGTCTGTTAACTATAATTCCTTTAGCGAGGATGTGGAGAAAGGGGAACCCTCTTGCACTGTTGGTGGGAATGTGAACTGGTACAGCCACTCTGGAAAACAGCGTGGAGGTTCCTCAAGAAGTTAAAAATGGATCTACCCTAGGACCCAGCAATTGCACTACTGGGTATTTACCCCAAAGATGCAGATGTAGTGAAATGATGGGACACCTGCGTTCCGATGTTCATAGCAGCAATGTCCGTGATACCCAAACTATGGAAGGAGCCAAGATGCCCTTTGACAGATGAATGGATAAAGAAGAGGTGGTATATATATACAATGGAATATCACTCAGCCATCAGAAAGGATGAATAGCTACCATTTACATCAACATGGATGGAACGGGAGGGTATTATGCTGACTGTATGGTATTCTGATAGCATATGGAACTGTGAATACAGTCTTTTTGGTGTCTTTCTCTTTGGAAAAAAGACAATTATCATATGATTTCACTCACTTATGGAATATAAGAAATAGTGAAAGGGACCATAATGGAAGGAGAGGAAACTGAGTGAGGAAAAATTAAAGAGAAAGACAGACCATGAGAGACTCCTAACTAGGAAACAAAGGGTTGAGGAAGGGGAGGTGGGTGGGGGGATGGGTAAGCGGGTGATGGGCACTAAGAAGGACACGTGATAAAATGAGCAGTGGGTATTACACTCTATGTTGGTAAACTAAATTTAAATAAAATATAAAATAAATAAAAATAAATTAAACCTTCCTAATATGGCTACTAAAAATTTAAAACTGTCCACATGGCTTGTGTCACATTCGGACAGTGCTGCTCCGTACTCTTTTGTGTAGGACTGTCTCTCCGTTCTTTTGTATCCTTCATGGAACTGGGTACACAGTGGTATCCAGCAGTACTGAGTGGTAACAGAGACGATCTCTTAAAATTAAACCAAAGCATTTTAGGCGCTAGTGCCTATCCTTGTCCTGCATCCTATTTGATCTTCTGTGGCCAAGAGGTATGCTTAGCCTCACCTTTTCGTACATGGAAATCACTAAATCCTCCTGAGTCACCGTGTCATTTTTGCCCCTTCTACTTTCAAATACAGAATTCTTTCTACCCTAATCTGTATCTTCTGTGATTAAAGAAACAAAGGACAAAACAGGAGTGACTTGACTCTCAGAGCTGGTGAAAAGGCATCCCATTCTTAAAAGTGTGCCAGAATGAGAAATCTATGAGACGAGACCCAAGCTTATGGAAAGAAGGCATGAACAATTGGAGTATATTTTTTTAAAAGGACAAACCAAGGATGCCTGGGTGGCTCAGTGGTTGAGCGTCTGCCTTTTTGGGCTCAGGTCATGATCCTGGGGTCCTGGGATCGAGTCCCGCATTAGGCTCCCCATGGGGAGCCTGCTTCTCTCTCTGCCCACCCCCCTGCCTCTCTCTCTCTCTCTCTGTCTCTCATGAATGAAAAAAAAATCTTTAAAAAAAAAAAAAAATCCAATCAAGCCAGTCACAAAAAAGACCAGTACTGTACAATTCCAGTCACATGAAGTACCTAGATTCTTCAGTTCATAAAGACAGTACAGTGCTGGTTACCAGGGGGTTGGGGGAAGAGGAAAAGAGGAATTGTGTAATTCATATAGTTTCAGTTCTGCAAGATGAAAAGAGATGGGTTGCACAATAATGTGATTATATTTAACACTCTCAAACTGTACACTTAAGAATGGCAAAAGTGGTAAATTTTACGTCATGTATATTCTAAGATGATTAAAAGAAAAAGGAAAAGACAAGCCAGGGGTGCCTGGCCAACTCAGTTGGTGGAACGTGCGACTCAGTCTTGAGGTTGTGAGTTCAAGCCCCACATTAGGCATGGAGCGTACTTAAATTTTTTTTTTAATATTTTATTTATTTATTTGTGAGAGACACAGAGAGAGGCAGAGACATAGAGGGAGAAGCAGGTTTCTCGCAGGGAGCCTGAAGCAGGACTTGATACCCGGACCGGGATCACGCCCTGAACTGAATGAAGGCAGATGCTCAACCATTGAGCCACCCAGGCATCCCCTCCCTCAAAAAAAATAAAAAAATAAAAAAATAAAAGACAAGCCATCCTAACAAGTATTTCATAATAACCTGTAACTTTAAAAACAACAGAACAAAAAAACCTTAATAAGATTAGTTATAATGGATTACCTTAAGTAGACCCTTGCTACCTGAAGGAACAGCTGAGTTGACTCACTTGGGAGCTTGTTACACAAGCAGACTAGGTCCTACCTTGGGCTCGTCCAATCAGAAATTTCATTTTAATAAGATCCCCAGATGATTTGTGTCTGTGTTGAAGCTTAAGAAGCCCAGCTGTATGCACCATTTTTCAGTGTGGTTCATGAACTACCTGACTCAGAATCTGTCACTGGGGAGGTCTGTTTTTCGGGTACATCCCCCACGCCTAGGTCAGGTGCTGGGATCCTAGTGCTGGGATGAGAGGGAAGAAAGATGAGTCTCTATGCTGACCCAGCACACCAGGTGCTTCTGAAGCTTTTTAGAGTTTGCACACCCCTGATCTGGAAAGATTTAACAACCATCATTTTCATAATTCCATCTTTTAACTGATGTTGGAATTACTATAAATGTAAGTAACAAAGAAGGCCCAAGATTGATAAAACCAAGAATATTAGTAATACAATAAAAGAGAGGCAACAGGAAAGCACACATAGCTTAACTACTCTAGGGTCGGTTGATGAGGAAGCCGTGATGCACATTTTGTGGAATGTTATGACATATTCCTGGGGTGTAGTGAGCGTTACAGTTGAGCTAGACCTGGAGTCCAGCTTGGTTCTGTTATGAGCTGCACAGAAATTAGTCTCCAAGCCTGAGATTCTTCATCTATAAAGGGTAATTGAATTCTATTATATTATGTTTACATTTCTAAGACAAGATTAACCAATTTGGAAAGCAAAGCATCTCCTTTCTTATTGATATGTGTAATTATTCTGAAATAGAATTTATTTTTAAGGATTTTATTTATTTAACAGAGCAAGAGAGGGAGAGAGAGAAAGAGAGAGAACGAAGGTGGGGGGCAGAGGGAGAAGCAAACTCCCTGCAGAGCAAGAAGCCAGATGCAGGGCTCGATCCTAGGACCATGAGATGATGACCTGAGCCAAAGGCAGACACTTAAGCAACTGAGCCACCCAGGTGCTCCTGAAATAGAATTTAAGTACTGCACATCACACAAATGATTCGGGGAGAGATTTCCCTAGTTTCTTTTCAGCCATAGTAATCTCACAGACACGCTTTTGAAGGGCAGTGTTGATGCAGAGGTGAATAGGTATGAAATCTTATATGAAGACTTCCAAAAAAAAAATTCTTAAATAAATCTTAAGCTTTAGACTTACAGAAAAATTGAGAGGATAGCCCAGAGAGTCCCCATATGCCCCCTCAACTGACTTCCCTTATTATCAACATCTTCCATTAATATGGTTCATTTGTTGGAATGAATGAACCAGTCGTGAGACATTATTAATAATAAAGTCCATACTTTGCTCAGATTTTCTTAGTTTTCAAGATCCTGTTCAGGAAAACCATTGTATTTAGTTGTCAGATATGAGGAGTTAGCCTCCTTCTGGCTGTGACCGCTTCTCATACTTTCCCTGTTTTTAATGACCTTGGCAGTTTTCAGGAGCACCAGTTAGGTATTTTGTTGGATGCTCCTGTTGAGATTTTCTCCTGGTTAGACTGGTATTATGGGTTTTTGGAAAGAAGACCATAGAAGTAAAGTGCCCTTTTCATCATCCATTAAGTACATCTCGCATCAACTCGATATGCCACTGTTGATATTGACCGTGATGGCTGGGGGAGTGTTTGTCAGGTTTCTCCAACAATGTGAAGTTACTGCCTGTTGCCCCACCAGGTGCTGGACTCAGGGAGGAAGTCCCCTCACATAGCCAACAATCAAGGAGTGGAGATTTATGCTTCACCTCTTTAGGGCAGAGTATCTATGTGGATTATCTGCAGTTCTTCGCCACACATTTGTCTCATTCCACCTATTTATTTGTTTATTCAGTTATTTGGACTTACAAATACATTGAACTACAATCTAATGCTACTTTATAGATTTTATGGCTCATATCATTTCCACGCTAGCCAGTGGGAGCTTTTTTTAGTTGGCTCTTGTGCTTCTTTCACATACTTTTTTTTTTCCCCTAAACAAGATGCTCCAGACTCATCTTGTGTATATTTCCTGCTCCAGTCCTAGAATCAGCCATTTCCCCAAGGAGCCCTGGTTCCTTTATTGGAGAATGGCATTAGAAACCAAGATGTGAGTCTACGGCCATACCCACCACCACCACCACCCCCCCAACACACCTGATCCCATCTGATCTCTGATGCGAAGTATACTTATTTCTACCAGACTGCCTTCGCCCTTGGGTCCCCTCAGCTGACAGAGGGAGCAGTAGGCTGGAGTACATTCATCCTTATATTAATACATATCTGTAAATACTCTTAAAGCCAAGCATCTGTGTCTATATTAAGCCAAATATGAGTTAATCTTAACATCTCCAGCTCTCCCCTATTATTGCCACATGGATCTTTCCACCTCTTCCCCTTGCTAATCTGTAAATTCCCAACCATGGAAAGCCTGCTGCCACTCACCCTCCATTTACTTAATTATTCAGTTTCAGCACACTTGCATAGCTATTTCGAACTTGCTAGATCATTCCTATGTGAGGCTTTTGGAGAGCTGCAAAATTGCTAACCAGTGTTCATTGTGACCCTCTTCCCCATCCCCCTTTCCTGAATCGTCTTTCTCTCTTGAGAGACCAGGAAGGAAGGACAGCCCTTGGGCAGAAAGAAATCCCTAGACCTCAGACATTCCCACCATTTCCATTTCTGTGATTCTGGCCAACACCAGAATCTTGTCTTTGGAAGTTCACAGAACACACTGTTTTTTAAATCTGAGATCTCTGTACCTTGAGGTTCTTATGTGTGGTTCTGGAATCTTTTAATCGATCTATGCACTCCCACTCTGAACAATTTAGCTGTGCACAAATTTGCTCTTTCCTCTGACCATCCATTTGTCCCCTCTCCCCATTTCTCCCTGTGCTGTGAATTCAGAGTCCTGGTGGTTTTAGTTGTAACACTTCATACTCAGTTCTGTCTTCTTCTGGGAATTATCTGCCTTTTGAAAAGGCAGCGTAAAGAAATTAAAAAATATATTCCTATATTTGAATTCCATGACACAAGAGATCCTCCACTTGCCAATTTAATATTTATTTGTGACTCTTCCTTTTTAAAAAAATCCCACATTTTTTCATTCATGGTGACAGTGTGCTCTGCTGAAAATACTCTCACAGATTCCCTTGCAGCTGAGTGCAGCCAGATAACAGTAATCTGAGGATGTAGAAAACAGGGAGGGTATCCATCCCATGGGAAATGGCAAAGCTGTGTGAGGGCAAAAAAAAACAAAACAAAACAGAAAACCATCATCCCTTGGCCTGCTTCCTGTATGCAATTGTGACCCTTTTTGAAAAGATTTTATTTACTTATTTATTTGAGAGACAGAGCATGAGAGTGGGGTGGGGGCAGAGGGAAAGGGACAAGCAGGCTCCCCACTGAGCAGGGAACCCGATGTGGGGCTTCATGCCAGGACCCCAGGATCATGACCTGAGCCAAAGGCAGATGCTTAACCACCTGAGCTACCCAGGCACCCCAACTGTAGCCATTTTTGACCATAGAACATGAAGACAAAAGCCACCATGCTAAGGATGGCAGTACAGAAAGAGGGGATAGCATGGACCATGAGGGTGACATTGAAAACCTGCACCAGCCCCAGCCTCAGCACTAGACTTGACATGTGAGAAAAAAGCACCCCATCATGTCTTAAAGCCATGGCTTTTTACACATCCTGTTCTGTGCTGTGCAACGCATTCCCTGCTGTTTCATATGGTTTGTTTGCTAGGTGTTTTAAATCTAGTTTTGTTGTCAAATAGACTGCATTGTACATTATTACATTGAAGCATTTTACTAAAAATGAATCTACTTTTATGAAAGTCAGAATTTAGCAAGTAACTTATTTCGACCAGAGTTTAAATGACGATAAAAGTTGAGTTACCATTCTTGGTTGGAGAGCGCAGAGGCACAGATTTTTAGACCATGTCCACCGCCATTTGGCTCTGTGAGCAAGCCACTTGACCTGGGCTCTTTGCCTCCCATCTGCAAAATGAGGTAATTTGAGCTTAGATGATCCTCTCAAAGACCACCAAAAGAGCCAGTAGATTAAGGCCTGCAGAGTCCCAGTTGAACTGGGCATTATTGTTCATCTTGCCAAGACTTTTTGGCCAACACATCTTGTTCATTAGCTTTGAAAATCCCCTTTCAGCTGGAGTGTGTGTATGTGCGTGAGTGCGTGACATAAATTGTAATTTTTTTTAAATAAGAGACCAGATTGTATGCTTATCGATAAATTTGCACAGTATATACTGATGAATTTATCCACTAAGATCAAATGGTGCCAGATGTCCCAGAGGTCAGCATAAATAGGAACATGGTTTTTCATTATGGCACTTAATTCATTTTGATCTCTTTCACTTGAATTATGTTAAAAATTGTGTGTGTGTGTGTGTGTGTGTTTGTGTGTGTGTTTTATGTGAAGGATCAGACCAAGGAAACCATAAGGTTTATTTTAAAAATAAAAGCATACATACTTTTAGATGGAACCTCCAGGTATGTACTATCAGGGTTTTTGTTTTTTGTTTTTTGTTTTTTTTAATTAAAAAACTGTTTTTTTAGAGCAGTTTTAGATTCACAGCAACATTGAGTGAATAGTACAGAGAGTTGCCATATGTCTCCTCTTGTATCATAGATTTTTAAGAATAATTCTTTTAGAATTAAAAAGGGGAGAGACTATAAACCATGTTAAACTAAACTAGATTGTGAGAAAGGATATTCTTACCACTCCTCTTTAATTCTTTATTAAAAATTTTTAACAGATTTTTGTGATTTAATTGCTTAAAATTTCTGATGTGTAACATTCTGGTTTGTTTCATCAATTTTGAAAGTAATTTAAGCAGGGCTGTAAAACCACAAAGTCATTGCCAAATTTTATTCTAATGTTAGAGTATAATGAGTTTCCTATTTTGCCATTAGTCCTGAGGGCTTATTAAATAACCAGTATTTATCCTTAAAAAAAAAAAAAAGTCTCATTCGGGAGGCATATATTTCTTGGCTGTATACATTATTAGAAACCTAAGAGCATCTTTACAATGCTAAATGAAATGTCCTTTTGCAAATTAAAAAAGAATTCTAATATCTTTTTACAAATGAATGCAATACATGTTCTTTTGATGAACATGAGGTTTCACCAAGGCAAATACCTTTCAGTGACTTTGGCTTTGCAGTAAAATTGTGTCCTCAGCAGACTGGCCTCCAGCAAAGTAAAACCAGACACACTATTAGCCAGTTTATGCTGCAAAAACTCTTTCAGTTCAAGGTTGAAAGTATCTGACACCTGTCCCTGATTGTCTCATTATCTGACTTAATAGCCTTGGGCCAGGCATTTAATCTTTCCAATAATTGCAAAAAAAATTCTTTTAAAGTCACTTAGTGTGTTGGACATTTGTAGATATGGTTTGACTCACCAAACAGTAAATGAAGCAGCATCTTCAAGCCTTCGATCACTTCTTGCTCCCTCTGTGGCCTTGAAAATCGGAATGCTGAGGTGTCAAGGATTCTTACTGACAGCTACACTTGATTGCCTAATCCTGAGAAACCATGAAGAATCCTCCTGTATTGACTTTGTTTTTTTTGGTTTTTTTTTTTTCCTTTTTTATTTGTGATAGGCACACAGTGAGAGAGAGAGGCAGAGACATAGGCAGAGGGAGAAGCAGGCTCCATGCGCCGGGAGCCCGACGTGGGATTTGATCCCGGGTCTCCAGGATCGCGCCCTGGGCCAAAGGCAGGCGCCAAACCGCTGCGCCACCCAGGGATCCCCTTGTATTGACTTTGGATGAGATTACTTTTATTTTCAATCCTCCAACTCATCCAGGATTTAGTTTGGTTGTTGGTTGTTTTGGTTTGTTTTTTAGTATTCTGTGTAAGAGTAAAGGGGGGAAAATGTGTCACTTGCATTATTATTATTTCTTTCCCTATACTGTGTATATATCTTAATGTTCATCTCTGAGGCGAGGTTATAATCTCCTAAGGGCGGGTGGCCTTAGACACGTTTCTTGGCAGGCATTTCTCCCCTGGGAAGTGAGGTTGATATTATTAGAGATGTGTCACACAGCTGTTGCAGAGCTGAGGCCCAGTGTTTCCCATGAAGCCCCAGCCACTGCTATGGCAAAAGGTCCCAGGACCTGTGGGTTCCTTGGCCACAAGTACCACCCACATCCTTTGGGAGCACCATGTCTCATTTGTGCATTCTCTTAACTCACAATACAATACTGTAGGCATCAAAGGTTGTCTTAAAGATTTAAGGAAGGACAAGATGAAAGGTCCTTCATCCCCTATGATTTGCTTAGGTTTTTTATCTAAATACTGTTCCTTAAAATGAGTACTTAAATACCATGAAACATCTTGCCTGTTTGAGCTAGAAACAGACCAAATTTAAACACTTTTACGGGGGCACTTGGGTGGCTCAGTAGTTGAGCGTCTGCCTTTGGCCCAGGTCGTGATCCCCGGAGGGAGCCTGCCTCACCCTCTGCCTATGTCTCTGCCTCTCTCTCATGAATAAATAAAAACAATCTTCAAAAAAAAAAAAAAAAAAAAAACCTTACAGATAGAAAGTTTTAAAGAACACTTTTCTGTAACAAGAATAAAAAAGTTTTTTCTCTTTTCCCTCTCAGAGGCTTCATCACTCTTTATGGTCCATTTCAGAAAAATTTGTGTTAACATACTGTGTAAGGAAACAGTTCATTTTCTTCGTTGGAGTATGGACAACTGGTATTCCCGCTTACTTGTCTTTGGCTTAAATCTGTTCTTACCTGTCATGCCTGAAGGATGGCAGTGCCCTTGTCTCCCTGCTCTTGTGGTCACCCTACCATCACTTGATTAAAGAGTCTATCAGAAAAACACACCTGAGCCTGTCATTCCTGTTTAAAGTATCTTTTGGCCTAGGTTGCCTCCAAAATGGTATCCAGAACTTTAGATTCTGCAATCAGGAGTCTAGCATCTTCCTCCAGTCTCATTTATTTCTGCCCCCTTTTATACACTTACCTCATGTTCCAGCCATGTTGGATTTTTGTCTCCTCTACACATATGCCTCACCCTTTCTTTTCTCTCTCTTTGGCACAGGTGCCTTTTGCCATCCATCCATCTATCCAGGATGGTCATATCTGCCACAACTGGGCAGGGATCAGGAGTGCAAGGCTAATAAACAAGATAGACACTCTACTTACATCTCAGGACTTCATTCATTTTCTGCGCGGCATCCTCTTACTCATCCATGTGGACTCATCTGTGATGTAACTTCCACTTTGAGTTCTTTCCCAGTGCATCCAAGCAGATGTGTTCACTCTGTAGGCCCAGCACCTTCTTCATCTCCATTACATTTAACATCTTCATTCATCAGGATATCTGTTGCCTGCTGTGTGCAAGCTGGGATTACTCTAGGAACAAAACAAATGAAAATTAAGTTCATAGCTTACATTCTATAATTATCCAATTATTATACTCATAAGAATGTAAGCGTTCTTGCAGGACTTTATGTAATATCTTTGTATCTGCAGTACCGATTATGCTAGAAATAATTTGCAGGTTTTACATTTTCTTTAAAAATACAGCAAAAATCTAAGGAACAGTGTTTACATTTTAATTGAATTAAGCCGTGTGTGTGAGACCTTTAAACATATACATATATAGATTTTGTTTTTTTAGGGAGTAGAAAAATACTAAATTTTCTACTAGCTTCCAGATGGAGGAAATGTCCAAGAAGTAGGGGTGGACAATTATACATGTTGATTGCACTCAAATGATTGCCTAGGCAGTGTCAATCTGTATTTCCCCCCATGTTGTAATTGAATGGCAGCTTTTTACATAATTAACTTTGCAGTCAGAGCCTCACGTTAATTAAATAAAAATTTCACTTAAAACATGTGGGAAGTACTTTAACCATCAAGGTTGAATGTGGCAAGGAACTGGGCTTAGGACACAGGATTGAACATTCTAATGGCACCAGTCTTTCTTGTATTGTTTGCTTCGTCATTGAAAAAGCTGTGTAACTTCTGAAGTACTTTAGCCCATCTTTCCTTGATACCAACCCAGTAACAAGCCCCCCATGATGTGGACGGAATGACATGAAGCGTTTTCCCTTTCTTGCAGTTGGTGAGTTTGTCAGTGATGCCCTCCTTGTTCCTGACAAGTGCAAATTCTTACACCAGGAGAGGATGGATGTTTGTGAAACCCACCTTCACTGGCACACCGTCGCCAAAGAGGTACCGACCTAGACAATCTTTCTTCTCCTAAGGGGAAGATTCCCTAGGAGCATATGTAATGACATTTTAGAAGAGATTTTCAAGTAGTAGCCACATTGATAAAGAAGTTATATTTATTATTTAGAAAAGAAAAAACTATCCATGAGCAATTTTCAGGAGTCAAAACCAGGTTGGCTTAGTTAGATTTATTATGTGTCTATGCTGTGTTTTATAAATTGGAAACTATAATCTTTACACTTCCATAAACCTTACAAGGTACCATTTTCCCAAATTATTTTTCATTTGCCTCTTGTTTTCTTTTGTCATATACAGAGTTTTTCTAACATGACCTTTTCTCCTGTCATCTATTGGGGAATGTAGTGCGAGAACAGGAAGTAACTTGTCCAATGCCACCAGTTTCTAAGTTATGCCATCCAATTTCTCGTTGACCATGCCACACTGCCACTTCCACTTTTCCATGGTGGTTGAACCATTCCTAACTTTTGTTAACTCCTTGCTTTTGGCAAAGTGGATTAATAACGTGAAACAGCATAAGCGGTTACATTTTATTATCATCTTCAAAACTGCTTTGTCCCTTTCATATATTATGAAATTTTTCTAATAAATACATGTAGATTTTGTGGAAGATCAGTCTCCTAGAATTAGGCTCCTCTGTCAGGAGGTTCTCAAGTGAGGTCAGTTTTGTTCCCTCACCCTTCCCCAGATACATGTGGCAATGTCTGGAGACAATTTTGGTTGTCCTAATTGACAGGGGTGGTGCTTCTAGCATTCGGGGGCTAGAAGGCAGAGATTCTACTAACCATTCTTCACTGAACAGATGGCCTCTCTTCCATCTCCTCCATTATCTGATCCAAAATATCAATAGTACTGATGGTTAGAAATCCTGATCTAGCTCAGATAGCTTTGAAGTTGTTAGGCAGGAAACACCCCTTAAGAATTAGCATTAATTTTGCCTTTTATAAAATAATATGCTCCGATTTACTGCAAAACAAAAAATTTTTTATAGAAAAATGTGTTTTGGAGGTTTAAGAGCTTTCTAGATCTTAAGAAAACAGACCAGACAATTTGAAGCTCAGTTACCCATCTGATAACTTCATTTTCATTTGTTCTTGAGTTAGAAAACAAAACATATTTTGTTACTAAGAAACAAAAATGACTTTAATTCTTTGAAGTCAAAATATACACTGTAATATTTTCATTGTTTATCTGTATGTGTTGAATTATTAATCTTTCCCCTGTCACCAGTGAACGCTTTCAAAGCTTTATGCTAATTTTGATTTGCACAAATGTAGCAAAAATCCCAGGAAAGCAAGAGTGTTGAAGGAGAAATCTCTAATTTAGACTATAAGTTTTGATCCATGGCAGAGGATAATTTCTTTTCTTCTTTGTCATCCTGGAAGTGAGCCAAGAGAGTTTGAATGTCTAGAATAAGATATGTCCGTGTGAGACAAACCTCCATCTCAAGTGGACATGGAAGTATGCTGGGGATGTTCATGGAGCTATATGTCTTCCTGATAGACCAATGACACCACAGAGCATTGGTTCTCTCCATGCACAATGCATTCTATATCTTATTTCCCAAAGTTTCCATTCCAGTTGTTTTTATTAATTTCTATAGTATAACAACATATCCTTATTAAATAAGTTACAAAATAAGAATACTGAAGTAGTCTGTGCTAAAGAAATTTGTAAACCCACTCAAAACAGCAAATGGCCCTTTCCATTGTTAGACTGGTTCTTGATATACTGAGTCTCTGTGTTGAATATTATATTTGGGATTTTCTTACAATGAAGCAAATCTACTCTGCCTCCCTCACTATTTTTTTTTCTCCTTCCCTTCTGTAGACCTGTAGTGAGAAGAGTACCAACTTGCACGACTATGGCATGTTGCTGCCCTGTGGAATTGACAAGTTCCGAGGGGTGGAATTTGTATGTTGCCCGCTGGCCGAAGAAAGTGACAATATTGACTCAGCAGACGCAGAGGAGGATGACTCAGATGTCTGGTGGGGTGGAGCAGATACAGACTATGCAGATGGGAGGTAAGGTGGCCTTTGTTCTCTCGTAGTCACTAGAACATCTAGCACACACTTTTGTTTCTTCTATACACGTATCTTTGCATTTCTCATTTCAAGGCATATCTGCCCACCCTTGTTAATGTTTGCTGTTATGAGAAAAAAAAAATCCTAACATGAACTCCTGTTATGGTTATGGCCAACGGTTTAATTTTTAATCTAATTAAATAGCCATCACTGAGTTAATTTTAACTATTTTATTTGTATCTCCAAAGTTGGCATCAAAATTCCACTGATTGTATAAGATGTATTTCTATGGAGAATTGAAATCTAAGTGAGTTGACTGGCCTTCTCTTTTGGTCTACACCTTAGAAATGTTTTTTAGACAAGATTTTAGGATTATCTCATCAGTCATTAGCGAAATCTGAATTTTTGTTAAGAAGGGTTGCTTTGGGCTTTTTTGTTTGTCTTTGTGGGTTTTTTGGTCTTTAATCATCTCTTCCTTAGTGAATGAAGTCAGAGGCTTCAGAAGTGTTTGCTTAAAATTCTTTCACTGTCCCTGGTTTCACGATGGTTAAGAATTATATTTTCATCTCTTTTTCTTTGGGATCTTAATCCCATAACTTCTGGATTCTTATTTTTTATTAAAAGCAAACATCTTATTCAGTTCATAAAATTATAAAACTAGAATTTGGGGATTAGAAAGACCATCTGGTTCCATCTTCAGTTTCATGTTCTGTTGTTCCCCAGTGGCAATGATCCCACTTTCCTTCAGGATTCCCTCAGATATTCCCTGGTGTCACAGGTGTTCCAAAAGAACATTAAGTATGAATTAAGACTAATGGTTATTAATATCAAGTTTTCTGACTTACAGAATCAGGTAGGAATATTTTTATAATGTATTATGTAGAATTTTTAAAAATAATTTTACAGATACAACTGCATTTTACAAATATATGTGTCTATACACTAAGGAACTCATTTTTTTTTTTTTTTTTAAGATTTATTTCAGAGAAAGAGAGATGAGGGGGAAGGTCAGAGAGGGAGAGGGAATCTCCAGCAGATTCCTCACTGAGTGCGGAAACCACCTCAGGCCTCAGCCTCACAACCCTGAGATCATGACCTGAGCCCAAACCAAGAGTCAAATGTTTGACTGACTAAGCCACTCAGGCTTCTTTTTGGTGGCTGTTATCCAATTTTACCATAACTTTTTTTGTGAGTTAAGCTCCTTTGTTTTTGCTAGATTTAGAAAAATTGTGTTCAGGGTAGCGGGACATAAAGCTAAACAAACAAGTAAATTACAAAGAACAAGAGAAAAAAGGATGGCCTGGGTGGCTCAGTGGTTGAGTATCTGCCTTTGGCTCAGGTCATCATCCCGGGGTCCTGGGGTTGAGTCGCATATCAGGCTCCCCACAGGGAGCCTGCTATTCTCTCTATGTCTCTGCCTCTCTCTCTGTGTCTCTCATGAATAAATAAATAAAATCTTTAAAAAAAAAATAGAAGAAGAGAAAGAAATAAGGGGACAGTCAGCTGTATGCTTCACAATATTTCTCTCCATACAAGTTGATAGTTCAGTGAATAAACTTCTCCGAGGTCAGGAAACATCAGGGAGAACAGGTTTTGCAACTGGGAAAGCATCTGAGCTTTTTTTCCCTGGGATTGTTTGATTGAGTTCTGGGCTATGGCTGGTCCCCTACCTGTTCCATGAGGCAGGTGTAGAAGTGTCCATTGGTTTAATTGCCGCTTTGCCTAAAAGTTGGAATTGCCTAGTTCTTACTGCTTTTTTGATAGTTTTTGCATATCTTTTCCTTAGTTATTTCTAGATTTGAAAGCTTCAGAATGAATCCTTGAAAAATTCTTGTCATCAGGGTTCTTAATACCTTATGCCAGTGCACCCAGTATTAGAAAGGGAATTTGAAGTTTTTCTTTTGTCATAGTCTGATGCTTGCTCATTTCCCATCACTGAATTGACTCTGTGTTTAAGAAACAACCCAAATAATGGCGAGTAAACCAAGAGAGTTCCATGACCGCTGTTAAAATTAGAATTAGCTGTGCACCTATAACCCTGTATCAAGGTTGGTAATCCACCATTTGTGACCATTCGTGTAGAAGGAACTTTTATAATTAAGAATATATATTTTTGTTGTATCCTGAGAGTGACAGGCTTTTGCCAGGCCCCCTTTTCTTTCTCAGCTAATACATTTCTTAATGTCTTATAAAACCTACTTTTTAAAAAAAGATTTATTTCTTTATTTGAGAGAACATGCACATGCACAGTTCATGCACACAAGTGGCAGGAGGGGCAGAAGGGGACGGAGAGAATCCTCAAGCAGACTCCCCTCTCAGTGTGGAGCCCAGTATGGGGCTGGATCCCTGGACCCTGAGGTCATGACCTGAGCTGAAACCAATAGTCAGACACTCAACTCACTGAGCCCCCCAGGCGCCCCGACTGTCCTCTTTTTCTTTTTTCTTTTCATTTCTTCTCTTCTTTTTCCTTTTCTTTTTTGATTGGGAGGAAAGGTCCTTTATAACTTGGATGGATCCAGTGGATAATCACTTTTACATATTCATTTGAATATCCTAGACTTGTTGATAACCCTTCACATTTTCTCACCATATTTTTGGCAGTCTTTCATATTGCGGAAAAAAGAAATTTCTCCCTTTAACTGCTTCTCAGTTTTGTAAGGTTGATATACCATGTCTTGTAATTAATTACTAGTTAATCCCATTTTTCATTCATGCTGTAATATCAGCTCGGATCTTAGTGTTAGGAGATGTGCCTAATTATCACTATTTGATGACTTATCACCTTCCACATAGCTGCTGATCCAAGCTACCTTCATTCCTGTTGGTTCACAGCATCACTCTCCATGCTCCACAGAGGACCCCTTCACAGCCCTTTATCGTGAATTCCTACATCATGGTACCTGGGAGTTGGTGGGCTCTCCTACATCTTAATCAAGTGAACTAATAAATTTCCTCTCTCTCAACATCTCTCTGTACCTTCTTCCATTTCTTTGTTTTTCATTTTCCCTCTTATAATTATGTTCTATCTGAATACTACTTGATTACCTCCACTCCCTTTCTTGGATTTTTAAAATTTAATCAAGATTTTTTTTTTTTTTTAAGTATTCTTAGGTTTACAGTGAAACTGAGCAGGAGGCACAGAGAGCTCCCATTGCCCTTCCCCTCTCATCCATCCGTACCCTTTCCCAACATCCACAGCTCCCACCAGAGTGGTACATCCCAAATCCCTACTTTACACATAGGGCTCGGCTCGCTCTTGGTGTGTTGATTCTGTGGGTTAGGACAAATGTGTAATGACATGTAGCTATCATTATGGTACCATACAGAGTATTTTCACTAAAAATCCTTTGTACTCCACCCCCACATCCCTCTCAGCCTCTCAACTCTGGCAACCACTGATCTTTTTATTGTCTTCGTAGTTTTACCTTTTCCAGAATGTCACGTAGTTGGAATCAGACAGTATGTAGGCTTTTTCAGATGCGGTTCTTTCACTTAGTAACGTGCATTTAAGGTTCTTTCATGTCTTTTCATGGCTTTATAGCTTGTTTCTGTTTAGCGCTCAATAACATTCCCTTGTCTGGATGTATACAGTTTGTTTATCAGCTCACCTACTGAAGGACAGCTTGATTGCTTCCAAGTTTGGGCACTGAATAAAGCTGCCATAGAAATCCATGTGCAGGCTTTTGAGTGAACCTAATTTTTTTGCTCCTTTGGTTAAATACCAAGGAGCCCAGTTGCTGGATCGTATGGTAAGAGTATATTGGGGTTTTTTTTGTTTGTTTTGTTATGTTGTGGTTGTTGTTTTTAAGGATTTAGAGCATCTTAAGCAGTCTCCATGCCCAGCGCAGAGTCTGATGCGTGGCTCAATCTCAGGACCCGGAGATCACGACCTGAGCCAAAGTCAAGAGTCAGATGCTCAATTGACTGAGCCATCCAGGTGCCCCAGAGTATGTTTAGTTTTATGGGCAAACTGGCACACTCTCTTCCACAGTCGTCCTATTTTGCATGCCCACCAGCAATGAGTGGCACTTGCTGTTGCTCCACTTTCTCAGCAGCATTTGGAGTCATCAGTGTTCTGGATTTGGGCCATTCTAGTAGGTGCGTAGTGGTATCTCATTGTTTTAATTTGCATTTCCCTGATGATGTGATGTGGAGCATCTCTTCCAATGCTTATACACTATTCACAGATCCATTCTGTTAATGCTCGGCTGCCGGACATTGGCTCCTTCACCTCTACCTACAGATCTTTCCTGAATGGCTGGCCACTGCCTGAGTTTGGATGATCCTTTACCTGCTGCTGAACTAACTCCTCTGATTACTCCTTACCACATCAGTGTCTCTCTGGCACCTGTTACCCTTGTACTTTCTTTCTTACAGGGCTCATCATACCTTGACTTCTCATTACTTGGTGTTCATACTACCTGACCCATGAATCTCTTTATTCTCTTCCCAGATAATTCTCCACGCCTTGGTAACATTCCTATTTTGCATTTCTGATCCTGTTGATACTTGATAGGAAATATTTGATGGTTCCTATAGCCTAGCCCAGTTCAAATTCCCTTACAGGTCATCCAGAACTCATTACTTGGCCCCAGCCTGCATTTCAGCATTATGCATGGGCCTCACCTTATCTACAGACACCCCCAAACACATGGCCTTTTCTTTGGGCTGTTGTTCCCACCTTTCTGCCCTACTGAAAAAGCATTTCCTTTTTCATCAGATAGTGTTAATATGCCATAAAAATATTTGTCAATTCTGAAGTGCTACCTCTTAGCATGACCTACCTGTAAGATCATGTGTGTGTGTGTGTGTGTGTGTGTGTGTGTGTGTATTTATTTATTTATTCATGGGAGGCACAGAGAGAGAGACAGGCAGAGGGAGAAGCAGGCTCCCTGCAGGGATCCTGATACAGGACTCAATCCCAGAACCCTGGGATCACAACCTGAGTCAAAGGCAGACACTCCACCATTGAGCCACCCAGGTGCCCAAAATCCTATATATTTTTTAACATTCACTTAAAAAGACACCTCCTTTACAAGTCTTCTCTGATTATCCCTTCAAATACTCTGCTTCATTCTCCCATTCTTGCTTTGTATTATTTTACTGATACTGGCTTTTCTCCTAATTAATTATAGCCATTTCTCTTTTTTATCTGACAGAGTCTAAACTATAATTTAGACACCAAAAATATCTGGCACACTAGTCTTCAAGAAATATCAGCCAAATTCAATTATTTATTTAAAAAAAATTTCATAGCTTTTGGAAAGGACTTCATAGTCCAAGAATAGATGTTATAGAATTGCCTTGTGTTTTAGTGCAGATGTGTCCTGTAGAAATATAACGTGTGCTACATAGTGCACGTTTATACTGTCTTTTTTTTTTTTATTTATTTATAATCTCTGTGACTCATTGTGGGCCTTCGAACTCACAACCCTGAGATCAAGAGTCACATGCTCCACTGACTGAGCCAGCCAGATACCCCGGTTTATACTTCCTGAGAGTTATTTTTAAAATAGCAAGCAGAAGCTGGGGAATCAATTTTAATAACATTTTCTTTAATCCAGTGTATTCAAAATACTATCACTTCAACACATAAACAGAATGAAAAGGTTACTAGTGAGGTTATATTTTTTGTTTCTTTCACACAGAGTCTTTAATCTAGCATGTATTTTATGCTTACACTCCATCTCATTCTGATTTGCTGCATTCCAGGTGCTTACACCTGGTTAGTGGTTACTGAACAGGACATTGCAGCTCCAGATACTTCAAATTTCTAATCACTCTTTGTTTTCCATTAAGACAGTGGTTTATATAGATAAACTAGTGATGTATTTTAAGGTTGAATTCTTAATTTTTTATTACTTTTTAACTGTCCCATGTTTTTAAAATTTAAAAGAATTGTTTTGAGCTTAATATAATTAAGATATCAAATCCCTTATATCACTTTATTTTTCAGTCTGTTTTTTGGTTACTCTCCAGGTATGGAGATACCGTCTCATCTGGCAAAGCAAGTAGGCCAAGTAAGAGGTGTTATATCACTGACCTGCATACATACTGGGCTCCTGCCAGCTGGCACTTCCTAGTTCCAGGAGGTAGGCCTCCTATGACACTGGAAATGCAGAATCAGAACAGAAATTTAACACATCTTACTTAAAACATCCTTGGGGGACACCCTATGACAGTTCTTGAAGAGGAAAAAATGAAGTATCACTATCATCTTCCCCAGAAACAAAATTTGATTCACAGTTTAATATACTCTGTTTGTTGGTAGTTAATGAGATTTGTTTTGGTAGAAGGCGAGTGTGTTCCAATTGGTGATGCAGCGTTTAGGAAAGCATTCTTTGTGGGATGAGCTGTTTTGTGACTGTATTGGAAAAGAAGTAAGTGTTTCAAATGATTGAATGCAGACAAGTCCGTTATTGTTCCCAGAGTCTTTTGTAAATATTAGCTCAGTATTTATTTCTCCAGGGTTACAGTGATTAAGTTCTCAGACCACCTCAAAATACCTATTTAAGGGTTCAGTAATGTAACTTGTTTATGGTAATAGTGCACCTGTTCCAGTCATCATGGGTAAGGATTTTTCTATGGGAAAATTCATTAGGAGACTAATGTATGCACGCAGGCTGGCCTTGGCAGTGCAGATCTGGAGAGCCAGTTTGCTCCCATCTGGAACTGTAGAATCTGACCGAAAAACCATATCATCCACAGGGCTTGTTTAATTTGTACAGCAAGTAACATAAGGGAAGACCCTCTCTTTCTTTTATAATAGCACATTTCCTCTCGGAAGTAAGCTCTTACATTCTTACCCCCCAAAAAAGAATCTCAAATGACATAGTTTCTTGCTTTCAGGGTTGCAAAATTGGTGAGACTGTAATGAGAGGTAATGTAATATATCTTCTTAGATAATGAGATGATATATATATATATATATATATATATATATATACATGTTTTTTTTTTTTAATTAGGAAAAAAAGCCACTTAAAACACATCTGGTTGACTGACTACTTTTGACTGCATCTCACCATGCCCATCTTTGAGCTGTATTTTGTAGCTCAGGAGAGTTTTCTTTGGCACAGCTGTGTGTGTGTGTATGTGTGTGTGCACATGTGCACACCTGGGAACACCATACCTTATGATGCCCAGTGAGCCCAGTCAGCTGAATTGCTTCTGACTGCCTTGCCCTGCACTTTATCATAAGAGCCAGCCCAGGCAACTCTTGATCTCAGGGTTCTGGGTTCAAGCCCCATGCTGGGTGTAGAGATTCCTTAAAAATAAAATCCATTTTAAAAACCAGCCCAGGGGATCCTGAGTGTCACAGTTGGTTACGCATCTAACTCTTGTTTTTGGCTCAGGTCATGATCTTAGGGTCATGAAATCGAGCCTCCTATCAGGCTCTGTCCTGCTGAGCATGGAGCCTGCTTAAGATTCTCTCTCCCTCTGCCATCCCTCTCCTCTCTCTCAAAAAAATGCAAACAGCCAGCCCAGCAGCACTGACTTATCTGGGTACTGAGAACCCTTTATATTAGTATAATTTCCTATATTTTAAATTATTTTACAAAAGTAAGACAAAAGGGAGAGTGAAAAATAACTTCATTTAGAAATTTTAATAAGAGTTAATATAGTAAATCTTAATTTGAATTAAAATTTAAATATAATAAACCCAGATTTTTATTCCATACTTTCCTGATTTTGAAGGTAGAGATTTCTGAAGTGGGCAGTATTCTTTGAATGCAACTAGCTGCTAATCCATCACCTGCTGTGTATTAACCTGAAATATATTCATCTTATAAATACTGACTGCAGATTTAAAATAACATCTCTATTAGGTTACAGCCTATTGTACTTCTTGGGTTTTTTCTTGCATTTTCACTTGATAACTGTAAAAAAATCAATACTTTTAAGATTTGGAGAATTCATAATTTTGTTGAAGAGTGAACAGCTACTTTCTATACATAATTACAAAATATTTCTAAGTTTGGATTTATGAACACCTATTAGAATCATTAATCCTTTTTATTTCCTTTTCATTTCTACATTAGTTCTTTACTTCTGATCACCTTTGTTGGCACTCCCATCTTTGATATTTGTCTACTTCCAAACTGTACCCAAAAGTTTTTTTGGCCTAAACATGATAGAATCTTCTGTGCAAGCATACAAAAGAGGAGAAAATACTGTCACACATCTCCTTAGCAAATACAGTGAATGGTGCCATCTTTCTGTTAATGACTACATAGATGAGAACGCTTTCCTTTTTGTTCTTAGAACTCTGACAGTGCTCGCTTTCAGTTGTTGAGCCTGAGAAAATCCATCTTGGATATTGTCATCTGAAGACTCATGGTCTGAGATCTTGCTTCTGTGATCAATGTCACTCATAGTCTGATATATTTAATATTTGTGAAGTACCTCCTGTCACTTTTGTCCGATTTGCTTATGTGGAAAATGAACATTTGTGAATTTTGGTTGTGTTCGATGGAAGTCTCCTGACTTCTTTATACCTTCTGGAAAGGTGATGTAATATTTGGGTAACACAGGAATAAACTTGTGATTTCTCTGTCGCCTCATTCTTGTGAGCAGTCCCTCATCCTTTCATTTTCGTATTATTTGGTCTGATTCAGCATGGTTGGAAATAGTTCATGCATAGTGGTGAAATAATTGTTGGTATATTAAAAATAGGAAAATGCTGCAAAAAATTTTAGGTGTATGAAAGGTTGCAGTGGACTGATAAATATAATTACAAGATAAAGAGTGATTTATTCGAATGAATAAGTAAATTAATAAGAAAATTATTAAATTTTTCATTTATTTTTAAAAATAAAATCTCTCTAAAAATGGAAAAAAAAAGTCAGAAATATTGACCCTTACAAGCAACCATTGCTCAAAATGAAATTCAGAAGGTAAGATTATGTCTAGTGGACCCTGCTGGCAACCTGAGTGTTAATAGCCTATTGTACTTAACCAGGGGTTTACATTTGTTAGGAGACCTGTGTGACTTTACACATTAAACATTTGGCCTAGTTTTTGCAAACTAGGGGCTCACCAAGTATTTGAGTAAATTGAATCGGCATTCATGTCAAAATACATATCCAGAAATAGTTGCTAAACTCAGGGTTAAACTAATGGGGCTTTAAAGCAAAAACTTAAGAAGAAATAACATTCCAGACATGCAATAATTAACTGAAATTGCATCAGAAGTCTCTAAATATTTTTAAGCTTGAAATACTGAGGAAAAAAAGTGCTGGGACCTCAGAATATTTGCAACAACTGCTTAGCACCATTAGTGTAGTTACTTCTTGACTATCTTCTCATTGCTTCAAAAAAATGAAATAAAATAGAATAAAATGAAATGAAATTGGGATTCTAAATGAAGTTAAGATCCATCTCTACTTGAGCTTTTGAATAAAAGTCCATTCTTAGACTAGCTTTCCTATTTGAACCAAGCAAGCATTTTTTTGTTCTTTGATGTCAAATTGGAGCTTGTTACTAAAAAAAAAAAAGAAAGAACAGTAGGCAAAAATTTCGGGAAGTACAAGTTATAGTCGTGAGATCTGCTCAGTCCATTAGCTGTTGGCAAGCATTGTGTGATTTTAAAAATGAATAAACATCATTTTAGAACAGTGGTTCTCAACTGGGGGTGATTTTGCTGCCCAAGGGACGTTTGGAATTATCCACAGACATTTTTAGTTGCTACAACTGGGGGTGGGGTGAGGTGCCCCTGGCATTTGGTGATTAGGGATACTGCAAGCCTCCCACAACACACAGCCCCACCTCAGAGAAATGTCAATAGACAACAAGGTTGAGTAACTGGTCTAGAGGTTTCTTCAGTACTGGAAAGCTTGGAAAATCATACTTTAAAACCCCTGATCTCTTGTGGACAGAAAAGCAAACACCCCAGGAGAATGCCTCGAGTGCAGCTTTTGTACAGATGGAAATGTTTGAGATGAAAACAAACCTTCCAAACGTCTGCATCCATAGCTTAAAAGACCATCATCAAAATGCACTCAAATATGATAGATGATTGAGGCTTCTTATTTGTACCCAGTTACTTCCTTAATTCTAATCACTATGTCAAATATTTTTCCCTTTCTTAGGATTAATACTTTCCATTTTGACTACAATAAATAATCAGCATATTTTCTAGGGCAAAATGATCATGTTTGGAAATTTTCAATATATTTAGAGGCATGGGAGACTATCTTCACTGAAAATATTTTTCCATTACATGTATCATACTTTTTCTAAAGGTTTTGAGTTATGGAAAATCGCCTGTAATTTGCCCTCATTGTAAATTTTGTGTTCCTGTTTGGTTTTGTTCATATGGATATGTTTTTATTTAGTTGTGGCTAAAATACCAAATTTTTATTTGTAAATATTTTAATATTCAGAAAATATTTATAATCTTTATATCTATTCCTTCAGAGTTTGTGCATCCATGTGACCATTGTCAGACTTTTTTTTTTTTTTTATTTGAAGGAAAGAACATGAGCAAGGCAGAGCAAAGGGAGAGGAAGAGAGAGAATTCTAAGCAGACTCCCCCACTGAGCGTGGAGCTGTCCTTAGGACTCAGTCTCACGACCCTGAGATCATGACCTGAACTGAAATCAAGAGTCAGACACTTAACTGACTGAGCCACTCAGGCGCCCGATCAGACATTTCTTTTTTTTTTTTTTTATGTTACAAAGGCCACACTTTCCTAGAAGGCCTAGATTTCTTCCCATATTATATAATAATGGCTTGAAGGTGTATTTCCAAAATTTGGATTATTGGATTAAAAGATAAGAATGTTTTGACAGTACTTAAAAGGTATCTCAATAACGTTTAATACTATTTACAGTAAGGTATCAACAGCGAATGAATTTATTTTATCGTTGCATATTCCCCAGCACTGGATTTTTATTGTTGTTATTAATAACATGGCCCCTGCCTCATACTGGCAGGCTTTCAGGGTCTTCTAAACTGAGTTCATGAGGGTATGGACTAGGTTTTAGTGACTTCTTATACCTTCATCTGTGTATGATTAGAAATAACCATAGTAGATGTTATGTAGTCTTGCTATGTGCAAACCATCATTCTGAATACCTTGCAAATGTTCACCCTTTTAATGTTCACAGCCCTTTAGTGTCTATAGTTATTTGTTGAATGATTTAATGAGTTAGAGAGTAGGGCTTTTCCAAAGTTCAGAATAGATATGTGCTGATTTATCTATAGTTGGAGATTTTGATATTTTTTGTCTATGCCAGGCAAGTAATATAGGTATTTCAAATATAAACTTCACCAGAACCCTTTAGCAGATTCTTACTCCATTAATTCTACATTAATGAAATAAAATTAATAATCTGTATGTTTCTCATTCAACTACATTTCTTCCATTCCACCTAAGGAGCACATTTAAATCCTAATTTAGAAAGTGATTAATTCATCCAGCTTCAATCATGTTTCAGATCATAAAAAGTTTCAAACCAATAAATAATTTTGACAGAACAATTCATATATATTTGAGGGAAGTAAAAAAATCCTTGATTTTGACTGATAATATCATATATGTTGATTCCATAAACAACAGTTTAATCTGGCCTAGTTAGAAGCCTTAGTTAGAATCTAAAGCTTTAGATTAGTTTAATGCAGATGGGAAGTAGGAAGGAAAATGTATTTGTGACACATGCCTAGAAAAAGACCAGAAACTGCAGAAGTCTCACTTTTTCTACTTAAAAACATCACTTTGACCGAAACTGAGTGAGCTATTTCAAGTTCTTGCCTTTAATAGAGGGACTGAGGAATTATATATAGATCCTACTTCTGCATTAGTAGAGGTCTGATCAATTTAATCCTCTTAAAAAGGAAAGAAAGAGGGAGATCCCTGGGTGGCTCAGCGGTTTAGCGCCTGCCTTTGGCCCAGGGCATGATTCTGGAGTCCCGGGATTGAGTCCCACATCAGGCTCCCTGCATGGAGCCTGCTTCTCCCTCTGCCTATGTCTCTGGCTCGCTCTCTCTCTCTCTCTCTCTCTCTCTTTCTCTCATGAATAAATTTTAAAAATCTTAAAAAAAAAAAAAAAAGGAAAGAAAGACCTCTTACTCAATATTCTATGTAGAATGTTTCACAAAGATAACATCTTTTTTGTAGAGAATGGGTTCATGAATGTAGACAAATATACATAAAAATTATATCTCCACTTGATCAATAGCTAAGCCATCTTCATGTGACTGTTATTTTTAGGTGAGTTGGTTGTCATTAGAATCAAGTAGGCTAGAGATGGAGCTAATATTGCAGTAAGTCCATCATGGTAACACTATTCATGGAGGGGAAATGATAATCCAGTAAACTCCAACCCAAGGTAACATGTCAAAATATAAAAGATGGGAATGCTAAGCTTACTCTAATTTGAGGATAGCCATGTGCATGGCTTCATTTGAAACTGTTGATGGAGCTCCAGCATAAAGCCAAGGAATATGATTGTACTGTGTCTTCATCTGTCTTCCCTTTAAGAACTCATGGCACAATAAAATGTACCAACATATCCCACACTGTTGAGAGCATTTTTTTATACCCTAACATGAGCACAGTTATATATTTTAAATCCGTAATGGATTTATGACTTTCCTCTTCCAGAAAGATGGAAGATGCTAATAATGCTGGGTGCTGCCCATTTCTGGTCATTTCCCAGAAACTTGAACAAAGATGGCAGCAGATACCCAACATAAGGAGGGAAATCTTGATCTTGGTCATTATTGCATAAATGCATAAAAAAGCATCTGTTCAGACTTTATTTGTGGTGGCACAGTACTAGGTATAGTTGAAGGCTAATTTAGCTGGTCTCTGTGCTCCAAGAACTTTTCTCAGAAAATAATCAGCAGATGGTAGTATGGAGGGAGTTCCCGTCACCCATAGATTATTGGTGACTTATAAGAACTTCTCATTGAATCTTGTAGTATGTTATGCACACATTGTTAGCTTGGGATGTGGAAGCTTTAGTGACGCCACCTGAAAATGCACATCTATTAGCAGGTCAGTACTTTTCTCTATCTTTAAGGTTGGTTTTGAGAAAGAATGAGAGAGGCTTTATTTGACTAAATCTTACTTGGATCTTTGTAGTTAAAAGTCTTTGAATATGTAATCTTTCAGCTGCTTTTCTGCTTTGCATTTTGAGAAAGTGGTATTAAATGCTCAAAGAGGGGAAACTTTGGAGGAGAGTCACAAAGTGAATCATAGAAATGATAAATTACAGCCTTAAATCGTTGCCAGTGGTTGAGTCAAGGAGAATGGATTTGATGAAACAGTTTGTGGCTTTAAGACATAATAACTGTCACCGTGCTGGTTGGCAGCTTCCAGTGCTGTTTGAGGCTCTAACTGTATCACTGTGTCTTGCACTAAAATAAGGGAACTAATTTGAAAATGATGAATAGGAGAGTGGCAGGAGCTTGCATTTTCTCTTGAGGCAACTGGCCACCTGCTTGGAGGTCTTATTAAAAATGCTGTATTTCTGTACTTAATAAGCTTGGATCTCATGTATATCAAGAAGAAAAACAAAAACACTTTAATAGTTTTAACCAGAGTTCAGTTGTGTGGCCAAACCAGTGGGGTTTGTTCTGATTTCCAAACAGGTGATGGCTGGAAAAGGAGATGTGAGATTCCTTTGAAGTAAGTGTTGGGTTGCTGCCATCAGAGTCACATCTGGCAGTGATCACTGTGCTCGCTGGGACCTAATGGTGCAAAGCTGCCCCAGTAACTGGATATGGCTGAGCGAAAAGTACCAGGGAACCATTTATTTTGTAGTAGTTACTTAGAGGGTTGGAATTTTCACTGCCAAGGATTTTACACCATTGAGGAAGGGCAGATATTTTTTAATCCTCCTAATGTCTTTTCATTGAACTGTTCAAAAATTTCCTGAATTACAAAATAGCGAAAGAGGAAGAAAGTAGAGAGCCTCATGATGTTAACAGGTTTCCGGCAGTGGTATCCCCAAGATTTCTTCTGGATATTGTTATTCTCATTGTAAAACCCCAAGTTTAGGTGGGATTCACTATTTTTCCATGTAAAGGTGGCCCTTAAATGTATGGTACTCGGGATCCCTGGGTGGCGCAGCGGTTTGGCGCCTGCCTTTGGCCCAGGGCGCGATCCTGGAGACCCGGGATCGAATCCCACGTCGGGCTCCCGGTGCATGGAGCCTGCTTCTCCCTCTGCCTATGTCTCTGCCTCTCTTTCTCTCTCTCTTTCTGTGTGGCTATCATAAAAAATAAAAAATAAAAAATAAAAAAAATTTAAAAAAAAAAAAAAAAAAAAAAAGTATGGTACTCACTTTTGTTGTTGTTTTTCCGTGGCCTGAGGATCTACATTAGCATATTATGCCCAAAGAGGTTTCTTTTCATTAAATCCTCTTGCATACCGGAACATTATTTGGAAGTTAGTAATAATAAATTGGCCTCCAAGAGCCCTAAAATGGGAAATCAAGCTGTAATATATGATGTCATTGTCTCTCCATCTAAATCTAAATTGGTACCAAGAACTTAACCACAAAAAGACTCAGCAAAATTTTAAGAAGCCTGGATTTGTTTTATTTTTTATTTTATTTTATTTTTTTTTTAATTTGTTTTAGAAGGAAGCCATTCTTACAGAAAATAATTGAGTTACTCAAAACTGTTTCCTTTCAGGAGAGATCAAGAGTAAAGAGTAAACAAAATCTTTCCCAAGGAAGAAAGAACTATAGCTTCCTTATTCACCCTCCATATTTAGGAAGTAGCACTTTCTGTGCTTACATGTAAAGTTGGGGGGTGGATTATTCCACTTGGCTGAAGCTGGTGGTCACCTGAAGTGTGTGTCTGTCTGTCTCCCTCCTGTCTACATGATCTATTGATGCTTCATTTGCTTTTAAATAGTCCTAAAGGAGTAATATCCTTTCCAACGAAATTGTTTCCTCACTTAATCTGTAGCAAATTTTCCTGTAAGGAGTGAGACATGAGAACAGTAATCTTATTAATTAGTTAAAATTCTAGAATGTACAACATTTTTAAAGAAACTGGTTTATCACTATCAGATAAATACAGTAGCTCAAACTAAGGATTTTGTATTCAAGTTATTGGTAATATTTTATCTACCATTTGTATATTATTTTGCATATATAGATTTTATATGCACATTTATTTATATGAATAAATTGTTATTTATTTGCTATTGAGCAAAACAGTATGAGCACATCAAACAGACCTTTGGTGTTGATGACATTATTTACTTAACCCCCTCTACCTGTCCCCCACACATATGTAAATATAAGCATATTTTTGCCTTTTGTAAAACTGTGTCACTGATCATATATAAGCAGCTTTAAATGGGTATGATTTTACTTGCATCAGATGTTATGCTTATCTTTAATAAGATTCCTGTAGGAAATTTATTTCCTATCATAACATATGTAATATTTTATTGACCCTGACATCTTACCTAAATTCTTAATTGCATATGTAAACCAGTATTTGTTTAAAAGCATGCATCTTCGTAAACTTTTTGAAGATATCTGAAATACAAACTATGGATATTTCTGTTTTTAAATAATCCTAGAAATAGTGGTTCTTTCAGCTCTGTTTTATTCATCTCTATTCATTTATCATCAATTTCAAAAAAAAAGTAAAGGACACTCAGACCGTCTATCTGATCATGTTATCTTTACACATTTGAAGACACAGCAGATGGATGTTCATTGTTATAATTTATGTCCTGTCTTCTAAACACATTTTGTCCTATGAATCACTCCAAAGAGAACTGAATATTGAGCATATAATAGGCTACAGTGCTTGTGTATTGACTAAATTATTTTAGTAAGGTATAATGTCTAATTCTTGGAAAATCTGTCCAAAGATATTTAAAAAGTACAGTATAGTGTTTGAAGTTACTTGAAAATATAGTTATAGGAGAACATCTTATTGAGAACAATGGTAGTTAGACTATATAAATGATTTGCTCTTCTATTGTCCTTTTGTCCTATAATTGAAATTTTACTTTTCATATGAAACCATTGTACTGTTGTTTAAACTTGGTCTTCCTAAGTTTTCTGCTCAGCAACCTTTTGCCAGCCTGGTATGGAAAGCCATAGCTGTGTCATTGAAACATGCAGTAATTTGCTACCTCTTTCGTCAGCTGCTCCAATACCAGGAGTTAGGAGCTTAATGTTGTTGGGTACTAAAAATGTTAACATAATGCTAGCTATCAGACTGGAAAAGAGATTGGCGTCATGATGGAGAGGACGCTATTACATTTATAGTCATTAAATGATGGTAGGGCTAATCTGCATAAAAAGACATGGTGAGGAAACAGAACTCCAGTGTAATAGACACACCCAAAGAGTTCTGGGAAAGAACAGACTTGCTCCTTAAGATGATTTTTGCTTCAGAAGTGTCTTCAAAGGTTTTAAAGTATGCTTTGAACCTAGTAAAATTTTCTTGAGCTGGTTTCTTTACATCTAACATGGGGGAAATTGCTATCACCTGTTATCCTGGTACTTGCTTTTAGAACAGAGTTAAAGCTTAGATACGGAAGTGTGTTAAAAACTAAAATGTTCAGTGGGCTTGTTTGTGGTGCATTGAGTGGAGTCATAGGGAGGGAGGGCAGGCCAGGGTGGGGCTGCTGGTTCCTAAGTCAGCCTACTCTGCCATAGTCAACTAGAAAAGCTCTCCTTAGGGTATAATGACTCATCTCCCACCTCTGGTTTTGGTAATCATGGCTGTTGTAACATGTTCCTTCTTAATTGGGTCTTTAAAAAGTATTGTGGGTCTTGTAATAATTATAACCAATACTAATAGATAATGACTTCAGCACTTTCCATACTTGATGGAGTTGAAAATTATTAAAATAGGTTTTGGTAGCAAACAATCATATTACGATTTTATTAAATTAAATACATATGTAGGAGTCCTTTTTATTTTAGGGAAGCAAAACTAGGAAATGTGATATTTTTTTCCCCTACGATTAGAAAATGGCTGTAGAACTTCATGTGGAGGGGCACCTGGGTGGCTCAGTGGTTGAGCATCTGCCTTCGGCGCAGGTCATGATCCCGAAGTCCTGGGATCATTGAGTCCTGCATTGGACTCCCTGAGGGACCCTGCTTCTCCCTCTGCCTGTCTCTCTGCCTCTCTCTCTTATGCCTCTCATGAATAAATAAGTAAACTATTCAAAAAAAAATCATGTGGAATTGGTTTAGGTTCTTTTGGACATTTTAAATAGAAATTCAGTAAGCACTCAAATAGCAGTAAAGTCATTCTATTCTCAACTTCTGTGTATCTGAAGACCTTCAATGTTATACGTAAATTGTATTCAGAAGTAGTTCTAAAAGAATGATGACATCTTAAACTTTACAAATAAGGAAGGGAAGCTATATCAGCGTTTTAATCTTTTACCTCTTGGAACATGCCATTCATTTGTTGTTCCCCTTTAATGTTTATACATCCCTTGAGTAGTAATAGGTTAGCCTCAAGTGGTTCTCAGGAGAGAATTTTATAGTGTCTGATATTGGAAAATTGGAGCCGAAAAGTCCTACACATGTCGACATGGTAATGAAGCACTTAGGTTTTATACAAATGTTTACAAGGAAGTCACAGAACGGCAACATTGCATTTAAAGTAATTTAATGAGGGGTGCCTGGGTTGCTAGTTAAGCATCTGCCTTCAGCTCAGGTCATGATCCCTCCCTGCTTGGAGGGAACCTGCTTCTCTCCCTCCCTCTCCCTGCTATTCCCTCTGTTTGTGCTCTCTCTGTCAAATAAATGAGTAAATAAAATCTTTTTTTTAAAAAAGTGATTTGATGATAGCACCAGTCACAGAGAGCAGGATGCTGAGACCACACTTCATTGCATGTCTCTGTGTTGTCTAGCATCATGTCCAACTCACTATTAGCACAGCAGCACTTACATGCACAGACCTTTCATAACGAGGTGGCCTTTCTCATCTCTTCCCATTTGGAGAATGTTCTTGCGCAGCATGCACACTGGTAAATTGACTCTATATGTCGCATCTTTGTTTGGAATGGTATTTAGTACATCCGTAGCCTTTGGCTGTGACCTGTTAGTAGGGCTGAATATGCTCTTGCTCTGTCATTGGTATTAGTTGACAGACGAATAACATAGTTTGTTTCCTCAAAACCTCTTTATCTGCCTAATCAAAGTATCAGTGCAGGCAGACCCAGATGCTTCTGGGCTCAGGAACCTAAATAGCCATAGGATAGAAATTTCTATATAAAGCACCTTAATGTTAATAAGCCCTTAGAACCAATTATCTTCACTTTTTCTCAGAAGCCCTTTTTCTTTTATAACTGGTTTGTCTTCGTTTCCAGTCTGTCTTTCCTATATATTCTTTGCACCAGGCTTTAGATTTTTTGTTTGTTTGTTTGCTTCATTGTAGCTATCCTGACATCACTGTTGTTTTGTTTTGCTTTGCTTTTAAATTCCCAACTCTGCTTCTCTCTCTTGGATTATTATAGTATTTCCTTTACTGGCCCTTTCTTGGTTGCTGTAATCTATACCCTTGACTTTATAATACTAGTTATATTTAGTTAGCCCTGGCTAGCTAGGCTTAGTCCTGCAGGTGGGAAGCTAAGGATCTATATGGCAAGATTAAAGAACTAAGGCTAGATAGATGCATTAATCTCCTACTGTGTCCAAGAGAGAGTTCTTAATTTCCACCCCCATCTCCACCTTGGTTCTCTCAATATGCACTCTCTTAGAAATTACAGCTAAAGAACCTGGACTCGTGTCACCTTTGCCACAAATCCTGCCCATTCTGGATTCATGCACTTGTCTCCGTTTTTTCTAGTATAATCCTAGTACCGTTATTTCTTGCTGCAGTTACTGCAGTATTCCGCTGATTTCTGCTCCCATTGTCTTTCCACCATATATATATGTATCTGACCCAGCTTCTCTGCATCTCCCCAAGGTCACTTTGTACCTCTTTCTTTTCCCACTGCCCTGTATCATCCAAAACATGGCAGGCTTGCCCCACCCGACAATCAATGAATCTCCCCACAGTGGTTTCCCCAGTTTTCTGGGTGTCTTTTTAAATCTTTATAGCCTCATCTTCATCATGTTCTCAAGATGAATTCCCCTAACCGCTTTGCAAACACCCTCCTCCCGATCTTGGCAGCCTGTGTACTTCATCCTGACGTGAACTATACCTGTTAGTATTGTATCTGTTGACTGTCTTTCTCTCCCCTAATAGAATGTAGGCTCCCTGAAGGCAGAGATCATATCCTTTTCTCTTCTAGAGCCTCAGCTCTGATAGAATGCCTGGTGCATAGTTGATATCCACTAGCATTTGTTGAATGAATGAATGACTCTTCGTATGCTCTTGTTTTCAATGTAGTAGGCTGTTCCCGATTAGGCTCTTTAAACGATACAGAAAACATCTCCTTGGGGAACGTTTCACGTAGATCACTGAATTGGAAAGCAGCTTGAGTTATCCTTGTGGGGAAAGAGGAGAAGCAGGAAAGAACAGCGTAATTAGACCTCAGAAGGCGAGCTGCTGTTTCTAGTTACGTAGGATATCAGAGCAGGACATGTGAGCAGCACAGAAAATGAGTGGCTGTTCTGGTGCATTACCTGTGGTCTCAGAAACGATAGCTCTTTTTTTTATATATAAATTTATTTTTTATTTGTGTTCAATTTGCCAACATATAGAATAACACCCAGTGCTCATCCCATCAAGTGCCCCCCTCAGTGCCCATCACCCATTCACCCCCACCCCCCACCCTCCTCCCCTTCCACCACCCCTAGTTCGTTTCCCAGAGTTAGGAGTGTCTCATGTTCTGTCTCCCTTTCTGATATTTGCCACTCATTTTTTCTCCTTTCCCCTTTATTCCCTTTCACTATTTTTTATATTCCCCAAATGAATGAGACCATATAATGTTTGTCCTTCTCTTATTGACTTATTTCACTCAGCATAATACCCTCCAGTTCCATCCACGTCGAAGAGAAACGATAGCTCTTGAGTGTTAAGGAAACAACAACAAAAGTGGGCATTGCTGTTTACCTAATGGAGATAGAAAAACCACGCCTACCAGGTCTATATATTTTTGGCCCAAATTTCTAGTCATTTATTTCTAGCTGGAGGCTGAAGGCCTCTACAACACCATCTTGCATCATGGTCCAGGCTGGCCCTGTGCATCTCCTTTCTGCGCTGTCCCGTTCTTTCTCCCGTATCCCCCATCACCCTCAGTAAGCTGTCAACCCCCCTCGTCCTCCTTGGTCAGGCTTCTGGAAAGCCTTCCCCCACACCCGCCTGGGACTCCCCCCACCTCTCTGCCCGCCAGCTCCTGCTTACGAAATACAACTCATTTTGCAGCTCCTTTATTCGAGTTCCTCTGCCAGGCTCTGCATCACTAGTAGAATGAGGCCAAGCTCCGTAGCCTTTTCAGATGTGGTCCTTTGTAGTGGGTCTGCATTCTCCTCCCTTCCCACCACCCGTTCCTTTCCCCTGACCACACTGAGCTGCTTGTGCTTCCTGCAGACACTCCCTGTAGGTTTTTTTCCCCCCTGAAACAATAAACCCCAAGGAAAATACTACATAAGAAGAACAAATGATAACTTTTATTTACACCATTTTCAAAACTTTATAATATTAAAAGGGGGGAAAAAAACCTATATTTGTCATGCATAAATTTAAGCCATAGTCTAATCACAGCAGTTAGGTATGACCTTTAGCATTTGTAGTGTGCTTCTCAGTGCTTGGCATACATTAACTGCTCATGGCATCTCCTGGGGTCGGTAATGTTATCATCCCATTTTAAAGATACAGAAACTGGAGCACCTGGGTGGCTCAGTGGTGGAGCATCTGCTTTTGGCTCAGGTCGTGATCCCAGGGTCCTGGGATCGAGTTCTGAATCAGGCTCCCTGCAGGGAACCTGCTTCTCCCTCTACCTATGTCTCTGCCTCTCTCTGTGTCTGTCTCATGAATAAATAAATAAAATACTTTTTAAATAAATAAATAAAGATACAGAAGCTTAAGTCACAGCAGGATAAGTCACTGGTCATGGTCACACCATAGCTGGTAGGTGGCTTCCAAAAACATGCCTTTAATTCTCACTGTTCCCCTCCTCTGTCAGTCCCAGAGAACCAGAACGAGGAGTGAACTGCAGTGTACTGCAGGGTATTTTTTCCTTAGGAAAAAGGGCATTTTCAAAACAGCTGTTATCAGTGACTTAACCTAAAAAGTAATGCTTCCACATTCCTTTTACTGCCCTGTACCTTCTCCATTTGTTACATTGGGCACACAGTGTTAGCATTTGTTATTTTGATGACTCTACAGATTTCAAGATAGCAACTACAAATACTTAAAAAAAAATAATATATCAGGCCTCCTAAATATCAGTTCCACATACCTTATCCAGCCTTCCTGCTTTCATATTTCCCCATAGTACTTGTCACCTGTGACATGCTATAACATCTCTGCCGTGGTCCTTACATTGTCACCTCTCTCCCCTAACAGACTAAAAGTGCCAAGAAGGCAGGAAATTGTGTCTGTTTCATTACCAGAGATAATCTCCAAGTGTGGAACAGACCCTTTTGGAACCTGGTTCACACTCAAATATGTTAAAATGGCTAAAGAGCATATAACTCCAGCTCTTCACCCCAAACGTATGCAGATCAACCGTACTTAGCAACAGTCAAGTCTTTAGGTATGAGGAATGTGCTCCAAGTTTACTGGCATAGCGTCTGATTAACCAAGGCTAGGTTTCACTATCAAGAGTTTTAAATGACCCTGAAACTTTTTATCACCTGAGGTGCTTCTCCCTCATCCTCGTTGGTTCATAAAGCTGTCAGGAAAAAAGTGTGCTTTTGATTATATATGGCTTTTCATGCCTCCAAGATAGTCTTTAAAAAAGCAATTTAGCTTTTTAGTATAATTATATGCTAAACTTAATATTTCTTAAGTCTTGCCAGAATATCATTTTTCCCCTTTCAGCAGACTTTTTTATGACTTAAAGTTCGAGCAGCAAATATACTACTTCTACATCTCTCAAATCTAAGAACATTTTTCTGCAGAGCTCAAGTGATACCATCTCACCCACAAAATTAGCAATGATTTTTTAATGTTATCAGATATTGAGTCCATCATCAGATTTTCCCTGAGCCCCAGAAATGGCCTGCATGCCTCATTTTTCTACCAGATTCTATTCAGTACCAGCCCCAGCATCTTACATCCTTAACACTTAGGATTTGGAACAGCCTTTTTTATATCCTGACACCAGCATGCCGAAGAAGCTATGGCAATTTTCTATGAGCTCTTCTCCAGCCTTTGATTTGCCTCATGTCTTAGGGGTATTACTTAGATTGCTTTGCTCTGTTGCTGGAATATTCTTAGGAGTATGTAGTAGGATAGCAGAGAAAAGACAAATTGTTTGTCACACATTCTACCCAGGTGCTACTAGTTTACACCAGTGCTTGGATTGCGTCTCTTATCTCTGCTGATTTCAGCCTCATACTTTAAAAGTTCACTAAATCAGGCTAGGCTGAAGAGAAGTTGATTTTACACTAAACCACCCTTTTTGTAATCTTGCTTCAATTTTCTTTCCTGCCTGGCACCTTTTAGTGAATGTGGTTGGTTTTATTCTTAGTATTGGCAAAGACCTTAGGAGCCAATATATACGTGAATTTAATACTGGATTTCAGTAGTGGTATTCTATTAATATCATTGTGCCAGGTGGTACTAGAATTCCAAAAATACAGTCTATAACAGGATTTTTTTTTACGTTAAAGATCAAGTATTCTCTTAAAATCTTTTTTAGGATTACCTAACATCTGACCTTTTTATGTTTTTTTTTTTTAAGATTTTATTTATTTATTCATGAGAGACACAGAGAGAAAGAGACAGAGACACAGGCAGAGGGAGAAGCAGGCTCCATACAGAGAGCCTGAGACTTGATCCTGGGTCTCCAGGATCAGGCCCTGGGCTGAAGGCAGCGCTAAACTGCTGAGCCACCGGGCTGCCCCCTTTTATGCTTTCTAATAAAGAAGAAATCAAACTATGCAACTGTCATAGAATACACCAACTCAGAGGGTTCTGGAAGACTGTCTCAGTGGTATTTAGTCCTATCAGTCATTCATTTAACACGTATTATTTTGTTTTGTTGTTGTTATTTTAAAATTTATTTATTTATTTATTTATTTATTTATTTGTTTGTTTGTTTGTTTATGAGAGACACAGAGAGAGAGGTAGAAACACAGGTCGAGGGAGAAGCAGGCTATATGTAGGGAACCCAATGTGGGACTTGATCCTGGGACTCCAGGATCACTCCCTGAGCCTAAAGCAGGCACTCAACCACTGAGCCACCCAGGCATCCCTAACACATATTATTTTGGACTATTTTTCAGTTGCTGTAATGTGAGATATTCTGTGTGTCACATACTGTGTGTGTTACTGTGTGTGACCTTTGCTTTGTTATATCTTACCTGCTACTCATGCTGGGTCAGGTGCTATTCTTAGTGCATTTCAAATACTAACCCAGTTAATTTCTCAGCATACCCCTGTGAGTGGAAGTAGCTCCTATAAAGTTTGCCATTTCATAGCTGAAGACCAGAAGGCACAGGAAGGTTAACTTGCTCAAGGTCACAAAGCCAGGATTCCAGTCCAGGCAGGCTGGCCCCAGAGTTCATAAGTGCTGCAAGGTTTCCTGTCTCCTCGGATGCTGTGTTCTGTTGGCTCCTAAGATGGCAAGAAGCCGGGATCACTGTTGTTTCTGCTCCAGAATTTTAGAACTGAGGACATCCTAGATGCTGTTCACTTGGTTTTATTCTATCTCATTTCAAATCAGGACAAAACATAGTTGTACATTCTTTCCATACCCACCTCACCCCATAGACCACCTCCTATGCAAGGGGTCTGCACACTTTCTGAAAAGGGCCAGGTAATGTGTAAAAAGAAGGCATGAGCCATATTCTCCATGCCATTGACCATTTGTCCTTCTTTGGTTTCTCATTGCTCTTGTAAGCCGACTCTTTCAGAATCAGGTTTTCCTCCCTCCTACCATGGTGTCTTTGCATATGTTTTGCCTACCCTGTCTTGTGGAGAGTGGTCTTTACCCCGCAGACCTCATTAACCTTGGCCTCCTATAGATCACACTTCAGTCATCTCTTCCTCATGGTACCTTGCTGTACACCCCAGGTCTGATCAGATCCTAACTCTTTTGGGTCTCCTAGCTATTCATAATTGTTATCACCATAGTTATGTCACATTTATATGAATGATGATGTCATTGTCTGTGCTTTTGGCTGTTAGCCCCATGAGTAACCCTTGCTCCCCAGCGTTTCTCCCAAAGCAATGTCCCCGCTTCTCCTCTTGTCTCCTTAGAGTCTCCTGTCCACTCAGCAACCAGAGCCATCTTTAAAACTTAAATCTGATTGAGTCATTTCTGTTGCACATGAATAAACTTGCTGTTTCTTAACATAACCAGCATGTCCTTACTGTGTCACACCCTTCCTGTCTGTCTCCATCACCTTAACTCACACTTCCCCCCTCATCCACTGCCCCCTAAGCTCACCAGCTTTCTCTACATAATACTAAGCCTGCCCACATGCCAGGGCCTTTGGCACTTGCTCTTTCTCCTGTCCCATCCTGACCCTTTCAGCCTTCTGTGGCTATATGAGTAAGACTGTGTCTGTGTCTTGATGGCCTTCTGTGTCTTGATGGCCTTCCCCTGACCATCCTATCTGAAATGCTGCCCCCATTCCCTGCCCCACACATGTACTATAGTCCCTGGTTATAGCTCCCTTAACTTTCCCTGTATACTTCTATTTTTTTTTCCTATTTATTGTGGATGTGCCTCACCCACTAAAATGTATTCCAGGAAAGTAGAGTCTTTGTCCTGCTCACAAGTCCACCATCAGTGTCTGGAATAGCATTTGGCACTTGGCAAAAGCCCCATAAACATTGTTAATTGAATGGCTAGTATGTGGCATAGAGAAGCATCTAATAGATTGGCTCAGTGATGGATGAATTAATGCATGACCCTTTTTTTGCTCGTTAACAATGGGTGCGCATTTGTTTCAACTCAAATACTTAACTCTCCATTGACTAAAGAACAAGTACCTGAATGCTTGATTTCTGCAATTTAGTATACCTCACTATTAAGATTCAGTACCACGTTGTATTCTGTTACAGTGAAGCTTACGTGTTCATTATTTCTGATTGTGCATTATATGGATATCCTTCCCACATCCTCACACCCACTCTTCACATCCTACCAGCTCACACGATTCTAGCTCACCAGAGTCACTTTCCCCTTTGAATTTCTAAAGCATTTAGTAGGCAGTATGTCTTACTCATATAGTACTAAGTGTAGATTCTCTTGCCCAGAAGAGACATTGCGGTTAAATGTGTAAAATAATAACACATTCTCATTTCAGAGTAAGGTTGTCTGTATCTCACCCTTAATACCTGAGTCATGAACCTTTGGTGTCTCAGTTTTGTCCTTCTCTCCCTTAAACAACAGTCCATAACCTGGAGTCTGGGGGAAGCATTTGAACCATCTGCAAGGAATGCTTTTAACTGCAAATAACTGAAAACCCAGTCATTAGTGGTAGGGAACCATGGGCCGGTGCAGGGATGCCCAGATGTGACCTTTTTGTATCTCTCCAGGCCACTGTCCTTATCAGCTTCTCCATCTGAATGCTTATCAACTAACCGTTGATGGACGGCTGTTGCTCTTCCAGGGTGAAAGTAGAAAGGAGGTCAAAGGAACAAAAGCACCCCGACTACTCAGTATGCTGAGCTTTCTCATCTGGAAAATGAAACCTTCATAGAAACCCCAACTAGAGGCCCAAGCAGATGTCCTCTGGCATCTGATTATCCAGAGACATGGCAGTCACATGGCCTTCGCTATCTGCAAGGAGGATAGGGCATGGAATGTTCACTTTCTTATTTCCTCTGGTCGAAGAAAGGATGGGAGAGAGGAGTTAGATATGGCTTCAGGGTAGCTGACCAGCAATTTCTGCCACAATGCATTTCTTCAGGAGAAAAGGCTAATCAAATTCTCAGATCTTTTAAATGGAAAATTAACAATACATACTGAGGAATGTCATCAAAACAACTATACTGAAACTCCGTGGACTACTAAAGAGAAATCTGTAGGGGATATTTTTACATGATATCACCTATAGGCAGGAAAGATTTGAGTAGTACATTAAAGTTGGTAATCATCAACATATGGTGGATTGAATCCTATGTGAGCCTCAAATTCATTTACAAAATATCTGTATCAATGAATTAATTAATTTGTAGAATTAATTACTTAACCAATTCAACCTATTTAAGGAGGCCGTGGTTGAAGGAGCATACATATGTATATACATGTATAGGTATATATTTATGCATATGTACATCTATATGTATATATACATAATTATTTATATTCCCTTCATATAGTGAAAGATTTTCAGTAGTGATACGATTGATATATGTGTTGTTATATGTAATTCTTAAGTATATACTTTATATCCACATACCATTAACATTATCACCATCATCGTCATACTTACTATTATTATTTGCCTCCTACCTTCATAATTTGTGCCCTAATGGGATTAAGGGTTTGTAGTGGAGTGTATTTTTTTCAGATTTGGAGGCCCTGAAAATACAATTTTATCAACTTACAGAGCTTTTATTCTAGCTCATTCGTGAGAATATTCAAGAAGAGTGGGGCAATACAGTAGAAGTATCCTTTCCCTTGTACCCCTTTTTGCTGAGCTATAACTTACGGAAAGAGAAGTGCACATAACACAGGTACCCAGCTCCATGGCTTTTCAAAACTGAACACGCATCGGAGACCTGACCCTCAGGTCCCTGCACAGCCTGGCCAATCACCCCCTTCTGTCCCATTCCTGCCAAAATGCAGCACGTCCTCTGAACCCTGGCAGCAGCATGGAGGGGTGCCTGTTTTCACAGTTTACATGGATGTAATCAGGCTGGGTGTCCAGTTGGGTTTGCCTTCTAACAGCGCCTTTAGATGGGAGAGATACTGGCTTTTTCTTACCCAGAGCTGCCCCTCTCGAATCATTTACTCAGAACCATGAAGAATAAGCTTCCATTCTTTCATCTTTTCTCATGTTTTCTTGGCAACTTCTAATTTTCCTTTTTCTTTTTTTATAAGATTTTATTTATTCATGAAAGACACACAGAGAGGCAGAGACATAGGCAGCAGAGAGGAGAAGCAGGCTGCCTGTGGGGAGCCTGACGTGGGACTCGATCCTAGGGCCCTGGGATCACGACCCCATGAGCCAAAGGCAGACAGATGTTCAACCATGGAGCCACCCAGGTGCCCCGTAATTTTCCTGACTTTCAAAGCAGTGTTTCAGAGAGTGCATTCTCCTGGAACACGTTGACTCTTCTGGCCATGGAACCCTCCAGGGTAAATTCTGGGAGGACCAAGGACTGGAACAGAGAGAAGAAAACAGCTTGTTCACCTTTTGAAAAATTCACTTTGTCTTCTGTCTCTATTCTTGACTCTGGGAGATAGATGCTTTCTTCCCCTTTCTAGTTCAATAAAGATGCCTGTATGTGAGCATCTTCCTGGGGAGGCCAGGCCCTGTGGTCCTGGTTTGGTGCTCCATTTTGGGAATTGGAATTGAATTCAAATCCCCCTCCCCACCTTGGGGTTCAAGTCCCAGGTTCCTCCAAGTCACATAACCCCCAGCAATCACCACTTTCTTCGTGTTGCTTCCTCTCCTTTGCCCTAGAAATGGCAGCAGAAAGTCAGTCTTAGTAGACATTATGGAAGAGTAAGTATAGCTCTTTTAGAGAAGGCAGATAGTGAATTGTTTTGCATGATTCAAAAGGAATTAAAACTGGTGTGCAAATTGAAATCTTTTCCCTATCTGAAGGGAACTTCGGGAGGCGACCACTTTAAAGTAGAATCTGTCAAGGTCAGCTTTTATTTAGAAGAATAAGGAGAGTCACCTTTGTGATGGAGCATATCCTTCATCAGGGTAAACTCTTGCATGCTGACACATAAAATTTCATTATCAGAGATTTATTTCCTCATAGACCTGTCCCTCCGATCCTTTAACCTTCTTATTAAAGTCAAATGCTCCTGAGATGATCAGCATTTCTCCCTCATTCTTTAGAAGTGTTTCTCATGATTGGACTTTAAAAGCCTTAAAAGCTGTCTACTGTAAATTGACAGACGCTAAGATGTGTGAATGTGATATGAATATTCCACTGCGTTACCAATGAATTATTTTCTTGTGAGTTCTTTGATTTATTTACAAGGAAATTACAACGCCCAGCCTCACACTTCCATCCACTGGTCCCTCCTTGGCGTTTCCTTGCACTGCGAGCAGCTTTCCCAAAACCAGCTCGCCTCAATCACACCACAGAACAAAGCCGTCGGGTGGTCGCAGGGTTGGTGGAAAAGTAAATCTTTCTCCCCTTTCTGTGTTCCCTGCTATCTGTGGAATCTGGGGTTGGCAGCGTCATGCTGGTGCATTTGACATTCTTTGGGAAGATCCAGCATCGTTCCAACATAACTGCATGCTGCTGTTTTAATAGCGTCCAAATAGATAATTGAATTCATGGACATCTAAATTTAATTCCAGAAATCAAAGCCATGGTAATAAGAACTGGACCTGAGTTCTCTTAGGCCGAGTAATTTAATTCCTCAGCCAGTTGAACTATTATGTATCTCTGTTCCTTGTTACTATGCCACTAAATTGCTCAGGCAGATGCAGTGATGGATGATGGGTGTGTATTTCACCTTGTGTGTGTGTGTGTGTGTGTGTGTGTGTGTGGCTAGACACCTGCTAGAACGCAGATCACTTGAAACCTAGCTCTCTGCATAAGCACGTTTTCTGTCTGGAGCCTTGGGTCATAACAGGGGAGGTTGAGGGAGGTTCCCAGGGGTACCCACAGTCCTAATTGTACTGGCCCACCTGGAAGCACACTGCTGTTTACTCCCCAGATCACATACTGGGGCCCTGTCATTCCAGTCGTGCTGCAAGACAGCATGCACACTTCATGGTTTAAGGAGAATACTGGTTTGGTTCGGTTTTTCTGCCTGGCTTTACCTCAATTTTCTACTTAATTTAGAGAACTAAGTAATAATATTGGGGCCTGTAATTTGATTGAATACGGAAGAGAAGAAGCAGGCTGGTGGCACACAGCAGATCATTATTCTGTGCACAGTAGTAAAACATTGAGATTCTGTAGAAAAATGAGGAGGCAGTATGTTGGGTAAAATTTGGAGCATGTGAGCAACAGTTAAGTTCAGAATTCTTTGGAAATGTTGCCTCGATTAGACTTTTATGCAGGAATCCAGGCAATCAGGAAATTAGATTGTACCCCATTTGTCTTTAAGCAGATGAAGGCCTATACCTACCTATCTGATTATCAGTGCCAACATTTTCCCTTTTTTACCTTTTTCTTCTTGGTCTTAAATGTTAAAATAACTGGTTAGGGTCTTCTCTGTATTACACTTCATTTATTAACACACTAATAAATTATTTATTCTGCTTAGTAAGTTTCTCTTTTTTCTCTAGCCACATGCATCAACGTTGGATGTGTTGATTTATTATCCCTGCATCATATTTAATCAAAATTAGAAAGGTGTTCCCCTTGGCACACTGGATACATTTTTATAGAATGTCTATAAAAGTTCCTTAAATTATGGGTCAGTTGATTAAAGGAATTCCTTCTAGTGCGATATTCATCTCCTTACCTATCTTTTTCTTTTTTTATCCTCAGCACAATTACTTGTGGCTGTCCTTCTGGTTCAATTTATGGAAGCCTTTTGCCATCTTCCTTTCTGTCTTCCCACACCATGGAATCCTACTGTTCTTGATCCTTAACATGTTTGAAATTTGACTTCCTATCCACTGCCCAGCTCACTTGGAGCGTACCAAGGCTCCAAGTGGGACTCACACAAACTCTCCAGGTTCTCGAGCTTCTGGGCGAGAGTCAGCCATGGGGTAATAATCAGCACCTCCTCCACTTCTTTTTTTCTGGGAAAACTTGTCAGCATGGCAGCCCTCAGTGCTGTTCCTGTGGTGCTTCTTGTCTAATGAGACCTATGGCAGATGCTCTGGTAGGTTGAAGCCTTCCACCACATCTCGATCTTTTGTCTCTCTTGTTTCTGTGATCTGAGCAAGGATGAAACCTGTATTTCTTCTATCGGGCCAGATGGCATATGATACATACTTTTACTGTTGAACACTTAGTTCCTGTCTTCATTTATCATCTTTCAAATGCTCTCCACCATGTCTGCACTGCAGGTACACAATCTCCACAAGGATATCTTACTAGGGCTTTCTAATTTGTTCCAGACATACCCTTCTTTCTTCCTTCCATCAAAGTGTGCTGATTTATTACTCACCACTGTGCATCAGTATATACATACTTAATGTCCTACATATTATTGCTGATCCCCTTCCCTACCATTCTTCGCAGGATTGCATATTCCATTGGTTCTCAGAATATCATCCTCTGACTTTGAGCATCAGTGTCACCCAGGGAGTTGTTAGAAATGCATATTCTCAGGCCTCATCTTAGACCCACTGATTGAGAAACCCTGGGGATTGATGCTCTGTGTTTCAGTAAGCCTTCCAAGTGATCCTGGTCATCGCTGACATTTGAGAACCACTGAAATACTTGATATCCTACAGCATTTACATAATAAGCAAAGGTAGGAAGCACTACTGTATAGTTTCAGTAGGTGTCTCTGACCACTGGACATTACAGATTCATCTACACCAGTTTCTTCTTCCTCGTCCATATCCAGCTAAAACTCTTGAGCAGCAATATTTGAACCTGTTTCCACCTTAAGTATTTACTTACTTAAGTAATTGAGTATCTACCATGCAGATGCTATGTGGTATTTTCATATTACATTATGAGAAGTCATCCCCATACAGCAAATTCAGTTTGGGTATCCTCCTTCCTCGATCCTATTTGATAGGCTTTCTTATTTTGTTTTAGAGCAGTTTTAGGTTTACAGAAAATCTGAGCAGGAAGTACAGAGAATTCCCTTCTCCCCCATCTCTGCCCACCCCCACATTTCCCCTGTTGTGAACATTTTCGTGAGTGTGGTACATCTGACCCAATATTGATACATAAATTATTAGAGTTCACTTTTTGTGTTGTACAGTCCTGTTGGTTTCGACCAATGTATGTGTCCTGTGTTCACTGTTATAGTATCATACAGAGTAATTTCACTGCTCTACAAATCCACTGTTCTTCCTTCCCTTTTTCACCCTGACCCCACCTCCCCCAAGAACCACTGAGATCCTTTTACAGTCTCCATAATTTTTGCCTCTTCCAGAATATCATATAATTGGAATCATGGTATTCCAATTTGCAACTATATAAACTAAGAAGAGCTGTGCCCAGGGGTAAAACATTGTAGACTTGGGGCACCTGGGCTCAGAGGGTCAAGTGTCTGACTTCAACTCAGGTCATGACCCCAGGGTCCTGGGATCAAGCCCCATGTTGGGCTCCTTGCTCACTGGGGATTCTGCTTCGCCCTCTCCCTCTCTCCTCCCCCTCGCTCGTGCTCTAATTCTCTCTTTCTCTCTGCAATAGAGGAATAAAATATTTTTTTAAGATTTTTATGTATTTATTCATGAGAGACACAGAGAGAGGCAGAGGGAGAAGCAGGCTCCTTGCAGGGAACCCAGTGCGGGACTTGATCCTGGAACCCCGGGATCACATCCTGAGCCAAAGGCAAAGGCTCAACCACTGAGCCACCCAGGTGCCCCAAGGAATAAAATCTTTAACCAAACAAACAAACAAACAAACAAACAGAAACAAAGACAGAGCCCGTAATCTTCTGAGCCTGGGATTCGTACTTGGATCTGCTGGCTTCGGGCCTTGTGTGTTTCTTCGATACCACATTCCCTCTCAAATTACCAAAATCCTCTAATGTTGATTTCCTCCCCCTTTCGGAAATTTGTTTGATTGACTGTTCCTGTTATTTTTATTTCCTGCTCCAGTGAAGACAAAGTAGTGGAAGTAGCGGAGGAAGAAGAAGTAGCTGATGTTGAGGAAGAGGAAGCCGAGGATGATGAGGATGACGAAGATGGCGATGAGGTAGAGGAAGAGGCAGAAGAACCCTACGAAGAGGCCACGGAGAGAACCACCAGCATCGCCACGACTACCACCACCACCACTGAGTCAGTGGAAGAGGTGGTCCGAGGTAATTCGCTGTGTGCTTGGATCTCCTCTGTTGGGGACGTGGTTTGAAATCTCCATCCAGCCCACCACCACAGGCTTCCCCAACCAGAAGTAAGAGTCAAAGTAACAAGCCGTATGCTTGTTAGACTCTCTTCAGCCTGACAAGCAGTCCAACAGTTCATTTCCAATAATGTGAAATCCTGATTGGCAGCCTGTTCCATGCCTTGTATATGCTGCTTGGTACCCCCCAGCCTGTTCTGCAAAACTACCCCTAACCAGGTGCCATCTCTTCTGGAAGAGGCTGAGTTAGGTGACCTCCTGGGTATTCCCCTGGCAGTGGGTATTCATTCCACTCTTACTACCTGTTCCCTCTTTCACCACCTGGCCTCTGAGCTCCTCCAGGGCAAGGACTAGCTTTTATGTAGTATCATGCAGAAGCATCCCTAAATTTTAGTGGAGTGAGTAGTTGGAATTAAAGTTCATTAAAGAAGAAGAACATTTGGTAAATTATCACGTTATTTTTTTGCTGTGAAATTTACCTTGGATGATTTTTGTATTGTCTTTACACTGTTCTATTGCGGGGGTAGTGACAGTGCTTTCTTTGAAAGGTAGGTACAGTGTTAACATCTTAGCACTTTTTCTCTTCTGTTTAATTAATACTCCTATTAAGAATGTTGTGGCATGAATGAACTAACAGACTTCCCTTTTTTGTCTCCATGAAACAAAAGCGAGCATTGAGTTTACATCAAACAACCAAATGTTATTATAGCAACTAATGAGTTGGCGGGTTACATTTCTTAACGATTTATGCATTTGTTTTGCAAAAGATGAAAGTTGATCATAGAGTAAGGCTGGGTGAATACAGATGGATGGAGTTTTAATGTGTTTAAGTACTTTCAAAGCCTGTCCACAAATGTTAGAACTCGTAAGTCTTCCTCACTTTTTATTAAGGTTAAAATGAGTTCAGCTCTGTTGTTAAATTGGAGCTTAAAATGGGTTACTTTCTCTCTGCCTTAAGTAGATATCTAATGATCACTGTAATATCTTCTTCCATTCACTGCATTCTTTATACCTTCATTCAGGTATAATTTGCATATAAAATTCACTCATTTTCAGCATATAAGTGTATAAATCAGAGGCTTTAATAAATTTACCAAATTATGCAACCATCATCATAATCCAGTCTTAGAACATTCTCATCATCCTGATAAGATTCCTCACAACCATTCAGTTAATTCTTGTTCTCACTGCCAGCCCTAAGCAACAATCTATTTTATGTCTCTACAGATTTGCCATTTCTAGACATTTAATATAAGCGTGGTCGTACATGGTCTTACATGTCTGGCTTCTTTCACTTAAAATAATGTTTTTGAGGTTCTGTGTTTCTTTAACCCATAGTTTTCAAAACAGAGATCATTCTGAGTTGAACACTCAGAGTTAACTTAAAACTCATTGAAAGAGTCGCATATTCTTAAAAGAATATAGTAAAAAATAGTTTAATTTTATCATTCCCTACTTAATGATCACTTCTTGCATTTAGCACACAAGGGCTCGTATAAGCAGGTATACGTTTAAGTACATGCCCCTTTTGTTTGAGCCATGGTTTTTTTCAATCCCTGAAGCATCCCTTCCCAAAGTGAGTTTCATGTGACTCTTAGGACCATCTGTGGCAGAGCTGGCTAAAATGAACTTGTTAGCTTCTATTTTCCTAGGAGGGAAAGGACAGATTTTTCAGAACCTCTCTTCTTGAAACCTAAATGATGTGTGACTACGAATTACAGCAGCTAGTGTTCTGTAGTGGCTCTGAAGTTCTTGTGATCTCCATCAGGAGAGCTGTTTACATAATAAATGCCCACTTACTCAGCATTAGTTTTCAGATCACTTTTTGGGTATAAGCCATTTTGATGGGCTTGGTGGATCCTCTGATGAGAACACAGCCGACCCTCATGGTTGTTAAAGTCTGGTAGGAAATTTAAATCAAAGAAACACACAGTCATGTTTAAAAAACACAGTCTGTGTTTAAAAGTATGTGCCCAGAGCCTACTTCAAAGAGTAAGAGATTGATCAGAGAAGGGTCTATAGAGGAGGTGGCATTTGAACCAGAAGTAGAAGGGCTTGTAGCAGGCCTACCGATGGATTTTATTCTAGTGTACCTTAGAGTCAGTCAAGACAGCAAGACAGGTTTGCCATGGGAAGGTACATGGCATATTTGGGAGACAAGGTCAGTCCAATTTAAATAAAAGCAGATGTCTTACATAAGAGAGTTACAGGAAAATCAGGTTGGGGCTAAAATGTGGAGGCTTTTAATGCCAGGCTGGCAAGTATGAGCATCAGCTGAGGGTGATGATCACTTTAGGACCTGCCATGTGCTGAGGATTTTTGGGAGAAACAATGAAGAGATTTTGTTATGATGTTACTGCTGTGAGGGCATAGGTGAACAGGGAATAACATAATTTATGCAGTATAATGAGAAAATGCCACATAAACTTATGCCAATATTCCAAACCCAGACACAGTTCTCTTGAGATAATATGGTCTTGTTATGTTCTAAATAAGTCCAGTTCTTTGGCTTGTGGCGTTATTAGCTAAGATAAGACACAGAGGGGCACAGGTTACAGTATTTTCTATAGGAAGATGAAGGCATTTAAAAGATAATTTTTTATAAAGATCTCTAAGCTAGGGAGTTTGTTTGCTTTTTTTTTTTTTTTTTAAGAAGCTAGCCCTAAAAGATAACAAGTTTTAATAATGTTTATGGCAAAAAGAGCAGTAACAGTGACCTTCTAAAACACACAATGTGGTCATTTTCAGTAACAGCTGTTAAGGCTAGAAAGGGAAGAGGATTTAATAGGAATCCATAGGAATCCATTCGTCCCATGTAAGACTCCTGAATGGACAGAAGTATAATTGAGGCAAGTCTTTCTGGGAAAGCAACATGTTACAGTATATCGGTTCCATGTCAGAGAGTTTTCTCTATTCCCAGCTAACTCTTCCCTGATGAAGACAACAGCAGTGCCATACCCAATTGCTGACTTCATAAAACTCTACTTAATAAGTAGCCTGCTCTCGTGCTGCAAATAATAATCAGAAGCGACTTGCAAAGATGAGATACTGAAAAGAGGCTTACAATCTAGTTTTCAATGTTAATGTTTCAGTATCTGAGAGAAAATGTGATTTACAACCATACTTAATAAGAAAATTGTTTCTTCATTACCAACATATTGCTACTAATACAATTCCTAATGTGCTTCATAACAAAAGCTCGATCATTCTGTAACCTGTTTAAATTTGAAAGAAATAGGTGGAGAGAAGGAAAGTATAGGTCATTTTGGCGTGGTCATAAAATTTTCAGCTGTATTATATTAGAATCAATGATGCTGAAGTAGAAGATGTCAGTTCTAACTTTGTTATCAATTCCAGAGGAAAAAGTGAACAATACAGTGCTATATCCATCTGGCTTTAGGATTTATTGGTTTTGGTACTTCAGAAAAACTTGGATATTGATCCAGTGGAATAAGCCAATACCAATTTGAGTAAAACAACAGTATATTAGATTCTTGCTCCTAATTCTCTGTGATTCAAAAAGGGGTAACACTTCATAATCCAAGATGTCAGGGCAATTTCTGATTCAATCATGGATTCTAAACTCTGATTAAACATTGGTATTATAATAAGTGACAATCTTTGATTTATTCTAGCCTGTTTTGTCCATCTAGAATTAATTTGTTTTTTTGCATGTGCACATTTATTCAGCAAATATTCTTTGTCCTCATTCTGGTCGCCAGGCACCCTGCTACCCTGGAAGGTGTAGTGGGGAGTTGGTTATGTTGTAAGATGGAGTTGCTAACCACTCTAGAGCAGTCACTTCTATCTTTTAATCCTTGTAATTGTGCCATGTGAGAGAAATTTTATTTCTCCATTTACAGCTAAGGCCTAGAGATTTTTTTTTTTTTAATTATCCATGGTCACGAAGGTGGGAGGTGGTAAAGCTAGCATTTAGATCCACATGGGCCAGTGTATTTCTACTTCATTAATGTCAATTTTTTTTCCTTTTCCTTTTATTTATAATACCTACTAGCTCAGTTAACTTGTGCCCCCTGTTAGATGTGTATCCCTTTGCTATAGTCATATATTCATTATATTATTTCACACTGAGCATTTCCTAAATTTCAGAATTGTTATTTAAATAATAATGATGATGATCAGGGGTCAGCAAACTATGATCATGGGCTGTATATGGCCAATCGCCTGTTTTCTAATATAAAAGTTTTATTAGGACACAGCCAATCCCATTTGTTTACATACCATCTGTAGCTGCTCTCATGCTACAGAGGCAGAGTGGAATAGTTGTAAGAGATACTATATGGCCTGCAAAGCTGGAAGTATTTACTAACTTGATCCTTATACAAAACCCCTGATATATGGGTCATGCGAGAACTATTAGAAGGGGCACCTGAGTGTCTCAGTTAAGCATCCAACTCGTGGTTGTGGTTTAGATCATGATCTCAGGGTCACGAGATCGAGCCCGGTGTTGGGCTCCACACACTCAGCAGGGAGCCTGTTTGAGATTCTCTCTCTCTCCCTCTCCCCCTGCCCACGTTTGTTCTCTCTCTCTCTCTCTCTCTCAAATAATCTTTTAAAAAATATATTAGAAAGTTTTTATGTTTCAGATACTACCATACCAAGGTAATTTCATTAAGGTAGTTTTATTTTGGTTAAGAGGCAGACTAATACAGGGTTCAAGGGAGAATTTTTAGTGATTTTATGGCCTTGTGCTAGTTAAGTAACCATGGTAAGTCTTATTTCATGTGTACAATATAGATGCTGATAGAATGATTCATGTTTGTTGAACAAATTATGTTATCTGATCCTTGTTAAGCATTTACAATAATGCCTGGCACATTGTGTTTGGTTTGTTTTAAAAGCACAGGTTGCCCAGAATCAAATCCCAGCTCTTGTCACCTAACCATCTAAATTTGTATCAGTCAAATAACCTTCAAGTCCCACTGCTTTCCCTCTGTAAAGTGGGGTTTAACAATACCTACCTTATTTTAATCATTTTGTAAAGATTCATGAAGTGTAATCTGTGAGAAACAGGTAACACATTTCCTGGTAGACCGTAAGTGTTCAATTAACCTAAACTTCTATAGTTTTCACAATTATAAGCATAATTCTGATTTTTCAGAGAACTAACATTTATTACTAATTAGAAATGCCAAAGGTAATCCAATAGATTGGGGTTTTGTAACTGTAAAAAGCATAAATATGTATCCATCTATGTTGGTATAAGAGAGGGGATATTTATAGACGTATATTAAGAATAACAACTTAAACTCGGTTTCTTGGTTAAAATATTTTTTATGAATATATATTGTATATTAAAATGCCTACAGTTAAAAAAAATAAAAAATAAAATGCCTACAGTTAAATTTTATGTCTAGCTGAAAATTAAACCCAGATACGATTAAATGCTACTGCATTTCAAGATAGTGTTTCATTTCTTGCGGGTATTTTGAACCTGCTGGAAGTTCATCTATTAAATGGACAGAGACACCGTGATGCAGGTAGCTCTTTAAGCATCGCATATGATGATGAAGTTAAAAAGTTTGGTCTAATGTTGCTTGCCTTGAGCTAGATAACTGAACTCCGCAGAATTAAATTATTTCTCTTCTCCCTCTGGGAGTCATTAATCTGGGAACAAGCACCACATGATTTACCGCTGTATGATCCACCAGCATCAACCAGACACTCTGAGATGCTGGGCACTGTCCCGGTGAGTGGGGACACAGGAGTAGGGATACGGTAGCCCACCCATGTTGCTTCTGGCCATTCCTGCACACTCCCTGCTGGGGAGAGACACAAGTCTCTTGGACCTGGCTGGTAAGGAACTTCTGGCCCCAAAGAGGAAGGAGACCGCTCAGCCTGGAGACAGAAGTTTTAACAAAGACCTTGATGAGAAGTTGACCTGGGATTGATTTTACAAGAAGCACTGAGATTTGCCAGTGTGTGGAATACCAAACAGAAAGAACTCAAGAACTGTCATCAGTAAATCAGAGTGGCTTGCACTGATCTCCAAGGTAGAGGATCCAGACCTTCGCCTGATGCTCCTAACTCCATTGTTACCTGCCTGTACTGGATGTGACACTTAAACAAGCTGTCCCGTAATTTACAAATAGGAGTCTTGCTTTTCATTCATCTTTAACTTTTTACAAAGTTTGGGGGAAAACTGAGCTTGACTTAGGAATGTGAAAATGTGCTCACAAACTCTTTGTTGGAGGCCTCAGAGCAGCATGCTGTCCAAAAATGAAAATAAATCTGTTTGTATTTGGGAACAAGGCAAAGGGAAGAAGAAGAAGCCTTTACCTCAGTGTTATGACTAAGGCCCAGTAAGATACACCCCTGTTCAGGATCAGAATGTAGCATCCTTCCTAATGATGTTGAGCAAACTCATCTTGGCACTGGGCATAGATGTGACAGGTGGTAGCCTGTTACTTTGTGTCCCTGGCATGACAGCCATTAATTTTGAGGTGTTTGGTATACACTTTGATAGAGACCTAGCGGGACACTGACAGCTTCTTTTTGTATAGCTGGATGGTCCCAGTTCAGAAAGTTTGCTTACCAAACTCCTTGTCAGGTAGTTTGCTTAGCATGTCAGAATGAGGAAGAGAGCCATATAAAAAACTGTGTGTGTATACATATATAATTTCCTATTTTTTCAGTAACAAATTTATTGAGATATAATTTGCATACCATAAAATATGGTTTAGGATATTCCTAAAGATCTTTGTACCCAGATAGGAAATTATGCTTTTGATCCTCATTTTGTTTGATATTTTACGTGACTAGTCATGCTCATGGCTTGTACTTTTCATGTTCCATTCCTACACTGTTTATATCAAGGCTCAATGTTAGAATGGACCTAATCAGCCAAAGGTGTTTTAATGCAATCTATTAAAAATAAAAAGAATTTCATTCCAATTCAAGTCCAGAAACCAGATTAAAAAAAAAAAAAAATGCTAGTCTTTCTCATGTTTTTCCCCGAATCAGTTGCTGTTCAAAAAATATACAAATGCCCCAGACACAACAATTGCATGTATCTACACAACATGGAGTTTGCAATAAAAAATATCAAACCTAATAAAAGAATCCCACAAGTGAGAGAACAATTCATTTAAACATCATGTCATTTTCAGAAACATGGCTTTTTAGCCAATCTATATGCTTCACTGAGTAGAGGCTCAGATTTCCACAAGCAGGTTATAGATTCATGGGTTTTAATGGAAATCTGTAGTTCCCTTTTAGAAAAAAATGCTTTCTGGAGATTTTAAGCAGGGTGAAATACAGCCTTAACCACCTCTTTTCACTTGGCTGTCAACCACTTTGCCCTTCTCAAAAGTCATCACCGGTTTCCAGCCACTTCAATGTCTGACCTGTTAGGGTTTTGTTAGAAGTGCAAGAGATCCAGGTGAGGTGAGGCTGACTGAATCTCACATCAAAGAGATGCTTAATAAAACCCTTCAGTCTTTGAGACAGCAAAAGCCCAAACTTTAGAAATTAAGAGACTCTGAGGGCACCTACTGGCTCAATCAGAAGAACATGTGACTCTTGATCTCAGGGTCATGATTTTGAGCCTCGTGTTGGGTGTAGAGATTATTAAAAAAGAAAATATAAGTAATATAAAGTAAACTTTTAAAAATAAATAAGTAAATAAAATTTAAGAGACCCTGGAGATGGTTAAAGGGGTTTAGAACCAAAGATTTGTTAAAGGTGCACTGTGTTTAGTTTATAATGGTAAGATGGTTTGAGTATTTAACTGAGAATAGGGTTGTCTCTCTTTTTTCTTAAATTTACCTATATTCTTCTTGGATATAATTTCTGAGACAGAATATGAACATATCACAGAATATGGACAGAAATTTTGTGTTCCCTGCATGTCTGTCTGAATTCCTAATGTTTCATGATAGAAAAATAGAAAGCCCTCCTTAGACAATCTCATCACTAAATCTGTTCTAGAATTTAATAATGGTGGTTACTCAAGATTTCTGAGATGTCAGCAACTGTTGCTTATTAGTCCCCAGTCTCAGGATTGGGCAAAACCACTAAAATGCAGCATGAATCCTTCTGGTGTTTCCTTGGACGACGGCAGGGTTTCTCAGTCCCGCCATGAACGGTATTTTGGACTGGACGGTTCTTTGTTGGAACTCTTCCATTCCTTTCAGAATATTTAGTAGTACCATCCCTCCCACCAGGTCCCAGGAACACCCCCCAGTTATGATAACAAAAAAGTGTCTCTTCTCATTGCTGGATGTCTCCTGGGTGGGAATGGGGGCAGCAACATCTCTCTGGTTGCTAACTACTGGACTGTGATACTGGGATCTCCAGTGATGTCCAGTTTTAAATATGTGAACAGGGAAACACCCCTGCAAGACTGTGCCTTATCATAATGTCAGCTGTAACACTTAATCCAGCACTTTGTACAATGTAGGTAGCCAGTGAACTTTTTTTTTTTCTTTTTTGCCTGAGATAAATAAACAAAACATATGCTAAAACAAAGATAATAAGTACTCATTTATCAGGTGAAAACAGATATCTGGTAAGGTATGAAATGTAGTACCTTAGAAGCAATCAGCACAATTTTTTTTTTAAATATTGCAAATGCATATTTGCCATATAGATAGAGATGGAGAAAAACTGCCTTCCTAGCTTTGTTTTGTATTTCAAAAGCAATTCACTCTCTCCTGGTACACTGTTTTAAAATAGCAAATGGTGGTTAGCGTCCATATAGCAATCAAGGACACATGTTCTCAGCTGGAGGCTGCCCATCCTTTCCTGCTGGGTACTGTGACAAGAGACCAGCTAAAATGGCAAGGTGAACATGCTCAGTCTCCCCCAGAAAAAAAATCATGAAACAGCAGGACTGCCCTCCCACCTGGATTCCCATCCAGGAAGCATCCTTTTGATGCAAGAAAAGGAACTCCATGTAATTCTTTTCTTTGTGGAGAGATGATACAAAGAAACTAAATTTCAAGCCTCCTTCATTGTTTCTTTGTTTTTCTAAGTAAAAATAACTTGATTTCTGGTATTCTGGCATATTATAAGAACATTATCACTTGAATTCAGATTTCTGAGAAATCTGAGTTTTCCTAGACATATATGTAAATAAAAAAACTATTATCTTGTTATTGGATTTAAGGCACCAGCATTGAAACACTGTCAAAGAAATGTGTATAGCTAACTTAAGTTTTTGAGATACAGCATATTTGAGTCTTAACAGCTCTACTAAAATATGTTGTATTCCTCTTTTCCTAAATATATGTGGGCTTCTTTTTATAAGCCAAAAATCTATGCTTCTTTTTACTAATCCCCTCTAGTCATTTTGGAAAGTGATTGAATCTTACATATCTGGTTTTGACATTTCAACTGCACATAAAAGATAGGGTTGATCACACTGCTTTCTCAAACACTAATGTCCATTTAAGCCACTGGAGCACTTGCTAAGCATAGATTCAGAGGTAGAGATCTGGAGTGGGTCTTGAGTCCCAGGTATGCTGGCTCTGCTAATTCATGGACTCTACTTTGAGGGGTAGTTTCTAGTAGCATTGCATACTCCTATCTTTTTTTTTTTTTTTAAGATTTTATTTATTTATTCATGAGAGACACACAGAGAGAGAGAGAGAGAGAGGCAGAGACACAGGCAGAGGGAGAAGCAGGCTCCATGCAGGGAGCCCAACATGGGACTCGATCCCAGGTCTCCAGGATCAGGCCCTGGGCCGAAGGCAGCGCTAAACCACTGAGCCACCCGGGCTGCCCAGCATACCCCTCATATCTTACAGATGTAGGAGATTAAGATAGGGAGTAAGAAACTGACAGGGAAAACCATCCTTACCTATGGTGGTGGTATTCCTAATATATTATCAAATGTCACCAAGTGTGAAAGAACCCTGTCTTCCCACTGAGCAATTTTGTAAAAATCCAGCTCTCAATACCAAGCAAATTAGAAAACTTACTAATCTTCCTACATATATAAGTATTACTAGCTTCATTTGTGCCCTTGAAATTCCTCTCATTGGTGCAGTGTAGACAAGTCCAGCTAGCCTGTAAAGATTATTAAAGTACACAGGAATTTTGTGAGCCACAACCACTGATAGCTTGACATACCAATGGTGGGAGTATTTACACCATGGAAGTCACTGAACATAATAAATCACACTTTTTCCCCCCCTGGAGATAATCCATTTCCCAGCATACCCTGCCTCTCAGTCACTAAGAAAAATCACTTCACATTATTTCCAGCAGAGGACTTGACCTCTTATCTTATTCAGTTTGGAGCTTCTTATGATCCGGTGCTGCTCTTCAGACTAACCACACAGCTTCGTGAAAAACAAGTTTATTCCCATAACAGGAAACAAAGGAAAAGGCGTAGTAGTGCCCTTTTAAAGTGAATGCTGGCCAGCACCGCCACCTAGAAAGGACCGATGTGTCTAAATACTTACAAGTGAATCTCCTTCAGGTGGCATTTTATAAATACTCTTTCATCATGGGGAGATGTGAGAATTGGGTCAGGTATAATTGGAGTGACAGATGTATCGGATAGCCTCAGAGAATCAACACAATTCAGTAACAGGTTCGCCAGCTACAGATATCTTGTAGAGACTTCCGCAACACCCTTCTTTTCTTGCTGCGTCAGTGATTTCATGACTACACACAGCTGTTCCCATAACTTGTTTATACAGTCCAACCCACATTTAGGGCTTAAGTGAGATTTGTTATCCAGTTTTTACATGCCTTTATTTAATAAAATATAAATGCTAGGTAATATGTAGTCATTTATTGCCCTGATCAGAATTATTTTTCTGTTGCACAGTTTTTCTGATGACTACTTACTAATATTTGCAAGCATATTATACAAACCTTTTAATTAAAAGTACATAATATCTATTGTTGCAAAAAATACACTCTTAAAAAATCGTTTTTCTAGTATGTTGCCTTTAAAAAATTTTTCTTCTGAATTAAACACAAAGTCTACTTTATTCTTCAACAGAATATGAGATGTGTTCTAATAACTTAGGCTGAGAAAGTTTACCCTATAGTAGTATTTAGAATTGCAGAAATAATTAGAGTGAAAGAAGTTATTATAAACTGTATTGAAGCTGGCCATATTCATTATTAACAGATTGATTAGGCAAATCAGTCAACTCCTATTGGAAATATTTAAAGATAAGCATATTTAGTAGCTTTTAATATTTCTGTCATTGTTTTTATTTTACTGTTAATGTTAAGTGATTTATTACACAGACTATTTATCTTCTTATATTTGCCCTTTGTACCGTACTTTGAAATTTCAAGATATGGAGGAGGCTGAGTAAGTAGTTCAGTTGCTTAAGTGCCCAACTCTTGATCTCGGCTCAGGTCTTGATATCAGGGTTGTGAGTTGAAGCCCTGTGTTGGGCTCTGTGCTGGGTGTAGAGACTACTTAAAAAAAAATTTCAAGATATGTAATTTTTAACTCAAAGAAAATAGATATATTTGTACTACGTATGAACTTTAATTCTGCATATATTCTTATAGCATATGGAGAAATTCTCCATATTTTTTATTTCTTTTGCAATATCAGAATATTGATACAGCTTTCTATAAAAAAATTCCTAGCTTTCTATTAAAAAAACCCTTCTAGGATTATTCAAGTGATTGCTTTCTCAAAATTTATAAATTTAAACCTTATACATTCCATAAAATGCTGGTTTTATTTTACACATATTCTTGTAGTCAGAATAATTGAAATTTAGTTATTAAAAATAAATAATGAAAATTGGCTTTACATTATTCTAAAATTATTCTTTAGTTAGTGCTTTATTTAAAACTTATTATTTGTTATCTATTAATTTTGCTTTGTATTTTTTTTAAACTTTTTACATTATTTATTAATTTTTTTAAAATAGACTCCATGCCCAATGTGGCACTCGAACCCCCAACCCCGAGATCAAGAGTTGCATGCTCTACCAACCGAGCTAGCCAGGCACCCTATTAATCTTACTTTTTAAGAAGGCATTATAATTACTGTACATTTGAAAATGGTGATTTCCCCCTCATCCTAGCTGTCATGTAACAACTCTTCTTCATGCTGATATTTTTTTAAAGTATAACATTTTCTAATTTTGGTTGTCCACAATAAAGTTTACTTTAATTTGACATCTATTTTTAGAATTAATGTTTTGTGGTTAAGCGTTGTGTTTTTTGGACAGTGAACTGCCTAATCATTTCATACATTGTAGGGAGCTCCAGCTTTGCTCCTATAGAGTGTATTTATATAATATTGATTTTTAGAAAATGGAATTTAGTGCTGAAACCAACTCAGATCTTGGTAAGGCCTACCTTACAAAGATCTAAAACGCATAGAGATGCTTAAAGCACATAAACTCATATGCTTTGTGTACACTAGCATTTTGGTTTGAGTGGTCTCTCGGCTTGAAGGGTGGATAAAGTTCTTGTAAAAGAAGAGAGTAAGCCTTCCCTGCCCGCAGAATTCAGCTGGATGTATAGTAAAATACCTATTTGTGATCTTCAAAGTTTAAGAATTAAATAGGAATAAACAAAGATCACCATTCCTTTAGATGCCCATGCAAATCTGTGCCAGTATTTCTGTCTGACTTTAAACATCCTCAGATCCCTGTTTCTATTTATTCTGGGCAACTTTCCTTCATTATGATATGTAAGCCTGAATAGAAACCAAGGTGGATTGGAATTTGAATGACTTTAGAATGTGAGTCTTTTTACTTAGCATTTTACATGTTGAGAAGAAAATGAAGGTGCAGAAACGAAAACTGCACTTCTAATTTTCTGGTGAATTCTGTTCTAGAGGTCACAGTCCTAGAAGGCCTAAATGCTCTGCATATGGTAAATGATACTGTAAATAATTTTCCACTGTGTCCCCTCTGAAATGAGCTTTACTACTCTAGGAAGTTAATGATCTAGTCCTAGCCAGCAGGCAAGTGATGGGAAATGGTACCTCGATGGTAGAATGGTGGTGCTGAAAATTGGAGGGATTAACGAGCTACCTTCTCTCTCCTGCCATGCTTGTTCTGGTTCAGGGAGCTGGAATGAATTCTCCATGTCAGCAGATCAGAACCAGCCAGACAAAGCTTGTCTTTGAGAGGTCTCAAAGTGACAGAGACCCATTCATACCCCTATTCTTCTAGGCTCACGTATGGGTACCCCCCCATACATAATTTACTGGACATTAGATTATCACACACTCTTATACCAACTCTGACCACATTATCACATGTTATATGTGAGTACTGTGGGATTGATGGTGGCTACGCCTCACCATGTCCATGTACGCCAATGTCATGCAACTATTTGGGGCCATTTAATGGACGTCAGGAATACAGCAGCCCTGATGATGTCAGGAGAGCCACCAAAACACTCCCCAAAGGTTGTGTCACTCTCTTCTTTGCCTTTTTTTTTTCAGATTCATGGGTCAATCTGAAAGACTCTTACAACTAGAGACCCTAGCAAGGATTGTGAGCCCATCGGGTAGTTCATTCCATTCATTTAGTTGACATATAAATGGATTTTTAGTCCTGAATGCTTTTTTTAGTTGATTGGGACTCTACAAATCAGGTGTAACCAAGGGGTTTCATAGCCATTTTGAACGAGGCCAGAAGAAAAATTAAATGAATGCTATAAAATAAAAAATGTTTCACTTATGGTATAGAAAAACAATAATATATTAAAATGCCATATGAGTTCTAGACTGGGAGGTTTTGCCTTTATCAGAAGAAATGACTAGGTGACACACAAAGGCAGATGTCTTTCATGGATCATGTCCTTTGATCATCATTCTTTTCTCCCATTACTGCACTTTCACCCACCCAGAATTCTAGCACTTTTATTTAGTGCACAGGAGATATAAAGACAAGTTTCCTTCCCCTGCACAGCTGTGTTGTATACCGTTCGGTCTGCGGCAGACAAGTACAAGAAGACGTGTATTTGTTACTCTACAAGGTACAAAATGTGAGGATTGTTGTGAGTTATTGAGGCACAATGGGTTTTGTTGCCTATGGTCCCGTGACTTCGGGTCATGCCATGGGGTGAAGGCATCCTGTGCCTTTCTTTCAACCCCAGGGCCAGCTTCAACCACAGTGTAGGTACAGAAGACACCGTTGCTTGGCAGTCTTGTTGGAATTAGTGCAGCCTGAGGAAGGAATTATTGATGGATATTCTCACATCTCAGAAACAAGAAAGAGCATGTCACATAAACATGTACAGATTGGTGAGAGAAGTACAAAGGAGAGAACCTGTAGGTGTTTCTTACAACAGAGAGAGAGACTAATTAAGGTCCCGGAGTGGAGACAGCTGATGGCTGTGGTTTGCAGGGAGCCCACATCTGGAGCATGTGACTTTTAGCTCGAGAGCCCACGAGCTGCGTTGTCAGTAACTCAGAGGTGATCAGACTCTCCCCCACTCCCAAAACTGTTTGACCCTTTATAAGTATAAATACCGGTCCTTTAGTTTGCGGGGATAAATCAAACCATCAAGTGGATGGGAAGCCTGCGTGACCGGGTTGGCAGATTCTCATCGTATAGGAGAGCTCTATGCAGAAGGCAAACTAAAAACACGTCATGGCTTGGCAAGGATGGACTTTGAAAGCAGCAGTACCAAAGGAGAAGACTTGAGAGATGGGTGACATTGAGCCTGATGCTCCTGGCGCCAGGTATTTTCATCTGAAAACCATCTAAAGAGCCAGAATCACCTTGGATATCCATTACACAGGCTTTTCTCTTGCACAGTATTTGACATCTACCTTTTGAGCTCCTTGCTGACTGTCCTTCCCTATTCTGTTGACATCAGCATGATGGTGGTTGCTTCTGGTTTTGCCACCACCTCTTTGTCTCAGTTGGAAAGGGCAATAAGTGGTGTGTTTGGGGAAGTTAAGCAGCAGTTCTCATTTACGTAGACAGTGTGTGGATCTTTGTCTTTGAGTGAATGACTAAAGGACTGAATAGAGGAATATTGTTGAATATTCCTAATTTGGAAACTCTGAGTTTTGCGTGACATTTCTCTTTTAGAAGGATGCTTTCCCTTGGTATGATAGTAAAACTAATAATAATAAGCAAGACGTCTATCTGTGTGTGCTAAGGCATCAGCGAGCTCTTTCTAAGCCTAGCTAGGGCAAGACACAAACTCAGAGGGAGAATTGTCTTACATATAACAAAAAGGGAATATACATGGGAGGAAGAGTTCCTGTTCTAATCACCGTGACTTTACAAATGGAAACAGTTTGGTCATTACACTTGGATCAATCAGGGATTATGGCACTGATCTTGGGGAGGGTGACAAAGCATGTTGACAGGTAAGATGTGCTTTGCTGTAAAATGGTAGGTACATGATATGAACAAATTCGAGTTTGGTTGACTCTGTTTTATTGTTTGTGCCTTATTCCCCGCAGGACAGATTAATGAAAAATCAAAAATCGTATTTAACCAGAGTTAACATAATCTGCTGTAAGTCCCATTTGCAGGTGTTCCATATGCTTTTCGAATAGGGTCAGTGGACAGGCTGGCCCTCTGAAAACCAGATCCCCTTCAGAATAGGTGTAATTATTTTACACTCCGAGGCAAGGCTGTCCTTCGTGAAGGACAACAATCAGATGTTTGTGAGAGGAGACGATTTTTGCACCATAAGCAGGCATAACCCTTTTACCTCTGCAAGCCCACCTGAGCCTCTCCTAGAAGAGAAGTTTATTCCTCGTAGCGAAGGAGTGTTTCGGTGTGCAGACACTTCGGGGCACTTAGGATTCACCTAAAAGCAGCTAAGAGATCTGTTCCCCTCGAGCCCGAGTCCCCTTCCGACTACGGAGCTACGCTCCTTGAACCAGACGAGAATGCACTGCTCTGTTTCAGAGGGAACTCCAGAGTCCCGGGAGGCGATTAAAATGTTTGGCCGACTCTGCCTCCGGAGGGGCGGGGGGGGCCCAGCCCAGGTCCCCACCCCGGGGAGGCCTAGCGCCTAAGACAGACAGGTGCGTGCGTGAACAGCGAGCCGGTGACCTTCTCATGCTAAATGTGGTTCCCCACGTCTCCTCTGATTAGAGGTGTGCTCTGAACAAGCCGAGACGGGGCCATGCCGAGCAATGATCTCCCGCTGGTACTTTGATGTGACCGAAGGCAAGTGCGCCCCGTTCTTTTACGGCGGATGTGGCGGCAACCGAAACAACTTTGACACAGAGGAGTACTGCATGGCCGTGTGTGGCAGCGTCAGTAAGTGGACCTTCCTCGGGCCTGGCCGCCTTTCATCTCTCGCCACTGATCTGCCCTCTGTCGCAGACTGGCCTCCCCGGTCCCCGGGAACGGGTCTGTTGCTACACTAACCGCGTCTCTGTGCGCTCCTCTAACTGCCCGGCGTCTCCTCCCGTCTGTTCGGCCCCCGAGCGCCCGTCTCCGTCTGCCTCCACTAGAGCATGGCCCTGGATGTGTCCTTTCCCTCGCTGTCCCGGAGGGACTTCTTCCGAGTGCCTCCCTGTCAGCCAGGCTGGAGTCACCGTCTTGTCCTTCTCACGTGTTTCTGCACATGTGTACCTCCGTGTGTGTCCGTGCACCTGTGTGTCCGGGTCTGTGCATGAGCGGTGCGTGTGCAAGCGAGGCTTACCCCCCGCTGGAAGCCTGCCTGGTGCCGCCTCGCTTTGTCATCGTGGGGGTCTTTGAGTGATTTTTGTGACACGCGACTTTTATGGTGGCAGCAGAGAATGGGATTGAATTGAGCGTGTGCCCTTCAGATGCCCGAGGACAGAAAGGCCCCAGGGCCCCCCACTTGCAGTATCCATTTGTCAGTGTCTTCCCTTGGAAACCGAAGAAAACTCTTCACTTAGCACTAGAAACCTTGAATGGCCAGAGACCCGGGGACTGAAATTTTTCAAAGCCTTCTCTCCCCAAACTTTCAGCTTTTCCTAAGTCCGGGGCATAAATGCATGAAGTGACAGTGACTTAAATGTGAGATGAAACTTCTTCCCACAGAGGTAGTACTTAGGAGGTAACGGACCGGACATATGGGACTTCTTTCTGTTCTTCTTAGCAGCCTTCCATGTTCCTGGAAGTCCCAATTTTATTTATTGACTCTTGTTCATCAGTAGGAGATTTGAACCTACTGAAGAAATTAATGACTCAGCTCGAGAAATTAAAGATTAAGCTCAGGAGCTGTGCATTTCTTCTTTGAGAGACTCCTGCCTTTTCTCCCTTGTTTTCATGAGGGTGACAACTACCATTTCCTGCCTGGGATTCCTAGGGATTATATAAAATTTTCCGCTGTGATCATAGGCTTACGCTAAACAACAAAAGGACCTGCCCCATGAAGACCTTCTATTGTGAAGGCCAGTATCTAAGTGGAATCAAATGGAACAGTTCCTATTGGTCTCCTGTGTAAGGGATGACTCCATTTCTATCATGTGTGAGAACAGGTGTAGGAACTGGTAACCCCAAGGGCTTCTTCTCTGGCTGCCATTGGAAGATTGTAGCTTCTAGCTCAAAAGACTCCTTTCTTCGGTTTCAAACAAAGAAGTTAATTAGGTCAGGTAATGTGGAACACAATAGGGGATTCTGTTGCCTGGAGCCTCTTGAACAAAGGACTTTTGTTACCGAGATTCTAACTGGCTTAGCTGCTGAGGAGGTTTCTTGGCAGATTTCCAACTTTTTTCTCCATTTCCCTAAGGTGGATTTACTCTTTGGAATATAAATGGTGTGTGTGTATGCATGCACATGTAATAAGAGAGAGGGTTTTTTTTTTTTTTTAATTACCAGCACTGAGGAATTTGCCTTGAGTTAGAAATTATCCCCCCCCGCCCCCCAAAACACTACCACAGCCCATACGCACACCCTCTCCATTTCATCAGTCTGATTTGACTCAGACTGGGAGTGAGCTGTGGGCACCACCACCACAGGTGAGTCGGAGCCTCTGGAGGTGCCCTGGACGGCACACCTTTTGCCAAGAGCTTTGCAAAAGGTAGAGACTCCCAACAAAGGTGTCATGGGTCAGCCAGGCAGTCCATATTCGTTTCAGGGGAGGCAGGTTATAGGATAATTACCAAGAAAGCAAACATGACAAGCTAAATGTCGGTCAGGAGGGTGGACAGTAAAGCAACAAATGGCCGGAGCTGCAAGCTGGAGGTGCCCTGTGAATGGGTGAACGGAGTGGATCCCTGGGAGTTGGTGATGCTTGGCGCTAAGGAGAGAGAATGGCAGCTGGAAATGCTCAACAGGTTACTTGGAAGTGCTATTGGAAACAAAATACACCCAACACGCTAAGGTATCCCTGCAGAAATAGATCTCCTGTGTTGATGTTTACTTTGGTCCCCTGCTAGGGCCCAGCCTCACTGTATTTGTTTAGTTATGTTTTTAATCCAATGTTTCTGTTTTTGTTTTTGTTTTTCCCTTTGGTCAATGGAATCATGTAAGTTGCAACCATCATTCCCATGTTTCTATTTTTATTTTTAGTTATGTTCTCTTATTTTCTCCATAGTGTCCCAAAGTTTACTCAAGACAACCCAGGAACCTCTTCCCCAAGATGCTGTCAAACGTATGTTGTCATTCACGGGAGGGGGTTGGGGGGTGGAGGAAGTAGTCCAGTGCATGGCTGGATTATAACTCCAGCATCATCTTTGCATGGTTTTGTGTTTCTCGAACACCTGTCTTTCCATAAAATGTTTATTTCTGTTGCTTTGCTTTGTAATTATGTCCAATCCTGCCACACAACTTCAGACACTGGGCAAAGAGCATTGACTCAACTTCTGTTTCTGATCAGTTTTTTCCTGAAATTCAGTATGGTTCTATTATGTATAGTATATATGATTGTGTTTTATTTGGCATCACCGTTTTATTTCCTAAAGCTGTCAAGATTTAACAGTTTAACAAGAGGCCACATACATAAAAATGACTCGTTTCCCAGAAAAATAGATAATATGCATGCATTGTACTAACTCCATGGATTAATGTGTTTGCACAGGCTTCAGCTATGTGTTGTAAGGCACATGTTAAGCCTTAGGAAGTGAAAGACCACCTCTAGATTTCCTAACCACCTCTTCTTCCTCTCCCTGAATGTTCTGCTGGGACAGAAATGTCTGACTTTAGGCTTTATCATAAGGTTGTAGAAAAAAGATTCATCTAAAGAAATCTTGCATCAACCAATCTTAGAGTGTCTGGGTTTTGAGATGATTCCACTTGGCATATCAGTCTCGCTTGGTTTTCAGATGTAATGTTAAACACACAGTACTATTTTAAAATGCGGATTATATCCAAGAATAGATTTCTGCATCGTTAAGTTAGGGATGATATACACACACTATTGAGGCTGATGGTTGTTGGAAAAAGAGATAACAATTTCAGTTGTAGCTCAGTTATAATGAAATTAGCATATATGTACATTATCCTGAAAAAAACCTGGTCTCCAAATTGGTTTCTTTAAAAAATAAAAATAAGAAGTATGTGGCACCTGGGTGGCTTAGTCAGTTAAGCATTTGATTCTAGATTTTGGCTCAGGTCATGATCTATCTCATGGGTCATGGGATCAAGCCTCTCGTGGGGCTCCACGCTCAGCAAAGAGTCTGCTTCTCTCCTTCTCCTTCTATCTCTGCCCGTCTACGTGCATCCATTCTCTCTCTAAAATAAATAAATCTTAAAAAAAATAAATAGGATAAGTAATAGAGAATTATGTAATTTACAAACAATTTCTCCATCAACCATAAAGTTTTTTCTTTTTTATAGTCACCATAAGATTCTAATTCATTCACTTTATATCCAACTTTTGAAGGATGTGGGGGTTTCACTACTACAGTCAACATATTTTCTCTGATTGTGACAGCATTTTTTTTCCAACATCGAAAGCATGACAAGTGAGTAGACACAGAGGATTAGAGAAAACTGGGTATTACACTGTAGGATTAATAATATATTGATCTTTGTGGCAGGTTGCAATTTACCAGGCATTTTCTCGGATCACTTATTTTTCTCAGAAGCACTTTGTGGGCATTTTCTTCATGTCCTTTATACATAGGATAAAATGAGGCCATGAGAGCCATCAAACGTGGCAGGACCAGCTTTAAAACATAAAAAATCTTGTGGCTTTACACTGTACTCCATATGGCCAAGGATTTGGTTCTGTTTCTTAGGTTAGAAAAATTACATTTGAAAAAAAAATTACATTTGAAGTTCACAGCACGTTTTAGGAATACAGAAAATAACAGAGGGTTCACAGCACGTTTTAGGAATACAGAAAATAACAGAGGAAGAATATGAAAAACTTTTTTCTAAATGCCTCAATAAATGAAATATCTTTCCCCTATTTGTAAAAAAATTCATTTTATTAGTTAGCAGAAATGAATGTTATTTGATGAACTTATTTTCATGTGGGGTGCCTGGGTGGCTCAGTTGGTTAAGTGTCCGACTCAATTTCGACTCAGGTGATGATCTCAGTGTTGTGAGATCGAGCCCCACATCGGGTTCTGTGCTCCCTCTCCCTCTGTGCTTGCCCCCGCTCCTACGTGGGCTCTCTCTCTCAAATAAATAAAATCTTTAAGAAATATATTTTTTAAAGCTGTTTTTATTTTCATGAAGTTCTTAAGTCCTCAGCTTTTTCAAACAGACCTTGAAAATCTCTCATAATTTTCTCTTTCCCAGTAATATCATCCAACTACTTGTAGTGTATTTGGGATCGTGACACCTTTCCATTCTAGGAGGGTGAAATGATTTTGGCAGCTCTATTTTCTTGTCTACCTACAGAGACTATTCATCACAGCAAGTGTAGGGTTCTGCAGTACTGGTACAAACAGACTAGAGAAAGCATATAATTTCTAGTTATTTATAGCCTGTGCAGTGATGCTCTCTTATTTATAGCAGAGTAACACATATGAATTAAAAGAAGTCACGGTCATCTGGAGGTTAAATGCAGATAGCAGGATGTAGTCAGAAATGAACCCAAGGAGAAGGTGAACAAGACCATATGATTTGGTAAGCTGGGCTTGCACTTGGCTCCTTCACCAACCTAGGGCTTCATTGGAGGGTCCCTCTTCACCAGAGTGATCGGTTTTATGGGTTTCTCAGTTTGAGTTACATCTAGTCAAATAATAAATATGAAATGAAAAGGCTCCTCAGTTAAACTATGTAACATTGCACATGTGGAGAAAATCTCTGATGGTCTACATTATAAATACAGTAATTTTCCCATCAAAATGTATTATAATCATGTATTTCTAGATTTTAAATCTTTGTCATAAAAACCAATTTTGAGTATTGCAGTGTTAAGGAACACTGATTTTTTGTTTATATTTAGTTGTAGATAAGCATCTAAACCGTGGATAAAGAGGATAGAGATAAGAGGCTCTGGAGCTTTCATTTTACTCATAAACTTGTGGATTTGAATCCTTTATAAAATCTCTTTGCTGTTTGAGATAAAGTATCTGATGGGACCCGAATTGTTTCTGACATTAATTTTGTATTGTCCATTTGGATTTGTGAATAGTAAGATTAGTACATAAATATTTATTGCTTAGTTTATATTTCAAATATGAGAGAATGACTGTGTTTTTATCTAGCGTCTTCCTGTCAGATTGCATCTCAAAAGGCAAACAGACTGAGTCTTCATGGCATTTAATGTCACAAAGAGCCATCGTGCCAGGAGTTAGTCAGCTGACTGTACCAAAGATGTGGCCCTAGGGAACGACAAATGACCCCTCTTTGGCTCTCTTCTTGCAGTGGCACAGACAGTATTAAAACCCAGGTCGCTCAACCTTGACACTATTGATGCTTGGGACTAGGTAATTCGTTCTTGGGATGCTGTCCTGTATATGGAGGATGTTCAGCAGCGTGTTTAGCCTCTACCCACTAGATGCCAGTGATACCACCTCAACTGTGCTAACTTCAGCTGTCTCCAGACTTTGCCAAATTGTGTCCTGAGGCAAGGAAGGGCAAAATCACCCCCCGTTGAGAGCCTCTGATCTAGACTTCTGGTGAGCCCACATCGGATTCAAAGATAGAACCGGACTGGTATAAACAGGCACACTTTCCAGGAACTTGAGGGCCTGTCGACATGTTGAAGTTCAGAAGCCTCCAGTTCTTGACAGATGTTAATGAAATTGAATTTGTTAGGCCACCCTCCTAGTTCTCAATGTGTACAAGATAGGGTAGAAACTGCTGTGCCAACTGTACGGTAGTTAGAGGTCTCCTAGCTGTTCTACTCTAATGTGAGTGCTACTGGGCACACAGACTAAACCAGCAAACCCCCGGGTTGGAAGTTGCATGTTCCCCCGTGTACTACCACCTCCTTCTCTGTTTCCTCTTAGTTTCACGGAATCCCAGCATATGCTAGAGAACAGCCATCTGTAGTGATGCCACCTGGCCTTGCCACACAGATCGCTTGGCATCTAAGCTGTACCTTGGAATCGTGTTTATGGCCTTAGGGTTTCTGCAAAGGCTAGATCTGGCCTCATGCAGGATCCAGAAGGGGAAAAGACTTCTACTCACATCAAAGTGGTCGAAATACCAGGAGAATAGACTAATACACTTCCAGAGAATCTAAAAATAATGAGGACATATCAAATCAGGCCAAATCACCATCCCCAAGTCCTGAGGCTGCTACCTGAGAGGCTCACAATTTGCAAACTCACTGTGCAGCCTTTGAATGGAATGTGCCACCTTCACCCCAGAGTTGTCTTATCTGGTCCGAGGCAGTCTTTGGCCAGACTTGACCCATTGTTCTCAATCACACCGTACTTCTTCTTTTTGATTACAAAGTAGCAAATATTAGTTCCCATTAGCACATTCTCGAATACTAACGGAACTATGATATTTTTATAAAACTGCCAAGTATTATTAATAGTAATTAAAATCATTAAAAAGATGTGGGAGTGCATTGAATTACATGTCACATCAGTGACAGTAAAATCTATTAGATTGACATGTATGAGAAGCCACATCTCCGTTATTGAGAAATGATCAGAATGAAAAATGGCTTTTTCCTTGAAGCTCTCATAGGGACAAATCCTAAGATGGACAGGAATTGATTCACTCAGGAAACCAACATTTAAATAAATAAATAAATACTCATTTACTCAGAATAATAAAAAAACTCATTATATTTTTATTAATTATGAACATTATTTGATCAGTTTATTTTCATGAGGGTTGCCTGGGTTGCTCAGTCAGTTAAGTGTCCTACTCTTGATTTCCACTCAGGTTGTGATTTCAGTGTTGTGAGATCGAGCCCCACATCAGGCTTTGTGCCCCCTCTGCCTCTCCCTCTGCCTCTGCCTCTGCCTCTACCCCTGCCCTTGCCCCTGCCCCTACGTGTGCCCTTTCTCTCTCAGATAAATAAGTAAATAAAATCTTCAAGAAATAGATAATTTTTTTTTCATATTCATGAAGTTCTTGTGTCCTCACTTTTCCAAACAGACCTTGAAAATCTCTCCTAATTTTCTCTTTCCCAGTAATATCCTCCAACTACTTGTAGTGTATTTGGGATCATGACACCTTTCTATTCTAGGGGGATGAAGTGATTCCATAAGAGATGAGAGGGTCAATATTTTAGGTTTTGCGGGCCATATGGTCTCTGTTATGCATACTCAACTTGGCAATCATAGCATGAAGGCAGCCACAGACAATAGATCAACAAACATACAGCTGTGCTCCATAAAAAAGACACTATTTATGGGCAGCTGGGTGGCTCAGTGGTTGAGCATCTGCCTTCAGCTCAGGTCGGGATCCCTGAGTCCCGGGATCAAGTACTGCATCAGGATCCCCACAGGGAACCTGCTTCTCCCTCTGCCTGTGTCTCTGCCTCTCTCTGTGTGTCTCTCATGAATAAATAAATAAAATCTTTAAAAAAAAAAAAGAAAAGAAACAACAACAACAACAAAAAACTACTATGTACAAGAAGAGACTGGCACATCAACCTCTGATTTAATAAAGCTGTAACTTCTGAGCTCAAGATATGCTGGTGCTAAGCTGTGTATTTTGAGGGACACCAGCCAAGTAAACCAAGTTCCCTGCTTCCAATAACTTGACAGTTCTATTGATGAGATGAGACCCAGGCATGGGATAGGATTAAGTAACAATATAAAGTAAAATATACAAGTGTAGGGAAAGACTGGTATGGAAGGCCAGAGGAAAATGAAATTGTGTGTGTGTGTGTGTGTGTTTAATGAAATTGGTTTTATCCTTAAGACCTCCATAGAGGTTAACAGCTCTATCTGGCTTTTCCTGTTACAATTTCTTTGAAAGTAGATAATATTGCAGATTTTGACTTTTTGAACAACTCTGACAGATCATCTGTTTCTGAGCCACCATTAATGAAGTTGAGAATAGCTCTTGACACATGGACAGGAAACAGTAACAAGGGTAAGACATTCTGGATGCCAATTATTATTGCTGTTGCTTCACATGTGGTTTTTAGATTCAGACTTGAGGTTGCTCTTAAATTTTGGTGCATTGTGCTGAATCGGATATAGATATAAATAAAAATAACGCCAGCACTCATTCTTTCACACTCCTTTCACATATTTGACAAAATTCCCACATCCAGTTCGTGTCCATAAGACATAAAAAAGAAATGCAGCTTGAGAAGAGTAAACACAGCATAGATTACATTTTTATTACCTTATGTCTGTACGGCGCATTTGATAGTCTGCCAACTATGATCGCACCAACTGTAAAACAAGCGTGAAGCAAGGGCATGGTTGGAATGGAAAGGGCCTTTGTTCTTTTTTCTTTTCTGTTTTTAGAGAGTCTGGAACAATATTTAAGGGTCACATGCTATTTGCTATTTTCACATTACAGGTGGCTCCTCTAACTTGGACTTGGGTGTGATGAATATTTGAGTTTATTTATTTATTTTTTTAATATATGAGTTTAGAACGTGTTAGGGATTTTAGTAATTTTGGAATTAGAGAAATGAAAAGACTTTTTTTTTTACCTTTTCATTAAAATCAGGATCTCCGTCTGCAAGCTCTGCCTTGTTTTGAAATTAAATTTGCACTTAAAATCCTTCTTTATAGGTTTATATTTTACCTGTTTGTGACTTATCCTCATTACCACCTCTCATATAAATCATAACCATTTGAAGTCACACTGTTGCCAGCTGTGTATAAAATAGCATTTTCAATGATAAAGCAATTACTGGTATAGGTCTTAATTTACTTTCATCTTCATTGATAAATTGCCTGACTCCGGATGAAAGGAGACTAAGCAGATTTTCTTGTTAGCATTAGTATGTGGACTAAATGCCATTCATGGGCCTCTGTTTGGGGAAACATTCAGCCTTGTGGTCTGATGTAGATAGTCGGGGTTGTTACTGTTTGAAGGTGGGGTTCTTGCTCCTTTTGTATCCTGAGCCCTTCTTGTCTATAAAATTATGTGTCTCCTAGAAATTAAGGAAATAAGCCAATATCAGAATGACAAGGGCAGTTTTTCATGATGTCTGTAGTGTTTCGACTCCACATTATTGCATCTGGTATGAAAGTATCACTCTGTAGTGATTCTACAGTCAGAACTGAAATGGTCTAAAAATGTGGCATAAGCTTTGATTTATTAGCTGAATTTGATCATGTCTCAGATAGAGAGGTCCTCCAAAAGGGCAAGGGGAGCAGTTTCTACTGCATTCTGATGATACCAGTTCTCACCTTGTTTTGAAGTAACTTTTCCTAAAATTTAGAAAGTTTTCTCAGGGAAATGCTGAATGGAAATGTTGTGTTGGCATCATGTCCCCAGTAATGGTGGTGTACTTTGTGTACAGGAACATTGGGTGCAGCACCAGGGGTCATTAATAAACTGAAAGCAGTGGGGTGCCTGGGTGGCTCAGTCCGTTGTGTGTCTGACTCTTGATTTTTGGCTCGGGTCGAGATCTCAGGGTTATGAGATCAAGCCCCCACGTGGGGCTCCGAGCTGGGTGTGGAGCCTGCTTGGGATTCTCCCTCTCTCCCCCTCACCACCCCCCCCCCACAGTGCCATCTGTCTACCCCCCAAAATAAAATAAATAAAAATTAAAATACACCGAAACAAAGATGTGTGCCCCATCCACCCACCAAAAAAAGGGGCGGGGGGGGGGGGCGGCTATGACAGGTACTAAGATTGCAGCATGAGGTGGAAATGTTGCAACATACATTAGTGCCAAATTGTTAAAACTGAAATGGGCCCTCACACACTTGAAAAGAATTTCTCCCTTGGTATCTGGTTTAGGTAATAAGCATTTTGTGGATGAGAGAGAAGCGAATCTGTGATTCGTCTGAAGTCTGGGGAGAAGGGAAGGGAGCCTTCCACCATCACCCCTCACCCTCTTCTTCCCCATTGTCCCTTAGCAGACAGTGACCCTTTTATTTATTTTTTTTAATATTTTATTTATTTATCTATGAGAGACACACACAGAGAGAGGCAGAGACATAGGCAGAAGGAGAAGCAGGCTCCCTGCAGGGCGCCCGATGTGGGACTCAATCCCTGATCTCTGTACTCTGGGATCAAGCCCCGAGTTGAAGGCAGACGCTCAACTGCTAAGCCACCCAGGCATCCCATTTAAAAAAAAAAAAAAAAAAAAAAAAACGGACTTTAAGATTTTTTTTTTAAGATTTTATTTATTCATGAGAGAGAGAGAGAGACAGAGACACAGGCAGAGGGAGAAGCAGGCCCCATGCAGGGAGCCCAATGTGGGACTCAATCCCGGGTCTCCAGGATCAGGCCCTGGCCTGAAGGCGGCACTAAACCACTGAGCCACCCAGGCTGCCTGACAGTGACCCTTTTAAAGCATCCTATCAGATCTTTCCTTTCCTCAAAACAACTTGCATTGCTTCTTACAGCCTTTACCTGATCTGTCCTTTATTTCCTTCCTCTCTCCCTTGCTCCTTCGGCTCTGGCCACCCTGACCTTGCTTGTCCTAGAATTTTCCATGCACACTCCCCTCTCAGTGCCTTTGTGCTTGTTTCTGAGGCTACCTGCTACATTCCTCCAGCAGGTGACAGGGAAGTGGGGCTTCATCTCTTTGTGTTACACACCTTCTCAGTTAGACCAGCCTGGCCTCTCGCCCGCGCTCCTAACTCTTCCCAGCCCTGCTCTAGTTTTCTTTTTCTCCATAATACAGATCACATTCTAACAATGTGACTTTTTTTTTTTTTTTTTGAGGTGATTGCTTCTCTCACTAGAATATAATGCCACAGGGGTCTTTGTTCTACTCATTGGTTTCTCCCATGTGTCTTACTTTTGGTATGGGTTGTAATACCTGTTAAACAGAGGAATAAAGGAATATACGGGCACATGGTACATCCAAGAAGCCATCTCAGCTTTTCAGATACCTCTGACCTCCCCGGGTTGCAGAAAAGCAAGGATGAAGCTTCTGTGAAAAATATTAGTTGTCCAGAATAGCACTGAATTTTTGGAACTGGAATGTTCACCTTGAGGCAGTAATGTGCTAGGAGTTGGAGCTGCTCTTCTGTAGCATTTGTTTTTGTTCGGTATTACACTTTGATACCCATTCTCAGTTTTGAAAGGTATGTCCTACCATATTTTACAGCTGTTATGTTAACTAAACAAAGACAACCAATATGAAGGTCATTTGGAAAGTTAAAAGCCCACGCATGTGATGCTGCTGTGCTGCTAATGACGAGAGGTTAAAACCCAGAGCTAGAGGTGTTTAATCTTGAATTTTGAGTCTGGTTTTCTGAAAGGGGCATGTATCCGGTAAGCTTCCTTGCAGAAGGCGTAAATGAGGGCATCTGAGCGGGGGCCAAAGGCCAAACGATCATCTAGGTCCATGCTCCGTGCGATCTTTTGCCTGACCCCTGTCTCATAACCCTCCGCCTTCTGAACACTGGGTAGAGGTCACTTGCCAGATAGCATTCAGGGCAGGGACAGCTGTTTGATAGAAAATAGGTTGACAGTATCATAGCAAAGCATGTTTTTTTGCCAGTTCATGTTGTTCATTAACAAAAGCAAATACTTTGCGAGGGATTAGCCCTTTTCTGCTCTAAATATTAAACTTCATAAGCCTTTTCATGGTTTACCTAATCCCAAATTCAGATTTGCTTGTGGGTTAGGGATATGAGGAATTATGTCAAATGCACAATAAATGTAATGGGGCAATTTTTCCCTCTCCCTTCATCTTACACGAGGATGCAAGGGAAGCACCTAGTACAGTGGAGGCTGATAAATTTATTTGGCCAACTTAGAAATGTGAGCCGAGATCACAGCTTCTAAGGAGCCTCAGACGTCTCTGGACAGGATGAACTGTCATATGCTAGCTTAAAAAAAGCACAACAAAAGTAAACCCTCCTGAGGCCAGCTTGTTTCTAGACTTTGTTGTTAAAATGACCTGTGTTTTAAATGACCCACGATAAACAGCTTCCCATTCCCTTGTGCTCTGGAACATACCCACTCCCTTCTCACAGGAAGCACCTTGAAAGGGTACAGACAGAGGGCCACAGGTGTCCTACCACTGCCACTATCCTCATTATCATGCGTCCTGCCGACCATGGACTTCATCACAGCATAGCAGCTGTTCCTGGTGCAGTCATATCTTTAAGAGGCAGAAATATTAGAGAAACAGAAGCCGAGCTTTCTGTACATAATTCCTCCTTAAAAGGTTCTTCCCTTCCTTCCTACCAGCTGCAGGGGAGTGATAATGAAATATTAAATTCCTTTTCAGATATCAAGATGTACCATCATTCTTCTATCTTTGACTGGACAGTGATCTGATTTGCTTGGTCGGTACGAATGCAGGAAAATTTCATGCTAATTGAGATGGAGCGTTAGTATGAACAGCTAAAATGCTTGAATTAAAGATTAAAAGAGAGACGGCTTCCTTTAAAGTCTTCGACGAAAGGCAATAACAAGGCCGCTTACAAGGATTTACTCGAAGAGAAATATTGGATTAAATGGAATAAATCAGTAATACAGTATTTGTATTTATTTCCACGTACCTAAAAAGTTTTAATACTTGGAATATTCTTAATCCTATTAAATATACCTTGCATGCTCATTTCTCTGATATTCTTTTATTCTTAATATTACAAAGCTACATTTTAACAAAGACTAATGAGATTTTACGACTCAGATTTCAGTGTTTATCTCCTTTCCATAAAACAGTACGCAGTGTCTGCATATCATAAGAGTTGGAGAAAACCATACAATTTGCCAACCATAAAAGTTGGGTGGAGAGCTTTCCTACTTATTTGGTAGCTTTTGTAATTCCAGTTTTCAAAGAGGATGCTGTGTCATGGCTATGACACTTAACAGCTGGATGGCCATCTCCATCAATGAAAAGAACCCCAAACATCTCTACATTTTCATTTGTTCAAAATATAAAATATGGTCTGCCTAATTTTGTCATCCTGCCAGATTTCACTACACCAAAAGAACTTTTAACCAAGAGAACTTTTAACTTGTTCTCCTTTAAGCTGTACCAGCAAAGATGAAAAAATGATGAAAACCACAGGAAACAAATTTAAAATGCTAAACATCACTTCCATTTCAAGTGGGGAACATTGATGAAGTTAAATATACTTGCATATTGATTTGCTTGAATTTATGCAGAAAAATACTAGGCTTTGATTCCCTTTTTTTACAAAAAAGGATTTTAAATTGAAAATTATTTCTTGGTCTTAAAAATTAAGGACTCATTTCCAATCATTTGTGGGCCTTTATGTGTGTTATATACCGAAGATCTTATAGAAAAACATCTATTACTTCTCCTGTAGGTGGTATTTCATAGTCCAGTTCTAAATAAAAGTAGCTAATTTTTTCAGTGGCTGCATAAGCTCCAAGATTGGAATGACATGTGACAAGCAAAGGAAAAGAGAAGAGCAGTAACGTGGAGGACCATATGTACCACCCTAACGCATGGAGTAGCCTCTCTTTTTCCCAGGGTGCCTGGTATGCTGGCCTGATACATAAAGAAACAGGGACACAGATGGCTCATGTTATGCCGCTTTTCCAACCTTTTTGCTGCTCAAATACATTGTCACTCATCTGCCACACAGAAGATGGGGGCAGATGCTTTTTAATGTCTGCCCTGTGCCAGTCCCAGACCTGTTGACTTGGTGGAGGCAGAGGGGTGAACACACAAGTATTCTGAAAAATAATCCCAGGAATACGCTCTACCTCCTTCCTTCCACTTGAAGCAACATCTGTGTAGATACCTAAACTGCTCATATATTTTTTAAATAACCATTAAACAGATTAAAGAAGGGAAGAAATCTGAACAAATATTTCTCTTTAAAATTAAAGATAAAATTAAAGATATTATTTAATTACATAACACAAAAGGCTCTGGCTTTGGTTCTAATCTTGAAGCCTTTGGAGTGTGAAGATTCCAGGCGATTTTTTTCCTCAAAGCATGTACAAAAGACATCTTAGAATTTAATTTCAAAATGATTTATCCATAAATACTTCTCATTTAAGTCCTCTTTGGGATATTCTATCTCAAATATAGTAGTCCATAATTAGATAAATATAGTAGTCCATAGTTAGATAAAATCAGTAGGAAAAATACTTAGAACGTTGGTGATATTTGAATAAGCTTTTGAGTAAAACGCTTAATTTGATTTGCCGTGAAAACACCTAATTTCACAGTTTGGGCTGAATGTAATCTACTCTACATCAAAATCTTTTTTCTTTTCCTGTCTTTCTTTTTTTCTTGTAAGCTCAGAAATGCTCTGAATTCTCACTAATCATTATTAATCTTTTGGAAAACTGCTTATATAGGCCATTACAATTCACTTGGCTCAGGAGTAAAAATATTTTTGTTTTATAGTACACTTCAATTTTATGGATATTTATGTTTCCACATAATTTAGCAGTATATGTTGCAACTCAGTCATATTGCTTAGCAGTTTTAGTTGAATTCAAAATAGAAATCACTTTCTTTTTGACAACTAGTGTAATGAAATGGGCCGACTATTGTCAAATTTTGTGATGGCAGAAAGGTGTGATTTCAGAAATGTATTTATTGATATTTACACGGTTTTGGGTAGTATTTCAAACACTTTCTCACAAAAGGTGGCTCTGAAATCAAGCTATCAGAAATACATAGCGTAGAATTTACCTTTACTTTGTTGTGTGGTTATTCAGCAGTATACTGATTTTGAGATTTCTTTGGTTTAAGAATCACAGGATGCGATATTGATAACATATCTTACTTTCAAGATTATAAAAGTTAGTTTAGCAAGGCATAGGGATTTGGGATAAAATGTCTCTATTAAGCACTGCTCTGTGCATGCTTGTTTTGTAAAGAATTTTAAATATAATCACAAAATGGACTGTTCTATAGATTTTCTTTCATCCTCAACTTGGAAGGGGTGAAACATTTGTACCGTGCTGTGAAATGTCTCATGGTGTTCTCTTAAACAGCATTAACCTGTATGTGCTGCTCTACTAAATTCTTTGTTCTGTAGTAAATGGAAAATATGGCTTTCTTTGAAATGATTAGATGTTGTTTCTCTTCTCAAACCTCCTTCTTTTTACTTTATAGTTCCTACAACAGCAGCCAGCACCCCCGATGCCGTTGACAAGTATCTTGAGACACCTGGAGATGAGAATGAACATGCCCATTTCCAGAAAGCCAAAGAGAGGCTGGAAGCCAAGCACCGCGAGCGAATGTCCCAGGTAATGGGACTTCTTCATCCCTTAGATTATTAACAATAAAGGGGAAATCTGAACTTGGCCTCTGCCTCTGAGTCTGCCTAGGGGCCCTATGATTGATGAATGCCTAGGGATGGGAGGGCTCTTTAATTTTATCCAGATCCTTAAAGACGTAAGGTCTTAGTTTAAAACATTTGCTCCATGTTTATCAGCTTGGGGTTTTTAGAATCCTTGAGCATACCACCTAGGAGAGATGCAATTACACTAAGTATAGCAGGATTTTATAAGCACAAATTATATCTGCAACATTCTCTCTGGTTTTATTATTCTGTGTATAATATTTTTATTACAGGTAGCCCTGTAACCATGATGTTGTAAATTAAAATTCCATAAAATGATCTGCAGTAAAGATGAATATTTTTTATTAGGTGCCAAAGTATTATGACTTTGAACCTCACATTTCTTCCAAAGCTAATTCATGGGGCCATAGGAACTTAAAAGCAGTATTGAATCATAATGATCACATTATCTTTTTCATAAACAATCAATAATACAACAGTGGTTCGAGACTGTGGCTTCCCACTCTAGAACAAAGCAATATAAGAAACGCAAAAGATGGCATTTGTAACTAGAAGCTTTCTCGCTCTTGGTACAATGCATGAAAAAACCCTGGCTTTTGTTTTGGGTTCGGGTTGTTTTGTTTTGTTTTTGGGGTTGTTTTCTTTTTTAGCAGATTTCTTTATGAAACAATTTGAAAAATTTGTTCAAAACCTGGCTAATTTATATCTAATAATATCAACTACAATTTCTGATATGTCTATACCAGGTGCTGGGTATTATATTTATTAAAAATAAATAATACTGATTTTAGCCCTTTTTTCAGATCCTTCCTTCCTTCCTTCCTTCCACAAATATATATCAACACTTCCTTACCAGTCACTGCCTAACTTGTAGACTACAATTCAGAGTGAAAAAACAAAAGGAAAAGTTTAAGGAAACATAAATGAGTGAATGAGGAAAACTCTCGGGTCAAAGTCAACCATTCCTTTTTTTAGTGTTAATATTCTGTGGTAAATATCAAAGCATTGCTGATTTCGTAATTTTTAGCACAAATGCAAGTTTTTGTAATAGACCTTAAATAGGATTCATGGATTAGTCTGCCATATATTCTCTAAGCTCACAGAAAGTCTTTAAAAGATCACATTAATTATGGGTTTTAATTTTTTATATTTTCTGTTGTTTTGACAACTGAGGCCTTAACCAACTCTAGAAAGACAGCCCCTCCCAAAATTAGCCAGTTCCTAGAGGTTTCAAATGACTGGCCTTCAGGCACACCTTTCATAGTCAAACCAACCTCTCCAAAGCCCCAAACCCCCAAATATGGTCTTTATCTGTCTCTTACACTCTGACCCACTATCCACCTGCTCTGCTCACTTCAGGGCTAGGTACCAGATATCTAGGGACAGCCCCTATACCCCAGAGCCTACCAGAATTGTTCAAACTAGCCAAATTTAGCTGTCTCTCTTCTTGAGAACTATGTGTGAATAATAATCTTTTCAATGCCATCTATCTCCTATTGATATGTCTATATCCTATTGACCTCCCCATAGCTAAATATACTAAAACCGGTTTATTTATTTTTATTTTTTTATTTTTTAATAAAACCTGTATTTTAAAACAGAACTCAGAACTGCTAATGTATCTAGAAAGATACAACACAATTACTTTTTTTTTTTTAAGATGAGTGACCATAATGCTTGAATCTATTTTGGAGTAATAACAAGTGGGGGTACAGGGAAGTTAAAATACTTTGGCTCTGGAATAAAATGTGCAGTTATAGTTGTTGGCCATGAGGAAAACCTAAAAAAGCAAGTTGAACCAGAAAGCTTGGGAGAGTGGAATAGTGAGGTTTCACCTGAAGGCAATTCTTCTGAAAAACAGGATCTTTCATTAGGAAAAACACATGCTGTATATAATCACTGTTAGGGAAGCATAGGATGACTTTGAGTCATATTTATTGCCACTGAAACAGCATCTTTTAAACTTAAATCCTATCTCACTGTTTGCTTCTGAAGCTTTTTGAGCCTTCTCACTGGCTGCAAATTCCATTTCAGAGGCAATTAATTCCATTAAAATAATAATAATAATAATAATAATAATAATAATAATAAAACACTGAAAGGTCCACCTGGCATCTCCAGTGCCAAGTGACTTATTAGTGATTTTTTTGATATACGTGTCAGTTTCAGATAGTCTAGATCTCTCCAGAATAGCAATTTAGTGTTAGTTTAGCACATCTACTTAACCCATGACTTAGTTCATACATATCTTTACGAGGTTTCTTCATCTTTTTATTCATTGTATCTGAGATAACTTAAGAGATGTTATCCTAGAGCAGAGAATGCGGTCTGCTAATTCTAGTGGTCACAGGAAAGAGATGCCTGAGATTAACATTTATCTTCATAATCTGTGGTACTGGATTCTGAAGACTATTTGCCTTTGAACTTGCCTGCCTGCCTCTTAAATCTCTATGTATTAGTTGTCATTTTCTCTACATGAAATAGCCAACTCTTTGAAGATCTATAAATTCAATGATACTGATAGTTTTGTTCATGCAATAGGAGATTGCTTTACAAGAATATCTGGAGCAACCTGAGCATTTTAATTGACTTTTATTGTAATTTTTGTTACTATTTGTTTTCTTATAAATGCAGAGATTTGGGTTTTGGGGTTTGTTAGTTCTGGCATTTGGGGGTTTTGGTATTTGGTTGTTGGGTGTCATGATAACTAATCTTGTAGATTTCTGTTGCCATGTTTTGAATAGTGTCTAGCAAATATACAATTCTGAATAGTCTTTAATAATATATTTCTATGTCCTATAATAATTATATATATATTAGTTATGAATTTAACAGTTGTAATATATCCATAATTTTCATTTTACAGTTGAAAAGTCAAATGAAAAAAAATTATTAAATTTGTTATTTTCAAGATAAGCATCAACATCTTAGGAACTGTCCTTATCCTGTTACCAAATATAAAGAAACTTAGCTCACCTATTGATTTTCCATTGAATAATTGTATATGATTATATATGGCTTATATAAAATTATATACAGAATTATATATTTATAGATAAATATGAGTACATATTCATATAATTATTTACATGGATATATAAGCATATAAATTATATATAATGTATATGTGATTTTTATATTTTATAATAGCAAATTGGGCCATAGGACATAAAAGCATGGTCTTTAAAGCCACAAAGATCTTGGTTTATATCCTTCCTTCTCCATTTTTTTTTTCCTCCATGACCTTGAGCAGATAACTTAACCTGGTCCATAAGATGAAGATCCCTATGACTAATCTCACAGATTTTGTAAAGCACTTAATACAGGGTCTGCTACCTAGGAGATCTGCTGTAATGTTATCTATTATGGGGCCATTGTGGCTAATTGGTAGCCATTGTTCAGAGAGATGTTGAGCCTATAGTGTGGTATGTGTTTATCTTGCATTAAATAGGCCTAGTGTGATGGTATCAGTGAATTGTTTTATTTGTGAGGCTAGAGGATATTGTTGAATTGCTCTGAAAATCACATTTGATTTCCTATTATAATCATGTTTATTTTCAAGTCATTAGACAAAAAAATCTCTCTAAGTGTTCCATGTGTCTCCCCAGCTCAAAGTTTATAGGCCAGGTTCTGAATGTGCAAGGTGGGATGGTAAAATGCAAAGATAATAAGGAAATCAGTTTTCACATTCCAGTAAGACATTTGGCTTCTTTCTCAAACTAATTTTGAGATTCCTTGCCTGAAGAGTTCATGGTAAAGTACTGCCACTGTGAACATTCTCAGAGCAGGAAATTGAAATATTTTTATTGCAAGCCTTATCTCATCCATAAGGCAGCGGTAGTCTTCAGTGACCCCCTCCATACAGGTGCCCTTCATGAACTCCTGCAGACACTAAAGCGTCCAGGATACTATGTTTCGTTTCTTTTGTTTTCTGTTCTTATTCACAGCAGTGGGGCTTTGTTACAATTTTGTTGTGACCTTTTTTGGTTTTTATGTGCTCTTCAAGTATGGTAGAAAATACACTCCATTCTTTACTCTCCATAATTAAAAAAAAAAAAAAAAAAAAAAAAAAACCAGCACGAGGAAGCTAGTCTTGTATTCTATGTATCCTGTACAGCAAATTAATGCTAGTAGATAATAAAATACCTAAATAAAAACCCACATGGTGATTTTCTGTGATTATTATCCCATTGAAATTATCTATCAATAGTTTTTTATTCCAAGTCTCTTTTTTTTTTATTTTGAAGAATGTCAGAAAAATCGATTCCTTACAAATAAATATCTATAAATAATATACTCTTGTAGTACAGAAATCAGGTTCTCTTATGCCTTGGATGTCTCAAAGTGTGCAAGTACACATCTGCCAGTAGACCATTACACTGCTCACTTCATCTGTCATTTCTTTATTTTATCTGGCTCAGTTATGAGTTGCACTTAAAAAGCTCAGCTTGATAGCAAGGAGTACACAGGAAAGGGAAAGCAGCCATAGGTGGTTAAGAATCTAGTATCATTTCATTTCAACAACATGCACAGCTGCAGACTTTGCATTCAGGTCAGTGAATGAACCTGTCTCAGGGTAATCCTGGGTAAACTGCAAGGATGAGAAGAGGAAACTTTCTTCTCCTACCACACAGATTAGCCTGGTTACTAAATTAGCATAACTTGCCAAAAATATGTTTTGCTACACTCAGAACATTATCATGTGTATTGTCTTGGAATTTCTAGAGGTACTTAGGGTATTCTTTGCTGTTCATGATGGGGACTGGTGAGCAAAAGTCCCTCATTACCCATCAGTGGGGTGGATCTGAGGATTTCTGACGAAGGAAATCTTTTTTCCTTCCTCCATTATATACTACTTTTTTGATAGTATGTTCATGGCATGTGTACACATGTATAAAATGTTCTTGCCTTCCCTCGCTTTACTGTTTGAAAAATACGCAGTTTGAGGGGCACCTGGTTGGCTTAGTGGTTGAGCATCTGCCTTTGGCTCAGGTTGTGATCCCAAGGTCCTGGGATTGAGTCCCATATCAGGCTCCCTATGAGGAGCCTGCTTCCCCCTCTGCTTGTGTTTCTGCCACTCTCTGTTTCTCATGAATAAATAAAATCTTAAAAAAAAATACACAGTTTGAAATTTTATAACTTACTTTCACAAAAGATTAAAACTAATGTGTTCAATTTAATGATGGAAATCCTTGTTCTATATATATATATGTATATATACGTGTGTGTGTGGCTCTGAATCGTTGACATTTGTGCACATCAAACAAAATGGCTTTTAGCCATTTCTGAGGAAAAGAAAAAAGGACCAACTTTGTTTCAAAGCGCCACATTCTTCCAATAAGTGTGAGCATTTATGTTTAATATGCTGTTATGATAGATGATTTCCATCTAAGGGAGGTCAAAGAAAAATAGTTTGGAGATAGGACTGGAATGTGATCAGCTTTTGAAATGTTTAAAATGTCAAATACAGAAAGAAAATAATCTCTCATTAAATATAAATTGGAAAAAAAGAACTGACTGTATTAAATTCCAATGTTTTCTCGTTTTATAGGTCATGCGAGAATGGGAAGAGGCAGAACGACAAGCCAAGAACTTGCCTAAGGCCGACAAGAAAGCAGTTATTCAGGTAAAACCCAGGCCGGTTCTCTACCAGGCAGCATAGGCCTATAAATTTTCCAGCATCTCTGGAACCTTCTGGGTGATTGTTCATATTCCAGTCAATCTGGACTATGGCTTATCATTGTCCAGTAATTCCATTTCTTAAACCTTTCCTTGTATTTGCTTTTAATTAGCTCAAGTTATAATTCATTTCCATAAAACGTACATTGTTCCATGCACTCTCTTCTTTATCAAAAATATGTCTTTTTGGTTGTCAAAATCTGCTGCTACTTCTTCCCCAGGCAAAAATTACATCATGATTAGAATTTGTGCTGGGAACTCTTTTCTCAAAACTACCTAAAAGTAAACAGTGAGATTCTCATGGTCATTTTCTGAAATTCAAGGACTTTGAGTAAAAGAGAATTTTTTTTTTCAATTTGTAATGGAATTTAGAGTTTTAAGAGCACAGAAGTTTATCCTATGTTATGGCTAGTCAAATCGGTCTTCGGGGGCCATATAAAATCATGATTTACAGTGAGCAATCAGGTTTAGGATGGAGTACAAGAAAGGGAGGAAACCCATAAAACATGCTGAATTACTCAAAATGTTGGAAAGACTATAAATCTTTTAGTAAAATGAAATATGATGCCCTTTGGAAATTCTTGAATTAGCCCATCCTATTCGTTGGGCTCCCGATTGACACGTGTTTGTATTTGCCATGGCAGCATTTCCAGGAGAAGGTGGAGTCTCTGGAACAAGAAGCAGCCAATGAGAGGCAGCAGCTGGTGGAGACGCACATGGCCCGAGTGGAAGCCATGCTCAATGACCGCCGCCGCCTGGCTCTGGAGAATTACATCACTGCTCTGCAAGCGGTCCCACCCCGGGTAGGTCACCCCCAGGCTTCCTTCCACAACTCCCTTTTAGACACAGCACAGACAGGAGGCCATGAGAAAGAAATCTAAGTATTATGAGCCCCTCAGCTCATCTTGTCTTGAAGGTTAGGGGGTCATGGGGTGGCTGCCTGCATGAGGTCATCTGAGCACCAATGACACTCACACCCTTCCACAGAGCAGTCAGACAGGCTCCCCAGTGACTCAGAATGCGAGACCTGACCCAAGTTGACACACCTGGGATGGTGACATTTCATGGGACAGCTGAAGTCAGGAAACTATGAAAGCTGGCAGGACTCACTTAGAACCAAAGCCCCATTTCCCTATCTAATGAACTATAACTGAGAGTCATGAAAAGTTGAGATGTGACCAAGTTCTAAGGATTTTTAATGTAATAATAGGAACTAGAACTCAAGTTTCCTGCTCAGAGCAGCAGCCATATCCTCTGGAGGGAAGCCCTCGTCAGTCATGGTGTCACCTTATGTCAGGAGGGATCAAGAGGCTTTATTTGAGGCTTTCAGCAGTGAATGCCCAGAAAGGCTTACCAAGCAATGCAAGCAGATCTCCTCAATGAGGTTTCATGGGAGAGTTTACTTTGGACATAAGAAACCTGCTGAGCACGAGTGTGTGTGTGTGTTATGTCCATTCGTTCTATCCGTTATTGAGCAAAAGATATTAAAATCTCTGACATTTTCTCATGTGGTGCTCTCAGGTTTTGCTTTTTGTATTTTGAGGCTTTGTTTTTAAGCACACAAACATTGGGAGCGGTTATGTCCTCCTTTACCCTCATACCTCCTCATATCATTATGAAATGCCTCCTTCTTCCTGGTAATATTTTTTGCTCTGAAGTTACTGTGTCTAATATTAAAGCTATTTCAGCTTTGTTTTGATTAATATTACCATAGCATATCATTTTTCATCCTTATACTTCTGCTTAACCTATCTGTCTTTATATTTGAGGTGCATTTCTTATAGGCATCATATGGTTGAATCTTGCCTTTTAATCGAGAAGACCATTGCATGAAGTTATTGATATAATTATACCTAAGTCTGTCATCTGGCTGTGTTTCCTATTTGTTCCATCTGTTCTTTGTCCCCTTTTGCTGCTGTTTTTTTTTTTTTTTTTTTTTTACAACTTTTGCTTGCACCAACAGAATGTTTTTTAGGATTTTCTTCTGTGCCCTTTGTAAGGTTTTTAGTGTTAACTCTTTATTTTGCTATTTTAGTGTTTTCCTTAGGATTTTAGAAAATTTTTCTAACACTTCACAATATTATACCAGTACAAGTGATACTATGCCACTTCACATATATTACAAGAACCTCATACTCAAACTCTTCCATTTCTTCTTTCCCAGTCTGGGCTGTTGTTGTCATACTTTTTGCATTCTACAATATTGTTAATTTTCTTTTAAATAGTTTTTTAAAGAGTTTTACATAGTAAGAAAAATATTTACCATTTCCCCTGGTGTTCTTTATTCTTCGTGTAGATCCATATGGAATCCTTTTCCTTCTACCCAGAGGACTTCTTTAAAAAGTTTTTTTTTAATGCATGTAGATTGGTGAAGAATTCTTTTGCTTGGGTGGTGTTACCTGAAAAGATCTTTATTTCACCTTTGTTTTTGAAAGACATTTTTGCTGGGTATAGAATTTTCAGATGAAATTTTCTTCTTCAGCTACTTTAATGATGTTCCATTGCCTTATTTTTGTTGTTTCCCACATGAATGCTTATATCCTTTATCTCTGTAAATAATATATCCTATTATTATTATTATTATTATTATTATTATTATTATTATTATTGACAGGGGCGAGTGAGCAGAGGGAGAGAGAGAATCTTAAGCAACCTCCACACCCAGCACAGAGCCCAATACAGGGCTTGATCTCATGACCCTGAGATCATGACCTGAGTAGAAATCAAGAGTCAGTTGCTTAACCAGCTGAACCACCCAGGCACCCCTCCCCTTTTTTGTTTAATCTAACTGCTCTGAAGATTTTCTCTTTATCACCAGTTTCAAGTAATTTGATTATGATGTATATCAATCAGCCATTAATCACATCATGCTTATTTTTCATCTCATACATTTCATATCTAGAAGTTTAGTCTGGTTTTTGTTTGTTTTCATTTACTCTGTTTCTTAAGTTTTTGAACCTATGGAATGCATTATGTATAGTAACTTTTACTATCTTGGGTTGCCACCTCTAAGATCTGCATCAGCTTTGGATCAATTTTGATTTTTTTTCATTATATATGCTCCTTCATCATTTCATACCTAGTACTTTTTTATTGGCTGTCAGACATCATGAACTTTACCTTGTTGAGTGCTAGATACTTTTGTATACCTCTGTTCTTAGCTTTGTTCTGCAGTGTTTTTGAATTACTCAGAAATAGTTTGATCCTTTTTGGGTTTTGCTTTTAAGACTTGTTAGGTGGGAAAAACAAAAAAAAAGACTTGTTAGGTGGGATCAGAGCAGTTATCAGTTGATGGCTCCTGGTTCTCCAGTAGGAGGTTAGGATCCTCTTGAGTAATCCAGAATACTGTTTTCCCATCTGGAAACAAGTCCTCTTTCTGACCTGTATAAATACCAGGCATGGTTGCCTCTAATCCTTTTGAATGTATTTTTTCTCCCCATGGCCTCATTTGGATTATTTTACTTGCATACCCTGATAATTACTCAGCTACTATCTCAACAGGGGCATTACATGCAAATCTGGGCAACTCTGTCCTTCCCAACACTCTCCTGTGACTGCTGGCAGCTCTCATCCCCCTAGATTCTGACTTGACCGTCTTAACTGTGACAGTCCACCAGGCTCCAGCTGGGCTCCTGCATCTGGAGCAACAGCCTAGAAACTCAAAATGACAAGCTTGAAGAGTTGTAGGGTTCGTCTCATTCGTTTCCTCTTTCACAGTGTTCACCACCCATCATCCAAAACATAGTTCTTACAGACAGGTTATGACAAGCAGTCGAGTAAATCTGATTCTCATTACTCCCATCTTGCTGAAAAAGGAGCAGTTTGCATATATTATGTAACTAAACCAAAAAGCCACCCAATTACATTGATTCCTCACATTTTGATTTTTCTTTTTATGCTGACATTACAGCACAGGAAGCTCCGAGGAACCCTAAGAGCTTCTGGTACTCTCATAGATGGTGAAACAGGATTGACCCTGTTCCACCAATGACATCACTGAGATCGAGTGTCTGGTCCAGGGTGACACTGCTATGCTGGTTAATGGACACAGTGGAGCTGCGAATCACAGTTGACCACCACAGTGCCCTCTTACTAGACCACACTTCCTCTCTGAACAAAAAGCTTTTGAAAAAGAATATCACATTAGCATTTTCATTTTCTATTCAGAAAAAAAAAATCTCTGTTTTAGCACTGCACAGTAAAAATTCTGTTTACATGCATTTGGAGAAAAAGTTCCTTGGTTACTCTCTTTTTCTAGAGGACTCGATTTTGGGGTCAGGACCATTGGGATCGTTTGCCAGGGCAGGGCAGAGGGGTGTAGGTGTTGAGCCCAGAATCTTAATTGGTGACATTTAGTGGATTATCACATGTGAAAGTTCAATCTCCAAAGTAGGGTCTTTGCTATGTGGACATCGATAGAGCTAAATAGAAGATGAGAACTGAAAGAAGTCCTTCACAAACAAATACACATTCAGAACCTTCAATTCCACCCCATCTGCCATCATAGGAAAGAGTGATGAAAAGAATGTTTCCCAGAGCTTCCTGTGTTCCCAAAGGAGATCGATTCAGACTGGTCATAATTGTGCTTGTTCTGGGCCTGTCAGTGTCTTCATGTAGAATTAAACATCATGCCTATTTGAAATAAAAATTAAAGACTGGATTAGGGAGAACTATTTTGCCATAAAAAAGAAAATCAGGGCACCTGGGTGGCTTAGAGGTTGAGCGTCTGCCTTTGGCTCAGGTCGTGATTCTGATCGAGTCCCACATCAGGCTCCCTGCAGCTTCTCCCTCTGCCTGTGTCTCTGCCTCTGTGCGTGTGTCTCTCATGAATAAATAAATAAAATCTTAAAAAAAAAAAAATCAGGGACATCAGGGTAGCTTGGTAAGTTAAGTGTCTGCCTTCAGCTCAGGTCATGATCCCAGGGTCCTGGTATCAAGCAAGCAAGCAAGCCCCACATTGGGCTCCCTGCTCAGCAGGGAGTCTGCTTCTCTCTCTGCCTCTCTCCCCACTTGTTCTCTGTCTCTCTCTCTCTGTCTCTCTCAAATAAAAAAATAAAATCTTAAAAAAAGTCAGATTGTTGTTGATTGATCCAAGAAGTCTATCACATTTTTACCTAGAAATGCATAAACCTCTCCCATGTAATAAAAACTGGGGCTGGATAATCATGAGCCTACACTCCTGGCATTACCTGCCATTTTTGTGAAGTTAATAATAAGTGTTTTATTTAAATTTTATTTTGAGTGTTTATTTTAACGCATAGCTTGACATGGCCTTAGCTCTGAACTTTGGAAAAACACAAGAAAATTCTAAGTCCCTTTTTAAGAACTTTTCTGTATTGCTGAAAAATCAAAAACAAAAATCATTTGTGCCAGTTACTGTCTGAGGAATATTGGAGCCACAAACAAATTTTTCGGAGATCTCCATCATACTTAACACAGCGCGTGTAAAATGTGAAATATTCAGTAAATGTTAGTCAAATATGAGGAAATGATGTAGTCAAGTTTTTTCCTGTGGTTTCTACAGCTGATAGCACCTTTAAAATAGCTATCCCATTAACCCTGACCATATTCTACTAACCCCAGCCTTTGCCACATAGGAGTCTGAAACAACATGGATTATTTCCAGTCTTTCTGGGCTCAGATTTAATCCATAATTTTATCTGCATTTTTCAACCTGAGCATGGATGTATTATGTGATGGTGTTTTTGTGCAGCTAGAATTCTTTGCTGTACTATGAATTTCATTTGTGAGTCCCTGTGTCTGTCCTTTATGTTCTAAAATTCCTCTTTCAAGAATTATGTGCCTGCTGGCTGGCTGATCCAGTAAATAGCCTATCTAAAATGCATTGTTTGAATTATACTTAGAATTTTACAATATCCAAAAACTTCCAGTATTATGACAAATAAAACAGTTGTTTCTTCCTCAGGAATAGTTGGTCTTTGCACTCAGGATAAACTCTTAATCTGTGGAGGGCTAATGACTCTTCTAAGGACCAGCCCCTTTAACTTTTTCACTTTCCTTAAAGTTTCCTTTAAGGAAAGTTATCCTTCCCCCACCCAGAAATGTGAAATTCCTCTCCAGAGTTGCATCACACATGATTACTCTTCCATCACACTTGGCTCACTACCAAACCAAGTACAACCTAAAACAAAATTGTCATTATTTAACAATCAGGCATCTACCTATGCTTTTGACTTCTTACCTTCTCGGAGCTCCTATCAGGTAACTTGTGGCCTCATGAAAGATGAGGTAAATCTGATCTGAGCCTTCCTTTTTGTAACTGTCAGGATTCTACTTCTTAGATGGAGAGAAGACAATGATATTGCCTGACTCTGCAAAATTATCTGCAATCTGAAGAGCAGTTAGCCTTAAGCAAGCTCTTGTACAGTTGAACTAAAGGCTAGATAGGAATTTCTGTTTAAAATAAAGCTTCCCATGGTAGGCGTAGGTCTGAAAAAACTCAGGAGCTCCTAATTAGAACTGAAATGTGTTAAAAGATGAGAGATGAGTAACAAAAGCTTTCTTTGTAATTCTGAGATTTTTGGTGTCTTTACAGATACTTATTCTATTTCTTTTTAAGATTTTATTATTCATGACCGACACAGACACACACACACACAGAGAGAGAGAGAGGGGCAGAGACACAGGCAGAGGGAGAAGCAGGCTCCATGCAGGGAGCCTGACGTGGGACTCGATCCCGGGTCTCCAGGATCAGGCCCTTGGCTGAAGGCGGCGCTAAACCACTGAGCCACCCGGGCCACCCCAACAGATACTTATTCTAAATCTCCCATTAGACAACATCTTTATTATCCTGACTGCGACTTTTTTTTTATATATATATTTATTTTTGAGAGAGAGAGAGAGAGACTCAAGCAGGCTGGTTAACTGACTGAGCCACCCGGGTGCCCCCAACCATAATAACTCCAGCATTTTCTATGTGGTAATGAGAATTAGGAAATGTTTTCAAGTCTGTCTGTCTTGTTCATATGCCAGTGGTATTGTGTTGTTTTTTTCACCAGCGTCTCGTGATTGCAGCCATCTTTTCCACACTGAAATTAGTTTTCATGCTTAATATCTGACGCCTCACATTCAGATTCTCAACATTCAGTTGAGGAGGAAGAAAAAAATGGGCACTTTCTTTAACACCAGCACTCTTTCCTTTCTCATTTCTGATTAGTTTGGCCAAATGTTAAGTTTTTTCTGAGATTCTGGAAAACTGCCACATAGCTTTCTTTGGTAGAACATTAAAGTAATGATTTGTGAGATTTCTTATCACACATGACTTCTTACTTTCTTAGAGCTCAGAACATGATTTTGTCCCTAGGTGGAGATTTGGTGCATACATTCTAATGGCAAGGCAAGAAATGTTCAATAAGCAGCAGCAAAATCATTGGAGAAATAAAGGACGGAAATTAATGGATGTGGGCACCTGGGTGGCTCAGTGAGTTAAGCGTCTGCCTTCAGCTCAGGCCATGATCCCAGAGTCCTGGGATCAAGTTCTGCAAAAGGCTCCCTGCTCTACACAGAGGCTTCTCCCTCTGCCCCTCCCCCACCTTCTGCTTGTCTCTTTCTCACAAAAATAAAAAAATAAAAATCTTTTAAAAAAACTAATGGGTGCAGAATTGAGGTGGTTAACTTGGCCATTGTATAAGTTTTCATGTGATATTGAAAACTGCCCATCTCCTTCAAGTCTTCATTTTCTACTGATGACTTCGGGCCAACAAAGAATTGTGAACATTTAGAGAACATATGTAGAGAGCATGTATCTACATGCCAAGGTAAATACGGTACATCTGTACCTCAATATAGTGGATGGTAAATAAGTTAAAAAGTACTTACCTAGTTTTTAATATTGAAAGCACTGAGACAGATGAGTCCCAGGATGTTTAATACATTCTTCCCTCAAACTTTTAATATAACAAAAATTTTGTAGACCTGACCCGAGTGTACTTAAATGCTAAAAGACTGCAAGGTTGAAAATCACCTTGAAGAAATGTAAATAGTCATCTTATACCTTATATATTTACTACTCATGCATTCATCATTCATTTATTTATTTTTAGATGAGATCTATAAAAATTGGTGAGTGAAAAAAGACATTGACTTGAGAGCTTTTAAGGACAGACCCAGTAACAAATGGGTGGAAAGGAAAACAGGAGAATTAGCATTCAGTGAACAAAATTCTATAGACTATGCTGAGTGGTTTGTATGCTGTTTCAGTAAAGCCTCTCAATATGACCTCCTTACCTTGCTTTGACTCTTTACCAGGCTCAATAGACAGATCTTCTAAAGACCCAATGGGAAGTATATAACTAGAGATACTAGCACTTCTCATTTTTAATTGAATTAAAGTAAATAGAAAATTATGAAGTATGGGGGTGCCTGGGTGGCTCAGTCAGTTAAGCATCCAACTCTTGATTTTGGCTCAGGTCATGAAGTCAAGCCCTGCATCAGGCTTTGCACTCAGTGGAGAGTCTGCTTGAGATTCTCTCTTTCCCTCTGCCTCTCCCATCCCATGCTCTCTTGCATGCTCTTTCTCTCTCTAAAAATAAAAAATAGGGTACCTGGGTGGCTCAGTGGTTGAGTGCCTGCCTTTGGCTCAGGTCGTGATCCCAGGATGCTGGGATCAAGTCCTGCATCAGGCTCCTCGCAAAGAGCCTGCTTCTCCCCCTGCTATGTCTCTGCCTCTCTCTTGTGTATGTCTCTCATGAATAAATAAAGTCTTCTTAACAAAAATCTTTTTTTATAAAAGGAAGAAAATTATGAAATATGTAGGAAAGGCATTATCTTGAAAGCTGTCCTGAGCCTCTGAGTCCACATTCATCACCAGATTCCCTCCACAGCAGAGCCCTGCTTCATCACAGCCTTTGAAGTCAGAACAGCTCCTCATCAGACTCATAGTCAAAACATACAGCACTGGGATGTCCTTTCTCATTCCAACATAGGTTGCATTTACAGATTTATATGTGGATATCTGTTTTCATTTTATCCTTCAAAATCAAAACCCACTATGAAAACATAAATATTTTATTTTTTAGACAAATGCATAAAAGCACATTATTTAAGGATCCAGAGGTCATTACCTGTACCTGCCCTTAACCTGCTGGGCATTTTAGGCATTATATGTAGAACAGATAGCAACGAGGGATCTTCTTCTAGAAACACGTATGCACACACACAGAATTACACATGGTTTTCAGAGAGTTCACTCATTTTGTGAAGCTCATCCACTGATTAGTTCAAAGATCCTAAGTTGCATTATTTATATAAGCTTTGTCTCCAGTTTCTTCACATTAAAGTTTCCCCTAGGTCAAGGTGCTGTGGTTGGCGAGAGTATGAGGAAAGGATGAAATTTAAATGTAAATATACATATGTTTGAGCATGGTGTAACCAGTTAGAGGATGTGGGAAGTAAAAATGCCAAAATGCAAGTATGAATATGCAAAATTAGAACATATTGTAACTCTCTTCTAAAAAGTCAAGACTGTATCACAGTTGGCATTTGTCAGGTGATGAGACCATTTGACAAATCTTTGCAAAGGTCTGTGGTATACTTCTAAGCATCCCTTGTTTATGGTTTCTTCTGTACTTCTGTGGGGTTTGCCTTCTGGGTTTTCTTAATCTGTTCATCATTAAGAGCTTCGATGTGATTCACTGCTTGACTGAGCAAGAGTTGAAGACCTGCCATGCAAGTCCAGAGAATTTCTGGCCCTTTGCCCTCAGTTTGGTTGATCTAAGTTCTGTATCCAGTGCATGCTGTAGTTGGTCCAGAAGTGTTGATCCTGGGGTTTGGGTCAGGTCCTGAACTTCAGTTCTGTATGCGCTCTCCACTGATTTTCAGCTGTTGTCTGTGTGACTCTGCTCTCGGTATTCTGACACCAAAGGGGTGAGGCTTTTCCCAAACTTTGACTGCTTCTGACACTAACAACCATCGTTGTAATAGGCCCTACTGGTAAAGGGCTTGGGTGTCCTATTTCAGACTCCAATCCCACGTGTCAGATATTTTCACTCACATTTTTCCTTCTGACCAACCAGCCATGAATCAGAGGTTCCCACGACCCTCTCCTTGGGTTTGATAATTTACTAGTACAACTCACAGAACTCAGGTTAGTGCTTTATTTATCATTAGCAACTTACTGTAAGGGACACAACCAGGAATAGCCAGATGGGAGCAATACATGGGGCCAGGTATGAGGGAAGGGGTGTGGAGCTTGCCGGCCCTCTTTGTGACCTCGTTGTGTTCACCAGCTGGGAAGCTGTCCTGAACCCCATGGTAAGGGGTTTTTTTATGGGAGTTTCATTAGGTAGGCATGACTGATTAAATCCCTGGTCACTAGTGACTGAATTCAATCTCTAGTCCCTCTCCCCTCCCTGGAGGACAGAGGATGAGGCTGAAAGTTCCAGCCACCACCCTCTCAGAGTCACTGGGCTAGCCTACCAGAGACAACTCTTTATCACTTCAAGTGTCCAAAGGCTCTTGTGACAGGAACCAGGGGTGAAAGGATGAAGACTGAATATTCTGACAAAAGATGCTCCTGTCACCCGTGTCACTCAGGAAATGACAAGAGTTTTAGGAGCTCTGTGTCAAAGGATTGGGAAAAAGACCAAGTATATATTCCTTATGAAGTCACGGTACCCCAAATCAGTTCTTTCTGAGAGCTAACAAAATATCCTGGAAAAAAAAAAAAAAAACTATACGAAGCCCACCAGATTTGACAGCAGGTCACTAAACTGTGAGTGACAATAAAAAGCACCCTTAGTTCCTATATTTTATAGTAGATTTCAGCACCTGTCTTTAATTCCCAGGTTTGTCATCTACATAACCTAACACACGGAATAGGCGACTTAATTAAAAAGGATTTCTTCCTCCTTCATTTGCAAATTGGGGTTACTTATTCGACTCTTTCACAATTAGGATTGTTCTAGCTTTTGTTAGCCACATTAGAAAAAAAGGATTAAGCAAAGGTTGAAATGAGATTGTGAAGTAGTAACATACCTTCCTCCCTAAGAAAAGACAGTCTAGAAGATGCCCTTAGGATGGAATTCAATGGAGGTTCTGTTGCCAAGTCCATATTAGGAAGTTGTCTGTTTCCCTATGGAGGAGGGAAGGAATGGGATGATGATTTCTGTTTTCCTGGGAGCCATCATGTTCTATTACAGCACAAGGCCAGAGCCAAAGCCATTACCTGGTTGGTTGAGAAGGGGTGTCATCTAACGGCTCTTTGTTATCAGACCTTGAGAGACCCTGAATGCGGGCAGACACAAGAATAAATGCTCTTTCCTCAGTCACTTCGTCAAGACTCTACTGTTCTAATTGGCATAGAATTGTCATTTGCCTTCTTATACTCTCTTTAAGCTACAGAAACCATGTATGTGCTCTTCTGAAGAAAGAAATGTCGATGAATTTTGCAGTGAACTTTAAAAATTTAGTTCAACTACCAACTACCAGCTTTAAAGACAAACACTGCTATGATCCAAAGATTCCTTTAGACACTTAGGTGAATGTCTTTTTTCCCCTCTAGATTCTTCTTAAAACTGGGGGTACATGTGAAATGCTGAAATTCTGAGGGCCCAAGTGGCAAAATAAACCTGACACCATCTCAAGCAGAAAAAGGTTTAACTCTTAAGAGTGTTTCCTTAAAACCTGCATGGAAACTGTATACATTTTACATTTACATGCTTAAGATTTCTTGAAATCTGGGGCACCTGTGTGGCTCAGTCTGTTAAGTGGTTGCTTTTGGCTCAGGTCATGATCCCAGGGTCCTGGCATCCAGCCCCTGCATGGAGCTCCCTTTTCAGTGGGGAGTCTGCTTCTCCCTTTCCCTCTGCCCCCCATCCCCCACTCATGCTCTTTCTCATGCTCTCTGTCTCTCAAATAAATTAAAGCTTAAGAAAATAACAACAAGATCTCTTGAAATCCAAGATGTAGAACTGTAAAAATAATGGTTTGTTTGTGAATACAGGAGATATTTGTATTTTCTTGATAGATGATTAACTTTCCTGGTTATAGGATTGGAAACCACTGGGATACAATTTAATGCTCCAAAAGAAGGCTTTTTGAATAAGTCCCTAGTGACTTGGAAAGGTTAGGGCGCTCCTCATAAAGTCACTCATTTATTTCCTCCTCTTTGGTGGGAGTACACTCAGGGCTGTTAAGGGCTCATGACATATCATTCCCTCTCATCAGGAAATGGTTTAAGACCCAAGTGTCTATTATGATAAGATGCAGGATTTCCAAATCAAGCATAAAGCCACAGAATGGAACAGTAGGGCCAATTAGTTGTTTTTATATACCTTCCACTGTGGAATAAAAAGCTACACATTCAGACATGAATGGCATTGATATCTGTTAAAAGTATGTGATTGACCCCAAGTCCAGGAACACAAAATGTGAAATTGTATTTAAAAAACAAACAAACAGGGTACCTGGGTGGCTCAGTTGGTTAAGCATTTACACGTGTGCTTTCTGCTCAGGTTATGATCCCAGGGTCCCAGAGTCCTGGGATCGAAGCCCACATTGGGCTCCCTGCTCAACAGGGAATCTGCTTCTCCCTCTCTCTCTGCCTGTCACTCCCCTGCTTGTGCTCACTTTCTGTCAACCAAATAAATAAAATCTTAAAAAAAAAAAAAAAAAGTGAAAAGCAATACATTTGAGAACAGGGTAAATTAATTTTTTTAAATATCATCTTTTAGGGATCCCTGAGTGGCGCAGCGGTTTGGCGCCTGCCTTTGGCCCAGGGCGCGATCCTGGAGACCCGGGATCAAGTCCCACGTCGGGCTCCCTGTACATGGAGCCTGCTTCTCCCTCTGCCTGTGTCTCTGCCTCTCTCTCTCTCTCTCTCTGTGACTATCATAAATAAAAATTAAAAAAAAAATATATCATCTTTTATAGGGAAAGGCCATGAAATGTCCTTCAAAATTCACATCAACATGACATCAAAACCCAAGCCATAAGAAAACAAGCGATGTCCTCTTTTGAAATTAATGAAATGAATTCTTGTTGATAATAGTTTGAATATGCTTCCTAGAGGAATCCAGCACTCTGGATGGATAGATCAAGTGGGGCTGTAAAATCAATGTTTCATGAAAATTGGGATTGAATCTTAGCGGAGAGATGCTTATTTTCAACTCAGATACCACAAAGGATAGATTTTGCTACTGCAGCTACTTGTGAAATCACATTCGGCTCTAGATTATTCATTAATTTAATTAACAAACATTTTTAGCAAGCAAATTGTGCCAGGAACTGTGCCAGCAGCTAGAGATATCTTAACACTTTCCTTCCAAGAAAGGAAAATGGTTAATGTTCCACAAGGTAAATCTTCTATTTTAGGTTAAGTCTAATCCATTTTAGTAAGAAGTCTAATCATTTTAGTAATGCCCAGTCTTAATCCTTTGAAAAATTCCTTTTGAAATGATTTTTTAAACTGCTGTATGGATAGTGAATCGGATAGTGAATCGATTTTAGTGCCAAATGAAAAGTGTCAGATCAGATGCAAATAGATACTTTGTTATTAGAAACAATAGTGACAATAAAAAAGGATTGGATGTAATTAGTCCCTCTGGGGCAGGGTTTTTCCTTTTATTTTCTCTGTTCTTTGCTATAAATTTTAATAATAAGATTAGCCATCCAATGCCAGTAGTATAATCAGATTGTAGTATAAATACATATGCTATCTAAATTATGAAGTAGGGGAAATTTGCCTGGTCAAAAAAAAAAAAAAATGTTACTAGTTACAGAAGATTTAAAGACTTAAGAATGATTGAAAGCATAACTTAAGAATGATTGAAAGCATATGCATAGAGATTGAAATATGTTTCTTAAACTCTGCTTACTACCAATATGCCTGAGCTACCAAATTTTTATGCTCATTTTTCTAATCACATGAACAGTCTTAACTGTAACTGTTGTGACAATAGTAACACCATTTACTTTAAGAGAATACATTCCTAATTTTTCTCTTATTCTTGTGTGAATATTACTGTTTTTAATTAAAATTTTAAGAAACTTATCTTTATCCTAGCATAATGAAATAAAACACCCTAAGAGATTCCCTGTTATTCTACAATATGGTAAATATGATATACATCTAGAAATAACTAGTTTTAAGCCTTGGTAATTCTGTATCCTGACTAAAAGTAGTAAAAGCAATTACTTCTTTATTTGATTGAAATATGCATGTATCATATACCAAAGGCAGGACCCTTTTTCCTGTTTTTTTTTTCTTTTTAACATAAAGCAAATGAAAAATATAAAAGTATAGGGAGATGTTATCTGTTTTTCTTTGTTACCTAAAAGTAGTATTTGTTTCTGAGGTGTAGACATAACTGCTATTTTATTTGGTATGATTTATCTACCTACTTCAGCATAAGAGCTAATCTGATTTTTTTTTCCATTTCTAAGCATGATTCTTAGAAATGTGTTTGCATGAATAAATCAACCAAGCAGAACCATGTAATTCATTTATTGAGAGGCATGATAATGTGTTCCTGAATTATCTCATGCCCTGAGGCATAGGCATTAGGAAGAAAAAAGCTTATGTTTGTATTAGACACACACACAGTGTGTATTTGAGCTCATATAAACAATGATGAGGTCATAGCTTACAATGGGCTCTTAGGGCTCATTATCCTTGCAGGAGCTTTGTTCCCTGGTAGAGAGATGTGGAAGCCTAGGGAGTCATGAGATCCTGGTGTGTTATCGTTTCATTGTCAAGCTCTAGGGATTTGGTGCGGGAAGTTAGGAAGATATTTCTGAAATGAAGAAATACTGGTATTAAATAAGATAAGCAAATTTAAACACGCGAACACATTCACCATTTAATTATTCATCTTAGCACATGAGAAGGATTTAGAACTAAAATCCATGCGTGTCACAAAAGCCTAACTTTTAACTATAATACCTTTAATTATTTTCTAGTAATCCTCAACAGATTGACAAAGACAGTCCCCCTGTCTTGCTCTTTCACCTCCCACTTCTGACACAGTAGCTAACGCAAAGTGGAGTGCCAAAAACCAGGGACGGCAGCTGAGAGATTGAATAAGCTAAATCTGGATGGTCTTCTACATAATGAAAAGAGCGGATATTATCATGTCCCCGAAGAATATTATCTGAACTTATAAGCACTAGATACTCAGGCCAGGACTCCTAGAACAGACCCGTTTCTAGCCACTCAGTTATTTCTTTCTGTTTTCAACTGTGTAAGTTACTTTTTGGAGTTGTCTTCAGTTGATCCATGTTAGAGTCTCTCTGAAATGCAGGATCACATAGCAATGGAAACAACGGGTTTGGGAGCCAGGGTTAGATTAGCTGTTCTCAGTGTACCCAGGGACTAGCTTTCTTAACTAGCTGTGTAACTAGCCACATAGTCCTCAAGCTTTGTGCTTTGTTTTATCTAAGATAAAACCCCAGTTGTAGGATTGATGGGAAGATTTGGTGAGTTACTATGCATAAAGCACATGGTCTCTCTCATTCTATAAGGACTAAGTGTGGGACTGCTATTGCTTAGAGGAAAGAAGACGGGTAGGCGTTGGAGGCGAGGTCTGCGTGGGAGAAATGTGTATCATGTTCCTGCTGTGAACTAATAAGCATGACCCTGGGTAGCTAACACAGAACTTTTTTTCTTTTTAATTTTATTCATTTATGAGAGAGAGTGTGTGTGAGTGCACACTTGAGCATGGTGGGGGGGATGGGAGGGAAACAAAGAAGCAGACTCCCCACTGAGCGCTGACTCCCACACAGGGCTCCATCCCAGGACCTCGAGATCATGACCTGAGCTGAAGTCTGGACACTTCAACCTATTGAGCCACCCAGACACCCCAACACAGAATATTTTAATACTCACTATGCTCAATATGAAAAATACATTCTCTAAATGGCACAGAAGAGAAAATTGGAGCCTAGATAATTTGGGGACTCTCCTATTTGTTTTAAAATTGATGTTAACAGTAATAATTGGCAAGTGGGAATGCTGTTTTTGGTGATAGTAGAAGAAAAAAGGGGAGACCCAGATGTTAGTTATCAGAAGTTACTTCCCCATTCTCTAGTTCGAGATTGAGATTTAATGCAGGAATGCCAAGACCACTGGGAGCCTTTACATTCCAGTGTACACACTCATCCCTGACCATCATTTTGGGACAGAATGCCTTCGAGGAACATTCCTAGGTGTCTGGGCTGCAGATAAATAGGTAGATAGATTGATCGATTAGTAGATATGATGAAAGCAATCCTTATGTTTAATTGAAGTATTTTTGCTTACTTGAGCTCTTTAAAGAAAAAAATTCAATTTTCCTCAAAACAATGAAGCCTTTTCAAGGGAAAAAATGAAATAGAGCAACTAAGAAAGTATATGAAGCCAATCAAAGGCAGGGACAGGGGGATCCCTGGGTGGCGCAGCGGTTTGGCGCCTGCCTTTGGCCCAGGGCGCGATCCTCGAGACCCGGGATCGAGTCTCACGTCGGGCTCCCTGTGCATGGAGCCTGTTTCTCCCTCTGCCTGTGTCTCTGCCTCTCTCTCTCTCTCTCTCTCTCTCTCTCTCTCTGTGACTATCATAAATAAATAAAAATTAAAAAAAAAAAAACAAAGGCAGGGACATCATGAATAGATACAATTAATGGTCACCCTTTTCTGTCTCCAGTCTTGGAGGCATCATTGTAATAGTAAACTAGAGGGAGAATCCTGTAGGGCTCCATGTCGAATAATAAGCCAAGGATCAAGGGTATATGATTTTCTGACTGCATAATCCTACATACAAAATATCTGTCCCGTTCAATAATAGCCTGTGCCTTTAAACCAGTCATCCAGTTATAATCAATGTAGCTCATCAATTGTTCTCTTTTACTACTTTTCTTCTCTTAGGATTTAAAAGCTCATTCTCTGATTTGTAGATTCAACTAGATTTCAGAGTACAAATGAGAAGTATAATGATGTGCTACCAAAAGCTGTGTTTCCAGCTGTGATGTATACCTTTTTTGGAGTTATGGGGAAGCACATTTCTTGTAGGGTGAAAGAAATAGGGCAGATGAGCACAGGTTTATTTTCTCTTTATTGTGTTTATTTCCTTTCTTAAGTATAGGAATGTGACCTGTGGAAAGCATAAAGCAAGCAAGTCACCCTCTCTGAGTCAGGCACTGGGTACTGTGATTCCTGATAAAGAAAGACCAGATCTGGCCCTAAAGGGTCTCACAGTTGAACAAAGCAACAAAAACAAATAATTCAATAGATTGTGTGAAGTGCAATAGTGGGGATGTACGTAGTATTTCATGGGAGCACAAAGAAAGGATACCACTTGTACCTGGGATGTCAGGGAGGTGACCTCTAAGTTAACCAAAAGAAAAAGGGAGGGACATCCCACAAAATATTACAACTTTGATCCTATACCTCCAACATACCACCTCTAGAAATAAATTCCATAACTTCCAGCTGGCTTTCACGGTGTCCATGACCTAGTTGATGATAATCGGGTTTGCCCAAATGACCAAAATTCTTTTCCTGACATGAACTTTCATAGGATTTTGTTTGTTTGTTTGTTTGTTTGTTTGTTTTAATAACCAAGAAATATATATCTTTGGAAATCATTTTATAAAATCACATAGTAGGATACATATAGCAATAGAATCATTTAAGACAGAGGAGCTTTTGTTCTTTCTTATTGGGATGAATGTTTTCAAGTAAGACTGGAATAAAAATGAAGTAGAACCAATTAGAAAAAAGTAGAAGCACTTAAACTTAATTGTTGGTGAAAGAATTAGAATCTGATGGCGTAGAAAGAATTTAATTAAATTTCAAAGTAAAATAACTATAGTTCCACATTGGCCTTACTCCTGGGAAAGTATACTGTGTCTTAAAGCTTATCAGTTATTCCTTGGCCTACAAATCATTAGTGGTTATCTATTATTTTTCTCATTTTGATTATTATATTTTATATGCTTACTGACGATGGGATTATTTATACAGTATCACCATTGATATAACCATTAAGATTGTGCATATAGAAATGTAGTCTTGTATATGCCCCTATATATTTTGGTGGGAAAAGAGGAAGGATCTAACTTAAATATGACATCCCAAAACCATCTCTCTGTAACAGAATACCGCCATTTAAAAAGAAAATGTTGATTAAGGACGGTCATCATATATGTCAAATGTTAAATGCTCTCGTTGAAATGAAAAGTGGCCAATCAACTAAGTAATTACCCATTAAGACAGAGGTGAGAAAATTGCAAAAAGATGACTCACAGTCCTTTCACATTAGAGAATGAGTTAGGGGGACCTCTGACCCACCGCCCCGGGAATAAGCAATATTTTGCACAAACCTGAAAGTTGTTGTTTTTCTTTTTTTGTTTTTCATTTTTTTCCATAACAGCCTCGTCATGTGTTCAACATGCTAAAGAAGTATGTCCGTGCTGAACAGAAAGACAGGCAGCACACCCTAAAACATTTTGAACATGTACGCATGGTGGATCCAAAGAAAGCTGCTCAGATCCGGTCCCAGGTAAACACAGAATGTGGTCTTCATATGCAGCCTTGACAATCCAATAGGCTTGCTCTTTGAGTTAGATCTTTAGGTATTTCCAGAGTACCTGTGGGTACTTTACCTTTATAGCAAGAGTTGTTTAATATCTGGTAAATTCTAAAGGCTCTTCTTAGACCATCATGTGACTTGACATTTTCTGTGGCTTGACATTTTCTGATCTATGAAAATAACAAGAAATATAAAAATCTCAAGTGTTGACTGCCAGTTCTTAAGGAACCATTTCAAACTAATGACTAAAATGAAGACAACAGAAGTTATATTAGCCAAAACCTCTAAAATTGCTTCTATTAACTTGTGACAGGCAATCATAAACTCCACTGCTACCACAGTGCTAGGATATAATGTGAGCCTAAATGAAGCCCTGTAATAATATGTTTTATTTCCATTCCCAAAGGTTGACAAATGAGATCTACCCCTGGCCATCTGAAATTTTACATTTCTGTAAATAGAAGAATTTTAAATAACTAGATGGATGGATGAATAGAATGAAAGAAATAACCGGTCAAATTGAAATATGTTCCTATCTTTTGAAAAATTTGCACAGAAATAGATTTAGGGCATTAGGGGTTATTTAGGGACCCTAAATATTAGGAATCAGAGTTGGACAGAAATGCGCTTTTCACTTGGCTTTGTAATTATGGCTACAAGCATGTGATACAGTGGGAAATTTAAAGTAGCTCTAACCTTACAGAATAAAGGATGGAAGAACAAAAAAAATCATGATGACCTTTCAGGTCACAAGTTCCAGCAGCGTATTGTCAGTTTTATTTTGGAAGTTTGTATCTGTCTGTGGTGCTTGGTAAGGAAAACAACTTCTCCCTGCTCCAAAGATGCCTCACCTGGAGCTGTTGCCCTTTATTGCAGGTTATGACACATCTCCGTGTGATTTACGAGCGCATGAACCAGTCCCTCTCTCTGCTCTACAATGTGCCGGCAGTGGCTGAGGAGATTCAGGATGAAGTCGGTAAGTAAGGTCTTCTCTTGACGCCAAGCATTTAAATGTATTCTTCTCCTGTCGGAGAGAAAAATCAGCCACCTAAGTGTGTCTGCAGCAAGAACCACCAGTTTTCTGATCTGTGGGAGGAGAAACAGATTTCCTTCTTGGGCGGGGGGGTGGTGTGGAAATCATCATCACCTCATGAGTGGCATGGTATCCTCATTTCATAGGTGAAGGAGCTCAGGCTTAGAATTTAAGAAATGCACTTGCCTGTGGCACACATATCCTAAGGAGCAGAGCAAAAGCTCAAAACCATCTGTGTTCCAACTTCGAAGTTATTGTTGTATTCAGTAATGCATCTTTCTCTGGTGCCCCTCCCCTAATAGCCATGAGTGTTCTCTGAGCCATGTGGTTGTTTAAAGTCATGATATATTTGCCCCCCATCTTTCATTAAGCTTCTATTTTGAAATAATCATAGATTCATGGAAAAATAGTACAGAGAGGTCCAGTATGCACATCACCCCCCTTCCTCAAGAGTAACATCTTCCATAACTATGATAGTTCTCAAAACCAGGAAATGGACATTGTGTACCCACTCTTTTATGTCCCGACATTTCCTAATGCCATGTTTAATAGTTCAGATGAGTAAGTTCTCTCATTTTTGTTTTTCTTGGAAAGGGAGTAGAGTATCGCATAAAATAAGTCTCTACAAACCCCACCCTCCAATGCCCATATTTGTTTAATTTGACCTCTTAAAAGTACATGGGTGGCAGTTATGCTAGTGAATCTTTCAACATAAAAGAACTGAATGTATCCTCGAGATTTGGTACAGAAGCTGTCAAGAAATAAACAACCTGTCTTTCTCCGTAAGCAGGCTTGCCCTTTGTTAATTGAGTTGGAAATGGGTGCATGTTATCTGAATTGAGAACACCCAGGATGTTGTAGATGGGTACACCCTTCACAGGAATTCCTCCTTTGAAGTGTCTGAAACACTCCTTGGCTTGCTTTTTACGTTTCATGCCAGTGCTATTGTACTCGCTCTTTTCTAACCCAGCACTGCTCTATAAATGTTGCTTGTATTGCTATCAAATATTTGGCATGCATCAGACAATGAGGATCTGCTCATGATGTGTATTAACACACGGAATCAAGTACACTTCAAGCCACATGCTTGAAAAAAAAACTTCATAATAATGCTATCTAAACTTCTGTTCAGAAGGAATTCAGTGTTGAATGAGATCTCTCTTTTTTTTTTTTTAAGATTTTATTTATTTATTCATGAGAGACACAGGGAGAGAAAGAGACACAGGCAGAGGGAGAAGCAGACTCCCTGTGGGGAGCCTGATGTGGGACTCGATCCCAGGACCATGGGATCACGACCTGAGCCAAAGGCAGATGCTCAACTGCTGAGCTACCCAGGCATCCCCCTTGAGCAATATCTTAAGAGGATAGTCAGGAGAGTTTTTAGTCTATACCATGGATTAAAGAGAAGCTTTCCTGTTAATCTTCCACTCTATTACATTTCTGTAAGAAATGAATATTCTTGTTACATATATTTGGGGGCAGAAATTTGCAAAGAACTTTTAAAACACTATCTCAAGTAAGTATAAGAAAATTCCCCATTCAGGTATAGAAAGGACAAAAATCAAAGAAATCATCACTCTTAATGAACTGGAGCACAAGTCTCCTACATGAATGTATTTTTGCCTGATACCTGTCTTAACAAGCTTATTTTCACGTATGTCTTCAATTGAGATACTGTTAGTAATACCGAACTATAGAGAAATAAGCCATTGTGAAGGACTAGAAAGTTAATGACCAATATACCACTCTCACCCAGTAATTATGGTTGGCTCTTTATCACTAAATTATCAGAGCTTTTTATTCAGCAAAATACTACTGAAAACAGTGGCCACCAATGAGTCACACTTCCACAGAACAGATGGTGAATCAGATATCTTGTGTGTTGCAAAATGCCCAAGAATAGGACAATACAATGAACTTCAGATCTCAGTGACAGGGAGGATATTCAGATAAATTAGAGTCATGGAAATTTTTTCTTACAAAAAAAAGAAAACCTCAACTATGAAGTTGAATTGAGAACATGGTACTTTTTTTTTTTTAATTTTTGTCATTCTAAATGTACTGATACAAAATCCTGAAAGATAATCAATCTTTTGAAAAATCTTTCTTGCCTCCATTTTTAAATGGCCATTTCCTGTAGAAAGAGAAGTTTGCCTTAATGAACTTCCATTAAGTAGACCTATTTACCTACCATTCGAGCTCCCAAGTACTATACCTAATAACATTTTACAGTATTGTCCTATATAATTTCCATGACCCTCTGCTATTTGGTTATCTGTCCAATTCACATACTTTGACACTCATTTTATTAAATAATGTTGCCTACTTTCACTTTCTTTCCTATCAGAGTCTGAGACTATTTATTTGATTTGCTTCACCAGTAAGTGTGAATAACCAAAACTGCTCTATTAGTTTTGTGAAAGCTTGTGTTTTTTATTATTTTATAATAATTTTTTAGTTTGGTTTGAATTATTATGTGCAAGTTCCCAGGCACAGCCCATATATTACTTCATGTTTTCCGTTTAAGAAAAAGAGTAATTTGCATGCAAATTATGAAGTTTCCTTGCAAGAAAAGGCTTAAGGCATTGTTTGTAGAGGGGGAAAAAGTTCCCTTATTCATTTAAAATAGCTGTTTAGGACTTTGCTTTTTATTCAGCAAATGATAGAATCAATATATTCATGAAAATATACATCTTCAATGTCCATATGCTGTTTTAATTGTCTTTTAACCCTTGCAAAAGGCAGTATTCCTTCGTCTCTGCTCTTCAGCTCAGCCTTTCCTTTGTGAGATTGCTATTTCAAAATGATTAGGGTTTTATGTCCTTTGTAATCTTTCTTACATCTTTGCTAAAAGGATTCTTTTCTATCCTTTCTATCAGCACTGAGTTATTTATCAAAGTGCTTCATTTTGCAGCTACCTCAAGGCTAAAAATATTGGCGCTCCCAATTCGGAGATGGCTGTCTCACAGAAGGCTATAATGACCAATTTATGAGAAAAGCAGTAGGAAGGAAAGGGGAAGGAAGGAATCATTGTTTCGTACCCTGGGCTTTTTTTCTTTTAGTATTCAAAATTAATAAAAACACGCATTATTATAAACCAGATGTTGGAGGGATCTCTGGCTGAATAAATCCACAATGAATGGGGTAGGAGTGAAAAATGTGGCAGGAGATCAAGGAACTCGTGCTCATGACAGAATGCTTATAATTTATTATTACAATTTTACTATGGCCTCTTGATAGAACTCTTTGGGAAAAATTCAGCATGCTTATTTCAAAGACAGTGTTTCCATTCTCTGCCCCTCACAAACCTACTGATTTGGGGATTTGATGGATCCAAAGTACTTTAAGTTGAAAATAGAATATTTATAGCAGTTGCCAAACCAACAAAATGGAACATTGATTTCTACCGAGAATTTTAAGTATCCTTGTATGTAATTGTTAGTCAAGGAAGAGCAGCAAGGAGAAAATAAATTATAAGAGGAGGTGAGACAGCTATCAACTAATTGGACTCATGCTCTTCGTTTTTCATAAGGAATGCCTTTTAAATGTATATACATTTATTATTTTATAGATGATTCAGGTATTTGGAAATGAGAACATTTGGTTCATAAGTTACCAAAGATATACTCCTTCTTTAGTTTTACCAACAGTCTCCGAGCTCCTTTTCACATTTTCCCCAGCATAGGCACCTGAATTACAGGTACGGCCAACATTTGTTTGCCTACTTCTCAAGGTATTATCTTTGTCCCCCTCTCTTTTTTTTTAAGATTTTATTTATTTATTCATGAGAGAGACAGGCAGAGGGAGAAGCAGGCTCCTTGCAGGAAGTTCGGATGTGGGATTCAATCCCGGGACTCCAGGATCACCCCCTGTGCCAAAGGCAGATGCTCAACCACTGAGCCACCCAGGTGTCCCTCTTCATCCCCTTCTTGTCAAGACAGTTCCTTTTCCAGAATAGACCCACTTATTTCATTGATTTATTTATTTTTAAATTGAAGTAAACTGACATAAAACATTATAGTTTATGGTTTCAGGTGTACTGTATATGATTTCATATACAGTATCTGAATACATTGCAAAATGATCGCCATAATAAGTCTACTTAACAACTGTCCCCATACAGAGTTAAATTTTTTTCTTGTCATGAGAACTTTTAAGATCTGCTCACTTAGCAGCTTTTAAATATGCGGTAGAGTCACATTAATTACAGCAGCATGCTGTACATTACATCACCATGACTTATTTTCCAGCTGAAAGTGTGTACCTTTTGCCCCCCCATTATCCATTTTGCCCACCTCCCAGCCCTTGCTCCTGGCAACCACCAATTTGTTCTCCATATCTATGAGTATGGGTTTTTTTAGATTCTACACTTATATTTGTCCTTCTCTGATTGACTTACTTCACTTAGCGTAATGCCCTCATGGCCCATCCATGTTATCACAAATGGCAAGAATCCTTTCTTTTTTATGGCTAAATAATATGCCATTGTATGTATATGAATATGTGTGTGTGCGCATGTATGTACATTGCATCTTCTATATCCATTCACCCATTGGTGGACATTAGGTTATTTACATGTTTTGGTCATTATAAGTAGTGCTGCAATGAACACGGGGTGCATACATCTTTTCAAATTTGTGTTCCCATTTTCCTTGGATACATACCCAGAAGGGAAATTGTTGGATTATATGGTATTTCATTTTTAATCTTTGAGGAACCTCCATATTGTTTAACATGGAAGTTGCACCAGTTAACATTTCTGCCAACAGTGCACACAGGTTCCCTTTTCTCCACATCTTCACCAACACTTGTTATTTCTTGTCTTTTTGATAATAGCTTCGAAGAGTTGTGGTTCGAAACACTGTGGTGTGGTTTTTTGATGTACATTTCCCTGATAGTGATGTTGAGCATCTTTTCATTTGTCTTTTGGCCATTTGTATGTCTTCATTGGAAGAGTATCTGTTCAAATCCTCTGCCCATTTTTAAATTAGATTGTTTTTGTATTTTTTTTTTGTTTTTGCTTTTGAGTTGTATGAATTCTTTATATCTTTTGCATATTAACCTCTTTTTTTAAGATTTTATTTATTCATGAGAGACAGAGAGAGAGGCAGAGACATAGGCAGAGGGAGAAGCAGGTTCCCTGCGGAGAGCCTGTTGTGGAACTTGATCCCGGACCCTGAGATCACGACCTGAGCCAAAGGCAGATGCTCAACCACTGAGCCATCCAGATGCTCTGGTTATTAACCTCTTATTAGATATATGATTTGCAAATATTCTTCTCTCAGTAGGTTGCCTTATTTTGTTGATGATTTACTTTGTTGTGTAGAAGCTTTTTAGTTTCTTATCTTTGCTTTTGTTACTTTTGCTTTTAGAATCAGACCAACACTGATGTCAAGGAGCCTACTACCTGTGTTTTCTTCCAGGGGTTTTATGGTTTCAGATCTTACATTCAGGTCTTTAATCCATTTTTTAATTCATTTTCATATGTGGTATAAGATAGGGGTCTAGTTTCATTCCTTCACATGTAGCTGTTCAGTTTTCCCAGCACCATTTGTTGAAGAGATTGTCCTTTCCCACTTGTATATTTTTGATTCTTTGGTTAGAAATTAATCGACCATATGTATGTGGGGTTTTTTTCTGGGCTCTGTTCTGCTCCATTGATCTATATGTCTATTTGTATGCCAGTACCATGCTCTTTTGATTACTATAGCTTTATAATCTAGTTTGAAATCAGGGAGCATGATGCCTCCCACTTGTTCTTCTTTCTCAAGATGGCTTTGGCTATTTAGAGTTTTTTGCATAGAACCACTTATTTTTTAAATGAGAAAATGATAATACATTGTCAAGTGAACTTGCATACAAACAAACATTTTAATCTCCAAAATGGGAAAGTATATGACAGTAGCACCCCAGTTTCTTGATGCTTTGCCGTGTTGATGTATCTCTAGCCAGCAAAATAGAGCCCTGCCACACCAGTGAAGTCATAGCCCCCACTCAAATGGTCTGTAAACAGTCTTAGGAGGTTACAACCCTTAAGTGTTTATTTAACTTGTCCATAGTGGCTAGTTTCGTGCTTTGTATTTAGCTCTCTATACTTTTTTTTGGATGAGATATGTAAGCTGTCTTTTTCTTCCTTAGAAGTTTAGTTATTGAATCTAAAATTACAATGTATGTATCATCCAGATGATCTGTGGACATCTTTGCTAAAGTCCTTTTAGAAGTTGACATGTAACAGGTACCTGGGTGGCTTCAAAAGGGATTGCATTAGATCTGTAGATCAATGTGAGTAGTATTGCTATTGTAATTCTTTAATGAAGTTTAAAAAACACTGTAGCTACTTGAAAAGATATCCACTATGAAATGATTCCACTCTGACCCCGTTTGGGAGGGTTACTGTTTAGAAGTAGAAGGAAAATTAATTTAGCAAACTGGCACCTTTTACTCCAAATGTTGCTTTTCCTTAAATCATGATGACTGTGACACATCTGTGGTTTTTGTCTGTTCTCATGCCATTTCTCTTTTGCCACCCACTTGGTCGAGGGTGAAGCTTAAAGCAGTGCCTCCCACACCAAGTTCTGCTGATTCCTGTGATGATCCAGTACAGGTCTCAAGTTTTTTCTTAACTCACCAGTTCTTTATGTTTGGCCCTGTAATTTGAATTAAAACCCAAAAGGAAATCTTTAGTAGCTAAATCTTTAGTAACTCAGAACGATTGAGGAGTGAAGTCTGACCACAGTGGTGGCTGCTAGACTACTTCTTGGCATAGAATCCTACAGCAGATGTGTCCTGATTTTTTTTTTTTTTTTTTTTGGTAGAATCTTGGGAAAAACTAGAGATTTTAGACTGGAAGAGGAGCTGATTATTTTGTTTTTCACAAGCAGCTGCCTCCAAGGTTCATATTTTAAAAGAGGAGGGAAAAAATTGCAGTATACCTGCCACTCTAAATATAGAGATGCATTGAAATTGAGATTAATTTTGAAATATATTTCCACAAAGACTAACTGGGAATGAGATGAATGTGTTTGCATGTGCGATAGAGTATGGAAGGAATGTTAATATGCCTCTTGCTGTTTAACTCAGAAACAAATTTTGCAATGTATTCCCCGAGTAAGCCCCATTACTTTTTGTTAACTGTTCTCCTGTCATATATAATATGGGCTGCTTGAGAAAGTAGGTCGTAGACAGTAGGGTAGCGTACTTGATAAATAACAAGAGATCAATCCATTAACTTATTTCAGATTATGAGGCAGTTGTACAGAGGAATGTTGACTGGGTATGAATTAAAACACTGTTCAGAAAGAACTCTTTGGCCTTCAAGTCAGAAACACATGGTCAAAGGGCCAAGGCCAGGCTGTTACTTAATTTCAACTAGTGTTGACAGATTTATTAACCTAAGATAGTGGGTTTAAAGTAGCCTATTTAATGTGTTGGGTTTTTTATAAATATTGTTCATTTATTAAAACATGAGTTAAAGCTGACTATTTCTTTGAAAAAGTAAATGATGACTCCTTGTATTGACCTGTGCATTGCTCTGTCTTTGCTTTTGGTTTTGGTGGCACTAAGGGGAGCCTACCCATCTCTTGAGAGCAGATGTTTGGCTTCCTCTTTGACACTGAACTTGGTAAACCTGGTCCTAAGGCCATAGAGACCATAGATACTGTCGTCTTAGAGAAGGAAGAGGGGCAGTTGCAAGTCTCATGCCTTGGAGAAGCAATAGCCCGAGCCAGCTTGGCCTTGGCAAACTATTCATCTTCTTTTTCAGAGGCTGTAACAGTGAAGTGGTAGCTCTGAGGCTATAGAGATTTGTTCTGAAGCTTTGCCAAGTTATGAAGGAACTTCCTGGGATGTGAGCAGTGGAGGGCTGGAAACACAAGAGGGAACATATCCTATTAACATGATTACACTTATTAGCATTTCATACTGTTTTTATTTAGTAAGCTCTAGAAGCAACCAGATTTCACGTTCTGGGTTTGGGGTAGGGGTTGGTCGAAAGATTACTGTTCAGAATTCTAAATTAGTCACTCTTCTACCAAAACCCTACCTTCACTTTATTGATTATTAAGACTTGGAGGAATTAAAATGGATTTACTCTCAAATGATAGTCAACATATGTGGTAGAAGGGAAAGTTCCAGACATCCTCTTTTTGATATAACATACAGCATAAAAAAAGTATTGTGTATGTAACTGGATGTGAAAGCATTGATCATTCATAATGTGACCTTCCTGTATTATATTAAAACTGTTTTCTTTACCTAAGGAAGGACTGTGACCAAGTAACATATGCTTCTGTTTCTCTCTGTTTATGTTTCCAATGATACCAGAAAGCAGTTTTCTAAACTTTTCATATATGAAACTTTGTTATTCTAGTTAATAGTTACAATTTTTAAATTGTTACTGTTTTCTATTATCAAACAGATTTTATAAACAGATTTTATCATGTCAAAGGGAAGCTAACATTATCATTGCCACTGAGAGCTCACTAATAAACATCTTCATTCTCAGTGACCTCTCAAAGTGGTCTTAGAAGGTTTCAGAGGTATATCTATGGTGCTCACTTCAGCACATCTCCTTAAATTGAAACAATACAGAAAAGATTAACATGGTTCCTACTCAAGTATGAGATGCAAATTTATGAAGCATCCCCTATTTTTCCTTATTTCACTTATATCTAGAGGATGACTTAGAGGCATCTAGAGTAATAAATTCACAGAGACTGAAAGTAGAATAGTAATTGTCAGGTCCTGGGGGAAGGAAGGAATGAGGAGTTCGGGTTTAATGGTGCAGAGTTTCAGTTCGGGAAGATAAAAAAAAGCTCTGGAAAAAGACAGTAGTGATGATTTCACAACACTGTGAATTCATTTAATGTCAATGAGCCATACACTTAAAAATGGTTAAAATAGTAAGCTTTATGTTTATGTATACTTTATCACGATAGAAGATAGGTCCATATGCACATCATTTGCTATCGTGAATAGCAAGGGGATCTAAGAATTAACCAGGGATGTTGGAACTTAATGAGTATTTATTAAACACCTACCATATTCCAGATTCTGTTCTTAGATGTATTGAAGGTGTGGGGCACAATCTTTCCTACTTAGAATCTGCCTGGGGAGACTTTAAGTAAATCGAGTTGGGAAGGAGGCTGCCCTCATTAAGCTGAGGGATGTTGATTGCCATGTCTCTTGGTATTAGGTAGTGACATCTGACAGCCATTCCTTTTCTTGCACCATCACTCACTGAAGATTATCGAGAAGGGAGCTTGGCGTTTTCAGCTGGCTCAGCTACATCATTTCCTAGGCTCAGAACAACTGGGATATGCCTCATCACATGTCTTGTCAGTAAAACTGAAGACTGGCTCCACTCTAATGTCCCATATCCACTGGTATTTGTTCTGTGTCCCTGCTGATGCCAAGCTAAATGAAACTGGGCTCGGGGAGCTATTTATTCAGGTTCCACAACTGTGTTTTTAATGATTTTATTTACTTATTTGACAGAGAGAGAGAGAGCACAAGCTGGGGGGAACAGCGGGCAGAGGAAGAGAGAAAAGCAGCCCCCCCCAACCCCTGAGCAGGGAGCCTACCTCAGGGCTCGATCCCAGGACCCTGGGATCATAACCTGAGCTGAAGGCAAATGCATAACTGACTGAGCCACACCCAAGCACCCCTTCCACAACTTTTCTTTGAAAATGTACCCCCTTTAGCAGATACAACTCAGTAGATGTGCTTCCGAAGCTCAAAGACTCAACACCGTTGAAGACCTGAGTCAATATTGAGGTGTTTATAAAAGACATAAACAGCTGCGTTGTTCATTTTGCAGGATTTTTTATCACATTTGTATTCTCTATTTGCTTAGAAATCATACACCAACACATGAAAAATGGCAACTGCCATGCCTTCTCGTATATGATTGCCATTAGATTGTTTTCTGTGCAGGACAAGCACAGATTTCTCTGAAAGCATAAGGTAATAATCCTTAGCCAGAGCCTAATCGTTTGTGAGGGATCCGACATAAAGGTTTTAGCTCTGTGAGTGTTAGCTGCTAAAGCCCTTCAAATCATACACATCATTAGGCTGTCTCCTAAACCAGGGCATGGATCATTCTCACGACATTGTGAGCACAGTTCATTGGTTGCCACTCAGATGTCTTTAGAAAAAGGAATAGAAGAGGAAAGAAAAAGATTTTATGGGTATTTTTGTACGTTTATCTTCTGTACTTGGTTGTCTTCTTTTTGATGACTGATTTACTTTTTGCTTTCTTTTCTTAAGACTCACTTGGTCCTCAAAATAACCATGGACAGCCAAAGCGGATACTAACTCCTGTTCTGCATGAGCCTGACTTTCCAGTAAAGCTGATATTATGCCTACAGTCCTAGACACATTTATTTATCCTGTTCCATCTGTCTGCAGCACCCACACCCAATCATGGCCTATTGAGATCCTATTGCGCTTTCAAAACCCCAACTCTCATGTCATCTCCCTTTGAAATCACAAAGCATCCACCCTCTGGTCATCTATTTTACATATTACACGTGTCTATTATTGCTTTGATGTGTACATATCAACTAACAGCCACATCCTGAGTATAAGCTTTTTGAAGGTATGAATCAAATTTTATGCATCTGTGTCTCCTCAAGGAGATTTTTAAGTATAAGTAATTACAAATGCCTGTCTTCAAGGAATTGTTTGATTAAAAGCAGTCCTTGGACCAGCAGTATCTGCATCCCCGCAGTCTTGGTAGAAATGCACATTTTCTGGTCCCACCCCTGATCTTTTGAACCAGCAACACCAGGATGGGGATCAGTGATCTCTTTTTTAGCAAGCTATCCAAGTGACTCTGACACACACTAAATTTGAGAACTACTGGTTTAGAGTATATTTAACTTAACGAGCAGTGAATAAACAGTAAGGATCTATTCTCACACCCCACTGAGCCAGTCATATTACCTATATAGTTACATCCTAAATCCACATGATAAAAACTAGGTGCCACAAAAAAATATTTAAGATGAAAACATAAATGAATTATTCTATTTGATTAATTCGTGGAATACAACAGCTCCAATTCACAGGAACAGAAACATAATTGCTAAGCAGTCACATGGTATATATATCCCTGCAGATACACTGACTGGCACCCTAGTGGAGAGAGGTATCACTGCTTAAAACTTTGACACCCCTTACTGCTGTTTATACATTTTTTAAAAATGGATTTTATTTATTTATTTAGAGAGTGAGTGTGAATGGTGGGGAGAGGGAGAGGGAGAGAGAGAATCTCAAGCAGACTCCACACTGAGTACAGAGCCTGGCATGCGCTTTGTCTCACAACTCTGGGATCATGACTTGAGCCGAAACCAAGAGTCAGACACCCAACCAAACTGAGCCACCCAAGCGCCCCTGTTTATATTTTTTTGCTAAGTGTTACTACCTTTAAAATAACTATATAGAAAGGAGCAATGATAGACGACTCAATTTCGCCTTGTCGGACACCTCTAATTTATACTTCTCTCTTTTGGGAGTTCAATGCCCCTAAAGTTACGAGGAGATTGCAATATGTGATGTTGGCGGGAAGTGCAAACATTCCAAGAAACTTAGGAGGAAAGGGTCTAAGCCACCAATCTAAATAATTAGTGACTGTTGTTAGGTCATCTCTGTTTTCTTCTGGATTTTATATAAAATCAGTGATCACTATAGAGCTCTTAGTTTCCCTGTAATTCAAGTAAAAGAAAGGAAATACTTCTAATACAGTTTTGCTTTCCTCTCTTTCAATTTATTGAGGTAATTGATGTCAGTCAAAATGAATTCTAGAAGTACTTAGCAATTTTTTTTTAATACTGGGAACATGGGGAACCCTGGGTGGCTCAGTGGTTTAGCACCCCCTTTAGCCCAGGGCGTGATCCTGGAGACCTGAGATTGAGTCCTGCATCGGGCTCCCTGCTTGTGTAGCCTGCTTCTCCCTCTGCCTGTGTCTCTGACTCTCTCTCTCTCTCTCTCTCTGTCTCTCATGGATGAATAAAATCTTAAAAAAAAAAAAAATAAATACTGGGAACAGACACTTGGAACAAACCAACCAAATTTGAATGTTTTGAAGATATAACAATGAAAGGAACAGCCCCTCAATTTTCTAAGAATCAAACTGAACAGTTTCCAAACTCTTTTTGGCAATGCCAGTTACCATGAGGGAAAGAGAAAAAAAAGCTGTTTCAAGAAATATCTAAATTTTGTTTAGATATGAGAGAAATTAAGGCAAGACTGTGAATTTACTAAAACACAGTTATCAAAAAAGGGGAGGGTTTCCTAACCAGCCTCTCTGTTGATTATCATGGAGTCTGTGTGTAAGTCAGATGTTCTATGACAATGTAAGAGAGACTTTGCTTTCTAGATCTCTTTGATGGTATGGACCTGCATCCACCCTGCTGTCTAGACCTCTTCAAAGGAACAGAAAAGTGGAGCCAAATCTTTCCATTTTCAGACTACGGATTCTGGGTGATTTAGTGGCTTGATCAAAATTAGAGTCTGTGAATGTGCTGTAAAAACAGCCAAGGCCCAGGAGGTTCAGTAGGTCTGGCCAGATCCCTTCGGAAATCAAAGAATGTCTTCACATACTTGGGTGTAAACAAATATGATGCTTTAAAAAAAAATAAATAGGCACATTAGAACAGAATTGGGAGCCCTCTGGGAGATTGGGTCTGAGTGTTCTGGTTTTATATAAGGCCTTGATCATCTGGGCTTTACGTCCTTGGAATGACCCACTAATAGAGCAGGCTAACGTGATGAGCTGAATGACCCATGGCTCATAACTTGAGCCTTTCCTCATTGTTTTGCATGATTGCTGCAGCTTTGTGCCATCAGCTAGTAAACAGAAAAGAGTATCTGGCATTTGCTGATGTCCTCAGTCCGGTTGCTGTAAGCCTCTAAAGGGCATACACACTCCCCATGGAAGCTGTTACTCTGAAAATTATAGGTTTTTAATGTGTTCCTGGGGCCAATCAAAGCTCAATTATATGGAGGAAGTCTTGTTAAAAATTCACATTCCTGGGCCCCTACCTCTGACCTATAGAAAGCTGCATTTTCCTTACCTCCCCAGAGGATTCTTTTTTTTTTTTTTTAAGATTTTATTTATTTATTCATGAGAGACAGAGAGAGAGAGAGAGGCAGAGACACAGGCAGAGGGAGAAGCAGGCTCCATGCAGGGAGCCTGACATGGGACTCGATCCCAGGTCTCCAGGATCACACCCTGGGCTGAAGGCGGCGCTAGACCACTGAGCCACCCGGGCTGCCCTCCCCAGGGGATTCTTAAATATTCAGAAGTCTTGCTTATATGAAATAGCAGAAATCTAAGGATTCTTACAGCCTCGGATTACAATTTATATTAGTCTTGAACATGGAGGAATTGCCATTGTTGTCATTGAAAATGAATATATCCCAGTAAATAGGCCATGTGGATTTCTAATGCTGTGACTCTATAAAATGTGAACGTGAAGCATTAGTAACCTTGAAGTTCGGATTCACTGAGGATTTGTTTAGGTGTGACAGGGCTGATGGTCTTATTTATCCAAGACTTCTTATTAGCTATGAAAAAGGACCGGCATAAACTGCTTATTAATGTTGATTAACCATATCTAAAAGGAGTAAATAATAAAAGCAATAGAGCAGGCTTCGGTGAGAAAATGTCATCTTTTATAACATGTTCCACCACTTACTTCTTTTTGTGCTCCTTCAGAAATTGTGAATCCGCTGCTCTACCAAAACCTTTCCTTCCCACTGTAGATTCTTCATTTGCTATCACTGATACTGACATTCTACTTAAAGAAATTATCCGTTTAGGCTCCCTTCAAATTCAAAGTGATATTTTTTTAATAAGGAGTGAAAGGGAAAATTGACAAAATACGCTCGGAGTTGTCAGCATTGGAAATGACAAATGGTAAAAGCTTAATCGTGAAGGATCATCAGAGAGCTTAATGTTAGCTCAGATTGTCAGAGAGCTTAATGTGTCTCTCTCTGGGAATTGACAAAAAAATCAGCAAGAAAAGGCGTGCTGAGAACCACCTCCAGGTGCCAAACCTGAGAGGTGACTCACTCTGTTAAGCAGTGGTATACATATTCTGCAGGTTACACAGGAAAGCAAATTGTATTCCTTTGTTTCTTTTTTTTGTTTGTTTGAGATTTTATTTATTTATTCATCAGAGACAGAGAGGCAGAAACATAGGCAGGGGGAGAAGCATGCTCCTTGGGGAGCCTGATGCAGGACTCGATCCCAGGACCCTGAGATCACGCCCTGAGCCGAAGGCAAACGCTCAACCACTGAGCTCCCCAGGTGCCCCTGTATTCCTTTGTTTCTTAAAGTATCTTGTGTGGTGCCTTGGCCTAGAAATCACAAAGCATCTCCTCATTTCCCCCAAAGCGAAGGGATCACATGACTACAAATGTCCCAGACACATAGGGAAATTGTCATTTGTCATTTGGCCTTTTTCCCCCACCTGCAGTGAAGAAAGGTAACAGAGGGGGAGCATTTGAGAACTTTCTTGGCAAAATGGCCGTAAAAATTTTTTTAAAATTGAAAAGCCCCAAAGGTCAAATGTACTTTCAAACCCTGAACTGAGTCATATCTGAAATAAATCACTTCCATGTCATCTCTGTGAAAGGTGTGTAGTGCAAGAAATTCACCTGGTGAGCCCTTGATAATTTATACTTCCTGCTCTCATCTTTAGCTTTCTTTCTTAAAAACCACAAAAAAGAAAAAGAAAGAAGCAAAAATGCCTTAGAGAAAGTTGTTTTGACCTTTGCTTTTTCGCTTATCTGGCTATGATGAGATGAGTGTCTTAGTGAGTTCAGGATGCCGTAACAAAACTCCACAGACCAGGTAGCTTAAAGCAGAAATGGGTTTGGATTTTTTTTTTTCATAGTTCTGGAAACTGGCAATCCAAGATCAGGTCTTAACTAGTTTAGTGTCTCCTGAAATCTCTCTCCTTGGCTTGTGGATAACTGTTTTTTTGCTGTGTCCCCACGTGGCCTTTTCACCCACAGAGCAGGAGAGAGCTTTCATGTCTCTTCCTCTTAACAAAGTTCACCAATCCTATTAGAGCAGGGCCCCACCCTCAGGACCTCTTTTAACTTTAATTACTTTCTCAATGGCCCTGTCTCCAAATATAGTCACATTAGAGGTTATGGCTTCAACATAGGATTTGGGGGAAAACATGGTCCGTCCTGTACACTTGACTAAATTGTACTTTTGGATATATCCAGTGTACCCTTGCCTCTTCAGCATTCCTCAACCATCATCATCTTAGTTCACATGGGTTCTTTATCTTAAGAAAGTCAGGGGAGACCATGCAAGGTATTTTTCCTGCTTCTGTACCTTAAATCATTGGAACTAGGTTCCCTTTGACAGCCTACAGTCTGCCGTTATGAACTTCAAATATAAGATCTTTTTGATGTGTAAGAAGCAAACACTTGACATGGAAAGATTCAGTGAGTTTTTAACATTTGTTTTTCACTAATTTATCTACATACTCTTAAGTTGGTCTCTGAGTGACCTAAAGCCAAGCATTGCCAGTGTGAAAGCAAAAGAAAGGACAGGCCAGGTAATGTAAGTATGTAGCATGATATAGTCCATACCTGGGTATTGGAAGCCCTATTTTCCTCCTATTTTTTTCAACAGGAAAGGCACTGGGGACTGGCCTGTAGTCTAGTGCTCTCTTGGGCCAAAGAGTCACAGATAACCTAGAAGTTGCTGTTAAACACGCTACTTTATAAAATATTCTATTCTAATCATCTATATGTCATACAAGAATGAAGAAAAACTTTTAGGACAGAACCTTTTTTTTTTCCAAGATCCAGCTGGTCGAATGTGAATTTTATTTTTATTTTCTTAAAGATTTTTATTTATTCATGAGAGACAGAGAGAGAGAGAGGCAGAGACAGGGGCAGAGGGAGAAGCAGGCTCCAAGCAGGAAGCCCGATGTGGGACTTGATCCCGGGTCTCCAGGATCATGCCCTGGGCTGAAGGCCGTGCTAAACCGCTGAGCCACCAGGCTGCCCCTCAAATGTGAATTTTAAATGCAAACTGATCAGCTCAGTGCTGTAGATGGACTCCACCTGCCCCAACTCCTTTCAGTTCAGTTGCCGAATGGAGGTATGGTGACAGATTCTGTTGTGGCGTTTGAGATGGTGGTGTTTTCATCACCCTGGACTTAGTAAAACCTGAAACCTGCCAGGCATTTGCCACACATTATGTGGCCAGGGACAGCTCAGCTTCTGGCTGCTTAGAGAGGATGTGGCATGACCTTTGTGTTTATAAAGTATTTGAAACTGAAGCCCTTCTACTTCCTTGTTGAGCTTAAGAGTTGACACCAGTGTCCAAAGTTCCTTTGGCCTTATCTGGGTCAGGCATGCAGCCATCGATGGCCAAGAAAGGGATGTGGGTGATACGCTCTGTAGTTGGGAAGAGTCGCTGAAATGAGGGAGGCATCTAGTCTCCCCTGAAACACTTATGGTATTCAGGGGGAAACATCTCTGCACTAATGAGTTTAGAATAGTAGATGATAGAGCTCCTGATTCTTCTCCTCGGTCTACCCATCCCTGCCTGGAGTCAAGGGCTCAGGAAGAAACCACATTCTAGTCCAATGTGATTACTACAGCCAGAAATGCTTATCTTATTTACAGACGGTTAATACTCACGTATGTGGGTGGTGTTTGCGTCTCCTAGGATTGCCATGACTAACTACTACAACTGGGTGGCCTAAAACAACAGAAACTTACTCTCTCGTGATTCTAGAGGCCAGAAATCCAAAATCAAACTGTCTACAAGGTCATGCTCCCTCTGAAGGCTCTAGGGTAGAACCTCTTCCATTCCTTTAGCTTGCTTCTGGTGCTGCTGACAATCCTGGACATTCTTTGGCTCACGGATACTCCCGTGTCTGCTTCTGCCTTCACCTAGTATTCTCCCCTTTGTCTCTGTCTTGGTGTGTCTTCGAAACGATCAAGAGTCACCTGAATTCCATATTGGATTAAGGGCCTGTCTTATTCCAGTACGATCTCCTCTTTATCTGAATGTACCTGCAAAGACCCTCTATCCACATCAGGTCATTTTCATAGGTACTGAGGATGAGGACGTCAATCTGACTTTTAGGGGAACATATTTCAACCCATACCAAGCAATTTTATTTTTTCTTTCCTTGAATATTATGAATCCAAAGAAAATTTCTTTCTAAAACACTATCAAATTTAAGTCAAAGGGCCACGTGTCTTGAATTCTATGACCTCTTCATTAAAAAGATAATTTCCATTTATAATTGGTTCAAATTATGAAAATGCTTTGCATTTGCTTGAGGCTGATTAATGGATAAATTTGTAAACCATGGTTGTTTTAATTAGCCAGGGTTAATTAATGTTTACTCTACTTGGAAGATGAAAAGACATGTATAAATTCACCATAATGTGAATCATTTTTTAATTTGTTGTTGAAGCTTAAAATATATTCAAATAAAGATTGCTTATATCACACTGAAAAAAAAGAAAAAGCTCTTGGAGCACTGTGGGAGTTAATCTTAGAGAGTCCTAAATTTTAAAAGTGAATGAATTACATACATATTGTTGAAGATGTCCATGTATAATATTACATATTCAGAGAAAAGTGGTTACATTTTTAAATGTGATTACATAAAAAGAGTAGCGATCTCACACCAAGCTGATAACTTCATAAAATGTGTCATAATTTGAGGTGAAGTCCAGTTTTTTGTTTTTGTTTTTGTTTTGCTTCTGAGTTGAGACTTCCAGAGCACAGTGGAGGACAGGAAAGTTTTAACTATGCTCAGATGAAAATTTTTTTTTTTTTTTTTAAGAGAGGGAGAAGTTAGGAAAGAGAGGAGCAGAGGGAAAGGGAGAGAATCTTAAGCAGGCTCCCAACCCAGTGCGAAGCCCAGTATGGGGCTTAGTCTCACAACCCTGAGATCATGACCTGAGCCAAAATCAAGAGTTGGACGTTTACCCAACTGAGCCACCCCAGTGCCCTGAAAATAACATCTTTTTAAAGATTTTATTTATTTATTCATGAGAGACACAGCGAGAGAGAGAGGCAGAAACATAGGTGGAGGGAGAAGCAGGCCCCATGCAGGGAGCCTGATGCAGGACTCGATCCCAGGATTCCAGGATCACACCCTGAGCCAAAGGCAGTTGCTTAACTGCTGAGCCACCCAGGCGTCCCCTGAAAATAACATTTTTAAGCAATTTTTTGAAGAAAGGAGATTACTAGAATTCCATGTAAATTTTCAACAGGAAACGCATCAGGGACTTGCCTGCAGTCTAGTGCTGAGGCTAGGAAGTGTGGAGATGAGAAATTGTTGCAGAAGGAAATAGCGGGCAAGGTTTCCCATGTGAGACTGCAAGCTATACGTCATGGAAGGCAGTTGTCTCAGGTAGTGAAAAAGGTTATCCATTCTTGGTGAGAAAGCGGCCATCTGGGGTAATTTTGTAACATGCTCAATAGAGCACACCTTCTGGCACCAGGGTTCATGGTTCACTAGGTAACTTGAAAGCAGAGCTGGCCTCAGTGATACCACTTCCATTTCACTTCATTGTCTAAAAGGAGAGCTTATCCAAAGATTAATTGGTTGGGCCTACTTTATTTTTCATCTTCTACACCATTTTCTCCTTGTTCTTTGCAGAGTAAAAAAAATAAGGTTGATTTTTTTTTTAAACATCTCATGGATATTGATATTGAAGTGACGTAAGGGGGGAAAAAGATCCATAACCCTTTATTTGGATAAGAAATAGCTTGCTCCTTGCAGTTCTTAACAATAAGTTATTGTCAAGCACCATGTTTAGACACTGTAAAGAATGTTTAGCTGGGACGTGGCACTTCATTGCAGGTGGCACTGTTTATTATCCAACAGAATTCAGCATATGATAAATCCCTTCTGGGGAATCTAGTATCAACTTTTCCCCAGAACACCTGCAAAAATTCTGCTAGAATCTGGAAAACTCTCATTTTCATCAGTGCTTCCCCTTGGACTGTTTCACATGAGCTCTTGAGGCCTGTATTTCCAGTGGCTACGGGACATCTCCACCATGATATGTTGGAATATCGCAACATGTCTGAGGACAACGTGTCTTTCGTGCCCATAATTGCTCTTCTGGTAGACACAACTCCAGTCAAGAACAAAAGTATTATCTCCCCACTAACTCCTCTGCCCTGTCCCAGCCACAACCTCCCCCACCTGCACCACCATCAGCATAGCGCCAGTCTTCCCCCTGTCGCTTCCTTAAATGTCTTTCTGGTTTTATCATTCTAATGTTCTATCTCAAATATCTTATAACCCCCAGGTGTCCCTTCCATGCCTTTCTTTTCTTTACAGTTTACCTGTAATGGAACTGCAGGTATCAGCAGAGCCTATATTCTGGATTTTATAAATTGTAAACACCTAGTCAGCGTGTTCCTTTCCCCTTTTCATTCCACAAACCAAAGCTTCTGGCTTCTATCTAAGCTGCTTCCTTTATACCTCCCTTGTGCCAGAAAAGCCCCAGCCTTTGGGTACCCCATTCTCTATATCTTGGTGTGTGCACTTGTATCTCCCAGGATAACAGTCTCTCTTCCAGAGCACCATCACTCACTGTATCCAGCCAGAAACTCCACGCTTGTTTCTTTCTCGCTCAATCCGAACCCCTTCCCATATCATTTGTAGAGAATTACCCTTGTGCCCATCTTTCCTCGAATCATGAGCTCTGAGTAAAAAGAAATTGCCTTAGTTATTTCCTACACTGGCTTAGAAGATGATAGGATTGCTAAACAGATAGATAAATGAAGGAGCTCACGTATTAATGATAAAATTTTTTTATTTTTCTTTGACTCCAGATTATTTTCCTTAAAGTGAATTCTCTCAGCTTCTCCACTCCTCTGCACTGTTCATGCTTCCCTAAGACACTTACTTTCCATCTGTCTCCAAGTCCCACGTGTCAAGCATTTTCCATCTCTAGGTTTGGTTTCCCCTTACACTGTTGAGGGATCATATATGAGTCAGGTAATCAGAGGAGGAAGGACCACTGCCGTTCTAGAAATGTTTAGTACAGAAAGCGTTTTGTGTTAAGGAAAATAGGTCAGTGTGCCGAAGAACATATAGGAGTGTTGTGGGCTTTTTTTGATCTGCAAAAACATACATTTCACATGAGCTGTCGTGCATACAGACATGGTGTGCTGTCTGCAGGAACAGGCTCTCTTCCTCCCTTGTGATGAGATGAATATATATATATTTGCACTGATCTTATCCACTCTTGCCTGTTACCCTTAAAATTGTCAACATAAATCTTTAAGCTCTTTGAGTGAAATTAACTATTTATAAATGTTGAAAACCTTACTTCCTACCATGAGCTAACCTGCCTTGCTAACCAGTACCTTTACATCCTGTAAATACAGAATCCCATTAATGAAGCATTTATCAGGTATGGTCCATTAGAATGCACTTTCTTCAGTGTATAGCAGAGGGATCAATAGCTCTTCAGAGGGGCACTGTGTCCCATTCCCTTGGTCTGCCCCCAGGATATCTATCACCCAGGTAAGAAAGGCTTCTCTCCCAAGTCTGAGAAAGGGTGCTATCAGACAGGATCACCACTTAGACCATACAGGCTAGACAGGACACGGTGTAGGGGCAACACTGAGTCTCCCTCTCGTCGTATGCGGCTGAGGGTACAGGTCGACAAGCCGTGTGCCCTGTGTGTGCTCACTCCCCAAAGAAAGCACCATGTAGGTTAATAAGGGCCTGGCTTTTATTGGAAGTAAAGGTGATGTTTTCCTCTCTACTTGTTCTCTCTTAATTGGTTCCAAGCTCAGGTGGAAAGAAGGGAGTTGTTATGGGTGGATACCCAGAACACCCCAACACTAGCAGTGAAGACTCCAGGCAGGAGTGAGCTCAGAATTGTATGCAGTTGCCAGGATGACTTGGCCTTTATAAAAATTCAAGAGCAGTAAAACTGCTATTTCAGTATTATAAAAAATAATAATAATAACCTTTCTCAGTTTACTTACTTGTACTCACCGTAAGCATTAGCAGTTTTTAAAAAATGAAATGTGATACTAACCCCGATAGAGCGAGCCTCAGGTTTCATTTCATTTTTCCAATTTGCTCTACATCTAAGAACTTAGAAGCGAAAACAAAAGCCTGCCCCAATATGCAGAAGAGTGTACCAGAAAAATTAACTACATACTGGAGAATGAAAGTGGAGGGAAATCCATCCCCATGACTCCATGTCTGTGTCCTCAGACCTGATGATTCGATTGCAAGGGCCTCCCAGCCCACTTTACCCTCACAAAATGCATTCTCATTGACCCCAGTCATAGAATTTAGATAATAGAGTGATGGTTAAAGATTTGAAATAATACTGTAAAAACAATGCTGTTTAAAAAAAGAAAACTGGGCAGCCCGGGTGGCTCAGCAGTTTAGCGCCGCCTTCAGCCCAGGGCCTGATCCTGGAGTCCAGGGATCGAGTCCCATATTGGGCTCCCTGCGTGGAGCCTGCTTCTCCCTCTGCCTCTTTGCCTCTCTCTCTCTCTCTCTCTCTCTCTCTCTGTGTGTGTGTGTGTCTCTCATGAATAAATAAAATCTTTAAAAAAAATGAAAAGAAAAAAGAAAACATTACTCTTGGCTATCTCGGTGGTGGGATTGCAAGTGAGGTTATCATTGTTACTTTTGTTTTCTGTGGTGTTTTTTGCACCGAATTTGTTATTCTAATTACTACCAAATGTCACATTTTTATATAAAAGAGGGAACACAGTGAAGTCCTCACTTATGCTGCAGGGGTTAGGCTCTTTTTAAAGACAAGTTTTTGTTTGTTTGTTTTTTTAAGACAAGTTTGAAGAGAACATTCCTCATAATCATAATTACTTTGAAACTCCTTAATGGTAAAAGTACCCATCTCTCAACTAGCCGGGACAGCCAGTGCTTCCTCTAGCGTGTGAAGAGGCAAGTGTTTCCTGCCTTGAAAATCACACGCGATAATTGACTTATGTTTAAGGGAGAGGAGTGGTCAAAATTTTTATTCATTTCTATTTTACTTTGCGGAGGATGTGTAGTCGTATCTATGTAACCTACGTGTGCTTACGTTAATGGTCAGGTGTGCATTTTCCCTGTATTATATCAACCAGAAGAATACTTCCAGACAGACAGATACAGGTTAAAGCTGGCACTACAGTGTTAGTGCCATAGGGCTGAACTTTTAATCTTAATATAATTCCAGATTTAAAGGAAAGCTTTGAAAATATTACATAAAACTCCTTTTTTTTTTTTTAGAGCAACTTGCAGACATATTGGCCCTTTACACCTAAATTCTTCACTGTTTCCTTAAAGACACTCACTTGCAGGTAGAGATTATAACCTCAGCACAGCATACTTACAGAGCTTCTCTCTGTAATATGTAAACTTGGTTTGTGACCTAAACTCTAGTAGAAGATTTTTTTTCCCCTCAAAATTGCTTAGACTGTCAGCCACCCGGCCTGGGCCAAAATTCCTAAGGTCGTTGGAAATAGGATCACAACACTGACACAGATCTCCAAGTGAGCATGAAGTAGAAATTCTTTAATTTGGGGTGCCTGGGTGGCTAAGCAGCGAAGTGTCTGCTTTCAGCTTAAGTCATGATCCCAGGGTCATGGGATCAAGTCCCACCTCGAGCTCCTGCTCTGCAGGGAGCCTGCCTCCTGCCCATGAATAAATATCTAAAATCTTTTTTTTTAAATGTATTTAATCTGTTTTTAGATGCCAGGGAGAACAGACTGACTGGATTCCCCAATTTCTAACTGATGCCATTGGTAGATCTAAGCTGTTTGATCTCTGTTGTTTGAAAGTCGAAAGGAAATTTGTCTTCAATGAAAAGGGACTTCCATCATTCTTTCAGTCTTCAGCTGGACAAGTGATACTCCAGGATATGTCACTTGTGATAGGGAACGTTCTCACAAGTGATGTGTAGCCGTGTTTGCGTCCCCTCCAGGGACTGTTTGCTGCCATGAATGGACAGTGTGCTTCATTTAAAACCTGTGTCCAAGAAACTACCCAAGAAACCAGATTCAGAGGTGAAGTCTGAATTTAGAGACTGTGAGAGAGTCTCAAGATTGATAGTGTGGCTAGAAATGAGGAGACTGACCCAGTTTTCTGGAATCTAAAATAAAAACTAGATTTGTGGGACAGCATTACTTTGCAATAATGTCTATAACTTCTTTTCCAAGTTGGAAACATGGCAGCATTGTGTCCACGGCTTTTTCTCTCTTGACCCCTGAAGTATTTTAGGCCCCACACCGTTGATGAGAAAGGAGTATTTGGGATGACGGAGTACGCAGTCTGCTGTTCAACCATTTACGTAGCTCAGAACCCAAAGGCTGAGTCAGTTTGACTCAATTGGTGAAACCGAATGACAGTTCACATAGCTATCATATTTATGCCAGTCTTCTGGAGAACTGAAAACCTAAAGAAGTGGGAAATGAGTGTTCAGAGGATAAACTGCTTTGAGGATGGGCTGTCAAAATGGAAGTGACACCTACGGCCCCCCTTAGAGTATGGAGCAGTGCATGGTTGTGCAGCTGGGAACCACCTGGCTTTTCAGGCCTGCTTCTCTGCTATCAAAAAGCTCTGTGACCTTGGCCCATGGTGAAAGTCTCTTACCTTGGTTCCTTCATATGGAAAAAAGAATTTTAAAAGAGAACCACTGAGTTCATCACTTCACATCTGTCAAAAATTATGAGAAACATGATGCTTGTGATGATCGATGTGTATATATTTTTATAATATTAGTCGCCAATCAAATAGCCATGTCAGACACAAAATAGAATTTTTCATGGAATACTAGAAACTTTTGGACTCAGAATCCACATAGTTGGGTTCACCTCCCAGTTCTGCCACTTGATAACTATAATTCTCCAAAGGAATGTCACACAGTCCGCTCAACTGTCAGTGGAGTAGGAATCCCACGATAAAGATGGTTGTGGGTATCTAATGAGCTAATGGATTTGAAAGGCCATAGAAGTGGAAGGTGTCTTTGTACAGTTGATCTCATGCTCTCTAGATGTCATAGCGTGACACGGGTCTGCCACACGATGGCTGTCCGATGAGTCGCACACAGATCTAGACATCTCAGCCATGTGCAGTAATCAAGACATCCCAGCCATGTGCAAGTAATCACTTGAGGACCGCATAGGTTCTCCCCCAGTCAGCATTTTAAACAGCTTCTGCTCCATTGATAGAGGGGCACCTGGGTGGCTCAGTCGGTTAAGCATCCCACCCTTCTCTCTCTTTTTTTTTTCAATTCTGTATTTAAAATCAATTTAGTTAACATGTAGTATATTATTAGTTCCAGAGGTAGAATTTAGTGATTCATCACTTGCATGTGATGTGCTCATCACATCAAGTGCCCTCCTCAATGCTCATTGCCCAGTTACCCCATCCCACTTCCCTCCAGCAACCGTGTTTGTTTCCTAGAGTTCAGCATCTCTTATGGTTTGCCTGCCTCTGTATTTTCATCTTCTTTTACTTTTCCTTCCCTCCCCCATGTTCATCTGTTTTATTTCTTAAATTCCACATGACTGAGGTCATATGGTATTTGTCTTTCTTTAACTGACTTATTTCACTTAGCATAATACCCTCTATTCCCATCCATATCATTGCAGATGGCATGATTGCATTCTTTTTGATGGTTGAGTAATGTTCCTGTGTGTCTGTGAGTGTGTGTGTGTGTGTGTGTGTGTGTTGCACGCGCACATCTTTATCCATTAGTCAGTGGACATCTGGGCTTTTTTCATTTTTTGGCTGTTGTGGACATTGCTGCTATAAACATTGGGGTGCGTGTGCCCCTTTAATCACTATGTTTGTATCCTTGGATAAATACCTAGTAGTGCAGTTGCTGGGTTGGAGGGTAGCACTAATTTTAACTTTTTGAGGAACCTCCATACTGTTTTCCAGAGTGACTGAACCAGTTTGTATTCCCACCAACAGTTTACGAGAGTTCCCCTTTTTTTTAAATCCTCACCAACACGTGTTGTTTGCCGAGTTACTCATTTTAGCCATTCTGATCAGTGTGAGGTGGGATCTCATCATGGCTTTGATTTGTATTTCCCTGATGCTGAAAGATACGGAGTGTTTTTTCATGTGTCTCTTGGCCATTGATATGTCTTCTTTGGAGAAATGTCTGTTCATGCATGTCTTCTGCCCATTTTTTAACTGTACTTTTTGGGTTTTGGGTGTTGAGTTTGGTAAGTTCTTTATAGATCTTGGATACTAGCTCCTTGTCCGGTGTGTCATTTGCAAATATCTTCTCCCACTCTGTCGGTTGTCTTTCAGTTTTGTCAACAGTTTCCTTTGCTGTGAAAAAGTTTTTATCCTGATGAAGTCCCAGTGGTTCATTTTTGCCTTTATTTCCTTTGCCTTTGGAAACATGTCTAGCAAGAAGTTGCTGCGGCTGAGGTCGTAAAGGTTGCTGCCTATGTTCTCCTCTAGGATTATGATGGCTCCTGTCTCACACTTAAGTTTTTCATCCATTTTGAGTCTATTTTTGTGCATTGTGTGAAGAAATGGTCCAGTTTCATTCTTCTACATGTGGCTGTCCAGTTTTCTCAACACCATTTGTTAAAGAGATTGGCTTTTTTCCATTGGATATTCTTTTCTGCTTTGTTGAAGACTAGTTGACCATAGAGTTGAAGGTCCGTTTCTGGGTTCTGTATTCTGTTCCACTGATGTGTGTGTTTGTTTCTGTGCCCGTACCATGCTGTCTTGACGATTACAGCTTTGTAATCTAGCTTGAGGATCCGACTTTTGATTTCAGCTCAGGTCATGATCTCAGGGTCCTGGGATGGAGCCCCACATTAGGTCAGGATTCACACTTCAGTCCTCATACTTGAGGATTCTCTCTCCCTCTGCCCCCTAACCCCCCCCACCCCGCTTGTGCTATTTCTCTCTCTCTCCCTCTAGAATAAATAAGTCTTAAAAAATGTTTTCTCTCTGCCCCTCCCTCCTTTTTCCTTTCTCTACCCCCTCCCCCCAAAAATAAACAGCTTCTACTCAATTGAACTATAGTTAAGTCCATGCTTAGAAGTTAAACAGTCTCCCGCTAGGGCTGATCTTTAGGAGTGGGGAACACAGCAATGAAATGTTCTAGTGCCCTCTACACTTTTAAGTGCTTAGTCTTTTTCCCAGAGTCTAAACAACACTGACCTGTTTCCTGAACACTTCCCTGCTCTGGCTCCTGTGTAATTTCCTGCCTGACAAATGTTCTGGCAAAAAAGGAAATTCATAACTAGTCTTTTCTTTCTTGTGGCTTTCTGATGCAAAAGCGTTGCTGTGCATGCTAGCTTCAAGGCCGCAGAGAGAGTTGGGTTCTGAGAATGTGACTTAAAGGTGTTTTTGAGTCAGGTTCCTTCTGGCAGTGCTATTTGTTGGCCGTGCTCACCTTTCCAGATACCTTGTTTTGAGGCTTGTTTTGTCTGTTACGAAGGTGATAACCGCGATGCCTGTGTAGTGATACCTGGGTCCAGCTGTGGCAGTGGCTCATCTGTAATGTGCTTAAGAATCACCTGGGGACCGCAATAGCAAGCAGATCCTGATTCCCTAGCTCTGGATGGGACATCTCCATACAAGAGTACAGATAACAGGATTCATCGTGGAGGCACTGTTAAGACCATCCATCCAGCCTCCTCTAATTTTATGGATGAGGAATGCAAGCCTTAGGGAGTTGCAGAGGCCATGGCAGCATTCAGTATAATGAACAAGCATGGCAGTTATATGCTGAGCCATGAATCAGACATGCACAGAGCTGTGATTGGAAAATTAAATCTGATCTCATAGGCCTGGTGTGGGCAAAATGCCTAGAATGGATGACAGCGGATTCATAGTATAGCTTCTGGAGAGGGGGAAATTACATCCCTTTTGTAGATACTCCCAATGCAGCTGTGGTGGTTGCAGGGAACAGGGAGGGTTGCATTGCCCAGAGGTGTAACACTGAGTCCTTTCAGAATCAGAAGCAAATATTTATTAAAGATAAGAACGGTATGGCAACAGAAATGGACAGATCACCATAGAAAAACATATAAATTATTATTTCCTTTCATTATTTAAAAAAAGAGGGCAGGATGGGTCATATGAGAATCTCCTGTTAGAGTTGAAAGGAAATTTCCATTTTGGGGAGAGGCTACAGATAAATACATATTCTTCTAGCAGGAAGCAGAAGAATCAGAAAATAGGGGAAAAAATCATTAAAGCAGTGCAGTTTCAATCCTATAAAGAGAACATGCAGCCAGCCTAGGACACCTCAGTTTATGCCATTCTCCACATCAGACCTTTATTAGCTGTTTGTTACAGGGGAAGAGACTGACCATGAAGATTTAACTCCCCACCCCAAATATTTGAAAGGTGGAAGAGAGAGCTCAGTGATTGCAACGAAAGCTTGTAAAACAGAACTGGTTTAACGTTTACAAACCATATCTTCTCGAAACCTAAAACACAGGAGTTAAAACTTCAGAAGGAGTCTGGCTAATGGGTAAATAGTTTAAAGAAGCACGTTAGATTTATCTAGAATTCATCTGTTCCCCGTTCAACAGTCCTTTCATGGGGCCACTTCTCTCAAACTATCATAGAAGTCTGTTGCTTCCACAAAAAAATATATATAATTTTTGGTCATTTGAGGACGATATTACTATTGGAGGACTCTTGATGCTGCTTTCTTTCTTCAAAATATGTTTTGAGTTTTTATTTAAATTCCAGTTAGTTAGCACATGGCTTTATATTAGCTTCAGGTGTATGATACAGTGATTCCACACTTGCATACAGCACCCAGTGCTCATCACAAGTGCCCTCCTTCATCCCCAGCACCTCAAAAAATTTTATGTATTTTCTGTGATAACTAAATGGTGAAGTGTTTAGTTTGGTTTGGTTTTTCTCTTAATTAGTGAGTATCCTAAGTACAGATCCTCAACACACTTTAAAAGGGCAAGGTGACAAGGTTTGCTGTACATTTCATATTTGGAATTGAATATCTGTTTTGTTTAAGCTGTAGGTTAAGCATTACCATCAATGAACTCAGTTAAATAGTTCCCCTTTTTTTTTTTTTTTTTGAGATTTTATTTATTTGAGAGACCGAGGGAGAGCACAAACAGGAGAAGGTACAGAGGGAGAGGGAGAGGGAGAAGAGAAGCAGACTCCCTGCTAAGCAGGGACCCCGACTTGGGGCCCCAAGATCACCACCAGAGCCAAAGGCACTTTGGCTTAACCGACTGAGCCACCCAAGCACCCACATATTTCCACTTCTGACTACAAAGCCCATGTATGCTGGGTGTTACAGGAAAAAAAATAAATTTAACTCCAGAGATAGCTGCTATAATTATGAGCAATAAGTAGCTTTTAGAGAGGAAAAAAAGGAGAGTCTTAGGGGAGAAATAAACCCTGTGTCTTGGTTTTAATACAGCAGCTGGCCAACTTAGATGCTTAAAAGCTTTGGAAATCACCAATATATGTCATCAAAGCATTACAATAAAATATTAAATTAATTTAGATAAACAGGTAATCCATCAGGGCCACCACCATACTAGACGTGTGGTTTCTGTGTGTTGAGTCTTAACCACAGAATTCAAAGATAAAGCCCCACTCAGAATGAGCACTGAAATAATTATATGTGGCTCGTTGTTGCTTTATTTTTTTTTTTTTTTAATCACAGACAGAATTGCTCGGTGCCAGTTGTGTTAGCCCTTGGTAAAATTCTGAACCCTTAATAATGCCAAGAAGTAGCTAGCTGCCTTCAACATTTTATGATCACAAAATAGAATGCTAGCTACCCCCACGAATGATAATGTCATTTCCACCTTCTTTTTATCCCTTAAAAACCACACAGACTTCTTTGTTCCAAATGAGACACCCAGAGGTGGTTGTTTCTAAATCTCCTGCTTTAAACTGAAGTAAAAACTTGGGTTTCTGCTATTTTGTCCCCCCGTCCCCCGCCGCCAAAAAAAGCCTAAGTGCTTTTCACTCTGCCAAAAATGTAACATTTCTTGAATGTTTCATTCTCTCGTTTTCTGAACATGAGTATAATAAACCAGGAAAATTAACTACCATGGGGCCCAACATTTTAGTGGCCATTTGGAGGACGTTTTCTGCCAGCAGTGTACGAGATAAAAGAGAAAAGGAGGAGGCAGCATGATTTGCTGCAACTCAAAATGTCCTGGATATTTTATGAAGTATAGATGTAAGATTTTCCACTGTGACTGTTTCCTGCTGTACCCTTTTTACTGCCATGTGCTGAGATGGGTACAAGATTCCCTTCAGCCTGTGCCTGGGAAATGCCTATTCAAAGGCACAAAAGCAATAACCATTGCATAGGGCTGGTAGTGTTTGAGTCTGCAGGCAGCCCTTTAAGTGTGGAAAATCTTCTGGAACAGTTAAACTTACAATCACTCTGCAAACGAGCAATGCAGTACTGAGACCATAAATGAGCCTTCCTTTGGTACCGTGGAGGCTGGGTAGTTGGGGGTTACAGGCAGGGAGGTAGGTGTTCTGCAGCCCAGAACTGGCACTTCAGCACTGATGCTTACTGGCCATGGGATCTTAAAAGGATTTGGTCATCCCTCCCAGCCTCAGTTTCCTGTCCCAGAAAAATACTAATGCCCATACCCCTCATAAAGTTGTTAAGAGGAGACTTATAGAGGAGAGGGCATTTGAGCTGGGTTTTCGAAAGTTCATATAATTTAGATAAGCAGAGGTGGTCTTCCTGTGTAGCAGGAACAGAGAGCAAAGGTGTCCTGATGGGAATGCCTGGTCCCATCTGGGGATAATCCAAGCCACTCAGCCTGACAGAGCTGTGGGCCCAATTCCAATATGTGGGTTCTCCCCTTACAACCATGCAATTCCCCAGCATCACTTGGAGATTCAGTCACTTCAACCCAATCCAATGCTATCCACCTAGAGATAGTGCAGGTCCCACAAGAGTTACAGGTTGGTCCTACAAGACTCCTCTCCCTGGCTCCCACCAGCCTATTGAAAGTCCAGGTTATCACCTGTGCTTCTGATGACCAACTATACATCAGAATTTCCAACCACCTCTGCCACAGACTCTGTTAACTTGCTAGAACAGAGGGAAACATTTTACTTACTAGATTACTGGTTTATTATAAACAGATATAACCCAGCAATAACCCAGGGTTAGAGACACATAGCACAAAGTATGTGGGAAAGGACTCAGAACTTCCAGCATGTTCCTTTCCCCACATCTCCACATATTCACCTACCTCAAAGCTCCCAGTACCCTGTCCTTTTAGGTTTTTATGGAGGCTTCATTACATGGACTTCATTGATGAAATCAATGGCCATTGGCAATTGAGCTCAATTCATTATTCAACTGAAAGTTCTAACCTCTGATTACATGGTTAGTTCCTCTGGTGACCAGCTCCCATCCTTAAGTGATCTACAGGCTTTTCAAAAGTCACTTCATAACATAAAGAAAGATACCTTATTCCTCTCATCTCCTACAAAATATTCCAAGGGTTTTAGGAACCCTGTGCCTATGAAGACCAAATATATATTTCTTATTAAAAATCTCTGTATAACACCTGTTATACACACACAGCAAAAAGCTTGAGCCTCATAGCTAGAACGATGAGTTGTGGGCCCAGATCACAGAGGACCTTTACCATCTGCGAAAAGCAGTGTTTGGGATTCATTGAGTAAGGAATGAGGAGTTACTGAAATGAGGCAGAGCCATTCCTCGGTATCATGAAAAGATACGGGGAACAGAGGGATAAAAAGGTAGGGCAGGGACAACAATAGGAGACTTCACAGTTATCAAGGCAGAAAGTAATGATGGCTCAAGGGAGAGAGGAGGACAATAGAAAGGAGGAGTGACAAATGAATAAGAGAATGCAGAAATTGAATTTTAAAAGGAGTTGTCAGTAATATAAATAGGCAGCACAAATGCAAAGAGCCACAGATGGTTATGAAGGTTTCAGACCTGTGGCTGGGATCATAGCTCTGCCATGATTACAAGAGGGAAAGCGAAAGGCCTTGAGCTCAGTGTTGTATATATTAAGCTAATGTAAACTAATAGACCCAGCAAACTGTATATATATGTATATAACTAGAGTGGGAGGAGTGGAAGGGATAGGTGAAAGCTGAGGAAATATATTTCTGATGCATCCTTTGGGTTTCAAGAGTGGATGGGATTTCCAGATGAAAAATTGCGGAAAGAGATGGATGGAGATACAAAAGGAAAATGGAGGGATGAAGAGATCAGAAAAAAAGAACAAGAGGAGTTACACAGAGAACTCAGAGGAAACCAGCTTGATACTGAGTATGCAAGACAAAGAGAAACAGTTTCCAGATGGAGAGGTTATGTGACAGTAAATGCCACAAAGGTACAAATATGGCGTCAGATGGGGCCAAGAGTGGATCATGCTGGCGAAGGTTATTCCCTCTCCAAATGAATGTGTGAACACCAATAATTATTCTAGAAGATCATCTCTTTAGTATCATAAGTGCTCAACAGTCAGAAGCATAAGATTTATATAAAAGAAATGCCCGTTTAATTTATTAAAGCAGACATTGGCTAAGTTATTAGCCGTTACCCATGACTCTGTAAGACATGAAAAAGTTAGAGTAGATCTAATGGGGCCCTTTCATCTACATGGAAAAGGTCATCACAAGCATCAAATACTGAATTTTAGAATGGCGCTGTAGCAAATAGCCATATATTATAAGTCAAATTAGACTTCAGAAGGACCGATTGTCTTGGGATTTCATCATTTAAAATGATATCTCGCAACAAAACTGACTCCAAAGAAGGATATTAATCTCATACTTTAATGCTATTCTACCAAATTGTTTTAGTTGACAATAATACTTGAGCAGAATTTTTTCAGGTAAAATGTGTTTTCAATTTAAAAGAGAACGTGTGGGGGACACCTGGGTGGCTCAGTGGTTGAGCATCTACCTTTGGCTCAGGGTATGATCCTGGAGTCCTGGGATCGAGTCCTGCATCAGGATTCCCACAGGGAGCCTGCTTCTCCCTCTGCCTGTGTCTCTGCCTTTTTCTCTGTGTCTGTCATAAATAAAATCTTTTTAAAAGAGAGAGAGAGGGATCCCTGGGTGGCTCAGTGGTTCAGCACCTGCCTTCGGCCCAGGGCATGATCCTGGAGTCCCAGGATCGAGGTCCACATTGGGCTCCCTGCAAGGAGCCTGCTTCTGCCTCTCTCTCTCTCTCACTCTCTCTCTCTCTGTTTATCATGAATAAATAAATGAAATCAAAAAAAAGAGAGAAAGAGAGAATGTGAAGGATGATAGTAAAATGTTACAAATCAAATTTAAATCCCAATTTTATTTTCTTCCACTTTCTGCGGCAACAATACTAACCAGTAATTTGTTTGAAATATGTAATACAATAAACTCTCGATGGAGGTGTGATTGGAGGATGAGATATCCTGGTTCATAGCCATTTGTAATAACACACATGCTATTCATGGGTGTCTAATTTTAAAAACTAGATCACATGGTAAAACCTGGTGAACTGTGGCAGCATGATAGGAGATTCACAAATCTTGTGATAACCCTGTATTTAAAGCAATGATTGCAATCAGCACAGGGTTATATTCCCAACTCTCTTTTCCAGTAAAAATGCATTGCAATAATGGAATGTAGAACTTAGGGATTTTCACTAGTCTATAAGAACTTCAGGTAAGTCTGTTCTGTTCCATAAAGTTGATTTTGTTTAGTCCATTCTTTGTAAGAGGGGAATAATTGATAGCATTTTTTGAAAAGAGAAGCAGCAGCGGGAAGAGGCAGGAAATTTGGTTTGAGATGGCATAGCACCTGCTGGGAGGCAGGGAGGTTTCGCCCACAGCAGAGCAACAGCCTGGAGCAGAGCTTCATGTCTGCAAGGCCACGACTGGGAAGGCAAGGGGACTGCTTCTCTGTTGCCTCAGAACATAAATCATGCAGCACCTAGGGGGCCATTGGGGAAGACAGATTTGTTCAAGGACAAACAATGAGAACTGTTCAAGAATGAAATAGGAAGGCAGCCCCGGTGGCGCAGAGGTTTAGCGCCGCCTGCAGCCCAGGGCGTGATCCTGGAGACCCTGGATCGAGTCCCACGTCAGGCTCTGCATGGAGCCTGCTTCTCCCTCTGCCTGTGTCTCTGCCTCTCTTTCTCTCTGTGTGTCTCTATGAATAAGTAAATAAAATCTTTAAAAAATAAAAATAAAAAAATAAAAAATGTCTAAGAATGAAATAGGAACCAAACTGAGGGTTGCTGGAGGGGAGAGGGAGGGAGGGACGGGTTAACTAGGTGGTGGGCATTAAGGAGGGCACACAATGTAATGAACATTGGGTGTTCCATAAGACTGAATCCTTGCCCTCTGCCTCTGAAAATAATAATTGACTATATGTTAATTAATTGAATATAAATTAATTTTTTTAAAAAAGAATGGAGCAGACCACCACCAGTTTTACTTCTTTTGTCCTAACACATTTTCAAGGAAAGACTAGGGATTCGCTGGATTATATCCTCCAGTTTGAAAGTAATTGTACCTCACGTGCTGCCACCATGTCCCGGCAAACACCTCAGCGGAGCACACTGTTGACTGCTCTGTGATCACAGGATACCAGAATCTGTGTCAGAGGAGGGAATGGAGATTTAGCTCTCGAGATCTTTCATCATCAGAAGGAGGGTTATAGCCATTCAGCCCTGGGCACTTGGCTATAATTTTTCATAAGTGGCTCAACTGCCATGGGCCTCAGTTGTCACATCTGTCAGATGGAGACATAAGACCCTGCTTGTAGAGCTTTTCAAGTCATGTCTGGCAGGCAGCAGATGGTAGCCACTGCTGCAGTTCCACTTGTTGCTGTGACTCACCAAACACATGGCTTTGTTTTGTTTAGATGAGCTGCTTCAGAAAGAGCAAAACTACTCGGATGACGTCTTGGCCAACATGATCAGTGAACCAAGAATCAGTTATGGAAACGATGCCCTCATGCCATCTTTGACAGAAACGAAAACCACCGTGGAGCTTCTTCCCGTGAATGGAGAGTTCAGCCTGGATGATCTCCAGCCCTGGCATCCTTTTGGGGTCGACTCAGTGCCGGCCAACACAGAAAATGAAGGTAAGAGGCCCCAGAGAGAGCAAGAATATTCCAGTATATATATGTATATATACATCTTTCAGATATTCTTGAGTGGTGACTTTCTACACATTTGAAAAAATACTTTCTTACCTAGAGGTATTTTGTTGCTTCTGGAAAAAAAGAACAATATTCAATGTATGTTTAGGTAGCAGTGGCCATTCTAGGCTCACCTTCAAAGCAAACAGAGGATGAAATTATATAAATTTTTCTCCCCCTCGTGGGGAGAAGTTTTCATGGGGCCTACAGAAATGGAGATTTGAAAAGCATCAAAATAATCTCTCCTGGTTATTTATTCCAGTGCATTAAATTTCAGACTGCATTGAATGTTTAAAAAAAAAAGAAAGATAAAGAACCAGCTACAAATAAATTGTAATTTTGCTAAATATTTAAACAACTTTGTGTTTAGAAAGTTAAATTTAAGGCAACTTTCAAAATTAAGTGTATCAGTCAACATATTTTTTTCCTATGATAACTCAGAGAAAATTCTGAGTTATCATAGATTTGCACATTGGATGATGTACTTTCTTTCACAGGGATTTCTTAGCAGAAAGTTCCAAATGATATCTCTCAATGAGAGAACATCTTTTAATTCCTTTTAACCCATAAACATTTTTACATGTTCAGAGGTATAAAATTTCAAACACAGGAACACCTTGATTTCTGAATTCTAATAGCATTTTTTTTAAGAACACGAAATTTTAGAAGAGTTTCTTTGTGAAGGTGGCAAGTTTGGATAGTGGTAATAATTTTAACATGATTATTTTATAGTATGGATTCCTCGAAGTGCAGTCAGTATACACCTCGGACTAAATTTTTTTTTAAAGATTTTTTATTTATTTATTCATAGAGACACAGAGAGAGAATGAGAGACACAAGCAGAGAGGTAGAAGCAGGCTCCATGCAGAGAGCCTGACGTGGGACTCGATCCAGGGTCTCCAGGATCACGCCCTGGGCTGCAGGCGGCCCTAAACCGCTGCGCCACCGGGGCTGCCCTCGAACTAAATTTAAACTTGGTATCAGACCTTAAGTGTATTATAGAAGCTTTTTTTTTTTTTTTTTTAAAGAACCATTACAGAAAATCTTTCTATAGACAGTTTGCAGGTGAATAATCACCCCAGATATGTTTCATTAATTTGAAAAGGGGCACCGTATAGTAGTAATACCAGCTACAAACAGCAGTGTCATTTATAACGTAAAAGTAATTAAGACTTTACCATTTGTAAAAATAATTCTGACATAGAGGAAAAAAATGTAAAGACTTCTAAAACTTTAAAAACTTCAGTTACAAGGGTAACTTCCTTATTAAATTATAAGAGTGCTGACTATATCATTTTTTTTAATAAGCGGATACATTTTGGTCTTTTAAAATCCTCATCATTCAGTCACTAATGAGAATTCTTTGTGGAAAATGTCCAGTCTCATTTGTAAATTGAATGCACACTCTTTTCCTTTCACACATTAAGCTGTTTAATTCAGGGAGAAACAGGTCCGACATCTGAAGTCTGACAAACTTCCTTCGATAGAAAATTAATACCCTTAATGCCCTTGATTCCAACTCTTAACTTTTTATGAAAAAAAAATTTAAATTACATAGATTAGACTGTGTTCTTTGTTAAAAATTACCCTTGCCTTTGAAAATTTATTCAACTGCAATGATTCTAAAACTATAATTTACAAAGAGCTTCCTGTCCTTTTCCTGTGATCTTTTCACATCTTTCAAATACGTAGTTTCTAGAAATAAAATGTTCCCATTTAATGTTTTCCATTACTTGTTGATTTTGGAAAAATAAGATACAACTTATTTCAGAGCCTACCCGACTTGTTATGATCACACACACACAAAAATAATAGAAACTAGAAATTATAACTTACTTATGGTAAAGTTTATGGAAAGTTTCAGAAGGCCAAAGCAAGCTGCATTAGCAGGGTAAAAATTAATTTACAGAAATTACTGTGTATGTTTGATGTAATACTTGGTATTTCTCTTGAATGTGGTAAATCCTTTACAAATGTAGAATATACAGAGTTTTTTAAGAACAACAGCAAAGACACTCGAGCCCTATTTATGTTCGCTCTTCAAAGTTAATGAATATAGCGAAATGCAGTGATCTTGGTGCCACATAGAACTATTCTAGAAAGTGTTGCATTTCCTGAATTTCAGCTTTTCTCTTTACTTTCTCACTCTATTAGATATTGAGAGCTTAACTGCCTAGTATGCATACCGCATTTCCTTGGTAACTTTAATGAGGTAAATTTAACTTTGCGATTATCATATTAGGAGTATAAATAATTTCAGCAGTTAAATAAATCTTTCTTTATGTCCTAACAAGTATTTCATCTTGATTTTGTATATATTCATGCATATGTGATCTCCATTAAAAATTGTATGCATTCTAGTAAGCATTCTGTTTATATTAAAATTCTTAAATAGTAGCCAAACTGACCCACTCTGTTCAGGGAAAAGAAATGCAAGGATATCGGTTGTTCTTTTTAAGTAGAAATAGAGGAAGGAACTATTTTACTTAAAGCAGCTTCCTAAATTCCAAACCGTGGTGCCCCTGCCAACATATCCATTATTTTCCTGGTCTTCTGCCCCTTGACAATCCTCCCAAATCAAATAAGAAAGAAGTCTATGTCCAGGTTAGGAGGTAAGCAGTGATCCTCACTGCCAGTGATACACTGCCAGGTAACCCAAAGAAAGAAGATTGGGCTAACCACTGGGTTTCTCCAAAGTGATCAGTTTTTGGAAGGCTAAGAACAATAGATTTTGGAGATACCCCAGAGTAGCAATGGACTACCAATGGACTACTCTGGTAGCAATACCTCCACTGAGAAAAGTGGGCTCTGAGAGTGGCCTATGGCCATTGGTCCAGGGAGACAGTCTACACTCCTGCACATAGACACACTCTTGGGTGTTGCCAAGATGCCCACTTGGGCGAAGTCCTTGATTGAGTCCCTCTAGGTCTTTGACCAGGACACAGCTGTTAACATTGCCCAGGCCTCATCGAAAGAGCTGATACTCTTGTTATATAAAGATCTGTCGATGATAAATAGAAAAATCTTAAATAAAAGTATTACAAAGCAATAATATTGAGGATCTCAGAGCTTGAGTTCTGGTTCTTGCTATTATCAGACCCAACACTCTTTTTACAACATTTTGAAAAGCCTCCTTAATGGTGAATCTTGAAATAAAACGGACTGACAGTGTTTCACGGGGAAAACTCAATGAACACATAAGTATGCAGGCTAGCCTACTAGCGGAAACAGTGGCGCATAATCAGGTGTTTGTCCTGTATGGATGTGACAGATACAGATGCAGATGGATACGAGGGCCGATTCCATGATTCATGTTCTGTGAGCAACAGTGGATGATTTCCTAAAATAGTGAAGAACTCCTGGGAAGGCTCTAAATAAAACAACCTTCCCTCATTTTACCCGGTGGTGAGCTCTTAGCAGTCCAGGTTACAGTAAGAACTATGCAAAAAACCACTTTGTGCTTATATATCCAACCAAGTTACATTCTAGTCCCACATGATCATAGATAAATGAACGTCCAGATGGAATTTAGGAAATCATAGAAATGCAGAGCTAGTTTTATTTGCATGGGATTGCCCTGTGCCTAGCATCTAGCATCTTTGGACCCCATCCTCTAGAAGCCAGTAGTGTCCTTTCCCCAGTAGTCGTGGTGACAACCAAAAACACCTCCACATTCCCACCATCCCACAGAATGGTAGCTGCCTCACGTTCCTGAATGGTGTGGGTCATCAGAGTTTAAATTCCAGCAGTGCTGTGTGTTGTGGGCAAGTGAGAGAGCCTCTGTGGCTCTTTCCTGGTCTACAAAACAAAGGTGATAATAATTCCTAATTCAGAGATAAGCTATGAGCATTGATGGAGATGGCAGGAAAAGGTCTTAAAGTATCTACAACACAGTAAATGTTTAGCGTAGCTCACTCTTTCTCCTTCCTTCCTTCCTTCCTTCCTTCCTTCCTTCCTTCCTTCCTTCCTTCCTTCTTTCATTCCTTTCCTTTATCTTCCTTCCTATCTTCCTTCCTTCCTGTCTTTTCTGTGTTTCTTTTCTTTCTTTTGTCTGTTTGTTCATTTGTTCATTCTTTCTATAGGACCAAGATCTTATTAGAGAGGTTTTACCAGCTGATCCCAGGGAGAATCACCCTATGACCCAAACAGTGTATCCTTAAAAATTAATTACGAGGGCAGCCCAGGTGGCTCAGCGGTTTACTGCCGCCTTCAGCCCAGGGCCTGATCCTGGAGACCTGGTATCAAGTCCCATGTCAGGCTCCCTGGATGGAGCCTGCTTCTCCCTCTACCTGTGTCTCTGCCACACTCTCTCTCTCTTTCTCTATCTCTCATTAATAAGTAAATAAGATCTTTTAAAATATTAATTACTATAATAAACCATATAATGACACAGTCTTAAAACTGTGTGTAACTGTGTCTCCTGTCTGCCCTCCCCATCTCCTCCCCTTGTTCCCTCTCCCCGGGACCTTACCACCTGTGAATATCTCACACACAGAATATTGAAAATACCTAAAATTCTGAAAGGATTCCCTTTCATTTCATGCAATCCTCATCATCATAGCTTCAAACACACTCACCAACAATTTATTGGTTTTTCTTAAGAAGAGCCCACCGAGTCCAGAGAGAGAGTCAGATACCAAGGATTCTTTTAATTTTTATTGAAAAACTAAGCGTATCGCAGTTTTCCCATATTTTAGGCTATTTGGCCAGCTACAGTTTGCCTTGGGGGATTTTCTGTGGTTTTTTTCAGATCCACAAAGCTTAACTGACTAAACTGAAGTGAAGCTGTTATTTATCAAACTGCTGTTCTCTTGGATTGTGAAGTCATCTTGCTAAAGGCATTTGTGTTTGTTCTGCTTTGTCATGATTGCTAAGCAGGCCAGCCAAAAGGTGGCCAACAGTCAGCTTCTTTGTATAGAATACATGCATGGAAATACTATAATATTCTCAAAGAGGCATAACAGGTCTTATAATATGTATATAATTGTGAGGGGAAGATGTCCTCTGGTATATTTCTAATTAGCCTACTAAAGAAGCAATGACCAAATCACTTTAAATGCCGAAAATGAAGGATGCTTGGGTGGCAGAGTTGGCTAAGCATCCAACTCTTGGTTTTCGCTCAGGTAATGATCTCAAGGTCATGAGATCGAGCCCCATGTCAGGCTCCATGCTCAGTGGGGAGGCTGCTTGAGATTCTCTCTTCCTCTCCCTCTGCCCCTCCCCCCGCTTGCATGCTCTCTCTCTCTCTCTCTCTCTAAAACAAATGAATTTGGGACTCCTAGGAGGCTCAGTGCTTGAACGTCTGCCTTCAACTCAGGTCTTGATCCTGGGGTCCTGGGGTCCTGGGATCTAGTCCCACATCGGGCTCCCCACAGGGAGTCTGCTTCTCCCTCTGTCTGTGTCTCTGCCTCTCTGTGTCTCATGAATAAATAAATAAAATCCTTTAAAAAAATAAATAAATTTTTAAGGCCTTTTTAAAAATAAATGAATGCTGAAATAAATGCTGAAATTGAAATTAAATAATGTCCTCTTCAGGCCTGTTTTCTGCATGTGTAAAACTGTTTTCCTGCTGATTCCTCCATTGCCTTGAGCCTGGTAGCAGGCTGTGCTAAGCAGCATTTAGCTTAGAATTGGTGTGTTATAAGGAACAACAGAACAAACTCAGAAGCCCCAGAATTTGGATCAGTTTGTCTCCTCTCCTAAGGAGACATTTGAGTCAAAGCTATTGAAGGCATGGGAATAACACATTTCTACTTAAGTTTTAACTCTTTAAGATGACCTCCTATTTTTAATTTGCTAAACAGCTAGAGTAAAATGTTTCGAACACTATACTTAAGTTACTTTCTGGTTCAACGAGTAATAGTTCATTTGGAAAATTGGGAAGTATTTGTGTTGGACTGGGAAATAATGCACCTCTCTGTCTTGTCAATGTATATTCATTTTTGGCAATGATGTCATAATTTTTTTAAAAAATTGATTGATGTCTCCTCACTGAACACAAGACTTACTTATTTTTTGAATATTAATTCATACTGAATCAGCCTCCAACTGTTAAAGCAGGCTAGGGTTTAAGTCAATAAAACTATTAATTGTTTCATCTTCCTAAAAAGGAAAAGCTGTTATTACTATTTTCGAATTTCAAATGAACATGCACACTGGGAAGAAAAGGCAGAGAAGCTTCTAGAAACGATCTCCTCACCTAGAGATAACTACTGATAGCTTTTTGTGGTAATATCTTTCGGACTTTTTTTTTGTCTGTACATTTGATGCTTTTTCTGTATTTTAAGTAACTGTGGAATAGTACTTTATCATTTGTAAGGTTCTTGTGCATATGTGTGCACGTTTGAGCCCTGGAAAAACCCTGTTTACTTATGACAAAGTTGAGGATTGGAAAGAATGTGATGGCTTGCCCAAGATCACAGAGTAAATCAGTAATGGCATTAAAGTGGACCCTGGGACCAACGGCCAGCTCTTCAGCCTGCATTTAAACCACAGATTACCTACTGATTCCTTCATGAGTCAAATTTGGTTTCTGATAGGTTAGCCATTGATAGATAGGATCCCCACTTAGAGTTACTTTTTTGCTCCATGAGAGTGCTTCTCCATGCTCATCTTCAACTGAAGCACCATTGGAGCTCTGGTGAAGAAATTCTTGAAAAATAAAATAATCCCTCTGTTAACTCTATTTTACATGGAATAAGGAAGGTCTCTCACTAAGTACTGTTGCAGGTGGGAAGAAAGGTAGAACACAGAGAAACTATATCATTCAAATGTATTCATGAGTTACAGAAGGAAGTATGTCTTAATCTGTCATGCCAGTAAAGTACTAGCAATCAGTCCTCTTCTCAGCGATAGTTAGGGAATACTTAGTAAGTGCAGTTTCATAGTATTTGAGCATTTCCAAAACAGTTCTTAATTTTTTTTTTTTTTTTGTTTCTCACTGCAATTAGAAGATACTATTTTACATATGCAGAAACAGCCTCAGAAGTGGTCATTCAGCCAAGGTTGCTTACATTGCCAATGTTGGGTACAGAGGCCTCCACCCTCTTCTCTCCGCCATGCTGCCAGTCTGCATGGTAAAGGACTAAACCTTGCTCTTTCGATGCATCCAAATGTCTTAGTATTCTCAGAAGCCTGATTTTTCCATACTTTGAAGGCTTGACTTCCTGCCACTCTCTTCTCCACTTTTCTGCCAACGTGTGACATTCAGGATCGACGTGGGTTTGTAATCCCACCTTGCAGTGCCTGAGCTGTGTACATCAGTAAGCTGTCTGGTTTTATTGAAACTGGTGTTCCAGAAACCATCCCATCGAGCACACCTTTCTTCCCACCAACATCTTTGCTCACCTTTGCTTACCTTCTTATCTTTTATTTCCCAAGCCTTACGCAAGGGGCTTCTCCCCTTCCTCGGCTTCATTTGCCTCTTGCCCATTTTTTAATCCTGAAAGCTTTGGTTCTCTCCCTTGCCTGTTTCTTCAAATACCAGTCTAAGTTCAAGTTCTAGTTTCTGAGACTCAGAAGCACTTTGGAAATACCAGCTAATGATAAGCAAAGGCGGGCACCCTATGCCACCTGCACGGGTTCCTTTGGGTCTAGCCCAGAATATTCACAAAGGAAAAATTGTGGAAGGTGAGACATATGAAAAGAAATACTCACATTTCACATGTTTTCAACTCTAAGTCATCTACTAAAATAGTAACTACCAGCCTTTAAAACTAGAGAGAGAAAGACTGACTTTCTAGCTGACTTCTTTCACCCTCAAAATGGGAGCAAAATTTTATGCACTAAATGGCAGATTGTGTGGTGAAACTTTTCTCTCCCAATGAACTCATGTTTACATTCTCCCAGGGGATTTAATGGAGTCCTTTTGTAGTTAATTAACTGTAAAATAAGATAAGATTGGACAGTTGTAAAGGGAGGTATCGTCAAGACTTTCCACCAGGCTGGGTATAATGTATTTTATTTCTAATCAAAGCCAAGAAACCATCTCTAAACTCAAGGAGCAGCAAATCCACACTCCCCTCTCCCCTCTTTGATGTTGCTGCATGTCCTGGTGAGTGCTTTTATTAGAAAACTTTTATTAGTAAGGTTGGCCCATCAATAGTGGTAAGCCTTTTGAAGTGGTACCGCTCCTATTCCTTGATACTCAGGATTAACTCACTGGTGGTTCTCTTCCAGCTGCCTTTTTTTTTTTTTTTTTTTTTTTCCAATAACCTATGTATTTCACATGCTTTTCCCTGCTCTGTGTTCAGGAGCCACAACTCACCATCTTGATTTGTCTTGTTTGCTTTCCCTGTGCCCAGTTGAGCCTGTTGATGCCCGCCCTGCCGCCGACCGAGGACTCACCACCCGACCAGGTATAATAACCCGGTTACTTTCTACCTCTCAGCATCTTGCGCTTGAGCCTGAGCCAACGCCACCCCCCTGCTCTTCGTGATTAGCCTGTCTACACTGCAGTTAGGGAGAGAGGATTTGAAAGGACCTGGAAACCAGACTTCTCAAAGATTCCCCTTGCTTTTTCCTTACACTTGATTTTCCAAGTTCCTATTTAGGTTATCTATTTTCTTTCTGAGCTTTCCTTTTCAAATAATAAGAGAGCCCTTCCAGCTTATGGGGTGGTTTTTTTTTTTTTTTTTTTTTTTTTTTTTCCTTTTTTAAGTGGAGAAGAGTATTTAGACCTCTGTGTCCTCAAAAATGGAAAGCCACACAGATGCAGATTCTATCCGGTGACAACTTGGTCTCTGCTTTGAATACCTCTTCCTTCCTTTCTTGTTTGGTATGCAGACGGGTCCTCTTCTGACTGAATTGGGCTCAAACTTCAATCAGTTCCTCACATAGATGTGAATTCCTAAAAATATCAGAATGGGCCTACCTCTAGAACCCAGAAATATTTGCATTTTCTCTTTCATGGGTTGTATGGACGTATTCTCCATGAGTGACTACAGTGACAGAAAGGATATATGTGCATAGTTTTGTATACCAGTCTTCTATTTTTTGTAATCACCTAAAATTCTCATTAACACTATAATAGACACTTCTTTTTTTTTTTTACAGTTTCCCCAGCATTAAGAAGTACACTTTGATCCTTTTTTCTGTATCTAGTCTATATCTCAAACTGTTTTTAAAATAATGTCACACCACAACAGAAGCACACATGAACCTGGTTTTGACTTTATGCACAATTTTGACCAACTAATGGTAGCCATTGGTTTCCATGAAACAAAGACAGCAGTTACAGAGTTGACCCAGCTGTGTATTCTAGAGAAACTTAGCTCCACAAACAAGTAAACCTTCCGGAATTTATTTCCTTCCTTACCCTCATAATGGCCTTGTGCAATAATCAAGGGATAGGGACTTCACCATGTTTGAAGATATTAACACATGGAGGTAGGTCCCTGGCTCAGGTAACAGTTGGTAGCCTGCCAAGAACAGACCCTGCACCTCACACTGCCAGTGTTGGCTCAGACCCCTTCTATCTCCAACCACAGTCATTGATGAGAACTCTGAATCTGCCCTATGGCATCTTCATGACTCTGTGTGACACATCTTGACAGCTGCTCTGGTTGGTTCTGCCTTTAGGGCTTTTCAGAGGAACTTGAATTATAGTAAGTCAGACACGGTGTGGGCTCTCCTAATGTCTTCCTTATTGCCATTGTCATGCAAGTGAATTTTAAGGAACCAGCAAATGACATCCCCATCCTGCTCAGCCCATGGTGGAGCTCAAGGCTAAGGGGTCAGTTCTGTTCTAACAGTTACTGAGACCAGCTCAGGATGATCATTTGCCTTGGGCCTTTTTTTATGCCACTTTCTATTTTACTTTTAAGGAAGAGATGCTCTTCACCTACAAGAATAAAAAGTGAATTAGAAGCACTCTTAGCACTCTTACAACCAATTTTATAAAGTCCCTTCTTTGGGCCCTCTAGGCTAATATGTTCTATTTGGAATATGAGGGGGGGAGGGTTTGACAACCACCAAAGTTGATTTTTTTCCCCTTTTTTTAAAAAACTCTAACATGAAAATAACTTTTCCGTTCATTTCCCCCCAAAACAATCTATTTTAAGAGAAGAGCTATAAAGTAGTTAGAGTTGTTATGTGGGGGGAAGAAGCCATCCAAGGTCTTTATTATAACAATAATAATGTTTCTATAACAGCAATATTTCATTTTGGTATTTCACAGAGAACAATGCATTAAATGCTGTGGTGGGTGGAAAGAAATAAAATGATAAGTTCCCCATTCTCAGGAGCTTGAAGTATATATAATAGAAGGAACACACTTAGCATATTTAAAAGAGGAGATGGAATTAGAAAGGCAGGGGAATACAAACCAACGTAAAGTACAAACCAGGGTGTCTGTGAGGTAAGCAGATGGGCCACTCACTGAGGGTGTGCTAATCCAGGCACATATAGGAGGTGAACTTCAGGGAAGCATTTCAAAAATTTTGAGACTCATCCATTGGCAAAGAAGAGGGGAAGGATTCAAAGACGGGAGCATGGCCTGGGCTTAGCTTGCTTTCTTGTACTTTTTCTCCAATAAAAGAAGGCCATACGTAAGCAAGAATGATCAGATCCAAAGTGAGGAAGACTCTACTTTACGAATAGCTCTTACTTGCCAGATATATAGTAGTAGGACATGTGCTCTTTTTCTGTGCTTACCGGCCGTATCCCAAGCATTTGGACCAATTCCCTGCTACGTTCATAGAACTAGTTGTGGTTCTTCCAACATCACTCTTTAGGAGACTGCACGCTTGAGTTCAGTGTGCCAAACTATATCTTTAGACTTCTGAAAAACCAGGGCACTGTAACTTAGAATGTAATGTCAAGTAGGGAAAACAGTGGTAGCAGTGGGGATTTCTGGGCATGGCGGTCATTACAGCTACTCCCCCTGCTTGCTTCCAGGGAAGAAGGGGTTCTGGAGGTCAAGTTACACATTTGACCAGAATAAAGAAGAAAAATACATTAGCAAGCTCTTCACAGGGGGAGGAAAGCTACTCTTCCCACTATAAGTTATTATCACCCTTCTGCAGTCCTCATAAAGGAGACCAAATCCTTGACTCCAAGCCATGTAAAAAGTTTCATGAGGGACACGCCTCCCTCCCTCCTCAAAAGAAAGCAGATTCTGCTCGCTTACCATGACATAGAGAACTAGAGTTACACCAGGGCTTGGAATGGAATCAGTACAATTGAGAAAACATGTCTGACGAGCCTGTACACAAAGGTCCCTGCGATATATTTCAATCTACATGTCACATTTCATCACATGCAATATGAGCCTATTACTGATGATGTTTTGCTATGTGCAAGCTTATTTTTCTTCCCTTTTAGTGAGATTTGCTTCATGTATAGAAAGTCCTTTCACTAAGTGCTTATACATGCTACACACAAATGAACTAGGAAGATCTTTCTTCTGAAAGTCTTGCAAACTATTGCACTATGATTAATCATCTGTTGTTCTGACTTGTTACATGAATTTGAATATGGTTTTTGTTTTGTTTTGTTTTTTTGAATTTGAATTTTGAGTACCAAAAGTATTTCACTCTCCTTTCTGAAATTATGGGCTTTTATAATTTTGAATGGAGAGCTCCTATTTTTTGAAGTAATCATTGGTCCCACAAATCTAAAAGAAAAGACTATTCAAAGAGACTTTGATTAAAATCTCGAAATATAATTTTAACTGTTGCATTGCTAGATCCTGATGACAGCAAAAGGGTGAGCTATAAAGAAATTACTGTGGTTATACAACCCCTTCTCAGATTGAAAAGGGCCTATAGAAAGATTAATATATACATATTAAATAAATAAACTATATTTTTATAAATAAATATTATTTATATTTATAAATAAAACCAATGACAAATAGCATTAGTATCACAGCTCAATAAACATAGTGACATAGTGTTAGGAAATTAGAGGTCAGAGTGAGTTGAAAATGATGAGAAAATGCAAATAATTTCAAAGCAAGAACATAAATAAGAAGAGCTCTTGGGACAGGGTCAGGGGGTGAGGGACAGCCAGTGAGAGGACCCAGCAAAAGATGAGAGACAAGGGGATACTGTCCCATTTGTGCTTCTGCCTTTGTGTCTATATATTAAAGAGAGTGATCTTTTGAAAGAAAGAAATGAAAGCCCAAAGTAGATCAAGATGAAAAAAGAAAGCACTAGCTAGCTCCTTGTACTGGTTTTCTATTGCTAATGCAACAAATAATTCCGTAACTAAGTGACTTAAAACAACAAGCATTTAGTTGCTTATAATTACTGGAACGATCAGTATTTCAGGCATGGATTATCTGGGTGCTTCTGGCCCCAGGTCCCTCAGGAGGTTGCAGTCAAGACACCCTCTAGAGCTGCAACCATCTGAAGACTTGAAGGTTGACTGTGGTGGGTCCATTTCCAAGATGGCTCACTGACATGGCTGTAGGCAGGACACCACACCTCATCGTGGGAACCTTTTTGTAGGGCTGCTTGAGTGTCCTCATGGTAAGGCAGCTGGCTTTCCCAGGGCAAGTGACCCGAGAGAGAGAACAAGAAGGAAGCTGCAGTGCCTTATTTGATCTAGACTCAGAAGTCCCCCAGGATCACTTTCTCTGTTGTCTGTTCATTAGAAACAAGACACTCCATCCAGTCCACACTCGAGGGAAAGGAATTCAGTCCCACCTCTGGAAAGGAGGAGCATTAATAAATTTGTGGATATATTTTAAATCTACAACCCTTCTCTACCACACCCAAGTCCTTGTGACCCAGGCAAATTGGAGGCTAGGAGAACTTGAGGGTGAAATTGTTGAACTGCCCTCCGTGATCTTTGTGGACCTTGGAGAGCGGGAGAGCTGGGAAGATAGGGAGAAGAAACTCATTCTGCCAGATGGACAGGAGAGAAGACAGGGTGACAGTCCACAGACTAGGTGTGGATTGACATTGGTCTCGGCTCTGTTTTCGGATGAGTTATTAAATGGAAGCTTTGTGAACAATTGGACAAGGAATCAGGGATGTGTCAAAACCAGCACAGGCGCCCGCGGTCTTGTCAACTTCTCCTTTTCTTTTTGTATGAGCTGTGCTCTTAGACTGGCACATGGTTACGCTGTGGACATTGTGCTTTTCAGTTTCAGCCAGATGTGTGACCAGTTTCACAGCACCTTGTGGACCAGGCTGTAAGAGTGGCTAGACAAGATGCAAGAAATTAGGTCCAATGGGAGCTAAGGACCTGGTGTTACATGTAGCCTGAGCAAGAACCATCAGGAACACAATGCCTCTCCTTGACTGTCTGGTCTGCTCAAGGCTATCATGCAGAAGGGAGGTGTTGGCTCGCCCTGCGTGGAACAGGCTCAAAGAGCGGATGCTGTAGGGGGTCTGAGGTGGGCTTGCAGGAAGACCATCATTCTTGTAGGCAGAGGCAGAGCTGTCCAAAACAGAGGCAAGCGGAGAGATTCTTCTCCAGTTAGGAGCTGAGTGAGGGTCTGGCCCTGGGTGGGAATACCATAGAGATGGGATCTTAGCCTTTCTCATCCTAAAACAACGACTTTTGATATATAAATGCTCCAACACGTGGAACCTGATAATTTGTATATTGTGCTTTCAGGTTTTGTTTCAAAAATGGCCTTGCCGCTTTGTGTTTCAGCTTCCAATTGTTATTTGAAAAATGAAATTTATTGTAACAATTAGTGTAAGACTCCTGTAGCAATTTATAGAGAAGGAAGAGTTAGTAAATTATAAGTTCTCTTAGTCCCACAGAAACATTTTCTAGAATTATGGACTGCAAGTCTTTATTCAGTGGATGAACCAATTAATTCTGTATCTCTAACTAAATCACTTAACTAAATAAATATGATTTTTATAATGCTTCACTGCATAGATACACAAACATAATTTATTTGTAATTGGAACAAAGCCCTAAAGTAGCAGTTTGATTCTACCAGGTAATTAATGCTCTTTTTTAAAGACTTTTTTTTTTTTATTTTTTTCTGAAAGAATGAGAACATATGGGAAAAGACCTAGAATAGGCTAGACAATAAGCCCCTAAAACAAGCCAGTATACTCTGGGAACACATCCTTGCCAACTTCCCAACTAGCATTTAACTTCTGGTTCTCCCCATTAAAAAAAAAAAAAAAAAAAAAAATTACAACATGTGTCTAAAGGCAGTAGAAGCTTTAACTTCGGGTTTCTTTAATCTTTAATTTCTTTTTCTTTAAAATAGATAGTGGTTAAGGGTTTAAATACAGGGTGTCAGTTTTCTTTTTTTTTTAAGATTTTATTTATTTAATCATGAGAGACACAGAGAGCAAGGCAGAGACACAGGCAGAGGGAGAAGCAGGCTCCATGCAGGGAGCCTGACGTGGGACTCGATCCCTGGATTCTGGGATCACGCTCTGGGCCAAAGGCAGAAGCTCAACCGCTGAGCCACCCAGGTGTCCCTGGTGTCAGTTTTCTCAAAGAAAGTCACTAATCTGTTTCCTCTCACTCCAGACTTAGAAAGTAAGTTTTGGTAGCCTTTGTGTTACAGCGTTAGTGTTTACAGATAAAATGAATTGACTGTCCTGCATCATTTACTCATGGTGTGATGCTTATGGATTAATGCAGGTTCAGGCTTGACAAATATCAAGACGGAAGAGATCTCCGAGGTGAAGATGGATGCCGAGTTCCGACATGACTCAGGATATGAAGTTCTTCATCATCAAAAATTGGTATGTAAAGTAGTTCACCTCTTCCTGCCACTCTGCTTGCCTTGCCAGATGACCTGTTAACGCTTGTTCACGCTGTGCCAGAAATCCAGTGAAGGAAAAGATAAAAACAAGAATAAAACACTTTTGCCTATTATAGGGTTCATCATGGAAACACAGAAAAGAAAAAGGGGGGTCCTTATAGAATAGTTTTTTATGTCTGGAAGGCAGCAAAGCCCAACCAGGGCTCAGAGTGGAATTAATTTATATTATAATATCCGCTCTAATTAACTTCCACGCTATTTTCTAGGAAGTCAGGCTCAGGCTTCTAAGAGGTGGATTTGGAGTTGGCATTTATAACTGTCTCTCTGTGCCCCTTCGTCTCTCCCTCTTCCTTCCTGAGTTCTTTCCCCAGCACCCATGTTTTAAGTTTCTCCCGTGAGGGTAGGATCTCTGGGTTTCTACCAAGGTAGGTGGAGGCAGGAGGTGCACAGGACTCCATGTTCCGAGCAGGGTTGCTCTTTGAAAGATTTGGGCAAGGAAGACAGCAGCCTCCTTATTGGACAGAATCTCCTCCTGCCCCCTGTGTGTTCCCCCAAATGTTAGAATCAGAACAAATCAAAGAGCACCCATCCCCTTTGCAGGCAGCTCCGGTAGTTCTATGAAATCTTTTACCAGATGCTTCAGATAAATCAAATCCTGCATCATGCTAAGGTTTCTTTCGTCTTATCAGTAAGCATAATAAGTGGGTTAAATTAATAAAGAAGACAATTTTACTGCATATTCAGTAGTCAACCAAAAAATGGTAATAAATTCTCTTAGCAATAATAATATTTGAGAAGTACCTGCTGTCAGATGTTTATCATGCACTGGGGATGGGGTGAGGGGAACATTCATGCTCTTTTTCAAGGGAGAGAATATCTTTCCAATATTCATAAATATAATTTCTAAATCCAAGTAGCAAATTACAGAAGAAATGTCTGTGAAATATTGTGCAATTGTGCATGTGTCTTTTCACTCTCAATAATTGGAGCAAATCCAAAACTGGCCTGTGATTCAGATTTGCATTTCAACTCCCATAATCTTTTTTGTACAAGAACATTTCGGGTTTTTGAAGCATGATTTTCACTGGCAGGTTAATCCGGTCTCAGTTAATATAAAATCAGGGGCACCCTTGATCTGACCGATGCTGAAGAGGTTAAAAAAAAACTCTGGGGTAGCTGTTCCAGAATTAGGGGCTGGTGGGGCACGGAGCTGAAGATTAACATGCGGATTTGCGTTTTCTGGACCCTGTGTCATAAAAGCTCATCTCCACAATTATGCTAACTCCTATAATGCGACAGTGACTAATGGCAGGGCAGCAATTAGGAGAATCAGCTCCCTCTACTGAGCTAGTTGATAAGATAATGTACTATAATTAGTGCAATGAATATTACAAAATTACAGTATTTTCTTAAAGACACAGGAAGATGTCCAGACTTGCATTTATTCCTGATTACCTCACATTTTTATCATTAGCTAATTAATGATTTGCTTTTTATAAATATGTTGAGCTAGCATATTTGTTGAGAAAGGGGAATAATTATGAAAAGTTTCTCGTTTTGCTGCAGATACACCCTGAGTAAGACTCTTAGAAATTGGCCCTATTTGCTGTATTTTATATTGCCTTTTCAGATCACTAGGATGTTCATTGTCACTGTGGAAAATCCAGTCATTTTACTGGGTTGAGATTAGACCGAAAGAATTTCTTTAGGGAGCTGTTTTTATTAATTTATACAATAAATGTGGTATATGTTTAGTAGTAGTTAAGCCAGGTGGTCTGGCATAAGATCATCTCCTTAGATAACAGGATTATAAAAAGTACAGCATGCTTTTATAATTCCAGTTAGGTATGTAAAGTTGAAAAATAGTGACTTGCTTTTATAAACAACATGAAGGAATGCTGCGCAGCCAAGTTATCAGATGGAACAAATATCTCTGACATTGTTTCCAAAATTGTTTATGTGCAATTCAAACAAAGAGCAAGAGTAAAACAAAAGGTTTAGTTGGGTTTCTGGAGAAAGGTGTAAGCAAGCCGGAGTTCTGTATGGCTATTAAAATTCTTATCTTGTCGCCTACTACTTCTTCCCTTTGAAAAAACTCTTTTTTAAGCATTACACTTCTGGAGGCTCATTCAGTACTGTCCTCTTGAAGGATCGTGGCTAAAAGTAGGTAACAAGATGTCTGTATTCTTCAGATGAACTCCTTTGTCTCAGATGCTTTATTCTATGTATTAATGTCCATCTCAGGAAATTAGGACATCTCTGGGTTTGCACCTAAGGTGGAGTGGTCATGCATCAGGTACCTCAGTGGGCCTCTTTTCAAAAGCACAGTCCGTGCCTTTACAGCCTTTGGTAGATCCCCACTCCACCTCTCACCAAATGTTCCACCTGTCAGAGGGTTTCAGGTTCCTCTTGGCTACTGTTTAGCCTTTCTAGGAACATGAGGGAGTGGGGTGGAAAGCAGACTTCCCAGAACTGGGGAAGCATTCTGTAGACTGCAGGTGTCATTGTTAGTAGGTGGAATGTGTGGGTTTTTTTTTTTCCCCAAGTAATGCACCGAAGAATGGAGTGACCGCCAGCTGAAACTTACTGCATAAGATCCACACTGAAACTTTTCACATTCCTCATCCAGTTGTTCTCGTGCAATTGCAAACCTTTTTTTTTTGTTTTGTTTTGTTTTGTTTTGTTTTGTTGTTTTGTTTTCAAGGTGTTCTTTGCAGAAGATGTGGGCTCAAACAAAGGTGCCATCATTGGACTCATGGTGGGCGGTGTTGTCATAGCAACAGTGATTGTCATCACCTTGGTGATGCTGAAGAAGAAGCAGTACACGTCCATTCATCACGGTGTGGTGGAGGTAAGTGACTATGGCTGTGTGTTTGCAAGCGAGAGGGCAAGAAAGACTACATGAGAGATTTTGCTTGGCATTAAAATAAGAATCATCCCTAAGTAGCTATTCTTTGAAAAAAAAAATCAAGATTCCTGCGTGGTGCTCAAGTTTGGCAGCTGTTTTCTTGTGTTGGTCTTCATTCATCCTGACTTAAAAATGCTATAATCAAGGCATTGGATTGTGTGCTGCTCCCTCAGCTTATCTTAGAACTTGTATCAAAATGTCAAAATAATAACTAATGAAGATGCCTGGCTTAAAGATGTTGTGATTACCCTCAACCATTTAAAAGAAAAGGAAAAAACAACAATAGAAGCTGGAAGTCTGCTTCAAAAAAAAAAAAAAGAAAGAAAGAAAAAAACCATAAGCGCATTCATTCCCTAATTTTTTTTTTGTCTTAAAGAGTCTGACTTCTGACTTCTTAGCAAAACCAGGGAGTAGTAATTAATACTCATTTTCAGTGAAGAGTCTTACCTTTTAAAGTTTCTTGGAAAATCACATGATAGTAGTTGAGCAGAACCTGCAGGGTTGTTCAAGCTGTTCAGCCTGTTACCTGCATTTCTGCCTGAAATATCTTCGTTTCCAGGGGTTAGTATAGTTGCCCTGGAGCTGGAGAGAAGATTCACCAAGTGACAGTCACCATTACCACATGATTACGTTCAAGACTTTGTCCACACAGGCCAGCATATGACTAATGAGTGTGTACAGCATGGAAGTCATGAGTTACACCAACAAAATAGAATAGCTACAAGGTTCAAATGTGACTTCTTAAACCCATGACACAAAATATTGAAATATAAAATTTACAAATAAGTTCTTCTTAGGCATTTATGTTTTTTAAGATTTTATTTTTAAGTAATCGCAACACCACCCAACATGGGGCTTGAACTCACAATCCCGTGATCAAGGGTTGCATGTCCCATCAACTGAGCCAGCCAGGCGCCCCTCATGTATTTTAAAATGCAGTTCTGGTGTTGGGGAGTGGGTGGGTAATCCTCATAGTATGTGTAATTTTTTTTTTAAGATCTTACTGATTTATTTGAGAGAGTACCAGTGGGGCGGCGTTAGGGGTGGGGACAACAAAGGGAGAAGCAGGCGCCCCTATGATTTTTTAGGAAACTCTTAGAGAAAGTGAGTTAATATGTCTTAAGAAGTATTAGAATTTTCTAGAACCGAAAGAGATCTCCGTGATCAGTCAAATTGATCTTTTCATTTGGTAGATGAGAAAATAGCTGGCAGCTGCTACCTGTTGTTGAACCAGGTAGGGCCAAGGTCCAAATACAGATTGTCCCATATCTGACCATGTGTCTTCTGCCAGAGAAAAGTCCAGATATTTCCAGTGAGTCAAACTTCTCACTACCCGCCGTCCCCTGGAAGAAATGTCCTCCAAACCATTCTCGATCAGAGAAAGGCAGGAAACGTTTAAATAAATGTATGGCAAAGCCAGAAACTTCATTGCGTTCAGCTCTTAACATTCTCCAGGCTGCTTGTTGATGGGATCTGCTGATGGAATTGGTTTTGAGTCTTCTTTTCCCTGTCCGTACTGGTGTGGACGTGCTGGGGGCAGCAAGATGTAAAAGAACAGAACGATTGACAGCCTAGACTGTCAGCACATCAAGAAGGCAATGACAGCATCACCGACTCTGGGGTGTTGCTCTTATAATCGTTATTTCTGAGCTCGTGTCCTTTGAAAAAGATGTATCATTGTTAGCATCAGTTTACTTCTCAATCACTCAAAACATTTTTTTCCCATTGCATATTTGGGCAAAAAAAAAAAAAATGTTTTCATACTTGAATAGTTAAAAAGCCCCTTTCATTTCTTTAATATATTTTATGGGAGTTGTTTGTTTTTAGTTGAAGCTTAGTTGACCTACAATGTTCGTTAGTTTCAGGTGTGCAACCAAGTGATTTGACAGTTCTGTACATTCCACGGCACTCAGCACAATGAGTGTAGTCACCATCTGTCACCAGTAATTGTAGGTTTTAATGGCCTTGGACTGGCAAATCCTCCCAAGAGGCATCTTCCTTTTTATCAATTCAAGTGCCTGTTTGGGATGCCAAAGTCCAAAGAGCCTATATTGGTTTGCTAGAGCTGCCACAGCAACGTCACAAATGGGGTGGCTGAAACAACAGAAATTTATTTCCTCACAATTCTAGAAGCTACAGGTCTGCGATTGATTAGTCTGTAGGTTTGATTTTTCTTCTGAGGCCTCCTTCCTTGGCTTGTAGGTGGCCTACTTGGGCCTTCACGTCGTCCTTTCTCTGTGCATGTCTGTGTCCTGATCTCTTCCTGTAGAGACACCAGTGTTATTGGATTTAACCTTAATTACTGTAATTAATGATCTCATTTAACCTTAATTACTACTTTAAAGACCCTGTCTTCAAATACAGTCCTGTTGTGAGGCACAGGGGGGTTCGGACTTCACCATGAATTTGAGGAGGACACACTTGAGCCTGTAACAGAGCTCAGAGATGCTGGGCAGAAAAGCAAGGTTTCTCTAGTAGACTCGCTGCCATGGTTGTGCGTGAGACTTACCAGCTACTTATTTAAAAGGACACATCCCCACGTCCCACCTCAGACCTAAGGAGACAGTTCCCAAATAGGCTTAGAACCTGAGTGTTGTAAACGTTCCCAACTGAATCAGGCATACAGTCACTTTTGAGAGTCACAGATCACTCTCCTTCTTCTCAGTCACCGGTCTGAGCCAGCTGTAAAGTGTAGAAAATGGTACCCCTTGTCTGCAAGAGAACTAGTTACCTTTTAAAGCCTTGTCAGAGAATAAGTTGACACTTTAATGCAGCTCCTAGAAAAAAAAAAAAAGAAAGAAAAAATTTCATTTTGAAGCCAGAAGGCATCCTGAAAGGAGCAGAATTGTTGGGAGGACGGTTATCAGCTCTTCTCTTGATACTCACTCCACTCACTATTTGAGAACATCTAGAAACTTCTCCAGAGTGAATGCCCTCCTTGTATTATGTTTCTTTTCCTCATTTCTTCTCACCTCCTTCTTGAAAGTGCAGATGTTGTTGGGAGCCTGGAAACCACCCCCTTCTCCCTCTCCAGGCCTTCCTTTCTCTCCTTTCTGGAAGCATCGCTTTGTGCAGTTGTGTGTTGAGCACATAGGGTGGCACAGGACCAGAACTTCCTCCAAGGTGCTGTTCACCGTCCCTGCCCTTGGGAAGGCTGCAGTCTAGCAGATTCTGTTATGTAGCAGATGGGACTCTTCTACACTGATGTCGATTGACACTGAATATTCAACAACACGTGCTATAGCTCTTTCCACCACTTCTCCTAAATGGAGACCTCACCTTTGAAAAGGGGCCAAGAGGGGACAGGACAGATGTTTAAGGGTACAAGCTGGCAACAAGCAGTCAGTGAGGCCCAGAGAGCTAGTGCACAAAAGATAGACCCCAATACTGTATTATAATCATCACCTTGCCAAGAGGCTAGAACTTTATTATTCCAAATACTAATAAGAAAGCCTAAGAACAGGGGCACCTGTGGGTCTCAGTGGTTGAGCATCTGCCTTTGGCTCAGCGTAATCCAGGGGTCCTGGGAACGAGTCCCGCCTCAGGCTCCCCACAGGGGAGCTTTTCCCTCTGTCTATGTCTCTGCCTCTCTCTGTGTGTCTCTCATGAATAAATAAAATCTTTAAAAAAAGAAAAGGAAAGAAAGAAAAAGAAAGAAAGAAAGAAAGAAAGAAAGAAGAAAGAAAGAAAGAAAGAAAGAAAGAAAGAAAGAAAGAAAGAAAGAAAGAAAGAAAGCCTAAGAACGGATAATTCTCTGACCTGATAGAGGTACTAATTATCACTACCCTGACGAGCGTATTACAAAGTATAAATGTATCAAGTTAACGTGTTGTACACCCTAATTTACATATTGTTATATGTCAAATATATCTCAGTAATAAAAAATTGGGGGGGGGTGGCACAAATTCTCTTTACTATAGAGTATAAAAAACGTTTCCATTCACAGGTCTGATAACTGGAACATCAGGAATCTTCCATCCTTCACTCCCCATCCATCAGGTTAATGGTCTAAATGAGAAGAGACTTGCTAGTTAGCTCTTCACAGCGTTGTAGCATGTGACTTTCCCTGATGAATGGGCCGTCATACTGGTAGCATTATACAAATGCGTCCTTAGGGGTCCTTTCTTCCTGCTGGGAAGTTGACCCGCAGGGATGGAGGCACCTAGCAACCACTAACAGGTGTTGTGGGACAGTCGGACAGGAGGGTCAGGTTAAATGGGAAGCAGGGGGTACAGAAGAGTGTGGCTGGACCTGGAATCTCTCGTGGCTGGAAGCAAACAGCAAATGTTGCAAGGTCAGAGGCCAGTGTCAGGGATCGCTGATGATGAAGGCACAGCAGAGGAGTCCATTGGCTGCCTGAAAGGTCACTGACCGTGGGCAGCAAACACAAGTGAACCACTTATAAGGAGGGGGAATCACAGTTTAAAAAAAGGAATGTAGGGGCACCTGGGTGTCGCAGTGGTTGAGCGTCTGACTTCGGCTCAGGGCGTGATCCTGGAGTCCTGGGATCGAGTCCCGCATCGGGCTTCCCACAGGGAGCCTGCTTCTCCCTCTGCCTGTGTCTCTGCCTCTCGCTCTCTCTGTGTCTCATGAATAAGTAAGTAAAATCTAAAAAAAAAAAAACAAAATGAATATATACAGGACTGAACACAAAACCCAACCCTGGGGGGTTAGAGGTGGGGTGAATAACTAGCCCAAACACCTGGTTAGTGTTCGCTTTGTTTTCCTTCCCGTTGTACGAGCTCCCTTGTTGGTCGTACTATCATCCATTTGTGAGCACGTATTAAGTCAGTGTGGTTTATCTTCTTCTCCTTTCCCTGACCACCTAGATGCCCTGAAGTGGAATATTTTAGGGGCCAAGACTCTGTGGTTCAGCCTATCTCAGCGTCGTGCACTAAAGAGACACCCAGTAGCACACATCCTGCCAGTTATTCTATATAAGAATATTAAAACGTGGGCTTCCGCCCCCACACCAGGAGACGATGTGATTCAGAGGAACTAGAAACTAAGGAGACTCACAATTTCATCTCTGCAGTCTTGACAGTTAAGCTGTAAATTCCTCTGGATATAGTGAGGGGAACAAAGGCTGCAGCCAAGCCGGAGTGCCGTGCGGAGGGCCCTGGGGTCTCCTGTGAAGACACAGCGCACAGTACCTAGAGCCTGATGAAGACTCAGGACCACTTATGGATGAGATCTCATCCAGAAATTCGGGACACAGGGTGTGTGCAGAGGGCGTGTGTGCATGTGTGTTTTCACCTCAGCCAGTGATCGGTGTTCCTGCCTGGAACTGTTCCTGTGGGCAGATGAGGATTCATTCTTCCCTCATTCCTTCCAGAACAGGCATCACTGGCTCCAACTTCTCCTGGCTCTGCTCGAAAGGAAATGATATTGAGGTGTTCATGCCAGAGCCCTGCATGCACCATAGTGGCCCGGCCCTCGCACGGTGGCCCACACCAGTGCAGTAGCTTATCCAAGAAGGACCTATCCCTGCGCCCCACTGGGGAGGAAGCCTCCCTCTTACCTGATGCTCTTGTTTAGTGGTAGGTTTATCCATGGTTGTGAATACTCAGTGCTTCACCTTGAGCTTTCAAGGGGCTCAGGATAAAGGGATACAACCCAAGCTCCTTGGGCACCATTTTGTAAAAATAATCCCTCCTCCTGCAGCTCCTGAGCCCTCCGGTCTGAGGGCTAAGCCTTCCCACTGCAGGAACGGTGAGGCTTGAGCTGCCCTCCCAGCAGCAAAAGATAATGAGGATTAGCAGGTGGAAAAGGGCCAGGAGGACAGGAAAAGTTAGATGCCTGGTTTCCGCCTCAGCCTCACATTTCTGCAGGGTTGTGTGAAGCATTTGGCTTTGGCCTTTGAAGAGGAGATAAACCATTAAGTTGCCGGGTGTTCCCCTGACCTTGATGAACGCAGATGACAGTTGACAGCCAGTGCGAGGGTTGATGGGGTTCCAGGGGGACATGCAGGCACAACGCCCTGACGGTCACGCAGCACTTTGTGCTCACAAACGGAGCAGCTTTGCGCTGGATCTCCTCAACAAGACTTTTTTTTTTTTTCTCCCCATCTTGACACTATTTGAAATATCAGTTAAAAGGTGGCACAGAAACAAAAAGATGCCCAGGGTGGCGTGGCGTCGTGCCCCAGACGGGCCGCTTCCTGGCGAGCAGCTTGGGAGAGTTGAATGAAATCTTGCATTATTGGTGCTGATCTTTAGTGATGGCGTTTGAACTTACAGGTCCGTGGCTAATGACACAACTGCCAATTAAAGGACGGTGACCTCATTTGTTGACAACACAGTGGGTCAGAGGAAGAGCGGGGATAGGAAAACATCTGTGATTAGCCCCATAAGGACGATGGTGCCAAGTGTCCGCTGGCGCAGTGTCCTCTGGGGACCGCTTGGCAGCAGCTCGTCGGTGGCTTTGTTCTAAGGGGAAGTGCCAGGGGGATCCCTGGGTGGCTCAGCGGTTTAGCACCTGCCTTTGGTCCAGGGAGTGATCCCGGGGTCCTGGGATCAAGTCCCATGTCAGGCTCCCTGCATGGAGCCTGCTTCCTCTGCCTGTGTCTTTGCCTCTCTCTCTCTCTCTTTCTCTCTCTCTCTCTGTCTTTCATGAATAAATAAAAATCTTAAAAAAAAAAAAAAAAAAAAAAGAACGTAAGGGGAAGTGCCCCTGCCTGGTACTGGGAGCAGCTTGGTGCAGGCGGCTTGGGCAAGGCCACAGAGTGGGATCGGTCTGGGGATGGGAACCTAAGAATCCTGCACTTAGTGGGGGGCTGTACATCCTCCTCTCCTGGCTGGCCTGGGCTTAGCTTTGGAAAGTGGTGATTCCAGCTCCTGCGCATGAGGCAGAGTGACCACGGGGGAGCCAGATCATTCCAGTTTTACTGAAATGCAGCTGACATGGAGCACTGCGGTAATTTTAGGTACACAACCTGGTGATTTGATACCTGTATGTATTGTGAAACGATCACCGCAGTAAGTGTAGTTGACACCTTCCACCTCACATAGAGCTATTTTCCTTGTGATGAGAACTTCTAAGATATACTCTTTTTTTTTTTTTTTTTTTTTTAAGTAGGCACCCACCCAACATGGGGCTTGAACTCACCACCCGGGAATCAAGAGTCACATGTTCCACTGACTGAGCCAACCAGGCGCCCCAAGATCTACTCTTTTAGTAACTTTCAAATACGCAGTACAGTATTATCGTTAACTTATAGTCGCCATGCCGTCCATACACCCCCAGAACTTATTTACCTTATAATTGGAAGTTTGTGTCTTCTGACCACCTTCACCCTTTCTGCCCCCCTCCCACCCCACCGCTCCACCACTGCCCCCTGCCTCCTCTGGCAACCACCAGTCTGTTCTCTATCAGAGTTTGATTTTTTTCAGATTCCACATATAAGTGAGACCATATAATACTTGTCTTTCTCTGTCCGGCCTGTTTCATTTAGCATAATGAGCATTATGCCCTCAGGCCCATCCATTCACAAATGGCAGAAATTAACTTTTTTTCATGGCTGAATAATATCCCAGTGAATGATACTCTGCTCACCTGTGGGTGGATGCGTAGGTGGTTTCCGTGCTGCGGCTGTTGGAAATACTGCTGCAGTGAACATGAGGTTGCAGGTAGCCTTTCGAGATCGTGATTTCATTTCCTTCCGATAAATACCCAGCAGTGGAATTGCTGGATGCTCTGGTAGTTTTAGGTGTCGTTTATTCAGGAACCGCCACACTGTTTTCCACAGTGATTGTACCAATCTTTCAGTCTGAATGATTCATTAGCCAGCTGGGGTCTAGTCCTGTCGGGCTCCATCCCCAGACCTGGTGTCTTAGCTCCAACACACCTGTTCTCTGGTGTTTTTACTTCATGGGGTTCAGGGGTGATGCATCAAAGAGACAGCTGTGTGGGTCCAGAACCATGCCAGGCTGGCTCTCAGGGGAAAGCTGTATGAAGAGCTGAATGTGACCTTGCAGCACTCATCCGGGGGGAATGACCCAGCAGTGTTCTGGAAATGATGGGAGGACCCCGGTTTCATCATGTGCAGCATAGACATACAGTATCCTTGAGAGGGAAAAACCATCCTCTGTACCGTACGTCCTAACTTCTCTGTGGAAAACAGGCTTCATTCTGATGACATTTGTGTCGATTCTCTTCATCTTCCAATGCCTTTACAGAAAGGAAATGTTAAAAATAACAAAGCTCAGCTTTCATTCATTCAGCATAGAGGTCAGTAGTTTCTTCTGTGCAGTGTGAGTGGTACAGCAAATACCCTAGATACTAGATGTGACACTCCCCACATCACAGGGCCTGTCTAGGCACCTGGCACGTTTACAGCCGTCAGCCTGATCCTAGAGATAGAACACATCAGCACAGAGGATCTGTTTTTAAATCTTCAGCTGGACATACACTCTACGGTCTTAGTACTCAGTTAAAAAAAAAAAAAAAATACATGGGACGCCTGGGTGGCTCAGCGGTTGAGTGCCTGCCTTCGGCTCAGGGCATGATCCTAGAGACCCGGGATCGAGTCCTGCGTTGAGCTCCCTGCATGGAGCCTGCTTTCTCTCTGCCTGTGTCTCTGCTTCTCTCTGCCTCTGTGTCTCTCATGAATAAATAAATAAAATATTTTTTAAAAATATGTGTGTGTATATATATACACACATAATCTAGAACAGTATATTTGAATATATTTCCTTTTTTTCCTTGCCACATGGCCTCTTTGATATATGTAGATTATCATTTACGTTAAAAGACTCATATTAAGTTTAGTGAAAGCAGGGAGAAAATTAAAATGAGTGTGGAAAAGATGATCAGCTGTCGAGATTTATTTGCCTGTATACTTTGCTGACTGTCTCTCCATGATGCTCTTGGATTTTTTTTTTCCAGCTCACCACCACCCTTTCAAGTAAAACAGTTTTCCATTGTGGCCTTTTTGTCATTTCTTGAGCCAAGAGGGAGGAAAAAAAAAAAAAACCATATTGCTCTGCAAGTATCCAGTTGCTGTTAAGGCTTAGGGAAGCGACCAGCGAGCACTTTGCAGGCAGAGCCAGCTCGACAAGGTTTCAGGCTCCCCCTGGTGGCCAGATGGAGCATCCCTGTAACTGGAGGGCACAGGCGTCCTGCTGGGAGGCGGCGCAGTGGGAGGGAAAGAAGAGTCCTGCGCTCCTTATCCCTTACCTGTTCAACGTGTGCACTTTTAAAAGATGGATTTTTTTTTTTTAACTCACTTGTCCTCGCCCTTGCATCTCAGGTTGACGCTGCTGTGACCCCAGAGGAGCGCCACCTCTCCAAGATGCAGCAGAATGGCTATGAAAACCCAACTTACAAGTTCTTCGAGCAGATGCAGAACTAGACCACCGCCACAGCAGCCTCCGGAGTTGGACAGCAAAACCATTGCTTCACTACCCATCGGTGTTCATTTATAGAATAATGTGGAAAGAAACAAACCCTTCTGTTTTATTATTTACTCATTATCGCCTTTCGACAGCTGTGCTGTAACACAAGTAGATGCCTGAACTTGAATTAATATACAAATCAGTAATGTATTCTCTCTCTTTACATTTTGGTCTCTACATTATTAATGGGTTTTGTGTACTGTAAAGAATTTAGCTGTATCAAACTAGTGCATGAATAGATTCTCTCCTGATTATTTATCACGTAGCCCCTAGCCAGTTGTATATTATTCTTGTGGCTTGTGACCCAATTAAACTCCTACTTGAAATATGCTTTAAGAATCGATGGGGGATGCTTCGTGTGAACATGGGAGTGTAGCTGCTTCTCTTGCCTAAGTATTCTTTTCCTGATCACTATGCATTTTAAAGTTAAAGAGCATTTTTAAGTATTCCAAATGATCTAGAGAATTTTTTTCCATGATTGCATTTTACTGTACAGAATGCTGCTTCTGCTATATTTGTGATAGAGGAATTACGAGGATACACATTTATTTCTTTGTGCCTGTTTTATGTGCACACATTAGGCATTGAGAATTGAAACTTTTTTGTCCATGTATCTTTGGATCTTTGATAAAGAATCCCTGTTCATTGTAAGCACTTTTACGGGTGGGGTAGGGGTGGGGGGGAGGGAGTGCTCTGCTGGTCTCAAATTACCAAGAATTCGCCCAAGAAATTTTCCGCAGGATGATTGTACAGAATCATTGCTTATGACCATGATAGCTTTCTACACTGTATTACATAAATAAATTAAATAAAATCACCCTGGGCAAGAGTTTTCTTTAAGGGATAAGTAGGGACGTTAAATATTCAAAGTAATCTGGGAGTGGGGAGAAAAGAGGCAGATTCAGCTTCTTTTAACCAGCCTAAAACGTTTTATTTATGACAGCGAAAGAAAGTAAAAGGGGCAAAATCAGGGAATGGGGAAAGCCTATCTAGGCAAACCCTTTAAGATTTGTCTTCAATTTGTATAAAACGGTGTTTTCATGTAAATAAATACATTCTTGGAGGAGCGCCGTTGTGCTGGTGTGAATGATTCCATGGTAACTACCTGCTGAGCATGTAGTCTTCTAAAGGCTGGTGAGAGGTCTTCTAACATAATCGAACACTGGACATCCACACCTTTGTATCTTAACTGCAAGGCCGGGTAGGAAATTGGGGCCAACGTGCATCTTCCAGTGCTAGTAAAGTACTTCGTTGACCTAATTCAGCTTTAAACTTGGTCCAAAGTATTTTGCCACCACATCCTGGTCCTCAAGCTTGCCCCTGTCCTAACCTGTTCAGACTGCTGTATCAAGATACACAGACCCGATAAGCCAAGAAATAACAGAAATTTACTTTTCATGGTCCTGGAGATTGGAAGTCCACGGTCAAGGTGCCAGCATGGTCTCTCGAGGACCTTCCAGGTCGCAGCTTTCACATTGTACAAGGGCACTAATCCCGTTTTAAGGCTCCTCCTGACCTTAGTCACCTCCTAAAGGCCCCACCTCCTCATGACCATCACGTTGGGCATTACACTTTCAACACAAGAATTGTGAGGAGGCACAGACATCCAGGCAGACCATCACCATCTCAAATAAGAGATGAAGAGACAACTTCTGGGGAAGCTAAAAAACCAAGACGAGCTCATGGCTATCTCTAGAGCAGGTTTCCTGAACTGTGGCACAACTGGCATTTTGTAGGGATTCCTTCCTGGTTCTGGGGCGCTGTCCTGAGCAGTGAAGGATGTTTAGCAGCATTTCTGGTCTCTACTCGTGAGATGCCGGGAGCACTCCCCAGTTGTGACCATCAAAAATGTCTCCAGACGTTTCTGGGGGGCTGAATTGCCCCCACTTAGGGACTCCTGTAGCTATTTTAACACAGTGTCCTATGTGTATGATTTTCAATCAGAGCAGTCTATCCAGTTGCTACCTCAGAGTTCTAAGAACACATTGACCTGGTGTCTCTGCTGTATTATGCTTGAGATCCATGAACATGCGCACCAGCCTTCTCGTTTCAGCTTTAGATTCGACCTCTTAACCTAAAACACAGAAAATCAGTTGTTTCATCATGCACTATGCTCGATGAACAGACTGCATTAAACTCGTCTGTGTGTCCTGTTCTCATGAGAACAAAATCGCTCTCTCCTTCCTCCTGTTAAGGGTGCTTAGACCTGACAGCTGTGGGAAGGTGCGTTAGGTATGACAGTTTGGGTATAAGCTGGAGTTCCTTTTTGCTGGGATAGAAGGCAGCCAGTGGGGGATAGTTAGTCCTAGTAGGACAGTACATTGTCTCATGACGCTGGTAAATTGAGACTGAACTTGCTCAAAGGTTTAGGATGTTCCTCCCAGACTAGCTTCAACCCCAGTAACAGCAAATTTTAACTGTGATCATTTCAGAGCTAATGAGGAAATTTTTAAAGCATATAATAGATTTTATAGATCTGTAGGTAGAATTTATGAAAAGAAATGATCATGCTTTCTAATCTTGGTTTTCAAGTTGGAAATAATTCTCCAGATAGTTTGGAGATTAATTGGGATTAATCGATAGGCAATTTGTCCAGCCCAGAAATCAGTGAGATTTGAGAGGAGTTCGGCATGGCCAACCTGATAGGTGACAAATGGCACCTCAACATAGTTTTCATTTGCATTTATCTTCCTATGAAGAAAGTTCAATATTCTTTGATCTTCCCAAGGGCTATTTTGTGCTTCCGAATTTTCTGTTCCTGTCTTTTGTTTTGGGCTTGAAATCTATTTTGCCCTCGGGATTGCAAACCCTGCTGTCTTACTGTGTCCATTTGCCTGATAAATCTTTGTTCCTCCCCTTTATTTTTAGCTTTTTCAGCTGCTGCGTTTTAAAGTGCATGACTTGTACACAGCACAGAGTTGGTTTTTGCTAGAGGAGCCAATTTGGAAGTCTTTTTGGCTTAATAGGCAAGTTAAGCCCATTTAGTTTTATGATATGACTGCTCTGTTTGCTCTCAGTTCTATCGTCTGCTGTAATTACTGAGTGTATTATATGTCCTGTGTCTCCGGGAAGGAGGGCTCTTGGCGAACGCATACGTGCATGTGTGCGTGCATACATATGTGCATGCGTGTTCGCAGTTTATAGGAAGCTTTGCATTTTCATTCTAGTGGTTACTTTTTTACTAATGATTTTCATAGTGTTCTCCCTTTTTCCTTAACTTTTACAAGCATATCGTTTGTCTTTTCCAAATGGTATTCTTTGACCCCTTCCTACCACCTACACAATAGTGAATGGTCTCTCCCTGCTTTCCCCCTTTTCTCTGCCTTCTCCCATTTGTTCTATTTATTCAGACCTAAGTGTTTATATATTTTTCTTCAACCCCCGACCCCACCCTATTTTAGTTTCAGCTCTATAGTGGAATATGTGAAATGCTCAATCGGTTTTTTGTCCCTAGACATCTTTTGGTGGATGAAGCCCACCCTCCAGTTAGAAACTAGAATTCCTCAGCAAGAGCATGTGTGGCGCCTGTTAGGGTCAGAGGAGCATGAGACTCTTAATCTCAGGGTTGTGAGTTCCAGCCCCATGTTGGGTATAGAGATTACTAAAAAATAATAAATTTCAAAAAAAAGAAGAAGAAAGAGAATATGTGGATAGTATCTAAAAGTTTCTGACACATTCAAAACTGATTTTTCTATGACCTTGAAACTTGAAGGGCAGCTTCTCTTTCCTTAAGTGTCTAGAAAATGCTGCTCCACTATTGCCTTGCTTCATATATTATTGTTGAGAAATCTGAAGCCAATCTACTTCTCTTTGCTTTTGTTAAGTGTTTTCATTTTTTACCTAGAGGCTCTGAGAATTTTTTTTCTTTATCTTTAAAGTCGAATATTTCTGAGTTGATTATTCATGCAGTTTTCCTAGGTAACCCCTGGGGGCCCTTTCAGTGTGTCGATTCAGTTCTTTATTTCTGGAACTTTTTCTTGGATTGCAGTCTTAAGTACTCTGTTCCATTATTTTCTTTGTCAGCGACACCCAGGAGTACACACATTCGGCCTCTTTTTGCTCATTTCCATTTCCACCTCATTCTGATCCTTTTTGTAAAATTATTTTCTCATTTTCTTTTCTTTTAATATTTTATTTATTTATTCATGAAAGACACAGAGAGAAGCAGAGACATAGGCAGGAGGAGAAGCAGGCTCCCTGTGGGGAGCCTGATGCCCAGGACCCCAGGATGACCACCTGAGCCAAAGGCAGAGAGGCTCAACCACTGAGCCACCCAAGTGCCCCATTCTGATCCTTTTTAAAACGTATTTTCTTGGGCAGCCCTGGTGGCTCAGCGGTTTAGCGCCACCTTCAGCCCAGGGCGTGATCCTGGAGACCTGGTATCGAGTCCCACGTCAGGCTCTCTGCATGGAGCCTGCTTCCCTCTGCCTCTGTGTGTGTGTGTGTGTGTGTGTGTGTGTGTGTGTGTGTGTATCTTTCATGAATAAATAAATAAAATCTTTAAAAAAAACAAACCTTATTTTCTTGGGCAGCCCTGGTGGCCCAGTAGTTTAGCGCCACCTTCAGCCCAGGGCGTGATCCTGGAGACCCCGGATCGAGTCCCACGTTGGGCTCCCTGCATGGAGCCTGCTTCTCTCTCTCTCTCTCTCTCTCTCTCTTTCTGTTTCTCAAGAATAAATTTTAAAAATCTTTAAAAATAAAACTTATTTTCTCATTTTCATTCTCTTGGTTTTCCTTCTTCTACTCAGTTCCCTTTATTAAGTTTTTAGGTGAACCCATTCTCCTGTGGGCCCCTCACAGCCTGCTCTTTATTACAGATGCAGTCCTGTGATTTTCTCCTCCATCCTTCCCTAAATTCAATCAGCTCTCGTTGCCTTTCTTCCTGATTTTTGTCTTGATTTCTCTCCTTAGCTTTTGTTATTTCTGATTCCGGGTATTTTCCAGATGCACGTTGGAGGCTGTTCAATCCAGTGTTGGTTGCAGTCGTTGTCAACTTCATGGTGCTTTTGAGGGGGAGTCTTGCCCAGCCGAGGAGCTTTTCTTCCTAACTTCGGATGTTTCACAGTCGTTCTCTCTAGAAACATCTGCGCTTTTCCATTTACAGTAACGGGGTGGGCAGGTGCCTAGGTAAGAGCACGTTCTTCCGTGGGTTCTGCTCTGTTCTGCACAGTTTCCCCGTGGGCGGCGTTGGGAGGCAGCACCAGGTGTGCCTTGCTCCTGTTCTCTGTAGGATTCTTCATGCTGCTCACTTTCTTCTTTCCCTTCCCTGCCGGCCTCCCAAGAACACCCCCTCTCCTCCCACAGAACCGTGGGCTTCTCCAAGTCCCCCTCTCTGGTCCCACCCACTCGCAGAGCCCCCCCCCCCTTTGCAACCAGGGATCTCCACTACCAACTCCCCATCTGCCTTCATTATTTTTGTATATATTATTTCATTTTTCTCTTTTGAGGGTGATTTTATCTTTTTTCTCCCTCAAAGTCCCTGGCTCCCCTCAGGCTTTGTAGACCTCCTTCCCCCTCATTTCTGCACCCACCCATTGGTGTGTCCTGGCTGCCACAGGCCAGCTATGGCCATGCTGTTGGAACTTGCTTTCTTTTTTTTTTTTTTTCCTCTACCTACAGATAATTTGAAAGTTGCAGTTCCTTTTCTTCTTAGTAATGCTGAAGAGGGAGATTTAACCACCATTATGGGGAAATCCCTACGCTAGTATGTTTTCAAAGCTCCCCCAGGTGATTCCTATATGCAACCCCGTGGAGAGCCTCTTGTTGTATCACTATGTGCTTTCAACTTGTTTCACAGATATCGCCTCAAAAATCCTTTGGCTTCCTGGCCATGACTGTCTAATCGTCTTTCTACCTGAGTCCTCCATGGAGTTCTGGTCTTCAGATCCGTGTTCCTCAATGCCTCTCTCATTCTCCTGTACCAGAATTACCTGGAAGCCTGGCCCAAAAAAAATGCAATTTCCTGGATCCCATCTTGGATCTACTTAGATAATCCCTGGAGACCCACAACTCTTCATTTTGAATCAGTACGTCCTCCTGTAATTATATAAACCATGAGAGGTCATAAGAATTGCAGCTTCAGATGCTAGTGGCCTCAAGGCTCTGCCCTCAGGGTTTCTCTACTATACACTGTTCTAAGTAACCTCAGCCACATGGGAAATATTCATAATAACTCATGTGCAAAGCTTAAACCTAGATCTTCTCCCTGAGTTTCAAGCCCAGATTCTTATTTTTGTTTTAATAATATACATGGTGATTATAAATGCTATTGTAGATAATCCAGAATGTAGGAAGAAAAAGGATTCACCCATAATCCACCCCCATCCTGACAGAAGTATTGCCAATACTTTTGCATATATACTTTCAGTAGTTTTAAGTCACGTGGATTTACCTCGCTTGCTTTTTTTTCATATCTAGTAACCTATTTCCTGCTTTTCCACTCACTTTAATATGTGCATATTCTTGTGTCACCGAAAAATTTCTCAACTATTTTTAAAGACCACATAAAGATATTCAATCTACCCTCTTGGGAAATTTTTTTGCTATTACTCTGTTTAAGCCAATATCTTTGACCACAAACCAACGTGTTCTTTAGTTTTTGCTTTTTAATAAAAGATAGTTTAACATCTGCTGCAAGAATGCACATGAGTCAGGCTCGGCCTCGGTCTCCTGATTTGTAAAATAAGATAATAATAGTTCTTCATACAGTGGTCATGAGGGTTAAATCTGTTAATATATATGAAGTGTTCAGAACATTTTCTGACATGGAGTAAGTGGTATGTAAGTGTTAGCTACTCGGGAGCGTGTCCGAGAACTAGAAGGGTATTTTTAATTCTTATCTCTTTATTCGTAATACCTAACTGATGTTCAAAAAAGGAAGTTCTACCCTCATCAGTAGTATATGTGAGTGTCCTCTCAAAGCACCAACAGGACTGAGGAGGACTTAGGTAATGTCACATATTGCCAAGTTGAAATGAAAAGAGGCTAATTTTGCCTTCATTGTACATAGCATTTTCCTATTAGGCTGGTTATTCAGGGATAATTCTCTTGTAGAAGATTCTTGAAAGGTCCCTGCAGCCATCTTCTTCTCTTTCTTCTTCCCTATGTATAGATATAAGGACACTGCAGTGGTGTGATTTTGTGTGCATAGGAAAAACCAGAGCACAAACCACTATGTAATTCCCTTGCTTTGATTTTATAGATATTTTTAACTATCTTATTCATTTATTTGACAGAGAGAAAGCACACACACAAGCAGGGGGAATGGCAGAGGGAGAGTTGGAGAAGAAGACTCCCCACTGAGTGGAGTCTGACTCGACTTGGGGCTTTATCCCAGGACCCTGAGATCACGACCTGAGCCAAAGGCAGATGCTTAACCGACTTAGCCACCGGGCACCCCTGACTATATATATTTACTTGTGGAATACACTTGCAGATCAAATCAGAATATGAAGATCCATTATGGTTATTAAAGCACCACCTCTTCTGGCAACTTAGAGGCCCTGAGGCCAACCAGCAGGCAATGTCTCATTTCTAACGTTGCTCTGTTTGAAAAGATTTTAGAGTAATTTCCAGCATAAATCATTTCAATTGTCATTAAGTCGTCTTGGATAACTAAGTGTTCTTGGAAAACCTGTTTGACACACCTCAGAGCATACTGCAATTTTTAACTGCTCTAAATTTAGTTTTTCTCAAGCTGAACTGTTTCTCCAAACTAGGAATCTTTCTTAAGAACCTCAAACTTTCCTCCTTCAGTTTGTGAGGTGGCCACAGTTGCTTCACCTTGGCTCATTCATTCACATCACACTGTTACTGAATGCCTACTGTATACACGCAGACAGTGCCAGGGATGGGGGATACAGTGGCTAAAAAACAAACATGTGGTTCCACTCGCAAGACTTTACAAGTCTCCAAGTTACCACAACTATGCACACAGTGACTTTACACTAACAATTTTTATTTTGCCACAAGTCAGCAATTTGAACAGGGCTCAATGGAGAAGGCGTGTGTCCACATAGTATCAATGGGGGCAGCTCATCTAAAGGCTGCAGGATCTGTTTCCAAGATGGCGCACTCACAGGGCTGGCAAGTTGACGCGGGCTGTCAGCTTGGGAGTTTGGCCACAAGCCTCAGTTCCTTTCCACGTGTGCTTGGCCCTTCTGATAACACAGTGGCAGAGTTCCAAGGGTGAATGTCCCAGAAAGGAGGGCAAAAACTGTATTGCCTTTTCTGCCCTCAGTCTCAGAATTTCCATGACATCACCTCTGTCATACCCAGTTCATGCAGGGAGTCACAAGGACCTGCCTCAGATCAAGGAGAGGGCACATAGACTTTATCTCTTGATGAAACCATATCAGAAAATTGTGAACATGTTTTAAAACCACATTAAGGAAAAAAATATATATATATATTCCATTAGAATAAGTAGAGGTGACAGCCAGTCCTCTTTCTTGATTGGCCTAGCATAATTAACTGGTAATGAAAGACTGTTTGGGGCACAGAAGGACGTAGCTCAGTTCCCTTGGGTAGGACAATTTCTTTTTTGTTTTCCATTCTGGACCTGTCCCCTGAACTTCAGATTCCCTTCACCTGCTGATTTGTCCATTTGAATGTTTAACAGACATCTCATACTTAACATGTTCAACATCAAACTCCAGATGTCTTGCTCCTCTTGTTGTCCTTCCAGTCTCATGAAATGACAACTCCACTCTTAGTCCAAAAATCACAACCCACTGGTTGTCCATTCACCTTATTTCCTTATCTCCATTAGGTCTTTGATCAAATGTCATCATTTTGATGATGTTGTTTCTGACCATTCTGGTTTAAACTAAATTCTCTTCCTCCCCCAGCCTTCTACACCCCTGCCCCCCATCATTTTCTCCTTTCCACCATGTTACTTTTATTTGCCTACTACCCTCCTTTCGTGACAATATATAAACTCCATAAAGGCAAGTCATTGTTTCTATCTTGTTCACTAATGAATCCTTAGTGCCTAGAGCAGTGCCTCACACATGATGAGTGCTCAGTGAGCATTTGTTCGAATAAGTGCATACATTTGGGTTGTCACACTTTGATAATTAGCACAGGAAAAGGATGAGGAGAGGCAAAATGGGAGGAAGGGGACTGATTTACCCAAATATAAAAACTGGAGCGAACCAAAAGAGCTGAATATCTTCTTTTGCTTTCTCAAGATCCAGTCACAGCCTAAAAAGTCTTAAATGTTCTTCATCATATGTAGTTTGGGCCTGAATAAAATGTCTTTGCTTATGTCAGTTTCCTATTGTAGTTTCCTCCATGTGGGTGTGGACGAATGGCCCAGCAGAGGTAGTAGGCTTCTGATAAGCTTCCGTGGCAAAAAAAAAAAAAAAAAAACATCTAAATAGCCTGCATCATTTTTATTCATCCTTCCAAACCAGAGGGGTTTATCTACGGCCAGCAACCCTTTCACATCAAGGGACAGAGCTCTAACAATAAGAAAAGGAAAACGATCATTTAATGAAAATTACACCTATTACTGAAGAATTGTACTTCAGCTTAGAAATTATGATAAAAGCTTTGGCGAATTGCACCATGAAATACAGATACTTAATAGGGCAGAGAAAAATGACAAACTCAGAGAAATAAACACTTCAGGGGCACTCAACCAAAGGCATGTACAGAATAGAATCTCCAATAAGCTTCAGGAATTGAGGAAGCAAAGTTGTCTGCTAGGAAATAGGTCTAAGAGAGATGAGTTTCTGGAAGCTACACCTTGCCAATTTCAGTGTATATTTATAATCCCATGTCTAGTCTCTCCTGGCTCATTTTAAACTTTGGCTACTCATAAAAGCTCTGCATATTTGGAAGAAGATTCGTCTTCAAACCAAAAGATGATCCCCTAAGCACTGGACTCCCAGCACACACCTCAGCTTTGTCCTCTCTGAGCGTTCCCTGATTGAGACCCATGGGTATGCAGGGCCTGGCCCACAGAATCTCCTGAGACTCTAAAGATGTTTCTGGCTAAAGATTGTGTATCTTTTTTTTTTTTTTTCTTTTTTAAGATTTTGAGAGAGAGAAAGCACAAGTGAGTGGAAGGGCAGAGGGAGAGGGAAAAGCAGACTCCCCTGAGATCATGACCTCAGCCAAAGGCAGACACTTAACCAACTGAGCCATCCAGGTGTCCCAAGACCTTGTATCTTTATCTCCAAGAGAATAAAAGCATATTATACTTGATTTTATGACTTAAAAAAAAATAAATGAAATAGTCCTCAGGTCTCTAAGCTACCTCTCATTCTAGTTACCAAAATTTTGCCCAAAATGTTTAAGATCAAAGAAATATTAAAGGTGAAGGGATGCTAAAGATTACTCAGATAGGTCCCTTATTTTATTGAGGAGGAAACTAAGCCCAGTGTTGTGAAAGGACTCACCCACAGCTCTGGTGGATATAACCAGGACTCTGGTCTATTCCTCTTACCTCCAGCTCTCACTGAGACCTTTTGTTTTGTTTTGTTTGTTTTCCTTAACACTCCATATCAGAGCTTGTAATGCCCTTTGTAAAACAAAGTCTTGGCTCCCCCAAATCTCTCCCTTGTCTCCCCAACATCCTCTCCAGCAGCTGCTTCCCCACCCCCACTCAGTGATAGGGTGAAGAGAGCCCCCCAGTGAATTCAGGGATTTTTCCCAACCTCATTTAGGTTAATCTCACCAGAGGAGATGACCCATGTGGGAGAGGGTGACAAATAGTATCATTTGGTCTTTCTCCCAGGTATTTCATAGCAGATAAGGAATGTGCCACTTTTCACAATGGTAAATGTTGGACTGCCAAAATCAAATTCATCTTAAATACCACAGCCAAGTTGTATAAACACATTGTGTATTGTCTTCAAATTATGTCAGAAAAAAAGAGTAGCTTTAAGGTGCTAATATGGTAAAGGAGAAAGTCACAGCTCTAGGAGACCACAGGGATCTGTATCTCTGTGGGTAGAGTTGAGGATTTTCCTACAATATCTTCATGCTCTGAAAGGCTCCCCACCCCATCACCAACAGCATTGACTGTGTGACTATGATTTTGTTGGGTCAAGAGGATGAGTTACGTCTCCAGTTGTCACTATGGTGAAGAGTAGGGCACGAGATTGGTGAAGGAGCCAAGGAGGCCAGGGGAGGACAGAAAATTCACCAGGAAAAAATGTCAAAAGTCCTCTGCTTCTAATGATTTTATCTCCAGCAGACAAAATCTCAGGAGCAAATAGATGAGAAGGAAAATACGTATCGTGGTGGTGTTCTCCTTCTCTTCTTTCCAGAAGAGGGTTAAAGGAAGAATTCGGATGTCTTGGTTAAAATAAATCTGCAGGTGCCCCTGCAGGGCTGTGGGCAGGACCCGGAGGCTGTCCTCCCCCTGCTGAGAGGTGAGGACAGTCTGGGTTTTGCCTTTTGGAAGGCAAGACGGGCAGAGAAAGCTTCTCAGCAGCTACCTAGACGGATGCAGGAGCACCCAGCGCCAGGCTGCCCATCACCTCGGCGGGCTGGTCATTTTCACGGCAGCAGGTGCTTCTGTAGAGGAGAAACAATCAGAACCTTCTCACTCAAAGGACAGCTGGAGGGAATTTTTTCTTTTTCCTGTCCCAGACAGTAGGCAGGATCCTAACATCAGAAAACTTTGAGGAAAAGAGAAAAAGGAAAAACAAACAAAGACAAAAAAGTAATAGGACACAGATGTTTTATTTTAAAAAAGGAAAAGCGCACTAGCCAGCTAGAAAGGAACCTAGAATGAATGTCCAAAGATGGTTTAGCTTGTTATGATGTGAACTGCTTTGACAAACGACATTCTCATTGTATCTACACTCTACTAAACTGATTGCAAAGCCAGCCCTGTGTCGTCTGACCACTCGTTTTTCATTGTTTCTGCTAATGGGTTTTGTGGAGAGTGGATTAGTTTCATTTTCATGCCCCGAGGCAAAAAGATGAAAATATTCTGATGATAGTAATGGCTGGAAAAGCACCCTGCTGCTTGCAGTTCCAGACCCAGAACTACGTGAGTTTTTATTTTAATGTATGTTGCTTGTGCTGATTCAACCCTTTTGACAACATCCACAGAGGCATGTCCCAAACAATCCAATGTTTCCTGCATATTATTTTTCTCTCTACCATGCTCTAAATCATTCCTTAAAATTTCCTAAAATTGGGGCAGCCCAGGTGGCTCAGCAGTTTAGTGCCACCTTCAGCCCAGGGCATGATCCTGGAGACCCGGGATCGAGTCCCACGTCAGGCTCCCTGCATGGAGCCTGCTTCTCTCTCTGCCTCTCTCTCTCTCTGTCTCTCATGAATAAATAAACAAAATCTTTAAAAAAATAAAAATAAATAAAATTTCCTAAAATTATAGGTAAGTCTGGCAAGTGTATATGGCTCACTACACACAGATCTATTTAATTTTCATATGTAAAAGTGGAGCAACCTAAGGGAAAGAAAATAACATGACTCTAATTAAAAAAAAAAAAACTGTTGGTTAAAAGTGGCAAAGTTTTGAGGGGGATGGAGCAAAGGTTCTGGGCTTGTAGACCAGCCAAGGCTTGGAGAATATTTATTCTGGCTGCCCAGCGGGTGGGTCTCCCTATCTTAGCATGATAAAATACTGGATCTTACCCACAACCAGTATAATGTTTCCTGTCTTGAAGCTTGGCAGGCACAAATGGCCTCATTTTCTTTCAGAAAGCAACACAAGTGCTGTGAACATTCCAAAACTTAATGCAGTAATTATCTCTTCTCAACTACCAGTGTGGAGCCCTTTTAGATTAAATTCAGATGGGCCAGAGGCACATGGTGCCCCTTCCAGACACAACCCAGTGATTTCTAATCATTTCATTGGCAGTGAGGCTCCAATGGGTATTTAAAGAACCCAGACAACAGACCGCAAAGGGTTTCTTTCCCTTCTTTTCTGGAGTGAGGAGTGAGAAGTACGGTAAGGTAAGTAGAGAGCTCTTAGAGATGTCACAAATGACTCTTGCAACTAAATCTTTTCGAATCTGAATAGCAAATTGATCCTTGAACTTTTCACGTTTGGCCTTTTCCTTCATCTCATCAATCAAGCACATAAAAAAATCGTTGGATCACTGTGTTGTAATGAATCATCTGAAAAGGATATAACATGTGTCAAGTATATTTCAAAAGAAAAAAAGAAAGGAAAAGGAAACCAAGGCACTTACTTCCTGCCAACAAACTTCTATAAGCAAAACAGGTCAATGTGAAACTTTTAATGGATTTTTCTTGAACTTTCCAATGAAGAATATCCCAGGAGGGGTTTGTCTATTGTTGTGGAGACCACAAAGCCACTATTGGGTTTGCCATTGATTTGGGAGACAGCAGGGATGGATGACACTGACCCCAAACCCACAGCTCCCCATGTTCCTCACATTCCCAGGATGCACACGTGCACACACACACAACAAAACTAGGCCAGAGAAGCACACCACAAATCCATGAGCTAGAAATGTGACCCTACAAATAAACCTTCTTGGCTTTAATAATTGTTATAAAGAAATATTTGGGGATCCCTGGGTGGCTCAGCAGTTTATCGTCTGCCTTTGGCCCAGGGCATGATCCTGGAGTCCCGGGATGGAGTCCTGCATCGGGCTCCCTGCATGGAGCCTGCTTCTCCCTCTGCCTGTGTCTCTGCCTTTCTCTCTTTCTCTCTCTGTCCCTCATGAATGAATAAATAAATAAAAATCTTTTTAAAAAAGAAATATTTGCATTTCTTCTGGGCCTTCAGTTTGAAATAGTCACCATATCGAAGCATTATGAAAATCACTAAATCCAGAGGCTAGAATTTGGAATCACCTTGAAACAAATGTCTAGGCTGAGCATATTATCTCCAAGATATATATTTAGTTTATTGTTACAAAGAAATGGTATTCACTGAAAAGGAGATGAACCTCTTATTAACTAGATAGTATGCATGCGTATGAGGTGGAGATTTGGGTTACTAACACAAGCGCCTGATAAGAATATTCTGAGAGTTCTTAATACAGAAGCAGCAAGTCACTATTTTGAAGCCTGAGCTTCAAATATTGACATTTGGCATTGCAGAGCCCAGTACTATTAAGAAAGAAGAATCCAGCTTAAAAAAAAAAAAAAAAAAAGCACAGGACTGGGGAATGAATCTATTCCTTAGGGCTACCTGTTATGAGTGGATCCCTTTCCGGAATTTAGTTTTATCTTTTCTGGAGTGGAGAAGTAGAGATCTAATGAGATGAGAAAGAAAAGTATAGCAATGGCAGCATCAGCTAGGACATATTATTTTAAATTTGCAACAACACAGTATTCATGATTTTGATAATGCTGCAATGATTATATGTAAGATGTTAACATTAGGGGAGGCTGGGTGAAGGGTATATATGGAGTGCTCTGTACCATTTTTGAGACTTTTTTGTAAGACTAAAATTATTTCAAAGCAAAAGATTAAGACAGTACTATATGGTACAAGGTTATTAAAACAAGTTAGCAGAGATGTATAAAAGTCCAGAGTCTATGTGACTTTGTCTCTTTTTTGGATCATTATCAAGTCAATTCTTGTGAGCACTGCCATTATTTATAAGAAGTTAAATACTTTCATGGGGACACAATAGCTCTTGACAATATGCACCAATTTGGATCAATTTTGAAATGACACAAAACATAAACCAAGGTAGAACTAGTTCATCAAGAACCAGGAAATTCACCAGATAACCCAGAGGCTGTGAAAGACAAATATTTTATTAGCAGTCTTATAAGGGGAAATAAATTTGGCCCCAGATGGAAGCAATGGATACTTTTGGGTCCCTGTACTTTTCATATCGTCTTTGTAATTTGCTTCTGACCAGTTTGCTTACTTCTAACCACCCTCTGTTTCCTCAATACACTGATTTTGGACTTTCTTTAGTGTTCACCATCTCTATGGAATGGCAATAACGGTAAACAATTTGCATGGAGTACTTTAACGTTTACTTTTAAATTTTCTATACTATTACTCTTTTATCATCTATACTATTATATCCTTTACCATTTGATTTTTATTTTTGGAGTTATTTTTAAGATTTTATTTATATGTGAGAGATAACACATGAGAGAGACAGCACAAGCAGTGGGGAGGGGTAGAGGGAGAAGCAGGCTCTCCAATTGAGCAGGGAGCCCAACATGGGGCTTGATCCCAGGACCCGGGGATCATGACCTTAACCGAAAGCAGACACTTAACTGACTGAGCCACCCAGGCTCCCCTATAATTAGATTTTTAAAATAAAAAAATCAAGAATTGTATTTGTTAATAAAATGAATACATTTTATTTTAAAATATTCTTATACAGACATATCATGTTCCTTGGCAGTCTCAATCTTCTAATTATTAAAAGCATATATTGGGGCATCTGGGTGGGGTAGTCAGTTAAGCATCTGACTCTTGGTTTTGGCTCAGGTCATGATCTCAGGGTCATAAGGTCAAGCCCCACGTTGGGCTCCACACTGAGCACAGAGTCTACTTAAAACTCTCCCTTTCTCCCTTTCCTTCTATCCCTACTCCCGCTCTTGCTTGTGCTCTCTCTCTCTCTAAAACAAATAAATAAATCTTAAAAAAAAAAAAAAAAACCAGTACATGTTCTGTTGCCTGAAATTGTGGCACCAAATAGGAAAAGAGGTGAGTGAAGTTAAAGGAAAAACAAAACTGTGCTTAAACCCTTGAACAGCAAAGGGATCATTACATGCCTGTTGAAATATATGTAGGCAATTAACAAGTTAAGTGGATAAATGAATGAAATTTCAAAAGGTTTGCCACCAGGAGGCACTCAGAAGGCAATGGGAAGAGGATGGGCTCACTAAACCACTTGGTGTTGTCCAGACTTGCAAACAATTGACAAATAAGCATGTAATTACTAGATAGATAAAGCAAAAACCACAGATCTTCTGGGACAACATGAGCCAATGGACGAAATTAAAAGTGGAGAAACCACCTGTCAGCCAAATGTTTGCAAAATTAGCATTTTCTGCCTCATGAATACTCTGCTTAATTAACCTGAATCAGATTTGAGTTACTAGTTTAAAAAAATCAACATTTAATGAGTAATATTTGATCTTTGTTTAGCTAATTAATAAAACACTGAGATCTTGCAATGCTTTTTTATGACTCATTTCTTCATGTAACAAGTATTTATTGAGTACTTAAAAAGTTCCACGTACTGGGAAGAGAGAAGTCAACAAAATGGACAAAACTCCTGCCCTCGTGGACTTTACATTCAGTGTCAGTACGGCAAATGTCAGAGAGGTGGCTCTTAATTTCTTTTAGTTCATGGACCACTGAGAATGTGTTGGAACTGTGGGTCTTCTCCCTGTAATTCATTAACTAGTAGAAAAATTTATGAATATATATATAACTTGGTATAACTCAATATCAACTGTGACAATTGTTGCCACATGACTTCAGAGTTTCTGCTCTAGCTTTTGAGCCCTGAAACTATAATTCATAGATCTATTTGAACAAAAAACAGATAAAACTTGGTCTATATTAGCTAATTACAGATTATTTTATTTTAAAAATGTTTTAAAGATTTATCTACTTATTTTAGAGAGACAGTGTGTGTGCACATACACACACACAGACACGCACACGAAAGTATGCCAAAGGGGCAGGGGCAGAGAGAGAATCTTAAGCAGATGCCCAGCTGAGTGCAGAACCTGATGGCAGGCTCAATTCCAGGACCCTGAGATCATGACCTGAGCTGAAACCAAGAGTTGGATGCCTTACCAACTGAGCCACTCAGGTGCCCCATAATTCCATATTATTTTAAAGAACCACTAAGCTGCCTTCTGGAATGATAATATTTATATATGACGTATGACAGAAATACCCTGGCCTTTTTCCCTTTGAGTTGTAGAGTTGGAACATTGGGTATATCCTGTTACTGTTCATGCCTTGGGTTAAATTGTTAGATTATTAAATTAGGTTAAATTCAATTCTGATAGACAAAGTCATACTTTTAAACAAAAAGAGATTATGAATTGCACCAAGAGAATACTGGCTTCTGCCAAAAGAATAAAATGCATCTTTAAGTTATTTAGTTTTAGAGGAGCCATGGTTAGAAGGCATATCTTTAGGTTACTAAATATATCCTTTTTTTGCATAAAAAATTAGGATAGGCAACATTCAGATAAAAGGATAATTAAGAAACACCCTTGGTTGCTGAGTTGTTTTGTCATGAAATTAGTCATTCAGATTATCACAACCCAGGAAAGAGAAATTTATTTACCACTAAATCAAATTTATTCACTACTAAAATTTATTTGCATTTTAAAGTGATATAAAAACAAAAAAATAAAAAATAAAACCTGGTGATTTTTCCATAGACTATGTAACTTAATCCTCAACCAGGCTCCACCCTGACAAGAATATAAGTCAGTCCTAGAGGCCAAGGGAAGGTGGCGAGAGGAATGGAGGGGGTAAAAGATCTAACTTAAGGAATTTTAAACTAATCTCCAAATCACCTCTTACCTCAGCAATTGCAAGCAAGTATTTTGTTGTGCTCAACACAAAATGGCGCTGCAAAATAGTTAACCACCTCAGCCTCCATTTCTCTGTGGGATCACAAACAGACAAGCTCCTGTTATGTGGATCAGGTTTTGAACAGGGTAGATCAGGCAATGTTGACTCCTCTTGGTACGTCTCTGACACCACGGACTGTCTGAACTGTGGTGTCACGAAAAGAATGTAAAGAAGAAAACTCAGAAGAAAGGAAGGAAAGAAGGAGGAAAGGAAGGCTATAGAAGGCTTCCTGATCTGTATATACTGTAGATTATAACTCCTTCCCTCCTGAATAAGGAAAGCAAGTGACTGGCCCAACTAAGTTGGGAATTCCATTACTTTTATGAAAATTGTCACTTTAATTTATGATCCCTATAACCCAAACCAAGTTCATTCGTTCCTTCCTTCCTTCCTTCCTTTCTTCTTTCTTCTTTCTTTCTTTCTTCCTTTCTTTCTTTCTTTCTTTCTTTCTTTCTTTCTTTCTTTCTTCTTTCTTTCTTTCTTTCTTTCTTTCTTTCTTTCTCTTTCTTTCTTTCTTCTTTCTTTTTCTTTCTTCTTTCTTTCTTCTTTCTTTTTCAGATTTTATTTATTTATTCATGAGAGACACAGAAAGGCAGAGACATAGGCAGAGGGAGAAGGAGGCTCCCCGTAGCAAACCCAGTGTGGGACTCAATCCCAGGACCCCAGGATCACGCCCTCAGCCAAAGGCAGATGCTCAACCACTGAGCCACCCAAGTGCCCCAAAACCAAGTCCTTTCATATCCTCTTTTAGAACCTTCCCGACAGTTGCTCTATTACATGCCTCATCTTGGCGTTTTGGTAACCCAGTTTTTTTGACTTGGATCGATCATTCGACTTGGAGGAGATTCCTCACAAATGCAATGCCAAACTCTTTTGTTTGATCAAACTGTGAGGAGTTAATGACTTCACTAAAATCTATTCTTGACCCAAGCTTCCCGGAGCACACAGACTTTTTAAATGAATAATATTTGCATACTTGGAGAAAAATACATGTTTTTAAAACATTCATTTTCCTTCCTCGTTGTCCTAGCTCTCTTAATCCTTCACAACGATTTTAAAAGGGATACGCAAGTATAAATCACCCACTTGGCTGAATTTAACCTTCACACACTTAGGTGGACTCTAGGTGATGGGCTTTTCTGATTTATATTGTACATATTGGCTAGTGAATGATGAGCCAGTTCAGGAGGGGCCGAAAGCCCACGCACAAGCCCTTCTGAGTGACCTCGATTAAGCCAAAGCCTCTGAAGTAGGGAAAGTAAACTCCCAGAACTTTCCAGAGAAAGAGGCAGAGAGGTGAATGCACAGAAGCACAGAATGTCCTCTGAGGCCATTTAGATCAAAAGGGGTGGCCTGCTCCCAAGCTAGAGTCAGGCCCAATGCTTAGACTCCAGAACACTTTTTTTTTTTCCAGCATCAGACATGATAAGTGAAAGGCTGTCAAGAAAATAAAGTTCTATAGTCAAGGTAAATGTAAATTCTAATGATGACTTATTGTTCATGGGAAATGTAAATTATGAACTCAGTGAGTATAGTATTGTTTTTCAAAACAGAGTTATCCATCTTGATTTAAAATAGGAAAAAAAAAGAGCTGTTATGGCTGCATTGGTTAAAAACAGGGTTTCGGGTGTCTGGGTGGCATAGTCGGTCAAGTATCCATTCTTGGTTTGGACTCAGGTCATGATCTCAGAGTCGTGAGACTGAGCCCAGTGTTGGGTTCTGCACTCAGCCTGGGGTCTGCTTGGAAATCTTTCTCCCTCTGCTCCTCCCCCAACTCATGTTCATTCTCTCTCTCTCTCTTTCTCTCTCTCTCTCTCAAATAAATAAATAAACCTTTAGGAAAAACTAAAAACAGAATTTCTCAAACAGCACTACTGATATTTGGGGCCAGATAAGTCTTTGTTGGAGGCACTGTTCTGTGTAGCATGTTTAGCAGCATCCTTGGTCTCTACCCACCAGGTGCTAATAACACCTCCTCCCCAGTCATAACAATAAAAAAATGTCTCCATACCTTGGAATATGTCTCCTGGTTGAAACCACTGATTTTGATTTTGACTTAAAGATGAAGATTAGGGTTTTGTTGTTGTTGTTGTTTAAAGATTTTATTTATTTATTCATGAGACACACACACACACACACACACGCACACACACAGGCAGAGACAGGCAGAGGGAGAAGCAGGCTCCACTCAGGGAGCCCAACGTAGGACTCGATTCCAGTTCTCCAGGATCATGCCCTGGGCCAAAGGTGGCGCTAAACTGCTGAGCCCCCCGGGCTGCCCAGATGAAGATAAGGTGTATGATATTTTAAAAGCACCTTTAGTTTTTGTGTGAAACTCTCTGGTCCAAATTTTTGAAACTTGGGGTGAGTTCATGAAGGGTATCTAAAGCTTCTCATTCGGGAGCTATCACTTTAAGAGAGCCTTCCAAACATCTGAGAGTGTGGTAATGACCTGAGGCTGGAATGTTTGCTGAAGCAAGGCTGTTCCTTGGGGGCAGAGAGTATATATTTCCTACTTATGCTACATACCAGCTTCTGGTTTAGTGCTAGCCCTTTGTATGCACTCAGTATACAAAGAGGATACAGGATGGATGGATGGATGGATGGATGGATGGATGGATGGATGGATGGAAAAGTAAAATAAGAAAGAAATTGAGCTAGGGAGACAAGGATTTATTTTCTTTGGTTGTTTCTGGGTGTATATCAGATCTCCTTAAACTACACTAGGGTACTGCAAAGAACATCTTAGTCATGAAGAGTAGACAGTAAATGTGTCTGATTCTCAAAGAAATCCCACTGAGCTTTCAATCCCACTGTAACACTTTGGGTCTCTTATCCATTCTGCAATAAATAATGCTGGTAGGTTGAGAATTAAATGAGTCATGGCCCTGACCTGGGGAAGCAATGCACACCAGTAGGCACGTAAATACACCAATGCCCGAGACCCTCCTCCAAACCTGCGTTACTCTGTTCCTTCCTTCTACCCTTTTGGGGACAAAGAGCGTAAAGTGGGTCAGCAGTTGGTCGAATAAAGACGCAAGCTTCTCAGGGAGAGCTCTCAGTTCAAGCTACTCTTGAGGTTCCAGGGCTGCCTGAGGTCTATGAATGCAAATTCCTTTTCCACAGCAGTAATTCAATACGCCATTCTTTGTTGTGGCTGGCCAAGTTTGCCTAAATTATCCCTTCTGTGATGCTGAAACTTGACCTTGTACATTTGTTTTTGGAAAATTCTTTTTGTAGTCTAAAATCAGTTGGTTTCCAGCTTGAAGATACTGCCTTTGTATTATATAAATATACAAACTTTTAACAAAATAACCCCAGTCTCAGTGGGCTCTGACTTTTCTAAAAGAACAAAGTTGGGGCCTGTGGGAGGCTGGAGGTGGACAGTACCGAATGTTTCAATTTTGTGGAAGGAGTTTTTACTGCTACAGAAGGAAGCAGAATATCCCCGCTGGTCCCAATTACCATGGCCCCTTCATTAATGGATCCTGCCAGTATCCCGTCTCTTTAGTGGAGAAAATGACTTGTTCACAAAGACATTCACAGCAAGACTATTTGGCTCCCATGGATAGATGTACCACAGGGATCTTCTGCTTCTTGGAAATCACTCTTTCTAACTCAGGACAGAGATTGCTCTTGACTGTTTTAAATGGCACCCTGTGCTCAGCAGGCCAAACCAGGAGTTAATCACCCCTTTTAAGGATCAAAATTGAGCACTAAGACGGAGATGTTAAAAAAAAAAAGAAGAAGAAGAAGAAGAAAGCAATGAGAATGTAAAGAAAAAGAATTTGAACATCTAGTAGTGTTTTGTTAACTTTTTAATTATTTTTTATTTTTTAAAGATTTTATTTATTCATGAGAGAGAGAGAGAGAGAGAGAGAGAGGCAGAGACACAGGCAGAGGGAGAAGCAGGCTCCACGCAGGGAGCCTGACGTGGGACTCAATCCCAGGACTCCAAGATCAGGCCCTGGGCTGAAGGCAGACATTCAACCACTGAGCCACCCAGGTGTTCTTAAACATCTAACAGTGGTGCCTATCACCTCTGTGCAGAAAGCCCAGGGCTTTATGACCTGCTATGTGTCCAATTGTCTCTATGCATAGTGCCCCAAAACTCTGGATTATGTAAGTGGAAAGGCTGTGCTGTGCTGAGCCAGACTGACACCTCTGGCAAAAGGAAAAACTGTACACCTCTTATTTTATATTATGTATTCTTTAAATACCAAATTCTTCCAGAACATTAAAGTAGTTGAAAATCTATTGAAAACTCAAAAGTTAGATGTATTAAAATTCATAATGTGAATTTTAATTTAAATATTTAATTATACCAAAAGGTAATTTCTATAATTTTACATTAGCTTCGGCTAATTCAAAATTATTCAAGATCATCCCTTGGAGGGACGTCTGGGCGACTCAGTTGTTCAGTGTCTGCCTTTGGCTCAGGGCATGATCCCAGATCCCAGAATCGATTCCTACATCAGGCTCTCTGTGGGGATCCTGCTTCCCCTTTGCCTGTGTCTCTGACTCTCTCTCGCTCTGTGTCTCTCATGAATAAATAAATAAATAAATCTTAAAAAAAAAAAGATCATCCCTTGGACAGGAGAAATGGCCAAATATGGTAATTATTACAACTGAAAATGAAATAAGCAAAGAAGTAATCTTTGAAAACACTATTGAAGAGTTCATCTCTATTGAAGCCAGTGGAGCACATTTTTCTTTTTGCCTCAGGGTATAATGTACCTCACCATAGCACTGGTCTATAGAATTTTGAATTTTCTTCATCATGTTTTTTTGTATTTAATTTTTATTTTCCAAAACATTGCATTGAGGTCTAATTTATCTGGATCCCTGCGTATTTTGGTGATCCCTTGAATTTTGTACCTAAGGCAAATGCCTCATTGACCTCACCTTAGTCCCTGTCCTGTGAAAAGGTACAATAAGAATCCTAAGAAAACACAGCCAAAGTAAAGAGTGTTGCTGGCTTACTGGAGCAGACAGCCAGAGGGAAGCACCTAGAAAACATAGAAGGAGCAGTCCCTTCTTTCTTTCTCTAGCACTGCAATCTCTATCACCCCCTATAGGTAAAGTCTAACAAGGAGCCTGGCATCAAAGTAAAATACAGGTTGTTGAATCTTGACCCCCAGCATCACAAAGCCAACTATTCAAGGGTAAGTTTGGGGGGCACTTGGGTGGCTCAGTCAATTAAGTGTCTGACTCTTCATTTTGACTCAGATCATGATTTTAGGGTCATGGGATTGAGCCCTGCATCAGACTCCACGCTTAGTGGGAAGTCCACTGGAGAATCTCTCCCTCTCCCTCTGACCTTCCCTCTCCCTCTAAAATAATAAACAAATAAAATCTTATTTTAAAAAAAGAGGAATAAGTTTGGAGCTAAAAGGTAATAGATTAATAACTGGCAAATAGGTGATTCCTCCTGAGTTAGATATTGAAGGATACATGAGATAATCATTTTTCAAACACCGCACTAAGCTCTTTACAATGCTATACAGTCAATAGATGTCCTGAATCCAAACACAGTTCAGTCTCACCGCAAAGCCCATGCTCTCAACTACTATACCATAACTGAAGAAGGAAAAGACATTCCAGGCAAAGGAAAACAGAATAGAGCAAGACAAAGAGTTGAAAACTGACATGGCATATGATGGAAACAAGTAGTCTGATGTCACTATAACTAATGTTATAGAGTATCTATTATGTGCTAAACACTTTACTAAGTGTTTTATAACTATTGTTTTATTTTTTATTTTAGGTGCTTTTTTAAATTTCCACTTTAGAGATGGGGAAAGTTATAGGCTATTAATTAAATGTGCCAGGATTATTTAGCTCATAGATGAAACAAACAGAATACAAATACAGACACTAAGATTCCAGAGCCCTTGCTCTAGTCACTAGCCATACTGCCTCTCACAGAACAGAACATAAACATGAGTCCAGAGATATGTAAGAGCCAGCTCATGGAAGCCATCCTAAGATTCATGGAGTTTATTCTCTGAAGGAAGAGAGATTGCTAAAAGATTTTAAATAGCATCAGTATATGTGGGGTTTTTTGTTTGTTTCAGTAGGCTTCACACCCAGTGTGGAGCCTAATGCAGGACTTGAACTCATGATCCCAAGATCAAGACTTGAGCAATTTCAGCTGGAAGAGATCTTAAAGAGTCAGACACTCAAGTGACTGAGCCACCCAGGCACCCCAAATAGCATCAGTTTTATATTTGGGATGGATCACACTGGTCTGAGCCCAGTTTGGAGGATGCATTTAAAATACAGACACAGAAATTGGATAAACCAATTAGGAAGCTATTGCAATGATTCTTTGAGCAACTCAGAGTTTTGATTGTAAAAGTTGAGAATAGGGAACATAGGTAAGAGGCTGCAGATATTTATGACATTAATAATTCAGTATGAATGATGAAGAACAGGGGAAAATAATGAATTAGGAGGCTTTTCTTTGGATGCCCAATACATGAGCATGCCATCCACTGATAGAAATACTAAAAAAGGACCGTCTAGTGGAGTAGATTAGTTACTTTCAACATTTGAGTTTTCTGGAGCTTTGAGCCTATGTTAAAGTAGAAGGTAAGCCAAGTCCATATTTTCTTGGCTACTAAATGCCAACTAAGGAATTTTAACTCAATTTTATTGGAAATGAAGAGTTCAATTTTTTTTTTCTTAATAAAATGCTATAACCATAACTGCACTGAAGGAACTCCAGATTTGCTCCTCCCTTGGTAGAAGCTCATGTGGTTAACTCCGGTCTCTAAAACACTTCCCTTAAAAGAAATATATCCATTTCCAAATGTGTTTCAACACATATATACTGAGCTAGTGAGTATCAAGCTACTAAGAATCTGATTAGTACTGTAAAATATCTGATATTTTACCTGACTTTCCAGCCAACACATTATCCTACCACAAATTCATAAATGCAGGCAGAAGCCACGAGACTCCGAGTCAGAGACTAAGTATTCTATTACTTATAGCAACAGCAATAGCCAGAAAGTCAACATTCATACAGTTTCCTGAGCCCAAATTCCTATAGGACAAGGTGAAGAGAGACAGAAAATGCCTACTTAAGCAATGGAACGTGTTAAAGGAGAACCCCAAACAAACAAACAAACAAACAAAAAAACCCTTATACTTTGCAATGAGCATTAAGCAACCTTACTCTTTTGCTCCAGAGGGAGATATTAGTTTTATCTTCCCAGGCTAAGCAGACATTCCCTTTGTTCTGGAGGGAGACACTATCTCTAGCTTCCAAGATAAATATTCTTAAAAAGATAGCCTGGAGAAAAGGTGGCTCTGATCATAAGACATGTATAAATGTGAGATCTATGAAGATTAATCTTTCAACAGTTAAATGTTTATACAGTTTTCAGGTAACTATATAGAACTCTTGACATTGGCTTGGCAAGTGTATGCCACAAAAATTTCAAAAGCATAAAACATAAAGAGAAAAGGTTAAGGTGCCTCAACAAGTAGAATGTGTAGTAATAGCTAACATAAACTAGCTAGCTAGATCAAACTTACTGGGAAATGGAGGGGCAGCCACAAATACAGATTCCAGTAAATCAGCTTTGTAGTGCTTTGGGAAGTGAGGCACAGGGAGCCAAGAACAGGCTACAAAACAGATGCCACTCATCTCTAGAAGAAAGAACAAAAGAATTTGGGGGGTAGTTCGGTTCACTTGCTTGCTGGGGCTGACATTTGCAGTTCTGTCTGCAGCAGAAGAATATACCAGAAATTGGAGACCAATGATTCATCTCCTGGCTTTACTACAGTAAAGAGTCAGGGATTAGAATGGGTTTTAATGAGAGGTAATAATCTCATCTTGTGTTCATACTTGACTGTCTGAAAGAGTTTTTACGGATGTCATTTTATATGCTTTCAATCAGCCAGAGATTGACATAATAAGAGAATACAAGAGGCTTACAGGAAGCTGAGAGTGAAAAGAAGTCCCTCCCCCACCCTGCTTAGAGAGCTGCAAACTTGTACTGGGAATGACGTTGCTAGGCAACCTCAAATTCTATAGGCTTTGGGACTAGATGTTCTTGCTCTCTAGTAGAAAAAAATATCAGATTGAAGGCACAGGACATAGAAGAATGATTTACTTGTTGGTCGTGGTGAACTTGCCTATACCATGAGGGTCATTGATCATTGGGTTAACTCCAAGGAAAGTCATGGATCCAAGGCAGGCCTCACACAAATCAAATTTTGGAGATTTTTCTTAAAGCTTATCTAGACAGCTGTAAAATTTATTTTGCCTTTCAGAAATTATCAACCAGTCAAATATAATTACACACAGCCTCTGGAGAAACTCGTGTGGCAGTGTCAAAGTAGTATAAGACAAAAGAGTTCAGCTCCCTTTTATGCTGCCTAAGTTTTTTTTTTGTTTTTTTTTGTTTTTTTTTTTATTACCAGAGAGAAGAACGGGAGAGAGAAAAAACAAAAGGTCAAGTCTCTCCATGCATTATTTAAGAAAATAAGAAGAGTGAATATTAAAACAACTCAAAACTCCATCCACAAATTAGCCCAGCTACATGATTTTTTTCCAGTAATATTCACCAACATATATACGGTCAAGGAAAAAGGGGATGGTTTTCTAGGAGTGTTGATTTACTAAATTAGCTGTACTGGATAGAGAGAGGGATAAGTCATTTGGGTGTAGATTCAAAAGAAGGGTTATAATAATGAATTCAAACATCTAAATTGGGTAAGGAGGAAAGTGAAACCAGAAAGTATTAAAGAGAGAGAAAAGAGGCAGTGAATTGAAGCTCCTTCTAGTAATATAGCAAAATTGGTCTCAATACTTTGCATCTCCTTCTATAAAGAGGTGGAATTTATTTTCTCACTCCTTAGATCTGAGCTAGTGTTATGACTTGCTTTGATCTATAGAGTACAGCAGAAGTGATGTGCAAATGAGTCCCAAGTCTAGACCTCAAGAGCCTTAAATGTTTCTGCTTTTGCTGCTTTTGGAATTTTTCAAATTGCACATGAAGAAGCCCGCTCTGGCCTGTTTCTGGAGGAAAGAACATATAGAGAGACTTTAATCATCCCACTAGTCCCAGCCATCCCAGTTGAGACCATCATCAACCAGGCAGGTCTAGCCACTCTAACTGCTGACCACAGATGCATGAGAAAGAATGGCCAAGAGATTAGCTGAGGCTGGCCAAAAATTGAAGAAGTTCTCAGCTGAGTGCAGCCCAAGTTGTCAATATAGAGACTCTTGAGCTGAACTAATGGGTTCTTGTTTTAATCTATGAAGTTTTGGGATAGTTGGTTATGTAGCAAAAGCTAACTTTTACATCCTGATGAGAGAAAAGAATTGTCTTTATGGGGTATTTTAAGCAAGTAAACTATAAAGATAAGGTATTGTCATTGGAGAATAAGATGCTCAAACTTGTAGTGTTCACAGGAATATTTCTTTTGAAGACAAAGATGAAAACTTCTTTGGAAGAGAGAGGGTAAAGAAACTTAGAAGTAAGAGTAATTGATGGCATGTTGACCACCTTACCAAGGATGATAATAGGAGTAGGATTAGAAAAGAAGTGATGGTGTCAAGTGCAAAAAATAATGAACAACTAAAGTGAGAGCAAAGGGAGGTTAGGTGGTGAGAAAGCCAGATGCCACAGCTGTATAGGGGCTGGTGTTTTATAAATAGGCAAAAGAGTAACAGTCTGAGATGGGCACTGGAAAGCAAGAGGATGCTGACTTGGCACTTAGCTGGAGGCATGGGATGGGAATAATTAAATATCTTGTACTTAGGAGGGGTACAGATAAAGTAATATCTTCAGAAGCAAAGTCTACGTTGGGGAGAGGAAATGAAGAGTATGAGGTAGATGAGAATGAAGGAGATAAGAAGGGAAAGAAGATGGAGGTGGGAAGAGATTCTTATCCAGAGAAAGATTGAGGAGTGAACCATGAAACCTCTCCCCAGGATCTCAATCTACAAGAGACACTAACACATACCTGGGGAACTGGACACCCTACCAGCCATGAACTGAGTTTAAAGGAGTTATTAGTTCACATCTTAGAGGATGCTCCATGTGATGGCAAAGAACCCTTTGAGGAGATGCTGTTGATGTGCTGAGGGATAAAACAAGGTCCAGACACTGCCTCCCAAGGGTTGGGGGAGTGTTAACCTGACTGTGCTTAGCAATGTGGGTTTCACAAGTCTGAACCACTAGCAAAGAAACAGAGCAGAGGTCCCCATGTCCCTTTTCCTTTTCTTTCTCCAGCACAGCACTTGGCCTCTTCTCTTTACCAATATTGGAGGATTTTGAAAGAATTTTTGCTTGAAAAGGTGCCAGATTTATTATTCTGCCTTAGTACCCACATTTCCATCTGGCTCTGGCTTGTAATAGCTTGTTTTCTTAGCCAAATGGCATGTTTAAGTCCATTAAGGGCTACTTCAAATGCTGAGCTCCAAACTCTCTAGAGTTTATCTCTTTCTAGGCCCTTTATGGTCTGAAACAGAGATCATGTATGCACTGCATTTAGAAAATGTAAAATGACTCTAGGAGGAAACATGTATAACATCACAGAGGCATAGGCCACAGATAACTTTTTACATTATGTCTATCTTGCCCAAGAACAGATTCTGACAGTGTTCCCCCAAGCTGAAGAGCAAGGAAATAATCCCTGATCTACTTAAATAGATTAGCTGGTGGATCTAAATCAGTATTGTCATGACTAATCTCATCAGAGGGATCCTCAGCTAACCTGAAGAAAGGAGATACAAGCACAGTGCTGAGGGGTGCCTGGGTGGCTCAGTTGGTTGTGTCCAACTCTTGATTTCAGCTCAGGTCATGATCTCAGGATTGTGAGATGGAGCCTCATGTTGGGCTCCGAGCTTAGCAGAAGTCTGCTTGAGATTCTCTCTCCCTTTCTGTGCTTCACTGCCCCCTCTCTCTCTTCCTCTCTAAAAAAAAAATTAAAAAACAGGTGCAGCACTGAAAAATTCTCTTGAAGAACTGAGAGTGGTTAACCAATTAGTTTAGAGCAGGTCTCATTGCCTGTCATCCTCTATATTGAAATAAAGATGCTTACATTCCAGAACAAGAATTTTGAGATGATAATATTAGGAGCATATTTCTTAATAGTATATGATGATGAGGTTATATAAATAGATAAGTGCAAACAAAAGCCCATTAAATAATACAGATTTGACCACCACCAGCCCCAGCCACAGGAAGCTAGGAGTTTCAGCTGCCCACCTACAGCATCTATACACCAAAGCAAATGTTGAGAAATAAAACACATGGGAAGATTCAGTTATAATTTTTCCCCTAGGAGGCGCATTTGTGTATATACACATAGATCTATAAATCTTCTTTTTTATTTATTTATTTATGATAGTCACAGAGAGAGAGAGAGGCAGAGACACAGGCAGAGGGAGAAGCAGGCCCCATGCACCGGGAGCCCGACGTGGGACTCGATCCCGGGTCTCCAGGATCGCGCCCTGGGCCAAAGGCAGGCGCTAAACCGCTGCGCCACCCAGGGATCCCTGATCTATAAATCTTCTATTGGTGATTTTGTCACTCAGTGCTATGTGCACTAGATTCTGGGGATGAATAAAATGAAAAAAATAAAAGATGACCTCACCCAAGGAAGACAGAGAACAATGAAGGAGAGAGTTATATAAAAAATCATTGCAGTATCAAAGGTTAATTGCTATGATAGAGGTACTAGGTCCAGGCAAGACCTGAAGGAAGTAGGGCAGTTTCCCAGAGAAGAAAACACTCGATGATGGCTTACATCAATGGACTGAACCTGGGAAACCTCCAAGCAAGTCTTCTGTGAAGACATGAAGTGGGTACCTCAAATTACAATTCTTGATAAATGTGCCATAGGCATATAGATTTCAGAAAAAAATAGTCATCCGGGCACTCAGACGATAGAGAAGGAGTGTTTCCTTGAGCCAAACCAGACCTTGAGATCAGGTAAAGCCATCAAGATTAAAACCTGATCATCAGCTCAGAGATTTGCTTCTGTTTGGCCCACCAGCCAATGAATAGATCTACTTATGGTCCATTTCCTCTGTCAGAATGCAGGTTCTATGAGGGCAGAGACCATTGTGGTGTCCTCCAAAATTAAACCAGCGCCTGGCATTTAAGAGGAACTCAATAAATACTTGTTGACAGAGTATACATACAAATGGATACAACATTAAGTGAATTTTTGAGTCTCTATCTGTAAGATATCTCACAAACAAGTTTAATGAAGACACTGAGGGGACTCACATAAAACCAGTTCTGTCTATCTAGCACTGTGACTACTACCTAGAAATCACTCAACATTAGTTGTCATTTTCCTGGGGACTATCCTCATCAATACTTTCATTTCCAACAAGGCAGTGACTAAGTTAGATGCTTTATAGACATTATACCTTATTCTATCCCAAATCCTTTCAACAACCCTAGAAAAAATAAGTAGGTAATATTCTTTTCATTTTGCAGATCAGAAATTGAAATTTAGGGCAGCCCCAGTGGCTCAGCAGTTTAGTGCCACCTTCAGCCCAGGGCATGATCCTGGAGACCCAGGATCAAGTCCCACATCGGGCTTCCTGCACGAAACCTGCTTCTCCCTCTGCCTGTGTGTCTGCCTCTGTGTGTGTGTGTGTGTGTGTGTCTCATGAATAAATAAATAAAATCTAAAAAAAAAAAAAGAAGAAGAAGAAATTGAGATTTAGAGAGATTCATTCATTTGCCCAAGGTCACAGAGAGAATTGAAGAACCAGGATTGTGACCTTATCTCCAGTGCCCACTGTCTCACTCGCCATATTGTGCTGCTCCCCCACTCTCTACTTTTACTACTATTAAAGCAACTGTTGTGTTATGTGATAGTTGGTTGTGTGTTAAGCACATAACAAGTTCCCTACTCAATTGTGAGTTCCCAAACAGAAGGGGCTGCATCTGTACATCTTTGTAGTGACTTGCAGTGTGGGTTTCCAACTAAATCCTGCAAGCCCAAGAGGCTATCTAGATATCCCTGAGAGACATGGAATACTCTGACCTTTTTTTTTTTTTTTTAAGATTTTATTTATTTATTTGAGATATATAGAGAGAGCATGAGCGCATGAGCTGGGGGTGGGGGAGAGGCAGAGGGAAAAGCATGCTCCCCACTGAGCAGGGAATCCCAATGCAGGGCTCAATCCCAGGACCCTAGGATCATGAACTGAGTCAAAGGCAGACTTTTAACCAACTGAGCCATCCAGGTACCCCTGCTCTGAGCCTTTTTTCCCCACCTCAATTATCTGCTTTCCCGAATAGTTTTACCATCTCCATTGAAGAGAGGACTCCGAGTGGGGAGTGAAGGGGAAGCCAAGCTCTACAATCCATCAATGCCCAAGCAGTTAATGCTGCTAAATAAAGCCTAGTTAGAAGCAGAGGACAACCTCTAGGAGTATGGGAGGAACTAGTATCTTCCCATATTAGTCATTTCTGAGTTACTTACATGAATAAATCTAAAATTTGAGTGCTATCTTCCCACGTAAGAAGCAGCAGAATCTATGTAATATGGCCGCAGGAGAGAAATCCGGTTTTCTACCTCAACTGCTTATGGTATGAAGCCACCTGTTACACTGGACAGCAACAAGGGAACATGAAAACTGAGTAGAAGAAAAAAAGAAGACCAAAAGAAAAAAAAGCATAACTAAAGCTTGCTTATATAACTGAGACACAACAGATCTGAGAGGGGGTATAAATTTAGTGTCACCCCCAGAGTTGAGCCTAGGAACATGCCCAAATAGAATAGAGCAAGGAGAAGACACACTTTCTCCATAGCAACGACCTGGAAATGCAGCGCCACCCTCGTTACCAGAGAACATTTGACAGAGAAATCTTGAGAGGCAGATTTCCCCCAGAGATTTATCAGGTGGCAGAAGGGGAATGTGGAGGAGAAACTGAAGAAGAATGAGTGCCAGGAGACGGAGTTACCAAGGTGTAGGAGGTGCTAAATGGGGGAGAAGCAGAGTGGAATCCACAAAAATTATTTCAAAAATTCAAAAACATTGATGCCACGTAGAATGGTTGATTAGCCAAGCGCTGAATCACTCACCCACAAACCCTAATCTCTCTGTACCGAAGCAGGGAAGCTGAAAAGCAAGCTACTCACTCTGGACAAGGAGGCAATGCCTGTCCCTCAAAAAGAGGCAGTGATGTCAGATGAGCCTGTCCCCTGGATAGGCCAAACGCTGACTCTACAGACGGTCCCTTGCCCCAGAGGATCCAACTCACAGAGCTACTTACAGCACTGGGCTAAGACACATTCACCTTCCAGAAGCACCTCCAGCACGTGAAGGGACACGGCAATGCCCAGATGGCTAACTTTTTATGCCACTCTGAGCGACTCAGTCAAAGCTGGGGTTGAAATTCACTCATTCAATTCATTTAAGAAGCAGTTATTATTTTTTTTTAAAGATTTGTTTATTTGAGGGGGAAGGGGAGGGGCAGAGGGAGAGAAAGAAGAAAATCTCAAGCAGACTTCCCACTGAACGCAGAGCCTGACTCAGGGCTTGATCTCACATCCCTGAGATCATGACCTGAGCCAAAACCAAGAGTCAGCCGCTTAACCAACTGAGCCACCCAGGGCCCCTTAAGAAGCATTTATTGAGCAGTTAGGCGCTGAGATAGATATTACAGACACAAAGATGAATTAACATGGCCTAGGTGCTCAAGGACCCTAAGGGAAGGCATTTGGTTCATATCTTGGTGGACAGTTGAGCAAAGTACAGTCACTGCGTCCCTGTAGTCAGAAAGACCTGGGTTCGAGTTCTAGGTTAGCAACCTCCCAGGTGTACACACAGTGCTTTAATCTCCCTTGCCTCCTTGTGGAAAGCAATCATTCATCTCCTTTGCAGGGCTGTTTTCAGAACTTTCTTTTTTTTTTTTAAGATTTTATTTATTTATTTGAGAAAGAGACAAAAAGAGCATGAGCAGGGCGGGGGGTGGGCAGAAGAAAGGAGAAGCAGACTCCATGCCAAGCAGGGTGCCTGATGTGGAGCTGGATCCCAGGACTCTGAGATCATGACCTGAGCCAGAGGCAGAGGCTTAACTGACTGAGCCACCCAGGTGCCCCATGTTTTCAGGACTTTTGTGCCAGTGTATGGAAGGTTCTTAGCACTGACCTGAAAGCATTATCATTGCTTAACAAAGGGGAGAGGGAGAGGATTTTCTTCCTTACTATTTACTATCATGTACAGCACATTGAGAACACAGAAAATGGTCATATAACTTCATTCTCTCTCTCTCCCCTTAGAGATTCTGTTCTTAATCTATAGTTAGCAACTGCCACAATACACATACTGAAAAGGGATGAAATTACCTTCATGGATTGGACCGGCAAATACACAGTGGCCATCACTAGAGATAGCCTCACGGCAGAAAACAACACACCACCCAGGGTAGCGCCAGAATAATTGGCCAACCCTCACCGTGTGCATCCTTTCTAACAAGTCTCTGACCTATGTTAACGTGTCTTTTACCACATTGCCCAATTGTACCCTCACTCTGGGGCTTACAGAACCTCCAGCTGAACACTGCTCAAATTAATGCTGTTCACTTCCTTTGCCACATCAAAGTGTGAAGGAAACTTCCCAGAGGGAAAGTTTCAAAAATACCCTCATTGCAAATCACTCCAGTGGAAGGCAAGAGAGGGTCTCAATAAACAACTGTAATGAACAGCGGCCTCTGGACATACTGTCAAAAATGTCATCTTCTGATGACATCTTCCCTTGCTCACTCTCAGTTCATTATTTCTCAGTCTCCAAGGGTGACAGATTTGAATTTCAAGGGATTTCTGAATGAGTAATATGGGTAGGGAATTAGTAATGAGATCCCAAGGCACTGGCTCTCTCAGGAGGCGCCAACCCTTCTCAGGAGAGGGTGAAGAAACCCCTGGCCTGAGTCAGAGCAACAGGCTCTGTCTGAGGTCACCACGCTCTGCTGAGTGCCTTGAGCAAGTCCCCACTGTGCTTTCTGCCTTAGATGTGCTCCCCTCCCACTGCCCTCTCTCCTCCTCACAAGGGGATACGGTGTCTGCTGGCTGCTTGGTTCCAGCAAACTAACTTGAACTAACACAGGCAAGTTGTTGGTAACATTCACACATATCAAAGGTGGGCTTCACAGAAGAATAAAACAGAACTGGAAAGAGAGGAGCTCATGGCTTTTCTCCATGTCTAGGTGTTGCTTACCTCTGCCTCTGTGTTTACGCTATTCGGTGCTCCCACTGAAGACCTGCTTTCTTTGCCTCAGCACGCACAAGCCAAGGTAGACGTATCGTCAAGTTAATGAAGCTTAAGCTTCAGGATCTCTCACTTGCAGAGCCTCTTGCAAATACATATTCTATTTCATACTCTATTTTGCTGTGTGCACGTGTGTGTGTCTGTGTACATGTGTGCATGCATGTGTGTGTATGTGTGTGTGTTCCTCAAGAGGACTGCTATGTTGTGTATGCCTCCAAAATGTGAATCTGCTCCTGCCCATGAAGCATGTGCTACCCTAGCTTACACATTTCATGCTCACATACCTATCGTTTATGCCAAATAGTCCCAAATTTAAATGGCCTCCATACCTGGAGTCTTGAAGAAGTTGGCTAGTGGGTTTTTTTTTTTTTAATGAATGGATTTTATATTTTTAGAGCAGATTTGGATTTACAGAGATATTGAATGGTAAGTACAGAGAGTTCCCATATACCCCTTTTCCTGCCACACCCGGTTTCTCGTCTTATTGACACCTTGCATTGCTGTGGTGCATTTATTACAACTGATGAACCAGTATTAGTATGTTCTTATTAACTCAAGTTCAAGTTTACATGAAGGCTCACTCTGTGTTGGATAGACAGAGCTTTTGAGTCTCAAATCCAAGTTCCTAGATGAGAAAGTCTAATGGGTTTCGTTGAATAGGTGTTTACCACAGCCAAGGGGGTGAGACGGCAGGGTCTGCTATGAGGTGCGAGTGTGGCCATGGCTGTGTCAGGGATAAGCAGGGTGTGTGCTGGGCAGGCATTTCTACAGAGGAAAAGAAGTATTACATATATAAAAAAAACATTACATAAATAAAAGGTGTTACTCCTTCAGTGCACTCTTCTTCCATTATCCATTTCTGTCTGAATGGGTCAAAACTATTTCTAAGACTTAATCAGATTTCTGCTTGATGCCCTTCTTAAAAATCTTGAGGTTTACTATTTCAAATAAAATATTGGCCAGCTAAAGGTAAACAATACTACAACTCCATGCTCCAGTTTGGGTGGTGGGATAGTGGAGATAATAAAGCAAAATCTGGGCATAGTTTGAAGGTTTGAGATTTGAGACTTGAACTGTCTCTCACTCCACCCAGTGCCAGAATGTCTCAGTAAAGTGTATTTACCAGGCAGAACAGTTTCAGACAAAGCCTTCTACCTTTTTGAGCAGAAGAGGACATGTAACTGACCTTTGACATCTATTTGCCCCCCTGTGGTAAACTGAAGAATGGTCCCCCCAGGACCTAGACAACAATATCCTTGTCTTAATCCCCAGGCCCCATGGATATGTCAAGTAAATGGCAAGGGGAATTAAATTGCCAGTCAGTTGGATTAAAATAAAATTATCCTGGATTTCCTGGGTGGGCCCAATGTAATCACAAGAATCATTAGAAGAAAGAGGCAGAAGTCAGTGTCAGAAGAATGAGACATGAGAGACGTGACCTGCCATTGCAGGCTTTGCAGATGGAAGGGGACATGAGCAGGAATGCAGGCAGAAGCTGGAAAAGGCAAGAAAGCAGATTCTCCTCTAGAACCTCCGGAAAGAATCATCCTTGCCAACCCTGGTGTAAACCCGGTGAGACCCACCTCAGACTTCTCACCTCCAGAATTGCAACATGATACATTTGTGTTATTTGTGTTATTTTCATTCACTAAATTTGCGGTAAAAGAAACTAACACACTCAACATTCTGCTGTTCCTGCAATTGGTTTATTCTTGGGAATTGAGGTCAGGGATGCTTTGAGCCTAGACTCTCTATCAGGTCCACAGTTTCCAATGTATTGCCCTGCATACACCAAGTCTTTAAGATAAGATATAGGGACTGGGTCCTAACTTCTATTTAAATGCAGATCCACATGAAACAAGAAAGCACTATCTAATTCTGTTACTTACCAGTTTTATCTGCTTCTCAAAACATTTTAATTGGAATTTCTAACCACTGATATAAGGGGGGAAAGATTGATGTTGAAAATTCTCCTTTCAAGGGACTGCTTACCCATTCTGCTAATGTATTCGAATTTAGCAGACTGAATTATTTGTGACAGCTGGTACAATGAAAATTATTAGGCCTAGCCAGCTCCAAAACATGCAGGTCCCCAGTGACAGAAAGTCAGTGCAGGAAAGAGCTCTATCTGTTATGACATCCTTGAGCCCAAGGAAAATAATAGCACAGATGCACAATAACACAAGAACTTTAAAAATTCTAAAACAAAATGAAGCCAAAGGAAACTGGATGTAATGCCTAACTCAGAGAAAAATCATTCTAATTGTAAGGTGAGAAATATTTGATTTATTTTGAAAGACCTTAATACTCAGAGTACTATTCATCATGTAAGTCACTCAAATACAAAAGGCCAAGGTCTGCCAAATTCCCTAAAAGAAACTATACAAATTTTGATAAGTTCTAGGAACTCTGGGAGATCATCAGGAGAATGCCTTTCTAGCCTCAAGCCACATCAAAGGGCACTCTGAGAGTTGAATATTCTGATTAAGGAGATGCTACTCTCCCAAGGTATAGTGTATTGAAAATGACTACAATTTTGACTAATTTTAAGTGGTTTGTGGCATTCTAAGAGTGGTTTCCACTGAGCTTTCCAGTTTGTGTCACACTTGCCCACTTTGAAAAGAGGCCTTGATGCTAGACCAGGGAGCAGGGGGTGGTGGTTAATCTGTTTTCCACTACCCAAAGTTTCATGGTATAAACAAATCTGTGGAATTTTTAATTTTCCCAGAGAGATTCCAGCTGTGATCAAAGCTTGAGTACACAAAAGTCGTAACTTGTTCCTCAACCAAGCAAGTTCATTCCTTGCATGCTAAGTATTGACTCTTCTGTTAAGGCTTATCTAAATACCTATTTCCCAATAGCCTTCTATTGTTGAATTGACCCCCCTGAAAAGATATGTTGAAGTTCTTAAAAAAATAATAAAAAGATATGTTGAAGTCCTAACCTTTGGTACAAGTGGATGAAAATCTATTTGGAAAATGGGGTTTTGCAGATGTGATCAAGTTAAGATGAGGGCATACTGGATTTCGGGTGACTTATAAGACTTCCGGTGACTTATAAGAAGCCCATGTGAGGACAGAGGGACACAGAGATCCACAGAGAGAACAGCCTGAGGTGATGGAGGCAGACAGAGGAAGGATCCAGTTGCAAGCCAAAGAGTCACAAGGATCACTGACAACCACTGGAAGCCACAGTGGATTCTCCCTCCGAGCCTCCTGAGGAGCCAACCTGTTGACACCTTGATTTTGAACTTGTGGCCTTCACTACTGTAGAGAATACATTTCTGTTGTTTTAAGCCACCCAGTTTGTCATAGTGTTAAAGCAGCCCTAGGAAACAAATATGTCTACTAGGGATCATTTCAAACTTAGGTGTGTTTTTGGCTTCAACTTGGTTTTCACTCCCACCAAGGTCCTCAGGAGGAATTATTATTGTTATTAGTTTCAGGAAAAGTCGAGCCCTCTTATGTAATTTCTGACAAACGAGTAAGATCGTGGATCATACTCTCTGTTCTCCTGCCAACACACACAGGGTAAGGTTGGTTGCTAGAACCCAAAGGAAAAAGTGGGGGCCGACCACTCCAGCTGATTTTCACCACATTTACAAGCCCTCCTGCCTAAAATCACCAGTGCACAATATATACTACAGAAACATTTCTCACCACCACAGATTTGTGAAATTATTATACTCTCAATGGTATACTATGTATCATGCATATCATTGATATTCACAAAAAATGATTAAGATGGTTACCAAGGCTCAAATTGGGTAAGAGTATTCAGCATTCAAAAACAAACCAGGGCACCTGGGTGGCTCAGTGGATGAGCATATGCCTTCGGCTCAGGTCATGATCCCAGGGTCCTGGGTTCTAGTCCCACATCAGGCTCCCTATGCTTCAGGGAGCCTGCCTCCCTCTCTCTCTTTCTCTCTCTTATGAATAAATTAAAACTTTAAAACAATAACAACAACAAACAAAAACCAACCAAAGTCCACTCCTTTAAATTTATTAATCTCCACTCTATTAATTGTTCAAACTCAGTTTGCATATTTATTTTGGGGGACCCTAGGTCTTATAGCAATCTATCTATGCCAGAATCTGTGAATATGTGGCCTGAAGCTTGTAGGAAAGACATAAAAAGAGATATCTATGAGTCTTTGCAAGTTCTTTAGATACCAGACCTGCAACACTGGAGACGGGGACGAGCTCCACTCAGCAACAGGGGTCCTCCACCTAGGAGAACAGCAGGAGGGGCTGAAGGCTCTTCGAACAAATGTCTCAAAAAAACACTTCCTCAAAAGACTTTCCTATTATCACTGGTGCCAAAGACTCAGCAAAGACACCTCAGTTGGACCCCAATTTCTTCAATAAATGATCCTGGAAATTGTCCCAGTGTAGAGAGCAGAGTCTTCTCGAATAGACCCTGACCTCTACCCTCAGAGACAGTTGTTCATTTCCAGCGCTGTGTGGCATGTCCAAATATTTCTCATCTTAAAAAAAAAAAAAAGGCTCAATCTCTTTTTTTTTACTTAGGAAATCTCACTCCTTCTTTCAAAAAATTCTTAAAAGAGAAACCTATACTTCCCCATTTCTTGTCTACTCCTCAACCCATGGCAAGCTGGCTTTCCAAAAACTCATATCCAATCATTTCACAAAAGAACCTCACCAGCATTGACGAAAACTCTTTTGGTTTTGGGATCTCTTCTGACCTCACTGAAGATTAAATGCTTTTCCGGGACAATATGTCCTCCTTTGGCTTCTGAGGAACCAGTGCCCTCTGTTCTGATGGTTACTTGCAATTTTCTTGCAAAGCCTGTCTTATATCTCTCTTTGATATTTGTGTCTGATACAATTTCATCCTGACTTTCTTCTCCTGTCAAGTCTTCCTGGATGTTCTTATCTAAACCCATGGCTTTAATCAAGTCTAATTCAACAAACAACACCTCTCCCTTTAGTTCCAGACTCACATGTGCCCAGCTGTCACTGGCTATGCCCACAGGAATATCCAACAGGCAACTCAGAAATCATCATACTCAAAACTGGTATCATCTCCCTCTACTTCCCACCTGAGCCTCTTCCTATGATTCCAACCTTAGGAGCTGTTCCAGGTAATGGGGATAAGACAATGAATGGAGGAGCCAAGGCGTCTACTCTTGTAAAGTTTTATTCTAGTTGGAAGAGATGAATAATAAACTACTGAACATATAAAACATCAGGGGAGAAAATACTGGAGCAGGGCAAGCAAATAGAGAGGTGTGCTTCACGTGGGTGCTGAGGGAAGTCCTCAGTGATGAGATGATGTCTGAGCAGAGAGCTGAAGCAAGTGAGGGATAGAACCAGGGGACTACTTAGGAGAAGGCAATTCCAGATGGAGAAAGAAGCCAGCGCGGGGTTCCTGAGGACAGAGCACATCAGGTTGACCAAGAAGTTCTTTCCACTAAGAACTAAGGAGTTGTGGGTGGCTGGGACAGAGTGAACCAGAGGAGGTAGCTGGAAAGGCCAGAGAGTAGCACAGAGCATATGATGCAGGACCTTGTGGGCTAGAGCAGGAACTTGGATTGTATTTTTATTGACACCAGAAGCCACTGTAGATACGACCTGACATATTTTAAAAACTATTATTTTGCCTGCCACAGTGGAGAAGAGACAGCAGGAAGGTTATACATTAAGATCCAGTCAGGAGACAGAAATTACCCCGGGTATTTCAGGATGATCCTGGTTGGAGCCAAAAAGGAAAAAGGGAGTCTTTTCTGCTTTCTCCTACTTTCCATTATCTCTCTACTGCCCCCCAACCCCATTGTGAGGACCAGCAGGAAGCCAGAAGGCAAAGGAGAAGCAAAGCAGAATCCAAAAAGCAGTTTATATCACTAGGGATGAAAGAAAATGCAAATCAAATAGAAATTCACCGACAGTGGCTCAAATAAATAAGGATATTTTTTAATAGAAAGAAATGTGAGCATACGTGGTGGTGAGTACAGTTTCAGCTATTTAAGGTGTCAGAGCACTCCTCTTGGAAATTCTCTGGTATCACATTCAGAGCATCTAGAATGAAGAAGCGTGGCATCAGCTCCCAGAGACCCTTGATCATAATTCTTCCCATCTTTCGTTGACCAGAACAGTGTCACATGACCATCCCTAGCTGCAAAGAAGACTTGAAGTGAATGCTCATTTTCTCACTTCTCTAGGGGACATGTGCAAGGGAGAAGGGCATGGGCTCCCATGTTGATATGGACAGTAGTGACCACCATATGATCCAAGGGATCTAGCTTTTGAATCTATTTGAGCAAGAGTAGAGAATGCTATGAATGACTCAATGGACAGGGTTATTAAAAGATGCTCCGGAAGTAAAAGAAGCTTTTATCTAGCTCTGTCGAAGCAGTAGACTCTTAACAGCCACACACAGCTGTGAGTAACTGAAATGTCTGAATTCAGGTATGCTGTGTGAAGTCCATGCCAGATCCCAAATTTGTACCAAAAAAAAAAAGTATTTAAAATATCTCATCAGGAGCACCTGGGTGGCTCAGTCGGTCAAGCATCTGCCTTCGGCTCAGGTCATGATCCTGGGGTCCTGGAATCGAACCTCGCATCAGGCTCCCTGCTCAGCGGAGAGTCTGCTTTTCCTTCTCCCCAAGCTCCTCCCTCCCCTCGTGCTCTCTCTCTCTCTCTCTCTCTCTCAAATAAATAAATAAAATCTTTACAATAAAATAAATAAAATACCCCATCAGTGATATGTTATGTTGATTACATATTGCAGTGATATTTGAGATATATTCTAAAAATTGATTTTCCGTGCTTCTTTTTACTTTGCTTAATGTGGCTGTCAGGTCATTTTTAATTACATATGTGTTTGTATTATATTTCTATTTGATAGCATTGCTATCAAAATAGCTAGGTTATTGAATGACCCTTTCCTCCTCTAGGGCAAGTCTCTAATTTCCAGTCTCTAAGGTAAACATTTCCCTCTCCTGAGGCTGCCAGTTGTCAAATTTGGGAAGATGTGAGCAGAAGTGCATCTTCCATGGTCTTTGTTGGTCTGATAGTTCAAAAAGGTATTTTCTAGTGATGGCTTAACAACCACCAACAACAAATCTTTTTCGTAAGAAACAAACAGTGACCATTGTATATATTTCAACCTGAAGTAGATAAGATACATTATAAAAATGATTAATTCAAGGGAAGAATCAAATAATTCAACATCAGTAACACCCTGAGGCTATCAAATGAGCTGATTTGAATAACCACTGGGAGCAGGATTGCAATTTAATTTAGTCATTTACTTAATCCTTAACTTTTTTTTTTCATTAAATGCAAGGAATCATAAAATTCTAATTTGCTACAAGCTTCTCCACTACTTCCCATTAAGAAATGTCTTCAGTCACTCTGGTGAAAAATGGATGAGTTGGAACATGAAATCTATAGCCAACCTGCAGTAAACAGAATAATGTCCCCCGAAGATGTTCATGAAATTGACATCTTTCCCCACTGGAATCAGAGGGAGTTGTAACTACAGAGAAAGGGACCAAATGATGCAATATTGACAGCTGTGGAGATGGGGGAAGAAGGATTGAGACAAAATGTGTATGTGAAATCTTTAATTTGGAAAAATGCAAGGGAAGAGATTCTCCCTGAGAGCCTCCAGAATGGAGGCTTGCACCTTGATTTTAGCCCAATGTGACCCATGTCACACTTCTAACCTTCAGAACTGTAGAATAATAAATCTGTGTCATTTTAAGACACTATTTATCTTAGTAATTTGTTCTGGCAGCAATAAGAAACTAGTGGGCAATCCAGAAAAATAATCATAAACAAAAATGAGAATATTGATTTTTTAAAATACTGCTATCCAGAAAACTTTTTACCCTTGTAAAATTCTCACCAGCCTCCATGCCAGCTATCAGAAGAAAGAAGTACTAGAATAACCAGTTTATGAGAAGTTATTTTACTGTGAATTTTGTACAGCTCCTTGGAGCTCTTTTCTATCTGCTAGATTGGATGTTACCCCATTTGAATCGATTTTTGCTCAAAAAAAAAAAAAAAAAAACCAAACCTCTTAAAATTTTTAATATGCCTCAGAGTATTTTTTTATCAGTTCAAAAGAGAGTAATTTGCAACAGGCAGAATCAAACAGCACTGCTTTTAAAGTTGATCCACCATTCCGTGCCCCAGGGAGTCTCTTGCTCACTCTCTCCTCTAACCATCTCCATGATGTTACTTCAGCCCATTTCCCTCTGTCTTCTCCAAGTTCTAGGGATCTGAAATCAACTCTTTCTGGAGCCTGGTCAAAGGGAACCCACATAGCAGTTGCCATGTTAGGTCATTCTTTCCATCTCCAGGGAAGATGGCCATTTTTGTGGGCCATGAAGAGCAGTTGAGTGTCCTTTGATATTTCCTTTCTAATCCAGACTGGTTTTATGACCAAAGGGCTCACTAAATAGTTTTTCTAAACAAAAGCATAATATTTTCCATGAATTCTGCTATCCCTACAGAATAAAAATGTGGCTAGTCAATTGAGGGTTTTTAAAATAATAATATTTTCCTTCTCACTGCAATATAGGATATATTTCTTCATCTGGTTTTGTCATGTAAGCCCACAAAGAGTTGCATTAACATGCAATGTTGGTTTTAACAAAATGCTATCACAGCACATTGGAAAGTGGCCCTGCTTCTCCAGTGAGAGGTATGAAAGTGCTTTGAAAAGGGGAAAAGCATTGGGTTAGATACTAATTGCATATTATGCCCCAAAATAATGCCAAAAAGGACAACTCAGAAAGAAATTTTCCTCTACTCTAGCATCATTTAAATGGAAATGACAATTTCTGGGTGTATCCAGAATTTCTCCTAATTCCCCTTTATAGTTTAGGTCTGTTTTCTCAACATGTATATAGTCGAGACCACTGGATTAGAATAACCTGTTAAAAGTATGGATTCCTTCCAGGATCTCCCTATGCAAATGAATCAGAGTCTACAAGGGTTGGCACCCAGGAAACTACATTTTTAAAACTACAGTGTGACTTTTATGGTTGGCCAGGCTTACAAACCATATCTAGAGTGAAATAGCTTCAATACATAGGCTAAACCATTGAGCATTCCAGTAAACATATGGTATCCCTTGCATTCATAGCTCCCCAGAATAAAAAAGGCAGGTCAAAATAAAGCATAACTTTACAGTAGAGAAACCCGACAAATACTTCCTCAGTCAGGTGATCAAGGTTGACATCAACAGTGACAAATTGTGTTGATAATATGAACCTGGATATGATGTGAAATGGCACTTTACTTCTGTGGTCCTTCTTTTTTTTTTTTTTTTTTTTTTAAACTTCTGTGGTTTTTACCATGTTTTGTCTAATCATGACAAAAACAGCAGACAAATCTCAATTGAGGAACATTCTACAAAATCCTGATTACTTCTCAAAACCGTCAAGGTCATCAAAAGTCAGGAAAATTTGAGAAGAGAAATTTTGGGAAGCATGATGACTAAATGTGATTTCTTGGATGGGATCTTGGAACAGAAAAGACTAGGGAAAAGCTAAAGAAATCTAAAGAAAATATGGACTTTAGTTAATAACAATATATTAATATTGGTTCACCAATTGTGACAAGTGAACAGTAGAAGGTAGGTATAAGATATATGGAAACTCTCTGTACTACCTTCACAACTTCTTTATAAATCTAAACCTGCTCTAAAATTAAAAATCCATTTAAAATATTTTTTTAGTGGGAGTCAAGACAAAGAAAATTGAGGTATGCTGGTGTTCTTCACATTCCCTCTAAAAACCAACTACCTAGTCCATTGATCAAAACTTCACTCCAGGGACACCTGGGTGGCTCAGTCAGCAGAGCATTTGACTCTTGATTTTGGTTCAGACCATGATCTCAGGGTCATGAGATGGAGTGCCACAATCAGGCTCCACACTCAGCAGGGAGTCTGCTTGAGATTCCCTCTCTCCCTTTACCACTCCCCTCTGTGTGTCTCTCTCAAATAAATAAATAAATAAATAAATAAATAAATAAAATCTTTTCAAAAAACAAAAACCTTCATCCTATACATATTAATATCATCAAGATGAGAAAATTGATCAAATGAATGACATTAAGGTGTATATAATGAATAGGTTTAATTCTTCTACATTGTTTGCCCACAGGGGTCCCGTGTTATACACTTCCAGGGAATTTTATTCCCACTAAGTATGAGTGAGGGAAAATCATTGCTATAGATTGGTAGAAAGGAAAGGCTTTCCCTCTACACTCCTAGATCCAATAGTTGGGTCTATGAAATTAACTGAAAATAGGTTAACAGGAGATCAGTTTTACAAATTTATTAACTGTCAGTATTATGTGTATGAAGGCATTACGGGGGGTGACTATTCCAAAGAAAAGTGATATTTGAGAACTTATATGTATAGTGCCTTACTGGGAGGAGGATAGGCCACATAAAGGAGAGAAAATGATTTTTAGGAAAGATGAAATGGCTTTTAGAAGACTAGATGGGAGGGAGATAGGATAGTTTGTGACAAAGTTTACCTGGGAGGTGGTGCCTAACTTCTATTAATTTCCTGTGATAAAAGCCAATCTTCCCTGGTTAATGAAACTCCCAGAAAGACAATTCATGACAATTGAGTTCCTTTTGGAAGATCTGTCAGTTAAGGAGATAAAGGGTGTTCCGGAGAAAGCCTCTCCTTGCATTTGCTGTTTTTCAAATGCTTTCAGCTCAAAGTAATCAGTTATACCAAAGTGGCATATTTTGAGGTGGCATGTCCTGTACTTCAGAACACAATGTATCTCTAGAATTATTCTAACTGCTAGTTCCTTACACACTTCAAGCAGAAATTATCAATCCTGATGAAGCTTCTAGATGGTAAAATGTAGGGGGGGAAGGAGGATAGATACATTTAAGGAGAGGGCCACTGGTGTACCATATTTATTTCTCAAGTGACTCTACCAAGAATAAAATAAAAGCTATCTCTGTATCTGCTCCTACACCACTAATCTTTACTTATGAATGCTCTACTTATGTTTTCAACTGACAGGATGATGCTCCTTTCCATCAGTAGCTACTTGCTGTTCTCTTTCCTTCTCACAGCTTTTTAGATAACTCAGTCTCCTCCAACCAAGATCCACTCACCATTCAGATCAAAATGAGAAGAGAGTAACAGGAAACAAATCCTTGAAGTTCTGTTTCTCCCTGCTCCATCTGTGGTTCACTAGGGCAAGCTGTTTAGTGACTTGCTTACAAGAAACTGTTGTTAAATTTACAGGAATTTTATAAATTGGTTGTTAAACTATTAGTAGTTTTAAGTCATCACAGTTGAAGTATTAATACCAATTGGGACTTCTTTTCCCTAGCGGTCTCCACTACATCTAATTTCATAAATGTAGCTACAGACCTCAGAGCCCTGCAATCCTCCTCAGTTCCTGTAAAGGCTTGTGGAGTTTTCCTTTGAAAAGCAGAAGATAGATTTTTCTGGTCCTCAAAGACCTAGCTCCATTGTCTTGGTCAGAGTGTTTTATTCTCAAGAAACTGAGTTCTCATTATGATAGCTAAAAAAAAAAAAAAAAGGAAGGAAGGAAGGAAGGAAGGAAGGAAGGAAGAAAGAGAAAGAAAGAAAGAAAGAAAGAAAGAAAGAAAGAAAGAAAGAAAGAAAGAAAGAAAGAAAGAAAAGAGTTGGGATAGGAACTGAAAAGACACAAAAGAATGTCAGATAAACAAGGCAGAAAGTGCACAGTCTCATGTTAAGACACTGGAAACCCAACAAATTTCCACCAGTAGGAATCACCTGACTGGCTGTCTATATGGTACAATCAATGACGGGCTGGAGAATCTCTTGATTGGTTTGGCTGAGCCTCCCCATGTGGCACCAAGGTTCACACAGGCTAACGCAGTGAAACATGGCCAGTGTATCTTCCTATAAGATTTATTGCTTGTTGTCTTTCCTTATAAGACCTGGATTGAAATAGATGCCCTATTTTTATTTAACTGTTTGCAATGAAATCCACAACATGCGTCAAAAAAATTGGAGTTCTTACCTGAGTGACAGGAGAGGTAGGGGAGAAACTGTCAAACTATGTACAATTCTCCTTGAAACAGACGAAGAATGGTTAGAAATTGGAGGGATTTCATTTCAACAGTTATATAGCCCCTAGAATGAAGACAATGTGGTTGTAACGGAATGACGTTAGGGTTCAAAGCCAACAGCCAAGAAAGAATTCCTGAGATGTCTTTGGTGCAAAAAAGAGGTTTTATTAAAGCAAGGGGACAGGACTTGTGGGCAGGAAGAGCTGCACTGGGGTCATGAGGAGTGGCCCATTATATACTTTCAAGTTGGGAGGGGGTTAAAGATAGCATAAGCCTCCCAAGTATTCTGGAAACAAGGTTTCCAGGATCCTGAGGGGGCTAGCTATTGTTGGGAAAGATCATTTATTATTGTTTAGTAAACCCTCAGTCATGAGACCCTTCAGATGAAGTCAGTGGGTCCTATGCTTGGAGGATGATTGCCAACATGCATCTTAGGGGGTAGAGATAAAGGAAGCTTCCAAAGGAATTTTTCTATGTTAAAATAGACTTACAGGATCCTGATGTTGGGCTAATATTGCCTTTTGCCCTTAGCAAAGTCTTAACATGGAGGCAGCTTGAGTCGCTAAAGGAAGGTCACTCTGTCTGTTTCAAGGATTTGTCAGTGGGCTGTAGGTAGTAAGAGAATTTAATACTAATTTTTCCTCTGCCTTTGTTTTCAGTTAGACTGTCATGATAAAGGCCTTAGCAAGGGTCAATCTTCTAGGAACTCATTGCATAATAAGAAGCTCATGATCTAACTGGAAATAAGGAAAATAACAATAGAGTTTGTGGCATGCCACAGATTAGCCCTGGAAGCACCAAAAAAGCCAGGTAAGGGCAGCCTGGGTGGCTCAGCGGTTTAGGGACGCCTTCAGCCCAAGGCATGGTTCCAGAAACCCAAGATCGAGTCCCACGAGGGGGCTCCCTGCATGGAGCCTGCTTCTCCCTCTGCCTGTGTCTCTGCCTGTCTGTCTCTCTCTCTCTCTCTCTCTCTCTCTCTCTCTGTGTGCCTCTCATTAGTAAATAAATAAAATCTTTAAAAAAAAATCCACTTAAGTTCAGAGGTTACCCTGCAGATAGTTTTTGCCTTCAAGGCTCTTGTTTCCCCCTTGCCTCCTCATTCTCAAGAGGGGCCACTTCCTGCTAAGATGGAGGCTGGAAGCATCATTATTTTCAAAGACAGCAAGGGGAGGGTGGAGAGAAGTGTGGTCCCTAATTTCACTTTTAAGAAAGATGCATTTCTGGCTCCCTAAGTGGAGAGCATAAAAATATCCGATATAAAGATCATTACACATGGTGGCTGGATTATCAAGTACTACTCAAATTGCATTATCTTTCATCGATAATGAGATTAATAGGATTCCTGAGGCTAGTTGTAGAACCTAATGCCTAATCTCCCTACTCTGGAAAAATACACTTCAAGTTACACCACCAGATCACATGTGCTGGGCTTGATCAGGGCATAAGCTCAACTCTACCAGCCTCTCCTCCCTTACCTTTCAAGTATGCTTGGAATTTAGGAGAACCAGAAAGGGAACACTGGGAATGGAATCATAAGTTATTTTTGCGAATTAATTGAATTCTTGACTGGAGACTTCCCAAATGGAGAGAGCTTCCTATACACATATAGATATATTTCTGGTTTTATTTTTATTCTTTGGTTGCAAGAGTAAAAGAAATGTTGAAGAGCATGACTGGGAAAATTATGGATTCACAGTCAATCTTTTCAATGTCTAACACTCCAAAAATAATGTTCTAAGCACTTTTCATAGATGAAAACAGCTAATGTGGAAATACGCTTCCATCGTCTAAGCTTTGGTTGTTACAAGACTTTGCTGTCTTCCTCTAGGACGTGCTGAGCTCTTTTTGTGTTTGGGTTATGAACACAAGCAGCCAGCTGCTCCTAATTCCTAAATTACAGAGTCTAGGGAAAACAAGAAATAAGCAAGGCAAAAAGGCAAGATGAGAGCCTTGTCAGTCACTCCATGTATTTATTCAATTGCTATTAAGTCACTCTCAAACATTTATTGAGCACCACTATTTGCCAGGCACTGTAATTTGGCACTGGAGATATACTGGTACACAAAAAAAGGATAGGTTCCCTGCTAAAAGCCCTAAAGAAGAAGGCATAGCTAGCATTTATATAGTGTTTGCCAGTGTCAGACTTGTTCTAAGCATTTTCTTATATTCACTAATTCAATTAATTCTATCGAGTAAGTACTATTATCTCCATTTTAAAGATAATAAAAATGAAACAGAGCGAGTTTAAAATGGCAATCACATAATCTCACTAGTGAATATGTAATTTCAAACCAATCTAAGGTCTCTGAAGGAGAGTGATACCAGTGATTCACTTCAAGCCGTGAACTCTGGGATCGTGGATGATTCTCTGAATAGCTCTGCGGTGAAGGACAGATCCAAAAGATGTGGTATTATGCGTGTGGCTTTAGTCCTTGAAAAACTAAAAGTCCCTTTAGTCCTTTAGCAATAGGGGAATTGTCTCCCAGACTTAGAATGTCAAAACTCCATTCTGTATCTCTTTCTCTTTCTCTTTTTTAAAGGTTTTATTTACTTATTTAACACACAGAGAGAGCACAAGTAGGCAGAGCGGAAGGCAGAGGGAGAGGGAGAAGAAGCTCTCCATTGAGAAGAGAGCCTGACTTGGGACTTGATCCCAGGACCCTGGGATCACGACCACAGCCAAAGGCAGATGCCCAATGGACTGAGCCACCCAGGTGCCCCTCTGTATCTCTTTCTATATCACCCTGTAATAAAATGCCTTAAGTCTTGGTCTTTCTGTTTTGGGGGAAAACATCTCTTACAAGATTGATGTCTGAATGAAGTTTGAGCCATTTTCAGATATGACTGTAAAAAACGTTCTCTGTAGGATAACGAATTTCATATTGGCAGAGAGGCCAACCAACACATTTGAGTTTTCTGCTATAGCAAGGATGGGTACACCTCCACCTGGTGACCAAATGACATCCATTGGTACTATGTGAAGTGAATCATGAGTTCTAATCTTGCCACGGGGGAGACAGTTTTCTCCTTCTTAGAGCTGGCACCTTTGTATCTTCAGCTCTGTGTGCTCACCACCCAGGCTTACTGGTTCTACTCAAGTGCTGTCAGTCATAATGGCAGAGTCTACCTCTCCAAGGAAATGTGCAGTGTTAGATTACAATTAACATCACTTTGCTGGGTTTCTGTGCTTTCAAAGAATGGAAGCAAGGGAAGTGTTCAAAGTAGGGAAATGGCTGATTAGGGCACAATCATTAGAAATTTATGCATCCATTAAAAAGGATACTAGGAGACTACATAGAAACATTAACGTGAAAATGATAATATAAGGACTACATAGAAACATAATTTGTGATTTGAATTAATTAGGAAAAATAGAATTTAAAACTGTGTGAACTATGGGATGCCTTAGTGATTGAGCATCTACCTTTGGTTCAGGTCGTGATCCCTGGGTCATGGGATTGAGTCCCATCTCGCATTGGGCTCCCTGAGGGGAGCCTGCTTCTCCCTCTTCCTGTGTCTCTGCCTCTTTCTCTCTCTCTCTCTCTGTGTCTCTCATGAATAAATAAATAAAATCTTTTAAAAAATGGAGCAAAACTGCATAAGCCTATATTTATAGCTAAATGATGTATGGGAGTACCAAACACTAGAAAGTCACAAAAAATAAAAAGAAGTCAAGATTGCATCAGAGCGAAGAAATTATAACACTTCCTGTATCTTTGTAGTTTTCTGTAATGGGTTTTGTCTTTTTAAATTGAAAGGAAAAATGTAATATTTATTTGATATTTTAAAATATCAAAGCCCGAAGTATCTGAGTGGCTCCGTCACTTAAAGCATCTGCCTTCAGCTCAGGTCATGATCTCAGGGTCCTGGAATCAAGCCTGGGTCAGATTCCCTGCTCGGCAGGAAGTCTGTTTCACCCTCTTTCTCTGGCCCCTACTTGTGCTCATTCTCTCTCAAATAAATAAAGTCTAAATAAATAAATAAATAAATAAATAAATAAATAAATAAATAGTCAAAGGCCTTGGTTTACTGCTAACTGTTCTTGTCAAAGTTCAGAAATGCAAGCCATATCTCCACTAGAGGTATAAATCCTCAGCATGTTCTCCATCACCAAAATAGAAATCCTCAAAAAAAAAAAAAAAAAAAAAAAGAATCATCTGCACAGCTTCAGAGCACAGAAAATCACATGGTAATTTTGCCTAATAAGACAAACATGGCCATTTTTTAAAAAGATTTTTTTAATTTATTTATTCATAGAGACACACACACAGAGAGAGAAAGAGAGGAGGCAGACAGGCAGAGGAAGAAGCAGGCTCCATGCAGGGAGCCTGACACGGGACTCAATCCTGGGTCTCTGGGATCATGCCCTGGACTGAAGGTGGTGCTAAACCACTGAGCCACCAGGGCTGCCCAAACATGGCCATTTTTTAAGCAGGTTCTAGAATACTGCATATTTGTCTCCAGATCTTAAATTCACGTGATGCTCTCTTTTTAAAGAAATTAAGACTTTGTTGGGGTGTCTCTGTTCTCCCAGGCAGCTTCCACTGGTCAAGCCCTGTAGTACAGGGTTATCTGCTACTCCACTTGTTCATCCAGTGAATATCTCATCTGCCTCAGAAGGGTCTGAAGTAATTGACAATTTTGAGACTTTGTCACACCCATATTTATTCACTTGATACAGATAGATAATGCTATTCCAGTGATTCCCAAATTGTGGTCCTCTGAGCAGCAGCAGCACCTGGAATCTCCTTAGAAATGCACCTTTATCAGATCCTGCCCCAGATCTACTGAATCAGAACCTCTGGGTGAAGCCCCCGTTGTCTGTGTTTAAACAAGACCTCTGGGTGGTTCTGAGGCACACTATTGAGAACCACTGTGCTGTTCTATAAAATGAATCATGATACATTTCAACTTAGATTCAAACACAACAGCAAAAATGCATCATTTTAATTTCTAATTTGCCATTATAATCACAGACTTTCCTAACATTTTTTTGAAATAATTATAGCATTGTAGAATTGCAAAAAAAAAAAAAAAATGGTAGAGACTTTCTATATGTCCTCCACCTTTCTTCTTCTATTGCTAACAGCTCACATAATGATGATGTAAGGTAGAAACTAGACTGGAGCCGTGGAAGAAATGCCCTGAGGCAGAGTCCCAAGTCCTTGAAGGGGAATGATAGAGGCCAGAGCTGGAGGCAAGGATGATGATAAATAGGTTACACATTAGAAGCCTGGAGGCACAACATTCTGACCTTGTGCTTTCCAAGACCTTAGGCCTAACAGATCAAGAGCCCCAGGTGCAGAGCAGGTGCTCTCCTATTCCATCTCTGCCCCAGGGTAACCTCTAGACTCACTAAATGCATTTGCATTATGGTTATAGCTTCTCCACCACTGTGGAGAAAGGCTGCCTTGAGGTTTTCCTGTTCAGACTTCATACGGTCAAAAACTCTTGCTCTCAGCCTGTGAGAGGAGTTTCCCAAAACACTGGAAGGAGCCTCCATTAGAGACCACCCCGTGTAAGTCGTAAGTCACAGGTCCTCTCAGCCCAGAGGGATGCAACAAATATCCAATCCCAAAACAAAGCTGTAAACTTTGCAAAGATGCAACAAAGCTCCACTTCAAGGAATCTGCCCGGTGTCCCATCTTGAGAGTGTACTTTGACTTTAATGAACCACTTGGTGCTCGCTACCTTCCTTCAGGCTGTCTTTATTTGAGCAGGGATCCTCACCTAAATCTTTTCCTGGGGAATCCAAGGACCCAGACCTCCATTCACACAATGTGCTCTCCCATCAGTAGCGGTGGGACATGAATCAACACCAGGAAATTAACTTTGGCCCAAGACTGTTAGTTAAACTACCGGTCCCTTTTGGATCTCATCAGTTTTCCCACCAATGTTCCTTTACCGATCTGGGATCCATTTCAGGGTTCTGCTTTGCACTTAATCGCCATGTCTCCATGGTGTCCTTCAAACTGTGACAATTCCGTGGTCCTCCCTTGCTTTCATGACCTTGACATTTTTGAAGAGTACTCGTCAGTTACCTGTAGACTCTCCCTCCATTTGAGTTGGTCTGATATTTTCTCACGATGAGATTGAGGTCATACATTTTGGAGAAGTACCACAGTTGGTGACACACCATCCTCATTGCATCGCATTAGATGGTATAGCAATCCATATATGTTATTGCTGGTGATGTTACCTTGAGCACTTAGTTACGATGGTATTTGCCAGGTGTCTCTACTATAAAGTTACTATTTTTCTCATTATAATTAATGAATACTTGGAGGAAGACACTTTAGGACTATGCACATATCCAGTTTCTCTTGAAACTTTCATCCACTAACTTTAGGATTCGTTGGAAAATCACATATTTTTTTAAAAAGATTTTATTTATTCACTCATGAGAGAGAGAGAGAGGCAGAGGGAGAAGCAGGCTCCATGCAGGGAGCCCGATGTGGGACTCGATCCCAGGAATCCAGGATCACGTCCTGGGCCAAAGGCAGGCGCTAAACCGCTGAGCCACCCGGGAATCCCAGAAAATCACATATTTTAAAAATACTTCCCTAAATCCACATCACCAGAGTCTAGGTGGTTCTGGCTGTGACAGGCTGAATGGTATGCACAAGCCTCGTCTGTGACAGTGTGACAATGACATTTGGGGCAGAGTTGCTTAGATAAGAAGAAGACCAAAGGAGACAGGAGAACAGAATCATGGTTCTTAGTGCCAGTTCCAGGAATACACTGGATCCCCTGTAGAATGCTCCTAAGGGGAATGATTTCCCACAGAGATTTTAAGAGGTGTGTGCTGTAAGCCATACTGCAATGGAGTTCAGATGATAAAATGGAGCCCTGAACTGGGCGGAGAGGCATATTCATTTCTGCATGGACACAGAGAAAGAGTGGTAACTGAAAAGCAAACACAAGGAAATTTCTAGGAAGAAAGCATGTCTTTGTCAGGGCATGAGTGAGGTAAATGCTATCTGGGGACTGGGCATCCACCTTCAGTGAGGATGTCAGAGCTGAAAAAAGAGTGGCCCTGTTTCCAAGTGGGGGGTAATTGTGTGAGCAGGAGTGAGAAGGGTGGAGGCAGGAGTGTGAGGCGGTGAGTTGCCAGGTGAATGAATAAGCCAGAAAACGGGGGTGATGATATAATGTCACTCTCTTGGTACCCAAAGATGATGGTGAAGGCAGAGAGGAAGTATCTGGGCATATGACAATGCAATCATACATTCAAGTCATCAATTCATCACATGACCCAAGAGACTCTATTTTGAAAAAGCTGGTTATTTTATCATGGGTCTGGCTTGTCATCTCAGCTACAGCAGATTCCTAAAACCTAATATGCAGGTTTGTGTGAATTCCATCTGATCACTGGCCTTCAGATGTAGCCTGAGTTCTATGCCCATCCCCATCACAGCACAGTGGAATTCTCAAACTGGATTTTCTTGATTTTTATCCCTTCTTATCATAGGCCACCATTATGCTGATACCCACTGTCTAGTTCTTCACCTTAGACCAGTTCTGTAGCACCATCCTCTAAAGTTTGTTGCTTCTGAATGTTTTTTAATGCCAGTCATTGCAAATACACTAGAATATTCTTAGGTGTTGAGACTGCATGAGCCCACAAGGCCATGAGGGAATATCAGTCATCCAATTAGGTGTCATTTTATTTATTTATTTATTTTAAAATTTTTTTAATTTTTTTTTTTTAGGTGTCATTTTAGTATCTACTAAGAGTTGTGAACTTACAAGATAAGGAAATAATGCAGAGGATGCAGAATGCTCTCAAATTCAAAATGTTTAGGCCTATCTGTGAAAATATTTGAATATATTAAACACACACACACACACACACACACACAGTAAAATCTAATCAAGTGAAGTAGCATCCTGGGTATTAGGTTGCAATTTTTTATTAGATGAAAGAAAGAGGTCATGCTATCAGGCAAACTCAGATTTGATGGTTAACGTTATGTGTCAACTTGACTGAAGCAGGGGTGGCCAGATATTTGGTTAAACATGATTTCTGGGTGTTAACTGTGAGGTTTTTCCAGATGAGATTAGCGTTTGAATCTGTGGACTCAGTGAAGCAGATGGCACTCCCCAGTGTGGGTGGGCATCATCTAATCCATCGAGGACCTGAAAGGACAAAATGCAGAGGAAGGAGAATTCACCTTTTTCTGTCTTACTGTTTGAACTGAGACATGGATCTTCTCCACCCTTGGGCTGGGACTTACGCCATCAGTTCCCCTAGTATCTAGGCCTTCAGACTTGAACTTAACTATAGCACTGAATTTCCTGGATATCCAGCTTGCAGGTGGCAGATTGGGGAGACTTCTCAGCCTCCATAATCATGTGATTGATATATATATATAAATATATATTTAGAGAGAGAGAGAGAACTGTGACTAATACACAAGGAAAATGACAACCACCTTCTCTAAATATGGAAACCATGATACAGTAACTGAAAATCTTGGCTTAGTAATTGGGATTGAAAAAAAACCCAATGTAGTCAGCATCCTAGCCAATATTTCTGTTTGTTAGGCCACCCCAACCAGTTGTTTTCTTGAAAATTTTAGAATTAAGTCCAGAAATGTTTAAGAGAATCAGTCTCACAGTTTAAATATTTTCTTGGTACTGTGCTGAAGAATAATACCTATCGTGTATGGTACTTACAAACTTGGCACACTTAAAAGAATGGGGTCTATTGCAGAAACAGTTCAGTCTTGTGATTCCAACTTAAAACATGTACATCTTAATTGATCTGAACTCATTGTTTTAGTGGAAAGGAATGAGAAAAATTCTTACTGAGTTTATGACATTGAAGTTTTAAGAGGATTTAGGACATACTACATTAAAACATTTTACTTATCAGAGATAAAAGGATTTAGGTTCCTTGGAAAGATTATTTGTCAGATCATTGAAGTTTTAAAAAGGTAATTAATTATTTAAACTGCAGTTTAAATTGCTTAAGGGAGTTTATGTGTAAAAATGAAACTAAGGATCAAACCTCTCCATACTAAGTGTCTAAGCTGCTGTAACAAATCACCACAAACTAGGTGGCTTAAAACAACTGAAATATATTCTCTCCCAGTTCTGGAGGCTAAGAGCCTGAAATAAAGGTGTCAGCAGGGCCACGTTCCCTCTGAAGTTTCTAGGACAGAATCCTTCCTTGTGTGGCTCCTCTCTGGCTCTTGGTTCTTCTTGACTTGTGTCAGCATATGTGTAATCTTCACCTCCACCTTCACCTGGCCTTCTTCTCTGCTTCTTTTTGGTCTCTATATAGACACTGTCACTTAATACAGTGCAATGTCATCTTTATCCTTACCTAAATCTCATCTGCAAAGATCCTATTTCCAAGTTAGGTCACATTCTGAGGTTCTGGGTGGACGTGAATGTGAGAACACTGTGCTACCCACTTAGGAGTGATCATCATAATTTGCTAGACTCATAAGTAGAAAAATATTTTTAATTTTAAGATTACTGAGACCAAGGCCTTTGGAAGTGTTTCTTTAACAAACTGATCATTAATTTGGCAACCAAGGTAACCTCTGAGTAATCTAATTCTGTACTCAATTACTTTCAAGGTCACCAAACAATGCATATTAAAACAGAAAATTCTTTTATGACAAAAAGGCTCTGGCAAGATAGCTTTTCTTATTCTTACTCTACTTTTGTCTTTGAAGAGGCCAGAGTTTCTGCCTGAGATTCACCTAAACTAAGAAGTCTTGGGCATAATGAACACCTGTCAGGACAGGTAGCTGTAGCTTAAGAATAGGATCCCTTAGGGTACCTGGGTGGCTCAGTCAGTTAAGCATTTTCCTCAGGCTCAGATCATGATCCAGGGTCCTGGGATCCAGCCCCGTGTCCAGCTTCACACTCAGCTGGGAATCTGCTTCTCCCTCTGTGTTCCAACCCCTGTGCTCTCTTTTGCAAATTAAAAAAAAAAAAAAAAACCTTTAAAGAATAAAATTCCCTATCAAAGGCCCAAAGAACAGTGAAAACACCAAGAAGAAGCAGCACTAAAGAATACAGCTGCAAAGATCTAGTCTCATGTCAAGCCAAAAATATCTTTTAGCCAATTAAAGGAAAGTAGAGCACAACAAAAACATAATTCGTTAGCTTTTGCTATTTTTAGAGCTTTCAGAAAGCAGAATTCTAGGACAGAAGTGATTTTTTATATAAAACCATCTTGGTTAGCTCCAGTCTATTTTCCCGAAGTCAAATGATCCTGAGTAGAGATGAACTCATTCCAGACTTCTTAGATGATGGCTTTTACTACACTGACAGCTGCTGGGGGCTCAAGTCAGGGCGCTGCAGGTCTGAGTCCTGCCCACGAGAACATTCTGGATCTTCATTACATCCTAGAGACAACCCATGGCAAGATCCTAGAGGAAATGGTGCACCACATGGTCGTCTCCAGGCTCTGGCCTGCAACAAGGAATGATAAATAATAAGGAAGCTTCTATTTGAAAGAGAGATTAGAGGCTTCTCAAGATGCTCTCCACTTAACCTAGCTGTACAAACAGCAAGCGAAGCAAAGGTACCAAGAGCAATGATTCCTGGAGGTTGATTTCCTGAAAGAAGCCTACATAAAACTCTATTCAGTTGTAAGAAATAGGCCTCTTTTAACATTCACTATATGTGGCTTTACAAATGTACCTCCTTTTCAAACAGTCGTGATATTTCTTGAGTAGTATCCCCTCTCTTTAAGGAGATTGGATGTCAAATCCTTTGATTTACAAGTATAGTTCAACTTATCCTTTAAGAAACATTATTGTTACTTATTCAACAGCCCCCAAGCTGAATAAGGAACACTCTTGAGACAGGTACTCTCCCCCAAAGAACTCAAAACACTTTATATTAGTTGTCAAAATATTTCAGATTGGGGGTGATGGGGAGAAAAAATACAGAAAATAGAAACATTAACTGATATAATAATGGGAAAGAATTTTCTAGGTGTAAAAGAAAAAACATATAAGATGCTAGAAATAAATTAAAGACAAATAATAGGCTAAGAAGATGTTTTCAAATAATAAAATAAAGTATAATGGAAACATTTAATAGGCTTTGTTCATAAAGAGCTCTAATATCAATGAGAAAATATTAATGGACCATTTCAATGCAGCAAGGGACTTGAACAAGCACTTTACAAAAGAAAAAAATGACTCCAAACCTGAATATTCAACATTATTAATCAACAAAGACATTCACAACAGAAGCCATTTTCACCTATTGACTGGCTCAGATTTAATGTGTATGTAGAACTTGCTGAGCACTATTATATAGCACTATTCTGTGTGTTTTACAGCTGCCAGTCACTTAATTCTTGCAAGTCCCTCAACATTAGTAGGGACTATTATTACTCCCATTTTATAGACAAGGAGATTGAACACAGAAATGTAAGTAATTTAACCGAGTCCATGTGACTTTAAACTCAATAGTCTGGCTCCCTACTCGTGCTCTTTAAAAAAAATTAAAAAAGATTTACTTCTTTATTTTAGATAGATCGTGTTTGTGCACAGGAGTAGGGGGAACAGAGGGAGAGAGAGAATCCTCAAGCAAACTCCCCGCTGAGTGCAGAGCCCATCATGGGGCTAGAGGTGGGGTTCAATCCCAGGACCCTGAGATTATGACCTGAGCCAAAATCAAGAGTTGGCCTCCTAACTGACTGAGCCACCCAGGTGCCCCACCCCCAGGCTTTTAACTGCTGTGTGTGACTTCCTCTCTGAGTGCTTGCAACGGACTGAATGTTTGTGTCCACCCAAAATTCATATGTCGAAATCTTTGCCCCCAATATGATGGTATTAGAAATGAGATTTTTGAGAGATAAATAGACCCTGACGGTGGAGTTCTCACAAAGAGGATTAGTACCCATATAAAAGGGACCCAGAGAGAAAGCTCTCATTAGATGAGAAGTCAGCAGTCTGAAACCCAGGAGAGGGCTCTCACCATAGCCGGGCTACGCTGCTTTTGAACTTCCTGCCTCTAGAACTGTAAGACATTAATTTCTGATCTTGAACTTCCAGCCTCTAGAAGTGGAGAAATAAATTTCTGTTGTTTATAAACCACCATGTCTACGGTATTTTATGATAGTAGCCTGAAAAAATATACAGTAGTGTTGGGTGCAGTGAAACTCCCTTTCACATATTGTTGAAGGGACAGGCAAATTGGTACAGTTGTTATAATGAGTATAAATGGTAAGTGGAAGAGTAACTTGTGTAAAAGTTCTGAAATATCTGTATGGAATAAGATACATTTTTTAAAAGGGATGAAAACCTTGATGACAATGAATAGTCTATATGTGGAATGGCCCCCACTGACAACTATGGCACCAGGAATGAACACTGAAAAAGGGGTCTCTCCTCAGGGCTAAGTTGCTGGCAAAGCTGCAACCACAAAAATACAAAGAAGTAAAGGGTTAAACACGTGTGACTGTGGAGGTCACATTTGGTGCCTCATCTTTCTAACAAAGTCACTGGCAGAAAGAGGAGTCATAGGAAGGAGGAGAGAGACAATACCAGGCATAATCACCCTATGGATCATGGTGAGGAATCAGAAGGGATAAATTAAAATGTTTTCTGAGATGCAGAAAGATGGCCTTTACACCAGGCAATGGGGATTTTCAACAGATTGGGACTTGGGGGTGAGCCATGTTAGTCTAGACTCAGAAGGAGTCTAAAGGATTCTTAAAAAAAAAAAAAAGAATTAAGACAGAGTCAGGGATCCAAGGATCGGGGCTGATGGAATGTCAAGAAAAAAAAAGCAAAGAAGAAGAAAAAAACAAGATACAAGGATCATGTTGGACCATTACGTGATGCAAGGTAAATGTCAGGAAACAGTACCCAGGAATACCACGCACAGACCCTGCAGTTCTTGCATTTGTGAATCGAGTCAGTGGGAGTTCTTCAAATCATCCAACTGAAAATGTCAGGGAACAAATCGATACTCTTCCAGAAAACCAAGCATTTAGAAAAAGAAAATGGAAGAAAATGTCTGTCTCTCATGGCCTTCCTTTATCAGAATCTGGGAAAACTGGCTTTCACTTACTTGATAAAGACTATCACTTGCTTCCTTCCGTACTAGCTGTGGATATGGCCACTGACACAATGAAGATACAGAATATGGCCATCACCCTACATAGTTTCCTTGTGTTCTTCTGCAGACAATTTCCTGTGCCCCCTCTCCTGACCAAATCTGCTTCCACCATTAGAGTAGTTTTGCCTGGTCTAGAAATTCATGTAAATGGAATATAGTAAGTACTCTTTTGTTCTGGCTTCTTTTACTCAATGTAATGTTTTAAAAAGTCATCCTTTGTTGTGCATCAATAGTTTGCTCCTTTATATTGCTAAAAAGTATTCCATTGGGTGACTATCTCAATTTGTCGATCCATTTCCTTGATGGATGACCTGGACCTTTTCCAGTTTGGGGCTTAATTAAAAGCAGCTGTGAACATTCATGTACAAGTCATATTGAGGATATGTTTTCATTTCTCTTGGGCAAAACTGTAGCAGTGGAATTGGGGTCTTATGCAAAGCATGTGTTTTACTTTATAGGAAAGTGTCAAATTGTTTTCTAAAGTGGTTATACCATTTTTCCATTTTTTTCTTTACTTTTAATTGTGGCAAAATACAGCTCAGTAATGTTAGTACATTCATATTGTTGTGCAACTAATCTCCGGAACTCTTTTCACTGTGCAAAACTGAAACTTTTTATCCATTAAACAACTCCCCATGCCTCTCTCCCCTTCCACAAGTCCCTGGCAAGTCATTTTACTCTCTGTCTCTGAATTTGACTACTCTGGGTACTCATATAAATTGAATCATGCAGTATTTGTTTTTTTGTGACTGACTTATTTCACTTAGCTTCATCCATGTGCTCTTCATTTTCAAGGCTGAATCATATTCTGTTGTATGCATATGCCACATTTTGTTTTTATCTATTCATCTGTTGATGAACACTTGGGTTGCTTCTAATTTTTTGGCTATTATAAATATTACTGCTAAGAACATGAATATACGAATATCTCTTTGAGATCTTTATTTGAGTTCTTTTGGCTATGTACTCAGAAATGGAATTGCCTGATCATATGGTAAAAATATTTTTTATTTTTTTGAGGAAGCTCCATAGTGTTTTCCACAGTGGCTGCACCATTTTACAATCCCACCAGGAGTGCACAAAAGTTTCAATTTCTCCATATCTTCATCAATACTTGTTATTTTCTGTGGTTTTTTTTAAAGATTTTATTGATTTATTCATGAGAGACAAAGAAAAGCAGAGACATAGGCAGAGGGAGAAGCAGGCTCCCTTCAGGGAGCCCAATGTGGGACTTGATCCCAGGACCCTGGGATCATGACTGGAGCCAAAGGCAGATGCTCAACCACTGAGCCACCCAGGCATCCCATTTTCTGTTTTTTGTTTTGTTTTGTTTAATGATTTTCCTGCTGGGTAAAGACTTGATTGTAGTTTGATGTGCACTTTTCCTAATGATTAGTGATGTTGAGCCTCTTTGTATGTGCTTTTTTGGCCATTTGTGTATCTTCTTGGGGCCTATGTCTATTCAAGTCCTTGGCCTATTTTTAAATTAGGCTATCTTTTAGCCAAACTGTGGAAGGAACCTCGGTGTCCAATGAAAGATGAATGGATAAAGAAGATGTGGTTTATGTATACAATGGAATATTACTCAGCCATTAGAAATGACAAATACCCACCATTTGCTTCAACGTGGATGGACCTGGAGGGTATTATGCTGAGTGAAGTAAGCCAGTCGGAGAAGGACAAACATTATATGTTCTCATTCATTTGGGGAATATAAATAATAGTGAAAGGGAATATAAGGGAAGGGGGAAGAAATGTGTGGGAAATATCAGAAAGGGAGACAGAACGTAAAGACTGCTAACTCTGGGAAACGAACTAGGGGTGTTGGAAGGGGAGGAGGGCGGGGGGTGGCAGTGAATGGGTGACGGGCACTGGGGGTTATTCTGTATGTTAGTAAATTGAACACCAATAAAAAAATAAATAAATAAATTAGGCTATCTTTGCTGTTGCTAGGTCGAAGGAGTTCTTTTTTTTTTTAATTTTTATTTATTTATGATAGTCACAGAGAGAGAGAGAGAGGCAGAGTGTGAGAAGCAGGCTCCATGCACCGGGACCCCGACGTGGGACTCGATTCCGGGTCTCCGGGATCGTGCCCTGGGCCAAAGGCAGGCGCCAAACCGCTGCGCCACCCAGGGATCCCAGGAGTTCTTTATATATTCTGGATATTAACTTCTTATCAGATATATGATTTGCAGATATTTTCTTCCAACCTGGAGGTTGCTTTGCCACTCATTTTAATAAGACCTCCCAATGATTTACACATAAATTTCACTTTGAGAAGAGCTAGCCTGGATCTTGTTTCTCCATTGATTGGAACTCGTGGTCATTCTTCTTTTATCATTGCAAGAAAATCCATACACCCCATCTTTATATTTGTGAATGTATTAGAATGCCTCTGTAAAAGACAAGGATTCTTAAAAAAAATATTCACTACTATTTTATTCACACTATTTTTATCGACAATAACTGCATAATATTATGAAATATATAACAGTCATGCTGATGGTTGAAGTTGCCAGTTATTGTGACAGGAATTGATGCAAATACAAAGGTGGACAGCCAGGAGATGATGCCCAAGGCACGAGGGGGAGTGACAGATGTCACAAGATGATAAAGAGGGAGGAAGTTTTCAAGTCAGGCAGTCTCAACCTCAAAGGTGTGGGTGGAATCCCAACACCCCTCACCCCCACCTCCAAGAAAGGCAGAGATTTGTTTTGGAAATGACAATGGGAAGCAAAGAGGAAAACTTTGAGTCAGGTACAAGGTGTATAAAAGCAAAAATAGCCACTACTTGAGCAATTTGAAGTAAGAAGAGTAGTCACGGGGAGAACCAGGTTTCAGGTGAATTCGGGAGGTGTAAGAAACATTCATCAAAGAGAATAAATGTATGAGGGTCATCTGATCGCAGACCTGGGAGGCACAGTGAAAAATATGGATATGGGTGAGGATGAGGAGGGGGTAGAGAATCAAGTTAGATTTATGAGGGAGATGTTCTGGACAGTGTGGGTCATGATTAGGTGACAATACATCCCCAGTTTTCCCAAGATGGTCCTAGTTTTTATCTGTCATCCTGACATGCAATTTAGTATATGCCCAGGTTCAGACAATAAATTATGTGGTCTCCCTAGACATAAAGCTTGATTGAAAAAGTTTGTTCTCCAGGCAGTGGCTTAGTGAATAAGGAGGTGCAGGATGGTGGGATCGGTCCTGAGAGCCAACCTGTTCTGGTTCCATGTAACTTTGGAGTGACTACCCCACTGCATGTGGGCAGCCAGTGTCTAGGATGGTCTTTTCTCCATCAGTAAGTCCACTGGAGGTGAAGAATTTTAGACTTTTAACCCAGAAATTCTGCAGCATAGTGTCTCTCGGAAGGAAGGTAATCAATACTGCAAAGATTATTTAGGGGAAAAAAAGCTGTTTCAGTGTTACTCATAACAAGCTGGATTCCCTAAGATAAATTAGAAAATAATTAACCATCTTTGAATGAACTAGCTCTACCTCTCTCCCGGGGAGCAAGCTACACAGAAGTATCCAGGCATGACATGTCTGAGTCTCAAATAACTACCTTCAACCACAGCATCTGCCATTGTGACCTTTGATTTCGAGACTCATATTTGATACCATTTAAATATATATTTGTGAAGTTTTGATAATATCAGTGAATTTAAAATGCATATTAATTGTTGAATTTTTCTATTTTTTGAGTTACTTTAATGCGTATTTTCTAGATAATTATAAATGTTGCAGTTTTCCAAGAGTTAATGATATAAAATTGCTCAGAATGCCCACTTATGATTTCTGAATTCCTTATATTTTTATTTGTAATAAAATAAAAATAAAAATTTTTATCTGTAATATTTTTATTTGTAATTTAATCCAGATCTAGTTTTTTGACTTCATTATTTCTTGTTTTATATCTCATTCATTTCTATTCCTACCTTTGTTTCTGTCCCTATACTTACCTTATTTGTTTATCTAGCTCTTGAGATAACTTCTTAATTCATTTCTTTTTAATACTTCTTGCTTTTAAAAGAAAAAAGAAGGCATTTAAGGTTATAAATTTACTTCTAAATATGGATATTTGGATTCCACAAGTTTTGATACACCGTACTTTAGTATTGAGTTTTAAGTCAATTTTATAATCCTCTTCCATGAATTCTTTTAGAGTAAGTTTTCAGGACTGAAGCCATATGGTATTTTCAAAAGTGATTTTATTCCTGACTTCCCATTTAATTGGATTATGGTGAAAGCACATGGTCTGTATAATATTGAATCTTTGACAATTGCTGAAATTTCTTAGTAATCTAGAGTGTGGTTAATTTTTGAATGTCCTATATACTTTTTTGTGAATGTACTTTAACACCATATAATATCTATTTGTTGGAGGCAGAGTTCTAAATATCTATTAGATAAAGCTAGATTATTTTGTAAATAATTTTTTAAGATTTTATTTATTTTTATGACAGAATGAGCATATAAGCAGAGGGAGTGGCAGAGGGAGAGGGAGAAGCAGGCTCCCCACTGAGCAGGGAGCCTGATGCAGGGGCTCCATCTCACGACCCCAGGATCTTGACCTGAGCCAAAGGCAGATGCTTAACCAACTGAGCCACCCAAGTGCCCTGTTTTGTAAATCTTCTGATCCTTTACTAATTTTTGCTCTAATTCATTGGATTCTGATTGAGATATATTAAAGTCTACTACTATGGTTGTGGTTTTGTCCATCTCTTTTCCTCCTCCTCCTCCTCTTCTTCCTCCTCCTCCTCCTCCTCCTCTTCTCCTTTCTTCTTCTCCTTCTTCTTCTTCTTCTTCTTCTTCTTCTTCTTCTTCTTCTTCTTCTTCTTCTTCTTCTTCTTCTTCTTCTTCTTCTTCTTTTCCTGTAATCTCTATGCCCAACATGGGGCTCAAACTCATAACCCTGAGATTGAGAATCATGTGCTCTACTGACTGAACCAGCCAGGCACTCTTCACTCCTTTCTTTTGGTTCCTTGAATGGTATATCTTTTCCCGAGCCCTCTTTTTAAATACACTTCTTTATTTTGTAATAATGACATACTCAAGAAATTTGCAAAAACACAAAAAAATGCACAAGGAGTTTTGTGCACACTTCAGCTCCCTTCAATGTTCACATCTTGAAGAACTATGCATCCCTTTATTTTAAATGTCTAAAGTATGCTTCTTGCAAGGAAGAACAACTAGATTTTGTTTCTTCGTCCAATTTGATACTTTCAGTCATTTTACTTTTTAAAATTTTAATTCCAGTATCATTAATATACCATGTTAAATTAAATTCAGGTGTACAATATAGTGATTCAAGACTTCTATATATTACTCAGTGCCCATCATGATAATTGTACTCTGAATCCTCTTTGTCTATTTCACCCGTCCCCCTACCCATCTCCCCCCCGATAATCATCAGTTTGTTCTCTATGGTTAAGAGTCTGTTTTTTCTTTATCTCATTTTTCTTTATGTTATTTGTTTTTTTTGTTTCTTAAACTCAACATGAGTGAAATCGTATGGTATTTGTCTTTCTCTGACTTCTTTTGCTTAGCATTATACTCTCTAGTTCCATCCATGTCATTGCAAATGGCAAGATTTTATTCTTTTTATGCTTGAATAATATTCCCATATATATGTATATACTGATATACATATCATATCTTCTTTTTCCATTCATCTATTGATGGACACGGGCTGATTCCATAATTTGGCTCTTGCAAATACTGCAATAAACGTAGGGGTCCATGTATCCTTTTGAATTAAGGTTTTCATATTATTTTTTAAAGATTTTATTTATTTATTCATGAGGACACAAAGAGAGAGAGAGAGAGAGAGAGGCAGAGACACAGGCAGAGGCAGAAGCAGGCTCCATGCAGGAAGCCTGATGTGGGACTTGATCCTGGGACTCCAGGATCATGCCCTGAGCTGAAGCAGGTGCATAACCACTGAGCCACCAAGGTGTCACAAGGTTTTCATATTCTTTGGGTAAATACTCAGGAGGACAATTACTGGATCATATGGTAATTCTATTTTTAATCTTTTGAGGAACCTCCATATTATTTTCCAAGTGGCTGCACCAATTTGCATTCCCACCGACAGTGCACAAGGGTTCCTTTTCCTCCACATCCTCACCAACATATTTCTTGGTTTTTTAACTTTATCCATTCCGACAGGTATATGGTGATATCTCATTGTGGTTTTGATTTGCATTTTCCTAATGATTACTAATGTTGAGCATCTTTTCATGAGTCTGTAGCCATCTGTATGTCTTCTTTAGAGAAATGTCTTTCTGCCATTCTTAATTGGATTATTTGGCGAAGGTGTTGGTATTGACTTGTATCTGTTCTTTATGTATTTTGGATACTAACTTTTTATTGGATATGTCATTTGCAAATATATTATGCCATTCTACAGGTTGTCTTTTAGTTTTATTGATTGTTTCCTTCACTGTGCAGAAGCTTTTTATCTTCATGTAATCTCAATAGTTTATTTTTGCTTTTGTTTCCCTTGCCTCAGGAGACATATCTAGCAAGAAGTAGTTGCAGCTGATGTCAAAGGGGTTACTGCCTGTGCTGTCTTCTAGGAATTTTATCATTTCAGGTCTCACATTTAGGTCCTTAATCCATTTTGAGTTTATTTTTGTGTTTGGTATAAGAAAGTGGTCTAGTTTTATTTTTTTGCATATACCTGTCCAGTTTTCCCAACACGATCTGTTGAAGAAACTTTTTCCCATTGGATATTCATGCCTCCTACGTCTAAGATGAATTGACCATATAATTGTAGGTCCATTTTGGGGCTTTCTATTCTGTTCCATTGATCAAGGTGTCTATCTTTGTGCCATTACCATACGTACCATACGTACTAGCTTTATAGCATATTCTGAAATCTGGAAGTATGTTGCCTCCAGTTTTTTTTTTTCCTTTTTCAAGATTTCTTTGGCTGTGTGGGGTCTTTGTGGTTTCAAATAAATTTTAGGACTGTTTATTCTAGTTCTGTGAAAAATGCTGTTGATGTTTTGATAAGGATTACATTAAATCTGCAGATTGTTTTGGGTGGTATGAATATTTTAACAATATTTGTTCTCTTCTATTTGTTCGTGTTATCTTTAATTTCTTTCACCAGTGTTTTATAGTTTTCAGAGTACAGATCTTTCACCTCCTTGGTTAAGTTTATTCCTAGGCATTTTATTATTTCTGGTGCAATGATAATTTTAATCATTTTAAAAGGTGCGTTTAATCTGTTTACCTTGAGAGCTGTTACTGATACAGCTGGAATTGTTTCTACTTTCTTATTTTCTTTCTTTGCTTTTTCATTTTCTGCTCATCCTCCTTGTTATTGGTTTTCTGATTTCTTTTTTTTTCTGATCTTTGATTTTCTTGTTGTTTAAAGGTGTAAGTTTATTTTTTATAGTCAGTACTACTCTCACTAGAATATTATATCTATTTCCATATTTCAGTTATTTCTTGTATCCCAGTTCCTTTTCTCTGAGTTCAGCTTTCTCCTTGCTGATATGCATTCTTTAATAATTTTTATTATTTTTTTAATTGAGAAAATGTGTGTGGTAAATTCTAGTCTTAGTATATCCATCTTTCTCTGAGTTTAAAAGTCTAGGTGGATAATTGTTTGCCTTTAGGACATTTGAGATACATCTCTATGCATCTATCTTTGCTGATGATACTTCCATAGTCATCATTCATGTGGAAATCTTTCTGCCTGATAACTTTTAAATTTTCCCAGGGAGTTTTGCGGTAATACATCTTGTTTGTATTTATTTTTATTTTCTTCCTTAGCGCTTTGACTAACTATCCTTTTCACTTAAAGACTTATGTTTGGATTCAATTATGGAAAAGCCTTTACTAATCTCTTTAAGAATAATTTGTCCACTATCCCCTCATTTTCTTTCTCTGTGCCTTCCAACAGGAATACAGGGAGGCTTTTCAATGTAATCACTATTTCTGGGTGAATATTTCCATTAACTAACTTTTCCCTTCCATTAGGTGCAATAGTTTATTCCATTTCTCTTAAGAATAATTTTCATTTCTAATATTTATAGTTCATTATATTTCATGTCCATCCATTCTTGGTTCATCTATGCCTATTTTGTTTCAGAATACTTTCTCTCCCATTTACTTTTTTTTGAGGAAGATATTTCCTTTTATATTCTCTTTAAGTAACTTAAAATATTTGTTTTAAAGTCTTTTCAGATATTCCCATTATTTTTAATTCTTTTGAATTGTGTTTACTTCGTGATTTTGCCAGTTGTCTTTCTCGGCATTATAATTCTATATGCATTATGAGTATTTGATTTGTAGTCTCTTTGGGGGTTGTTTCTGTTTTTGTTTTCAATCTCCCCGGTTGGGCGGTTGCTGACACCCACTCCCTGGGACCCGGTGCAGAGCCATCCATCCCTTGCAGGGAGGTACCACGGGAGGTGCTGCAGTTCAGTCACTGAGCCGCTAGGCGGCCTGCTTCGCGCAGCTCTTGCGAGTTCATGCCCTTCCTCTTGAGGGCGGCAGAGTCACAGAAACCCCCCTGGCAAGCAATGAGCACAGCAGAAATTCCGAATTTTGTTTCAGAGGCAGAAGATCCACACCTGTCTTTGCTTTCACAGCCAGCTAACTCTGGCTCAGTCTTTGCTGGAGTAATTTACCCTCCAGGGCCAACCTCCCAGTTCTCTCTGCCCCGTTCCAGAAGCTTGGTTCTGGTCTTCGACTTGCTCACTCACTTCTCGTTGGTTCCTAGTCTATATTGATCTTTTTTTTTGTTTTTGAATATAACTAGGTGCTTTTATTTTTCCGTATTATACTTTGCCCACCGCTGTTGTGCTCGGAACAGCAGGAATGTCCCATTAGAATGGAGATTCTGTATTAATTCCAGCTCAAAGGGTTTAAAAAGAAAAATATGATTTTAAGGCTTAGAATATTTTACTGTGGCTTCTCAAAAATGTTGCAAGGCATAGTAACTATGTGCACTGATAAGAGCTTGTAACAGCCCTGTCTTCAGTGGCTAATAGGTAGTATTTTTAAAGACTATAAAGCAACAGCCCACTAAGCATTTGTTGTGTCTTGTGATTTCTTTTCTTTTTGAAAACTGGGACTTTTCCCAAATTTATATTCAGACTCATAGTCCTTTCTCTTTCTTGAAAATTGCAACAATTAATGAGGAAAATTAAAACCTCGAAGGGCAAAAAATACTGCCAAACTAGTAATGGCAGGCACAGAAAACAGAAGAAAAATAGAATATCAGAATGCAAAGAGTGACTTTACCTTCCTGGTTCTGTTCCTTGATGGAAAGATGATCTTATTCCTCTGGGGTTGCTAAGAGAGTGGAAGAGAAGCTAATTTCCAAATAGCAGTTGGTTATGGGGAGGAAAAAAAAATCTATGCCACAGGGAATAATTTTTTTCCAAAAATATATTTTTAGTTTTAGTTTCATGCTGTTTTTAATTCTCCCTGGGTATGATGCCCCTGACATTTTCTTCAACAAAACTCATGCCAGAATGGAAGCTCCTCTTGAAGTATGCATTTCTTACCGTAAATTTAATGGAATGTTAAGAGTCTAAATTTTAAAGCATGAATACAATAGAAATGACTTGTGCATCCTCAAAGCCTTATATTTGAGGAATTTTTAGGCGGAGTTCATCATATTGAGTGCTAGCTTATTAGCATATCAGCGATGGTGATGGTGTGTAACTCTATTGAACAAGTTACTATACAAATAACAAGAGATGGAAGTGGAGAATACTGCATGGCTATTGATCCCAATTATCAAAAGGTATTTTCTCTTTTAATTTCCCATAATGAGTTTAAGAGGTTTTTTTCTTTTTTCTTTTTTTTTTTTGTTTTTTTCTTTTCTAAGGAATAAACTCTATGTTTCTATGTGTTGCCTATTAGGAAGAAATATTGGTGCTTTTTTCTTTTCTTTTTTTTTGGTGCTTTTTTCAAAGGGAGTTTTGTGGATGTTGTGTGCATGCATGTGAGTTTGAATATACACATAAACATTTACATACACAACACATATACTGGCCAAGAGAGCTCGGTAAAGGAACATCCTAAACTCCATTCTTAGGGCAGCCTTTATAGATTTCTTTTAACATCTCTGTTTTTAGTTCGAGAATTGCTAATTGTGCAAAGAATGCTATAAAGTTGCTCACCATTAAGAGAAATGGTGAAACTCATAAGCCTCTCGTACTGAAAGCCAAACTAAAGCAGCGCTTTGGGAAGTATGTTGGAAAGTAAGCACTGACTATGGAGCCAGGTGGATCTGGACTGGACTCTCCTTGGCCACTGATTCATTGTGTAACCTTGGGGACTTGTGAGTTTTCCGCCCATCTCCCTACCTATAAAGAGAAGATGATCTCTGGCCTGAACACTTGCATGATGTCAATGCTCTTTGACTAGTGATGTATCCAGAAACTAGGACAGGGAAGCTATTAGAATAAGAAAATATGAGGATTATGACTGTGAAAATATGTTTCAAAGCAAGTGGCATGCAGAGTAAACGGTCTAAAGATTACATGGGTTGTTAGGTCCTGTCTCAGAAAAGAAGTCCTATCTGAGGGAACTTAGCTTTAGATGGTGGATACTGGTCATGAAATTATGTGTCCTGAACTCTTTAATGGTTTCTCACTTCTCAAGCCCCCCTAGCTGTAACCTACTGGAACTCCTATAGGTTATTAGTTCTCTGTTCAAATGTTTTCTGACTTGGCATCACGAGCGGGACACTTATCATCATTATCAACATTTGTTAGCAGATTAAGAAACATAGCAGGTTAACAAACTTTAGGGTGTTAGGAGCTCTTTTGTAACTATAGCAAGGTGTCCTTGTGAGAAGCTTTAAAAATGAACTTCACACTGAAAGTGGCACCTGGAGAGGAACTCCTACTGCAATCCCTGCTAAACTGTGTGGAACATCTGTGCAAACACTGACAATGATAAAAAAACTCATAGCACACTGCAACCAGGACTGACATACACCCAGCTCCCTGGATTTCAAAGATACACCCCAAATTGTAAGTCAAAGATGAAGATGAAATAGGAAGAATTAGTCATGGTCTGCCCTCTGCCCTAACCCAGGGGACACTTGTGGTGCCTTCCAGATTACCTGCCAAACTATTTTGCTCTCAACCCTTACCAGTGTCCCAAGACAAAATATAGAGGTATTAACACAGTTCCCCACAATGAGACTTGCATTTGTCCCTCACATTTATGCCCAACACATTCCTCACTCAAAATCACCACAATAGCCCATCATGAATCAGATACTGTTGGTATCAATGTTATAGATGAGAACCAAGCCCTTGCCATCTGCCTCCAAATTAGATATCAAAATAAAATGCCCTTTTTAGCTTGTAAAAAACTCTGTTAATTGGGATGTTCCTGTTCCTAGAAGCCCAAACGAGGAGATACAACAATATAATACCTCATCTTTTCTAAAGCTGATTTTATGTGATTCATGATCCTTTTTCCCTTTCTTTCAAAACTACTTAAAAAAAAAAAAAAAAGCCAGCTCTTGTTAACCTAAGCAGTTTTTGCAAGTCTCCGGTCATGCTGAACTTTCACTTTTTAAATGCTATTTCCAGAGATAACCTTTCTGTCTTTCCTCTTTGTCCTTGCTTTTGTATCCCTTTTTACACATGATCTTTTAAAAGCTATAAGTTTATTTATATCCTGCCCCATTAGGAAATAGATGGCATGTTACTGCTTAGAGATCTTAAATAATTTCATAATCAAGGAACCCAAAATATGCCTTGCCTGAGCCCTGGCGAAGTCTGACCTGAGCTATCCCAAATATACAGGTTTTAGTGTTATTCTCACAGTTTTGTTTTTTTTTTAAGGCAGGCTCTATGACTTGCTTAGTAATGTGGTCACCTTCTCAAACCAGGTAATTTTTTAAAAATACATTTTATTTTTATAATCATTTTGGATTTATAGAAAAACTGAAAAAACAATATAGAGAATTCAGAGAAGTATACATACTCTATACTGAATTTTTCCTTATTAGCATCTTACATTAGTGTGGTATAATTTTTCACAGCTTTTGAACCGAAGTGATACAGTATTACTTACTAAAGCCCAGCTTGTCATTCATTTCATTCAAATGGCTTCATCCATTTTCCCTATTGATTTCCTGTATTCAATTTCAACGATTACTGCTCTAAATTTTTATTTTATTTTTTCCTGCTTGGTTTCATCTTAAATTGCCCTTCTTTCTCTAGTTTCCTAAAGTGGGAGCTTAGATTATTGACATTAAGAAGTGCATTGACATATACACTTAATGCTATAAATTTTCCTTGAAACTCTGCTTTTCACTACATCCCAAGAACTTGGCTAAGTTGTATTACCTTTTTCATTTAGTGCAAAACATTTTTGCTACCTCTTGAGAATTCTTTAATCCATGAGTTATTTGGGAATGTGTTTTTAAATAATTTTTAAGATTTTATTTATTTATTTGACAGAGACAGAGAGAACACAAACAGGGGGAGTGGCAGAAGGAGACTTCCCGCTGAGCAAGGGAGCCAGTGGGACTTGATCCCAGGACCCCAGGATCATGACCTGAGCCAAAGGCAGATGCTCAACTGACTGAGTTGCCCAGGAGCGCCAGTTTGATCCTAAACCCTAGGGATTTTCTAGATGTCTTTCTGTTGTCTGGTTCTAGGTTAATTCCGTTATGATCTGAGAACATTCTTTGCCTGATTTCTGGGTGTGTGTTTTTTTAAAAGATTTATTTATTTATTTTGGAAAGAGAAAAAGAGAGAGAGAGGAAGAGGGAGAGAGAGAATCCTCCACTGAGGATGGAGCCCTACACAGGGCTTGACCCCAGGACCCTGAGATTACAACCTGAGCTGAAATCAAGAGTTGGATGCTTAACCAACTGAATCATTCAGGTGCCCCTGATTTCTATTTTTTTTTTAAATTTATTCAGGTTTGTTCCATGGTCTGTATTGGTATATGCTTCACGGTAGCCTGAGAAGAATGTGTATTTTGCTGTTTTGGATGAAGAATTCTGTAGCTGTCAATTAGATCCGGTTGATTGATGATGCTGTTCAAATAAACTCCATCCTTACTGATTTTCTGCCTGCTTGAACTATCAATTACTCAAAGAGAGGAGTGTTGAAGTCTCCACTACAATAGTGGATTTATCTATTTCTCCTTAAAGTTCTATTCATTTTTGTATTTTGACACTGTGGCGTGGTGCATACATGTTAAAGATTATTTTGTCTTCTTGAAGAGGACCATTATTTTTATGCAGTGCCCTTCTTTATCCCTGAAATTTTTCCTTACCCTGCAGTATCTATTTTGTCTGGAATTTTATATAGTTTTTCCATCTTTTTAAAAATTAATGGTACCGGGACGCCTGGGTGGCTCAGTGGTTGAGTGTCTGCCTTTGGCTCAGGGCGTGGTCCTGGGGTCCTGAGGTCAAGTTCTGCATCAGACTCCCTGTGGGGAGCCCACTTCTCCCTCTGCCTATGTCTCTGCTTCTCTCTGTGTATCTCTCATGAATAAGTAAATAAAATCTTAAAAAAATAAAATTAAAAAATAAACATTAATGGTAGCATGATATGCCTTTCTCTATCCTTTTGCTTTTGAACTGAGGCTTTATATTTAAAGTAGGTTTCTTATAATTGACTTTTGATTTTTAATCCATTTTGACAATCTTTGTCTTTTAATTCATATATTTAGACCATTCTCATTTAAAGTAACTATTGATAAATTTGGATAAATGTTTACTATGTTTTTAACCTATTTTCTATTCCTTGCCTTTATTCTTTCTCCCTCCCTTTTTCTGACTCCTTTGCCTTAATTGGGTATTCATATGATTCTGTTTTAGCTCCTTTCTTTTTTTTTTTTTTTAGATTTTATTTATTTATTCATGATAGAGAGAAAGAGAGAGAGGGAGAGAGAGGCAGAGACACAGGCAGAGGGAGAAGCAGGCTCCATGCAGGGAACCGGACACGGGACTCCAGGATCACACCCTGGTCCAAAGGCAGGCGCTAAACTGCTGAGCCACTCAGGGATCCCCTCTTAGCACATCAGCTATTCTTCTAATTTTTAGTTCCTCTAGAGTTTGTAATATATATATTTTAACTCATCAAAGTCAACCTTCAGATAGCCTTATACCACATATAGTGCAGATACTTTATAACAGAGTATCCCAATTCCTCCTTTTTATAAAAGATTATATTCAATTTTCACTTATTTCTTCTCCAACAGTCTTCCTTTCTTTCATGTAGATCTAAGTTTCTACATCTATATCAGCTTCCTTCTCTTTGAAGAACTTCTTGAAAATTTCTTATAGGACGTGTCTGCTGACAATGGAGTCTCCCACTTTTTGTCTGTCTGTTTCTCTTTCATTTTTAAAGAATACTTTTATGGAATTTAGAATTCTAGATTGGTGGGTATTTTTCTCTCCATGTTTTTTTTAAAATATTTTACTTATTTATTAGAGAGAAAGAGAGAGAGAGAGAGAGAGCACAAGCCAAGGTGGAGAGGCAGAGGGTGAGGGAAAAGCAAACTCACCACTGAGCAAGGAGCCAGGATCCTGGGATCATGTCCTGAGCCGAAGGCAGATACTTAACCGACTGAGCCACCCAAGTGCCCTTCCTCTCTATGCTTTAAATATTTCACTTTATTCTTTTCTTGCTTCATGTTTTCTGATGAGATATCTACTGTAATTCTTATCCTTGATCTTCTATATGTCTATATTGTTGTTTTCTTCTTTTTTTAATTTTTTTTATTTATTTATGATAGTTACACAGAGAGAGAGAGAGAGAGAGAGAGAGAGAGAGAGGAGGCAGAGACACAGGCAGAGGGAGAAGCAGGCTCCATGCAGGGAGCCTGATGTGGGACTTGATCCCGAGTCTCCAGGATCAGGCCCCAGGCCGAAGGCAGCGCCAAACCGCTGAGCCACCTGGGCTGCCCTGTATAGACTTTTTGGTTGTTATCTAGTTGGTGTTCTCTGACCTTCCTAGATCTGTGGTTTTATGTCTCATTAATTTTGGAAAATCCCCACCTATAATTACTTCAAATATTTTTCCTCCTTCATTCTCTTTATCTCTTTCTGGTATTCTAGTTACGTGCAAGTTATGCTTTTTGAAATTATTCCACACAAGTTGGATGTTCTGTTCCATTTTATTCATTCTTTCTTCTTTTTATATTTTAGTTTGGAAAGTTTCTATTGACAAATCAAACTCACTGATTCTTTTCTGTGTTAAATCCAGTCTGCTAATAAACTCACCCAAAGCATTCCACATTTCTGTTATAGGGCTTTAAATTCTAGCAACTAATTTTAATTCTTTCATCAGGTTCCCATCTTTCTGCTTACATTTCCGATCTGCTGTTGCATGTTGTCTATCTTTCCCATTATAGCTCTTGCCATAGCAATCTTAGAATGATCCTGTGTCTGATGGTTCCAAACCTTGTGCCTCATCTGAGTCTTGTTCTGATGCTTGTGTTGTCTTTTGGTATCTTTTGGGACTTTGGGGCTTTGCTTCTTCATCTTTCTTTCTTTCTTTCTTTCTTTCTTTCTTTCTTTCTTTCTTTTTTCTTTTGCCTTTCAGCATGTCTGGAATTTTTTCTGTTGAAGGCCAGACATGATGGGTCAGGTAATAAGACCTAAGTTTTAAGGCTTTACAGTGTGTTTCTATGTTATTTTGATTAGAAGTTGGGCTGTGTTTAAAGTTTACTGTAACCATGGGTGCCAATGCCTTAAGAATCCTCTAGTGTCCTTATTTTTGTTTTTGTTCTAATGATTTTTTTATTTATTTGAGAGAGAGTGTGTGAGTGAGTGGGGAGGGGTGGGTAGCAGAGGGAGAGGGAAAGAATCTCAAGCAGACTGCTCAGGAATGGGTCTGGCTCTCAGGTCTCTGAAGTCATGACCTGAGCCAGAATCAGGAGTTGAAGCTTATCTGACTAATCTACCCAGGTACCACTTGTGTACTTGTTTTTCTCTTCCCTGATGATTCTGGGACTCCTTAAGAACTACTCCATAGTCTGCATCTGCAGTTTTTTATTTTCTAAGAAAGGAATCAAAAGGAAATGCTAGGAATCAAAGACATTGTGACAACTGTCCACTCTGATGATACGGAAGCACTGTCAGTGTGGTGATAAGGTGTGGGGCAGGAGAAGCATTCTTTAACCCTTTGATTAAATCCCAGCATTTCTGTAGATCTCTGGGCTTTGACCTTCACAAACATTTGTTATCTTGCCATCCCTAAATGAGAAGTCTGGAGGTGGTCAGAGCACCAGAGATGCCCTTCCCCAGTTGAGAAAATATTCTGGGAAAGTCTATTCCATTGGGGAGTTCTCCTTTGTTAAGGATGCTCTGAGCTTGTTTTACAAGGACTATTATTTCTCTCCACCAGAGTCAGAGGGGATCTTTCCTGGCTCTTCATCTTGAGAACCTGATGGGACTCTGGAGGTAAAAACATAGGAAAATGTGGGAGTCCCCTTTAGACTGGGTCCCAGGAGTTTTTAACAATCAAGCTAGTTCACATGTAGCCTCCAGAAGTTTATCAAAATTGTTGGTTAAGTCTTCCTGCCGGGGTATACAGCTCCACCAAGTGCTGTTAGACTCGAGCAGGTATTGGCTGTGACTCTGAACTCACTTGTCTCCACATTTAGTGTGGCAGGTTTGCCCTGTGACTTCAACTCTCTGATGGCTCCAAAAAAAGTCATAGATTTTTAGTTTGTTCAGCTGCTTCTTATTGCACACTCTTTACATGTTGGAACTGAAGCCAGAAGGTCTTTGGATATTTAATTTTAATTTTTATATGCTAAACCCAAGAAGAAGATGCTGTGAATGTGACATACATAATATTCCCATAGTAATGATTTATTCCCAAGTGTAGGTTAAAATTTCAATTTGCTCTAGTACCGTATCCAAAAATAAGCATAAACACATCATATCAGAATGCATGATTTTAGGCCAAGGATTTCATGCTGCTAGTGATTTGTTAATGTGACTTTCCCATTTAGACTGCTATCACCACCCGAAAGGCTATAGTTTTTTTCTTTCCTCTCTCTTCTTTCTGCTATGTCCAGTGTTGAGTATCCTTTACTGAGGAAGTTTTGATGTATATGCTGACAGCTCTTGGAGTCATGAAATACTTTTACATGTTTTGTTAAACTTTCTCCTACCCTGATGTAAAACTTTATTATTACATCTCTTGTTTCATTTTCTGTGAACTCGGAAACTTAAAACTCTCTGTCTCATTGTAAAACAGACCTTGGAATTTCAAGACTTGAAAGAATCTGAGCTGATACTATGATACAAATTTTACAGAAGCACCAAAAGCACCCAGTAATTGAAGTAAACAATATTTTGATGCAATATTTTTTAATAGATGCAAAAAAAATCCACGATGAACAAAATCTAAAAAGCTTTAAATAACATCAGGATCAGTATATTGTCTTGTCTAAAGATTGCAAATCCTTCACATGTAGGGCAAGCCTAGAACCAACTCTTTGTTTGCTCATAACACAATTGAGACAAGTTATAGTCTTTAATAAGACTTTATTCAAGGTTCAGAGGTTACAGAAAGTCATTTTCAATGCAATAGAGAAGCAATTTTATTTTAGCTATCAAAGGAAAGTCACCCTTATTAGGTGTTGGCCCAACGTGTATGAAGATAGAGTATCTTACCCTCCACTAGAGCACCCTAGAGCTTGTCTCCTGACATTAGTGTCCCATCTTACCAGCAGAAGACCCACATGACAGAACCAGACTCCATCCACTTCTTCCCTAAGTCTTCCTCTAGATTAGTTCAGATTTCAAGTCAATCAGACACTGAATGATCAGTTTTAATTTCTTCCTCTAGAATGCACTTCTTCCTGGGTAATTAATGTTGAGAATATTCCTTGCATACAGGGCGTTAGATTTGTCATACGGCCTCTGTAGGGAATTACATCAGAACACATGAGTACAACATCAGAACATTTCTCCAGATATGATGATTCTGTTTTAACAGCTCCACAAGCAGTGGTTCAACAGCATCGTCTGGGCTGGATTCCATCTGGGGTATCTACTTCCCTCTTTGTGTGAGATGAAGATGGGGCTTCCCAGGGTTTCCACCAACATCAGATCTCAGCTCCTGATCACTTGTGAACAATTTCTCAAATGATAGAAGCAATAAGACACATACATGTCCACAAAACTGAGTAGCAAATCATAGGCATGTGTAACTAAATTCAAACAGACAAATAGGATACACTGTCTACAGATGCCACCCTGCCTTAATTCTCTCCCTCTCTCTCTTTTGATTATATTACACAGATCTTTCTACATCTTTAGGTATTCCTTTCCAGTTTAAAATATCTGCTTAATATACACATAGCCAGGGCAGCCCAGGTGGCTCAGCGGTTTAGTGCTGCCTTCAGCCCAGGGCCTGATCCTGGGGTCCTGGGATTGAGTCCCACATCAGGCTCCCTACATGGAGCCTGCTTCTCCCTCTGCCTGTGTCTCTACCTCTCTCTCTCTCTCTGTTTCTCATGAATAAATAAATAAAATTTTAAAAATCTTAAAATATATATATTTTAATAATATATATTATTATAAAATAATAATCCCTTCTGATGATTTCCCCCAAAATAGAGGCCTCAGGATATATTCAGATTTTCACTTCCTGCAAAGTTTCCACCAATGTGATTAAGGTTTTGAAAATACCAAATTTTAGCGAGAGCACCATGTTACAATCACTTTGTTCTTTCTTTTGGTATATCAGCACCAGTCACTAAAAAAGATGTCAAAATTTCACTGGTCCTAAAAGTAAGGAAAAATTTATAAGATGTTTATAAAGTTGAATGTACTTAAACGATACTTCTTTATTCCTTGATTATTATTTAATAATTATTGTTTCATTAATTAGGAACTTATTTAACAATTATTTTTCTTGACTTTTAAAAAAAAATTTTTTTTTAGAGAGGGAGTGGTGAGGAGGAGCAGAGAGAGGAGGAGAGAACCAGACTCCCCACTGAGCATGGAGCCTGACTTGGGGCTCAATCTCATGATTTTGAGATCATAACCTGAGCTGAAATCAAGAGTCAGATGCTTAATTGACTGAGCCATCCAGGCACCTTGATTTATTCTTTATTCTATTTTACTGTTAATAAATTATGATAATAGTGAAGGGGAGCAGAATATGCCACCCCAAGAGATGTCACTTTGGCATATTGATTATTTCAAATTAAAGCTACTTGAGAAATAGCCAGTTTAGGAAGGACACTCTGACCCTCCTTTGTCCCCCTGAGAGCAACAAATAAATTTCCCATGTGAAAGGTCCACTCCCTGTACTAGAAGGGTAGAAAGCCTTATCTTTATGACCAAGAAGTCTGTGTAAGCAAATTTTGTTATTTTTTCACTAATTTACTACTCCAAACCCAAACCCCTTTGTGCTGACAATTTTCCATAAATTTATTGTGGGTTTGTTTTTTGTTGTTATTGTTTTTTGTTTTGTTTTGTTTTGTCTACAAGAACATCAGCTTCCTGCTTTGATCACTTCTTTAGACTCACATTTTTATGGGGCTCTCACATGTATGAAAATTACTTTTTTTCCCCTGTTAAGCTATCTTATGTCAATTTAATGATTATGTCATTCAAAAACCTAGAAATGAAGAGGGAAATGTTTCCTTCCCTACAATATCATATGTTGGTGTTTTGAACTCCTGATTTGGCAAAATAAAAAGTCTGAAACCATGTGTCATCCACATAGGATTATTGGTTTGTGGGATTGCTTTCATTGTTTTCTGTGGGCTGAATTGTGCCCTCCTCTTCAAATTCATATGTTGAAGTCCTAGCCCCTAGTACCTCAAAATAACCATATTTGGAAATGAGGCCTTTAAGTAGGCAATTGAGTTCAAGTGAGGTCATTAACGTGAACCCTAACTCAAATATGACTGGTGTCCTTTTGAAGAGAAGATTAGGGCAGACATACATACACATAAAAGAAAGATCATGTGAAGACACAGATAAGACAGCCATTTGTAAGCCGAGGAGAGAGAGTCTGCTTTTTTTTTTTTTAATTTTCTATAAGGGAGAGAGAGTCCTTAGAAGAAACCAACCCTAGTGATACCCTGATCTTGGACTTCTAGCCACCAAAACTATAAGAAAATAAATTTCTGTTTACATTGCCCAATCTATGGTACTTTATTAAGGCAGTTCCAGCAAAATAAGATATTATTGTTGGTATTGTGTTTGTAATTTTACCCTTCCTTGAAATCTCAAAATCTTAAGAATCTTGTTTTAATTGATTATGGTGCAGTTTGTCTTGCAAGAAGATCACAAATGCTTCTTTTATACCTCCTAGCACAACATAGACATTTAATCGGTATTTGTTGAAATCTAGAGATATAGAAAAAATTCCCAGAAAGATCACTGGGAAATTCTAGATTAAGAAAATGCTTCAATACAGTCCCAACAGACAAAGTGGCAACTGTCTGACTGTTAATACTAAATCCAAACTTGAAAAACAAGATTCATTTTGACAGGATTTGCTTTACAAGGACCATTTTTCTTTATAGATTTTATTCTATGAACAGAAATCATCATTTCCTCTTTGTCTTTTTCCCATTCTCCATTTAGCCCTCGTGATTTATTATTGATCCTCATTAGGGGATTTTTCTCTCCACCTCCTCATTACAGTGAAATTACTTCAGAAATACACTCTAAGAACCAATTATGCTTTCCTAAGAATCCCATTCGAGGTCCACTTGTTAGAGGCAGTTAGTTAGGTTCTAACGGGTTTACCCAGAGGCCAGCAAAGGGGAAGTCACAGGCCTGTCCTGGCAGCACTCCCCAAGGAGCCGATCAAACCAGATGAGGCCAAGATGGCAGATGCCATGACAGGAAACCCCTTGCCAAATAAGGAAGGAAAGGCAGGAAACTCTGCTTACAAGAAATCCCCACCCCAAGTAATGAATATTTCTTTCACCTCCCAGTTAACAACTGTTAATAGAAGACAGAAACCCAAACCCCAGGGCATATAGCTCGCTTGATCTCTCAAGCTTGCCCACTTTCACATCTAAAGAGGGTACTTTCACTTTATTAAACTTTCCCACTGTGTCACTTGTTTACTGTGCTCTGTCAGTCCTTGAATTCTTATGACAAGACCAAGAACCTTCGGCGACATCTTTGGAAAGAGTTGAGTCAAGGGCTGGGATCTCCTCAGTTCACCTGGAAAAACACTTCAATCAAGTCCCAATGATGATGACAAAGAAGGGCCACACAATCCTTATTTTCTCTAGCAGAGTTCCAAATACATGTTATTGTCCATGCTCATCATTATTAATGATTCATAGGTTTTTTTAAAGATTTTATTTATTCATGAGAGATATATAGAGAGAGGCAGAGACACAAGCAGAGGGAGAAGCAGGCTCCATGCAGGAAGCCCGAGGTGGGACTCAATCCCGGGTCTCCAGGATCCCGCCCTGGACTGAAGGCAATGCTAAACCACTGAGCCACCGGGGCTGCCCTGATTCATAGATTTAAAACAGGAAAAGCAATTCTTACTTGATGTGTTTAGTTCTGGCTTTAGCACCAATGAATCTCAACGAATCTCTTATGAATTTCCTTCAACTGTGCAAAAGTCTTTGTCCTCACTGGAGTGCAACCAGTATCTTGATATGGAAAATTGAATCTTTCTTTTAAAAGATTTTATTTATTTATTCATGAGAGATACAGAAAGGCAGAAACACAAGCGACCTGATGTAGGACTTGATCCCAGGACTCTGGGATCAGGACCTGAACTGAAGGCAGATGCTTAACCAGTGAGCCACCCAGGCATCCCTGGAAAACTGAATCTTAAACAGATTAGGTTTCCCACTTCAGGTGGAAAGAAAACCAAACAACAACCAAAAAAAATTGAAAAAGCACCACACACAAGAACAGCTATTCTTTAAAACAAGGTAAAATACAACTTATTCTCGTCTTAATTGGGAAAATCACCTTGCACATTCAGTGTGACAACAGGAAATGGTCTAAAATGAGAATCTCCTTGAAAATCATGGTCTTGTCAAGGCAGGCTTCGTAACAGAAAACATTTGTGTAACCTCAGCTCGAGCACTTTCCACTTGTGACTATCACAATATGCTCTGTGGGGGTGTTAATGAATACATCTGTTGGCCTCCCTGCACAGCTGAATAATATCTGAAAACAGATCTGTTTTTCACATTTCAGGAAAAGGCCCAGGGAATGCTCGCTGATGAACAGTGTGGAGTTACGTAAGTTCCCTTACTTGCCTCTTAAACTAACACTAAAAGATGCAGGAGTCACTGAACACCTGCTGGAACGCAGGGACATATTATTCACTTTGAAGCCATAAAGTGCCCAGGCAGACATTTTTATCCATTACCTCTCCTTTTGATAAACAAGGCTGTCCTCGCTTTGGGCTTCCAGGGTTATCTATCTTGACTTCCTACAGGGGAGGGAGACACTACACCAGCCTCTTGCCAGAAATGTAGCCTTAAGGGGTCCATTTCCTTCTTTCTAAAGAGCATAGAAGCAGCAGTAAAGGCTGTAATCTGCTGCCACCAGGCCTCACAGTGGTTCCAAGCCGGGGAAGATTTACCTGCTATGTCATCGCAAAGAGAAGCAGTTTCAGCAGTTTCCAGACTCATTACAGATTTGTTTTTTGCTTGCTGACTCCGATGAGATCAAATGCGTTCACTCAGCCGCTCTGATTCCAAGAACTGAATTCTGATGTTTGGCCCGGTTCCCCATCCTCATTTTAGCAACACCCCCCAAAATAGATGCTTCCTCTTGATTCAGCTGCATTATTAGATTTGTTTTCTCCCCTTTCTACTGCTTTTATGCCAGATGTTTGAGATACCTTTGCCACAGTGACATCAACTGGAAAGAGTTGGAACTGGAAACTCGCAGAAACCCCCAAATTCATGTTTTTCCAATTACTTAGAGCTACTACTCAAATAATCCCCATGTAAGTACCACAAAAAATAATCCCAGCTGGATTTGTAAAAAGGACCTTTCAATTTCTAAAACAAATAATAAAAATATTTTTATTATTATAAAAATGACCATGAAAAAAAAATGACCATGAGAACTATCTAGTTCTTTTTTTTGGGGGGGGGGGTTCATACTTTGAAAAACATACTAGCAACAATGAGATGAGAGATTCTCAAAATGATCCTCACATTTTTAAAAAGTAGAATTCTAAATAAACGAATCCCATAAATTAGCAGGCAATTAATACTTTGGGGTAACTTTATTGAAATAGTCATTTATTCGGCAAATATATATTTTGTTTTTTGTTTTTTTTAAGATTTTATTTATTTATTTATTCATGGTAGACAGAGAGAGAGAGAGAGAGGCAGAGACACAGGCAGAGGGAGAAGCAAGCTCCATGCAGGGAGCCCGACGTGGGACTCGATACTGGGTCTCCAGGATCAGGCCCTGTGCTGAAGGCGGCACTAAACCGCTGAGCCACCTGGGCTGCCCCAAATATATATTTTGATATCGTTTTACATATAAGGTATTAATAATGCAAGAGAGCCACAAATATGCTTGAATTGTGGGTATTCTCTGTCTTCTGGGAATTTACAGCACAACTAGAGAAAGCCCATAAAATATAGGATGTGTTAAGTGCCCTAAGAGAATGCTAAAAGATTTTAAAAGAAGACAATCATTTTAGTTGGAATTTGAAGACTGATTTTTTAAAATAATGCAACTAAGCAGTGCTCAACTATGTTTAATTCTTGTAGGTAATCTTAAACTTCATTCTGGAATGAGGCTTGCTTTTGAAGTTTTGTTATCTGGGGCCAAGGCAGCCTTGAGCCGCCAGTGTTCTGAGAGCTCTACTCCATGCCTCATGGGTTATTCCACCTCTATGACTGGTGGAAGCACAATTCTTACTGGCCTTTGGTGAGCTCTGAAGATTGTTCTCTGAGTTCCTGTCTGGTGGCTCAGTCGTTAGCAGTGGGGAGTCTCACATACATGAGATCAGGAATTTCAAATGTGCAGGGGGTTGGCAGTCTTAAGTCCTGCATTTTTCAGGGGTCAACTGTATAGATACAGATGTACATAATACCTGAAAGAGAAATATTTGAGGTAGATCATAACCTGTTTCTTCCCCCTTAATAAAAGGTTCTTTATATGCGCTATCATTAAATATGTAGCATCATTTAAAAATTTTTTTAGGGGAACCTGGGTGACTCAGTCAGGTAAGTGTCCAACATTTGGTTTCAGCTCAGGTCACGATCTCAGGGTTGTGGGATTGAGCCCTTCATCAGGCTCCATGCTCAGCAGGGAGTCTACTTGAGATTTCTCTTTCTGCCCCTCCTCCATCAAATAAGTAAATCTTTTTAAAAAAGGTTTTAATGATATATAACATTATGTTATTTTCAGGTGTACAACATGATTCAATATTTGTATATATTGCAAAATGATCACCACAGTAAGTCTAGTTAGCATCTGTCACCACCACACTTACAAATTTTTTTCTTTCTTGTGATAAGAACTTTTAAGATCCACTTTGTTAACAACTTTCAGGTATGCAACACAGTATTAATTATAGTTGCCATGCTGTATATTATATTCCTATGACTTACTTGCTTTATAACTGGAAATTTGAATCTTTTGACCCTTCTTCCCCAGTTTGGCTACCCCTCACCCTCTGCCTCTGGCAACCACCAATCTGTATCTAGGAGTTTAGATTTTTAGCTTCTTTGCTTTTGTTATGTTTTATTTTAGTTTTTGATTTTTTTTCAGATTCCACATAAAAGTGAGATCATAGGTATTTGTCTTCATCATTTTTAGTACGCTGAAGTTTTATGGGTTTCCACAATAAATGTAAACAATACATTTCTGAGAAATGTGGGTTATTTATAACTCTTACAATTATAAAAAGCACCATAATAAATATTTGAAATTAAACTACATAGTTTAAAACTACTGAGGGCGCAAAGAGGAAATCATTAGAAAACTTAGAATATATTTGAGCTGAATTACAATGAAAATATAACATTCTAAAATGTGTGTGATGATGATAAAACTATGCTTAGGAGAAATGTATAGCTTTAAGCATTATGGTAAAAAATAATTAGTGTGTAAAATCAATAGGTGTAAGTTCCACTTGAAGAAGCCAAAAAAGTTTGATCATATCAAACCCAGACAAGAAGGGAAGCAGTAAAAAGCATATATCAATAAGGTAGAAAATAAATAGTAGAGAAAATTAATCAAGGCAAAAATTGATTCTTTGATAAGATTAATAAAACTACAAATCTCTAACAAGACCAATCAAGAAAAAAAGAGACAAACTCAGATTATCAATATCAAGAATGCAAGCAAGGTGTCATTATAGATTCTATACATGTTCAAAGAAAAATAGCAACTTTATGCCAACAAATTTGACAACTTAGATGAAATGGACAAATTTCTTGAAGAAAAAACAGCTTATCCTGACTCAAGATGAAATAAAAAAAAATCTTAATTTTCCTGTGAATATTTAAGAAAATTGAATTTGCTATCAAAAATGTCTTTTGGGGGCACCTGGGTGGCTCAGTCAGTTGAGCATCTGCCTTCCACTCAGGTCATGATCTTGGGGTCCCAGAATCCAGCCCTGAATTGGGCTTCCTGCTTAGCAGGATGTCTGCTTCTGTCTCTCCCTCTGCCACCGCCCCCTGCATGTTCTCTCTCCCTCTGTCAAATAAGCAAATAACATTTTAAAAAAAGTCTTTGCTTCAACCGTAAAAAAAGAATAAGTTCCATCTTGCCATTTGCAATGACATAGATGGAACTAGATAGTATTATGTTAAATGAAATTAAGTCAGAGAAAGACAAATACCATATGATTTCATTTATACATGAAATTTAAGAAACAAAACAAGAGAAAAGAGAGAGAGAGAGATAATCCAAGAAACCAACTCTTAACTGTAAAGAACAAAGTGATGGGTTATCTGAGGGGAGGAGAGTGGGTGAAATAGGTGATGGGGATCAAAGAGTACACTTATAATGAACAATGAGTAATGCATAATGTTGAATCACTATATCATATGCCTAAAACTAATATAACACTGTATGTTAACTGTACTGGAATTAAAATAAAAAACATAATAAAAAAATTTTAAGTGTCTTTTCACAAAGAACACTCCAGGGCTAGATGATTTCACTGGTAAATTCTTCAAATATTTAAGGAAGGAATAATACCAATATTATCCCTAATATAAGGAAGAAGAAAACACTTTATTTTATGGGATCAGAATAAAACTGATACTAAAATCTGACAAGAAAAGAATACTACAGGTGAATATCTTTGTAATTATAGGCCAAAAAAAAAATCCTCATACTAGTAAATTTAATATAGCAATGTATCAAAATGATGATATGTCAGGACCAAGTGGGATTAATTCCAGGAAAGCCAGGTTGGTTTAACATTCAAAAATTACTCAGTATTAGGAGAGGCTCTTCCAGAAATCCACATTGAGTGGAAAATTTTAAGTCCTTTCTTTTGAGCAATTGGGTCAATGGGGGTGCTATGTACTGAGAAGGGAAAACTGATGAGAGCAGAAGTGAGTTGGAAAATTAAAACTTTTTTTTTTTTTACATATTTAGATTGAAATGTCCTATTAAGGACATTACATTACATTCTTGTAAGCAGTTGAAGATATTATTCTTGGATTCTGGGAGAGGTCAAGGGTAGATACTAAGATCCGCTATCACATAGATGGCTTGTCAAGGTTTAGTCACCTAATGGGAAGTTGGAAGAAGGAAGAGGCTTTACAGCTGAGCCCAGAAAATAAGCAGTGGTCAGGTGGGAAGATCAGGTGGGTGTAATTCCCATGAAAGTATGTTCCAAAGGAGAGAATGGTCAATTCGGGATAATGAAGAATAATAAGATTTTGATAGGCAGAGAAGTAGAAAGAAAAGGAAGGATAAAAAGAAAAAGCATGTTAATTAGAGGGAAAAGAAGGAAGAAGTATAGTCCCTCTCCATACTGGACCCCAAAAGAGACCCTTAAATAATCTAGTTATCAGCTTTTGGGGAATGGAAATATAGGAAGATTTACTTCAGGAAGCCAGGATCCTATGTCTGAAGTAAAGATTTTCCATCCAAAGCACAACATTAACTACTTCACATTTCTAGGATGCCATTTAATAAGCTGAGATAATCACAGACTTTCAGAAGGAGTACACGGAGCCTCCTCAGTGTATCTACCCTACTCTGAACAGGTCCCACAGGATGGTACAAGTTCAACTATTTCTCATCTGAGAGAGAACACTCAGAATCATTCTGTTTCAAAGACATTGCCAATGACTTGAAAACCAAATAGCCAAAGGACATTCTGATATCTTCACAAAGTGAAAATGTAGAGATCTTACATTGATTTATCTTTGCAAAGATATGTGGCATTACTTACTTCTCACCAGGGTTGAGATGAGTTAATTTTTACCCAAGAAATATACAGGAGAAAAAATTTTCCCCAGCAGTATGAGTTTATCAAATACGTATCATGGAATATTTCAGCCCTAAATCCACCCAGCTGAAAGATTTCACCTCTGAACGCTTTCTGACTTCCTGTTGGCTAAATTCTTCTAAAGCTTATGACTCTCAGAGCATTGCTTTGCTTTAATACTGAGAATTTGACAAGAACTTATCATTAGAATTCTGTTTGACAGCATCTTTTTTTCAGCTTGTGGAACAAGAAAGGTTAGGATGAATTTTGAGTCTCCAAATAATATCTTAGCAGGAGGGGAATCCTGCCATTTCCGGACCCCTGCACCAAAAATCTTGACTTAAAAAATACAATATCACAGATTGTCTAATCCCCTTCAAACCTAAACTGGTAATATCAGTCAAAATGTTTTCATAGCGAGATTTGGGATCAACGAATCCAACCTACAACCTAAACTTTCTTTTTAAGAGAAAATATTTGAATGCAGAATAGTTTCTACAAAGTTACCTCTAAGGTTGATTGTAAAAGACATATAAAAGTCAAATAAATGTATTAAAGAAAAAAGAACTAAGCACCAACGTGTGAAGTGCTGTTTTCCTGTGATTGCTGTCATCCAAATATGAATCACTTCACTGAGCATGGGCCACACCTCAACAGGCTTCTAAAAGAAAGAAAGAAAGAAAGAAAGAAAGAAAGAAAGAAAGAAAGAAAGAAAGAAAGAAAGAAAGAAAGAAAGAAAGAAAGAAAGAAAGAAAGAGAGAGAGAGAGAGAGAGAAAGAAAGAAAGAAAGAAAGAAAGAAAGAAAGAAAGAAAAAGAAGAAAAAAAAAAGGAAAGAAAAAAATGTCCCTCAAATTTTGCATCTTATGTCAGAAAGGTAAGATAACCTTAAATGGATTTTTTCCCCTAAGATTTTATTTATTTTGGGTGGGGGCAGGGGGAGGAGCAAAGGAACAAGCAGACTCCCCACTGAGCACAGAGCCCGATATGAGGCTAGATCATGACCTGAGCCAGAATGGTGTCATAGAGGTCAAAGGTAGACCTGAGCCAGAACTGAGTCATCCAGGTGTCCCACCTTACATGGATTTCTTAACTCAACAAGTAGACATAACTTCCCCCATCAAATAGGTAAACATGTAATCAGTAAGATTATTTCTGATATTTTCAATTCCTTATTTTTTTTTATCTCTCTCCTGATGCTATATTGATGCTGCCAATACTGGGTTTCAGCAGATTTTTAAAAAATATTTTTTAAATTTATTTATTCACAAGAGATGAGAGAGAGACAGAGACAGAGACATAGGCAGAGGGAGAAGCAGGCTCCATGCAGGGACCCTGATGTGGGACTTGATCCCGGGACTCCAGGATCACCCTGAGCCAAAGGCAGATGCTAAACCACTGAGCCACCCAGGCATCCCTTAAAAAAAAAAAATAAATTCAATTAATAAATATATAGTGTCTTATTGGTTTCAGAGGTAGAGTTCAGTGATTCATCAGTCTTATATAATCATTACATCACATGCCCTCCTTAATGCCCATCACCAAGTTACCCCATCTCCCACCCTCTCCCCTCCAGCAATCCTCAGTTTGTTTCCTATGATTAATACAATTTGTCTCCCTCTTTGATTTTGTCTTATTTTTTTCCTCTTTTCCTCTATGATCTTCTGTTTTGTTTCTTAAATTCCACATATGAGTCAGATATGATAATTATCTTTCTCTGATTGACTTATTTCGCTTAGCATAATACCCTCTAGCTCTATCCATGTCATTGCAAATGACAAGATTTCATTTTTGATGGCTGAGTAGTATTCCATTATATATATATATATATATATATATATATATATATCTTTATCCATTCATCTGTTGACAGACATCTAGACTCTGTAGTTTGACTATCGTAGACATTGCTGCTATAAACATTGGGATGAAGGTGCCCCTTTAGATCTCTACATTTCTATCTTTTGGGTAAATACCCAGTAGTGCAATTGCTGGGTCATAGGGTAGCTCTATTTTCAACTTTTTGAAGACCCTCCATACTGTTTTCCAGAGTGGCTGTACCAGCTTGCATTTCCACCAACAGTGCAAGAGGGTTCCCCTTTCTCTGCATTCTTGCCAACATCTGTCATTTCCTGACTTGTTAATTTTAGCCATTCTGACGGGTGTGAGGTGATATCTTATTGTGGCACCTGATGCCAAGTGATGTGGAATATTTTTTCACGTGTCTGTTGGCCATTTGTATGTCCTCTTTGGAGAAACAACTGTTCATGTCTTCTGCCCATTTCTTGATTGGATTATTTTGTTCTTTGGGTGTTGAGTTTGATAAATTCTTTATAGATCTTGGATACTAGCTCTTTATCTGATGTGTCATTTGCAAATATTTTCTCCCATTCTGTCGGTTGTCTTTTGATTTTGTCCACTGTTTCCTTTGCTGTGCAAAAGCTTTTTATCTTAATGAAGTCCCAATAGTTCATTTTTGCCTTTGTTTCCCTTGCCTTTGGAATGTGTCTAGCAAAAAGTTGCAGCGGCAGAGGTCATAGAGGTTGCTCCCTGTGTTCTCTAGAATTTTGATGGCTTCCTGTCTCACATTTAGGTCTTTCATCCATTTTAAGTCTATTTTTGTGTATGGTGTGAGGAAATGGTCCAGTGTCATTCTGCCTGTGGCTGTTCAGTTTTCCAAACACCATTTGTTGAAGAGACTGTCTTTTTTCCATTGGATATTCTTTCTTGCTTTGTTGAAAATTAGTTGATCATAGAGTTGAGGGTCATTTCTGGATTCTCTATTCTGTTCCATTGATCTGTGTGTTTGTTTCTGTGCCAGTACTATATGATCTTGATGGTTACAGCTTTGTAATAGAGCTTGAAATCTGGAATTATGATTTTGATTTTCTTTTTTCAGCAGATCCAACTTTCAATGGAACATCTCTTAAATAACCATAGGAAAAAAAGCAATTTCCTAATATGATAGTTTTTCTTGATCTATAAATAAAATAAGTGATATAAAATGCCACTCACCATGTATTTTGAGGACCAGGGCCACAAACAAAGCATTTCTTATACACTGAAGTCTTTTTCACAGTGTTCTTTTATGCCTGCCCCCCTGTTCCAATTTTCCATTCATTGAAAGATATCCTTCCACATATTATTGCCTGTAACTTTCAGTCCCCCTGCTTTCCACCAGTACCATCCCACTTCCCCAATATGCAAATACTGGAAGGAAAGAAACCAGAACTTTTTATATCAAATGAAATGGTCCTAGATTAGGAGCCATGAGACCGGGTTCTCACCCTCGCTCTGCCCCTTGTGTTCAGTGTAGCCTTCATCAAATCACTCAACCTCTTCTGCCATTTATTTCTTCATTCGAAAGAAATGGCAATCAAAATAATGAAATATAATTTGTGATCTTTACATTGTAAAGATTCAAATGTGTGATTATTTGTAGTGTTGGACAACATGTGTACAAACATTGTCATCCTTTGTTCATGGGAGCATAAATTAATTCAAGCATCAGGTGGGCAATTTTGCAGTACGAGATCAGGGAAGGAGGAAGGAGGCAGGAGTGAGAGGTTCATGCAAGGGGAATCATCCCATCATATTCACGGGTTTGGCCAACCAGCAGAGGGAGATTTCATGGGGGTACTCTTGGGGTCAGGTTAGAATTTGGCCAACCACAGGGAGGCAAGAAGATGAGTATGTGAGGTTGACAGAAGAGGGGGTGGATCTGGGAATGTCAGTCAGTTTGGAGAAGTACTTTGCCAAGGATAATGGTACCAGTGAGTCTTTCCTCACAGATACTTCTCACCACCTCCACTCTCTTTTTCTCCCTTCCCCAATAAAATATCATCAGAACTCTTGCCCCACCCAAATAACCCTAGTCTCTTTACCACAGAGTGTCTACTCCACTCAGTTATCTGCTTCTACCAGTTGGGTTAACAATCAAAATATGTTTTGATATTGATCAAGAAAATATTAAATCTATTATTGACTGCTTCCCTGTGTGGTCATCTGCAGAACCCCACCTCCCCCCAGTCCAGGACATCAGAGCCACCACCAGGAGCTGAGAACTACCTGGCAATCTCTTCCCTAATATCCAGCTATCCTGGGAATCAGAGAGGAGAGAGAGAAATGTCTTGCGTAGATATCTGATAAAGCACAGTATTGTCCAAAATTGAACAGATCTTACTCAGTACTTAGGGAAAAAAGTTGATACAAATTTAGAAACTGCTAAAAAACACAGCCATAATTAATAAAGTATAATAATATAAAATACAGCCTAATTTATTTCAAAATCTTTGTGAAAGAGTGCCAGATTTTGTAGAACTTGACATCTTTTATGTCACATTTACGCTTTAGATGTTCCTGATACAATAGGTTTAACACAATACCATTCATAACAAATCATAAGGAATTACAATCACAGATAAAAGCTCCTTTTTAACACAAATTGCCATGGGATGTGTTATCACAAGTAAATACAAGAGAATATTCAAAGAAATAACCACTGTCAGTCTGCCATGTTTTCTAAGGTACTCCTCAGCCAGAAATCAGTAGATTTCTCTTGCTCTTTTGCTCTTGCTCTGTTTGCTAATCATCTTCAGAGATAAGGTTTCAGAAAGCAGTGGTTAAAAAAAAAAAAAGAGAGAGAGAATGAGAGAGAGAGAGAGTCAAGTCCCAAATTCATGGCTTCCAATCCAATGGAGGGGAGAACAAAGTGACTTATTCTTGTAACGCACAAACCTAAACCCTGGGCTTACGTTTGATAAGCATGCTCCCTGGAGGAAGCAGCATAGACACTGAAGCCTGAGTAAATATAGAAGCTAACTCTACCAGGAGGTCCTTGTCCACCACGTGAAGGAGATTTGACTGCTTTTTCTTCCTAATGCCCTTTTTGGAGGGCATCAGGAAGCCATGAAAAAGTTTTAGAAATTGGTGTGATGGGATCCCATTTCCACGTTGGTATAATGGGTTACCTTGTGGGGCTCAGTCAGTTAAGCATCTGCCTTCCACTCAAGTCATGATCCTGGAGTCCTGGAATTGAGCCCTAAGTTGGCCTTACCCCTCAGTGGGGGAGTCTGCATCTCCCTCTGCCCTTCCACTCTGCTCTTGTGTGCATTCTCTTTCTCACATAAGTGAATACAATCTTTTAAAAAATATGTTAACTTGCTATTTCTATTGTTTCTTCTGAAATAGTGGCCAGCTAGTATATACATTTCATGGAGTTGCTGTTTCCACTTATGAAATACTTTTCAGGACCACCACTCTTCTATAATTTGGGGTTTAAGAATAGCCTCTGTTCTTCTCTGCGACTTAAGAATTAGGAATGCATCCCTTTTTCATTATTTATTTATTATTGAGCAAACTATATAACACACCACATGCAACTTTTCTGAGCAAACAGTGTATAAAGTACTGCAAATAATTACATTTATCACATTTTGATTTATGCATCCTTTTCAGGAACCCATGTGTTACATAAAGAAAGTGTTTTCCATTTGGTGAAGAGAAATTAGTATTCTTCACCTAATGACATACTCTTTAAAAAGTCATGTGATTTTGCAGATGATATTAACTACATATGAGATATTTGTTTTAAGAAAGCCTCTCTGTGATAGTGTTTTTTCAAGGTCTTTATATTATGGAAAATTTCATATATACACAATAGAGACAATAGTGTATATAATAAAACTCCATGTGTCCATCATTCAGCTTCAACTGTTTCTACACATGGATCTTTCTTTATTTTTCATCTACAGTTCACCCACTGAAATACATATATTTTTAATTTTAAACATTTTATTGAGAGAGGGAGAGAATGCATGCACACATGTGAAAGTTGAGTGGAGAGAAAGAAAATCCCAAGCAGGCTCCATCCCATGACCCCAAGACCAGGACCTGAGCCAAAATTAAGCATTAGTCACCCAACCAACTGAGATACCCAGGGCCTCACCCACTTAAATATTTTTAAGCAAATACTGGATAATGTATGATTTCATCTCTAACTACTTCAGTATGCATTTTTAAAAGATAAACATCCACTCATCCCTTGCTCTTCTCTCGCTCCTCCCATCCATTCTCCTTCCCTCCCTCTCTACTTTCCTTCCTTCCTTCCTTCCTTCCTTCCTTCCTTCCTTCCTTCCTTCCTTCCTTCCTTCCTTCCTTCCTTCCCTCCCTATAACCACAAACCAATTATCACACCTTAAACAATTAACAGCAATTCCATAGTGTTTATAAATACCCAGTGTTCAAATTTCCCTGATTGCCTCAATTTCTTTTACAGTTTATTTGTTGAAATTAGGATCCAAACACAACCACACATTTCATTTCATTGATTAACAAAGACTCTTAATGTAGGTCAATTATACCTCCATTTAAAAACTCTTAAATCTCTTTAATCTATGCATTCTCCTTCCTCTTTTCTTTCTTATAATTGATTTCTTCTTTTCTTGTATGTGTTGTCTTCGTTTGTATTTTGCTAATTGTATCCATGCAATGACAATTTCTCTGTTTCATATGTTTCCTATAAACTGGGACTTATTTCTGGGGGATTTCTCAGATTCAGGTTCAAATTAATTTTTGTCAAGAACAGTCCTATCAGGAGGCACATGTCTGGTTGTCTCTTTTTGTGTGATATTAAGATTGATTGGCACATTCAGGTATTGTCCTTTATCAAATGCCTCACCAACTTTTCACCTAATGTTTTAAACATCTGTTGATGATGATTGCCTAGATCCATTGTCTTATTAGGGCCTGCATAAACAGATTTTATAAAACATCATTGACTTTTGGTGGGAGCAGGGAGGGGCAGAGGGAGAGCTAGAGAGAGAATCTTAAGCAGACTACACACCCAGCACAGAGACCTACACAGGGCTCAATATTATAACCCTGAGATCATGACCTGAGCTGAAATCAAGAGTTGGACACTTAGCCAACTGATCCACCCTGGTGCCCCTAAAACCTCATTGACTTATATGAACTTAGAGATGCATGGACCTTTAAAAAAATTAGTGTAAGTCTCTCACTTTGGATAAGACAACTAAAAGCCATGAGGAATGAGAAAGGCACTCAATGTTTGCAATTCTTTGTTAGAAGTATTAAACACATCTCTCCTATCACATATGTGATAGCAAACTTCCGTTGAGACACACTACTCAGTGAAAAGCACCAGCACTGACTTCAAGTCTAGCTTGGCTTTATACAAATGACCTTGATCAACCTCTCTGACTACTCTGTGCTTAAGTTCCTTCATCTGTAAAGGGTAATATTCATCTCTAATTCAAAGAGTTGAGAGAAATAAGTGAAAGTGCTAATAAAGGGCTTGACATGGGGTAAGTGGTCAGAATTAGCCATTATTTCGTTAGTCACTCATTCAGCCATTCAATGATATTTTATCATCTTTACAATAATTGATCATTTTACAATATTTTATCATTTTATCATTCAGTGAGGTGAGTGCCAATTTCCACAATAGAAAACTGGATTCTGTAGAGGGTAGTTTTTCTTGTTCAGACCCTTTCACTTATTTTATGTTACATAATTGTAAGATATTTTCACATACATGATTTCATTTAATCATCTCAATTGATGTGCACTACAGGCAAATGTATCAACTATCCTAGCCTAGAAAGGAGGCCATGGAGGAGATCAGCTTGTCCTAAACTTCGTATGTAGTTACTGGTAGAGCTGGGACTGTGACATAGTTCTCCTGCTCTTTCCTTGACACACCATCTTACGTATCCTCCAGTGTTAGGTACGTCCTATTTGTTTAATCAATCAATATGTTTCAGGCCAACAGGAATAGGGTAGCTTTTTGTACTTGAAGACTTTTCTTTAAAATTAAGTATATTCTTCATTTTGTTTTTTTTTAAATAATAAATTTATTTTTTATTGGTGTTCAATTTACCAACATACAGAATAACACCCAGTGCTCATCCCGTCAAGTGCCCCCCTCAGTGCCCGTCACCCATTCACCCCCACCCCCCGCCCTCCTCCCCTTCCATCACCCCTAGTTCGTTTCCCAGAGTTAGGAGTATTCTTCATTTTGTAATCTGAGACCTGAAGACAAGAATCCTACTATGGGGTTCTTAATGCATAGATTTTTCCTTAAACTCAAGTGAATTTTCTGGTTCATTTTCACAATGATGTTTAGTTGATCACTGTGCTAATGAAATGTGTATCATACCCTTACATCTATAGAGTAACACCAATGTTAGAGATAAGAAACTTCATTTTTCCTTTTAGAATGGGGAATATTAGAACAAACCTTTTGCATAAATAGATTCCTAAGCAAGTGAATTAAAGAGTTGTTTGTAGATGTGATCAATAATTATCTTTAAGTGTTGTTCCATTACATTCCCATTTAGTTACTGTCACATCACCTATAAAAATAGTATGTGTTAATTGGGTGTTAATGTGTGTCATGAAGACCCCAAAATCAATGACCTTGTTAGCAGATAAGAGAAAGAGCTTTTCTCAGGTTGCAGAGAATTTTTCATATACCATTGACATCGCCATAATCATTAAGCTAAAACTGATGCTCATCATTTAATGACAACACACTCAAAATCAATGTGGTCTGCCAATGGCTGTCAGCACGTGAACTCTTTGTTATCTGTCCACAAGCAGATAAGGACAGACACTGGGACAATTCTAGCAATTTGGCAGAGTAATCTCATGTCTGTGAAACCTAATAACTTTTAAAGAGTGGATATGTACTTTAATCTTTTTCATTTTATTTTTCTAGTAATTCAGGTTTTTTGTTGAGGTGTAATTTACATGTTCTCATGCCCTCCCCTGCCCCATTTTAAATGGACATTTAAATGAGTTTTGGCAAATTTGTCTACAATGCATAATGTAGGATGTACTCACACCCCTCAAAATTTCATTGTTTCCAATACAGAAAATTACTCCCATCTCTAACCCCAGGTGGCCACTGATCTGCCTTCTGTCCTTACAGCTTAGATACACCTTTTCTAGAGTTATTGATGAACCAGTTGCTCACTTTTTTATTGCAGAGTAGTATTTCCATTGTATGGGTATTCCACAATTTATTTATTCAGTCACAAGTTGACAGACATTTGGATTCTTCAGTTTGGAGCCATTTGAATAAAGCTGTGTGAATCCTTTAGTGGGTATGTTCTATGTCTTTTTTTTTTTTTTAATTTATCTATCCATGAGAGGGGGTGAGATGGGGAGCAAAGGGAGAGGAAGAGAATCTAAAGCAGACTCTCCACAGAGCTCTGAACCCCACCTGGGGCTGGATCCCAGGACCCTGAGATCATGTCCTGAGCTTAAATCAAGAGCTGCCCGCCGACTGAGTCACCCTGGCTCCCTGGGTATGTTCTATTTCTGTTAGGTAAATACCGAGGATTGGAATTGTTGGATTGTGAGAAAAATGTGTCTAACTTTTCCAGAGTAGTGTGCTTTTTACATTTTCACTAGCAGTGTGCATAATTTCCATTTGGTCCATGTCACCACTAACACTTGGTGTTGTGAGACTTTCTTTTAACTTTAAGCAGTTATAATGGGTATTTAATGGTACTGAACTGTGATTTTGTGTTCATGATGACTAGTGAGGCTGAAGACCTTTTCATATGCTTTGTTGGATATTTGTACATCCTTTTCTGTGAAGTGTCTGTTTACATCCTTTGGCTATATATTTTTGAATTATCTTATTAAGAGTTCTATATAGTTTTTTGAAATAAGAAATTTGTAAGATTATGTTTTGCAGTTATTTTTCCCAATCTGTGCTGTGCCTTATATTTTTTAATATTATCTTTCAAATAACTGAGGTTTTAATAAATGTTGATGAAGGTGACTTTACAGAATTTTTAATGCTTTTGTTTTTTTTTGTCTAAAACTTTACTCAAAGATGATGAAAATTTTGTTTTGTATCTGTAAGTTTTAGAGTTTTGGCCTTTATGCTTAGATTGACAACCTATTGTTTTTTAAAGATTATTTATCTGAGAGAGAGAGAGAGAGAGCGAGCATGGGGAGGGGGGTAGTGTGAGAGGGAGAGAATTTCAAGCAGACTCCTTGCTGAGTGCAAAGCCCAACACAGGGCTTGATCCCATGACCCTGAGGTCATGACCTGATCTAAAATCAAGAGTTGGATGTTTAACTGACTGAACTATCCAGGTGCCCTGACGATCTGTTTTTTTTTATCCATCACAGTTTTATGTATGATACAAGGTAAAGATTGAGGTTCATTTTTCCCATAAATATATCCAGTTGTTCTAAAATTTGTTGAAAAGATCAGTCATTCCCTATTGAATTATTTTGGCAGCTTTGTCAAAAATCAATTAGCCATCTATGTTTGAGTCTGTTTCTGGCCTCTATTCTGTTCATTGGTCCATGTCTATCCTCATCTTAATATCACATCTTAATTTCTGTAGCTTTAAATAGCAAATCTTTACATAGTGCAAATTCTCTAATTTTTCCTTGAAATTGTTTTGGCTATTCTGGGTCATTTGCATTTACAAATAAATTTTATGATTAGTTTGTTTACAAAAAAGACTCCCAGAATTTTGAGTTGAATTGCACTATTTATAGATCAATTTAAGGACACTTAACATTTACAAAATTAAGTCTTTCAATTCACAATTATGGCATACCTCTTCATTCAGATTTTCATTCATTTCTTAGCAATTGTCCATACAAATTTTGTTGTTATTTGTCCCTAATTATTTCATGTTTTTTAATACTATTGTAAATGGTAGCTTCTAAATTTCATTTTCCAATTATTTGTTGGTAGCATGTAGAATAGTTTTGTGTATTGACCTTGTACCTTACCTTAGTAAACTCATCAATTCTAGTTTTTAAAAAAAATATATTAAGATTTTCAATGTTTTATGTCTTCTGCAGTTTTATTTCTCACAATATGTATGCTAATGTTATTTCACAGGCTAGGATCTTCAGTATAGTGTTGAATAGAAATGGTGACAGCAGATAGTTCTTTGTCTTCCTCCAAATCTTAGAAGGAAGACAAATTATTATATATGGTGTTAGCTTAAGGTTTTTTCAATGCTCTGTCAGGTTAAAGAAGTTCCCTTTAATTCTAGCTTGCAGTTTTTTATCATGAATGGGTGTTAAATTTCACTATATTTTTTTCCTTCCTCTACTGAGATGACCAGGTTTGTCTGCCCGTATCATGTAATTTGAACTACATTATTAAATTCTCTTAGTGATTCATTTTTAAAAATATTTAAGTTGTGGTTAAGATATAAATAAGATTTGCTGTTTTACTCTTAAGTGTGTACAGTTCAGTAATGTTAAGGATATTCACATTATTGTGTAACCAACATATGGAGATTTTTCATCTTGCAAAACTGAACTCTATACCCATTAAGCAACTCTTCATTTCCCCCGCTGCCCTTCATTCATTTTATAAGACTTTCAGTCTGTGACATATTGGAAATAAGAAAGTGGCCCTTCACCACAGGTTTTAAAATCATTCTAAGTTAGTATTTTAAATCAGTTTAATAGTAGTAAAATGCCTTTTAAACATGTGCTTAGCTTGCAAATTAAAGTCATACACGCACACAAATCAGTTTGGGATTACAAATTATACCTGATTTTCTGATTATTTTCATCACTTCAAATGGGACAAAATTAGGTTTTGGTTTTAGAGCAATTTATTTCACTCAAACCATAATCTTGTAAGCATGTCATAGTTTGATCATTGCTTGACCATACATAACACACAACACCTTTTCTGACCCATTTGATTCCAGAGACTTTGGTCCTTGGCACCTGTGTGGCTCAGTGGTTGAGTGTCTGCCTTCAGCTCAGAGCGTAATCTTGGAGATGGGGGATCGAGTCCCACATTGGGCTCTCTGCATGGAGCCTGCTTCTCCCTCTGCCTTTGTCTCTCTCTCTCTGTGTGTCTCTCATGAATAAATAAATACAATCTTAAAAAAAAAGCTTTTCTTTTTTGCAACGGGTTTGCTGCCAGAACACAGGGGTCGTGAAAACCACCACTAAACCTAAACCAAAATGGGAAAGGAAATGACTCACATCAACATCATAGTCATTGGGGCAGCCCCAGGTGGCTCAGCAATTTAGCGCCGCCTTCAGCCGGGGGTGTGATCCTGGAGACCCAGGATTGAGTCCCAAGTTGGGCTCTCTGCACGGAGCCTGCTTCTCCCTCTGCCTGTGTCTCTCTTTCTCTGTGTCATGAAATAAAAAAATAAAATAAATAAAATAAATAAAATAAAATAAAATAAAATAAAATAAAATAAAATAAAATAAAATAAATAAAATAAATAAAATAAAATAATAAATAAAATAAAATAAAATAAATAAAATAAAATAAAATAAAATAAATAAAATAAAATAAAATAAACATCATAGTCATTGGATGCATAGATCGGGCAAGTCTACCACTACTGGTCATCTGATCTACAAATGTGGTGGGATTGACAAAAGAACTATCGAAAAATTTGAGGAGGCTGCTGAGATGGGAAAAGGCTCCTTCAGGTACGCCTGGGTCCTGGATAAACTGAAAGCTGAACATGAACATGGTATCACCGTTGATATCTCCCTGTGGAAATTCGAGACCAGCAAGTATTATGTGACCATCACTGATGCCACAGGACACAAACACTATCAAAAACATGATAACAGGCACACCTCAGGCTGACTGTGCTGTCCTGATTGTTGCTGCTGGTGTTGGTGAATTTGAAGCAGGTATCTCCAAGATGGGGCAGACCCGGGAGCATGCCCTTCTGGCTTAAAACACTGGGTGTCAAACAACTAGTTGTTGGTGTTAACAAAATAGATTCCACTGAGCCACCCTACAGCTGGAAGAGATGACGTCTACAAAATTGGTGGTATTGGTACTGTCCCTGTGGGCCGAGTGGAGACTGGTGTTGTTAAGCCTGGCATGGTGGTCACCTTGCTCTGGTCAATGTTACAACTGAAGTAAAGTCTGTTGAAATGCACCACGAAGCTTCAAGTGAGGCTCTTCCTGGGGACAATGTGGGCTTCAATGTCAAGAACGTATCTGTCAAAGATGTTCGTCATGGCAACGTGGCTGGTGACAGCAAAAATGACCCACCAATGGAAGCAGCTGGCTTCATGGCCCAGGTGATTATCCTGAACCATCCAGGACAAATCAGTGCTGGACGTGCACCTGTGCTGGATCATCACACAGCTCACATTGCTCGCAAGTTTGCTGAGCTGAAGAAGAGAGATCATTCCGGAAAAAAGCTGGAAGATGGTCCCAAGTTCTTGAAATCTGGGGATGCTGCCTTTGTTGATATGGTTCCTGGCAAACCTATGTGTGTTGAGAGCTTCTCTGTCCTCTTCTGGGCCGTTTTGCTGTTTGTGACATGAGACAGACGGTTGCTGTGGGTGTCATCCAAGCAGTGGACAAGAAGGCAGCTGGAGCTGGCCACGTCTCCAAGTCCATCCAGAAGGCGGCTCAGAAGGCTAAATGAATATTATCCCCAACACCTGCCACCCCAGTCTTAATCAGTGGTGGAGGAAGGGTCTCAGAAGTCTCTGTGTCAATTGGCCATTTACGTTTAATAGTAAAAGACTGGTTATTGATAACAATGCATCATAAAACCTTCAGAAGGAAAGGAGAATATTTTGCGGACCTTTTTTTGTGTGAGTGTGCATGTATGGCAGTTTTAAGTTAGTTTTTAAAATCAGTACTTTTTAATGGAAACGACTTGACGAAAAATCTGTCACAGAATTTTGAGACCCATTAAAACAAAAGTTTAAGGAGAAAATAAAAGCTTTTACCAACTCGTTTGCTGACAAGGCCACTTTCAAAAAAAAAAAAAAAAAAAGACTGGTCCTGGCTGAGGCAACATAAACAGGTGATTTTTTTTCTTTAGTTGAAAAAGACTTGCCTTTTCACAAGTACTCAGTGTTACTACCATTCCTTCTGTTGCTATTCTAAAAGTTTGGCTCTGTGGATGGTATTTCATTTCTTTTAAGATTCTTATTTGACAGAGCACATGCAGGGTGAGCAGCAGGTAGAGGGAGAGGAAGCAGCAGGCTACCCACTGAGCAGGGAGCAGGACTCGGGGCTCGATCCCAGGAACAAAGGATCATGACCTGAGCCCAAGGCAGAAGCTTCACTGACTGAGCCACCCAGGTGCCCCTCTTTTTTCTTTTTTTTAAGATTTATTTATTTTGAGAAAGTGTGAGCAGGGGCAGGGGAGAGAGAATCTCAAGCAGACTCCTTGCTGAGCACAGAGCCTGTCACAAGGCTTGATTCCACAACCTTGAGATCATGACCTAAGATGAAATCAAGAGTTGGACACTCAACTGACTGAGCCACCCAGGGACTCCTCATTTTCTTAAAAACAGTAACTCTAACATCTAATTTTAGTTCAGTGGAATCTGTTCTTCCCAAATTGATAGTTTTTAAATAAAGTATATGGTACTCATGTACAATACAACAGATGTAGACTGTCATATTTTCTCATCCAACCTAATTCCAAGAATTTCAGACTTTTTTATGTAGGAAAAAAACTTCCAAGAACACAGAAATATACTGTATAATAGTTTTATTTTTCTCATTTTACTATTTTTACATTTTATGCACAAATATTTTTTATCTGAGTAAAAATAGAAAATAACTGTTTCATGTAAAATTACAAAAAAAATAAAAACCACAAAGAAATACATAATTGTTATTATGACCGTATAAGTGTCTTTATTTAAAGAGTAAAAATGTATGCAAAAATCCTCCTTCCTTTTACAAAAGACTGAGAATATTTTTTTCTGGCAGCAAGTGAAATATCACTGAAATATCAATATTTTTACACCTTCTAGATGTGAAGACATTAAGTTAGTCACAGGTTGTTTTGTAATTATGAATTTTAAAACATTTTTGTGCTATTTCAAAGATACACTAGTTCTTTTTAAAAGGCAGTAGCATAAAATGATGGACATGGAAAACAGGTGACCTCACCAAAAATGTTTGGAGGCACAACCTTTTAAAAAAATGTCACACTTGAGTTTCGTCATTAATGGGAAAAGGAAAACAACTAAACCATTTCTCTAATTATCTGACATGGATTGATACAAAAATGAATGTGATGAGTTGATACATGTGAAGATCAACGACACATAGCAATTCTTTAATGTGTCTGATTTTCTGGTATCAACACAAATTTCCAACTTCAGGCTAGATACACATCAAAGTTGGCTCAGTAAGAACCACACATGGAAAACAAGTTTTAAAGCAAAAATGGACATTTCCTTACTTTGTACTTAGAGGGTACAAAAGATGACCAACCATTTTATCTTTCTTCCTTTAAATACACTGTAAATTCCTCTATGGAAAATTTATTCATAAAAACAGCAAAGAATGAATAGCATGAATTGTATCTTCTTTTACAACACAAGTTCTCTTTCAATAAAAGAAAAGACTGCCTGGCTTTCTGATAATGTAACCTTAATAAGAACAATGGAGACAGTTTAATATTTAGGTTGAGAAAACGTAACTCAAGTTTCTTCAATCATGTGGGAGAATCAGTCTCATGACTTCACCTACGTTCTGGTGCATAAAATGATGGTGAAAGATGGAGATGAAAAAGAAAAAAAGAAATAGCACCTGTATGAGAATGATCTTTGTTCAAGTTGTAATGGGGAATAAAACTGCCAAAGGAAGAAAAATGGATAGAATGTGTCTTTGAAAGAAGGAATCTGAGGAATGCTTAAAGGAGAGGCAGCAATAGTTTGGAGATCCAAAAGAAACGTGGGTTCCTTGCCTTGAAATATATACAAATATATATAATCGCAACATAAAGAAGTCTGTCATCTTTGCTAAAACTTTAAAGTAACGTCTCCCCAAAAGCATTTTAATACTAAAATAAAAAATTTTGAGCTCTTGATAACATACCAGAAGAATTTACTTCCTTGTATGTTTTAAAACCATAAGCGACTTGTCAACTCCCCAGATTGTAATATGGTGCAAAACCTTCTTTTCAGCCATTTATTTGTTATCTGAACCTAAAGCTTCTATATATTATTTCATATGGTTATTCTACTCAGATATTCTTGTAGTCAGTGCCCAAAGTAACTGATAGTTTGTCAGTCTATGCTGTATGTTTATAAAAAGGTAAAAATAGAAGTTACAAGTTTTACTCTTTTTAGGCAGCTACCACAGTCTCAACGACTTAATCATATAGATGAGAACTGACCCTACACATCATAGTCCTACAGCACACAGCACTTCAAGCTACGGTTTGAGGTTACCAAAGAAGATCAGAGATCCTTCCTCTCCTGCTGGTTCCTAAGATCCCTGCCTTCTGGCTCATTCCAGACTACCGTCTGGTACCAGTATAGCGACTGCTAGTGATGCCTCCTCAACTTATACCCCTTTCCTCCTGGTTAGTCAGAAGCATCAACTGAGATCTTAGAAAGCTGCCTAGGGGGGGTGGGTTTAAAGAAAATGATGAAGGAGAAGGTGCATAAAGTAACATTTAAGAATCAATCTTCTGCTGTAAGAGGATTAAAAGCTTTTTGCCAGTATCTCATGATTCGCATATAATACCTTAAAACAAAAAGCAAAAAGAAATAAAGAAAGCAAGCAAAAAAGACTTTTCTAGCCATTTCTGTTTAGTGTTAGCTTGTGATAAGTTTCATATATATGAAAATCATAATTAAAACATTTTTTAAATGAGTTATGTTTTAAAATATCTTTCCTTTTGAATACCATTATATCTTCATATGTATGTGTATAGGTATATATAATAAAACAGTCAATTGGACATATATATAGATATTTATGCTCACACATATATAATATTCAAAAGGAAGAAATTAAGGAAATGGGAAATTTTGTTTTGAGAGCAGACTGCCTATACTGGAGGTCAGAATTTCCTTTTAAAACTATTGGCAAGTAATTTGCTCTTGTCCTGAAAGGTAAAGTACTGCTGACTGATTTAAAGTCTTCATTTCATCAGAAACACAATGACTATATAAGCTGCTTTTGTATAATACACTAGCAGTATAGGGCAATTTTAAAAAAAGAAAGCAAGCCATACCAAACCAAACTAAACCAAACTTTTATTTTCTGGCTGAGGTATACCTTTTCAGTTTTTTAAATCTCTGACAGGAAAAACAGAGATCATTTCAGAATTTTTCTAATAGTTGGTTTATTAGAATTAAATGCCTCTCTTAAAATAATTTAAATTCTTGGCCTGACATTATGAATAATCTATACAGAAAATCCTTAAAATTAGCTTGAGGTAAGCCAAATTTCAACCTGGATCTCCTTCTGCAGCAATGCTCTTTTGCCAGTTGACTTCTTATTGTCCTCTGCTTGCAAATATATAAATTATTTTAATAACCTGATACTCTCAGTTTAGTAATTAATATTATAATTTTATTTGATATGAATATTTTAGCTCTGCTTGATTAGATGAAACAGGCACACATGCTTTAGCTGTGAAAAATTCCATTTTCTGGTTCTATGTAAAGCAACATCTAAAGCAGCAGAGAGGGGGAAACAGTTATATTTTCAAAAATAGTTATGCCAGACTGTTTCCTGGAGATACTTCATTTATTTTTCATCCTCAGATGCTACTGGCTATTTTTGGTAGGGCTAGACATTAATACTGACCAGTTTAGCTTTCCTGACTGTTAACAAACTATCCCACAATGAACCTGACTTCGTGCTGAAGACATTGTGGTGATCCTTAACATACACATATTCTAAAATATATGCTCAAAGTAAAAAGATCCAAATTCACAAGAGTATGAAATATTTATAAAAAAATCATGCATCAGATTGTACAGTCTAGAAATAAAAGATTCAAATTCAGTAATAAAGGTAAGAGCAATATTTGCTCTAATTATTTAAGAAAGACCTCGGACTCCCAGAAGGTCCTGGGCTCAATTATCCTTTTCCGTCTGCAGAGAAGCAGTAGCCAGGGCTACTGCTGTGACTGGCTGGGCAATCCCATGAAGCTGCATCTTTGCAAGTTTCTTCTGTTCACATTCTGTGACCAAACGGTTCAACTCTGCTGCACTGTATCCAATAAGAGTCTTCAAGTCACAGACAAACTTGTACACAAATCTCTTGCCTTGAACTTTACAAATCATGTCCCCGTCATAATAATACCTTTAAAAAGAAAAACACATTAGGACCATAGAAAAAATACAGAATTTGGACTTCTTAAAATATTTAACAGATTCTTGCATAGGCAGAAGCCTAGTATTGTATCTATACCAACATCAGTTAACACTGAAGTTATATAGAAATATTTAATGGTACCATCCAAGGAAACTTCAAAACATTACTCACTAAAATTTCAAGATTCAGTATTCTAAAACTCTATATATTAAATTTTCAAAATGTATTTCAACAACTATGATAAAATACTAATTTAAAATGAACATTATTAAAACAAAACAAAGAACTTGAAAGCAAGGGCTTGGAATCAGAATGTCAAGATTCAAAATCCAGTGTCTCGACTTTGTGATTTTGTCACCACAGGGAAGTCACATTTTCTCTAAGCTTTTATTCGTCATCTATACAATGAGGTTAAAAACAGTACTTACCTTCAGAGAATTGTTGGGAATTAAAAGGGTTATCTTTGCAAAGTGCTCACTTAAGCACACAATGACTGGCACATAGCCCTCTATAAAATATAAGCTATGTTAATAATTAAGAACCCATATAAAAGGAGACAATTTTTAATACACATATTCTACAGACTGTGGGAATCTGCTATATGTTGTAGCCACGCCTTCACCGTCACCGTTTTAATGTGTAAAGGCTCTCCTTTCAGTGAAATTCAAATCCAAATTCAAATACAAAAGGGAGCCTCAAAAGTGTAAGTAAAGGGCTAGAAGAAGGACAGAATACAGAACACCAGGAAAGAGGACATCATAAAGAAACAAGGTTTCTATACCTACACAGACAAATCTAGAAGTCTAGTTTACTGTTGCTATGTATGGAGTGGAAATAGAGCTGGATTTGTATTTACTTTGGAAAACAGACTTTATTTACTGTTATGTGCTGCCAAGTCCAACAAAAGGAAAAAAGGTAAGTCGAGACTTTTATAGATAGGAGGATTAAGCCTTTTATTATTTTTTCCCTATCCTGTGAAGCCTTCATTTTAAAACTGCACTGCCTGTCAGTACCAATTTGACAATGAGCAGTTATGAAAGGAATGACCATTTGCCAAAGTACCAAAGTGGTATAAACAACTACCACATTTAGCAAGATTTTATTATAAAAGTCATTCAACTTAATCAAGAGTCCATTAATAAAAAGGCTGATCCATATGCAGGATATTAAGTCACTTTTCCTAAATTTCAGAATAGCAAAAGTCTAACAGTCAGTTATGTTCACTTTCTCAGTGAGAGATACAAAACACTGGGCAGAGTTCTCGTGTTTTCTTTTGTGCCAATTACATTTATATAGAATTTAGATCTTACCCACAAACCACCAATTTCCTGTCATCCAGTTTAAAATGAGATTAGTATAATAAAAAAAAATGAGATTAGTATTTCAATTTCTTAGAAAATTTTTACATAGTATGTAAGGTTATAACAGACCCTTGAGAAAAAAGTAAAATGAAGAAAGTGGTTTTATATTTCAAGGAGGAAAATGGAGTTGGTATAATCTTCTGTCTCTTAGTAAGAGATGATAAAGAATACAAACATTAATTTTTAAATTTACTTAGTATGTCCTCAATCTAGTAGATGCATCATACAACCACATATAAGAACATTCATATTTGTACCCTCTCTAAAATGAAGAAAGTAGTAAGGTAGTACACAGTATCTGTACTTTCATGCACATGATCCCCTCTCCCTGCTTTTTTGAAGCTTGTATATTTTTAAGCCTTTTAAATTGTGAAATAGATTTCCCCAGAATCCCTCAAAGGCCCTTCCCAATCACTACCCCGCCTCACTCTAAAAGGTAAACACAATCCTGTTCCATGATGGTGGTTCATTGCTTGTCACCCAAATATGTATCCTTCAATGCTGTAATTTACTTTTTCTGTTCTTGAACTTTACACTATTAAATGCATTCATAAAATATATACTCTTTTGGGTGGGTCTGATTCCTTCACCGAACATTACGTTTGTGAGATTCATCTATATCAGTGCCTGTAGGCAGTTCATTTCCATGGATACAGTCTACTTTTGTTTACCACCATTCATTTAGTCACTCTCTTGTTCATAGGTATTTGGTTTCTGGTCTTTGGATATTATAAATAATGCTATGAGCACATATGTGGACATAAGCATGTGCTTCTGTCTGGTAAATATTTAGGAGAGAAACTCCTGAGTTAAGAGGTTATATCCCTACCCCAAAGTGTAGAGGCATTCCCGCTCCTCCACATCCTCATCAACACTTGGTACTGGGAATCATTTAAATTTTAGCCACCCTGAGAACTGTGTTGTGTCATTTTATCATGGTTTCCAAATGTGTTTCCCGGATTACAAAAGAGGCTGTGCACAGTGGCAGTCACTGGCCATGCACATAATCTCCAGCTGGTACTGCCTATTCAAGTCTCTTGCCTATTTTTTTCTACTTCTCCTATTGATTTGTACTTCAAACATGACTTTTGTGTAAGGTCTGTGGCTTGCCTTTCACTCTCCTAATGATGGCTTCCATTGACCAAAAGTTCTAATTTAAATGTAGTCCAATTTCTTAATCTTCTCCATCAGGTTTAGTGCTGTAGATTGTTTGATGTCTTTCCTCACCTACTGACATCATGGAGATATTCCTGGATGCTTTCCTATTTTACTTTCCACATTTATAGCTATAAGCTACATGGAACCAATTTCTAGTATAGTATGAGGAAGAGGTGGAATTTAACTTTATTTCCTATGGATAGTCAATGTCTCAGCTCTGCTGATTTGAAAAACGGGTCTTTCCTCATGTCTTTTCCCCATGCCATCTTTAAGTCAAATACTCTTATATTCTTGGTTCTACTTGGGCTCTTTATTGTAATCTGTGATCTATTTGTTCTAAGCAAACAACACACATGCTATTGTTGTAGGTTTACAGAAAGTTTCAATGTCCTGGAGAGCAAGTCTTTCTGCTCTGTTCATCTTCTTCTGGTATCCCTGTTACTATGGCACTTTACATTCCCACATTTATAAATTTCACAATCCACATGTTAAGTTCTAAAAAAACAAAAAACAAAAAACAAAACAAAACAAAACAAAAAAAAACCTTTCTGCATTGAAACTTGTATCAATCTGGGGAGAACAGGCATCTTAATGATTAACTCTAATAATTTATCTGTTATTTTGAAGGGACTTGTGTATATCTAATCATATCAACTGCCAAAAATGACAGTTTTAATTCTCATTATACGGAAAGGATCTTAAAATAGTTGGCAAAGTGTGTGAGACTAAATAAATGATAAATACATTGAAAATAAAGCATTTTAGGGGCACCTGGAAGCTCAGTTGGTTAAACATCTCCCTTCAACTCAAGTTATAATATCAGAGTCCTGGTATTGAGTCCCGCATCGGGCTTTCTACTCAGCAGGGAGCCTGCTTCTCCCTTTCCCTTTGCCCACCACCCCCATCCTAAGTCGTGCTCTCTCAAATAAATAACATTAAAAAAAGAAAAAAGAAAAAAAGAAAAGCAAGCATTTTAGTTACTTATGAATGCTAAGGAAACCAGTTATTTTGGAAAAAATAATCATGCTAAAATATGTAACAATACTTACATGATAATGATCCTAACAATGAAAACTGATATTACCACAATTTCCATATAATTATGTAATTACATTATGAAGGGACAAAGAGAATGTGTGTAGGGATGAGAGGTAGATCACATTCTCATAGTGTGAAATTCACAATGCCCAAGCAGCAGTAAAAGCATATTACTTAGAAACAGAGATAAATTACAGAGCTATTTTACACTATGTTCAATCTTCCAAGAAAGGACATTAGCTCCGTGATATTTCCATATATCTTGCTTTTTAACTTAAATGCACATACTGAATTTCCATCTCCATAGTAAGAATAATTTGAGTACTTATGTCAAAAAAAATTCATACTACTTATGAGATGTTACAAATAGTTTTATTCTATTCCAATTCAAACTGTGTAAAGGTTGGATATTCAGATTTAGGCAGGCTGAAAGGGGAGAAAGAACAGAGAAATGGGTTGACATTTTGCACCTAGTTATAAAAAACAAAATATATGCATCTTTGCTAAAATTTACACTCAATTCACCTATACAAATAAATGATAGCATCTTTATCTGTTATGCAAATAACAGAAAATTCGGAGATTAAACACTTAAGTTTTTTAAGATTTTATTTATTTGAGAGAGAAAGAGAGAGAGAGGGAGAGGGAGAGGCAGACTCGTCACTGAGCAGGGAGCCCAATGTGGGGCATGATCCTAGGACCCTAGGATCATGACCTGAACTGTAAGAAGATGCTTAACTGACTGAGCTATCCAGGAGTCCCTAAACATAAGACTTTTTAACAGAATAATATATGCTTTTGAATGAGATAAAAACAAATAATCTTGGAATCATCCTAAAAAGAAAACAAAACAATGTGCCTCAAAGTTAATACTAAAGATCTTTGTAAAAGTCATTTTGGGGGCGCCTGGGTGGCTCAGTCAGTTAAGTGTCTGACTCTTGGTTTCAGCTCAGGTTGTGATCTCAGGATCCGGGGATGGAGTCCCACCCTGAGCTCTGTGCTGAGTGCAGAGTCGCTAAAGTTTCACTCTTTCTCTCCCTCAGCCCTTCCCCCTACCCGTATGCTCAAGCGTGCACAAGCTCTCTAAAATGAATAAAATAAATCTTAAAAAAGTCACTTTTAACACAAGTGTGAAATTTTTAGCTTTTTAAAAAATTAAATAAACATCTTATAAACAAATCTTTTAATGTTATATAACAATATTAAACCTATAAAAAGTCATTTTTTAGAAAGGCTTGATAATAAAAAGTAATAATCATAATAATGATAAATGCTTACCTTAAAGCACGACTGAGTTTCTCATAGTTCATTGTAGGCTTATTTTTACGTTGTCCCCATTTTTGCGCAACTAGTTCAGGCTGATTTAGCTTAAACTCGCCTTCATCACCAACCCAAGAAATGCAGTCTCGAGCATCCTTGTCAGTAAGAAGTTCTAGCAAAAACTGCCACAGTTGGATTTGGCCATTGTTTCCTAAATTGACAGAAAGGACAAGTGTTTACCACAGTGTTATGGGTTAATAGCAGGCAAAAGGCAATAAACAGGTTCTCTGGTTCATCCCTCAACCATGCTACAAACAAAAATTCTTATAAATGCTATTTACATACTGCCAGAGAAATAATCCACATTCATACTTTCATACAGTGAAACAGGACAAAATACACATGATTTGACAAATTTTATAAATACCGTAAGATAATGCAAAAATACCCGTTCTGTTCCCAGGTGAACTTCTATCTTCTCCTGAAATCCTTGGAGCTCTTTGTACTTTCGCTGCCTTTGCACTGCTGTTTATGACTTTAATGGTGGTTGGGGTAGCAGACTGCACTGATGCTGGGATAATCTGCACAGCTGCACAGAAAAACAAGGGAAACATTTTTTCTTTTCTAATACAAGCCACGAGAAACATTACTGACAGAAAATGCTGTTAGTTTCATTAATGCCCCTCCAATTAGCTCAACAAAAGGCCTTTCAAAAAAACCTTACTCCACAGCAGTTTTGAACAAAATTACCAAAGAAGTTCTGAGGATAAGGTACGATGTTTTCATCATGGGTTGTGAATCTGAACTGCAGGAATAAGAGTTGGTCTTATTTTGGATGAACTTAGTGGTGTATATACGTTAGACAAAGAATGGTAAAAACATTTGCTTTAAGAGTAATTCTTTATTAAAAGTAGTTTATCAAATGCTGGGAGAAAATGTGGACACATAAGAACTCACATGCAGTACTGGTGAGAGTACCAGAGCCTCCCCCCACTTTATGGAAAGCTGTGCTGGTGGTCCCCAGTCAGGTTGCAAGGGTGGAACCCCTGCGATAAACCAGAGGACCTCACGTTCTTACAAATACTCATTCCATGATATTCAGAGTTTGAAAAATAATAGCAGTGAAAATGAGTGAAATCAGACTGCAAGTACCAACACAAGTCTCTGTTCCACAAAAAAAGCAAGTTATAAAAATATGTGTAGTTTATTTAATCATTTTACCCAAAAAGTTTAAACATGGGTAAAATAATGCATAAATTGTGGTTGCCTAGGTGGTAAAAATATAAAATATACATAGAATAATAAACATCAAATTCAGAATAATCATTTCAAATGCGATCTACAACAGGTAAACTTGATAGTTTTAATTCTTATGGTGTACGCAGATGTTATACTTTAATTCTTGTTATATTTAAAATATTTCATAAAAAGTTTAAAAATTAAATTTCCTTTTTATTACCTTGCAGTGCTGAATTAAAACAAAATCTCTTACTGACAAATGGGCATACATAATGGGCATGAGTACTCACGTTGATCAATTGTAACTATCTCATTCATCTGTTGTTCTTGGCTTGCCAACACATCTGAAGAACACACACAAAAATTTTTGTTTACACTTAAACCCAGAAATGCAAACTTAAGTTAGTAAAACTCAATCTAAGTAATCAACCAAATAAACAAAAAAGCAAAACATTGAAGAAAACTTACTGGCACGATAATTTCAAAAATACTTGATAGTCACTTTGCAAGGAAAAAGATACTTTAAGAGAAGTAGCCAATGGAGAGGTCCAATTCTTTTAATGTTAAGAAAAGTTATTCAGAGAATCATGGTCTTCTAAACATAAATATCTCTATCTATTTATCTGTGTGAAACCATTTAAAAACATGGAAATCTTCAAGATCAACAAAGTTGAGAATATACATCACACTGAAATTACTTATACATTCAAAGATATACATTCTCAGTCAAGATGACTGAGAGATCTTCAGAATGTACTATTCTAACAAACTGAAAAGTTTTGAATAAATTCACTTAAACTTTTTAAAATTAATTAATTAATTATTCATGAGAGAGCGAGAGGGCAGAGAGAGACACAGGCAGAGGGAGAAGCAGGCTCCATGCAGGAAGCCTGAGGTGGGACTCGATCCCGGGTCTCCAGGTTCACGCCCTGGGCTGAAGGCGGCGCTAAACCACTGAGCCATCTGGGCTGCCCTCACTTTAACTTTTTTTAAAAAAGATTTTATTTGAGAGAGAGAGAGAGAGAAAGGGAGAGGGAGAGAGAAAATTTCAAGTAGACTCCGTGCTGAGCAGGAAGCCTCACGATCTCACATCCCTGAGGATCATGACCTGAGACGAAATTAGAGTCTGATGCTTAACCGACTGAACCATGGAGGCACCTGCAAACTGCTTTAACTTTATAATGCTCCTTAAAGATAGCTAAATTTTCAATAAAATTGTAATGGTCCTAAATGTCACAAGGGAACAAAATAATTTAACAATGGCTACCAATCTAGCTCTCAACATCAGAGTTACACTGTAAAAGGTCCTAATTAATATAACCCTTTAGAGGTTATATTCATTCCATGCCTTCCTCATCTGTTACTATTCCCTACTCAAATGCTATTCTTTATTTCTTAAACGAGAGTTCCTATTTCCCAGTCTCTAATACTTCAGTCTATTTATTTAGGGCCCATCATAGATTGGATGCTTTTCTCTTGAAGCTGTACCCACCAGCAACCACCTGTGTAGTTTGAGTCCTAGTGCCTGGTCCTGAACACAGTTCTACTTAAGGTGCCATGCCAGGAACCAGTTCCAGCACACAGAGCTGGAAAGGGCTGAGAAACTGAGAAGAGGTCTAAACCCTGTCAGATGGGGGCTTTCCTTAGGGGTTTATATAATTATATGGGACAGATGCTGGTTCTGATCTTAGCACTCATTCCTGGCTCTGGGACTTTGGTAAATTATTCAATAAACTTAATTTCCTCAAGTTTAAATGAATTATCCCCATCTACCACCTAAATTAGCTGTTATAAGGATTCAAGGAAAATGTTTTCAAAAAGCCCAACACCTGAAACCTATCAGTAAGCTGAAGATTCTACTGTTTCACCCAGATTCCTCATTCTGAGCATTCTCTCCACTTCAAGAAAATGAACAGATACACAAGATTCCTTCACTCCCTATACTAGGAAAAGGTTCTGGATGAGCTTTAAAGATTGATAAGTACTAGGAGAACCAGAAAGAGACAAGAACAATAAAGTACTGCCTTGGAGGAGAGCGCAGAACACCCCAATTTAAGAAAAATTATACTGGAACCTAAGCAAACTATCTTTGTCCTAATCCTGACAAGTCCCTACAAGGAAAACACTTCAGCAAAAGTGACTCACATGTTAAAAACCTGAAAAAAATGCAAGAGTTTGCCTTATTTATTGGAAAAGCTCTGTAGAAAATAAAAACCTGTGAAATCAAAGGACAAAACTTCAACTAGAACATTTATTTACCTAATAAGAACAACTGGAAATAATTCTTGTAAATGTAATGAATGCAGTAAGACTTTCAGTGTCAACAGACACTTTTCACCTCTAATATTTAAGAGATTCCATGAAAGAAACTATAAATATAATCAATGAAGGAAAGCTTCTCCCTCGAGCTCATTTCTTATTCGGCAGCAGAGAATGCACCTCAGATGAAAACCCTAAGCCTTCAAATACCTGTGGAAAATCCCTCCAACCAGAGCTGCTCCTTTACTGGGCGCATAAGAGAAAAAACCCTACCAGTTACTTTTTTACCCATAACCATTACAAAAACAAAGTCAGCGTCTGTCCTGTTCACACATTCTGAAAAGTATGTGGGTCTGGCTAGCATTTCTGGCCCGCAGAATGGTGTTAGGGAACAGGATATTGCTGCGCTATTTTAACAGACAGTCACTGAAATACAAGATTAAAATTCACACAAAATAATTTACATTTATTTGAGCTTTTTTGTTGTTGTTGGTCAGCCAAGAAGTTTCTAATTTCTTTATATAGTCACTTAATCATAATAATAATGTCTGTGGAGCCAACATGGAAACACTTATAACCAGCAGACTTCAATTCAAGACAGAGGACTGCATACTACTTTCTCCCTTAAGATCCCATTCAATTAAAAGGAATTTTAGAAGATTTCATTGAGGGAAGAAATCAGTGAATAACTTTAAATTTCCAGAAGATGAAGAGTAAATTAAAGAACTGACTGATGAAACAGAAGTCAATAAACTGGAATTTACAAAGAGAGCTAAGTGTGGACACAGAATCTTAAGAATTTGGATTCTCATGTTTGTCAGTCTGGTTTTGAATCCTGACTGCCACTCCCTAGCTGTGTACCTTTCTGGGGCTGGCTCTCTAAGCCTCATTATCCTATCTAAAAAAGTAAGGAAAGTAATGATTTGGGGCATTAGCAGAGAGATTAAGTGAGATAATATATATAAAGCTCCCACACAGCCTTTAACAATTAATAGGTGCTATTATTGCTATTATCATTGATCACAATGAACAATGAAGACAATGTTATAAGAAATAAAGTTAAATTCAAGCTAGAGTGCCAAATAGATAATAATTCAAATTTTATACATTTTCGGAGAAGTTCCAGATGACTCCACAGAATTTCTCCCCGAGGGACTCGCTGAAAAAAGTCTTCTTGGTTGAGACTGCATAATTCTCTTCCGGAAATGTTGAGCGTGGTCAAGTCTATATCAGTCATGCTGAATTCCTTCATTACCCAAACCACCCAATGCAGGACTTGGTCCGTAGACCACTGTATAGGATCTAGAGAGAAAAACAGTACCATTAGCCTAGTCCTATCTTAGATATTATATAAATTCACAGTTAATTTGTCAATATACATACACACATATATGGACAAAAATCCAGACAGGTTTTTTTCCCAAGTGAAATAAACTCAAATGAAATAAAAAGATTTTTAATACTCTATTTTCTCTTCAGCTCCTTTTCAATTTTTCAATCTAAATTTTTAATGAATTCACCTGGTTTTACAGCCGTTAGTCTGGATTTTTATCAAGAAAAACAATGTAAAATTACTCTCCAAGGGTCAACTCTAAGAATAAAATATGTGATTATTCTGGAGAATGTTATTCTCTGTGATTATTATTCTCTGTGATTATTCTGGAGTATGTTATCTAAGTTTGAAACATTACTTTTTAGCAGTGTATAATTTGGTGCACTGAAAAAAATAAACTGTAAGGGGTTTCTGAGGAGCTAAACTTATTTCTCAAAATGTGCACAACATAATCCTTTCCTTTTGCTTCTAGTAAAAAGCTGGTGCTCCTGTATTTACCCTTTAGCAGCACTTATAATACAACATGCAAATTGCATGTTTACTCAGCTGTCTTTCCCTGCAACACATTAAGGTCTTAAATACAAGGACTGTATCTTATAAACCACTGTATCTTTAGAATTTACAACAATGCCTCATGCATAGCATAATTTGTTAAATCTATGAAAAGTAAATCCAAAAAGTCATTTTCTTCATCATTTTTTACTATCTAATTGAATTCACAAATAAAAAAGATGGCCAACATGTATACATATTTCATTGTATCCCTGGGACCTAATAGATTATTCTATCCAAATAAATTTAATAAATACTGGCTGACTTAATTTTGGTATAGGTATTTCTGCATGAAAAAGATGATCTATCCAAAGAATATTGGTTACACACCCCTAAGATGCATGCTATTTAATTGGAATAAGTGGGGAGAAAAAAAAACATTTAGGTACTTATCAAGAACCAATCGATAATAAAAAAGGAATCAAACATAAAATAGGATTGATAGCCACATAACTGATTTTTAATTTGATCTTTTCACAAAAATGTGAAAGGGAAGATTCTGAGAAGATGGCAGCAAAGTTTTTTAATGCCTCTGAATGCACACATTAAAAAAACCCACTACAAGCAAGAGAGCAAAACCAAAAATTCATGTACATTTACAATAAAATCAGGTGACAAGATATCCCCATGGAAGCCAAAATACATCCAGGTAAAGACAAAGCAGTAACAGTTACAGACTTTCAGGGCAGCAGTATCTATTCAGAAGAAGGCAAAGGGCGAATGAAGCAAGAGCCATCTGACCATTCTTCATTCTGAGCACAGGAGAACCCAAACACAGCCAAGAAGTTTTCATTGAAAGCAGAATAAGCCAAGCTAATAGGAGGAGCTCAAATAGTTTTCCCCAATCTAACAACAGCTGAGTACAAAGGTCATAGTAAGGCTTAAAAGGGGTTGGAGCAGTGCAGCACCTCTGGGTTTTTCAAACGGAGTCACAGATCACATCCAGGAGAGGGGACCACAGAGAGGAGAAACTGGAGGGAATAGAATCTAAATTGAGTAGCACAGGAACACCAAGTAAAAAGACAGAGAAGGTCCAGATAAAAGTGGGGTAAGGGAACAGACAGGAACCGAGAAAGCAAGTGGTGCTATTTTTTTTTCTTAAGTTTTGTTTATTTAAGTAATCTCTATACCCAATGTGGGGCTTGATCTCATGACCCCGAGGGTCAAGGGTCAAGTGCTCTTCTGACTGAGCCAGCCAGGCACCTCTACTGGCTCTATTTTTTAATACTACTTGAAAATAACAGATGAGAGAGTTTTGGGAGAATAGATCCCAGTAACAAAAGTCTACAAACTGAAGACTGAGACTCTCTGTACTTCCCTTTCCACTTGCAGAATGCAGCATTCACATACATGTCAACCCTAAATCCTTACCCCAACCTTCTACTCCTGTCAGATGTTTGGCCAATTCTTCAGAAAGTTAGATACTCAGGAAAAAGATCTATACATACTGACACTTGAAAAATCTTTTAATGAAATGACTATTACCCCATTTTAACAGTGTCCAGTCAAGAAAACCCCTTTCAGAGCTTCAAACTAGTTAGCTTTCAAGTTATTCACTCTTAAATATGAAAAGATGAACAGGGATAGTCAGATATTTGAGAGACTAAAAACAAACCATTAAACAAAGAAAAATAGAACCCAGAAGCAGAAACAATGCAATAACAAAACAGAATTTTTTTTTTAAGATTTTATTTATTTATTCATGAGAGACAGAGGCAGAGACACAGGCAGAGGGAGAAGCAGGCTCCATGCCGGGAACCCGATGTAGGACTCGATCCTGGGACTCCAGGATCATGACCTGCGCTGAAGGGAGCGCTAAACCGCTGAGCCACCCAACCCAGGCCGCCTGATAAAATTCTCTAGATCAGCAGCTGTCCAACAGAAATACAATGTGGTAATTTTAAAAATTTTCTCACAGTTACACTGAAATAGGTAAAGTTTATTTAAATAATAATGTAATTTCATTTAATGTATCCAAATGTTATTTCAACATGTTCAACATAAAAAACTTAAAAGATTTTACATTCTTTTCTCTTTGTACCAGGTATTTTACACTTACAGCACATCTCAGTTCAGATCAGGCAGGTTTTAAGTGCTCACATGGGGACTAGTAGCTACTGCACTAGGCAGCGCAGGGCTATGAAATGCTACACCATAACCCATAAATCTACAGCATACGAAAAAGTTGCACAATGCCACTAAACCAAGATAAAGACCAAAGATAAAAAGGAAATCCAAACATCTTCCAGAAAGAAAAAAAAGGATATAAAAAGGAACTAGAATCAGAATGCTCCCTGGACATCTCACACTATAATAAAACAGAACAAGGCCATATAAATATTGAGGAAAAATAATATTTCAATTTAATATTCTATACCCAAGCTATCAATCAGAGAGAAGAGAATAAAGACATTTTCAGGTATGCAGTCTCCCCTACCAAAAAAAAAAAAAAAAAAAACCCAAAAAACAAAACACCCCCAAAACAAAAAACTACTTTTATTTTCTAGGTACCCTTTCTAAGGAAAACTGTAAGAAGTAAAGAGAGAATAATGAGTAAATTGGGAAAACAGAACCAAGAAAAAGGGAAATGTAAGATCTGGAAGATAGATCCAGCATTGCAGGAAAGTCAAGGATGTCCTAGGATGACAGCTCTGTGGTAAGTACACTGAATCCAGACATACTTGAGAATCTGGGAAAAACTACTCATAGGCACAAAACAGACTGATGGAAATGGGAGACAATCTTGGTATGTGTAGAAATCTACACAATTGAAAAACTAAGCCAACTGTTAACTTCAGGAAAATTAAAAGTTGTCAAAATGCAGTCACGGTTATATGAGAAATTCTCACAGTACAGAAAAATAACTAATGACTTAAATAAAAGTTACCTAAGAATATTCACAAAATGGGGAAAGATAAGGTTAAGTTTAATTTGCTTGCAGGAGAAAGCCATGTAAGAGAACTAATCTACTGCAACGCAATGTAAGAGAACATCTACTGCAACGATTAAAGAAGTAACTTCCTATTAAGAAGTTAATAATGATTTAAAAAAGCAGTACAGTAGAAAGTAGTTGCAACTGAGGAGCAGGACTGAAGAAAGGAAAACTTTTCATAAGACTTTCTTTCTTTAAACCAGATTTGACAGATACTTAGTGAGAACATACCCACGGACTGGGGGAGAGCTAGTCAGATACAAATCAACTCTACCTGTAATACTTAATTTTTATGTCAATACATAATATCTTAAAATGTTAATACTTAACAATTCTGGAAGCCAGAATCATAAGTATATATCTTTATTTTTAATTATTCAAACTAGAAGTAAAAATAAAAATAAATAAGCACAGTCATCTTTTCAATATTTCTGTTTAATAATGGACAAGAATGACTTTAATCTTACCTAAGTCAGTTTAACATATTCCCACTTGACCAGACTTCTACCTACTACAAATTCATTAATTTGAGTTTCACCTACAGTTTTTAAATGTGAAATAGTTAAAAAAAAAAAAAAAAAAAGCAACAACAACACATAAAAAATATCAGGAAAAATCTCAGTGACAGGACTGTACATATATGAAGGGGTGACTTTAGGCTCCTGTCAAGATAGTAAGTTGATATGTGTAAAATGAATTCAGGGAATTATGAATCAATATTTCAAGGAGATTTAAAGTAGCTATGATCAGTTAGGTCTATTTCAATTTTGCAGAGAATTAAGCAATTTCAAAATGACTACCCTTAGGTGCAGACACAGAAATGAGAAACAACAGGTTCCTAAGAAAACAGCAATCAAATTTCTAAAACTTTCCAGTTGCTAACAATTTCATGACAACAACAAAACAAAAACCAGTGATTTTAAAAAAGTCTTCCTATACCTAAATAAACCTCACATGCTTTAAAAGAGCTTTATTCTAAGTAAATGATACCCCTGGTAGGAACTATGAGTCAGAATTTATAATCTTACTCTCTATAATTCATTTTTATATACTACTCTCCATAAAAGATTCTGCTACTAAAGGGTTCTTGTTGAAAGTAGTACAACTATAAAATAGTATTTCAAATGTTTGTATGCTTCCTTCTTTCCTTCTCACTGCATTTCCCCTCTCTGAGGTGACTCCAAACTCACTAACAATAATGTCAAGCACATCCATGCTAGCTTCTACAAGTCACAAATAAAGAACAATATTGTCAACCACATATTTGAGGAATGACGCTACCTGATTCTTTGAACTGAGCTTACCTTCCTATGCTCCAATTAAAACCTCCTGGCTTCCTTCATCTATCTTTCTCCTGCTAGTGCCAAACCATTTTATCTACAAATACTCAGGTTACCAACAACTCATGAACCTTCAATAATTATTTATTCCCCCAACACTCTTCCCATTTGCCCCCCCTCAAAGGTTAATATTCAGTTTTTTCCACTTCAATAATATCTATTTCCTATAATTCGGTGTCTCTTAACTCTAGTTACTTTTTGGAAATCTACCAATGAACCTCTGATACCCAAATTTAACAGATACCACTCAATTGACATTCTTCTCTTTATCAGCAATATGGCCACTCTTGACCATCTAAAACTTTTTCAGTTTCAGAGACATGATATAAATTCTTATCTTCCTTCTATCTTTTCAGCTATTCCATGTTTCCATTCCTTTTCCTCAACCTGAAATGCTGACAAGATCCAGGCTTTAAAGAGTTCCATTCCATTTAATCTCTCTCCATCAGAGACTGTATATGCTTTTCTAGCTTCAAAACAAACTCAACACAGCAAAGTCCCAGAAAATATCTTTATCTCGTTCCACATCTTGTGTACCTGAAAATACTTTCTGGCTACTTTCAGTTAAAATATGTACTATTACTTCTAAAGGAAGTACTACCAACACTTAATCCTTGAAAAAAATCTTTCCAATATCAGACTTCCCCACCTTCCCCACTTAAGTGCTGGAGGGCACAGCCTAGCTTTCTTATGTACTACTGAAACCCCAGCATTTAATCTGATGCTTGGTGTATGTGGGTCACTAAATATGTAATGAAGATATAACTAATTCTCGTCAATATGATCATTCCCCTAGTCACCCAAACTTGAGAAGTTCCATCAGTCCTTGAATCTCTCCTCTCTACCCTCACGCAACCTATCACTGGTTTCATTCATCTCTTCGCACATAAATTATTGAGTCTAGGCGAACCTAGACCTTTACCACCTAGACACATCTCATCTATAACATGCTCCTATTTTCCCTTCATTCAGTCTCTATCTGTTCCAACGTATGTCACGTACTACTGCTACATCATCTCCCATGGTCACGTCCATCTATCAAAGGCAGTTCTATAATGCTAGAGAGTAACTCCACCAAATCTTCTCGCTTACTCCTGTATACTCACTCCTACGTCTAACTTTTGCATGCACATTTGCTATCTGGACTGTCCTCATCTGCTCAACTGTTTATCTATAATAAACTTTTCCCCAGTGTTCACCAGGCCACTGCAATCCCTTTAAGATTATTCTTTTCTCGGGATGCCTGGGTGGCTCAGCGGTTGAGGGTCTGCCATTGGCCCAGGGTATGATCCTGGGATTGAGTCCCACATCGGACTACTTGCAGAGAGCCTACTTCTCCCTTGGCCTGTGTCTCTGCCTCTCTCTCTCTCTCTGTCTCTTATGAGTAAATGAATAAAAAAAAATCTTTAAAAAAATTCTTTTCTTTTTAAGATTTATTTATTTATTTTAGGGAGGAGGGGCAGAGGGAGAGGGAGAGAAGCAAACTCTGTGCTGAGGCAGGCAGACTGACTTGGGGCTTGATCCCAGAACCCTGAGACATTGACCTGAGCCAGTCAAAAGTCATATGCTCAACTAACTGAGCTACCCAGGTGCCCCTGATCCGTCTGAGATCCTAATAGCACATTCTCTTTATATAAGTTACTGACAGCTTAAAACCATGCTACTTTTTATGGTAAATATTTCTTTTTATTTATTTTCTCTCTCTTCAATTACACTGAACACTCTAAAGACAGTATTTTTTTTTTAATTTGTCTTCTTAGCACCTGAGATAGTATTTGTTCAAAGGGGATAAAAGGAGAGATACAGAAAATCAATATTCTTTCTAAAAAAAAAAATCTACATTGAAAAGAGATTATAACTTAATGACTCTAGTGTCTTCTATGTCAAGCTTAATTCTTATTGTTCTACTTAACATGTAATTAAGTATTTTATTACCATAAGGTATCCCAAGACGTTCCTGCTCTTTCCTATAACCTTCCAGAGCGGCAGCCCATCTTGTCACTTGTTCTGAGGTTTCATCTGAAATAGTTGTAATGTGTTTTGTGCCATCGAGAGTTATTACTTGAGCTTCCTCAACAAGATGTGCTTCAGCTTCAGCATGGTGGGCATCCGGATCGATGACAACTTCAACTGTTTCCGCAGGTTTTACAATTTCAAGGATGTTTAGCTTAGGCTCAATTCCTTAAGAGTGGGATAAAAAAAAGTAAATATACATGAAAACAAAAAAGCCACTAAAAAATAAAATTTAGCTTAGTTTATATGTTCTCAAAAGGTAGAGCAAATGTTCTCTTTTAGACATAAATACAATTATTCACTAGAATTTCAGTAGATGACAGTATGTGTTAATATTAATTTCCTGATTTTGATAATTGTAATGTAGTCATAAAAAAAGAATTACTTGTTTTTAGAAGACACATACACTGATGCATTTAGGGACAGAAGGAAATCATGTCTGCAACTTATTCTTAAAAATAATGCGGGGATTGGTGGATGGAAATAAAGCAAATGTAATAAAAGTTAACATTTGGAGAATCTAGGTAAAGGACATTCAGGAATTTTTTTACTACTCTTGCAACTTTTCTGTACATCTGAAATAATATAGAAGACACCACCACCATACCCAATTACATATAAACATTTATTAGAAAAAAAGTACCAGTATGGATTAGAATATAAAAGCCAGACCAGCGAGAATATAAATGAGTGGTTACCCACCTGTAGAATTTTTAAAAAGTCCTTCTAAGCAAATTAAAATAATTTACTGGCTGTTTTTCTTTTCAAAGGTCAAAGTACATGTTTTAAAAATGAATAGGCACTAAGTTTGTTAGATTAAATTCACATTACTAACTTCTGATTTCCCTTTTCAATTGAATGAATCAACAACCCCAAATTCTTAAGACGGTCACAACAGAATAACTAGCCCTGTATATAATCATCTCGATACTTCCACTAAAATGACAGCTCTAAGAAACTAGCATATTAGCTAATAGCTATTGTTTGGTCACTGATTCTGTTATATAATCTGTATCAAATTTAATCAAAGTGTATTTGAAAGAAAAAAATAAAACTTCCTCTCTGAAAGCCAACTCCATAATAAAATGTATTGCTATCATTTATTACATGGTATAAAGATAAATCACTTTTTTCAAATACACCTATAACGTTTGAAAAAATTTTTTTCTAAGTTTTATTCTGACTCCCCACTCAAATTTCATCAAGTCAGCTCTTCCTAAATACACCTGCACTAAGAGGTCACTAGGCTTTTAAAGATAAAACAAAGAATTTCTTTCTTATTGCCAATGATAGTCAGTATTGGGGAAACTGTAGATCAGGAGGGGATAACTACCATTCTTTTTTCTAAGATATAATTTGTGAAATCCCATTATAAGCAATATGATATGTCCAAACATTAAAATTGGTCTAAAACTCTGGTCAGAATTCCTAACCAGGTACATTTTTAAAGACTAAAATTTAGCCTATGAAAAATAGTTTCTTAATTTTCTAACTTTTGTACTTACACAAGATTAGTAAAATACTGTGATGGACAGGGCTGGCTGACTGAGTCACTCAATATTTTTTGCAAATTCCACTCTCCTGTGCTAAACTGTAGGGACTACATTTCCTTGTGGCGAGGGTTCCAGTCGTGATTCTGGCTCTAGAATCACTGGCATAAGCCTTCTGTCTGGTAAGGAGTTAAGGGACAAGCAGGCACCTCACACCCATGTTTTGGCTAGTGTGGATGACTGTGAAGGCAGCATGGTTCTAAGCTCACAGCTATAGTGATGGCTTTCAGATCTGGTATCTTCCAGATCATGGAAGGGCAGCAGCTTCTTTGGCAATCCAGTTCTGCAGTGTTGCTAAGGTGTTCTGAGAAAGTCAACCAGAACCCATTCTTCCAGTTCTCTTTACCTTACAATATATCCTTCCCTGAGAAAAATAGGTAGAATATGTCATACAAAAAAAAAAAAAAAAAAAAAAAGAATATGTTATACTATCTCTGCTTCACCCTGACAGATATAATTAAACCAAAAGCATGAATATTTGGCTACAAAATCACATTAAGTAATTTGGACAACCATCCAAAATACCCAAAACTTGTAAAACTGAGTTCTCCCATATTTAAAAAAAATGTGACTTAAGACTTTTAAGTAGTTATAAAAGTAGCTTACCTTGGTAAGAAATTACCTGTACACTAAGTTGTACAGTTCCATCTGTCTTTACTCCTTGGTCAAATAAACTTCGTTCTGGATCCAGCTAAACATGAGAAAATAATTAAGATTACTTTGGTTCAGTCATCAGGTTTAATATAAACGGATGTACCAAACAGGACTTTAATTACTGAGGCATACTAACAAAATTATAAGAACACATCTAATTATCCAAGTTGCCATATCATGTAATTCTTTGCCAAAATTAAACATATTTTAACCGTTATGGTAGTAATTAAGGACAACATAAATTAACCAAATTTATTTGAGGTGGTGGTCTTCTCCAGCTCTGGAGTCTAGTTTAGGATTTTAAGTAATGCCAAAAGGCAACTGATTATCCTGTAAGTATATTTTAAGCAGAAGATAATTTAATTTATCTGTCATGAATAAGCAAGGATGTTTAATTAACAGGGAGATTTATATGAATCTATTAACATAATTTTTGCCATGTCCCCATTATAACCAATGCCACACATTTAAGATCCAGGTTAACTCTAAACTTCTTGTAATGAAGTTAATAAAGTTAAAGGATTTATGACCTTACTATCTGATCTAGCTTTAATATCTTCAATCATAATTCTATACCCTTTCAGTATTAGTGCTTTTATCCATCTTACCTCCTTACAGTGAATGCACTTCACACAATGGCAACCTGATGATAAAAAGTAACTCAGACTTCCAGACACTGTCATCATTTTAAAAGTAGACCTGTACTGCAATTATCTTGAATAATGTATATATCTGTGTGTCTGCATTCCATGCAGCTGGAGGTACAAAGCTCTTCCCACTCCCATTCCCAAGAATTCAGTCAATACTGTAGTCATGGTACAAATATGTTTTCTAATATCAAAAAAGCCATAAACAACCTAAAATCCTAAATGATTTTAAGTCTAACACAAACAGGGATAAGACAAACTGTGTAATCCTGCAGAAAGACATGGCAGTTTTAATCCTTAAAAGAAGTCTCTGCCTAATGCTTGGTTAAGAACTCTCCTAATATCAAGATTTATTGGGGTGTCTGGATGGCTCAATCATTGGGTATCTGCCTTCGGCTCAGGTAATGATCCCAGGGTCCTGGGATAAAGCCCCATGTTGGGCTCTCTGCTCAGTGTGGCGCCTGCTTATCCCTCTGTCCCTGTCCCCACTCGTACTTGTGCTTGTGCTCTCTCTCACGAACAATCTCTCTTTCAAATAAATAAATAAAATATTAAAAAAAAAAAAAACCTGGTTTCTCCTCTCCACAGTACACACTGGTATGATCTACTAGAAGCTACAGCATGTGGAACTCTGAACATGAACTCTCAGGTAGTAATGAATATACCAGCTAGTGCACATACTCCTCAAATTAGCACAACCCTGCTACTTTCCATTGGCTTTCCAGTCAGCATTAATCTGAAAATACAGAAGCTTCACCACAAGCAGCAAGCATTCTGACTCCAGGTGCATGTGGTTAGTTGACATGAAGAAGAGAAACTGCTAATCTCACATTCTTTATGAGGAGAGGAAGGGAGACAGGAAGGAATGCAAAATGCCTTAGGTCCTAGGCTAGCTTGGAATTCCATGATACAATGAATTATGTGAATTTCCATTTATGTAACTAAATGTTTATGGAGAACTTATGATGTGTTGGGTACTTTGCAAGTAATACTTTCATTTTGGGTAGAGCAAGTATGCTAAGAAAGGCAACAGAAGTTAGAGCTGAAAGGCAAAAAGAAGAGATCAAGTCCAAATTTCCCTTCTTTACATATGAGACTATCAGGTGAAGCCCAGGGATTCTGAGTTAAGTTTCTTAAAAGTTTGCCTCAAACGAGTGAAACTTTGAAGTCACACAGGCCTAGGTTCAAATTCCCAAGTACCTCTTTATAGCTATGCATTGGGCAAATTATTTAACTCCTTTAAATCTGTTTCTACATCTGCAGAAAGTAATTAAGAATATGCTGATTTCAAAGACTAATGTGAATATGAAATGAAATAAATGTAAAAATGTTCTGCAATTATTTATTCATTCAGGATAAACTGCTCAGGCAGCTCCAGTTAACCAATTTGTCATGGCTGCCTTAGATACCAATCTACAGAAGTTATTTCTCTAATTCCCTGGTTTTGGAACATTTGAGTTATTTTCAGTTTCAGCACAACCATACAATTAACAGCTCAGATGTACAACTTTGCTTACCGAGGTGACGATTTCTGTAAGAATAATTTATTGAGGTGAACTTCTAGGTATTTCACATTTAATATTAATACACTAAATACCTTCCAAAAAAGATTAATTTATTCTCTCCCTGAGAGAAAAGCTTTAAATCCTAAAATTATAATATTAGACCCACATACATTCTCTAATTCTAGAACATCCTCGCCTGCACCACACCCAACATTACTAGACTTACTGAAAAGATAAATGCATGGTTGAGTGGCAACTGAAACACACAAATTTCATTAAAACATTTCAATTTATTCTACATCAAAATCCTATTTGAAAATAATAGATATATGATGATTTGAATTTTTTTTAAAAAAAGGCAAAAAGTCCTACAACATATGGAATAGCCATATGACAAGACAGGCAAAGGGAGAAGTAAAGAGTAAGATAAACCAAACAATTCAAAAGAGGATACACTATGTATTTGTATAAATTAGCATAAAACAGTATAAAACTCTAACACTTATATGTTCAAGGAAGGTCTAGAGAAACTATCTGAGTAATCCTAAGTTACAACCCTTTATACATGAAAACATTACTTTTCTTCAGAGAATACCAAAAATAAAACAGGACTATGAATATGCTGTAAACATCATATATTATTAAAATACTACCACAGGTAAAATCCTACAGCAATAAACTCCCAAGGAATATAAACGCTGGTGTTTAATTTCTTATCCAAAATTCATTACTAGAGCAAATAAAAATGGAAGGGAATGTAAAAATCATTTAGTCAACTTTTCTCCTTTTAAAGATGAGGAAATTAATACACAAGAAGCTAAAACCTAGTTAGAAACAGAGTATGAGGAGGACACACTTCATCCAGGTTCCAAGGTCAGTATGTTTCTCATTACTTTATGTTTAGGCACTGATTCACACTTATTTAAACTTATTTCATATTTGTTAAAGTAGAAAGCAAATGTTTGATTTAGTACTCAAGATTTTTTTTTCTTAAAGCAGGCTACACACCCAATATGGAGCTGGATGTGGGGCTTGAACTTGTGATGCTAAGCTCAAGATTCAGATGCTTAGCTCACTGAGTCACCCAGGTGCCGGTAATACTCAATCTTTTAAATATAATTTTAAATAGAGGAAATTTTACTGCAAGAACTTTTATTTTTAAATGCTTAAATATTGTAATACAGGTCTAATTTAGTTATAAAGACTACAGCTATAAAGGTAAAAGGCTAACAAAAAATATTTCAGGGTGCCTGGCTGGCTCCGTTGGTAGAGCATGTGACTCTTGCCCGGGGGTTGTAAGTTTGAGCCTTACATTGGGTATAGAGATTACCTAAAAAATAAAATCTTAAAAAAAAAAATTTCTAAGGCAGACTTAAATGCTGAAATATAAATCTCCAAAGAAAAAAATATTACCTGGATATCTTGCAGGCAAATTTCATGAGCATCCAAAGAACACTGTAGTCTTGGTTCTAGCAGTTTCTTTAAATTGCCTATTGGCTCATTGATGTCTATAGCCTGGCTTACACATTCAGCTGGGGTGTAGGTTTGTTCAACAATACTAAATGTTAAAGGACATAATAGTTAATTATTTGTACCTTGGACATTAAAGTAACAATATGCTGAAACCAAAATTCAATATACATTTCTGGTCTTTGAAACTCATTTCTGCATAGACACCATTCATAGTGGTAGGCCTAACACCAACTGGTATTGCCAAACCGAACACTACATTGCAGAGAAATGCAAGCTTGAAATTTAAAGCACCCTTACAAATAGATCTATATATATATATATATATATATATATATATATATACATAAATATACACATATATATATACATACATAAATATACACACGTTTATATATGCCTATCAATATGTATACATACATACACACACATTTATATATGCCTATCAATAATGCATATACAATATTTAAAGGGAAATGTAAATGATACATTTTCAAGTTATTTTTAAAAATTTTAGGCCCAGAATGGAATATACAAATCTCCTCAAAATTTGTATACCATCTCTACTAATCAATTTCCTTTCCCGACACAAATAATGAGGTATGAAAGTAAGTTATATAAAATACTTACAATTTAATATAATCTGAGAACTACTGGTTATAATCAATACAGTTCAACATTAAAAAAAATCATATTCCTGCTTTGAAACTCTCAGAGACTCTTTTGTATTGTTATTTCATACTTTGAATTCTATGAAATCATAAATTCCTTAAGCGTAAAATCTTTGGCAAATAATTTTACATATTTTTTTCAAATCCTTATACGGAGTCAAAGAGAAGACAGACACCAAATAGTATCTGCTAAATTGGTGAATCTGGAATTCAATTAAGATTCACAGCACGTTTACTTTTAATATGATTTAAATCTCATTTGTAGTCAAAAAACAGCATTGTGTCTTTAAAAATTTGTCAAGTTCCGTTTTCACATAAATTCCAAATATAATGCGATATATGTGAAATTCAATAAATGTATATAGCCTAAATTTTTTCTAATACTTTAAAAGTTTATAATAGACCATTCATGATTAAAAACAAAGATTAGGGCAGCCCAAGTGGTTCAGTGGGTTTAGCGCCGCCTTTGGCCCGGGGCGTGATCCTGGAGACCTGGGATTGAGTCCCACTTCACACTCCCTGCATGGAGCCTGCTTCTCCCTCTGCCTGTGTCTTTGCCTGCCTCTCTCTCTCTGATGAATAAATAAATAAAATCTTAAAAAAAATAAAATAAAAACAAAGATTTTTAAATAATAGTAAATTGTTACTATTATTTTTGTTACGGTAAAATAATTGGGTATTTCAGTTAAGCATTTCTACCAAATTCTTTAGCTATAGCCCAATAGGTTATAATTTGTTTTTTTTTCTGTAACAATCATTTTTTTTTTTCGTAAAGATTTTATTTATTGGTTCATGAAAGAGAGAGAGAGAGAGAGAGAGAGAGGGACAGAGGCAGAGGGAGAAGCAGGCTCCATGCAGGGAGCCTGACACGGGACTCGATCCCAGGTCTCCAGGATCACGCCCTGGGCTGAAGGCGGTGCTAAACCGCTGAGCCATGGGCTGCCCCTGTAACAATCATTCTTTAAAAGAAATGTCTTTTGAAGATAGATCTGTAAAAACTTACTTTATGTGAGCTCAACAGTTAAAAAACTTTTATTTTGTTGCCACTATTTAAACCTTGGGCAACTTCATGCAAAAATCTGAATTTCTCATGAAAAAGCAGATGATCTCCTATCACTGGCCCTAAATTCCTGACCATCTATGTAGTACAGCTTCGTAACGACAACTGCTTCTTTACAGCTATTCCCAAGGTCAACATAGTAACTATCAATTTCTTTTATGAGACATCTGCAAAGATTTTTTTGTAGAGGGCCAAAGAGCAAACACCTTAGGTTATGTGGGCCATTTGTGTGTGTATACATAAAAATAAATATATGCACATATGTATGTATAAACACATATCCACACGTACATGTATGTATCCAATAGTTGGGAGGAGAAAATAGCATACTCAAATATGTTGAAAAGCTCTATTAAAAATTTAAGGTTTTAAATCTCAGCTCCACTCAACACTTAGCAGTCCTGTCAATCTTAGTAATTTTGTCTATTCAACACAGAGAAGTTCTAGACCTTCACCATTCCATAGAAGTCCTCTAACTACTCTTTAGTTCCTTTTACTTTCAACATATTATCTCATCTCCTGACTTATAGAGAAATGTAGGGACCCTTAGCCATCATCTTCCTCAAACTCTTCTTGACTCTCAAATCTCTATTTTGACCCAGACTGTGTCCCTGGATTCTGAACTCATTACCCCTGTTCTACCTCCTTAATGGAGTAATATTCCATTACTATTCCAAAAACTAACACCTTTCACTGCAGTATATACTTAGTACCGTGCACATAACGATCCATATACCTGTATGTCTCCTCAAATTCAACATGGCCTCTACAATAGCAGGCCACATTGTATTTGTCTCACTGTGGTACTCATTCATATACTCCCGACAGTTCCTAGTTTATAGCAGTTAACTTATAGATGTCTATTACATTATTTCAGGTTATGAATTAAACTCTTTCTGGAATAAAAATAACCAACATTGAGGAAAGAACAAATAATCAAAGAGTGCCCTAGGGGAAAGAAACTAGTACAATCACTTGTTTCATCACTATTACTACCATTAGTTTAAAACTGTCTTTCCCTCCCAGCTACAAAGCAATTAAGTCAAAGGTAAAAAAGCAATACATTATCCCCCAAAATGCTGAGGTGAGTTACAAAAAAAAAGGGGGGGGGGGAGTGTCTCCTGAAAACTATGGCCTGATTCTTAGTTTTAAGTAGATACACTGATAATTATAAAAAGTAGTAAATTCAGAAAAAAACCAACCTTTCTTCTGTGCACTCTGGTTTCTCTGTCCCATCAATCTCAATTTCTATCAGCTCCTCTGCTTCTCTTTTAGTCATGGTTGGAGTATTTCAAAAGCTCAGTCCTGCAAAGAGTTAAAACTTGACATTTTGAAATGATCTCCATAAAAGAAATGCTATATAAAAAGCAGAAATCCAATTTAAATAAAAGCAGAAGAGGAAGTGATCTTCACATATAAAAGAAAATCCACAAATGAGATTTATATGAACCTGACATGACTTCATCGTTCCACGGTTATTTACTGGGATGTTTCTTGGCCCAAACTTAGTCTATATGCTATTTCAAGTTACTTCAAAATTAAGTGAAAGGTATGTCACTATTATACAGCATCTCGGTCTTAATAATGGATTCAAACCTGCACCTTAAAAATTAACATGGAGACAAATTATAGTTGTTCAGCTAAAAGCTGTACTTTAGTAGCAAAATATACTAAGCATTGTAATGATAGTGACAGAAATTAATCATAGCCAGTATTTGTGTTATAAATGGCATCTTATAAAGGCCAGTACAATATTCTAAAACAGCAAAATAAAGTAACGAATCATTACAGATATGCACAATATTGCCAATTATATATTAGAATTTTTTTATTTTTTGGATGTGGTTTTATGTATTTTAAACCACTGATTTTTGATTCTCCTATGTAAAATTACCTGCTGCTTTAAACTACCATTAATACAAAATCATTGTAATTTTTAAAGTGCTAAGTAATGCAAAAAATAGCTGTGTATATTTGCATTTCTTTGTGGCCATTTCTGAGGTCTTCATGCTTTTAAGTTCCAGGTTGTTATTTCTCACTGTCGCCAATGAAATTGTCTTTGGACTCCATATGTACAGTCTCAGTCCAGAGCAGAATTTTCTAAGTTTACTATTACATCTAAGAAGGCACTTTTACGTGCTTCTGACTCTTTGACTTATAAGGACATTATCCTCTAAATAAATCTGGTATTGTATTCTATTATAATCAAAGGAGTCTCCCACTTACAAGATTTGATGAAATGAAGACTTCAGATATCCATTCTAATAATTAATAATAATAATATTTACTGAGCACCTAGCACAAGCATTAAAATGCTTTATAATCTTTACAACAGAACTATCTTATTTTGAGTCCACTCTCATATGAAAACTATCCAGAGGCTAAGTGAGGCTTGGCTGCACACGGCTCCGTGTTACACTTTAGGTGCAACAACCTAAGTACACATTCTAGGTGAGGCTGAACCACAGTTTATTCAAAGATGGGCTCTATATCGCAAACACAACACGAGTGCAAGAACCGCCACAGTCTCTAACCTGGGATGCTGCCACAGTCCCAGCTAACAGGTTTCCCTGTTGCTGTGCCGTTGTCCCCACTAGGGTCCATTCCCAGTCAATACAACAGCCAGCGCAATCCTTTTGAAAACTGAAGTCACAGCATAGCGCTCCTTTGACTAAGATCAGTTACCGTAAAACCTAAAGACTTTGTGGTGGCCAGCAAGGCTCTACAAGGTCTACCTCCATCCCCACCCCTCTAACTACTGCCTCTGGCTCCTACACTAGTGTCCTTGTTTGTCCTTGTATGTTCCTGCCCTCCAGCCTTTCTTTGCTCTTCCTAGCGGGTCTGCCTGGCATCTACTTCCCGCCAGCTGTCCTCCTGGCTACATACCTCACCTCTTTGATGTCTGCTCAAATCTCCTTTCCCCAATGAGGTATACCCTTACCACCCCATTTAATTCTGTAACTAGCCTCCTCTTTACCCTTTTATTCTATCTTCTTGTCCACAGCACCTGTCCATTTAACATACTTTATCAATAATTTCTGTATTCTCTTTCTCCATTTTATTATCATCAAAGCACAAAGACCAAAATTGCTCAAGAGTGACTTCAGGAACTTAAATTAGTCTAGATTAGGGACTTTGCCAGCTTCCCAAAATAGGAGGAGCTCTGCCGGGTCTCAATTTCTCAAGAACCAAAGTCTCTGGAAGACACAAGAACCCAAAGCCTGTGAATATGCGAAGTTACGTGGCAAAGGGGAGTTAGGATTACCAGTTCATCTTAAAATACAGATTATCCAGGATTACCTAATTGGATCTAACAAAATCACAAGAGTCCTTAAAAATGAAAGAGGGAATCTGTGGAGATCCAAAGTGATTCAAAGCAAGAAAAACACAACTGGTCTGCTGTGACTGGTTTGGAAGACAGAGGGAAGGAGTCACAAGCCAAAAACACAAAAAGCCTCTAAAAGCTGAAAAATGAAACAAATTCTCCCCTAGAACCTTTAGAAGAACCACAGTTCTGTTAACATCTGATTTCATCCCAGAAAGATCCATTTCAGACTTGATTTCCAGAACTATATATAATTAATTGATAGTTTATTTAAGCCACTAAATGTAATTTGTCACACAGTAGTACTAGAAAACTATCTTCTTTCCCACTTTAGAAGGGCTATAACTCTCCTTAGGTCCCACCATCTCCAGCAGTTGAGAAGCGGGTTTTCTGACAATTTAGTCTCTAAATATCTGGCACTGAAATCTAGGCTAATAAAATCTAGGCTAGTCTGATTCCCCCCCCCCCCCGCCCCCCGCCCCTTATCGACATTGCTCTCACACCTGCCCTATAAAAAGGAAGAACAATAGGGGGATGGGGTTCTCCATGTGAGTTGATACACAACATGCACATCCAGCAGACTGCCTAGGCCCCAGCCGACTTTTGTTCAGGATGATGAAAGGATTAAGGACTTTTCTTGTTGACTGTGGACTAATTAAGTCTTCCCTTTCCCCAGTAAAACCTATCCTTTAATTGATGCTATACATAAAATGGTGGATTTCATTCCGAGCACTATAGCAAAACAAGTAATGACCCAGTAGGGACCTACTTACAGGACAACTTAAGCTCCACAAGAGCAAGGATATTTGTTTATAGATGTATACAAAGTACTTGGAATGGTGCCTCATCCTTAATAGCCATTCCATTAATATGTGTTGAAAAGATAAAAGCTGTAAGGACTATTATACATCAGATAAAATTGGCTCCAGATGCCTTCAAGGCTTAAACATAAAGTAAAACTATAAAGCTAATAAAAGAAAATGGTGGAGATTTTTTTGCAGTCTAAGGACAGAAAAAGATTTCTTAAAATTCCAAACATATAAACCATAAGGACAAATACTGATGGGTTTCATTACATAAAAATTAAGATTTCTGTTCAATAGACAGGCTACAGAGTGGGGAAAATATATTTCCAATATTCAAAAATAACAGGGACTAATAATTGGAATGTAGACAAAGAGTTCCTACTATAAGTTGATAACCTCAAAAAAAGGACAAATTAGAAAAATAAAGCATAGGAAAAGGAAATTCACATGAAAGCAAAGCAAAACAGCTAAGGATACGAAGAAATGCTCAAATTCACATCATCCCCCAAAATGCAATTTAAAACAAAGAACTCTGTACACCGTGTGTGTTGGTGTGTACAAGGCAAAAATTAGAAATCTGACTACCAGAATGTTAGTAGGGATGTGAGAATGTAAAAATCCTCTGCTGCTAGTGATGAGGTATGGACAGGTGTAGCTATTTTGGAGAATAATCTAGCAGCATTTGTTCAAGTATGCTTGTATTTATGACCCAGCAATACTCTCCTTAGATAAGCATTAGACATTCTCACACTGATAATAGGATGTTCAGGACAGTTTTGTTGGTGATAGGTGGAAGTTGAAGCCAATAAGGGTATCCATGGTTAAGAAAGCACCACATGCTAGAAAACTTTATTAGAAGGTAGAAATAAAATAATGTATACACACACAATCATAAAAACCGATCTGTATTAGAAAAAGTGAGAAACAGAGTAAGGTTTATAGCAGAACACTTAAAAAGATCACTTATGGGGCACTGGGATGGCTCAATTGGTTGGGTAGCTGGCTCTTGGTTTCGGATCAGGTCATGATCTCAGGGTCCTGGGATCAAGTCCCACAGCGGGATCTAGCTGAGAGGGGTGTCAGCCTGTGGATTCTCTCTCCTCCCTCTGTTCCTCCCCAATCCTCACTGTCTCTCTCTAAAGTAAATTAATAAATCTTTAAAAAAAATCACTTCAGTTTTATTTTTAGGGCTTACACTCATCATCTACTCTTATCTTCATTACTTATTATTTTTTAAAATTATTATCTACTTTTATCTTCATTATTTTTTTAATTAAATAAGCTCCACACTCAACCTGGGGCTTGAACTCATGACCCTCAGATCAAGAGTTGCATGCTCTACTAAGCCAGCCATGTGCCCCCTCATAGCCAATTAAAAAAAAAAAAAAGAAAAAGAAAAACAGAAAGCAAGTGCAATTTCTGGGAATTATGGAAAAATAGAAATGAAAAAGTAACCAGAAGCTGAGAAACAGCCCTAAAGGCTTCTTAGCAGGGATAATGGTAGATCGACTTAAACACAAGCATTCAAACAGGGAGTTGTTGAAAAGATATCCTGTGATCTTACGAAAAAGTTACAGATTAGTTGCCCACAAAGTACCAAATAAAGTAAAAAAAAAAATGAGCCTTACATACTTGGGGGGTGGGGGGGAATCACGTTACTCATTGATCTCCTTTTCTCTTCCTCTAAATCTAGAGAAGCAGTGGAGAGGTTTGGGAAATTATTCAAATCTTTGATACCAGCGCTTGAACGAGTCTTAGCTCTTTTTCTGGAACCAATTCTCCAGAATTCTATGTCAATTCCTAAGAAAATGGAGAAGAGAACATTACTTGGAGCCTCTTCACCTAAGGACTGCCACCGGATGCCCTGGTTTCTCCTAGATGAGATCTAGCCTGGGGTTCAGAGCACTTCTCAAAATAGATACAAATTAACTAAAAATTCCTAGAAAGGCTAGTTTTCTTTAAAAGAGTTATGTTGATAACATTCTCTTTTGGAGCCACAGATAAATGTGAGGACTGCATTTCTTCATTGCGGTGCATTATTAGTTTACAGATGTTAGGGCCATTTTGCCCACTGAAGGAAAATAAAGAATACATAAATGTAAGTAGCATAGTACAGGAGTACCCGGAGGACCGACGACGCATTTTCCCCAAGCTAACAAATACTTTTAAATACTGGAAGAAATGAAAAGGCGTTTTTGATTTTTTTTTAAAATAAAGCCAACAGGTAAAGCCAGGGTGAGAAAGGGTAAAACACTTGGCGACCACCTCCCTCACCGCCGACTGTTGGAGGGTCTTTACTGTGTGATTTGTTTTCCAGGAATCTAGTAGACTTGGAAGTTGGAGAGAGACTAGACTCAACAGCTTTAATTTAGTATTCAGCCTCCCCATGGTGCCATAACTCACCTCAATTAAACATCTAACTCCTTATCTTGCTACTCCACGCCTCTATCCTTTATGGCACGTACATCGGCAGTCCAGGTGAAACTGCCTTAAGCCCACCTAGTGTCAGAGTATGTCTTTAAAAAGAAAATAAATAAATAAATAAATAAAGCTCGGAAAACCCAGATCAAGACCCCAAGAGGGCCAGGTCATTTCCCTAAAGTGGCTCCTGGAGAGTCGCCTCATTTCTTCTTAGGCTCGAGACAACACAGCTCCCAGGACTGTCATCGCTGCCCGGCCCTCGGCTCCCTCGGCTCCCTCGGCTCCCTTGGCTCCCGGGGGACCTCTCTAAAGCTCAGCTCCTCCCACGCGTCAGACCCGGCTTCGCTGCCGGTGGAATTTGTCAGTGGAAACTCTTTAGGAAGCGGACACTCCTCCCGAATCGCTACTCATCACCTCGCGAGGCAGTGCCAGGCACCGTTCTCCCGGCTGGGAACCCACACAAACCAGGGTCCCCAAGCGCACTGCCAACACGCACAAACGGCTTCTCTTCCAGGACGCAGAGTGCCAAAGACGCTGGCGAGCTGCGCCAACCCGTCGTCCTCCCTCCCCTTCTTAGACGTGCCTAGGCGAGCTCCGCACCGGCACCCTGTGCGTCCGCCAGCGGCCTCGGTGCAACTGTGGGGCAGTTCTAGAAAGGCCGCCGGCGGGGAGGGGAGGAGGGGAGGGGAGGGGAGGGCGCAGCGCTGAGCTGAGCTGGCGAGGACACCGGCTCGGCACCTCCCTCGGACACCCCGGCGGCGCCAGGCTCCGGCCCCACCGCGGCGACGGCCGGGGCAGGCCGGGCGGCAGCCGAGAGCGCCTCGGGCGGCCCGGCCCGGGGGCGCGCGGCTTCCCAGGGGCCCGCGCCGCGCGCCCCTCCCCTCCGCTCCCCGCACGGCCTCCCCCGCCCCTCCCCACCCGGCTCCCTCAAGTCTCCACGAACGGAAATGGGAGTCACAGCGCCGGGGACCAGCGGAAACAAAACACAGAGGCGGCCGCGGGGGGGCCGCTGCGGGTGAGGAGGCCCCGGAACGAGGCCGGCCCGCGCGGGCCCGCGCTCCCTTCCACCCCCGCGGCCGCACTCACCCGCTCCGGAATCCGCCCCGTCGCCCCCACCCGCGCTCCAGAGCCGGCTGAGAACAGCAGGGGCGCGGGCTCCACGCGCAGCGTCTCCCTGAGTGAGACCCGCGGCTCCCGCGACCCGAAGTGTGAGGCCCCTGGGCCCTTCCCGCGGAATCGGCGCTGAGAAACTCCAACCCCCCTCCCGCCTCCCAGGCACCCCCGGGTCCGGGACTACAACTCCCAGCAGGTTGCGCGAAGCGAACGCCTGAGGCAACGGAGGCTCGCGAGGCACAAGAGAGCCCAACGCCCCCACTCCGCTTTGTTTTACACTCTCACTTTCGGGGCATACTAATTCCTAAAGCCTCAACAACCCCAAAGAACAGGATGCTGAGTTGGGTCTGGGAGGATTTTTAACTAGGGAACAGGCCGATCAAAGTGCGCATGCGTGCAAAAGAAGGCTTCCAGGAGGTAAAAGACAGCAGGTCAAATTAGGCGAAGGAAAGATGGCGGAGGCTTCGCCGAGGGACCCGGAAGCACTTACCCTCCACTTCCTCCTCCTGTTTGGCTTCTGTCTCACCTAGAGCCGTCCGGTCGCAGACCGCCTCCGAGACGTTTCCTGTCCGGTGAGTGTCGACCGACTGAAACGGCGGCCCATAATGCATAGCGATGGCGGGTAGGCGGGTGGGGGCGGAGCCAGGGCCGGAAGTAGAACGGTGGCGGCCGTGGAGACTCCGGCGGCTCGGCGCGGAGTGCAAGGTGACTGGGGGGGGGTGGCTCGACCGGCTTGGCCTCTCGGGACTCGGATTCTGGGTTTCTTGCCGCGGCCTGGGCTGTCCGGTGCCGCCGTCCGTCCGGAGACGGGAGCAGCCCTGTGCCCCGGGCACCTTCACCGCCCGGCCCGGGGTCGCTGTTGACCTCGCCGCGTTTGGGCCGTGAAGTGTGCGGCTGACTCCGTATTCAGGCCCGGGGTTCCCTGCTCTGAGGGCGAAGCGGGGCGGCCCGGGGGGCAGGGAGGGAGGGAGGCAGGGAGGGAGGGAGGGGGGCCTGGGCCCGCGGCCCCGCTGCGGCCGCCCAAGGTCATTCCCTCAGGGAGGTCTGCAGCCCGGGCCTGCCTTGGGGCGCGCGGGACCGTCTGCCCCACTGTTGAAAGCAGAATGTGCCCCGTAAGAGGGAGGCGGCTGATGGTGATGGTGATCTTTAACAGTTTGCACCCCGCCTGCAAAGACTGATAGTGGGGATCCCCGGGCGGCTCGGCGGCTCAGCGCCTGCCTTTGCCCCGGGGCGTGATCCTGCAGGGAGCCTGCTCCTCCCTCGGCCTGTGTCTCTGCCTCTCTCTCTCTCTCTCTCTCTCTCTCTCTCTGCGTGTCTCTCATGAATAAATAAATGCAATCTTAAAAAAAAAATACGGATAGTGCTAAAACGTGGTCAGGCGGCTTTGCTTTGCACGCCCCCTGTCCAGCACGGTCGTCCGTCTCAACCCCAAGAAACGAGATGCCGACTGGGGGCGAAGGGGGTGCTTGAGTAGGGGTGAGGCCAGAGGTCGCAGGCGGGACCAAACAAGGCTGCCAGGAGGGAGAAAGAGAGCGGGTCGGTTAGGCGGGTTGTGGGTGGACCTTAGGGGTGTGCGCGGAAGAGGCGGGGGAGGGACTAACCCGTGGCCAGCCCAGCCCCTCTTTTCTGTGCGCGTCTCTCCGCCTTCCTGCTGCTGCCTGCCCCAGCCTGTGTCCCATCCTGTCACCTGTCACCGGTTCCCGCGGCACCCCATAGCGCCCGAGTAGAGAATCTATCCGACCCGGTATTTCACGCCCAGTAAAAATAGTGAGATCGCGCGCTCATTATTTTTCTAGACAGGTTGAGCTTGAGGGCCCCATAGGACCTCTGAAGGGAAGAGGCCTGTGGAATGTGTGGGCTTGGGGTTCAGGAAGAAGATGAAAGTTAGAGTTGTGATTTGGGAATCTTGAATACTTAAAAGAGGGTGATAGAGGGGCGCTGGGCGGCTCCGTCCGTGGAGCCCGCAACTCTTTATTCCCGGTGGTGATCAAGCCCCCGTGTTGGGTGTAGAGCTTACTTTAAAAACAAAAAACAGGGCAGCCCTGGTGGCTCAGCGGTTTAGTGCCTGCCTTCAGCCCAGGGCGGGATCCTGGAAACCCAGGATCGAGTCCCACATCGGGCTCCCTGCATGGAGCCTGCTTCTCCCTCTGCCTGTGTCTCTGCCTCTCTCTCTCTCTGTCTCTCTCTGTCTCTCATGAATAAATAAATAAAAATCTTAAAAAAAAAAAAAAAACTTAGATGATAGAAAATGAAAATGGGTTTTACGTAGTAGAAACAACACAATTTTTGCCACAGTCGGCGCAAATTAACTGGGAATATATAGGCAGTGTAAATAGCTTTCTTTAGACTTAGTTTTATTATCTATAAAGGAGGGATACGAACACTGTCCTCTAATTCTTAACAGTATTACCCTAGCGGTACACGGAGAGAACATGTATGGAAGTACTTTGCAGAGTATTCCGGGCTGAACAAATGTTTGGTGGCCTTCTTGCTGAATGTTCAGCACGTCCTTAAGTTGCCAGAAGGGAAGATACACGTTGAGTTGCACTATTTTTAAAATGGGTCTGCGTGTCTGGTCAGATTCTACTGTGCACCCTTGGGCCACATACTTCATTTCTAAGCCTTATTTTCTGTGTATGTAAAATGGGAATCATAATAAGTAGATTATTTGTTGTTTGCTTCGAGGCTTCTCGAGTCTTTTTCTCTGATAGAGTGTAAAAGTGACATACGGTGAATTCTTTAATTTTTTTCAGAGTGTGCTTTCATCCTGGCAGGTGAAGAGTATTTTGTTTATTATGGGAGTTCTTTTGGTAGGTTTCCTTTTTTTCCCCCAAATTTTTATTTAAGTCCTAGTTAGCGAACATATAGTGCAATACCGGTTTCAGGAATAGTATTCAGCGATTCATCATTTACATATAACACCATGTTCATCATAACAAGTGCCCTCCTTAATCCCCATCACCCATCTAGCCCATGCCCCACCTCCCTCCATCAGCCCTTGGTTTGTTCTCTTCTTTTGGTGATCTTCATGTGCCATTCCAGGGCTTCTCAACCTTAGCACTATTGACGTTTTGGACCAGAGAATTCTTTTTCATGGGGAGGCTGTTTGTGATTGTTAAGGGTTGTTTAGCAACATCCCTGGCCAGTCACACCCAAGCCACAACAACCAAAAATGTCAGCTATCTCTTGGGGGGTACTGTCACCCCTACTCAGGAACCACTGTGTTACTACCCTACAGTCTTCTAACTTAGTGCTTCTTAAACTCTTAGTGGTAGAGGACCATTTTTACCCCCCAACCTTTGCAGCGACTTTGGAAGAATACAATGAAAATGAGGTACTGGAAAAATTAGGTGAAAGATGGTACAGGGAAGACACACAAAATACAGACTGACTTATTATTCAAGAAATATATGTTACTCTGTCAAATTGCTATAAAAGTTTCTAAGTCCTTATTTCAATTGTATTACTATAGACCAGTAAGAATTTGTATACTACTGTTGGTCCACAGACCACACTTTGAGCACTTAATAGCAGTCCAGTGTTAGGATGACAATGGTTATTGTTATTAATAGGTAGTTTTGGGACACTGTGGGAGTCATGTTAGCGTGCCAGGTTTTCACTTTAATGTTCAGAAATTTTACCAAGCTATACTGAGGTGTGAATCTTTTATCTCCATTCCAACATAGGGTTGAATAAACCCTGTTTGACAGAGGCCACCTTTCTTAATCTGAGGGAAATTTCTTCTAATTATTTATGGCTTCCTTGTCTATTACTTTTTTTGGGAATTCTTGTTTCCATGTTTGTTTGTTTTTTTTTCATCTGATAGCTGAAATCACCCGTTTTATCCACTAAAATGTGTTAGTTAGAAGATCACTGTATTTTAGTTTCTGAAAGTAAGGACTTGGAAGTCTTTAAATCCTTTTTTTTTTTTTTCACTCTTTTATTGATTAGGTTGTACTGCTTGATTTTTCTCTTTCGTTGGTGGGCTCTGTTAGGCTGGTTCTTTTATGGTTGAGTTTTGTAGCAATTAGTGGAGTTAAAGCCCCACTATATGAAATATATAGAGATATTTGGCAGTTACATGTTTTAAAGTATATTAACATGCTGGTGCTTGTTTTCGGTAACAGAATCACCATGATTCTTCAGAGGCTCTTCAGGTTCTCCTCTCTCATTCGATCTGCAGTCTCAGTCCATTTGAGGAGAAACATTGGTGTTACAGCAGTGGCATTTAACAAGGAACTTGATCCTGTACAGAAACTCTTCGTGGACAAGATTAGAGAATATAGAACTAAACGCCAGTAAGTGGTAGATAATCAATCATGGTGTAAATATAAATATCCAAAGTATTAAATTTTGAGATTGGGGGAAAAAATTGGTGTTTGAGAGTGTCTAAGATCTTCACTGAGGTGATCCCTGACATACAGGTTCATTAGAGAATATAAAGATCTTGATTCTTCTTTTAAGTTCCATTTTTTTTTTTCCTTTTATGGGTTGCAAGGGAGAATTCTGTTAAATCTATTGTCATTTTAGATATATCATTATTATAATGTCATTTATTATAAACTAGAGTCAATTCTTAGAAGTACATGGGATCTTGAAATCATTTAGCAACTATATTTGAGAAAACTAAGTCCCTTAGACATTAATTAGCCTCAGGTCATAAAACTAATTGGAGGAAAAATATATTATCAAAATATTCTAATTCTCAAAAAAAAAAATTCTAATTCTCAATTTAGTGACCTTTCTATTACATCATGATTTGGGAGTAATGTATGAACACAGCATTTTTTTCTTTACTGCTATTTCCATAGTTATATATTTCTAGGAATATCAGAAGACAAAAGACTCTGAAATGGCATAAAGCAAATCCAGGATGATTATAGAACCACACCGTTTTGGAGATGAGTGATGACGACCTTAGCCATCAAATTCAACCCCCAAATTTTAGGAAAAGTGACATACATCAGTTCAGTGTTCTGTTTTATTTAGCTGTCTAGCATGTTCAAAGCACTGGGCTATTAAACTGTGTTGGGCCACAGAAAGAAGCCATATTGCATTTCCATAATCTTGAAATCTGATAAGGGTAGAAAGCTTGTAGGCACGTATAAAGTAGTATATAAGGTAAAACGGGTTAGATGCTAAGGTAGTGACATAGTTAATGTTGGGGAGTTCACAGGAAAGAATGCTCCTTTCTAGCTGGAGGCATTTTGGAAGAGGCAAAGGCAGCTTGTAAGAGTGATTGTTTTGTCGTGGCTTTGAAGGCACTGTTTAGTCCTTTATCCATTTTGAGAATATGGATAGCTCTGGATCATCCTCAGTTTAAAAAAGGTGAACAATTTGCTCAGATGATTTTCAAGCTTATAGCTTGAAAGGTTCCTCAAACCCATGGAAAGCCATTGGTAGATATCTACATCTAGGGGTCTCCCCCAGGTTATGAACAACCGGTGTGAAGGTTGGACAGATAAATGGGAGTGGGAGGACGATATCTTTTAGGAAGAAAGAATGAAGTGAGCTAAGGCATGAAAACTAGAAACCACAAAGTATCTTTGGGAAAATGTGTAATGCCGTTTCCCAGGAAGTTGGATATATACGAGGAGTGTAAGGAGCAGTAGCAATAGGAATGGGGTTGAAATGAGGGGATTATGAGGCTTTGATTATACGATAGGCATTTATAATGAATTAAAGGTTTTTGAGCAGTATGGTGGAGCGGAACAAGATTATTCTATTAGGATGATAATTTTAATCACAGAGTATTAGAAAAATTGGAATGTGCAGAAAAGGAAGACAGACATGATGGAAAATGTAATAATCCAAGCACTGGTTGATAAGGATCTTGGCTTTATAGCAGTGGGAATATAAAAGTGATAGTCAAGGCATTGAGAGACTGAGAACTGATCTTGGTTATCTGGTGGAGAGGCAGAGGAGAGGGAACAATTAAAGAACTCTGAGACTTTGAGTCTGAGCAACTGACAAAAGTTTTTGTCCTTGTCAGAACTAAGGAGGAAGAGAACAAAGGGATTAAAACGAAGACATTGTTATAAAATTCTGCCAACAATCTTAACAGATCTTATCTCCATTTTTTATATGAGAAAAGCAAGGCTAAAAGTTTACAATTTGTCTAAAATCATACAGTTTAGTAACATGTGCAGCACTGGTTGGGGGATTTGAGTGTTTCCTGTCCAGAGGTTTTGTAGTATCTTAGTGTTGATGCTGTTCGTACTTTATCCAATAAATTAATCCAGAGGTGTACTCTATTTTTTTTTTTTTTTTCAAAGTAAGCTTTATACCCAATGTGGGGCTCGAACTCAGAATTGCATGCTCTACCCACTGAGCCAGCCAGGCGCCCCTGAGGTGATCCCTGGCTGGTTTAATTTAAAGCTTTAAGATTAAACTCTTAGTCTAAAGAGTTCATTCATTTGTGCAAACTGTGTGGAAAAATGTTCTGCACATGAATTCTGGCCTGGAGTGCTGCTTTGACGCTAGCACTATGAACTTGGGCAGGCTATTTAACCTCTATACCTTATTCATATGTAAAATGGGTATGATAATAGCAGTATTTCAAAAGATGTTGTAAAAATTAAGTGATTCAATAAATTAGCATGCATAGTATTTTTTAAGTGCAATAAACAAGTATCCTTTGAGTGTCTACTTTGTCCTGGTCACCATGCTATCATTAAAAAAAAAAAAAAAAAAAGATTAATAAGAGTACACATTACAGTTATAACAGCCATCATCTATCAGTAACCAGTATAGTAGTGAGACTGGCTAGATTCTCTCAAAGCAGTTCCTAAGACCTGTGGCTCCCAGAGCTGGAAGACCATCATTAAGGTATCTGGTGGAAGGTTCTATCTTGGCCTGTACTGTCTTATTTCATTGGCCATTATCCACATGTGACTATTGAAATCTAATTAATTATAGCTAAGTATAAATAAAAATTCAATTCCTCAGTCCCTTAGTCACATTTCTGGGGCTCACTAGCCAGATTTTTCTAGTAGCTACCTAATGAGACAGCATAGATGTAGAGCATGTCTGTCATTACAGAAGGTTCTATTCCATGTGCTGATCTAGAAGAAAATTGGGTCCATGACAACCAACATCATTAATACGTTCTTAAAGTAGAGCTGTCTCTATTTTTTTTTGTGGAAATTCTGTAACATATATAAGGCCCTATGCTTTTAATAGGCATATGTGAAAATATTATTACCCATTTAATGGAATTCTCACTTATAAAGTTTGTTTATTGCTCATTGGTAGGTGGACAGTGACATGACAAACACAGAATTTATGCAAAGAATTAATTACATCTAATTGGCCCCACTGCTGGTCCATAATGCTATATTTATCTTCCCAAATTCTAGTTTTGTCACTTTATTGCTTAGCAAATACGATACAAACTCCCAGACTTAACACTCCAGGTCTCCCATGACCTGGGTCCTGCTGGCTTTTCCATCTAGATAGATGTCTTGTTCTTCTCCACATAAGCCAGTTCTTTATTACCTCCCTCCATATCTTTGCTTTCTCAGTCTTAGAATGTAGGAAATTAAAATCTGACCCAAATGCATGATGTGTCTCAAATGCCACCTTTTTAAAATGAAATTTTTCCCAGTTAACTCAGCAAAAGTGCGCTCTCCTCAGCTTGAGTAGCTGTTTGGTGAACCATGTCTTTCAAGCCTATCAATAACTTATAGCATAAATGTTTCTAGACATTTTTTTTTCTAAATAGCAAATTTCTGAGGATAGGAAATATTTTCTTCTTTGGTAGACCTGTATTATAAGAGACTTAAAGTTATTAAAAGACCTTTTAGAAGCCATTTAGTGGTGGCTGATTTAAATTCGGTATTAGAAATAAGTAACACATCACTGTGTCACTTCACTATGTGCCAGTCACTATGTTTAGTGGTACATGTGCATTTTCTCTGTAATTCTTATAATGCCATCGTTAGGTAGGACCTTTAGTTTTAGATGTGAAAACTAAAGTTTAGAGTGCTTCATGCCTTGCTGTGGTTTAGCAGTTTTAATAAATTGTAGAGCACACATTTCAAACAGAAGCAGTGATTGACTCCAAGAGCCGTGGACTTAGCCATTTTATCTTACCGCAACTTAGACCTCAAGAGATTCTGACTTAATAAACATTTGATACTACAAATCTTGAAAGTTAGAAGTTCATTTGAAGTTGCCCCTTTTATGTGGAACCTCATCATAATAAAAGTTTGAATTGAAATTCAAACAAATACTTTTTTCATAAAGAATATTTTTCCATGTGAATACTTTTGAAAGATCTATTGAAACTTGATGCTGAAAAGTAATTTTGGTTTTATAAATTGGTGTGTGAGTTTTTACCTGGCTGATTTACACAACAGGACATCTGGAGGACCTGTTGATACTGGCCCAGAGTACCAGCAAGACCTGGAGAAGGAGCTTTTTAAGCTTAAGCAAATGTATGGTAAAGCAGACATGAATACGTTCCCTGACTTCAAATTTGAAGGTAAGTGTCTAATCATGGATTCATTCTTGTGGGAGATTGTTTTAAGTTGAGCATATTTATACTTTACAATTGAATTCTTCAGAGGATTAAATGACAATCACATGTAAATTTATTAGGGCAATGATGTTTGCGTGTGAGGCTCTGACATAAATAAATGATTGCCGTTGGCATGGGAGATCACGTAAGAGGTTAAATGGTGGGGATCTGAAATCAAACTCTCTGATCTTGGATCTTGACAAGATCACCTATGAGGTATGTGATCTTGGGATAGGTAATGGTGACTGTTTTTCATCTGACATTGGAGAGAGTTATATCTTCTTCATGGTTATTGTAATTAAATGACATATGTGAAATCAGTTAATAAAGAGCCTGGTTTATAGTGAGTGCTGAATAAATCTTTAGCAATTGTTATATTCCCATGTAGGTGTTGAAAAACAGTAGATATTCACTAAAGAAAAAAAAAATTACTAGATGAGTTAAATATTGAAGCCTTCTAGATAATGCATTTTATTTCACTATGGCTAAGCTTGAACCTTTTTTCTTCCTTTTCTTAGATCCCAAATTTGAAGTCTTGGACAAACCCCAGTCCTGAAGAAATAATGTAAAATTTATTTGGCAATTTGTCCTAGATTAGTTGTACAACTGGATCAGAATAAACATGTTTCACAACTGTCAAATGTTCAGAGAACTGTCAAATGTTCTTTTAATTCTGGTTCCAAATAAATTATTTGGTGATATTGGGTGTACACTTGAGTGTATTGAATTCTGTGTCTCAGCACCAATTTTAAATCCTCCCATTTGGTTATAATGAATCAGGTGGAGACCTTGCATAAATTGGCTACAACTTGCCCATAACCCACCAGACTGTTCTCAGTGTGCAGGACTACCCTTTAGAGGAGACTTACTGCCTGAGCGGAGCCACCCTGACCTAAGGAATGCTTGCTGCAGAGGGGTGTTATATCTGCTCCCAAAATATGAAGAAATAACTTATAAATATTTTATCATGGCTTTTCCAGGAAACTCAAGTTAGGTTTAAATCTACACAGGAACATCCATTGTATCTCAACTGTCATCTCCTCAAATGTTAGCTGCTTACACCCTAAGAGCCCAGGTCCCCTCTCTTCCCTTGCAGTTTGTGATCAGTCTATTACTGTGCTCCCCAGGCAGAGAAAGGAAAGCTGAGAGCAAATGGGGGTTCTACAAAGGAATCTCCTTTGAAAGAATAAGCTGTATAGTGATGTTTTGCCTCAGTGATGGAAGACCCAACAACAAACACGGAACAGATAGGTGGCATAATAGACACGTCAAAATTTCAGTTCCAGTAGATGGCTCTTAAGGAAATTATTTTTAAGAAGGAAACTAGCTGTGCCTTTTCATGTCTGATAATCTCCGATTTGTATCAATAAATATTGGATCTTAAACTCTTAAAGGTTTTCTTTCTTTTTTTTTCTAATGAAGTCCTTTAACAACCTTCTTTATGAGTTTAGCTCACTTCAAAAGAGAAATAGATTGTTACTGTGGTGTGCAATTCTAACCAAAGCCAAACCTGCTTGGGAATACCTTTCCTGGGGCACCTGGTTGACTCAGTTGGTTAAGCATCAGCCTTCGGCTCAGGTCATGATCGAGTCCTGGGATCAAGTCCAACACTGGGCTCCCTGCTCAGTGGGAGTCTGCTTCTCCCTCTCCCCTGCTCATTCCCTCTCTCGCTTGCTCGCTCTCAAATAAGTAAATAAAACTTTAAAAAAATTATAAAGGAATACCTTTTCCAAAAGACCTGTAAACACTTCCTAATAATACAGGTGTGACTAAACTAGTAAGGTGTGCAGAATTGGAATTGGAGAGGGTAAAGGAGTAGTAAGTCCTGTTTCTTCCAATGATGCTAAGCAATGATATTCATTTGAACTACTTTTATTTAAATAACTATAGACATTGAAACAATTTGATGTTTGATTATGGCATTATTTAAAGGTAATTGAGGAAGTCTGGTTGCTCAGATCCTATCTCTATCCTCCCCTGAAACAACACCCACCTGTGGCAGGTGAGCTACCTGGTTTAGCTTGCAACTACCAGTCTAGAGAAGGTCCTGACCCTTTTCCGTACACACTTCATCTCCCTTCTTGTTCCCTCACTTCCCCCACTTGGTTTAGTTGAATTTAACCTTTTATAATTTCACACCGACTTTCTCATACACTTGTTTAAAATCTGTCTTGCAACTCTTTGGAGTTTGCTAGAACTTCCCAATCTAGTCATTCATTACATAAACGTAAGGATTCTATTTGTGACTGTAAGAATACTGCATTAAGCACTCTACTCCCATGCCCTACATTCTAGGCCATATATTGCTCACTTTTGACTGTCTTCTCCAGCTGACATCTACGGTGGTGCCTTGAGTCATGGATCTTAAGGTCCTCATCTTTCTCAGAGCCCCTTCTTCCTGGTGAGGCTGCCCCGACTACAACCCTGGCCTTTACCTGCCACTATCAGTTAGTTGGCCAGTGCACTCCTTATCCTTGGAAATGACCTCAACCTTCTAGGTTTTAGTGTTAAAAATAGCTTTTTTCTCCCATGCCTGGTGTTACCGGTTGAATTCTGTTCCGCTTAAAATTCACTTGTTGAAATCCTAACCCCCAGAACCTTACAATCTTGTATTTGGAGATAGGACTTTTTTTCTTTTTCTTTTTTTTTTTTTTAATTCAATTTGCCAACATAGAGTACAGCATTCGTTTCAGGTGTAGTGTTCAATAATTCATCAGTTGGGTATAACACGCAGTACTCATCACATCACATTTCCTCCTTAATGCCCATCACCCAGTTACCCCTTCCCCCCTACCCTATTCCACCACCAGCAACCCTCAGTTTGTTTCCCAGAGTTAAGAGTCTCTCATGGTTTGTCTTCCTCTCTGATTTTTGTCCCCTTCAGATAGGACTTTTAAAGAGGATTAAGTTAAAATTAGGCCTTTAGGGTGGGCCTGAATCCAATCTGACTAGCATCCTTATAAGAAGAGAAAATGAGTTGAAGAAGGGTGCAGAGAACTGGAAAAGAGACATAATGTTTGTTACTTATCTAGTGTTACCTTTAATAATAATAATAACCGAAGAGGGCTTCTGTTTCAGGCAATTTTTATTTATTTAAATCCATTTAGTGTAGGATTTTTTGGTTTTGGCTATTACTAGTTCTTGGCTGCCCTTGCTGTAGCAGTCCTGTAAATGCTAGGCTCTCCCTGGTTAGGTGCTGCATGTGTAAGTTCTTGGGGGCAATCAGTGGGCTAAGAGGTCTTCCCATTGTACAGATTATCCCAAATGGAAAGTCCACTCCAACTCCATCTCTTTCCAACTCCCCTCTGTTCCCATCCCAGTGGGACAGTCTTGTTTCAGATGTTTTATCTCAGTAAGACACCAGCAAGAGGCTCAAGGCCCACTACTTTCAATGATGCCTACTTGACCATGGGAAATTCATATATCCTTGCCCTAAGAAATCATGAGAAAATGGGTGCTTCACCATTATCCTGCTGTCTCCCTTAATATCTTTGTCCAACTCCTTCTCCCTGCTCAAATAGCTATTTCCTTCTTGGCAAGCATCTTCAGTTTTTGCAAGTGATTCTCTTTAAAATCCTCTGTACTTGCCTTGGGGGATAGTCAGATGATAGAACACAAAACTTGGACAAATTCATTCTGTCTCACAATTTGGACACTTCATTCTCTCTCTCCCATTCCTCCCCAACCCCAATCTATCCATATACACTTGATAGGAACTTGTGTGGTAGGGTAAAAGGGAGAGGACTGGGGTAATGATTTCAGGGTAGCACCATTATCTTCATAAACATCAAGGGGGGTATTTATACCCAAATCGTTTATGGTTTTCTTTAGAAAGTGGGGTACTTGGTCCTTGGGGCAACAGAAGATATCCCAATCAACATTCTGTTACATGAATATATCATACGTTAATGTATAATACTCTTTCTCATGTCCTTTGCTGTATATTATCCTACAATTTAGAACAATTTTCTTGACCTCAGTAACTTTAGTATGATTTTTGCTAGTTAAATATTTAGAAGGAAGTTGAGTTTGAGATTGAAAAGTTGCATGCTAGGGGCACCTTGAGGAACACAACCACAGATCTTAGGAAACTTCAGTTTTTACACCATCTATTTAGGAAGCACTTACAAGTAGCACATTCACTGTTAAAAACATCATGAAGTAGAGCTTTAAATCAATCCACCTTCAATCTTAGAGAACTTAAACAGATCCTTTGTTGATACAACTATTCACTTATTTGAGAGCATTTTCTTAGTAGAAAGCATAAAAACATACTCTAGAAAGCCTAAAGACATACTCTAGAAAAAAATAGTATTTTTTAAACTTGGGCAAATAAAAATATGGCATGTATTTAAGTCATAAACAAGAGTAAATAGAAAATGTTAAACAAAATTCAACTGAGTAAATGTTAAAGACTTTAGTGGCTTTATTTGACGATTTATGAATCAGGCAGCATCCCGTCTAACAGAAAAGTGCTCTGAAGATCCATATGAAATGACTTGTAGGCAGAAGGGTGTGCGACAAGGTAGTTACAAGCAGAGTGGATTAGCTGTGGCAAGGTCACCTTCCTTTAGGGGACTTGAGCAGGTAACCTCAATTCCAGATTGGCTGGTTTTAGATTCCACATCTGGGAGAGTTTTGAAACTGTAGTTAACTTTGGTATTAAGTTTTGGTTTAGTAATTTGGACTTAGTACAAATGTCTCCATTTTAGAGTATGTCTTTTTTTTTTTTTTTTTTTTGACACTTTATTCACTTAATTTGAGAGAGAGAGCAAGTGAGCATGAGCAGGGAGAGGGACAAGTGCGGGGACAGGCTGAGGGGCAGAGATCTCAAGCAGACTCCCCACTGGGCAGGGAGACTCTATGTGGTGCTCAGTCCCAGGACCCTGGCATCATGACCTGAACTGAAGGCAGACACTTAACTGACTGAGCCAGCCAGGAGCTTTTTTTAACAGTATCAACAAATAAAAATACATAGTCTATTTTGAATTTCCTGACCAGTTATTACTACTGAAAGTGTCCCAAACTCTTACAGAACAAGAAACAAAGAATGGAAAACTAAAACTTAAAACTTGAAAGTTGGAAAACTATTTTAAGATCTTTATAAGAACAGTGTGGAAATGGATGCTTAATAACAAAGGAGTAGAAGAGAGAAACAATTTCTGTCCAGCTTTAATTCATGGAGCAATAACTTGTATCACTTTGCATAATGAATGAACTGGATTATAATAACATTGCAGAATATGATACTTTACTAAAAATCTAAATCTGTAGAGAAATTGTATCAGTGTTTTTTTAGTTGCCTTTTCACAAGCGCTCTTGATTTTTAAAAATTAATTCAACATTTATTAGATACCGACCATATCTGATACTGTTTAATATGTGCATAAGTGTATTATGAACTAAATACCAATAATTGCCATAAAAAAAATCAACCAAGGGCTATGGAGGCTCAGAGAAGAAACTATTCCAGCAAGAGGAATGAGGGAAAGCCTCCTAAGGAAGGTGGAATTTGAGCCATCCCTTAAAGAGTCCATAGAATTTACCTATTTTTTTGGATTGGGAGAATCAGCATTCCAATGGAGGAGAACATTGCTTATTGAGATAAAATGACCCTAGTTAAGTTTGGATGCATAAGGCAACCAAAGTAGAACAGTGGAACATTTGGCTAGATGGGTAGGTTGTGACAATATGACAAGAAGTGTAGGTGGCTAGGAGGGCAGGGAAGACTTTCTTAGCTTTGAACTTCAGGCTAAGGAATTTAGCCCTTGGTAATAAGCTTTGGAAAGGAAAAGAGTGGAAGGTTTTTAGCAAGGGGAAGGGAGAAAAGGGGGAAGAGGGTTGACATTGTTCAGGAGCAAATCTGGCAGTGACTGAGATAGAAGTCGTGACTAAGAGAGAAGCTATTTGAGGGAAGAATGTCCCAGAAGACAAAATAGTAACAAAGGCCTGAAGTGAAAAGGATGAAAGTAGTGACAATCATGGAACATGTAGTGCAGGATGGAGTTGATGAATGAGGGGAGATGGGAGATGGGCAGATTTAGCGATGAGAAGGGTGGGAGTAGGGGACACCTGGGTGGCTCAGTGGTTGAGCATTTGCCTTCAGCTCAGGGCATGATCTCGGGGTCCTGGGATCAAGTCCCACATCGGGCTCACTGCAGGGAGCCTACTTCTCACTCTGCCTATGTCTCTGCCTCTGTGTGTGTCTCTCATGAATAAATAAATAACATCTTAAAAAAAAAAAAAAGGTTGGGAGCAGGAGTGCAGGATTTAAATGTAATCATCATAGTTCCTTTCAGTATTTAAAAAAATAAGATGAGAGGTTTGGGCATCTGTGGTGAGAGTAGATGAGCATGGAAGGGCCCACCTTAGCACTGAGACTGGCTTGTGGGGATAGGGAGGACAGAACAATGTTACTACCTGTGAGCCTAGGGAGAGGCCAGCTTGCCAGAGGTTACAAGGGGTGAAGGGAAGGTGTGGCACAAGAGAAGAACTTAAGAATTTAAAAAGAATGTATTTTGGGGGCAAGAGATAAAGCATCTCAAGTGAAACATTCTGGATCTGTGGAGGCTGAGAAAAATCAAGGCCATTCCACCTCAAGTTTAGCATTAGCACAAGTACAGCCATCTTAGGCCCCTGTGATTAAGAGCTGAACTTTATAGAAAAAACTGCAGAATGAATTCCGTATCAGAAAGACAACAGAGCCCACACCCGTGGTAGAAAGTCCCATATAGAACAGAGCTCAATGCCCTTGAAAGCCCCATATCAGAATATAAACAGAACTTGAGAAATTCCTCCACCCCTTCTGAAAATCCCCTAGACCAGCCTATAAAAAACCGAGCTGTAACCCACTTAGGGGTCCAAGTCCCTGCTCCGCTGTGTCGGGTATACTTGGACCCAAGCTCGAGCTTGCTAATAAACCCTCGTGCGCTTGCATCGGTGTCGGCTCCTTGGTGGTTTCTCAGATTCGCAATCTTGGGCACAACAGATCAGATGGACCAGGGTCCTATAAACCAGAAGTCCTCACTTATCTCTGTGAACTTGGTGGACTGACTCTGAATCTCAGATTCCTTGTCTGCAAATGACATGACCCACTTTATTTTTTTAATATTTATTTATTTATGAGAATGAGCAAGCAAGACAGAGAGAGAGAGCTGGGGGAGAAGGAGAGAGAGAATCTCTAGCAGGCTCCGTGGGGCTCCATCTCATGACCCTGAGATCATAACTTGAGCCAAAATCAAGTCTGGACACTTAACTGACTGAGCCACCTAGAAGCCTCACGATACATAATATTGAGATGAATGAGATTGTATGGACCCTCACCTCCATCTACCCCTACCTGATGTATATAAAATGTTTTAATAGTTTTGCTTTTTAATTTGCAGAGCATTTTCTTCATCATTTGAGAGGGTTGGCAGACATCCAGATGAAAGATGATGAGATTCTAATCTTAAGCAGCTAAAGAGCTAGCCTTGTAGCTACAGATGGTAAGAGGGTGTAGTTTCCCGGGTTTTATTGAACAATAGGTGGATGACTTCCCTGTGCTGGTTAAATGGGCCTAAAAAGTTGAACAAGTTCAGCTATTTTTATTAATGTAGACTTTAATCAAACAAAACCACTTGTGAGATGAAGGAAGTTCTTTGCAAAGTTATACTAAAAAACAATCCATTGTTCCAGATTTAGTTAGGTTAAACTCCCAACTAAAAATAAATTAAATCTAGCTATAATAGAAACAACAATAATTAAAGCAATACTTGCTATTAGAGATTTCAGAGCCCTAATCCTTATATAACACAATTTCACTGCAGGAAGATACAATCAAAATGCTCTGTGAATTATAATGGGGTCTTACCAATTATTAATATTCAAGTCCCTAAAAGCAAATGGAAACACAAGTCCAGACACAAGTGGATATATTTTTAATAAATGGAAAATGAGTGCTCAATATTATATCTTTTGTGTGGGAGAAAGCATTCTCCACACAATGACTTCTACTTAGCTCTATACAATATATTGAGATAAAGTGTAATATATATCTGACTCAAAGAAAACGTTATATGATAATATTTTATAAGATGAATTGACTAGCCAAATGGCACAGAAGCTTTCATCTGTTAGTAAAGCAAAGGCACTATGTATTTTTTCCCCACAATACAGATTTGAGTCATTTAAATTGAAGAAATTGATCTTATGGGATGGTAGGTATGCCTTCAGAGCCACTTTTTTTTTTTTTTTTTTTTTTTTTTTTAAGTAGGCTGCAAGCCCAGTGTAGAACCCAGTGTGGGGCTTGAATTCACAACCCTGAGATCAAGTCCTGAGCTGAGGTCAAGAACTGGACGCTTAACCAACTGAGCCACCACAAAGAGCCATCTTCGAGACTCACATATACTTGGCACTTGGCAATGCAAGAAGAAAATATTCCTCATGCCAATCAAATCAAAGCATGGGCAACATTTAGCTTAATTTTTGCAGAAGTTTATGGATAAGTGTTTTTCTCATGTGTCACTACCAGGCATTGGGAAGCCATGCATAGGAGCCAAATCCTGTCTGTGCCTGCTGTTTCTATAAATCAAGTTTTATTGGAACACAAACATGCCATTTGTTTATTATTGTCTATGGCTCCTTTTCTCCTACAAAGGCAGAGATGAGTACTTGTAACAGGCCATTATGGCTTAAAATATCTACTATCTGGCACTTCATAAAAAATGTTGGAAGGAGTCTGGTGAGAAGCATCCAGTGCTACAGACAAGTGAGGGGCAAGGTATAGTCTGACAACAGGCATCTTCCCAGGGACCTGGTGTGGTGCCCAGATACCAGCTAGTGCCTAAGCCATTTACTTGTCCAGTGAATCCTGGGATCTGCTTTGTCTAATGGGGAAAAAGAATGGACTCCTTAAGAAGCAGCTTAACTATGTTCAAAGTTGACAGTTTGTGAGTAACCTTCTCATCCAGATTTGCCCAGAACTAGATATATCCTTCCCATATTTTATTACCTATATTTGATATGAATTGAATAATCACAATAAGTTATAGAATATTAGGCTTTTTTTAGCACAGCCTAATTGCTCTTGCTGTTACACAGATCATTACAACTCTCAGTTTGTAACACTAGCCTGGACGCCTTTATGATGAATCAGTGGAGAAACCAGATGATTAGACCAATTTTTCATTTCAGCTACCCTTTCTCCTGTATCTTCTGTGTGCCAAGCAGGGCAACAGGCACAGGGAGCCATAGTGAGCTCTTTGATTTCATCTGTCAGACAACCCCTTCTCCTTTCTATATCCTCTGCTCTGCAATAAGCAGGACTGGCCAGCAAGAGACTCGGCCCAGCCCAGAATTTTCCTGCATGATTTTCAGAGACAAATTATGAAGTCACCATCATGCAGAGAACGGTATCTGCAAGGTTATGTGTGTAGGGTTCAGTGATGAGTTCTGATGTCAAGGTCACTGATCCTCTTCAAAGGGGTCTTAGAGGCAAGAAAGAGCAACAAGCAACTCAAGTGAAATAAGACACTTGGGTTTGTGTTTGACTCTCAAAATTATGTTTAATGAAGAAATCAATGACACACACCAGGGGAGTGAGCTCTGGCCATTAGATGTTTTTCTTCATGTTGTTGCTTTTGGTTCTTAGAAATAAAAATAAACACAAAGTGCAAATCCTTGGGAATAAGACCCACTCCTGCTACCTCCCTCTTGCGAATAGATTAGTGATAAATGAGCAGTGGAGTAAGGATTGTATTAGGGGAGAAAAGAGGATTCCAGGAGAAATGAGACCAGAGTTTCCTTTTGCGTCTGTCAGTATTTTCTAAACCCTGTAAATCAGGCTCCTGCACAGACGGTGCACACAGTTTGTATTTTCATGCTCTGTGGATTAATTTCACAATCAGTATCCTATATTTTAGTAACTTTCTCTAGAAGTTAGGACATTTAACATTTCATACACCCCAGAATATTAAAGTATTGTGATTCTTTTAACTTAGTCCAGACATAAAAAGCCAGACTATATTTTATTTAGGTGCTGACAGAACTATTTGTTTAAAATAGCAATTTCAAGTAATTTAACAATCATAGAAATTATCACGAAATACCAACTTCATCTCTTCATGTACCTCTTTGCAAATGTAAGACAAAGCAGAGTTTTATAACCCTTTAATAACTTGTGTAACAACTGTGTTTTTGGCGTCTCTCAAAGGTGGAATTCTTTTAAATTATAAAAGATTTTGTATGCTTGAAATCCTAGGAAAAGGGAAAAAAACAAGTTTAAGTATAATGTATTAATTCATATTTAAACAAATCTATAAATCTCATCAGTATAAAGTTACATGCACTATGAGAATCTTATAGGTACAAACCAGCATCTAGTTAACTAAATCTATCTTATGGTGATTTAAATAAATAGTAGGAGACAAGGTCTTTGAAACTGCCTTGAGTAAAGAAGTAGGAGTGGGAGTTAGAGCAGGAGAAATCTTATCTGCTTGGGGTATGTTCCTGGCATCCAGTGGGTGGGGGTTGGGGTGCTGCTAAGCATCCTACCATGCACAGTACAGTCCCTCCAACAAGGATATGCAAAATTATAAGAATTCATTATATAAGAATTTATATAAGAAATTACAATATAAGAATAATAAGAAATTGTCAGTAATGCCAAGACTGAGAAATCCTGCTCTAGGGCAAAACCAGAATTGGGCAAAACCATCCTTTCAGTGGATGAGGGCAACTGAGAGGAAGACAAGGAAAAAATAAAAGGTTTTTGCTCTTTTGACTCAGCCACAAAGTGTTTCTTATTCTTTGCTAGGATGAGATTACTTTATTCCACATTTAAGGAGTATTTTCTATAAATTGTTGGAACAAATATGGAGTTACATATTGCTTGTCTGCAACGAAAAAGTAATATGATTGTGGCATAGTAAACTATAAAATAAAGTGACTTCTGTCACTTTCTGTCTCTGTGAGATTCTGGAATAGACAATTTTAGGAAATCAAATTTTGACAAAAACATCTATGGAACAATAAGTAGGTCATAAAGATAGTATCCACTAGAATCACTCAAGTGTTTAAATATCTGTGTCCACTGCCTACCCCAAGCTCTACAAGTAGGACATCTAAGAGAATCCCTGCCACTGAGTGCCACAGAATTCAGAGAACCAGTGCTTCATTTCTCAAGAAAGAGCTTAGACCTCTAAAAACATTGGAAACCTTCCTCCCTTACCTCCTATATTCCTGAAAAATAATCCAGAAAGTTGAATATACATCCAAAGAGCTACAAAATCTGAGCAATGATACTATTTACTGCTTCACTGTAGTGTTCACAAATGCAAAAGCACACAAGGGTCCAAATGATGTTGCCTAAACCATCTGAATTAGATAATTATTGTATCTCTCCAGGGATTTCTGAAATATTCCTTTCAGCAATAGTAGAGGATATTCCATATGCCTAAATTTTCCAAGTTCTCTGAATAACCAAGGGAGAGTCCTGGTATCACAGACCTGGTGGAAGCCATCTGTTTGGTGAGCTGACAAGAATCTAGGTACCTGGATCCCGCCCACCACTGTGATCTTGTGAGAACTTGTGTCTTAATTTTCTCATCTGCGAAATGGGGCTGATAGTACCAGACCTAATGATGCAAAGGAGGCTAATCATAGCAAACACCATGAGAGAAAAGAATGGAATGGCAAAGCCCCGTTGCTCTACAAATGGCAGTCAGCTTTCTCATACCATCCCAGACAGAGGGTGGAAGCTAACATTCACTCAGCAACTTCTAAAGACCAGAAGTAGACACAAGCACAAAGTATAGTAAAAGTGAAAATCCATCACTTCTGTAACAGTTCCTTCATCTCCCTGCCCTATTTCCTAAACACACTGGATCTATAAGTATGCTTTAAAGATACTCACATTTTCACTCATTGTGGTGGCTTTAGATGAAGAACTACTCTTCCTGTTTGTGGAATATAAAAGACAATGTTAAAAAAAAATGCCAGCAATTGTAACTGAGTTTCTTATATTTATAGACAATATTCACAGAGAAAGCCAGGTAACAAGTACCAACCTATGAAGACCCAGGTATCTTATTATAGCCTAGGGCTAAAGATTTCTCTGTAATATGCAAACACAGACTTATACACTTTTAACTTAGCAGCTTTTTAACATTTAGCATTTTGAAAACTTGGACATTATAATCAAAATTCTTTTTTTTTTTTTTTGCATGGAAAGAAAGTTTTACATGGTAACTAGGGTGCTAGTCATCTGCTATAAGCTGAACTGTGTCTTATTCAAAACTTTACGTTAAAGTCCAACCACTAATACCTCAAAAGGCACCATATCTGGAGACAGGGTTCTTTAAAAAGATAATTAAATTAAAATGAGGTCATTAGGGTGAACCCTAATCCAATATGACTGGTGGCCTGGTAGGAAGAGTAAATGTGGAGACAAACACAGGCAGAGGGAAGATGATGTGAACAGAGAGAAGACCATGTACAAACCAAGGAGAGAGACCTGAAATAGATTCTTCCCTCACAGCCCTCAGAAGGAACCAACCCTGCTGTCGCCTTGATCTGGACTTCTAGCCTCCAGAACTATAAGAAAATAAGTTTCTGTACAGCAGTTCTAGCAAAATAATATAACATCCAATTCAATAATCAACAAATTTTAAGGGCCATGGATTTGACAAATGGCAGGAGACATGCTTAGGAGTAAAGATACTACCTCCCAGATTCCTACTTGGTTATTAAGAGACCCTATGGTTGAAGAGAAGAATAACCTCCCTCGAGGTAGCAATGTCAACTTTTCTCCTTATATAAGATGATGCTTTCTTCTGCTTAAAACCCTCCAGTTACTTTCCATCTTACTCAACAAAAGTGGAAGTCCTCACAATTGCCCAGAGTGGGGATGCAGGGTGGCTATACCATCAGGTAACTCTGTTTTCTGAATTCTCCTCCTTTGCTACTGCTAATCCTGATAACTTGGAGCTCATCTTGGACTTGTAGTGGGATATGATTAGATTGAGCGACCAGGTTTGAGCAGGAAGTCTGGGAACGGGAAATTAGTGGCAGTTAAGTCTTCAAAAAGACTTAGAATACCAGGAAGCATCTGAAGCCACAGCAGCTGAGACTAGAGGGGAACGCCCATAGATCTGGGTTGGGTCTGCCGTTTCCATGTACAAAGAAAGGACAGTCACAAATCAAGTGCGTGCCAACTTGGTGATCTCATCATACAGCAGTGATTCCTAAATTTCTAATCCTAGTTGAGATATTTTTCCAAACTCCAGGTTATATATTCTGTTACTAATTATCTCTACTTGGAAGTCTAATCAGCATCTCAAATATTAAAATTCCAAAATATTCCAGACCTTTCCACCTAATGCCCCCAAACCTGCTTCTCCTAAAGTCTTGTATATTTCAGTAAATGATAACACCATTCCTCTCATAGCCTTGAAGCTACCTTTTTCTCTTTTTCTCCCATATCTCCACATCCAACCAATCAGTAAATTATTCAAAATGTATCCAGAATCTTATCACTTCTCCACATCTCCAACACCTTTGCTTTGGAACCAGCCACCATTTTCTCTTGGCTGGATAATTATTGAGCCATTTCCCAACTGGTCTCCCTGCTTCCTCCACTTTTTGCTACCTTATAGTTTATTCTTAATCGAGCAGTGAATGTGAGCTTCTAAGAATTAAATAACAGGATACTACTCCCTGACTCAGAGCCTTCCGATGACTTCCCATCTTACTTAGAATCAAAGTCAAACCTTCACAGCTTAGGAGAGGTTCCATGTCATCTGACCCCCACTACTTTTGTGCACTCATCCCTTCTTTCCATCATCCTCACTCTGTTTTAGCCACACTGATCTCAATGTGTCCCACACACTCCAGGCCTGCCTGGCCTCCAGATCTTTCCATCTATTCCTTCTCCTCCGTTTGAATGTTCTTCTCAAGGGTATCTGCATGGCTTGTTCTTTCCGCTCCTTCACATCCTTCTCAAATATCACTTCGTCAGTGAAGCTCTCCCTAACCATCCTAAAGGACAATCTCCACTCCTACCCTGTGCATTCTCTATTCTCCTCTCTGCTTTAGTTTTCTCCATAATACTTATCACAGTCTGACATACTGTAGAGTTTACATATGGTTTACTTTCCGCCTTTCTCTACGTAAACTCCATGAGGCAGAGAGTTGTTGGGGCCTGTTTTGTTCTCTGCTGTTTTGCCACTCCCTAGGACGGTGTTGGGCACAGAAGAAGTATTCAAGTACATGTGAAAATAGCTGCTAAGTAAAATTTTATTTGAAAATTTTAAATTTAGCAAAATGCAGCATATTTTTTAAGGTAGTATGTTGAAAATGCCTACAGAGTAAAAGAATGACTATATGTCTTCTCTAGGTAATTAAACAACATTGACAGGCATGAAGCATGAAGTGAGGTGTATTTCTCAATGAATCACAGTCACTTCCCATAGGATAAAACTCTCAAATAACTCAACTTTCCACATTTGACTAATAAATAACTCAAATAACTCAACTTTCCACATTTGACTTTAAATAGATGATTAACAGAAGATTAGCTGATGGGGGCGGGGAAAGGCATGCATTTAAGAAAGTATACTTACTGGAACGAAGTCTCTTCTACAAAAGAATAAGTATAGATCATTAGTGCAAGAGTTAATACTGTATGATACACATTCATTTAAAAGTGAGTTTAGGCTTAATTTCTTTTTCTCAATATTGATTCTCTCTTGGTGACATTTGTACTTTCTAAATCAAGGGTTGACAAACTTTCTCTGTAATGGGCCACAAGACAAATACCTAGGCTTTGAGGGTCAAGATGTAGAATTGAGGATATTAAGTAGGTAGTTATATAATAAGAGAGGCCAAGTTTCCAAAAATGTATATTTATAAAATTTAAAATATAATAATAATCAAAGTCTTTGGTATAGGTCTATTAATTGGAAGAATAGAGTTCTTTGTTGGAAGGCGCAGATAACATTTCTCTTACTTGGGATTGGTTAGTGTTCCTTCCTTATTATAAAAACAGATAGTAACTGTTCATTTGAAAAAAAAAAAAACATTCTTAGCTTGTGGGCCACAGAAAAACAGGTGGCAGCTGGATTTGGTCCTCCGGTCACAGATTGCCAACTCCTGTCTGAAATCAAGTTCAAGAAAATGATCCCCTTGGACAGATTTTCTGCCAGCTGAGAATGGGAGTAGTATTCTTCACTAATGAATTCCTAGTACCCAAGTCAGATCTTTAATTAACTCACTATTTTAAGAAAAATGTCACCAAGTCTCCAATAAAAATACTCAGACAGAAACCCTTTGGAAGTAGAGTTAAAAGAACAGGAATTTTACATGAATAATTTTATCTGTCTGTACCTTCACTGGTGACCAGCAGGGGGACTCAGCTGGATTCCATTCATAAAATTATATTTACACTAGACTAAGACTGGAGCATCAAGGAAAGAGTTATTAATTCACAGAGCAGCTATTCTTAATTATAGGGAGTATTCTTGAAACAATGCTCGTGGAAATATTTTATGACATTTAATACCTATTTATAGGTTAAGTTTTATGTTAGTATGTTTTTTAAACCTAAGTTCTAAAATTAATGTTCACTATAAAACAGTGAGTCTAAAACTTGTTTATGCTATAAATTTATTTATTATTCTGTTTTAAAAATTCTGTTTCGTACACTATTCCCAATGCACTTGATGGAGTTCTACAGCTTTTGAGGTCTCGGATAATTTTAAAGACTGGGAGTAAAGAAATACAACAAGAGAACAAAATGTTATTTTTTAATCTCACTCATATCAAACCTATTTTATCATCAAATAGGGGTTTTGAGTTAGTATAGGTCTCAACTTTGTTCAGAAGCAACTGTAACACTATAGTTTTTATTCAACAATGCTATATATACAGTGGTGCTAAATTTGACATTCAACATTCCACTGTTCTACACTGATAAACTATTTCACTGATTTATTTCAATGAAACTTCTTGGGATAAAACTGGAAATCAATTTACATCTTGAAATATATAATTCCTAACTTAAAATACAGGGCTTTTAAATAGATGTCAACATATTATAAGCATCCATATATGTTAAATATCTCCCAGCACCACTGCATTATACTACTCCAGTGTGTATCTCACAGATACTGTGGTGTTTCCTGAATGTTGTGATGAGGAAGCTCTGCCTTTTCTCCCTATGTGTGCTTTACATAGGTGCTTTACAACTCACCCACATATCATCTTGGACATTTTTTACTGCAGAAAAATTAAGGAAAAAATATTCTCTACAGTTTGCTGGAACTCATTAGGAGAAAGAAGGTCTCATAAGAAAACTCTAGACCCACAGGAAGTTGTCTAGCAAAGAAGGATGAAATTCACTTACTGGAAAAGTAGCCTTTCCTCTGAGCGTAGCACACGCCAAGGCCACAAACAGAAATCACTAAGGCCACAACTACTACAGCTGCTATGATGCCACTGATGTTGAGATCATCTGGAATGCAAAATAAGCCATGCGTGAAGTTGGGTCAAAAGATGTACAGATGTAGTTATGAAACTGGAAAAATTCAAATAAGCTTCCCCTTTGCAGCTATTCCATACACATGGATAGTTTCATGCTGCTGAAGCCAGTTAAATAGATTCAGTTCCCGGACAAGGTTCAAAATGGATTGAATATATTAACAGAATTAAGTTTTGCAAGAATCTTACATTTAAGGAAGATCTTTAAATATAAGATTCTTGCAAAACTAAGAGTCAGAAACACCTTTCTTGAATTGGGCTTGTGGGATCCCTGGGTGGCGCAGCGGTTTGAATTGGGCTTGTGTGTGTGTGTACTTTATACACATACACACATGCCATTAAATTGTCATCCCATTAAATTTAAAATGAATTAAACTCCCTAAGACTTTTTCCTATTGCCATTAATTAAGTCATCTTTCTTCTAACCTAATACAACTGGAGTTTTTTGGACCCAAGTTTGAAATCACTACCATGTTACCAACCTGTAAGATTTCTTCAGATACTGATTCTGTTGTCCAAGAATCAGATTATTGACTTTTCAAGATTAATATATATGTAATTGGGAACTGCATCAAAAATATACTCATTCAAGTCATTAATAAAATGTTGACTATGACTTTGTTAGGGAAAGAACTACAGACAGGCTATTACACATCTCCCCTCATATAATGAAATTTATTACACCCTCTTGGTATGGGTCCAACTATGTGGAATCCATCTAAATATTTAATCTGAGATACATGTCTCCAGCTTGTCCATAAGGATTTCATGAGCCACATACCTCTGTCATTTGGATACTTCCTATGTATTGATTAATATATAAATTACCTGTACTTTTTAAAAGAACAATTCCTCAAAGAGTTCTAGTTTTTAAAAGCAAGTATTAGCGGGACACCTGGGTGGCTCAGTGGTTGAGCGTCTGCCTTCAGCTTGGGGTGTGATCCTGGGGTCCTGGTGTTGAGTCCCACATAGGGCTCCTTGTGCCTACTCTGCCTCTCATAAATAAATAAATAAAATCTTTAAAAAAATAAAATAAAAGCAAGTATTACTTAACATGGGATTGAATAACTTGGAGAAAATATTAGATAGCATTTTCTCAACAGTAATTTTATATATTTAATAAAAGCACTGCACATTTTGGGAAAGATTTTTTTTTTAGAAATGTTTAAGTGAGGGATCCCTGGGTGGCGCAGCGGTTTGGCGCCTGCCTTTGGCCCAGGGCGCGATCCTGGAGACCCGGGATCGAATCCCACGTCGGGCTCCCGGTGCATGGAGCCTGCTTCTCCCTCTGCCTGTGTCTCTGCCTCTCTCTCTCTCTGTGACTATCATGAATAAATAAATAAAATCTTTAAAAAAAAAAAAAAAAAAAGAAATGTTTAAGTGAGTATGCTTATCACAAAACTTTTTGGTCTCAAAATTTGTTTCTAATGGCAAGGGTTATTAATTTTCTCATATATTAACTGAATTATATTAATTCAGAATTCAGAATTATATTAATTCTGAAATATTAACTGATTTTTTTAAAGAAAGAAAACTGAATACATCTTTTAGAAGACTGAGCAATTTGACCAGAGTAGAAAACATTAGCTATTGCTTCATATAAACTCAGTTCATTTTTAGGGACACCTGGCTGGCTCCATCAGTAGAGCATGTGACTCTTGATCTCAATATTATAAGTTTGGGCCCCCACATTGGATATAGAGATTACTTAAAAGTAAAATCTTAAAAAGAAACAAACAAAAACCTCAGTTCATTTTTGCTTGAGCATTGAACATTGAGAGGTCAATGAGATCCAGCTTTTTATTTACTTACAAAAAATAGCAGAGAGGGGAAAAATTCCACAATATTCATAATCTAAGGCAAAATGAAATTAATAGGGAAAAATCTATAATAATCATTATATAAGGCAAAGTAATAACTATATGAAACTCCTTAAAACCAAACTGTAGCTACTATTTTCTTTGTAGTAGTCAACAAATGTGACATTTATGAAGGATTCAACCAAAGGGCAGATTCTAACAAAAAAAAAAACAAAACTGTCTTATTCTGTAAGTTACGGTATAAATATATTCTACTTTTTTCAGTGAAATGGAAGAAGCCTGTAAGCCTGTAAGCCTGTAAGTTAGAGATGAGTTGATTTCATGCCATTTGCCATTGACTGTGAGTTATTGAAGCAACTTCTATAACCGCCTAATGCCTCACTAAAGAGAAAATGTAACAACACATATAAGAATATTTTGGGTTTTTTTCTTTGAAAAAAAAAAAGGCCACAGTAAAACGATGGTGTTATTATTCTAACCAAAAAGAAATAGGAAGCAAGCTGTTAAAATGCTAAGTGTGAGTGAAGTCTCCCACAAGTTTTACAGGGGGCAGCCTGGGAAAAATCACCAAATCTGTATTTACTTTCTTTCTATACTTCAAACAGAGCTTCTTTAGAACAGATTTGGGTTTGGGTTATAAGTTATTAGTGATCACTCATGAAGAAACCTTGACATGTGGTTTCACAAATCCTTATGTATCAAAAGATAATAAATTCCAGCCCAAGGGCACGAAACATCTGGGATCAATGGATGAGAATTAAATGAACAAATTTTAACTTTTAAGCTAACTTATAGCAGAAAGAGTAGATATGTGAAAATCATGGTCAAATTCAAGTGGTAAGACTAGCAAAACACATACTATTAAATTTCAGCCGTTCTGTATTTATTTACTGCCTGCTTAAAAAAAATGTAACTAGTATGTTAAGACCATGACATCCCAGATATTATTTCTTGAGATAGGGTTAAATTAGGCATTGAAATTAAACAGGATCAGGGATTCCTGGGTGGCTCAGCGGTTTAGCACCTGCCTTTGGCCCAGGGTGCGATCCTGGAGTTCCGGGATCGAGTCCCACATCGGGCTCCCGGCATGGAGCCTGCTTCTCCCTCCTCCTGGGTCTCTGCCCTCTCTCTCTCTCTCTACGTCTATCATAAATAAATAAATAAATAAATAAATAAATAAATAAATAAATCTTAAAAAAAAAGAAAAAGAAATTAAACAGGATCATTTAAAGAAAAAATAAATAGTAATAGTGCAGGTGGTATAAAGTTACAGTAAAAAAAAAAACCCATGGGAATAGTATATAAATGAATGAAGTTAGGAAAACACTGTATTAATGCATTAATTTTAAACATGTTCTGATGAATTTTTCTAAAGCTAATTCCAAAGTAGCACTAAGAGGAGGAGTACTTTCTGGTATCTTAAGCAAATGCTTATGTTTGACTATAACTGTCAACACTTGAGTGAATTGGATGGCTAATATGTATCCCTGAATTTTAAAAAGACATGGGTGGAAATTAGAATATACTACTAAATATCTTATACTTTAGGGTATCCTGAGGTCTAATAAGATTATATATTTAAAAAAAAATAATGCCAAGAGTTTAAGTGTCCATAAATAATGCAGATGAGTGTGCATATACCGGCATATCTCTCAGCACATTGAAAAAATGAATTTCTGACCTCACAAAGATGAGGATAAGCTCCTGAACCAGGGGAGCTGTGGGTATTCTGCTCCAGAATGCAGTCCCCCCTGCCCCCGAGTGAACTTTAAGCTGCAGGTGCCACCTCTAGCTAGTCCTATTCCACAATCTTTTTCAAAACACAGGACTTTCACAAAGGGAGAAATGAACCAAATTATTAAAAATAAAATTAAAAAGAGTGTTTGCTCTGAAACTCATAGAATCTGAAAAAGATTCTGAGTACTAATTTTACTGACTTCTAAGAAGCTCATTTTGTGAAATATATGGCAGCTATGTTTTATAGCAAATAGAGATTCACAACTACACTTGACATGTCTTTTTTGAGAGCCCACTCTGTGGTAAGTAAAGCACTGTATTTTAGGGGACTGAAAAAATTATCAAGCAACTAAAATAGCCAACTCCTGAGAGTGCTCACAATATGCCAGTGGTATTGTAACCTTTTCAGATATCGATTATTTTTCTTTTTGTTATGAAAGATCTACTCCCCATGTGGGACTTGAACTCATGACTCCGAGATCAAGAGTTGCATGTTCTACCGATTGAGCTAGAACCCAATGAAGATAGCATATTACTATTTCTATTTTGGGGAGACTGAGGTTGAATAATTTGCTCAAGAATATGTAGTGACAGAGCTGGCAACTTAACCCCATACCAAATCCTTGACCCTGAGAAATGTATACAATTCTTAGCTTCTGTTTCAAAGAAGACTGTCCAGACAAGCATATTTTTAAAACGATGATTTGAAAAATTCAAAAACTTGAAGAGCATAGTGCTAAATATTCTTGGCTTGTTTGGGACATAGACTAAGAACAGCCTGTCTGGCTTTTTTGCAACACATTATGTCAAGCTCATTCGAAACATTCCCTCTGGTTTATTCTTCCAATCACTCACGCTCAATCCTACCCTTCGCTCCTTGCTGTCCCCAAGTACACCTGCACTCCGGCTGCAAACCATTGTTCCTCCCAATATTTCATGCTTACCTACTTGCATTCGCTTCCCAGGACACCTGCGATGTCCAACAGAATTACGGGCTTCACAGGAATATTCTCCACTGTCTAGTTTTGAAACAGTGTTAAATTGCTATTTGTGGAAGGAAAATAAATATATTTTTAAAGCAATAAATTTGTAAGTAGACTCCTAAAGTAACCATGTCCCTTGAACTTTAGCATTAAGTTGGTCTTCCCTTTTTCATGACTCGGGACTTGATATCTTTACTGTGAATTCAAGACTGCCATGCCTTCAAGGGGTAAGTAGCTAGGTTTCCTGTTTATTTTGACAGGGAAAGACTTAAATATATATGGGGAAGTGTCTTTGTTTTGTGATACTGAGGAAGTAGTATGGTTAGAAAGGCACTGGGCATTTTTTAAAGTTTATAGCACCCAGTACTATTAAGTTTTGTCAGTATTTCTAATTCCCAGGAAATGCCATTTGTAAAGGAAGGTCTCCCTGGCTTGAAAGGGTGAATGCAGTTTTCTTGGCCACAAGTGAGTTCACTGCAGTGGCAAATCATGAACGTTTCTTCTAAAAGGCCAGAGCAACTACCAGGAAGTAGCATAGGGTCTAGGAAAATCTCAATCAGTGTAGTTTATAGGATTACAAATTCTATCAAGTGTGGGATTTTTGAAAATTCTGAAAGGATTAAGGTCTAACCTTTGCTCCTTCTACTCTCGGCCAAAACAACGGAAAGGTATGACCATAGAAAGGAAGAAAAGATAGATGGATAGATAGAGGGATGGCAAGGGAAAGGGGAGGGAGGGAGGAAGCAAAGATGGATGGATGGCATGGAGGAAGGAAGGGGGAGAAAGAGAGGAGGGAAGTAAAGATGGATGGATGGGAAGGAAGGAAGGATGGCCAGGGGGAAAGAAGGGGGGGAAGGAAGGAAAGAAGGGAGGGGAGGAGAGGAGGGAAGCAAAGATGGATGGATAGATGAATTGATGGATGGATGACGGGAAGGAAGGGAAGGGAGGGAGGGAGGAAGTTAGTGGACAGGCAGGGAGGGAGGGAACACAGTGGGTCTTGAACACCTTAGAGGATTCTGCCAGGACCAGCACAGAGGGTGAGAGGGGTGCCTGGATCATGCTTCTGATGCCTCCTGTCACACGCTCAGTACTGCTGTGGTCACTGTTGACTGCAGCCATGACAGCCATGAGTCTCTAAGGAGCACCTCCTCATGGTTTTGGATCCTCATGCAACATATGTTCCTAAAAGCAGCCAAGTTTTTGATCTACTAACTCCCTTTCCTCTCTCACTTGACATTACCCACTACCTACATCCCCCTTCTTTCTGTATTCAACATGATGGCACAGGAAGCTTTCCCTCATGTATTTCACTTTATGAAATCATCCCTCACTGTCCCAAAAGCCAGACCATAAAAATATTCACCAGGAATGCAAGACCAAGGGTAAGTATTAACAATAAGTTGGACAAAAACCATAAATGATCTACTAGCACATAACTGGTAACTAAAAGGAAGCCATCATCATCCATACACTGGAGTCTTAGTTGTTTATTTCTCAGGGAAGAACCTATCTCTGTTCTGCCCTGGTACAACCCTTTGACATCATAAGATATTTCAAGGGTTGAGGCTAAGTGCGGAAAGTGAATCTATATCATTCCAAACTTGCCTTGGGGCTTTTATCACCTGCTCTGAGAAAAAATAAATTTGAAAAGTAAATATAGCAAAGTGTGACGGCAGGTTTTCTGCCCAAGATGTCAGTGTAAAATCTACTGGACCTGCTGACTGAGCCTGCTGGTGCTGCAAGGGCGGGAGTGTGCTCCTCCTCAAGGAGTCACATCAGTAAATGTGCTTTATTATTGAGCCACTTTATCAATATGCTTGATTATTTACCAGAGGATCTGGTTTTCAGTGTTATTGTGTACTCGTAGAGTGAAGGAATGAACATTTTAAAATTAGTTAAAATTATTATTATTAGTTCTCTATATTGTCTTCAAGCTCTGGTTTTCCATCACTTCCCTGGGTATATACTGCCATCTTTCCCCACTGCCCCTTCCTCTCTCCACTTAAGTATCAGCCCTCTATTCTCCATCATTTTAGTTCTAATAATTTTTCTTCTCCAAATATAAGACAGCTATCAGATCAATGCTTGAAATGACCTTACCAGAGTTCCCGATTTTGTATTCATTGTATAGGAGCTGTTGGTGCTTTGGGAGCCAAGTTTTGGATTCTCTGACAAAGGAACGCCATCCTTAAACCAGGTGTACTCGGGAGCTGGATTCCCTTCTTTGTCTTGACATCGCAATTCTACCACAGTTCCACTCAGAGCAGAATTGGGTACTTCACATGCTGGAACTGCTGGGGCCACTGAAGGATGGAAGTCAAATGGTACTGGTTATTTGTAAGCTATAGGAAGATTTGACTGATTGATTGATTGATTTAAAGATTGTATTTATTTATTCATGAGAGAGGCAGAGACATAGGCAGAGGGAGAAGCAGGCTTCCTGTGGGACCCTGATGCGGGATTTGATCCCAGGCCCCTGGGATCATGATGTGAGCCGAAGTCAGGTGCTCAACCACTGAGCCACCCAGGTGTTCCTAAAGAAGGATTTTAACAGCCAGGTAAATATGGGCTTATTGGACACCTGTGATAGAGACTGGCTACTTGTTCAAGAGATCCATGTCCTTTCTTCTTGGGCACACAGCCAGACCAGTTGCCAGCCCCCTTGCCAGACCAGATGGGGTCATGAGTTCTGACCAATGGCATGTGGGAAAAATCATATATGCCATTTCCAGGCCTGATCCAAAAACACTAATATAGGTACTACTTTGATAAGATTTTGGAGGTAATTTAAGGTCCTAAATCTATTGTCTTTAAAGATAGGGAGATTACCTAGATGGGTCTGACCTAATCCCATGACCCCTGGAAAAGTTGTTTTCTCTAGTTGGTCACAGAAGGGAAAGTCAGAGATTCAGAGCACGGGAAGGATTCAACATGCATCTGTTGGACTGTAGATAGAGAGGGCCACGTGGCAGGGAATGTGGTGCCTCCAGGAGCTGAGTGTAGCTCCCAGCTCCCAGCCAGAATGGAATGGAGACTACAGGTTTAGAGCCACAGGAACTGAAATCTGCCAACAAGAGTGAGCTCGGCAGTGGACTTTTCCCCAGAACCTCCAGACAAGAACTCAGCCTGCTGACTCCCTGATTTCAGCCTTATGATACCCTGGGAAGAGAGCCTTGCCTTGTCAAGCTGGACTTCTGATCTATAGAACTGTGAGCTAATAAACAGGTGGTGGTGTAAGCTGCTTGGTTTGTGATCATTTGTTATGTAGCAAGAGAAGACTAATACACCAGCTGAATCTCCTGCAAAGTTTTCTGAATTTAATTTCTGCTATACTAGTGAGTGACTAGCATTTTAGAAAGACCCTGGGTTATATAGAAAAAGGAAGAGGAGTCATTTTACTCTCTATGGTCAGCAGTTTTTACAGTAACATCCAGGGGGAAGAAAAGATCATGTTCCTCCACCAGTTGTCATCATGAGCTGTTAGTATCTATCAGGGATTCTCATAGTAACTAAATATATTGGCTTTGGAGTTAATCCCACCAGGATCCAAATCCTGGTCCAGACAATTATTAGCTATGTAGACTTGGAAAAAATCGTTTAGCTTCTATTTTCTCATCTATAGAAATGAAGCTGTCAGTGAAGATTAAGTAAAATTATGTATGTGTAAGAGCCTAACATATACTAGCTGCACAATAAATCCTAATTTCCCTTCTTTACCCAATTTCTTTTCTTTTTTCTTTTCTTTGTTCTTTCATTTTCTTTCCCTTTCTTTTCTTTTTTACCAAATAATTTCTAATACTTTCCCTGACCTACTTTTTTGTTTTAAGGCTTTTCCGTCATCTCGTGTGATTGGATTTTATATGTAAGAGATAGACCCTGTATACTGAAAGGTACTGAAAAATAAACTGTTAGGGGAAAAACTCCTGTGTAGAAGATAGGGCCATTAAGATTTACCTTAATCTGAAATGAAAAGAGATTTTTGTCACAACAAATTTCTAAGAGTAAAATTTTGGCAGCGAATGAGGTGAAAAGGGGCAATAGCCAAGATTTTACAGGAAAGGTGGTGTTGGTGATTTCTAGAACTTTCCTAACCAGGGCCCCAGGTGGCCTAGGTGATGGGGATGAGGGTAGAGAACAGTAATCCTACAGCTACAAGCACATCACACCTAGCACTTCTAGAGTGACCGTATCTTCTTCCAGGTTTTGGCCTTGCTCAGATGGGGCACTAACTTCACAGCGGTATTTCCCAGCATCATTTCTTGTAACATTTTTGATCCGTATACTGAAGTCTATCATCTCAGCTCGATCTTTAAAATCACCTTTTAGAAAAAGAAAACAATAATGTTAATAATAATGCAAATAACTTTCTATATACTACCTTCCTCTAGTCACTTCATTCAGTGACCAAGGCATTTGTTTCCCTATTAATGAACTCAATTTAAAACTCAAAAAGGACTCTTAAGTATAGGAAACAAACTGAGGGTTGCTGGATGGGGGCATGGGGTAACTGGGTGATGGGCATTAAGGAAGGCACGTGATGTGATGAGCACTGGGTACTGTAGCAACTGATGAATTACTGAAAGTCTACATCTGAAACTAATGACCTATTATATGTTGGCTAATTGAATTTAAATAAAAACTCAAAAAGTTATATGCCGATGCTATTTCAAATTTCTTCTTCTTCTTTTTTTTTTTTTTTAGAATAACAGTTCACAAAAGAACATTGGGTTCAATATTCTCATATTTTAGAAGATTCAATCCTCATTCTTGCCTCATCCCCTTTCTAATAAGCTTATATAAACATTCACACCTTCAGAAGGCACTGCAGCATCTAGTTAATTTAGCTGGAACAGTAACTTTATGTGTGGTGGCCCACATCATACTGCCCCAAAAGAAAAGGTGAATGGGTCTTAAAAACACTCTTTTGATTAGTGTTTGGTAGTAACATGCACAGAATGAAAATAGTGTTTTGTAAAACATTCAGGTGCTAGATTGGCAATGGTAGAAAATTCAAGCAAAGACAGCCCTGTGGCCTGCAGCAGTCCTATCTTGACAGATGAAAACAAGATGGGTATTTTAAATTCTTTATGGACTTTAAACATCTGTTCACATACTTAATTCTTTTAAAATTAAAGTAATGCATAGTATTCTAAAATAATAACATGCTTCCTATACTTGTTATATTTCCAACTTTTAAAATGTTTATAATGGAAAATTTCAAGCACACAAAAAATTACGGAGTATTGTAAAATAAAACTCATCACCCAGCAATAACAGTAACCCATGCATGGTCTATCTTATTCCATCTGTACCTCTAAACACTGAATTATTTTGAGGTAAGTCCCATACATCATAGCATTTTATCCATTATTATCAATACTTTAAAAGCTCAGTATATATTCAACAGGAAAACAGCAAGTGGAAAGAAATGGATAAAAAATAAAGAATTAAAAATAAAGCACTGGTTAAAGATAGTTGTATTTACCCTTCCCCAACCAGAAGTCTAAGTCTTAACTCTGTAGAGCTCTTAGCTATGGCCTACCTTCCTAGATGGTGATATGGAAATAGGGTAACATTATTACCACAGAACATCTCACTTCCACACCATCTCATCTTCCTTTCTCTCAAGAGTCTAATCTACTGGGTCAGCAAGAACCATTGCATTTTATATCCTTTAGGACTGAGTTGAGACACGAAGGGTCTAGGGCCTCCATGGTGTTCAACTTTCTTCTGTTCTCTGTCCCGTTTTCATGGTGATTATGCTTTAGGTCTCAGTCATTGTTGGGTTCATCTTACACTTACAAAACACATTCTCTTTCACCATACATAAAAATAAACTCAAAATAGATTAAAGACCTTAATATGAGATCCAAGACCATAAAAATCCTCAAAGAGAAAACCTGTGCTCTCTGACATTGGCTGTAGCAAACAGTTTCTAGATAGGTCTCTGAGGAAAGGGGGAAAAAAGCAAAAATAAACCATTGTGACTATATCAAAGTAAAAAGTTTCTGCATAGTGAATGAAATAGTCAACAAAGTTAAAAGGCAACATATGGAATGGAAGAAGATATTTTCAACTGATATATCTAATAAAGGGTTAGGATTTAAAATACATAAAGAACTGAAAACCCAAAAAACAAGTAATCCAATTAAAAATGGGCAGAAGACATGAATAGACATTTCTCCAAAGAAGACATACAGATGGCTAACAGACACATGAAAAGATGTTCAACATCACTCATCATCAGGGAAATGCAAAACAAAACCACAATGAGGTATCACCTCACATCTGTCAGAATGGCTAACAACAAAAACACAAGAAATAACAGGTGTTGGTGAGGATAAAGAGACAAAGGAACCCTTGTGCACTGTTGGTGGGAAAAAATTAAAAACAGAACTAGCCTATGATCCAGGAATCACACTGGGTATTTGCTCAAAAGACACAAAAACACGAATTCAAAGAGATATATGCACCCCTATCTTTATTGCACCATTATTTACAACAGCCAAATTATGGGAGCAGGCCAGTGTCCACTGATAGATGAATGGCTAAAGAAGATGTGGTAGATATATATAAAAATGGAATATGGCTCAGCTATAAAAAGAATGAAATCTTGCTATTTGCAACAACATGGCTAGAACAAGAAGGTAGTATGCTAAGTGAAATAAGTCAGTCAGAGAAAGAAAGACAAATACCATATGGTCTCACTCATATGTGGAATTTAAGAAACAAAACAGTAAGCAAAGGGGAAAGACACACACACACACACACACACACACACACACACACACACACAAAACAACAACCCAGGAAATAGACTCTTAAGTATAGATAGAGAGCAAACTGATAGTTACCAGAGGGAAGGTGTGTAGGGGAATGGGGGAAATAGGGGACAGGGATTAAGAGTACACTTATCATGATGAAAATAACATAACATAAAATAAAACAAAATAAAATGATTAAAAACCCCACATTCTCAGTAATTAGCCCTTCCCTGTTCCCATTGGTAAGTTAAAGAACCCAGGCTGTACTTGGTGTTCTCTTGCTCTCACCTCATCAAGTCTACAGCTTCTTACCTTGAAGAGCCTGTTGGTAGTAGACAAAGGAGACACTCCGGCCCAGTTTCTTCCACTCTAATCTGGAGGAGATGGTCTTCTTTGGGTATTTACAGGCTAAAATAACCTCTGGGAACAACAACAAAAAAACTTGTTTTCTAATGGTCCCTATGAAGTAAATTTTTAAACAGCCATAAGCTACTCCTTTATACTTCCATCCATCCATCCATAAATTACCTCAATGGGCACCACGTTGGCTTAACCCAAAGATGAACTGAAAGCATTATAGCTCTTCTCCATAGTAACTGCATGACACTATGCTACTGACCCTAGTTCTTGAGACTCATTATCATCTGTAAAATAAGATAGTATCTTAGAGAGTTGTGAGTCTTCAAATATAGTAATACATGCAAAGCACGCATGTCTGGACACGGTAAGTAATTTAAAAATGGCAGTTATGATCAATTATTTATCATTTATCCCACTATTCCCAGTCTCAGTCATCAGGGAGTTTATAGCCTGGTGGAAGAGGCAATTAAGATAAAGTGATTTTGTTCCATTGTGATAAGGGCCATGAGCGCCATGGAGGTAAACAGAGGCTGCTTCACATCCAGTGCCTAAGAAAAGCACTCAGTCCAGCCCATGGGATCCACAAACATTCTACCAACATGCGACGTTCCCACTCAGACCCATTCTTGGATGATCCTCTCTATGGGTATGTTGCTACAACCCCAATATAATCTATTAAATCATGGATTCCTACTCCTTATCTCTATCCAGATAAATTATGAGAAGATTTAATCTTGGCATCCAGTTTAACTGCCTCACTGTAGCTCATTTAGGTCACTTTATTACAGGAAATTTACTGCACTTACATCATTAAAGAATTCCTGGAACCTCCGAAGGAACCCCCCTCTATTAACTGTCCAAACAAGATGACTGGGGGGGGGGGCAGGAGAAAGTCCAGTGCCTATCAGCCAACTGCTCTGAGTTGCCAAAGGAAACCTCCAGTTGTAAATATTTTTAAAAGTATGTTTCAGTCAGGCTCTCTAGAGCGTTACCTTCATATCTCTGAGGTTTTTCCCCCCATAACACATATAGTTTGACCCCAAAAGTACATATCTTTGACTAGAAAGAAATTATGTTCAAATCTTTTCCATACATCTGATTTTGATGTAGCAGATTTGATGTCATTTTAAAAGACAATTCAGGATACTACATGATATGGTCGATTAGAGAGCAATACTCATATTACCCCAGATTTTATTAATATACACATAGATATGGAAAAAGAGCCTGTACAAGTATGTATGAAAATATTTAACCCAGTGATGATTTCTGTGTGATAGAATTCTTCTAGTTATATGTAGTCCCTAATTTTCCCCTTAGTTCCACACATATGGCCAGAAATATAGAAATAGAATAAAAGGTAATGGAAAACAGAAAATAGGACCGAGAAAAGAAAGGCAAGGGGGGGAGGACCCCCACAAAAGTTGTTTTCAAGGATGCCTAAAATTTTTAGAGCAGGTTTTACATTACAAGGAGACATCATTTTACAGACATGTTTACAATTATGCTACAAAGACAAATGTGTGCTAAGGGACTTGTCTGAGGAAACACGGTTCTGTTCTGTTGATTAAGGAGAATGGGTGGTGACTTTCCGGAGTCTTGAGTTTTAGATAGGTTTCCTTCCCGTATTTTGTTGGGTTTCCAACAATTAAACACACACCCACACTCATTTTTAGCCCACACACTTAGGTCTTAGGAATAAATTTGTGCTCGGTCACATTGTTTCATATATTTAACTACATACACAGACACAGACACACACAAACACAGCATTCTTCACCAAGATCTGACTTCTGCCCTCAATGCTCTATGAAAAACCTCTGCAGAAATTATATTTATAAATGAAACTAACGGTTTTCCTAAATGCAGTCACACCACTCCTGCCTCACTCACAACGACCATGTAAGATGTGGAGAAATGGTCTCTCCGAGTCACCCAACTAACTGTGTGTCCAGAATTGTTGCTGAGCCATATCAGTGAGCAAAACAAAGATCCCTGTTCTTTTGGTTCTTACAATTTGCAGGGGGAGTCAGGCACACAAAAATTATCATAAAGTGAATTAAATGCTACATTGGGAAGGAATGTGTGCTGTGGAAATAAAGCAGAGGAGATCAGAATAGAGTATGAGTAGATGAGGAGGGTTGGTGTGCAATTACAAAAAAAACTGAGTAGTCAGAGTTCAATTCATTTAGAGAGTGACTTTGACCAAAGACTGAGAAAATGAAATTAGAATTCCTTAGAATTTGAATAAAAATTTCCCAGAATTCAATATTGGAATTGACCATATGTTTTTTTTTTTTTAAAGATTTTATTTATTTATTCATGAGAGACACAGAGAGAGTGTCAGGGGCACAGGCAGAGGGAGAAGCAGGCTCCATGCAGGGAGACCCATGTGGGACTCGATCCCGGGTCTCCAGCATCATGCCCTGGGCTGAAGGCGGCGCTAAACCACTGAACCACCCAGGCTGCCCTCACCATGTGTTTCTTTGGGAGTATTCCACATAAGGCAATAGCCAGTGCCTAGATCCGAAGGCACCAACACCATGACTTCCAGAATGTGAGAAACATTAAGTAAACTGGAATCATGGGATCAACATCTGAGGATAAAGAACTCCAGATGAACTGAGAAGCTAACCACCAATGGACTCTCCTCTCTTTTCAGCTAAAATGGAACACTCATGATCAATATAATCTTGTATGTAGCCTGTAAAGTTATTATACCATAAAGTAGTAGTTTAAGGCACAGCCTTTTGGAATTAGACCTCTGCTATATACACTACGCGTGTGATGTTTGGCAAATTACTTAACCCTTTTTGAACATTATGCTCACATTTGTAAAAGGGAAAAAATAACAATATCATCTCACGAAGTTATTGTAAAGATTAAATGAGGTAATATATTTATACTCTGGGTGTGCATGGTACTTTGCACATGGTATGTAAGTAATCCATCAATGATTATTATTGCTCTCACCCTGAGAAATTTCCTTTAGTTGCAGTTGTAAGTATGCCTTGACATGAAAGAAGCCCACACTTTACACAACCCAAATTTACCTAAGAATCACTCAAATTTGAATTAAAACGTTACCTTTGAGAGAGCAAAGAATATGACATAAATTATATATATATATATATTTTTTTAAGACTTTATTTATTTATTCATGAGAGACATAAAGAGAGAGGCAGAGACATAGGCAGAGGGAAAAGCAGGCTCCCTGCAGGGAGCCTGATGCGAGACTCAATCCCAATACCCTGAGATCATGGGCTGAGCCAAAGGCAGACAATCACCCACTGAGCCACCCAGGTGCCCCATAAATTATATTTCCTCTTTTTTAAAAAAAGATTTTATTTATTTATTCATGAGAGACACACAGAGAGAGGCAGACACAGGCAGAGGGAGAAGCAGGCTCCACGCAGGGAGCCCAACATGGGACTTGATCCCAGGACTCCAGGACCATGTCCCAGGCCAAGGCAGGGGCCAAACCGCTGAGCCACCCAGGGAACCCTAAATTATATTTTCTCAAAACGAGGCGCACTAAAACATAATAGTGCACCAAGTTGTTTTGTTTTTGTTTTTTACTAAGATGATCATTTCATTGCCAAAAATATGTTTCCTTTGGATCAAGAAAAGACAATTCTTCGTTTAGAAAAAGCATTAGCAAAAATTATTTTCATGTAGCAAAATGGTCACTTTTAGAAATCTCATCGCTAGAAATCACTGTGAATTTTAATTTTTCTAGGATTCTGTACTGCTCATTATCTTTTGATTTTATTCTCTGTGCTCAAGTTGAAAATCATCACAATTTTACATAATGCAAAAACAGAACTGATACTACCAAAACAGTTCTGAAGAATTACCAAGAAATTACTTCTGTGAATAAAAGCATGCTATTAAACTGATTGATAGCTTACAGCATTGGACATTGGACATAAAGGCTGCTCATCTAATTTATAAGCCTAGCAAAGCTTCTCTCATTTCAGTCTTGTTCTGTTCTTGGCACCACTATGGGAAATGATACAAAACAGCAATACTCAAAAGAAGGAATTAATTCGTGATTTGTTGACATCAGAGAGACAAGAGGCAAAAATGAATGAATTAGGTGGAACATACCTATACCATATACACAAATCATAAAATATTTCAGACTTTAACTAAAATTAAGTCACTGCATGAAATATGCTACAATTAAAATGTGTTAGAAGATAGAAATTTATTTTTGCTTTAAGGACAGTCAAGTTGGAATGATTGGGGCACCTATAAAACAGAATCAAAATATAAATTTTTTAAGATTTATTTTTTTAAAAAGAAAGAGAGAGAGCACATGCAGGTGTACACACAGGTGAGTGTGTGTGGGAGGAGGTGGCACAGAGGGAAAGAAGCAGACTCCCTGCTGAGCACAGAACCCCATGTGGGGCTCAATCTGAGATTATGGATCATGACCTGAGTGGAAACCAAGAGTCAGATGCTCAACTGACTGAGCCACTCAGGTGCCCCTATAATTCTTAATTAAAAGGAGCAGAGGGGAAAAAATAGAAAATACTTATTCAGGAATATGACTAACATTTGATTGCAATAAATATAGAGTTTTTTTTATATTAAAAATAAAACATGGATTAAAAAGTAACGTAAGGGGCAGCCTGGGTGGCTCAGCAGTTTAGTGCTGCCTTCAGCTTGGGTCATGATCCTGGAGTCCCGGGATCGAGTCCCACGTTGGGCTCCCTGCATGGAGCCTGCTTCTTCCTCTGCCTGTGTCTCTGCCTCTCTCTCTCTGTCTCTATGTTAAAAGTAACATAAATGCTAAAAGATTTTGGTTTGGAGTGATGGAAATTTTTGGAACTAGACAGTGGTGGTAGGTAGACTGTGAATGTACTAAATGCCACTGAATCATTTGCTTGCATGTGCTAGCTTTATGTTATATGTGAATTTCGCCTCAATACATTTTTTAAAAGTAGTGTAAGACTGTAGAATATAATTTTGCATCCTAATTGAGATGTCATGCTGTAGGGCCTGGGTGCTGATGGGCGGGGTGGGGGGACAGGGTTGTATATTCATGGTATCCAGCTGGGCCCAACAGTGAGAACCTCCAGGAAAGTACAAAATAGGACAACTCACTTCCTTCGTCCCTTACAGAATCCTGGCCCATCTTTTCCTCTCACTGTGTGATCCCTCTTTTGGCCTTTTGCTCATCTCCTTTTCGACATCTTGTCTGGCCCTGTTTACCTTCCCTACAAGTGCTCCATACCTCTACTTTACTCCCAATCATTAATTTGCTCTTCCCACTTCTCTGCACTTAAAACTAAATGTCTTATTACTTTAATTATGTAACATATTAGGACTTAATTAACTGAAATAGTGATTTAAGTGATCTGTTATCAAGTGATGTGTTACTTGTGAGTGGCAGGCTGATTCTTAACATATTTTTATGAAAAAGGACATATAACACTGTGTGCCAGGCACCACCGTAAGTACTAGTTAAATACTAACCTACCTAATTTTCCCACCCAGTTCTGGTCTTTAAACTTTGTCTCTTTCCTTTGAACTCATCTCACCCAACTGCAGAAACCTAAGATTGCAGTTGTAAGATATGAGTTCACACACATTTGTAACTTCTTTCTTAAATGTTTACCATCTCTGGCCTATACAAGCATCATACCAAGGACATAGTAATTCTTCTGGTGTCCTAGTATTACTGTTTGAAGTAAAAGAGCCTTCAGAAACGTTGTAGGTGGTCAATATTTGAAGTAAACTTATAAAGTTTTCCTTGGTTATTTTATTAGTCCTAATTTTTTTTAATTTTTTAAAATATTTTATTTATTTATTAATGAGAGAGAGAGAGACAGACAGACAGGTAGAGGGAGAAGCAGGCTCCAAGCAGGGAGCCTGATGTGGGACTCGATTCTGGGTCTCCAGGATCATGCACTGGCCTGAAGGCTCCTAAATCACTGAGCCACCGGGGCTGCCCAGTTCTTAAACATTTTTTTTACAATTGTGGTTAAATACACGTATCTTAAAATTTACCATCTTTTTTTAACATTTACCATTTTAACACTTTTTAACATTTTGCCATCTTAATGATTTTTAATAATTCAGTAGCGTTAAGTATATTCATTGTTAAGCCACCAATGTCCAGAATTTTTCACCTTGCAAGAGTGATACCCATTAAACACCAGTAAAACCATTATACTATTATGGCCATTAAACACCAACTCCCTATTATACCCATTAAACACCAATTCCCTATTATAAATATATTTAAGAAGCTAAAATAAATAACAAAAATGGCACCCCAAAATAGGCTATATTAATGTTATCTTAAGTACATTAAATAGAGTAGAGTTTGCAGCGTTAATTTCCATTTGCTATATCCAGCTGGCTGGAAACTTTGCAAGACCTCCATCTACCAGTTTCACAAATTAGATCTGCTTTGTTGCAGATAATTTACGCAATTAGAGGCCCTCTTTGTACATCAGGTCTTCGTTGAATGTCCAAAATTTCCACTGAGGAGGTGGAGAAAGAGTTCTCAAGTGGAAACAGCACAGAGCAGCATTTCAGAAGGAAGAATTAGTGCGAGGTAAGGCAGAGGGTTCAACAAATAGATAATATCACATGCGTCATATTTGCGAGTCATTTGAACAACACAGTCCGTGAAAATCATAAGTTACTCTACCTTGATACTCTGTTGCTGTGACCACTTGATGGCCTTTTGGAGCAGAGAATCCATAGGCCTTATGATCTGAAAGATTAAAACAGATAGAATAATTAAAATGGTACCAAAGGCCACTTGCAAATATTTGAATGGAATGCAACATTAAAGAAAACTGGCCTAAAGTTTGGGGACAAATTCACACATTCATAAAGCCTAAGTTTTAAAGTATCAAAATAAGAAAAACCAAGCCAAACCATATATGTCTTTTCCATGTTCTGTATTGTGGTTTCTGCTTTCCTTTCACAAAGCAAAACCCATGAATCTCTCAGGGCCCCATGACAGACAACACAATGTCATAAGCCTGATTATGAAAAGCTCGCTTGCTTTCTTTTTCTTTTCTTTTCTTTTCTTTTCTTTTCTTTTCTTTTCTTTTCTTTTTTCTTTTCTTTTCTTTTCTTTTCTTTTTTCTTCCTCCCTCCCTCCCTCCCTCCCTTTCTTTCTTTCTTTCTTTCTTTCTTTCTTTCTTTTCTTTCTTTTCTTTTCTTTTCTTTTCTTTTCTTTTCTTTTCTTTTCTTTTCTTTCTTTTTTTCAGATTTATTTATTTATCTTAGAGATAGACAGCACCTGCAGAGGAGAAACAGAGAAGCAGACTCCCCACAGAGCACAGAGCCTGACTGGATACCAGGACCCCCAACTCCCTCCACCGCCGCAGATCATGACCTGAGCCAAAACCAAGAGTACTATGCTCAACCTCAACTGCTCAACCTCAACCAACTGAGCCACCTGGGCACCCCAATCCTGCTTGCTAAATAAGTGATTTTATCCTTAATTTAGCCTAATATGGAATCTAGCACCTAAGGTACTGCTCCTTTAAGATAAAAGCTCATTATTTTACAGTTAAATTGCTTTACCAACTTACCCCTGATTATACCTACATCATATAGAAATGGGTTATTTAAACATATTTGTGACTAGGAAATATATATATATAGAATACATACTGTATATAAGCTTTGCATATACAAATATGATGAAAAATGCAAGTAGAGCATCTTTATTTTTCTCCGAAATATTTCAATGATTTTCCAGGATTGGTATCTAGGGTTAAAATGACTGACCAATTATGGTGGCTGATGTTATCTGATACTAATACGATGACGAAAATGATGAGATAATCACCTTCATAAGTTTATATAGAATATTTCATTTCATTTTTTAAAGATTTATTTATTTATTTGAGAGAGAGAGAGAGAGAGAAGGGGCAGAGTGAGAGAGAGGGTCTTAAGCAGGCTCCATGATGGATGATGAGGCCAGGCCGATGGAACAATCCTGAGACCATGACCTGAGCCAAAACCAAAAGTCAGATGCTTGACTGACTGAGCCACCCAGGTGCCCCAACAATAGTTAACATTTATTAAGCACTTAGGCAACATTCCCAGTTTTTTGCAAGTATTAACTTATTGAACTCTCACGACAATTCTTTGTGGTAGGGTACACCATTTTTATCCATCTGTTTTGCAAGTGGGGAAACTGAGACACAGAGAGGGTAAGAAACCTTGGTCAAGGTTATACAAGCAGTAAGGAATAGGTCTGGGAGTTGAACTCATCCAGTCTGTTCCTAAAACCCACGTAGTTTATTACTAAACTACTATCCTGGGCCCCACATCGTGTTTCCCCCAAGCCGAACTATGAGGAAGCACTGCAGATTCACAAAGATGTCAGGTAGAAAGGTCTACTGATCTAATGAAGATGGACTAAGGTGAGAAATTGGGGGTTATAATGAAGATTTCTGAAGCACAGCAGGAAGGCAGAAGCTAGGAGGCTGTGACAGGAGAAGTGGTTCATCCTGGTAATCTCAATGCGGAGGGTTTCTCAATCATGACGCTATTAACATTTGGAACCAGATCATTCTTTGTTGTGGGAGGGCTGTCCTGTGCATTGTAGGATGTGGTGCAGTATCCCTGGCTTCTGCCCACTAGGTGCCAGTAGCACCTTCATCTCCCCTATGGCAAACCCAAGTCATGACAACCAGTGTTTCCAGACCTTGCCAAATGCCCTTGGGGGTGGGGGTGGGGAAATCGTATTTGATTGAAAATCTCTGCTTTAGACTAAACAGCTAGGCTGGTTTGAAGAACCAGGAAGAGAAATAAACAAATAGACTAAAGGAGGACAAAAAAACCTTGAGTTCAAGGATTTCAGAAAAAGCTCCCAGGAGACCAGAATTTCTTGGGTATGAAATCATTGATTACATTTCTGGGAAGGGGAGAAAAATGTTTCATATAACATGCCATCTTTGATTTATTCATCTATAGGTACACTGACATGTAAATTGTGATGCTGTGCTAGACTTCCTCATTCCTAAGGAATACATGCTATTTTGGATAATTTTTTTCTTTCTCTTTCCCTTAGAAGCCTGGATAACAAATATAATTGAGAAATTAAAACTCTTAAAAACCTACAGGCCTCAAATGTCCAGTTCTCCTGTTTAACATTGTTCAACTATTCAGGTTCTCTATCCCTAAATTGCAATCTTCATGAAGCAAATTGGCAAAGCTGGTGTCTATCTATGTGAAGAATGGAGAACTGAGTGGATTGTTTTCATTGACAGTTGTAAACATATTTATATAAAGCAGTGGCCTGAGGGACGCCTGGGTGGCTCAGCGGTTTAGCATCTGCCTTCGGCTCAGAGCATGATCCTGGGGTCCCGGGATCATGTCCTACATCGGGCTCCCTGCAGGGAGCCTGCTTCTCCCTCTGCCTATGTCTCTGCCTCTCTCATGAATAAATAAAAAGAAAGAAAAAAAAGCAGTGGCCTGCATGACCCAGTCTTAGAGAGATACCAGGTCACCAAAAAGTGATTTCAATATATCACTTTTGCTTGTATATTTAAAAAAAAAAATCATGAAGGGGTCCAAGCAATCTTTTTAAGTATCCCTCTTTCTACCACATACCAGAATATGTCCCACAGTCCTCTGAACTCCACCCTCACCCCTATAGATCTTTCTTTTCCACTTTCTCTTCTCCTTCCCCATTTTTACTTTATTTTAGCCCAAAGGCAGGGTTCAGATCTTCAGAAAACAGAAAAGCCAGGACCTCATTTGTTCACCCTGAGTCCTACCTACATTTACGTGACACGATCGCTGAACATTTTTCCAAGGATTCTGATTCCAAATCATTATTCTGTGAAACTTTCAAAACACACTTTGAAGCCTCTTTTCTCCTTTAGCCATGCATAAATTAGTGCCCTCAGAGCAGTTCTGTTTCTGACAGGCGTTTCTTGTGATTTTTGAACTATTTTAGTACATTTTTTAAACAAAACAGTGAAGACTCATATTCCCTAGAAACCAGTTGAGGGGAAAAGTAGAAGAAGATAATCTTTGTTCCCTCACATCATAATATCTTTGAACTTTTCAAACACTACACTGCCTACTGAGAATGTTTATTTTCTTCAGCATGCTCGTGTTTTCTTTCATTTGAGGCAAACGTTAGTCCAACCCAAGACTGGAAGATTTAGGACTGGGTCCAATTATTTTCTCCTTTACTCAATTCTAGTTTTCTACTTGCTAAAATGTCCTTTGAGAAAGATTTCTTAAATTTTCAAAAATCACCTTAAAAGTTCTATGGAAAATAATAGCTGTTAACTCAAGAATTTTATTAGTATCTTCAGAATTTTTATATGTATATATCTGAATAGAAAAAAAATTGTTCCAAACACTAAAAAAGAGAGGACTGATTGAATTGGCAAAACTATGAATGCAAAACTATTATAAAGGAGATTGGTTTTGGTAAACTAATAAATAGATACTATTTCTTGGTACCTGAATATTTAATTCTGCGATTTTAAGTGTTGTTTTCTAGTTATGTTGCTTCCTCCGGTTCTTTTTACTTCAAGATCTGCTTTTCAATTAAGTAAAAATACTTAAGATGTGTGGTCACCTATAATGAACTTATTTAAACAGAAAGTTTCGAATCTTAAAAATAAAACAGTAAAAGATTTCTACCTTGTTTTAAGCCTTACTGGTCTTGGAATTCAGTTTTTTTCTTTTTTTTTTTTTTTAAGCTTGAACCCAATAACTTTACGAAAACAAAATGTTGGAATTTGTACCAACATTTCACTAACAGATGTTAGGAAGAGTCTCTGTTGGCCACTTTCTTGAAGTGATTTTTTTTTTTTCACCTTTCCAGAGTGAGTTTAAAAAGAAAACAAACAAAAAATTGTCATGTAGGTCTGCTGGTTGAGGTCAACAATTGTTTTAAAGTTAGCTACAAAACATCTTTAATAGTTTTGGATGTGTTCCAAAATCACTGGCAGAAGTTCATAAAATGAGGTTAAGAAATGATTATTTCCATAACGGCTAACAGCTCCAAGTCAAGTAATCCCTAACCAAATGAAACCTTTTGTGCTTCTTCCCCCAACTCTAAGAATAAAATTTCTTACATTGTCTATCAATCATCTAAAATATTCTTGTGTGACCAAGGATAATGTAGAATGACTAAGAATAAGTATTTGTATTTAAACACAATGTTTAATGTTTACTATACAAGTGTTATTTAAAGTAACACTTTTAATTGGAAACATGATTAGGAAAAATTGATGTGTTACAGAGGTTTTTTGTTCTAAGAGTACATTACAGAGAGTACCATGGTAAAAGCAAATTATAAAAACTGTGGATATGAGTTATTTCACAAGTTTTCAAAAATGAAAATTAATAGCCATGTGGTTTTGACAATCACTAATATACAATTATTGTACTAACAAATATAGAACAGGGCAGAGGGCTAGTAGTAACAGATAAAATAATACAATCCAGTATTTATCATGGATAAACATTCATAGGGTAGAAAGTAACCCAATGAAGTAGGAATTAGGAGTTAGGTTAATATACTCATCTATCTCACTATTATTTGACTGTAGTAGGTCTAGGGAGTAAGGAGAGAAGGAGAGGGTAGGGAGTGGGAGAGGGAGGGAGGGGAAGAGAGAGACACACAGACACACAAATCCTTCTGATCTCTCAAAATGGACATTTTGGCCCCTGCTTTTTTTTTTTTTTTTTTTAAGATTTATTTCTTTATTTGAAAGAGAGAGAGCATGGGAGCAGGAAGCGGGGCTAAATCCCACAAACCTGGGATCATGACCGAGCCCAAATCAAGAGTCAGACATACCCAACCAACTGAGCCACCCAGGGACCCCTTCTGGCCCTCCCTTTTAATAAGATAAAGGGAAATCATACCAAAGTGCAAGGAAGAATAAAAGATGTGCTTGACTTTAGAGCTACCTGTGGCTGGTGGCGTGGTGAGTTAATGATGACCTAAAGAATTAAAGGGTGATTTTGACTATGAATAAATTTTCCCCTTAAGAACCTAACATCTAAGTAAGATGTGACTCCACTGTGTTAAAATCCTCATTTGACAGATGTGACAATTGAAAGAGGTCCTGGCTCAAGGTCACAACACTGGAAAGCAGAGAAGCAAAGTTGTGTATTTATATCTAGTTAGTTTGGCTCCACAGACCTTTCCTCCTTCCTCTATTCTCAGATCAGCATAAGGCATCGTGAGAAAGTCCTATCAAACATGACTCTGTCAGACACTCTGAAGATGGCTTCACATCCATTTTCATTCTTTAGGGCTGTAAAGGTATTATGCAGAGAGTGTATAATTAATTGTTATTTTAACAGAGAAAGTGTTAATAGGCAAATATTTATGGTGAATGAACTGATTTGAATAAAATTTGCATATTTATTATATACTGCACAAAAATTTTATGCCCCCTCCTCTTTTCTGTTTTTGTTTTGATTTGTTTTTTAAGTCATTCAAAAAAAATGATTGAGTTCAAAAAGAATGATTGGTGTGACTTGGCTCAGGTCATGATCCCAGGGTCCCAGGATCAATTCCTGCAACAGGCTCACTGCAGGGAGCTTGCTTCTCCCTCTGCCTATGTTGCTGCCTCCCTCTCTGTGTCTCTCATGAATAAATAAATAAAATCTTAAAAAAAAAATGATTGGTGTTTCAGAATTGTGTATATGGTTGTTTTCATATAAGTTACATGCTTTAGTAAATTTAGGAAAATTTTCAGGGCATCCTCTTACCCAAACAGCTGAATGATTAAATTTGGGGGACTATATTACGTAGAAATAAAATAAATAAAATAACTTCTTATAGTAAAATAAATTCTCAAAAAAATTTGTAAATGCTCTTCAAGAACATCTTCGAAAATTTAACAGTGGCCTGTGGTATTGGAAAGCCATCAATGGCTGAATTTCTCACCAGGTACTCCCCACTAGAACATGAAAGGAACAATTTTAGGATTCTGAGATCTTTCTCTAATATTCCCCAAGTGGCAATCTCAGCCAAGCACAATTTGCTCACTAGTGGCATTAACTATAGATTTCAGATAGATGGCAATTGTCAACTCAAATCCAGTAAACACTCTCCAGCAGACAAGATTGAAGGAATGTCCTCTTCCAAGATTGATGTTAATAAGAATCACATACTCCGCGGAAGGCGTGGGTGTTGACCGTTCTGTGTTCTGCAGGTTCTCCCTGAGATTAAGGTGCCAGGGAGCAATGGCTCTAAAACTTTATTAATGTAAAATAAGAAATCATTACTAAAGATGTCAGATTACAAAATAGACAAATGGTGTAAAAGCAAAGAACACTAAAATGGAAGAGATAAAGAGTAATAAACCTGAGTGTCTCTCCTCACTAATTGACTCATGCGGTCTGGACTGTGTCTCAGGTATATCCTTTCATTGGAGATGGCACATCAGGTTTTGATAGCTTGATGACATTTTAATTTAAGATTATTCACTGCCCTTTAATCTGAAATTGTAGTTACTAACTCCTAAATCTCAAGATGGCTTTTCAAGATTAAAAGTCCAGAACCATCACCAGTATCTGATAGTTGTATTTCTCAGCAGAAATGGACATATTAGTATAATTGTCAAATAAATAGTTTTTGAGAGCAGATATTATAAATCCTATCTCCAGAGGTGTTTTTTTTTAATATTTTATTTATTTATTCGTGAGAGACAGAGAGAGAGAGAGAGAGAGAGGCAGAGACACAGGCAGAAGGAGAAGCAGGCTCCTCGCAGGGAGCCCAATGCAGGACTCGATCCCAAACCAGGATCATGCCCTGAGCTAAAGGCAGATGGTCAACCACTGAGCCTCCCAGATATCCCTATCGCCAAAGTTTTGATCAGCTCTGGGCAAAGAGAGAAAAGCAAGTTTCTGGATCTGGGTCCTGGTTCAGAACTCTGGTTCTGAATCACCAAGTTGTGAGAATCTGGGAATTCCTGCACAAAATGTCCTAACAGCTGATACACACAGATTACTCAGTGGCTTTGTGGGTCAGGGGATAGTGAAATGGTTATTGTGCAGTCATTTGATACGTATAAATCCACTTAAGCAACATATGTGAGTAGAACTACCAGCTACTAAGCTCTTTCCACCCTGACCCTACACAGATGTTTGTTTTAAACTCTTTGTACCTCCAGAGTCTGATTTCTCTGCTTTACTGAATGAATTTGGGGAATCACTTTGATGCATGCAATATTTTCATTTTTTGAAAGCACAAACATGCAGTAATGAATAAAAATTGAGTTTTACAGGGATTAGCACAGAATGTCAAACACATTTTCTAATATTTCTAATGTGTCAAATTTATAATCTGCAAAGGAAGTCATCTTTGCATTTCTCAGATGAAGATAGAGTACTGCTAATGTTTTAAATCTTTTTTTGAATTAGAAGATTTATAAAATATGATGAATAAAAACATAAAGGAAGGAGGACTGACCGTTAATTTAATAAGACTTAAGCTCTGGGGCTCTCCCTTGTATGAGCACCCCCTAAGGCCTTAGGGGTTATCCTAGCAATGTGTGCACATTTTGACTGGGTGGCTCAGTTGGTTTACTGTGTGACTCCTGATTTCAGCTTATGTCATGATCTCAGGTTGTAAGATCAAGCCCCACATTGGGCTCTGCAGTCAGCAGAGTCTGCTGGCAATTCTCTCTCTCTCTCCCTCTTCCTCTGCTTCTCCCCTACCCAGTGAATGTGTGCTCACATGTGCTCTCTCTCTCTCTCTCTCTCTCTCTCTAAAGAACAGCAACAACAACACAAAAGCCAAAACCCAAAAAACTCTCAAGAATAAGATTTTGGGGGACGCCTGTTGGCTCAGCAGTTGAGCATCTGCCTTCGGCTCAGGGTGTGATCCCTGAGATCCAGGGGTTCTGGGATTGAGTCCCACATCGGGCTCCCTTCATGGCGCCTGCTTCTCCCTCTGCCTATGTCTCTGCCTCTCTTTCTGTGTCTCTCATGAATAAATAAATAAAATATTTAAAAAAAGAATAATATTTTGGGGGTACAATTTTTCTTAGAGCTCTAATAATCCATCTTCACACACAATTATGGGCTGCTTCTTATTAACAGGTTTATTTAGTTTTCTATTCTTGACCACCTACAATAAAAAAGTGATCTCCAGAGTTCACTGCCTCATAGATGAACCTTTAAAATATTAAAGATTTTATATGACCAAACACTTAGCATACCTCTACTTTCTCCCTCTCTCTTAAATTTCAATTCTGAAAACATGGGGGTTGTATGAATTTTACTTTTCAACTCTCCTACGGGATGATGATTCATAAAAGCTTATGCCCTTATAGTTTGTCCATATGTTACTAATTAAATTCTGTTACCATAAGTGCTTCCAGAAGAGATTTGAAATCTAAGGGAAACCCTCCCAGCTTATTGTTGCTTCATGTTTCCTTTGATTAGTCTTCAGGAAGCCAAAGGAACAAGAACGATTTCTTGTGAAATGCAGAACATGGAAACAATGGTTTGGCATTTCTTAACTGTCATATTTTACGACTGTCAGGTAAGACTCCTCAGAATTAGTTATCCTGATTTCTCAGGTGCTTTACAACCAAAGAGTACAATTTCCCTTCTCTTTCCACAAACACGGTTCTCTGACTCACTGTTTTTATTTCAAAACTGGTTCTACACATCCAACAGTGAGCTAACACCAAAACCTCCTCTTCAGGGCCAGTCATCTAGACCGTAAAAGAAATGGTTTAATGAAAATCTGTGTTATGGATTGAACGTTTGTGTCCACCACCACACTCCCCTACCCCCCGCCCCACACACACACTAAAAAATCCCTGCATTGAAATCCTCATGCCCAGAGTGATGAGATTAGAAGGTGGGGCCTTTGGAAGATGAGTGGGGCCTTCATGAATGGAAATAGCACCCTTAGGAAAGAGACTCCAGAGACCCCCCCATCTCGGCCTTGGTTGGACCCAACAAGAAAGTGACAGTGCCTAAGCAGGAAGCAGGCTCTTACCAGATACTAAACCTGCCATCACCTTGGTCTTGGAATTTCTAGCCTCTGGAAGTGTGAGAAATAGATATTGTTTCTGAGCTACCTGGTGTATGGTTTTTCCACTGTAGCAGCTTGAACTAAGACAATCTGCATACATTCAAATCAGAGCTGCACCCCGAGTGCAGGGTCAAGAAATGAGTATGTGCCATTAGAGATCCAATTCTTGAAATTTATCCAGATGAAGTATTTAAAAATGGGCAGAGGTATTTGTGTCCAAATATGGTGTAAAAAAGTCTGTTTCCCCCAAATTCAGGTGAGCTTGTTGTTTGATATCCTGTGTAGCATGATGATGACCACATTTGTGACAGAATCAACCAGATATTTTGAAATACTGTAGAGTCAATCTTAGCAATTTTTTGATGAAGTGGTGTCGGAGCTGACTTCTCATCTAATGGGATAAAGAGTTAAATAGCATGGTACAACCAGCAGCACTATTTTCAACAGCTTGGCATTTGACTAAATATTATCTGAAATCAAACAAAAAGCAACATTAGAGTCCAGATGGGTGAAGAAAGGGTAATCTGTTAGAAATGTGGCCCAAGGCTTTATTACAGTTGGGGTCAGAATCATTCCTTGTCTTCAGGAAGTCACAACTGATAGAGATGAAATGAGACCTAGCTAGCTTTGAATACTCAGGGCCGTGAATTACTGGTCACATCGCCTGGGGCAAGCCTCCGCCTTCACCTCCTAAACCTTAGTTTCCATTTAAGTAAAATGAACCTAATAGTGCCTTCCCTAATTGGCTATAAGATTAAATAAGGTATGTAATTGCTTGGCCTACTTCCAGGCACACAGTAGATTCTCTACAAATACTTGCCTCTGAGCTCTCCCCTCTCATTTGACAGTGCTTTTTTATCAATGTGACCAATGCGAGTTTAGTGTTTTACAAATAATTCCACGATAATCATGTATTAGGATGGATTGCAAAAAATAGAGAATGAATTGCTAGGGTTATAGATTTTTCTCCCTTCTTTCCATGATTAGCACGAAGTCTTCATTACAGTGACTGCTTAGAGCAACAAGTCCTGTGTTTAAACTTGACCTCTTCTTTATGCTTGCTGTGACATATTTGGGACAGCTACAGCCTCTTCGGGCTGTGCCTCATCTTGTGTAAAACCTGATTTATGCCGTTGAAGCCTTCCCTAACTACTTTCATTGACACAGCTCACCACACCGTTCATCTCCATATCACCTTCTACACCTAGCATCTAGGACGACACACTTCCCTAGCTTTCCTTCTCACAGGTCTTATCCTTATTCATCTTCTCCTCTCTGCCTCTCTGCTTTCTCCTTTAATGGGGTGATCCAGGCTCATGGCATTGAACACCCCCAGATATAAACAATTCCCAAATATATACCTCCAGTCTAGATGTCTCTGCTGAACTCCGGACTCAGATTCAAATGCCTATTTAATTCTGCCACTTGAAGGTTTAACAGACATTTCAAACACTATGTCCAAATCTTATCTTTCTCTGTAAAGCTGTCCCACTTACCCCAACTCAGATGATTGCAACTCTATTCTTCCAGTTGTTTGGCCAAAAATTCACACTTATCCTTAATGATTCCAGTTACCATAGCCCATATCCAATTCATCAGCAAATCCTATTAGCTCTCCCTTCAAAACGCATCCAGAATTACCTCTGACTACTTCCATTGCTACCATCTGGTCTGAGCACCATCATCTCTGCCTGGATCCCTGCAATAAGATTCCTGATTGGCTTTCTATTCTTGGATAGAATAGAATTCCTGTCACTCTAAAATCTAATTTCAATGCATCCACTACAGTGATCCATTAAAATGCTAAATCAGATCATGATGCTCTTGCTCAAAACCTAGGGCCAGCTCTCCATTTCCCCCAAAGCAAAAGTAAACACCCTTACATTGGCCCCGAAGCCCTACACAATCTGGCCTCGCTCCCTTTCAGCCTCCTTTCCTGAATTCTTCCCTCCCTCTGCTCCAGGGACATTGGCCTTGCTCATCCTCAAAACAGGCCAGACGAGGCTGCTCCCCACCTGAAAGACTCTTCCTTCAGATGTCTATTGACACTCTTACTTCTTCAGGATTTTGTTCAAAGGACACCCCCATAATGGATTCTACACTGGCCACCTTCTTCCATAGTGCAACCCCAACTCCATCTGACCGTTTTCCTTCCAAACTCCCTGATTTCCTTAATCCTGCTTTGATTTTCTTTTTTTCATAGTGCCTATCACCTTCTAACACACAATATAATGTACTTATGCACTGAAGGCAGGGGCCTTTATTTTCTTACCTATATCCCAAGGATCAAGAATTGCTTGATTTGTAGTAGATACTAAATAAATATTTGCCAAATGACTGGAAACAAAGTTAATTATGGAGAAAATGGAAATGAAATATAAAAAGCTATGCTTAATTTTTTGAATTGAAGGATGAGCTACACAAGATTAATCAATGAAAGATTCTGAAGCAGCTAATCTTGAAATTAAAACCACCTTATCACATCACTGTGTAGAATTAATTTTCATATTGCGCTGCAGCAAAAAATTACATAGTAGTAGCAGCATGCAGTATGTGGAATAGTTACCTAAAATGTGATTTTATTCTATTACTTTTTAAAGGTTTTTTAAAATTTATTCATGAGAGACACAGAGAGAAATGCAGAGACATAAGCAGAGGGAGGAGCATGCTCCCTGGAGGGAGCCTGATGAGGGACTTGATCCCAGGACCCTGGGATCATGCCCTGAGCCAAGGGCAGACACTCAACCACTGAGCTACTCAGATGCCCCTAAAGTGTGATTTTTTTTAATTTTTTAAAAAGATTTTATTTATTTATTCAGAGAGACACACAGAGAGAAAGAGGCAGAGACACAGGCAGAGGGAGAAGCAGGCTCCATGCAGGGAACCTGATGCGGAACTTGATCCCGGGTCTCCAGGATCACACCCTGGGCCAAAGGCAGGCGCTAAACCACTGAGTCACCCAGGGATCCCCTAAAATGTGATTTTAAAAGCCATAAATTACTGTTCTTATTTTTTAAAAGATACCGTTTAAAAATGTAGTTTTAAAATCCTAATTATAATAATACAAGGTAAGTTTTATTTTTTAAAAGTAAAATTACTTGCTTTAAAAGCTTTTTTGATATGTAATTTAAAATAATTTAAAAGTTTTGATGTGTAATTTTAAAATAACTATATATAATATATGTAATATCTATGTAATATATATATAATTATATATATCTATTGTGTGTGTGTGTGTGTGTGTGTGTGTGTGTGTGGCATCTTGGATGGGCCAGAATGTCCAGTTATGTAGTCAAACATTATTTTGGATGTTTCTGTGACAGTGTTTTGGGATGAAATTGACATTTAAATGGACAGACCTTGAGTAAAGCAGATGGCCCTTCCTACCTTGGGTGGGCTTCATCCCGTAAGTTGAAGGCCTGAACAGAACAAGAGACTGGCTTCCCCTGAGCAAGAGGTAATTCTGTCAGAAGACAACCATTGGACTTGAACTGCAACATTGGCTATCCCTGGGTCTCCAGCCTGCTGGCCCACTCTGTAGATTTTGGACTTGCCTGCCTCCTTATTACCATGAGGCATGTCCTCAGAATAAATCTTTTTATTTATATACACTTCCCATTGGTTCTGTTTCTCTGGAGAACTCTAATACAAGCACCATCATGAATTACAATAATAAATTAATTTGGGAGTGTCTAATAAAAGTGCGCTTTGCATCTTAGGAGTTCTTTTAGGAGGTTCAGCATGACTTTTAAAAAATGTTTCATTGTCATTTATGTCTCAAGAAAAGTGATCTAGAACAATCTTAAGTAGTCAAACTCTCTCCTCTAAGCCTTAACAAACACTTTCCTCTGAGCCACATCTATATCCTCAGGGACAATGGATAGTCTTCCTTATCCTTTTCACACAGCCTTCTCTTGGAGGGGAGGTGCACAGAGGAGTGGAGGCTGTCTCCTCTTCATTAACATTCTCTCCAAAAAAAAAAAATTCTCTCCAATCTTCAAGGCCTCTTCTCAGTCTTATCACTTCTAGAAAGTTCTCCTGTCAAAGCTCTAAGCAACATCTTGACAAAATCCACTTTGATGAAATTAAGTAGCATTTTAAGACTTGCCAATTTGATAGTTTTTGTGACACCATTCTCTCCTGGTTCTCTTCTCTGATGCTCCTTTCCTTTCTCCTCTTCCTCAGATTGGCCACTGACTCTTAGCATTTGATAGAAAGATGAGGTCATGAAGGTTTGAGAAACATCCAGTCAATATGTTAAACAAGAGTGCCTGGCTGGCTCAGCTGCTAAAACATGCGACTCTTGATCTTAGGCTTGTAAGTTTGAGCCCCATGTGGGGTGTAGAGATCACTTAAAAATGAAATCTTTGGAAGAAAAAGAGTTGAACAAAATTCTCCATTGTAGGAGGTATTAGAGCCTTGAACATGCTAAGGAGCATTGTGACTCTCCAAGGGGAAATATAATTTAGAGCATGAACACTGGAGTAGAAAAAGAGAGGAAAAAGCCCAAGAGAAACTTCTGTAGAAGTCTGAGAAGAGGTAAGGGGACACAAGAAAAACTAGGGCAGAATGATGTCACGGAAGTCAGGGGTGGGCAGACTTTCAAGGAGTGTCAACAATATTGAATGTTCCAGGGAGGTCAAGTAAGGTTTTAATGAAAGTAAGCTGTGAATTTAGAGGCTAGCAAATCATTGGTGATACAATGAGAGTAATTTCAGTGGCATGGGAAAGGAGCAGACTGCAGCAGGTTGAAAGGTCATTACAAGAAGGGAGATAAATCCAGATCACCAATTCAAGAGCTTTATTACAGAATCATGGTGAGCTTTTTTTTGCCACTGCAATTGTAGGGACTTGAACATGTTTGTAGCCCATGACTGGAGAGAAGATAAGTTGAAGATCTAGAATGGATGATGGGACACAGGCCCCAAGGAGACTGCAGGAATAGCATTATGGGCACAGGTAAGAAATCAGCTTTCAGTGGGAGGGATGGCTCTTTGGTTCCGGATGGAACTTGCTAAGGATGAACACAAATGTGCACAGGTTTCAATGCAACTGCCTCACTCCTACATGAGGTACCTGCTTCCAACATAATCTGATCAGATTTATTTTTTTTTAAGATTTTATTTATCTATTTGAGAGAGGGGCAGAGAGAGAGGCAGAGGGAGCAGCAGACTCCCCGCTGAGCAGGCCTTAATGATAACTTCAATAATTCTTTCGTAATATTAAAGGTTTATAGCCTCTTTGCACAAAAATCTAAAAGTAATTTTCACATTGCATAACTAAACTGTCACTGTAACTACATATAAAAGGAAAAAAAAGAAATATATTTTGGTGAAACAGGTGCACATGAACACAGTTATTCTTCAGTGCATTCTAGAGTCATTATTTTAACATTTTTTTCCATTTAATTTTTTTCTCTCACATCAGCTAAAAATTAACCCTGGAAAGGGAAAAACTGCTTCCCTAAAAATAGAATATATAATAAGTTTCCTATCTTCTATAGACTGAAGAATTTACTGCAGTAATGAAATACATGTAATTTGCATCCATTTATTTTAATTGGTTGGTTTTCAGCACTACTGGAACCTCTCTTTTTCTTTCTTTCTTTTTTCTAAAGATTTTATTTATTTGAAAGCGAAAGAGTATGAGAGAGAGAGATAGTGAGAGCACAAGGAGGAGTGAGGGAGAGGCAGAGGGAGAGGCAGAGGGAGAGGGAGAAGCAGACTCCTCACTGAGCAGGGAGGGCTTGATCCCAGGATCCTAAGATCATGACCTGAACTGAAGGCAGATGCTGAACCAGCTGAGTCACCCAGGTGCCCCAGACCCCTTTTTCTAATAAATTTTTGATGCCCCTTTACTATCCTGAAACACAATCTATGGATAATATATGTTTATGGGTTTATATGTTTATATGCATATATGTATACACACATATATACATATATATGCATGTATAAAATTTGGAAAGCTAAATATAATGTTCCCTTAATATTTAAGAGAAAGAAAACAATATATAGTAAAATATTAAACACTAGAATACACAATGATAAAGAATTCAGGTATTAGTCTATTTTTACAATGTTAAACTGGACTTAAGAGAAGGAGACCAGAAGCCATTCCAAATGGTACAGGAAAATAAAGAACAGGCTTAAAAAAAAAAAAAAAAAAAAAAAAAGGAACAGGCTTACTGTGGACATTGGAATAGAAGCTTGTATATTTAGTTATGCATTAAGGCTGTGCAAAAGAAAAAAATTCTCTTTACAGCTAAATTAGTATAAGCTATTCGCTCAGATAGCTATAAAGTTTTCACTTATACGGACATGAAGTGGGACGGGAAAATCATGAAGGATGCAGGATGAGGGACACAGGAAGTTGTTTATTTTACACTGGCACACAGATATTTATCAGCTCTGGTCTCTGCCCAGCAGGTGTATAGCACCCAACCATCATTGTAACAATCAAACAGGTCCCCAGAACTCCACAACACACCCCAGGGCAGTAACCCCCATTGGTAGCTCCCCATCGAATTCCTTGAACACACACTTAGCTAATCGAAACCTAAAAGCTTTGCATTACAAACTGAGTGTTCTCCACGTACACAGCTATCACATGGCCTATAAAGTTAATTTTTTTGAGAGTAAACCTATGATCACCCACATTCCATAGGTGGTACTTATTCTCACAGTGAAACCTCAAAGGAGGTACTGGAGAGGACCCAGGATTTTTTGAGGCCTTTTTGGTACCTTTCAGTGGCTTTTCAATTCTGTTATTTTCTCTCACCTCTTTTGATTTTTAATTACTCCCTGCTCCCAATCTAAGCCCAATATAATTCTTCCTACTCACAATATGCTGTATTTCAAAGGATAACATTTTTAACGAAGAAACATTTAACCAATTTTGATGATCGAACTGGGATAATTGGTGTCTCTTAAGTCTTATCTGTCAAGAATACTATGCCTGAAGATATTTCTTTCTTTCTTTCTTTTTTTTTTTTTTTCAGGCATGTTCCCCCACATTCTTAAATGATTTTAAAGCTCTCTGATCCAAATCTTTAATAAAAATCTTTGAAAAGGCACACATATTGCGAAATCTTAACCCAGTTTTCTTTACCTTCAAAGATATAACACAGACACTCATCTTAATTAAGCTGCAAGTGCCTGAAGCCTAATTAGGAATCCTGGACTCAACATTCTGAAGAGTCCCAAATATTTTCTGACTGATCCTGTTCCCATGGAAACTAAAGTTGGGAAGTAGTAAAAGCCAGAAGAAATTACAAAATAGTACCACAGAAACTAGCTAAAAGAGTTATTCTTCATTTCAAAGTAAAGGAAAAAAAAAATCCCTTTGTCCTACTATCAGATAAAACATAGCAATTTAAAAGGTACTACATATAAAAAATTTAGGAAGTGTGTGATATATGAAAATATTTATTTTTGCTTAGGACAATATTCATGTTTTTCTTTTGATATTAACTTCTAGGAAAAAAGCCAGAAAATTATGGGGACTTTTTCTATTTTCCTTTTAAATGATCTGTGATGCTACAGTGTGACTAAATTTGATAATAAATCCCTCAACAATATTAGCTGAGCTCATGTTTGGGTATTTTTCCCTTTTAGCTAAACAATATTTTCAGATCATGAAATATTTATTTAGGGCTTATGGCTAGCAGTGCTTTGATTTCAACTTGAGTTGTGAATGCAGAAGGCATGTGTATATGTTAAGAAACAACCAAAAGAAAAAAAGAAAAGAAACAACCACACTACAAATATACTAAATTTGAGTCATTACCCACATGCTAAATGGAACACTCCAATTATTTTCTTATTATGACAGAAAAAAATGAGCCATCCTTGCAGTGCCCCTGCGGGATACCATATGCTGATTTTAAATCCATACAGGACAAGACAGAGGCTCCCTCTCTTCTCCTGGTGCCTTTATAAGAGAACACCAGAAAAGAGCACCTTCGATCGTCCCTGAAAATCTCCTCAGCCTTTTACCTTTCCTTATACTTTCCTCCTCTCCCACGTAGGATCTGGGGTCAGCAGTTCTAACCTCTTCAAGTCTTGCCTCTGTGTATCCCTACAAATATTCCAAGCCTCTGCTTCTCATTTCTGAAACCCTGATAACAATAGTCCTGGGTACCTCATTGGAATGTTAACAGGAGAATCAAGTAATACAATTCTTTGTCAATCATAAAGTTCCTTTCAAATGCTAATTTTCTCTAGTTTTTTAATCCCTCAGGTTAGTCATAGCTTCACTCTGATCTCCCATCATTCTTCTGGCCTCCAGATAACAACTGACTTGGCAAAATTCCTCCCTGCTTCCATGACACTGGTTCTGTTCTTGTCTATTATTTCCCTGGGCACTTTCTCTTCATTGTCTCTGCTCTTTTGTATTCTCTAACTGAGCACATTCTCCAGAGTTCAGTCCTCTGCCCCTACTACGAATCAACCTCTGTGTATTCTCCCCTAGAATGTCTTCTCCTGGCGTGAATCTACCTATTTTTGTTTACCACTTAAGTACGGGGGATAGGTACAGAGAGAATGGATGCTTTCATCCTCTTTCCAATGCTCTAAAGAGACATTTTTAGTTGGATATTTTGTTGTCTCCTGATATATACAAAATAATCATTCCTTCTCAATTTAAGCACTATGACTTCTCTGGTTCTTCAAATTTACAAACTTGAAATGAACTGTTTTGATATCTTTGATGTCCCTCCATCTTTCTCATCAACCACTAAATCTTACAAATTTCTATTTTGAATGTCTTCCGGATTTAAGTGTTCCTAAATAATTTTGGCAGCTGTTGCCTTAATCCTCTACCCTTTTACCCAATACTTGGGCTATAGTTACCTCTTGCCTTCCAAGTCTATCCTATATGTAAGCCTCAAAATTATTGTTTACCCTAAATACCATCTTTTTGGTATTTTTGGTATATTGCTTCACTGTTCAAGACTTCTGGCAACTTCCTGATGACGACTGCATCAAATAGAGACTTTATACATAATATACAATCAACTCCATGAATACCAAGCCATTTCTTGTGCCTGTTCAAAATAAAGCTCTGTGTTCTAACCAATAAGAAATCTGAAAGAGGCAGTTTAGAATGAAAACAAGTTCTCAACACCACACAAAATCATTTTACCATCTAAGTATGGTACATTTTTTTCCCAGTTGAAAACAAAATGTTAAATTGTGAAGAACTCTAATCATCATTATCAAACCCCCTCATTTTACAAATAAGGAAAATAAGATCCAAAGAAAATAGTTTTCTAAAGCCTTATCAAAAACGAAGGGCGGAACTGACACAATCTTAGTTCTTTGCATCTCAACCTCCATTTTATTTATACCATACATTTTGCTTCTTTGTAAATAAGTAGCATTTATGGTTTGAAGTTTAAGGAGATCCTTGACCCTCCAATTGAGACATTTTACCTAGACTTTTAACTTACAAATGTAAGAATGTACCACTACCAAATAGACTGAGAACTCCATAATTTATAAAATTAATCAATTTAAAAAGTGAGGGTGATTCTACCCACCATCCCACCATAGAGTGATTCTACCCACCATAGAGTTCTGTCATGGAAAATGTAACTGATATCTTTCAGGTAAAAGATGAGTAACCATCATTCCTTGGAGAAAAAAAAAATACATTCAACACACTTATTGGTGAGATAACTTTGCTCTCTAGAAGAGGTATTTCTTCCAGATGTCCATCAACAGATGAATGGATAAAGAAGATGTAATATATAATACACACACACACACACACACACACACACACAAAGGAATACTACTCAGCCATCAAAAATATTGAAATCTTGCCATTTGAAATGACGAGGATGGAACTAGAAGGTATTATGTGAAGCAAAATAAGTCAATCAAAGAAAATTATAATATGATCTCATTCATATGTGGAATTTAAGAAACAAAACAGAAGAGCATAGGGGAAGAGAGGGAAAAAAATCAAACAAGATAAAATCAGAGGGGGAAACAAACCATAAGAGATTCTTGATCACAGGAAACAAACTGAGGGTGGCTGGAGGGGAGGGGGATGGGATAATTGGGTGATGGACATTAAGGAAGACACATGATGTAATGTAATGAGCACTGGGTGTTATATAAGAGTGATGAATCACTGACCTCTACCTCTGAAACCAAAAATACCTTATCTGTTAATTAATTGAATTTAAATTTTAAAAAATAAAAATAAAATAAACAATAGAAGTTATTATTTCTGTATCCCATTTCTAAAATTATTTGTCCTTTTATTTTCTAATAATAAAAAATAAATTTCCTCAAATCTTCTAGTCTATGTAATGAAAAAGGCTGTCTTGACTGATCTCATCATCAGTGAGAGATTTTAGTAGTCACCAAAGATGAATAGTTGAATATGTGGAATGGTGCAAGCTAGAGGGACATGACTTGTTTGTTCACATAGTTAGGACTCTATATATAAATTCTATTAGAGGAGTATGATGCAGTCTTGCTTCTATGATAAAAGTAAGAGGTAATGGGATGAGAGGTGAAGTGGAACTCCTGCCTCTATTAACGTCTATATCCTCTTGCTCATGAATTCAGGGTGTATTTGGGGAAAATGTTATCCCATATAGAAATTGCTTCTGACATAAATGACTACAATGAGAGTGTGCATAAGCTGCTGACACAGGCTCTGGGCAGCCTCTAAATGCCTTTAATTCTTTCATTCTTCCCCCACAACCAGAGTCTTCTCTAGAGAATCCCTAGAGCTTTGGGGTCTTCAAGGTTAAAGGAACTCTGGGAAATTAGATCTTACAAAGACCTCATTTGGAACTTGATATTAAGTTTTAATGATATAGATTTGAACATTAAATGAATATTTTAGAAAATGTGAGCAGTTTCAAAATGTGCTTGAGTTGGTATGTTAAATGCTAGATAGGCCCTTCCTCCCCCAAACAAACAAACAAACAAAAAAAACCAAAAAAACCTGAAGTAGTCTCTCCTGCTGTTTGGAAGAGCCAGAGGGTTGACAAAAGAGGCTTGATTGGACTGGCTTCCGTTAAGTAAATGCAAGAGAAAATTTTTAAATTTAATCAACTCCCTTTTTTACATTCACCTTTTTTTGTCATCAGTCTATGACTGTGACATGCACTCATCTAATGGGTACTTTTACATTTTAGGGAATAAAATATTAAAGTCCCTTTCAAAGGAACTGAAAGGTCCTTGCTACATTATGAAGAAAAACATAGCTGTTACGCAGATTTACTAACAGACTTTGCTGTATCTTTGAATACAGGATCTTTGAATTCAGTTAATGACAGGGTGTTTTGTTTGTTTTCAGGCACTTTATTTTTCCATTAGTGTGAAACAGACTAGCTAGATTAAAAAGGGGATTAATCAAATAGAATTTGAGTTTTTTTATACTGACTGCCCTGGTTCAGTAAGGTACAGAGTTTAAGAGAGCAGATATTTCAAGTAGACTTACTTTGGTCTGTTTATTTTCTCTTTAAACCAGTAGATTCTAAGGTGGATTGTCCAATAAAACCCAGAGGGCAAAGAAAAGAAATATTGAAATTTTAATATTTTTATCACATTTTTCTCTTTTCATGGGTTTAGTTATTTTATGAAAAATTTTCTTTTTCTTTTTCTTTTTTTAAGATTTATCTAAGTAATCTTTACACCCAACATGGGGCTTGAACTCACAACCCCAAGATCAAGAGCCACTCACTCTACCAACTGAGTCAGCCAGGTGCCTCTATTACAAATTTTCAAATACACACAAAAGTAGAGAGAACAGAATTATAGACTCCATATATTGATTATTTGGATTCAACAACTATAAAGGCTGCCATGTTTACTTCATCTATCCTTTTTGTTGTTGAGAAATTTTAAATCATATACATCAATCAATTTTCTTTATTGTTTTAGGAGATATCAATACAAATTAAAGTCCTATGGGCCACAATAACATTAAAATAACAAATTATAATTCATTCCTTAGTATAATCTAATACCCTGCCCTAATCAGATTTGCCTTCTATCTTTTTTGAATTGGGATTCACATTGCAGCATTACACTTGCTTCTTAGGCTTTTTGTCCTATTTTGTTTTTAATCCAGAGTTAACCTGCCCTTTTCTCCTATTTGTTGACTTGTGGAAACCTAGCAGTTATTCTGCAGAACAACCCACTTTCTAGGTGTGTCTTTAATCTGTGCATCTACCTTCCTGTAAAAAGAAGATACCTGCCTAGAGGCTTGATTCAAATAAAGGTCAATTATTATTATTTTTTGAGGGATGAACACAAACACTACATAGGGAATGCTATGCACTTGCTGTTGTATTACACGATTGGCCGACTTTTAATGATGCTAAGATTTATCAGTGGTTTTAGGTGATAACAGACTGGCCATTCCATTTGAAAGGTCCCTGTCAACATTTTGTCTAATTTTTAATAATTATATGATGAACCAATGACATGTTGCAAGATGATGATTATTAGATTCTATTGTTTTTCCTATTATCTTTGCATATTTACTAGCTTGACTTCTATAAAGAAGAATTTTCTCTATCAGTCAAGGTTATATGTTATATACACAAACATAAGGAAAGCAGGCTTACTTCTGTATTTTGATTGTTAAAAATTGGGTAAGGAGTCATTGACATAGTTCTAATGGTGACCAAAGTGTAATGATTGTGGGGTTTTTTTTTTTAATCTATTGACTCTCTCTTTTAAGTGTCTGTAATTTTTAAATATTATTTTTTATTTTTTAAATTCATTTATTCATGAGAGACACAGAGAGAGCGAGAGCGAGAGCGAGAGCGAGAGAGAGAGAGAGACAGGCAGAGGGAAAAGCAGGCTCCATGCAGGGAGCCTGACATGGGACTCCATCCCGGGACCAACTGATCCAAGATCAGGCCCTGGGCTGAAGGCGGCGCTAAACCACTGAGCCACCAGGGCTGCCTTAAGTGTCTGTAATTAATACACTTAAGAAATAGGTTCGACATCTTTAAATCAGTTGCCTTCAACTTGTTTTTTCATTTTTGATTCTCAAATTGCCTCTAATTTGGTCAAAATGAGCCTTTTTTACGTTGATTCCTGTGTCCTTTAGACACGATCCCATTAGCTTTGGGAGATTACTTGCTTTCTGTCTGGCACAACAAAATAAATGCTTCCAGACTCCTATCCACCCAACCCTAAACATGGAATCAGATGCTCCTCTACAGATCCCTGGTCACTACTAGCGTGGAATGGTATTCAGAGATCACAATGTGTATGCTCATTTTTATGGTGCTGTAGGATAGATTTTATTATTATTCCCAACTACTCATTCCCTTCCCACTTACTATCACATGATATCCAGGGCCTCCTGGCAGGTAGGATACACTTCCCCAACCCAGTAGCAGGTTTGGCCATGTGATTGCTTTGACCAATAAACATATACCCTGGTAAGCGAAAGCTTGAAGGCTAATATAGTTCAATCTGTCTCTGGCTTTTTCCTTGACCACAAGAACTGTCTGTCCCAAACAGGTTAGCTCCTTGAGCCTGGGGCCTAGGATGAGAAAAAGACATGCAGAGCAGAGATTCTGCAGCTGACATGGAAACACTAAAAGGGGATGTAAGCAAAAGTAACCTGTCCAATGACTGAGATTTTTAGGTTATTTGTTACTTCATTAAAACTAACTGATACAGGTCATTATTTCACCTAGAACTTTTTAGGAGACAGAGATAGGAAATATGCAGTTTGGGAAAGAAAAAAAGCTTTAGTTCATACGGATTATTTCCAATTCAAATACACATGATAGGACTTTTACTTTGTTTTAAAACGTAATATTTGTATCTTTTTTTTTCCTTCACTGATAATCTTAATATTTAGGTCATTACAGTTATTGATTTGCATTATCCTGCAGTATAATTTCAAAAATAACACCCTTGTTTCAAATTATTTTCATTTAAAAATGTATTTGCAGCTTTAATTATCCTTAAAATAAATTCTCCTACTTAGTGGAATATTACATTCTAAGCTCAGACTGGAATAATTCTTTCCTCTGCATGGTTATATCGCTGGTTTGATACACAGTAGGTTTTTTTTTTGATACACAGTAGGTTTATTTCTTTCCACTTGTTTTCAATGTTTAGGATGGCTGTTTTAGTGAATTTTTCTTTGAAACAGACATTTTTGTTTTTACAACCAAATCTATGTAGTAAGTTATTAAAAGAAATCAGCTCCATTTCTGCCCCTTTCCACCCATTGTGAGTGGTCTTCATTTAACCTTCCAGTATTTCTTTCTTACATAAAATGCAACGTGCTACATTATACTATTCTGCACTTGCTTTTCTCATTTGTGATACCTATACATGGAGATCATACTCATTCCTTTTTACAGCTCCATTGCATATCATTCTGTTATTTATTTATTTATTTATTTATTTATTTGAGATTGTGGGCATTTGGTTGTTTTCAATCTTCTTTATAATAAATAAATAATTTTGAAATAAGCAATCCGATTCATCAATCATGTTTTTTTGTTTCATTTACCTTTTTTAAAATACAGCTTTGCAACAGGCTCCCAGTAGTGGGGTGGATGAGTCAAAGTAGACATACAATTTTTCTACATATTGCTGAATTTTTCTCCATGGCAGATAGATCACTACCCAGCCCCTCAGCAGGGAGAGTGCCTGTTTGCACAGAGCTTCAATAATAGAGGATGCAGATGAGTTATGTGTTTTTGCTAATCTGGCAGGGAAGAGAGGTTATCTTTGTGACAGTTTAATTTGCATTTAAGTGATGTTGAATGCAGTGTCATATCTGAAGAACTATTAAAATTTTTCTTCTGGGAACTCTCTGGGGTTTGTCCTGTATGCATGCCATTTTTCCATTTTATTCTTTATATTTTTATTTTCTTTCCAGTTTTAGGACTTGTTGTATATCAGTGGCAATACTCTTTGGCTGAGATTTAAAGTGCAGATATATTTTTCCCAATTAGTCATTTGTCTTTCGATTTGTGTGTGGTATTTTATTTTTTTCATGCAGATATTCTTTTGATATATAGTTTATAGAAGAATACATCCATGCTTTGGGGTTTTTGGGGGAGGGGGATGAATTTATTACTTACTGACATTTAGAGTTTTGATCCATTTGGAGTTTATCATGTACACTCAGAATCAGATCCATTTTCTCTCAAATGACTACCCAATTGTAACAATATTTATTACAGTTTTTATTACAATATTTTATTACAGTTTGAGAGACTCCTATTTTATATATAGATAGGTAAGTGGAAAGATACATCTCATAGCTATACTAAATTTCCAAATGAACTTGGGCCAATTCCTAGACTTTATATTTTATTCTATTGATCTGTCAGTCTATTCATACACTAGTCTCACAGTGTTTTAATGATAGAAGTTTTATCAATTGCTGTAGTATGGGACAATCATCACCTCACTCTGCCCAAAGACATTACTGCTGATTTATTTTTCATTATCTCACTTGTTTGATACTTATTTTATACATCTTTTATAATTAATGCAATAATATTGATACAGAAATATGTGTATATAATTCATTACCAAAAATGTATGTTGGGGCATATGTTCTTTTTTTATTTAAAGATTGTATTTATTTATTCATGAGAGACACGCAGAGACATAGGCAGAGAGAGAAGCAGGCTCCTCACAGGGAGCCCCATGTGGGACTTGATCCCCGGACTGGGAGTCATGCTGTGAGCGGAAGGCAGACACTCAAGGTGTCCCAGGGGCATATGTTCTTCTTAAGAGAAGTAGGACATGGAATAAAAAAAAGTCTGAAGGACCAGTGCTCCAGGCAGTGTTTTTTTGAACATTTTGGCAGATTTTCTGGGAGAATAGCACACCAGAGCTGAAAATCTCAGGATGCATCTAACCCTGGCATTTGCAATGAGAGACTACCCTTGGACCTAATTGATGAGTCACCTGGATCCAGAAGAAACTATTCACTGATAATAAGCAGGTGTCAAGATCCCTAAGAAGATAGGACTACTGGACACGAATGCCTAGGAAAACCATCTTTGGTTGTAAATAAGGATTGGGCCCTCCCCTCTCTCTTAATAAACTTTTACCTATTGTGGGACATGGATTGCTAGGGTATCAACAGAGTGGACCACGAGGGGAAAGTCTGGAATCCCCTGTTCCACAGAGTACTTTTACAACTCTCTAACATCCTGTGTTGAATTTTATCTCAGGAGACTTGAAAGGAGGTATTGTTTGATTCATCTGGGCTTTTAATTCATCTGAGCTTTTAATCACTAATTCAAGAGGAGCTTATATGGGTTTTTCATTTCGTTTTGTTTTTGTTTTTTATAATACACAATGGCATTAGGCAATCAGCAAAATTTCTTAAAACTCTGTAAGGCAGGCCAGTCTCTATATTACCATGTAACTCTAAACTCTAGGGAGGCTACAGATTATGAGGGAGGTGGGAGTTCTAAGAGCAGTAAAATTATTTACTTATTATTTATTTATTAGGGAAAATTAATTTTACGTATGTCTTAGGATTCCCTAGTATTAAAATGTAATTTTAGGAGGCTAAGAAACAAATAAACATTAAACTCCAGGTTACTCCCTTCTATTCATTGAACTATCAGAGAATCATCATGTGCCAGGCATGATTCTAGGTGCTAGACACAATGATGTATTGTCTCTGTCCTTGACAAACTGGCAATCCAGAGAGAAGCACATGTAAACACAGTTAGCAGTAGCCCAATAAGTACTGTAAGGGAAGCAGGAACATACCAAGAGCACCAGGAGTATAATAATATGTGGTAGACTTTGGCTCTGAGGAATGGATGAGCTGGGGAGGATTAAGAGAAGGTATTTGGGGCACCTGGGTGGCTTAGGCATCTGTCTTTGGCTTGGGTCATGGTCCCAGGGTCCTGGGATCGAGCCCGGCATCTGGCTCCCTATTTATCTGGGAGTCTGTTTCCCCCGCTCCCTCTATCCCTTCCCCTGCTTGTGCTCTCTCTTTCTCAAGGAGATAAGTAAAATCTTTTAAAAGAGAGAGAGAGAAAAGAAGCGGGTTAGATCTTCAGGGAGTAATTGCATTTGGCACATGGAGAAAATTTCAACAATGATAACACAACAGCAGAGAAAATGGCTGGGAAGGAGAAACATTGTCTAAAACATTTTATCTAAAATAGTAGTTCACTCCCTTAACACACACCCACACAGGGTGCAAAAGCATCTGACTTGTTCTGGGACCAAAAGCATTGTTTGGGGCCAAAGTACAATGATCCACAGCTCCCATCAGCTTAGGTACAATTTTTATCCCATTTTTAAAAAAGATTCTATTTATTTATTTGACACAGAGAAAGAGAGAGAGCCCAAGCATAAGCCAGGGGGCAGGGCAGAGAGTGAGAGAGAGAGAAGCAGGCTCCCCACTGAGCAGGGAGCCCAACCAGCTTCATCCCAGGACGCTGGGATCCTGACCTGAGCCTGAAGGCAGACGCTTAGCTTAACCGACTAAGCCTTCATCCTAAGCCTTTGTCCGAGGCGCCCCTTTATCCCATTTTTTAATGACATAGCTGACTGCATGTTTAGATTATTGGACAAACAGACCCCTGAGTTATCATTTATTCCACGGTAGGAGCTCAACTTCTGATTAGAATCCATTCCTATTTTAAAGTGCCTGTAGAGCATTTTATATATATATAAACATTAGCACAATTCTTCCTTTTCAAATTTAGCACTTTCCCAGCAGTTCAACATGTTCCCTTTTTATTTGCGGTCATTACTTCTTCTTTGGTCTCCTTTCAAAATAGCATCGGCTTGCACTTGTCCCTAAGTCTCAGCCGCTGCTGGTGTCGGTCTTCTCTGGGCGTTGGCCCCTTACCCTCTACTTTGGGCTTTTTTTTCCGCAGTATCCGAGTTGGAATTTTTTCCTTTCTAGATTTGGTCGCTGGTTTGGGAGTTTATGTCCTTCTGTTTTGTTATATTCATTTTGTTTCCCTACTTACTTTTGTTGGTTTTAACTAGAAGGTAGCCCCTGCTGCACTTTGGCTTAAGGAATTTAAAGGCCTCTGCAAGATGTTACCGTGAGTCCTGTTTGTGAGACAGAGCTCTGGGTTGTGGCTTAATTTACTAGTAAAAATAAAATTTTTGCATGGGGTGCCTAGGTGGCTCGGTTGGTTAAGCTTCTGTCTCTTGGTTTAGCTCAGGGCAAGATCTCATGGGATGTGGGATCAAGCCCTTCCACACACCCCCCAGGCTTTGCACTCAGGAGGGAGTCCACACTTGGCCTTGGAGAATCTCTCCCTCTGCCCCTTTCCCCACTCACGTGCTCTCTCTCTTTCTCTCTAATGTAAATAAGTAAATCTTTAAAAAAAAAAAAAACTAAATATATTTCTGCAGGAAGGCACAGAATATCATATATAATATGATTTGATTTGTTGGAAGGTGCAGAACAATAAGCACAGTAAATTTTGATTTTTAGTGTGTGTGTTTTTTAAGATTTTATTTATTTATTCATGAGAGACACAGAGAGAGGCAGAGACATAGGCAGAGGGAGAAGCAGACTCCACCCAGGGAGCCCGATGTGGGACTTGATCCCAGGACCCTGGAATCACAACCTGAGCCAACCAGGTGCCCCTGATTTTTAGTTTTAAAGAAACTATACAGGTATGCTCCTATAGGCTGGAACTATATTTCCCCCCCCAATTTTTCTGGAACTATATACAAAAAACTTAAGAGTGAGTTATCTGTAAGGAGTAGAATAAAAGTCAGAGGAGTTATTTTTCATTTCTGTACTGTTGGAATTTACCCTATACATACCTTGTTTTTAATTAAATGTGTAAGTAAATGCATTCAACAATGATCTACTTTTGTCTCTGATTATGCCCTTGAAGTATTTAACAAGTTTTTACAGTGTGAGCAAAACTAAAACTGAAAACAGCAAGTGACTGCTTTGACAAAAGGAGAATAAGTGAACTGGGAATGCCTAGAATAAAGGAGAAAGACCAGATTAGGCTTTTTCACTCTTTACCAGTTTAAAAACAACTCAGTCCCAAACTCTCCCTGTGAAAAATTTTGAAACCCAAATGAAACAGAAAATCTAACAAATAAAAACTGACATAATGACATAAGAAAGTGAGAGAAAAAGGCAAAATTCTTCAGTTAAGAACTAAAACTCCCATCTGTTAAGATCACAAGGATTCTTGAGGTGCCTGGGAGGCTCAGTTGGTTAAGCATCTCCTCATGATTTCAACTAAAGTCATGATCTCAGGATCCTGTGTCAGCCTCTACGCTCAGTGGGGAGTCTGGTTGGGGATTCTTACTCTCTCCCCCCCCCCCAAATAAATAAATCTTAAAAAGAAAAAAAAAAGATCACAAAGATTCTTGCTTAGTACTATTTGAGCCAAGACAGTGGAGAGCTAAGAGAATAGCTCTTGAAACACTTTCATGGGACTAGGTCCAGTGGTTCTTTGCTTCTCTGTTCATAAAATGTGGCAAACATTTCCAACCCCTTCACTGCCTGAAGATTCCAAGAGTAGGAGTCTGTGGTCCTGGTAGCAAGCATTCCTTTGAGCATACTCTTTCTTCCTCTTTCTCTCCTTTGGTCCCTCTCTCCTCCTTCTCTCTCCACCTCTATCCCTCTATCTCTCTGCATCTCTCATACATGCACACCCTCACACACTTAGTAATACAGAGGGCCACTCTTTTTCCCCATCAAATCCAATCTAATCACCCGCCTAAGGATGGCCACATGGGAAACAGGTAAAACAATACCAAGGGAAGACAAAATCAGGGGTGGGAAAGAGAATAATACTGAAAGAGGATAAATAGTGGTCCCAAAGTTTCATGTTTAGATGTTGGGAACTGAACAGGAAGCTGGAAATATTTGCAGTGTACACAATTCTTAAAAATTCCTTAAAAACCAAAGAACCATTTTTCTCAAATCCCTGATTAAATTTAACTAACTAAATTTCAGATATAAAACAATTTCCTGTGGGTGAATGTAAATGTCTAATCAAATATGTGCATATACATATTTCAATGAGCCACAGAAAATACTTCCTATTACTTAAGAAGTAGCCTGGACCACTCCAATAGCATCTCACTGGGCTCCCCACTTCAACATCCCACCCACCCATCCTGCCCATTCTCCACACTTCCATCCACTGTGTTCTCTTTGAAAGGCAAATCTAACTGATACTCAGTGTTTAAAAAGCCTTCAATGGCTTCTCCTAGTCTTTTTTAGGATAAATTCAAAATCCTAGATATGACCCACAAGGCCCGCTTTCCACCTGGCGGGGACCTTTCATCCTCCCCTGTCCTCCATGCTCTGGCCATACGGAACTTCTTCCATTCCCTGCTTGCTTTTCCCCAAGTACCTCTGTGCAACACTGTTCCCTCCGTATCTGAAATGGTCTCCCCACTCCTTTACTTGTCTAGCATATTCTTTTCATGTAGATAGACAGGTAGCTACAGATATACATGCATGAGTATTCTGTAATAAAACTTTAAAAAATATATTTCAAAACAAAATCTTTAAATAATAAAAGTAAATAAAACTGTTTAAACTAGAATAAACTTATGAAACAGTTCATTATCTGTGTTTGGAATAGGACCCTCATAACTGTAGGAAATCCATTATAAATGATTATATGAATATTTAACTCCACCACCCCCAAATGTTATCAACAATAACAGTACAAGTTTTCTAAGTGTGCTAGACATGTGTACACATTTAATTCTCCCTACTTCTCTACAAAGTAAATCTATTATTGGGATTATCACCATTACAGATGGGTAAACTGACACACACAGACCAAATAGCTCATAGCAGATCCGTTAGCTGGTAAGTGCACACAGAACTCAGCATCAGAGCACATGTTCTTTACTGCTACACTCTGTGATCTGAAATATAACTCAAAAAATACAGTTCTCTATCACTATAAATTATAATTTAAAGGTAAAAGTTGTGGTCACTCCATGGGGTCTAGAATATTCTTGGCTACAAGGCTGATTACACATTACTGGGCACACCCTAATTTTGGTTGGGGTGATGGTTTCCCAGAGATGTCTACATCCTAACCCCAGGAACCTATAAACATGTTACCTTACATGGTAAATATGAATTAAGGTTGTAAATAGAATTGAAGCTGCTAACCCAGCTAACTTTAGGATGGAAAGATAATCCTGGATTACCTGGGTAGGCCCAATGTAAATATAACGGCCCTTGTAAGTGGAAGAGGGAGGTAGAAAAGAGAGAACAAGATTTATGGCAGCCTGGCACCACTGACTTTGAAGCGGGAGGGACAGGGCCCCGAGCCAATGGCTTCTAGAAGCTGGAAAAACAGCTGGTTTTCCCCTGGAACCTCCTGAAGATAGCTGCCCTTCCCATACTTTGATTTGAGCCAAGTGAGACCTACTTCAGATTTCTGGCCTCTAGAACTTTCAGATAATAAATCTGTGTTGTATTAAATTTGTGGTAATTTGTTTCTGCAGCGATAGGAAAACTCATACAGTTGGATTGTTTTTCTGAGTTCTGGTCATGTGAACAGTAACACCTCCCAAGAAAACAGTACCCAGTGTTTTCTTTCTCTGTTTCTGCCAAAGAAAGCACTTGACCTAGATTCTGATTCCCCTTTTCTGTCTTCACCTTCATCTTCCTCAAAGCATCAATGTGGCAACACAGGTATACTGGAGTACTGACTCAGCAGTGTTATGGGATGAAAAGGTTATTTTAAATAATGGCCTTTACAGATTTCTTCTGGCTCAACTTCAATACAGTGGCTCTAGCCTCCAGAGTTCAAAACATCTTCTCTACAGAAACCATGGGTAGAGCAAACATATGTAAATGCACAGAGGCTCCTCTCATTAAACTGCTCTGGTGGAAGGATAATGAGTGTTTTCAGTCTTAAGGAATTTACTTTTCTCTTTATGCTGATTTTTTGTTTTAGACTTCTTCCCTTTGAAGGCCATTTCTGTTTCAGTTTTAAAACCGTTATCAGGTCTACCAGTAAGCCCAACCTGACCTTTATTCTCATCAGATAATTAAGATCATGCCAGGATGGAACTTGTTCTCTGCAGATGATGCTTTGTTCTTAACAATGTTTACAGAGGGCAGAATTTTCCTGGCACTGGTTCCCTGGAGTGTTCTTTTGGGTCAGTTACACTACTGGGGCAGAACTTTGTGATTTTGCAGAAGATCTGACTTCTCCCTCCTCCACATTCCTTATCAGTTGATGAAATATTACAGACTCAGGCCAAGAGGCCTGGCTTGGGTTCCAGTCCAGATTTGAAGACCAACTGGTACCAGCCAGGTAGTGTCAAGAACAGCACACTGCTCTCATTAACATCTAACTGCTTGGCTTAAATGTCACCTCAGAGAAATCTGACACCTCACCTATTTGGCATTAGTTAGGGCGTCATGATTTATATTGCAATTATTAATTCCATCCATCCATTTCTTCCACCTCATTCCCTTCCTATCTGATCAACAGGTATCTATTTACACCTACTATTCATCAGGCACTTTGCTTGGCACTGTACATACAGTGGGGAGCAACTATAAAGAAATTCCTTCCGTCATGGAGTTCCCATTTTAATGGTAAACAAAAATATAGTTTCACTAAACACACAAGTAAATGTCCATATTTCAAAAGGTACACTGAACTCATAGTCCAAATAATGGCGGCAGCAGCGACTACAAAATTCTTCCAAACTACTAAGAAAGAAATAAGAATATGGACAAATAAAAATAAAAGGAAAGAATGGAATACGTATGGTATTATATATAATAGGATCAGAACAAAAGGGTGGTACAGTTATATTTGGGATGGATATTAAAAAGAGGAGTCTGTAATTAGAGAATAAGAAATCCACAGTCTTTTTTTGAATTTTGAATGAAGATAGTGGAAAGGGTTAAGTGCTCAGCTAGAAAAAGAGAGAAGTCCAATTATCTATGGAACAATTTCTCAGATCTTCAAACCCCAGTTCCATTCTTTTCAGTCTCCATAAATGATGTTGCTTGAGCCTTGAGGGTCATGAACTGTAAGTTGAAGATATGTTCTGTCTCATGCATTTACTGAGAACTTAAAAAGAGAATATTCAAGAAAGTCCGTAGTACTGTTTTTGGATCTCAACATGAAACCTGAGTAGACAAATCACAAATAGGACTGTGGAGTGAAACTCAGCCCTGAAAAACATTCTTGTTTTTCAATAACACTCTTCAATAACGCCTACACCTTGGTTTCTCCCATCCAAGTACTAACTAGGCCTGACCCTGCTTAGCTTCCAAGAGCAGATAAGACAAGGCTTGTTCAGAGTGGTATGGTGGTAGACGTACATCTTGGTTTCTAACACCATTCTCCAATAAAAGGAACCAGGGCTTTTTGGAGAAATGGCCAATCCTAGGCCTGGAGCAGGAAATATACAAGATCAGCCTGAAGTATTCTGTGTTACCAGAAAGTAAGAAGCACTAAAAACAAAAAACAAAACAAAACAAAACAAAACAAAATATATATATAGCAATGGGGGTATGTCAGAGGATACAGAAACCACTAGAACTCCCAGTGGCCAAAACTGGAAGCATTTCAGTACTAAAATAAATAAAATCACATTGAACTATAAATCCAAAGTATAAAATAAATATTCATAAGCCCATACTGATATAGGATCTAGAGAAAACATTAAAAAAATCAGTTAAGGGACATTCAATAAAATACTTCATCAGTACTCCTCAAACTTGACAAGGTAATAAAAAACAAGGGAAGTCTGAGGAACTGTGACAGCTAAGAGGAGCCTAAGGAGGCAGGGCTGTTAAATGTAATATAGTATCCTGGATGAGATCCTGAAATAAAAAAGGACATCAGGTAAAAATGAAGGAAATTTGAATAAAATATGGAGTTCTAAATAAAATATTTAGTTCATAATAATATACCAATATTGTTTCATTAATTATGACACATGTATCATACATACTAACAAAATATTAATAAAAGGAGAAGGTGGATGTGGTATATATGGGAACTCCCCATACTATCTTCACAATATTTCCTCAAATCTACTATCATAGAATAACTAAGTTTATCTGAAAAAAAGAAAAGAAAAGAAAACATTCTTGCAATGCCAGACCTTGGGCATCCCGGGGAACAACACAGAAAAGGTCTATGCACACTCCCAAACTCTTCCCCCCTAGGAGTGAGGGTTAGAAGAGCCACTGATTAGATTTACCTGAAGTCTGAACGAGAGGTTTTTCTGCCCATTCATCTAAGCCTGTGTTTTTGCCTCTTGGTTATTTCTTCCCTACACATCCAAACTGCGGGTGTATTGTTTCTATTTTGATCACTGAATAAGAATAGCAGAGCAAAACCATTTTCTCTGCTTTTCATTAGTGACAATTCTAAAGTCAGTCTTTTTTAATTTGAAATTTAGGATCGTCAACGAAATACCCCACTTTTCCAACAGTTCGGTGACAATTCCTCCAGCCTGTCTCTCTGTTGTCCTTTACCATTACTGCATTTTTCCCCCCTCTGTGTGTTCAACATGATACCAACTTCAAAACTGCATAATGGTTTTATTGTGAAGCCTCGGATTCCTGGTTTGATTTTCTATAGCATAGGTCAGCACATGCCCCTTCACTGGGACAACTTGCACCTTCCTCCCCCACTAAGGTACAAAGCTCACACCACGTTGGGTTCTGCGATACTCTCTTGTGCAGCAAGAGCGTGCGTGAGGAAAAAGTCATCGTATTTTGGTATTAGACGCTCATCCGGTGGCTTATGTTAAATATTGCCAGGGCTTGGATAGCAACAATAATAACCTCTTCTATTAAAAAGAGAGAGAGAGAGAGAAGGGAAAACGAAAAACAATAGAAAAGGGGGTCTTCCCTGCCTAAGTGCTTAAGATCTAGTTCGATTTCCTCCATTTTCCTAAAAAGTTAACGCGAAGGAAACAAAATAATAGGAAACGTTCCCATGAACGTTTGAACGTTCAATGAGATTTGAAATCTCATGAGCTCAGAATCCGCGAAAATCCTGTCTGGAACCACCCCGGTGAGATGGGCTTTGGGACGTCCCCCGCTCCTGGTTCATTCAGCGTCTGCCTCTTTCTAACAATCCCAGCGCTGCACGTCCCCCGGGGACACGGCGTCCCTAACCGGATAGAGACGTGCAGGTGGAGAGGCTAGAGTACCGCGGCTCCCCTCGGCCCCCGCCCGCCCCACCAGCGCGCCGCCTCCCCCTCCTCGCCTCGGAGCGAGGCAGCCCCAACCGTGCCCGTCCCCGCTGGTACTTGGCGGCCCCCGGCCCCCCCCCCCCCCCCCCGTGATGCCACCTTGAGGTCTCAGCATCTCAGAGGAGTCCCGGTCCTAGTGAGTTCTGCATTCAGTTCGCGCGCGGGCCTGCGTCTTTGAAAACTTACCCCAACTTTGAAAGAAGGTCAGACCCCGCCGCTGTGGACTCTTTCCATCTTCTCTAACCCGAATGCACACAATACCATAAACCGCCGGACCCCGCGCCGCCCCCCACGCCCGCCCGCACCCCGATTCCCGCTCGGGCGCTCGGGCCGCGGGGACGGCGCTCGGCGGGCGCGGGGGCCGCAGGTCGGGGTGGGGCCGGGTGGGGGAGGGGAGGGGGTACCCCAGCAACTTACAGCCCAGCGCGACCACCAGGTAGCGCAGCAGCAGCAGCAGGAGGCGGTGGCGGCTCCTCCTCGCCATCTTCGCGGGGTCCGAGCTGGAGGCTCCTCGGAGGCGGGGAGGCCGGGCGGGGGCCCCTGAAGTTCTGGGGGCGGGAGCGGAGGAGAGACGCGGGAGGGGGGTCCGTGCCCGGCCGGGGGGCGGCCTGGGGGCAGGTGTGGCCTGCGCGCGGGCTGGGAAGGGGGAGCGCGGGGGTCTGCGCTGCTCCCCCCTGGGGGGCGGGCTGGGGCGGGGTGCGGCGGGGGGGGGAGGGCGGAGGATGCAGGCGAGGTGCGGGCTGGGTCCGAATGAGGGCGCGCGAGGAGGCGAGCGGCGGAAGGGAAGCCCCGGGGGCGCCCCCGCCCCTGCGCCGCGGGCCCCGAGCGGCTTTGTGTCCGGCGGGGCGCGGGGCTGCCAGCTGTCCCCGGGGCGAGGAGCCCGGGCGCGCCGGCTGCGGGGGCTGCGGGGGCCGCGGGGGCCGCGGGGGGGCAGCTCCGCCCGCCCAGCTCCAACTCCTCTCCTCCTTCCCCCTGGCACAAAACTTTCTGGGTTTTCAGCCTAGGGGGCTGGAGATTTTTGGAAAATTTCTGGCCAACTGGGAAGCTGCGGGGGGAGGCGCTCGGGGCGGGGGGGACATGGGGTTCGCCGGCTCCGCCTTGGGCGCGGGAGGGAAGACGAGAAAGCCATGGAGACTGGCGCTGGAGGGCAGGGTCGGGGTCCAGCAGCAGCCTTGGCCCCTCCTCTGCGCGAGCCCTTAGCGCTTGGAGAGTCAAGGTGCGTTCTGCGGCTCTTTGCTTTCCGCGTGTCCGCGTTGGAAGTTCATCCAGCGGCGTGAAATATTTATCACGTCTCTTTCCAGTTACATAACTGCTGCCTGTGGAGTTCTCCACGTGTTAAAACTCCACAGCTGCCCTTTGTCAGGTTTATTTTTGGTCTACTGTGCTTTTAAAAGGGAAACCCATTCTGAATGCTCCGTTGCCTGCTTTAAAATTGACCCACACTTCGACTTGCACACACTCCAAGGGCTAAACAGGCAATTTTTGTATTTGCTCCTAGGCCCCGAAAATGTCTGGTGCATTCAAGAATAGTGACAGGTCCGGGAAAAGACCATTCCCAAGAGAAGAAATTGCTATACATCAGGCTTCTTTTTAAATTTTTTATTATTATTATTATTATTATTATTATTATTATTTAAAGGTAGAATGATGGATAAAGGACTGAATAGAAGACAGTTGATTTAGGGGGGAAGCACATGAAGAATTCAGCTCACTGGACAAAGGCGACCAGAGTTGAGATATGCAGAGCTGTGAGGAAGGAATGAGACATCCCTGCTGTTTCCTTGGTGACAGTGATGGAAGCTTGATGCCCAAGGCAGGGAGGGGCCGAGGACCCGGGAAGTCAAAATGGCCAAAACGTTAGAGCTATACTCCAGTCAAGCAAGGAGAAGGGACAAAAATTTAAACAATTTTCTGGGCAGGAACCAGGAAAATGGAACGCTTTACAAGAGAAGTTGTTGGCATTCTCTTTTCTCATTCTTGCCGCTATGTATCTCTTTTGCTCCTCCCTAAAGATACACACATTAAAAAGGGGGTGATTTTTTATTATTATTCCGTGACATCATATGTGAATCATTGGTTCACTCCATCATTTGTCATCCAGTTAAAGCATTTGTCAAATAGCTACATTGTGCTGGATGCTGGTGTACAATGTTGAACAAGACTGAGTCTTTGCTGGTAATGAGCTCCTAGTCTTGAGAGAGAGAGAGAGAGAGAGAGAGAGAGAGTCCCATCTGGAAAGCCCTCTAATACCACATGATAAGCGTTGTGGGAGAACAGGAAAAAGTAACAGCAGTTTTTATTGAGTGCTTTCTCAGTGGTGGAGTCTGAATAGTGCTAATCTAATCCCCCAAGAACTCTGTAAGGGAGAGAAATATTATTCTCACTTTGCAGATGAGAAAACTGGGCTGAGAGATTCTAATGGCCTGTTCAAGGTCAAGGATAAGGGGATGTTCCTCTGTTGGAGGGTGTGCTTTATTAGGCATGGAAAGTTACAGATTTTGGAAGGCATAAGATGAGCAAAGGACATTCTACACAGAGGGAAGAGCAGGATCAAAAGCTGGGAGATCTAAAAATTATGGCTAATGTACCTGAAGGTAAAGCAATGTTCTACAGTGCCAGCTTATATGTAGGATTGGTACAGAGGAGGTGGCAAGACCTGAAAAGGGGATTTGATTATGAGGGTCATTCAGTGCCATACTACAGACTCTAGACCTTATTCTGGAGTTAACTTCTGAAAACTCCAGGGTAGGTTAAAAAAAAAAAAAAAAAAGAAGACGAAGAAAAAGAAAATCCATGTTTTAGAATTGTGCTGTGAAATATGGTAGCCTCTAGATCCATGTGGCTATGTAGATTTGAATTCAGTTAAATTTAAAATTCAATTCTCTAGTCACACTAGCCATATTTGATGTTCTCAATAGCAACAGAGAAAAAAATCAAGATTATGGAGGCAGCAAAAAATTCAATGGTTTCCAGGAATTAGGGGAAACAGAGGGATGTATAGGTGGAATAGAGGATTTTTAGGATAGTGAAACTACTCTAATATTACTACTACAGTAGTGAATACATGTCAATATATATTTGTCCAAACCCATAGGGTATACAACATCGGGAGTGAGCTATAATGTAAACTGCGGACTCTGGGTGATTATGATGTGTCGATGTAGGTTTATAAATTTAACAAACATACCATTCTGGTAGGAGGATGTTGATAATGGGGGAGGATGTATGGGAAGTCTCTGTAACCTTCTGCTTCATTTTGCTGTGAACCTAAAACTGCTCTAAAAAAAGAACGCAAAATGCAGTTACAAAATTAAAACAAAAGAAGACTCAGAGAAAGAACACAGACAGGAGCAGTCAGAAAGTGTGAGAGAAATGGAAGAGAAAGAGGAGCAAAGGTGGAGGTGTCTCCAGCATCACCTGCCAAAAAGGGGATGGAGAATTTCTCAGGCAGTTAGCAACTATAAGGGCATTGACCACTTGGACAATAGAGAAAGCAAGCCTCCCAAATACTTGTAGAAAAACCTTTAGAGATGTGTGTTCTGTACTTAATGAGGTATAAAACTAGTGCATTAAGATAAACACAAATAACGAAATGCTTACAAACAGCAGCGTGATGATGAAAGGAATAGCGATAGTTAATACTACTTCATTGGCAAGTGGTTGGGAGTTGGTTTCATGTTTGTTCTGCTAGTAGGAATCCCTGCCCCAGGCAGCATGGGGCAGCTTGTAGGGAGGAGTAGAGAGGAAATAAAGGGAGTGCCTCCAACTGGCTTCTACTCTCTGTGATCATATTGGGCTCCCTCTCTTCCCATATGTTGCAATCATTCTGCCACTATAAACAGTTTTGTCAGGTCAACATAAATGGGGATTTGGTACTTTAGGACATTGTACCATTTTTAAAATTCTTTCCATCCACTCCAATTCTGAATTCAAGGTAATGTTGAGGAGGTGTCAAGGCACATTTCCTAAAACAAGCAATGGAGAGAAGGGCTGGGTTTAAATTGAGGGACTTCTCACAACACCTCAGATTTGGTATTTCTGTGTTGGATGGGTTATTTTTTTTCATGGGTGTGGAGAAGGTGATGGAAAGTGTGCCTACACTCTGCAATTTAGAGAAAAGAAAAAAAAAGTCTTTCATTTCCAGAACCACATAAATTCCCAAGTGTCTCTCCTAGAAATGTTAAGCTATGGATAGAATTTAAGGTCTTTCACTAATGGGATCCTCATTACTTCTCCCTCATTATTATCTCCTCAGATAATTTTCTGGAATAATCCTCATTTCAACATTTCTTTCTGATACACCCACAAGCATACTCATGGCTTGTGCTCAAACCACATCCCTCTCCAGCCAAATAAACCTATTCAGAGAAACTCACAGTGTCTCCAGCATATAGCCTTCATTACTCTCCCAAAGTGACATCTTCCTTCAGTTACATTATAACAAAACTTTCTTCCAAGAAAAACAAAAACAAAACAAATGAACAACAACAACAACAACAACAACAACAACAACAACAAAAAACCTTCATTAGACCTGGTTCTAATTACTACAAGCAGGAATATCTTTCTTTCACATTCTTTGCTCTCAAATGACTTAACAACCCTACAGAGGTCCTATGTGCCAAATAAGTGAAGTTCATCAGCAATCAGTAAATTAATGCTCTCTTTTTTAAAAGCACATTTATTATCAACTCAATGTTTGGCTTCTTTGTTGAGTGATAATTAGCAATTTCATAAAGAATTAGATAATGTAAAAATGATTTTTTGTATATGAAATTTACATGGGGAAGAGCTAGCATCTAACCAACATTTGCTAGAGTCAACAAAGAATGGACAGGCACAAGTTAGTCTATAACCATGGAATTGTGACAACTTGAGAACTTAGAGATACTTCACAACTGCATTCCCTCCTCCATTCTCCTTTTTCTTGTGTCACAGTTAAAGATGATAGATAATGAGGGCTCCTGGGAGGCTCAGTGAGTTAAGCATCTGACTTTGGCTCAGGTCATGATTTTAGGATCCTGGGATTGAGCCACATATCAGGCTCCCCACACAGCAGAGAGTCTGCTTCCCCTACCCCCTCTGCCCCTCCCCCTGCTCTCTCTCTCTCAAATAAATAAATAATCTTTAAAAAAAAGGATGATAGATAATGAGACCCAAAGGGTGAAATGACTTACTCAAGATCACATGGCAAGAAGAAACAACCAGGCCTGGGGTGAACACTCATGACCTTTTTTGATGCAGCCCCCAAAACAGCATGGATCTTTCTGCATTGGCTTGGAACAGGTTTGCCTTTCTGCATACAACTTGACCCAAGTCATTACCTGATTTCTCCCCATGAACTCCTTGCCTGGAACGACTACACTTCATATGTGTCCTTAATTAAAGAGTGAGTGGGGAAGGTAAGAAGTCTCCATTGAGTTACAGGGAGCTCTTCCATCTAACTCAACATATTGGATCTGGGGCAATAGAGCCCAGATGAGAGGATACTGAAAGAATTTGGGCAAGATTCAGTGATTCTTCCTTTGGTCTCTGCTCTCTAGTACACTCCTAAAGATAGTGATAATGTATTAATTGTTAACATTTATTAAGCACTACTTATGTCTGACATTGTGCAAAGCGCTTCATAAACGTTATCTAATAAACAATTTTGTGAAGTGGTGCCATTATTATCTTAGAGAGGAGAAGAAAGGTTTAAAAAAAAATTAAGTCCCTTACTCAGGACTAGGCAACTAGGAAATCACGAAGTCAGATTTAAACCCAGGTTTGGGGATCCCTGGGTGGCGCAGCGGTTTGGCGCCTGCCTTTGGCCCAGGGCGCGATCCTGGAGACCCGGGATCGAATCCCATGTCGGGCTCCCGGTGCATGGAGCCTGCTTCTCCCTCTGCCTGTGTCTCTGCCTCCCTCTCTCTCTCTCTGTAACTATCATAAATAAATAAAAAAATTTAAAAAAAATAAAATTTAAAAAAAAAAATAAATAAACCCAGGTTTGTTGGACTTCCAAGACTCATGTTCTTAACTGCTAAGGTATCTGAAAAGATGGACTCCAATGGAATGCATTTCTTTCTTCCCCTAGGATGAAGAAAAAGATATTCAGGGTATTCTGGGTGACCAGCTGGGTATGAGGCGGCCTGAACATATGGAAAGCATGCTGTTGGAAGTGTGGTGGCTATGATAGGGTATTATCCTTCTCTGGTTCTTGAAGGAGACCTAGAGACTTAGCAATCTGCCCACATTCATACAGGTAGTGACCCCAAACCATCGTCTTCAAAGGCCCTGCTATTCCCCATTCCTTGCTTTGGTTTTCTTGCAAGTTCTAACGACTTCTTGGTGGACAGATCTCTAGCTTAGATCACTCAAACTCCAAATCAGTTTTCCCTGATTTTAGAACATCTGTACATAGATGGGTCACTTAAAATCAACTTAAGTTGATTTTAAAATTTTTAAATTAAGCCTAAAATTGAGTTGATTTTATCACTTCTACTTTATCACTTCTACTTCATCCTACTTCATTTTTTTCTCCACCTTTTTTTTTTTTAACCTTCCTCCTTCTCTTCCCACCTTTTTGTCTTCCATTACCTAATATGAAATCCTATTAGAGGCCAACCACTGTGCTAAGGTTTGGGGGACACAATGGAGCTCATTGACAGTGTCTCACCTCTGGAGATGTAGGTAGAAGCAGTAGACCTCAATCAGGCAAAGCAAGCTGGCATGCTAGGGGAGCTGTCAATAAGGCTTTGCCTGGTTGGGAGGTAAGGGAAGGCTTCTCTGATGGAATGACACTTAGCCTAAAATTTGAAGGAGGTAGGAGGAGACAGGTGGAAAGTACAGCCTATGATGAGGAAACGTCATGTGTGAAGGCCTTGTGACAAGTGCTAGAGAATGAGAGTTGGCAGGTAAGGCTGTAGCACCAAGGTTGAGAGGGAGAATGATGGAGATCATGGAATGCCCACTGCTTAAATCCCTTCAGTGGCTTCTAGCAGCTTTCAGGATAAAAGCAGATTGACCAACATGGCTTCCTTCCCTTTTTGTTACCATGCTCCCACAGGGCCTTTGCATATACTGCTCCCTCTTTGCACTTGTATCTTCATTCTTTTCTCCCCCACTTTTGGTGTTATCTAGCATCTATTAAAAATTTTCCAAGTAGTAGGCCATTGTGCTAAGCTCTTTTCATTTTGGCTATTTTAACTCTCATAATAATCATGTTAAATAAGGAAAGCTATTATGTCTGTTTTATAGGTGAGGTCATTGGGACAGAGACATTGAGCTACAGGCCAGAACCACAAAAGCCTGTGGGTGGTAGAGTAAGGTTTAGAATAGCACCTGGCTCACTCTAGACTCAATGTGCTTATTACCCATTTATGTGCACAGCTTCCCATATACCTCTGTCTCCTTTGATCAAGGCCTATTCATCCTTCTGGCTCTGCTAAATTGCAATTTCCCTAAGAAACTTCCCTGCCCTTCCTGATTGGATCAAATCCTACTATTGCAAGCTCTCACTTCCCCCTTCTTTTCTGGCATCACAGCTGGGACTTTAAACTCAATTGGTCCCAATTGAGTAATAGACTGTGGACCCCATGGAGGCAGAGTTCATCTGATTTTCATCTGATAGTCTCTTTTCTTAACAAAGTGTCAGTGATTCAATGCCCAATAAATATTTAGCAACTAGATGAATATATAGATCCATATATCTATCCATATATCTCTGACAAGAATGTGATTGGACTGTAAGTTGTTTTTGTTTTTTTTTTAAACTAATAACTTGGTCTCTATAAGCTGCCATAACAAAGCACCATATACTAGATGGCTTATAAACAATAGAAATGTATTTCTTACAGTCTGGAGGCCAGAACTCTTAAGATCAGGTGCCAGCATGATCAGGTTTTATCAAGGGTCCTCCTCTGGGTTGCAGACAGCCATCATTTTATTGTATCCTCACATGATAGAATGAGAACTGGCTGCTTCTCTGGACTCTTTATAAGGACACTAATCCCATTTATGAAGGTTCCACCCTTATGACCTCATTCCCTCTCAAAGGCCCCAGCTTCAAAATACTGTCACATTGAGATAACCATTTCAACCTATGAGTTTTGAGGGGAAACAAACCATTTAGTCCATAGCACCTAACAGTGTCTTTGTGAAGGCAAGAGTACTTTTAAGCTTCAATATCTCTATATGCCAATTTCATTGCTAAGCACCGTATTTCTATCATCTCCTTTGATTGAACACTGGAGGAAATGAGGTGGGAGTGAGGTCCAAAAAATTGCCCCAGGACACCCACTTGGTCAATGGCAGAACAAGACATGGTTCTAGGTCTGACCCTTCTTATTACCTCCATATCTTTCCAGATCAATCGATCTGCTGCAGCATGGGTCCTTAGCATTTACTGGTACCTTAGCATTTACTGCAGGGATATAATCATTATTTAACAGATTCATGTTTTATTTACTTTGAGGTTGTCTTGCTTTTTTAACGTACATTGTGACGCACATTCTTATACACTGGGGCTTTTGTCTAATTATTTCCTCAAGGTAATCGGTGGGCAAAAAATTGGCAAGCTTTAGATTCGTGGCCAAATTGACATTGGCAATATTGAATTTTTAGTAGTAGAGTCTCTTATCTGCCTATTTGCCAAGAGAGTATTTCTGCCATTGTGCCAACAAAGAAAAGCATGACTTAAAAAGTATGCTTTGCATTTTGGTTAATTTTTCTTGAATTACAAAAACAAAAAGATAGTAGCCTTTTTCTTTGGGCCTAGCCCTCAAGGCACTCTATTGAAGTATGGAATTTAGTATGTACTCCAACATAAGGCAGATAAGTAGAAGTCTGTGTAGCAAAACAGGCTGTTTATTATTTATTTGGTGTTTATATCCCCAAAGTATTTTTCTTTAATATACTTGTAAAAACTTTTAATGTTTTGCATAATCAAATTCTTAATACTGATGGAATTCCATACTTAAAAGAACTTTTCTTACCAGCATCTCAGCTGTGTTCTTTCATCTTTAAGATCTTTGGGCAGGGGTGTTGGAGAACACAAATGAACTTGATCTACCTTGCTCTGGCAAAAACCGGATGGGATGGACAAGGAACAGAATGATGCTTTTTCACTCCCAAAGATTTAGGAATTCCGCTGTGTTCTTGGATCTGTCTCCTTTAGGCCAGGTGGAGAGCTTTAGTCTTTCCAGAATGCTCTTTTTGGCTCCAAGGAAAAGTAACTCAAATTCGCATTTAGTTTCACCACAGATAACACTGTAAGTGACAACATTCTGTCCATTGCACAAGCCAAGATTTACGTTTTTTTGGAAAAGTCAAAAGAGGGCATATTTTCCCACATGATATCCTTTAAAACCCTATCCCCTCACTGAATTTTTAAGGCTTGCCTTGTGTCTTTTAGATGTAAATACTCCTAGGAATTAGAACACTTTTCAAAAATATTTTTTTTCCTGGAAGCGTAATATTATGAAGAAAGGCAGGCTGTTGATTCTCTGAAGTGCTAGGAATCATCCCAGGCACAGAAGTTCAAATGCTTGTCTGCTGGCTTGGAGCCAGTGAACACAATGGCAGGGAACACTGGAGACTTTGAAAATGCCCCGTGGGGATGGATGCTGTTTAACAAGCAGGATGCCCGGGTTAGAGCCCTTGTGGAAGCGGCCATCCTTGTTATTCCTTCCTAGGATAGAGATGAAACATCCTAGAGTACTGAAAATCAAAAGTGAGGATACACTGGCCATTCCAGAAGCAACATTTCTTTTTCCTAGATACTCTCTTAGATAAGCTACCTAATACCTCCAGAACTTCAGTTCCTCATATATAGAAGATGGGACTAAGGTATATGATTTTAAAGGCACTTTCATCTATAAAACTAGATGACTCTTATGTTTCAGTCTTTCAATTTAAAAATGAAGAATTAACCGGTCTTCTAAAAATAATACCACATATCGCTGCTGGGAAAATGTCAATATGGCAAGCAGCTCAACTACTCCAGAATTTTTCTCTCTTCCTACCCCTAGCCATGACACATACATGCACGCACATGCACCCTCGCACAAACACACATGTCTCTTATTAACTGTTTATACTTCAATTTATCATAGTAAATCAAGTGTTAGAAAGGGATATTGGGAGATAGAAGAAAAAGATACCTTTTGGGTGACATTTGAATTGGGGTTTATAACATGCTCTGTGTCTTCTCTCTTCTGATCTTCATCTTATCTCTTTTCTATACTCCCTTCTTTCTGCATTTAAAAGCTCCAACATGTTAGCCGAGATTCTCAATTAAGAAAAAGCTGCTGGTATTTAGGCAAATCTTCCACAGCATTTTTCAATGAGGAGAGCTTTGGCTTTTGGCCTAACTTGACCACAGTCTTCGTCAATAGTGTAGAATTTAAAAGAACTTTGCTTTTTGCTGTCAAGGCTCTTCTGGAAACATCACAAAATAAAGTCTCAGCTGGTACTTGGACCAATTCTAACAGGTCCAGGGTTTTGGGTTTGTTTTTTTTTTTTTTCCTCATCTCCTGCTGGTTGGGGAAAAAGTGATGGGAATAACAATGAAAGCTTTGTGGTAGTGGAAATATCTCTGGTTTTAACCTCAAAAGTCTTAGTTAAGTAAAACCTGTGTTTTATGTAAAAATATTCTTATTTTAAAAAAACCTTGAAAAATAAGGATGAAGTGTCATCTATCTGTAATTCATATTAAAATGCTTCAGAAAAATGTAAAAGCAGTTAAATGCAGTAGATTGTTAATGTAGGTAGCAAGTATATGGCATTTGTTATACTATGTCTTTTCTGTATAGCTGTGAATTTTCACATTTATTTCATACACATTTTGAAACTTCATTTTTATACCCTCAACAATTAATTAAAAATTAAGTCTATTTTTATAAATAAGGAACCAAAATGTATTGCATTAATTCAGTATCGTCTCTCCTCCATGCTGACTTGCTGGCTCTTCAAAAATGGTAAAGTAGGTAAAATCTCTTTGCCTTATTACTGTCTCCACCTATTCAATTGATCCAAGAGAAATTATCACTGTCAAAACAAGCTTAAATTTATGGAAGCCTTGACTGGAATTTGGAAGGCTAATTCATTCGTGACAAAAAGAGAAACTTCTCTTTATTTTTATTTATCTTGTTCTCTCCAACGAATTGTAACACATCTGTTTTTTGGGAGAGAAAGAAAAAAAGGGGAGCAGAGGCAGGGCAGCAAGATGAGGCCTCGTGGGGATTTTTTTTCACTGCTTAGTAGTAAATAAAAATAACATTTCTCAGACAAACAAAGCAAAAAAAAAAAAAAAAAAACAACAACAAAGCACACCCAGTTCTACATTTAAAAAATAATATTGATGACCAAAGAAACAGTGTATGAGTCAGAACCTGAGAGGAAGGCGTGGGTTACTTAAAAACTAGTTTTAGGGCTATGCATCTTTTTTTCCATTCACACATTATCTTAATGTTTCCCAACAGTAGAGGATTATACTGTAAACCAGTGCTTCTCAGGCTAATGGGCATCTGACTTAACAGAGGATTGTGTAAAAATGCAGATTCTGATGGAGTAGGTCTGAGGTGGAGCTGACAGTCTGCATTTCTGACAAACTACCAGGTGATGGTGATGCTGCAAATCTGTGGACCACACTGAATTAGCTAATAGTCATATGTTTTTTGAATGTATTTCTGCCACCAAAATAACAAGTGGCAGGAGGAAGGTAGCTCATCCTACTTTTTCTTACCATATAAAATTTGAATACTAGAATAAGGCCATGAATTCTCAATGGATGTAATATTGCCCCCAAGGGGAAGAAAATTATTTTACTGAAGGTAAAAAAGCTTAAACAGATATATACTACAGTTGACCCTTGAACAGCAGGGGTTTGAACTGCGTGGGTCTACTTATACATGGATTTTTTTCTGATAAATATATTACTGTAAATGTATTTTCTATTCCTTATGGGTTTTTAAAAAAGATTTTATTTATTTATTCATGAAATACACAGAGAGAGAAAGAGGCAGAGACATAGGCAGAGGGAGAAGCAGGCTCCATGCAAGAAGCCCGTCGTGGGACTCGATCCTGGAACTCCAGGATCATGCCCTGGGCCAAAGGCAGGTGCTAAACCACTGAGCCACCCAGGCGTCCCCCTTATGGTTTTCTTAATAACATTTTCTTTTCTCTATCTTCCTTCATTGTAAGAATATATAATACATGTAACATACAACATATGTGTTAATATACTGTTTATGTTCTCCATAAGGCTTCTGGTCAAAAGTAGGCTTTAAAGAGTTAAGTTTTTGAAGAATCAAAAGTTATATGCAGGTCTTTGACTATGTGAGGGGTTCAAAAGTCAACTATATATCAGTGATATTAAAATATCATGGGGGGGTGTCTGGCTGGCTGAGTTGGTAGAGCATGCCACTCTTGATCTCAGGGTTGTGAGTTTAAGTTCCACATTGGGTATGGAGATTCCTTAAAGTGAAAATGTCATGAGAGGCCACAGGAAAAATGTGTAAGAAAGCTATTTGGGGAAGGTATAAAACCACTGCTCTAAACTATTATAAAGTCTCATGAAACTGGCACAAGTAAAAATCAACCAGACTGCCTGTTTATAAATACTCAGTTACCAACATTTGGGATATCTGTTATATGTTACTACCTGGATTCTCAAATTCTCATTGACAGTCATGATGGAAATTTTTTATTGTAGAAGATGTTGGGTTGAATTTTCCAGCTTATCAAGCATCTAAATATTGTGGGTTGCAAAGGAAGGAGACGAGAATAAAATAAATATGTTATGATTACCAGAGATGATTCATGCCAACAGGAGCATTAACCTGAGTTGAATAAAAAACAATCAGATTACAAATAAATGAAAGATTTAAAACTTGAATTGCAAATACACTCCCTTTTCCTGATGTTTTCAATGCTCACTACCTTCTAAATGCATTTCTGAATACTCCTATTTTATGTATAATTATTTTTCTAAAAATGAGGTAATGAGTCTTCTTAGCTACATACTTGATGCAGAAAATGTGTCCTAATTAAAAACACATAATTCCACTTAACTATGGATGTGCACCAAACTACCTTCCATGCCCAGGTGGCTGCATGGACCCTTCTGCTAAGTTAGGGAGCCTAGCGAAGACAACTGTTGTTATCTCCATGTGAAATAAAATGCAAAATCATCCAAATCTGGGCCAGAACCAGTCCCATGAGGGTCAGAGCGTGAAGGCCACTCCCAATAACAAATACTGACCTCATTGAGTGTACTCATTAGTATGCTGAATGCCAATGCTTTAAGTGTCCCCAAGTGCTGCAAGGTATTATAATTATTCTAATTTTTCATGATTAATTAGAAGCATGAGGTGCAAAGAAACTAATACAAGTCAAGCGCTAAGAAGTGAACATCAGGGATTTGAACAAAGGCAGCTTAGCTCTGGAGCTGTGCCAACTCTTTGGCAGTTCATGCTGGTTGTATCCAACTAATTTGGGGTGGCTTTAGATGGTCAGGACCCAGCTGGCCTCCTCTCCAGGGCATGTCAAGGTTGATTGGAAGAGGCAGGCAAGTGTCATGACCAAGGGACTAGGAATAAAGTATCCTGTCAAAAGGCCAACCAGATTAGTCAAGAACTTTTTTTTTTTTTAAAAAAACAGCTTTATGAAGATATGTCAAATGCTATACAATTCGCCCACTTAAAGTGTAAATTCAATGTTATTCAGTATATTTGCAGAGATGTGAAACCATCATCATATCTTTTTTAAAAAACAGGATTTATTTATTTATTTTAGGGAGAACGAGTAAGTGGGGGTAGGGCAGGGAGAAAGAATCCTGAAGCTGGGATCCCTGGGTGGCGCAGCGGTTTGGCGCCTGCCTTTGGCCCAGGGCACGATCCTGGAGACCCGGGATCGAATCCCACATCGGGCTCCTGGTGCATGGAGCCTGCTTCTCCCTCTGCCTGTGTCTCTGCCTCTCTCTCTCTCTGTGTGTGACTATCATGAATAAATAAATTTAAAAAAAAAAGAATTCTGAAGCTGACACCCCACTGAGCACAGAGTCCACAAAGGCTCATTCGAGGACCCCAAATCATGACCTGAGCTGAAATCAAAAGTTGGCCACTCAACTGACTAAATCACCCAGGTGCCCCAACAATCACCATATCTCATTTTAGAACATCTTAGTCTCTCCTAAGAGAAACCTAGGAACCATTAGCATGCACCCCCCACTCCCAGCCTCCTTCCCCCAGTCCTAATCAACCACTAACCCACCTTCTGCCTGTAAATAGTTTCCTATTTTGAAACACTTAATATAAATTGAACTATACACCGTGTGATCTTTTGTGATGGGCTTCTTTCATTTAGCACAATGTTTTCTGGACTCAACCATGTTGTATTATGTATCAGTATTTTATTCCTTTTCACTGATGAATAATATTTTGTTGTATGGATTCACTACATTTTATTTTTCATCCATTAGTTGATGGACATTTGGGTTGTTTCCACCTTTTGGCTGTTATGACGGATGCTGCTATGAATATTCAGGTACAACTTTTTGTGTGGATGTATGTTTTCATTTCTCTTGGTGAATGTCTAAGAGTTGAAGTGCTAGGTTGCACGATAACTGTCCGTTCAACATTTTGAGGCACCGCCAGACTGTTTTTCAAAGCCCCTGGACCACTTTACATTCTTATTAGCGTGTGTGAGAGTTCCAGGGTCTCCGCAATCTCCTCAGCACTTGTTAATGACTGCTTTTTTTTTTTTTTTAAATTATTATAGCCAACCTACTGGGTGTGAAGTAATACCTCATTTGGTTTAGATGTTAATGATGTTGAGCATCTTCTCCTTGCTTTTCATGCCTGCTGCCTATTTTGCATATCTTCTTTGATAAATGTCTATTCAAATGCTTTGCTCACTTTTAGTTTAGATTAGTTGTCCCTTTTTTGTTATTGAGTTGTGTTTTTCATATATTCTGGACATAAGTTTCTTGTCAGATATATGATTTACAAAGTTTTTTCCCATTCTATGGAAATCTGTTTACTTTCTTGATATGTGCACAAAGTTTGATGTAGTACAATTTCTTTTTTTCTTTTTTTACTTATTTTTTTAAAGCTAAGAAACCACTGCTTAACTCAAGGTCAGAATGATTTACTCTTATATTTTTCTTCTTAGAGTTTTGTAGTTTTAGCTCTCTCATTTGCGTTGGTAATTCCTTTTCATTTAAGTTTTTGTATATGTTGTGAGGTAGTCATATAACTTCTCTGTATGTTGTCTGGTTTGAGAGGTATATCTTGGTAAATAAATCCCATTCTTTGCATGTGGATATCCACTTGTGCCAACATCATTAATTGAAAATATTATTCTTTCCCTTTGATGATTTGGTATATTTGTCAAAGATCGATTGCTGGACTCTCAATTTTTCTACCACTCTATATGTCCATCTCTAAGCCAGTGCCACATTGTCTTTTTTTTTTTTTTTAAAGATTTTATTTAGGGCATCTGGGTGGCTCAGTCAGTTAAGCATCTGCCTTCAGCTCAGGTTATGATCTCAGAGTCCTGGGATCAAGCCCCACGTCTGGCTCCCTGCTCAGTGGGCAGTCTGCTTCTCCCTCTGCCCTTTCCCTGCTCATGCTCTCTCTTTCTCTCAAATAAATAAGTAAAATCATTTAGCCAAAGGCAGATGCTTAACTGACTGAGCTACACAGGCACCCCTCAGTGCCATATTGTCTCAATTACCATAGATTTGTAGTTAGTTTTGAAATCAGGGAGTCTTCTAACTTTATTCTTCTTTTTCAAAATTGTTTTGTTATTCTGGGTTCTTTGCAATTCTCTATGAATTTTAGAATCAGCTTGTCAATTCCTTCAAAAGCCAGCTGGGATTTTGATAGGGATTATATTGTATCTACAAGTCAATTTGGGGCGTATTACCATCTCGACAATATCAAGTCTTTTGATTCATGAACATAGGATATCATCTCATTTTTTTGAGGTCTTTAGTTTCAGTGATGTTTTAGTTTTCAGTGTGCAAGTTTTACACTTCTTTTACTAAATTTACACTAATTTATTCTTTTTAATGCTATTGTAAATGGAATTGTTTTCTTAATTTTATTTTCAGAATTTTCAGTGCTAGTCTAAGAAATATTGATTTTTTAATGTTTATCTTGTATCCTGTAACCTTCCTGTACTCTTATTAGTTCTAATTTTTTTAGTGGATTCCTTAGGATTTTCTATGTACAATACGGTGTCATCCACAAATAGAGATAGTTTTGCTTCTTTTCCTTTCTTTCCCTTCCTTCCTTCCTTCCTTCCTTCCTTCCTTCCTTTCTTTCTTTCTTTCTTTCTTTCTTTCTTTCTTTCTTTCTTTCTTTCTTTCTTTCTTTTTCTTTCTTTCTTCTTATTTTTCAATCCAGATACTTTCTTTTCCTTCTTTCTTTCGGTGGAATGTTTTGTGAAGTTACATGTCATCCTTGTGCAAGGGCCATGGTAATCTTCTCTGTATTGTTCCAATTTTAGTATATGTGCTGCTGAAGTGAGCACTTTTTATTTCTTTTCCTTGCCTAATTGTCCTGAATATGACCTCCAGTACAACGTTAAACAAAAGTGAAAGAGTGGACATTCTTTTCTTTCTTGTTTCTGATTTAAGAGAAAGTATTTAGTCTTTCTCCATCATGTATGATGTTAGCTGTGGAGAGTTTATTAAATTCCCTTCTATTCCTAGTTTGTTGGGTGTTTTGATCAAGAAAGGATGCTGGATTTTATCAAATACCTTTCCTGTATCTGTTGAGATTATCATGTGTTTTTTTTGTTATTTATTCTGTATATAGTTTTTACATTGATTGATATTCATATATTATACTACCCTTGGATTTCTGGGATAAATCCCATTTGGTCCTGGTATGTAATCTTTCTATATGTTGCTGGATTTAGTTTGCTAGTATTTTGCTGAAGATTTTTTGCATCTATATTCATATGGGATTTTGGTCTATAGTTTGTTTTTTTTTCTTGTGATATATTTTTTTCTAGTCTTGGTACCAGAATAATTCTGGCCACATAAAATGAATTTAAAAGTGTTCCTGCCACTCCTGTATTTTGTAAGAGTTTGCAACAAATTAGGATTACTTTCCTTCAAATATTCGGTAGATTTCACCAGTAAAGTCATGTGAACTTTGTTTTATATTGGTAGGAAATTTAAAAATGACTAATTTTATCTCTTACCTTGTTATAGGCCTGAATATTCAGATTTTTAAATTTTTTCCTTGAGTCAGTTTTGGTAGTTTGCGTCTTTCTAGGAATTGGTTCATTTCATCTAAGTTATCTGATTTTTGGCATGTAGTCGTTCATAGCTTTCCTTATAATCAATTTTATTACTATAAAATTGGTAGTAATGTGCCTCTTCTATTCCTGATTTTAGTAATTTGTATTTTCTCTCTTTTTTCTTGGTCAGTTTAGCTAACCAAGAAAAAAGAATCTTTTTGAATAACTGACTTTTGGATTCATTGATTTTCTCTATTTTTTTTTTTTTCTGTTCTCTGTTTCACTGATCTCTGCTCTAATCTACATTATTTCCCACCTTTTGCTAGTTTGGGGTTTAGTTTGATCTTATCCTAGTTCCTTAAGGTATAATGTGAGCTATTGCTTTGAAAACCCTTTTTAATGTAGGCATTTACAGATGTACATTTAGGAAAGAATGTGGACTTTTTTTTTTTTTTGGTATGAAGAATATCTAATAGTTTGATAAAAGCTTACCAGTGAGATTTAATTATAATTTTACTTGGATGCCTTTGGTTGGCTTCCAAATCTGTGGCAGAGAAGCAACCAAAACAAACAAGTTAAATACATAAACTCCAGGGAGCTTTTGTTTTAGTAGTGACAATTATTCAGAGTTTCTATAATTTTTAATTTTGAAGGTTAATTGACTTGGTAACAATTGTGAACCATTATCAAACCTGTCACGTGTAGTCAGTCTGCAGTCTGAGAAATTGTTACTGGCATTTGCAAGCATTGCAGAAATTTAATAAACTGTCGCCAAACCATTTGCTTGTTTCAATGCCAAGGTTTCCTTCCCCACATCACATGCGGCGTCCTGCTGCCAACAGTTATCAAAATACTCCCACAGTTGTCACAGAGAGAACTGTAGGGAGTTTCTGATTCTTTATTCTTGTTGTTCCTATGTTTCATTGCCTTTGCCACTTCTTGGGGGATCTATTTGAATAACCTGTATACTGTCAGTATATGGGGCAGTTGAGTATTACAGAATGGATTGAGAAACTAAGAATATCTGAGATATAGGTATAGAAATATAGAGATATAGAGCACAGTGAGATTGGGAAGGATGACTCATGCTTTACTCTCTATGTGTTTGAATTTTTATGCAGAGACTATGTTGTTTGTGTAATGTAAAACAGCCATAAAAAATGTAAAACGATTTGAGAGGAAATCTAGAGGAAAACACTAATAAAAGTCTGGATAGATCAACTCATTTTAATTGAAGATATGCAATTAGATGATCAAGCTTTTATAATAGGTTTGAGAGATATAATCCAGCCCTTTGAAACAAAGATTGACAAGAAATTACTGGCTCTATTTGTATTTTCTCTGATGAATCCAATAGATAAATGCCAGGCCAAGTTAAAAAAGATCTTGCATATGAAATGGGGAAGGTGAAAGATTAGAGAGTGTGACCTTGGACCTCATTCACCAAGTCAAAGATGCATGACAATGTGGCCTTTTACCACTGTGACAATATTTGCAATTCTCATTTGGAATAAACAGATCTCTGTTTTATTTTGTTCGTTAATGGCTTTGATGGAAACTTTGGCAGCACCTATCGAAATTCAAATACATATACCCTTGATCAAACAATTCCGTGACTATGAATCTCTTCTTAAGAAATACCCAGTGCACAGATTTTAGATAGACCGATGCTCATCACAGCAAAATGTTTCAAATATCCTAAGGGCACATCAAAGAGAGTATAGTTAAGTAAACTATGGTCCAACTATCCCCAGGTCATAGGGCTCAGAAGTGGAGATCTGGGATCTAACAGAGGTTTTTACTTCTTCACAATACTACATTTCATGAGTTAGTCAGTAGGTGTGGGTGGTTTTTGGGTATTCAGGATTGAGCTTGTGTGTTCTCCCAGGGCAGGTCAAGATTGGATGGAGGGGAGTGGAGGGAGGACAGGCCAGTGTCATAGCCAAGGAGTAAAGAATAAAACAGGGCAACTCAAGAGCTTAAAAGAACAATAAAAAGTGGGAAAAAAAAGAAGTTATGTATAATTATATACAGTGGGAAAGGGATTCTGGAAGAAAGTATTTTGTTTCACCAAAAAAGCATCATCTTGGCCAATTTTCACCCCACTCCCCATTTTCACTCGCCACGAACCCCACTCCCCATTTTCACTCGCCACAAAGACTCTAAGTAAACTTGAGGGTACTCTCATAGGTTTTCTCAGCCTCAAATAGGAGGGAGGACCAAAGAGGAGCTTACTTCTGAAGAATATATCTGCCTTTTTTCATCAAAGAAAATCCACATCAACATGTGTTCGAGGGATTAGTACATCTTTGAAATCCTAAACAAATGGGAAGAGGATTCTTGCATGGTTCACAGAACTATGAAATGAAGGGTTTGGTGTGGATGCCGCAGGGTGGGATGATTCAGAGGATTTTAAGGAGCACATGCCAATTTCAGGAGTCCTGGCATTTTCCACATGCCCTGGTGTTTCCAATGGTCCCAGATGCTACCCTAGCATTCTGTATGACTGTGAGCCAAATACTAGCCTTTCTGTAAATCATCTTCTCTATCTAGTAAATGAGATGAGTGGAATAAGTGGTCCATACTCTCTCTTCACCTTGTGATTTAATTTACAGTTTTCAAGCCTTACTGAATCATAAGTGGGTTTTTTTTTTTAAGATTTTATTTATTTATTCAACAGAAAGAGTTCAGGTAGGCAGAGCTGCGCGGATGGGGAGAAGCAAGCTCCCGGCAGAGCAGGGAACCCAAACTAAACATTACTTGGTATTTATTAATGAAGGTTAGAAATAAAACATTTACTTTCCTAATACAATTCTTTCTTTTCTTAATATTTATTTATTCATGAGAGACAGAGAGAGAGAAAGAGAGAGAGAGAGAGAGACAGAGAGGCAGAGACACAGGCAGAGGGGGAAGCAGGCTCCATGTAAGGACTCGATCCTGGGACTCCAGGATCACGCCCTGGGCTGAGGACAGGCGCTAAACCCCTGAGCCACCCAGGGATCTCCTCCTAACGCAATTCTTACACATGCACACATTTATAAAATGAAATAGAAAATATTACCTAAGAAGAAACTCTATGCTTTGGTGATCTATATCCTTGGTTCTCTCTTTTTTACTAATAAGGAAGAACTGATAGCATTTTATTGTGGTGTAAGGAAGAAAAAAATAGTTTAAAGGAGGAATGCTAGCAGAAGTGGATGATATGTACATTTTCTGAAAAGCTTTTTTTTTTTTTTAATTTTTAAGTAATCTTTACACTCAGTGTGGGGCTTAAACTTGCAACCCTGAGATCAAGAGTTACATGCTCCACTGATGGAGCCAACCAGGTGCCCCATATGTACATTTTTATATTCAACTGCATTTTATTTCTCCAGAAGCCCACTGACACACACACACACACACACACACACACACACACACACACACACACTCCACTGCTACCTTAGCCCATTCAGGAGTTAGTAAGGAATGATGTTGAAGTGTAGGTACCATTTTGCTCCATGGTACCACACTAGCAGAAAGGAAAGCCTTGGGTTGCACCGGCTTTTCCTTCTGTTCTTATCATAGGAGTTGTGTGTTTGCATCTTTCAGGCCAGGTGGAAGTAGAGGGTGTTGAGTCTTGTTGGAGATCATTGCTAGAAATGCTTGTGTGTGTTTATTGTGTAGTAAATGCAAAATGCATAGCAAGTGCTTCTTTAATTATTTGATTTCTTAAATACAGCTTATTTCAAATGCTTCATAGATCTCCAAATCCGGGGAATGAGGGGGGTCATGACTCAGAGCCTCTGCTGTTAAACTCTGAAATCCACCCTGTTTGCTCTGAGGGCACACCTCCCCCCTGGCTCTTCCCAGCTGGAGATGAGTATGGCAAACCTGTCCCTGAAAGATTGGGATCCTTCTGGTTCTGGATTTGCGCTCAGGGACTAACCCCTGTCCTTTCATGGTGCTGACCAGCTTCCTTAGCCTGCTTGGACAGTCAGGAACGCCTCCACTCTCTCTTCCTTCTCTACTACATATGGACCAGCCTTCCCCTCTTCTCTCACTGGTATGTAGCCAAATAAAATCCTTGCATTTTTAACCCTGTCTTGATGTCTGCTTCTCAGGAGAAACAGACTAACACATTAAAGCTGATTAAAAGCAGAGCCTGGCAAGGCAAAGAACTATGTGTTTCATCTGCTGCATTTGGGACATAAGTGGGGAGGAGAGTGAGTTTGTATATCTGGGTTAGCTAATAGAGGCACCCAGGACTCTCAAGGGCACACAAGAAATTATTAACAATGGTATCCTGTGTGAAATTTTGGGAAGAATGAATGGAGACAAGGGCTGGGAGAGACACTTTTCAAAGTATGCCTTATAATATATATTTTCTTGATTTTCCAAGCGAGCAAATGTACCATAATTTGAAAATGTAAAATCTGCTTCTCCCTCTGCCTGTGTCTCTGCCTCTCTCTCTCTCTCTGTGTGACTATCATAAAAAAAAAAAAACAAAAAAACAAAAAAAAAAAACAACAACAGGGATCCCTGGGTGGCGCAGTGGTTTAGCGCCTGCCTTTGGCCCAGGGTGTGATCCTGCAGACCCGGGATCGAATCCCACGTCAGGCTCCCGGTGCATGGAGCCTGCTTCTCCCTCTGCCTGTGTCTCTGCCTCTCTCTCTCTCTCTCTCTCTGTGTGACTATCATAAATAATAAAAAAAAAGAAAATGTAAAATCACATATTTGGATTAAAAAAAACATGAGTTTAAGAGAAAAACAAAGCATAAGCTTTGGAGATGGATCTTAGTTCATAGTTCAAAGTGGGATCTTTGAGTTCCCACTTAGCTGGTGATCTTGGGAGAATAACGGATCTTGGGAGGGTAACTGGGATATTGGATTCTAGATATCAGTGAGTTGCTTTTCTCCTTGAATTCTATAACCTCATTCACTGGATCCCAAGAAAGGCATACACTGCTGGCCTAATGCCACTGGGCTTGGTGATTGGACTTGCTAGGGCCAGGGAACTGTGAGACCAAGAGCTAGTGAGTCTGAGAAGAAGCTTTCAAGGACTAGTAAACAGAGCAGATTGTGCTCTCCCTTCCTTCCTCCAGGGAACCACAAGTCCCAAGCTGGTGCTGGTGGGGAGGGGGTGTGTGTAGAGGGAAGTGAGGAGCTGCTTCCACAGCTTGGACTCTGGAATAAAGTTGCTGAGCCACAGCTGGTCTGTAGCTGCCACCCCTGATGTACAATGTGAGCAAAACAAATTTCTGTGGTTGAAAACCACTGTGGTTATTCTCTCAACTTCTTATTTTGAAACATTTCAGAAAACTGTTGAAAGAGTAGTACAATTGACACCTCATTTAGCTTCACCACATTTGCTGAATTTCTCTTGCTCCCACTCTAGATATCAAGCCCTTGATTTTTACTGAGCCCTTAGAGCTATAGGCATGATGATGCTGTACCCCTAAATATTTCCACATTGTATCCTAAGAACATGGACTTTCTCCTGATGGCCATAATACTGTTACCAAGTCCAAGAATTACAACAGTGTAACAGTAATATTATTTATCACATACAGTTCATATTCAAACATTTGTCCTAATAATTTCTTTGGATTTTTTTTTCTTTCTGATCCAAAACCCAAGTGAGGATCATACATGGCTATTCATTGTATATCTCTGTAGTCTCCGTTAATTTACAACAGTTCCTGAACTTTTTTGGCTCATCTTTCATAAATCTGATATTTTTGAAGAGCTTAGGCTAGTTGTTTTGTGGAATGTATCATTTCCTGGATATATCTGATTTCTCTTCCACATAGATTCAGGTTAAATAGTTACGGTAGGAATACCATATGCATCTTGTTGTTTATATCATAGCCACGAGGCATAAATAATGTCAGATTGTCCCATTTTGGGTGATGATAAATTTTGACCACTTTGTTAAGGTGGTGTCCACTAGATTTCCCCAATGATGTTTCCTTTATCCCTTTGTGGGGATAATCTGTGGGGTGATATTTAGACGCTAGGTGAATATCTTGATCCCCAACAATTTTTCCTCACTGCTTTTAGCATCCATAGGTGATCCCTTTCTGAATCAAGTATTACATGAGTAGTTGCAGAGTGGTGATTCTCCCCCATTCTGTTATTCTATTATCTGGATTTTGTAAAGAAAACTTCCTCTCTGCTCCCATTTATTTTTGAGTATCACTATGGACTCATGGATCTTTTTAAATATATATGTTATAATTCCTCATCATTATCCTTTTTGTTATTTAAACTGTCCTGAATTTGTACAATGGGAGCTCATGCCAAGCTGGATCCCATGTCCTTCTAACATTTTTCTGCCTGTCTTTTGAGTATTTTCTTGTTTCCTGGCACAATAAGATGTTCTAGGCTGATCTTTGATATTCACTGTCACAGACCTGATGATTCTTTTTATTTGGGAGAGAGACTGAGTGAGTGAGACTAAGATTTGGGGGGGTAAGCTGATAAAGGAAGCCCAAAGGGTGATTTAGCATGAGGAAATAGTTTGAGGGAATCCTTGGCCAAAGATCTACCTTGGGTAGGTCTCTCAGGTCCCCCAAACCTGAGTTTCCTCTTCTGGAAAATAAAGAATATTATGCCAGTTGAATGAGTAGGTTTGCAAAAATTAAAAATTAATAACTTCCCTGATTGATTGGCATATGTTTAACATTTGTTGGACATTACCATCACTACCATCCTTCCAACGAAGTTAATTTCTATGATACTTGTGATTTCCAATTACTGCTCCCGCTGTGATTGATTTATGATTAAACTTGCTTAAATTTATGAGGCTTTAATTAAATGTTGCTCTAAAATGTTCTGAAGGCAACTAGATGGAGTTAACATCTAAAGGACTGCTGAACAAAGATCTTTCAAGGGAGTAAGTGTATGCAAATTTAAGGAGGAAGCAAAAAACATATATCACACAGAGATGTATATGTATATTTCATGGTTTGAAATAGGATCTTAAATGAGAGGTGGCCTTAGTGAAACCCGAGTGGCTTTAAATCCAAGATCTGCCACTTACTTATATTTCTCATTTTAAAAGTGAAGTTAGTTACACTCCCTGAGCAATAGTGAATATAAAATTCAGAACAAGGAGACACATGTATGGAGGCAGGTAGTGTTTTATTTTTCTTCCAGTTTTTTAATTGACACACAGCACTGTTTAAAGTGTACGGCATTAAGACCTGAAATACATGCATACTGCACAAGGATTACGACGGTAAATCAACATCTGTCACTGCAGAGTTTGTGATGAAAACTTTAGGATTTATGCTTTCACTTTCAAATACACCATACAGTATTGTTCCAGTCATCATGTTGTACATTACCTCCCCAGGACTGATTTATTATACTTGATGGGATGAACACTGGGTGTTATGCTATATGTTGGCAAATTGAACTCCAATAAAAAAAATTAAAAAAGAAATAAAAAGAAATTAATTTTATCATACAAAAAAAGGAAGTCTGTACTTCATGAGCACATTAACTCAATTCCCCCAGGGAAGGTACGGGGTGGTGGGGAGGGCGGCGGGGTGTCAATGCCTGGTATTTGTCCCTTAGCTGCTGCCGCCCCTTGGTGGTGGTGTGTTCACATTGCAATTCGGAGAGGAACGGAAGAAGGCATGGTTGCTAAATTTGTAAACTTAGGCTCAAGTAGAACCACAGCAATCGCCAACTTTGAATAAACAGCATTATCAGACGTCATCTAGGTTATGCTTGCTTCATTAGCAACAACGTGCTGGTATGGCATAGGAATTAGACACTGCGCTGGAACTTCCCGCAAAGGCAGTCAGTCATTCAACACTTATCTACCGAGAACCTACTGTGTGCCTCGCACTGCCCTGGGCGCTCGGGATAAGTGACAAAAATTCCACCCCGGTGAGATAGGGAAACTGAGGGACTCCATGAAAATCTGCTTTTTGCTCCTTTTCCTGCTTTTTTATTTTAAAGATTTTATTTATTTATTAATGGGAGACACAGAGGGAGGTAGAGACACAGGCAGAAGTTCCATGCAGGGAGCCCAGTGTGGGACTCGATCCCGGGTCCCTTAGGGCTGAAGGCGGCGCTAAACCGCTGAGCCACCGGGGCTGCCCCCTTTTCCTGCTTTTATTGTTAGGCGCTGCACCCCCACTTTATGCATACCTTATAGCACAAATAGTCTAAGTCTTTGTAAGGGACAAGGAGCTAATGATTTCTTTAGGCAATTCCTATTCTATTGTTGTTTTTTTTTAAAAGATTCATTAATTCATTCATTCATTTGAGACACACAGAGAGAGGCAGAGCCATAGGCGGAGGGAGAAGCCGACTCCCTGCGGGGAGCTCAATGTGGGATGCATCCCAGGACCCGAGGATCACGCCCTGAGCCGAAGGCAGATGCTCAACCACTGAGCCACCCAGGTGCCCCTGTTCTGTTCTGTTCTGTTCTATCCTATTCCATTCAGGTGAGAATGGCGAGGAAGCTATCGTGGAATTCCAGACCACCGGAGCTAGATATCTGGACATCAAGACCCCCCCCCCCCCCCATGTTCCAGATGCTGGAAGGAGTAAGACCTGAGTCCTCATCTTTGTTCTAACCGGTTCCTGGATGCCTAAGAGGACACCACCGTCCTCAGTAAAAACTCCCAGGTCCCAAGCTAGGACGAGGCTCTCTCTTTTCCTTTCGGAGTCTCCCAGACACTCGGTCTGCGCCTGCACGCTCTCTATACCCTCAACAAACCCCGCGTTCCCCACCTGTTGCCTCGATGCCGACGTCTATCCTGCACGCAGCCAGGCACCCTCGCGAGGCTGGTCCCGCTGTACCCGTCTGGGTCTCCAGGCCGGCCTGCCAGCATCCCCAGGATGCCTTGAACGCGCTCTCTATCTTCCCTGCATACCGCACAAGCGGATCTAATTTGTAAAGAGCTCCAGGGCTTGCAGAATTCCCTTCAACGGCCCAATGAATGGAGAACCGTGGCGCAGGCCACTCGCCCCCCTAAAAACCCTAAGAACTTGCAAACCCCAGACTGAAGAGGTCATCAGCGTGACCGGCCAGGCTAACCACGAAAGCAAGAGTCAGTGCAAGTCGTCTTTCCCCAGTTTTTCTTTTTTTTTTTTCTCCCACTTTTTCTCCCCAGAAATATTCTTTGCCGGGAGCAAGGGGTTCGCCCAGCTCTTTGGGCTCGAACCCGTGGAAGGGAGGAGCGTGAAGGCGCGGGTCGGACTCCGCGCCTCCAAAGAGGACACGTAGTTTCCCTGCGGAGCCCCCGGGAGGGGGGGGCGGCCGGGTGGTCCTGGGGCGCAGCATCTCTGGGTCACCTTCCGCGCTCATCGGAACGTACCCCAACTCCGGGGGCGCGACCTCCCGCCACTGATCTTTTTCTTTTTCTTTTCTTTTCTTTTCTTTTCTTTTCTTTTCTTTTCTTTTCTTTTCTTTCTTTTCTTTTTTCTTTTCTTTTCTTTTCTTTTCTTTTCTTTCTTTCTTTCTTTCTTTCTTTCTTTCTTTCTTTCTCTTTCTTTCTTTTCTTTCTTTCTTTCTTTCTCTTTCAAGCATGCATTCGTCCTCCATCCATCCATCCATCCATCCATCCATCCATCCATCCATCCATCCATCCATCCATCCATCCATCCATCCCGCCACTGATCCTCAGCGACGCGCAAACGCGCCCCCTGCAGGCGGCGCGCGGCCGCGAGCGTCGGGACCGGAACGAAACCGTCCTACGGAACGCGAGGCGCGTGCTCCGAGTTTCCGGGGAGGAGGGCAGGAGAGGAGCTGCGCGAGGCGGTCCCTTCGGCAGCGGAGGCGGCAATGGCCGCGCGGGCCTGGGGGCTGCGCCTCGGGCGGGCCGCCCCCGGTGGCGGGCTTGGCTGGAGTGAGTTTCCGCGGTGCGGGGGGCGCGGAAAGCGAGGCTTGAAGGGTTGTCTGCTCGGCTGGGGCCTGAGGCGGGTCCCGGGAGGCCCCACGGCCGGGGGCGGAGGAGGGTCTTTAGGTCCCGGCTGTGGGCGGCTCCGCGGCCTGAGGTTACAGACCTGGGGGCGCGGGGGCTCCCGGGGGCTCCCGGGGCGGCGGGAGGACCTCAGGGCCCCTGGGGGGCGGGGGGGCAGCCGTGCCCTGGTTTTCCCTTTGGAGCACTCGTGCGGGCTGTGCCAGATGCTCCCCGATTGAGGGGTTGGACAGTAGAGCTCAGCGTTTCTCGCCGCAGACCCTGACGTTTCGGCGAGGCACCCCGGGTCGGGAGCTCTCGCGCCCCCGGGCCCTTGCACAGCCACAGCCTTGCTCACCTTCGCAGCGACTCGCCCCGACTCTGCTTCCTGCTGCCTTCCCCCTCCCCTCCCTGTCAAGTATCGACGGGAGCGCGACAGAGGAAACTGGCGGGCAGGGCACGCCCGGGGGCGAAAAGAGCAAAAGTTGAAGGAAAGGTGTGGATCCGGGCCCGCCGCGGGTTTCTGTCCTTCGTGGCATATTTTAATTATCGATATTAGAAAGCGGTTTCAGGTTCATCTGCGAGCGCGTTTTTTTGGGGGGGTGGGGGTGGGGGGGTGGGGAAACCGCATCCTAACATTTCTGTGGCCTCCCATCCTGCCTGTCCTTGGAGGAGGATAGTGCGGGCTGGGGTAACCCCGGGGTGTTATTCGTTCTTTCACTTGTGTGTATTTCTTGCACCTTTTACGCAGGATCGATAGCGGCATCCCCAGCGTCTCGCCTGTCACCGGCAGAACTGATAGAAATGCGGAATGACCTCTTTAATAAAGAGAAAACCAGGCAGTTATCGTTAACTCCTCGGACTGAGAAGATCGAAGTCAAGCACGTTGGGAAAACGGACCCTGGCACCGTCTTTGTGATGAACAAAAACGTTTCCACGCCTTACAGTTGTGCTATGCGTGAGTAGCGCATCGGGATGCAGACTGATACAGACCTGACCGTCCCCGTGAGCTGTGCGGAGGAGCGGAGGAGCGGAGGAGCGGGCTCGCGGGAGGCGGGGCCAGGTTCTTGCTCCCTGAACTCACGGAAGTTCTCTGGTATCGAGCATCGTGCTCTCGGTTCACTTGTCGCTTTAGCTCTTGAGGGTCCTGTGGGCCTTGACAGCGTGGTACCGTAATGCACAGGTTGTCCTGGGACTTGCTTGAATCTGGCCAGGTTTGAGGGGCTATGTTTGTTTCAAGGGGAAGAAGGCTGAGGTGTTATTACTCTGTTTTATCTATCTACCTACCTACCTACCTATCTATCTATCTATCATCATGAGAGACAGAGAGAGAGAGGCAGAGACACAGGCAGAGGGAGAAGCAGGCTCCATGCAGGGAGCCCGATGTGGGACTCGATCCCAGGTCTCCAGGATCACGCCCTGGGCTGAAGGCGGCGCCAAACTGCTGAGCCACCTAGGGCTGCCCCTTGACCTTTTTCAATTTTTTTTTTTTTTAATTTATTTATGATAGTCACACAGAGAGAGAGAGAGAGAGAGAGAGAGAGGCAGAGACACAGGCAGAGGGAGAAGCAGGCCCCATGCACCGGAGCCCGACGTGGGACTCGATCCCGGGACTCCAGGATCGCGCCCTGGGCCAAAGGCAGGCGCCAAACTGCTGCGCCACCCAGGGATCCCCCCCTTGACCCTTTTCAGACAGCGCTCTGGGGTAATGGGAGCAGTCACCATGTGGGTCTCATCAAAGGAATTTGGGGCCAAGGAACTGCCCTGGCCTTGGATGACCAGCTTTTTTGGCCTCCTTTTTCTTTCTCGCTTTTTATGGCCTAACTTAAATCTTACCTGCTTACCAGTCACCTCACTGTGTGTTATGTTTTTGTTCCTACTTATGTGTGAGTGTAGTAAATGTGAAAATGGATGCATGCACGGGGCGAATGTGATTAGGGCAACAGTATGTGTTGTGTTCATCTCTTCAAGGAGATAAGCTCTGTGTGATTTGGTGTGTCAATGAAGGGAAGGGAGGGCTCTCTTTATGTATTATTTTTATTTTTAAAGATTTTATTTATTCATGAGAGACACAGAGAGAGGCAGAGATACAGGCAGAGGGAGAAGCAGACTCCCTGTAGGGAGCCTGATGCAGGACTCGATCCCAGGACGCCGGGATCACCAACTGAGCCGAGGGTGGTCGCTCAACCACTGAGCCACCCGGGTGCCCCTATGTATTATTTTTGATCAAATGCTTTGATAGAACTGGTAATATTTAAATTTAGGAAGCTTCCAGAATAGATGTATACACCAGCATGCTCACTTATGCATGAGTAGCTGCGTTGTTTAAACTTGGAAAACTCAGTAATGATTCCTTTTAAGTAATTAGCAGTTTTAGTTAAAAGTTTAAGCCAGTCTGCACTCTTGATCTTCCCTTACTCTGGTACTTAACGATTGTTGTTTGCTTGTTTGTAAACATTTATTGGACAGAGGAGGATAAACAAAGTGCAAGCCCTAAGGAGTTTTATACTCCTTATTTCCTACTCCTTATTTAATACTTCTTATACTTCTATTTCACATGTGGAGATGAAGCCTTTGAACCACCCTCAGCATGACTCCTACGCAGACATTCGCTTGTCATTCATACCTCTGATCATTCACTACACTTTTGAGTGCTTACTGTATTACAGGTGTGGTGCTAGGTTCTGAATGTACTAATGAGTGAACAAAAAGAGACATGATCCCCTCCGTAAGGATCTTAGATCCTGTACCTGTAGTTTGACCACTTCTGTGAGTAGCTATGTACTTGAAAAATATCTAATCAGGGTTGGAGTTGGAGTGCATTCTGGTCAAAGAACAGACCAGAGCTGATTGGCTTGTATGTGAATTCATACTGAAAATTAAAAGCCATTAATGGTATTTAACTTGAACAGGCCTGTTAGGGAAGTAACAGGAGCAAGACCCCAAACCCATTTAGACCAGATTTACTATGGATGTATGTTTATATGTTTTTTTTTTTCACCTAAGTTGTGTGTGCATATATCCAAGTATATTCATGATGCTGTTCTCATAATATTTAAGTGTAACTCTTAGAGCATTATTTTACTCCTTAATAATTGACAGATTAATTTGAAATTAGACTTAGCCTTAATGGTTTTTGTAAGTGTTTTTGGGAATTTTGTTAATACATTGGTTGTGTTGGGTATTATTTATTATTGGTTACAGATATAATATATAAGACTTTTTTCTCCTGAAGGAGGTCATTGCAGAATCTTGCTTTTCTGTTGTTTTATCTCTTAATGTAGCACTTAAACATGTGATCTTTCACTTTGGGTTTTGTTAGATTTAGACCTTCAACCTATTCTTCTAAATTCCTAGATTTAAGTGAGTGGTACTGCAGGAAGTCCATCCTGGCTCTTGTGGACGGACAGCCTTGGGACATGTATAAGCCTTTGACCAAATCCTGTGAAATTGAATTTCTTACTTTCAAAGATCGTGATCCAGGAGAAGTGAATAAGGTATTTCTGCCCCTATGTTCTTTTTTTCCTCAATTTTTTTTTTCTTCTTCTTCTTCTTATTAAAATCTATTTGCTGCGGAGCTTGAAATATGCAGATACGGCCAAGGTCAAATGTTGTAATGTACTAGATAATCAGTGTTTTGCTTGTTGGTTAGGCATTTTCACAATTCAAAATATCCTCCTTTCTTTGTATTTGGCTTTGAGAAGATGATATACTTTGTCTTTTACATCCATGTCTTTATTCCACTAACATTTATTGGTTACTCTATATTTCATTACCTCTACTGCTTGAATTCAACCTTTGACCATTGTCGGATTATTTCAGTAACTTTTTAACCATCTGCCCCCGCCCCGTATTTTAATACTAGAGACTTCCTGAGGAGTACTGTAAGAGTTTTATTAAATGACGCAATCCTTATTTGTGTCACTTTTTCCCTACCCGGTAACTTTCAGGAATGACCTGAAAGGTTTTCCCATGCCTTTCCAGGCCCTGTGTGATCTGACCCAGCTTGGTTTATGAGCTTCACTTCCATGGCTTCTTTCCACTTCCTCTTTGTTCTGGCCATATTAGAGGACTTGATCACTAATGGTTTAGGCTGTGTTAGCCCCTTGGCTTTTATTAATGCTCTTCTTCAACTCTGGGTATTTTCTTCCTACTTGTTATTTATTTGTTTGTTTGTTTATTTATAAGATTTAATTTATTCATGAGACACACACACACACAGAGGTAGAGACACAGGCAGAGGGAGAAGCAGGCTCCATGCAGGGAGCTGGATGTGGGACTCGATTCCGGGACTCCAGGATCACGCCTTGGACTGAAGGCGGCGCTAAACCGCTGAGCCAGCTGGGCTGCCCTCTTCCTCCCTTAAAATCCTGTTTTTCTTTTATAGTTCAGTTAAAATATCTGTGGAATCTTCTCAGTTTCTTCTTGCCAGAATGAATCCCTTTTTTCTTTGGGGCCTTACAACACTTGGCTAATATCTCTGGATACAGTATTTTAATATTGCCTTGCAATATGAACCGTTGAATGCATTGGATTCTTGGCTCTGTGAAGACAGGGATCATGTCCCTTGTTGGACCTAGTCCTTGACATACGTACAATAGGTATTCATTACAAAGAGGTTGTAACAAAACCCTTAAGAAAATGACAGGATAATAATAGCTAACATCAAGTATTGATTATGTGTCAAGCACTGTCTTGGGTGATTTATAGGTATTGACTCATTTAATCTTCATAAAAATCCTATAAAAATAGGTATCGTTATTCCCACTTTGCAGATAGATAAACTGAAACAAAAAGAGTTTCAGTAGCTTCAGTTTAGGGAACCGTGGAGCCTGGATTTTTTTTTTTTTTTAATTTAATTTATTTATTCGTGGGAGACTCAGAGAGAGAGGCAGAGACACAGGCAGAGAGAGAAGCAGGCTCCATGCAGGGAGCCTGATGTAGGACTTGATCCTGGAACTCCAGGATCATGCCTTGGGCCAAAGGCAGGTGCTCAACTGCTGAGCCACTCAGGCGTCCCTGGAGCCTAGATTTTAATCTAGGCATTCTGACTTGAGTTCAACAGACATTAAAAACATTTAAGTAGGATAGATGAGGAAGTGCATTTTGCTGCTTGTCTTCAAGGCCTGGGTTTGTACTTATTTTTCGTGTATGTTATGTGGTTCTGTAAGAAACATTCTGGAACAGTGTCTGCTACACACAGCCAAGTGATCCCACTCTTAGTCCTCAGCTGTGGTAAAGAGCTTATGAAAGTCAGGTGCCCATATGGGACATAAGATGGGCAGGTATGGTGCAGGTATATGTTTCTCTTTATGACTCAATAAGGTCATTGTGTGGATACCCATATTAGGCATGTCCATGCATCAAAATGCTAGTAAAGAAAAGCCCAGTTAATGGGTTGCTTTGCTGTAAATATGAATAACTTTAGTGATGTGCTATGTGATGTTAGGTATAGGGTAGGAGTCATAAATTCTTGAAAGTTGAGTTTTCCTTCTCAATTACATATGGTTTAAACAGGTTTATATCTGTCTATCTATCTATCTATCTATCTATCTATATCTATCTATCTATCTATCTATCTATATATATATATATATTTTTTTTTTTACTCTAGCACAAGTTTGTTAATGAGATACCTTTATCCTGGATTAAAGTTAAAGTTGCTACCAGATAGTAAAACTATCTGTTACTTGATAAACATTATAATATCTGATAACTTGTGCAGAAACTGCCAACAGCACAAGTTGGTGCTTCGTTCTTTTGTGCTTTTTGCATCATAGAGGTAATGTTGTGGTCTGATGTTCAATATTACTACATGCTGAGGATGAACAGAGAAATAGTTCCTAAGTCAAAAGTTAACCTAAATTTTAATATTGAAGAAACCTTAGTGAATCTTAATATGTATTTTGTTTGTGTGTATTTTATTTTTCTAGGCTTATTGGCGTTCTTGTGCCATGATGATGGGCTGTGTGATAGAGAGGGCATTCAAAGATGAATATGTGGTCAGTTTGATCAGAGCTCCAGAAGTTCCTGGTAATGTACACACACACACACACACACACACACACACACACATATTTTGGAAATTTTTGAATAGCTTGGTATCTATTTTTGATACTTTATAGAGCTTTTTTTTTCTGAGCTTATTTCTAATTTCATGTAATATAAATTACTGTCGCATATATTCCATTTATAGTGGGTAACGTAGTCATCTTATTTAATTTTTGGAGGTCAGTAATTAACATAATAGAATTCAAGGAGAATGTGGTTTTTTTTTTTTTTTAATATGAATTTCATGTAATTACGTTGTCTTGGGGTTTGTTTCCTATCACTTTAAGCGTGTATTTCTAAATTGAGTTGGAGGAGGAGGAAATGAGAGTATAAGTAGAATTCTGGAGAAAGCTGTGTTTAGGTGGCACCATTTCACCAGAAAATGGCCATGACTCTGGAGAGGGACACCATTTGGGGGAGATGGGAGAGTTTACACTCTGTAATTTTGATATAACTGGGATTTTGGGTCAGTATGTGTGGTAGGATCACATTTGTAATTTTTTTAAAAAGATAGAAATATTTGCACCGAAAATATTTAAAAAGCTCAGTGAATGATTCTAAGAACAAAACAAAAATGAAGATGTTTGGAAGACATTAAAAAAGAAATTCGTTTCATGTCCATTTATTCATTCATCTACATATTAAATATCTTACTCTTCTAGAATTTTTATGCCTAGTAATTATTTGAAATACCTATAGTGATAATATTCTGGAAGAAAATAAAAGTGTTTAAAAAAATACGAGTGATTTTGTGTTCACAAAAGGTGAGTTAGTTTTTTGGGAAGGGGAAAGTTGGTAGAGCTCTGGCAAGAACTGGGAAAAATGGTTACAGTTTTATAATTTGTAGAGTTGAGAGAGATTGGTTGCTAGCCCTTCATTTTATGATCTAAATATTTAATTGTTGCCAATTAGTAATTCTGTGACAGATTTGATTTTGCCTTTCATTTTGGTTGAATTTACAGTAATCTGTGGAGCTTTCTGCTATGATGTAGTTCTGGATAAGAGACTTGATGAGTGGATGCCAACAAAAGTAAGTATAGTGTTTGGAATATTAATTTTAGAATCTGTGCCTTTCTTTGTTAGAATGATTCCTATGTCAGTATTGTTGAATGATACTGCATGTTGAGGATATTTATTTATTTATTTATTTAGATTTTATTTATTCATGAGAGACAGAGAGAGAGAGAGAGGCAGAGACACAGGCAGAGGGAGAAGCAGCCTCCATGCAGGGAGCCCGACATGGGACTTGATCCCGGGACTCCAGGATCATACCCTGGGCTGAAGGCAGGCGCTAAACCACTGAGCCACGCAGGGGTCCCCCATGTTGAGGATATTTAAAAGATACTACTTACATAGTTATCTATTCCAGTTGTGCTTTTTCAGTGTATTCAAGATAGAGGCAAATGAATGGGGGTATTCATAATGTGGTCAGTTCTATGCAAGCTTTATAGCCTGCTTAAAGTACTTTCTTCCTGGTACTGTTCATTCTGTTTCTTAAGATAGTAGTTTTCAAGATGCCCGGAATATAAAATACAGAAGCAGCTGAACCACCTTGGTTGATGTGGTGGTGGGAGGTCTGGAGCCTCCTTACTTTCTTAGATCCTCAGAGCATAATTTGGAAACCGCTGCCCTAAACCATTTTAGCCTGTTGCATACTGTGAGATCTCCCTATGTACGAGGGAGAAGACACAAGTAGACAAGTAGAGTGAATTAAGAATCAGACTTTGACAAAACTAACTCAAATTGCAACAAACTAGACTCTTGGTAAACGGTCTGGTTGTGTAATGAGTGTTCTAGGTCTAGGAATTGGGTAGCACCAGGGACCTGGCTAACAAGGACCATCTAAATCAGATGCTCTGTAGGGAGGGTGTGTTGATGACCTTGAGATGTTAAGCCTAGAAATTCACTTTATGACTGGGGAGAAGAGGCAAATGCCTGATTCTTAAGCAAAACTATATGTCTTACAAATTAGAAGTCTGGAGATCAGAAAAGGAAAGGTGGTGTACCATACCATTTTATCAATGGTACAGTGTATATTTTTTTCACATTTTAATATCTCTGAAAAAAATGTGTCTTACAGTAGCTAGCATCTTGTAATTGGTAGTGTTTTTTCCTTAGTGGTACATTTTAGATTTAGTGAAATATTGTAGTTTCTAAAAGCAAAATTTTGGAGTCCATGCAGATCCAGGTTTAAATTCTGGCTTTGGAAGTTATTTCTAGTATAATCCTGTTTAAATTGCTTAATACCATGAAGGAGGAAGGAGAGAAACAGGAAGGAACAAAGAGAGAAAAGGAGAAAGGGAAGAGAGTAGAAAGAAAGGTGGGGGGCCACAGGGCGGGGAAGAGACCGAACTCTTTCTTCCTGATCTCTGAACTTGTGTCAGTTTAATTTCTTTTTCAGATATGCCCTCAAATTTAAGAAAGGATTCTCACTTTATTGGGGGAGTTAAGTAAAAACTAATAAGATGAAGATTTGGTTCTCATTATCTATGAAACTTGCTGCTTCCTTATCCTTTTTTTAAATATAAAACTTAAAAAAAAAAAAAAAACATACTAGCTAATTGCAGGCACCATGGGGTTAGGTGGACCATTTAGAAAAAGTGGTAGAGAGTTATATTCAAGTAACAGTTGTATAAAATTATGAATGTGAATTTATTACAAATTGTGCCATTAAGAATGGAGAAGAGTCATTTCATGCAAAAAAGTCTAATAGGAAGTTTATGGAAGGAATTTTCTTACAAAAATTACTTGCGTAACAGTGCTTGGTCTTTTCTGTATTAGTAATGATTTATAATATGAAAACTTAATTACAGTTTTTATTAAAAGTCTCATAAATATTGTTAATGTGTATTAATCAATCATTTTAATTGCATAAAAGTGACTTTTCATTAAATGAGAATTTTTAATATTAGATATATGCTGTATTTTGGGCAGGGCCAATGATGACATTACATTTCCTGCTGAAACTTTCTGAATGACAATAATTTTTTTCCTGTGCATTTAAAAAAGCGTAGTTTACAATGTAAACAAATGTTTGTACTTTTATTAGTATTTCCAGTTGCGTCATTGTTTTAATAAACATTTATGAGGTATAATTTAAAATGTTTAAGATTTCTTTGTAGGATTATCTTTAATAACTATTAATATAGACTGGGACCTTAATTACAAGTAAATTACAAGTTTCATAGTTTATAGATTGGGATAAATTGCTAACCCTACATTTTATGGTCCAAACATTTAATTATTATAAATTAATAACTTTCTTTCCTAACAAATTTGCTTTTGCTTTTTCTTTTAGTTAGGTTTATAATATTTAGCTTACAGTTTTATCTTATCTGCTATGGAGAAATGCTTTCACGTTGTTACAAAAAGTTAATACTTTCATTTTGAAGGAGAACCTACGTTCCCTCACAAAAGATGCTCGTGCTTTAATTTATAAAGATCTTCCATTTGAAACTCTGGAAGTGGAAGCAAAAGTGGCATTAGAAATATTTCAGCACAACAAGTAAGTGTTGGCTTCTTTGGAAGTGAGATTAAACCTCCCAAAATTATATGTGATGAAGAAAATAGTTCTTAAGAATCTTTATGTTTAATGTATATAAGACACTTTATTTTCAGCTCTAAGATCTCTTTTTCTGTACCAGCCTATTTACTGTGATTCATCTCATTATTTATTTCACGGAAAAAACCCCTCCCCCCCACCTTCAGTAATTTTCTCACTTTATCTTATTTCTCTGTTTCTTTGGCCAGTCCTTCACTTTGTAGCAACATCACAGTGTGTTTCCCCTTTTCCTCCCATCATGAAGTGATAGAATGCATGGAACTGTATTCTTTTTTTTTCATTTGGCAGCCTTTCCTTCTCATCCTCCTGCTCTTTAAATGACAAGGGTGAGACAGAGAATGCCAGTTGTCTGGAGGGAGCTAACTGCCCAAGTAAAACATTCATAGAGCCGGTCTTAGTCTTCTGTACCAGAATTACCCACCTGGTGGATTTTCTTTGCCAACATTTTAAATCCTCCCTGGGTCTTCAATTCCCTTTTCCACTCAGAAAACTTCCAATTTACCTTCTACTAATTGTAACAACATAAACTATATTTTAACATTAATCTAATTGAAATTACAACTAATTAGGGAAATCTGCATTGTGAAAAACGTAACATAGATACTAGATTCTCAAGACAGAATATGCCCCTGCAAATTGTTCAATGTTATGGGTTGGAATTTCTTTAAGTATTTATAAATTGAGATGTAAGTTCTCATAGGATTAGTTTATAATATTTCACATATCCTGGAACCAGACTTAAAAGCAGTAGGGATGTACTTACTATTTAAACTGAACTAGACTGCAGACAGTTCTGTAGAACCAAACTACCATTGATTCTATAAGAATATTCCTTTGATTATCAGAACATGTCAAGACACTTCTGTGCTACCATTCTAGGGTCATGCTGTCTAATAGAGATATAATGTGAGCCATCTATATAACTGAATTTTCTAGTAGCTACATTAAAAAAGTCAAAAGAAAAGGTGAAGTTATAACATTTTAATAATATGTTTTGTTTAAACTATATCTAAAATGTTATTTCAACATGTGGTATTACAAAATTGATGATATTTTATATTCTCTTTTTCATACAAATCTTCAGAATCTGATGTGTTTTACTCTTGAGGCATATTTCATTTAGGACTAATTATATTTAAGTGGTCCATAGCTACCGTAGTGTACTATAGATGTTCATTCAAGGAGATTTCCCATTCCCTCCACTTCGCTTCCAAAGTTTAGGAGGGGCTTGGAGGACTTTGAAAAGTTAGTTGAATGTATGGAACGAGGTAGGGATGGTCTGGGGGCAAGTTTGAGGGGACAGAGAATTTTGGATGGTTGAAGATAGATCAGTGATTGAGCTTTTCTGCTATAGGGGGAGCCTTCAGTGGCTTTGGCTCTCAGGGGACAGTTACGTCTCTTAGAGGTAGGGCAAAAGGGACAAGTATTCAAGGGAATTGGCTCTCTTAATAATGTATGGGGGGCTTTGGCAAAGGGGTATGGCAGTAAGTGGATGTTTTTGTGTGAACTAATGCTTCCCAACCTTCCATACACACACGTAGTATTCATTTAGTTCTGGGGTAGAGAGAGACAAAGCTCTTAGTAGTTAATGGTAAAGTTTTGATTTAACCTGGGCTTTGCAGTTCCGCCTCTGCTATTAGCTGTAGTGACAGGATTGGGTAGATTTGACAGATGTTTAGGCAGTAGAATTGACATGACTTGGCAATGAATTAGATGGAGGGGATGTGACAGGAGAAGCAGGAAATCTCTGAGGTTGACAGTGTCATTTACTAAGTTAGGGAATTCAGGAATAAGAATACGTTTGGTGGGAAAAGGAGTAAGTTTTTATTCTGTTTGAGAATTGCAGAGTATAAGGGATGCCTGGGTGCCTCAGTGTTTGAACGTCTGCCTTTAGCTCAGGTTGTGATCTCAAGGTCCTGAGATCGAGTCCCACATCAGGCTTCCCGCAGGGAGCCTGCTCTCCCTCTGCATATGTCTCTGCCTCTCTCTCCATGTCTCTCATACATGAATAAATAAAATTAAAAAAAAAAAAGAGAATTGCAGAATATAAGATGCTTCTGGAACATCATAGTGGATGTCCAGGAGGGTCTTAGATCTCTAGTTCAGAGCTCAGAGAGGGATGTGGATTAGAAGCTGAACTGTGGAAGAGAGGAATGCAGAAGTGGTAATTAAAGCTGCACACATTCAGGAGCCAGCCCAGGGAGGATGCTTTGTGAAAAGAGGCTGTAGGACAGGTCCCCTGGAGGGTGGAGAAGGGGAAAAGTGGCCAGAGAGTTAAAATAACAAGCAGGGAGTGTCATGGAAGCTGGTGGAAAAGAGCATTTGGAGAGGTGGAGGTGAGCAGTGGAAATGAGAACAGAAAGGTGTCCATTCTATTCAAACCAGGGAAGTTCCTGTGGCTTTGGGGGCAACAGTTTGGTGCAGTCGTGAGGCTGTGGCCAGACTCAAGGAAGGGAGGCTCCAAGTGTAAACCCTTTCAAAAACTACGGCTAAAGAGGAAGAGAAAGGGAGGAGGGTTACTTAAAGACCTTTGTGTGTGTGTGTGTGTGTATGTGTGTGTGTGTATATATATTTAGAAGTAAAAGTTTTTTTTTTTTTCCTTTGCTGCTTTTTAGGTACAAAATGGATTTCATAGAAGAGAAGGCATCTCAGAACCCTGAGAGAATAGTTAAGCTACACAGGTAAGTAAAAATACATTGGCTGTCATGCTAATTTATAGGAAGGTTTAGTTTTATTGTTACCTGAATGTAGTGTATGACTGAAAAAGATAAATTTGTACCTTAGTTTGTTATTCTTAATACGTTAATTTCTGCTGCTTTGTTCATTGTTTTGGTATGGTGGTACCTGGGAGATTTAAATTATCTTCAGGAGCAGTTGTAGTTTCTGTTCCTCATTTTATTGTTATTTTTATTTCCGCATTTTGAGAGTTGAAAACATCCTTTAAAAATGTGATTTTTAAAAGTTAATTTTGAAACTGGGCAAAATATTCATTGTTACGAATTGAACGTGATTCATGTCTATGTACAAATATGAATACTGACTAGTTAATTACTACTCTGTTACATGTAAGTAAGTAAACTAGGAATGTGCTTTCTGATACAGGGATGAGGGAGGTAGGACAATGCATATGCAGAAGTGACTTCGTGGCCTCTGTTTTCTCAGCCTCATGTTTTCTTGACTCAGTTAATATTTTTCTTCTACAAAGCTGCTCTTTGGACAATCTGTTGTATACAGTGAGTTCTAAACTCTATGCAATGAGTTTATATATGAGGTTGTAGATAAGTTTTAGACATTGGATTCACTTGATAGCATATGTTCAGTATTCTTAAAAATCTCTAAAGTTATATCAGTGCTAATAAAGAACAAGGTCACTTGACATTAATTTTCATAGTTTTAGCTCCTCGTGTGAGATTGTTGTATCAGGAGCAATAGAGACTGAATTGAACATTCCTCATGGAATGCTCTTGATTTAGGGACATTTTCCCAAAGAGAATGAATAGATTTTTTCCAAACTACTATAAATGGTTTGATTTTGAAGTTTCGTTTGTTTGTTTTTAATATCAAATTAGATTTGGTGACTTCATTGATGTGAGTGAGGGTCCTCTCATTCCAAGAACTAGTATTTGTTTCCAGTATGAAGTATCAGCAGTTCATAATCTTCAAGCCAACCAGTTGAATCTTGTACGAAGATTCCAGGGTCTGTCTTTACCTGTACACTTAAGAGTAAGTAAAGCTTAAAGTTTCAGGTTGTCCAGTTTGAGGGTGGGTGTGATTCTGATCTTGATTTTCTACCAATTTGAAGGACATACATTATGATTTTCATTAAGTTGTGTGACATTAATACTTTGTAAATTCAGGTTTATGATAAAAACAATTTTCCCTGGAATATAAATAGATCATTCAACAAAAGAAATATTAGTTGAAAAACTTGAATCAAACTGAGATAGTAATTTTAATTTTTCAAATTAGTATAAGGGAGGAGGGTGCACTGAGGATTATTGGAGTGCATATTGGTAGGATCTTCTGGAATGCCTTGTGGACTTAGGTGTGGCAGGCTCTTCCTCCCTAATTTTTCTGATCTATTCATGATCCAGAGTCTGTTATTTTCCATATTGTTCCCACCCCTTGTTAATGCTTTTTTTTTTTTTAATTCAACTTTGGATTTTGAGATAATTAAAAATCTGTGTGGGTTCACATGCAGTTATAAGAAATAATATAGAGATCCCAAGTACCTTTACCTAGTTTCCTTAGTGATAACATCTTGCAAAAGTGTAGTACAGTTTCACAACCAGAGTATGGACATTGACACAGTGAGGATGCAGTACAATCTCTTCACAGGGCTTTCTCCTGATTGCCTTTTGTAGCCACACTCACTCTCCTCTGCCCTACCCCCACCTCCTTAACCCCTGCCAACTGTTAGTCTCTTCTACAAATTTTCATTTCAGGAATATCATGAATGGGATCATACATTATATAATCTTTGGGATTGACTTTTTTTCACTCAGTGTAATTCTCTGAGGATTCATTGAAGTTCTGTGTATCAATAGTTGTTTCTTTTTTATTGCTGAGCAGTCTTCCGTGATATGGATCTACTGTGGTTTGTTTAACCATTCAACTGTTTAAAGGATATTTAGGTTGTTTCTAGTTTTTAGCTATTATGGATAAAGCTGCTGTGAGCATTTGTGTACAGGTTTTTTTGAATATATGTTTTAATTTCTCTGGGATAAATGCCCAGGAGTACAATTGCTGGGTCAAACGGTAGGCACATACTTAGTTTTTTTAGGAAACTCATCAAACTGTGTTCCAGAGTGACTGTACCATTTTACTGTTCCCACCAGTAATGTGTTAGTAATCAGTTTTTTGATCATTGCCAGCTTTTGACATTGTCACTATTTTTTATTTTAGCCACTATGATAGGTTTATAGTGATTTCTCACTGTCATTTTAATTTGCATTTTCCTGTTGGCTAATTGTGTTGAACATCTTTTCATGTGTTTATTTGCCATCTGTGTATCTTTTTTGGTGAAAAGTCTGTTGATGTTTTTTGCTTATGTTCTAATTGGATTGTTTGCTTTTTTACTGTTGAATTTTGAATTTTTTCCCAGTATATTCTGGATACTAGTCTTTTGTTAAATATCTATTGCGTATATTTTCTATCAGTAGTTTGTCTTTTTATCCTCTTAACAAAAGATCAGAAGTTTTTAGTGGAACAGAAGTTTTTAATTTTGATGAAGACTAGTTTATCATTTTTTCTGATTATGGATTATGTTTTTGGTGTTACTTCAAAGATTTCTTTGCTTGGACCTAGATACCAAAGATTCTCTTCTCTTACTTTCCCTCTAAAAGTTTTATAGTTTTATATTTAAGTCTGTGGTTCATTTTGTGCTAAATTTTGTATAAGGTGTGAGATTTAGGTTGTAGTTCATTTTTCTTGTCTATACATGTCAAATTGCTCCAACATCATTTGTTAAAAAGGCTGTCCTTCCTCCATTAAATTACTTTTGCACCCTTGTTAAAAATCAGTTGGGTATATTTGTATGGTTCTACTTCTGGGTTCTCTATTCTGTTCCATTGATCTGTGTGTCTGTCCTTCTGCCACTATCACAGTCTTGATTATTGTAGCTATAAACAGTTCTTGAAATCAAGTAGAATAATTCATCCTATGTTGTTATTATTTATGAAAATTGTTTAAACTATTTTAGATTTTTTGCCCTTTTATGTAATTTTAGGATAATCATTTTTGTATTGACAAGTCTTATTGGGATTTTGATAGGAATTGTATTAAGCCTTTATATCAATTTGGAGATAATTGACATCTTTTTATTTATTTATTTTTTAATTTTACTTATTTATTCATGAGAGATACAGAGAAAGAGGCAGAGACATAGACAGGAAAAGCAGGCTCCTTGCAGGGAGTCCAGTGTGGGACTCAATCCCTGGACTGGGGATCATGCCCTGAGCTGAAGGCAGATGCCCAACCGCTGAGCCACCCAGGCATCCCAGAGAATTGACATCTTTACTAAATTGTATCTTCTTGTCTATGAATATAGTGTATCTTTTATTTAAATCCTTCATCAGCGTTTTGTACTTTTTAGCTTTTGTCCTTTACATGTTTGATTTTTTCCACATATCTGTTTCTTTTCCTAGCTTTCTGCATCTCAGTAGATGACACCATCATCTACTTAGATATGAGGTAATCCTTGATTCTGTTTCCCTCCCATCCATGCCCCATGACATCCATCAGCAAATCTTTTTAATTCTAAAACATGCCAAGTCCCTCAGTTGTGTAGTGTCTCATCTACTACCACTACCCTTTCCAAACTGCTCTTATTCTTCATCCCTTCACTTCTGCCCCCACCGAAGCACATTTTCTACTTAGTAGCCAAATAACCTTTTTCATCACAAATCAGATCATGTAATCCCTTTGCCCAGAACATTCCAGGGGCTTCTTATAAAAATACCAACCCTGTACCTTGTCTCACAAAACCCTACGTTATCTGGCCCTTGCCTGCCTCTCTGACCTCTCATACCACTTTCTCCATCAGCCACATTGTAGGGTCTGCACCAGCTGTCCATCATTTTCTTTTTAAACATGCGATGCTGATCTTTTCTCCAGAAGGATTTATACATGCATATAGTAATTTTACCTTTTATCCTGGATTTTACCAGGTTATTCAGTGTGATGTCACTGGCCCACACATATCCTTCAGTATCACCTTTATTTTATTTATTTATTTATTTATTTATTTATTTATTTATTTATTTATTTATTTATTTATTTATTATTATTTATTTATTTATTTATGTTTAAGGTTTTATTTATTTATTCATAAGAGACACAGAGAGAGAGGCAGAGACACAGGCAGAGGGAGAAGCAGGCTCCCTGCGCAGGATTCAATCCCTGGTCCAGGGATCATGCCCTGAGCTGAAGGCAGATACTCAACTATTGAGCCACGTAGGTGTCTCCCTCAGTATCACCTTTAAATGACTTAGTAAAATTGGTGTGATCCTTATGCATTTTGCATAGTTTTCATCTATGCCTTCTGAGACTCCCCTTCTATATAAAATTGTTAAGGATTAAATAAATTGGTTCTATAATCTTATTATTGTCTTCACTAGTTTTTCTTGTTCTTTGGGTTAATTTGCTAAATCCTGTAGAACTGCCGTTTCAGCATGAAGATGTCACTGTCGGTCACTGTTGGTTCTTGATGAACCTCTCCTTGTGATTGCTAGAGATTGAAAAATGACCTCTAGTTTGTTGAAAATGGCTATTTACGGAAAGACTTGCAGCCCATGGGAAAGTGGGGCAGAGTTTTGCTTCCCATTAGAAGGAGTGCTGTCTGTTATGGTAATGATGAGGAGGGATAAAAGAGGAGGAATGGCGTTTTTAGTACTTACTTTTTTTTTTTCCTTACATGCTAAATGAAGCAGCTATCCTGTAAAGTACCTTTTCCCCCTACTCTCTACTTCTGTAACCATTTAGCCTCATTAGTACCTCCTGATGACTTCTTATGTTTTTGTTTAAAACCTATGTAAGACTCAGTTCCTTTTATTTTAGTTTATTGCTCTATTTAATTCATAGTGAATCTTTTCTTTTCAAGGCACATTTTACTATATGGCATAAACTATTGGAAAGATCTCGGAAAATGGTAAGTGTTTTTTGACAGCTAACAAGTACTGTTCATGAAGAAATTTTTATTGGAATTAAGCAACAACACAACAACAAATAAAAAAGAGAAGAAAAGAAAATGAAAGAAAAAAGTAATTAGTTGTCTTAATAGCTAAAGCAGTGTTATAGCAGTGTTATAGTTGTTGACTCCAGTAGAATCTTGGCAAGAGAATGGTTGTAACTTGGCAATTCTCCTGTTTTTGTTTGTTACTATCGTGGAAATGATATTGTAGAACTTGAAGAAGAATAAGAATACTGCTCTATAGAGGTGATAGTTCTTAGTGGGTCCAGTGGGTTAATTAGGTCTTTGATAATTTTTTTGTAAGCTTAATGAGCATTTATTTAAAGATTAAGATTTTTCAGATGTATTTTAAAGCTGCGTTGACTATTGATTGTCATATTCAATGTGCAAATGTCCTGAAAAACAGTATTTGAGTACTTGTGTTTTTAGTTCATTCTGTGTCATTAGCATTTAGATTTCACAAGTACGAATGATTATATTTTTTGGCTATTCTGTCCCTATTTACTCTTTCATGCACTAAGTGCTCATCCTTTACTTACATTATTTGATAGCTATTCTGTGTAATCTGGCCTCATGAACCCTTCGTAGTTACCCTAATTTTCCACTCCAGTCAAGCTTATAAACACACATCAAACTTTTCCTCCCTCCCTCCCTCCCTCCCTCCTCTCTCCCTCCCTCCCTCCCTCTTTCCTTCCTTCCTTCCTTCCTTCCTTCCTTCCTTCCTTCCTTCCTTCCTTCCTTCTTTCCTTCTTTCTTCTTTCTTCTTCTTCTTCTTCTTCTTCTTCTTCTCCTTCTCCTTCTCCTTCTCCTTCTCCTTCTCCTTCTTTCTTTCTTCTTTCTTCTTTCTTCTTCTTCTCACTTTATTTTTTCCCCAGCTTTACTGAGATATAACTTCCATATAGCGTTGTCTAAGTTTAAGATGTATGCTGTAATCATTCAAGGTATGTATGTATTGCAAACTAGTTACCACAATAAGGTGAGTTAGCATTCCCATCACCTCACAGAGTTACATATTCTGTGTGTATGTGGTGAGAACTTTTAAAATCTACTCTTAGTAACTTTCAAATATATGATATTAGTATTGTTAACTCAGACTTCTTTTCAAGTTTGTTTATTCATGACAGTTTTTCTGTCTGGATCTGTTTCCATTTCTCTTCCTGTCTATAATAGAATACATCCTACTTATTCTTCAGTACCTCATCCAAGTCTTACGATCTTCATTGAACATTTCATGTTTAGCAGAGTAATCTCTGAACAAACATCCATTCTTAAAATTTCCACTTGTTATCTACCTCCTCATGTGGTTTTCTAATTGTTTTTGCTGGTACATTTACAGTCAGTCTGTTAACCCATTCAGGGCTTGTTATATATATATATGTCATGCCAAATTTTGAGCCCAACCTTTGGTATATGGGCTACGCAATTATTTTTTTATGATGATGTACAAACCTAGTCTTTATTAATAATTTTACAGACAGAATTTATTGTTGAGGCACATAGTCATAATATTCTTGTGTAGAGATTACATCTAATTTTCTCATGAAGAGAAAATATTTTTGAATGGGTAGAATAATTTTGTCTCTTTGGTCACATGATCATTTTATTATTTATTTTTAATTTATACATTATTCAGGTATTAACACAGTGCTGTTAGTTTCAGGTGTACAATATAATGATTCATTAAAGCTATTCATTTCTCAGTGCTCATCACAATAAGTGTGCTCTTAATCCCCTTCATCATAATGATCATTTTAGATTAAGAAACTAGAGAAGAAATGAGTATATAATGTAGAAAAATAGTAGAGGAAGTAACCCAGAGTATCTAATAAGAATCAGTGAGTAGCTGTTTTTGCAACATTTATTCTGGTTCAGCTTCCTTCTTTCCATTTGCTTGTTTAAAGGGAATAGGTTAAAGATATGGTTCATTAATTCAACTAACATAGACATACCAAGTGTCTGTTATGTGGCAGGAGCTGTAGATACAGAAATGAACAAAACCTACTTACTAGCCTCAGAGAAGTTACTTTACTGGATAACTGGACTTACAAGTCCACAGTTGGGTGTACATGTGGAGTTCTAGCATACAGAAAAGGACCCATACCAAGCTGATGGGTTGGTTAAAGGAGGTTCCCAGGGATTGGTGTTGCTTATGCTAGCTTTAAAGGATGACTAAAAGTGGGCCTGGCAGATAATTTGCTGGGGGTGGGTTGGGCATTATCTCAGAGGAAGCTGCTTGCCAGAGGCATGGAGGAATGGAGAGCGTGGTGAATTTAAGATGAACCTGAATATACATTCATATGTAGGGTGGGTGATGGGTCCAACAAAATAAGTCTGTTGGAGAGGCAAATTGAACGCCAATAAAAAATTTATTAAAAAAAGAAAGTCTGTTGGAGATAGCATATGAGGAGCTTGTCTTCCATAATATGGAATTTGCATTCCCCTCCTGGAAGTGATTAGAGGTAACTGGAGAATTTGAAAAAGGAAGTGACCTATTGGTCAGCTATTCATGTTTAAAAGCTTACTCTGAGGCAGTGTGGAAGAAAGCTGTGACTTAAGCCAGCAGTCCTGTTAGAGGGATAGAAGGTGATGAGTTCCTGAAGTTCAGGTGCCACAGTGGGAGCCACTTGGGTAGAATTAGGACTGTTGATTGATTATGCATGTAAGAGAACCACAGATTCTCTAATGGCAGGTGTGGACAGCTGGGTAGAGCCCTTCACTGAGAAAGATAATGCTGGAGGTAGGGTGGATATTGGGATGGTGAGGACTAAGTTTAGCTGTTTGATGTGTTTGAGTGACACAGAATAGAAATATGGACATACGTATTTCTACTAAACCTGTGATACACTGTATTTAAAATAGAATTATACCTTCCAAGAAAATCTCTTGGTTTAAAATACTGTGTTATAGCATTGCTGGTATTTTTCTCACATGAATGATTTCATTTTGTAATTGAAAAATAAAATTACAAGCTGGAGAAGCCTAAACATGCCTCAGATTATATTGTTAATGAAATTGTACTTTACTTGATATATTGGGAACCTGGCCTTGTAAGTTTTCTTCTTTTTCTGCTTAAATTTCTATAATAATTACTAATGAAGGAGAAAGACCAACGGTCATTATATCATTATAGGAGAGGGACTGTGAATGATTTAAAATGGTGGGTGAAAGGTAAAACTAAAAGTGGTTATTATTAGAAAAATAAAGTATTTGTGTATTTACAGGTAACTGAAGATCAAACTAAACCTACAGAGGAAAGTGCATCGACCTAGTGACTTCCTAAAATTTAAATATGTATAGTAAATTAAAATAAAAGTTTTCTATGAAATATTTGTGTTTGCTTATAACTATTAACTGTTGGTACACCAGAGGGTCTCAGTGGGTTGGGCGTCCTACTCTTGGTTTCAGCTCAGGTCATGATCTCACATGGAGCCCTGTGTCAGGCTCTGTGCTTGGCATGGAGTCTGCTTGGGATTCTTTTTCTCCCTCTACTCCTCCCCCCACTTGGGTTCTCACTCAAATAAATCTTTTTTTTAAAAAAAGATTAACTGTCATTTTTCTCCATTTGATTTATATGGATGTTTATTATTTTTTTACATTTTACTTTCTTTAAAGGTTAAAACTACATAGGCTGTTCACGATAAAAAATTTTATGCAGAAACAACCCTGTGCCATCTGACTCCGCAGATGTAACACTTTGACATGTTTTCTCTTTCAATCCTTTTTTATCTATAAACATATATGTACAAATACAAATGGAATCTTTTAAAAGCATAAATAATCATACTAGTTTGCACTTTTGCTATTTTAAACAATGGCACAATAAACATCCTTGTGTACAATGGCAAGTGTTTTGTGGATAGATTAGCTGAGGATTTACAAAGTTAATTTAGTATTTCCTATATACTGGCCATGATGCTAAGCCTTTCACATGGAATCTCTTATTTAATCCTCACAATGTGTTGAGAAGGCATTTCCATTTTGTAAGTGAGGAAACTGACAGACCATAGAACTGGCCAGTAGCAAATCTGGAATTTGGATCCAGGTAACTACACTCACATGCTCTCATGTACTGCTCTGCACCATCTCATGTATAAATACTTTGTAGGAATAGATTTCTGACAGAATTTTTGGCAGGTACTATCCGATCTTAGCTTCCAAAAGATTTTGCCACGTGGCTGTCCCTACAGCAGTCAAGAGTGCCTGCTTCCCCGTGCCTGGGACAAGTCTTGATTATCAGTCTTTTTTTTTTTTTTTTTTTTTTTAATTTATTTATTTATTTATTTATTTTATTGGTGTTCAATTTACTAACATACAGAATAACACCCAGTGCCCGTCACCCATTCACTCCCACCCCCCACCCTCCTCCCCTTCTACCACCCCTAGTTCGTTTCCCAGAGTTAGCAGTCTTTATGTTCTCTGTTTTGTTCAGAAATTTATTCCTGGCCTTAGTGCACAGGTTTCTTCTGAAGATTTTATTTCTTCCCTGGGTGGAATCTACTTTTAGAGACCATATCTTCCTGTTCCTTTATTAACTTCTTCAGTGTGCTGGAGTCCATAGTAAATTACATCTTGAGAAAAACTGTCTTAAGAGGTGAGCCTTTGCATGTCTAAAGTAGCTTTGTTTGGCAACTTACATTGGATCACCTGGCTAGGTAGAGAATTGTAGATTGAAAAATAGTTTTCTGTCAAGACTTTGAAAGCAAAAAAAAAAAAAAAAAAAGACTTTGAAAGCAACTCAAGGATCTTCTTGGCATCTGATGTTGCTAATGAAAAAGACTGAAAGACTGATACCCATCTGATTTTGTTCCTTTTTCATATAAACTATTCTCTGCAACTCTGCCTTCTTTCATACCACCTCCCCTGCCATACACCCACATGCATACATGCTGGATACTTTTAGGATATTAATGTTCTTGGTGTTATAAAGTGGTAAAATTTTTATCTGTATCTAGGTTTTTAATTATTCTCGGTCCTTTCAAATTTTTTTTTTTAAGATTTTATTTATTCATGAGAGACACAGAGGCAGAGACACAGGCAGAGTGATAAGCAGGCTCCACGCAGGGAGTGCGACGTGGGACTCTATCCCGGTTCCCCAGGATCACACCCTGGGCCCTAGCAGCGCTAAACCGCTGAACCACCCAGGCTGCCCAGGTGGTACTTTTAATTTTAACATCTCTTGAGTTTAGGAAGATTTTTCTTTCTAAATATTTTATTCCCTTTCTCTGTTTAATAGTGTTTAGTTGGATTTTGGATCTTCCATATTGGTCTTCTGTATCCCCCGCCCCCCCCTTTTTTTGGCTTTTATATCCTAATCTTTTTAATTGAACTTGTGTCACCGACATTGGCTATTACGATGGGGATTTTCTAAATGCTAGAAAGAAAAGATCTTGTGTCTTGGTGACAGATTTCTATACTGACTGCTCTCATTCTTCTCAGAGCAGAGAGCTTATTCCACTTATTTCATGAGATCCCTCCAATAGTTTACCTGGGAGGAAAGACCAGAATCCATATCCTTCCGTTTTTGGAGATAGAAGATGTGGGGTCAAGGTCAACTGGTTTGTATAGACTTTTAATCTCTTTCTTTTAAGCTCCTCTTCTGTTTTCTACACCTCTTGAGTTTCTCCAAGCCCATCTGGGCAGGTTGGTTCTCTCTTGTGATGGGCTCCCTCCACTTAATATTCTAAGTGGTGACATCCTCTACTGTTATATTAGTCACGTCTTTTGGAAATTCCTGGAAATTTGCTGCTGCTTTCCTCTTCCATACCCTTGGTGGATTTGTATTTTGATTTTTTTTTTTTTTTTTTTTTTTTTTTAGTATGAACTATTTGGAGCATACAGGAAAATACGAAAAATGATTTAATCCCCGTGTGAGTGGAATTTGTCCTGCTTTTTGGGTACCTAGCACTGCTTCAATATCTACTCTGGTGACCCTCCCACTTTATGGATCTTATCTAACCAAGTAGAAGACTGAAACGTAATTTCCAGAATTTCCTTGTTGCTGGGGGCTCAGACAGGCATCCGAGGTCACCAGTTAGACGTATGAACTTTGGATGTGGCTCTGTGAAGATAGAGTGGCACGTTTTGTTAGGGGAGAAGCGACTTGTGGCTTTCAAGGCAGTTGGCGGAGCAGTGGGCCATGCTCTGTACTTCTCCCCCTGCAGCAACTCTGGTGTAATGACATTTTTCAAAGTTGTGTAACTGGATTCCCAAGCCTGAGCCCATTTGCCAGCCATTTGTTCTTTGCTTAAACTGGCTAGAGCAGATCCTGGTGTTTGCAGCCAAGAGTGTTGACATATAGTCACTACCCAGATTTAACCACTGTTAACCTTTTCCTTATTTACTTCAGATCCTTCTTTTTAAATAAACAAAAATCTGCCTATCCATTGAAAATCTCCCTGTTGTCATGTCCTTCCAAGAGCTACTATCCTTTTTGTGCATATCCTTACCCTTCATGATTTACCGTGTATAGTGTCCTGTTTTAAACTAAGCATAATTGGTCTCACAATACATATCCCTTTAAAACTTATTACATAGCATCATGTTCTCACATTTAACATGTTGATATGTGTACAGCTAGTCTACGTACAGTCTACGTGTTCGTACACGTATCCCATTGTATGATGAATCCCACAATTAATTAATTGCTCTAATTGATGGCCATTGCAGATGGTCTTGACTTTTTAGAATTTTTTTAAGATTATATTTGTAAGTAATCTCTGCACCCAACACAGGGCTTAAACCCACAACCCCGAGATCAAGAGTTGCCTGCTCCACCAGGTAAGCCAGCCAGGTGCCCCTTTACTTTTTAGTATCATGAAAAGAAAACATTCTTGTGTATATTTCTTTGTGTGCACGTTTGACAGCAGCTGTAGGGTATGTACCCAGAAGTGGAACATGCTCTTGCAACTTTGCCAAATGTTAGTAGTCACCACCATAGTTGTACAGTTTACTCCCTATCAGCAGTGGTGGTTCTGTTTACCGTCTCCCTCACAAACACTTATCATTCATTCAGGTTGGTGGCCTATGCCTGATCCTGTCACTTAATTCAGTTTGTTTAATACTGAACATCCAGCGACAATGAGCATCTTTTCACTTTATTTTTTTATCCAAGAAGGTGTTCTCTTCTGTGAGTTACCAGTATGTAGCCTTTGCCTTTTTTTTTTTTTTTAAACTGGATCTTGGGTCCTTTTAATAGGAGTTCTTTATGTATTCAGAAAGCTAAACCTTTATTACTGTAAATATCCTCCCTAGTCTGGCTTACCTTTTAACTTTGTGCTATCTTTATTTTTAATGTGGTCGAAATTCTCCCATTTTTTTTCTTTTAAGATTTATATGTGTTTAAGAAATTCAAGAAAGCCTTTTCTAACTTGAAAGGAGCATGGGTTGTTGTATGTAAGTGATGAAACGCTAAATTCTCTACCTGAAAATAAAATACACTGGGTGTTAGCTAGTAGGAATTTATTTAATTTATTACATGTTTATTTAACGATTTTATTTATTCATGAGAGACACGGAAAGAGAGGGAGGCAGAGACATAGGCAGAGGGAGAAGCAGGCTCGAGCAGGACTCGATCCCAAATCCCGGGATCAGGACCTGAAGGCAGATGCTCAACCGCTGAGCCATCCAGGCGTCCCAACCAACAGAAATTTAAATAGAAACTATAAGAAAAAAATAAGGCATTGTTCTGTATTTTTAAGAAATATTTTAAAGTCTCGTTTTTCACATTTAGTTGTATGCTTGATGTTTAATTTTGCATATAGAGTGAGGGAAGGAATCTAACTTTGAATCCCCCCTCTGCCACGTGGATAGTTATTCTGTGCCATTTCTTTTCTGCTGACTGTGTGATTATGCAGCACTGTCATGTATCAGATTCCTTTACCTGCCCAGATGGACTTCACTGGCCCATTTTTCTGCCTTTGTGCCACTGTCACACAGTTTTCCTTATTATAGCTAACATGTTCAGAGTTCTGGTAGGATGAGTCCTTACCTAGTGTTCTTTTTCAACATCTTAGTGTTTATTGTAGGATCAGCTTGTCAGTTTCTGAGGCACTTGTCTTAAATCTGTTTTTCTGATACTGAAATTTCTCCATGAGGTTTCTTTAGGATTTGGTAAATATTTTTTCATTCCTTTCAGCTTTTTGTATCATTAAGGATTAGGTTTTCTCTTTAAAAAAAGCATAGAGGAAACTTTTTTTTTCTCCCTTAAATACATGCTTCTGTAATGATTGTGGATTTTACCATTTCTGCTGTAATTAAATCAGTATTTGCTTATATTTTGAGACTGTTTTGTTAGCACCATGTATTCTGGTTTGGGGTTTTTATAACTTGCTGGCAAAGTGTTTCTTTTTATCATTAAATAAGGATCCTCTGTATCCCTCATAATGATTTCATCCCCTTTAATCTGGTTTCCTTAATTTATTTTTTCTTTAATCTGGTTCTGTTATTACCTTGGGGTTTTGTTAGTATTTTCCTGGTATTCGCTTACTTACTTACTCCCCCTTACTCTCAACTTTTTTCTTTTTGGTCATTATATTTCAAGTCTCTTTTGCAAACAGCATGAAACTGTTATTTTCTTTTAAAACCAAGTCTTGGAATTACTGTCTTTTAATAGATAAGTTTTAATGCATGTATATTTTACTGTGATTATAATTTCTTTTTTTATTCTTGTTTCTTGCCATGTATTAAATTGATCTGATTTTCCTTATTTTCTCTTTCTTTTTCCTAAGAGTGTATCTCTCTCTGTCTCTCTTTCTCTCTCTCTCTCTCTTTTTTAGAAAGAAGTTGTGAATGGGCTGGCTGGGGATAGAGGTGGAGAGAGAAAGAGAGAATCCTAAGCTGGCTCCCCACTTAGCACTGAGCTTGTGGGTTCCATCTCACCACCCTGAGATCATGACCTGAGCCAAAATCAAGAGTCAGATGCTTAACCCACTGAGTCACCCAGGTGCCCCCTCCTTTTCTGTTTTAGGAGTTACACATTTTATTTCTATTCTTTCAGTATATAGTATTCCATCTACATGTGTACCATTATTTTATCAGTCCCTAATGGTTGATTTTTAATTTTTGGTATTAAAGTAATGCTTCAATTAGTAACTTGTATGTATGATTATACACATGTGCTTGTAGTTCTATAATACGAATTTTAAAAATTTATTTAAAGATTTATTTAATTTCAGAGAGAGCACACATGCACAAGCAGGGAGGAGGGGGCAGAGGGAGATAGAGGATCTCAAGCAGACTCTGCACTTGATCTCACGACTCTGGGATCATGACCTGAGCCAAAACCAAGAGTCTGACACTTAACCAACTGAGCCACCTAATTGCTCGTATAATATAAATAGGTGATCCTGTTGGTCAAAAAAGTATGTGCATTTTAAGTTTTGATAATATAGATAACATCCTCTTAAGGATAAATTTATCCAATGAGCAGATTTAAGGTTTCATACATGGTTACAATATGTTGAACAAAAGGGAAAATAGAGAAGAGTTTTAGGAGGGGTTATTGCTACGATATTATTTCTAAGGGATCTCCAAATTGGGTGTTATTTTTAAGCCTGCCTGTAGAGATTAAAAGGACAAACTTTCATATATATTTTTTCAATAATGGAATTTCTTAAAATGAGTATGGAGATGGCCTTCTTGATCTGAGGAATTTAGGGAAAAAAGCCAAATTGATGCTTGAGCTGTCTGTAATGAGTCCATACAGGTCAACTAGAAAAACAGTCCCTTTAGTCAAGACATACATATGCCAGGTACAGGTAGTCTCCGACATCAGAACAAGCTGTATTTTCAGTCAGTGGAGACTTGAATACATTTCCCCATTCCACGTAAGTAACTGTGCAAGGCCCTGAGCTGAGTGGGATACAGACAAGTATAAAATGGTATTTCTTTCCCATATGAGCTTATGATCTAGAAAAGAGGACAAGACATACACAGATAGGAAACGTGGGGTACAAGCTTGAAGCACTTTTATAGGAGAGCTACAAAGCGTACTTTGGGAGAACAGAGGAGAAAGATCACTCTGGGTGCAGGCCTTTCCAGCTTTTCCTATGTGCTAGGCACAGGCCAAAGGATCAGAAATTGTTGAGCTGTCAGCATTTGGGAAAGGATGGGATTTTCCTAAGTGGAGACTGGATATCCTGATTGGTGAAGCTTTGGCAGCACAGGATGAGTGAGGATGGCAGTGACATTTTGTGGTTGTTTCATCAGTCAATTTACTCTTTCCAAGACAGCAACTGGCACCTGATCCCCTCACTGACCTTCCCTAATGACTGCTCTAAGCAGCAGCTGATAGTTTGGGCATGGCTAGTCCAAGGTTATTCATGTTTTTGGTGGGGAAGGATAATAGGCCCTGAAATGTAATGGCTGACACTTCATCACTCAACCCATGCAGCAGAACCTGTCAAGGACCTGGCACCTCATCACTCAACCCATGCAGCAGAACCTGTCCTTACACAGAATAAACAGTGTGTGAACAGTCAACAGAATTGCATCTGTATGTTGCAGGATTTCTGTTGGGCGTCATTCCTAGTTGCCATGTCATCAGTAGTGCTGGGTATAAACCACTGTTTCTCAGAGTTGGCTTGTGAACCATTTGCTTCTGGATCACTTGGTTAGCCTGGTAAGAGGGTAGGTTCCTGAGCTTCACTACAGAATCAGAAGCTCTGCACACGGAGCCTGGAAGCCTCCACCTGGACATGTTTCCAAAGTAAGAATTACTGCACTAGCTCTTCAGTAAATGTAGAATTTTTCAGTCATTTTTTTGCTGTAATGACCTTTTATTTACTAAAAATCACCCCTTGGAGCCCATGGGCATAGCGTGAAATGTTCATTATATTTAAACTTGCTTTTACAATTGGACTTGGAATAATAATGGTGTAATTAAATCAGTAAACATTTGAATATGACATAAATCTGCAAGACGGTGGATTGAGCCTCAAGGATACACTTCTTCTAGTGCAGTCATTTACATACCACAATAAATTATGAGGCAGTGTGTTCAGACTAGCACTGCAAAGAACAGTGGAAGAATGATATTTGATAAATCTATCTAAAACAAATCCATTACTTGAGCGGTTAGGAATATATGTGTTAACCAGGTGCAGACTAATACTGGAATACTTAGATCCATTATAATAGTAGAAGAAAGCCCCAGACCCTTTATGTGTACATTATTTCCTTATCCCTACTGCCAGGAAAGAATTTGAAGTCCAAAGTGCAAAGCTGAACTCTTGTACCAGTTTTTTTTTTGTTGTTTTCATTGTTTTCTCGTCAATATTACCTGAAAACCACCTAATGGGTCAGCTTTTTTTTTTTTTTTTTTTTTTTGAGCGCTTCCAATTTACTAATTTTTTTTCAAGCTTTTTTGCCTCTTCAGAAATTTTCCCCAAATTTCTTTGACAAAAGTACTGGTCATCTCTTTATTTTTGGAAAAATTCTAATACTCCATGTTTTCTATATATCCTTCAATTCCTTGACTTTGTTTTCTTTACCCCCTCTTTAATTTTTTAGCTCCTGAGTCTTACTGGTGACAGTGAATAGTCTCTAATTCAGCAGGTTTCTGGGGAAGTGGGTCAGATCCTAGGCAACCCTCTTGATATTCTTCAAGTTTGCTTGTTTTGTTTTGTTTTTGTTTTTTTTTTTTAAAGAAACCATGTCCATGATGTCATGCTTCACTCAATTCATTCAGCATTCTGTGTACAAAATCAAGTTCCTTTTACCTTCTCCATCTGCCACAGCACCCACTTTCACTTCAGCTACCCTTAGTTTGTCACTTCAAAACACACAAGCACTTCTCTGCTACTTACCCCTTCCTCCAACCTAAACACACACTCAGTCTTACGCATGTTCCAAGAATTTTTGGCATGGCTGAACATATTGGTCAGGAGGACTCCAAGACTGGGAGATCAGGAACTAGCAGCCTAGGAGAGCTGGGCATCAGAGAAAACCCGGCGACCCTGGCAGATCTCGGTTCTCTGGGTTGTCACCATGGGATTATGGTTAGGTTGGAGCTAAGTGTCCTCGGGGAGATGTGCTACAGGAGACCGTTTAATTTAATGACTGAAATATAGAAGTGTTAAAGCTAGTGTTCATTTAACATGTAATGCATGGTAAGACACTGTGCTCTTTACATGCACTATTTCACCAAGCTCATCATCCTTCAGAAATAGATTCATCATTTCACTGGTGAGACAACTGGCACAGAGATTAAGGAACTCACCCAAGTTTCATGTAGTCTAGCGCTCTTGAAATAAAGCATTTCACGGTGCAGTTTTTCTTTTCTTTTTTAAAGATTTACTTTAGAGAGATTGTGCGAGCAGGGGGAGGGCCGGGGGTGGGGGGAGAGAGAGAGAATCTCCGGTAGACTCTGCATTGAGCAGAAGCCTATGTGGGGCTCGATCCCAGGACCCTAAGATAATGACTGAGCCACCCAGGTGCCCCTCACAGCACAGTTTTTCTTATGTTGCCCTTTTGATATTCACAGGCCTAACATTCTGGCTGAGGTAGCAAGCAGGGTTTTGGAGAATTGGGACTCAAAACAAGGACTCCAACTAGAGATGAGCAGTGCAGATAAAATGGGTAGTCTGAGGAAACTCCCTTCAAGGGACGCACCTACTTCAGGGCTCTTTGGAGCCAAATGTTCATTCCACGGGTTAAGAGGAGAACTTTATCTTGGCAGCACACACATCTTGAACACAAATGTTTGCCAGGCTGAGGGGATGCCTTCAGATGAGAATACCATGTCCTAGGGGTCAGGATCGTTCCCCCTGGTATTCTCATAATTTTTTTCCATTGTTTTCTTTTTGTTTGTTTTTTTGTACAAATGACTTCTGAAATTACAGTTTGTACTTTGCAAAAGAAAAAAGGCCATAACAAATTACTTTAAATCAACTAAGGACTAAAAGAGGTTTATTCGGTTACAGTGTATAACTGACAAAATGTTGCTAGAAGAGTTGCTAATACAAATATACACTAAATATGCTAACAATTATAGTTAACTATTTATTTGTAAATGATATAGTCAATTATGGGGAAAAAAAAAAAAAAACTGCAGAGAAGTCCAAACCTGAACAATTCTGTAAATCAAATCATTAGCTTTTCTCTAACAAAGTGGGGGAAGGGACTAGTTCTTGGATGAATTTTACGAAAACATTAATGTAACACTTGCTATTTTACAAAATAGTTCTCTATTTCAAACTGACTTTGTAAAGTGTTAGCCCCTTTCTGTGGATGAAGACACAGGCTTAGAGACGAAAAGTGGATTCTCTGGCCTCACGACATGGCTATGTGGCGAAGCTTATTAACGTTGAACCTAGATTTGGGACTTAATTTCAAAAATGAATTTTTTTTAAATCAAATCTTTGTCTCTTGTAGGGAAAAGACAGGGGCTACTTCTCAGATATCATTTACCATGCTAATTGGTAAAAAATATTTTATTAAAAACATTCATTGTCGTAGCCTTACAGTTCCCCCTTCAGATTCACATAAAAGTGCTAACTTCGAACTAAAGTTGTCTGAATAGAAAATTGTTAAATGAGGGGGAAATATGGCCAATTTGTAAAATCTGTTTAAAAATGTTGCCAGACAATTTTTATTTGTATGTAACTGAAGAGTAGTAGTCATTCTAATTTTTAACAACAGATATTCTAGTGATTGTGTCAGAATGTGTTTAGTCCATATTTCTGTCAGTTGAGTTATGAAAAGTGCTTCTGAACAGTTCTAATGAACACACCATAAGTTTGATGCAAAGGATGTGAATACGTTTTCCACTAAAGATAAAAACAAAAGATGTGGGCTTGAAGGTTCACATAAAAATGTTTGCATTCAGAATGCTGCTGATAAATCTGAATGATCTTACTCTCTTAAAACTTAAGGTGGAACATCTCGGTGACCAGATTATGATTCACAAAAATAATAAAGTCCGAAGTCTTAAGTTTATCCAGCAGGGTGACTCATGCTTCTTTGTCATCCTCCCACGGCAGCAATATGTTCCAGTGAATGCTAGTAACAGGCATCATACCCTGTTAATGCTAACATGTAGGAGTCAGTCGGAGGTAAAAACCCCTATCACGATTAGCATTAACAGCATACAGCCTACAGCAAGCCTCCAGCATTCAGAGGATGAGGCATAAAGAATTTAAACCACAGATTTCCCCTTGCTGGTCTGCGGCACCTGCAAGAGAGAGAGAAATGGTTGTGTGTGTGTGTGTGTAGTTATAATGCTGGAGTAAGGGAATATAAATCTGGGAGCAAAAACAGACTTTATTTTCCTTTTAAGGGAGAGGGTTAGCTCATGAAATCCTAGGAAGTAATTTGTTGAAAAAGGTAGAGAAACCAGGTGATAAAAAGACATTTTTACCTTTACGTATATTTGAAAGTAAACTTATGTTTCAAATTCTGGATTATTTATACATACGTAGCCTGTTCTTTTTTTTTTAATTTTAAAAAATTTTTTAGAAATTTTATTTATTCATGAGAGACACAGAAAGAGAGGCAGAGACATAGGCAGAGAGAAAAGCAGGCTCCATGCAGGGAGCCTGATGTGGGGATCGATCCCGGACTCCAGGATCACACCCTGGGCCAAAGGCGTCTCTAAACCACTGAGCCACCCAGCAGTCCCTAGCCTGTTCTTTTAAAACAAAAAACCAAAACAACTCTTCGAAGTCACCAAATGCTAAAATGTAAAGAGGCGATCATGAGTTTGGGCATTACTGTCTTTTTTGATTTAAGTTTTTACCTGGGAACCAGATAATTTAAGTAAAGGGCCCAAATATTCAAAAGAGTATTTTATGATTTGTGAAAACTAAACCTGAATCCACCTGGTTTATAAAGGTTGAATTTGGGCTAGATTTTTATTCAGTAGTAAACAGTTGAGGCTTTACCTTTCTTTCTTTCTTCCTTTCTGAGAGATAGGGTACACGCAATGGGGGTCTCTCCTACAAATGAATCCATCATAACATGGCTCCATCTGCTCTTTGGAGAGTCCTGTGGGGAAAGCACCCCCCAGTGGCTTTGGTTTTGGTCTACGTAAAGGAAGTAGGACTTAAAAGGTGCTGTTTCTCGAACTTCTTGTCTTCAGCAAGGAGTGGACTAAAAAAAAAAAAAAAAAAAAAAAAAAGAAAAAGATGAATTTGCTACTTCCTGTTTGAGTCTGATTTTACTCTCTCAGATAAAGTGACATTTCTCCCACATGCTTCTGGTTGCAGTGTTACTATAGCAGAGCCTAGAAGTTACAGTATCATTCAAGTATGTGGTCTCCTCAGTGCAAGAGGGGAATCACCTTCTCTTTTATTTAATCATGAAACCAGCTAGATGTAAAACTGTGATTAAGTTCAAAAGAAATTATAAAGTTAAAAATTCCCCAATGAACGTATTTTGACAGGGCTGAATATTGTGGTTTGGAAATTTCCAAACCAAGGAAATATATCATTCTTACTGATAGTAATTTTTTTTTCTTACCTTTGGTGTTTTTTTGAGATGAATTAACTTAAAACTGAAGAGCTTTGAATTAAATGATGTCAGTTGAGGATTTTAATACCTTTTACAGATTCTTCAGTCCGTAAAGATCATAAAAATAACTACCCCCCCATCCACAGTGCCTTAGATACAGTAAATACTCCACATATATTAATATCCTTATGCTGGTTCCTCTCCAACCAATATAATTCAACCCTTTCTTAAAGAGCTATGTCTAATTTGTGTTGAAGGTAAATTGTTTGCATACTATTCTACCCAGGAGAAATTTTTCTCCTATTCTTTCAAGATGACATCTGAGCACAGGTATTTAAAACAAATGCGTTTAGTATGATAACTGGATTTTTTTCTTTCATCTTTTGTCACAAATTGCCTGATTAGAGTGCTCAGAAAAGTGGCAAGTGTTTTTCACAATGTGCTATGCTGTCTTAAACATTCTAACAGCTTTCTTTTTATTGGCTCAAACTCTATAAAGGTATGCTGAAATGAAAAGCATCGTGCATCTTTTGATCTCAGTGCTCAAAAAGAAAACCGCGGTACTATGTACCAAGACAGACTTCTCAGGCATGAAGAATTCCTAAGGCTGCGCAGAATGAGCAATTTGTCTGATGCTACTACACAATCTTAAGTCTCATTTAAGACAACATAACGAGAGATAGAAAACATTAGCCCTGGTAAACAGAAGAAAGGAGAAAATATCCTGGAATAGCTTTTTAAAAAGTAAATTGAGTAGACTTTTAGACATGAGATTGGCCAGAGGGCTCATTACTGTTGAAGCTGTGCTCACTTTCAGTATTTTTGACTAGGCTTGTTAACCAAATTAGCCAACAACAGAACTGCTGTGTGTCTGAGTGGAAACTAGTGATCACAGGAAACAAAGCCTGGTCTAATATAGCCAAGACATTGGGCAGAAAATGCTGTCACGAGGCAATGAGGAATGAATATAGTTACTCCACTGGTAGAGTGGCAGGGTAAGAACTGGACACAATTCTAGACCTAGCAATCAACAGCCATGGCTGCTAATAAGCATTTGATAAAACTGTGACAAGCATAATTTACAATGTATAGCAATATAAATTTATCTGGATCATACAATATAAATTAGAGTGGGAGTCTTGACAGTGGTGGTTCTGAAGACCTATTTCAGACCCCCCTCACTCCACATACTTTATTAGGCCCACATCCATTGTCAAGATAAGCTTTACTACTGCACAATTCTATTCAATTGCTGAAGATAGGTTCCAAGTTAAATCTGAGACTTCAAAGAAACTATCCATTCTCACCTTGGATAAAAATCTACCACGATGAAACCTTAGATATATACTAGATAAAAATACTAGATATCTTTCATCATATGGCAGGCCTACTTTTCCTCTGGTAGTAAGAACTGAAGGGAGCGCTCTGGGAAATTTTTCCTCAAAGTAAGCTTTTCTAAATGATGATTTTTTTTTTTTTTTTTTGAGGAGGGCCATATGATTTCAATATATACTTTTTTTTTTTTTAAAGCAAACTGCACCAAACGTGGGGTTCAAACTCATAATACCGAGATCAAGAGTTGCATACTCTCCCAACTGAGCCAGCCAGGCACCTCAATCCTTTTATTCTTACCTTACCGATTTGCTAGGAAAGATGGTATCAGCTATATATTCAGAACAGAAGTTTGTCACTAAGGACTTCTTTTCATAATGAATCTTAAGTCATATCCTTCCACAATCTTATATGTCTCTATATTTTACCATTTTTCTTATTCTCAGCACCCACTACTTAATATTTGCATATCAAAAGAGCTGCATGCCATAGTTTTCTTTTAAAAAAGAGTCACAGTGGTTGAATTTCATAACCAAGCCATCATGAGTTTATGCATCCCGAAATATGCAAGTACTTGGAAACTATTAATTTGTTGTTACAAAGTAAATGTACACTAATTTCTACTGAAAGGCATGATCCTAGATTGATATAGCAGTACAAATTCTAGTCCAAAGCCATTTCAATGGGTGAAAAGTAATTATGCTTTTGAAAATTAAAATGGTTAAATTCAGATAATTTAAGTGTTTCCCACATTTACTTAATTTTCTTATATACTAGTCAAAACATAATCATTAAAATGGAACTCAATGTTGAGCACTATTTGGATCCAATCACTAAAAGCAACTAGTGTATAATTGCCTAAGAAAGCATTATCTTGCTTTCCCACCAGAAGTTACTCTGATTCCCTATATTCTGAAGTTGCTTATTTTGGTTTAGGTCATGAAAGTAAGCAGTGAAGATTAATACAGGTATGTGAAGATCAAGATCCTGAGAAAACTTGGACCTGTCACAGTTAATCTTTGTGATGACAATTTCTTGATTACCATTTTGACATAAGGTCAAACGATGAAGGTGGCTGCTAACATGATTCCTTAAAGACCTGCCCCTCTAAAAATTCTACATCTGTCACAGTGTTTCCCTTTCCTTCCACTTAGTCTGGATTTCTTACATTAGAACCATCTCCTTTGAGTGGGAGAAGCAAGGTGGCAGGTAAGGTTTCAGGTGAGCTGTTCTTGCAGTGGAAAGAAGTTATCTGCAGAGGGAGGAAAAGGTTGAGTTGGAGCCCCTCCTATTGGCACTTTGACTTATTTAGTAGGTTAGTTAGCTAAGTCATCTTGGAAAGCAGAGATCAAGGACTGAGGAGACGGATTCAGGGTGGATAAGTTTTAAAGGGATAAAGAATGATTAGAGGAGAGATGAGGATATACTTCAAATAGTTCAAGAGCCAATCCTTTTCATGTCCAGCCTAGAACAGTCACAGATTGAGTATTTAGAACAGTATCACCTGAATTTGAGTTCAGTCCCGTTTTTTTTTTTTTTTTTTTTAAGCTTCCTACATTGGTCTAAAATCTCCTAGTAAGTGTTGAGTCTCTCAGTAACTCTTCATAATTACCTTGAGGATTGTGACAAAAGTAATGTTCAAATGACTGGTTTCCTAAGCTGTTTATTTATGTGAATTTTTTTAATCACGTTTTCTATGATTATTCTGTTACACCTTAGTAATCAATTTTCAGGTTAACCTCTGTGCTGTCAGTCAATGAGGCAAAGAATATTATGTTTCCTCTTGAATTCACCTGAGTTCACCTGTTACTGATTGAGATGGTAAGTAACTGGGGTCAAGTCTTCAAAAGCATACAAATGCATCTTCTAAAAGTAAAATGGATTGTTCTGTCAGAGTCATCCATATCCTGACCTCTTGGTGAATGGTAAGATTACTTTTTATATCATTAGCTTTTTTCTTACATTTAAGAAAAATTCCCAGTATAAGCCATTCCTGGGGAAAAAATGATCAACTCTCTCTGTCATCTATTTTCACAAAAATCTAACATCCGTTGATAGTTCTAATTATGAATTCTTTATTTTTTAAAAATATTTTTATTTACTTATTCATGAGACAGAGAGAGAGGCAGAGACATAGGCAGAGGGAGAAGCAGGGTCCATGCAGGGAGCCTGATGTGGGACTCGATCCTAGGACTCCAGGATCACACCCTGAGGTGAAGGCAGACGCTTAACGGCTGAGCCACCCAGGCATCCCTAATTATGAATTCTTTAATTAAAATACCATTTCTAAATTAAGAGCTCCTTATTGAAAAGACTGGTTTGCATATGAAACAGCTTTAGTACAACATACCTTTCTGTATTTTGAAATACAGAAAATGAATGTTTTAAAGATATATGCCAGTAATAATATTAACACATAAAACTAAGTGTGACATACTTTTGAACTGTCTCACAAGAAAGCCAATGTGGAATTCACAGGATCACTATGGAAACATCATACTGAGTGGCCATTTACTGTGAACGTACAAACAAGAAAGAATCTGGACCTTAGAGGATTATTCTTCTTTTCCCAGTTTTAAAACCAGGAAGTTTTTACTGAAACCTACTTACAGATCTTATGTACAAGCAGAGCAGCCTTCCCAAAAGATTTATTGTGGACAGTGATTAATACCTTCGCTTTATAGATAAGAATGTGGAAAAAAAATCAGGTTAGAAGTATTTGCCCCCAGAGCCAGTCTGTGGAGGAAGCAGAAGTAGGTCCAGAGGCAGCTTGAGTCCAGCCCCCTCCATCCTCAGTCAGTGTGTCACAGAGGGGGCACTTCCTCAACACCCCAACCTCACAACAGCTCAGCTGCCAGCCCAAAACTTGGGGAAAATGTTATCAAACAAATATGGATAAAAACAAGGGGCAGGAAGGAGAGAACTTAGAAGAGAGATGCATTCTTTTGCTTTAAATCATGGCCATTCTTCTTTCAAAAGTTCTCAAAAGGTTCTCCACATACTAACCACTTAAACTTTTAAATATACTTCCATGAAGAGAATTATAGTAATAATTTTCTATTTTTGTTTATAATTTGTTTTCAATATTCTTTACCCCCCTACCCTCAGTTCCCCCAGGGAGAAAGGAAACGTGAGGGCAGTTACCAACTCTGGAGTGCTCTGTCATCACTTGAAGAGTTACCTTTTCTAAGAGACTTCCTCCTCCTCCTCTACCTGAGTTCACAGTGTTTATTCTCAACATGGAATTTCAACAAAATGCCTCCTTGGAACTTACTATGTATAACCTGTTTGTCGGTTACCTGTACTGGGGCCCATATGTCTGGCATCTTAGGAAAAGTCCTCTTTCCTATTTCTCCAAGCCACAACTTCCGTGTTTCTATTTCTACACATGATCATGGCTCCAAACAAGGAAGGATTTGTGTACTGGGAACGATGTCAGACAAACTGAGCAAGTTCTGGAAACTAAAGGTTTGGTTTTGCCTGCTTAAAAATTAGTTTTCTTACTACATATGGGAATACCCTGTTATAAGGCAAACACCATACCGTTTATGACTTACACTCCCACAGCGTTTTACTCATGTCTTAACACACCAAATGAAGGTCAGGATTGGTGCTCCTTGAAATTCATCTCGAAATATAATGTCCTGTGTACGCTTAGGAACTGGTCTACCTACTTCAAATTGCTCCTCAGATATGGATTCACTCACCCTGCTTTATTTCTTTCCCTCACCGATAGCAAACCCCTGGAGGCGGGTCCCTCTTTGGCTCCTGGTGTGACCATCTCTCTCTCTCTCTCTCTCTACCTCCCCCAGCGTGGTTAGTCCTGGCTCTGACTTCCACCACAGCTGTCTTCACACTGCGCTGTGATTATTTGTTGTCTCTTCCCCAGTGCTGAGGTGTACTTGAGGGCAGAAATTGGGTCCTACCCCAGTGCTTGATACACGACTGACACTCTGAGATTGACACCTGACGTACTTCAAAGGAATTTCTGTCTGCACAACCGGCTTGGCTTTGGCACTGCAGCATTTCAGAGAGATTGAACTAATATGCAGATTCTTGGAGAATCAGTGTTGTAGAAGCTTATAAGTGTGGAAATATATAAATGAGGTCTGTTGATATTCCACATTAGTAATGGACTACTTACATTTAGGGGATTCCAGGCTTGGATGTCAGTCCACAAAGTTTGATCATTATAGGATAAAGCTGGAGAATCCTACCAGAAATAATCATCTGAAGTTATGGGTAAAACTTAGGTTCCTGTCCTTTCTTTCTTTTTTCTAAACCACCCTTGGATGTCATAATATGTGTTTTCACTTCATTGTGGAGGAGTGTGCCCTTAGGAGATATGCGTCCAAGCATTTAGAGGTGAGATGCCAGAGATGATACAGACATCAACAGAGAGAGGTGAAGGATAGGGACAGAATGAATGAAGGCAGATGTGACAAGTGTTAACAATAGTAAGTCCATGTGGAGGGTCTCAGAGTGTCATTACTCTGTTGCATTCAACCTGTCTGGGTTCCATTCTTGACCTCGGCCATGTTCCCAGCTGTGTGATTTTTGGGAATTTAAACTCTTTAAGTCTTTCTTGCTTTAAAAATGGAGATAGTGATAGAACTGACTCAAAAGTTTATTGGGAAGATGGAATGACACAATGAACATGAAACATTGAGGGTGGGAGTGAGGCTCATAACCCAGGCTCAGTGGATGCTAGCTGCGGTACTAGCGGCAGCAGTCACAAGTACCTGCTAGGGCCTGAAAGTACCTGTCCCTCTACTACCTGTTGCCCTTGTCATTTGAAAAGTACAAGATACATTCACAACTATTTGACTAAATCATGATATAAATTAAGAGATTATCAACCAACACATACAAGTCAAACAAAAATAATTCTTTGGTATCTTAATCTCTCAATCATAAAGGTATACCAAAATGCTTCCTTAGGAATTTTCTGAAGTGTCTTTTTTCTTTGGATTAAGGAGAAAAAAATTATTATGAAACTCTTAAAAAACTCTTTACAACCAACCAAGTTTTTGCCTTGTCAGGATTCTAGAGATCATTTTGTCCCTATACACTTTACTTTCTCAAATTGTCTTTGTATCTCGCCTTCCAAATTGGGTTCTTGAAATATGCAAGATCATACGGGTATACAAACTAATTGCAAACACTTATATGGGTCTCTGGGCCAGGCAGGAGTTTGACTTCTTATTCCTCATCACAGCCTTGGGGATGAGTTTTATCACCTCCCCATTTTTCCTTGGTGGCCCTAAGGGTCAGGGTGCAGGCAGGGGCACTAATCTGCCCCAAGTTAGAGTGGATAGGCAAGCGCTGGATAGGCAAGCGCCCTACTAGAATACAAACTTGAGCCATTAAGCACCGGTGTCCACGCTCTGAACTGCAATGCTGGCCCGACGGCAGCTGAGCAACATAAAGGAGCATAGCATTTTGTTAGGACAGCTGGAAACTTCCACTGTATAGAGAACATGCTCATTATGGAGAATTCCACAAACGTCATGGTATTTCATTTCACCTTAGCCAAACATCAGCTCCACAATTTCATTAAATCAGCTGTTTGATATTCTTCACTAATCTTTCTGCCCCACATGTGGATACTGTTTTTCAGAATCGGTACCGAATTGGCACAGTCTGTCCCAAGCCATGCCACTTGACTGATGTTAAGTCTCTTCTGCTGGCTAGCATGTCATCGTGAGTAGGGGTGGGACCTGTGCCTTTTGGTTCACTGTTCTTCCATTGCTCAGTCTTGTATGAGCGAGGGCGAGGATGCTGAACTGCTCAGATGCGTGATGTGTTACTTGGAGGATAAGTGTGCTTTTGGCCCTGACTACTGTAAACCCAAAGACAAGACTGATGGACAGAGCTTCAGTGTTTCATGGCAGGTGACAATTACGCAGCAGTCATCAAATTAAGAGTGGTGTTTTCCTTAAGAGACTGAGATAGAGGGAATACCTATAAGCAAGATGTCAGTGCAAAGGTGGAATAAAGAGAGACTTCTAAGATTTTAACGCTTCTCCATGAGAAGAAGCATTTCACAATTTTCTTATTCTATCCAAATTCAGCCAGTGTGTGACAGCTTTGAAGCCAGTAAGATAGTGAAAGACAACCATACACTGTCCAGCCAGTTATCCTGGTACTTACTTACTCTGACTCTCTTTTGGGCAGAGAGGATATGAATTCACTGAGTCCGACTATGTCTTAGAAGAGGTATTGAAAGTGAAGTGAAGTGGTAGTCATGCTGGAATCATAGAATTTCTTCATCAGTTTAAGGGACTTTAAGAATGACTCAGTCCCAGCCACCTATTTTAGAGATGGGAAGAATGCAGCACAGGAATTTGCACAGAGGTGGGACTAGAACCTACTATGGTTCTCAGGCTGGTGCCCTTCCCATAATACCAGGCTTTTGCACTGTGGGCTGCAGGCCCATCACCAAAACTGAAAAGCTACTAAAATCAATAGTTCAGCTATGATTCACAGCCAGTGACTCATAAAAATGCAGAGATGCCAACTAGTCAAGGACAGAGGTGTTCTGTCTCGCTGGAAGGTAAGAGTCCATACACCACTTCCATCATTCAAGCTACTGACTTCTCCTAGGTTTAGAAGAGGGATTATGAAAGTCCACCCCAGAAGGGTCACAGCTGAGATTCAAGGAAGCCTGGAGCTCACAGACATGAATGCAAGACTGTGTGTGAGGATGCATATTTTCTCTTCTTAAAATTTCTGAGAAAAGCATACACAGCTTCCATCAGATTTAAGGTAGGAAAAAGGCCTTCAGAACTAATACTCTAAAATGAAAAATCTCCTTTAGATTGAACAGCAGAGCTTGGTCATGACATAAAATAGTTGATCAAAAAAAAAAAAAAGGTTCTCAAAAGTTGAAACCTAGGGGGCTTTTTGGGAGTGGATTTTTTTGATTCACAGACTAACGAGCTATAAAGAAAGATGAAGGTTATTTATTTTCCGTGTTGGCCACTGGAAAGTAAAGAATGACAAAATTCACAGCACATCCTAGTTTAAGTATTTAGGTCCCTGACAGGTCAGCTTCCAGGGCGATCTCCTGTTAGCCCTGTCTCCTCTGACTTTTTAGATTCATGAGGGTAGGGACTGTCACTTGTTTGGTCATGCTGGCTCCTCTCCAGTGTCCAGCACGGTGACTGGAGCAAACAGAACGTGATGATGGCCTTCCCGTGAAGAGCATGTGGCACTTAGGGATTTTGTTTTTTTAAAGGCCACTAGAGTATACCATTTCCTTATAGTTAGGTAAAAACAGAGGAGGAATCTGTGCAAATGTCACCGTTCTGCCTTGAAACGGGTCTCGGCCAGTGGTCATGTTTTCTCTTTCTTGACACGTGTGGTGTGTGGTTAGGAAGCTCTGTCCTGCAGTCAAGGTGAGCTGACCGGCCGGGCGAGGGAACCTAATTATTATTACAGGCCATTACAGAGTAGCCCGGGCAGCAGAAGTAATTACTGAATGCGCTTGGGTCCTCTGAAGGAAATCACGGAGACAGAAAAGTCTGATGGAAATGAGCCTGAACTGACAGGGCTTAATGTGCCGAGTCCCCCCACTCCCCAACATCCCACATCTCACAGGTGCGCCTCACGGCAGGCTTTACACTAAGGACCTAATGACCTTAGCAGGGAAAACACAAATTCTGTGAGCCACGAGTCCTCATGGGCAAAATGGGCATAACACCCCCTACCCGGCCAGTTTCCTATCATTATGACGATCAAATAAGACAATGCACAGGAAGTCGCCTTGTCAACTTTTTAGCGTACATTCCTGCTCGCACAGATAAGCACTTCAATATACATACCCATTTGAAAAGATCAGTCTTAAAAGCTTGGCTGCCCTAGTTCATTTAGATGATACATTGTGTTGAAGCCATCTATATAAGGGAGGCACTCCTTCAGGGAGATGAAGGGACATAATGAGTGACTTGGGCTTTGAAATATCACATAACATGATGTAAAAAGTCTATTTCCACTTAAGCTTATCTATTTGACCCACGATATAAATTCTATTATGACCATCACTAGATACCCTCGGCCTCTTCAAATTATAGAGGAATCCTAGATTTGCTGTGTGGTCCTGGAGAAGTAACGTCACCTCCCTGGGCCTCAAGTTCCCTCCTGTCTTAGGACTGGATTCCCGTTTCTCCCCGTGTCGGGCCGTCAAGCTCAGTAATCCTAGCTTCCCTCGGATTCCTCATTCCTCCCCCCCCCCCCAACTCTGCCTGCTTGCAACGACACAAAAATCCACAAAACTACAAAACTCGAAAGACCCGGCCCGCCCTCGGGAGCTGCAAAGTGTCGGGCACAGGCGCCCACAGGGGCTTTACGAGGATAAAGCAAGGGAGCCCACGTGCTGTGCAGAAAAACTGCAAAACTGCCCCCCCTGGCCTGGCCTCCCCCGCACCCCGGGAGCGAGCCAATCCCGGAGCTCACTGCAGGTTCGGCTGCGGCCTCCCGTCCAGGAAAGAAGACCTCGGTAGGAGACGTTTAGGGTGCTGCGGCCTTTTTTTTTTTTAGAGAAGTAAGGCCTCTTATTAAGTTGCTTTTGAAAAGCAAAGCAAAGCAAAAAAAGAAAAAAAAAAAAAAAAAAAAGGCACGTGCTGCGCGCTGCCGGCCCCGCAAGTGTGCCCTGCGCGCCCCGGGCCGCCCCGGTCGCTGAGCTGGTCCTGGGTGCGCCTCCGCCAGGCCGGCGCGGGGAACTCGGCGCAGCGGCGCGCACTGGGGCGGCCCCCTGCCCCCCGCCCCCCGGCCCCCCGCCCCCGGCCCCGGCCCCGCGCCCCTGCTCCCGGTCCCCGCGCCCCTGCTCCCCGCGCCGCCTCTCCTCCCGGGGCCCGCGGACAGCGCCCCCCGACGGGCGCCCGCTCGGCCGCCACGTGCGCGCCCCCGTCCCTGGGGCCGCGGGCAGGGCAGGGCAGGGCAGGGCAGGGCGCGGAGGGCGCGGAGGGCGCGCGGGGCGGCGTACCTGGCGGCCGGGCGGCTCCGCTGTCCCCGCGCTCTGGCTCGTGGCGTCCGCTGGGTCCCCAGGCTGCCGGCGGCCCGGCCCGGCCCGACCCGACCCGACCCGACCCGACCCGGCGGGGCCGGCCGCTCGCAGGAAGCCCGCGCCAGCGAACGTGCGACCCTTTTATAACCCACTTGTGACTCATAACCGACCGGCCGCCCGCTCTGCAAAACCCCCCGCCTCGGCCCCCTCCTGCCTGTTCTTGGAACCTACAGCTTGAAAAACTTTTTTTTTTTTTCTTTTTAAAGGAAAAGTCGAAAAAAGCCCAGCGCCCCGAGGATTGGTGTTTTCCCCCTTTCCCTTTCTCGTGGGCTCGTGGGTCATTCTCTCTCTCTCTGTTTTTTTTTTTTTTTTTTTTCTCTCTCTCTCTCTCGACACACGCCGCGTACTTTCCTGCCTCCACGCTGCCGGGCTCCGACTCCAACCTTTGTTCTTCATGAAAAGGAAACGCATTCAAATGAGCGCCCCGTCGGCCGCCGCCGGAGGGGAAGTTGCTACTTTTTGCAACTGGGTGCCAGGGCGGCCTGCGCCAAAGCCGTGCCCCGAGCCCCGGAGCCAGGGGAGGGAGCCGCAGAGAAGCAGACGCGAGCCTGGGGCAGGGGCCCTGACCGAGGGGGACGTGGTCAAGCGTGGTCAAGCGGCCCCTCCAGGGGAGCCTCCCCTCTTCGCCCTTCGAGAGGCAGAGTTCGGTTTGGGAGCTCTGCGTGGGGATGGAGAACGGTCGAATTGGCCGCATTTGTGCTTGGGGGATGCTGGGATACAGGGCTGGGATCTTCTTTCATGTTGACCTCAGCCGCATGCTTTCCCGGCCCCCTTCCCGCCTCCAGGACACATTCCTGGAGCATATGAGACTTGAGTCTTTGAAAGTGTTGACTTCATCGCCTTTCCTCTTGACCTCTCCCATCCTACCAAAAGGGGGGGCATTTTCCTGGAGCAGGTCATCTGACACACTGGGGTGCAATGGATAAACCAGATCTAAGACATGGCACGTGTATACTGCAAGACTGGTTGAGTAACTCATTCTTGAGCCCTGGTGTAATGACCTTTCAGAAGTTGAGGAAGAAGACAGAAATGCGCAGGAGAGAGAGGAGGTGGTCTGGGGTGGATTTAGCCTCATCCCCCTGTGGTTCATGCCTTTTCCTGGATAAGACAGGATCCCTGCGGGATCCCTCTTGTAGTTGAGTCTCCATCCCCAGGGCAGAAGACATCCTGGAAGAGTGTGCATTAAGCTGATGTCAGAAAATTCATTTCTGGAAACTTGGGATGCATTGTCAGAGCACAGAGTCCTTAACTTACATGGTGGGGGTTGGCTAAGAAACTGGGAAGCATTTAAAAATTCTCTGTTCTTAAGACTTAACATGGCCATAACGATAACAGGTAACGGTTATGAAGCATTTGTAAATGTTCCAAGTGCCGGGCCACGGTCTGAAAATCCCTCCATGAGGGACACTGAAACACAGCAAGACCACACGCTTTGCTTTGGGTCCTAGTAGGTAGCAGAGATGAGATTCAGAGCCAGCTCTGCCCCATGCATATGGCTCCATTATACAGCCTCCCTACCTGCTGGATCCACCATTCCCCGGTGATCTGGAGCAGAATAGTGCAGTTGGCAGTGGGGAAAAGAATCATGGTCCTCACCGGGGTGGGTCATACCCCTCTGCTGGTTATAGACACCTGCAAACCCTTTCCAGATTTCCCTTCTGTCATATTAGGTCTTAGTTTGGGGCACCCAGTAATGGTGGACAGAGAGATAAATGGTTTTTGGGAGTCAAACCAATTTGCATCTCATTGTAGCTTCTAGCTGTGGGACTTGGGGTTGAGTTTCCTGCACTTCAGTTTTCTCATGTGAAAAATGAGGAAAACAGAATCTTTCACTGGGGATTGCTAGGGAGTGACTTGACTTGTATGTCTCCCTGCCACCCTCCCCCACCCCGCCTCTGCCATTCATTTGTTGTAGCCCTAACCTGTAACGTGACTGTGTTAGGAAATACCGCCTATGAAGATGTGACTAGGGTTAAATGAGGTCATAAGAGTGGGGCTCTCATACTTATAAGAAGAGGAAGAGACCCAGAGCCCTCTCCACATTTACACAAAGAGGTCATGTGAGTACGCAGTGGGATGGGGGCCACCTACAGCCCAGGAAGAGAGTTCTCACCAGAATCCTGCTTGACCTGGATCTTGGCCTTTCCAGCCTACAGAACTGTGAGAAAATAAATGTTTGTTGTTTAAGTCACCTGTCTATGGTACTTTGTTGTGTCAGCTCATAAAATGATGGATACAGAGTGCTGCTGCTCTAAATAAAAGCTTAAGAAAGTAAAGGCCAGGAGTATTGTCCCATGGGCTGAATTCTGTATCCCCCAAAATTAAATATTGAAGACCTAACCCCCAGTATGATCTTATTTGGGAATAACATTGTTACAGATGTAATTAAAGTGCAGTCTTAAGGTGGGCTCCTAGTCCGATAGGCCTGGTGTCCTTATAAAAAGAAAAAATTGCTGTATGTAGAGAAAGAGACGCACATTGACGGAAGATGATGCGAAGAGACCCAGAGAGAAGATGGCCATCTACAAGCCACAGGCAGAGGACTGGACCAGATCCTTCCCTCAGGAGGGCTCAGAAGGAACTCACCCTGCCAACACCCAGATCTCAGACTTCTGCGTGAAAAGATGCATTTCTTTGCATTAAGGTTCTGTTGTTAAAGACCTCCAGTTTGTATCATTTTGTTACAGCAGCCCTGGCAAACGAATCCAGATGTTGTTGCTGGTTTGGTTGGGGTCCTCAGCCCTCCTCGGGACCCCTCAGGTCCACCAGAGGCCCAGCAGGTCAAACCAGATAAGAGTTGCACTTGTTGATACAATCAATTGTAAATAACAATGAATAGATGGTGGCAGCTGGCATAATTACATACTAAGAAGAAGTCCTGCTAAAAGCACCATAAGTTCATGAGATTCTGAAGAAAACTCAATAATCCCTGGGAATGGTTAGGAACCAGCCAAGATTTTTCTCCTTAAATAATTAATCATGGAGAAAAAAATATAGCCCAGGGGCTGAGTACTAAACTCATCTTGAAGAACATAAGAGAGACATTTATCAGAGCAGGTAATACTTTTTTAGAGGGTGGGTGAAGAAAAAGACCACCATCGCAGGCTTGGCCAGCTTACTCAGTGTAGCACAAGGTTTCAGTTCATTCTTTACTCCGTTGGACATTAAAATGGAGATAATGCCTGACTCTGTGAACTTGTGGATGCTCTCTCCCTGGGGATGAAGCGAGTTGAATCGGCTTCCTCTAGACCCCATTAGTGGCGCAACCATAATTACTACCCGAGGCTAAAAATGTTGCCTCCATAAGATGTTCAGACTTAATAAATTGTGTTTGTTTTTATTTTTCAGACACAAAACATCAGAAGTTTTTTTTTCTAATATAATTTAATTTTTATTCCTGTCACTGTTTATAACATCTTGGAAGCTCAAATCTGAACTCTTATGTTTTTCTCAGCCACATTTCCTCTGTAAATGGGTTACTGGTTGAGAGTGCTATGTGACACTGTCAAATGCTGGGGTGCCTTTCCCTTCAGAGGACAAAGGAGTGGCTTTTTTTTTTTTTTTTAAATCTCTTTCTGTCACAGAGATGGAGTTTACAAATTACAGAGAATTAACCTTTCAACTTTCTCTTTCCCATTCACCCCCTCCTAAAGCACAGTGAGATGAAGTCAGATCTCTGAGTGGGACAGTAGTGTTCATTACAGTGAGTTTCAGGCTCTGATTAGCTGTGCCCTAATTGTTTAATCATTTGTATGCACCAATTTTCTGATGAGAATCCTTTGGGTGCATATATGCTCCCTTCTGTAGATAACTTCTTTCATAATCTTAATGTTTAAACTTTTTAATAGTGAAGATCTTTTGCTCCAAGTTCGTGTCTTCTTCTTTTAGGCTTTGGGAAGCCAGGTTGTCATAGTCTTTTAAAAATATTATATATAATGAGGGAAGAGTTAGGGCCTTGGGACTGAATTGAGATGCTGACAATAATTTGGGTCATGAACAGTGTTGGCAGGGACCATTCTGCTTCCCTGTCTACCATCATCACATATAGAGAACATTCCTCTGCCCACCCCCATCACTCACTTCATCCGTATCTGACCTCAGCCTCATTCTTATCTCCCCTGGCGTGGCTCAGCGTTCTCAACTTCAGTTGGTGAATTGATGAATCACTCTTAGTAAATCATTCGCCACTGTCTTTCTTTTTTTTTTTTCCTTCCTCCCAGAAATGACCAGGGAGACTTCCCTTGAATGCCAGCACTGTCTGTTCTTGTGTTCTGTTTCTTCTGGAAGACTATGGCGTATAACGGGCACCTGGAAACAGCAGTAAACTCAGTAACTACCCTGATGTCGTTCACTGTTTTGGTCAGCTCTGGCTGCCATAACAAAATCAAATACCATAGACTGGGAGGCTTAAACACAGACATTTATTTCTCACAGTTCTGGAAGCTTGGAAGTACAGATCAAGGTGCCAGCAGTTTAATCCTGGTGAGGACTCTCTTCCAGGCTTACTGACGGCCTCCTTCTTGCCATGTGCTCACAGAGCCTTTTCTGAGAGCATGCATATGGAGAGCTCTCTCATTGTCTCTTCTTAGAAGGCCTCTAATATTATTGGATTAGGATCCCACTCTTATGACCTCATTTAACCTTAATTTCCTCCTAAAAGCTTCATCTCCAGATAGAATCACATTGGCAGCTAGTTAGGGCTTCAACATATGAATTTTGGGGAGACACAGTTTAGCTCATAGGACTCATTGACTATGATAATGACTATGATATGTTTGGTTTTCTCTTTGTATTTTAATATAAATCAGCTAATCCCTGTTGTCTCTTTACAGAGATTTGTTGCTAACATTATAATTATATTTTAAATATTATTTAAATATTCCCAGTGGCTCTTTTGCATCTTCTTCTGCATCTCCATGCCTGGTTTTTTTTTTTTTTTTAGATTTATTTTAGAGAGGGAGAGAGAGGAATGAGGGAGGGGCAGAGGAAGAGAAAATCTTAAGTGACTCCACAATCAGCGTAGAGTAGACCCCCATCTCACAACCCTGAGCCTAAACCAAGAGTCGGATGCTTAACCAACTGTGCTACTCAGGTGCCCCTAAATGCCTGTTTTAAGAACAGTTTCTAATGTTTATTCTGTTGGGTATAATTTAATAAGGACTCCAGTGCTGGCCTTAGGAAATGGGAAAAAGTGGATCCAAGGAAGTAGCTTTCACAAATTATCCTATTTGAGAAATGATACAAAAGAATTCAAAAAGTTCTACCCCCATTGGGTCAATTTGTAGAAAACAGAAGATCCAATATCATTTGGAGAAAAGATGTATATGGATTACTAATCTCTAAACAACTTTGGCCTTTTGGGAGGAATAAATTGTGTGCAAATACTAATATCTTTCAGGGAGTTAAATATCCTGGATCATGCACCTACTGGGAAAGTGTCCAAGGATGAACAAGAGAATCCAGACAAGTTGCATATTCTTTTTTTTTTTTTTTTTTTTTTTTAGGACTTCATCTTTTAAAGATCATATTTAGGGTCATAGCAAAATTGAGAGGAAGATACAGAGATTTCACATATACTCCCTGTCTCTACACGTGCATGGCCTCCTTCATTATCAACATTCCCCACCAAAGTGGTACATTTGTTACAATTGATTCACCTGCATTGATACATCATGGTCATCCAAAACCTATAGTTTACCTTAGGCCTCACTCTTGGGTGTACATTCTGTGGGTGGACAAATATATAATGACGTGTACTTCCATTATAGTATCATGAAGAGCATATTTATTGCCTTAAAAATCCTCTGTGGTCTGCTCGTTTATCCCCACCTCACCACTCCAACTCCTGACAACCTCTGATCTTTGTATTGTTCCCATAGTTTTGGTTTTTCCATGTAATTGTAGTTATAGTTGGAATCACAGCCTTTTTAGATGAGCTTTGCTCACTAAGTAATATGCATTTAAGATTCCCCAGTGTCTTTTAATAGCTCAAGTGGGGAATAATATTCTATTATCTGGATGTACTACAGTTTATCCATTCGCCTACTGAAGGACATCTTGATTGCTTCCAGCTTTTGGCAATTATGACTAAAGCTGCTGTAAACATCTGTGTGCAGATTTTTGTGTGGACATAAATTTTCAACTCCTTTGGGTTAATGTCAAGGAGCATGATTTCTGGATTGTATGGTAAGAGTATGTTTAATTTTGTAAAACACTGCCAAACTGTCTCCCAAAGTGGCTGTTTTATTTTGCATTTTCACCAGCAATGAATGAGAGTACACGTTGCTGCTCATCCTCACCAGCATTTGGTGTTGTCAGTGTTCTGGATTTTGACTATTCTAATGGGTGTGTAGTGGTATCACATTCTTGTTTTAATTTGCCTTTACCTTATGACATAGGATGTGAAGTATCTTTTCGTATGCTTACTTGTCATCTGTATATCTTTTTGGGTGAGGTGTTTGTTAAGGTCTGTGGCTTATTTTTAAATCAGGTTATTTTCTTATTATTGAACTTTAATAGTTCTTTGTATATTTCGAATCACAGTCTCTCATCAGATGTGTCTTTTGCAAATATTTTCTCCTAATCTGTGACTTGTCTTTCCATTCTCTTGATATTGTCTTTTACAGAGCAGAAGTCTTTAATTTTAATGCAGTTCAGCTTATCAATGATTTCTTTCATAGATTGTGCCTTTAGTGTTGTATATAAAAAGTCATTTGCCATACTTGAGATCATATAGGTTTTTTCCTATGTTATCTTCTAGGAGTTTTATATTTTGCATTTTACATTTAGGTCTATGATGCATTTTGAGTTAATTTTTGCGCATATTGCATATTCTAAAATTTAAAAAAAATCTGTTATGCTACAGGGAAATTTAGCTGTAGAAGTAGCTACTCATGTAACTAATTATGGGGTTTTGGGGGGTATAGGAAGCCCAGTACCATGAAGGTTAAATAATTTTTTGTCTCATCCCAGTGAGAGAAGCTGTAAGGGTCCCTTCTTGCTACGATTGGTTGCCCATTCGGTTTTACTGCTCCTGTGTCTCTAAGTTGTGTGAATGAGTTATGAATGCACTGTGGATTTTTCTGTCCTTGTTCTCCTTTTTCATTGCAGCATTACTATATAATAAAATTTTGCTTAAATTTACTGAGTGTTAAGTGCTTTCATTTGCTCTCATGGAAATTATCTAGCAGTACTGGTCCAACATTGTGGTTGACCACGATTGATCACTCTAAGCTGTAGGATGTAGTTGGTTTCCATGGATCAAAGAGCTTACTAACACTAAACCTGCTGGATTAGAGTTTATTGGGGAAAATTCATTGGGAAAAGAGTAGGAGCTGATGTGACAGTTCCTTGTTGGCATTTCTACTCTCAAGCGGGTCACAGCAACCTGATGGGGTAAGATGCTAGCTTCTGAGAGAGTGACCTTGATCCTTGGGCTTGAAGCCTTTAGGCATGATGATTAAGGAAGCACTTGCCATTTTGTTGCGATTAGGGCCAGGGTCCCAACCTTCTGAAGCTGTATAATGTAACAAGCTAGTGACAAAGTTCACCCTTTTTCCCTTCATAGTTGGGGAAGCATAGACTACTTTTCTGGTGTTTTCTGAGTGGTTTGGTAGGCAGAATAATAACTTTCAAAAATGTCCTTGTTCCAATTCCTCGGACCTTTGAATATGTTATGTTACATGGCAAGTGAGCATTTAAGTTGGTGTTGGAATTAAGTTTGCTAATCAGCTGACCTTAAAATAGAGAGATTATACTGGATTCTTCCAGTGGGATCAATGTGACCATAAGGGTCATACAAGTGTAGAAGGGGGAAGGAGAAAAGTTAATATCAGAGTAATGCAGTGTGAGAAAGACACAACTGGCCATTGTTGGTTTTGAATATAGAAGGGGGTCATGAGCCAAGGAATATGGGCAACTTCTAGAACCTAGAAAAGGCAAGAAAACAGTTTTCCATTAGAGCTTCCAAAAGGAACACAGCTTTGAGGATCCATTTTAGAATTCTGATTTCCAGAACTGTAAAATAATAAATCTATGCTATTTTAAGCCATTAAGTTTGTGAGAATTTGTTATAGAAGCAAGGGAAGCTGATACAGGTGGAGTCACTGAGGTTTAAACTTCATGCTTGACCAGTATCGATCACCTTAAGAGGCTGGGTGGTAGCCAGTTGTCACAGAACATTGCAGAGGTCCCCTTGCTGGTGATTGTTCTTGTTCAAGGCAACACTTATCATGAACTGTTACCTCTCACTAATATTTCTTTTTTTTAAAAGATTTTATTTATTTATTTGAGAGAGAGAGAGTGAGAGAGCGCATGTGTATGAGCAGAAGGAGGAACAGAGGGAGAGGGAGAAGCAGATTCCCCACTGAGCAGGAAGCCTGATGTGGGGCTCCATCCCAGGACGGCAGGATCATGACTTGAGCTAAAGGCAGACACTTAACCAACTGAACCACCTACAGGCCCCCTAATATTTCTAATTCAAGTGTATATGTACACACACAGTATTACTTTAACTTTGATGTTAGACCTGCACCTCTTATTTCCCATGTGAAATATTGTGGCTCCCAATAGCATCGACATTGCTACATTTGCTTTATCTTAACACACACACACACACACACACACACACACACACACAATGTATAAAACCAGTATTATAGATGGTTCTATTACCACTGAAAACAGCTTAATACTTTATAATTTTTTTCAGTTCTTTTTGTCCCACAAAGAATATAGCCCATGTGGAATGTATAATCTAACTCTTTTGTTTTAAGGTCACTTGAAATAATTTCTGTCTGTTACTAACTTAATACAAAAGTTAACTTACTTTCAATTTTTAAGTATTGCTTTTTTAGTTTGAGTTGTTTTCATTTTATCTATTTTTATAACTAATTTGCACGGTTTCAAAGTCAAATTTGCAAAACAAGGTATATTTTGAGAAGACTACTTTCTTCCTTTTTCTTAAAAATATTTTTATAATTTATTCTTCAATTTTTGAATCTATGTGAATATGTATTTCATCTTCCCTTTCTTGGACAAATGTCAATGTGTTGTCTATACTTCATGTTGTTTTTCTTAATATGTCTTGGGTATCATACCATAGCAGAACATTGAGATAGTCCTTATTACAGGTGCATGGTTGTCTTAGTTCCAGTTTCTATAACAAAATACCATAGACAAAGTGAGTAAATAACAGAAACTAACTTCTCCATAGTTCTGGAGGCTGGAAGTTCAAGATCAAGGTTATCAGCAGATCCAGTGTCTGATGGCCATCTTTTCCTTGTGTCCTCACAAGGTAGAGAGAGGAAGCAAGCTCTTTCCTGTCTCTTCTTACAAGAGCCCTAATTTTATCCTGAGGGCTCTCATGACCTAATTAACTCCTAAAGGTCCCATCTCTGAATACCATCACATTGGAGGCTAGGGTTTCAACATGAATTTTGGAGGGACATAAGCTTTTGGTCCATAGCAATAGCATTCCATTGCAATCCCCACAGAGATGGACATTTGAGTGGTTTTCAGTGTGTACAATTATAAATAGTGGTATAATGAATACTCTTGTGTTATGTCATTTGGTATTTTATTTTATTTTATTTTATTTTATTTTATTTTATTTTATTTTATTTTTACCAATTTTTCTAGTCAGAATTCCACCAGAGAAACAGAATCAATAGGGTCTTTATTGCAAGGATTGGCTTGAGTGATTGTTAAGACTGGCTAGGTAAGTCTGAAATCCACAGGGCAGGCTGGCAGGCTGGCAGGAAGGCAGACTGGAATTCTTAGGCACAAGCAATTATGTTTCTAAGGACTTCCAACTGAATTGGGCCCACTCAAATCATCTAGGATAATTTTTCTTACTTAAAGTAAACTGGTGCAGTTTACTTTATGGTCCAGGAGGCGGGGCCTGGCTAGGGTGCTCAAACATGCATGCGTGGAAACCCACTCCACCCCCACCCCTTGCCACCCAGGTGCTATAAAGAGAATTCACCTGTGAGCTCTTCCATCTCCCTCCTGCCTTTTGAAGCCACCTTCATGAGTCACTCATCAGACCCCAGCCACCAAAATGGTGAAGCAGATGGAGAACAAGTATGCTTTTCAGGGAGGTGAACAGTACAGAAGATAAACTTGTGGTAGTTAACTTCTCAGCCACGTGGTGTGGGCCTTACCAAATGATCCAGCCTTTTTTCTCATTGCCTGTCTGAGAAATATTCCAACATGGTGTTCCTTGAAGTTGACACGGATGACAGGCAAGGTGTTGCCATAGAGTGTGAAGTCAAATTGATGCCAACTTTCCAGTTTTCCAAAAAGGGGACAAAGGGTGGGTGAATTTTCTGAAGCTAATAAGAAAAAACTTGAAGCCACCATGAATGAATTAATCTAATTATGTTTTTTGATAACAACCAGCCATTGGCTGTTTAAAACTTGTATTTTTTTGTTGTTGTTGTTTACAAAAGGAAAGGTCAGGTATGAAGACTGTCTACTGCCATCTGAATATAAGTGAAAATAAAACATTAATTCTCTCCTTTAAAAAAAAAACTAAGTGGATTATGGACTTTAACGACATCTACAAAATACTTTCGCAGCTGGGGACTATAGTCTAGCCAAGTTGACATATAAAACTGACAATCATGCCAGTGTGTCTTTTGGATCTATTTCTAAATGTGGAATTTCTGGGTCAAAGGATACATGCATATACAATTTTTCTGGAGATTATCAAATTCTTTTCCAGAAGGATTGTACTGTTTTGCATTCTAACTACCAATGTGTGAGAATGCCTATTTCTCTACAGCTTCACCAAGAAAATAGATTTATGGGTTTTCTCAACTGGACAGTCTTATTTTGTGTCTCTTTTATTATGTATAAAGTTGGGCTTTGTAGTAGGTTAGATTGCTGTTCTTAATCCATCACCACTTGCTTCTGACATAGAACCATGTAGTACACTAGAGTAGATGTGGTCTATTTTCCTGCCTGCAATGGGCTGAATGTTTATGTACCCCCCCCCCCTTAAATGTGTATTTGAAGCTGTAATTCCCCAATGTGATAATAATTGGAGATAAGCTCTTTGGAAGGTAATTAGGTCATCAAGGGTGAGCCTTTATAAGTGAGATTAGTGCCTTTGTAAGAAGAGACACGAGATAGAGAATCTCTCTCCCCATCATGTGAGAAAATAGCAAGAAGGCAGCCATATATATATACTAGGAAGAAGATACTCACCAAAACTTGGCCATGCTGGCACCGTGATCTTGGACTTCTAGCCTCTAGAACTATGAGAAATAACTGTTTGTTGTGGTAGGCCACCCAGTCTGATATTCTGTTATAGCAGCAGGACCCGAACTAAGATACTGCTCCAGTGTTTTCTGTGGAGAATGGAATGTTAGTGGACAAATGCATATAAACGCCTTAAGTGTGCCTTAAGTGGATTTGCAAACCTGGAACTTAGAACCTGAATCCTAGAGTCTGGAACCTAAGGTAGTCTAGCATATTTTCAGCCGACTTGAAGACCTGTAGTGAGAAACATGTGGTTACTATTTTTAAGGTGCTGAGGTTATTTGTTATCAGCAGTATGGATGCCATGACTGACTAATAATGCATATTTCTTCAGTTTAAGTCTGCTTTTGTGTCTTTTTTAAAATATTTTATTTATTTATTCATGAGAGACACAGAGAGAGAGAGAGAGACAGACAGACAGACAGAGACAGAGACACAGGCAGAGGGAGAAGCAGAATCATGCTCTGGGCTGAAGGCAGGCACTAAACCGCTGAGCCACCCAGGGATCCCTGCTTTTGTGTCTTTGAGGAGTGTAGTGCTTTATAAGATTTGTAGTATTGTCATATAATATTTAAAAAATTCTCTTCTTTTTAATTTCTCTTTTTGTATCTTTTTATTGGAGTTTGATTTGCCAACATATAGTATAACTCCCAGTGCTCATCCTATCAAGTGCCCCCTCAGTGCCCGTCACCCAGTCACCCCATCCCCCCATTCTTTTAAATTTCTATAGCCTTTAAACATTTTACTGTTTTTCATTTAACAAATATCTACAGAGTACCCATATGTACTAGGAAAATTTCTGGTGCTGAGAATGCAGTCACAACAAGGTTTCAATGGAACTTAAATTCTTGTGTGTGTATGTGTGTGTGTATGTGTGTGTGTCTGTGTGTGTGTGTGTTATTAGACTTGCTTGAAGTCTGTGTATTTATTTCATTCGTCTTTTCCAAAGAACTAGTTCTTGGATTTATTCTCTAAGATTCACTTTCTCTTCTATATTTTTTCTTTCTTCTTTCTTTCTTTCTTTCTTTCTTTCTTTCTTTCTTTCTTTCTTTTCTTTCTTTCTTTCTTTCTTTCTTTCTTTCTTTCTTTCTTTCTTTCTTTTTCTTAGCTTTATGCTTCCTTCTACTTTATTTTGGTTTGTTTTATTCTTCTTTTTCTAATTCCTTAAGTTGAATTTTAACCTTCCTTCTTTTTTCTCTTTCAAATAAACTTAAAGTTAAAACCATTTTTTGAGTACCACTTCAAAACAATTTCTTAGTTTTTATATGTATTGTCATCAGTTTATTAATTTCTAATTAACCCATAATTAAAGTTTAGATTCACTTTTATTCGAGTATTTTGTAAATGGTTAAAAAATATTTCTAGGTGATTATCATTTTTTGTGTAGTTTGTTTTATGATAGTCTGTTCTTGTGTTTTTAGACAGAATCTTTCCCCCAAATATCTTTGAGGGGAGGTATTTCTAGTTATGGAGCCATGAAGGGATTGAACACTGGAAGTCAACCAGAAGCAGATAACAAATTGAGAAGCTTCATTCTTGAAAAGCTACTGGAACTTCAGGTAAGAACAGTAGGATTATGGCCTTTTGCACTCAAACTGCACCCATCTCTCCTTTCTCCCCTCAACCCAACTCGGTTAGCAAGAATGATAGTTTTATCAGCATGGGGATGATCATGGAACCTAATAGCTTTGCTGCCAGAAGGGATGTACTCAGTTTGGGTGTGTGTGGAGGTGGTGCTGAAAATATTTGGATTTGTTGTTTAAAAGGTATGGACATAGTTGGGGACAAATAAAGAAAGGCACAGCTTCGCAAGCCCGATTGGGGTGAATGGTGGATCAGCCAGAAATTTAATGCGGAGATTCTGGAAGTGAGAGATCCATGGAAGTGCTGAGATAATTTCTCCATGGATGACTAGAAAACTGTGCATGCTTGGAGAAGACCTGAGGGAGGCTGGTGAAAAAGAAAAGTTGAGGGAGACTTGAGAACTGGCTGTCACTCTACATACATTTTGCAAGCAACACGAAAACCAACTGACAGAGGTGGAAGCCTTATGGGAACGAGGTATTTGACCTCAAGCTCTCCCTAATCATTGGCTTACCACTAAGCTATGCACAGAAAAGGGGGACCTTTAGGAAAATAGTCTAAAAACAAAAATAAGAATAAAAAAACTGAGCAGAGACATCAGTGATTCCACAGCTTAAATACAGGTAAGTTACTTAAAAAATTACTTAAAAACCCCACAGCCTTAAGAAAAATAAAGCAAAATCAAAAAGTAACACCCATTTGATAATGAAATTCTAGGAAAAGATACAATGTAAGAGAAACCCCAACCAGCCTTTCAGAGGTCAGGCTAAAAGAATCACAGTGATTTTTCTGTTTCATTCCCCAATTCTCATATCCTTATCTACATCAGTAGAAAAAAATTGCTATTATATTTATCTAAAAATGTTTATTTTTAAAGATTTTATTTTATTTTAAAGATAGAGAGCAAGAGAATGCATGTAGCAGGGAGTGGTAGAGGGAGAGGGAGAGAGAGTCTGAAGCAGCTACACTCTGAGTGCAGAGCTGATGCAGGGCTCAATCTCATGACCCTGAGATCACAACCTGAATGGAAACCCAGAGTCAGATGCTTAATTGACTGCACCACCCTGGCACCCCAAGATTTTATTTTTAAGTAATCTCTACATCCAGCATGGGGCTTGAACTCACAATTCTGAGATCAAGAGTCTTATGCTCTACCAGTGAGCCAGCCAGGTCCTGCCTAAACATGTTTATTTTTAAAACAAAATTTATTAGGCACACCAGGAATAGGAAATATAACCTATACTCCATTAAAAAAAAAAGGCAGTCAATAGAAACTGTTCAGGGTGAGTCCAGATGTTGGGTTGTAGACAAAGACTTCAAAGAAGCTACTATAAATGTGTTCAAAGAATTAGAAGAAATTATTTTCAAATAATAAAAGGAAAATTTGATGACAATGATTTTACAGGGAATATAGGGAGAGAAATAGAAGGTATAAAAAGAACCAAATATAAATTCTATAGTTGAAAAATGTAATACAGTAGTCCTCCCTTATCCATGGGGGTTATGATCCAGGAACCCCAGTGGATATCTGAAACCTTGGGTAGTACCAAACCCTATATACACCATGTTTTTATCTATATAGTCATATCTATGATAATATTTACTTTATTTTTAATTTTTTTAAAGATTTATTTGAGAGAGAGAGAGAGAGAGAGAAAGCACATGAGGTGGGGAGGGGCCGAGGGAGAGGGGGAACCAGACTCCCCAATGAACAGGATGTCTGACTTGGGACTCAATCCTAGGACCCTGATCTGAGCCAAAGGCAGATACTTAGCTGACTGAGCCACCCAGGTGCCCCAACATTTACTTTATAAATTAGCACAGTAAGAGATTAAGGACAATAACCAATAACAAAATAGAACGATTATGATATACACTGTAATAAAGGTTGTGTAAATTTGGTCTCTTTCTCTGTCTCTCAAAATATCTTATTGCACTGTACTCACCCTTCTTCTTGTGACGATGTGAGGTGATAACATGCCTTTGTGATGAGATGAAGTGAGGTTAATGACACATGCATTGTGACATAGTGTTGGGCTACTATGGCCATGTGACAATACATCAGAAAGAGGATCACCTACTTCTGGACTGCAGTTGACCGTGGGTAACTGAAACCATGGTGAGGAAGCTGTGGATGGTGGTGGTAGTGGTGTTGGGGGGACTACTTAATTGAAATAAAAACTGACTAGATAGGCCCAATGGCTGATTTGAGATGGCGGAGGAAAAAATGAGACTTAAAGGAAGATCAATAGAAATAATTCAATCAGAAAAGTATAGAGAAAAAGATGGAAGAAAAAGGAAACATTAGGACAACATAAAGTATATAATATACATACAGTGGGAGTCCCAGAAGGAGAGGAAAGAAAGAGAGATGGGTATAGACAAAAAAACTTCCCAAATTTGATGAAAATCTTTTACCTACATATCTAAGAATCTCAGTGAATCCCAACTATTACAAACATAAAGAGAGCCACAGTTAGACATGTCATAATCCCAAAGCCAAAAATTAAAGGGAAATCTTGAAACCAGCAAGAGAAAAACAACTCCCCACACACAGAGCATTAACAATACTGTTGTAAACAGCTGGCTTCTCATCAGAGACTCAGAGGCAGTGAAGCGACAATAAATGGGCTGAAGAAAAACAAACCTGCTTATAGCCAACAAAAATATTCTTCCAAAATGAAGGTGAAATAAAGACTTTCCCAGATCAACAGAAGCTAAGAGAATTCATTGCTAGCAGTTTTTTTTTTTTTTTACTGCAAGACATGCTAAAGGAAGTCCACCAGAAGGGGAAGAGATGACACGAGATTGTAACTCAGATCCACAGGAAAGATGAAGACCATACAAAATATTAAATATAGGTATGCATAAAAGACTGCATATATATTTTTTCCTCTTTTCTCCATTTCTTCAAAAAAAAACCCACCTAGAGATGTTTAAATCAATAAATATGATATATATTTAAAAATATATAAATTATGTATACATACATAAATTAAATAATTATAGCCCCATATAGCTGAGTATATATTTTATATAAAAAAGATACACATTTGAGAAAAATATATATTTGACACTATATAACATATTTAATAATTCTAGTACAGAAAGGGTTAATGAAGCAATATTGGGATGAATTTGCTTTACTTACCCCAGAGGCAACTGTGGCAGTCAGCTGCCCTGAGGGTGGCAGGGGTGAATCTATTCTGTACATAGTTCATTTCATTTCGTATCATCTCATTTCATTTTCTCTCATTTCAATATGAAAGTTACTAATAACTTTGTGACTTATTTAAACATTTAGCAAGCACATCGCTTAAACAAGATCACATGCAGAGACTTCAAGTTCAAAACAACAGTTCTGCCCCAGGCCTCCCACTCCCTCTTCTGCTTCCCAGGGAGCTATTTAAAAATTGTTTAATCTTTTTATTTTTATTTTTTAAAAATATTTTATTTATTTATTCGTGAGAGACACACACACATACACAGAGGCAGAGACACAAGCAGAGGGAGAAGCAGGCCCCACACAGAAAGCCCGATGTGGAACTCGATCCTGGACCCCAGGGTCATCCCCTGAGCCAAAGGCAGATGCTCAATCGCTGAGCCACCCAGGTGTCCCCGCCAATTTTTTTTTTAATTTAAGATTTTATTTATTTATTTGATGGAGAGAAAGAGACAGAGAGAGCGCACAAGCAGGGGGAGGCGCGGAGACAGAGGGAGAAGCAGGCTCCTTGCTGAGCAGGGAGTCCCACCAGGGCTCAATCCCAGGACCCCAAGATCATGACCTGAGCCAAACGCAGATGCTTAAGTGTCTGAGCCACCCAGGCACCCCTCCAGGGAGTCATTCTAAACACGTCTCCCTGTTTTTTCCAAGCGGTTTCAACCGTGTTTCTGAGTGACATAGTCATATCACATCATCCTTCACATGATCAGATTTGGACATTTTAGCTCCTCTACACCAGACATTCCCTGTTTCCTGTCTTTTCCATGTGATTCCATTGTCACTTTTGCGTTCTGATTCGGTACCATACACCCCTTATTGCTTGTTCTATCAGAGCCATGCTCCGCTTTGTAGAATGAGGATAATACAACGAGAGAGGAGGCCTTTCCTTTGTCTCCTCTCCCCTTAACCTTTCAACTTCTTTGATCTGTATTTTTACTTATACACTGTAGTGAATAATGACATTTACTTTCTGTTTTGCAACCGTGATTAAATCTTTCATGTCTGCTTACAAATTGATGCCTCAAATTGAAATGCAATATTCAGTATTTACATTATTACTGTACATTTATAGAGATAATAGAGTTCTCTCCTCAAATGGTTTTGCTTCCCCCGCAGCCTCATTTCCCCCCAGCCCAATCTCCAGAGCATGGTGTGTGCTCTGTCAAGTTCTGTTTCAAAGACATGGTTCTTTTGCCTTCCCAGTGTGGTTGGGTCGAAGTGTCCCTGACTCCTGGTATAGTTGTCATCCCGACACCTTTCTCCCTGCGCTGCTGGGTTAGAGCCATTGTTTCCTGGATCATGTTCCTTCCTTTCCTGTGTTCTGTCCCTGCTCTGTGTATTCCATTCTCTTATAACTTCCTAAAAAGTGCATGATAGACTAATTCATTAACTCTTCCGTGCATGTAAATACTTACATGCTCAGGCTTTCATGATGATTTGGGAGGTTGTAGGAGTCCAGGTTGCGAGAATCATTTTCCTTTGGAGCAAGGGTCAGCAAATGTCTGAAAAGGGCCAGATCATCAATATGTTAGGCTTTGTGGGCCACAGAGCCTACGTTGCAACTACTCAGCTCATTTTGTAGCATAAAAGAGGCTACAGACAAGAGGTAAATGAATGAGCCTGGCTGTGTTCCAGTAAAACTTTATTTTCAAAAAAAGCAGCAGGCTGGATTTGGCCCACAGGATAGAGTTTGTCAATCCTTGCTTTAGAACTTTGAAGACCATATTTTCATTGTACTCTAAATATGTTGAACTGATCCTTGTTCTTTTGTATGTGGCTTCCTTTTTCCTTTTTTGCCCCCTAACTGGGAACATTTAGAATCTTTAATTCTTGCATTCTAAAATTTCACTATAATATGTACAGGTGACAGTCTTTACTCATTAATTTTTGGCTGTTGTCTTGTTCTTTTTCCTCGGGTCCTTTGTTGTTCTGATGATGGGCCACCTGGATTCATCCTCTTTTGTGTCTAATCTTTTCTGTCTTTTCTGGAGGGGGAGGCCCTCGGTCTTATTTTTTGAGATATATTCAACTATATCTCTAAGAACTTTTCTTGATGTTTGTTTTTTGGCAGTAACTTTTGAAAATGCTACTTCTTGTTCTCTTTCTCCACCTCCCCCATTTTTGTGTGTGCCAGAGTAGATTTGCCACGGAGCTCATGACTCCATACTTGAGCACCACCAGAAGTTTCTGGGAGTAGTAGAGTGTTCTCAGTGGGAAGGTACAGCTAGGTTACAATCAGGAAGCATTGCTGTGAAAGTGTTTCTGGCTAAGTAGATCTCAAAAGAAAGGGACTAGGACCTCTAAGTTTCTGTAATTTAAATTGTGATATTTTTTCATATATAAATATTTATTTTTTTGTACCTAATTTTACATTCTGATTTTGTATTTGATTTTGTATTTTTAAGAAGGCCCTAGGTATTGATTAAGCTTCAGAGTTAGGCAAAATCTAGGTTTTTTTTATCTTAGTTTAATTTTTCTGAGGGTACTAATTATGATTTTTCTAGGTTCTTTATTGTGTTTTGTTTTGTTTGCATTTTATGTTTCCTTGAGGAAATTTTGTGGTTAGTATACTGTTCCCCACCTGCCCCCCGCTCCCACAAATGTCTGGTGATCCTTGGTTTTCCTTATTTGTTTATTTATTTATTTATTTATTTATTTATTTATTTATTTACGAGAGACACAGAGAGTAGAGAGAGAGAGAGAGACAGGCAGAGGGAGAAGTAGGCTCCATGCAGGGAGCCAGACGTGGGACTCGATCCCGGGTCTCCAGGATCAGGCCCTTGGCTGAAGGCGGTGCTAAACCGCTGAGCCACCCGGGCTTAACCTCCATTCTTATTTAAAAGTGAATTGGAGCATGTTGGTGGCTCAGTTGGTTAAACATCTGGCTCGATTTGAACTCAGGTCGTGATCTCAGAGTCGTGAGATCCATGGTGGGCTCCATGCTGAGAGTGGAGCCTGCTTAAGATTCTCTCTCTCTTTCTCCCTCTTCCCCTTTCCACTCCCTCTCTAAAATAAAAAATAAAAATAAATAGAAGTGAGAAAATAGAAAAGCTGACTATAGGGTCTGCAAACATGAGTGGGACCTAAAGGTTTTCCTTTAGGGAATCTGGAGGGGGATTTTTGAGGTACTGATCCCCAGCTGCCTTCATTCTCCCAAAGAATTCATTCATTTTTTTTTTTTTTAACTAGAATTAATTCAATTTTTAAAGAGAAGAATTCCCCATTTTTTCTTCCTTTGGGAGGAACATGTGGCTGTCAGGAAAGGACTATTTCCTCTGCAACCTCTTATGCTTCAGCCCATATTTCACTTCCGCCAGCAGACCAGTCTCCTTCCATTGGTATAGCTTTTGTCTGTGTGTTTTAGGCTGCAACTTGCTCTGTTCTACATCATCAATAACTATTCCTCCTCATGCTTTGTGTCTTCCAGAAATTCATTGAAATCCCTTATTAATTAATAGTCACCTCCTGTTCTCTCAGCTGGAGTTTTGTATGCTCTTTGAGTGTATGAGGGCCTTGGCAGATAGAGACTAATGTGTACCTCACTTCACCTTGAATATGGAATCTTGTGGGGCTTTAATCTCACCTGCCAATTTACAGCTTACTAGATGGCTCAGGTTTTGCTGCCTCTGCTTTTAGGGTTTCTTTCTTTCTTTCTTTCTTTCTTCCTTCCTTTCTTTCTTTCTTTCTTTCTTTCTTTCTTTCTTTCCTTCCTTCTTTCTTTTTTTTTTTTTTCAAGATTTCTCCTGAAAACAAAAAGCAAAAAACAACCTCACTTTTTGAGCAAACCCTCACTTGTTGATATCTTCTCTTGGAGGACATATGGTTTTTGAGTTTCAACACCCATCTAAACTCTTTTATATCTTTAAGGAATTCCTCATTGTTTCTGTCCAAGCCTTATTTATTAATATTTTTTTTATCCTGTCATTTCTAAGGGATTTGTGGTGGGGAGAAAAGTAAATGTGTATGTTTAGTCAACAGTTTTCATCTGGAAGCTGCAACTTCCACATTTTTAAGTGATATAATTAAATAGTATATTCTTTCTTAATACAATCCTCATAGTCTATACATCAGAAAGCTTTCAGAAAAAGTGCTCTAAAAATACAATTATGCACACACATTTACAGAAGCTTTTAATTAACTTCTTTGTAAACATATTTGATTCTGGAGTTTGATCTCAAGCTTCTTATCAGTTACATTCCATTTTTGACTTACTTTCTTCTCACAAGATATTCTTATCTGTCCCTTCCTCTTTTGGTTGGATATTTAACTCCTTGATACTGTATGATTTAAAATTTCCCTGTCTTTCTTTGAAATTATACTGTGCTTTTAATTCTTTTCTTATGACTCTTCACTCTTCTGCCAAATATCATTGATATTTTAGGTGAACCAGAATCCACTGAAAATTATAAGAAATATTGTGTATTATGTTACTTAAACTGAAAGGAAAATGTAGTGTTTTTCTGAGTATTCTCAGATCTATATACACCCAAGAATCAATCTAATAAGAGATTTTTTGAATGCATACAATGTGCCAGAATATTTTAGGCTCTAAAAGTGACCAAGTGACCACTGACCAAGACAGAAAAATTCCTGACCTCATGATATTTACATTCTAGTGAGAGACAGACGATAAACAGGATAAATAGGTTAAGGATGTGTACTAGGACTCTCCAGAGAAACAAACCAATAGGATGTGTGTATATACATATATATTTATTATAAAGAAATGACACATGTGATTATGCAAACTGGAAAGTCCTAAGATCTTCTAGAAGAGTCAGCAAGCTGGAAACCAAGGAGACCTGGTTTAGTTCCAATCTGCATCTTAAGGCTTAAGAACCAAGAAAGCTGGGCAGCCTGGGTGGCTCATCGGTTTACCACCGCCTTCTGTCCAGGGTGTGATCCTGGAGACCCAGGATCGAGTCCCATGTGGGGCTCCCTGCTTGGAGCCTGCTTCTCCCTCTGCTTGTCTCTGTGACTCTCTCTCTCTCTCTCTCTCTCTCTCTCTCTCTGTCTCTATGAATAAATAAATAAAATCTTAAAAAAAAAAAGAACCAAGAAAGCCAAATGTATAGTCTCAGTCCAAAAGCTGGCAGGCTTGAGTCCCAGAAAGAGTTATGTTTTAGTTTGAGTTTGAAGGCAAGATAAAGCTAATATCCCAGCTCAAAGGCAGTCAGGCAAGAGTTCCCTCTCATAGGAGAGGATCAGCCTTTTGTTCTAGTCAGACTTTCTTTTTTTAATAATAAATTTATTTTTTATTGATGTTCAATTTGCCAACATACAGAATAACACCCAGTGCTCATCCCGTCAAGTGCCCCCTTCAGTGCCCGTCACCCATTCACCCCCACCCCCTGCCCTCCTCCCCTTCCACCACCCCTAGTTTGTTTCCCACAGTTAGGAGTCTTTATGTTTTGTCTCCCTTTCTGATATTTCCTACCAGACTTTCAACTCACTGGTTAAGGTCCATCCATATTAGGGAGGATGATCTGCTTACTCACTCTCAGTATTAAAATGTTGATTTTATAGGTAATACAATGCCACTAAATTCATATCTATCAATAATTACTCTGAATGTAAATGGTCTAAATGTTCCAATAAAAAGACATAGGGTATCAGAATGGATTAAAAAAAAAAAACAAGACTCATCGATATTCTGCTTATAAGAGACTCATTTTATTTTTTTATTTTTTTATTTTTTATTTATTTATGATAGTCACATACAGAGAGAGAGAGAGAGAGAGAGGCAGAGACACAGGCAGAGGGAGAAGCAGGCTCCATGCACCGGGAGCCCGATGCGGGATTCGATCCCGGGTCTCCAGGATCGCGCCCTGGGCCAAAGGCAGGCGCCAAACTGCTGCGCCACCCAGGGATCCCAAGAGACTCATTTTAGACCCAAGGACACCTCCGTACTGAAAGTGAGGGTTTGGAAAACCATTTATCATGCTAATGGATATTATAAGAAAGCTGGAATAGTCAGCCATACTTATATTAGACAGACTAGACTGGATTTTAAACCAAAGAATGTTATAAGAAATGAAGAAGGGCACTATATCATAATAAAGGGGTCTATCCAATAAGAAGATTTAATAATTGTAAATATTTATGCCCCCAACTTTGAAGCATCCAAATGTAAAAATCAATTAATAACAAGCTTAGGGACACCTAGATGGCTCAATGGTTGAGTATCTGCTTTTAGCTCAGGGTGTGATCCCAGAGTCCTAGGATGGAGTCCCACATTGGGTTTTCCACAGGGAGCCTGCTTCTCCATCTGCCTACATCTCTGCCTCTCTATTTCATTGTAAATCAATCAATCAATCTTTAAAAAATTAGCAAATTTAAAGAAACTCATTGATAATAATACACTACTAGTAATATAATACTAGTAGAGGACTTCAGCATCCCACTTTAACATCAATGGACAGATCATCTAAGGAGAAGATCAACAAAGAAACAATGGTTTTGCATGACACACTGGACCAGATGGGCTTAACAGATATATTCAGGGCATTTCATCCTAACGCAGCAGAATACACATTCCTTTCAAGTTCACGTGGAACATTCTCCAGAATAGATCACATACTGGGTCACAAATCAGTCCTCAACCAGTACAAAAATATTGAGATCATGCTATGCATATTTTCAGACCACAATGCTATAAAATTTGAAGTTAAATACAAGAAAAAAAATTAAAGGTCACAAATATATGGAGTTAAAGAATATCCTAATGAAGAATGAATGGGTTAACTAGAAAATTAAAGACAAAATTAAAAATAAATGGAACCAAATGAAAATGAAAACACAATAGTCCAAAACCTTTGGGATGCAGCAAAGGTGGTCCTAAGAGGGAAGTAGATAGCAATACAGGCCTTCTCCAGGAAGTAAGAAAAGTCTCAAATACACAACCTAACCTTACACCTAAAGGAGCTGGAAAAAGAGCAGCAAATGAAGCCTAAAACCAGCAGAAGTAGGGAAGTAATAAAGACTAGAGCAGAAGTATGTGATACGTAAGTAAAAAGAAAAAAAGAAAAAAAAAAACCAGCACAGATGAATGAAACTAAGTGCTAGCTCTTTGAAAGAATTAACAAAATTGATAAACCTCTAGCTAGACTTATCAAAAAGAAAAAAGAAAGGACGCCCCCAAAATAAAATCACAAATGAAAGAAGAGAGATCACAACTAACACTGAAGAAATACAAAAAATTATAAGAATATTATGAGCAATTATATGCCAACAAATTGAGTAATCTGGAAGAAAAGGATAAATTCCTAGGAACATATAAACTTCTAAAACTGAAACAGGAAGAAGTAGAAAACTTGAGCAGAACCATAACCAGCAAATAAATTGAATCAGTAATAAAAAATTTCCCAAAAAACAAGAGTCCAAGGCCAGATGGCTTCCCAGGGGGAATTCTACCAAACATTTAAAGAAGAATCAATACTTATTCTTCTGAAACTGTGCCAAAAAATAGAAAGGGAAGGAAAACTTCCAAAGTCATTTATGAGGCCAGCATTATATTAACTTCAAAACCAGACAAAGACTCCACTGAAAAAGAGAATAGACCAATATCCTTGATGAATATGGATGCAGAAATTCTCAACAAGATACTGGCAAATTAAATCCAATCATACATTAAAAAAATTATTCATCACAGTCAAGTGGGATTTATTACTGGGCTGCAGGTGTGGTTCAATACCCACAAATCAATTGACATGATACACCACATTCATAAAAGAAAGGACAAGAACCATATATGATCCTCTCAATAGATACAGAAAAAGTGTTCGACAAAATACAGCTTCCTTTCTTGGTAAAAGTCCTCAAGAAAGTAGGGGTAGAAGGGACACACCTCAACATCCTAAAGTCCATTTACAAAAGATCCACAGCTAATACATCCTCAACAGGGAAAAGTCTGAAAGCTTTTCCTCTAAAGTCAGGACCACGACAGGGATGTCCATTCTCTCTATTACTATTTAATATAGTACTGGAAGTTTTTGTCTCAGTGATCAGACAACAAAAAGAAATAAAAGGTATTCAAATTGACATCCAGGGATCCCTGGGTGGCGCAGCTGTTTGGCTCCTGCCTTTGGCCCAGGGCGCGATCCTGGAGACCGGGGATCGAATCCCACATCGGGCTCCCGGTGCATGGAGCCTGCTTCTTCCTCTGCCTGTGTCTCTGCCTCTCTCTCTCTCTCTCATAAATAAATAAAAATTAAAAAAAAATAAAAAAAAATTGACATCCAAAAGGAGTCAAAGGAAGAAGTCACTTTCACTATTTGCAGATGACTTGATACTATGTATAGAAAACCTAAAAGACTCTACCAAAAAATTCCTAGAACTGACACGTGAATTCAGCCAAGTCACAGGATACAATATCAATGTGCAGGGGGCACCTGGATGGCTCAGTAGTTGAGTGTCTGTCTGACTTCAGCTCAGGGCATAATCCCAAGACCCTGGGATCGAGTCCCACCTTGGGCTCCTTGCAGAGAGCTTGCTTCTCCTTCTATGTCTCTGCCTCTCTCTGTGTGTCTCTCATGAGTAAGTAAATTAAAAAATCATTAAAAAATCAATGTGCAGAAATCTGTTGCATTTATTTACATCAGTAATGAAGCAGCAGAAAGAGAAATTAAGGAACTTATCCCATTTACAATTGCACCAAAAACCATAAGATACCTAGGAATAAGCCTAACCAAAGAGGTATAAGATCTGTATTCTGAAAACTATAGAACATTTGTGAAAGAAATGAAAACATAAAAATATGGAAAAGCATTCCATGCTCATGGATTGGAAGAACAAATGTTGTTAAAATGTCTGTACTACCCAAACCAACCTACACAGTCAATGCAATCCCTATCAAATAACATTTTTCAAGGAGCTATAACAAACAATTCTAAAATTTGTATGGAAGCAGAAAATACCCCCAAACAGCCAAAGTAATGTTGAAAAAGAAAAGCAAAGTGGGAGGCATCACAATTCCAGACTTCAAGCTATAATCATCAAGACAGTATGGTACTGGCACAAAAACAGACACATAGATCATTGGAACAGAATAGAGAATCCAGAAATGGACCTTCAACTCTATGGTCAACTAATCTTCAATAAAACAGGAAAGAGGGATCCCTGGGTGGCGCAGCGGTTTGGCGCCTGCCTTTGGCCCAGGGCGCGATCCTGGAGACCCGGGATCGAATCCCACGTCGGGCTCCTGGTGCAGGGAGCCTGCTTCTCCCTCTGCCTATGTCTCTGCCTCTCTCTCTTTCTCTCTGTGTGACTATCATAAATAAATTAAAAAAAAAAAAAACAGGAAAGAATATCCAATGGAAAAAAGATGGTCTCTTTAACAAAAGGTATTGGGAAAACAACAGTGAGATGCAGAGGAATGAAACTGGAACACTTTCTTACACCATAAATGAAAATAAATTCAAAATGGATGAAAGACCTAAATGTGAGACAGGAAACCACCAAATCCTGAAGAAGAACACAGGCAGCAAACTCTTTGACCTCACTTAGAGCACCTTTTACTAGACACGTCTACAGAGGCAAGGGAAACAAAAACAAAAATGAATTATTGGGATTTCAAGAAAAAAGTGCACAGCAAAGGAAACAGTCCATAAAACTAAAAGGCAACCTAAAGAATGGAAGAAGATATTTGCAAATGACATATCAGATAAAGGACTAGTATTCAAACTCTATAAGGAACTTATCAAACTCAACATCCAAAAAATAAATACTCCAGTTAAGAAATGGGCAGAAGGCATGACCAGGTATTTGTCCAAAGAAGACATATAAATGGCTAACAGACACCTAAAAAATGCTCAACATCACTTATCATCAGGGAAATACAAATCAAAATCACAATGAGATACCATCTCACACCTGTCAGAAAGGCTGAAATTAACACAGGAGACCACAGATATCAGTGAAGATGCCTTTTACACTGTTGGTGAGAACAAACTGGTGCAACCACCCTGGAAAATGGTATGGAGTTTCCCATACTGTTAAAGTTTTTTTTTTTTTTTTTTTTTGTTAAAGTTAAAAATAGAGCTACCCTACAGTCCAGCAATTGCACTACTAGGTATTTACCCAAAGGAAAACAAAAATGCTGATTCATAAGGGCATAATGACCCTGATATTTGTATCCAGCATATCAATAATAACCAATGAAAAGAGCCCAAATGTCTATTGACTGATGAATGGATAAAGAAGTAGTATATACATAAAATGGAATATTACTCAACCATCAAAAGGAGTGAAATCTTGCCATTTGCAATGACATAGATGGAACTAGAGTATATTATGCTAAATGAAATAAATCAGAGAAGGACAAATACCATAGGATTTCACTCATATATGATACATAGACATGTCCTAAATGAATTGCTGTATCTTAGAATTGTAAACATTTTTCATTATTGGAAAGTATAATTTAACCTTCTGCATACCTATTAATCATTTGATCTTAGCCTAAAGGCAGAGACATGATTGCATACCTATTAATAAACCAAAATGATCATAACAGACTTTTAATGGTGTCTGTATATTTTTGGTGCAATGGTCTTGTAAAGGTTTTTATTGAAAACCACCGTTAGCCAGTCTTTTTTACAATAATGTTATTTTTTTTTTAATTTTTATTTATTTATGATAGTCACAGAGAGAGAGAGAGAGAGGCAGAGACACAGGCAGAGGGAGAAGCAGGCTCCATGCACCGGGAGCCTGACGTGGGATTCGATCCTGGGTCTCCAGGATCGCGCCCTGGGCCAAAGGCAGGCGCTAAACCGCTGCGCCACCCAGGGATCCCTACAATAATGTTATTAAGAAAAGAATAGAAAATGTTAATCTCATCCAGAAGCACCCTCACAGACATATTCAGAATAATTTTGACCAAATATTTGGGCACCCCATGGCCCTGCCGAGTTAACACATAAATTAGCCATCACAATATGGTATATTAAGTGTGTCTGTCATGTTAAGTAATAGCAAGGAGGATGATGTGTCTGGAATGGAGTGAATTTAGGGGAGAGAGGGAAGAAATGAAAGCCAGAGATGTAATGGGGCGGGGGGAGGCACAGATATACCCTAGCTTGGTAGGCCATTTAGCTGTTACTTGGTGTGGGAACAAATAAGAGGGATTTGAACAGAGAAGTTTTTTTTTTTTTTTTTAATTTTTTAATTTATTTATTTATGATAGGCACACAGTGAGAGAGAGAGAGGCAGAGACACAGGCAGAGGGAGAAGCAGGCTCCATGCACCGGGAGCCCGATGTGGGATCCGATCCCGGGTCTCCAGGATCGCGCCCTGGGCCAAAGGCAGGCGCCAAACCGCTGCGCCACCCAGGGATCCCAAGTTTTTTGTTTTTAAGTAAGTTCTATGCCCAATGTGAGGGCAAACTCATGACCCTGAGATTAAGAGTCGCACCTGAGCAGAGAAGTCTTGATCTGATTTAAATATTGAGTTCTGGCTGCAGTATTGAGTACTGACTGAAGAAAGCAATGGCAAGATCAGAGAGGTCGGTTAGGATGCCTGTAGTGGGTTGAATGGGGTCCCCTTCCCCCAGTATATCCAGATCCTAATCTCCAGATGTGAATGTTACCTTATTTGGAAAAAGGGTCTTTGTAGATATAATTGGGCAAAGTAGCCTGAGATGAGGAGATCATCCTGTATTATCCAGGTGGCCCTAAAATCAAATGACAAGTGTCCTTACAAGAGAAAGACAGAGAGGGATTTGAGACTGACAAGAGAGGACAGTAGAGGAGGCAGAGAGGGAGTAACATGGCCACAGATGAAGGAATATTGACAGCCTTCAGGAGCTGGAAGAGGCAAGCAAGGACTGTCCTCTAGAACTTCCAGAAAGGAGAGGCCCTACCCGTACAAAGAATAAATTTCTTTGTTTTAAGCCATTCACCATGTGTACTATGTAATTCAATACAGTAGCTACAGCAAAGGACTACAGGCCCTTGTGATAATGCTGGTGCAAGCGATCTCTTCCTGAGCTCTTTTCCATGAACTCTGGATCCTGACTGCCTAATGGTGGTCACCTGAATTAGCCAACAAGCCACTCAATCTCGACTTCAAGTAGAAAACTGTTATGCCTTCTTTTCTCAGATTCTGCCAAATGTCCAGAATTCCCTATTGCAGTTGATGCTATGGCATTCTTCTTAGAGTTTGACTAGTTTTATGCACTATTCATTCCAAAGCAAAGGTAAGCACTGTCTTTCTTTTTTTTCCCCCCCAGTGGACCTTTCCCATCAATTTATAATAACATTTATTATGTTTTATTGCATTATTGTCTCTTTCACTACACACTCTGGAGGACACGGACTGTGTGTTGCTTATTTATCTTGTGGTCTTAGCACCTGGCATATTGCCTGTTTACAGTATAGGCTTAATATAATTTGATGATTTACAAAATAAATGACCCATCTTCCTAGTCACACAAGTCAGGGGGCTTGGACATGCTCAGTTCTAAATGCTCCATTAACCCCTATATTTAATTGGCTACTTAGTTCAATTCACTTTACTTTCCAAATATCTTTTGTATCAGCTTTCCACCCTCCATCTTCACTGTCATCGACTTGATTTTCATAATTGTACCATTTTAAAGGCTCTTGCTTCCTCCAGTTCTATCCTTCTATGGTCTATTCACCACATGGCCACAAGGATGAGGTTTTAAACATGTACATTTGATCATATCATTTCCTGTTAAAATGACTCTGATGACTCTTTCAAAGACCTTATCTGACATACAAGATTTTTCATGATTAGGCCATTTTCCTGTATGTCCTTATAATACATCTGTGCTGAGCTACTTGTTTTCATTCATGTAAATCTATATATCTGTATCTTGATCACAGAGCACTGGTGATAGGCTCTTGGGGCAGGGAGATTTATAAGACATGATTCCTATCCTTATTGAATTCCTGGTTGCATATCAGAGAAGTAATTTTAAATATTACAACCATTCCAGTAAAATTGATTACAACAGTGATATAAACATTTGAAACCCTCACTGGGGGATGGAAGTGTCAGACACAGACTCCTGGGTAGGAGCTATCTGAAAGGATGAAGGGGAATTGGTCAGGTAAAGAAGGAAATATAAGGTTTGAATTTTTTTTCCAGTTAGAGGGAACTATATATGCAAAGAGAGAAAGTGCCTTGTTTGTTAGGAAAAATGGTTGTGTGAACCTGTGTGTATGAGTTGGTAGTGATAAGACTGCAATTACTAGGAGGGGCTAGATCAGGAACTATGTTGCATACCAGGTTAAGGGGTTTTCATGTTATGTTCAAGGCAGTGAAGGTTTATTGAAAGGTGTAAGTGTGTAAGTAGCATGATCATATTTGTGTTTTAGGGAAATAATTCAGGAAGGGATCTAATGAATGGATTGGGTAGACCAATGGAAGACCTTGACAACAATCCACCTGATAAATTATGAGAACCTGAATTAAGTCAGTAGCAGGGAGCCAGAGTAGAAGCTATAAATTTGAAAGGTAGAAATAGTAGTAATTGATGCCTGACCATGTGGGTCAGGGAGAAAAATGAGTCAAAGATGATTCTTAGGTTTCTAGTTTGGTAGAAGAGAAAAACACAGGGAATATATGAAGAGGATATTGTAAAGAAGATGATCACACTGAACTAAGATGCTCTTTGGACATCCAACTGGAGATAGGAATGCACAATTAGATATAGTGATTTGGAGCCCAGAGCATTCATTTTAGTTTCAGGTATATATATTTTGGAATTACTGGCATATAGGTATGAACTGATGTCCTGGAGATGATATAATATCTGTTTAGGAAAAGTACTCATGTGAGAGGAAGAGCTAAGAAGAGAGGTTTGTTTGAAAGTCTGAGAACCTCATTACTTAAGAAGTGATTGAAGGAGGATAAAGTAGAGGGACAAAAGGGAGAAAAACCATGAAAGAGTCTTAAAAGCCAATTGAGGAGCCACTGAGGGGAGCCAACTGAGGGAAGCCAACTGAGGAGGACAGAATGACACAGGGAGATGCCCTCCAGTGTCAGGTGTGGCAGGGAAGTCCAGTAACATAGAATTTTAAAAATTTTTCTTTCAATCTGGCAACAAGAATGTCTTTCATGATGTTCTTGCAAAAATAAATATAAAATGCAAGATATAATTATTGTTGTTATTTTTTAAAGATTTATTTATTTATTAGAGAGAGAGAGTGAGAGAGAGCAAGAGAGCCTGTGAGTGAGAGACAGAGAGAGGGAGAGAGAATCTCCAGCTGACTCCATGCTGAGCCCATGGACTGAATTGGGGCTCGATCTCACGACCCTGAGATCATTGCCTGAGCTGAACCCAAGAGTTGGATGCTTAACTGACTGAGCCACCCAGGCCTCCATAAAATGTACGATATTACTAATAACAACCAACAAGTAATGATAGTAAGGCTGAGGATTAAACATCTTCTAAATTGAATAAGATAGCTTAAAAGATTTTGTCTCCCACTTGGTCTTATGGTGTCCACTTAGACATAGCTTCTTTCATAAAATGTTCTCTGAACATTTTAGTTAAGATGTGGTCAATTCTATGGGCATCTGTAGCATCTTTTGCTTTCCCTTAATTGTCCTTAAAATACTGAGTTGTAAATACCTGTTCAACTTATATTGCTTATATTTCAACTAGGTTTTAAGCTGCATATGGACAAAGTCTAGGTTTATCTTTTTTGGCACTGGGTTTTCAAATTTTATCACAGTAGTTGCATAGAGTAAGGGCTCAATATATATTTGTTGACTGAATATATGAGTTTCACTTTTGATTCTGAAGTTTGGATTTATAGATTAGAAATTATTTAAAAACAACTTAAACATAACTATTTATAGAATTTCTAAAAACAGGACATATTTTTCTATATATTAAGACAAGCATAGACAGTTGAATGATATGGTAAAGAATATAAATAAGAAATAAATAAAAAGCAACATTAAAGGATAGAATTAATAACAATATTTATAAATGGGTTAAACACCTCTGTTAAAAGAACAACAAGTTCATGTAGGATTTTTAAAAAGATTCATTTATTTTTAAGGAGAGAGAGAGAGAGAGAGAAAAGGAATGAGTCGGGGAGAGGCAGAGGGAGAGAATCCCAAGCAGACTCCCTGCTGAGCACAGATCCCAACTCTGGGTTTGATCCCACAACCCATGAGATCATGACCTGAGCTGAAAGCACCAGTTGGGTGCTTAGCCAGCTTAATCACCTGGGAGCCCCTCATGTAGGATTTTTAAAAGTCATCAAGATAATGTTGAAAAAAGATACCTTCAAGAAGAATCACCTAAAATATTAAAAGTTAAAGAATAAGCAAAGGTCAATGCAAACCAAAAGAACGCTGGCATCCAAAGCAAAAGCATTACCAATTTATATTGATAAACGGTAATATTCACATTTGCCATCCCTTTTTCACCTATCTCTGTTTATGTAGATGTGTATATTTATTTAATGAGTTATTGCTGTTGTGTGTGTCTTTTTTTTTTTTTTTTTGAGGGGGAGGGTTAGAGGGAGAGGAAGAGAGAGAATCTTAAGCAGGCTCCACACCCAGTACAGAGCCCTATGTAGGGCTGGATCTCACAACCCTGAAATCATGACCTAAAATCAAGAGTTGGGTACTTAACTGACTGAGCTACACAGGAGTCCCTGCTGTTTTATTTTGAAGCATATTCTAGATATCTTATTTTTTCACTAATAACCACTTAAATAACATAGATATTAGAAAATTTTGTATTCTATAAAAAGAGACCATATTCATAAAACATTAAAGCATGATCACATATTAGAACACATAAGCTCCAAATGTTATTTAAAAAACAGAAGTTTATGGTACACAACCTCTGAACGTAAGTAGGAAAAAAGGAAATATAAACACTATAAGTTTGACTTAAAGATTCAATTACTTGGAGGGGCCCCTGGGTGGGTTCAGTTGGTTAAATGTCCAGCTCTTGATTTAGGCTCAAGTCATGATCTTAGGATAGTGAGATGGAGCCCTGTATCAGGCTCCATGCTCAATGGGAAGTCGGCTTGGGATTCTTTTCCTGTCACTCTCCTGCTCATGTTCTCTCTCTTAAGTAAATAAGTACATTTAAAAAAAAAAAAGATTCAATTACTTGGAAATTAAAAAAAAAATATTCTGAGTAGCTTCCAGGTCTAGAGTAAAACAAAATTGCAATTATAAGATAATGAAAATAGCATGACAGCCAGAATCATAAGACTGCACTTGAGGCTTTTAAATGTGTTATTTATTAAAGAAGAAAAATAAGATTAAACAGGCTGAGTTAATATAAGAAGTTAAAAGAGGGTAGTATAAGGAGTATAAGAATATCAGTAGGATAGAACAAAAAAGATTAAAGCAGAAAATTATTAATTTAAAAACAAATTTCCAGGGTATATATTTAGAACACAGTCCATTGAAAGGGTCAATTATTAGGCAAATCTGAAGCAAAACAAAGAAAACAATCAGATCAATAGGAGAAAGAGAGAGAGAGAGAGACATTATAAATGAAAATGGTAATAACCACTAATAAATTAAAATTTCATTATTATAGAGATGATTTTTCTCAAATCATTTATAAATGTGATGCATTTCAGTTAAAGTTGAAAAACTTTTTTCAGATTTGACAAAATGATGCTATAGTCATCTGTAAAAGTAATGTTTTCTAAAATTAAAAACCAAGTAAAGTAGACATTGTTTGGTTAAATATAATGATATGTAAAAATTATTTTAAAAAGTGGGAAAATGGTCAACAGAAAATTGAGGACAGTGGTTGCCTCCAGGTGTGTGTGTGGAAAAGAGAAGCAGGAGAATAGAATGGAGAAGATATGGGAAAATGTCAGTTAATGTTAATGTTCCTGATCTTGGCTTTAATGACAGATTTTTAAAAATTTCTTAAATTATTTTATTTTTTTTTATTAGTAGGCTCTATGTCCAATGTGAGGCTCAAACTCATAATCTCTAGGTCAAGAGTCGTGTGCTCTACAGACTGAGCCAGCTAGGTCTTCCATGGATGATGGATTAATGGGTATCTATTTCAACAATCAATGAATAAATGTTAACTAAATAAAAAAAAAACAAAATAGGTCTATTCCAATAACTAAGATTGACCAAGAATTATGATTAATCCTATTTCATGCACCTAAAACTTACTCATTTAATGAGGAAATAGCTAAAGAAAACTTTAAATAGAATAATTGTGTGTGTGGTGGGAGAATAATTGTGTGTGTGGTAGGAGACCATTATGAACTAGGATTTTTAAAAAAATACTTTATTTATTCATGAGGGACGCAGGGAGAGAGGCAGAGACACGCACGGGCAGAGGGACAAACAGGCTCCGCACAGGGGGTCCATCCCAGGACCCTGGGATCACAACCTGAGCTGAAGGCAGATGCTCAACCACTGAGCCATCCAGGTGCCCCTAAGGAATAGGATTTAAACTTGGCATTAAAATATATTGTAAAAGTACAGTAATAAATTTAGTTTACTTTTAGTCTAGGGATACACAATCTAAAGAAACACAATTTGTTTTTTTTTTTAAGAAACACAATTTGAAGTCCAAAAATAAATGCGTGTATATTTGTGTATATTAGTTATGATAAATGATGTATTGAAGAGAATTTAGCATAGTGATCCTGGCCCATCTAGTTTTCAAATCATATTTGTATTATCTTCATTAAGTTGATACTTCAAATCAAATGTAAGGAATAATAACCATTTACAAATTATCTTGAGATGATCACTAAAAAATTAGGAAAAGATTAAATTCCATTCCTTGCTTCCCTAATAACTAAAATAAATTCCAGTTGGATTAACCTTAAATATAAAAGAGAAACATGGAGATTTCAAAAAACAATATGGGCAGATATTTATATAATCAAGAAGAATGTGAAAGCCTTTCTAGGTTTAATGTCACAGAAGTAAACAAAAAGGCTTTTGAGTTTTGCTTCTTCTGTTAAACAGTATCTCAGAGCATGCCGTCCCTCCCTTAGGATTTTGTGAATAGTTGCCTTCAGGAAGTCTTGCCCAGCCTGATTTCTATGACCTCTTTTAATAGATCTGCTTCATTGTTGTGGATATATGAATAATATTTTATTTTTCTTTGACATTCAATCATTTATAAAGGGTAGTTATGAGTGAGCTATAGTTTGCAACAGATGTACCTGAAACAACATACACTCTTCTTCTTTCTTCTTAAAATTTTTTATTTTTTAAAGATTTTCTTTATTTAAGAGAGAGCATGAGAGAGGGAGCAAGTAAAAGTGTGGGGGAAGGGCAGAGGGAGAAGGAGGTGCAGACTCCCTGCTGATTAGGGAGGCTGACTTTGGGCTCCATCCCAGGATTCTGGGATCATGACCTGAGCCAAAGCCAGCTGCTTTAGCCGATTGAGTCACCTAGGCACCCTACAACACACACTCTTTTGCATGGCATATTGAAGTTCTTTCTTCATTTTAGAAATATTTTTCTGTATTATATCTTTGAATATTTTTATAGAAGATATTTTGCTGGATTTAGGAGGATGGGGAATATCACCCATTTCTTTCTCAAATTTGAAATCAAGCAAGCAAACCTAGGAGACAGGTTAATGGAACTTAATATTATTAGTGAATCACTGGAAAATATGACTTGAGAGCTGAGGTCAAATGGATTTATGATATTCCTCCTGAATCAGACAGATGTACTCACCTTGTCTTGTGCCCCTCAGACAGCCTCTACCTCTCCACAAATAGGCAGACCAGAAGTGAGGGCCAAAGGGTACCCATCCACCCATTTTCACTCTTATTCTCAATTCACCTGTCAGATAAATCACCCTGTCCCTGGGGAAAAAGGAATGAAAGGACAGAGGAAAGATGAAATTGTTGTTCCACATTTTTTCTTCCTAGAGATTGAGTAGAGCTTCCCTCCTCTTAGTAGGAAGATGAGGCAAGGAGCATAGGGGATTGACACAGGCTTTGTCCTTGGCCAAACTTCAGCCAGGCTCCTAAACCTTCTCCTAGACCCATCTTTGCCCCTCCTTTTAAAATCCAGTTTTAGAACAACAATGCTGAATTAGTTTAACCAGAATTCCTATCCTCAATATATGAACACCTTCAATGTCTGAACTGGATCCCCTTGCCTCTCCCCCTGGGAGTGTCTGATCACCCTAGCCTGTCTTCAGCAAAGAATCCTGTCAGGTCATTTTAGCCAGAATCTTTCCTCACTCCTGATATTTCCTCTTAATAATTTTCTATCCACCGACTCCCATCCTGCTCCTTGGGTATGAATTCCCACTGGTAGTGCTGTATTCGAATCTCTCTCCCTCACTGTAAAATCTCATTGTAGTGGTCCCGATGCTTGTCATGATGGCCCTGAATAAAGTCTGCTTTACTATCTTTAATGAGGGTCACTGAGTTTTTTTTTTTTTTTCCAATAAAAGTGTTACTTCAAAAAACAAAACAAAACAAAACAAAACAAAACAAAACAAAACAAAACAAAAGTTTTACTTCAGCATTAGTGGGCGGGGGTGGGGGGTGGGTTCTGCTTCGGACACCAATTACACCACACTATGTTTACCTAGATTTCATCATTTTTAGTTTCTCTTCTGATTGCTTTAGTATCTTTTTCATCTGTCTTCAGCATGACTGTCTCCATCCTTCCTTCATGTCAGTTATTCTGTTTGTATCCATGTGTAATAGTTTCCCGTTTCAAAATCTATCCATCAGGTCTTTGATAATAGTATTTAGTCCTCAAATAGTCTCATTTAACCTGAAATATTCCCATGTTCTTCTTCTTCTTCTTTTTTTTTTAAGATTTTATTTATTTATTCATGAGAGACACACAGAGAGAGGCAGAGACATAGGCAGAGGGAGAGGCAGGCTTTTCTCAGGGAGCCTGATGCAGTCCTCGATTCCCGGATCCCGGAATCCCTCTTTGAGCTGAAGGCAGATGCTCAACCACTGAGCCACCCAGGCATCCCTCATGTTCTTCTTTTTAAAAAAATCTATCTTTGAGCAATTTTTAAAAAAATGTTCTAAATAATTTAAAGCACTTGTGGGGATTTTTTTCCCCCTTAGGTTAGATATATTTTTTCCTGTCTTCTATATGCCATTTTTTCCCCTGTCTTGCCCTTAGTCCTTTCTCCCTTGCCTCCCTCCCTTCCTTTCTTTCTTTCATCCTTCCTCTGTGTAGTTTGCAGACTTCTTCTGTGTAGCTTGTAGAATGCCATGCCATTCCTTTTTCTGGCTTATGCATGGTTACATGGCTCTGCCACGACATTTTATTTAATCTGGTAGAGTATGGGAGGATTCTTACCTCTCTCTCCACTTCACCTTTGACATATGTACTTCCTCCACTGCTTCATAGTTTGAGTACTGGGTTTTTGGTGATCCTTCTTCTTTCTGTGGTACCAAAACACAATGGTGGCCAAGAGGAGCCCTCAGTTAAACTCTAGCCATTATCGGAACACCTGAGTTCTGGTATCATGTCCAAAATTGTGTAAGCCAGTAGAGCCCTCCAGGATCCACTCTACCAGGCTGAGGGTTGTTTCCCTTTCCTGGGGGAGAATATCTTTTTATTTCAGGTGAGACCCTCAATTTGATATATGTAGCTCTGGATCTTGTTTTCTGACATTTTTCCACAAATTTCTCTCTAGAAATCATTTGTAGTATTCTTGCCTTAGAAGAAGGGAAAGATGATATCTCCACCTCTTTGCATTAGTTCCTTTTAAATGTTGGTATGACTGAGAGAATGTCCCTCTTACCTCTCTCTCTCCCCTAAATATGTCTATGCCCTAATCCCTGGACCCTACGACTATGTTATGTTACATGGCAAAGACGTCTTAGCAGATGACCATAAAATAGGGGGATTATCCAGGATTGTCCAAAATAGACCAATATAAATACATAAGCATTTAAAAGCAGAGAACTTTCTCTAACTGGAGGCAGAAGAGAAGTGGCAAAAAAAGAAGTCCAAGAGATTCAAACTATGAGGAGGACTCAACATGAATTTGCTGGCTGGTTTGAAGATGGAAGGGCAACATGATGAGGAATTCTGGTGGTCTCATGTAGCTGAGAGAGGCTCTCAGTTGACAGCCAGCATGGAAACAGGGACCTTGCCTCTGCAGCCTGAATAACTAAATTTTGTCAATAGCCTGAAAGAGCTTGGAAACAGACTCCCTTGTCAGAGCCTCCAGATAAGGGTCCAGCTTGCCAACAAGTTGATCTTAGTCTGTGAAACTCAGGCCAGAAGACCCAGCTGAGCTCACCAGACCTGACCTAGAGGACTGTGAGTTATAGATTTGTGTTGTTTTAAGCTACTAAATTTGTGCTAATTTGTTATGGCAGCTACAGAAAATGAACACAGGGAGGATATTTAGTAAGAAATGTCATGAATTTGATGACTGACTAGTCTGTGATCAGCATGGGAGGGGTAAAAGTAGGACTCACCATGCTGTACTACTTGATTTTGCTTTAGTTTCTTCTTCTTGGACACCTTTTCTTTGGAAGTTGATATATAGACTCTGCTGCTCCCCTCTTTTTGAGTACTACTGGTGAATTTTTGTTAATATTGATGTAAGTGAGCTTTGATTTATGTGATATTGCAAGAGAGAGAAGCAATATAGTTTTATTTGGCTCTCTTGCTCATCAAATTGTTAGAAATGAGAGTGAAGGAGCATTCCATGAGTCTAGAATCAAAATACATTGGTAAAATAAGGGCTATTTGAAAATAAAATGAATTATATATATGTATATGTGTATGATAGTTACTTTTATGTATCAACTTGACTGGATCATCAGATGCCCAGGTAAATATCTTAAAAATTATTTCTGGGTGTATCTCTGAAGGTGTTTCCAGAAAAGATTAGCATTTCAATTCATAGATTGAGTAAAGCAGATTGTTCTCTCCAAGTTGGGTGAGTATCATCCAATCTGTTGAGGGCCTCAGTAGAAAAAAAAGGTAGGGTAAGGAGTAATTCACTATCTGCTTGACTGATGACCTGAGACATTGGTCTTCTTCTGCCCTTGGACTAGACTTACACCATCAGTTCTCCTGGTTCTCAGGCCTTTGGACTTGGAATGGAACTATACCACTGACTTTCTGAGGTCTCCAACCTGCAGATGACAGATTGTGGTACTTCTCACAAAAACCAATTCCTTATGACTATCTATCTATCTGTCTGTCTATCTATCTATCTATCTATCTATCTATCTATCTATCTATCTGTCTATCATCTATCTATCATCTATCTATCTATCTATCATCTATCTATCATCTTCAATTGGTTCTGTTTCTTTGGAGAATCCTGACCGATACATTGTATGTATATACTTATATGTACACAAACATATGACATCATATAATTTTAGGTTACTCATATATTAAAGTATAAAAGGCAGTATAACTTTAACTTTGAAGAGAACATCAGTAGTATATTGACCTGTTGGTGACAGAAATGAAAACACTCATCTTGCTGATAAGAAAGAAAATTGGAATACAAGAATAAATGTCTTAAAAAGACCTAAATTTTATTATTTGGTCTTTGAGTTTTTTTCATTTCATGAAAATGTGCTAGACACCCATCTCGTGTCAGGTGCAATGCCAAATGTTGAGAAGTCAGTGATGAGCAAGGTAGACATTATGCCGGCCTTTTTGGAGCATTTGTGGCAGCCCAGAAGAGCCTGTTTGGTCCCATGAAATCAGCAAGGGTGGATTTGTATTGATATGAAAATCAATTTCCTAGATTCTCTAGGCACTCTTCTAGATTCTTGAACTGAACCAGAGTTCCTGATTTAGCATACACTGGGAAATATCAGTCACTAAATAAATGTCATGAGAGTCTATGGGAATATGCAGTGGGGCACTATGTGCCACTCAGTAGACAAATCGATATTTCTTTTAGGAAACCTGTAAGGGAGATTATATATAATAAATGTGATATATATATATATATATATATATATATCACATTTTCTTTATCCATTCTGATAGACACTTGAGTTGTTTCCATATCTTGGCTATTGTAAATAATGTTGCAATGAACACGGGATGCAGATGCCTCTTTAAGGTAGTCACTGAATTTTCTTCAGATATATACTCAGAAATGGAATTGCTGATCACATAGTCATTGTTTTTAAGTTTTGGAAGAATCTTCATACTGTTTTCCATAGTGGCTGTACCAATTTACATTCCCACTAATAGTGCATAAGGGCTCCCTTTTCTTTACCTCCTCACCAGCATTGCTACCTCTTTCTTATCTTTTTTGATAGTAGTCATTCTAACAGGTGTGCAGAGATATCTCATTGTGGTTTTGATTTGCCTTGCCTTGATGATTAGTGATGTTGAGCAACTCTTCACATACTTGTTTAAGTCTGTCCATCCTTCCCTCCCTCCCTCCTTTCTTTCTTCCTTTTAAAGGTTTATTTATTTATTTTAAAGAGAAGGAGAGAAAGAGAGAACGTGAATGGGTGGAGGGGCAGAGGAAGAGGAAGAGAAAATCTCAAGAAGATTCCTTACTGAGCATGGAGCCTGACAATGGCTTCGTTTCCAGGCCCTGAGATCATGACCTGATCCAAAATCAAGAGCCAGTCATTTAACCAACTGAGCAAACCCAGATCCCCTCTCCATTTTTTTTTTTTAATGTGTAATCTTCATCAGACATGTTTTATCCACACTCAGTTGAATGGGAAAGCTCAGAGGAGATGATGTTAAAATGAGCCTCCAGATCACTTGTTATCATGATGTTGTGTGCCTGGTAAAGACTCTTGTGTTTAGTGGGCCCCAGAATGTGGTTGCTATCTGCACCATATTCCTTTATTCACTTATTTTTTTATTTTTTCAACAAACATTTATTGAACACCCTGTTTGTCCTTTTATTTGTCCTTAATTCTTGGGCACAGTTCCATGTTAGTTTTCTATTTCTGCCTAATGAAATGCCACACACTTAGTGGCTTAAAACAATACAAATTAATGATTTCATAGTTGTATAGGTCAGAAATCTGACTCTTATCTCACTGGGCTAAAATCAAGGAGTTGGTAGGGCTACATTTTTTCCTTGAAGTTTTAGGGGAGAATTTGTTTCTTTGCTTTGTCTAGCTTCTAGAGGCTCACATTCCTTGGCTTGGGGCCTCCTTTCCATCTTCAAAGCCAACAACATGACATCTTTCTGACTCCACTTCCCTTGTTACATCTCTTTCTCTGATTTCCTTCCTACTGTTTTTTCCATTTTTAAAGATCCATGTGATGACACAGGGTCTACCCAGATAATCCAGGAAATCTCCCTATTTTAAGGTTACCTGAACAACAATCTTAATTCCATCTGCAACCTAATTCCTTTTGTCATGTAATGTCACATATTCGAGGTCCTAGGGATTAGAACACGGACATCTTTGGGAGGCTATTATTCTGTTTTACCATATGATCCCTTGGAATCTTCTTCTTGTCTTTTTTTATTGGGTGATAATAAACTTTGATTTCTTGATTTTTTTTCCCTTTAGATATTTCTCTAGATGAGTTGATCTCTTGTCTGTGGCCCCCTTACCCCATCCTTCATCCTTCTGTATCTCATACACTCCCATACCTATCAACTGAGCTAACTCCCAGTCCTGACATTTTCTGGTCTATTTTCCCCATCATCTACTATTAACCACAGTCTTACATTCTAGGCACATCTTATGCTTTGGGTTTGGGCAAGTGGCCCTATTAACTTGTTCCTAATGCTGAGAATAGCATAGTACAATGTTGAGAGTTAATCGCAGTAAGTGATTCCAAAGAGGTTTCCTATGGTTTTTAGCTATGAGAAATGATAGATACTGCCCTTCTGCATGATGTTATACAATAATAGCTACTGTTCTTAAAATTTCAATGCTAGCTCATTCATTGCTTTATTTTCAGTTAGCTTTACCACAGTAGGAACCATGTTAGAGATGGATTATGAAGAAGGATTTATAGAGCCAGAGAGAATGTGAAACAGGGCATATTATCATTTTTTTTAAAGATTTTATTTATTTATTCATGAGAATACACAGAGAGGAGAGAGAGAGAGGCAGAGACACAGGCAGAGGGAGAAGCAGGCTCCATGCAGGGAGCCCAATGTGGGACTCAATCCCCAGTCTCCAGGATCACACACTGGGCTGTAGGCTGCGCTAAACCGCTGAGTCACCGGGGCTGCCCCCATATTATCATTTTAGATTTGTAAAGTGTGCAAAGTATCTTAGAATCAAGGAGATTATCTCTATTTGTACTTAGAGGACAGGTTAGTAGAGAAAAAAATTTAAAGAGAAAATGCCACCCAAATAAACTATTATTATTATTATTTACAGATTTTACTAATTTGAGAGACAGAGATAGCGAGTGGGGAGAGGGTCAGAGGAATGAGCAGACTCCCTGCTGAGCACGGAGCCTGATGTGGGAATCAACTCCAGGACCGTGAGATCATGACCTGAGCTGAAGTCAGACACTTAACTGACTGAGCCACCCAGGCATCCTCAAATAGACTATTAACAATGTGAAAACAGTGAAGAAGCTTGTAGCTTACATTTACAAACAACAAATTATGTGAAAATTTCACAACAAATCATAAAAACCTATTGAGTTCATGGCTGAAGAGGTTTTCAGTGGTATGAAAATATTTTGTTATACAATTTAGGTATTTTATTTAATTTTATTAGGAATATAAATTTACTATACATGGGAAAAATGGCCTAACAGGACACTGATGATACCCACTTTCTGAAATGGCAACCTGACTAGCTTGGTTATAGTCTATTTTAATTACAGTTAACACTCATTTTTGTTTATTTTTTTTCAGCAGGCAAAGCACTATTCATTCTTATAAATTAAGTCTTAAATCTTAAATTTGCTGTGGACAAGCATTAAACATACTTAGAAATATTTAAATTTTCTTTCTACAAGAAACTAGTTAGGGTTCTCTAAAATGTACAATAATATTTCATTGAAAAGTGATAAATGAGGAAAAATAATAATATGTACTTTCATGGTTTTTGAAAAATTTCCTTAAAAAAAAACATATCAGCATATCAACAGGAGTGAAGTACATACTGTAACAAGTACTAGATGAAAAAAGTAATTTTGGTTTTGTTTTTTTGATGACTTTCAGGCTGAATTATCTGTCTTTGCGACTAAAGCCAGGTTTCATAACCAGGAGAGGTGGAAGGATAGAAAATCTTTAATGGGCTTTCAGTTCATTTTGCCAATAAACAGAAGTTCAGAAAAGAGTTAAGTTAAACTTGAAAATGGAATGTTTCAACATGACCTCTCAGAAACCTACCCTCTTGCCCTTGTCTCTCCAGCAAATGAATTCTGTTTGGTGGTGGTGGTGTTGGGTGTTTGATAGTATGGAAGTTTGAAATCCTGAGGGTACTGCAGAATAGTTGGAGCAATCTGTGTTATTAATTTTGTTTTTTCTCCTAAAGATCAAAATTGAGCTATAGATTTATGAGCGGCTCTTAGGCACTTTGTTTTTGCTTGCCTGGCTCAGTTGAGTAGATGGAATTTCGACATGGTAATACAATACATTTTATTTTATTTTTAAAAAATATTTTATTCATTTATTCATGAGAGACACAGAGAGAGGCAGAGACACAGGCAGAGGCAGAAGCAGACTCCATGCGGGGAGCCTGTTGCGGGATTCGATCCAGGACCCCGGGGATCACACCCTGAGCTGAAGGCATACTATCAACCCCTGAGCCACCCAGGTGCTCCAGTACAATACATTTTAAAAGTATCTGAGTAAATAAGGCACTTTAGTAAATCTTAGTGCTCCTGAAGATCCAAATCAACTATTGTAAAGTAATCTGCTTGTAACATTGGCAATAAATTCAATTAATGAATATTTATTATTATTTATTTAATATTCTTGGACATATCTAATGTGCCTTTTTATACGTATAATATATATTAATATATATTTATATATATATATATATATTAGGAAGAGAAAGACTACTTGAAACACCACTTGAAACATGCTCAAATTTTCAGAGCTCTGGGTTGAACATGCTTCAAGTGGTCATTGATGTTATCAGAGTTATCAGAAATCTGGGAGCAGAGAACAACTAAGACATGATATGAAATATATATATAAAAAGAATGGAAAATATAGTCCTTTATTTTTTTCAGATATTGACAGAGTCTACTTGAAGAGCTGGTATTTAAAAAAAAAACTGGAGCAGTATGGAGAGGGGATTTTTTTTTTTTTAATCCATGTGCATGTGTTATGTTGCAGTAATGAGAAGCATCTAAATCACATTTCCTGTAATGTCCTGAGATCGAATGTTATATATTTGACTTTAAAAAAAGCACATGTTGAGAAAAAGAAACCAACACGTATTCTATGCTAAGGAATGAGAGGGTTGGGACTTTGAGACATGCTTCAGAGAACAATGTGGGTGGGGAGTTTTTAAAATGAATTATCCACTTGCAACGTATTCAGAAAATTTTGATCAAGACAGTCCTTTAATTTTAGTAACACATGGGATTTCACACTTTCTCTGAGCAATTCAAGTTTCCTTCTCAGAATCTTTTGACTGCTTAGCTTGAATTGTATCATGTTACAAACTGTAAATTTTACGAGCTCAATTGTAAAATGATTCTCAAAAATAAAATTGAAAAACCATTTTAGCAATAAGAGTTTTTGGTTTGATATTTGAAAATTCAGATTCAGTGTCCTATTCAATGAAAGAGAAAAGACTTCCCATGTCGATAAGATAGATAGAAGGGCACACATGCTTAAAGCCATTATGCACGAGAAGATGGAAAGTCAGAGATTGAATTTTAAAATTAATTAATATAAATGCCTCCTATTTATGTAATTAAAAATTCAAGTACAGAAAATTGTGTTAGGCATTTGGAAAACAGCATAGGACACAAAAGTAATTGGTGAAAAATGAATTTGTATCAATACAAAAATAAAAATCATAGGATTTAATGAATCTTATTCTGGGAAACTTATCATTACTTGTCAATGTGAAGAATTCAAAGCATAGGACTATATATTGGTTCTCTTCTAATTAACACTTTAAAATATGTTTAGTATAAACCAGAGTTCTGTTAGATAAAAACCTAGGTTAGTGTAAAACATCATTTTTTTGAGATAATTGGACCTTTTGGATAATTATTTTTCTGCAAACCTCTTTCTTCCTAAAATTCCACTGAAGGAAAAAGCGTTCTGGAAGTTGTAGGCAATTATATTCTTAATTTAAATGTTTACTTTAGAAAAGATGATTTGAAGTTTACTCATAAATGAGTTTTGAAAGTGTTAGTTATCTTACAACAATTGAGCATGAGTCAACATGGATTTTTGACAAATAAATCCCGTCAAATGAATCAACTTTTTAAAAACTGAAATAATCATGGTCATAGATACACCTCCTCCACTCTTAAAAAAACAACAAACAAAACCTGTCTAGACAGTTTGCTTTTAGGATTCCTGGAATATAGTAATTACACCTACCATTTGCTGGGCAACTACTTTATGCCAGATACTTTTTCCAGGAACTTTTCATACTTTTTCATTAAATTCTCAAAAAGTTATGGGGCAATTATCTTCATATTACAGTTAAAGAAAATGAGGTCTCAGTGGTTAAGTGACTCGTCCCAGATCATACTGTGAACGGCTGAGGCAGAATTAGAATATAAGTGTCTTTTCCTGAAGACCCTGTTTTTTGCCGCAACCTTCAGCTGCCTTCCCCAGGCCAAAGATAGCTCTGGCTCTTGGGGATGACCAACGGTCCCAGGATTCCCAGGAAAGAGGGATTCCAAGAATATGGGTCTTTTAATGCTAAGCTTGAGAAAGTCTTGGGCAAACCCTCTCTATCAGTAGCATGCGCTTAAGGTAGAAAGTGCATTGTCAGCAAGGCCATGCTGTTCTATCAGAAGCTTCTTATCCCTATTAAATTATCTGCACCAATGAGGCTATTTCTCTAACCAGTAAGATAAAATTCAGAGAACTGCCTTCTGGAACAGCTGGAAAACTGTGCTGGCCAGCTCTTGACACATAAGGAAGAATTAAGGCTGCTCTTTATGAATCCATCCTAACTTTTAGCATAAGTGTAGAACTCTTAGACACAATTTTGAAACATTATACCACACTCCAGGACTCTACAAAGTTAAAGAAACTATTAATTAAGGATAGATTTTTTTTTTTGTCTCTAATGAAAGCAGAATTAGGGTGTTCTCTGAATAAAATTTCTTCCTTGTTAATATAGCAGGCCACTTAAAGTCCTTTACTTTTCAATCTAATCCTTTTCCTTGGGACTATTCTCACATTTTTCATCTGATACATATGTATATTTCTTCAGTAGGATCATAAGTTTCTTGATGATGGAATGCATACCTTTAAGTCAGCATAATAGGTAAGATCACAGGCTGGGGGGTGGGGGGACAGACTGCTAATTTCTAGCTCATGTACCTAACTTCCTTGTTTCTAGTTCCTTTATCTTTTAAATAGGGACAATATTAGGTCTTACCATACAGGGTTATTGTGGTGATTAAGTGAGTTATTTATGTTAAGCACTTACAATAATACCTGGCACAAAGGAATTGCTACGTAGGTATCAGCTGTATTAAGCATGTTTACTGTTACTGGTGTTAGATGATGCTATGTTGTTCTTTGCATTGGGTGCGCTCACTGTCACAGCTGATTAGTTGGCTACAGTTGGGGAGTATTTGTCATGTAACATGTGTGCTGAAAGTTTCACAGCTACTTTCTCTGAGAAATAGGAGTTTGTTATTGTTTGGTTTTGGTGTCCTAATCAATCTATGTTGTAAGGAAGAGTTTAATGATTCTTATCATAATTCACAGGGGTCACCATCTTAAATTTGAGGCTAGAATGTTCTCTGTGTATCAGCTGAAAACTCTCTCTCTGGTTATTCTTGTTGCTCACTTCTTTTTTTCTGTGTAAATTACAAATGATTTATAAATATCGAGAGCAATTTTGTTAAGGAGAAAATGCTCCCTGATTATTTAAAATATACCTAAGGTATATCATTTATACATATTACGGTACAATTTGAGCTAGTTGACCAGGGTCTTTAAGACAGCAAAAGATTGCCAAGTAATGAGGCTTGCCAGTGGCCTGAAAAAATTTACCTACTATTACATGAAAGTGCTTCCATTAAAATGTAAATTTTAAGTGAGATAAATTACACCTTTGTAATTTTGCTGTCCAGAGACTGACACACATTTTAGGATATATGCCTTTTAAATACCATACAACTCCACTGGCATCTGCTATATCCACTGCAGATATTGTGTCAATGATTCAGAACATTTATTGACATAGTGAGTCATTCTACTCTTGGTTAATCAAGAGAAGTTAGCAATTGCTTTAAGGAGGCATGGCATGGTAGTATGTCCAGAAAACAGCTGGATTTTGACAACAGTTAAAGTGTGCAGATGTTAAAACAATAAACAAAGGGACAGATTTGAAGGAATCAAATCTCATTGCGTGACTTCTCTTCTTTTGGTTTATAATGCCACGTATGTAACATAGCAATATTAATTAATAAGTACCAAGAATTATGCTGAGCAGATTAATAATCATCATTGCTTGAATTTAAAGGTTGTGATCAATTTTGTGAAATGACTGAAAATGTGAAATAGTGACAGAAATTATTAAAGGTACTTCTCTCGTGAAGTATTTATTTAATATATATAATGTTTATTTAATATGTTCCGTTACATAGAGCAATAGTTCTGGAAAACACCAAGGCAATTCTATCTGAAGGTGTTATATTGGGAAAAACCAATGTAACTTTGTTGAAATTAGAGCTTTGCCTTTTCTAGGAAACTTCTGATCCTCTAAACTCATTTCCAAATATCTCCTTGGTCATTATATTAGAAGCAATGCAGTGATCTTTGAAAATATAGAAAGTCTTTCTGGAGTGTTGACCTCAGAAAATTTTGGGCCAGTATTGCTGAACTATCCACCTTGGCATCTAACTTTGGGATGCCCTTAAGGAGGAATACTTAAGTACGGCTAAGATGTTTAGGAAGAACACCACAAGCCAAGAGCTGAATTCACTGACAAAGGTCCAGCTTCCTTGCTTGTCTTATAATCCTTTGTCCTAAATACTGCTTTTTGTGCCAGTGTATTTCTTTATTTCTTTGTGATAGGAAGCAACTGCCCAGAGAGCTGATTATAAAGGTCACTAAAGGGCCAGAGAAATAAGCTGGAAGCTTGGTGCCAGTTAACTTAGCTTTCTACAAACCACACTCTAGATAATTATTAATAAATAATAATTAACATATAAAAATAATAAATATACGCTTGTCTCTCTGGGAACTGGGGAAGGCTTCTCCTTTTCAATTAAGCCTATCTGGAGCATAGATGTGATGCTTGGGGATGAGGTAGCTATTTTGTGCCCATAATGATATTAGAAATCTTGGGAGAAAAAAATGATATACATGATTTCTTTGTTTGGACACATTATTCATGTATGTGTTTCCAGACTTTTGCTGTCCTCTGTCTGCCAAGAGGATTCTGGTTTCTGTGGGTCAATTATGTCCCTCTCTGTAGCCTTTGTGGGGAGCTGTGTTGACAGAAGGATTCTTTTTTGTCTCTTATGATGCAGAGACAAAACACAGGATGAGACAGAAAGGAGAAGAGTCAGGATAAGAGTCTTGCAGGTAGGTAAGGAAGAAAAGTTTATCTTTTTCTACCTTTTAGGGACTATGTATAAGAGATATGACAGCAGCTATGGTGTATGAGGAAAACGATTATGGGGTTCATGAGCCCACATGGCAGATACTGAGGGTTTAGAAATTTGATGCTATCTAACCCCTGCATCCTTTGCCTTTCTCTAACATAGAGCCTGGAAAGCAATGCGCTCAATGTCTTGAGCGCCCTTATAGGTAGGCGGGTCATTAAACATCATTTTTGGCTAGCAATATATGGGATATATGAGGAGGCAAAAATGAAATTTCTGAATAAAGCCTTGCTAGGAGAAAGCTCTTGATCCATTTCCTGTTGTGCCTCTACAACATGGACTATCTTGCAAACATGATGATGTTGCCAAGGATGTCACTTGCCAAGGATGGCAAGATAGGAGAAAGAAGGAGAAACATGGTGGGTCTCCTGCACTGAAATGGGATTGCCTACCTCTGGACATTGTGAAGTGAAAAAAAAAGAAAAAAGAAAAACCTTATGTATCAGGGGCGTGGCAGACATAAAAGGTAGACTCAAAGACCTTGAAAATATCTTAATGAAGAGGCTCTACAGAGATGTGAGAAAGATTAAAGGAAATGTGTTAGGGCTCTTCAGGGAAATAAAACCAATAGGCTCCTTCCTTCCTTCCTTCCTTCCTTCCTTCCTTCCTTCCTTCCTTCCTTCCTTCCTTCCTTCCTTCTTTCCTTCCTTCTTTCTTCCTCTCCTTCTTTCCTTCCTCCCTTCAACCATCCACCTCCCCTTCCTCTTTCGTTCCCCCCTCTTCCCTTTTTCCTTTCTTCCTTTTGTTTTTTCTTTCTCGGAAGCGGTTTGTGTGATTATGGAGGCTGGTAAGTCTAAAATCTGCAGAGCTGATGTCTCAGTCTCAGTCCAAAGGCCAGCAGGTTGCTATACAGCCAAGAGGAGCTGATGGCTTAGCTTGAATGCCATCAGGCAGGAGGATTTTTAAAAAAAAATTTATTTATTCATTCATGAGAGACATGGAGAGAGAAAGAGGCAGAGACACAGGCAGAGGGAGAAGCAGGCTCCATGCAGGGAGCCTGACATGGGACTTGATCCCGGGGGCTCCAGGACCATGCCCTGGGCCAAAGGTGGCGATAAACCACTGAGCCACCCTGGCTGCCCCAGGCAGGAAGATTCTATTTTACTTGAGGAAGAGTCAATCTTTCTATTCTATCCAGGTCCTCAACTGATTGGATCAAGCCGACCCTCATTAGAGACGACAATCCACTTTATTTGGTCTACCAATTTAGCCATTAATCTTATTCAAAAACACCTCCTCCACAGACACACTCAGAATAATGTCTGACAAAATATCTGGGCACCCCATGGCCCATGCAAGTTGACACATAAAACTGACCGTCACAGGAACTAACAAGAGATGGTACAATACCCAGAGACTAGAAATAGTGGGGACTCTGATAGATTAAGGGAGGGAACGCTACTGAGTGGAGCCAGAACTTGAGTCAGAGAAGAGGCGCTACCTCATATGACCTGTGACTACAAAGGAGAGCAACTCTGCCAGAACTATAGCTGTGCAAGTAGGGGGGTGGGGGTGGAGATTATGGGAGATAAGTACGTCATCCTTTCTCTTCCTACCTAAGCCAGGGAGCAGTACAGCTTGGATGATGCTGTCCATGCAGGTCAGCCTCCTGGGACACTGAGTAGCTCAGAGATTGGTGCAAGGGAGATTAAGATTCACCAGAACACTTTAATTTAAGCCATTCTGTAAATAGTGACTTCATTATTTGTAGAAATAACTTCATTGAGTTAGTTAAAAAAAAAAAAAGCCAATATAGGATAATTCAGCCATTCAAATGTAATCTTTGCTGATAAGGTGACAAGTGAGCTTTTTGGTTGCTGTCCTTGAGTGAAATACTATTCAGATTGGATCATATAGATGGTGCTTTATATGTCTTTGCCAACTAAGGCATACTTTAGTTGGGTTTGCCAGGAACAAACTGGATTAACACTGGTTTACTTTATTTACCTATTAAAGGGTTTGCATATATTTCTTAGGTTTTCCTCATTGGATTAATATAAATAACAAACAAGTCTAAAATTTGCATATGATTTTTGAGAATCATAAAATCAGTGCCAGATTCTTGCTAGAGGAATAGTGAATAAATATTTAAATGCTTTTGATTTAAAGGGGAACCAAAATATTAGTCTCCTTTGTTCTGATGTTGGATCAAAGGTTCTAGGTAATTCCTGCTTTACAGACTGAGGTGTTTCTAGTAGTGCAAGAAACAGTTTGGGCTTGTGTTTGGGTGACATATGAGCCGGCTCTCCTGGAGTTGACTGAGGCAGGGATTCTGTTCAGTTGTGGGAAAAGCATCTGGGGCTGTATCTGGCTCTCTCAGGACTTCAGCTGCTTCCACGGGCCTTGGAGCTGGGCTGAGGAAGGAGAAGGTGAGAGACCATACTGGGATTGGGAATGCTGGCCTTTCTGCTCTGGAGAAGGCAGATTGTTTTCAGTAAACCTCCAAGTGGTTTATCTGAAGGGTGGGCAAATATTTACGTCAAATCAGCCATTAACTCCTAATTCCTGCTTGAAAGCTGACAGGGCTAAGTGCTTATCTGATTCTGCTCTGACTAAAGCTGAATATCTTTAAACATGTGGGTGTGGCAGTTCAGGAGGCAAACAAGCCAAGGATCTGAATTGCACAGAGAAAATAACAAGTCTTCTGACCCAAACTTGGCAATATTGTACACTGTTGTTAAATAGCACTGACTCATAGCAGCCATGGTCCTTTCCAAGTGGTCAGAAGGATGGGGTGAAGGAACAGTAATCCCACCTAAATTGGATTGGTATGTCTCCTGGAGTGCTTTAAACCTGTCTCAAATATACCAATGAGTATTCCTTTGAGACATCATGGCTCAGCAGCACATAGGGACCTCTATATCCTGGAGAGACTCTTTTTTTTTTTTTTTTTTTTAAGATTTATTCATGAGAGACAGAGAGAGAGAAGGCAGAAACATAGGCAGAGAGAGAAACAGGGTCCATGCAGGGAGTCTGATGTGGGACATGATGTGGGACATGATGATCCCGGGTCTTCAGGATCACAACCGGAGCCCTTCGAAGGCAGACGCCCAATCACTGAGCCACCCAGGCATCCCAGAATCTAGTTTTTTTTTTAACAGACCATACTATTGGCATGGTGTACATGCTGAGAACTGGGTGTCCTGTTAAGGATAGTACACCACTTGGGGGATTCTCAGTGTCTACATCCTTTACAGTGAAATGGTTGGTGGGTGGTGGTCTTTGGAGGAAACTATTGATATAACCATGGAATTTTGACTATTTATAGTCACTATGAATTGTATAGATCATTGGAGATTTTTTTTTAAAATTGTATTTTCTTTTTCATCTTGGTGCATTTTTCCAATTTTAGTATATGTGCTGCCGAAGCGAGCACATCTTGGTGCATTTTTAATTTTTGAGTTGTTATTATGAAAATCCAGTACTCTCTGCATGGGTATGAAAGGCATGATTTTTGTGCTAATTATTCAGAGCCTTTGGTTGGTATTACATATATAGTTCATATAAGGCATTTATTTATGTATTCATTCATTTACTTGGTTTATTTTATTATTATTTTTTGTTTTGTTTAAAGATTTTTATTTATTTATTCATGAAAGACACAGAGAAAGAGAGGGAGGCAGAGACACAGGCAGAGGGAGAAGTAGGCTCCATGCAGGGAGCCCGATGTGGGACTCGATCCCTGCTCTCCAGGATCATGCCCTGAGCCGAAGGCGGCGCTAAACTGCTGAGCCACCCAGGTGTCCCCACTGTTTTGTTTTTAAGTAAACTCTACCCTCAATGTGGAGCTTGAGCTCATAACCTCCAGATCAAGAGTGGGATGCCCCACTGACTGAGCCAGCCAGGTGTCCCAATGCAAGATGTTTATTGCTCATTGCTCCATCTCAACATTGAGCTGACACCTAGAAATAACTGAAAAGCAAATTAATTTTTTCAGTTCAAGCTCTTGAGGACACAGAGAGAGAATACATTCATGATGTCCAGTTAAGTGTCTGAAAAATCTTCTTTTCCCATATTTTAGTTATCTGTTGCTGTATAGCAAATCACCCCCAAATTTAATGTCTTGACATCAGTAACTGGGTTGATGAGATCAGCTGGATGGTAGTTGTCTTCTCATGCTGTTGGCAGGTACCACAGTCATTTGGAAACTCATCTGGCTGGAACACTCAAGATGGCTTATTCGCAGGGCTGGCAGTAGGTGCTGGCTGTCAGCCGAGAGCTCAACTGAGATGTTCAGTCAGAATGTCTTGGTTCTCTTCACTTTGGCCACTCTCTGAGGTTGGGCTTCTCACAGCATGGCAGCCAGGTTCTAAGAGGGACCGTTCCAAGGTTTTGTAAGAGGCCTCCGCAGATCTCTCTGGGCTCAACCTTGGAAGTTATGCAGTATCACTTCTGTTGCATTCTATTGGCCAAAACAAGTCACAGAGTCAAAGGAATTGAAGAAGACTCTCCCTGTTGGTAGGTGTAGTGGCAGCATTTGTGGCCACCTTTAATCTGCTTTAGCTTGTTTTCCTTAATATCTCACTCACACGGCGGCTGCTTCTGAATTTTTCTCCTCTCTCCCTCTCAACTCTGTCCAGACCTGCCTTGCTCCAACTCTCTCACATTGTTGCTCTCACTTCCTTCCTACTTCCTTTCCAACCCATACAATTCATCCCTCTAGCATACCTCTGCCCTTTCCAGTGCTGACCCAGCTAGACTTGCAGTTTATCCGGTATTTATTTCTTCCTTACTCATTTGCCTTGGTGTTCATGATAAATTGTTAAGTTTTTCAGGGCTAATGACATAACGCTTCTTAATGAAGAGTTTCATTCTCACTTTGGAAGAAAGCTCAGTGATGTCTGGGTAAGGAATTTCAGGGTCCCAGGTACCCAGAGCCTGGTCTATAAGGAAACATAGGTTCTGCATGAGCAAGTTTCGTTCCATGAGCTTCTTGACTTGGGAGGGACATGGTGGGAAGGGGCCAGAACGAGCCTTCTAAAGCTTAGGTCTCAGCACAGGGGCCTCATCCAGGTCAAGGGCAACAGTGCTTTCAGCCGTGGATATGCAAACATTCAACCTATTTTTTCCCCCCACAGGTACAACAGCCAGAGTCCCACCCTGCGCTTTCCTTCTTATTGTAGAAATCCATGAAGGACTAGACTGTTGGGGGTTGGGTTGGACTGTGAATGGTTGGAAAATCTGGAGGTGAGCAAGAGAATGAAGGGGGCTGAGGTTGCCTATGGACTTCTACTAGGAGGGAATTGGATGCTGAATCAGGGTGGAGGCACTGGACGGGGCCATGTGACCTCGGTAGCATATGATTCTTGTCTACTGAGGTCACCTTGGGTAGATGGCCTCACTGGGACTATTAGGGCTTAGATTTTTGAAATAGCCTAGTGATCATAGAATACCCATGTGTAAGCTATACATATGAAGTCCAAATATTGAAGGGTTTTTAAAAGGCATTTCAAGCAGTCCTTTCTGCCCAGTACAGAAGGTTCTGTACTGGATGTCCTAAACTACCTTTCAGGCTTGACCTGATTCAGTTTCTTTGGAACTGCTTTCTGTATGTACATAGACAATTATTTATATCTGTACTTTCTGAGTCATTGCTTAGTGCAGGTTCACATCATCAGATAGACCTTTAAGTCAATCTACAGAAGGTTTTCTAGTGATTTTTTTGTGATTAGAGCTGTGTGTGTGTGTGTGTGTGTGTGTGTAAGGTTTAGGGGTTTGGACCTCTGGAATTAACCACCACTCAACCATTTCCTAAAGTTTAAGACTCCTTTCTGCCTACTGATAACACTATCAATGCCATTTTGGACTAAAGTACATATGCGGATTAGGTGAGTCTTTTTTTTTTTTTTTTTTTTAAGAGCGAGAGAGAGCAGGGAGAGGTAGAGGGAGAAGGAGAGTGAGAATCCAAAGCAGGCTCCACCCTCAGCATGGAGCGTGAGGCAGGGCACCATCTCATCACCCTGAGATCATGACCTGAGCCTAAATCAAGAATCAGACATTTGACTGAGCCACCCGGGTGGCCCCAAGTGATCCATTCTGAAGGCCGCAGCAGCGTATTACATGGGCAGCTGGCCTTCTGAACTGAACGTGAGTTATCACTTTTCATACATCTGTAATCCCTAAGCATTGTGTTGTTAATAAAAATCTGAGCTTCTGCAACTCAGGCCAGCCTTGTTTTTTAACTAAATTGTGACTCCGGAGCTACCACTCAGGTCTAGGAAGTGCATGTCGAATCATCAGATTTTTTTTTTTTATTATCTTCTTTTTTTAAAAAAAGATTTATTTATTTATTCATGATAGATATAAAGAGAGGAAGAAAGAGGCAGAGACACAGGAGGAAGGAGAAGCAGGCTCCATGCCGGGAGCCCCACGCGGGACTCGATCCCGGGACTCCAGGATCGTGCCCTGGGCCAAAGGCAGGCGCCAAACCGCTGAGCCACCCAGGGATTCCCCCCCCCCCCCCTTTTCTTTCATTTGTGAAAATAGCCTGCGGGCTAGAAAAGGGATGGCAAGGTAGTCCTATGTATGTGTGTATGTGTACATGTGACTGTACATGTATGTGTCCATGCTTGGGTCCATGTGCCCTGCGGCTGCACCTAGAATCATTCCGGGAAATTCAGGATGGGCTTGAGGAAGGAGCTATCTCCCAGGCTTGCAGAACGTTAGGAAATACAGAGTTTGTCAACATGGGAGAGAACTAGTTGCACAGAGTAGCTCCCCTGGGACATTGAAACTCAATAGAAGAATCAGAACATGTTCCTTCTCTTAGTTTTCCACATTTCCCCCTTTATTTGGACACAACAGGGTGGAAAAGAGAAAATTATTTTTATTTTGCAATTTACAGCTCAAAAAAAGTCAGGGTGTAGTGGGTAGTCACGTATTTAAAATGACAAGATTTTTTCTGATTGAAAATATATCCCAGGCAGCAGGAAATGGGGTTGGAAATTTGTACCATTTGTCTCACTTCACTGGGATATGAGGCAGATTTCAGAAAGCTCTGGTAAAATCAGAAATATTATCTGAGGGATCCCTGGGTGGCGCAGTGGTTTGGCGCCTGCCTTTGGCCCAGGGCGCGATCCTGGAGACCCGGGATCGAATCCCACATCAGGCTCCCGGTGCATGGAGCCTGCTTCTCCCTCTGCCTATGTCTCTGCCTCTCTCTCTTTCTCTCTCTGTGACTATCATAAATAAATAAAAATTAAAAAAAAAAAAAAAAAAGAAATATTATCTGAGAAAAAGTCACCCATTATTATCTCTTAGAAAGGGTTGCTTTTTGTTCAAGATCGAGTGGAAGGAGTCGGACAGCACAAGTACATTTTACAAAGATCCCAGGGAGAGGATCTGGAATGGGGAAGAACCAGGTCTGGGTGGAATATTTTTCAGGGAGGACTTTGCATTACCAGGAGCTGGCTTGTGTGGATTGAGTGCCTGGAAGGAACAGGTGGAAATACTTCAAAGAAAACAAAGAATAGATCCAAATTTTGACTTCATAATTTTTTCTGGAGTAAACCTTGAATGTTTATTTATTGTCTATCACGAGCCCTTATTAGCGCTTTCTGTGTGCCAACTATTACAGGTTATTTACTGATATTAACTGCTTTAAGCCTTAAACAATGAGGTGGTTATGATGAGTGCCACCCTTATCATACGGGTGAGGAAGCAGAGGAAGGGTGGTTGTGGTCCAGGGGATCTAAATAGCCATGGCTTAAATCTAGGTGTTCTGTCTCTGAATTAGCCATCTTATCACTGTGCAAACTGCCCACGCATGTACAGTATAGTCATGCATGTCAGCATTCCTGGAGAAGCAGATTGCACTTACCCCTCCACCTGAATTTTTCTTTTAGAAAATCTGGGAAGGATGATGTATCTTGATGGTTTTATTATTTTATTTTTTTTTGAGATTTTATTTATTTATTTATGAGAGACACACACAGAGAGAGGCAGAGACACAGGCAGAGAGAGAAGCAGGCTCCATGTAGGGAGCCCGATGTGGGACTCGATCCTGGAACTCCAGGATCATGTCCTGGGCCGAAGGATCCCAGGGATCCCCTCTTGATGGTTTTAGAGTTGCTTCCAGTCTTATTATTGAGCTATGATCTTTACATGCTAGCTTGGCATTCTTCCCTAGTTCATTCATTCCTTCTTCCTTCATTCTGCCCATTAAGTGATTCATTCATTTCTGTGTACAGCATGGCGAGCTGCTCCCTTTTTTTAGTCACTAGTATCTGAAGGTGGAAGGACTTGTGGACTATCTCACAGCGCTTCAGTTTAAAAGAGATGAGTATTTCTAGGAAAGATAAACTAGAAATTATAATTCATTACAGGTTTATTGAGCACTTACTACATGATAGGTATTATGTTGAGTACATTACCAGGAGTTGCTCATTTCATGCTTAGCCCAAACCTCTGAAGTAGCTACTGTTACTGTCTTCATTTTATGAACGAGAAAACAGGATTAAGAAAGTAAAAACAGTGCTCGCTTCGGCAGCACATATACTAAAAAAAGAAAATAAAAACAGGAGAAGAAAAGGCAGCAAAAACAAAACAAAATACCTAGAAGTAAGCTGAGCCGAGATTTAAACCAGCACTCAGACTGTCTGCAGTAGAATCCTGGATTTGGCTTTAGTAGTGTAGATGACATAAATTAACACATAAACATGAGATAAACATTAATTGAAACAGAAGCAAGCCCTTCACATAGAATATAAATTAGTTTTTTTCAGTTTAAACATTTTTATCTTCTTTTTTTTAGTTTATTAAACTTTTTTTTTTAATTAGTCTTTAAATACGTAGACGGTACACATACCCTAAAGTGTAGAACTCATTGGGTTGTTTCACCAACTGACCACTCCTATGTAATTGGCACTCAGATCAAGAACAGAATATGACTAATACCCGGAGACTCCTTTTGTTCCTTTCTAGGCACACCCCTCAAGTCCCAGGGATAACCACTATCTTGATGTCCAACAAAATTGATTGCTTTCATCTGCTTTTGTTCTTCATATACATGGAAGCATATAGTTTTATGCTTTTCGGCCTTTTTCACTCAAATTACATTTGTGAGATTCACCCATGTAGTTAAGCTTGTTTAACTTAAAGACTAACGTCAAGAGCAAGAAAATATGACAAAGCATAAATTAAAAAATAATGGCGAGAACTCAGTAGAGCCATCAGCTGACCATCAGTTCTCTGGTTGAAACTATGTTGTGTGAATCTGTGCCTTCAAAAAAATCACAAGTGCTCCATTTCTCACAGATGAAAAGAAGACCAAAGCTGTTAGACCGTGGGAGGATTCTGCTAGAGTTTCTAAAAGGATGAGAGGTGTGATAGTGCCTTTGAGGTGAGGGCCATGATTACTCACAACAGATTCCACATGGTCATTCAGGAGATGTACTTCTTTTTCGGTGCCACATGTGAGTTAGGAGGAGAGTCTGTCAAGGCTTATCAACCCCCTCCCCACAGAACAAAGAGTTAAGTGGAGAACAGGATGAGTAATTTTAAACAAGAGCAGTTGGTAGGGAGTATGTGACTATGGTCCCAAATAATCACAGTTGGATATAGTCTGCATGTATGTCACATGGGAACAAACACCATAATAGGAAACAGGGCATGGTGTGCTTCTAAATGTGATTTAAAAGTCCAGGGTGGGAAACTAAGTGTGGGGTATTAATAGGTTCCTCTAGCTGAAGGTTACAACTTGGAAAAGAAAGAGGTAATGGATAGAAATTAGCTGGAATACAGATATTACCAGAATGTAAGATTCAAGTTTTAGAGTCATTAGCTGCTCGTAAGAGACAGAGTTGAAATGAAAAGTACTGGGGAAAATATGTAGGTCAGATTTGTTGACCCGATAAAAGTAGCTTTACATTTATTTTAAGGGGTGGGGGAAATAGCCACAACTGTTAAGCTAAAAAGTGTGCCTTCGACAAACTACACTCAAAAATAAGTGCCAGCAGAAATGGGGGTAGTTTTGCCCAAATAATAGCATGGAAGATGGACATGCCATCTTAAAGAAGGTGGACCAGGCAGAGACAGTGTCAAAGAAATTTAGGGTTAACAGACATCTTAGAGATTATCTGGCCTAACCCGCACATTTTATAGATAAGTAAAATGGAAACTTGAAGAGGCTGAATCAGGCTCTCAGGTCAGGCTGTCTGGGTTCAAATGGCAGCTATCAGACTTATTCACTGTGCCCAATTTTCATTTGTAAAACAGGATAATAATTATATCTATCTCAGAGTTGTTTTGAAGATTAAATGACATAAACTCTGTGGTCCTTAATGAGTGTCTGACATAGAGTAAGAGCTACTGGTTTTAAGTGACTCAAATTTTCATGGCTCATTAGGAGTTGAGTTGTAACTAGACCCCAAGTCTAGCAGGTGCTCAAACTTCCAATTTAGTGTCATCCAACCATATCACACTGCACATTGCCGGCATCTCAGAAACCCTGTTTCCTTGTTCTGAATTCAGAACCAGTTTTGGGGTAGACACGATGGTCAGGCAGATGAGACCGACATAACTAATTCTCTTACTCCTTAAAAGTAGATTGGAGGTTATGACTTAGATATAGGACAACAATTGAATTCCTGCCCAATTTCCTTGCCTCTTCCCACTTGCCCTAATTTAAACTTTGGTAGAGTACACCTAAAGGAAAATATATCAGCAACTAAAACTGCTGTCTTGTTGGGAAGAAAAATATAGCAGAGGGGGAGAAAGGCAGAAAGATCTCAAATCCCCCTTGTATAGAAGTTTTGAAATATTAGTTCTGTTCAGTCAAGAAATATGGACCAATGACCGTCATCTACCAATTAGATAGTGTGGTCTACCTTCAGAGATCGATTATGTGCAGTCTCTGGGAGATGACCAAGGGTTGGTCAGAAAAAGAAGGGGAGAAAAGACATTCTGGGAGAAAGAAACAGTGTAAATAAGTCACTCCTGGAGCTCAAAACAATGAACTGAATGCAGACTCTCGGAGGAGGGGTACCAGCAAATCAGGAGTGATGCATCACCTTTCTCTTCCAACTTCTTCCAATACTAAAGGAGCAAGTCAAGATTTAAAAATTACTTGATGATAACTTGATGATATAGAAATGGAGGGAAAATAATTTATTGAATTCATTCAACAAATATGCAACAGTGTGTTTTCAAGTGCAAGCCACTTTGTATCACTGTTTTTAAAGGCATCCAGTGGCTTGCAATTCCATGAGAATAAAATCCAAATCCCTTACCATGGCTTTCAAGGCCATACCTGATCTGACCTCTGCCTACCTTTCTTTCTCTCTTACTTAGGCCTCTTTCTCTTCCTTGGACATGCCAAGCTTGCTCCTGCAATAAGGCCTATAGGCACAGCATCTAGATCTTCTTTCTTCTTCTTCTTCTTTTTTTTTTTTTTTTAAAGAAAAAATTCAGAATCTCTTTATCCCCAGCTTTTTTTTTTTTTCTTAAAGATTTTATTTACTTATTCACGAGAGACACAGAGAGGCGTTCCCATCCCCAGCTTTATGGGGATATTGTTGACATATGGACGTTTGTAAGTTTAAGGTACATAATATGATAACCTGATACATGTACATGTGGCAAAATGATATGACCAAAAGGTTAGTTAACATATCCATCCTCTCACATAATTACCATTTGTATGTGTGTGTGTGTGTGTGTGTGTGTGCATGTGTGTGGTGATAATGTTTAAAATTTTCTGTCTTGGGATGCCTGGGTGGCTCAGCAGTTGAACTCCTGACTTTGGCTCAGGGTGTGATCTTGGAGTCCCGGGATCCATTCCCACATCGGGCTCCCTGCATGGGAGCCCGCTTCTCCCTCTGCCTGTGTCTCTGCCTCTCTCTCTCTGTCTCTCATGAATAAATAAATAACTCTTTAAAAAGTTTCTCTCTTAACACCTTTCAAATATATATTGAAATTGTTATTGAATATATATTGAAATTGTATTGTTATAGTTACCATGCTATGCATTATATCCCCAGAACTTATTTATCTTATAGCTGGAAGTTTGTACTTTTTTCTTTCTTTCTTTCTTTCTTTCTTTCTTTCTTTCTTTCTTTCTTTCTTTCTTTCTTTCTTCTTTCTTTTTCTTTCTTCTTTTCTTTCTTTCTTTCTTTCTTTTCTTTTTTTTTTTTAGAAAGTTTGTACCTTTTGACCATCTTCACCCATTTCTCCCATCCCTCAGGCCCTGGCAACTACCATTTTCCTCTGTTTCTTTGAGTTCACTTTTTTACTTCCTCATATAAGTGAGGTCATATAGTATTTATTTTTCCTTGGCCTAATTTACTTAGCATCATGCCCTCAAGGTCCATTCTATGTTGCTACAAACAGTAGAATTTCCTTCTTCTTCTTCTTCTTTTTTTTTTAATGGCTGAATAATACTCCATTGTCTGTGTTTATGTGTGTGTATAGATACAGATATAGATCTCTTTGAGATAATGCGTTCATTTCCTTCAGATGCATACCCAAAAGTGGAATTGCTAGATTGTATGTTAGTTCTATTTTAAATTTTTTTATAAATTTATTTTTTATTGGTGTTCAATTTGCCAACATATAGAATAACACCCAGTGCTCATCCCATCAAGTGCCCACCTCAGTGCCCGTCACCCAGTCACCCCCACCCCTTACCCACCTCCCTTTCTACCACCCTTAGTTTGTTTCCCAGAGTTAGGAGTCTTTCATATTCTGTCTCCCTTTCTGATATTTACCACTACTTTTAATTTTTTAAGGAAACTCCAAACTGTTTTTCATAGTGGCTACACCAATTTACATTTCCACAAACAGTACACAAGGGTTCCCTTTGTCCACATTGTCACCAACACTTGCCTCTTGTCTTTCCTTTTTTTTTTTGCCTCTTGTCTTAATAATAGCCATCCTAACAGTGTACCATGCTATGTCATTGTGATTTTGATTTGTATTTCCCTAATCAAATGTTCTTAATGCTGTTTTTTCATGCCATGCAGACTGCAGTTCAAGTATCCCCACACAAAAAGGCTTTGTCTTACCACCCTATCTATATTACCCTTCCCATCACATTTTTATTGGACTGTACTATATATTTTATTGATAGCAGTTAACAACGGAAATTATTTATTTATTTGTTTACTTGCTCATTGTCAAGCTTCATCCCAACTAAAATAAAAATAAAAAGCCTTCAGAGAACAGGGATCTTGTTTGTGTCCCTCAGTGCTGAATTTTGGAGTCCAGAAGACTGTTGGCATATAGTAGGCTCTTGAAAAATGTTTTTAATGAATGACTGAATGAATAAATAAGTGGATGAATGGATATACTGGATAAGCACCAGGGACTTCGAGGTCAACAGCGTTTCCTTCAAGGGCTCACAGTCTATGCACTTAATTTTGGTGCAACATGCCAGGTATTAGTAGAAGCACGTGCAAATATTCTGGAAGAACAGAGATGGAGGACTGGAATGCTTTAGAAAAGAAGTGATTATTAAGTAGGGGATGACAGAGAATTGGCCAGAGAAAGAAGAGAAAGGACATTCTGGGCAGAGGGAACAGTGTGTGAAGAGCCAGTTCTTAAAAATCAAAACAAGGAAGGAAGAGCAACTCCAGGCATTTGAAAATGTCATTCTGGCCTTTTGTGAAACAAATTTCAAATACAACTAAAACAAAAAAGTGGTGCAATCCATAGCAGGGGTCCTAGCCCATAGATAGTGTGGTTGGAGAGGGATTAGAGGAGTTTTTCTAAACAATAAGTCCCTAACAAGAAAGAAGGGGGCATCTAAGAGGCTCTGGGATATATTTAGGTTTTGATAGAAGAATGAACAGAATATTGACAGACCGGGGCTCTTGGAGAAGTGGGATGAATTAAGAATTGTGTGAAGCCAGAAAGAACTGCAGCTTCAAAAAATTCTAAAGCTAAAAAGGACTTTCAGACCCTCAGTAAAAGAAAAAAAAAAAGAATACAAACCAATAATGAAGAGGCAGTTTGCCTCACTCATGGAAGGTAACATAATAGCTGATAGAAGGCACATATTTTCAGACTGGAAGTGTTATATGCAGCAGGAAATAAAGATCAAGATAGAATAGTGCCATTTTATAGGAGTTTATGCTTCCAGACTGAAAATACATTTAAGTTAATGAAATAATTGAAAGTTTTAATAATGGAGCGATTTGCTTATTTCTCTGAAATAATGGAGAATGAGAGAAGGAAATATGAGAATGAATAATGGCAAGTACAGAAGAAAAAGATTATTGCCCTACCCAGGAATGACTTATATAGGACATTGCACTTAATTCTGGTTTCAGAGCACACAGAAATTGGTTTTACTCCCTCCAGAATACCCTTTTGGATTATAGTAAATGTGGCTTAATTTCAGACATTTCCTGGCTTGGCTTTACTGTAAAGAGTTGGGCTTAGATTGTTTTTAAGTATTTATATATATATTTTGCATCAAATTTCTTTAAATCTCAGATATTTCTCCAAAAGGCGCCCTTTGGCTGAACTGGAAAATGTAGAAAATCTCTCAGAACCACAATACTTTGATTTGGACATTGATCCCTTAATGAGTATTAAAGAGTGATTGTGAAACATTGAGATTTAAGAGACTTGTCCTCAACCATAGGGAAAACCATCATTCAGCTCCCAGAGACCAGCTCTTCCACTCCTAATTACTTGGCAGGAAATATATGTTCTGAATGTCTGTGGTACCTATGTACATTTATGACACATAACTGGATTTTTTTGATGTCTTTAAAAGGCAAAAGAGAGAAATGATTAAAGCATCCCTGGGGAAATGTGAAGAACTCTTTGAGTCACAAAATTACCCCCAAATAGAGCATGTTCAAAGGGACTTTTTGTCTGAATAGTGAATACAATTATTATTTTTCATGCAAACTACATATACTTTTGCAACTTAGAATTTAGCAATTCATCTAAACCACTGAACGTTAGGAAGTATTCCTGCCCAGTTTCTTAGAACTTTCACTGTTCCCTTTTCTTCTGAAGCCTGTTGTTATGAACATATATGTCAGAAATGATTTATGGGCTTCAGGATAAGTCTTGGTCCATGTTGTTATTCAAAATCTTCCTGTGCTGATTCAAAACGGAGTCAAAAACAAATTTATGAGTTGACATGGTTGAGCTGTAAAAAAAAACTGATGGTAAGGTTTTAGATTGCTTCAAATAAATTGCCTCACTGATCAAAAGGAAAAAAAAAATTGACCTCACTGAATTTCACACCTCCTTCTGTTCGAGTGATTTAATTTTACATCACTTGACCATACACATAAAGATGTTCATCATTAGCACTTACTAAATTTAAAATTACAAACAAGGAGAAAGTTTTTTTTTTGCCCTCAAGATAATAGGTAATCATGTAGTAATACTAATTATATTCTAGATGATTGATGTAATTTTTGTTTCAAAACAAAATTTTTCCAATCAGTAGCCTTTTAAGTTGTATTTTCTAAACACATAAGGTCCCAAACCATAATAACATGGACTCAAGATGTGCTGAAAACTAAATTTTTCTGTTAAGTCCAAGAACTATTAAAGAAGAATCTATACATATTGGAAGAATTCGTGAATATTCTTTAACTGTTTCCTGTCAACTTTACAGTGAGAAGGGAAGACTTTCTAGGGGCCTTTTGAGAGGCCCTGTAAAAAACTGAAGTAACCCTAGAAATACTATCAATAAATATGACCAAGCATATTGAAATGTTCCAAGAAGGGAAGATTATCTGAAGGAAAATATAAAATAAGAAGAAAGGGGGACTGGACTGAAGTCAGTATAAATTTAAGACTTATGATAGGAAAGACACTCATATACCTCTGTAATGGCTATCTGAGCCCAATCTCTCGATTGTGGTTGTTACTCGAAAGGAAAAGATTGTTTGCAATACAAAACAGGGCAAACTAATGCTCCATGTCCAACCTCCCTCTCTCCCTCCCTCCCTCCCCACCCTCTTTTTCTCTCTTCCTCTTTTCTTTCCTTCCTCTCCTTTGAACACTTATCATATGCTCTCACCATGGTAAGTACTGGCAATCGATGTTTAGCAAGTGAGGCTCCCTGCTCTTCTGGAGTCTATCATATACAAGTCTATCATATACAAGTTGTGTCATAGAGGGGGAATTTTGTGCCTTGGTAGAGTCTCCAAGGGCACATGGTTGATTTCTTCTCTTTGCTGTTTCTTTAAATGTTTTCTTGCTATTGGAGCTTCTCTGTTAGAGTGACTATGCTCAAGACTTTCAAATATTAAAAAAAATCCATGCTAAATTTTTGACTCCCTTTTCTTTTTCTTTCCTTTATCTTTTTTTTTTTTTTTTTTTTTTTTTTTTTTTTTTTTTAAAGAGACGTGACACAGAGACTGGACACATGGCTCAGGTCTATAATTCCTACCTAAAGGACAAAGGCCATTCTGAACTGAAAGCAGCTGAGGGGTGGAGCTAAGGCTGGAATCTCTTGGTGCTGGAGGGAAGATAAGGAGGGGACCTACCCTGTCAAAGGAGGATAGAGATCTTATCTACATTCACTTAGTTCCCATCCTATACCCCACTCCACTATCATCAGGATCTGTGTTCTTCTAGCTCCTGTTAGCTACACCAGCTTGTCGGGAAAATAAACCCACACACTGAACATTTACTTAAAAATCTGCACACAGAGAGAAATGAGGAGGATGGTCTGCCAGCCAGGAGCCAAGGAGTATTATATTTTAGTTCTGCTTTTATATATGAATAAAACCCAAGATGCCCCTCACCTTTCTGGGCATTGTTTTTGGATCCAAAGATAAGGGAGGCCCTTGTACTCACAAAGAAATAAACTTATAGTTTCCAAAGAGACTCAAGTATATATTTTGAAAACATGGTGGAGAAGGTATAATGGAGGTCAAAAATACATATGAAGAGATTCAAATTTACTTTTTGAAAACAAGGGGAGTTGTAGTAAGCAATGCAAAATGTACCTGTGAAAAGGTGTTCAGGTTTATTTAAAAGTCAAACCAAAACAATTGAGCCACCATATTTGTTGCAGAGAACAAAGGGAATTATGACATTCAGGGGATAAGGCATGTAAGATATTGTCTGTAGGTTGAGATAACTTTCGAACACATGAAGTCAATGTCCGTTGATTATGATGGGGTGGGGGCTGATTTTCCTCATCAGAGGAGAGAAAGTGAGTGTGGATCATGAAGAAGGATATAGCAAGCTTTGAAATAGGATTGAAAAGAGTATCTATGGGAGCACAAAGAAGAAAGAAAGTTAACTCAGGACGTCGGAAAATACTTCATAGAAAAGATGTATGCACCTGCAATGTAGGAGAAGGAGCAAAATTTCTAAAGGTGGTGGTGGTGGTGGTGATGGTGGGGAAGACAATAATCTGGGATGATGCTAGCCACCCTGAGGCAGCCATTTTTTTAATTCAGAAAATCTGTATTCAGCCTCTACTGTGTTTAATGGGCTTCATTTACTGAGGGCATCATGTGATTGGAGCTTAGGAAGTGTAGAAGGAGTATAAAAGAAAAAGTTTGGAAAAGGTAGGTTGAAGCTTGGTGATATGTAATAGGCTTTAGTTGAGGCAATTTATATAACTTTGGTCAATACTTGGTATCTTATTTAAAATAAAGGTTGTAAAAACAGAGGTTAAGAGTTGAGGGGTTGACTCTATAACATGCTAGCTTGCTTTCCTGCTGTCCTTTTTTTTTTTTTTTTAAGATTTTTATTTATTCATTCGTGATAGACACAGAGAGAGAGAGCGGCAGAGACACAGGCAGAGGGAAAAGCAGGCTCCACGCAGGAAGCCTGACGCGGAACTAGATCCTGGGTCTCCTGGATCGCATCCTGGGCCAAAGGCAGGTGCCAAACCATTGAGCCACCCAGGGATCCCCCGGCTGTCCTTTTTTAAAATTAAATAAAAAAACATTTTTTTATAGCTCCCATTGGCCATATATTCTAACTCCTAGAGGGAACTCATCCCCTCTAGGAGGAAATCCTCTGCTGTCTCTCACCCCTTCTCTAGGAGAAAGATGCGTGATACAGGATGTAAAACAAGGCCACGTAATTGGACTTGGGTGATGAGGAAGGAAGGAGCAGTAAAGGGATTACTGTTTTCCTTCAGCATAGGGTTTTCTTTTAATTTTGATCTCTCTCCATTTCTTTTCCCTACTTCCAATTTGGATCATTTTCCTTGTTGTTTTACATTGCCTCTTTCGGAGATTTTTCCTTTTCAGGTAAGATGTCTGGCTTTGGACCACCTTCCACTTCAGAAGAATCCTGGGCTTTTACGGAGTTAAGAGTTCAGAGCAAAGGGAGGGGAGCAGGATGCCTTGGGTCACAGGGTTACAAATTAGGTGGCTGTTTAGGTGGTGCTAAGCAACATTTGGAGGTCAAAGTCCTAGCCAGTAATAGAGTACCTGTGCCTTTCATGTTTTCTGTCATACAGAGAAATCTCTGAAGATTACTCTATCAGCGGAGCAGGTGGTTTAAACAAGATAGAATTTAGACACTTGACTATCTTTTGATAAAAAAACTGGACGAATTTCTCCTCTTAATCTATTGGTTTAGGAACTTTAGGGCAATTGAACATACACAGAGTAAGGTGGGTGAAATAGTATCCTAACCATAAGGCTTGCTGAGCTTTTAAATTATCCATATCAGTATATGGAATATTTCAAATATCTCATATTCCCCTATATCTTCTCAGACAATAGCCACCCCCTCTTTAGCAACATCCATTATTTTGATTTCTCTTATTATCTAGTAGTTCTATTATTGAACTTCATATACTTGGAATCATAGATTCTGTACACTTTTATGTCTGGCTGCTTTCACTCAACATAAAGGCTTTGAGATGTATCCATGCCTTGAGTGTGTATTTGTTCTTCTTATTCCAATGTAGTATTACATTGTGTTAGTATACTTGAATTCACTTATCCACTTTCCTTATTTGGGACATTTGGATTGTTTCCAGTATCTGGTTCTTTTGTATTGACCTGCCTTGAAGATTCTAATTACAGTTGGTTTAGGAGTAGGATTGTGGATAGAAATATGCCTATATTAAAAAAAAAGAAAAAGAAAAAGAAATATGCCTAAATTCGGTAGGTTCTACCAAATAGCTTTCCGAAGTGATTGTGCCAATTTACACTCCACCAGAGCAAGGTTTGAGAGTTCCACTTGCTTCATGTCCTTGCCAACACTTTACATTACAGCCTTTTAAATTTTAGATACTCTATGGGCATATAGGTTTATCTTATAGGGCTCAATTTTATATTCTCCTGATGAGTAATGATAGCGAGCATCTTTTCTATTTTTATTACTCATTTCAGTTCCTCTTTTGTGGAGTACCTTTACGAGTCATTTGCCCATTTAAAAAATTGAGTTGTCTGTCATCTTATTATAGATTTGTGGGGGTTACTTCTACATTCTGGATACTAGTCTACTGTTGGATAGATTTATAATAAATACATTTTTCCAGTCCATGTCTTGCCTTTTCAGTCTCTAGTGGTCTCCCCATAAACAGATGGTCTTAATTTTAATGAGGTCATATGCATTCCACCCTCCCCCCACGGATGCTGTAACAAATTACTACGAACTTAGTGGCTTAATACAACATGTTTCTTACCATATAGTTCTGTACATCAGAAGTCTGATGCAGCTCTCCCTGGGCTGAAATGAAGGCATTAGCAGGACAGTATTACTTTCTGTGGGCTCTGGGAGATAATTCATTTCTTTGCTTTTTCCAACTGTGGAATATCGTTTCTGCATTCCTTGGCTTGTGTTTCCTTCCTCTATTTTCAAAGTCAGCAACCTTAATCCCATATCAACCTTAATTCCCTTTCACAATGTAATCTCACATATTCACAGGTTCTGGGGATTAGGACCTGGATATCATTTGTGGGCCATTATTCTGCCTCCCACATCATATTTATCAATATTTTCTTTTTATGTTGAGTGTTTTTTGTATTCTTTTTAGAAATCTCTGCCTGTCCCAGGGTTATGAAGAAGTTCTCCTATGTTATCATCCAAAAACTTGATTTATTTTAGCTTTCATGTTTAGATCTATAATCTATATCAAATTAATTGTGTGTATGGTGAAAGATAAGGGTTATTTTTTCCACTCATAAATATTCAGTGGACCCAGACCCATTTATTGAAAAGATCTTCTTTTCTCAGCTGAATTGCACTGCTGTGTTGTTCAAGTTACTCTGCAAAGGTAGATCTGGGTTTGAAATTTCTTCTGTTTCTTTTTGTCTTACTTTCCTAGGGTGGCCCTCAGAAATTACTATAAGTTAGGGGGCTTAATACAAAAGAAATGCATCTCAGCTGTGGGTAGTAGAAGTCTGAAATCCAGATGTTGCAGGACCAAGCTCCCTCTGTAGGCTGAAGGGGAAAATCATTCTTTCTTCCAGCTTCTGATACCTCAGACATTTCTTGGCTTGGAGCTGCGTGACTCCAATCTCTGCCTTCTCCCCAGTGAGTCTGAGTCTCAACTGTCCTTCTGCTTTTCTCTTATAAGGATGCCTGTCATTGGATTTAGGACCCACCTTAACTACTTATACAATCTAATCACATCTCTTTTTCCAAATAAGACCATATTCACAGGTTCTAAATGTTAAAACACAGGCATACCCTTTTGGGGCTACCATTCCACCCGCTGTGCTTCTGTTTCATTGGTCTATTTATCTATTCTCATACTAATACCCAACACCTAATGTCTATTACTGTAGTTTTACAGTAAGTTGTGAAATTGAATTATATAAAATTTTCAACTTCAACTGCAAATCACTAGGGGTCAGTTTCAAAGCAAAAGGATAAGTAGCTTGCAGTCTGAGATTAATGAGAAGGATGCTTAAGTGCCTCCTTGTAATATTGTGCTCTGCACAGCCTCATTGTGAGGGTCCTCTTGGGACGTTAATAGAGTTCTTGTAATGTGGAGTTTTCACTGCTCTTCTGTCTTGGGAATATTGAACTCTTCTTTGCTCAATTATATTTAGCACATGCTTTGAATGAGCAGCTAAAGTCATTTTATGACTTTTTTATGATTACTGGCTAGTTATTGAGTACTCCTGTTGTTCTTATGGAAGTAATAGGCACTTCAAGAGATAGTAGAGGCTAATAACTGCCAGAAACAGACAATTATGAAGAAAGAGGTGCCTAAAGAATTCCAGGATTCTTCCCCATTCTCACTGAGGTCCTCTGAGATTCCCCTCCTTTCCCCAACATGAATCATACATCCTAGCTTGTCTTAACTGTGCCATTCTCTGAACACAATAGGATCCATTCACACCTCCATTCCGTAGGTCCCAATTGTTTCCTTGATGTCTTAGTCTACTCGGGCTGCCGTAGTGAAATACCACGGACTGGGGAGCTTAAATGACAAGAATTTATTTCTCATATGTTACAAAGGCTGGGACAATTGAGATCAAGGTGCTGGCAGATGCAGTGTCTGGTAAGGACCTGCTTCGTGGCTTGTAGACAGCTGCCTTCTAGCTGTGTGCTCACATGGCCTTTCCTTGGTCGTATGTGCTGGTGGGGAAGGAGGGGAGGAGGAGGAGAGGAGAGAGAGAGAGATGAGGAGAGAGCAGGCGTCTGGTGTTCTAATTATTTTAAGGGCATGAATCTCATCATGAGGACACTACCTCATGACTTCATCAAAACCTAATTACCTCCTAAATGGCCCACCTCCAAATACTACCATCTTGTGCTTTAGGCCTTACATGTGAATCTGGGGGGAATACAAATATTTAGCCCATAACGCTTGGCATACCCTTACTCCCTAGCTTCCCCTGGTAGGGAAGCTATCATTGCTATCCAGTGCAGAGCACTTACTATATCAGGCTCTGGATTATATGCATTACTCTAATTCCCAAAACAAGCTTAGAAGATAAGAATCATCATTACCAATATCATTACCTTTACAAATGGTAGAATTGAGTTTTGGGAGTTTGGGACTTTCCTGAAGATTGAGGAGCATGTTGTGAAGCCAGAGATCCATCAAACGTGCTTTAAATCAGTGACTCTCAAATCATGATCATTGGACCAGTGGAATCAGCATCACCTGGGAACTCAAATGCTTATGTCCTACCCAGACCTACTAAATCAGAAGCATTGGGTGGAGCCCAAATAATCTGTGTTTCAGCAAGCTTCCCAGGAAATTCTGATACATGCTTCAGGAAAGAATCACTACTCTAAGTAAGTATAAGAAAGGAAATTATAGGTAATTAGTTACTTATTAGTGGAGTAGGTTGTTTCCATGTTAATATTGGGTCTATGTTGATGTGAACAATATTCATTAGACACGTTATAGCATCAAAACAGCAATTTGTGGCTCAAAGCCACTGTGTGGAAAACCTCCCCATCTTCCAAGGCCCATTTCAAATCTCACCTCCTCCATAAAGGTTTTTGTTTTGCTTTATTTTGTTTTGCCTTGGTCACTGCCATTTGCTTGTATCATCCTGTGGTCGATGTAAAGTATCACTATTCATCTCCTTCAGGGTTGTGGCTATCTTTCATTAGTTTGATTCAGCATAGCAATAGGAAGTGCCTCCTATACACTATTTGCTCAATAAATATTTGCTGGATTATGAATGGATTTCTATTTACAGAAAAACTCTATTTGGTTCCTTCTGCTTGAAATTCTGAACCAGAATAATTTGTGATATGTATATATTTTGAAATGTTATATATATGATATATATTTAATATGTGATATATATCATATATATGTAAACTAATGTTTTTATCCCTTTTCAGTCTGGCATATATTTATTTTGATCTATTGCTAGCTCCCAATAGAGAGGAAGATCTCATTATATTACTTTATATAACAAAATCTTCAGATAACTCCTAAATATATTAAATTGAAGGATAATATATAACAGTTTAAAATGCCCAGGCATTGGAAAGAGGAGGTATAAAGAAGGAAACTGGGAAGTCTAAGAAATATATAATCATTTTTGGAATAATGGAAGATTGGCCACATGCTGGACTGACTTAAGATGAACTAAATAAAGACATTTTTGACAATGCTATTACTTTCTATTGTCTACCTCCTTTCCAGTCCATTATTAATATTAATTCTTAATATTATCTGTATCCAGTGTCATTTCATAAGATAATTAGCTCATTAGCAATAAAAGATAATATAGACAGACCCTGATGTATTCAAGTGACATTTTTGTCTAGTTTGTCATATTTGTACTTGTTTGTACTTGTACTAAAGTATACTCCTGCATACATGGTCTGAACCACGGGCTTGTAATGATTATGTGCTGTTCCATTCACCAAGCAGCTTCTACACAGGATAAAAGTACTAGCCAAGAAGTACTTGATATTGCAGCTTCCTTGGCCCTACAAACTTGATGGGATGCAATGTATGTTGCTAACATCCATGATTCTCAGCATGATTTCAAGTCATCAACAGGAAAATGTGCACAATTAATTCTCCAGCATATTAGTGGTATATGGAAATGGATTTTTATTAGTGATCTTTTAATTTATAACCTCCCCCCCAATTTTTGCTTACAATGCTTTTAATAACAATTAGGGCCTTATCAACAAGTTATTACACAACATATTTCAAATATAATATTTTGATTTTGGTTAAAACGTCATCCTATGCTAGTCAATACAAGAACTGAAGGTTGAAATTGAGAAAAATCTCTTTAATTGTGTATTTCAGATTTGTCTCAGATAGGTACTTATCTCCAAAAACTAATTTTTCACTTCCTTTCTCCCTTGAAGCTAAATTTTACCACAATCTTTGATATGTTCAGAATCAATAGAACCATGTTTCATTCTCCAGCCAATGTGTGGACACAAAATTCTCAGACACAGTTTCTGTGGTAGAGCAGGAAGAGATGGGGACCGAGGGCAGGAGAGTATTTTTTGTTTTAGTTTACATTTAGCGAAAGCTCTTAAACCTCCTATTAGTTGGGTTCAGAGGAATGAGTCTGACCAGTGAAATCTGGTATGAATTTAAACACAATGAAAGGATATAATGATGGTAGAGGGGTAGTGGGTATATTTTCGATGGCATAAAACTAGTGATACCTTTTCTTATGTACTAGCTGCAAACATATGAGGAATAGGAGAACATCCTTGTCTTAATGGTTTGCTCCCAATGAAGAAGAAATATTTAGTCACTTGTCTTGAAACACATGCAATCATTTTTGTCCCAATTGAGTAAATAATTTTCTGGAAATTTATAGAAAAGCATGGAAATGTAAATTTATTAAAAATAAAATTTCTTTTGTTAGTGTATTACTAGATCTATGATCAAAAGATAAAAATCAAAAGATGCAGACCAGCAGAAAGGATCTGAAATTGGTGACATTTTGGTGCATATACTTTCAGACATCCTATTGTAATGCTATTTTGTTGCTTGATTTTTTTTTTTCCCTTAAAAGACTTTTCCATGCCACAAGCACTATCTACCACATGATTTGAACTGGCTTTACAATTTTATTGTGTAGGTGTCTTCTCACTTAGCCAATCCCTTTTTATTGACGTTTAGATTGTTACCAAATTTGCTATTCTATGCTGTGCTATGATGATCACCTTTATAGCTTAATTTTTCTTTTCATTTTAATAATTACTTTCATTTAAAATACATCTAAATTATTTTTTTGGTATGTAGATATGGAGTTACTGGGTCAAAGGTAAGAAATACTACTGGAATTATTTGCCTAAAAAATAGATGGGGAATTTTAGGTCAAGCATGTTATCCTCGGTCGCCTGGGTGGCTCAGTGGTTAAGCGTCTGCCTTCAGCTCAGGGCATGATCCTGGAATCCGGAGATCGAGTCCCACATTGGGATCCCTGCATGGAGCCTGCTTCTCCCTCTGCCTGTGTCTCTGCCTCTCTATCTCTCTGTGTCTCTCATGAATAAATAAATAAAATATTTAAAAAACCCCAAAACTCCACATGTTATCCTGATTTCTCATGCACATCACCAATTTGCTCCCAAAACTTTGGACCAGTTTATCACACATGATGTAATGCATTTCCCTACCCGTTTCTTTTTATATATTTTCCCAATATAATAAGTAAGACATTAAATTATAATTATTTCTCTTTGTCTTACCTTTCACATTAGGAATAGCTATTAAAATGTTCAGCTATTGGGTCTTTTTAAAATGTTAAGTAGGATATATTTGTTACCTATTGCCACCTTAGAATTATAGCCATTTAAAATAATGCAAATATATTATCTCCCAGTCCTATATGTCAGGAGTCTGGTGAGCTCAGCTGGGTCCTCTGGCTTGGGTTTCACTGGCTGAGATCAACTTGTTGGCAAGCTGAACCCTTATCTGGAGGCTCTGACAAGGGAGTCTGTTTCAAGCTCATTCAAGCTGTTGACAGAATTCAGTTATTTAGGCTGCAGAGGCGAGGTTTTCTTGCTGGCTGTCAACTGGGAGCCTCTCTCAGCTCCATGAGACCACCAGAATTCCTTGTCATGTCGTCCTTGCATCTTCAAACCAGCAAATTCCTGTTGAATACTCCTCATGCTTTAAATCTCTATCATTTCTTTCTTTTTTTAAAAAATATTTTATTTATTCACAACACACATGCACACACACACACACACACACACACACACACACACACACAGAGGCAGAAACATAGGCAGAGGGAGAAGCAGGCTCCATGTAAGGAGCCTGATGTGGGACTCGATCTAGGAGTCTCGGATCACGCCCTGAGGTGAAGGCAGACTCTCAACCACTGAGCCACCCAGGGGTCCAATCTCTCTGATTTCTACTGTTTGTTGTCTTTCTGCTTTTAAAGGCACATGTGATTAGATTGGGGCCTCTTGGATAGACTAATCCAGACTAATCTTCCTGTTTTAGGCCTAGAGACTTAATACCTGTAAAGTCCCCTTTGCCACATAGGATAGTATATTATTTAGTATTCTCTAGAGAAACAACTAATAGGATATATATATATCCTGTTTGAGTATATTTGAACATGTTTAAATATAGAATGATTTATATATATTATAAATGTATGTTATATACATATATATTTAAACATATTTATTTAAAATACATATTTATTTATTATGAGGTATTGGCTTATGTAATTATATGATTATGGAGACCGAGAAGTTTCATAATCTGCTGTCTGCAAACTGGAGATGCAGGAAAGCTAGTGATGTAGTTCCAGTCTAAGCCCAAAGGCCTAAGAAGCAGGAGAGCTCATGGTATGGATCCTCGTTCCATGGCAGCAGAAGATAAGATGAGATGTTCAAGCTTAATCCGTGAGGCAGGAGAAAAGGAGTGAATTCCTCTTTCCTCGTGCCTTGTGTTCTATTCAGGCCTCCAGAGGGTTAGATGATGCCCACTCAAACTGGGGAAGATAAATTTACTTTACTGGGTCTATCCTTTCAAATGTTGATCTCATTCAGAAATAACCTCACAGACCCACCCAGAGATAATTTTTAACCTAGGCACTCCATGGCCAGTCAAGTGACACATAAAATTAATCATCACATAAGGTAATATATTTATTGGTTTCAGAGGTAAGGGTGTGAATATCTTTGGGCGGCCATTCTGCCTACCACATCACCAAAGGTTTGGTTTGCCTACTGCATTCATCAATTCTAAAACAAGAACATAAGGCTTTTGTCTTTTGGAACTTGTAATAAGAATTATGTACTACTTATTTATTTGAAAATGAACAAAGTCGGGGGATCCCTGGGTGGCGCAGCGGTTTGGCGCTCTGCCTTTGGCCCAGGGCGCGATCCTGGAGACCCGGGATCGAATCCCACATCGGGCTCCCGGTGCCTGGAGCCTGCTTCTCCCTCTGCCTGTGTCTCTGCCTCTCTCTCTCTGTGACTATCATAAATAAATTTTAAAAAAATTATAAAATAAATAAATAAATAAAAATGAACAAACTCAAATTACTCAAAAGTAGAGTGAACAGTAGAAAGAAGTCCATGTACTTATCACACAACTTCAACCATTATCAATATTTTGCTAATTTGATATAGCTATTTGTCTCACCGTGCTTTTGTTTTTACGTATCTTTTGGTGGAAAAATATCTTTATTTGCAAAGACCAATTAAACTTCCTATTTTATTGAGACTCATAATAGTTTCATATAATACAAATTAAAGAACAAAACAGTAATAATTTAATGCAGGCAAAAGAATACTAGTGCCTTTTTTCTCATTTAGTGAATGGGAAATAGGGTGTGGAGTATTGAAATCTTGCCCAACTTACATAGTTGCCATTGTGATTCATTGACATTCTTGATAACTGTCTTACCATATAGGATTCTCTTATTTCATTCTTGTGCTGGTATATAAGGGATAACTGAGTGAAAGAATATGCTTAAAGTAGTCAGCTTGTCTCAGAGAATTTAAGAAATGAAACCCAAGCTGCATGACATTTCTTCTTATTTTCTTTTTTTCTCTTGATGCCACGCCTTGGATATGTGAAGGGTAAGTAGTAATAAAACTTACTTAAGATATTTTATTATTATAACATGATTACTGGCCATCACTGGAGAGTATGGAGTTATATATAGACCAAAATCCATGGCTAATCCAAAAATAACATTTCTGTATTTGCAGTGTGTTTTCATATCGTATTTAACTGAGCATGTGCTGATGTTCTGGGAATTTCATTTGAAAAGAATAATAAAGTATACCATCAAAATCTGGCTTCGGTCTATGAACACCTGGCTTTGAGACTGGTGAAAGGGTTCCTTTTTCCAAGTGTTTCTTTGAATAGGAAAATTATGTTCAACTCTTCTATTTAAAAGGGCTTCTTGGTATAAACATTTTTAGATTAAATTACATATAAAATATTTAGTTTGGAGAAGCATCCTCAGATTTGTAATTTATTACACTCCATTATCTCTTACTCTTCCCCCCCGCCCCCTGGTTTTAGAGACCAACACATTCCTCTTTTACAATATTGAATATTTGTGCTGTTATTCCAAACTTTCTCATCTCCTCTAGAATTATGTTCCAGTAAATATCACTTCTTTGGTCTCTATCCACTTTTCTTCTACTCTCAATCACTCTCATTTCATTTTACAGTAACTTACAAATAGACACAACTTCTTTCCTATCTGAAAGACTTACTCTACTTTTTTTTTCCCCTTTACCAATGAAAATATTAAATACCCACCTTATCAGCACCTATGTGTTTTTAAATTCATCCTAACTTATTTTCTGTTCCACATTGTGTTTACACTGTGCTTGGAACAAGTCCTAGCCACTTACTATTCAACTGAATCCAATAGCCACTTTCTTAGTTGTCATATTCTTTAACCTCTTGTACTAGTTGACAACCATGAACTGAACCGACCTACCGCCCTTTGCCAAAATCTCTCCTTTGTGTCTCTTTAGACATTTTCTTGTTTTCTGATTCTTATGTTACTCCTCCAACTACTCTCTTTTCTTCATTTAGATACAGGTGTTTAAATGGAGCATCTGTCCCCTGTTGCTACCTTCTCTATTTTGCATTCTCCTCGTGGGCAAGCTCAGCCCATGACTTAGACTCTACTTTCCTTGTAAATGGCTTCTAAACCCATGTTTACACTCCTGAATTTCCTTCCAAAGCTCAGTCTCAGTTTTCCAATTTCTGGCTTGACATTTCTACCTAGATATCCTTCTAGAGTGTTCTATTGAGCAGTTCAAAGGATTGAAGTCTTCATCTTCCTCTTAAATCTGCTTCCCTCACTATTCCCAACTTTCATTACAACCATTGCCTTGTCATTTAGACTCAACCCATGAAGACCATCTTTGATTCCTGTCTTTCCTTCCCCTTGTCAAAACAACAAATGTTGATAAACCTGTTTGATTCTCTACCCAGAACAAGTGCTTTCCTCTCTAACTATCATGTAATCTGTCATTTCCAAATCCACAACCTCTTTTGTGTTTCAGAACCCTCTTATCTTTGACTAGGAATATTGCAAAAATACATTAACTTTTCTCTCTCTCCTGCTCTACCCAGTTGGCATGAGAAGTCTTGCCAGTTTAACCTTTTTTGACTTTAGTGTCATCCTCTGCTTCAAATTGTCAATAACTTTCTCTTTTTAAAACAGTAGTTCTCAACTGGGGATGATTTTTGCCTCCCAGGGGGCATTTGACAATGTCTGCAGTTATATTTGATTGCCATAACTAGGGCAGGGGGTGCCTGGGATACTATACATCCTACAATACACAAGACAGCTTCTTATGGCAAAAAAACTATCTGACCCAAAACGTTAATAGTGGAAGCTGCAAAACCCTGGGCTAGAGAATATGCAAATAATTAATTTGGCACTTTAATTTTCTTCTACATTTCATTTACAACCCCATGGGATTTTTATAATTGTTCCTCTTCTCCATTTCCCACCTCTTGATCTTTGCTTATGCATTTTCCTCCCTCATTCATATTTTTCCTTACCTTCTTTTTTATTAAAAAACAAATCTCAGTGCTATCCATCTTTCAGTATTTAGCTTTATTGTCTTATTTTTCATAGGCCCCCATAATAATCCCAGTTGAAAGTGATGATCCTTTGTCTGAATCCTGATAAGGATTTTTTTGGGGGTATTCTTCTTACTACTTGCTTTTTCATGATTATTTATAATAATGTCTTTTAAAACTTACTAGTCTTTACATTTCTGTAAATAAAAGCTTTATTGAAATATAATGCATATTCCATAAAATTCACTCTCATAAGCATAAGATTTTGTGGTTTTAATATATTCACAGAACTGTGAAACCATTACCACTATTCAGTTCCAATACACTTTCATTATTCCCCAAAGAAACCCATGCCCATCCCTCCTGTTTCCCCCTTCTCCTAGCCTCTGACAAGCACAAATCTATTTTCTGGGTCTGTGTTTTAACAGTTCTATACATTTTGTGTAAATGGAATCATGTGATAGGTTGTGGCTTCTTTCACTTAGCAAAGATGTTTTTAGGGTTAAAGACTGTCCTGGGAAAATCATGATATAAATGTCCTATCCGTATGATTTGCTTCTTACTTTGCAAATACTGAGCCGTTTACCCAAGACTTTACTGACTTGTTTTATCCATCAACACAGTGCCATTCATTTTTTTTTTATCTTTCAGAAATGTGTTGATATTTCTTATTTGTTGGTAAGACAACAAACATTCTATGCCCCAACTGTCTATCACCTTATCTTCTCTGTAATGACTTTATTCCTTTTTATACTTTTTTTTTTTTCAGCACGGTGTGAAGTATTAGAGAAAGATATGTATGTAAAGTCTACTATCGACAGAATTTTAAAAACCGGAAAATAATCCTTTCCTGCTTAACTTTTCAAGTTCAACTTTGGCATTTGTGAAATAATTGATGCCACTTGCTAGGCTGTACTATGATATACATTATACTATGATTTATGTTAAAGTTGGAGCTGACAAAAATGAATGTCAAGTGTATCATTTTGAATTCTCTGAGTGGAGAAAAAGGCATAAAGCAAGACTTAAAGCATTTGTATATTTATATATAAAAAATATTGCTTATATCACCAAATTGGGCATGAGGTAAGTACAAAGTAGTGACTGGTCTGAGTTCTAAAATATTCTAAAATAAATACAAATTTTCCCTTTCTTTCTTTTTTCTTTCTTTTCTTTTCTTTTCTTTCTTTCTTTCTTTCTTTCTTTCTTTCTTTCTTTCTTTCTTTCTTTCCTTTCTTTTTTTTTTTTTTTAAGATTTTATTTATTTAGGGAAAGAGAGAGGCAGAGACACAGGCAGAGGTAGAAGCAGGCTCCATGCAGGAAGCCCAATGTGGGACTGACTCTATGCCAGAACTCTGGGATCACACCCTAAGCCAAAGGCAGATGCTCAACTGCTGAGTCACTCAGGCATCCCAAAGAAATGCAAATTTTAAACATTAAGAGTGTACCCCCACTGCTTTCTAAGATTATTTGGGGAGAAGAACTTTTCAGGCAGAGGGAACATTAAGTGCAAAGCCTTGAGCAAGGGCTTGCCTGCTCTGATCAAAGAAGGGTTATGGGGCCAGTTTAGTTAAGGTGGAATGACAAGGGGGAAGTAGGAGGAAACATGGTCAGAGAAGTAATGAGGACCAGATAACATAGGTCCCCATATATCATGGTAAGGACTTTTAGCTTTTCTTCTGAATGAGCTGGGGAGCTGCTGAAAGGTTGTGAGTAAAGGAGTAAGATTACATTTTAATCGAATCTCCATTTCTGCACTTTGGGGAATATGATGAAGCTGGACAAACACAAAATGGGGGCATAGTTAAGAGGTGATTGCAATCATCTTGGGCACAGATAGTTGTGTCGTGGGCTGTGTGATTAACAGCCAAATTCTGGATACATTCTGAAGATAGAGTCAAAAGAATTCACTGACGTATTTGTGTAGAGTATGAAAGAAGGAAGGACATCAAGGATGATCCCTGGAATTTTGGTTATTAACTGAAAGGATGGGGTTGCTATTGTATCTGATGGGGAAGACTAGAAAGGGGCACGTGTGGGGCTTGGGGCAGATAGATGGTGATCGGAAATCAATTTTAGTCATTTCGTTTGAAATGCCTTCCAAGTGGATTTGTTGGTCAGCATTGGGAATTCAGAGGAATGGCTCCGACTGGAGATGTAAATTAGAAGTCATTGGTATGTGGATGGTACTTACAGCCGCAAGACTGAGTTCAACCGGAGGAAGCATGTAGATAAAAGAGAGAAGCAGCTCAGGAGCACTCCAGAATCCAGCAGCCAGGAGATAAGGAAGAATCAGCAAAGGAGGCAGAAAAGAAGAGAAGACAGGTGAGTGTGGAATCCATCTCCTCATTAGATTGTAAACTGTGTGATGATGGGAATCATATGAGCTTGTTCAAGTGTTATATCCTTCTTTAGTATCTCATTCACAGAAAGCAATAAGTACTGACTGAATGAATATCAATAGCTTGTATATGAAGCAGAGTTCTTTTCTATGCCACCAAATTCTTGATTTTTTTTAATTGACATAAAATTGGTATAGAACATTAAGATTCAGGTGTTCTTTCTGACAGTCTTTCTCCAGGCATAGTGATTGAAGATGTACAGAGTCTTCCTCTTCAGATCCAGGTGTCTCTTCCGAATGTCCTCTGGTCATTTTGACACCCATGGCTCTAGCCCTGTAAGTCGGTAGTTGGTTATTCTTTTATTCTTCTAGATCATGCAGGGCAAGGTGTTGTCATGTGGGCCAGCTTCCTTTTGCTTCCTCTAAAACTCCTGGATGAGAATTAGCTTGAGCGTGCATTCTCAGGGAAGAAGGGCCTTAGGTCTTTTCTCCTATGCTTTCCCATATTTTTTTTCTCTCCATCCAACATATTTTCCTATGTGGTGTTTTGAGTTTTTGAAGAGTCAGTTATAACCTCTCAAAGTCTCTCAAGAAGGTTCTCATAACAGCCAGTCTTCTGAGCCCTAATTTAGCACCATTTGCAGCACTGAGCCCTGCAACCAAGAACTCAGTGAGTCATTTTAGTCCTGTTACTCTGGTAATATTCTAATATGGTATAACAAATTGCCTCCCTGTTGGTGCCTAGAAACAGTGTATGTTGACCTAGTTACAAATGTTCTCCACATGGTGCAATACTATACAGTACGGAAAATCTATTTGGACATATATTTTAGAGTAAAACGATATAAAAAAGAATTAAAACTCAGAATTTTACTTTCAAAGTTTTTGCCACAGGAAAAAGTAACAAATTCAATTCAGGAGGCTCATAGCTATCAATAAAAAGTCACAGGAAGTAGAAAAGAACACAGTGTTGAGTTTTAGTTTTCAAACATTCACATATCACTGTGACAGTTCTAAAATTGTTGGGGAGATTTGATAACAAACATAACAAACATGTCATAATGCCCTAGAAATTAGTTCTGTCTTCAGGCCACCAACTCAGTGTGGTAGGTACAATTTTTGAAGAAAAAAAAAATGAAAAGAAAAGAAAAAGCAAAAGCCGTGACCTTCAGAACAACCGAACCATTGTCCTTCTTAAGTTGTTTGCGTTGCTATGAAAATGTCAAGCATGTTTGTGCTAATGGCTTAGAATGTCCTTCTATTTATTGCTTTAGAAGTTGGTAGATGTGAAAGTAACCTAGATCAGGATTTTTCAACCTATGTTAGTATGGCCATTTGGGACATCATCATGGTAAATGTGTAAAGCATGTGTTACATTTCTCAGTCCATTCCCTGACTACATAAGGCAAATTTCATTCAAGGAGCTCTATAGTGAGGGTGGAGTTGCCAGCTTGTTATCTCACTAATTTTGGTTTGCCCATTTCTGATGACCAACTTTACATGAAAATATGTCATATCGTGAGACAAATATGAGAAATAAATGATATTTCTTTTTGTGTGGGATACTATGCTTCATAAGAAACAATTGAAGCATTTCTCCAAATTAGAAAATGTAGGTGATGTTGTACACAATTGTTGAATACTTACATCTGAAACTAATGATGTACTATATGTCAGATAATTAGATTTAAATGAAAAAAAAAAAGATGCTTTCTAGAAAAAAAGAGAAAGTAACACTTATGAAATGTGTTACCAATCTTTGATGAAATCTAAAAAGAGAGAGGGCATTTACATTAGGTTAAAATGGTTTTCAAGCTTTATTAGTTAATCAAACATAATCAAAGAGTCCTCTGGCAAGTGACATGCAAGCTGAATAACTGGTTCTTCATAGGACAAGTATTTTTGTGTTAAAGTCATTTACAACTTATATTTTTAATTTTTCCCCTCTAATCTACTTTGTTATATACTATTTTTAAACATTTAGGCTACCATTAATTTCACAACTGTCAAATATTGTGCGAAAATTCATTCTTAGAGGGTCCTTATAATGACTTTAAAAAAAGTTTTTTCTTTGGTCTTGTTCATTGTCATAAAGCCAAAGAAAAGCATTAGCATTTTTACTGGATTATTGATTTGATCTTCTTGGGCTGCCATAACAAAACACAATAGACTGGGTGGCTTAAATGATAGAAACTTATTTTCTCATAGTTTGGAGACTAAAAGCCCAAGATCAAGATGCTATCCAATTCTGTTCCTGGCAAGAGGGCTCTTTTTCTGGCCTGCAGACAACTGCTTCTCCATGTGTACTCACATAGGTTTCCTTGGTGTGTTCGTGTGGAGTTCTCTTCTCCTCTTCTTATAAGGACATCAATCCTATTGGATCAGGACTCCACTTTTATGATCTTATCATCTTATTTTATGATCTTATTAAGCTTAATTACCTCCTACAGTCACATTGGGGGTTAGGACATCAATATATGAATTTGTAAGGGTGCCTGAGTGGCTCAGTTGGTTAAGCATCTGCCTTTAGCTCAAGTCATGATCCCAGGGTCCTGGGATGATCCCCCCATCAGGCTTCCTGCTAGCGCGGAGTCTGCTTTTCTCTCTGCCCCTCCTACTCTCTGCTCACTCTCTTTTTCTCTCTCTGTCTGAAATAAATAAGTAGAATCTTTAAAAAGAAAAACAAAGCAAAACAAAATATATGAATTTTCAGGGCCAGGATGGAGGGGGACACAATTCAGTTCATAACACTGAGGTATCAACAGATTTAACTACCAATATTTCCAGTAGTTTAGCAACAGTGTTTCAATTTCTACATTTAACCTTAATGGAGCACGTACTCTGTACCTGACTCTGTGCTAGATTTAGGGCATTAAAAAGATGAATAAAAGAGTCTTCTGTCTGTCAGCTTATAGATGAATATGTGAGACTGATATGCAGACCCACAGACATCATAATACCATGTGAGAAGCAAACGGAAATGTGTACATGCTATTTAAGCATGAATGTCTCTTTTCACTATCTTTACCATAAATATATCTGAATTCATATATATATATTTTTTTTACATAGTAGTAGTCCGTTAATTCAGAATGGCTAAAATTAACAAGTCAGAAAATGACAGATGTTGGTGAGGATGTGGAGAAAGGTGAACCCTCTTAAGCAGTTGGTGGGAATGCAAGCTGGTGCAGCCACTGGAAAACATTATGGAGGTTCCTCAAAAAGTTGAAAATAGAGCTACTCTATGACTCAGCAATTGCACTACTGGGTATTTACCCCAAAGATACAAATGTAGAGATCTGAAGGGGTACCTGCACCCCATGTTTATAGCAGCAATGTCTACCATAGCCAAACTATGGAAAGAACCCAGATGTCCATCGACAGATGAATGGAAAAAGAAGATGTGGTGCACACACACTGGAATACTATTCAGCCATCAAAAAGTGAAATCTTGCCATTTGCAATGACGTGGATGGAACTGGAGGGCGTTAAGTGAAATAAGCCAATCAGAGAAAGACAATTATCATATGATCTCAGTCATCCATGGAAAATTCAAGAAACAAAACAGTGTATCATAGAGGAATGGAGGAAAAAATAAAACAAGACAAAATCAGAAAGGGAGACAAACCACAAGAGACTCTTACCGTAGGAAACAAACAGGATAACTGGAAGGGAAGGGGTGGGGGATGGCATAACTGGGTGATGGACATTACGTAGGGCACATGATGTGATGAGCACTGGGTATTATATAAGACTGATGACTCACTGACCTCTGCCTCTAAAACTAAGAATACTCTATATATTCATTAATTGAATTTAAATAAAAAAATAAATGAGGAAATTAAGACTTGTAGAAGTGAAGCAACTTAAGACCATGGGAGGTCTATTTGAAATTTAATTTTATTATTTTATCTTTTGAATTTTCTTCCCCTAGTTGTGCTGCTTTCATGTAAATGTGGTTTCATTTGAGGCTTTGTGTTAATATAATCCATTAAAAAAATCCATTATTTCCTTCTCTGATCTCTGACATAGCAGATACTGCCCGGTGAGTTATGCCCACACTATGTTATGTTTTAGATAGAACATTTTATTCCTGAGCTTCCTAACGGATCTCATGCCAAAATTTTCTACTTGTTTCAGGAACTGCAGCAAACTTGCCCTTGTGGTATCGTTCCTCATAGTGTTTTCTCTCCCTCGATGTACAATCAATATGATTTGGAGCGTTAGATGATTTTCACATCCTCTGCAAGTCAATACTTTGCCCCTATCAATTAATAGGAATCACTTGCCACTTATAAAGAATAATTTCATCCAGATGTTGAATTAAAATGAAATAAATGTTGAAGTTTAACAATCACATCAATTTCTGTTTTGTTGTAAAACGAAATTGAGTGTGTCCATTTATCAGTATGTTATGTAATTCACGCTTGGTCACCCTTTCATTAGTCATGAATCATTCTGAAATCATTGGTATCAAGTGAGGTCAAAAGTAGGACCACAGTTACCACGCTTTGGAAACCTTTAATATCAATGCCACTATCAGAACTTTTCAAGGATGTTTGACATTTCATTTCCCAAATTAGGCTGTGAAAGTTCAGGAGACACCCTGAATTTATAAGCATTGAGCCTGGCTTTGTCTTACCTGCTTCCTCAATGCTATTGTAACTATTAAATTTTATAACTGCTACTATGTGTTTTGCCCTTTTATTTATTTTAGCCAGTGGACACACCTTTTCCTTTCAAACTAGTGTGTCAATGGCCTTTCCTTGTAATAACAGTTGACATAATCCTGTTGAGCTTTAAGAAAACACTACCAAGGAAAACACTGACTATTTCTAACTTTCTCAGACCTCTGCAAAGAGGGAAGCAGGTCTCAAACCAGCGTCAGGTGGAGAAAGAGATATCAGTGGGTGCAACTAAGAATTTCAGGTTCTCAGGCATATTTTGCTTTGGATTTACTTTTTAGCCTCTGGCTTAGAATACTGAATTGTGACAATATTTTTCACCTGTCCAGTTGGCAAATGTTTTAAACAAACAATAACAACTATTGCTGGCAGATACCCAAGGATCTGAGCATTCCAGTATTTGGTGATAGAAATGTGAATTTTTCTACTGTTTTGGCAAATAAATCTGGCAGTGATTATTTGAATTAAAATGATTCTATGTCATATAGAAACTCTAGTTGACGAATTCTAATTACATTTAAAGAAGTACATGTGATAAAGGACATATATAGAATAATGCTTTTTGTAGCATTGTTTGTTGCATCAATAAACCATAAACAGAGACACCTGGGTGGCTCAGTGGTTTAGCACCTGCCTTTGTCCCAGGGTGTGATCCTGTAGTTCTGGGATCAAGTCCCACGTTGGGCTGCCTGCATGGAGCCTATTCTGCCTCTGCCGATATCTCTACCTCTCTTTCTCTCTCTCTGCGTCTCTCATGAATAAATAAATAAAATATTTAAAATAAATAAACCATAAACAATCTGAATGCTTTTGTATAGGGAATTAAATAAATTATGGCACATGCATGTGTGCACACACATGCATACACACACACGATGGAAAATGATGTGTTGGGATCTATCAGTGTCCCATACAAGAGAGATGTTTATAATACATAGTGAGGGGGAGCAAAAGCAAGTTCAAAGTAAAGGGGATGATATCAGTCTGATACAAAAATTAAAAGTAAAAAGCAGATTATGTGGTTTTCTTTTCCAGCTGGAACCATGGAAGGTGCAGAAGAGAAAAATGGATGGTCACTGTTATGCCAAGAACCCTTAAGAAAAAGAAAAAAAAAACCCCTCACAGAACTGAACCTCAACTTAAGAAAGAAGTTTGCCCAAAAGATGTTTTGAAAGGCAAGGAAAAACTTACCTGTGATAAAGGTAAGCTATCACAAAGAATATAGACAGATGTAAAGAACTGCTACAAGAATAGTTAGGATGGAGCTGCCCCAGTGGTGCAGGGGTTTAGCGCTGCCTGCAGCTCAGGGTGTGATCCTGGAGACCCAGGATCGAGTCCCATGTCCGGCTCCCTGCATGGAGCCTGCTTCTCCCTCTGCCTGTGTCTCTCCCTCTCTCTATCGCTCATGAATAAATAAATTAAAAAAATTAAAAAAAGAGAGAAAAGAATAGCTAGGATGGCAAGAAAAGCTGAACTTCATGTACCTGTGGAATTCACACTGGCATTTATCATCAGGATCAGTATTCATGGCGTGACTCCAAAGGCCTGAAAGGTGTTGCAGTTTCTTTGTCTTCACCATACCTTCAGTGGTATCTTCGTTAAACTCAACATTTCAGTTAGCATGCTAAGGATTGTGGCACCATATATTGCAAGGGGGTATCCACACTTGAAGTCAGTAAATGATTTTTTTTCATTCACAGTTATGGCAAATTTACAAGAATTGATTGTTGAATCTCCTGGTAAATATGGCATTGTCTGAGTGGAGGATCTTGTTCATGAGACCTACACTACTGGCAAATGCTTCAAACTAGCAAACGACTTCAACTGGTTCTAATTATCTTCTGTATGAGGTGAATTGAAGAAAAAGACTATTTATTCATTTTATAGAAGGTAGAGATGTTAGTAATGGGAAGACCAAATCAACAGGCTTATTAGAAGTGTTGAATAATGAAAATCCAACCGAGTAAATTTTAAAGATCTAAAGGCTTTATTAGTTGATTTATGAATGGAGCAGCATTCCATCCAACAAGTAGAAGAGAGCTCCAAAGGGCTACAGAAAAGAAAAGGTTGAAAGGCAGAGAGGGAGTGGAAGAAAGGAGGTTATAAGCAAAGAATCCATTGTTCTAGGTAAGGTTGTCTTCCTAGGGGGAACGAAGTGGTCTATCAGGAAATTTCCTAGTGCTGACGAGGAAATTCTCATGTCAATTGGTTAAAGGTTACTTATTTAGGGAGTTGAAACTGCAATTCAGTTAGGTGTTAAGTCTTGCTTTACTAACCTAGGGCCTTAACCCAAGTAATACCACTTTTGGTCTGTGGTTTTTCTTTTTAACAGAAGAATGAACTAAGATATCTATCATGATTATTTTTGTAAACTAATCAGTTAATAAACAGTGACTGCTTTCAAATTGCAATGTAAGACAAACAACCATCTCCCCAACCCAAGAACCCCAGGTTTTGTGATTGATCAAAGAGAAAATGGGATAAGTACTCACCCAATTCTTCAGATTTGTGACTTAAGGGAGGTATGGGGGGGATTTCCGTCCGTCCTTCCTTCCTTCCTTCCTTCCTTCCTCCCTCCCTCCCTCCCTCCCTCTCTCTCTCTCTCTCTTTCTCTCTCTCTCTCTCCCTCCCTCCTCCCTCCCTCCCTCCCTTCATTATATCAGGAAAGGGAAGACACAGATAGGAGAAAAGAAAAAGTGGATCACCATTCTGGTGATGGATGCTAGGTGAGAGGAGGGCTGGATACCAGTATGACAGCCAGCCTCATTATCTCTCCACTAATGGGGACAGAGGGCTGTTTCTAACTTTGTGAGCACAGAGATTTGAAGAAGGATGTTGATTCAGGAGGAAGAGAATGACTGGACCACCCAAGTTGTCTGCAGTTACTAACGGCCTTTCTCTGTAGAGTTGTCTTTAAGTTGCCCAGGTCAGGTCTCCTCTTGGTTAAGTACACCCATGCAATAATATCCTGCTTCAGAAGTTCTGCCCTTACCTGTGTCAAGCTCAAGTTCCTAGAATGGGAAGGATAGTCAGCAGAAGTTTATTGATGGATGAAGGTACCTCTACTTGAGGTATGAATAGAAACTTCTAGATGAGACAAGAAATTTGTCAGACATCTATACTTTTCTCCTCACCCCACCCACAGAGCTAGGCACCAATTTGTGTGTGGGTGTCACTGTCTAGAGATTTTCTAGAAGAAAATAGTACAATAATAATTAATAATAATAATTAATAGCACAATTAATAATTTGAGGTTATTAATCTCTCCTCCTCCTCCTCCTCCACCACCTTTTCCCTCCTCCTCCTCCTTCTTCTTCTTCTCCTTCTTCTTCTTCTTTTTCTTCTTCCTCCCCTCCTCCTCCTCCTTCTCTTTCTTCTTTCTTCTTTCTCTTCCTTTCTCCCTCTCCCTATATATATGTCTTTTCCTCCTTATTTGTGCAAATAGTTGGTGCTGGGGGAGTGTGAGCCAGGATAATATTTCTAGCTATTAATTTCCAATAATGCAAGTCTGAAGAAATCAGGCAAGATTGCCAGAAAAGACCAAATGGAGGATTTGTGGGCATTGGCCAAGTGTTTGGGCCAGAAACATGATGGAAGGTGAATTTTCCAAGTTAGGATATTTCCATGGGAATAAGGCAGTGTAGAGAGGAGATGGGAGTAGTCTGTGGGACCAAGGAGGAAGGGTCCTTGCCTGATTTCCAACTATGTAAAAAGAGAATAATAAAACTCCATAGAGAAAATAGATGCTTGGAATTGAGACAAAGGAAATTAAGAGGATCCACTCTTCCAACAACAAACATTTTGGAATTATAAAGAATGTTGTGGGGCACCAGGGTGGCTCACCCAGTTGACTGACGGACTCTTGGTTTTGGCTGAGGTGATGATCTCAGGGTCATGAGATCGAGCTCTGCGTGGGGTCTGTGCACTCTGTGGGGAGTCTACTTGAGATTCTCTCTCTTCTTCTCCCTCTATCCCTTCCCCCACATGCATGTTGTCTTTCTCAAATAAATATTTAGAAAAAAGTAAGAAATGTTGCAGTGAATATTCTGGTGTCCTTGTGCAAGAGTTTTTCTATAATTTATACTTTAGAAGTTGACTTGCTGGGTTAGTGCCTTTAAACCTTGCTAAATATTGTGAAAATGCTTTCAAAATTATACACATTTGGGGGTGCCTGGGTGGCTCAGTGGTTGGGCGCCTGCCTTCAGCTCAGGTCGTGATCCCAGGATCTGGGATTGAGTCCTGCATCAGGTTCCCTGCAAGGAGCCTGCTTCTCCCTCTGCCTTTATCTCTGCTTCTCTTTGTCAGTCTGTGTCTCTCATGAATAAATAAATAGATCTTTTAAAAAAATTACACATGTTTGCTCTCTCAATCTCTTACCTTTCTCTTCTCAAATTTAAACTACACTCCCTATAGTAAAACTTCATTGTTCGTTAATCATCAGGAATTAACATTAAGAATTTGGAAGTTCCTGTTTCCCCTACTTCCTCATCACTACCTATTTTTGAATTTTTTCCAATCTGAGGACATGAAAGGGTATCTTGTTTTAATTTGCATGTTCCTATTACTAACAAGTTACTTTTTTTTTTTTTAAATCATCATTTGTCATTTACAGATTCTCTTCTGTGAACTGAAGGTTTATATTAATTTCTTTCAGGGGTTTTTGTCTTTGCCTTACTTCTAGGATACTTTTCTTTATTCTAGATTATTCCTCAAATGCATTGTAAATATTTGTAGCTTGCCTTTAAATTTTAGTTTTGGTTTCTAATGTATAAAGATTTAAAATGTTTGTTATCAAATGTACAAATGTTTCTAATGTATAAAGATTTAAAATGTTTGTTATCAAATGTACTTACCTTATCAAATGTACTTAAGTTTATACTTAATAGTTTACTCCTTTTTTCCCCTCATAAACTTTATTTTTAAAAGTTTAGTCTAATACAAAATGGAGCAGAAGATACATAAATTTCCCATATACCTCCTGCTCTAATGCATGTGTGGCCTCCCCCATTATCAACATCCCTATCAGAGTTGTACATGTGTTAAAACTGATGACCTTTTCATGTTTTAAGAAATCTTTCCTTACTTCAGTGTTATAAGATAGTCTCCTACATTATCTTCTAGAACTTTTAGGGGTTGCTTTTAGCTTTTAAGTCTTTAATCCATGTGGACTTTCTATTTGCTTATGGAATAGGGAAGAATTTAATCTTCAGATATATTTTTAAATTTCTTCCTTAATTACATGGGGTCATCCCATCCTATTGGCAGATTTACCTATAGCTTTACTGAAAAACTCAGGACAGCAAAGCAGCTCATAGCAGGCATCAGGACCAGACATTGTGGGTAAAACACTGGGCTCATGGATAAACCTCAGACACCAATAGCAAACTTGTGGTGCTCCTTGGGTGAGAATAGTGTGGCTTCCTTGGAGTCTCCCATGCTGTGGACATTAGCTAATGGGAAACCAGGAACATCCACTGATTAAAAAAGCATACAACTGGCCTGTCCTTAACTGAATGTCAAGGTCTGGATCAAAACAACCAACCAACTAGCAAACAAAACAACAAATATGGCAGAACTAAGGTATCCTGAGAATTCTTTGAAGCAAATGTAGATAACCCAGAGGAAATTAATTTCTGGGTAATGTTTCTTCTTTGTAGTATCACTAATGTATTTAGCATATACTACAATCTTCTTCAAGTTCTTAAAAAACCGAACATAGCAGAAAGGAAAAATCCTATTTTGATTATTTAGTTGGAAAAAGTAAAAATAATATTTATATTACTTCCCTCCACTTCCAAAGAGAATAAAATAAAATCAATTTTAATAATTTGAACAGAGATTAATTCCAATAGTTTTCCAAAAAGTAAAATAATTACACAGAATTTCATGGTAATCTGGATATTTATATATTTAATAAATTTAATAAAAGAAAATAAAAGAAAGCCTTGACTTACATAAAGTACTTATCTTGATGATTTCTGAAGTAAAAGAATAGTGTCAAAATTAAAAAGCATAGCCCAGAATACAGTGTAACGTCTAAGATGAGTATCAATTTGAGTGCTTGAAATAGATTGATATTTGTAGTAAAATTAAAAATAAATTAAAATAATTAGCTGGGAATATCCCACATGTATTCTAAATCCCCCAGGTGGCCTAGGTAATTTTTCTTATTCTTCCACAACACATGGCATTCTTTCTATGAATGACATCAGTTTGGAAATACCCTGTGGGTTTCTGAGTTATAAATGGCCATCTTACTATGAACTCCTGATTATATTATGATTCATACTTTCACTTCTGTTTTTTTATGCTATCATTTTGAAAAGTGAAAATGAAACTGTGTTTAATTGCCCAACAATGCACAAGGGAGAAGAAAAAATGAGGTTGAATGTAATGATTCACAAAATATTTAGGAATTATTGTCTGGAAATATTTTGAGAATAATTTCTTAAGGAAAAAACAATGTAGTTATGACAAAAATGCTCTTAGAGAGTTATTTTGGGACTTAACAGTAATTATTTTTGGAGTTCTGCTTTAAATAGGAACTTATGATTTTTTTGGCATCTCTATTGATCTATTACCTATTTATTATCTATCTATCTATCTATCTATCTATCTATCCATCTACCTATCCATTCATTTGTCTGTAATTCTTTTAAAACTCTTTTTTTTTTTTTTTCATGGAACTGGGTTATATGAGTCCTTGCCTTCTACCTCTAGAATTTGTTCTCTTAACCAGTACACTATGATAGAAAGATGATGATAGCTACTTAGCTAGATAGGTAGGTACTAAATAAGAAAGAAAGAAAGGAAAGGAGAAAGAGAGAAAAAAAGAAAGAGAAAGCAAAAGTAAGGGAGAAAGGGAGGAAGGAAGGGAAGGAGGAAGGGAAGAAGGGAAGGAAAGGAGGGAGGGAGGGAGGGAGGGAGGGAGGAAGGTAGGAAGGAAGGAAGGATCATATGGAAAGTTCAAACATGATTCCAGGTTTGAGAGACTTTATTGATACTTCAAGTTTCCTTAGAGCAGGGTCATACCTGCTCATTGCTGTGTCAGTTCCTAGCATATGGCAACATTCAACAAATATTTGTTGAATAAATGAACACAACAGAATAAAAGCAAATTCTTGTCCCTCACTGTTTTCTGTGGAAAACCACAAGAAAAAGAAATGTCTTCTGTGGTCACAGCATTCTAGTGACCATGAAGTATCAGGAATCTAATGAGATCCTTCTCCTATAAGATCCTTAAAATATTTCATGCTCCCATCATGAGGTATGAAGTTGAAGACTAGATGCCTCAAGGTTGGTGATTCATTATTTAACATTACTTGTAGAATGAGAATTTTGCTAGAGATCATAAACCCTTTATAAAGATTAATGTAATTTTAAAAATCTTTCTATTAAATTGGAATTTACCTCCTTGGGCCACCTGTCACCAAATGGAAGTTCCTACCAAATAATTAGGTCTTATGGATCAACATGTGTTTTCCTATAAATGAAGTAACTCCTCACCTTCAAATCTCCCCTGCCCAGACCAAACATTTTTCCTATCTACACTGCTTTGATGCTTGTATTTCAGATTTACCAACTACTTTTGCTTAAGGCATTCAAGAGTGATCTTAATATCACCTGTTTTTATTTATTTACTTATTTATATTTTTAAAGATTTTTAAAAAAAAGATCTTGTAGGGTTTGAACACGTGACCCTGAGATCAACACCTGAGTTGAAATAAAGAGTTGGATACTCACTCAGGTGCCCCTAAATATTTTATTTTTTAAGGAATATCTAAGCTCAATATGAGGCTTGAACTTACAACCTGGAGATCAAGGTAGCATGCCCTATCGAGTGAGCCATCCAGGCGCCCCAAAATCACCTGTTTTTAACCATTATTAACACCTTCAGATAGGGTAGTCTAACAGACTGGTCAGCCACTCACTCCTCAGATTTCTAAGAGGTCAGAACACAGGAGAGATATGACTGTATAATGGTAAGAAGTAAAATTATGCTTAGAAGGCAGCATATTAATGAAGAATGTTCAGTAGGAAATATAAAAGCTACTCCTTCCCAAAACACCATTTAAAAATATTAGAACAGCCTAATGTCAGTTATACCAAGAACCTGAGCTGAAAACCGAGAATGTGCTGAGAATAGCAGTGACACTAATAAAATGGTTTTTGTTTTAAGCCACTACGTTTTGTGATCAGCAATAGGTTGCCAGAATGGAATTGCTGAAGATCAAATGGGTATTAATGAACACAAAGTCAAGCGGTGAGACTCTCCTTGAAAACTTAAGGAAATTAAGAGGAGAAATACGGGAATCATCTTACTGACACAAAATAGTTTATAAATCATTAAAACTTGATTTGTAACCTGTTAAATATTTTTAAAATAAATAATGTGTTAAACAGAAAGGGAGTTGGTCAACCTGGCATATGAAAAAATGTAGCAAAGATTTCATGAAGTACACTTTGGCAGAGAGTTCTAGAGAAATTTGTTCCCAAGTCTTGTCCTGTCTGATACTAGTTGTTGAAATTATAGCATTTTTCTTTGTTTGATGCCATTGAACATCTTGTTTAAATCAACCCCCACTTACTCTGAATTCATTTTCACTAAGCAATATTTTGATTATGATTTGATTTCTGATATAGCTTTACAAGGAAGGAATGCTTTGGCTAGTGGACCCCTTGGCAGTTGTATCTCTCATCATAATTAATGTTTTTCCCCCTTGGCCTGTGTAGAAGTCTCCTGAATCTAGTTTGTATGTTACAGTTCCCAAGTTTGACTATGCCTGGCACACTGAAAAGATGAAGTTTTCAAATAGACAGGACTGAGCAGTGGAGTTTGGGCTGCAGTGACTTCCCCAAGACTGCTGCCACTTGGGTGAGTCCTCTGGGCCTCCCCACTTGTGGGGACAGTGTGAAAGAGTACTCGGTAAAATGTGTGGTTCAGAGTGGTGCACCAAAAACCTTAGCTTCCATCCCAAAGTGCTTTCTCTGACAGCTTGTATAAGGAAGAAGCAGAGGAGGAGGAAAGAGAGAGCAGTTTGCCAAAGGAATACTTTATTGACATATGAAGCTCTGATAGAAATCTCTCCTGCGATGGTATATTGTGCCTTGTTAGATGTTATGGTTAATCTTATATGTCAAATTACCTGGACCACAGGGTTCCCAGACATTTAGCCAAATATTATTCTGGGTGTATCTGTGGGTGTGTTTTTGGGTGAGATTAACATTTGAATTGGTAGACTGAGTGAAGCAGATTGCCCTTCCCAATGTGGATGGGCCTTATCCAATCAGTTGAAGGCCTTCGTAGAACAAAAGGCTGGCCTTCCCGCAGAAGAAAGAACACCTTATGCCTGACAGCCTTTGAACTGAGGCAGTAGTTTTTTTTTTTTTTTCTTGCTTTCAGGCTCTAACTGAAACATCAGCTCTTCCTGGGACTGGAGCCTGCCAGTATTTAGACTGGAACTACGTACACTATCATCAGCTCTCCTATGTCTCCAGCATGGTGACTGAAGATTTTGGAACTTGCCAACCTTCATAATCATGTGAACCATTTCCTCGTACTAAATCCTTTTCTCTGTCTGTATACACCTGATTGGTTCTGTTTCTTTCGAGAGAACACTGACTAAATAATCGAGTGTCTTCATCAGATGGCATACTACCAGGAATTTTTACTTTTGCATATGAATTAGGTCTTTTAATGTATTTACTGGCAGGGAAAAATATTTCATCTAAACTAGATTTTCTGTGACTTGGTGTAAATGTGTTTCCTATTTTTTTTTTTTTGTCTTTAATGAGGATACATCCTGTCTCATTAACACTTGTCAAATTTATCCTCAGTAATGGAAAATTATATACAGTAATGAACTTAAAATTTTGGTGTACTCTTATGTCAGAGATGTCTGTGGTATATCTTGCCTGGTTAGTTTTATTTGTGATGCTGCCCCATTTCCTTTAGCTTAACAGTCTCTTCCCTCAAATCCCCAAACTCAAATCTGACTCATCTCTCCGCTGAACCACCCACTACAATGTCAACAGCTCCACAACTTGCAAGTCCTTCTAAAGTGTTTTTAAGAATGATTTATTAAAGGAAAATATATATCTACAACTAGATATACTCTACCACAGCAGCATAAGACCATTCATTAATTCCACTAACATTTTTAAGTACCTAACAATGTACCAAACTGGAGAAACAAAGATGAAATAAACACAAACCCTTTCCTTCAAGAGTGAAGATAAGAAAACATGTATACAGGCTAAGAGGGAAAGAAAGTACCTGATGTTTATTGAACATCTATGCTTTATCAGGCAAGTAGTATCATTAAGGGCTTTACGATGAATCTTCACAACAACTATAATTTCTCCTAACAGGAGGACCTCTCTGAGCCTAGGTGTTCTCATACACAAATGAGGGGTAATAGTATCTACCTCAGAGAAAGAATTTGACCTCAATATGGCAACATAGAAATTTATTTCTCACCTACCTCTATTGTTTAAGCCACCCAGTCTGTGATATTTTATTATGGCAGCTCTAGGAAACTAAATAAGCAGGATTTCTATGTTGCCATCTTGAGGTCAAGTTCCTTCTTGGGGGGAAACCTTGGTCTTTTCTCTTAAGGCCTTAAACTGATTGTATAAGCCCACCCGCAGAATGAAGGATAATATGCTTTACTTAAATCTACTGATTTTTTTTTGCCAAAGATTTATTTATTCATTTTATAGAGATAGGGAGAGCATGTGTTAGCATGTGAGTGAGAGGAGGGCCAGAGGGAGAGGGAGAGAGAGAAGGAATCCTCAAGCAGATTCCCTACTGAGCCTGGAGCTGGATGTGGGTCTTGATCCTAGGACTCTGAGATCATGACCTGAGTCATAATCAAGAGCTGGCCACCTAATGGCTGAGCCACCCAGCCACCCAGGCACCCTTAAATCTACTAATTTAAATTTTAGTCATATTTAAAAAATTTTTCACAACAACATCTGGATTGGTGCATGACAAAACAATTGGGCACCAAAGCCTAGCCACAATGACACATAAAATTAACCATCATACTTTGACTCAGTAAAATATACTATCAAAATCATTTCCACCTGTTTCCATTTGCTTTTTAAAATATGACTACTAGAAAATTTTAAATTGTGTATGTGGCTCACATTTGTCACTAACATTACATTTCTCTTGGACATCAGTGCTTGAGACATTTGTGAAAATTGATAGCAAGTTTCATAAAGGATACATGCACAGAGTGTCATGGGGGCCTGGAAGAAATCCACTGACATCCATTTTTTGCAGAGGTGGTGAGATGATTAAAGCACTAATTCTGGAGCCTAGATGCCCAGTTTGAATCTCTGGTCTGCCAACTTACTAGAGCCCAATGTAAGGTATTTTCTCTCTCTGTGCTTTGTTGTTGAGGGTTAAATGAATTTATACATTTAATCATTAAAACAGTGCCTGAGACAGGGAATCTCAGCAAATATAAGTTACAGGTAGTGTTTGAGCAGAATCAGAACAGACGAGGGGCTGGATGGATCCCGAAGTGCTTATTGAAAAGGGATGAATTTCCAGTGAGGGGAACATCAAACCCTCTTCTTTGGGCTTCATTTACTGTTTGACCACAGAGAAGTCAGCCTCAGGGTCGAATGAGTATATTCTGTGGCTTAGAGTTTGGCCAACTTGCTCTGACTCTTTACGTGATTTGGTGAATGACTGGTACATACTTGTCAAGGTGTCTTTGGGTCCTCATCGTACCTGATCTCAGCAGCACTCAGGTGTGCTGACTGGAGCCTTGTTTTCAGAATACTGGATTTTTAGCATGATTGTCTCCTGGTTTGCTCCCATCTCCCTGGGTGCTTCACCTTTGAGTCCTTTACACAGTCAGTTCTCTTCTGGGACAAGCTCAATCCTGCTCTCTCTCTTTTCATTCTATACTTCCCCACCCCACCCCAGAACGTCCCATACACACTCATGCAAGACCTCAGTTACTGCAGATATTGTACATGACTCACAAGTTTGCATCTATAACCCAGACTTTCCCACTGAGCTCCAGATCTGAATACTCAAATGCCTACTTGGTTACCTCCACTGTATGTCTCAGAGACGTCACATATTCAACATGTCCTAAAATGTATTCACCTGCCCCTCATTACACATCCCTTGTTCTTTTTCAGTGTTCCCAACTTGTGTCTTACAAAGCCAGAAACTTATGAATTATCCCATATCCCTCTCCTTTATTCTCCAAATTTGACTGGACATTACAATTTACCAATTCTAATCCACTTAATCCAAGGTTGCCATCAGATCTCACTTGGATCACTGGTTTATATCCTTGCATCTTTTTTGACTCTTTTCCATTTTCTTGTCCACAAGGTAGCCAGGCTGGTATTTTTGAATGTTAAATCTCATTGTATCATTTATCTTCTAAAAAATATTCAGTGGTTTCTCCTGTTCATTGGATAAAGTTAAAATCTTGGAACCCTAACTACCACTCCAGTCCCATTTCACATCAGTCTTCCCTTCATTTAGCCACTTGGATGTTTTGTCGTCTCCTTGTTCTAATCATAGAATCAAAGAATAGTTCCTATGGCCAGGATCTATTCTTTCTACCTGCACCCAACTACCGCATTCTCAGAAAATTATTCTCCTTCAGAAAGATTTTTTCTTTACTGAAGATTTATTCATGTGATCCTTTGATTATTGTCTTTGTATCACCCTCCTCCCCCAGTTTATAAGTACTATGAAGTCAGAAAGGGACTATGTCTTTCTTTTTTTCCTATTGTATCTCTGCCCTAGCAAAGTGCTGGCACATAACAGAAGCCTGACAAATAAATGCAAGGTTTCAATTAGTGCTCATATCAACTCTGTCTTTGTGAGATTTTCATTCCTCAATTTACATGTACAGATAGACAGATTCAGTTGGTTTATCAGCATGCCCAAGATTACAGCACTGACAGGTAGAAGGAGTTGGAACTAAAAACAGGTTATGCTGTGTTTGCTCTTCTCTACCATAGATAAGACCTCCTTGTTCCTGAAGTTTGGGAAATCATAGGAATCAAGTGACTATGTCCATCTCCCCCTTTTTTTGTTGCTGGGTTATACTGGATATCTAGACTCTTAGTGATGTACTTATTTCTGAATATGCGCTTTTGTTCTGGAAAAATAAGTTGACTCATTTTTAATGGAATGTGGTTAAGAAAAAGTAACCTCATATGGCCCCTAAACCAGAAACTCTAGATATTTTTGATTAATATAGACTCAGAATATTGAGAAACATCTTCATTAATGAATAAAAGAATTGGTCCAGATATACTGAAAAGGAAACAAATATATTGAGGTAAAAAGCAGGATGATTTAATCAAGTATATGAATAATACATCAACAAAATTTTACCATTTATATTAGAAATAATATAGACTTGTCTGGTTATACTCTTTTTATTAACTTGGACCACATAAAATTGCTGATTTTTGACCATTTTTTTACCACAAAACAGCATTTTCTTTTTGACATGTTCAGTTCTCTCATAAAGAGATATTGCCCTATCTTTTCTTTATATCCTGAAAAACATTTCATTTCTCATGAGCCCATTGAAAAGAGGTCAACTTTGGTTGACTTTGGTGAGCTAGAACATCGATTCTCCTTCCTTCTCCATGACTATGTCTACCTCTATCTTTCATCTGGAAGCTATGGACCAGTTAGAAGGAATCTTCTATTTGATCAAGAGTAATGAGGCCTCATGTAATAAAAAGAATAGAGGAGCTCATGGAGATCCAAAATCTACCATAATTATAACTCTCTTTGAGAGAAAATGGCTTGAAGCAGTATCTTCCTACAAACTTTGATGTGACTCATGGCAATTACTCATATTGAATGGAAATAATGGGCACAGAGGATTGGACCAGGGATCAGGAGATAATCTGTTAGAGAGGAGGCCAGTAATCATGTTGACCAAGAGAGATGACCACATTTTCTGAATTTCCAGTTCCTAGTCTGTTTCTAAGAGGCCCTGCTATGCTTTATTTCTCACCTATGAATATCCATGAATTTTTTCTTTCTGTAGCTTTCTAATAAAGCTCTTATTTGCCCTTATGAAGGAAAACTTTTCCTCACCACCAAATAATCCTTGACCAAGACAAGAATTAAATAGGATCATATATGTGAGTTCTTTTCTTTTGTTTCTTTGTAAACTATAAAGACAAATATGAGGAGCAGCTATTCTTTCTTTCTCTAGTGAAATTTGGTTTTCAGAATGGAAATTTATTTCATGTTGGCCAATTAGACTATTTGTGAAAAACCAAGCAGAAGAAGACGTTGCCTCAATGAAATACTAAATGCATGTTATTATATGGGTTTTATCCTAAGATAGCAGAAATGCACAAGCAAACATCATTCATTTGCAATTCAGAGACTTTTAAAAGTCATTCAGCTGGATTTTCCCTTTTTCCTTCAGAAAGGATTAATCTGAGCTTCTACTGTTTATGGACAACCAAAGAGATCACCTCTGGCTACGCTTTAAAATTTAGTTGTACAGCTATGAAATCAATTGGTCTAGGCCTTAAGTCTCATTTCTTATGAAAAGTTTTCATCACTGTAGTTGTATGAACAAGTGTTTTTAGAATTTTTTTTTTTTGCTAAGGTGTAGAGAGAATGTTACAGATGTATTTCTCTTATTTATTTCATAACTTTTTATTGGCCTTCAGAGGGGCTCATTCAAACAAAGATTGAGGTGAACTTGAAGAGTAAAGATCCGAAATCAGAAGAAATGTCTTTCTTTCTTGCTTCTTTCCTGCTTTCTTTCTTTTGCCTTCCCTTCCTCCCTCTTTCCTTCTTCCTTTTTCTTCTTTCTTCTTTCCTTCATCTCTCTGTAATATCTTGTTTTTCTTTATCTATGCAGAAGGAGATCTGAGATTGACCTACATTTTCTTTTGTAATGCTTGTTCAGTTATTTAGAACAGATATCTTTATCTTTTTTATGTATTATCCCTGGTACCAGATGTCAGTGGGGGTATAGACCCATTTTGGAACTTTCCCAAGGGCAAATGGTGAGTGTGAGGAAGAGCCTATAAGAAGATTAATGTCTCGGTTCAGAGAGCTGCGGACAATATCTCTGAATTAGGAGTAAAGTACGCATTTGAGGAATGTTTCTTATCCCTGACAAACAGCATGTTGTGTACAATGGAAGATAGATTTTAATGGTGATTAGAGAGGGACTGGGCTAGGAGGAAACTATTTATTATGGGATAAAAGCATAAACTTTCCTGGAAGTATATTCCTTAAAGCTAAGCTTGAGATTTTACGTAGCCCATATTGAATGCTTGCAATCATTCAGTCATTCTAGGATTAGTAATATGTATTAAGATTCCGAAGTCTCCACTGATTCTCTGTCTGCTCACCATTGCTTCCAGACTTCATTAAGCATTGCTATTAACAAGGGGGTACTAGTAGCAAATATCTATACCCTTTAAATATCTGCTATGTATCAGTTACCAGTTTGACAAAATAGGTAAAATAATACCATTTTGTCAGATTTCAGGCCTTATGTCAAAGCCTCACTATCAACTATTTCATTTTACTCCTAAAAAGCATCCTAAAAAGAAAACAATGCTGAAAATATTTTATAGATACAGAGGATGGAATTTAAATAAGTGAGCCTGTCCACCATCTACACACACACACTTATTAAATAAGTTTAAGTTTCAGTATTCAAATCCAAGTTTATTTCATTGTAGATCTGGTGCTATTAAGTAATACAGGCTACTGCTGCCAGATGCCATTTTTAAAAAATTGCATTCACGGTACTAAGATTTTAGTTATACTGGTGGACCAGTATACTGCTTAATTAGTCAAGCAGGTTATTGTGGAGGAAAGTGTAGACATTAAGAAAACATGACAACAGGCACCTAAACTTGACTGATGAGATGAAATACGGCATTCTGGAGAAAGTGATCATGCTGGATGAGTAAGAGTCGGTCAACAATGATGGAAGAAAACCATATTTCAGGCATTGGGAAGGGTATGTGTATATATTGAAAATGCCTCATTGCTTTTGTGAAGTTGGGACCCCAGGCGGAAATTGAGGAGTGACCTTGGATGGGAGTGGAGAGGTGGGTAGGGACCTTATATAAGGCCATTGTATAACACCCTTAAAGAATTGAAATTTACCCATATATCAGTAGAAATACTGAGGATTTCATGAATAAGAGTTACATGATCATATTTGAATTTTAAAAATACCGCTTTGGAGATTGTGTGGAGATTAGGTTTGAAGTGACTACGATTGGAGGCAGGGAAAGTATTTTGTTAAGACGTAATCTATGCAAGAAAAGATGAGTCTCTACATATAATAGTGTTAATACAGAAGAGAAAGAGGAGATATGAGGGATTTGGGGGAATTGAATTTACTGGATTTGGTGACTGGCTAGAATGTGAAGAGGAGATGAATAAAGAAGAAAAACTGCAAAGATGGTTGCTAGTTTGCTGTCTCGACTATTTCATTAGAGGGGTGGCTACACAAGAAGAGGTTACTGGGGAAATGTTGGGGCACCTCTACAGAGCAGGTAGGTGGGGAGGCTTTTGTACACATGAATCTGGAACTCTGCAGGGAGGCCCACGTTGAATATATGCTTTGGAAATTATTGGCGTAAAGGTAATTCAAGTCATTAGAGAGGATGAGTTTTTTTTAAGGGATACTATGAAGAAAGAGAAAAAAGAGGATGGGTAGTAGGAGAAGCTCCAACATTTAAAGGATGGGTAGAGGAAGAGGAGCCTGTGAAAAGTAAAAAAGCAGGAAAACCTAGGCAGGTTGAAAGTAATCCAGGGCTAACTATTGTCAATAAAACAAAAGAAGATAAGAACTCCAAAAGAAGTATTTGGGGAAAAGCTTCAAGTTCTATAGGGAAGTGGTAAGAAGTGGCTAGGAAAAGAGGTGTTAGCTTGGGGTTTGCACATCAATGTAATATCCACAAAAAGGTAGCATGGTAGAAAAGGATTTCTTTTGGTTCCTTGAAGTAAAATTACTGAAATCAAATTTATAGACTCTATTTGTGCATCCCGTCCATGGACATCTAAGGATTGCTCCTTGGAAGGAGACTATTGCAGGAATAAGGGTTTATCCTTTTCTATCTTCAGAGCCTCTCCAAGTATAATCCATGCAGCAAACACTGTATGAAGAAACTGTATTTTGCGTATCAGAAATTGTGGGGGTCCATATTACGTGAATGTGTAAATTAGTTTCAAGAATATAACTTCTATCAATCATAGTGAGTGAGACTATGCTTTTATACCTTTGTGACACTGCAATGAATCAGGAATAAAAGCTTTTAATGGTTGAGCTTTAAGTCAGGTAAGTGTGTGTTTGGACACTGCCTCATATTTTCTGGGTGATCTTGAGCAAATTACTTTATTTTAGTTCCAATTTCCTCATAGGTGAAGTGAGAATGGTAATATCCACTCTTTAAGATTTTTTAAGTAGTTAAAAAGGTAATGTACATTAAGCATTGATAACAGTTCTTTGCACATAACCCTTCCTCAATAAATGTTAACCACTATTATTTCTCTTCTAGTTAACTTTTCTTCTCTGCTTTAGGACATAACCCTGATTGAGGCTTTTCAGGCATTGCTCCCACACCTGACCACATCCCACTATCCTTAGAGTTCTCCACCTTCCTTCCTTCCCTCTTCTTTTCCTTCCAACCCCTCCCTCCCTCCTTCCCTCCCTTCCTTCTCCTTCTTTTTTCTTTTTTCTTTTCTTTTCTTTTCTTTTCTTTTCTTTTCTTTTCTTTTCTTTTCTTTTCTCTTCTTTTTTTTCTTTCTTTCTTTTCTTTTTTTTCTTTTTTCCTTTTCTTTTCTTTTTTCTTTTCTTTCCTTCCTTCCTTCCTTCCTTCCTTCCTTCCTTCCTTCCTTCCTTCCTTAATCCTTCCTTCTAAAACTTTTTTTCTTGACCTAGAGGTCAACTACTTTAAACCAATCAGCTTTTTTCCCTCTGGTTTCTGATGCTTATTTAATAAAATTTTTTTTCTTTTTCATGACCAACTTTTCAATAAATAGTCTACACTCACTCTCATTTTTCCATTATCTGTTTTGTTAACTTTGAAAGGGAATTTTAGCCTCCTGAATCGGCTTGTGGGAAGATCATTAGTGACCTATTTCCAGTGAAAATCAGTGGACTTTAAAAAAACCCTCACCCACTTGGGCTATTCAGCTGCATGTGATTCTGTTGAGAACTCCTTCCTTGTAAAATTTCTTACCCTTCTTTTCTGTAGTACTACAACATCCTCACTTTTTGTTCTTTTCCCTCCCACATCCCAGTATTTGGAGTTTCTCAAGAATTAGTCTTTAACTTTCTCTTCTCTTTTATATAATTTCTCCATAGAGCTTTATCTAAGTAGAGTATGTATATACATACATACCATTACCTTGTGCTCTGACTTTTTAACTTCTATCTCATCTCCATATTTCCAAATACCTAGAAGCACTGCTATCTTCCTGTCCTTCAGCAAGTAATTATAATTGTCCCACTTCTTTTGGGCTTTACTATTGTCTAGCCAATAAAGATCTCTCCCTTTTTTATATTTCTTTTAGGCAGTACTATTCAGATTAGTATCTCCCTTAAACTGTTTGAAAACCACTATTATATATAGCTTCTATGGACTTTGAGGATAGTACTTGAGTTGCTATTTCTTGTGTCAAACTTAAGTACTTGATAATTAATTACTGTGTCTACCTTTTGCAAATATCAGTGTTGTGGATCAAACACAAAACATAGGTGAACATCAGAGTAGAGATAGTTTTACATCCTAGAGTGCTGTAATACTTATTTAGGAATTTGTGTTTATTGTCGAGCTAAGTATATTTAATAATATTAAGAGGCATAATTAGAATATGAGATTTAAGTATATTAAATATTGAGGGTCATATGAAACAAACATACTAAACAAATGTTTTTCCCCTTTTTAAAAATCATTTGGCACTGGAACTTAATGTCATGTTTCTTCATAACCCTGGTTAAGAAACAAATAGGAATTTTTTTCTGGAACATTAGAATGGGATATTTAGCAAACATATTCTGGCTCACAATTTGGATACTGCAATTAATTCTCAATATAATTACTTTAATTAAAATCCACTACAATCTGGTTTGTGTAGCTAATTAGAGAAAATCCATGGGTGGTAAGTTTTATGGTGAAAAGTGTTTTGTTTTGTGTGGTATTGAGCAAAGCTTTCCTAAACTTTCATGTTTTTGATTTGAAAAGATCCAAACTAAATCTCAAACTGTAGATTTAGTAACAAACAAACAAACAAACAAACAAATGAAATGACCTCCCTGATCCAATTCACACAAAAAGGAAGCAATTTTTCATTACTTTGTACAAAAGGACTATTCCCCTTACTTCTAGATAGCATATTGTTGCCAATGTCAGAAAGTACATAGATTTGCTTGTGTATTGTCTGGTTGAAAAATGACTAAGATTCTATTCTGGACAGGGTCATTTGGAAAGCCTCTTGGTGGTGGTAAAATAATAATTATGATACTATTTGGGGCTATATGTTGGAATATTGAAAGCTCAATTTGAATTCTTGTTAGCCGCTGAGTCACTGTGGGGCCCCACAAGCGACTTTTATTTTTGCACCTCAATTTTCTCTATCACAATTCAAAGGGGAAATTTTGATCAGGAAATATAGTAAGTTGCTTAATAATGAGAAAAGTTTGAAGTCAAAAAAAGAGAAAAATAAAAAAATTAATAAAGTCTTCTTAGGAATTTTGCCAGCTAAGTAAGGGATGAAGGCCAAAGGTGGGTAAGTTAACAACTGAGACAGTTGGACAATACCAGCATTTTGCGTGAGTCTGTCCGAAAGAAATATATTTCCAAGATGGCATATTTCTGGCCTCAGGTACCAGCTTTATTTGATGTGTTGCTATAGTGCTTTCATTTATTCACTCCTTTAGTGTTTCAAACAGATGTGTACTAAATTAAATACCAACTATGAGAGTACTAGTGATTGGTGCCACCAGTAAAGTGTGTGATGATGTTGCAGACCTTACCCTTGCTAAATTCTTCTCTTTTATTGTCACCCAGGCTTTATTCCAAGATGGGAGCCATTTGCAGGAATTACAAGATGTGGGTTAATATTTTGGGGATTGTGGGATCCATGGAATTTGCTGTGCTGGGAAAATGTGCTTTTACCATTTGAACCTATCATCCTATTTCCTTTGTTGCCCTTATATCACTGGAAACAGCAAGGAATTCAAGACTAACAGGTAGAACTTGGGAAAGTCTGAAACTTATTTTGAGTAACTTTGGGTCTCTTGGAGAAGGAGGAGATGGCCAGTGTGAGTTCCACTCATGTGTTTGGGGGAATCTACTGCCAAGACTATGCTTAACAAGTTTGTGATACATGTTTAAGTGGTAGCTGAGATTTAGAAGATTGGAGACTCAAAAGAAAGAAGGCACAACCTTGGTTTAATATTTTTCCCTATTCTCATGAATCACCTGTGTTTGCCCCTTTCAATTCATGACGTAATCCTTAAACAACTACAGAAGGAATGGGTTTATAGATAGGTCCATTCTTTTCAAGAAGAGATTTTTATTCCAGTTGTACTTTTCTCTCTCTCCTTTTTCCTTTTTATTGTTATGCTCTGTGTATCTTCAAAGATCTAATTCATTTTCTTTGTAAAAAATTTAAGAACTTTAGAGATTTATAAAGAAGCACAAAAATAGGGGAACCTGGGTGGCTCAGCGGTTTAGCGCCGCCTTCAGCCCAGGGCGTGATCCTGGAGATCCAGGATCGAGTCCCACATCGGGCTCCCTGCATGGAGCCTGCTTCTCCCTCTGCCTGTATCTCTGCCTCTCTCTCTCTGTGTCTCTCATGAATAAATAAATAAAATCTTTAAAAAAAAAAAAAAGAAGCACAAAAATAAACAATAGGATGGTTTCTCCTTTTATAGTTAGATTTGCGAGTATATAGAGGAAAATAACTTGGTAAGAAATAGATTTTATGAAGCTAGGATATGAAGGGGCAGAAGAGAAGAGAATTTCTATGGTGTTTTCACATGATATATAAAGTCCAAGTTATTTCCATAGGCACTGGTCATGTCTGAAGGATATTTTCTACATAGGGAGGAGACTGCTATACAACTGGTAACCTCCTAGGGTGTGTCCTCAGGCCATACCTACTTCTCTAGGCTTCTCTGGGGTAGTGTAAATTACAATCAGAGGGGAATTTCCTTATTTGAAGTCTTGTCACTTCAGTGACTTTCTAAGTAGAAATGGGAGAACCCAGAAAAGTTTTGAAAAAAGTTTTAGTTCTTCCTGGAAACTATGTGATTTTTTTTTCCTGTATGTCATTTGGATGTGAGGAACTCTTACTACCTTCAGAACCAATATGAAGCAGTTCTCTGGAAAAGTGAACTTGATTTTGGGAGAGCATTCATTTTTTTCTCCAGTGGCTTCACAATAAAATATATGTTCAATATAACTGAGGAGAAAAACTACAAATGTTGCTTTTTATTCATACATGTATGTTTGTGTAATGAAGGTAAAATCTGAGTATTTAAGAATATAAAATCAACACAATCTTCAATTTGCTTAATACTTAAAAAAAGTGTATACTGTGAACAGCTATCTAGAAATGTACTTCAAATTTCCACTGACTATCTTATGTAGAAACAGATACCATCATATTCCCTTTCTAAAAAGTGAAAAAGGGAAGTGACAAAGAACAAGTGCTTCATGAGCCACTGATTATTGGGCTCAACAAGCCCATTGTGTGTAGTGGGTATGTGGGTGTATAAGAGTGAATGAGACAGAGAAAGAGAGAGAGAGAAGGGAAGATAGAGGTGTTTGGTGGGATAGGTGTCATAGTAATTTAAAAAATCCTATTGCTATGTTTTTATTTGCGATAGTCCATAAAAAAGTTATGGTCACAAACTTTTTTTTAAAAAAGAATTTATTTATTTATTCGAGAGAGAGACACACACACACACACACAGAGGGAGAGAGAGAGAGAGACAAAGAGAGAAGCAGAGACACAGGCAGAGGGAGAAGCAGGCTCCACGCAGGGAGCCCAATTGGGATTCCATCCCGGATCTCCAGGATCACGCCCTTGGCTGAATGCCGGCGCTAAACCACTGAACCACTCGGGGATCCCTGGTCACAAACTTTTAACTCAGTTTATTATTTAGAATTAAATTTGATTTCAAATGGTTTCCCTTCATCTAAGTGTCAAGATGATCACTCTGTTCCTAAAAAGGATTCAGTAAAATTAAGATAATTATTTCTAATAATATTAGATCAATGAATTAGACCAGAATCATCCTCTCAAAGGTTTTAAAGTAGCCCAAATTAAATCTATTCAAATATTTTGGCATAAAATAATGAAAAACAGACTGGTTAAAGGGCAGGTACCAAGGTAGGCACATTTAAAATGTAAAACTATTCTCTTTATATTGAAATATCCACTAATACTTTTGTTTTCATATAGGAAAATCAATTTTCCAGAATAATTCTTTTTCTAATTTTTAAAGAGTTAGCTATTAGGGCATGAAACTGACCTCCTTTCTGATGCCCATAGGTATGTAATATGTTAAGTCAGGCATCATTTTTCTTCTTTTCTAGTTTAACCCTTGAATTAAAAAAATTGTTTCATACTGATTGCTGATTGATTCCGGCATAGTCTTATGCCGAGCATGAATTTTGAGGCTTCGCAATGTTTTCTAATTAAATTTAATATAAATTACAAGTTTACTTGTGAGTCCTTTGAAGTTTGGGTTTAATATGCAACAATAGTAGATACTCAATAAATGTTTATGGAAAGAATGAAAATTTCAAACTGACTTTTCTAGATGGATTGTCTAGCTTGAATTGCTCCCTGAAAACAGACTGCTTTTCTACACTTATATACTATTTTGTAACTTTCTGCTTTAAGTCATAACTAAACCTAGGTATCTTAAGTACAGCTGTACCTGAACCAATCCATCACCAATTCTACAAAAATGATTGAAGAGGTTGTCTGAAGATTATTCCTCTGGATAAGTATATCACATATTTGCTGATATTCAAAGTAAATATTAATCCACACATAAAAATTAAAACCTTTTACAAAGAATGTAAAATTAAAAGTGAAAATATCCAACCTTACTACACATGACTTGCTGAAATGAGAATGCAGAACCTTACCAAGGTCAGGTTCAATTAACAGCCAATACCACAAGCAGTGTACCCAGAGTGCTGATTAGATGGACATACCCATTATCCACCCCATAAAATGCTTATGGTTTGAAGGAACTTAGATACATATCAAAGAGGATATTAACTTAAAAAGGAGCAACTGGACTCCTATATTTTCCTTTATTTCTATTTAGAGGTGATGTTTGTGATGAATAAAGCCTTAAATCCAAGTAACAATAAGCTATTTAAAACTTATACTTTCTAGAATATGGAAATGCACAACTTTTCCTGGAACATTATCTACTGTTTCAGAGAGGGTAAATAATCAAATGTCTTAGAGATGCAGTATTACATTCCCTGGATTCCTTGTTTTCCATTAATTGATGAGCCTGTGACTTGTCTACTATAGAATGCTCTAAATGTTCAAGGAGATTACAAATATCACGCATTCACTCACTCCTTAAATCATTTACCAAATATCTAGAGTCTCAATAGGTTTGCACTTTAGGTAGAGAAGTAAAACAAACAGACAAACAAAACCCCACACACCTAAATAAAAAAACAAATAAAGCCAGAAGCATTTTGTCTTCATGGAATAAACATGAAAAAGTTCTTGTACATTAAAAAAGTTGCTATGAAGGAAAAGCTTGATGTACTGTCACCAGATATAAAGTTTGAAAGGAACCAATAGGGAAAACAGAAGTACCAGTGTGCAAGAGTGTGTGTGTGTGTGTTTCCCAGCTATTCCATGCATATAGAATGCCCCTTTCAGGAGAACATCTCTGACCACAGCCCCACTCCCTGGCTGGGCTCAGGGCCCCATGGCTGCCCTCTTCTAGCATTCTCTGTCCTTGTGTGTAGTTCCTTAGTTGTCTTCACCATGTTATCAGAAATGATCTCTTCATGTATTTGTTTCTGTAGGTGAATCATATACTTCACAAGAGCAATGAGAGATACTATTTGTCTTTCAATTGGTAGCAATTTAATTGTATAAACAGGTTAATTGATCACTGAAGGTTGAATTTTTTGGAGGAGGCATGATAAGGAGGCACAGCTTTAGTTTTGGGAGAACAGGAAACTGAATTCACTTGGGTTGCCACCAAAAAATTCGTTGTGGGCCCTGGAAAGGACATGGCATGAGCTTGGGTGGCTACTTTGGGCATTGGATTGTGGCGGACGCTCTTTGTACCCTGTATTTTTCCTCTTAGCCCACCTCTGATTTCAGCCGCAGCTTTGAGGGACATACCCTGGGAGTTTAGACTCACACACTGGCAGCTGTGTCCTGTTTTCTTGGGAATTGACTCAGAGAAGTACAGATGCGGGGTGACAGGGATTTCTGTTCCTGGGAGCAATCCTTAACCAAAGATGATGGAAAGTTGTTGGGAGAAATGCTTCTTCCTCCTTCCTCTTGGAAGGGATGATTAGGAGGGGTGCTGATTTGCTTTTTGGAGGGTCTGGCAAATCAGGTCCTCTATAAGAATGCAGCTCTATATTTCCTTTGCTCTTTTTCCTCTCACTCTCCCACTCCCTCATTTCTATCCTGGTATCCCTTCCCATATAAGCCACTTGTTCCCAGGTCCAAGGCTCTATATATTCAGGGAGACTCAAAAACCAAGATGCCAGCATAAGCAAGTGGCAGGGGTCACTAAGCACTAAATGGTCAGTGCTTTTCTTCTCCAGGTTTCTAACATAGCACCCAACACGATTTCTCCACCACTTCCTTATTTATAATTAGGTTCAGCCAAGGACAACTTGGCTGGTACTTTTTGTTTTAGGATATCTGTCTTCTATTTTCTATGTAAGATTTATACCATTTTAATATTTGTCTTATTTGTTTTTTTTTTTAATTTTTATTTATTTATGATAGTCACACACAGATAGAGAGAGAGAGGCAGAGACACAGGCAGAGGGAGAAGCAGGCTCCATGCACCGGGAGCCCGACGTGGGATTCGATCCCAGGTCTCCAGGATCGCGCCCTGGGCCAAAGGCAGGCGCCAAACCGCTGCGCCACCCAGGGATCCCGTTGTCTTATTTGTTGATGGGGAACCCTGGATAAGGAAACATGCACAAACCCATGTCATAGCCTAAGGGATAAGCTCACCCAGCTCTACTTGGAATCCTTTATAATGATCAATGGCCGATACTATTGGCTGCAAGATTTCAAGAATCCTCAGGAAGAAGAAAGAATGTGTGAGCTAAGAGTTCCCAAGAACTTCAGCCTTCTGGAGTTAAACTCTGGCCTCTTGAATACAAATCCGATAACTGAGCCCCTCCTGCACAAATGCACTAAATGATGAAGTCAGTCTAAAACCTTGTCTCTTATTTTCCTAAATAAGGTCAGGGAATGGAGGACGATGGGTACCAGATGCTCTCTTCTCATGGATTCTCTCATTTGCTGTTCCTGTCTCCCTCTCATTCACTCTGGATCTGCCGTCCTGCTGTACCTGCCTCCTGCCCACATCAGTTAACTCAAAGCCACAGCCATCCGTCCTTTGTTTCTCTATGGTATCACAGGCCCAGACTTGCTACAGAGAGCTTAGCATGAAGGCTTGGTGAAAGTGGCAAGGAATCACACATCAGTGAACAACCTAAATTCGAATAAGTGAATAATCTTTCATTAAGTTCATCAGACATGTCTGCCCTGGGAGACTCCTATCTTCTTGTACTTCTTTTTGGGTCTCTGGCCTGTTGCCATTTTTGTGGGTCTACTCTTTCACTTAGTGTCTTTTCTCTCCCCTTCTCTTTACTCCTAGTCCCCAAATTTACCTCCCAGCCATTTCAAAGAAAACCTTTTCAAAACAGACATTATCACTGCATGTAGAATTTACTGACAATTTGTTCAATGGAAGAATTTAGCTTCCTTTTTTACAACTTCTTTAGTCCAGACTCTCCCCCAGACTTTGCCTTTTGAAATCCCAATCTGTCCTCTCAAACAAAATGCCAGTTTATAGTGCATATTTAGCAATCCAAGAATTGTTAGAAACTTTGAAAATTGCAGCTTTTCTTTAGCTGTTTAAAGATCAAGTTCTTAGGCGGTTTTAAGGTCGATGTATTACTTAATAGCTCCTTGGCCAGGGGCTTTTGTTAAAGGAAGCAGGACAGGAGTAAACTTTGTTACCCTTCCCCAGAGTAGAAAATCCAAAGGTCAGATTTACCCTATCTGCCCCTCCTCCTGGCCGAATCCAACTTGAACTGCCTAATTTGGGCTGTGGTTCCATTGACAACCCTACGCTATGTCTCTGGAGGATGTCTCAGGTTCACATCATGGGAAGGGACTAGAATTAGGAGTGAACTGAGAAATTATTAGAGTCAGAACAGAAATTTTTAATTTACACAACTTCTGCCAAGATATGTATCTTCCAATTGGGCTTGGAATGCTGCATTGACTGCCCTCTGGTGCTGCATTATGAGGCTAATATCGTTTTCCCAAAATTCAGCAAGCCAGATTCTAGTGTCTAAGCAGGAGTGAGGTGGGAAAAGCAGAGAGGTGATGATGTTATTCAGATCTTTGAATACTTTTTCTGAGTACTTTTCCAGTACCATTCTCTTTCTCTTTCCTTTCTACGACTCCAATGACACACAGTTTAGATATTCTGTTATAGTTCCACAGATCCCTGACATGTCTCCTTTTCCCTTCTCCTTACCCTCATCTCCCATCCCTAGTCTATCTGCTCTCTGTTTTCTGAATGGAAAATTTCTATTGTTCTCTCTTCAAGCTCACAGATTCTTTATTCTCTCCATTCTGCTGTTGAGACCATCTATTAATTTTTTTGTTTTTGTATTGTATTTTTCAATTCTAAAAAAATTCATTGATTCTTTATATTTTCTCTGTCTTTGCTGAGATTTTCTTTTTTTTTTCATTTATTTCAATCATATTTATAATTGTTTGTTGGAGCATGTTTGTTGGATTCCCGCTTTAAATCATTGACGGGGGCACCTGGGTGGCTCAGTGGTTGAGTGTCTGCCTTTGGCTCAGCTTATGATCCCTGGGTCCTGGGATCGAGTCCTGCATCAGATTCCCCGCGGGGAGCCTGCTTCTCTCTCTCTATGTCTCTGCCTCTCTCTCTGTGTCTCTCATGAGTAAATAAAAATAAAATCTTAAAAAAATAAAATCATTGCCAGATATTTCTAAAACGCATGTCATCTAGGTGTTGGTGTTTATTGATTATGTTTTCTAATTCATGTTGAGATTTTCCTGGTTCCTGGTAGGATGAATAATTTTTGAACATATATAGATGGCTGGATATTATCTAAATCTTCTGTTAATAGTAGGCCTCTTTTGATTTAGATCTGGTAGATGAAGGGGGGCACTGCCTCATGACTGCCAGGTGGGGTAGAAATCCATGTTTCCCACTGGCAACTGGAGAAGAGGTGATCCTCATTACTGCTGGATATGGGTGTGGGTGGAAGGTCAGGTTTTTTGCTAGGTTTTGCTGATACTACCATAGCTTGGAGGGGCAGGAGTGCCTTGTTACTGCCCATCACATGGCCTCCACCAACACCATGGGATGACGATACCCATCTTATCACTAGACAGTGATGAAAGTTCTGATTTTCTTCTAGGCCCCCTCTGACACCACCCAGTGGGGTAAGAGAGGGCAGGGATGGAAATTAAGCTTCTCCACTGCCACTGCAGGAATGGCTTGGGTGGGGGATGGGACCTGGCACAAGCAAAGAGCCCTGTTCCCATTTAAGTCTTCTCCGATTCCACTCTGATAGAAGAGTTGGGGTGCTTCATTATAGCCTGGCAAGGGTGGAAGTCTGTGTACCCCACGTGGCCTTTGCTGGTGAGAGTAAGGTTAGGGGCTTGTATTCAGCTAGAATAGGATGGTTATTTTATAAAAGTTTTCTATCTGGCTGGATACTTCTTTTGGGTAATGTGAGCAGGTTTTCTTTCTTTCATTCTTTCATTTTTTCATTCTTTCTTTCATTCTTTCTTCTTCTTTCTTTCTGGTACCTATTGGTATTTATGGATTACTGGGGTCTCCAAAATGCAGTTGGAACACCTGAAGCAAAGAAAACCCTGAAACTAAAAACCCAAAACCTAGAGAATCTATTACCACTGTGTCTTTCCATAGGTCTCAAAATCTCTAGCTAGACTTTTTGTTCACTTCACCTTTCAGAATCTTCTGGTTGGTTTTATGCATAACGTCCCAATTTATTTGTTTATTTATTTATGCTCTAGTTAGCAGAAGGAATAGGGAAAAGTACTCCAAATCCAGTTTTCAGAATTAGAACTCTTTCTGATGTCAAGAATAGCTTTGAGGCCTTGCCCAACATTACCTTATCCAGCCAATCTTTGAGGTTTTAGAGGCTCAGTGGGTTCTCAAGACTCTCACTTTTGGTGGCCTGCTTTGGTCTTTTTTTCTTTTCTTTTGTTTTTTCAAATATTTTATTTATTTATTCATGAGAGACACACAGAGAGAGGTAGAGACACAGACAGAGGGAGAAGCAGGATCCCTGTGGGGAGCCGGATGTCAGATTCGATCCCAGGACCCTGGGATCATGACCTGAGCGGAAGGCACTCAACCACTGAGCCGCCCAGGAATTCTAACCTGCTTTGATCTTAGTGCTGAACTACTCTGAGCAGTATCTGGCTGCATAAGAGGTGTGCTTCCTCCTGCCTAGGCCGCTATTATGTTCTAAACTCATTCTCCCACTCCACCCTGATATCCTTATGTATCTTATCATTGCTTCTTCTAGGTCCTTCTTACTGTTAGTCTATATCTGTACTCATTGAAAACTGAATGGAAATTCTCTACAGTCAGGAGAATGGGTACCAAAAGGGATAAAAATAATCTTGATTATGCTGTAATTTAACATGCTCCAATATTTGTTCAAGTCAAATTTAAATTTATCACTTAGTGATTTTATTTTTAAATGGGCTTATTTGAATTGTTCAAGACAACTATTCTCTCAAAAGAAAAAAGTTTGATACTCCTTATAAGAAGACTATTGTGTGTGTGCTATATTGCTGAATAGTAGAGAAATATTAAATAATATTGTTAATAATGGAGTAAATGGAAAAAAAAAACAGCATAAATACTGTCTCTGTCTTGTTAGAGAATTGCTTGTGTAATTTTAATTCCAAAAGCCTCCATATTTGCCATCTTTTTTCCCCTGGCATTGAGAATCAAGAAAGGCCAGACAGAAAGTACGTGAAATAAAATGGTTACTAATGCCGAAAGTGTGTTTAACCTTAGAACCCTATTATCAATTAAACTAATATTATGGCTTCATGATTTTCTTTCAAAAATAATTTCCCCTCTCTAAAGTGTCTTGGACAAGCTACTTCTTGCTACCAGCCATGTCTCAAGGGATGTGTACTGACTGGAAATTTTGAGCTTCTATAAAAGTGTTTATTAAATTTTTGAATAATTGCATTAAATACTCACAATAAGCAATCATTATTTTCATGTTTGTTGAGCAATTGCTCCTTGTTGAACCACAAACTTGGGCTACAAAATTCAGAATAAAGGGCAAAGTACAAGAAGTTCTTTGCATGGATAGTGCATTCATAGATACTAAAAAACAAATAAACCAACCAGTCAACCAAACAAACCTCAACTAAAAACAAATTGAACATGAAAATAGCATTAGAACAAGTCCAATATACCTGGGGGGAAAAGTAAATCTTAACAACAGTATATATTAAACACAATTTTTTCCCTGAAGAGTTTACGTCTACCTTTTGTCTGCTTTATGCATCTTTTTTTCTTTTAAACTTAGGATGGTTCAAGGGGAAGAGGGATGATATATTGTCTTTACTTTTCCTTCACCTCTAAAGGAAACTTGAGAGTATGGAAATATCTTCAGGACTCATATCCTCCAACTACCTGTCCAGTGAGAGGAAATCCCTTCTTAGGATCATGTCTGTCAAAACTAGAGCAGGGACAGAGAATTGCTCCCACTTTAATGCATGCTTTTTTTCCCCTCCTATTTTCAATTGTTGGGGAGTCTTTTCTAATACCGAATCGAATTGTTCCTCTGTGATCTAGTTTGGTCATGGGGAGTAATTTTATAATTTTAGGATCTATTCCATATGACAGGCTTTAAATACTTTTTTCTTCTGTAGTAAATATTCTCAGGTTCTTCAAGTGGTCTGTTTTGAGAGTTCTAGACATTTTAGCATCATAATAACTCTCTTCTTTTAATGTTCCCTATGTTATAAATGTATCTACTAAAATGTGATTCAAAAGTCAATTTAAGAAAATTTCAATTCAGTTCAATTCAGGGAATAGTTATCAAGCACTTTTGATGTGCCAGACACTCTGTTGGGCCCTGAGGCTATGATAGTGAACATGACCATCCATCCTCCTGAAGATCATGATTAGCAAAGAAAGATATTCAATAAGTAATTACAACTGTGATGAGTGATATGGAGGAGGATGTAAATTTGCTAAAGCAAGGGAAATTCAATTAATCCTGGAGAGTCATGGAAGGTTTCTATGATGAGGAGATGTTTAAATGAAGACTTGAAGCATGAGTAGAAATTAGCTGAGATAACAGAGGTTCAGGCAATGGATGTAGTATAGGAGGAAGCTTCAGGTTCCCAAAGTCCAAGGGAAGACACTGTTTAAGAAGAAGATTTCAAGTTCTCATGTCAGTGGAGAGAATCTTGGGTGGCTGTCACCATTAGGTAACAGGGAGCTCTGTTGTTCAGAAAGGAGCAAACCCTTGACTCTTCTTTCTGTGTCATGCTACCTAGCTTTCACTCTGATTCCTCTACTTATTTACACCATAGTTTGTTTGTTCTTTTTGCTTATTTAAGTTCAATTAGTCAACATATAGTGTATCATTAGTTTCAGATGTGGATGGGGCAACTGGGTGATGTGCACATGATGTAATGAGCACTGGGAGTTATAGGCAATTGATGAATTACTGTATTTTTTTTAAAGATTTTATTTATTTATTCATGAGAGACACACAGAAAGAGAGGCAGAGACATAGGCATAGAGAGAAGCAGCCTCTATGCAGGGAGCCCTACGTGGGACTCGATCCTGGGTCTCCAGGATCACGCCCTGAGCTGAAGGCAGATGCTCAACCACTGAGCCACCCAAGCATCCCTCTACACCATAGTATTAACAACTGTCCTGTTATGTGAACATATTACCTCAAAAATAAGTGCTTTAAAGGTTTTACTTTTGGAAAAAGTGCTCAAGGCAGACAATCTCTTTCTCTACTTGGCTATGTTTATGTGCCACACAGCTAATTAGATAAAGACCAAAAAGTGTTCAATGGATTTTGTTTTTGTATAAAAGAATTCAATGGTGACATTCCAAAGAGCACTTAGTGGCTTAGTGGGAGAGGAGGTCAGATGGCAATGGGTTGGGGAGTGAATAGAGTGGAAAAGAGAATTCTCTCTCTCTCTCTCTCTCTTTTTTTTTTTGAGAAGAGAGAATATGGCAAGATTAGATATTGTTGGAAGGACACTGCTGTTTATGGAAAAGTAAGAAATATGGGAAAAAACTTTCTTACAAGGAAGCCTCATCTATGACCAATTGTTTCATGGTTGTTTCCAATTTGGTTTAGAAGGTAAATGTAAAGCAAAAGTAATGACATAAGAAGACATCCTATAATAAAGAACTTTTATTGTGAACTAGTTGTGTGATGAGAAAGGGAAAACAAGAAAAAAGAAAATTAGGCACCATACATTGAAATGACAATGTTTTCAAAAGGTGGTAGCAAACCAGAGATCAACTTGGGCTGGTGATTTAGAAACAAAAGAGATTTGGAGGCCCATCTCCTTTACTTTCACTCAGTTTGACTTTAGCAAGATATGCAGCTTTTCCAAGCTTCTGCTTTCATTTTGTAAAAAGAGCTCATGATGCTCAACTCACACTTTTTGTGTTTGTGAAGAAGAGATACTTCTTGACTATGATTAATGTACAATAAATGATAGTTCATATGAAATCATAGAAGATGGGACTTGAATGACAAAGACACAATTACTCTATCATGGTTTGCACATAGCAGCTATTCACTAAAAAACTGGAGAGAGGGGCAGCCTGGCTGGCTCAGCTGTTTAGCGCCTCCTTCAGCCCAGGGTGTGATCCTGGAGACCCAGGATCGAGTCCCACGTCGGGCTCCTTGCATGGTGCCTGCTTCTCCCTCTGCTTGTGTCTCTGCTTCTCTCTCTCTCTCTGTGTCTCTCATGAATAAATAAATAAAATAAAAAAAACTGGAGAAAAGAATGAAATGAAATGCACAATGTGAGCAAATATATGAAGTGAAAAAAATATGTGTCCGGATGGATGACAACAAATTAGGTCTATAGGTGATGCCCTACAGTTTTCCTTATGTTCATGATATTAGGAAAATCTGGGAGATCAGGGTATTTGGAAGCAAACTCATAAATAGTAATTCATGATATAAGTGTTAATTGTATTATCTGTTATAACAGATACAAATCTTAGTCCAAAATAAACCAGAAATGTAAGAAACATGACTTGATTCTACTATATATCAACTAAATTTTTCTTTGAATCATGTTGTCTAGTTTTTATATTATAATCATAGATCAATCCATTTGGTCCTTGCTCTTGATCCATACAGTGAACTATTGAGACAATGCTCATTCTTGTCCACCTAGGACTTCAGGTCCAGTGGGTCTCGCTGATATTTTCATGGTAGGTTTGAAAACTGAAACTGCATTCTGTAGCTTTTATGCTATTTCATGGTAAGGGACTTCTCCTGGAATATATCTATGGCTTCATTTGCCTTGATGTCTAATTTGTGACTCTATCATTTCTATGAGTTTATGATCTAAACCACATCAGGGTTTGGCCTCCTCACTGAGGTTCTAATATGGAGAGCAGAGTCAATACTGTCTCTCTAAACCACCATACTTTGTCTTTCTTCTGCTGTTCCCCAGTCTAGTAGATTATTTTTCTCATTTCAGGGAAAATCCCTCCCTTTATAATTTTTGATAGCTTCCCCTGGATTCATTTTTGTCCCTCAAATAACCATTTCATGACATTAGGATTTGGAGAAATATAAACCAGGGACTCATAGGAAGTTTCTGTTTTCCACCCTACCCTGGCACACCCACATCCTCAGGAAATATCTAGAATAGACTATTTGCCTGAATTAGGTGAGCAAGTGGAAAGGGAAAGTGGGAACTTTAGGGAAAAAAATCCATTTGTATTTCAACATTTATGATAATGACAATACTTTACATTACTTTATAATTTGGTATATAACTTGTAAAAAGTAAATTGATAAATGCTCTACATGGGTTATTTTAATTTGGTCAGTGTCCTCCAGCATTGGACTTCAACATATTTTTTTTCATCTTAATTCTTTGTCCCCATTGTTTGGAAAAAAATTCTGTACAGATTGCTTCACCTCAACTGATGAAAATTCAGATTAGTTGGCAGCAATGTTAATGTCTGGTGATCACAACTCTGAGATTATAGTGGCAACATTTTTAGATGGTTAGATTGGTTTTACAGTTCATTTTACAAAGGAGACCACAACCCAGACTTTCTTCTGTTGGAAGAGTCTGGAAAAGTCAATATTGATTTTTTGCCCATGGCTCTTGGTCACTTCCCAAAGGCATAAAATTACTTTTGGCAATTTTGTGCTAAGTAGTATAGCATACACTATTTTCACTTACTTAAATTTTATTCAATATAAAAGTCAATTAGTAATTGGTAGATTTCCACTTTTAGTCAATGCCTTCATGGAAATAAATTTCTGACCTGTGCTTTGTAGAATTGACAAAATATAAGAATGAATTCCATTTGGCTTTTGAAATCTAAGTAGTGTTCCTTGCATTTGTAAATACTTTTGTCTCCTAGTCAGTTTCTCTACTAGATAGTCTGTCCACACCAACCTTAGGATAGGTTAGCATCTTTCAGAGATACTTGTAGAATTCAATGTTCTAGATCAAACATCTCCAGTGACACAGCACAATGAAATTGGGGATTGGCAAGGTGATGATTTATGACGTAAGTATCCAATATTGCTTTTCTAAATGTTCAAATAAATATTTGGTTCTAGGCTTTGGACATGAACCTTCAGTGCTACTAGAAGGATTCATAGTTAAGGGTAATACAACCCTCCAGGAAAGCTTCTAAAGAAGCTTGTCATCTATACTAGTTGTAAAAGCCCAAATGTGAGCGTAGCTATAGGACTTCTTGCCCCCAAGACAGCAGCAGAGATGTTAAAATATTCTTCAATTCAAAGTGTGTATGATGTTATTCTTGAACAATTGATGTCTGTGGGCCATCTGGCATTTCATGGCTAGGCACTGCACCAGCACCATGTGGTGAAGTGCTAGGGGCAGGAAATTGTGGTTTATTTCATTGTTTTGCTAGCAAAGACTCAGAAGTCAGCAATTGCTTGACATTTCTGAAAGTGTCTTCCAGTTGGAGAGAACACACTTAGACAATGAAATAATTTGAAAGGGTTGTGCAATGAGTTTGTGTGTGTATGTGTGTGCAATATACAAAGTCACCCCAGGGGTATGTGATGATCTGTTTTTGTTTCTGGAGAAGATAAATTATAAAGTGGTATGATTGCCAGCACACCTGTCTGGACTGAGTGAAGTAATTCAAGCAAAATTCACACATTTTAAATGGTTAGGATTGCACTTTTCTGTTTTCTTCCTGACTCAGATACATGACATATAAAAGTGAGGGAGGCCTTTTGAATTTTGTCCGAGTATATCTGATATGGTTCCTGGAGTTGAGACACATTCACATAAGATAAGGTTCCAAGAATCCCAGGTATTAGGGCTTTCATCAGGAGCATTAGAAAATTCTAGACATAGACTTTCTAAACCACCTCAGTGGACTCTCAATATGTGTCAGTTTAATGCCTGTAGTAATGTCTGTGATAATCAAATTCATTGCTGCCTGTGGCCAGAACTTCCACAGAGAGGCTAACTATAGATCTTACCATACAATTGTATTTAAAGTCAGAATGGTGGAGTTGAAATTTCAAGAGTCAAAGAGGCAGGATGAATATGGGCCCTGACACTGCATAAGTCTGAATAGGGGCAAATTGCTAAACCCACTTGTATATCAATTTCATTATGAAGACAATAATGACCTCCTTTAAGCATTATTTTAAAGATTAGTTGAGAAAGAAATATGACATCACAGACCTAGATTTAGGGCGCAATAACTTATTTTATTTTATTTATTTTATTATTATTTTTAAAGATTTTATTTATTTATTCATGAGAGACAGAGAGAGAGAGACAGAGACCCAGACAGAAGAAGAAGCAGGCTCGTCACAGGGAGCCCGACGCGGGACCCGATCCCCTGGACTGAAATCATGCCCTGAGCCAAAGGCAGATGCTCAACTGCTGAGCCATCCAGGCATCCCTACGGCTCAATAACTTTTAGATGAATCTTTTAAGGTTCATCTTTTAAGTTCAATTACTTAAAAAAATCTAATTTCTAATTTCTATTTTCTAATACTTTTCTAATACTTTTTAAAACTAATACTATTTTTTTTAATTAAATTCTAATACTTTTCTAATTTCTAATACTTTATTTAAAAAATACTTTTCTAATTTCTAATTTCTAATTAGAATTTCTCATTTCTAATACTTTTTTTTTTTTAAACAGAGACTCTTAATGGAGTTAGAGTAAGGGGAGTGTGCTTGTCTACTTGATTTTATTTTTCAGATAATGAAATGTCATTTCCCCTTCGATTTCTAGTATGATAGAAAGGATAAGGGTTTTAGATTTGTGTGTGTTTGAATTTTCCATTTGTTTCAGCCTCTTAGATTTTAAGAGATGAGTGTCTGTTGCAGGACAGGCGAGGTTGCAAGAAGGCAGTAGTGATTAGCTCTGCTGAAGCAGAGCAAAGTACAGAGAGTGTGAAGTGTCTACCAGGACACAGGCTTTGACTAATGTTGCCTTTGAAACTCATTCATTTGTGGGAACACATTGGCTACTCTTGACACAAAACAACCTAAAAGATAGTATGCACTGGTCAGTTTTCAACTGGATATTTGGTCCAAATGGACACAGCCAGCCTTCAGTTTCCAGAAGCCTCTTTGGGTCATTTGGTATTGCTTTACATGGGATAGGAAAGAAGCTAGCCATCTGCGCACTTGCTTTAGAAAAACTCTCAGTCCTGAATGATTGAAGAGTCATCCATTTTTATTCTTAGAAACCACTTGATCATTTTAACACCCCATCACTTACTTATTCATGCATTCAAGTTTTTATTTATTCAAACATTTATATATTCATGCATTCAATAAATAAATTAAATGTTGGCACAGCGAAGGAACTGGGCTAGATCACCTGATCTGAGTAATTCACCTGGCTAAATGTTCAATTTGCCCATCAGGATTGTGGGAGTCCTAATTTATATTAGGGTTTTCCAGAGAAACAGAACCAATATGTTTGTTTGCTTATTTCTTCCTTTTTAAGAAATTGGCTCATGCAATTATGGAGACTGAGAAGTCTAAAAATATGAAGTTGCTAGGCTCAAGACCCAAGAAGAATTGCTATTTTAGTTAAAGTCTGAAGGCAGGAAAATAACAGTACCTTGGGTCAAGGCAATCAGGTGGGAGGCCAGCCCTTTTACTCAAGTCTTCAACTAATTGGATGAGACCCACCCACATTATGGAGAACAATCTACTTTACTTAGTCTACTAATTCAAATGTGAATCTGAATTTAAACCACCCTCACAGACATACCTAGCATAATGTTTGACCAAATATCTGGGCAACCTGTGGCCCAGTCAAGATGAGACATAAAACTAATCACCACAGTGTTTTTACTGTTGAAATAATAAGATGTTGAACTAAAAAAAAAAAAAAAAAATCCTGTTGTAAATCAAAACTTGTCTTTAGAATGTTTATTTTCCTGAGCTTAATAATTCTCCTTTAGGGAATCTGTCATTTCCTCTCAGTTCTAGAATTTACTTTAGGTTTTCTTCAAAATTACAAGTAGTCCTAAAAGTTATTGACCAGTGTCCTGCTTTAGAATCCTCCTAAAGTTTGTTTATTTAACTATTATTAAAATATTTAAATATATATCCTGCCTTAGGAAGGAACAAATGTTACTTCAACTTTCTTAAATTCATCAACATTTTTGAGGACTATGACATATAAGAGAACATTTGTTTTATATTACATATGTCCTCAGTAGATATTTCAAACTTTCCTGTGTGCAGAACTTCCACTGGAATGATGATCTCTATTCAACTGCCATAAAACAACTCCCACACCAGAAAGCTGCCTTGGATTTTTATATATTTTTAAGCAGGTTCATAAAAAATAGGTCCCTTGCCCTTTTGTAGAGAGGAAAGAGCAATAAATATATTTAATATCATTCAAAGAAGTGCGATCATAAAGTGAACTTCATGCATCCTGATTCTAATTGCAAATCATTCTCGCTCTTTTATGGTCACATCACATATAATCAGATTCAGTCAGAGGTTACCTTTAAAAGCAGATCCTTGGCCCAACCTACTTGTTTTCTCCCAACTCCCTGTCTCCCATCCTCAGTTCCTCTGGGTCCTTTGTTCTCACTGTTAAATTCTAGTCTTCACATAGGCTCTTGCTGTGGCTCTTGGGTTTAGAATCACTCATACTTAAGCATACAGTGATATCTCAAGATGATAGGAAATAACCATGACTCCAACTGAATTATGCCTTCAGTGAGAATGTGTGTTAACCTCTATGCCCTTTCATTTATGCTCTTCAACCAGTTAACAGTGACAAATTTAAATCAGGCAAAAAAAGATTGTTAAAGTTTGCTTTATATTCAAATAGGCAATGAACCATACCCCCCAAAAAAAAAACTTTTTTTTTTTTTTTTTAAATCCTTTGCTTCAAGGCTGGCCCTAACTAGAGCTAGAATAGTTAACTCAATATATGTGGTGTTACTTGGAATGATGTCCCATGTGCTGCTCACCATATTTTTCCTGTGTTCTAACCTGTTAATAATAATAAACACTTACACGGTACTTACCACGTGCCAAGAATTGTTCTCCACACCTCCTCTACCAAAAAGCTTTGGTACCCTGGGATAAACCCTCAGTTTTCATGTGGTGCCACTCACCACCCACACCCTGCATTCTCTAGGTGGGGGTGTTTTCATTATCATTTCTCCACTGACTTCTTTTCCCTGGTCAAGTATCTACCATTCAAAAATCCCACCAGAGGTCACAAATTCTATTCTGGAAGGCCAAATATTCTGGGACAAATCTTTCTAAATTTCATTAGAGAATGCTTCCTTTCCCTATGCTTTAGTCCAGTTAACAACTTAATTAATGAATTTTTCATTTCAATTATTAGAAATCTTATATCTTTATTTTATATCTCTAGGGCTTGACCACTAGACTTCCTTCATAAATAAATTCCATCTTCCCACAAGACAGGCATCTAATGGCTTATAGCTAGTTGAATTTTATTTTGAAGGCTAAATTACAGACAGATCTTTCTTCCTGAAATTAGTTAAGACTAGTTTGTGTAGAGTAAAAAATTGATTCCATGAAATCAGATATTAGATTAAAATGCTTTTAGAGCATTTTAATATAATTATAAGATGATTAAACTTAAATTCAGAAACTGAAGGGATAATTTTTTTTAATGGAACACTTATTCTAAGTAAGACTATTAAAAGATTACATTGCGTAAACAGTCTGAAATTTCAAATATAAGTAATAACATAGATTGGAAGTTCTTCCAGTGGAGATTTTTAGACATCCTAATTTTCTGAAACTGGTATATATTATAGAAGTAATTAATTGCAGATTTCTAAAGTTTTAAAAAGAATCCATTTAATCTATCTCTTGTGTATTGTAATGTAGAATGTATTCATGTCCAGATTATTTCTTTAGGTGAACTGCTTGCCTTGAATGAAAGAATATAACCGAATAACTGCATTGACTGAAAAGGTTGAATATTTCTGGCATTTGAAATGACCTTTGGCTTTCTATAACATTTATGATTTTCTTTTTGGTTTTGCAGCAGTACTTGTGTAGTTTTTGTGTATCGCTCATATTAGCTTTCTGGAATTGAGAGATGAGGTAAAGCCTGGAAAACTCCCCCAACAAGGTCAGGTTCCTGTTGACTAATTCTGTGATCACCAAGAACAGTCCCTGAGTCCTTGAGGCCAAAGGCTGTGGCACAGACTCTGCTTGGAGCTGAGTGTGGTTTCTGAGAGGCTTCGGCTCTGTGGATGAGGAGAGGCTCCAGGAAGTCTTCAGTCACACATTCACAAACAAGTGTGAGTAGAGGGTCTGTGGGTGTGATGAATGCCTGAATGACTCATGGGGGAGGGGAGGGGAGGGGAGTGTTAACAGGACTCTCCATCTGATGCCATTTGTTGTAACTTTCCTACGATATGTTTGGAAAGCCCCCCTTACGGAGGAAAGATAGGTCGATGTTTGTCTCTTTCAAAAGTGTCTGGTAGAGACCAGCATTTTCATTTTCAGAAGCCCTGAGAATCCTTTAAAGGCTATTTAACCAGTCAATGTACTGGAGCCTGTTCCCTCACCCAAAATATTGTTTATTCTCCCTCTTGGAGACTTGCACTTCCTCCAACTGCAGCTTAAATCATGGGAGGTCCAAACTGGGGTTGGCTCCTTATTTCTTCTCTCAACTGTGTCCTAGCTACCCAAGGTTAACCTCTCCATCTGGGTTCTTTATTTTAGATTTTAAATATTATTTTAAAAAGTAAATGCAGGACTTGCTTCCCCCAACCCTCTGCCATGATAAAGGTAAAAACTTCTCCTTATAGGAATGCTGGCAAAGTCAAAAGAAAACAAAATTATTTATGGCTCCACTCTACCAAAGTAAACCATCACTAATTGTTACTGTTTATTTTTTAATCCAAATCCCTCAGCTAGTACTCTTTGCCCCATGTACAGCTGTCTTATACCTTTCAGTGTGAGGTTTCATCACATGTTTATAAATCTTTTAAGAGTTATATGCATGTCCACTTTAGATAATTTGGTAAATGAAAAAAAAGTATATAGAAGAAAAAATATCCATCACCAACATTAACATTTTAGCATATTTCTCTACCAATCACAGTTCACTGTCAGCGTGAAAGGTTTCCTTTGTAACCAAAAACTTCGTAAACATTACTTTCAAAGGCTGAATAAGAGAGGACATTTTAGGGATCTATCAAAACTTTTTAAAAACAATGTCTTGAGAATATTTCCAGTATATTCCTTGGTGAGGAAACAAAGCATATGGACCATCATGGAGGAGCCTGCATCCCAGAGTGACTTCCTATGCACAATCCTGCTTCTTCCCCCTTCCTTTCATAGACTTTTGTCCCTGATAAACATCTTGTACCCACCACATCTCCAGGTCTGCTTCTCAACATCCCTATCTATGACACTCGAAAGATACTAGGAAACTTTTGTCTCTTTTTGATCTTTTCCTCCAAAGTCCTGCAAATACAGATGGTTACTGAAAATGTACCAAGATTTATCAGAAGAAATGGTAACTTGTATTCTTTTAGTCTTTTTATGTACTTCTTACCAGCTTTGTTTTATCTGTGTCTTTACAGACATTTTTATTTATTTGTAGTTTACATTGAATATTTCAAAACACAAATATTTCAAAATGATGATTATTTTTCACCTAATAAAGAATATTGAGTACCTTACTGAAGGCAAGGCACATATTAGATGCATTTCTTGTTATTGCAAGAAATAAGACTAAATGAATAAATTCTATTTATGTTATAGCAGCATACAGATGAAAAACTCCTAACCCTTCTCTGGAGTATAAGTTTTAAATTCAGAATCCAGAGAAACTCATAATTGTATCATAGAGCACACCTGGAAAGGTTAGGCAAACAAAGATCCCAACTTCTACTAGCGTTTTGGGAGAATTGCAAATGTGCTGAATTTCAAACTTAGGATTTTTGAGTTAGAAAGCTTTGATTTAATGTTCCAAATAACCCTGCATTTGCCCTAGATTTATTAACAAAAATTTACATAAAGGAAAATTCTAGTAGTTTTTCTCTGGCCATGATCAATGCAGACAAAATCATTTGCTGTTTTGATGACACAGGAAAAATTACAAATTATGATTAATTGATTTAATTTTTTATGGGATTAATAAAGCATTCTGCTTAGTATTAATGTGTGATTAGAGATGTGGCTTATTTTTTAATATAGAAAAATCCCCAAGGGGGTGATTTTATATTGTATTTCTACTTTTCTCAGTTGAATATATTTTTATTTATTTATTTATTTATTTATTTATTTATTTATTTATTTATGATAGTCACAGAGAGAGAGAGAGAGAGAGGCAGAGACACAGGCAGAGGGAGAAGCAGGCTCCATGCACCAGGAGCCCGACGTGGGATTCGATCCCAGGACTCCAGGATCGCGCCCTGGGCCAAAGGCAGGCGCCAAACCGCTGCGCCACCCAGGGATCCCTGAATATATTTTTGAGACGTCTTTTTGTTGAAGTATCACAGAGGTAAAAATGTGCACAAATCCTAAGGATAGAGTTAGATGAATTTTCACAAAGGGAATACACTCAATGGCTTGATCCAGAATTAGAAACTTGGAGGATGCCTGGGTGGCTCAGTGGTTGGGCGTCTGCCTTTAGCTCAGAGTGTGATCCTGGATTCCCGGGATTGAGTCCCACATCGGGTTCCTTGTATGGGGCCTGCTTCTCCCTCTGCCTGTGTCTCTGCCTCTCTCTTTCTCTCTCTCTCTCTCTGTGTCTCTCATGCATAAATAAATCAAATCTTTGGAAAAAAAAAAAAAGAATTAGAAACTTGGTTGCACCCCACAAGCTTCTTGTGCCTCTTCTTCTCATTTTGTCCTCTCCTTTCTTCTTCCTCTTCTTTTCCTTCTCCTTCTTCCTCTCCATCATCATCCCCTCCTCTTCCTCCTCTTCCTCCTCCTCCTCCTTTCTTCTTCTTCTTCTTCTTCTTCTTCTTCTTCTTCTTCTTCTTCTTCTTTCTTCTTCTTTCTTCTTCTTCTTCTTCTTCTTCTTCTTCTTCTTCTTCTTCTTTCTTCTTCTTCTTCTTCTTCTTCTTCTTCTTCTTCTTCTTCTTCTTTCTTCTTCTTCTCCTCCTTCTTCTTCTTCTTCTTCTTCTTCTTCTTCTTCTTCTTCTTCTTTTCTTTCTTTCTTTCTTTCTTTCTTTCTTTCTTTCTTTCTTTCTTTCTTTCTTCCTCTTCCTCTCTCCCTCCTTCTTCTCCTCCTTCATCTTCATCTTTGTCGTCTTTTATTATAATTACCTAGCGCTCATTATGACAGTGTACTCTTTAATTCCTATCCCCCATTTCACCCATCCCCCACCACTCCCCTCTAGAGATGTGAATTTTTATTTTCCTCTCCTTCCTTCCCTCTCACTCCCTACTTCCCTTCTGCCCTTCTTCTCTTTCTCCTTCCCTCTCTCCTTCCCTCTCCCTTTCTTCTCCCATTCTCTATTTTGTTCTACAGAGTTTTAAAGAGAACTTTCAAAGTATAATATTAATATATGCAATGAAAGAGTTTTCATTAAATTGTTGAGGTATTACATATTGAATTACCATTTGATGCACCATTTCCCGGATTTAAAAGAGTATGTCCATTGTTTTAACCAGACTTAAAATAGTATGTTCATGTTTTTATATAAGTTTGTTTTCCATTAAATATATCCTTGTGTAATTATTGAATACTGTTTAAAAACTTATTCACAAGAGAGTATATGTAAAAATCAGCAACCTCTCATTCATGCTTATGAGCTTTCTGAGTCCTTATCATTGAACTAGAGGTGTGAGGAAATGGTGTATTGCCAAGATATAAGTTCTGGCAGTTTTAGATATTCTCTCTGAGGAGATGTGATGACTGAGTATTATTTCTCCCAGAACTGAGCTTCTTTTTTTCCAGGTGGGCACTTTGATGAATAACATGATCAACTATATACCCTCTATATTCTCTCCAATTTGATTCTGTTTACACCAGTGAGTAGAGATAAAGACATTAATGAAATGAAGCAATTTGGACTTCGACTAGTGAGCAACGTGAGGGAGAAATACATCGAATGGTTTCAGTTACAGCGTTGGTGTAAAACAGAGAGAGTTTTACAATGAGCAGCTGGAGGGCTTGATCTCAGAATCAATAGCTCTTGCTTAAGGGACACATAGTAGAGGGTCCCACAATTCTTTGCCTGTGAAACACCAATGTTTTTCAGGCAGCTTAAATCTTTGTAGAAAAGAGAAGATGGCAGTTTGCCAATATAGGAATTTGCATCAGGGCCAAAATAGTGTCCAGAGAACAATTTGGTCTCTTTTGTAGCAATCTGGGGCCATTTTTCAGTTTCAATGTCTGACATAAGGAATGGTGAGTTGTCACCTGCTTGTTTAGATTTGCATGGAACAGGGTCATGAATGGGCTTATGAATGTAAGTTAGAACTCCTCTGGTCTGAGAGGTCTGACAATTCAAGGACTTTATATTATTCATGGCCATTCTATCACCTTTGTTAATATGCATTGACACAACTGTGTAAAAGACTGTTTTAGGGTGCGGCAATTCTTACGTACTGCCATTGATTGAAATTGTCCTTTTGAAAATATGAAGCAAAAGGATCAAGAGCTCTAATATCCTCCTTTTGACTTCTTTTTTTTTTCTTTTTTTTTAAAGTAAACTCTTCCCTCAATGTGGGGTCTGAACTCATGATTCCAAGATCAAGAGTTGCATGCTCTACCAACTGAGCCAGCCAAATGCCCTGATAACTCCCATTGGGAGTTCTGGAATGTTAGTTATGGGTAGAGAAATATGAAAGATAGGACCCAAAGGTAGTTTTGAGGGAAGATCCTGGAGAAGCTTAATTCAAAGTTAGAGAGTTTTGATTTTATTTCTTGGCGGAGGGGCACCCATAAGAATAAGAAGGGGAGTGACTCTGTATCTAAGAATAAGAAAGGGAGTGACTCTGTATCTATGAAAGAGGACATTTAATCGGACAGAAGTCTACAGGACACAACGGAGACAGAAACTTAGGGAAGGGGCAGTCAAGGTGTTAGCCCAAAGTCCAACTTCCAGAAAACTGTTACCAGCCCTAGAAAAGGCTGGGCCTGAGAGAAATCATTAAACTCTGGAAGCAAATGACATTTACTCAGACCTGGAGGACATGCCCTTAAACTGCATCTTCAGTCCAACTAGAAGATACCAGGAACCATCTTGTACAAATGAGAACAAATCTGTTAGCATAGGACAAAGTACAGCCAATGGAGACAGAACTGGCAGTGTAGGTACCTGGGCAGGGAAGTGTTGAGGGTCCCCACAAAAAAGCCACAGCCAGCCTCTTCTCAGAGCACTGAGACCCACTAGCAGACACCCCAGTGGTATCTCAGACCAGGATGTGATGCCATCCGGTATAGTCTGGCCACAACACCGGTCACAACTCCTCTTCCGACTGACTTGGTTTTGATTCCGTTTTTTAATCATTTTGACCTACCTGATCCTGTCATGGGTGTTCATGCGTGATCAAGCCACAGCTGCCTTTCTACCAGTGACAGATTGGCCCCATTGCTCCCTGACAGAGTCTCTCACTCTCATAGCTAAAGGAATCCAGGAGATATGGATATGCTATAAGTAAGTCAATGGCAGTGGGAAGGCAGAAATAGGTTTGCATTAGAGAGATCTGGAAGGTTGAATGGACAGAATTTGGTAATACATTGGGTGCAGCCATTACAGAAGAGAGAAGAGGCACAGCTGAGCCTAAGTCATGGTGATCAAACTCTTTTGAGTTCTAACGCTCAGCATATTGTCCCCAGAGAAAAGATCCATGTATGAACCTTTTGTCTATAATATCAGGAGGCTAAGAGATGTTAGCTAAAGGTTCAGAGATCTTAGCCAAAGGATAAGAACTCCTTTTGTAGAGGAAAGTCCTGAAGGTAGGACTGGATGACTTAAAAGATTCTCTCTGCTTCCTTAATATTTGAGTAGTTATAGAACTTAAATACTGCTATACTGTTGGGGCCATTGATAGTTATAAGGAAGTCAGGAGGATGAGCTGCTGTTTGCTTATGCGAGACACTAGGGAGTATAAGGGGGCAATGCATTTTGTCTTAGACTTGATCAATCTTTTTTTTATTGTTTTTTTAAAGATTTTATTTATTTATTCATGAGAGACACAGAGAGAGAGAGGCAGGCAGAGACACAGGCAGAGGGGAAGCAGGCTCCATGCAGGGAGCCGGACGTGGGACTCGATCCCGGGTCTCCAGGATCACGCCCTGGGCCAAAGGCAGATGCTCAACCGCAGAGCCACCCAGGTGTCTCAGACCTGATCAATCTTAAATGCTGGTAGGACATTCATAAGGGGATATTGAACAGATTATTAAAGACACACTTTGGTAAAGTGTTTAGTGCATTAGATTGGCACTGTCTAATATGGCAGCCATTTACCAAATGTGACCAGTAAGGACTTGAAAGAAGCATTTGCTAAGCTTCATTGAGATGTTCTGTAAGTGGAAAGTAAACATTCATTTTGAAGACAGTCCACAAAACAAGACAAAAGAAGATGAATATCTCACTTTTAAAATATTGATTACACCTGATGTGATGAGCACTGGGTGTTATATGCAACTGATAAATCATTGAACACTACAAAAAATAAAATACTGATTATATGTTGAAATCATAATATTTTGGATATCTTGGGTTCAGTAATATATATGTTATTATTTATTAGTTTCAGAGGTAGAATTTAGTGATTCATCAGTTGTATATAACACCTAGTGGTCATTACATCAAGTGCCCTCCTTAATGCCCATCACCCAATTATCCCCTCCTCTCATTTACCTCCTCTCCAGCAACCCTCAGTTTGTTTCCTAGAGTTCAGAGTCTCTTATGGTTTGCCTCCCTTTCAATTTTCATCTTATCTCTCTAATATATATTATGAAATATATACTCACTTCTTTTAAAATGTGTCTACTAGAAAATTTCACAGTACATATGTGGCTGATATTTGTGGCTTGCATTATATTTCTATTGGACAGTGCTTTTCTAAATAATGCTTGTGGGTAGTTACTGGTGACAATGTGGGAAGGATGGAGGTCTCTGTGGGGAGGGTATAGAAAGGGAAGTGTGAAAGAATGAGGACATAATTGTGGAAAATGTCCACATTCATAGGCCTAAAAAGAGAAGGAGGCTGGGAAGGAGCTGGAGAATGAACAGAAAGGGTGAAGAAGGTGCTGTCACAGGAAGGAGAGGAAGAGGGAGCTCTAGGGAGAGGGTCTAGAGAATAGGATTGCCCTAATTTGGCAATAATTCTCCAGCTGCAATAATTCTATTGTTGTTGGAAAGCATATGGATGTTTTTACACCAGAAAGTTAAATAATAGAATATTAATTTTAGGAAGATGATTTTGGCAACAAAATAAAGCATTGAGTTAAGAGAAAAGTTGAAGTCCAGGTGGTCAGTTAGAAAGTTAGGTAATAAGAGCAACCCTGAAACCCTTAAGCATCTATAAAGCTGAACAGCAAAGAATCATTTTCACTTAGAAAGAACTTTCTATTTTATTTTCTTGCAGTGAAAAATGAGGTGAGTAAGATTTTGGTAATTTAAAGCATGTTTCTTCTGTTTATAGAATCCAGGAAAATGGGTTGCAATGAAAATCGATGCCATAGATGATTAAAGATAGTTTGTGTGAGAAAAATGTAAAGAAACTAAGGACACACAAAATATGGGATTTCTAAGAAACAATGCTTGTCTTTTTGTATAATTGTCCCACGTAGGAAAAAAGAGAAAGGAACATTATTCCCCATCCTTGAGAACATGACAGCAGAAAAGAATGGTTTCCAAAGAGATTTTCTGGAGACTCTGGCTCTGTAACTTATGACCATTTCAGATACTTGTGTTTACAAATTGAACCTACTGCATCCTAGGATGTCCATTAAGCAGACATTTTGGTACATGAAATGATTTATTGGGAGCTCCGTTAGGGCAAAGAATAGATGGAAGTCTATAAAAGTACAAAATTCAGGGTTATCAAGTAAAATGGGCTGAACATTCCTATTTCAACTTGCATTATAAAAGGAAAAAAGGAAAAAGTGATGGTAAAAGAAAATGAGTGGAAGTGGTCATATGAGGAAATGAAACAAAAGAGAAGTGGTGGATCCATTAAAGACATTTGGAAAATAGGTCAAATGGAGCATATGAATCAGACGCTGTGCTAGAGAATTAGGATAAAAGCCGTATCTGTTGCAGATTATTACTCATAATAATAAATAGCAGTAGTTAACATTTATTAAGCATATATTATTTACCATCTAGTGTTTGTTATAAGTTTTCACCTACTTATTTATCACAATAACCTCACACTATGTATTATCTCAACGTCATAGATGAAGCACTATGAGATTAGGTAATTTGCCCAAGGTCACACATCTAGCTCACTATATCCCACTGCCTCCCGAAATGTCAGGAGGACATAAGTTGTATCAGGAAGCATTGCCAGGGTTATGCTACAGTAACAAATGGCTCCAAAAATCCTGGTGGTATCTAGCAATAAGGATTGTTTCTTTCTTTTTTAACTTCATTATGGGACACTTAGTCTACTTCATTTGTGGCTTTTGTCCCAAGAAGCAATCCCTCCCCAAGGTGCTGTTTCGAGGTCTTTAGGCAGAGGAAATATAAAGCAACGAAAGAAACAACCACGTGATGACTCTTACAGCTCCTCGTGGAAATGGAACATAGCACTTTTTCTCACATTTCTTTGGCTTTAGTAAGTCATGTGACGAGCCTGTCAATGGTGTGAGAAGTACAATACCTTGGAGTTAGAGGGCCTTTCGACTAAGAGGACCCACAAGGAGAGATTTTTGCCTTTTTGTTGTTGTTGTTGTTATATGAATTTTTAGCTTTGTAAGGATGCAAATAAAGGAATAGTTGATCTGACTTTGTTTCGCACCAAGGAGTTAATGTTATTACCCTGAAAATAATTCCTGGCTGTCAGTATTGAATGGGGAGTGACAGAGTACTGGAGAGTGATGCAAATGGAGGGCTATGAAATTGAGAGTAGCTACCTCTCATCAGGACCAGGAAGGGCAGTGAGGCCACAGCCTAAATCCCTGCTGAGCAAGGCACGTGGGAGGGAGACCGAATTTCAATAATATATAAATTCTCACATGACCAAAGGGAAGGACTGACTAGGTTAGGAGCTGGTAGGGAAGGTTAGGTCAAGCAAGGAGATGGCAATCTCAGGATTTGGTGAAGGCTGAAGGCTTAGTTCAAGGGGGAAGGGCATGCCTTGAGTTCCTTTGTCTGAAAACCTCTCCCCTTCATGAATTCCTGGGGAGTATACTATTAATTAATGGAAATGTATGCAAAAGAGGAACATTTATAGGTAGTTTTATTTATTAAAATGTAGAGAGATAATGGGCCCAACCAAATCTATAAGAACCAAGCAATTAGAACGTGAACCCATGCAGACAGTTAGGTAGAGAGCAGACACATGAGAAAAGGGGAAGGACAATTTAATTCTTGAATTAATGTTAAATTCAGCCTGATTTTTTGGGCAAATTGCTCATTTTTATGCAAATAAATCTGTTTTAAAAGACTAAAAATATTTCCACAAAGATGTAAATTGTTCTTGATGAATACAATAAAAGCAAGTAATGATCACTTTTTAGAACTTAGAATAAATTCACATCAGGTGAGGGTATAACATTTAGAAATAAGACAATTTTCCTTTCCAATGTTAAAGAATTCTAAAGTCTACAGCAGTAAATTGGAACATTTGGGGAACGGAGACAGAAATAAGATTTAATGTCATCACTCATATATGCGAAAAGTTCTAATTTTTGTACATTCTTTATAGCATTTTCCCACATACATAAAAAAGCTGTGTAATTACAGATTCCATTTTCCACAAACAATTTTCCATGTTGAAGCACTGTCTTTATGATTATAATGGTTGCAAAATAGTCCACTGCATAGATTTAACATCATTCACTTAGTTTCTTTCAGTTTTCATCCTTATTAATAATACTGAGGGGATCCCTGGGTGGCTCTGTGGTTTAGCACCTGCCTTTGGCCTAGGGCATGATCCTGGAGTCCCGGGATCGAGTCCCATGTCGGGCTCCCTGCATGGAGCCTGCTTCTCCCTCTGCCTGTGTCTCTGCCTCTCTCTCGGTGTGTCTTTCATAAATAAATAAATAAAAATCTTAAAAAAAATACTGCAAAATCTCAGGGTTATGAAATCCAGCCCCCAGTTGGGCTCTGTTCTCAGCGTGGAGTCTGCTTACATTTCTCTCTCTCCCACTCCATCTGCCCCTCCACCTGGCTCTGTCTGTCTCTGTCTCTCTCAAATAAATAGATCTTTAAAAAAATTAAAAGTACCACAGTAGATGGCTATGCAGAGTATATGTATTAAATTTCTTTTTGGTGGTTGTTGTGGAAACATTCCAAAACTGGGGTTACTGGGCTAGAGGTTATAAACACTTTATGTCTACGTGTAAATTGATTTAAAAAATTGCTACATCAATTTAACTAAAATGTGAATATAATTTACTACACCCTCTCTGGGTTCAGGAATTATATTGAAAGGCCATATAAATGGAAAAACCAATGGAAAAATATAATACTTCATGTTAATTTGTATGTTTGGATACTTGCGAGGCTGAATAGTATTTCCTGTGTTTATTTAACAGCCTGGATCATCATTCATCCATTCAACCCTCCTTTCACTCAGTCACCGCATGAGTCTTTTTTTGAGCACCCACAATATATGTGTCACAATGTATGTGCCAGGCACTGTCTTCGTTTCTGAGCACAGGACAATGGAGAAAACAGAAATCCCTGTCCTTATGGATTTTGTATTCTAAGATAAAGAAGACAATAAACGTAACAAGTATTAAAATTGTGTAGTATGTTGGGGGTCGTATGTGGCTCGGTGGTTGAGAGTCTGCCTTTGGCTCAGGTCCTGATCCTGGGGTCCTGGGATGGAGGACCACATCAGGCTCCCTGCAGGGAGCCTGCTTCTCCCTCTGCCTATGTCTCTGTGTCTCTCATGAATAAATAAAATCTTTAAAAAAAATTGTGTAGTATGTTGAATATTGTAACTACTAGAGAAAAAATAAAGCAGGATAGTAAGAATAAGAAATGTGTTGGGAAGAAGTTGCATTTGTGAGTAGGGGTAGCAGGGAGAAATAATGTTTGAACAAAGACTTGAAGGAGACTGGGGCAGGTCCCACGGAGGTATTTGGGGAAAATGTTGAACTGGAAGCCTGAGGTTGTCCTAATCTGGGAGGAGAGGCCTGTCTGATGTGTTGGAGAAGCAGGAGGGCCAGTTCCTCACGGGTGGGTGAGACCTTGGCTTTTACTCTCATGATGTTCGTTTGTTTGCCCAGTAGAAGGAGAACAAGGAGAGAAAATATAAAGAAACCCAGCGGAAGAAAAAGTTTCAAGAGAGAGGTTGCCAACAAAACCAAAATTAGCCAACATATCCAGGGAGAAGAAAATGGAACTAAGACAACCACGTTCAATAAAGATGAAGGTGGCCAGAGCTCAGTCACATGGTCACACTCCCCTAAAGAGAGGCGCTAAATGGAGTTTAGCGGGGACCCCGGAATGAAGAGAATACTGATTGCTTATAAAAAGCTTGCCAGCTTTGATACATGCAATGTGGAATCAACGGCGTCATTATCAACTGGGATGACTGGGAAACTATACCAGGCCCTTCCCCAAAATGCAAGATCAAAATATCAAGGGATGGGTCCCCTGAATATGTTTTCTGGGTGACTGTGTTGGACACCCAGATGATTTGGAAACCACTGAATGAGTAATCTATCCTTTGGAACTAAAAATATATCAAAAAACAGTTCTTAAAAAAAAAAAAAAAAAAAAAAAAAAGGAATAAAGTGGCTCTTGCTATGACACAGAACAACCACAAGGTGGCAGAAGAACTCCATTCGTAAGCCCCTTGGCTGCTTGCTTCACTTCTTATTTCTCCAGCTCTAACCCCTCTTTTTTTTCTTTTGTAGTCTGTTGGCTTGAAATATACGGAAATTAAGTTCCTTTAAAGGATTGATGCTAATATCCTACATAGATCTCAATATTTAAAAAAATGTATCGAGAAAAGTACTAGAGTATTAAATTAAATTAGTGAACTGTTCAGAATGAATGCCATTTAATATAGCTTTTTGTTTTATGTTGAAGCAAAACATATTAACTGAATAAAACTGGATAATGGGAGGTCAAATAACCATAAGAAACTTTTTTTACTGCTTAGTAGGTAAGTTTTGAGGCACAGATTTTATAGACATTATTAATATGTATGCCAAATTTATTCTCAAGAAAAACCTAAATTTTTACTTTGTAAAGCTAAAACCTCTAATGGTATTTTTTTTTTTTATTTTTTTTTATTTTTTTTTTTTTTTTTTTTTTTTTATTTTTTTTTTTTTATTGGTGTTCAATTTTCTAACATACAGAATAACACCCAGTGCCCGTCACCCGTTCACTCCCACCCCCCGCCCTCCTCCCCTTCTACCACCCCTAGTTCGTTTCCCAGAGTTAGCAGTCTTTATGTTCTGTCTCCCTTTCTGATATTTCCCACACATTTCTTCTCCCTTCCCTTATTTTCCCTTTCACTATTATTTATATTCCCCAAATGAATGAGAACATATAATGTTTGTCCTTCTCCGACTGACTTACTTCACTCAGCATAATACCCTCCAGTTCCATCCACGTTGAAGCAAATGGTGGGTATTTGTCATTTCTAATAGCTGAGTAATATTCCATTGTATACATAAACCACATCTTCTTTATCCATTCATCTTTCGTTGGACACCGAGGCTCCTTCCACAGTTTGGCTATCGTGGCCATTGCTGCTAGAAACATCGGGGTGCAGGTGTCCCAGCGTTTCATTGCATTTGTATCTTTGGGGTAAATCCCCAACAGTGCAATTGCTGGGTCGTAGGGCAGGTATATTTTTAACTGTTTGAGGAACTTCCACACAGTTTTCCACAGTGGCTGCACCAGTTCACATTCCCACCAACAGTGTAAGAGGGTTCCCTTTTCTCCACATCCTCTCCAACATTTGTGGTTTCCTGCCTTGTTAATTTTTCCCATTCTCACTGGTGTGAGGTGGTATCTCATTGTGGTTTTGATTTGTATTTCCCTGATGGCAAGTGATGCAGAGCATTTTCTCATGTGCATGTTGGCCATGTCTATGTCTTCTTCTGTGAGATTTCTGTTCATGTCTTTTGCCCATTTCATGATTGGATTGTTTGTTTCTTTGGTGTTGAGTTTAATAAGTTCTTTATAGATCTTGGAAACTAGCCCTTTATCTGATATGTCATTTGCAAATATCTTCTCCCATTCTGTAGGTTGTCTTTGAGTTTTGTTGACTGTATCCTTTGCTGTGCAAAAGCTTCTTATCTTGATGAAGTCCCAATAGTTCATTTTTGCTTTTGTTTCTTTTGCCTTCGTGGATGTATCTTGCAAGAAGTTACTATGGCCGAGTTCAAAAAGGGTGTTGCCTGTGTTCTTCTCTAGGATTTTGATGGAATCTTGTCTCACATTTAGATCTTTCATCCATTTTGAGTTTATCTTTGTGTATGGTGAAAGAGAGTGGTCTAGTTTCATTCTTCTGCATGTGGATGTCCAATTTTCCCAGCACCATTTATTGAAGAGACTGTCTTTCTTCCAATGGATAGTCTTTCCTCCTTTATCGAATATTAGTTGCCCATAAAGTTCAGGGTCCACTTCTGGATTCTCTATTCTGTTCCACTGATCTATGTGTCTGTTTTTGTGCCAGTACCACACTGTCTTGATGACCACAGCTTTGTAGTACAACCTGAAATCTGGCATTGTGATGCCCCCAGATATGGTTTTCTTTTTTAAAATTCCCCTGGCTATTCGGGGTCTTTTCTGATTCCACACAAATCTTAAAATAATTTGTTCTAACTCTCTGAAGAAAGTCCATGGTATTTTGATAGGGATTGCATTAAACGTGTATATTGCCCTGGGTAACATTGACATTTTCACAATATTAATTCTGCCAATCCATGAGCATGGAATATTTTTCCATCTCTTTGTGTCTTCCTCAATTTCTTTCAGAAGTGTTCTATAGTTTTGAGGGTATAGATCCTTTACATCTTTGGTGAGGTTTATTCCTAGGTATCTTATGCTTTTGGGTGCAATTGTAAATGGGATTGACTCCTTAATTTCTCTTTCTTCAGTCTCATTGTTAGTGTATAGAAATGCCACTGACTTCTGGGCATTGATTTTGTATCCTGCCACGCTACCGAATTGCTGTATGAGTTCTAGCAATCTTGGGGTGGAGACTTTTGGGTTTTCTATGTAGAGTATCATGTCATCGGCGAAGAGGGAGAGTTTGACTTCTTCTTTGCCAATTTGAATGCCTTTAATGTCTTTTTGTTGTCTGATTGCTGAGGCTAGGACTTCCAGTACTATGTTGAATAGCAGTGGTGAGAGTGGACATCCCTGTCTTGTTCCTGATCTTAGGGGAAAGGCTCCCAGTGCTTCCCCATTGAGAATGATATTTGCTGTGGGCTTTTCATAGATGGCTTTTAAGATGTCGAGGAATGTTCCCTCTATCCCTACACTCTGAAGAGTTTTGATCAGGAATGGATGCTGTATTTTGTCAAATGCTTTCTCTGCATCCAATGAGAGGATCATATGGTTCTTGGTTTTTCTCTTGCTGATATGATGAATCACATTGATTGTTTTACGGGTGTTGAACCAGCCTTGTGTCCCAGGGATAAATCCTACTTGGTCATGGTGAATAATTTTCTTAATGTACTGTTGGATCCTATTGGCCAGTATCTTGTTGAGAATTTTTGCATCCATGTTCATCAGGGATATTGGTCTGTAATTCTCCTTTTTGGCGGGGTCTTTGTCTGGCTTTGGAATTAAGGTGATGCTGGCTTCATAGAACGAATTTGGAAGTACTCCATCTCTTTCTATCTTTCCAAACAGCTTTAGGAGAATAGGTATGATTTCTTCTTTAAACGTTTGATAAAATTCTCCTGGGAAGCCATCTGGCCCTGGACTCTTGTGTCTTGGGAGGTTTTTGATGACTGCTTCAATTTCCTCCCTGGTTATTGGCCTGTTCAGGTTTTCTATTTCTTCCTGTTCCAGTTTTGGTAGTTTGTGGCTTTCCAGGAATGCGTCCATTTCTTCTAGATTGCCTAATTTATTGGCGTATAGCTGTTCATAATAGGTTTTTAAAATCGTTTGTATTTCCTTGGTGTTGGTAGTGATCTCTCCTTTCTCATTCATGATTTTATTAATTTGAGTCTTCTCTCTCTTCTTTTTAATAAGGCTGGCTAATGGTTTATCTATCTTATTAATTCTTTCAAAGAACCAACTCCTGGTTCTGTTGATCTGTTCCACAGTTCTTCTGGTCTCGATTTCGTTGAGTTCTGCTCGAATCTTTATTAGCTCCCTTCTTCTCTTGGGTGTAGGATCTATTTGCTGTTTTTTCTCTAGCTCCTTTATGTGTAAGGTTAGCTTTTGTATTTGAGTTCTTTCCAGTTTTTGAATGGATGCTTGTATTGCGATGTATTTCCCCCTTAGGACTGCTTTTGCTGCATCCCAAAGATTTTGAACGGTTGTATCTTCATTCTCATTAGTTTCCATGAATCTTTTTAATTCTTCCTTAATTTCCTGGTTGACCCTTTTATCTTTTAGCAGGATGGTCCTTAACCTCCATGTGTTTGAGGTCCTTCCAAACTTCTTGTTGTGATTTAGTTCTAATTTCAAGGCATTATGGTCCGAGAATATGCAGGGGACAATCCCAATCTTTTGGTATCGGTTCAGACCCGATTTGTGACCCAATATGTGGTCTATTCTGGAGAAAGTTCCATGTGCGCTTGAGAAGAATGTGTATTCAGTTGAGTTTGGATGTAAAGTTCTGTAGATATCTGTGAAATCCATCTGGTCCAGTGTATCATTTAAAGCTCTCGTTTCTTTGGAGATGTTTTGCTTAGAAGACCTATCGAGTATAGAAAGAGCTAGATTGAAGTCACCAAGTATAAGTGTATTATTATCTAAGTATTTCTTCACTTTGGTTAATAATTGATTTATATATTTGGCAGCTCCCACATTCGGAGCATATATATTGAGGATTGTTAAGTCCTCTTGTTGAATAGATCCTTTAAGTATGATATAGTGTCCCTCTTCATCTCTCACTACAGTCTTTGGGGTAAATTTTAGTTTATCTGATATAAGGATGGCTACCCCTGCTTTCTTTTGAGGACCATTCGAATGGTAAATGGTTCTCCAACCTTTTATTTTCAGGCTGTAGGTGTCCTTCTGTCTAAAATGAGTCTCTTGTAGACAGCAAATAGATGGGTCCTGCTTTTTTATCCAGTCTGAAACCCTGCGCCTTTTGATGGGGTCATTAAGCCCGTTCACATTCAGAGTTACTATTGAGAGATATGAGTTTAGTGTCATCATGATATCTATTCAGTCTTTGTTTTTGTGGACTGTTCCACTGAACTTCTTCTTAAAGGGGAATTTTAAGAGGCCCCCTTAAAATTTCTTGCAGAGCTGGTTTGGAGGTCACATATTCTTTTAGTTGCTGCCTGTCTTGGAAGCTCTTTATCTCTCCTTCCATTTTGAATGAGAGCCTTGCTGGATAAAGTATTCTTGGTTGCATGTTCTTCTCATTTAGGACCCTGAATATATCCTGCCAGCCCTTTCTGGCCTGCCAGGTCTCTGTGGAGAGGTCTGCTGTTACCCTAATACTCCTCCCCATAAAAGTCAGGGATTTCTTGTCTCTTGCTGCTTTAAGGATCTTCTCCTTATCTTTGGAATTTGCAAGCTTCACAATTAAATGTCGAGGTGTTGAACGGTTTTTATTGATTTTAGGGGGGGATCTCTCTATTTCCTGGATCTGAATGCCTGTTTCCCTTCCCAGATTAGGAAAGTTTTCAGCTAGAATTTGTTCAAATACATATTCTGGCCCTCTGTCCCTTTCGGCGCCCTCGGGAACCCCAATTAAACGTAGGTTTTTCTTCCTCAGGCTGTCGTTTATTTCCCTTAATCTATCTTCATGGTCTTTTAATTGTTTGTCTCTTTTTTCCTCAGTTTCCCTCTTTGCTGTCAACTTGTCTTCTAGGTCACTCACTCGTTCTTCCACCTCGTTAACCCTCGTCGTTAGGACTTCTAGTTTGGATTGCATCTCATTCAATTGGTTTTTAATTTCTGCCTGATTAGCTCTAAATTCTGCAGTCATGAAGTCTCTTGAGTCCTTTATACTTTTTTCTAGAGCCACCAGTAGCTGTATAATAGTGCTTCTGAATTGGCTTTCTGACATTGAATTGTAATCCAGATTTTGTAACTCTGTGGGAGAGAGGACTGTTTCTGATTCTTTCTTTTGAGGTGAGGTTTTCCTTCTAGTCATTTTGCTCAGTGCAGAGTGGCCAAAAACAAGTTGTATTGGGAAAAAGAGAAAAAGAGAGGAGAGAAAGAAGGAAAGAAAAGAGAAAGAGAAAAAAAAAGGGAATAAAAAGAAAAAAAAACGAAAAGAAAAAAAAAAAAAAAAAGAAGAAAAAGAGAAAGAAAAAGAAAGGAGAAAAAAAGGGGGTGGGGGAAGGAAACAAATCAAAAAGCAAAACAAAACAAAAACAAAAACAAAAACAAACAAACAAAAAAAGAACCACCGGGGAGTATCTTCTGATTCTGTGTTCTTTAAGTCCCTTGGCTTCTCCTGGAAGTTGTCAGTCTAGCTGGTGTTCTGGGGGAGGGGCCTGCTGTGCTGATTTTCAGGTGTTAGCAGTTGGGGGAGCTGCTGTGCCCCCGCCTGGTGCAGGGCTCGGTGGGGGTTGTTTACCCCGTGAGGCCGCAGGAGGAACAGCCCCAGTGGCGGGGCAGCTCTGGAAACCAGGATTCAGCTCCGGCAGGAACTCCGTCTGCAGGGCCTGGAGGCTCCGGGGCGGGGCCGCTGCTCTGCTCAGCTGGGGCAGGAGCGTCCTTGCTGTCCTGGGCCCTCCCGGCCTCTGCCTGTCCCGGGGGAGGCGGGATCCTGGGCTGTGTCCCGGCGCCCTGTGCTCCGGGGCCTGCGCTGTTGGATTCGCGCTCCCGGGCCGCGCAACCCCCTCCGCGGAGCTGCCGCCCGAGCCCCTCCGAGCTGCTCCTGGAACCGCGCAGCCCCCTCCGCACGGAGCCTCTTCTTCTGCCCGAGCCCCTCCGAGCTGCTCCCGGGGCCCCGCAGCCCCCTCCGCGGAGCCGCCCCCGAGCCCCTTCAGCTGCTCCGGGTCCCGCCGGGTCCCGCCGTGCGCGCTGCAGCCCTTAGGGAGCTCGGCGCACTCTCCTGGGCGCGCAGTTGCTCTGTTACTGTCCCCGGGAGCCCGAGGGCATCCCCGCCCTCCTGGTCCTGCTCCAACTCCCCTCGAGCCCCTTTCCGCCCGGGAAGGTCGGTGCAGCTCCTGCGTCTCCGGGACGGGGCTCTCCTGTCCTGGGGACACTCGCCCCGGCCTCAGCCCGGCTCCTCGCGGGGCCCCTCCCCCTTGGAGGCCTTTGTTCCTTTATTTCTTTTTCCCCGTCTTCCTACCTTGATAGAAGCGCGAACTCTTCTCACTGTAGCGTTCCAGCTGGTCTCTCTTTGAATCTCAGGCCGAATTCATAGATTTTCAGGATAATTTGAAGGTTTTCTAGGTAGTTTGGTGGAGACAGGTGATTTGGAGACCCTACTCCTCCGCCATCTTGCTCCTCCCCCTATTTTTTTTTTTTAAATACTGAATTCCAACAAGAAATGTCCTGGATTCTGAAGAGTCAAAGGCTACTGGATTCAAACAGGTACAGATCCTGTATGAATCCAGGTTCTATCTCTTTGGAGATTGACCTTGAGCAAATTTCTTAGCACTGCTCTGCTTCTGTTATAAAATGATGTAATAATGCCCAGACTATAAGGTTGCAGTGAAGAGTCGATGTCACAGGCAAGTGCATCCTATGACATTTATGCATCCCAAATTAGGAAAATAAATTAGAAAATTCCTTCCTCTTTCCAATTTTTCCAAACAGCATTGTTATTTGTGTCTTAAGGAGAGGGAGAAGGCTGAAACACACATAATCTAGTTCAGATGTTCACAAACATCATGCTGCTAAAAGATTTCAGAGGTGAAAACCTGTGTTCACTGTTCTGAAATATCGCTCTACTTCCTGTTAGAAAACACAATATCCTTTGAGATGCATTTTTTTTTTTTTTTGGCTGTATGTGCTGTAATTATACGTTTGTTATATAAAGGATATAATGACTTATGCTCTACGGTGTTATTCAATATGTCATAGGAAAAGGAGAATGAAGAAGAATGTGTCTTCTCAGCAGGCAAGGATTGTCCTCTTTATCCTTTATCCTCTTTATCCTTGCATGTAATTTACTAAAGAGCTGACAAAGTCACAGCACAGGTGACCTCTCACTGGATTATTCTGCAGACAGGGAAGAAACTGAAACTGAGCCCACTGAGCCTATGCTTTCCAACTTGGGTCCACGTAAGAAATTCGATGGGGTTATTCATATTCTTCATTTCCATGCTGTGAAAGAAAAGGGTTGCTTATAAGAAGAAGACGTTAAGGCCAGTGTTCTAGGCAAGGCTACCGGCAAAGATGCCATGAGGATGCTTGGCGACCCAATATGTAAACACTGAAATGGCTTCAGATCCATCTTTCATGTGGCTGTAGGGAAGGAGGTCATTGAAACACAGACAGAAGAACGGTCTGGAAAATAATGAGGCAGTGGGAAAATATAGGGAGTTTGTGTTGCGGAGGAAAGGGCTTTTTATGTGAAATACATCTAGCAATATATATATATTTTTAAAGATTTTACCTATTTATCTGAAAGAGAGAGAGACACACACAGAGCATTCATGTGCATGAAGGGTGGGGGCAGGACAGGAAGTCTCAAACCGATTCCCTGCTGAGCAGAGAGCCTGACTTGGGGCTCCATCCCAGAACCCTGAGACCATGACCTGAGCCAAAGGCAGGTGCTTAACCAATTGAGCCACACAAGTGTCCTTAGTAATATTTTGATATATATGATTTAATTGTAAGTAAATTTTGTAATAACCATCTTTAATTCTAAGGATTGAAAATGTTAAGAGGATTTTAAATTTATAGTTAATTTTGTTACAGTAGCTTGATGGACTTGGACATTATGTTTCTTAAGTCCATTTGGTGACCTTGAGGAGCAGAGGGGAATACTTTAGAAGAACTTGATTGGGAGTAGGGGAGACCCTGGATTTCAAGGAGCACCTCTTTATTCTTAACTATCAAATATTGCCTGTAGTGCCTGATGTCTACTTCTCAGCTAGTTAGCAATCCTAAATATGGAAATTGCCTTAGTAAAGTGTTCAGAGCATGTTCTAAATGTAATTGTGTAAAGAAGATTTTAAGATTCCCAAGGCAGAGGAGCCAATGTCTTGCTTCTTCAATTGGAAAGCCTGGAATAATCTTAGCCTCCACTGTGGAAATTCTTCTTGTTCTCAAGGTCTCTATAATGAGATATTTCCATCCTATTTTTCCAGACTATATGAGTTAAAACACTTTTTCCTTTCTCTGTGTCCACATATTCATTAGTTTATCAAGTGGTATCCAGAAACACAGCTGCTTCTTACAACTTCTGACATTGGCATATAGTTATTTGTCTGGCATTTTTCTCAACTGCTAATACCAAAGAAAATCCAGAATGGTTTCTCTCTCTCTCTCTCTGCTCTTTCTCTCTTTTTGTCTGTCTTTATTGTGGCAAAATAGCATGTAAAATTGATCATTTTCAACATTTAAGTATATGATTCATAACATTAAGTATATTTTTACATTTTTGTACAACCATCACCACTCTAGATTTTTTTTTGTGTGTGTGGATGTTTTACATATAAAATCATATCATCTGTAAATAGAGATAAATTTACTTCTTCATCTCCAATTTGGATGCCTTTTATTTCTTTTTCTTGCCTAATTGCTCTGGCCAGAACTTCCACTACTGTGTTGAATTGAAGCCAGAAACAAAAGAACAAATATTATAGGATTCCATTTATTTGAAGATATAGAATAGTCAAATTCACAGAGATAGAAAGTAGAAGAGTGTCTAGGGGCTCTGGGGAGGAAATAATGAGTTATTATTCAACAAGTATGGAGTATCTGTTGTAGATGATGAAAAGGTTTGGACATGGTATACAAGCTTTTTGCTCAGGCTTTACTTTTAGAGGAAAACAGTCAATATATGATGTCATTTTGTTATGATTATAGAACAGGAATCTGGGGACCAAGCGTTAGAACTAGGATTAGCTCTTTAACCATCACTCCCAATGACTCACTTGGGGAGCAGATTTGTCCTCACAATCTTAGGCTGTTCCAGAATAGGACCCAGTGAGCCTTCCACTGGATGAAGCTGTACTACTCCTAATCACTCTTTGATCCTCATATTGGGGGATCAGCAGGTAAAAACAAGAATTATTATACTGGTGGGGCACTTGAGTCTGATTAACCCAACGAAGCAGCACTGTTGTTATACAAAGGGACCAGAGAGGAGTAGCTTTGGATTTTGGGAATTCACTGAGTTGCCGTCGATGCTTCCATGTCCAGTGACAGCTGTGAATAGGCCATTGAGTAATCTTGGCCAAGTCAAAAAAAAAACAAGATTCAGATTTCTAAAGGATATGGGTCTAGATTATCTGACCAGAAAAGCAACCAAGAGCTGCCAAAAGACTGCCCAAGATTGAGGGAACTTGAAAATTGTTGATATAGATTGATGGTGGATATATCAGTCCTAGCCTCAGGCCAACTGCAATACCCAGGATTGTTACGTCAATCCACTGTATTAGGTCTTCTTAGCTTGAAGGGTACTCAAACATTTTGGACGTTAAAGAAGGCACTCCAGGAACCATGTAATGCTAGAGGAGGGCTATATTGGACATAATACCATCTTTTAGTTCATCTACTTCTGTGACCTCTAGTTCTGTGCAGGACTTGACTAGACCTGCACAGATGCCACTCAACAGAATCTTCCCCTTGTGCTTTTGCTATGTTCCTCTAACTTCCTGCTAAGGGTTTCTCCAGTGCCTTGCCTTGAGATTGGGCTTTTTAGAGAACCTGCTTAGAGTCCTTAGAAGGTCCTGGGAGACAGAGCTTTAAGCATCAACTTGATAAAGTACTCTTTTATTAAATTTCCCTCATTCCTTGTTTTATTTCCCTCATCCTTCATTCCTACTCCCTAGGAGAATCACTTCCCAAACAAAGTACTGCACCCAAGACTTTGTCTCAGGATTTCTTTTCAGGGGAACCCAGGGTAAGACATAGTTGAAATGTCCTCTGAGCTAATAGATGGAGGAAAAACCCCACTGGAGATAGGATGGCAGAGGTAATATCCATCATGATGGGCTTACTCAATTAAGTGAGATATGAAAATTAAGAGGCTCTTCTCTTAAGTTTCAATGTTTCCCAACAAACTCCCATAACACAGTTAATTTCCTTCATTTGGAAATTTCATCATTAGTCCAGGTATTGATTGAGTGGAATTAAGTATAATAATTATACTGAAGAAGTACAGGGTATATTTTGAAGTTATTAATTGCCATCCCAAGAATGAGAAGGTGTAGTTCTGCCTTCTAGAACTTCTTCCTGCTGGATCTCCCTGATAAGGAGAATGACAAACTCAAGGATTAATAGCCAAAGGAGAAGTAGAATACCATTTCATCAAGAGTGAAATGTTGATTTATTAAATCTCTCTGAATACAGGCTTATCAGTTAAGTCAAAGCAAGATTCCTTCTTTTCCCCTGAATTTAATATTGTTCAATTACATGCGGAGAGAATGAGTGAGTGAGTGTGAGTGGCAGGCCATGCCGGGGTCTGCTTACTGTGCAAATCTGTAAAGTAGGAGGAAAAGGCAGAGAGCTTTCACCAATACTCTTTAAGGACAGTTTAATATTTATGGTACCTAGTGCAATGTGCCTATGAACATCTCCATTTCTGACAATTAGCTACTTCTCTCTAGTGAAGAGTTAATAAGTGTGGGTGGAGGAGCAGAAGTGGGGGGGGGGACTGGAAGGGAGAGGACCAGAATCACACTCTCCACCCCAAGGCACAGTTGTGAGGGTGTATGGAGAGGAGGAGGAGGTGTTTTCCTTGTTTCAAATGTTAGCACTAGCTGCATTCCCCTTTGTGTTTGGGGGATTTTACCTCATTCCCCCAATGCTTGCTGTCCTGCTTAAGCTCTTCGTACCTGGTGTGTTAAGCAATTTTCTGAGTCTGGAAGATGTATGTAAGGCAGCTAATCAAATGTACAGTAAGGGATTCTCAGCTGAGGGCAGAGAAGCCTGTAGTTCACTTATATAAGGACTTTGCTGGACCATAATGAAACAAGGTAAACAAGATCCTCTGAGATTTACCTGAGACTGCAGAGCACATAATTCTTCACTTGAACCTGTTCCTATGTTAGTCACAGAAGTGATGAAGTTTACATGAACTATAAGAAAAAAATGAATCTAATCTGGCTTTTTTTTTTTTTTTTTTAGGAAGGAGGGCTATATCTATAGAATCTTTTAACTGTAGATTATTTAAAATTACTTAGAACAAATGCCATTATGTACTAAGTAAAATCTCAACTGTGTGCCACAACTCCTCTGTGAAAATGTCTGTTTCAGACCAAAGTTCAGAACATAGGTCCAGGGCAACTCAACCAAATAGGACTAAAGCATATCCAGATCAGCCCCTGATCCTCCAGAACTGTTTGCCTTGGCAGCTGTCTGATGGAATTGGCTAAATTAAAGCCAGGAGTCAGTGGTGACCATACGAAAAAGAGAATCTCCTGTGGTTAGTGACTGGCAATAAATAATAAGTTCACACCCACAGAGTGCCTTTGAGGTGAATATGGTGAGGGAAGTTTATTCAAATCAGATTATGCAGATTGACTCTGGAAATCTGAATTTGCCTTGGATGTGTCTCTCTTTCTCTTAAGGACTCTGCTAACCCTAGAGTCATATTGCAATGTAGAGAAATACTGCCATTTTGGAAGCAATTTGGGATTTGGAATTAGAAAAATGTTATGGTCTGAATGTCTCTGTCACCTCCAAAATTCTTGTGTTGAAATCCTAATGCCCAATGTGATGGAATTAGGAGCGGGTTTCTGGGAGGTGCTTAGGTTGTGAGAATGGATCCTCAGGGAGGAGATTAATGGCCTTATACAAGGGCCTCAGGGAGCTGGTTTGTCTCTTTCCCCATATGAGGATGCAGTGAGAAGGCACCAACCTTCCTAATCAGGAAGAAAATCCTTACCAGAAACCAACCATGTTCATGCCTTGATCTTGGGTGCCCACCCTTCAGAAATAAGGGAAGCAAATTTCTGTTGTTAATAAGCCACCCGGTCTGTAGTATTGTGTTATAGCAGCTCAGACGGACTAAGACAAAAAAATTGATATCCAGTCCCTGCTATGGGTTGGTCAACTGTGTAACTTTGGGGGACTGATATAACCATATTGTGCTTCTACTTCCTCATCTTTAAAATAAGGATTCTAACAATACCTGTGCTATAGTGTAGAATATTGAGTGATGTATTTGAAGTTATTTATAAACAGAAAGGGGCTGTCTACCTCCGAGTCCCAGACTTTCTTCTCTTTTTGGGAAAAGCTTGGGGATGTCCACAACATGAAATGGATGCCACACATTGGAACATGTACCTCTTCTTATGCCCGTCCTTTTGTCTGCCTTATTCTTTGTCCTATTTGGAGGGCATGATGCCATCCAACTGTGTGTGGTTCTACACCTCAATAACAACTCCGCAGAAATTGAACTTAATGTATGCCGCAATACGTGTCTGAAAATAAATGAGCTGTGAGAAGGGAAATGCCAGTTCTGCTTCACTCCCAGTGAAATCAAGATGAGACAGCTGTGCCCATAAATGAAGCCATTTGAAGAGTTAACATGGAAGACAGCCCCGTGTAATTGTGAACTTCTGTGGAACTACTCACAGACCATGCTCTAGAAATTAATAAAAGTACCGAAGAAGATGGGAAGGGTATACAAAATGAGAGCCAAATGGATAAATTAGTTTTCCCGTCTGGTTCAGCAGCACTGAATCCAAAGACTGCCAGACTCTGCTGGTCTATGGCTTAAGTGGTATTTTGAATGATTTACACCAAGGCTATGTAGGAAATCAAAGCAAAGCAGGATAAAAATAAAGGATGATTACACTTGTGTTTCTGGTGGGTAAAAACACACTGGAAAAAAAGAAATAAACTGGTAATTAAAAATAAAGAATCCCTTATGTTTGTCAATAACTTGAAAGAGAACACATCATGCCTGTCAACATTTCCAGCATTTATATAATTTCAAAAGAGCTTCTCATCCACCCAAATGTTTGTTTGTTCAATCACCCATTCATCTAAAAAAAATTTACAGTTCCTTCTATGTACCAGAAAGCAGACTCAGAGCTTAAATATGCTCCTCATTTAATTCTCAAAACCATTATTTTCAACAGGCATTATTATTATTCCAAGTTTTTAGTCAAGGAAATTGAGATACTGAGCTGTTAGTAGTATGTCAATATGATCAATTTAGCCAGAAATGGAACTGAGATTCTAATCCAGTTTTTTCCCTTTAGCATCCAATACCCATTTTACTATAATACCTGTTATGTAATCAATTGGTATGTTAAAGTGAGTTGAAGGTTCTTGAATTAAAAAAATGTAAAGTGTTTTTAGCAATTTCTTAATGGCATCTGAAAATTGGAGGCAATGCAATCAGGCATTTACAGTTACCTAGAGTGCAGCTGGAGTGAGAGAGGGTGGTAAAAGTCTGCCTTCCTGTTTGTGTCACTGAGCTGTATTTTACTGCTTTAATATATCATGGTTCATTCCGCCAGATAGAAGATAATTTCTTATTTATTTCACAGTTACCACCTAAGCCACGATTTTTCATCAGAAACCTACACTGTAATCACCTGGCAAGTTTTAAAAATGCAGATTTGTATGTTTCATCCCTGCATTCTTGAATCAGAATTTCTGTTTTTTTTAATAATAAATTTATTTTTTATTGGTGTTCAATTTTTCTGGGGTTGGGCCAGGGAAGTGCATTTTTAACAAGCAGATCCGTTCATTCTAAAACATGCTGAAGTTTTTGAGAACCACTGTTTAGAAGATCCTCTATCCAGAGCCCCTCCACAATGGTAGGTGGCAAAATGCTGACTCTCTTGGAGTCTGATTCAGCTTGTAACTTCCAGGCCACCTCTTCTGGGCCTACCACTGAGCCAGGCCCTTCTACCTACACTGCATCACATGAAATGGTGTCATTTCAAAGCCCATATGGCAGGATGATTCCTATTTCACCCAAGTCTGACTGTGATTTCAGAGTTGGCCCCCATAGACACTAGAAGCTCTGGCACATTTCCTATCACAGCCTCAGTCTGGGCTGTGGTCTCCCCTTCCTGCCTTCAATGTCCTGAGCTATGATCCTGATGTGATACCTGAGTGCTTTTCTGGTCAACATAGGCTTTTAGTTCTACAGAAGAAATCTCTCACCACCAAGTAAATAAAATAATTTTTGTCTGGTTGATTTAGGTATTGAAATTAAAGATGTAAAAATGTTTATTTACACAGTTAATGATAAATTAGCATCTTGTAGGAGTCATGATTAATCAATCATGCTCTACCTGGAAGCAAGTGCCAGAATGACTCTGCTAACAGAATCTATCTACTGCTGAAATAAATGATTGCACCAAAGGCCGTTTTATTGTAAGTTCCTTATTTTATATTCTAGTTGCATATTGACATTCTCTAATAAAAATTGTTTGGATTTCTCTTTGAAACATTTGGGGTGAGTCTCGAGGAGATAATTTGCGTTAGCTAAACACTGAATCATAAAATTATTTCCATTATTCTGGCAAGGCAAAACATCTTTTATTCTAAGAGATTTAAGCACTCATTTAAAATGGGAATTTAAAAAGTACTGAATCACTTACCAAAACATTTCTTTTCTTCTTCCCATACATGAGTAGGTCAATATTTAATGTGATCAATGGCATAGCTGAGGCTAAGTGAAACCTTCTGGATCTCTGCACTATCAATGATTTTCTAGCTCAGAAAGTATTTTTGCTGCCAACTCAACTAACCATCAGAGTAGCGTTGGCAGTCAGAAAAGGCCTTCACAATTATTTCTGTTATGTTGTCAATTGTTTGCTTGGACTTTATGTTGTTCTTAATGGGAACAACAGGACAAGGGAAGCGTGTCCTGTAGAATCAAAGTGGTGAGAGTTGGCTCTAGAAATGCCTGGGTCGAATGGAGAGGCAAGTATATGTCTGTTACCATTTTCAGTACATTTGATGTAAATGTATTAACTGCGATCTTTGCAGTCAAAACTGATTCTGAGTCCTGACTCTTCCTTTTATAAGGAATCTGGAATTAAACTTTGGGCCCTCCTCTTTTTTGTATGTGGAGTGCCTTAGCATGAACTATCCTTGCCACATTAAAAAATATTTTATGTATTTATTTGACACACAGAGAGAGTGCAAACAGGGGAAGCAGCAGAGAGAAAGGGAGAAACAGGCTCTCCTGCTGAGCAGGGAGCCTGATTCAGGGCTTGATGCCAGGGTGCAGGGATCATGACCTGAGCCAAAGGCAGACACTTAACCCACTGAACCACCTAGGCACCCCATCTTGCCACATTTTTTATAACTGGCTAAATCCAGGTGAAATGAGTCCTTATGCTTCATGAGTCAGCTCAGATATTAATTTCTCTTGGAAAACTACTCTGAGTTCTCAGGCCAGACAGATGATTCTTTATCATTCATATCACTCATATTTATTTCAATTGCCTGTGTATATCTGTGCCTTTATTTTTATCTTTGAAGGCAGGTAACTTTGTAGTGCAGTGTATCACCCAGGGATATGTGGATAAATATTTGTGGGAAATTTGATCTATAAAATATGGATAGCAACATCTATTTGAGAAGTGGTCACAAAGACTGAATAATAACATTTGTAAAGTTCCTGGCACATAATAGGCACTTTGATAAATTCTAGCTTGCACTCTCCTTCAGTTTCTGGCCATGACAGTAACACAATGGCCTGTCCTTTTTCCCTGCCTTCATCAAAAGTTTTGTGACACAACCTGCATGGTCTTTCCTTAACTTCAGGCCATTGTCATAAATTTCATTTGACATCATTGTCTGTTGAGGTTGGGTCCCCAGGAAGCAGAAGCTGAGATAGGATTTGGAGCACAAAAGGTTTTTGGGAGAAATGTCTGTGAAAGAAATCGAGGAAAATGGGATTGAGCAGACATGACAAATATCTGCCTGTCTGGTGGGGGGCCCAGAATAAAGACTGCCCCCTAGATGAGTCCTATATTTGGAAGGACTGATGAGATCTTTTGTAGCCTTGTCTTGCTTGGTCATTGGCTAGGTGTGTTGTGAGTAAAGCATGACTGTGTCTACCATCACCTTGTTGAATGGCTACTGTCACCACATCCTGAGAAGAGTGTGACCCGGTCTCAAATGCTGAGACTGATGATGAAGCAGCTGGATGCCAGAGATGGTAATCGACCACACTCCCCACACCTGAGCAGTGAGTCCTTTCTTGATGGGGGATCTGACTGGTGCATCTCTGGGTCTGCTTCAGTGGCAATTACCTAGAGTAATTTTTTTGGAGGGGAGGATGCTGCCTGCTTAGAAAATTCTTTTAAAGAGTAAGAGGACTTATGAGCCACAAGAATGGTCTTCGTGGCACTGAGACACAAGCAGATCTGGGAGCCTTTATGTACTTTTCAAAAGCTCACCTCACCTACCTGTTGTCAAGGCCCTAAAAATGTGTGTGTGTGTGTGTGTGTGTGTGTGTGTGTGCTATGTGCTATTCCTTTCTTGCTCTACCCTCCTCAGGCATGCCTCTTGGGAAGCGGACTGTGGGAGTCTAATTGAGCCATGTGGTCTAAAACTTTCCTATGAAAGGAAGAGGGTCATGTAGCCAAACTCACTTGTGGTTACAGAGACCATTGTCTCTTGTACTGAGAGCAACCAAATACCATTAGCATAACAAAAGAGTGGTATATTTTAATATGCATAGTGCATTTTAGAAAAATTATGAATATGAGTAGATGTCACTCTCAATGTTAACATTCAACCAGAGATTTATTTATATTTATTTATTTTTAAATTTTAATTTAAATTCAGTTTGCCAACATATAGTATAATACCCAGTGCTCATCCCATCAAGTGCCCTCCTTAGTGCCCATCACCCAGTCAACCAGAGATTTAAAGTGTGTTCTTATATCAGAGATATAGATCTAGAGCATTTTTCTCTAAAGCTACAAGACACATGATAGGAAGTGGAGACACTAGAATCAGACCACAGAATTGGGGTTATCCCCAGGGCAGGGTTCAGTGTAGACAGAGCAACAAGAGAGCATTTGGGGAGTGTTGGAATTTGTCTTCCTGAGTGGAGTCTACCCTAGCTCCTCCTTACTAATCAGTTGCTATTCAGATGTCATAAATATGTGTTGTGTTTTGTAAAATATGTGCAATGTTTTGCTAATTAATTTGAGATAAGATTTTCCTACATGTTTTAAAACTCAACTAATTTTCAGAGGATAAGAATACAATAAAATATATATGACATGGGAGTTGTATGGAATGCATTTTCATTCAAGATCTGAAAATTGATCTAGAATTTTGTAGCATTCCACAATTGTGTAGTTGAGACAGGACATATTGTGAAGACATTGCAGACTGGACAACAGAAGTTGGGCACTCACAGTTGAGTCTACTCAAGGTTAGCTATGAAATGGAAGATAGCCTTTGAGAGGAAGCGAGTTGTTTCCAAGTGAGCAGCTCTCTTACCAGGACAACTGTGGACTTTATAAGTCTGCTTGTGGGGGAGAAGATCTGGTAATGAAACACTGTGACTGCTGAGATTTGTCTGGAGCTCTTATTTTGGAAGTGGAGTGACCTCTAATCATAGTACATGCTAACGGGGGCAATGAGTTTTACCACATCCTCAGGTTTAATTTGGATCTTGCCTAGGGATGAAAAGTAAAACAAAACTGGTTTTTGTTTTACTGGATTACATATTCACTCTGACTTGTAGAGATTTGGTGGCAGGGTTTCCATGTGGCCCAGACAATCTCAATTAGCTCTTTTAAGAGAAAGAAAAGAATGGTAGAAATAATCATAGAAAGAAGGTCCTTTTTATACTTCACATTTTGTCAGATTAGTCATTTGTGCTCATGAAACATCCCTACTAACATGACCTAGAATAGATTTATCCCTTATTTGTCTGAATAATTTACAAAACACTCTTTTTATTCTATAAAAGTATAAGATGGAATACAAGGGTACTTGAGACAAAGAAGCTTGTTAAGAGATAATTTTCATTTATTTGATGGACATGAATTGTATTTTAATTTTCAGTTTTTAAAATAAATTTGCTATGTTTTGAACTACTAAAGTGAATGCAACATCCGAAGTGTCCTTGAACTCCCATTCATAATTTATTCTTTTTTCCCTTTCCCTAAATGACATCTTTATTATCTAATAAACATACATCTAACGTATGTTCTTGCAGTCTGTTTTTCATTGTTTTCCACCAGTGAAGTATTCATGAGCAGTATAAAATGTTATTTTGGTATTATCCAAAATTCTTCATAAATTATAGCATATTTTAATATATCTGGAAATATATTAACATATTAATACATTTAATATATCAAATATATTAAATCTGTGTTGATATATATCTTTTTAAAAAAATTGTCCTAAAGAAATCTATTGTATGGTATGCCACATTTTATTTATCCATTTCCCCACGAATGGGACATTTTCAAAAAGTATGTCACCTTATGACATTCATCAATATAGCATTTATTTAAAAAGTACTTTCTGAACTAGTACTATGTACAGGGTGACCCAATAAAATGTGTCAGTTAATGAAGAGCTTCTATCTGTGCTATAGATAGGAATTACCAAGTTTTAGAGGGTTTGAATACAATAAAAGACATAATTTGAAAGGTTTCCTGAATCGATTTCTATTTTATTATATTTCAAATGATTCTCAAAGACAATGTCAAGTTTTATTACCCATGTTGTTGTACTCAAGGAGAATGGTATTGGGGTTTAGGGAATGATAATCCTAGTAATTATGTTGTATTTATTTGACATACACTTCCCCTTTTCTGTGATTCTAGTCTGCTAGAGCAATAGATGTCCAGATGACATGATGACAGGTATAGTATTAATTTTTTTTTTAGCCTCAAGATACAAGGTGTTTGGTAAGTATGTTGGAGAACGTGGATTGGTCCTTGAGGCCAAAATGAAGCTTTCCATTCCTCTTTCACTGGTTCTTCACACCTAGATTGTCCCAATAATTAGAATACTAGCCATGCTGAACTTCTTTTCTTACTCTGGTTTTGAATTTTCACTTATGGAGGCTGTTAAAAGCTGGGTTTGAGGAGATATGGCTTATGAAAATGGCTCTACAAAACACCAGAATTATTAGCAAACTACAGGATAGAACCGGTTATATGATTATTTTAAGTTGAAATACTGTAGGTGCAAGTATTTTGGAATGGACTAGGTATTTTATTCAGTGACAAAATTATATTTTGTCATCATGGCCTTCTGATTGTTAAATCATAGCTCATGGGGACGCCTGGGTGGCTCAGAGGTTGAGCATCTGCCTTTGGCTCAGGGCATGATCCCATGATCCCTGGATCTAGTCTCACATTGGGCTCCCCACATGGAGCCTGTTTCTCTCTCTGCCTGTGTTTCTGCCTCTCTCATGAATAAATAAATAAAATCTTTTAAAAAATAAATCATAGCTATACATGACACGCATACATAAACTTTATGAATATTTGAAGTGAATTAGAATGCCTAGTATCTTAACAAAGTACAATATAGAAATCTCTCCCCCCCAAAATTATAATTTTATAAAATTTGTTGCAATTATGAGTAGAGAGGCATTATAAGTAATTATTTTAGTTTTAGAACTGTTCCCATTAGGAACTTATATGAAATAAAATGTTAATATTCTTTCAGAACATAATGAATTTGCAAAGTATGGAGGCACTTTCTATTATTCTTATACACAAGAGACCTAGGTAATGACATTATGTAGATAATTTTACCTCAACAAAAATAATACAACCATAGACACTGATGATGAGAAAAGCTCAAGAGGTACTTTAGTCCATTAGCATGAAACATTGCTGCTTATCTTAAACTTCTTGTGTCAATTCTAATTTGTATGCCTCTAATGATATCACTTTTAACAATTTCTGAGGAAAAGTTTTTGAATTTTTAATTGAGTTATATCTCATTTTACCTAAGGTAATAGTGAGAGACGACATGATAGAAATTAGAAGCAATACAATCTTTAGATAGATGTTGGGTGCCTGGCTTTATGCTTCTTATTTGTTTTTCTAAACACTAGTCTTTCACTCATATTATAAAATCACAAGAATATCACACCAACTGGTGGACTGGGAGATCCTTCATGAATGCATTTGAACTCCTTAATCAGTGCCGAAGAGATAGAGACCCACTACTTATGTGTCCCAAACTCCAAAAGCCACCTCTGTTTACAGTTGAGAGCAGATTTGGCTTCTATACAAACATTTTAACTGATGTTTCATGGGAAGTCCCTGGTACTCACTATTTTTGTTTTTTTTTAGCTTTTAATTTTGAAATAATTATAAATTCATAGGAAGTTGAAAAGATAGTGTAGAGAGGTCCCATGTACTCTTTATACCATTTTCCCAATGGCTACATTTTATGTAACTACAGTATGATATCAAACCCAGGAGTTTGACATTGTTACAGTATGTGTATATGGTGCAATGTCATTTTATCATGTATATAAATTTGTGTAAAAACCATTATGATGAAGATACAGACTATTCTATCACCACAAAGATCTCTTTATGCTATTTCTTTATAGTAGTCATTACCCTCACCCCATCTCTAACTCCTGAGAACCACTGATTTGTTTTCCATCTCTATATTATTGTCATTTCAAGAATGTTATATAAGTGGAATTATAAATTATGTGACCACTTTTATCTGATGGTTTTATGGAAAGTCCCCAGTTCATGCTCCTTTATTTTTAAATTCCCCCTGGCTGTCTTCTTTTTTTTTCCCCCTGGCTGTCTTCTACATTTCACCTGTGTACAGTTATTTTTAGCTCTGACATTTTACAATATTAGTCAAGAATCAAGTGTAAAAATGTAAAGTGACTTAATCACTTTGCTAATTGCTATGAAAATCTGTTTTTTTTTGACAAAGCATCTATTATAAATGTATAATTACTGCTGGATTTTATTTGTATGGAGGAGTGGAATATGTCTTCTTTTCAAGAACATGCCTTGCTTATGATCACATCTTCAGTGCCTAGTAAGTGTTTGACACATAGCATGTATTTAGTAAATTTTATGGAAAGGATACATGAATGAGGCCCTTTATAATTTTTAAGACAGGTAAGGTTGATGGTTTATGAGTTTCTGTATCTGCATGAATGGACAACTTGTACTTAATATCCATCGAAAGGAGAATTAGATGATGAAAGTTCTACTGATGATTATCACCTGCTTACTTCATGGAGCATGTTCTCCTTCCCCTAGGTTTTGTCTTCAAGTTAGAATTGAGGACACTCTTCCTGAGGCATTGTCTACCTCTCTGAGTCATGGAGTGTCTCCCTTGCCTATGACCTCAGGAGGTCCTGGTGCTCATCTTTTCTCTTCTCATTGGTCATTAGGTTAGTTCTCCTTGGTTGCCAAATATGAAGTACAACTCCAATTGCCTTAGCTTAATAAGCTTTACAGGAGTATGTATACTATGAAATATACAATATGTGGCAGGAATAAGGAATGGTTACACTGGTGTTGCTTGGTTTTTCTGCTCTGTGATAATCTTTAATCAAATCCTCTGGACATCTTTCCAGGTGCTACTCACTGTGAATGCAGCCAGAACATGGTAGGAAAAAACCTTCAAGACAGAGGAATATTTGTTAAGAAAATGGCCAGTTGTGACATGCATCTCCTCAAGTCCCCTCTGACTTAGCACCATTGATTATGCCCACTCATTGCATCAACAAGCTTGTCAACCTTGAAATACACATGAATGGGGCTATATTGTAAGAATGTAGATTGTTAGATTCAGGAATTTTTAACTCACTTGTTAAGTCATGAAACATCATTAAAAGCTTTGGATTGGTGAATGATATGATCAGAGGAGTATCCCAGGAGAAGCTAATCAATTGGGGGTAATATCTAGGAGGGAAGACTACATACAGGTGGGCTGACAAACCATAATAAAAGCTTGAAATAGCTAGTAACTAAAAATGTGAATTGTTTACAACACAAGTGCAATCTTCTACTTGTATAATGCCTTTTCTTTATAAAATGCTTGTTGTATTAATACATTAAAAATTCTTAATGTCTAAGTGAGTCAGGGTAGGTTTTAAAGTTGAAAAAACAAGGGATAAGAGGGCATGCGACTTGCTGAATGCCATTCATCTAGGAAGAAAATAAGGGTAGGGCTAGAGTACAGGTGGTAATTAATACCATTGATTAGTTTTATTTGTATTAGTAAAGCTTCACCATTGACCAACTAGTGAAGAGCATACTGTGTTTGTCAGTGCAGAAGTGGGACTAGTTGCCTTAAGGTTGCTGAATCTTATAGAATTAGAATGTTCCTGAAAGGCAGAATAGAGGTCTTTTATTCAGAGATATCTTTGACCCAAAAGCTGTAGAGAATATTTCATATATTCAGGTAAAACAATATCAGGTAATATTTCTGAAGTTGCCACAAGCTTGCTGCTATGTCTTATTATACACTCAACCAGGTAAACAAGCATGGTCCTTAGTCCTGTGAAAATTGGCAAATGGCTCTATGGAAACATGAATAAGGTATATTTTGAAAGCTCAGCTGCCTTCTACACAGATTTGTCAATTGAAAATCTACTCAGAGCATGTAATGCATAAAAACCTCATTTCAATTTGTGTCCTATCTCGGTTAATAACAGTATCTACTAGGACACTCTTATAAAAGGCTACAATGTTAATATAACCAAATGATTCCAATTGACCCACAGGAGACATTTTTCTGTCTGTTATGTGAATGCTGGCACCGTAATAGATGTGTTAATTTAATGAGCAAATTATACTAATTGAAATAAAGACCTAGGGGTGTAGAAGTAGCAGAGTAACACTTGCTAGTCATCACCAAAATATTAAATTCCTGACACAGAAGATCACCTTAACTATTATAGAATTAAAAGCAAGCTATTCGTTCAAAAGGGAAAAATAGCAACATATGAAAGACCAATAGCAAACAAATGGGATTGGTAAAAATATGATTTTATGATAATGCAGAAATAAAAACCTTTTAAAAAATCAAACATGACTGAAAGAAAAATTTTAGAAAGTTCTATAAAAATAGATAAGTAAATTAATTTTAAAGAGAATAATGTAAGTCTAAGTGTCCAAAACATCTAGTGAATACAATAAATAATGTTAAAATAAAAAATCTGTATCTTAGAATCAGCAGTTTGCTGGGAATGGGGGACTTTGGATGCCATCTAGTTCTATCCTGTCTTGACAAATGTCCATTTAAAAAGTCTTTCTTGAGCACTACTCTGCCAGGGACTCTGCCAAAAATTGGGAATACAATAACAAGAAGACAGGCTCTGCTCCTGCTGTCATGGAGCTTAGAATTTAGCAAACTTTAGTGAAGTCACCATATAACAGTAAATATAAAATATTTAATAAAGTATAAACAAAAAAATTTAAAGCATGAAAAAGAAGGCATGTGATAAAGGGAGCTGATCTGGTTTAGGTCACAGAAGGCCCCCAGAGGCAACAATATTTAGGCAGAAATCTGAAGGCTGAGGAGGGTTAACTAGATAAAATGGGAGGAGAATATTGAGAGCATTTCAGGAAACAGAACCATATCTGTGGCAAAGAGCTTGGCTTTGTTAGAGACCTGAAAGAAATCTACCGAACTGGAATCTGGAGAATGAGAGAAAGCATGATATGCATATGAAGTTGAGCAATGAAAAGGGACCAAAACACATGAAACCTCCCAGAAGACACTGTCTGGGAGGACACCCAGCAAGGCAGGACACCAAAAAGTTTCAAACATGGGTATAACATTGTCAGACTTATTTTGAAAAGATTATGCTATAAGATGGAGAATGGGTGGGAAAAGAGGGGCAAGAATTCATAATGTCAGACGGATTAAAAGTCTCTTGTTCAAGTGGGAATGTGGTGGCCTCTTGAACCAGGGAGATACTAGAAGAGATACAAAGTGGACAGGTCTGGAAAATAAACGAACTTGATAACTGTAGTTTATGGGATGTGGAAGAGGGAAATATGAATTTGATATTTTGAGTGCTGGCTTGTGCAAAGCTGGATGGACAATGGTAAGGAATACTGAGACAGGAATGCAGGAAAAGGAGTAGATTTCAGAAGAGCTGGAAGATTGGAAAGAGATTGGGGAGCTTGAGTACAGTTTTGAATATGTTGAAGTACTTTTGTCAAGGCCACCGTGTTGTATAATCCCAGAAGATGCCATTTACATACAATTCAATACGAACACTATCCCCTGGAATGATCTCTGAGGTGCTGCTATTCAAGCAGCCAGATGGAGCAGTAGAGATGGTAAGTAGATATCTATGGGTCTGATTTCTCAAGGAAGGAGCAGGGCTGAAAATATTTAATCAAATCTAAGATACCACCAATTTAAGAATATACGATTATTTTATATGCTACTAAGAAAGAGAAAAATATAGTCACTAGTACAGCATGCCATCAACTGCAAGACCCAGTTTCACTTCAAAGATGTTAAAATGTGGAAAAGTGAGTATCTCATAATGGATGAAATATAGCATCATAGAAATAAATTTGGGTGACACAAGCCTATAGGCAGTGATTTTAATTGTATGCTTGGATGCAATGCTTAGGGAGAACATGCCTAATACGCAGTTGGAAGGAAATCTATTCATGGCCAGGACAGAGGAGGATGATTCAAGAAAGCCAAAAAAGAAAGGTCACTGAAGAGGCACAGACACCGAGGGAGAGAAAAACATATTTAAAAAAGAGATAAATAAATTGTGTTAAACGCCTCCAAAAATACCCATGGAATTTATCAAGATGGAAACATCTATTGGAGGGTGCTGTTTTGTGGAGTAGAGGGGATAGAAGTCATATTGGAGTGGGTGGAGAGTGACAGGTAGGTGAGAAAATGAAATCAGTGTGTGAAGACAAATTTTTGAAGAAGTCTGACTATGAAGGGCAGGGGAGAGACAGAGAAGTAGTTGGGGAAAGCGAGCTTGAGTGAAACTTTCTTTTAAGGTGATAGAGATGTGGGCATGTTTAAAAGTCAATGGGAGAAGCCAAATATGCATGAGGGGGAAGATATAACTAATAGTAGAAATTGATGAGCAGATGTGAAAAGACAGGATTCATAGGTGGGTGGATTAGTCTTTGATACCCTCTTATATTTTTATAGGTACAAACAATGAAAGCAGATGAGACCCACCAGGATTGGGTTTTGTTAAATGGGATGGAATAGGAATATGGCATAGGGAAGATTGTAACTAATATTAAGGCATGTGGAATGTAAGGCAGAGATGGACATGAGGAAAGCGTGTAATATGGTGCTAATGTCACAGGACTTGGCATGAGTGGGTTGGCTTTGGACAGGAAGTTTGTGCTGGAATCACAAGGGGAGGGACAGTGGGCATAGCTAAATAGCAGGAAGTGGGGGCACCTGGGTGGCTCAGTCAGTGAAGCATCTGCCTTTGGCTTAGGTCATGATCCCAGCCTCCTGAGATCAAGCACCATGGGGGGATCCCTGACCCCCTGTCCCTGCCCTGGCCATGCTTTCTGTCCCTAATAAATAAATAAAGTAAAATAAAACATTTAAAAAATGAATAGCAGGAACTGCAAATGGGTGGGTTTTATTTATTAAGATTCAGGGTTCGCAACTTAAAAGATGGAGTGGAATAAATAACACAGGGAGGGTAAGACAGAGGAGGAAAGACAAATATATAAGAAAATCGAAACCTAATAAATTCTATGAAAATCTCTTCTCGCCTAATTTAATAGCAGAGCTTCTACTGTAGCTCTGAAGGATGGAACTAGCTCCTGCAAAGATTTGTCTTGTCACTTGAAAACAGAGTCAAGTGAGGAATGTTCGACCATCGCTGGTGCACAAGGGGGTCCCTTCTGGAGCAGGTGCTTCAGCACCGGAGCCCTTGTTGAGTAGCGAAGGTCTTATGTGAACCCTGAGGATCCTCCTCTGCCAGGGGCTGAAAGAGTAGTGCTGTTAGTAAACCTGTTGGGTCCTGCTTGCCTTCCAGCTACATCATGGGGAAGAAGGAGAAATGAGTGGAGGAAGTAAATTTTGACTCTTGGTCTTTTATAGCCTTCTATCTAACAGGCCAGTGGTAAGCCCTTGACAACTGCCATTTACCTTTGAATACTGAGATGATACCCTGTACTCTGTAGGGATGAGTGATGGCAGAGACTTAAATGGGTGTGCACAGCCTCAAACTCCCCTGGAGAGGTAGAGGGTCACCAAAAAGGATTTGCCAGTCAGTCATATTCATGGTTACTATTTTGAGAAACCAAATTTTCACAAATACTATTTATTCCTCAAGACACAAAATTATTTGGTTCAGACTGACTTTGGGTACATTATTTAGTAATTAATGAGATTTCGTTAATTCTAGCTTTCTTAGCATAGCACTGGGGACAAACATGCATAGTCCTTCCCGCCCCTCCCAGTATAAACATTATAACAGTAAAATGTTTCCCTACCTATCATAAGTGGGCACAATGAGATTGATAGACCCAATTTAACATAAGAGTCATAGATGTCTCCTTGAGATAATATTTGCAGTTGATTTCATTTTTATTTCCTTTTAGGATGAAAACAATTTAATGTTTATACTGTCACAGCACAAATTCAAGTGTGACTATCGTTTCATAATATAAGCTGGCAATTTCATGTATTGTTTTATGTTTCATCCTATTTCAAACAATTTTACTTTTTTTCTTTCCAATGTCAGGTCTTTTGTGTTTGTGTATGCATGTACTCAGAAATTATGGAGAGCAGAGGGTCAGAACGGGCAGCTGATGTGCCCTCATGCCCATACTTTTGTACTGCCTGGTTGCACAGAACTGCAAAAGTGTGATTGCTAAGGGCAGGCTGATGCTTTTTGCCCAGAGACCCAACACATCCAGTCTTGCTTTACCAGTGCAAGCATGGGCTCGCCATTGAGATAATTAGCCTGCAACTCACTAGCTTTCTGACACTGGTCAGACAGGAGGACTTAATTTTTTTGAACCTTATTTTTTATTCCATAAAATGGACATAATTCTACCTTTATTCTAAGTTTTTTGAAAGTATCACATGAGATATGTACCTTAGACGTTTGCACAGTGTCCAGTACATATTATGTGTTCAAAAGATGTTCTTTCTTTTTCCCCTGTTGAAATAAACATTTAAGAAGCTACAACAGATTATTTTTCACTTTTATGATATACTGGGAAGAGGAAATACTTAAGAGTTTTTTATCAATATTATAATAGGGAGAGAAATTGCTTTGTCATAATCTGATCATTCTATTCCTTTGTTCTTGAAATTTTGGCATGATTTATTTCAGCAGGAATTTTTTTGGGGCACCCTTCATTATGTTTTAACAATAGTGGATCTTCAGTGCTGCTAACATTTATTCCGGGAATAAAGTCAAGTGTTTCTTTAGTAACATCAAAAAGGAAACATTTTGGGGAATAGCTTTATTTTAAAAAGTATATTATTTTTTTTTGCAAGAAAAAAGGGCATGCATATGTGCAAATGCATGTATAAGCTCTATAACATTTAAACAGACCTCAGGGATGAATATGTTACTAAAAGTTCTTTTGAAAATGGCACACATATTTAGTTATTTTAGAAAGAGGGTTTTTTTTGGCTAGTTTTTTCTCCCATAATAAAAGCCAAAGTAACATATTTGGAATTTTATTAAAATATCATCTGAAAAGCCTCATTATTAAGAAGTTTGGGGTTGCAAAGTTATCAAAACACTCAGTTGATCGAATGCTTAGATTTTAACTATCTATATATACAGAATCTCAAAATGCAGTTTTTTTTGGGGTAAGGATAAGATCAGAAGTTTTTATTGTGTTTTAAGACTCCTTTAAGCACACAATTTTGGTTCATTCTCCCTTCTCCAGGATCATACACGCCTTTAAAATAAAATTGCCCTATTCGTGATTGGCTAGTTTTTTCTCCCCCTCTCATATTCTTGAGTAAACACTAAGAGTTCCTTTGACAAGGCTGACTATTTTTTAACAAGCACACTAATTCAGAGTGAGTTGCGGGTACTTTGTGAATGCATAGAAAAACAGTTACTTTGAATTTCTGTTTTGTTTTTAACTATGTAGTACTTGGAAATGAATCTGTTTCGTTTTTCTACCATGTTGTCTAATCCCAACGTATAGTAGAATATTTTAGAGTTTTTCTGAGGCTGTTTGGAGATTATTGGTCAGCTTAAGTTTAAGAGGAAGCAATGAGAAATTTCCTCAACACAGCAGCACACCGAGGATTTCTTAGGGACAGCTAACATGAGGTATGATGGACCTTATTATCTTGTATAATCCTTTCAATGCCACTGTCTGGATCAGGATCTTATCATCACTTCCCTGATAGAAAGAGGACAGCATGTATATGACCAGGGAGGCTATAAACTCTTCGATAGTCCTAGCTTTGTGTTATCCACTGCTAATGATCTTATGTACAATCTTAAGCAACTCTAGAGAGCATGCAAAATCTTGCCTCTGGCCAGATTTTTGTCTAAAACATGTCCAGAGCTCTAGATAGTGGGGGGATGGAGCTACCTTTCAAGAAAACATCAGTTATGGTAAAATGATTGGCTACTTCTTTTCCTGTTCGATGTTTCTTCTTTTTAGGTTTATGTAGACATGTCTCAGGCTATGGCTTTGTTCACTACAGGTGTGCCCAGTATATTTGTCATCTATAAATCAACTGTATTCTAAGTTCTTGCAATTTAACTTGAGGTATAAGGACTAAAAGCATGGAGTTATCGTTAGAAATGCAGAATCTCCACCCTCACCCCAGCCCCATGCAATCAGAAACTACATTAAAGAAAAAATCGTTGGGTAATGGAATACAGTGTTTTCAGCCAATATCTCAAAGTTAAGGTGAACACACACAGGATGGTGCAAAATAACCTATTGTGGTACACTTTAAATTTTATTTATAATATGTGAGAAAGGAATTAGGCTTACAAATAATTACTTGAGGGAGTGACTTTTGTGTCTCCATATGGTCATATAGGTGGAAATCAGGCTATTCAAGGATTTGAGCTCAAGGAGCACACAGGATTCCGCAGAATTGCTTCCACTTGGTCATTTGTTTTCAGTGTATTTCAATAAAGTGTAATTACTCTGTGCCTTTTTAAGTGGAAATTTCTAGTTTTAACTTAATGAATCCTCCCCAAATGGACAAGCTTTAAAGATTCTCCCAAACGAACTGTAGACCCAAGGTCATGCTAAAATGCCAGTAAAGTGAACAATAACATTTTCAGGGTTGTTAGCTTCCCTTAGTCCAAGTAGAAACGCTTTGTAAACCCAATTATGACATTAAGAAATCAATATAAAACAAAACACCCCTCTAAAATGTTTTAATTAGATCTTACAATAAATCAGTAAAATGAAGAATCATTATGATATTGAAATATGGAATTATATCCATTAGCATTAGCCATGGATCATCCATCCCTAAGTACATGTTTGCATATTGTAGCTTTATGAAATACCTTTTTCAGTTTTGATGTACATTAAAACCACTATAAAAATAAGCTTAGAATACCTTTAAAAACTGAATCTCAAAGAGTTGAAGCAGGCAAAATTGATCACTTTGCTCTCATTAAAATAATATGAAATTTAAAAAATGAAATCATCGTAAATTATTTTCTTATGGAATAGATTATTAAATATTTTAAACAATTTTTAGTAAAAACAGTGTTTTCTACACTCTTAAATGTGATTCATTAAAATATATATTTCACTGTTACATTATCTAAATTTCTAGGTTTTAAGTTTTGTAATTACACATATATTAATTCAGCAACAAAAGTTATATAAATTTCAAATTTTATATATACATAAAACAAAACTCGCACAACTTCCTCTATTTTATCCCAATTTAAGTATGTTTATTACAGAAATCTTATGAGTGGTTAGGAGGAAACCAGGTCAGTGTCTCTTTATTTTTTTATTTTTTATTTTTTTAAAGATTTTATTTATTTATTCGTGAGAGACACAGAGAGAGGGAGAGAGAGGCAGAGACACAGGCAGAGGGAGAAGCAGGCTCCATTCAGGGAGCCTGACATGGGACTCGATCCCGGGGCTCCAGGATCAGGCTCTGGGCTGAAGGCAGCGCTAAACCGCTGAGCCACCCGGGCTGCCCTCAGTATCTCTTTAAAGAAGAGAAACTGGAATATGAGGTGGTTATCACTTAATCTCACATTTTTAACAAAGGGACTTGCATTCAGGTCTTGAGCCATTCATTTTCTCTTCCCTATTTTCCCTTAAGTCTCTGGTTTGTTTCAATTCACACCGATGCCACATTTCGGTGGTGATGACTCAAAATTAGCATCCTGAAACTTGTTACTGCTTGTGTTCTCAAACTAATCATATTTTAATAAGACAGCAAAAATGATTGATTGTAATTATCTTTATACTTTTGTTACTTTGTATAATAATTAACTTAGTTTCCTTCTGATGTGTGTTAAAATATTTTCCCAATTCCAATTGGTTGCAATGTTGTTGGTGTGTGATGACTATTGTACTCTCTTATTTCTGTAAATTTGTTGGGCACCGAATAAATCCCTTCGCCTCTTCTTCTCAGCACTTGGCAAGGCTATGTTTCCCAGCCTCCCTATAGGCAGTGTGGTCTTTTGCTTGAGTTCTTAATGGTATGACAGACAAAAGACTGTGTCTCCAGGCTGAGGTCTTTTTCTGAGTAGATGTGCTTCCCCCATGCCCTCTTCTTTCTGCCATTTGGACATGACGGGATAGCCTATAGGATGTGGACAGTGATGTCAGGATCCTGGATGGAAGGATCTTGGAGCTCTGGGTCCCTGAGTGGAAGAGAGCTGCCTGCCAGCCAGAAACACCTGCCTGGACTCTCATGGGAGCAAGAGATAGAGACCCTGTATGGGTTTCTTTATTGCAGGAGTTTATACTGCATTAACAATGTATTTTAATACTTATAGGATTCTTAATGAAATATGCTTAAGGCAGTTTGTTTTAGTTTGCATTATTTTAAGTGTTTTTTTTTTTTTTTTCCCCATTTCACAATCTACTGTGTGTCTCTGTTGACCTTGCTTGGTATCTTTTTTTGTTTGTTTGTTTGTTTGTTTGTTTCTGGATTGTGATTTCTGGTTCATACGCTGGTGGGCAAACCGATATTTAAATCTTATTTCCCATCACATTTGATAGGAAAGCCTCTTGCAGCTTTTCTGTCTGCCTGCTTATGGTTTTCTGCTAGGCTTGCTTAATGTACTGATTTGCACAGTGGGATAAGCTAGAGAACATATTTTAAATCTGAAAGCTTATATTCTGCTGAACAGAGCAAACATTGTGGAAAAGCACTAAAATGTGCAAAATCTGTCAGTTCTCCACACCCCTGCATTGTAAAGGCTCTTGTTAAAAACTCAAAAATGGCAGAAAGCAGATTGTGTTTATGAAGAGTTGTCTTCCTTTGTAACACACGTAATACATTTGAGGCTTCCGCCTGAAGAACTTATATGCTGAACATCAGACGTTTTAGGAAACAGTTATACACATTTGACCACATTCATACCATCTTTGCAAATCCCTGGTTATGATGAAGGAGCCTGAGAGTGACCATAACGGTTTGGAATGTACACAAGAGTACTCATTCTGGGATACCTACAGCACTGCCAAGTTCCTCAGCTCTTGGGGATATATAATTCAGAACCCATTTCCAAGGTTCGGAGACTTTTCCCTTCATGAATCATGGATTTATTAGGCTGGGAACGTCCTCCAGAGACTATCCGATGCTAATTCCTGTACTTACATTCACCACAGTCTATGGAGCAGAGTACATTTTTCAAAAGTCTTTTGGTGAGTCATTTCCACACTTAGAATCATCCCTATGCTAATTACTTGACAAAGTAGGCAACAGTTCAAGAGAAAAATAGTGAGACCATGAAAAGGAAAAAAAAAATAGCCATAAATCAAATGTTTCAAACACTAGAAGTCAGGAATTGGAAGTCCCTTACCTGGAGCAGAAATAAATATTATACCAAAAACTTCTTAACATTTTGCTGCATATGACTCTTAAAACAAGCTTGCATATGAGACTAATTTGAAGCTTAGGGAAATTCTGTAGCTTATTTTGAGAGAACAACATAGGGATACCGAGGGCTACAATTCAGATTTTTCTTATTCTGCTCCAGTGTCATTTCCTCTTTGTGACATGTGTCCCATATCTTCCTCACAATATGATCTGCTCCTTTTCCAATTCTCCCCAGGGAAGGGAACTAGAGAGTAGAAGGGACAGTTTCGGTTAGGGGTACTTCTCTGGGTGGGAATGATTTTGCAAAACCAACTGTCTTGGGAACAATTGCTAAGTAGGTGGGAGGTTGCCAATTCCAGGACGGATAGGATGGAGAAACGCAGAGTCTGGTAAAGTAGTTTGCTTTGCATTTAATGGCCAAGTGTGGGTGTGCCACTCAGTTAAACCTGCTTTAGAGAAAGTGATCTAAAAAGCCTTTTCTGAAATTATTCTCTCAGTGCTGAGGAATGTGGTTCTTGATACAGTGAAAACCAAAAATAGCATCATATTTAACATTCAAGTAGACATGGACCTTCACTTTCATGAGTAAACTGTTTGAAAAATAGGGAAAGCTACAAAAAGCATTTTGTTTAGCTTCCTCCTTCAATATATAAATTCATTTTTTACTTTTACTTTTGGCTTCTTTTTAAGGACTTTATTTATTCATGAGAGACACAGAGAAAGAGGCAGAGACACAGGCAGAGGGAGAAGCAGGCTCCCTGTGGGAAACCTCATGTGGGACTCCATTCCAGGATCCTGGGATCATGACCTGAGCCAAAGAATCATGACCTGGGCCAAAGGCAGATGCTCAGTCACTGAGCCACCCAGGTGCCCCTTTACTCTTAGCTTTTCAAGATCAACTTTAATTATGTTTATTCCTACTAAATCTTATTGTTCAAAAAAAAACCTCTTGGTTTTAAGTAGTTTATTTTCCAGGATTTGTCTTCCATGTAAAAACAGTGTTCTGATGTGTATACAGTGGAGGGTCTTGGGAAGTTATAAAGTCTTGATGGCATTCCTAGATTATATAGCTAGGAAATTTTAATATATTGGAAAACTTGAAGCCTAAGCAAATCTTAAATCATTGCCTATGGCACACAATTGATAGATGTACATTGCTTTACCCATTGGGGTACCAGACTGATGGAATCAATGTTGATTGGATCCAACATGATCAAGAGTTTCTTGAAACCTTTAAAAAGGCAACAAAAGGAGTTTGTATCAATTAGGATGCTTTCAAGAACAATAAAAAAAAACAACCCTCATTTCAAAGTGGCTCAAAGGTTGAGAAAGTTTATTATCGCCTATAATTGGAAGTCCAGGACTTTAGCAATCCAGTGGCTCTGACTTCCCTTTCTTTGCCTTTTTCTTGGCTCTGTTTATCTACTGGTGCCATTACTAAAAAACATTTTGTAGTTCGGGGACAAGAAATGACAATATTGAGGAAGGTGCTGAGTACTGCGTTCCACTCTTCCAGCAAGAGTCTGTCAGCCTACCTTGAATTTGACCATTTAGGAATATCAATTGCAGCTGGGAGGATGGAGAGAACTGTTTAACTTAAACCAAAAAAGGATCCAATCTAGGGGGTGCCTGCCTGGCTCAATTGGAAGAGCGTGTGGCTCTTGATCTTGGGGTCATGAAATTATTTGGATATAGAGTCTATTTAAATAAATCAACTTAAAAAGGATCCATTTCTGACACTGAGCTGGAGGTGGAGGTAGTCAGCTTCTTCCTGACCACAGGTGCTGTGTGGGAATAAAGGAATGAATCTTGAGTGGACTGCCAACATTGACCATGGCGGATTTATCAAGAATGGCTAAACCAACACTGTGGAATGAAATATACTCACTATATTAGACTGTATACTTAGTCATAGTGTAAGATAAAGATTTACAAATAACTACAGTAATTACTGCAATGCAGCTGTGGAGTGAATCTACTAGTCTTTGCTTCCCAAAGTATTTATTTCTGAAGATTTTACCTATGAATTTTGAGAAAAGCTTTTTTCTTTTATCTCCAATGACTATATCTTCCCCATACCCTAATATATCGTTTAATTTTTTTAGAGATTTATTTATTTATTCATGAAAGACACGAAGAGAGAGGCAGAGACATAGAGAGAGAAGAGGAGGGTTTTCGGCGGTTAGCAGTGGTTGTCCAAAATGAGTACCAGCAACATCAAGCTCTTTTTGCCTCCACATAGTAGTACTTCCATGCCCCATTTCTCTGCATCAAATACAAGTTTGAGAGGATTGCTGTGGCATGCTGTTTTCAGTGCCAACATTTATTATATTTTCCAAAGTCTCTTTTGAGGTTGGGACTTGCCACTTAGTTCCCAACCCATCATTCTAAATTAGGGTTCCAGTTGGGTGCCCATCTCCTTACTCCCCAAGCTGACTGCACCTTTTTATTTATTATCCCTCAGTTTAGCTCACCTTTTCATATGGTCCTGACAAAAGTTCATGTAGTGGAGATTCCTGAGGCTTCTGGCCTGTGTACATCACCTTTTTTTCTTATTTAAATGTGCTTGATAATATATATTTATACTTATGTTTTCCTTTCATTTCTTTGGTTATTCCATTGAGAATCTGAGGGGTGGAAGAGTTATGAAATAGGGCAGTTATTTTGTCTCTCTCTTTGTCCTAAACTTCTTCTTTGATAGTGTTTGGGTCTGAGTCTTTCTGTTTCTGTTCCACAATACTCACTTCTGAGCCCCATCCTGGTTGGTCATTTTCTGAGACCACAACTAGATCTGATTGTCAGTGTTTTGTCTCTTATTTTTGAAGCCATCATTAAAATGGATTCTTTCTTCTTTGCTTACATGGGATCTATCCCCCGTATCCAGAACTCTCTGTCTTACTATTTCCCTGACCATTGCTACTGCACACGTTGGTGCAGAGCAGAGTTAAAGGATTTCTTCATGTCATTCTCTTTGAATTCCCTGAAGTAACTTCTATCTCTGGTGATAGCTGGATTGTATAACTCTTTGTGCTTCCAGGAAAGAAAAGAAAAACCATCTTCTGGATGATTATTGCCTGGAAGACTGTCATTCCTACATTTTTTTTTTCTTCTGCTCCTTACACAAAGCTCTACTTCAAAGAAGCTTCTGCTATTGGTGATGAGATTAGCCTAGTAAGCAGAATCATAGTGTTGCTATTTAATTGCTTTAAGCCCATTACATAAGAGGAGGATGACGTTATTGGGAAAAAAGTCCCAAAGACTTTTTAAAGTACAATAATTCAATAATATGGTTGACAAAACAAACTTTCTCCACAAGAGTAAGAGGTTGTCAAAGAAGTGTCTCCAACAAAGGAGTATTTTAATTTATTCTAACGTGATTAATTCTTTGAATTATAGCATTAACTAAAATCACCTTGAGGGGATCAAGTATTTCATACCTTGAAATAATTCTGAGTTAGGGTTTTTTTTTTTTTTTCTAGTATGGGCAATGGATGATGATGAGAGATGATGACGTTAATATTTACAGTCCATTCTGTTTCATTACAAGTCAAATCACAATGGAAGCCAGATTCATTATTGGGTTTTACTCTATTCAATGAGTAAAAACAAAGCAAGGTTCCAATTTGGTCTCTTAAATATTTACTTTTTTTGTTTATATAAAGGCTTTAATGTATTTGGTGCTTGGAATGAAAATAGAGATGGAACAATTCCTCCATCTGTTCTTCCTTCAGTGCCATGAAGTAATCCACAACAGAGAATTAGCACATATTCTGGAACAGAATAAGTGATGGTGATGATTATGGTGGTGGTGATAATGGTGATGATAATCATGACCATGATGTCATACTAGAGCCACATCTTCTCTCAGGTGTCCAGCCTGCTGTTTGAGAAGCATCCCAACATAGTAGAAGTATTTTAGGAAACAGAATGATCTTATCTTTGCACTTACTGTATTTATGAAGATGAACTTCAGAAATATCTTCCACCTTAATGTCTTCCCTTCCTCCAAATTCTAGTTTGATCTAGTTGTTTTTCATATATGTTCCTCAGGAGTGAAGTAGTTTTAATCTAAACCCCTAAGTACATTCAATAGAGTGAAGTTTTGTATAAGAAAATTTTGCAAACCACCAGAGATTTCTGCACTTTTCTTAGGATGGTGGCTATGGATATTAGTTGTGGCAGCACATTATTTGGATGGTTTTTAAAAAAAAAAAAATCTGGTAGCTGGGAGAGATTTCCTTGCTTATCTCTGTTTTCTCTACAAAACAGGGATAAGGTTCCTGGAAAGTATCAATATATTTTGCCTTTGTATCCTTTTATTTTGTTGTAAAGCAATAGAGTTTCAAGCTTAAAATGCTAGTTTGAGATTTTATTCTTTGTAAATAGTTATCTACCAACTGTGTTAACTCTTCTTTACTTTTTGAGATTTTGCAGTACTCTACCACTCTTGTCAATCTGAATTGTGGAGGTTTCGTAATACAAGACCTTTGACTTTTTCCTTGTTCTGTCCCCTCATTTATTGCTCATAGAGCTGCTCTATTTTCACAGACTGAGTATTCACCATATTTTTTGTGCTTCTTTCTTTCTCTTTCTTTCTTTCTTTCTTTCTTTCTTTCTTTCTTTCTTTCTTTCTTTCTTCTTTCTTTCTTTCTTTCTTTCTTTCTTTCTTTCTTTCTTTCTTTCTTTCTTTCTGATTTTATTTATTTATTCATGAGTGACAGAGAGAGAGAGAGAGGCAGAGACACAGGCAGAGGGAGAAGCAGGCTCCATGCAGGGAGCGGGACGTGGGACTCGATCTCGGTTCTCCAGGATCACACCCTGGGCTGAAGGCGGAGCTAAACTGCTGAGCCCCCTGAGCTGCCCTTGTGCCTCTTTCTTATTGTCTGTGCTCACTTATGATTATCACAATGGTAATAATCATTGCAAGGTTTGGCCACTACCTATAAAGCTACTTTCATACTCTTCTCTTCCAAATCAATAATCTCATCCCAATTCTGTATTGTATCAATGGCTAATATGTTGAAATCTTATCTTTTTCAAAGAAGGTATATTCTCTGAGGTTAAAAGTCTATCATTACATTATTTTCATTTCTTCCAGGTCCTTGCTACTCAAAGCATGGTCCACGGACTAAAAGCATTGATGTCACCGAGGAGCTTGTGAGAAATGCAGTATCTTGGGCCCAACTCCAGATTTTCTGAATTGGAATCTGCATTTTAACAAGATCCCCAGATGAAAGCATCATGTCTAAAACTTCAATGTGAATACAAACCAGCCCATATATTGTTTTAACAATATCAACAAGATTTTAGCATGCACCTGGGTTAGGTGGATGTTACTGAATTTCAGATCACATTTTGAGCAGCAAGAATGTGGAGCAGTTTTGTCCAATAGAACTAGCTATGATGATGGCAGCATTCTAAATCTGTTCCCCAGTAAAGTAGGCCACATGTGGCTAATAGGCACTTTAATCAATATAAATTTAAATTTAAATGGCCACATGTGGCTGGTAGCTACCCTATTGGACAGTACAGCAAATCCTGGGCATTTGGTGGAAATTTAGAAAATACTAGGTAAGTGACATACAACAAAGCAAAACACAACAATAACAACAACAACAACAAAACCCCTTAGAGTCTTAAAATAAATATTCATTTCAGCTTCTCTGCACATATGTGTAAAACAAGTAAAGTGAATTGGAATATGTGTAGAGTTGGCAAATTGAACTCCAATTAAAAAAAAATAAAAAAAAGAATATGTGTAGAGTTTCTAATAGCCACACCTATTGCCTGATAACAAATAGTCTTCAGTTATAACCAATAGAATGTGCTATATTCAAATCACTTGTGCTGTCTGTTAAAGGGGATTATTCATTTTCACCAAGAAGCTGACGTGACTTTTTCAAAGCCCTGATTGGCACAGATGTGGGCATTATCAGAAACAGCCCAATGCCCCTATTCAGTTACCATAGAAAACTCCATATGTTATAAAGGAACTGATAAAACTTGCTTTTCTGATAATATTTTTAAGTTGGGAAGGATGCACAGAACAATAAGAGATTTTGAACAACACATTTTAAGGGATTATGATGCTTTGGTTATAATGTGACTCAATTATTTTAAATACGACTATTAATATGATTTTTAAAAATGTATAATTTTAAAAATAAAATATTGATTTGTTAAAATATTAGTTTATTTTAAAAGTACAGTTATATTTATAATAACTGTCATGTGTGCTTTGATGTAAATAATGTGATTTTGGTTTTCACCAATGAGAATATTTTCCAGTATATAAAATATAGTCACTCAACAGATATTAATCTGATTGGAAATCCTATGAGAATGAAAGAGGCGATAATCAAAGATGAGATGTAGGCACTAATGTGAGAGGAATAAATGGGTCTAAGGGAGGGCAGGGGCTGTGCCTGAAGGCTCCCTGGGTTGCCTGGCTGGACCCAGATTGGAGGAATAGCTGCCTCTTTTATTCTCATGGATTGTCCATCTCCTAGTGTCCATCCATGGAACAGAGAGGTGAACGTTTTTTTATTTCTTTTTGGATAATCTCTGACTTAGAGCAGGGTCCAGACTTGCTATTTAAAACCATTGCCAATGTCATATCTTTCCTTTTTCTTCTTCTTTTGATTAAGTAGCTCCTTAATTTACAATCTCAGGGACAGCACAGGCTCCATAAGCTTATTTCGTCTTATCAAAAGGAATAGTGGAAGATATGAGTACCAGATCTTAAGCAGATTAAAGCACAGTTGTTAAGTCCACACGCGGACGAGATCTGTGAGTATTAAAGATACCCTGGAGCTGAATGGGAGCTTACTTTAGAAGTGTCATTGCTTTTGTACTTTGAGGATTTGTTGTGAGTTTTAATTTTTTTTTCTAAACTTCCCATTTAGAAAGTGGGTCGTTAAGGATTGTCATTTGCTAAAAAATTAACCCTAAGTGTGAGAAGTGCCTTGAAAGGAAATGAAGTAGATTTTTAAAAGTTAGGGTATGCAAGCACTTTAGAAAGTGATTAGAAAAGAATGAAAAGGGTTTACATTTCATACATTTTAGAAGAGACATGATGGAAGTTTACCTGCTGCAAGCAATGCAGCAAGCAGTGCATGTATACTCCTGCCCTTGCTCAGAAAAAATACTCTTGTCAAATTTCTTTTATATAAATGAAGCCTCCCTCCCTGCAGTGCTGCCATTGATTTACCCTTCCAGGTAAGACAGATTTTACAATAGGTCAAATCTGATATTAATATCGTGGCTAGTCTGTTCTTTTTGTTTTTAACCGTCTTCTCTACATTTAGTAGAAATACCAGGTAGATGATAGTATAGCAAGGGCAAAGCTTCATGTTTTTTGTTTTTGCTTCATCTTTACTGCAGAATCCTGGTGTAACTGTAAATAACGATTGTGTTGTCTAGCTGGTCAATATTAAATTAGGACCTTATAGTTAGAGGTTACTAACATTCTTCATGGCAAGATCATGTTTGTTTAATAAATGATCATATTGTTTTTGTTTAGAATTATTTCTAGCACTTAGTGGACACGGTACCTATTTATTTCGTTAAATAAATGGATACATAAAGAATGAGAAAATTATAAGACTGAGAGTCAAGGACAACCAGTTATTAGGGAAAAGAAGGAAATTTTATAAATAGGGGTTATTTTAACCTTTTGGTAGAGATGAGAAATATTTTTTATTCTCCATAACTTTAATCAGCATTCATTACAGTTGAATAAAGACAAAATGATTTATTGGAAAGTTTGTATCTTACATATCCTTGAGCCTTTGGATGGACAATATAATTTAAATCTTATCTATTTTCCCAACACTGTTTAAATCAGCTACACTTCTTCCTCTGGAAGATCTCTTCTGATGCTTAGCATTTAACATAAGAGTCCAATGACCTTGCTCACTGGCTTCACTGAATTCATTGCCAAAAGAAACCTTTATTTTACATACAGAAATATTCTTCCCTTAAGGTAAGTAGAAAGAACAATCAGGCTTGAATTTGGGAACTTTGTAAAAATTCAACACAGTTCAATCCTACTACATAATTTTAAGCATTACATTTTGCATCGTATTTCTTTCAGACCATATCCTCCTATTTGGTGAACATTATTAAAGTTTCCCCACTTGTGGCTAATTCCAAGGGAAGTTGATAAGCTTCCATTTCATCAGCTGTTGATTTTGATGCGATGATCAGCAAAATAACTAAAATCCAGTGACCAAAACTTTTGTGAAATGAAGAGTGAGGCTTGAAATAAGTACCTCAATACTGATTGCTTCTACTGATCAAGATCATCAAATTATAGCTCAAACCTTCACTGCAGTTTGTCCATGTAAACATAAAATTTATAATTTTGGAAGCAATTCTAGGAGAAAGAATTGCTAGAACCTTGGAGAATAATATACACGTGTAATCTTTGTTGATACAAAACCTGAACGTTGATTAAATGTCTCCCTATTTCTATCTTACAATGAAAATACCGGAAACTGCAGCTAAGTAGTTTTGGGAGAAATGTCATGGTTTTATCAAATGAACAGTATATACTCAGATTTGATGTTTTATTTTACAAATTTTCAGTATATCTCCTTTTTAGGCAAAGAAACAAGAATTTAATGCTCTATGGCAAGCAATGATTTTGGTGCAATAAATTTAACCATCCTATTTGTCTTTTTTTTTTTTTTTTTGGTAAACACTTCGTTTTTCAGTTAATTGTTGCCTCCTTTCTGTTTATATACTTTATCAAGAGGTTACTTCAGAGACCAAACCTAATTTTACACTGTTATGTTCCCTTGATCGTTTCATATTTTTCATAGGAATTTCACCTTTTCTTAACTTATTCAGAGTGCCCTGGTTAGTATCACTCATATATTCAGGATAAGTCATTCTGCATTTTCACGTGGAGAGGATGAAGCAGAGAATCAAGCATTCTATTTGAACACATTCAAGTTGTCCTGTCTCATTGTCACCAATCTACCTCTTGGCCTGACCACTATTGGACACTGGCCAAAAGGGTGAAAGAGAGGACGATTCATTGCAACTCTGATACTCTCAATGCAATATTCAAATGTATTGAGGAAGCCATTCTGTCTAAAGAGGGTAATCATAATGAAGATTAGCCTATACAAAGTGTTACCATGTTCACTGTGTCATTGTCCAAGCATCATATGTTTTAGAATTAAACTCCAAATCCTTACTCCATTGTGGCTTTTATAGAAGAGTACAGTTAACCATTAGGTACTTAACAGGAGGGCGCAGCTGGGAAAATAAACACCTCTACCCTTTCTCCCCTACCCTTCTCCCTGCCTGCTAGTGCCCTATACTGACCTAGCCCAACTGAAAAGGATCCTTTTTTGGAGTAGAAGGCAGCCTCCTAGGCACAAAGCAGAATGGAGAAAAGTGAAGGGGGACTCGAAGAGGAAATTGGAAGGCAAACTGCTTAGTCTGTAAGCACAATTTTTATCCAGCCCGGTCTCTATCGCCCATGTCAAGCCCTCGGGTAACTTCACCTACAATTTGTTTCCTCGAAGACTTTGTTCTGGCCTTTGAATTCTTTCTAAAATTCAAGCTCCCTCAAGCCTGGGAGCCTTTGTACCTGCTGATCCACATGCTTGGAATGCTCTCCTCTAGAGTCTGAACTTAGGTTCCTCAATTCATTTATATCAGGTCTCAATTGTCACCTCCTTGTAGATTCCTTCTCTGACCAGGCCATCTACAATGTGCCCCTCAGGAGTCACTCTTATACATCATTCCCTTTATTTCACTCATAACACATATAATATCGTGATGATTCTCTTGTTTATGTTTTTGTTTGAGTTTGTAGGCAAAGACTTGTGTATTTTTTTGATCACTATATTTTCTAGTAGTTAGAACCACTCTTGGCTTATAGAAACAATTCACTATTTTAAAATGAATCTGTATATATTTATGTCCTTATAACAATGTTCCTGATCTTACAAATGAAAACCTGAGGGATAAGTGTATCTAAGACTCTACAGCTCATAGGACTAAAATGCAAACACAGCTATCCTTAAGGCCAATGTGAGAGATCTGAACCACTGAGTTACTCTGCCTCGTAAGAGATGGACAGGAAAGATATATGTCTTTGTTTATGACCCGGCAACATTAGTGAAGCTTTGAAGGATGATTACCCTTTAAACAAGTGAATAGGTTAGCAGTGTGGAAGATTCTGAGTTAATTTTGTAGCAGAGTTAGACAGGAAATTTAGAATTCTTAATTCTAGCTTAAGTAAATCTACAAAATAGTAGTTTCAAAATATGCTTCTGGACTGAAACATTTTTATATCTATCATATATTATATGGAAAGCAAATTCTGCTCTGCACGGCTTTTCATGATGGTTGGGCAAAACCAGAAACAGCTTGTTTGCCAAAATGCTAGCTCTTTTGATTAAAAAATACAAAAAAATATGCAAATTCAGCTCCCGTGGATAAGAGAAGGATACAGTTTATATTGTCTCCTCATTTTATATTTCAATTAAGCTCATTTATCCCCCTTTTCTGCCTTCGGAGTCAGATTCAGTTGGAATGTGAAGAGTGATGTCACTGCTGGTCAAAAATGGACATTTTTGCATTTCTGTAGTCCTTTGCACTGTTCTTCCCTGGCTTTTGTTACACGAAATGAAAACAAAAGGTGATAAAGATGTTGGCAGGAGGGATGGAAGTGGGAGACAGTAGGAATGGAAAGAGAAAAATGGAAAATGAGTATGTTTTAGAGATTCACAATGGTTATTTTCACAATTTCTTTCTGTGTGTAATTCCTCGGGGAGCAACCCCTCTCCTCCTATACAGTACACATTTCTTATTCACATCCACCACTCTTTGTTTGATGAAAAGTTATGTGCAGAAGGGGAGATAAACACTACCTTAACTATCAGAATTTCCTGCCTTGACATTTACTCTCACAATTTATAAATTTGTTTTTGGTTGGCAGTGGGAGATAAAGCATTTTATCTCTATAATTATTCCATTTTACTTATTTTTGCTTCCTAAACTTTCAACCCTATTCTACTTACCGGTGTTGTGTTTTGGTGCAAGCTATTTCCCAGTTAAGCTCCCGGCGAATAGATGTTTAATACTCAATGGTAGGATATAATGTTGCCCAAAATTCTATTCTAATCACTCATCATGTTGAGGGCTCTAAATATGTACCTGGAGAACACCACTCTCTAACCGAGTAGCTGACTGATTTTGTAGTATGATTGTCTTCCAAGATTTTAGCAACTCTTAATCTGTTTCTTAGTGTCCTTCAACATAGGATACTTAACACAACATATTTATTGTTTTCAAACATCACAGAGATGTTGAAAAGAATATTGGACCAAAATATAGGACAGCTTGAAATCAACCCTTTGAGTTTTTAGATGCGAATAAATAAACCTTGTCTCTGAAAGGAATACACAGAGGAGATCCTCTTTGCTCCACTATGGCATCACTGATTAGCATAACTGTAATTTTCAAAAGGTCATATGAAATTTTTTGTGCTTCTATAGTAAATGTAACTGCTTATGGTCTTGTTTTGTTGAAGTAAAATCTGGTACAAAGCAAATTATTGCCAATCTTGTCTTCTGGGACAAGTTAATGGTAACTCTTGAGATTACCGTAAGATGTCCATTTATTTGGTTGTTATATTTTTTTAAAATTTCAAGTGGGATTGAGAATTAAGCAGAAAATCATGAATTTGGAAGTTTAAGAAAAGCTGAATTGTTTAAATGTCATCTCAAGGAAAGGGAGTCAAATGAGTCTTGGGAAAAGGAGTTGCCATGAACAATTCTACAAATTTAAGGCTTTGTTATTACTACGCCAACCGAGTCACTTATTGCTGGATTGTGGGACCAGAGCCATTCTACAGAGTTTTCAAGGATGATGTCTTTGGATGTGAGGTAGTTTGCTTTTGGCCTAACTGATTAGGTGCATTTGTTTTTTTTTTTTTTTTAATTTATTTTTTATTGGTGTTCAATTTACTAACATACAGAATAACCCCCAGTGCCCGTCCCCCATTCACTCCCACCCCCCGCCCTTCTCCCCTTCCACCACCCCTAGTTTGTTTCCCAGAGTTAGCAGTCTTTAAGTTCTGTCTCCCTTTCTGATATTTCCCACACATTTCTTCTCCCTTCCCTTATATTCCCTTTCACTATTATTTATATTCCCCAAATGAATGAGAACATATAATGTTTGTCCTTCACCGACTGACTTACTTCACTCAGCATAGTACCCTCCAGTTCCATCCACGTTGAAGCAAATGGTGGGTATTTGTCATTTCTAATAGCTGAGTAATATTCCATTGTATACATAAACCACATCTTCTTTATCCATTCATCTTTCGTTGGACACCGAGGCTCCTTCCACAGTTTGGCTATCGTGGCCATTGCTGCTAGAAACATCGGGGTGCAGGTGTCCCGGCGTTTCATTGCATTTGTATCTTTGGGGTAAATCCCCAACAGTGCAATTGCTGGGTCGTAGGGCAGGTCTATTTTTAACTGTTTGAGGAACCTCCACACAGTTTTCCAGAGTGGCTGTACCAGTTCACATTCCCACCAACAGTGTAAGAGGGTTCCCTTTTCTCCACATCCTCTCCAACATTTGTGGTTTCCTGCCTTGTTAATTTTCCCCATTCTCACTGGTGTGAGGTGGTATCTCATTGTGGTTTTGATTTGTATTTCCCTGATGGTAAGTGATGCAGAGCATTTTCTCATATGCATGTTGGCCATGTCTGTATCTTCCTCTGTGAGATTTCTCTTCATGTCTTTTGCCCATTTCATGGTTGGATTTTTATAGATCTTGGAAACTAGCCCTTTATCTGATATGTCATTTGCAAATATCTTCTCCCATTCTGTAGGTTGTCTTTGAGTTTTGTTGACTGTATCCTTTGCTGTGCAAAAGCTTCTTATCTTGATGAAGTCCCAATAGTTCATTTTTGCTTTTGTTTCTTTTGCCTTCGTGGATGTATCTTGCAAGAAATTACTATGGCCGAGTTCAAAAATCAATGCCCAGAAATCAATGGCATTTCTATACACTAACAATGAGACTGAAGAAAGAGAAATTAAGGAGTCAATCCCATTTACAATTGCACCCAAAAGCATAAGATACCTAGGAATAAACCTAACCAAAGATGTAAAGGATCTATACCCTCAAAACTATAGAACACTTCTGAAAGAAATTGAGGAAGACACAAAGAGATGGAAAAATATTCCATGCTCATGGATTGGCAGAATTAATATTGTGAAAATGTCAATGTTACCCAGGGCAATATACACGTTTAATGCAATCCCTATCAAAATACCATGGACTTTCTTCAGAGAGTTAGAACAAATTATTTTAAGATTTGTGTGGAATCAGAAAAGACCCCGAATAGCCAGGGGAATTTTAAAAAGAAAATCATAGCTGGGGGCATCACAATGCCAGATTTCAGGTTGTACTACAAAGCTGTGGTCATCAAGACAGTGTGGTACTGGCACAAAAACAGACGCATAGATCAGTGGAACAGAATAGAGAATCCAGAAGTGGACCCTGAACTTTATGGTCAACTAATATTCGATAAAGGAGGAAAGACTATCCATTGGAAGAAAGACAGTCTCTTCAATAAATGGTGCTGGGAAAATTGGACATCCACATGCAGAAGAATGAAACTAGACCACTCTCTTTCACCATACACAAAGATAAACTCAAAATGGATGAAAGATCTAAATGTGAGACAAGATTCCATCAAAATCCTAGAGGAGAACACAGGCAACACCCTTTTTGAACTCGGTGCATTTGTTTTTTGAGGCTATTTTTGCCATATACCCTTTATTGTTTCTCCACTTGAAACAGTCCACATGACTAGTGGGATAGAACTTTCTCTACTTATCCCATGATTCACTGGGGGCCATAGCTCATGGCTGCCCTGACAAGCACTGTTTCCAAACCCGAGTGGACTGCTGGTGTTTAAAGGAGAAATTGCATGGTCTAAATCAAATGCTGCCCCATCCTCCTGGTAGATTTTAGAGTTAGCTTCACAAGACCCTTGAAGCTGTGAAGTCAGAGGCTGCTGAACCACTTGAGGTGTTCAGAGCCCTTTGCTGCTGAACTTGAGCTACAAGCCTAGCTTGTAGCCTAGAGCCTGACACACAATCAATATAGTCTTAATTGAATTTATTTCGTAAATGCATACTAATTTTTTAAAGCAAGTTGTAGTAGGTTTATGTGGGAAAACAGTGAATCAGAGGTGAAAATTGGAGAAAGCACAACAATAGAGCTGTGGGAGCAGACAAATTCAGCAAATGTCATGTCAGCCCACTTCTGAATTTTTAAATTCTGAGGATAAGGGAGGGTTTCAGTGCTGAGGGGATAGGTTATACGTTCTCTCTCCCTATTCCACTCTATTTCTATTCCTATCATTTATTATCTTGCAACCTGTCAGAGTTTGAAGCAGACTACAGGGGATGAATGGCTGGGATATGTGATAGGGTGGTCTCTCAGAAGGTGTTGGATTATTCCACCCTCTCTTGGCCCTGGGATTCCTCAATGAACAAAATAAGTGATATGCACAAGAAGCTCCCAGTCCATAACCCTGTCAGGTAGGGCACTGGCCGTCACCACAGTTTCAGGAAATTTGGGGTTTTAAGCCCCTCGAAGCTGAATCTCCCCTCTTGCATGCAGTATGCCTCTCTTCAATTCTTCAAGTGACAGGAGAGTATCAGTGGTACACTGCGAACTCCTCCCCATCTACCTCTGGTTGCTTGGTTGATTTTTGTTTGCCACTCTCTTCAACTTCATTACTTTTTTCTTTTTGTCTTGTTACTTTTTTTTCTATTGAGTAGTCATTTGGTCAGAAGGCCTTATCAACTCATGAGCACTTCTTAATGATTCTTATTTCTCTGGCTGTAATTTATGGAAAGCATGGTGTTCTCTTGATTTGAAGTGCCTCCTATCTCACTTTTTGGTTGGTATTACATGAAATTGGTATGAAATGAGGGGCTTCTTGTGGCAAACATCTGATTGGATCCACTATCTAAGAAGTCCATGGGTATGTTTTGGTCTCAGAGAGGGAACTGTAACTGATACTTTTAAATCAGAATAATCTTGGGTCATGTAACCTATGACTTTTTTTTTTTTTTTTTTTTTTACAATTTTCCCTTCTGTTTTCTGTTTCTCCATTATTTCTCCATTCATTATTCTCATGTCTGTTTCTCTCAGTCGACTTCTTGACACATTGATGTCTTCTTCAAAACTTTTAACCTGCTTCCTATCCAGTCATACAGATTGTCATACTCTGCTCTCTAGTCAGTATTATAGTTATTATAGTATTATATAGTAATACTTTAGTATTATCATAATAGAGATTGTAATAATTAATCATGGTAATAATGGCTAACATTTTTTGAGCATTTACTATATGTCAAATATATAGTTAACATACTTGCCACAAATCTCATAGTTAATAATTGATAGAAAGTCTTCCAAGATTTGTCTAAATTTAGAGCCTATATTCACTTTTTAAACAGTTTCTTTACTTATTTTTAGTTATACAATGCAGTGTTGCTAACTATAGTTTCATGTTGTCCATGAGATCTTCAGACCTTATTCATCTTATAAGTGAAAGTTTGTACCCTTTAACTAACTCCCTGTTATTCCCTACTTCTATTTTCCCTAATTCCTGTGCTCCTCCAGCTCCTGGTGTCCACTTTCCTACTCTCACCAATATTTTTAGCCATGACATTGTATTGTCAGTCCCACTAATGAAGTACTTATTTATTTTTTTATTTTCTAAGATTTTATTTATTTATTCATGAGAGACACACACAGAGAGAGGCAGAGACACAGGCAGAGGGAGAAAGCAGGCTTCCTGCAGGGAGCCTGTTGTGGGACTCTATCCTAGGACTCCAGGATCACGCCCTGAGCCGAAGGCAGATACTTAACCACTGAGCCTTCTGGGCGTCCCTGAAGTATCTATTACCATATCTTGGTTACTGTCCCAAGCTTAAGGGGAAGTAAATGAAAAGTATGAACGTATTTATCTTTTTATTTTATTTTTAAATTCTGAATTTAAAAAATTCTATTCTAGCAGAAATGAGCTCAAATAATGGAAGAGTATCTTCTCACATGGCTTCAGCCTCATCAAAGTGGGGCAGGGAAGACACTAGACAGGGACCAGGACCCAAGGAAACACCTGGAGAGCCACGCAATGGGAGTGAGTCAAATTCACTGTTGGGGCCCATAATCTGGCTGGTCACTTTGAAGTTTTCAGAGAAGCATACAGGTCAGTATGTGATCTGCTGCCTACTCAAAGCTCCTCATTTCTTTAAGAAAAAAATGTGATTGAATAGATTCTTGCTTGAATTCCCATTTGGAACACTGTTGAATAAAATGATGATTGAGGAATGGGTTTCAGGTAGTAAGTTCTGCTTGGAAAAGTCACTCATATTGAATACTTGATTCACCCATAGCTCTTAAAATTTCCAGAAGTAATTTTCTAACAATTATCATGTTACTATATGGTGAGAAACATAACTATTTAATGAGAAGGATATCATGAGACTATAGTTATAGGAAAGTTAAATGCTTCAGTGAATTTGGTATGTGATTTAGTCATATTTCTACCAATTGTCTTTCAATTCTAAATTCATTATAGCCAATTATAGATTTCTGGTAGGGGAAGAGATATGGAGGTTGTGATTTTTTTTTCAGTTCTTTGATTTCTGTGTTGAGAGTCCTCAGCTTTGATGCATTCTTGAAACAACTCTAATAAAGCAATGTATTTTATTCCCTGTTTAATAAGATAAAACCAGCAGGATGTCCTATTTTCAGAAATGTTTGATAAAGTATCCCTCTCACAGAGCTGAGAGAAAAGGCAATGGGTGTTTCTTTTTTTTTCATTTTATGAGCTCTAGGATGCAAAGCCCTTCAGTATAATACACTGTTCTTTATGTGAGTTTCTCACAACATCCTGTTTTCTCTCTTCTAGTTCTTTTGAATAATTCTCACAGTTCTTGGTGAGCTGCTAATCAGGTTAGCCTGTGAAATCTAGGATGGAACAAAGTATATTACTGCCAGAAGATGAGCTTTTTCTGAGTAATATAGCATAGCTATTTGACATGGTTTTTCATTTAATAAGAACTGTGATTTAATAAAATTCTCAGCAAACTACGATTTTTCTTTGCTTTCTTAAATTAATATATTTATACCAATGAACAAAAATTAATATATACTACACACTGAAACTAAATACACATCCTTTTCCATTTATAAGAGCAGGTTTCATTATTTAGGTCTTTTATTAATATATATGAGCCACTATTAGAAAAAGCTTAGTTTGTTTTTTTTTTTTTTTTTTTGTTTTTTTTTAGAAAAAGCTTAGTCTTAACTTTGCAAATATCCATTGCAATATCTGGGCAATACCTTGCAGGATTTTATAATAGCAAATCTTGAATAAATGACAGCCAGAAGCACACTATCTTCACTTATGTGGTTTCTGTAATCACCTACAGCATTTTGAGGCTATGCGTATGTCCATCTACATTTCATTATTGGCTTTCATTTTATTGATTGTGGTTTAGCTGCTATGGGTTTAGAATGTAGTACATGTCAAATGGTAAATAATTTTGAAATCATTTATAGAAAAAAAGGTGAGCTTTTACGTAGTCTTCAAACTCTGCTGGTATAAGTGAAGCTGACCCTCCATATTCAACATCACCATTTCCCTGATGGCTAATATGGAACATGTTTTGTGTTGGAACACAAGGAGTATTTTTGCTGTAATTTTAAGACAATTTTTCTTACATTTCTACATATCAGGGGAAGCTCTTATGTTCGACTTTCCTTAATGACATCTGATTTCCAAACCACAATACTCTTCATTTTTTACTTTATTTTGGGATTTCACAAATTATTATTATTATTTTAAAAGTTTGTACCCTGATTTTATTAAAGATATGAAAATATTCATAAATATTTAAAAATATTGGATATACGCTTTTTTAAACTTGATGATGGCTGAAAATTTAGGCTTCGACTTATTGAGCAAATTATAAAACCTTTGTCTTCCGTTATGAGAGTAAGGGCTTTATGAACTTCCAAGCTCCTTTCCAAGATCCCCCAAATCTCCTTGAATAGCAGTACCCAATCTTTGGTTTGCATAGGCATGATCCGAGGATATTGGTAAAAATATATAGACTCCTGGCACCTCTTCCTAGAAATTCCTGTTTGGAAGAATTGGGATAGGTCCCATGACTCTGTATTTTTAACAAGTCTCCCAAATAATTCTGGAACTAGTAGTCCACCTTTGCACGTTGAGAAACACTGGCCTGTGTCATGACCATTAACAAGGAATGGGAAACTTATGGCTTTACAAGCAGCCTCGGCAGTCTCAAATTATGAAAGAGCAATGCTGTATATCCTTCATAAACATTCTTTTAGTACAAACACTCCTATTTTATAAAGTGAACAATTGATTTTCTGGCTTTGAAATTTTGTTAAATAAGTTAATTTGAGATGAGAAACGGTATTTGTAGAGTTTATCTTTTTCATCTTGCTTTGAAAGCAATTTTAAGAGGCTTTATTGACCAAAAAAAAAAAAAAGTGAGAATATTCCATTATTCTTTTTTTAATCCCTGAAGTTGAATATTTTTCTTTGGAATGTTTATCAAACTAAAATACCACTGGAAAAGAAAATAATTCTCAGAGTTTATCTCATTTAAGATGACTCTCCTGATGAGTATCAATGGCAGCCTTACTCAATCTTGTCAGTTTGGGAAAACTTAGTGAAAACAATCAAAGATTCTTGGGTAAATCATTTAAAACCTGAACTGTTCTTGTTCTTTAGGTCAACCTAAAGGGAAAAAAAAAAAAAAAACCCTTCAGTTTCATCAGGAGGCAGGTGGTCTCAATTTGGGTCATTTTAGTATCTCTTGCTGGCTATAGATTATTTGTTTATTTTTTTAGTGTCAGGAAAGCAAACTGCTTAAATGACATTTTAAAGCTGACACTATCAAGAAGAAAAAAAAAATCGTAAATTCCTCTGACCTCTCTCACTCCCAAAATCAATATTCTTTGTCAACCTGGGGAAGGAAATAAGAAACATTTGGGTGCAATGGAAAGGAAACTACCAGTTTCAAAAAAGAAACAAATTGAAAACTCTACTCAGGCGTACATATTTCCAGGCAAAGATTCTTGAACTGTAGGGGGTTTAGCTTTGGTGTAAAGATTTGAACCTTTCAGATCTGATCTCAGTAGCTTTGCTGGATAAACCTCCAGTGACTTCAATGGTTTTAAAAGGCTCCCTGTGATCGTCACAAGTTGGATTCATCCGCATTTTCAAAGACAAGTTTCATTTATTTACTGAAATGCAACGCAAATTAGCTCCTGTTTTTGAGAATCATACAATGACAGCTGTAACACGTTGATATTAATATCTTGTTTACCTCTATGAGACATGTGGTTATCATTCTGTTTTGGGAGGAGAATGTGAAGGATCCTGAGATAGGAAATAGTACACTCCCACCCATTAACCAGGAAGAGGCAGAGTTGGGGTTTTATTTAAGTCCATCTGACTTTCCAGCCCACCTTCTTTTTTTTTTTTTTTTTTTTTAATTGGAGTTCGATTTGCCAACATATAGTATAACACCTAGGGCTCATCCCGTCAAGTGCCCCCCTCAGTGCCCATCACCCAGTCACCCCATCCCCTTGCCCACCTCCCTTTCCACCACCCCTTGTTCGTTTCCCAGAGTTAGGAGTCTCTCATGCTTTGTCTTCCTCTCTATTTTTTCCCACTCCTTTTCCTTATAATCCCTTTCACTATTTCTTACATTTCCCATATGAGTGAAGCCATATCATGATTGTCCTTCTCCGACTGACTTACTTCACTTAGCTTAATACCCTCCAGTTCCATCCACATCGTCAAAGCAAATGGTGGGTATTTGTCCTTTCTAATTCCAGCCCACCTTCTTTACTGCCCTGTAATATGTGCAATGATGCTGAGTTATGGGGATTAGCTATGTTTAATTCATTATAGTGGAAAATCTTTAATTTTTTAATAAGCCTTGAATGCTTTTTGAAATATTTGGATAGAAATATGTACTCTAATGATATATTTAGAAATAAGCTATTGCAATATTAATATGACTATCATTAATACATGATTCTGATTGAGGGTCTCGTGGCTCAGTTGGTGAAGCTCTGACTTGGGCTCAGGTTATGATCTCAGAGTCCCAGCATCCAGCTCTGCCTTGGGGATCCAGTCCCAGTGTGGAGTCTTTCTCTCCTTCTCCCTCTGCCTTCTCCTCATTGGTGCTCTCTCTCACTCTCTCAAAGAAAAAAAAAAAAAGATGTGATTCTGAATATCATCCTTTATGTTAAAAATGTAAATTAGCCACAAATATTCTGGTGAGTTTGATAATCTTACTCATATCGTTTATATCCTTGCTGATTTATTGTCTAGTTGACCTATTAATTGCTAAAAAAATAATTTTTAAAATCTTCGACTCTAATTGTAGATTTGTCCATTTTTCCCTTTTATTCTGTTAATTTTTGCTTTTTTATTTTGATGATCTGGTATTAAAAACATACATATTTTTATTATCCTGCCTTTTTTTGTCATAAAATAGTTGCCCCCCTTTTTGTCATAAAATAGCTCCTATATCACTGGTAATAACTTCAGACTCACGATCTCTGTTGTATGGCATTAATTCAATTATTGCATTTTTTATGATTACTGTTTGTGTAGAATAACTTCTTTCATCCATATATTTTCTTTCTTCCTTTTTTTTAAGAGAGAGTGAGGAGGGGGAGAGGCAAAGGGAGAGAATATCAAGCAGTCTCCCAGCCCAGCATGGACCACTCCCCATGCATGGCTCTATCCTACCACCCCCAGAACATAAACTGTACCAAAATCAAGACTGCTACACTTAACCAACTGAGTGACCCAGGTGCCCTTCATCCATATATTTTAAACCTAGCTGCATCTGTATATTTAAATATTTCTTATAGACTGAATATAGTTGAGTCTCACTTTTTTCCCACTCCAGCAACCTGTATCTTTTCATTGAATTGTTATTCCTTTAATGTCTAATCTAATTATTGATATGATTGGGTTCGTGTCTATCATTTCATTACTTGATTTTAAAAATTAATCTCCTTTGCAAATCATTCTTTCTTTCCTTCCCCTTTTTAGTTATTTAAACATGTTAAAAATCCATTTTATTTTTCCTACTGACATTTTAGGTAGATGCCTTGTGCCATTTTCTTAATGATTGAACTAGGGATTATGATATATATCCTTAACTTTTAATGGCTCATTTAAGTTAATACAACTTTATGTATGTAAACCACATAGGTCTATATCCTTTCAGCTTTTCACTACATTTGTTGCATATATTGGATCTCCATATATGTGAACACCAGAAGAGAATATTGTAATGTATGGTCTAAAAAACTGTATGTATTAAAAACAAATTGAGAGAAATAATGCAAAACAAACTTAAAAAAATTAAACCAGTAATTTACCATTTCTCATGCTGTTCATTTCTTTATCAGCATTTGAATTCCCATTTGGGATCATTTCCTTTAAGCCTGGAAAACTTTCTTTATCCTTTCTTGTGTTATAGATCTTCTGGTGACAATTTTTGACTTTTTTTATATGATAATGTTTCCTCCTCCTCCTCCTCCTCCTTCTTCTTCTTCTTCCTTCTTCTTCTTCTTCTTCTTCTTCTTCTTCTTCTTCTTCTTCTTCTTCTTCTTCTTCTTCCTCCCCCTCCTCCTCCTCCTCCTCCTCCTCCTCCTCCTCCTCCTCCCCCTCCTCCTTCTTCTTCTTCTTCTTCTTCTTCTTCTTCTTCTTCTTCTTCTTCTTCTTCTTCTTCTTCTTCTTCTTCTTCTTCTTCTCCTTCAATGTGTATGTCCCAGAAGAATCTACCCCTACTCTTCTGTTCTGGATTTTATGATTTTATAGTTGTTATCTTCTGAAAGTTAGACTACTAGGATTTTACACATTATCAGAAGGGAAAAGTCAATTAGATATATTCTTAACAAAAACCTTGATGAAGAAAACTCCCCGATTATTATTTTAGTGAGGTGTCTCTTGATAAATCTTTGAGGCTGCTTTTTTTTTTTTGTATTCAAGAGATATTTAGTACTGTGGCATTTTTGGAATCTGCATTAAATGATTTTCTAATATAACTTTTATTGGCCTTGGGAATGGAATAATATTCTGCATTTACTACCATATGCATGTTAGTTCATTGTTTTCAAGTGATGCGAAGTGAGGCAGTATATGCAAAATATATCCACTCACCATGTGGATTTTGTAGTAATTTCTTTAGTATAAGTTCTTTCAATCTACATATGTCCATGTTACTATGTGCTACTTGATGACTCAATTCTCCCAATGAACTACTGTGAATCCTTCCTTTCTACAGCATAATATGACATCATTTGACGTTAACTTAGATGTACACAATTGTAAATATGTCTCAACACAGGTGAGACATTGAAATGAAGTGGTAGAGTTTTTTTTTAAACATATTCATTCAGATGATCCGGAAGATGTTTATTTCTGCATTGTAAAATTTTATTTAAAATAAACTACAGTTACAGAGTATTATGAACTCATTCCTCTAAGATCACACTTGTAGTTCCTTCTGGTCCAATATTTCAAGTTTATACAATTGTTAATACAATACAAGATATGTGTTATTACTTTTTAGTTAATTAAACTCCATTTGACTAGTATGGAAGGGAAGGAGGGCAGAAGAACATGCATTTTGAGGCTAAGGAGTGACAAAAATTTTGAAAAGTAGAAGAGACATGAATAAGGCAGAAAAAGAAAGTCTTCAAAGAATTAGAAAAAGGGAAGAAACAAAGATGTGAAGAAGAGAAAAAGAAGGAAAGTACTTGACAGAACAATTCTTTGCTAGAAGAAAAGATGAGAATACTGGAACTAGAGATGATGCTAAGTGAAAGAAGTCAGTCAGAGAAGGACAAATACCATGTGATTCACTCATATGTGGAATTTAAGGGAAAAAACAGATGAATATAGAGGAAAGGAAGGAAAAATAAAATAAGATAACAGAGAGGGAGGCAAGCCATAAGAGACTCTTAACTATAGGAAACAAATTGAGGGTAGCTGCAGGGGAGGAGGGTGAAGAGAGTGGGGTAACTGGGTGATGGGCATTAGGAGGGCACGTGAGGTAATGAGCACTATTATAGGCAGCTGATGAATCAGATTTATACCCCTTAAATGAATAATACACTATATGTTAACTAAATTGAATTTAAATAAAAAATTCAAAAAAATAAATATATATGTATTATATAACTCAGCAATCCCACTCATAGGTATTTACTCAAGAAAAATAAAAACATGTTTTTACAATTTTTTCCATGAATATCCTTAGCAATTGATTCATAATAGCCCAAACTGGAAGGAACTCCAGTGTTTATCAACAGGTGAATAGACCATTCTATATCCATTCAATGGAATACTACTCAGCAATATAAAGGAATAAACTACTGGTGCTCACAACAATATGGATGAATCTCATGTAACTTATGCCAAGTGAAAGAAGATGGAGAAAAAAGACTATGTATTCTCTGATTTCATTCACTTGAAAATCTAGAAAAGGCAAAATACAATGAAGGAAAAACCAGTGAATGTCTAGTATTTGGGCTAGGGATAGAGGAAAAGATTGCACGTAATGGGCAATGAAGGAACTTTTGGGGTGCTATTTTGTAGAGATTGGGGTGGTGATTACATAATGATATAAATTTATCATGAATCATTGATTTGCACAATGACAAGGGATAAATTTTACTAAATGTAAATGATACCTCATTAAAGGTGACTAAAACTTTTAGAAAAAAAAGAAAAGAAAAGATGCGAACAAAGAGTCAAATAGAGAATGTAGAAGAAACAACGTGGAGCAAGGACAGCTTGTCAAATGTTGGTGGGAGAATGTCTAGGGAAAATAGCAGTGAAGTGTTTAACACTTGCTCCTAGTCTCTGTTTTGGCAATAGAAATGGCAAGTGACAAAAGAGTTATTTCCCCCCAAATTCCCTTTATACCTGTCCTCAGTTTCTGCTTCTCCTTTCTTCTCTTCTACCACTTAGAGAATTCTGGCCTTTCCTCTGACTTCTCCTTCTAGGTCTCATTATTTTAGAGAAAGTGGAGGTAAAAGTGGATGAACCATGGGAACACAGCCCCAGTCTCAAGCCAGTAGGGGGATCCCAACTTCACTGGCCTGCAGATTTATTTTCTTTTTTCTTAATGTTTAATTTTAAGTTTTAAAGATTTTATTTATTTATTCATGAGACACACACACACACACACACACACACACACACACACACACACAGAGGCAGAGTCACAGGCAGAGGGAGAAGCAGGCTCCATACAGGGAGCCTGACATGGGACTCGATTCTGGGTCTCCAGGCTCAGGCCCTGGGCTGAAGGCGGCTCTAAACCGTCAAGCCACCCGGGCTGCCTGCAGATTTATTTTCTAACCTGAATAGTGTTTGCCCTGTCCGTGTAACAAGCGCTTAAGTGTAATAACAGTTTTTGGGAAGCATTTGTCTAGAAATTTGCCCCTCCAGGTGCCTTTCTCTCCAAAGTGAATGATTTGTATTTAGTTGAGCAGAGAAATATTGGAATATTTTATGGAGAAGAGAAGCCCAAGTTGCTTAAAACATATGGAAAGACTTTAAAAAATATAAATGTATATAAGAAATGAATATATATTTATCTCTTTGGCACTTCCTTGGGATGATATTCAGGAAACTTGTTTTACCAGTGCAAATAATACTCTGAAAAATAATGTAGCTTCTCAAAGTACCTTAGTTGATAGAAAATTTCACATGGTTTTAGAGTAGAGATTCTTGTTCTTAAGACCCTTGCATACTATTAAAAATTATTAAGCATCCCAGAGGATTTCTTCTTTTTCTTCCTTTTTTTTTTTGTTATATTGATTATATCTATTGGTACTTACAAAACTAGGGATTTAAACTAAGAAATTAAACATATATATTTATTAATAATTTAAAAATAAACACATTACATGTTAATATAAATAAAATATTCTTATGAAAAATAGCAATTTTCCAAGACAAAATTTTAGCAGGAAGAGTGAATGCCTTCTTAATACTGCCTTCATTAAGCTCATCTGGAAGGATCTTGGACAATGATCTGCTTGGATGGAGAAGAGCTCTAAATCAGATTTTTAAAAGTCAGGTATAAGAAACCATTTGCCTTCTAAACTCTTGAAGTGTCTTCATTGACTCAACTAGTTGGAATTTGTAAAAAAGGCATTCTGAGTGTATGATTGGTTTTATTAAACTGATTTTTTAAATTTAAATTGCTTTAATAATAACAGTCTTGCACAAAAGGGAGCATGTAGTATTGTTCTTCTGTTTAAGCCAAAGGAAATTTCACAACCAACATTGATGGAATTTTCTGAGGCCAGCTTTAAGTTCATGACATTTTGGCAAGTAGAACAATATGATAGTCACTGTTCTAGAGATATATACTAAGATGGATGTCGCCAAACCACCAATATTCCCTCAAGTCAGAACCCTTTTTAACACTCTGTGTGACAGCAAGTTGTCATTTTTGTGTTTCAGTTGAAAGGTTCCACCTTCACTGAACCAAGTTACAAGTTTTCAAAGTTAAAGAAAAAAAAGACCTCATAAAATATTTGCAGGTGATGTGCAGCAATAGCAGTCTGAATCCTGATAAATAAATTATGTTTTTCTTTAAAAATGAATTATTCTCTTAGGAAATAGCGTTGACAAAAAGAATGTTTCCATGTCTAGTGGGTCCAGGGAAACCTAATATGCCAAAAGGCGACGACAATCACCATAAGAAGAGTTCAGAAAGATTATAATGGATTAAATATAAGCCTTTTCCAAATAGTCTGAAATAGGAACACTACTTTCTCCAAAATAATGGTGCTCTGAGCTGTTTGTTACAAGGAAATGTTATTTCAAATTAGAACAATAGATATAATGAAAACATTTTGATATTTTCAAAGTGGCTCTATATGACCTTACTGGTTTCTGGGCCTACTTAATGAAACTTAATTATCCTCTTTTTCTGTCTTCCATAATATTTTCCTTTTATTTCCATATCCACCCATTATGAAGACTTCAAATGCAGTTTGAGATTCAGTGGGCCTTGTTGAGAGAAGGGATGAGTTAGTGAAGCAAATAGCCATGCTATCTTGTCTTTTCTACTTTGGAAGTTCATCTGATTCTAGGTAATCCCAGAAATTTCCTGGGAGTAAAAATGTCCACAGATGTGGTCTAGAGGAGCCCCATAACACTCCATTTTTAAAATTGACTAATTAAATTATTATATTATAATTAATAATTATTTATTTTTGGAAACCTGTGGGGGTTAGGCTTCTGGGTTTAGCCTTTTTCTTGCTTAGAACAGAACCACGTCCTGATGAAACTACAGAAGGAATTCAGGTTCTCTGGAAGCTTTTGGACTACAGTTGCCAGATAAAATATAGATAAATCTTTATTTCACTGTAAAATATAATTAAATTAGCATTTCTGATAAATAATGAGCATTTTTTATAAGTACAAATATTGAAATACTTACACTAAACTTTATCTGTTGTTTATCTGAAATTAAAATTTCATTGGATATCTCCCTTTTTCTGCATTCAATCCAGCTAACCTACTCTGGACAGAGGGTATTCAGTTCTGGATTGGATCTTACTATTGGAATATACTATCTGGGAAAGTGATAAGACCTAGTGAGTATAGACACTACCTTAGTGTTATGTAGGGGTATGGAAAAATAATGCATAGGGACACTGGAGGGTGATTATTACCTACACCCATTAAATTTGACATTTGCTGAAAATTAAATTTGAGTTTTATACAGAAAATCATCTCAAAATTCACTCAATATTATTATTAAAAATAGGATGACCAGTCACCAGTGCCAAATTTTAATCGAAATGCAGGAATTACCTCTATTACAACAACTTTGGCTGAAGATCTTGAGACTTTTGTGGCTGTGTTGGGGCTTAATGAGAAGAACATGACATGTACAGGCAGAACAAGGTTTGAAACATGATATCAAACTGTTCAACATCCTTGTGTCTTGATTTGCACATCTATAAAGTGAAGATAATTTAAGCCAATGATAGAGGAATGGTATGTATTAAATTAGGTAACATAGACAGAAAGCTTGTATGGTGACTTTTTCTGCCTTGGAAATCGGAACTCTGATAATAGTATCAAAACCTTATTGAACCAAATTGGTTTCTTGGCCAAATGGAAAATGGGATCTCTCAGTCTTTCCCTTCTTATATGTTTTCCTATAACATCTCAGCCTGATTGAGTTCACAGTATCTTTTATCTTCAAAACCATCATAATTAAAGTCTGACCATTTTTTGGAGGGGACTGCTTGGGCTCATGGCTCAGGGGTTGTGCAGCAGTTGATGGTCTAGGGAAATGACACTTTTACACCCAGGAATGTCAATGAACCCATTTAATGAGTGAAATAACTGGCACTCATTTTTACTTAATAAAAGGCTTAGTCTTTAGATAAAAAAATACTTTGTGCTTCACTGATCTCATAATTTAGCATTTAGATTATTAAGGCATACTTATTTTATTCAATTCTATCTTCCCATTGAAATGTGATGGAAAAGGCCTGTATGCAGTTACTGTGGGGTAGTATTTTAATAGATTTTATTATTTATGTAAAATAAGGGTAACAGATCAGTAGATGACTGCCATTAAAAAGATGGTTATACTCACAGATCAGAGAGAAGGGAACATGGCATGCGGAGGCAGGGATGGGGGGTACACATAGGGAAGCACCAGTGTTGGTCAGGAGATGTATGGAGAGGGAATAAGAGCCTTTATTGTGGTTTCTAAGGGGAAGATGGATGAGGCAGGGCAAACAGGCTTAGGATTGATAGTTTAAATAATTTTAGTGGGCTCTGGGGCATAGGGGCTGCCCCTTGTTGTTTGGTACCTGGCCCTGGCATGATTAGGGAAGGTGGAGGAGTGGCTCAGAGTGTGAGATGGCTACACAAAAGGTGTTTGGAGGTGTGGGCTATGGGTTGTTTGGTTTGCATTTGAGACGTGCATTCCTGGGTGAGTTATTTACTCTCTAGGAATTCACTAAACCAGGTAGGGGCAGTCCCTGTAGTGTCAGTAAGGCCCAAGATGCTAAAAGCATTAGGGTAAAGAAAATAAAAGATATGGTCAATATAGAGACAGCCTGGGGGCACCTGAGTGGCTCAGTGGTTGAGCACCTGCCTTTGGCTTTGGGCATGATCCTGGGGTCCTGGGATCGAGTTCCATATCAGGCTCCTCACAAGGAGTCTGCTTTTTCCTCTGCCTATGTCTCTGCCTCTCTCTGTTTGTCTCTCATGCACAAATAAATAAAATCTTTAAAAACAAAACAACACAAAAAATATGAAGACAGCTTGGATATTGACAGCATGGTTACATATCTTGGTTCTGCTTGATTTTAAATTTTTGTTTTTTTAAGAGAGGGCTTATCTTTAGAGATAAATACTTCAATTTTTATAGATGTCTGTGATTTGCTTTGAAATAATCCTACATTGGAGTGTGGGGTAAGTGTCAAAACTGTATTTATAATCCATTTTGTCCTAAAAGTAGTCAAGGATGATTCTCTGCCATTAAGTGGTGGTACAGTGTTTTAATCAGTTACAATAACTTTATGAGTCTCATTTTCCTCACCTCTCAGATAGGAATAGCAATATTTCTCTCACAGGTAATATACTAGACAAGACTAAAATATGGACAAAATTCATATTATTAATAATGTGTGGCCCTGGGCAGCATATTGTCTTAATGTCTGATGTGCCCGTGCCTGGTTATGACATAATATGAACCTAAACAATCCACTTCAACAGGCGTCCAACTCAGAAGTGGTATTATTGTCTTGGCCACCAATAATCTCATTATGTAGTTGCACTTTTGTCACTGGCTGCTTTCCTAAGTGGTGATGACTTTATGGTTTTTTTTTTTTTTTTTTTTTTTTTTTAACTAAGAACTGCAACTGGTTCAGTTATGACATCGGGCAGTAATTTCCAATTCTTTGCCCTCTATTTTAACACCGATAAATATACATTTTGATTAATTACTCAGTTTTCTTTCTTTTTTTTTTTTTAATTACTCAGTTTTCTATGAGAAGCCACAGATACTAACGTGATAGTGGTGTTGAGGTGGAGTCTTACATGGGAAAGATTCTCTATCCACTGCAAAAGAAATGCTATAATAGAAAAATACCTCTCTAAAAAGGAAGCCAGGAAGCCTGGTGACCGTAAAACACTTTTGGAGGATCAGCAGGGGGCACTAAGATTCCACAGCAGAAACACATCCCTGCAGCGTTCATAAATTATTTTTCTTTTGCCTTAACTCTGAACTGATAACACCATAAACTCTACGCTTTTTTTTAAATCTTCACTACAGCTGATAGTGTATCTTTTCTTTTTAACCCTCAAAGTGTAGGTGCACTTAGCAAATTTCTTTATCAACCAATTAAAAAAAATCCTTCTGATGAACTCATCTGCATTCTGGCTTACTTCTCATTCAGCATTCAAATGCAATGCTATTTTCTTCCCTTTGACAAACACAGAGTAATTAGGATTTTTCACAGACAAGTGATTACCTAATAAATGACCTTCCGAAGGCAGCTCTATTTAAATGGAGCAAAAAGATGTTTACTACAAGTGGTGGCCAAGAAGGAAGGTACAGGGACAAGACAAGTTCTGCATAACCAACAGCTTCTTCAGCTCCAAGAATAATGAAGGCACTTACTGGACTAGCAGATCTGCTTTAAAAATAATTATAGGCCTGACAAGATACTAAACTATAAACACAAATTATGATTGGCTATTGTAACAGTTCATTAATTCCACGGGAAGTCCAAGGATAAGGTAATAACACTTCTCTTCACCTGACATCGGTAAGTAAGGAAAAAAAGCAAAATATATAAACTAGGGAAGGATGAAAAGAATACCGATCAATTTTCATATGTTTCCTCTGATTCTAGCACATTTAAAGGATGAGAAAAAGTAGGAAGTCTAAGTGGGATATCTTTGAAGTGTATTTTTGCAAATATGTAATTATTTTTTTATAAAACAAATTGTTGCGAGATCCTCCATTGAAATATTGGATATGGCCACATATTTTTGCCTATACCCTCATTTGTAAACCCTCATAAACTACTTAAAAATACAGCCTTTGCTTTGGGTCATACTGGCCATGGCTTTAGGTAACTTGCAGTTTCATATTGAATGATCTTAGATCATAGAATTTTAGAGCTTAGAGGAACTTTGTCAATTATCTCAGCCAATCCTTTGATTTTATAAATGAGAACTCTGCAGATAGAGAAAGATCACTCAGAAAGCTTTATAAACTCAAGTTACTATCCACCACGGTAACTGAGCTGGTAGTAACGTTCCAAGTCTCTTGACTCTAATGTAATCTTTGCCATGTTGCTTATTACCCATTTAATGTGTGTCCCATATACATAACAGTTATATATATGTAAAAGAGCTATATATACAATATAGACAACTTATTGTATATGTTATTATATAACAGTTGTGTAACATGTATGTGTATATACACACACTATACACATGAATAATATTCTATAGATACACAATGTATAGGTGATGTATGTAATATAGAGATAGAATTTCATTTTTAACAATTCTAATAACATGATATCTAAGGAAAACAGGTGAGGGTTGACTTCACTTGCATATGGTAATTTCCCTGGACCTTATAAGTAGAGTATGCTTTAGACTAATTCACAAGAGTATATATCCCGGACCATTAAGGAGTGTCCAAAGAAATGAGCATATCACTTTTTGTTTTCCCTGTTGGTACAATTGAGGTTCTGTTCCAGAGAAATCATAGGAAGAATGGGGAAGACATCGAGCAGGAGAGAGCTGCTTCTCAGTAAAACTGGCATTGCTACCAGTCCAGATACCTGAGAAGAGCAGAGTGAAAGATGAACACCTCAGTGCTACACTTAAAGCATGGCACTACTCTACCAGCAGCATAATTCAGAGTTGGGTGCCTTGTTTGTACTTGGCTGGTTCAGCCCATCCCCTCCCCTCTTCATTATAATTGAATCAATTTTATTAGGCAGGGTCTGTGATGACTCAGTGTGGCTGTTAGCTGCTAGTGCAAATGGTTTGTGCATTACATTTCATGCTGGTTCTCTTTCTATTAACAAAAATGGAATTTTTCAGGCTTCATTACAAGATTAAACTCCTGATAGAATTAAAGATTGTTGATCCTTTCTAGGCAATTTTTCTCCTGGGGACCACCACCCTGAAAACTAGAGCTCCATACCTTGGTTACTCCAGGGATGCATTGTTTTCTGCTTACAGGAAAAAAACATCACAGTGCATCTCTGAACTTGGCAGAGGAGATAGACAATGCACAAATTAATTCTTTGAAATAAATGAAAGAGCCTTACAGAATAGAGTATATAACTACCTCAAAATACCCAAGAGCAACACAATATTAACTGCGACTCCAGGGACATGGATAGTTGAGATTTCTTATGAAATGGTAAAAGATGCCTTCTAACTTTGTAAAACAATGATTTGTTTTTCCTTTTGGGAATTGAAGATGCAAGCAAACTTTCTTCTTAGTGGCCTAGGGATTGGTTTTCTTATTCCTTGTAGCAAAAAAAATTCTTTCAGAAACACTAAAGCATTGCTTGTTTGTTTATTCTTGCCACATGTGTTGCGGTGTTAATACATTTTTGTCATGGCTCATCAAGGGATTCGGGAGCCCATGGTCAACAGATATAGACCTAATGAAAGCAAAAGTGCCGACTATTCATTTATCAGACAGGTTTGATTGAAATACTGTATTTATTTTGACATACTCTTTATGGTGGATTAAAGATGATGGTTCAATCTGAGAAAATGCTTCAAATGTTTACGCATGAAAACTTGTTTGAAGAAGGTATATTATTTAATGCAACTTGTTAAATGTAAGGTTGGTAATCTCAATGAAGAATATTAATTCAAACATTTTATTTTTAATGAAATATTTTTTCTCAAAGAGCTTAGATGTGGTCCTATGAATCTCTGTTAGATTGAGGAACTCTTGGCTGAATCTCCCTGGGCTCCAACCTGTCCCTCTTGTTCTACTTCTGTCAAAGTGTGAACTAATACATTGCAAAAAGGGAAGACTGATTGATAATATTGATTGGTATGTATGTTCATTTTTCCCATAATCCCATGTGTGGGGTTGGAGTGACCAAGCGATTTGGCCAAAGTCACAAGGTAGTAAGTTGCAGAAGTGAAATTTGAATTCAAGTCTATCTGATGTCAAAATCCATGCTCTATTTCCCCCTTTACATTATAATTCTTTTTATGTTCAGTTCTGTGGGTCAATAATTCTTTTAAAAGAAGAAAAGATTTTACAAAACAAAAATTGCCCCCATTAAAAAATATCTATACATTATCTTTCTAAAAACTCCCCAAGAGCCAGGGTCATATCCCAAACTATCAATGGGAGGATATGGACTCACTTCAAAGTTAGCAGCAGGGAAAGAAAGGCTTTAATTATTTGTTTGTGTGTGTGTGTGTGTGTGTGTTTTTGTTTTTTTTTGTTTTTTTTTTTTTGTTTTGTATTGAAGACATACATGTAATAAACTGACGGTGTGACAATCTTTCTCTTGCCTTTTGGCTTTGCTCCCTGATTGGTTTCTAGTCTGGCTTTCTCTGTCTGTTGTAAGTTAGTCAACAAAATCCTTTTGGTTTTATAGGAATATGGACATTGAGAAGATGTTGTAAGTGTATTAGATAAGGGTAGAGAGATGCTATTGGGTAATTGCAAAAATATTTTTAATTCTTTACCTCTTGTATAATGTGCCTTGCAGCGTAATACTGCAGCTTCTGCCATCCAGACACCTCTGGTGTCTAAGTCCCCTCCTCTTGGGTCTAAGGTAGCCTTTGATTTGCTTTTGCCAAAAGAATGTAGCAGAATTGAACCTGGCCAGGTTCTAGGCTTAAGGTTCGGAAGATCTTGCAAGCTTTGTTTTCTTCCTGCCCAGCTGCTATGATTGCAAGCCCAGACCAGCCTGCTGGATGATGAGAGGCAAGTGGCCACTCACTCCTCATGTTCCAACCAACATCCAGCCACATGTGCTAGTCATATGAGAAGATGTTGCCACAGCTGACCTGCACATATATACATAAGCCTGGTTGAGAACAAATGAGCATGGTCCAGGTCAGTAGAAGCACCCAGTCCACCTGTAGATTCATGGGCAATAAGTGGCTATCATTTTAGGCCACTTGTTTCTGAGATTGTTTGTTACACAGCTATAGCTAACTGATAAAGAATGCTAAAGAGTAGAGAAGTGGAACATTGGGGAAGCAGAAGGGCATGGGCCATCTTTCAGGAAGCATAATGGAAAATCAGGGGGAAGAGACAGAGAATTTAGGCCTGGAAACTAAGGATAAGGTGAGTTGCAAATATAGTTCAATTAATTTGTGTGCATTGCTAATTATGAAGACAAGATAGCTAAAAATAAGTGTACATACTTAAAATGGTAAACAACAAATATCTAATATTCAGTAAAAAAATGTCAACAAATATTAGCATTAGACAAAAAATGTTTGGCTTTCCCTGTGATTGAATAAAAATTTCACTCCTTTCATGTTATTGGAATTTAAGTGGTGGTCTGGTCTTAAGTTTTTTGCTATTTCCTGCCATCAGTTGTTTGAAATGGCTGAATAGAGTAAATCATTTTGTTTTAGCATATAAGATTTATGTTAGTATTCTCTTTGTAGTTAAAATGAGCATTAGAAAATAGCCTTTCTGTGAAGTTGGTCTTTTAAAATACGTACCGCTGTTCCAAACAGCCGGCTAATTTTCAAGTTCATCAGATGCGTATTTATATGGTGAATGTATCTGTCACATAAACATTTTGTCAATCACCGCCTTCCTTCTGTTCTGACACAGAATGCTAGAGCACCATCTAAATGTGATGAATGTTGTGCTTGTTCCAAGTGAGAATTAATTATGGCAACAACAAGTGTGTTACCAAAGCCACCCATACTCTATAACAATACTTCATTAGCAGAAGCACTCATTGAAATTTCGCATTAAAAAAGTCCACAATTAATTTAGCAAACACTTTAGTTTAGACCTTAAATTAGTTTATCCTTTAAGTGAAATTTTTGTCTAAACCAACTCAACCATGAGTCAAAGGTCTGAAACTGATAGAATAAAGGAAATGATAAGTTCAATGAGGAAATCACTCCATTTTGCTTCTCTGCATCTTTTGAGACTGATTTTTTAAAAAAATGTAATGATTAAAGATAGGTTAAGAACATAAGGGTAATTCAAAAGGGATTTAAGGAAGATTTTTCTTGCTGATGTGATCCATGTAAATTTGAACAGAAATAATGATAAACTAACATATTTGATATGTTTTCAGTATGAAATTGTAAAATACCTAATATATCTGGATCTTTACATTTTCTCTAGACTTATTTTCTTAAGAACTTATATGCTCCTAGAGGGTTATTGTAAAGAGGATAACATTAGTTTGTGAACATGACTGGATATAAATATAATAAATAAAACAAGTAGCCTGAAGATGACAAATGTACAAACCTAGCAATTTAAAAATAAGTTTGGAATGACTATAAAATGTTAAATCATATCCCCAGAGGTCTCAATATAAAATGGCTATTCAAGCATTGCACACACAGCCTTGAGATGAACAGCTGAGATTCTATATAAGACTCTTTTTATAGATAGCACCGAAATGGCTTCAATGAAAGTGATAATAATAATAATAATAATAGTAATAAATAGCATGTAAAAAAGCCTTTGTGTTTCAAGCACTTGGCCTACCTACATTTGTCTTGATGATTTTTCAATATTTATTTTGAATATACATAACAGATTATAGATAAGCTATCATAAATTGCCAACATTTTACCTAAGAAAAATGACCATTTCATGTGGTTCAATCTAATAGAAGTATGAGCCAACAAATATAAAGGTGAACAGAATCTTCTACTTTTCCCAGACAGAAAGTAATTGGATCCCTGAAAAACTGCTATGTCTACTAGGTTAAAAGGAAGAGAAGAAAATCAAATGGAAAAAGGATAAGAAGCCAGACCCAGTGAAAGTGTGGAATGGGGAGGGAATAGCTTTCTGATCTGGGAGTGGCTACAGAATGAAGTTGGTGAGATTCATATACAAATTACCAAATACACTGAAGTATAAATCAACAATCTGCAAATAAGACAGTATAATAGGTAATATGGAGGCAGAGATGCCCAGCATAATGCCCTAAATATTCTAAAGAACATTTACAAATAATTTATAAATCTGTCTCATGGCTCTATAAAACATGCTCATCACCAAGGCTTTTTTCTATATTGCAAATTTTAATTTAATTTTACTTTGGGGGCAGACAAAAGTATTTTATTATTAATTCTTGATAATGAAATCAATGATAATAATATGAAGCATCTGAAGAGTTGTTAATTTAACCACTTCGGAGTGAGGTGCCATTTTCTTTTAAATTAATAAGTAATATATTCACATATCTTCATTACTTTTTAATAAAAGGAAAATGAGGGGAAGCAAAAGGATAGCAAAAAGCTATTCTCCAAACTTACGTCCACTGTTTCTTCCCTCATGTACTTTGTTGGAGGAGCCTGAGAAAAGCCTACTGTGGACCTGGAGATCTCCTGAAGCCAAGTTTCCTGGGAAAGAAATGGGAGAGTTAACTATTGCTTATTTTTTCTAAACAGAATGGATCAAATTCTTTACGTTCTTTTTAAAAACAGGAGGGTAACGTATACTGTCTACTGGCTCTTGTTAACACAATGTTTAGAAATTGTGTCTCTTTGCTTTCTGTTTTTATATAGAATAGAATGAAATCTGCCCTCCCTGCTCCTTAGAGACCCAAGGTAGGTGAGTCATCGTGACCCATAACTTCTGCTTGGAGTACAGCAAAAAGAATATCAAGACCAGATTTTCCTTTGATGGGAATTACAGATAAAACCCTCTGCTCCTCATTCACCCCCATCTTCAGTATGAGCAAAGCTATCTCTGCCCCTTAAACCAAATACCATCTCTGACTCTATCTGCCTTCAGATGACATCCAGGCATTGGCTCAGCAATCTATTTAGTTAATTATGTAAAAGTTGAATTGAATGCATGCCTTTTTATGTCCTGAAGTTTTGTCTCATTCTGAAAATAATAAGTATAATCTGGTCTGCACAGGTAAAAAAGCCAAGTGTCACAGATCTGTGGTACATGAATCACTTTAGTATTCCTGCCAAAAACTGGAAAGAAAGTGAATTTTTTTTGTGTGCATGTACTATATTTGTTTTCCTAATAAAAGAGCTATAATATTATTATATCTTAAAGGATATTTGAGATATAAGTAAATAAGTCCAAAAATAAATTAACAATGACTGATGTAATGAAAATGGTAGGCCATTTACAGAAGAAGCCCAACATCGCCACCAGTAAAGAGACAAAGAGGTACAGCATAAACACACTTGACTGGAAAATATCGGTAAAAACCAAGCCAAACCACAAAAATAATTTAAAAATCCCCCAAATTACAATCCATTGTGTATTCCTTATGTGAAAGAAATAGAAAAACTGGCCTTTCATGAAGAGTGAAAAACATAACTTTTCAGTGTATATCTCTAATATTTTAGTTAGAAAGAATACTGACTCCATAACTCAAAATCTGTTTAAACAGCGATCATTGCTTGATGATACCAACATAAAGATCATCCAACTCATTCTCCCTTCTCTGTATCCATACTTCCCAAAAAACCTTCTGATACAAAAAAAAAAAAAAAAAAAAAAAACCTTCTGATACCAATTTGCCTTTCAGTGTAGACATTTACACCCACAGGTAGGTACTATACTACTTAGTAGATATGAGTATCTGTTTTCCTTGGTAGCTGAACTTCTCATTGTAAATTAGTAAATCAACATCTGGCTTATACATCCTTCCATGAATTCGGTTAGTTTCAATCAATTGTGTTCTATCTCAGCCCACTCTACCTGAAATACAAGTAGAATGGTCAAGGTCTAATAATTTGTGTTGGTAAAACTTACCTAAAATTTTTTCTGCTTTCTGAAGAGGGATGTAGTCATGGAACAATGTGAGCCAAGAAAGTCTTGTAACTAGTTTCTTTAAAGTTTAAAAGATATGTATATATAATTCACAATTAGTCAGCTACTCAGATTTTGAGGGGGCCTCAGAAATTGAAGATGGTTTAGTAGATTAACTCCTTGGATTAAAATTTAGGAACCATTCTTAATGTATACTGAATTTTCTTGTAATTCAACAGAAACCATTTAGGGTGATTTGTTAGTTATCTAAGAGTCTCCAAAACCATGAATATATAGAAAATACTATTTCAGTTGAATGCTCTGATATTCCAGGAAGTGCCCTTTATCTGAAAAAAAGTTTTCTAGGTTATTGGATGTTAGTGACTAATGTGGTTCTATATCGGAGATACGTGAAGTAGCAAGGAAGGAGTAGGCACAGGGTAAGTGAGCCTGATGTGGGAGCAGACATCCGGGCATTATGGCACCTGTACTACACACCAGAAGGATTCAAGGCCACATCATACAGGCTTTTGCATGTGATACACATTGGTTGTGGTCAATATACCATTTAAAAAATACTTTCTTACAGGGGCACTTGGTTGGTTCAGTAGGTTAACTGACCAACTATTGATTTTGGCTCAGGTTATGATCTTGGGGTTCTGGGATTGAGCCTTGTGTTGGGCTCTGCACTCAGAATTGTCTCTCCCTCTGCTCCTTCTCCACCTCTTGGTCTCTCAAATAAATAAATCCTTAAAAAAATACTCTCTTACATTCAAAGAACAGGTACAATATAATAATGTAAAGAGGTTCAAATGAGAAATAAAGAAAGTGGTAATTCATGATTAATAAAACTAATAAAATATTTATTCTATTCATGTGCATGTTTTTACACCCTGATTCAATTCTTCATATACATCAGCAATGTTATTTTACCATGAGAGGAAAGGTTCTAAGATTAATGCCAACTTGATACCACTAGACTTGAGATGAATCTTAAAAGTGTTAAAATTTTTTAAATAGGAAGATTTATGGCAAATGTAAGTAGCCATTCCAATACTGTTAAACCTGTTTCACAGTCTCATAATGCCTGTCTCATATGTACCCGAGAATTGTCTACTTGGCCCCCAGGGGTGATTACTTTGTCTATGTGAATTCCACTAAAGATGAGAAAAAAAAATTGATTGTCTAACATCTTGCCTTAAAAACAGACTTGTTAAAGTTTTTGTGCATAAATAATCTGTCAGTTTCTCCGGAGCGTCATGGGAGAGAAATTTTCTGCATTGTATACATATAAGTAGGGTGGTGTGGCTATACTGAAGTGGGAAAGTTTGTTATTTTTATGCCCATAACTAGTAATTTCCTGATTGCCTGCTTCATTCTGAAATTGTGTTCCATTTCATGCTTTAGAGCCAGTGACACCAAGGGCATCGTGGGTGGTTGGGGAATGATGATTTCCCATACATAGGACAAGTAAATATAACAAGTCCTGGGGAAATCACGGGCCAGGGGATTAATGTCTCCTGGAGTAAAGAGATAAACAATAGATGACTTAAATATAATTAGAAAGATCAGATGAAGCCAAATTAAAACAGTGCTATTGTCTAACTTATCCCACATTCACAAATACTCAGCCAGACACCTCAGTTTAAAGCAGAGAGGGTATTGTTTTGACACGTGGTTTCTTAATAGCCTGCAGAAAATCCTTGTTTGAAAAAGAGTAAAAAGATGGGAATAGATATGCCAAAAAAAGTAAAAAACCAGATGATTGATTAATCATTCATTTATTTATATGGATATTGTATGAATATTGACTTGATATCTGAACCTTTGTTTTATACACTAGTCCAGAATATTCACTCACTTACTCCACAAATGCATATTGAGTTGTTGCTATGTGGTGTGGTTGCAGAGCCTGGGTTATAAACTAGAAGGAAGAGTCTAAGGACACCTTCATAATGCAGTGCCGATCACATCAGCACATGTAGTTTTGTGTTATAAGATGATGATAATCATGATGATTCTGATGACAATGTCTAAAAATCCTCTTAAAATACAATGTTGAAAAAAGACACAGGAAATAAAGTGAAAAATGAAGCAGCATGTTTAGTTTTATGTTTTACTTCAGGAAAGGAAATGATTACTTTTGAGGCAAGATCATGCGGTCCAAACATACTTTGCATCATTATGAAAAATTTGTTGGTACAATTTCAAATGTTATATAACAACCCCTTATATGGCTAAACCATAATTTACTTAGTCATTTCCTTAGTGATCATCATATAACATATATCTTGTTATATATAAATCTTTACTAGGGTAAGCTTTAACTCAGCATGGATTCTCAGAAGTAAATTTTGACTCAAAGGGCATGGTTAATTTTATGGCAATTTGGGTAGACCAACAAGCTGATTTCTAGAAATTTGCACCATTTGATACTCAAACCAGCAGCGTATGGTGAAGGCCAACCCAGACTTAAATGAGTAAGAAGGGAAAAGAAAAGTTACACCTAGTATATACCTACTGCTCTAGGCACAGTGCTTTCACACATACTGCGTTATTTAAATATCACAGCTACTCTGTGGAAAGTTTTGTGGTTGAACTCAAGGCTTTAAAAAGAGCTTGAATGATGCATAGCTTAGGAAAAGGAGAAAAAGAATGAGGAAGTGCCTTCCAGATGGCAGAAGCTCCTGGAACGTGAAGTTATGAACAAATACAGATCTGTGGTCTTTGTGGTAACTCTGAAATAGCATCCTGACTCGCTGTATGTGTTCTGAACCAATTAAAAAATAAGAAGGTAATAAGGCAGCAGGACACAAAAGGCTCCTTCTGTGGTCAAAGGTTTTCTAAAACTAAAATCCCCAAATTAATCAGCAAAAATAAGCCTCTCCATTCCACCCACTCCACTACCACTCCCCTGGGGCAGGACCTTTGAAAGTTTAAGGCATGAATAAAGAAGAAACAGGTGTGTTTCCTACAAGCTGGCTCATTCACAAGGGAGGAAAAGGGATTCAGACTGTGGGTGCCTCATTGCTCCTTCCAATCTCATCAATGGGCAAATTATTCCTCACTGGGAAAGGGATGAGCGAGAGATTGAGGAAAAGGCAAGATTCCTCTAGCTAGAAGAGTTCCCTCAACATCGAAGACACAATCAGTGGTAGAGAATAAGTAGTTGATCTCTGACCACAGGGTGAGTTGAGAATATCTACAGACTCACCCTAAAGTTTACATTGGGAATTACTAGAAGGCTGAATGTGGACCATCTGAAACATTATGCTGAGGTATCAGCTTTTGCCTTCAGAGATCTCTGATGATTTCTGAGCAGCAGAAACATAGCATAACCCTTCCATCTCTGGCAAAGAAATAATCCCATTATGGAAATCATTCAAAAATATGGCTTAGAATTATTATAGTTAGTGGCCACAGACAAGGTAATAAAATTACTATTTTAATCTCTTTAATGCAAGGTGGCAGCCTTTTGTGCCAAATCATTACTATTTTGCTTATCACCAAACTTCTTCTCTGAGAAAAGATAATTCCATGGACAGCTCAGTGTGCCCAGCATGTACAGCTCATAGATCAGAAGTATGGTTGATACCCTCACATGTGGGTCCCTTACAGAGTCAAATGCAGGTTCTGTTTCAATCAATGACTGTAATAGCAGTAAAATGTCAAGTCATAGTCTTTACAGCCACAGAGGATTATGTGGGCTTTAAGGCCCTGCTGCTATTGCAACATTCATCCAAGCTTTGGGCATTCCTGAAAACAATCAGGGCAATGCATTCATTAGAGGCCCTGAAACAGTCCAAATCAGGCAACCGAGTATTTTTTTCCCCCATACATTTAAAAATACTGTTGATTGTATTTGAACACCTGCACCCCGATGTTTCTAGCAGCAATGGCCACGATAGCCAAACTGTGGAAAGAGCCTCGGTGTCCAACGAAAGATGAATGGATAAAGAAGATGTGGTTTATGTATACAATGGAATATTCCTCAGCTATTAGAAATGACAAATACCCACCATTTGCTTCAACGTGGATAGAACTGGAGGGTATTATGCTGAGTGAAGTAAGTCAGTCGGAGAAGGACAAACATTATATGTTCTCATTCATTTGGGGAATATAAATAATAGTGAAAGGGAAAATAAGGGAAGGGAGAAGAAATGTGTGGGAAATATCAGAAAGGGAGACAGAACGTAAAGACTGCTAACTCTGGGAAACGAACTAAGGGTGGTAGAAGGGGAGGAGGGCGGGGGGTGGGAGTGAATGGGGGACGGGCACTGGGTGTTATTCTGTATGTTAGTAAAATGAACACCAATAAAAAAAAATGAACATAGTATTTTCCAGAAGATTAAAAAACAATACTTAATACCAGGAAAGCCATGGCACTACTGCATGGAGTTGTGCTTCAGGGTCCTGGGTGATGCAGATGGCTCTGCAGACTGGCCAGCTGGGAGGGGGACAAGTCTGCACATTCATTTCTTTGCTTCGCTGTGCTCAAATGATGTTCCCTATGTCTTGGCCCCACGAATGTTCTTCAGTAGAAGATAGGTTTGCCCACATTTGTCATGGTCCTTTTGTCATTCATATTCTTCCTGCAGTCCTAGCCCTCATTCTGCTGCTTTTCCAACCCTTTCCAAAAGCCCACTCTTGGTATTCAGCCTATCTTCCCAGAGATCCCTGAACTAACATCTACCTTCTATCACAGAACAGAAAATGGCTTGTGGTTTGCAAATAAAATGTACGTAATTTGCTACAGAATGTAGCATTTTCCTCCTGTTCCTCCTTCCTTCTTCTGATGAAAGAATAAAACCACATTCCTTTTAATCATGGTACATTGTTAGAAATAATTTTGGGGACTACAGGAAAGTGGCAGAGTTTGGGTGCACCATTTTGATATGAGAAGTTAAAATGTAAATTTTTGTTAAAAAAACTCAAAATATTTTTTTCTCTTTTTTTCAGACATGCACAGATTTACAGAAACTATGTTGCATGGTAAAGAATCCTGGTTTATACCCTTCACCTGGTTTAGAACAGCCAATAATCCAAAATGTTTTTAGTTGGGTTTCACATAATGTCAAGGAGACAAGACCAACCCCTGATCTTCACACCCCATCACACAAGAGAATTTGAAGGCCATTGAGCACTGAATGTTGCCGTTGTACTGCAATTATAGGAACACCTGTGCTACCTAGCTGTGCACGGAGCCCCATGAAATGCAATGTTCCAGAGCTGTCAAAATGTCTCATTTCTTGCCTTTAATTCAGGGCCGTAATTGTAGTCGATCTGGTTATTATGTTATACTATGCTTCATTTATAAGCATACAGCAGAAGGGCTAATCATTTTAGATGAAATCCAGAGGGCTCTTGTAAACATTCACCGAGATCTGTGTACCTTTCTTTAAATAAGACTTATGGTATACTTGCAAAAGAAAAATGAGGTTTTCTGTAGGGTGAAAAATAATCCTTAAATCATGAGGATGCTAGAGCAGAACTGTTTATCAGGACTCAAATATATATATATATATATATATATATATATATATATATAATATTTTATATAATTTACATATATTATATATATATTTATTTACCTCTTCAGCCCTAAGATCTGAGTTATACAGTTTAAACTCTGTAAATATACAGAGTTTAAATATAGGTAGCCCTTCATATAATTGGACTTCATTCCCTGGCTGAGGTGGGGTAGTTGCAACAACTGATCTATATACAAGTGGCCACTGAGAAAAATCTCAAATCAGATCAAAATCTGGAAAGTATATAGTCTGATGGGTGAAATTATTTGACTGATTTAAGACAGTATAGAGATTTAAGTTGTGTATTTAATCAATTAGTTTGACTGAAATGAATACAACACTTAAGAATCTAACACTCTGCTAGAAACTCCCTGAGAAGAGACAGTATGTGTGATTTCTACATATAATAGCTCTCAAGAAGATGGCATCAGCTGGTAAATATGGCAATAAAGGCAGATTCCAAAAAGATCAATGTTCTATGATACAGGTTGTACTAGGTAAAAGACTGAGCTTTTGTTGTAAACGTTTTCTAACACATACTTTGTCTTGCATATATTCTTCTGTTTAGTATAAAATTCTACTGGGTTAGGGGTGCCTGGGTGGCTTAGGCAGTTAAGTGTCTGCCTTCAGCTGGGATCATGATCTAGGGGTCCTCAGATTGAGCCCACATCCCATCAGGCTCCCTGCTCTGTAGGGAATGTACTTTTTTCTTTCTCTCTGCCCCTCCCCACCACTCCTGTGCTGTCTCTCTTTTTCTCAAATAAATAAATAAAATCTAAAAAAAAAAATTCTACTGGACTATGGGCTCTTTGAGGTTGGGTTATGTTTGCTTTCCATTCTCAGCACTCAGAAGATCATATGACACCCAGTAGGCCCTAAAATATGAGAGACATTTGGCGAATTAAAATAAGACTCACATTTGGTTATTGTGTATTTTTAGTGAATCTTTATATCTAAAGATTCTCTGACACTTGACTTTTAGCATTTCATGGGTTTCCAACTGACCTGTTGGAATTGGCATTTGGTGAAAGTTGAGACTGTGGTACATAAATCACTGTTGTACAGTGCAGGCATGTGCCTCTTGCTTACCTTTGATTGTGAGGCCACATGGTTCTGTGACTGTGTTTATGCATCTGTTGCTTAACTAACTGAAGGGCAGATGCTAAGTCTTTCTCACTTTTCATATTTTTTGTCTGGCACTACTTACTTTGCAAATAGTGGGTTTTTGGGCTTAATTAACTAATGTTTAACATTTTGGTAATGGTAGGTAGAGCCGCTGGGATAAAATGTTTATTTTGTTCACTGATGTAGCTATCAGAGAACTGATTAATCCTAAAGCTTTTATTTATTTATCTTTAAAATATTTTATTTATTTTTTCATGAGATGCACATGAAAGGCAGAGACATAGGCAGAAGGAGAAGCAAGTTCCCTGTGGGGAGCCCAATGTGGGACTTGATCCTATGATCCTAGGATCACACCCTGAGCCAAAGGCAGATGCTCAACCACTGAGCCACCCAGGTGACTCTAATCATAGAGCTTTTAGAAGAAGCATCATAGCAATGCTTATTTATTTATTTATTTATTTATTTATTTAATTTTTTGGATTTAAATATGTTTAACTTTTTTGTGTATGGCTTTTCAATATTGTAGAAATGAATGCCATAAGATTCTTAGGAATGTTAGTCTGTAGATTTAATAAGTTACTTTGCAAAATCACCATTGTATTCAACAAGAGTTAGACTCTGTTACTTAGCCTTATTAGATCTTGTGTTATTTCTATTCTTAGGTCTAGTTCCAAACCTACTTATAAATGTGTCAGTTAACACAAAGGCATCAGTGCCCTGTACTTTATATAAATAATGGGCTTTTCCTGTTGCTTTCCCACCAGGGAAAGTTGACACTTGATTAGAAATTGAACTTAAATTAAGCTATTGATTTTCTTCGTTTTTTTTTTTTTTTTTTTTCCCCTTTTTTGAAGCTTGAAGCTATTGGTGTAGTTACGGTGCTAGGTCAAATTCTCTTTGTAATTCAGAGGAAATGAATTGATTCATATAGAGATGGAACCTGTGATATTAGCCTTATTTATGCCATTTATTGATCAACAAATTCAACTCTCTAAATGAGTGAAATGAAAAATTGAGTAAATGGAAAATCATTTTTGTGAACACTGTGTGTTTACCTTAGACTTCCTAATGTTGTGGCAAATTTCAGCTGCATGCTTGGTACAAAGATCAATTTTGAAAGTAGCTCCTGTAACATGATCATGTCATTATGTTCATGTGGGAGTAAAATCTTGTTATGCTGTAATGAAAGAGGAATACCAAATATCCTCTAATTAAAGGACATGATTTGGCCAGAAATACAAGTAAATCCATGAAATGGAGAAATGATGACAACGTTTAGACATACATTTTATGTAATTAAATAAAAATATTTGTAAAATACTTCTAAGTTCAAATGAAAAGACCCTTGCTGTGTCTATGGAGTTAATATGTTATGTTGGATCAACCCTTCCCACTAAGTATGCCATCTTCTTCCCCCTCATTAGGCAAATGTTGTCGTTCGTGCCATTTCTAATTTTCAAGTGTATAGTAAGAATGAAGATCATTCTAGAGTTATTCTCAAAGCCATATGTCCTGTGAAAACAAAGGGCTCTCAGATTTATGAAATGGTTATTTGAGTTCAAAGGCAAATGAAACTAAGCCACTGTCATTTAAACATTTAGGGGTTCCCCACAGCCCTCTGGATAAGCTTCAGGCATCATGTTGGTAAAATCCTTCCCACCTCCCCAACTTGTGCCTTTCTCTTCTACTTCCTGTTTTACCAACCATCTTTCTTTGAGCTTCAGCCAGACTGATCTATTTCCCAGTTACCCAAATGTCTTCCACTCGCTTTTTCCCCTAGGTATTTGTACACGCTTGGCTTACCTAAAGCAATTCTGTTCTATTTTTGCCTGGTTGATTTCTCATCCTTGAGGTCTCAAGCTAGAAGGCATATTGTTCCAAGAGTAGCCTCTCATCCCTAAAGTTGTGATTGGTGCTCCCATGATGGACCTTCCTCGGTGAACAGTACTTCCACTTGCAAACCTAACTGCACAGTGGAATATTGATTGTCTCTTTACTCCTCTTTCTCCGTTGATTTCATGCTCTGTGAGAGCAAGAACTATGTCTTCGCTAATTCTATTGTATCCCCAGTAACAAACACACTACTCAGTGCCTGGCAATTAGAAGGCTCTCAGTAAATGCTTCTTAAATGAATGAATGATTGAAATGCATGGAACCCATAGAAAACTATGTTTTCTCCTGAAAAAGTTTCCATTACAGTTACAAGAGTAACCAGTTTAGCTTGTCAAGATACTTAATAATTGCTAAAAGTATGCTTAATTTTGAAGGGTTAAGAGCAAAGTTACTTATCTCTTTAGTAGACATTAGCTTTTTTGGAGGGAGGGCTAGAGGGAGAGACAGAATTTTAAGCAGAGTCCCTACCCAGTGCAGGGCTTGGTCCTACAACCCCGAGATCATGACCTGAGCCAAAATCCAGAGTCAGTTACTCAACCAACTGAGCCACCCAGGCAACCTGGCATTAATCTTCTTTTAATGGATTGCCGATGCTGTTTTTTGAAGTTAGAAAGAAAAAAAAAAACTGGACAACTCAGTCCCACTCTGCCATTTGCTTAATATTAGTGCTCAATATTAAATGAGTAAAATGTGGTCACACTTCACCTAATTTGCTTGCTTTTGTAGTTTGACATCAAAAGTCTATTTACTTAAATATACCTGAAGGAATTCATTACCCAAAGTAGTCCCTCCCATGGAGGATTCTTGGGCTCTAATTCCCTAGGCACTGTGATAGTGTAAAGCCTTATTACAGTTAATTTTGGAGCTTACAATAGGTGAATAAGTTATATTTTTAAAACAAGAATTTTATTACAATTTCCATTCTATGAATTTTTTTTGGAATAAAAGGAATGGACATTTTAATGTAGATTCTAAAAAGAAGTTGCTGAGTCCCATGGCACAGTAGAAAAGGGTATTAAAGGCCACTGGGATTCCCAGACCATAATTTTGCATTAATGGATTTCTTCTGACATAATGTTGTTTATATTAATTTTCTACTTCTAATGCCAAAACATGTTAGTTTCTCAAGTGCTTTGATTTCATGAAAAAGTGCATTAGATTGAAAATTCCTAACCCTTACCTGCCTTTGTCTTTTGGGAAAAATAGGAATAAAAGGTATAAAAATAATTCACCTGGTTATAAAGTAATTTCACACTTCTTTTTCTTTGCTGCTGGAAATCTGTACCCCGGAAGCAGCATTTGCTCAGCACCCCAGGGGGCTCTGTCCATTTCCACCTGATCCACATTGCATGACATCAGTGTCCTCAGTGTACACTGGGCTCACTCACCTCTCCCGGGGTCTCTGTCCATTGTTCTCCCCTCCACTACATGGTATAATATACTCAGATTACGCTGGGATTCCCTTGCCACTAAGTGTACTGTGTCTCAGTGAACACCGAGCACATAGCCTGGGCACTGTGGTGCACAGGGAAGGGCAGCCTGAATCCTGCATTCCCTGAAAGTTTACTTCAACACCTGTCCTCTTTGTCTTGGATGATGATACATTATGACAAAGCATAATTAATGCGAACAAGTAGTGTAAGTTAAGGGAACTTTTTTTATAGCCACTGTTTTTCACAGTATACCACAAAACTATGCTTTAAAACTATTATAACTGAGATTGTAACTTTGTTGACTTTGATTTTGTATTCTCCTATTAAAGCATAGACTCATTGTTCTTGTGAAAAGAATTGTCCTATTTTAGTGATCAGGAGATATTGCCAACAAACCAGTAAATGAAATTTTATTTCTGAATGAAGCATAAGAACTTATAGCATAAGAACTGGAATATTCTTGGCTGAAATAAAACTTCTTATTGGCAATCACGGGTGTTTAAAATTGTCTGAACTGAGTGTTTAGTATGTTAAGTCACTATTACTATATATACATTTTTTAAAGGACCCAGGATGCCAGTTTTTTACTTTGATATATTAAATAAGTAGCTTTTCTTGAGCTATGCTTCAGAGAACACTAGTGTCCTAAGAGTTGTTAATAGGTGTTTTGGGAAAAAAGATTCCTTTGGCCAAATTAGATTGTTAAATGTTGCAAGCTAAATCACCATTCTAACTACTCATGATATGCATTGGCATTTTAAAGGCAGGCTCTAAGAGCTTCCAAAGTAAAAAAATAAAAATAAAAACAAAAAAAAAGTCCCGTTTAACCATGTTTAACCTAGTATTTCTTAAACTTTTTCTAAGATTCCTAAACTTAATAGTCAAATACTATTTTTATTTTTAAATAAAGATTTTATTTATTTATTTGAGAGAGAGTAAGAGGCTCCTCGCTGAACAGGGAGCTCAACTCAGGGGAATCCCTGGGCCCTAGGATCATGACCTGAGCTGGAGGCAGACACTTAACTGACTGAGCTACTCAGAAACCCCTTAATGGTCAAATAGTATATAAATTCAGAAAACCACACAATTGTACAGCTTCTAGAATTTTTCCCCTCACCACATCAAACCTCACCACTACCACCCCCACCAAAGAGACTAGTATCCTGACTTCTTTGGTAATCTATTTCTTGTATTTCTTTCCCACACAAATGCCACAGTGATTTAGTTTTGTCTTTATATGTAGGTCTCTAAGCATTTAAAAATCTCTCTCCATACAAATATAGTATAATACACAATATGTTTAAGATTTATAGATATAAATAATCTTTCCCATTCCCCCCATAAAAGCTCCGAGTCCACCTCCTATCATGGGGACATTAGTGGGTTTCTACCTAAATCTACATACCCAAAATGCAGTTCTTTGATTCCCCCCAAAATGCTTGGCCTCTTGAACTGGTTTCTTGTTTTTGGTTGATATCTGTTTGCTCTTTTCCTCTGATAATGTCTGTTACCTGGTTTGATCTTTCGTGTCTCACTTTGTTTCTATCTTTTAAAACCTTTAACCTCTTCATTTCCTCTTGATTTTCAGAAACTTTCTCCATTTAATCTTTTATTTCTCTTAAGGTATTATCTTGTGCTTATTTGCTCTTTTATGTTTATTTCTGTCTTTTGCATTGTTTTTATTTCTGAAATATATTTTTTCTTTTTAAAATTTTTATTTAAGTTGTAGTTAGTTAACTAACATACAGTCCAAACTCTTCTGAGTTTCTCTTTACCCCTGGATTTTTTTTCTAACTTATTTCATTTCTTAATGTCCCTTTAGTCTGTCTTTTGCTCATTTAAAAATTGCTGTTTACAGTTATCTCTTTTGTAGCCTTTTGTTTCTTATGTGCCTTTATTTTGTACAGAGATTGTATTCTGCTCATTATTTTCTATTACCTTTTTTTTTTTTTTAATGAAATGAGTTTGCTAAACTTTTAGGATGGGAGTGGGGGGCTGAGGATCTTTTCCAATTTCATTGCACTAAAGCTTTGCTTCTGATATTTCTATACGATCTTCAAAACTGGGTACAAACTTCATGAGAACTCCCAAATTTCTCTCTTCTTCCACTGTCAACTGCACATTTCATTCTTTGTCATTTGTGTCTATTATTCCTATTCTGCTCAGTTCATGTTTCATTCCCAGGTTTGGTTCTTGGTGTGGGCTTTGTGTTGGAAGGGAACTTTGACTGGTTAACTTTGAGAGTTTATAGGTCCCAGCCTGTTTCCATGCTTTCCCATTTTGCCCTGAGCCCCTCATTCCTGCCTACTGTAACTATTTTGTGAGCTGCACAGAACTAAGCAAATGTAACAAAATATTAGTATTGTTTTTGTTGGAAAGCACACCAACACATGGTTACCTTTTGGAGGACAAGGAGTAGGTCCGGTTTGAATTTTGTTCATCCATGATGTAGGGGAGAAGGTGATTTTCCTTTCATCCTTCTAGGTTCTTGGCTGAAACCCCTGTGTTAAAAGACAGATTAAGAGAATAAAACCAAACAGAAGTTTAACAATATGTCTACCTCCTGTAAACGTGAAAGATACCCAGGAAAACTGAGTAACCCTTGATGGGGCCAAAACCATTACCTTAAATACCATCTTCAGTTAACAGCAACAAAAAGAGATGTTGGAGGGAGGGTGGGAGAAGATCTGTTGATGGGGGTTTATCAGGAAAAGCACAATTGGAAGTAACAAGGGTAAGATTTTTATGCAGATCTAAATCACTGCGTTTGATAAGAATTTGATAAGAATTTTACACATTTAGTAGTCTCTTCTTGGTATGGAGGGTGAGATATCCTTACAAATGGAGATTCTTCTAATAAATGTAAAGGTCTCTTACAAAAACATCTATTTTCAGCACTTCTCCAGTGTCTGCAGCCTCTCAAAAATAATAAGCCCCAGATAATCAAAGTTTGGGGGTGGCAAATTTTTCTCCCCTTCAGTAGTGACCAAGACCAATAGTGACCCCTCAGATTCAGTAAACTTTAGGCAGAATTCTTCACTCTAGGCCCCAACTTCCCTTTACTTAGAGCATTTACTTTAGAACACTTGTACAATCGGCCCTCGAACAATGCAGGTTTGAACTGCTTGGAACCACTTACATGTGGATTTTTTTTAAGATAAATACTGTACAGCACTGTAAATGTGTTTTCCTTTCTTCATTCTTTTCTTTTTTTTCTCTAGCTCATTTTATTGTAAGACTACAGTGTATAATACACATAACATACCAAATATGTGTTGATCAACTGTTTATGTTATCCCTAGGACTTCAGTCAACAGCTGGCTATTAGCAGTTAAGTTTTGGGAGAATCAAAAGTTATATGCAACTTTCAGTGGGGAGGAGGAGGGGGGCATCCCCCAACCTGGTACAAGTTGACCATTGTACAAGGGTCAACTACAGTTGTAAATTTTTTCTATGCTCCTTTGAGATGTAAATCTTCTAAAAAGCCTCTTACTAGTTTTACAATCTAAGATTGTTTCCAAGGAAGCCATGCCTTTGAAGTAGGATCATCAAGGAAGATAGCATCCCCATCTGTAGTCTCTGTGGGAAGGTAAAAGCCTAATTTCTTTGGGCACCTTACTGTAAGTTGTCAAAGTACTTCTTGTCACATAGATAGTGGCAAGCTTACATTTCCTTTGGGTAAAGAAAATTAGGAGACACAGGTGGACTTGAATCCTGCTCCTCTCCCCTGCACTTCAGTTCTTAAAATCTCCCCCTGCTTACCCGCCCTCCCTCCCACCTTTGAGTAGAGCTGTCAGGATTTGATTGTACTTTCTCCTCTGTTGCTGCCAAGAGCATTGTGATAAAGCAATTTGGTTTGCTTATTTTGTTCAGTGTGAGTTTTCTTTAACAATAATTTTTGATGATTATAGGAACAATGCTAAAGTAGTTGGTAGTGTTATAAATTAACATTGAAAAACTTGGTTGAACATGTGTCTAAAACTTGTATTTTAGAGTCTGCATGTTTGCTGTTAGTAAATGTGTAGGGATTGTGTTCACATGTAGAAAGGGATATGGATATGAAAAATAAGCCTTTGATTAAATGGTATATTTGCCCCTAGATGAAAGTAAGAAACAGATCTGATGTTAGGGTTGAAAAAATGAAAACTCATGGGCAAAGAATGCTAATTTGAAATAGCAATAAGCAAACAACTTTGTTTCTACTTGCAGGAAAGTATTTAACCTGCACTCTTTAGACAGTTCAAGTAACTGTGTATTGTTTTCACACAACACCTTTTCTTCTGGGAATTCCATAGCTCTCTGAACTAGCAAGGATTATTACTGCCATCTGGCAGGTGAGGAAAGTGAACATAGTTAAGTGTGACCTTCCAAAGTCACATTATCAATTGATGGTAGTTTGGTGCTATTTTCCATCATCTGTAGACTTATTCAACGACAAAGCTCATTTTGAAAGCAATATTTCAGTGTTATGGTCTGGGAAAAAATTATTTGAACCATTAAGGAAATATCTTTTTAATAAAAGGTGTAGGAAAAAAATCAGTGACAAAGATTTCAAACAAGCCAAAATTGCCTGTCTTTGGGTATTAGAAGTAAATTTTCTAGCTTATCACTCCTCATTTTTTTTAAAAAAAGATTTATTTATTTATTTATTTGAGAGAGATAGGGAGAGTGCTTGCACATGGTAGGGAGGGGGAGGGCCACAGGAGAGAGAGAATCCTAAAGCAGATTCCCCACTGAGCACAGAGCCGTAGGCAAGGTTCAGTCTACCACCCTGAGATTATGACCTCAGTCAAAACCAAGAGTTGTCCCCTGACTGACTGAGCCACCCAGGTGCCCCATACTTCTCATTTTTATATCACGATTCTGATTGTTTATCCCCCTGTAGCATCTCCCTGATATGCTGATTACTTAATGGATGTTTATCTTTGTGTGCACAACTTGAGCATGTTTGCATTGTTGAATGGTTCTTCTGTAGTTTGGCTTTTAATTGAGCTACAGATGTTACACTTAGGAAAGTAATAATCATCTCATTAGATTCCACGAATGTGTTTGCAATGTAAAAACCTAAGAATTGAGAACATAAAGCTTTTACAGAAAAGGAGATATTATTGGAGAAGCAAATGAACAGATATTCAGGTGTCTTACAATATTTGTAAAAATTTTGTGGCAGCCAATGTTGCTCAGAAATTAAATTAGAAGGTGCTTTACAACTTTATTTGATTTCAAATTCTGGGAGGATTCATTATTATTGACTGATTTATTGCCTATATTCATGAGGTTTTAAAAAGTGTTCTTTTATTTTTAAGAATCTCACTAGCTTTGCAATATATTTTGTTTCTTCTTCACTTATATGATAGTTAACTATTACGCAAAACCTCCTAACTTCACTCCTTTTCTCCAGAAGCTGCTATAGCCACCAGTTCGGAGTAGGCTCTGAAGATCTAGGGCAGGTGTAATTAGGACAGCACCTCCCTGCAGACCCTAAACACATACATTTCACTATGTCTTCCATGATCCTCTGACACTACAGAGTGGACTGGAAAACTCACTCTGTACTCACACATGCCAATTCTGGAAATATGAGGGATATGATACCTGTGAGGCCACCCTAGACCATTGGGGTCTGGAGTGAAGTCTGGAAGATGAATGATGGCTCCTTAAGTCTCTTCAAAATTCATAAGCCATTTCCTAACCATTTCAGAAGATGCCAGGGAAACCTACACAAGTTGTGTATACCCGTGACAAATTTGTAATAAAGGCTTTCATTATTTTTTTTTTTTTCTCCTCTGATCTCTTATACATGTTCTCCAAGATTCAAGCTCTGCTTTTGGGCAGAATGGAGGATGAGATGTGTGTGTTAGATACTTTAGCAGATGTTATCATAATTTCCTCAGTCAATTCATAAAGTGTATTTATCATACTGGAGGTTCTGAGAAGTCCTGCTGTAATAACTTGTTTAGCTTTGTGAATTTTAGAATTTCTCAAAATTAGTGTGCCACAAACCCCACTTTCATCACATGACACCTATTTCTATCTTAATACTTTGAGAAAAGTTGACCTAAAGATGAACAACGAAATTCTGGGTTAAAAGCATGGATAACATCAGGCAAGCTTTGCTCCCATTTCAGTTTATTATCAATAACACCAAAATGTGGAAAAGGCTTGTCCTGTTTCTTACTCTGTTGTAAAGAAACAATCTGCCCTTATAGCCTAGACATCGTTTTCAAGGTCATTATCCCAAGGGCTGATGGTTCTTATTTCAGCTGTTATTGCCTGGCTCTAACAACTCATAAAAATGGAAATGTTTTAGATTAAATATTAATTAATCAATAAAAATAATACTTAAGTGATTATGCTGTGTAAGGCAGGTATAATGGAGAATTCTCTAAAAAAAAGAGATCATTTTTGCCCTCAAGAAGCTTAAAAATAAATATATATATATATACCATAAAAGTTGTGGTAGCCTTTTATTACTATCTATAAATATCTTTTTCCTCTACTTCCAGCCACAGAAGATTGCACTTCTGTATAGCTCAACATTAGCTGTGGCCAGGGAGCTTCCTTTGACCAATGAAGATGAGAGGAAGTGACATGTGACACCCACGGGGGAAAGCATTTAATTTCAGACCCTCAACTCCCCAGGCAGCTATTTCTCAAAAATTGTGGCAGCAGCAGCTTGTCTGAAGGAAACAAAAGACTGAAGCAATCAGAATATGGGGATTACATGTGGAGGAGAGGTTCCCTGAAGATTCACCTGGAACCACTGCAGACTTAGCCTGAATGAAAAACTGCATTGAAATGTTACTTGGCTCTGCATCTTGACTTAGTCTGTACTGGCTCATGTAATCAGGAGGCTAACAGAAGGAAGCAACTAGATAGTTTTTGTTGAGAACTGTGTAGGTCTGAGATCTTATCTTACAGTCAAGCTAACAAGTTAGATAACTGAGTCTAGTGGATGCGGGCAGAAGACACAAAATTCATGGGTTGGAGACAAAAGCATTTATAAGGGAATCAGCATTTGCACCAACTCCCTGTGCCCCAGTTCCCACAGAGCAGCACAAAGAGTGGATATCTGTGCACACCGTGAGTGGTGTTTATAGGACAGGAGCTCTGTGTTTAGGGAGCCTCAATTTTTTACAATGCTCAGCAGGCCTGCTTAACCTTTGTCTTGGAGGGAGACATTATTATACCAGAGAATGAGTATGTCTGATTGGTCCCCAAAGGGAGTCATTATCTCCCACTTCCAAGGCTAGCAATAGACTCACCCACCCTTGGCTCCAGAGAGAGATACTGGGTCTGTTTTTCCAAGACTTGCTAAGAGATAGTCTAGCACAAAGAAAGTCAGTGCCTCCGCTTTAAAGATGTCTACAAACATGGGACATCCAAGGAAAATTGTCTCCTGATAGTACTTGAGGTAATTTCCAAATAAGTTATTCATTTATTTATTCATAGTCATTGGGTATTTAGTGTGGAATAGGTGCTCTTCCAGACTCTGAAGATTGAATAAACAAGATAAAAAAGGTATTTTCTCTCAGGTTGCTTATATTCTAGGGTGAAGACAAGGCAATTATAAATAGTGATAATCATTTAAAAAAAACCCCACAGAATAACAAAATGTAGAGTGAGTTGAATGCAAGAACGGACCATATTAAATGGCCAGGGAAGGTGTCTCTAAGGAGGAGGAATACTAAGCCAAGATCTGAATAACAAGAAAGATCCAACTAGATGAAGATCTAGGGTAAGGTCTTGTCAAACCACAGTAGAATGAGCTTGGCTTTTATGAGGATTAGGAGTTCCGTTACTGTTACCACTACTACTACCTATTACTATGATTACTCTAATGGCAACAATTAGATGGATTGAGGGCAACAATTAGGTGGATCTCATCTAATCATGGGAAGCTAATGCTCAGGGAAGAAAGAAGATACTGAAGTCTAAGCAAAGGGAGTAGGAGAAGAAAGGGGCATGAAAATAGGATCAAAATAATAGTCATGACAGTTTTCAAGTTGTAGTGATGTCAAAGCTCTTGAGAAAAGGTGGGTTCTGAGCAATGATTGAACTGACAGAGAGAAGGGGTTGAGGCTTATGATGGTTCTGGAATCTTATAAGCAGAAATGACAGGCAGAGGGAAGAACCAGAGCAGTTCAAGGAACGACTAGGGAAAAGTTAATTGTGTATTTATTATTTCATTTCTAATTTAGGTTTATGATTGTATAGGTTGATTGTGGAAGACTGGGCTGGAAAGGGGATTTAAATGGATTTAGGAGGGAAGAAAAATCTTTCTGAGTAATAGGCGCAGGATTCAAAAGGCATAGATGAATCTACTGGTGACAGACTTTGTTAGATGACATTGGTTTGATGTGGGGTATCAAGAAGGCCTGGAAATTTTGTTGAAATATCATTTGGAAGGCATATATATTCAATTCTGAATTATTTAAAAAGCTAATTAATAAAGACAAGGTACAACTCAGGACACTGTTCTGATTTGTTATCTTTCTGGAAGAGTAAGCAATTTATGAATTGTCCTGAGTAAGCTTGCTCTAGAGCTAGGTGAAGACAAATTTTGGAAAGTCACAAATTGATATGTCATAAATTTTGGCTAAGGTTTGATCTGGTTATAATTCAAGCAGGAATGTATATTACTGTTGACCAAATGGTCAATAGCATGCTGACACAATTTTTCCATAGATATTTCATGAAAAAAAGTCAGGTACTCTACTTCTCTGGTCACTGTAAGACTTTCTTAAAGAGAAGTCTGTCTTCAGGGATGGAGGCAAAGACAAAACCCTATACCATCTGTACATCTTCCTTGGAGATATGTCTAGAAAGTGATTTTTGTTTTCTTGTCCCTCCAGCTCCACATTGGCTGATGAGAAATATAGTAATTTGAATAACACTGAACGTAAATCAATGGTTGTACCCAAGAATGACCATTTGGAAGTTCATGAATTCTAGTATTGTTTATGGCTTATGTAATAGATTTGTAGTAAATTAGGGATGGCTACATTTACTTATTATTTTCTGTTTAATATTTTTCTTTACCTTGACATAATAACATTAATGAATATCTCATATTCTCCAAGTCATTTGGACTCAAAGTATTAGACTGGAACCTCTCATTTGCATCATTCCACAAATCCAATTTGTCAAAACATTCTGCCAAATTTTTCCTTCTTTTTATCTATCCTGGTATCCTAACTCATGGCCTAATAACCTCTCTGCAATTACTGTAATTGTCTCCAAAAAGGGTTTTCTGCTCAAATCAATCCTTTTTTTTCTTTGTAACTTACAGCACCATCATTTTTTCCTATAATGCTTCCTATCTCACTGTACCTGCCAATTCCATCTTTATATCTATATATGAAGAGGCTTATTACAAGGAATTGACTCATGCAATCATGTAGGCTGAAAAGTCCAAGATACACACTTGGCAAGCTGGAGTCTCAGGAGAGCCATTGGTATAGTTCCAGTCTGAGTCCCTGTTTGAGCTGGAAAACAGAAGAATCATGTTCCAGCTCAAAGACAATCAGGTAGAGAGAAAGATTTCTAGCTTGTCCCTTATTTCTACCTTGTCTTCAGTCAATAGATTGGATGAGACTCACCCACATTGGGAATGGCAATCTACTTTATTCACTCTACTCATTTAAATACTAATCTCTTCCAGAAACACTCTCACAGACACATCCAGAATAATATTTAACCAAACATCTGGGAACCTGTGGCCCAGTCATACTGACACATAAAACTAATCATCAGACTTCTATGGAAACTTCCCTGCTCTTTCCATAAGTGCTGCCTCACTTCTGTGAACATCCACAACCTGCAGAATATGAGTCCTATTTATCTTTGTTCCCAGTCAGTGTTTTAATGTGAGTTACGTACATGACCCATACTATCTGGCTGATAATAAGTACTCAATATATGTTATTATTATTACCCTTGAGTGTGAATATTAATTATGAAATTCCAGATCCTCTCTCCCTCTCAGCTCAGAATGCTGTGAAAGTTCAGCTTTGGTGAAAAGCTGCTAGAAAACAGATTGACCTTCTCTGTTTTTGAACATTAGCCTAAGTGCATATAAATATGCATACATAGTTTCTAGACCTATGGGTCACAGACTGGGCTTCTACTGTAGGAAGAAGAGATATTGCCTTGCCTCTAGCCTATGGGCAAAATCCTTCTACTTTAAAATCCATGCAGGTTTATTATCATTAATTTTTAATCTTTAGGTCTATTTAAACCAGTATGACATAACTAGATAGAAAATAGTTCAAGTAGAATAAAAGAAAAATGATATAAGATTTTTTTATTGAATTATTTTGATGATAATAGTCTTCTGTTCACTTGAGACACCATTTTCATGGAGAAGTGCAGTTAAAAAAATTTAAATAGTAAAGGACAAATCTAAAAATAAGAGAAATCTAAAGTTTTTTGCTGAATGTAGGCCACCAGAATACCCAAAAATTAAATCTTTAAATTACATTGCCCAGGGGATAATTTTATGTAGAAGAAGATTCTAAATTAGGTTTCTGGACTGTTGGGATTCAAACTTATTGGCATCCCTAGTGTTCTGTAACCATATTTTCCATCTGCTTAGGTTTTGAATTTTGACAAAGCAGGTGTGATCACTTTTAAGGAATCATATGGCAATTGGTATTTAAGTGACACAATGGTGGTATCAACCAACAGCTTCACGATACAACAACCATCAACATGATCCTAGCTTTGTTTTGCCATTTTTGTAATGTAGACAAATTTTAACTCTCCTTGACCCTGTGATATGTGTAGCTTTTTTTTTTTGCCATCATTTAAGCTCAAGTCTTAAATAATTTTGTCTATTCTTACACTGCAATCTGCAACCTTTGCTATAATGCAAGGGATTCTGAAGCTCTCCTTTTTTTTTCTTGTATATTTTTTATTGGAGTTCGATTTGCCAACATATATATATATATATGGGTGTATAACACCCAGTGCTCATCCCATCAAGTGCCCCCCTCCTGAAGCTCTCTTAACTAAATCAAACTCCATATAAAGTAAGACCTGCAAAGAAGTCAATATTTTATTGATTAAATGAACATATAGTTATCTAATGATTTGTAGACACATTGTTCTGTTCTTATAATAATCTTGGGGACAAGAAAGTGTTAAGACTTCAAAAACATATTTATCTTCCATGCTGGTTTTATAAAATGAGGGACAGTATATATACCAGCCTTTATATGTGAATACCCTGTTGCTGTTAGGGATTTTCTTTCTTTTAGACATTCTTTTCAGGAATCCACTTCAAGGATTCTCCTTGAAACTTTCTTTCTTTTTTTTTAAGATTTTATTTATTTATTCATGAGAGACAGAGAGAGAGAGAGAGGCAGAGACACAGACAGAGGGAGAAACAGGCTCTATGCAGGGAGCCTGATGTGGGTCTCGATCCTGGCATGCCAGGATCACACCCTGGGTCGAAGGCAGGCGCTAAACCGCTGAGCCACCCAGGGATTCCCTCCTTGAAACTTTCAATCCAATTCTTTAAGAGCTCAGATTTCTAGTGAACTATAAATGTATGTTTTAATGACAAATTTTACTGAGTGTAAACAAAATTTGACTTACAATCTTAGATGTTAATTAAAAATTTTGAGAATTGGAATTCAAGTATTTTTATATTTACACCAATGATGCACAGCAAATACGGCATTTGTAATTCCATGATATTTATAGTCTTATTCAATATGAACCAGAAAGTCTCCTTCTTTGAGTATGAGGCATTTTTAAGTTAGTGTAACCACCTATTTTATAATGAAAAACTAAGGAGTGCAATGCACAGCATCTTCTCCTTGACATGGGAATGTTATAGTTCAATTCACTGTAACCCCAGGTGGGCAGGCCCAGCACTGTGTGATCTGTAAGCTTCCTATCTACAAATACAGAAGAAATTCTCAGCTGCTGCACTGTAGGTGGCATTAAAAATTATACTTTCAGATCACACGTCTGCTGGAGAGGAATAAGAAGTTAGATCCTGAAGACTTATAATTATTTGATACCTTCTTGTGCCCACTCATTACGATCCATTCACAGCAGGGGAAAGACAGCAAAACAGACTATATTGAACAGATTTTGCACCTAGGTGTCTTTCAGCAGGATACTTAAAAGTGGTGCATGACTCAGAAACCTATTCATGTGGCCTCTTATATTAGTCCAGGGAGACAAATACTTGCAGTCCTCCTTTAAAACTTTTTTAAAAAAGATTCACACATGCAAAGTTTCCAATTTCCTAGTTATTTTGCTGTAACATTTTCCCATGTTCAAATTGGAAAAAGGAAAATAGAATATTGCCTATATTTTTGTGTCTAGTTTGGATGGGAGCCTATTCTCACATCTAAATATGAATCTTGTTTTTTCTTCTTCATCCAATTTACAACAGTAACTGTAACTGTAGTCATGATTAGAGGAATAGTAGAGCTAACATTTACTGATCATTTGCTATGTGACAAGCACTGGTTACTGCTTCATATACATTTTCTCACTAAAACCTTACAGTTCTCCTACACTTAAGGTTCTATATTTTATAGGAGTGAAATTGAGACTTAGAAAAATGAAGCACTTGGCTGAGATTCTAAAATCAGGAAGCGGTGGTGGTATCTTGAACCCATGATAACATGTCAAAGCTTATGCTTTTAAACTATTTTGCTTCTTTAATAGGAATCCTTACATAGATGGAAGTTGTGAATGCAAAAGCTAATGATATCACATTCATAAAAAATGCAAAAGATTGGGGTGCCTGTTTGGCTCAGTCAGTTAAAATGTCTGCTTTCAGCTCAGGTCATGATCTCAGGGTCCCAGAATCAAGCCCCATATTGGGCTCCCTGCTCAGTGGGGAGCCTGCTTCTCCCTCTCCCTCAGGCTCTCCCTCAGGTTGTGCTGGCTCTCTCTCTCTCTCTAATAAATACATCTTAAAAAATCTTAAAAAATGCAGTGGATGAAAGTAGAAAAGAATGGAGAATATTTGTCTCCTGAGCTTGACTTTAGGCACCTCTGTAAAAGGAGGATTGTAAAATTGGAAGCATGGGAGAAAACATGGTACTGATTCAGTACTATCCATATTGAAGCAACATAAACTTATATCTTACAGAATTATTGGAGAATAGTACAGAATTATATTTTGCAAAAATAGAGGAACAAACATGTAATTAAAACCATTATATTATGTTAACTGTGGTTAAAGAAGTTGTTTAAAGAGATGACATTAAATGTCTTTTGTATCTAACCCTCAGGTTCTTAAAAATATTTTTTTAAAAGAGATTTTATTTATTATTAATGAGAGACACACAGAGAGAGGCAGTGACACAGGCAGAAGGAAAAGCAGGCTCCATGCAGGGAGCTTGATGTGGGACTCGATCCCAGGACCCCGGGTTCATGCCCTGAGCCTAATGGAGATGCACAACCACTGAGCAACCTGGGCATCCCAGATTTTATTTTTTTTATTTAAATGAGAGAGCAAGAGAACATGAGAGGGGGAGTGGCAGAGGGAGAGGGAGAAGCAGGCTCCCCACTGAGCAGGGAGCCTGACATGGAGCTGGATCTCAGGGCCCTGAGATCATGACCTGAGCTGAAGGCAGATGCTTAACAGACTGAGCCATCCAGGTGCTCCTCAGCCTCAGTTTTTCAATCACTACTAGGCTCAGTTTATTTTTATGTGAGAAATCAGAAATAATTCCTCCCTGAAGAGTATAAGTTATATATTCTACCATCATTATTGCATTGAAAATTAACAGTTGTATTTTTCATGAGTGGATAACACTATTCAGTTTCTTACAAAAAAAAAAAAAAGTTGAAAGAAGCGCAGATGGGGGGTGGGGTGGGGAAAATGCCAAGAAGTCCTGGTACTGACAGTAATAATAGGATGTCAGGATGAGTGACATCTAGGGTTCTGTTGGCAGGTACAGTTATCTCAAATTGCCAACCTAAGAAACTGAATTACTACCTAGGCTGCAAACATATTACTTAAGTCTTAGAAACCCCACAGTAGTTCTGTATGTATTGAGTATTAGAAAAGGGGAGCCACACAATTTGTTATAATGTGGGGAATCTCTCAATCTCTCTCTCCTACACACACACACACACACACACACACACACATACCCTCACTTCATAATATAGATGTAGGATCCCGTATTATAATAAAAAAACAGAGGAGGAAACTTGGAAGTTCAATGAAAAAACTCTAAATTTTGCATAAGGGTAAAACCATATTTTTCTGGAACCCCTATGTTTTGGGTCAAGATCATAGAAGGACAAGCATTTGTCTGGGAATGGGGGCAAGAAGTGGGGAGACATTACAAAAGGACATGAAGAAATTTTGGAGGATGATGGATACATACATTGTCCTGATGGCTTCATGGGTATATACATGTGTCCAACCTTCTCAAAAATTTACATTTTAAGCATCTGTAGATCACTGTACGTCAATTACGCTTCAACAAAGCTGTCTTTGAAAACATCATAAGAACGATGGCAGATAAACTGACTGTGCTTCTCGCTCCGGCCTAATTTTCCTCTGAATGCAAGACATGGTTCATATGTGCATTGCTCCTGCCTGTGTCCCCAATGACATTTGAGTTTGTCATTCATATGCGTGTCTCCCCAGCTGGTCGAGTGGGCATTTTGAAGTCTTAAAACTCTAGCACTTGGCTAAATGAAATACAGCAGGAACAGTCTTTCATGTATTGTAACTGATAACACCAGTCCCTTGTGTTTATATGGTATTTCACATTTTCTCAAGTGCTTTTACATCTGTTAGTTCATTTGGCACCTGCATGATATTGCTTTGAGGAAGTTTATCATATCCATTTTACAAGCAAAGCAACAGAAATTCAAGGGATTTAAGAGACTTCCCAAAGTCATACTGCTTGTTTTTTTCCTACAGAGTTTTACCTACAATTACGTTTATACAGATGAGTTTTCTCTGTCTTCTACCCTCAACCAAACATTGAGCTCTAGTCTAATCAATAAAATTGGATTCATTAGTATTATGATCCTTTTGCATCTGTGTCCTCAAATACTATTTTCCATACTCTTTTTATCACAGCCGAGTGATGACAACCAATTAACAGATGGAGAAAGTTCTGTTATTCCACTTGAAGAGCTTGTCATTGTGATAGGATGCTATAATGGAACTCTTGGTGCCTTTTTTTTAAGCAATGAAGGTGAATTTTTTGTGTTATGAAGATGGGAATCCAGGAGACTGCAATTGATTCAAATAATTTCAGCAGAGTGGATCTGCCCCTGTATTTCTTTTTCTTTGATCTGCTTGCTTTTATAGTCACAGGATGGGGGTCTACATGGGAAGATGGTAGTATCTCTACATCTATGATTCCAAAGAGAAAAAGATTTCTCTTTGCTTCACCATATCATTATTCCCCCCAAGTACCAAATAGACACTTCTCACTTGGTCTTTTAGTAGTATGTTTGTCCTCTTTCAGTGATGCTATGGGAGTATGAAAGAGGCTGCATCTTATTTTTAAACTTTTCATTTTGGAATAATTTTAGATTTATAGAAGATTTTCAAAAATAAAACAGGGTTCCCAAATACTCTTTGTCTATCTTCCTATAATGTTATTATCACACAATGGCAAGATCAGGAAATTAATATTGATACAATATTATTACCTAAAATATAGAGTTTAGACTTTACAATTCTTTCCATTTTGTTCCATAATTCTTTCTAAGATCCTGCTTTGTATGCAATCATTATGTTTTCTTAATCTACCCCAGTCTGTGGGTTTCTCCGTATTTCCTTGTCTTTTATGACCTTGACAGTTTTGGAGATTACTGGTTATGGATTTTGGGGAACGATAGCAGAGAGGTGATGTGTGCTTCTCTTTGTATCATATCAGAGTGTTTGCGATATCAACCCGAATTATTGCTGGTGATGCTAACCTTGATTACTTGGGTAAGGTGGTATCTGCGAGGATTGTCCTTTGAAAAGTTACTGTTTTCCTCTTTCCATGACCTTTTCCAATTTCCATGCAAACTTTTGCTGTAAAAAGCCAGATAGTAAATATTTTAGGCTTTGTGGACCATATGGTCCCTGTCACAATGACTTAACTCTACTGTGTAGCAGGAAAGCAGACACAGCACACAAACATGTCCCAAAGCATGTTCTAACAAAACTAGCTGACCCAGCTGTTTTCATTAGAAGTGATCACTAAGTCAATGTACATATAAGGGGAAATAAATTAAATTATATCTCCTGGAGGGAGTGATAACAAAGAACCTGTCCACGTAATCTAAAACTATCACAGTAATTACCAAATATTTTGAAGGAGATACTTTGAGGCTATCCTCTTCTTTAGAGTTTCTCCCACTAATTTTCACATCCACCATGGATATTGCCTGAGCAGTTACTATGTTTTAGTGGGGAGTTTCTATTTCCCTTATTCTTTCTATGTTTATTAATTGGAATTCTTTTGTAAGGAAGAGTTGTCTCTTCCTCTCTCTTTACTTATTATGCCAACTATTTCTTTATATCAATATGTCATTTTGAATATTTATTTTATTCCTTGAGAAATGATCCATTACTTATTTACTTTACTGTTTACATTGTTACAGCTTTTGCCATTGGGCGCTCTTCCAAGTTGACTCCCACGTCTCCTTGACACATGCTTATCCTTTGTGTTTTGAGCCCTTCTTTGGTTTCTGATCCTATAAAATCCTCCAGGTGGATCCTGTCTTTCCCCTGCCCCAGGAAAGGAGTCAACCATGTTTCTAAGGAGCACAGGCTCCTTTTGCTTGAGAATACTTTTTAAAAACCAATACCAGGAACTAGGTGTGCTCATTGCCATGCTCATTGGAGTATCACCGCTCCTGGGTCCTTTTGGTGGATAAATCTAGGAATTTATGTATGTTTACTAATTCATGCATAAGCATATACCTGTATTTATTTTTATATCAATAATCTATTTACCAAAATAGACATGGCTTCATATTGGTATATACAATTTTGAACTGGAATCATGATTTTATTCTAGCTCTTTCATTTTTTTTATTATTTGTAACTTCTCCTACAATGAGAAAAACATTGTATATGGACCCTGGGAAGTGGTTTTAGAATTGTTAATGGGTAGTCCTATGAGAAATGATTTACCATATAGAGTACAGTGTTTGTGACAGTTCTTTTTGTCTTTAGACAGAATATTAAGTCAAAACACTATTTTTCAAAGTAACTTAGGAAATGTATTCTTTAGCCCTTCCGTGAAGTTATGTTGTGCACATAGTTATATTGATCTGTCACAGTCTGCATTCTTTCTCATGTTCCTGTGATATCCTGATTGATTGATATTTTTCAAATCTGTATACCATAAATTCACTATCTATGGTGTACAGTTTGTGGGTTTCATGAATGCATAACCATGTCTCCACCACTCCAGTGCCATACAGGACTGCTACATCACTTTAATAAGAAAGCTCTAAATGACCCCTTTTCTACAATCTCCATCCCTGGCAACCACTAATCTGCTTTCTGTTCAGATAGTTTTATGTTTTCTAGAATGTCACATAAACAGAGTCATACCCATATGTAAACATTTTTCATCTGGCTTCTTTTCCTAAGTAAAACACATTAAAATTCATCCATATTTTACGTGACTCTAGTTTGTTCCTTTTTATTTCTAAACAGTATTACCTTGTGAGCTGTTCCACAATTTGTCTATTTATTCACCTGCTGAAGGAAGGCTAGGTTGTTTCCAGTTTTAGGTGGCTGTGAGTGATGTTGCTATAAGCATCTGTGTACAAATTTTACGTGAACATAAGTTTTTAATTCACTTGGGTGACTATGCAGGAGTGGGATTGCTGGGGTGGGTAAAGAAGTAAAAAGCAACTAGTAAGCGTCACATGGAAATAAGGAGTAGAAGAAATATAAGAAATAGAGAAAAAACCTATAGCAGCTTCCAGTCTGAAGCAGGTCTGAACTTGGTGAGGAGAAAAAACAAGAAATCAAGATCAGATTTCCAATTACTATTTTGGGCTGGACATAACTGCATTGAGAATGTTTCTGTGACTCTTTAGATTGAGTGAGCAGAAAAGCTTGAGACATGCCGAACTCTTACCCTAGGGGCGAATACATTTTAAAGGGGCAGAACGAAATACAAAATGTGCACTTAAAATCATTATACATCATGTCTTTCAACAGCCACTTGCATTTTTCAAAATCACTCCAAACCAAATTAGGTTCACTTTTTGGTGATTAATTTACTATTCAGTCATCAGATATGATAGATTTGAATTAATTTCTGATGACTTCACTATTATAAAAACACTAGGAATGATTTCAGGTGAGGCAATGATAAAAAGAAATATAATACTAATTCTGAGAAAAAGATTAAGTTAAACTTTGTTTTGAAATCAGTGAAATGAGTACTAACATTTCAAGTTCTTTAGGTAAAAAATCTTAAGGAGAACCGTGATGTATATATCTTTTCACCCACTGTAGTATAGAATATTAGCTTATGCAAAATCACCTGAAATTGATATTTATTGAATGATGAATAAATAAAAACATATAAAGATGATACTCAGTGAACACTAACATTATTCATAAACATAAACCATTTACACAAATATCTTAAATTATGCTATTTCTTTATATATTTATTTACAAAAAATATTATAGTGTCAAACTATTCTGTTTAAGGAATAGTTAATGGTTCATGATGTGGCAATTAACAGTATTTAAGAGTTCAGACTTTGGATAGAGAGGTCAGAGTTTGATTTCCGGATTTACTTCTCACGGGGAACCCTTGGGGCACATAGCTTCTCTCAGTCTTCTTTCCTGTGTCTACAATATAGGGATTCTCACAATACTAATCTCAAGGGTTATCGAGAGAATAAAAGGGGCTATAGATGCAAATAATGCCAGAGTCCTGGTGACTCCATAAATATTAGTTGTTACAGCTCATGTTATGTTGCTAGTTCAACCTTTATCTGCTTTGGTGTACTATGCACGTGAGCAAAAAATCACCTTTCCTATGGGATTTTCATTTTGGCTACATGGATCCCAGAACACTTGCTTGCAATCTACCTATTTATTATTGACTGAGATCCTATGCAGTTCACCAGTCATACAGAGATACACATAAAGGCCGAACATATTAATTAACTAGTAGTTATAAATTTTGACTGAAATGATCTCTTTGATATAGTAGAAAAGATCATTTTGAAGCAAATGCTTTATTAAAACATTTTATTTTATTAGACATTTTATTAAAACATTTCCTTAGGCAGATCTGGTTCCCTTGTGAAGAAAAAAAACTGCCCATATATAAATAGCTATGATAGGCACATTTTGAGTAGAGAAACTCTCTTTAAAAGACATTTTTCTTCTGCTTAAGTAAGGAAAATAAGACTATATACATTTTTTAAGGCAAATTTGTTCTTAGAGTAAAATATATGTATGTATATTACTTAAAATGTAAAAATAACACAAAACATGGGCTGTATATATTTTTTATTCATTTTTAGAACTCTTTGTTTCAAATATGCTAAAGTAGACCAAACAATATAATGGCCTTTCTACCCCCCTCACTAACTACTCTGCTCCCCATTCTCCCTCAACTCTCCACCATGTGAGTTCACCATCTGACCTTAAAAATAATCTGCTTCTGGTTAGTTTTATGTCATTTCTTACCTTTCACTCAGTCTCCTACTCCTGGATTTTTTGAAGCAAATTCCAGACATTATATCCAGTCTGTGTTCTTTTTCTTTTTAATCTCAGGGAAATGTGATGTTTTAAAAAATATTTTATTTATTTATTCATGAGAGACACACACACAGAGAGGCAGAGACACAGACAGAGGGAGAAACAGGCTCCCTGCAGGGAGCTGGACGTGGGACTGGATTCCAGGACCCCAGGACCGCAACTTAAGCCGAAGACAGACACTCAACCACTGAGCCATGCAGGCATCCCAGAAATGTGATTTTATAAATTCTTACAGTTATAAGAGGTACCTTGTGTCATTCATTTCATCTTGGTCAAACAGACAACACTTTAAAAGTTATGTTTGTATTTTAAAGAAATGCAATATGTCATTTGATAATATCACTAAAGTCTATTATGAGTTATTTTTTTAACCAAATTATCACAGTTGGGATCCCTGGGTGGCTCAGCGGTTTAGTGCCTGCCATCCGCCCAGGGCATGATCCTGGGGTCCCAGGATTGAGTCCCAGATCAGGCTCCCTGCATGGAGCCTGCTTCTCCCTCTGTCTGTGTCTCTGCCTCTCTCTCTCTCTCTCTCTCTCTCTCTGTGCTCTCATGAATAAATAAATAAAATCTTTAAAACAAAAAACAAAAAAATCACAGTTGAAAAGCTTTGAAAAAAGTATACAGATAAAATACTGGTTTACAAATCAGCACATCATCTTTTAAAATGAGTCTCTAATGACAATCTAAAGACTTTATTATGACATACGTAGTTTCACATAAAAATATGATGTATAAGTGTTTTGAAGTTGTTACATTTTTAAAAACCTAAATATTAATATTTATTAGAAACATTAAAAACAAATCCAAATGTGATTATCTTTTTGTCCTTAATTGGAGTACATTCTTTTTTCTAAAAATCACATAACTATGTAGAAGATCAAGTGGTTTAACCTTTCAATTCTCATGATTCTGAGATTTTCCTGGTTGTAAGTCATTTTGGGAATCATTTTCTTGGCAGTAATTAGATTTCCTTTGGAATCTTACAAAATGAATGTTGGCAATATTAGTAACTAGGAGATTTCAGGGTTCAGAAATGCGTCAGGCTTTGAGCTAAATATTTGGCTAGGCTAAATCATGGCATTTGAGTTTTAGAGTATCATGTATTGTCATAGAAAATGAATGTTGTCCAAATAACAATCATTTCATATAGTTGTGATCTAATGCAGTAAAGAATTATTTTGAAGGGCGTAAAAGATTTACTCTGCTTTGATATGGTAAATAATGAACACATACATTATGAATTAGTTCACTTAAAGCACATATTTCAAGAGATATTAAATCATTTTTCTTAAATAGGCAGTATTCAATGAGATATTAGAAAGCAGAAGCTTCACATTTGAATTAGCATTTATTTATATTCATCTTTCTTATAACCAATTTCTCATTTTTGAGAAAATTTCCATACATATTTCCAATTCCAAATTTCACATGAATTGTAAAAGACTTTCATTTTTAAAAGATACTAAGTAATGCCTTAATGCGGAATCACATTTTTATTTTATCCTAAACCCTTGAGAACTGTGTGTGTGTATAATTTTGATGATAAAGTATTCAATAAGAGTACAGTTTTGATTTTGACAGAATGAGAAAAGCAAAAATTTGAAATCAGAGTAAGAGAATGCAAGTATTTGCTAATTTAACCACATTATTTTAAAATCTTTTCTTAAAAAGTCTACATTTGTTGAAAACAGTAAAAATAGTAAAATAATTTTAGATTTCTCATCAGGTTAAGTCTTTAAATGAATATTGGGATCACTACTAAACTACTCCAAGTTTCTATTTATCCTTAAAATTAACACTTTTATAAATTAGATCAGCTAAATAGAACCATTTGAATTAATAAAATAAACATTTGAAACACCTGCCAATGAGTAATTGCCTAATTAAAAATTCTTGATGTTGATCATTGGAACTGAGGGGTGAAGAAGAGATTCATTTTGTGATTCTATGCATTTATTTGGCTGGGTTAAAATAAGAAATGGGAGGCAACATTTTTAATACCATTTATGTAAACTACTTTCTAGATAGTTAAATAATCTTTCATTGTGATTGTATTATGTTCACGTGATTGTAGCAACTATTATGGGGGTCTAGAGATGAAGAACACAGGGCACTGCCATCAGAAATTATGATATTTTAGGGTGCCTGGGTGGTTCAGTCGGTTGAGTGTCTGACTCTTGGTTCTGGCTCAGGTCATAATCTCAGGGTCATGAGGTCAAGCCCCACGAAGGGCAAACCACCTCCCTGCTCAGTGCGAAGTCTGCTTGTTCCTCTCCCTCTGCTCCTCCCATCCACTCTCTCCCTCTCTTATAAATTAAAAAATAATAATAATTTTTAAAAATCTTAAAAAAAAGAAATTAAGATACTTCAACTTACCTTTACTTTACTTCTTACTTCTCATTATTAATACTGAAAATTAAATGCCTAAAATCAACAATATTTGCTATGATCCTTTCATAAACTGGTCATTTATCAGATTTCCTCACCTGGTAAACTGCAGTTGGTTTGCTGGCTTTAGGTTTTCAGAATATGTTTACTCATTTACTATTTACGATGTTATATATTGAAGATCTCTGTGGTACATTGTCTCTGTCATATGCTGCATGTTCATTCAGCTTGTTATGGGAGGGTCACAGGGAATTAAATTGGGTCAATGGGATGGTTATTTAAAAGGACCAGAGGAGAAAAGTGCCACAGGAGGAGGATAGGAATGTTGTATGGAACACCATGAGTCAGGAAATCCATGTCTGTCTTGATGTCTTAGGTATGAACTCACAGCACGAAATATGAGATGAACACACAAGGTTCAGACACGGGTGGGATACTGAGACAGACTGAGCAAACCCTGCATAGCATTGTAGGTCTACCACAGTGTTGAATGGATGGGGCCTCAGGCTCATTTAAGTGCATACCTTCTCACGCTATTTCTTGTCTGCTAAACAGAAATAATTCATTTTCTAAGTGGTCAGCTAGCTCTTAAAAGAACAGAAGTCAAAGGTTAACAATCATTCTGAGCAATTCACCGTGGGCCACTTTCTTTCTGCCCTGTTTGTTTCTGACTTATTCTTGTCTTCTAGGCCATGACTCCCAGATTCCAACTTATAACCCATTTTGGAGCCCCCTGCCTTGGGACATACTACATTATTATTATGTATTATCATACATACTTCTCTGTGTCTCCAGAGCTGCACAAGAGTTGCCCTGACCCTGACTCTGTCCCATAGTTTTTGCCACTTCTAGTTGCTGTAAGGACTGCCAACTATAGCTTCAATCCTGCAGAATCTTGTCTCCAGCCAGCACCTGTCAGGGCCATCTTCATCCATGGAGAAGTGGGCAGAAGCCCAGTGAAGATGTGAGAATGGCAAAGTGGAAAAGTGAAATGAGTTTGAATTTTCCTGTAAGATATAGTGTTTATCTGTAAGACATTTCGATTTCAAAATAGCTTTGGGTAAAACCATATATGCTGATTCTGTGTATGTGTGTGTCTGCGTTGTCAACATTAATTAAACTGAACCATTAAGATTTGTGCTTTTTTTATTATTTGTGCTTCTCACCTCAATAAAACAATAAATTAAAAAGCAAGTCTACAGCAGTATGTATCCTGTAAACTCATTCATGCATAATGATAATATGCATATATTCATTTACAGAGAAGAAAGTAAAATCTCTGCATTCTCACCCTCCAAAGGTAACCGCTACACTCATTTTGGTGAACTTTCCTTCGGGTACCATTTCTTGTGTAGACATGCATACAGATCACTGGTTTGCAACCAGGTAAGTCCTCTACCCCCTGCACTCTGCCAGGGGATATTTGGCAATGTCTGAAGGAATTCTTGGTTGTCACAACTGAGGCATGCTACTGACATCTAGTGGGTAGGGGTCAGAGATGTTTCTAAGTATCCTGCAATGCACAGGCTAGCCATTTTCTTCCTCTTCTCCCCAGCAAAGACTTACATAGCCCAAAATATCATTAGCATGAGGGTAGAGAAACTCTGATGTAAGCGGATGAATATGTATATATTATCATTGTGAATGAATGAGTTCATGGTATAAATGTTTTTGCAGATATATTTTTTATTTTTTACTGTAAAAAGCATAAATAATAAAAAGCACCAATCTTAAACTTTGTTTCATTAACTTTGGAAATTGGATACATTTATTTAACTACCACCAAAAATAACATAGGGAACATTTTCAGCTCTTTGAAAAAATCTCTTATGTGTCCTTCCAATCAATTTCTTCCATGCACAAAAGTATCAGTTCCGACTTCCATGCTCATATTCTTCGAAGTCCTATGAATTCCATCATACAGAGCGTGTGTGTGTGTGTTTGTGTGTGTGTATTCTTTCAGCAAATAGCATTTCATTAAATGTTTCTGAAATTTATCCATGTTGTTGTGTCAATTGATAGACCATTCCTTTTTTATTAAATCATTGAATAGTATTTTGTCATATGGCTATAAACAATTTATTTATTAATTTTTTTGTTTATGGACATTAAGACGGTGTTGCACAAAGCCATATAACAAGTAGAAAATACAATTTAAAGGAAAATATTAACAAATAGTATAAATTAAACTGCCTTAACATAAAACAGGATTGTAACTTCAATTACATTTTTTACAGCATTATCAATCATAATACAGGATCATATCTACGTGAAACAAGCTATGCAAATATTCTAAACATTATAAACATAAAACAACTTTTTGACATAAAAACTGCTTCCATAAAATATTTTTCAGGGTGGTTAGTGGGTGGTAGTAACAAATAGCAAATTAAGGATTAACGAGATAGTCGTTAATCACACTTAGCCTCATGAGTGTGTTTATTTGAAGGGGTTTGAACATCATTTCTTCTGATAGACCATTAAAAGCCAAGTAAAATCCAACAGTGATCTGCACAAATTAAAAAAAAAATGCCACTAAATCAGCCAGCAAGTTTTGGAGAGGATTCTCACTCTACTACTCATTGGAATGCATCTGCAAAGCAGTTTCTTAAGCCGGCACTTTTTCTCAATTGATCTTAATAGGCACAAGGAGCTCAGACTACTTGCTTTGAAGAGTATTTATTTAGAAATGACCAAACGGGGATCCCTGGGTGGCTCAGTGGTATAGCATCTGCCTTTGGGCCAGGGTGTGATCCTGGAGTCCTGGGATCGAGTCCCACATGTCGAGTCCCTGCATGGAGCCTGCTTCTCCCTCTGCCTGTGTCTCTGCCTCTCTCTCTCTCTCTCTCTCTCTCTCTCATTCTCTGCGTGTGTCTCATGAATAAATAAATAAAATCTTAAAAAAATAGAAATGACCAAGCTTAAAAGTGGCCCTAGGCTCTCAAAAGTCACTTCCAGAGCAAATATTTCATATAAACCCATTAATGCATTGACACAGATACAAAGTAAAAGGTACTATCATGAGGTGAGTTCAAGCAGAGTCTTGTCTGCCCCATCTGGGTTTGAATTCTAACTTCACCATCTATTAGCTCTGTGATCTTGGGCATTTTAACTTTATCTCTAAGTGGCTTAATTTCTTCAAGAGTGAAGTGGAAGCTTGAAATCAGTTTTGTGAGTTTTAAATAGGAAAATGTTAGTGAAGCACTTAAAGCAATGACTGACACCTAGGAAACATTGATAAACATTAGTTTTAATTAAAATACAATAGACCTTTGATAGAGAAACTAGGCTCAGTTTTTCAAAGAAGTTGGATGTGTTTCGAGTTGGGAATAAAATTCAGGTCAGCATTAGTATGTACTTGCTAAACTATAAGTAACTTTCCCAAACCGACAATGTTCTTGAGTGCCAAGGATGATAATCAAACCAAGATTTGTTTGGCCCAAATCCTTGCTCTTGAGCAATACGCTGCATGAGACTGGGTTGCCAGTTTTAAAAGATAAATTGAGGCATATTAAAACTTTTAACAGTTTATTTGAGTGAAAAATGATTTGAATTGGGTGGCATCCAATCTAGGAGATAAGAAGGAGCTCTGAGCATACAAATTGAAAGATTTTCATATGCAGAAGAGAGCAGGAACAAGAAAGTTATACTAGGCCAAAAAGTAAGTTGATAGTTGCTTCCGCCTAGGGGAAGGTAGAGGTCTAGCAGGTAGATTACCTAACTAGTACTGATCAGGAGATTCCTGATCGATTGGTTTAAGATTTTATTTCTGGGAGAGCAGAAACTGTAAATCTCAGTTTGGTGACATGGGGTTTAACATAAGCAATTCCATTTTGAGCTTGTTTCGTTTTTAACACAAGCTCCTGTGCTATGTGCATACTTTTTACCAGCCCAGGTAAAAAGATTGAAAAGGGAAATGCCCTATTCAATCAGCCTAGGAATTTCAGATATATAGATTTAAATGCATTTTAAGTGATATTTTATAATAGCAGCATTATAGAAGCCTGATGGTTTTCTCTTCCCATTTTCTACTCCTACTTTTCCCTTTAAGCTTTGGCTTATTTCTGTTGTTTTTGTTTTGGGGTATTGTAATAATTTATTTTCTTGTCCGTCTTCCCTTCTAGACTATGAACTTCTTAACTGAACAATCTGCCTCTTGGTGATCTCTATATCCAGGGCTCCCAATGTAATAAAAGGAAGCTAGTTTTGAATGAAAAAAAAAAGTACATTTGAGATTGATAAATCTCAAGAAGCATAAAAAATGGATCAGTTTGAATTTCAGCCTCAGGAACAGGGATCTCTCTCTCTCTCTCTATCTCATCTATCTGTCTATCCGTCTATCTATCCATTTTGTTTTATTGGTCCTATTGATGCATCAATAAAACTTTTTCTATGTTAGAGGCACTCTAGTTAAGCTTTGACTCTCTGAAGCAAGATGGTAGGGATTTGAGTCCATGTTCTGCCTCTTACTGTGTAACAGAGATTTACCTAACTTCTTTTTTTCTCCTCATCAATAAAATAAGGAAATGATAATACCTATCTCATAGTCTTATTGTGAATACTAAATGAGTTAATACATTTTTACTTTTAAGAAGAGTGGGAGGGGAATGTGCTCAATAAATGTTGATTGTCACTTTTATTTGGTGCTTCTTGGAGTTAACCTTCAGCTATTCAGATAGTCCTAGAGTAACTGAGTTCATGCTTCTTGTTGTATTTTATCAATTTAGTCACGGAAAAGTTTTCTATGTAATATAATAAAACTTTCCTAAAAGTCCATATAGAAAATCTTTCATTTCCAGGAATCACCATTACCCTATTAAATTCTTCTTCTATATTGAAAATTACAACACTAATTTAGAACTAAATACTGGAAGTATCTGACCTAGGTATCTACAACATAAATTGAGCAAATAAAAAAAAAAGTGTTAAAGACATTTATTTAACTGACATCTGTCAGAGACTCCCAGTCATTTTATTACCTAATATGCTTTAGAACAGTCTGAGAGAGCAGTGATTACAGGTGTAGAACAGCTACACAGGAAACCTGAGAGTGAATGGACACTCCCTGGTCCTACCACATAGTTCAGCTCCACCCTGCACCTTGCTGTAGATAGACTTTGGCATAATGAGAGCATACATTCTGCACATGGGACCCAATGTGGGGGCTTGGCAAGTAGTGAAATCGAAGCACATTTTATTTATTTTTTATTATTTTAAATTTTTTTATAGAAGTTCAATTTGCCAACATACAGCATAACACCCAGTGCTCATCCAGCCAAGTGCGCCCCTCAGTACCCATCACCCAGTCACCCCAACCCCCTGCCCACTTCCCCTTCCACTACCCCATTTTCATTTCCCAGAGTTAGGTGTCTCTCATGTTTTGTCACCCTCACTGATATTTTCACTCATTTTCTCTCCTTTCCCTTTATTCCCTTTCATTAATATTTATATTCCCCAAATGAATGAGACCATATAATGTTTGTCCTTTTCCGATTGACTTATTTCATTCAGCACAATACCCTTCAGGTCCCTCCACGTTGAAGCAAATACTGGGTATTTGTCATTTCTAATGGCTGAGGAATATTCCATTGTATACATAGACCACATCTTCTTTATCCATTCATCTTTCAATGGACACCGAGGCTCCTTCCACAGTTTGGCTGTTGTGGACATTGAGAAACACATTTTCTTGTAAATTGGCACCTTAGCTGTAGAACAAAGATACAAAGTAAAAATTGGTTTAAGATCAGACACATTTTTTTTTCAGGAATAGGTAGGAGGTGGGATGTCTGAGAAAGTAAACAGAGGAATGTAGAATGAATGCTCCAGTCTTCCTGTGGATAAGTAAACCTATGGAGTATTTTACATCCATTTGAGTATAATAGATTGCTCTACGAATTTACAGCAAGGACATAGCCCTTGGTGACATGGTATCTGACCCACATCAATGAATGAAACATTCTATGAAGAAAACAACCAGAAAACAGAAAAAAAAATAGAGGAAGTGGACCCCTTGTGAATAGGTAGGTATTTTTAAGTTATTGCCAGATGCATTTGCTAACACTTCATTGTTGATGTTTCACTGGAATCCTTCTGAGTGCTGTTCACTCATAGTCCAGAAGAAACTCATTCTTTCTTGACTTTAATAATGCTAAGGAAGTTGTTATTCCTTCTATCAGAAACAACAATTATTTTTACCTGGAAAATTTAATTGTGAAAATATCGAATTATACCATGGGATCCAATAATGGGATTAGAAAAAAAATTACTCCACCTTGGTAATCAGGAAATAAATTTCTCCATGTGAAATGCAAAATGTGTAAAATGATTTCTGAGAGCTCATATTACTACCAGTTATAATATTTGTTTCAGAGTACATATACATCTTCCCCCCTGTTAGGCAAAATGGCCTTGCTTTCTCAATAAGATGGCTACATGACATTTTTTTCCCTCTAGAAATTTATGTAAACTATTTAAGAAAAGTTTCAAATTAAAACAAACAATTATGTTTTAATTCCTGGACTCTCTCACTTGGCTTGTAGATCTTGTTATGGATGTAAGACTTAGGCATGAAACTTGCCTAAATATTACTGCTTAGTATTACCCCTTTTTTGCCTTTTTTAAAAAATGGAAGACACGATAACAGTTATTTTCAATAAGCCTTAGAATATTGTTATGAATGAGAGCAGGGTGGTTTGGAAGCTGCCTTTTCACATGGGGATGGAAAGAATCCATGGGTTTACTCCTGACAAAGAAAGAAAGAAAAGATCATGAAATAATTATGAAAGTTTATGTGAAAGGAAAGATTATCTGGTGACTGGGAAGGAAGGAGGGAAAGGCAAGACAAGGGAGTGCGGATGTGCCATTCAATCCTCTACCATTGCCTGCCTTGCCTTGAAGCCTGTGGATACTCCTTATCCCATCTGGAAAATAAACTAGTCCTATGCAGGTCACTACTGTGTTTTTCCTCTTTTCTATTCTTATAAACCTATATGAGGTTTATAAACCTCTATTCTTATAAACCTTTCTAAGCTCCTTGTCAGTTCAAGGAGATCATTCTACCTCCCACCAGCCCCATACTGGCCTTCAGGACCCTCTGTGACATGATTTAAAGTCTGCATCCGTTTCATGCTGTGAGATGTAAGGGAAACCTTTGTTTTTGCAGGTCTGCTGAGATCTGGGGAATTTTCTGAGGCTCTCTCAGAAGTCTGATCTGCCCTGATACATCCCTCTGGCAGCTCCACTCTGGGGCTTGATCTCTTCTTAGCGGTCTACCCAGGAAAGAGGGCAAATAGAGAAAGGTGCTCTATTTGTGCTCACTTCCAAATACCCAAACCTTTTCTGCCTCACCTCCTTTCTTGCTCAGACTGGAAGCATGGCAGGGCAGGTGTGCTTTCTCAAGGACACACAACATCTACTCATCTTTTACTTCTCCTCTCTCTTTCCTCAGTTCCAGGCCAAGGAATGTTCATCACGTCCTAATATCATTTAATATTTGAAATTTTATACTACTCTATCACTCAGAGTATGTATTTGAAGCTGCTTGCTTCTCTGACACTAGGCTGGTGTAGGAGGAAAAGAGCGGTGGTAGTAAATTGGGACTTAGTGTGAAATGCGAGAATAAGTTGTTCTTTCTTGCAAAAGCCTGCAATTCTGAAACACTTAAAGCATTGATTTTCACTTTCCTTCTTTAAATCCCCACACTTCTTTTTAGTCACTGGAAAGAACTGCTTAAGAGTATTAAAATGAGATGTTACCGATTTCTGAGATTTTCAGCCAGAAGATGTCCTTCTGGAGGAAAGGGTAAGCTTTTTACACAGATATATGTGATGAAAGTAATTCTTTCACTGAACATTATCAATTATTAACAATCAGCATGGGAAGTTTAAAACTTCACTGGATGTTTGAAACCATCTAAGAATTGCCTGGGTAGGGTTAGTTTTTCTTTTTTTAAAAAAATATGTTGGAGACTTAAGAAAGAATCATTTAAGTTAATCTTCATACACCGACAATTTCATCATGCCTTTGCAGAAATAGGCTGGGCCTCCCCCTCCTATAAATTTAATGGGATGTAAGGGCTCTCCCTCAGTGTTTAGCTCAAGATCACATGCGTTTTTAGATCCCGATAGTAAATACCTAGTTTTGCCTTCTACAAAAATCATCATTTGCAATGTGTATTCATTCAATGGTGTTGATTTTTTATGATGCGACTGTTGTACAAATCTCTTGTACAGTGAATGTTGAATGGCCATTACCATTATTTTGACAAATTTTCTAAGGTATTTGGCACAGGTTTGACAAATGGTCACGATGAAGCTGATTCAGATGGATGACAGGCAGCTGTAGTGCATTTGGACCAATTGATTTTTCGTCATGGAATGATTCAAAAAGGCTAAGGAAAGCGTTAATCCGATTTGACAGTGGGAGATCTGTTTGCACTGGGAACTGTAGGTGATTGTTAATGGGCTGAAAATACTTGGGAGAGGCTAACTTCTCTGGAGCAAATCAACTAATTGCCATTGTTAACCCCCAACATAGTTAAAATACTATTTGCAAACTCTGGCCTGGACGATTATGCTTAAAAGTTTAAGTATCTGTATAAAAGCAAAAGTAAACTTTAGATGGGCCATGTAAAGTTGACTGGATGCATGGGTGTGTGTGTGTGTGTGTGTGCATACACATGTGTGCATGTGTGTATCCATAAAAACTCAATCAGAAAATCTGTGTCCAGATTTCATTTCTGTAACTACACAATTCATTTAATGCAGTGTCTTCCAACCTTTTTCATTGCTGACTTTCTAAGGAGACTTTTTAGCATTTTTTCCTAATTAGCCCATTCCCATTGGAATTTTATTTTAACAGATATATTGTAAATATGCTTATGCACTCCAATACATCCATAATTATATATTGTGCGTTAAATATACAAGATTTTGTTTGATCTCTTCCCCAACAGCCAATTTTTGTCTTCTTGGCGATGATACCACTCTTACTGAGAATGCATAATTTAATACTTTGCTCAGTAATGTAAGAGTCATTTATTAAGTACCTCCTCTATATCAGATATTGTAATATGTGCAGAGGATATAGAATAATACTCTTGCCTAATAGAAGTTTACAGTCAGTGAAGAAGATTCCACTAAGCAAAAGCAATTATGATACTATGAAAAGCTCTAACAGGCCTCTGGGCATGCAGATGATGGGAGAGATTAATTTTGCAAAAGTCAGGGGACAAATCAAGAGAAAGAAAGAGTAAATCTGGGTTTTGAAGCCTGAGTAAGAATTTGTTGGGTAAAGATGGGGTTCAGGGCTTTCCAGGTAAACAAATAAAATGTATGAATCGTGTAAGTATGACAGTCTTTGAGTTTTGTTCTCACCTATAAATAAACTTAAAATAATGTCTACATTATAGGACTATTGGAGGCTCAGAAAAATACTACGTATGAAAAACCTTTTGAGTTGAATACTAGGTACGTAGATACATTTAAAGAATTATTAATATTACCAATCTTTTGGTGATTAAACAATGTATTATTTGAAATACTAACTTAATCAGATGTTCTGTTTGTAGCAAGTTCAGGTAGACTTAAAATCAAATATAAAGTCTTTTTGGTTTCAGCTAGTCTTGAAAATATAATCTTAATAAATTAGAAAGGAAATGTATATGCTATCAGGGTAAGCAAAATACATGGGTCATGATTCATTTGTATATTTATGTGTAAATACTTACAAGCTTTATTTCTAGGTAGCAAATCACCCCAACACATTGCAGCTTAAAAAAACATTTGTGGTTTCATAATTTCTGTGGGTTGGGAATCCAAGTGTGGCTTAGATGGACACCTGTCACCCAAGGTCCTTCATGGAATTGCAGTCAGGGTGCAGGATGGAGCTGTGGTCTCCTCTGAGGGCTCTACATGTGGGCTGTTGGTGGGGCAGCAAAATTTGCTTCTAACTTCACTCACTGGGTTGCTGGTAGCATTTAGGTACTCACAGGCTATGGATGAGAAGGCCTCAGTTCCTTGCTTACCCTTAGCCAGAGGCCATCCTTACTTCCTTGTCATGTAGGTCTCTCCTTGAGTGAGCAAGAGAGCAAGAGAGAGCCCAAGATGGAAGTCCCATTTTTTTGTAACCTAATCTCTGACTGATATTCCATCACTTTTGTCATCTTATTCTTCAGAAGAAGTTTATTGGTCTACCCACATTATATAAAGAAAGGGAGGAATACCAGGAAGCAGGAATCACTGGGGCCATTTTTGACATTGCCTATCATATAAAGTATTAATTCACTTTCCAATCCAGTTGAGATGACTATTGGAAATGAGAAATATTTTTAAAAATATTTTATTTATTTATTTTAGGGGGAGATAGAACAAGTTGGAGCACACGTGGGAGGGAGGAGCAGAAGAAGAGGAAGAGAATCCTGAAGCTGATGTCACACTGAGCACGGAGCCAAGAGTAGGGAGGCTCGATCTCATGACCCTGAGATCACTACCTGAGTTGAAACCAAGGGTGGATGCTTAACAGACTGTACCACCCAGGAGTCCCAGGAATGAGTAATATTTATGTTGTCTTACAGAAGCATTTAGTTCTAAAGTATAGCTAACATTTGATTATTGCTTGAAGATATCTAGTAACAGAGCTCATTAGTAACGAAGGCATTTCCATTTCTGGAACAGCAGTGATTATAGAGATATCTTTCTCTATAATTTCTCAAAAGGATGTTCAAAGACTGGGCCTATTTGTGTATATCAATACTTACAAGCAGATATTTGAGGTCATTGATTCGGTTCTAGAAGACAAGGGGTATAAGTTAGAAGACTAAGTCAAACCCTTTTGTTTCTGTGAGGGAGTCATTCTTATATTCCAATATTTACTGAGAATATAGTAAAAGTACTACAGTACTCATAGTTCCAAGTACTGAAAATACAACAACAACAACAAAAATTTAACTTTTGTGCTGCCAATTCCAAGTGGGGGAAGGGTGTGAGGGCAGCAATGTTGAGAACCCGGATCACAAAGCCTTTTTGAAAGACAGTGTGATAACTGTGGTTTATTTAATAGTCAAAAATATGAAAAACTGCTTGTTAAAAAAGAAAGAAAACACCCTTGGATAATTTCCAGCAGTTTAAGGTTGTGATTTCTTTTACTTAACATTTGCTTTATAGTAACGTAGAAGAAGGCATAAAATTTTGTCTCAGAAATCTCTCAAATCATTGAAATTTCTAATGTTTTTGAATGTTTTAACTCTATTATAACTGTGAACAGACAAGATGTTTATCTCATTTTTTTCAAATCCTGTCACTGTCACCTACCAGTGAAGTGCTAACAGATTTGAGAAGCTGCATGTCTACAGTATAATCATGTTTAATTAATTAATTAATTTAGCTTTTGATCCTTGGAATGTTGGATAAAATATTGGCTATAAATATTTTGCTGCTTGGAATATTGGCTATAAAGAATGCATGTAGGGCAGCCTGGGTATCTCAGTGGTTAGAGCCACTTTTAGCTCAGGGCATAATCCTGGAGACCCCAGATCGAGTCCCATGTGGGGTTCCCAGCATGGAGTCTCCTTCTCCCTCTGCCTGTGTCTCTGCCTCTCTCATTCTTTCTGTCTCTCATGAATAAATAAATAAAATCTTTAAAAAAAGAATGCATGTAAAATGCATTCTTATTTTTTAGACCATCAAAAAATATATAATCAGATAAATTAAAAAAAGAGAGAGAGAGAGATAGAGAGAGAGAACCCGTGTTACAGAGCAAACTGATACTAGGCAGGGGAGGGTTACTGGAAAGAAGGAGGCTGTGGTATGTATTACCTTATTAAAATGGAGTTTTTAGTATCTCAGTTTCCCTAGAGCAAGAAAGGGAACAACAATACAATAAGTGCAGAGCATTCACTTATAAACAGAGGCTAGTTAGTGTTAAGGATTACCAACCACCAGCATTAAAAGCATTAAGAGTCTTTAGTAATAGAATTGTTTGCAGAGTTATTGAAATTCTATGTGCCCTTCCCTATTGAGGCCCTTCTTCCTTCTCTCCTCACAACATGGAGGAAAAATAAAGAGACATTTCCTCTTTATCTGAGACTAAGAAGAAAAACACTAGGATGGGGATCCCTGGTTGGTTCAGTGATTTAATGCCTGCCTTTGGCCCAGGGCATGGTCCTGGAGTCCCGGGATCAAGTCCCACATCAGGCTTCCTGCATGGAGCCTGCTTCTCCCTCTGCCTGTGTCTCTGCCTCTCTCTCTCTCTCTCTCTCTTCTCTCTGTCTCTCATGAATAAATAAATAAAATCTTAAAAAAAGAAAAAAAAAGAAAAGCACTAGGAGAGTGGGAGTTCATACATGTCACCTGGATTAGGTCAACCTAAGATGCTGCACAGGAAGGTGTCCCTAGATCTTCCAGAGAGACAGACGGAAGAGCAAGAAACAGGCTGTATTGTGTTAGAGATGACTTCTACCAGTGGTGAAGGTGAAGCGAACATCTGTGTTTTGCACTCACACTGAGTCCAAAAACACTATCCAGGAAAGCAAGCAACCAAGGGCTGCACCAGAAGCCCAGGGGCTGAGATAGAAGGAGAGAATGGCCAGTAAGAGGGCACTCTACTGAGTTGTGAGAATTGCAATTGGAGACTCCCAGCGGGAGAATCAGAAATTCTCTCAGATACTTGAGAAAGATGTGCACTTGAGTGTCTGCTCAACCCAGAGGACACTCTCATAGAGCCCAAGGCACCAGTCCCCTAATTCTCTCACTTCTTATGTTCTGACCCGTCCAGGGTCAGAACCTGAGCTGATAAATGAAAGAAGCAGAGGAGAAAACTCAACTGGGGAAGGAGAAGATGCTCAGATGCCTTTTCCCCAAGAATCTTTTGAGCCCAAAACCACTTCAGGCCTGAGGAAGGAAGGAGTTTTCACTTTAAGTTAAGATGCTCAGTGATGATTTGCTGGAGGAGTGAGTGAGTGGACACTCTTTTGAGGGTACAGTGTAGGCATGAGAGATATTGCAGGAAAGACTGGATGCATCTGATGCATAAGCAAGAGAAATGGCAGAGAAACATTAAGGAAAGGAAGGGAATTTTAATTCAAGACTCCAGCAGTGGGTCAGGCTGACTTGGATTGGACTCCCAGTCCTCTACTCTCCTCCTGCACATTCCTGGACAAATTACTAAATGTCTCAAAGACCACGTTTTTTCATAAATGAATTGGGAATAATAATAGACTCACCTCTCAGGGCTGGTTTGAGGATTAAATGTGAGAATGGTTGCAAAGTGCCAGGCACAGAGGAAGACTCAAAAATTATTTCTTGTTAAGTAATTGAAGTGTTTGAAATTGTGGCTTAATAAAGGTTACATAGAAATAGCAGCTAATATCTCATGTGGGCTGTATTTTGCCTCAACTATTACTGAATTGACATTTTGGGATTCAGGCTTTCTGGGTTACCTTTTGCTTTCTCTAAAACATTACAACTTTTTCCTAATGAGATGTAAACCTTCTGCTTTCCTGAAAAAAAAAAAAATACCATTTGAGTTGAGAAAGCTCAGCCAGAAAAATTTCATGCTGCACATTTCACAAATCAAAGGTATGCATAATGATGAAATCCATAAAATTAAAAATAAATGAGTTCTTACAGGATTAAATAGCACTAATACATGAAAGCTAACACCTATGAGAGGACGTGAATGAGTCTATTGAAAAAAAATACATACATTTTCTGGGAAGTCATTTAAAATCTACCATCTGGGAAATACATATTGATCAATGTCCTTTCTTGTTCAAAAGATGTTACAACAAACATAGCCAGTTAAAAGTAATAAAAATACTTTTTGGTCCAAAATCCTAATAACACTTTTTTTCTGTGTAACACCACATATTTTTCCATACTTTCCATATTTTTACAAACTTCAGATTATATTTTTAGTGTAATATTAAATAATACTATACTCATGTTTCAATGTCTGTATAATCATTGTTTTAACATTATGAAAATATTAAAGCAATTTAAAGAACATGTGTGAAACTAAAATAGAAAAAACCCTCTTAATTCCAAAAATAATCATTATAACCACTTGATATATTCCCTTTGATCAAATCCAATCTTGTCTTCATTGTATATAGATGTGCTTGAACACTAGGATTATTTTCCTTAAAGTAGATGCTATATAGTTTGCTGCCTTTTCTACTTAGTTGTCTACAAAATGTACTAATTTCCCAAAAGTATAGTGGTTTTATTTTATTCTCATTGGCATTTGACTTTCTGCCCAGAGTTTTGACTATTCCTAAATATGTTAGTAAAATATAATATCTTAATTGCTTGCATTTCCATTTGTATGACTACTAATGATACTAAATATGAACACATATTTAACTATATTTCTTACTTTGTATCAATTTTTTGCCCATTTATATATGGAGATTTTTAGGTATTGTTAATTTTTGTGAAATTTTTATATGATAAAAAATTAGCCTATTTGGTAACATTTTTAAATATAAATATTTCCTCCATGGAAAACTTCTCAGTTGTTATTTCAAGAATAACAAATTTTATAAAATATTTATGATAGCAAGATTTTTAAATTAATATATACCCTATAATGGATATTTTTTAATCTTTATCTGTTACCTCCATCTCTCCCAAATGAAGATTGGTTAAATTAGTATCTTCAAATGAGTGGTGAAGATTTTCTGTGAATCTGTTTAATCTGATTAATAATGTTCATTCTTTTTAAGTGGGCTATTTTAAACGACAAATTTATAAAGATAATTTAAAAGATTTCGCCAGTTGAATCTTACATAGGACATAGTGGCACAATGGGAGCTAGGTTAGACAGTTTCTATCTAGGTTTGAAATTCTTATGACATTTCAAGTCCATTTTTAACTTAAAGAGAATGAGAAAATGCAAGGACTTCAAATTCACAATGTGCCTGAGGCAGAGATGGAAGTGAATTCAGCTGGTACTATTATTCATGGTAGACAAAGCTAAAAATTGAAGTTGCATTCTTTAAATAGTATATTAAATGTGTCTTGAGAAAAAGTTCATTTAATGAGGAAAGAAGTTTTCTGATTTTCGGCTTTCTAAATGACTAACATCATTATAAAGTGCAAATAATCTGAATTAAAATTAATGTGTTTTGTCTTCAGTTTTGAAGGAAACTTTATATGTATTTTTATTTTTAAGAAACATCATGGGTATAGGTAGTAAAATCCAATCTGTAAATTTCCATAGTTTCAAGTTAAAAGAATGCATAGGTATTTTAAAAATTTTTAATGTGAATTTCTTAAATGTGGCTTTAAAATGCTAATAAAAATTTAAAATGACTAACATATCATCAAGTGAAAAAATATATTTCATTATAAACTTGAAGTCTTAGAACATGTGGGTCATCAAGGAAACGACATTTTACAAGTTTTGATGGTTAATTGATGAGTCCACTTGACTGATGCCCAAATAGCTGGTGAAACATTAACTTTGGGCGTGTCTGCGAGGGTATTTCCAACAGAGATTAGTCCCTCAATCTGTAGACTAAATTAAGATTCCCTCAGTGATGCAGGTGGGCAGTATGCAATTTTTTGAGGACATATATAGAACAAAAGGCAGGGGAAGGGAAAAATCAGTTCTTTGCTTGAGCTGAGACATTCATCTTCTCCTGGCCACAGACACCAGTGACCCCAGTTCTCTGGTTCTTGGACTTGGACTGGAATTTACACCATTGGCTTTGCTGGTACTCAGGCTTTGAGTTTCAACTGGAACTGTAACACCAGTTTTCCTGGTTCTCCACCTTGCAGATGGCAGATCATTGGACAGACTTCTAAGCCTCCATCATTGTATGAATCAATTTCTATTTTATACACACATACACACACACACACACACACACACACACATTCTGTTTCTCTGGAGAATGCTGAATAATACACAAGTTAAGGATTGGCTAAGTATATAAAGAAGTGTGTACAGGAGAATGAAATATGTCAATAAATTTATTTACTTATATTCCTAGCTTCTCCATTATTTAACCAAAAAAGCAGGAACACAGTGTACTTTAGAAGTGATAATTTATTCTTTCTTTCTGGTCATGAATTTCCTGCTCTCCACCATTCATGTCTGGCCCATCTGCTTCTCCACACAGTCCTCTGTACAGCTGAACTTGGCAATGCCCAGCTACAAAAATTTTAGTTTTCAGGTCCACTTTTAATCCTTATCTTATTTGTTAAGCTCAGTGCACTATTTATCAGTGAATTCTCGGTGCTTTGTGACCACTAAACCTCCCCATAGGCTTCTTACTGATACCATTTTTCCTTCTCAAGAAGCCCAGTTTAATTGAACATAGCTGGCCTGAAGCCATGAGACCTTTGAATATCATCAGCAATCTTTCTTTACCATGTAATCCACATGCAGTATGATTTAAACCACTTCATAAGTTTTGTCTATTTAAGCATATTATCCCCCAGAGATTTCATTTTCTTTTAAAAGGAAAGTTGCTCTTTTGCTCCCCAGTTATATGTGTAGATAAGATGTGGTTTAGCCTCCTGGGGTAGTATTACATTTCTTTTGGAGGGATGACTTCTACAATTGATTCAGTATATACCCGAAGCTGTGAAATATTATGGTATTACACATGAAAAGAAATATGATACAGGAGTAAAAGCCTCCAATATTATCACTGGTACTTATCTTTAAAAAAGGAAGGGATATTTTCATTGCAATATTGAAATATCACATTAATTTCCACATTCGTCAAAGTTCATTGAGTTTGTGTCAAACAATGTGCAAGACAGAAGAGATATAAAAATGACAGTTGGATACCTGTCCTAAGGAAGCCCCAAATCTCTTGATCTCAATAATGCCTGTTCCTTCAACATTAATTTTATTTATAAAAAATAACCGAGGGTTAAAGTACTCATGGTGCATTGCATCATTTTATCATGTAGCATATTTCACTAATGAATTAAAAAATCTCTTATCTACTGGACTTCACTCACTTATTTATTTAACAGATTTGTTTGAGTACCTACTAGGAGCTAGTGGGAAAGATAGACAAAAAAATTAAATAATACATAATATATACTCAGAAGATCCTTGGATGTGCACCACTCAGATCTCCCTTCGGGAGAAAATCTGCTACATGAAATGCAGTCAGCCTACCGCTTCAGGAAACAGTGTCTTGGAATCCATCTCAACTCTGGAGCCATAGATGGACTAGCTCCAACCAATGACTGGGGAATACAGCATATCCATTTCTACCTACCACAGTCCTTTCTAAAGGGCCATATTTGCTCTGGAACTCTCTGTTGGGCTAGTGGAGAACTTAGAGTTGCATTCTAATCTGAAGCTCTTGCTCACTCCTCTCTCTTTCTCCTCCTCGCATGCATATCTGACCTGCATGCATCTATCTGCTCCTGCTCCCTCTCTCCTTTATCTTTCACAGTCAATACCTCCAGTTAATTTCTTGTGCTTCTAACTCTGACTTGGAGACTACTACTGGAGAGATCTGCATTGACGCAGATCACGATAAGTAGAATGAAAAAAATTGGCAGCATGGGGTTGGAGTTTGCATCATGGAAAATGGAGTTAAGCAATTTTAAGGCATGATAAGAGATGTATCCCTGAGAAGTTGAATTTTGAATAAATCCTTAAAGGAGAAAGGAGGTTAGTAAGGCAGAGAGGATGGCCAGTGAGAAGTCCGTGGAGGAGAAGGAACGCTATCAGTCTTCTTTCAAAAGGAGATGTAATCCTACCCCACGAAGGGGTGAGAGGCTCAGATGCAGGCTTAACATAGTGGAGGAACTTCTCCACTTATCTTTGAAAAAAGCCTGATGGAAGAAGAAGGATTTCATGAGTCCCCACAGGACAGGAAAGCCACATTTCTCAAGCTGTGAAGTCGGAGATGATACTCCCTTCCACCATGCAGCTCTTGATTGAAGTCATGAGCGCAAGAAAGGAACAATCCAATAAAAATGGCTGTGCATGTACTTTTTATAAGATGAACAATTGTCGTAGGATGAGTCAAAGTTGGTATGAAATTCTCTGGTGGTTCTCAGGCATTTTTGAGGATAAATGCTAAAATACATGGTGTAATAGTTGTTAAAAATTAGAATGAAGTGTGTTTTTAAAGTAATACACATATGCATTCCATATTTACTCTTTTTGTTCATCTTTTATACATGTTGTTATATATTTCTTGAGTAATGATGTTTTGAAGGTTTTCTGTTTCATCCTATTATTAAAACAATAAAAAATACAAAGCTAAACCTCTAGTTTACTTTGTAGTTCAGGATGAATATACTTTGTTGCAAATTAACCTCAAATTTCTAGAAAATGTCTGGTGCCTGGTGGGCTTAGTTGACAGAGGATGCCAGCTCTTGATCTCAGGGTTGCAAGTTAGAGTCCCACATTGAGTGTAGAGTCTACTTTAAAAAAATAGAATCTCTGGAAAATCAGTTAAAATACCCTCTTGAGAAGGATTTAAAAAAATAAGTGTTATGTTTTCCTCTGGTTGAAATAGAAAACCAAATGATGTGGGATAAATACACAGATGGGAAATGGAAAAAAGAAGATAAATGATCTTTTTTTAAAAGGGGTTTTATTTATTTATTCATGAGAGATACAGAGAGAGAGGCAGAGACACAGGCAGAGGGAGAAGAAGGCTCCCTAAGGGAAGCCTGATGTGGGGCTCTATCCCAGGACCTGGGACCACAACCTGAGCCGAAGGCAGATGCTCAACTACGGAGCCACCCAGGTGTCTCTAAGATAAATGATCTTAAACAATTCCCAAAGGTTAGATTTGCCATCTATCTGAATAGCAGTGGAAAAGACTGAACTGGAAATGGCAAGTCACCAATGAAAAGTGCCAACAACATAAAAGAGGAGACCAAAATATATATAAAAGGCAGTGTGGATGGTCAGCATATTTTAAACCAGGTGAATGTGTAACAAAGAGTTTGTTGGATATAAGTGCTCCAAATGCCCGAATGGAACCCAAGACTAAGGCTGAAGGCTGAAGGCTAATATATCTTAAATCTCAAGTACTTAAAGATGAACTGGAGTGGACATATCCTCAGCAAACTTTTCAACTGAGAAACTTTCCTTTTTGAAGGAGAGGCCTGTCAAAACCACTTCCAGAGGTCAAATGATGCATCTTCCCCAGTACAGAGCAGTCCTCTCTGGTTTGATGGTTTTACCCTCTGGACATCCATTCCCAGTTAGCATATTACTCTTTTAACACCCTCGTTCCCAGAATGAGAGCAATAAAACATGGCAAGAGCAATGGATTTGTCGCAGATGGAGGCATTGCCAAACCCCTACAGCTTTGCTTGCCTCTGTGTTAACAGAAAAAGGCAAAAGCACAGATGCCAGAAACAATCAAACAGTTCTCAGGGCAGGAAAAAGAAACACTAAAGGAAAACTGTCTTTTGCCAGAATACATGATTAAGAAATTAAAACATCTGATGATAAAAGGCTTTGTCCATATGGCATTTATTGCTGACTTCCCTAAGAAAAGAAAAATTATGGACAGAAAAAAAAATACAGTTCTCTGGGGTAACTTAATTTCCTATGAAACCTTGGGGTGTACCGAAGATAGGGAAACTAAACAGATTTGTAGAAAGAAATATGAACATAATAGTTATTAGAGATGTTATCTGACTAAATATCAAAAGTAACATTGCATATGTTTACTCATTATTGATATCAGATTAGGGTAATGATCAAAAGCATTATGATTATCTTTTTACTTTGTAGAAAACTAATAATTAGTGGTGCCTGGGTCGCTCGCTGAGTGGGTTAAATGTCTGACTCTTGGTTTCTGTTTAGGTCATGATCTCAGGGTTGTGAGAGCCCCATGTCAGACTCTGCACTCAGTAGAGAGTATGCTTGAGATTCTCTCCCTCCCTCTCCCTTTGCCCCTCCCCTCCACATGCACATACTCTCCCTCTCTCTCAAATAAGTAAATACATATTTGAAAAAACCCTAGTAATTAATATTATGGTTATTTATTAGTGTTTTCACCAAAAGTGTCTCCTACGGGCATCCTCAAAGTTTGGAGTGGACACGGGATTTCCTTTAACATTAAAATGGCTGTGGAAGTGATGGGTCACTTGCAGGTGGGATTTAATGTCCAGTGCATGATTTGCTATGAACCCCCACCCCCTGCCATTTTTTCTGTCTTGGCCATTGTCAGAGCCCTGGAGCAAGGTATGGAATCCTGAAAAAGGATGATGTGCAGCACAGCAAGGTTCAGCAAAACTGCTATAGTTCTAAGTCACTGCATTTGGGGTCATTAATTACCAAGCATAACCTAGATTCTCCTGATGGATGTAAATGTTTAGTAAAAATCAGGGTATTCATAGGAAAACAATGTATTTCTCTATTCGGTGACTCTCAGAGAACCTAGAGTAGAAGGAACTTTCTTATCATGATAAAAGGTCTACAAAGTCCCCTATGATCTGAGCTCTGTTGCTTTTCCTTCTCCATCTTTCTTTCCACTCTCACTAGCCCAGATCTTGGAGGCTGCACCTGGGTTTCCTCCACCAGAATGATACATTTGTTACAATTCATGAACATGTGGACACATCATTATCACCCAAAGTCCATAGTTTACAACATTATGGCGGACTCTTCCTGTGGTTTCTTCTATGGGTTTGGACATGTGTATAATGTGTTTCTGTCATTATGGTATCGTGCAGAGTATTTTCACTCCCCTAAACATCCTCTCTGCTTTACCTATTCACATATTCTTCCCTTACCCTGGTCTTTAAACTCTCCTTATACTTTTGCTTTTCCCAAAATATCATATAGTTGAAATCATCTAGTATGTAGCCCCTTCATATTGAATCCTTCACATAGTAATGTCCATTAAGATTTCTCCATATGTTTTTATGATTTATTAAAAACCATAATTTATTTATGTTTTTTAAAAAATCATATATGATTTTATATATGTGCATATACTTCTGGACTCTATTTGGCTTCTTATTTATTTTTTCAATAATGCTTACTTCCTATGTAACTTAGCTATTTATTATATTATTACTATTACCTATTTATTAGTATTTTAACCTACTTATTGTCATTATTAGCTTTATTACTATTATTGGCTATAATATTATTACCTGTAATATTTTAATTATTATTTGACCATGTGTAATCCACAAGAGAAGGCATTTTGTTTATTTTTGTTTTTTTTAACTACTGTATCCCCAGTGCAGAACATGTTTTAGCCTATATAGACACTTTGTAAATATTTGTTGAATGAATAAATTAATAGATCATTAAATTAGGAAACTTTGGAATAGGGTATAGTAATAATGACTTTTTAAATTTTAACTTTGTCTGGTGGATATAGATATGGAAGAGAGACTCCCATTCCTCTTGCAGAAAATAAAGTTTCAAAACTATAAATCTTAAATTTGAAGAGTCCAAGCTTAGAGCTGCTTAATTTCTAAATCTTGTTTTTAAGAATAAATGAAAAAGATAAAAGAAGACTGACAGTTCAATGGTATTGTGAGACAATAGTGACTTTTTAGAATTTTTCCTCCTATGCTATTATTTTTATTTTTTATTACATTTTTATTTTTCCTCCTAATCTATTATTAAGCTTATTAAGAAAAGGGGGACATTCCTTTTCTTTTTTCTTTTATTCTATTTATTCATTTTTTTTAGAGAGAGGGAGAGCAAGGGGAGGCACAGAGGGAGAAGGAGAGCATCCCAAGCCGACCCTGCACTAAGCACAGAGACTGACATTGGGCTCAATCCCAGCACCCTGAGATCATGACCTGGGTGGAAACCAAGAGTCGACTGCTTACCCAGTTGAGCCACCCAGGCACTCAGGACATTTCTTTTCTTAAAAGAGCTATGATTTCTTCCCCTAATTTTGGGAAATCCTTGTGGATGATTGTGACCTTACAGAACTAGGTACCAAAGGGAGCTCTGTTTTTCTGTACTGTAGTAACTTAACTAGACTACAGTTCAAGAATCACCTTTTCCTTATGCTTTTCTTTTTTGGATTGACACTGACACTCAAGTTTTCTGAAACAACATGGAGCACTGTGTGTGTTTCATATGTAGGCTTTTGCTTATCACATAAAGCTTTTTGGCTTTAGTTCTGCTGTGGTGGCCATGCCTCCATGCCTACAGCTGAGAGGTCTGGTTTTCATGATGGTGTCAAATACAGCATGGAGAGCAGCTGGTGTAATAATTCAGACATAACTAGGTCAACTTCTTTTAGCTTTTCATTTTCTATAAATTGTATTCATGTTTCCTTTCTGTTTCTTGGAGTCAGTGTTTCAAATTGTAGAAGTAATGAATAAATTTAGCAGTCCCTGTGCTTTTGAAAGGAAAATATTACAATGAGAGAAATGTTATTAAAAATTATTCCTTGAAGGGAAATCCTTAGAGCACAAGTTAATTTTGCTGAACATATACTTGGTATTATAACAACATTATACAACTTATGTTATTTCATTGGAATAATAAGGACAATTTCTAGTTTTCTTCCAAACCACTCAGGAAAAATTGTGTGTGTGTGTGTGTGTGTGTGTGTGTGTATGTGTGTGTGTGCTGTGCTTTAAAAAAGCTCATTTTATTACATGATGTTATTTAAGGAGAATCTGTTACTTTTATATTTAAAAACAGATGGCCATGGAATAGATTTCTCAAATTACTATCTAAGGTCATACAAATATGGACAGACTATGATAGTTATTTTTAGTAAGGGCAGATGAAGAGTCAAAGTTATAATGGTGAATTCAATATAGTTAAATGTGTTAGTTTATACTTGACTGTGATATACTGTTTCATAAGATGTGTCATTTCTAAAATGAAATTCGACCAAGATGATATACATTTATTTTATATCTTTAAAGGATAAAAATTTCTGTAAGTAAGAATTGGAGGCCCATGGTGTGTCTCCCTTTCCCACTAGAGAGAAGTGATGTATGAAATGGTAGCAACTTTATAGGAAATAAAACTAGCTGGGGCCCCTGGGTGGCTCAGTCAGGTAAGCCTCTGCCTTAGGTTCAGGTCATTATCCTGGGATTGAGCCCCATGTTGGGCTCAATGCCCTGTGGGGAGCCTGCTTCTCCGTCTTTATCTGCTTGCTGCTTTACCTCATTGTGCTCTCTCTCTGTCAGATAAATAAATAAATAAAATCTTAAAAAATAAAGTAAGACTAATTACCTGAATCCTGCACAATCCCAGGTGAGGAGAACCAAGAGGCCTATTTTATCCCTGACTAATCAATAGATTATGTTCATGAAGATAGTATTGATTTAACTCTTTCTATGGGCTGGGAGCTGTCCTAGGCACTTGGGATGCAAATATGAACAAACTGAAAATCCTTGCTCTTGCAGGGAATATCTTTCCAAAATAAAATATTACATATGCTTTCAGATAGTATGTTCCTTATGCAGTTTGGTTTACACTGTAAAAACAATTAACATTTTTATCATACATTTTCTGAGAATAAACATTGTTTAGGAAACTTCCCATGATTCTACAACTAAACCACTGTTATCTTTCTAATCATATCATTGTATTAAAATACTGCTTTACACTTTGTGTTTGTACATATTATTACTGATTTTAATGGTTATAAAATTACACAGAGATAAACAATCTCCTTTATTTTATTTTTTAAATATTTTATTTATTTATTTGTGAGAGACACGAAAAAGAGGCAGAGACCTAGGCAGAGAGAGAAGCAGGTTCCCTGCAGGGAGCCCGATACGGGGAATCAGTCCTGGAATTCAAGGATCATGTCCTCAGCCGAAGGGAGACACTCAACCGTTGAGCCACCCAGGCATCCCAGCAATCTCCTTTATTGAGCATTCAGGTTGCTTTTGATTTCTTACTCTTATGAAGATTTTTTTTTTAAATGTCTTTGGGTGATGCATATTATATTTTTAGAATAAATTCCTATAAATAATGTTACTAAGTACAATCACTGGGGTATTTTTAAAACTTCTGGTAATATTTTCAAATCTATTGTACACTTTACAAGAATAATATATTTAAAAATCTATTTTAAAGCTATTCAGTTAGGTTCTTAGATCTGTGACAATTTCTGTTTTCACTTTCACTCTGATATTTGTTATTGTACTCAGTGTGGAAAAAACAACATTTTCTCAAAGATTATTCATTTATCTTGTTCCTTTAGCTAAGAGGATTATGGTGAGAGATAAATCAAGCTGTAGAGTGCAGATTGTTTCTTAGAACGACAAATCCTCTGCATGTATTCAAATACGGCTTTTCCATTCTTTGCTTATTGCATTTCCAGAGCCAGTTTTTATAGGGAAAGATTTCGACTGTGTTCATGAAAAACAGCAATGTACTGCACAGCATCACTCCTGAGATCAGTGTAAGTACCATGCACTACACCAGTTTAGGTGCTCTGAAAACTTTTGAGCATAGGGAATCATCAGAAGGGGGAGAAGGTATTTTAGTTCAATTCAACAAATATTTATTTATCATCCAGGACCTATTTTGATTTCATGTCAGATAGACACACTATAACCATGTGAGAGGAGGCTTGTTCACCTTAGGGCATTGCATTCAACCACGGAATTTCTTCATAGTTAGCAGAAAATGCCCACCTCAGGAGTATGTCCCGTATGGTGCCCTGTTCTACCCTTCCCATAATTATGGATTTTTTTTTCAGAAAAGTTATACTGTAGCATTCAATTCAGAAAAGTAAAAAAAAAATGAGCAAAGGGAGAGAGAGAAAAACCGAGGATCAGATCAGGCCTATTTTATCCCTGACTAATCAATAGATTATGTTCATGAAGATAGTATTGATTTAACTCTTTCTATGGGCTGGGAGCTGTCCTAGGCACTTGGGATGCAAATATGAACAAACTGAAAATCCTTGCTCTTGCAGGGAATATCTTTCCAAAATAAAATATTACATATGCTTTCAGATAGTATGTTCCTTATGCAGTTTGGTTTACACTGTAAAAACAATTAACATTTTTATCATACATTTTCTTAAATGTATGATAAAAGATCATACATTAAAAGATCATATTTATTTATTCATTAGAGACACAGAGGGAGCAGAGACACAGACGGAGGGAGAAGCAGGCTCTCCTTGGAAGGCCTGATGTGGGGCTTTATCTCAGGACTCTGGGATCATGACCTGAGCTGAAAGCAGATGATCAACTATTGAGCTGCTCAGGCATCCTGAGAAATGGACTGTTAACTATAGAGAATAAAACTGATGGTTATCAGAGGGGAGGTGGGTGTGGGGTTGGTGAAACAAGTGATGGGGATTAAGGAGTGCACCGGTTGTGATGAGCATCGGGTGTCATATGGAAGTGTGGAATCACTATATTGTACACAGAAAACTAATATTATACTGTATGTTAACTAACTGGAATTTAAATAAAAACTTTAAAGAAGTGAAAAGAAAATGTTTCATATTTTTCTCAGTGCATATCCCCTGGAAATTGACTAATTCCCTCAATAGGTCTTTAATATTGGTTAAACAGAGTCAATATGTGTGAGGTTTTTCTACAGTCACTTTGAATCACTATAAAAGACTCTGGATATAGTTCTATGAGAGTATGATGAATGTTCAGTGCAGGATAAATTTAAGAAAGAAAGTCAAAACTTGATTTAAGAAATACAAATGAAACGTAATTTCAGGAACATAAATCAAAAGTTATTGGTTTCTTGAAATGTATGTTTTAAGCGAATCTGGATATCCTGCCATTTATTCAATAGACTTGAATTGAAAGTATAAAGAGATAAATTCTAAGATATAGTTGCAGTCTTAGCAGATATTGAAATGTCCAAATTTCCTTTATTGTAGTGATATCTGGTAATAGTGATGTATTATCTATCATCTATCTATCTATCTATCTATCTATCTATCTATCTATCTATCATCTATCTATCTTCTATCTGTATCTATCATCTATCTATCTACCTATCTGTTTTAAATAATAGAAAAAAAGCCTTATCACATCAGAATTCTGTCCAGAAAACATCTGGCAGGAGACATACTGTCAAATACACAGTGAGTATATATGCTAGGTTGAAATCTCCATGTGATTTTTTGTCATGCAATGTAATGAGCTGGCAGCTAAAAAGAAGAACACACAGATGGCCTTTCCTTCCTTCTATTTGCAATTCCTCTTTAGGAGAATATTCTTTATCTTTGGACAGGGCTGAATTCCAAATATTTTGCTCTTTTTCTAAATGCCATTTGAAAAAATTCCATTTACCCTATCAGACAAATGACTCTGATTTATCAGCTCTGGCCTCAAATTACATTCTACCACTATTTAAGGATACACATAATAGTTTGGCCATAAGTGCACTGACTTAAAATCATCTTCTTACTAGGAAGAAACTCATTTTTTTTTCCAAAATGATACTCAGCACTGTCTTCTGTCCAAAGGCCTTGTATCTGAATGCATTAAAACTATTGTTAAATAACTAGATGCATGTTTGTGTGTGTGTGTGTGTGTTTGACAATGCCCAGAAATTGCCTGAAGGCCTAAAACTAATTCTATCTTTTTTTAAATTTATTCATGATAGACATAGACAAAGAGAGAGAGAGAGAGAGAGAGAGAGAGAGACGCAGGTAGAGGGATAAGCAGGCTCCATGTCAGGAGCCCAAAGTGGGACTCCAGGATCGTGCCCTGGGCCACAAGCAGGCGCCAAACCGCTGAGCAACCCAGGGATCCCCTAGTTCTATCTTTTAATTAAGCTACAAGTGTTAAAAAATACATCATTGAAAGTCAAACTTTTTTTTTTGTTGAAAATATACATTTTTTTCCATTAAATGCACACGTGAATATTATTGCCTGTTTGGAGCAGAAAGAGCTGAAAGAGCTGAAGGATCTGATTAAAAAGTACTTGCATATGTCTATTGTAATAGCAGTGTAACTTAAACTTGTATCTTAAAAAAGTTGTAGTTTAATAGAAAAATTTCAGACATCCTGAAAGAATAATAGCAAAAGGAGCAAATCATCTTTAAATTGTCTATTTCAATAAGAACAATCTTTTTTTCTTTTATTTTTTTAATAGTAAGCATTTTTATTAAGCCTAAATGACTAATTCACACTGGACTGTATTTTTCTTGGACACTGAGGATCTATGGGTCAAATCCTGGCATTAATATAGTATTCATGATTTTGGAAAGTTCCATAAATTCTCTGAGAGTTGGGTTATGATATGCATCAAACCCAGAGTGAGATTTCACTGAGTATATGTGAAAAAAAATCTTAATTTTATTAGATTTTAAATATATTGGTTCTCTTATTCTGTCATTTGAATTGGAGAGCTACCAGTTAGACCTTAATGTAATGAGCTGGCAGCTAAAACTGAAAACTTTTTAGCATAGGGAATCATGTTGTCCCTTAACATGTAATTTGCCTTCATTAACAATTAAAGAACTTCCTGGTGAAAGACATCTACAAAAATCCCACAGGCAACATTATACTTAGTAGTGAAAGGTTGAGTTATTTTTCCTGATATCCAGAAGAAGACAAGGATGTTGATTGCCACACTTCTATTCAACATTGTATTGGTTGTAGGTTGGACAATAAGGCAATAAAACTATAAAAAGAAAAGGAGCCTGATTGGAAAGGAAGAATAAAAGTGATCTCCTTTTGTAGATGACATGATATTATACACAGAAAATCCTAAGGGATCCATTAAAAACCATTACAACTAATTAACAAGTTCAGCAAGTTTGCAGGATTCAAGACCAATGTCCAAAAAACCCTCTATTTCTATATACTTGCAAAGAAGTTTCATTCCCAAAATGGAATTAAGAAAACAATTGTATTTATTATATCATCAAAAAGAATAGTACACATATAGAAATAAAAAAAAGAAGTACAAAACTTACACTTTGAAAGCTACAGAGCATAGTTGAAAGAAAATAAAGATCCAAATAAGTGAAAAAACATTCTATGTTCATGGATTGAAAGAGTTAATGTTGCTATGATGGCAATGTTTCCAAATTGATTTATAGATTCAATGCAATCTTTATCAAGATCATAGTTAGCTACTTTGCAGAAAATGACAAATTGATCCTAAATTCATATGGAAACTCAAAGGAGCAAAAATTGTCAAAGCAATCTTGAAGCACAAATAAGAGTGAGAGTCTCACAGTTTCAGACTTTTTAACATACTTTTTAAAGATTTTACTTCTTTATTCATGACAGACAGAGAGAGAGAGAGAGAGAGATTGAAAGGCAGAGTCACAGGCAGAGGGAGAAGCAGGCTCCATGCAGGGACCCCGATGTGGACTCGATACCGGTCTCTAGGATCATACCCCGGGCCGCTGGGCCACTGGGGCTGCCCTTTTTTTTTTCTTTTTTTTTAAGATTTTAAGACTTTAAAACTTACTGCAAAGCTATAGTAATCAAGACAATGTGACGCTGACATAAAGATAGGCATATAAACCAATGGGATAGAACTGAGAGTCCAGAATAAACTCACATTTATAGCCAATTAATTTTCACAATGATGCCAAGATAATTCATTGGAGGAGAGAATAGTCTTTTCAATAAGTAGTCCTGGGACAACTGGATATCTACATGCAAAAGGATTAAGTTGGACCTCTGATGCCATTTACAGAAACTAGATAAAAATGGATTAAAGACCTAAATATGAGTTAAAACTTTAAAACTCTAGGAGAAAACACAGGCATAAGGTTTGTGATTTTAAATTAAGCAATGATTCCTTAGCTATGACATCAAAAGTACAAACAACAAAATCAAAAAAGAAATAAACTGGATTTCATCAAAATTAAAAACTTTTGTGTTTTAAAGGATGCTAGCAAGAAAGTAGAAAAGATAAGCCACAGAATGGGGGAAAATATTTATAAGTCATATATTTGATAGAGAACTTGTATCTACACTATATAAAGAACTCTTAAAAAGCAGCGATAAAAAGACAAGAAACTCAATAAAACATGGACAGTGTATATGAATATATATTTCTCCAGAGAACACACACACATGCACATACACAAAAATCATCAATAAGCCAATGAAGAGATGCTCACCACCTTTAGCCATCAGATAGTGCCAATATAAAGCAAATAAGAAATTGTATGGTATTCGTCTTTCTTTGATGACTTATTTTGCTTAGCATAATATTCTCTAGCTCCATTCAGGTCATTGCAAATGGCAAGATTTCATTTTTTATGGCTGAGTAATATTCCATTATCTATCCATCTTTCATCTATATCTATCTCGTATCTATCTATATCTATATATGCCAGTTCTTCTTTATCCATTCATCAGTCAATGGACACTTGGGTTGTTTCCATAATTTGGCTGTTATAGATAATGCTGCTATAACCATCAGGTGCATGTATCTCTTCAAGTTAGTATTTTTGTATTCTTTGGGTAAATACTTTGTAGCATTTAAGAAACAAAACAAACAAGCAAAGGGGCAAAAAGAGAGGCAAACCAAAAACAGATTCTTAACTCTAGAGGACAAACTGATGGTTACCAGAGGGAGGTGAGTGGGGAGATGGGTAAAAAAAGGTGATGCGGATTAAGGAGGGCACTTGTGATGAGCACCATGTATTGTATGGAAATGTTAAATCACTCGACTATACACCAGAAACTAATATAAGACTGAATGCTAACTAGCTGCAATTTAAATAAAAATTAAAAAAAAAACACAATAAGATTCTATTTCATACCGATGAAGATGGCTATAATAAAAAAGACAGGTCTGTGTCAGTGAGGATGTGGAGACACCACAACCTCATGTACTGCTAGTAAGAATATAAAATGATGCAGCTTCTTTGGAAAACAGTTTTGAGATCTCTCAGAATGTTAAACATAGAGTGACTGCATGAACCAGTAGTTCCACTCCTAAGTACGTAACAAGATAAATAAAAACATAGGCACATGCAAAACATATATATGAATATTCATAGCAGCATGTTCATAATAGCCTAAAGGAAGAAAAAATCCAAATGTTTATGATGAATACATTTAAGAATATGTGAAATTTTCATATGAAAGAGTATTATTTGTCAATAAAAAGAAATAAAGAAGTACTGACACATGTTCCAGTATGGCTAGACCTTAAAAACACACTTATGTGAAAGAAACAAGTTACAACAGACCACATATTGTATGATTCCATTTATATGAAATATTCAGAAAAGACAAATTAATAAAGGCAGAAAGTAGGATAGAAGGGCTAATGAGGAGTGAGGAAATGGGGAATAAATTGATCATGGTGGTGGTTGTACAACTATGTGAACATACTACAAACCATTGAGTGGTACATTTTTAATGGATGGATTGTGCGGTATGTGAATAAAGCTCAATAAAGCTGTTCAAAGTGGATTTAATTAAAGTAAGTGGCCTGTAACTTACGTGGCATGAAAACATTGTACATCAGAACATACTTCCTATAAGATGCAATCATATTTAGTCAAGACATATCTTGTTGGAGAAAATGGCTAGTTGAATTCATGTGAGTGCCAAAAGAAGTTCACTTGGGAGATTTTTGCTTGTCTGGAATAGCCATTTGATTTAAAACAAAGAAAAATAGACCAAAGAGTTGATCTAACCCATAATTGATTTACTAGGACATTTATGTATTGCCATGCACATAAAAGAAAATAAATTATATATATATATATATATACACACACATATATACTTTGTATGCATACGTACAGCGTATAGTAACATATACATAATTATGCATGCATATATAGCTACCCATATTTATGTATATACTTGCTTATGTTGTTATTATTAATCTGGAAGATTTGAATATTTTGGATTGAATATTTTTAGTTATTTAAAAATCTATTTCTATATATGTAGTGATCATGGAACAAAATGGTGCTTGTGTGTGTATCTGTATCACATATATCCATATCTATCCATATATATTTACTTGTATAAAGTTTACTTCACATAGAGAATGAGTTAACAATGTCCAATTTCTAATATTTTTCAAGCATGTCATTTCTTTCATATTTTAAAGCTTTGAACAGAGCATCTAAATAAAGCAGTAGAGTGCATGCAGGGACTTCCGGGCATATCCAGTGATGAGTGCTTCTAAAATGATACACTTTCATCTTGTACTTCAATATTTCTTCTCCTCAGGGTAAGTTAAGTTTGTGCTATTGGAAAAATGTTAAATTATTGTTTGCGTCCTTTAAAGAATATCACACCTGAGAGGAGATAGAACCGTTTGTATTCAGAGGCATGTGAAAGTGGGAATCCCTTCTTCCTGATTTTATAGTCCAGAAATATAATCAGGGGAAAAATAGGTTGATAAGACAAAGAAAGTATAGAACTGGTTGAGTGCTAATATAAAAATTTTCTTTTTTCCCAATACAAAAGATGGTTTCCATATGTTTAGTAAGGCTTCACAAATTATTGAAAGTAGATGGAAGTATGAAATGATGCTTTTGGAAACAAGGATACTTTTGCATTTTGTGTTTTCATCTTTGATTTATTCCCCTGTAGTTAAGTAAGATTTTGAAGGGTTATAATCTTCAGGTGCCCACAAAACTCCCAGGAAGAGACTAAGAGGCACAAATAAAACTTTAGTCTGTATCTTGACTTATGGATGATGTAAATCATAATCAGACCCTTATTCCTGAAAAGATTCATGAATCTTTTACATATTAACTCACCCACTTCCAGAAAAAATAGCTGTAGTCAAAGAATAAAAGTGCCCAGTGATGTCTGTTAGAATTTGTCCACCCAGCACAAGATAATTTTAGTCAGGAATTCATATGCAACCACAGGCCCTTGACTCAGTGGTGAGGGGAGTTTGGTATCCGACACATCGCTGATTAGACTAGAGCAGGGAGGACCACTGATCAAAAATGGGTGTTTTCCTGTATTAGTTCTGAAATTGAAGTTCACTCTTAACACTCCTTTCTCCTTTTTTCCTATCCTGTTAATATTTATCATATGTCCTGGTTTTTCTCGGCAGGCTATCACTCAGGCTAGCTTTGGTCAAACTTTGAAATATTTCATTTCTGTCTTCTGTCTCTCCTTTCTCCAACTAGATTGTGGTACAATTTGACCAGACCATCCAACATTCAAAGGTATGATGACCTAATTCCCATTTCAGTCAAATAGATATATTTCTCCGGATCCTTTCAGAGTACCAGGCTTTAGCTTTGATCATTCTCAGCTTTCTTCCAGGATATAAAATGCCATCTCAAAGTCTTGATATCTGCTTGCATTTTGCTCCAAATAGACTCCTCTGGTTCCCCTGTTACCAAACTTACACATGGTGAGACTTGATTTCTAGTTGGGCTGCTGCCAAATCTTAGCTCTCAATTTCCTTTGAACACTTCTTGCTATAACACTTAGATCCAGTCCTCCTTGCCAAAGCTTCACTGTCTATGAGACTTTCCACTTGGTGGCTGCCTTTCTAGCTCTTACTTCCTGAACTATATTGATAATGAGTTCTGATGTATCACATCAATTCTTTTCCTTTGGTTTTCAGTTTTCCTTATGCAGGTGCCCAAAGGAACAACAAAGGGTTTTTAAAACTAGTGGATGAATGTGATTGGAATTTCATTGTGTACAGTATTGTAAGATATGGGCTTTACAAAAGATTTTCAATGTTTGGGAAGTTTAGGGTCAGTGAACACCTCAAATTAAAAAAAAAACTTGTTTATTTGCTTTTCTGATCTTGCTTTTTAAAAAGCACTGAGGTATAATTGACATACAATATTAGTTTCAGGTACAAAATATAATGATTCATTATTTACATATATTGCTGATCACCACAGTAAGTGGTAAACATCCATCATCACTTATAGTTACATTTTTTTTCTTGTGATGAGAAATTTTAAGATCTATCCTTTTAGGAGCTTTCAAATATACAATACATCCTCTTTATCCATTCATCAGTCAATGAACTTTTTCTGTAATTTGGCTAATGCTGCTATAAGCATCGGAATGCATATCTTCCTTCAAATTAGTATTTTTACATCCTTTGGGTAGATACCTACTGCAAGTGCTGGGTCATAGGGTAGTCCTACTTTTAACTTTTTAAAAATTAAAAAATACTATTTTCCAGAGTGGCTGGACCAGTTTGCATTCCCATCAACAGTGTAAGAGTATTCCCCTTTCTCTGCATCCTTGCCAACATCTGCTGTTTCTTGTGTTGTTAATTTTAGCCATTATGTATGACTGGTGTGAGGTGATATCTCATTGTAGTTTTTACTATGAGAGACACAGAGAGAAAGAGGCAGAGACATAGGCAGAGGGAGAACAAGGCTTCCTGTAGGAAACCTGATGTAGGATTTGATCCTAGGATTCCAGGATCACCACCTGAGCCAAATGCTGATGCTCAACCACTGAGCCACCCAGCGCAGGTGCCCCTGATTGTGGTTTTGATTTGTATTTTCATAAATATGAATGATGTTGAGCATCTTTTCATGTGTCAGTTTGCCATCGATATGTCTTCTTTGGAAAAATGTCTATTCATGTATTCTGTCCATTTTTAACTGGATTATTTGGTTTTTGGGTGTTGAGCTTTTTGGTTTCTTTGCTTGTTTTTAAAAAGATTTCATTTACTTATTTATGAGAGACACAGAAAGAGAGAAGCAGAGACATAGACAGGGAGAGAAGCAGGCTCCATGCTGGGAGCCTGATATGGTACTCGATCCGGGAACTCCAGGATCATGCCCTGGGCCTAATTGCTGAGCTACCCAGGTGTTCCGGGTGTTGAGTTTTTTAATTCTTTATATATTTTGGATACTAACCCTTTATCAGATGTATTTGCAAATATCTTCTCCTATTCAATATTTTGCCTTTTACTTTTATTGATTGTTTCCTTCACTGTGTAGATGTGAGATACACACACACACACACACACACACACACGATGGAATATTATTCAGTCATTGGCTCAAGTTATGATCTTAGGATCATGAATAAAGCCCCATATTGGACTCTGTTCTCAGCAGGGAGTCTGCTTGAAATTTTGTCTCTCTTTCTCTCTGACCATCCATCTACTTGCACACTCTCTGTCTCTAAAATAAACAAACAAATAAATAAATAAATAAATAAATAAATAAATAAATAAATAAAAATCTTTTAAAAAAGAGAATGAAATCTTGCCATTTGCAATGACATGGATGGAGCTAGAATATATCATGCTAAGGGAAATAAGTCAGTCAGAGAAATATAAATACCACATGATTTCACTCACAATTGGAATTTAAGAAACAAAACAAATGATCATAGGGGAAAGAAGAGTGATAGAGGCAAACCAAAAAAATAGACTCTTAACTATAGAGAACAAACTGATGGTTACCAGAAGATGGGGTGGGCGATGGACTAAACAGGTCATGGAGATTAAGAGGTGCACTTGTGATGAACATGGGGTGTTGTTTGTAAGTGTTGAATCACTAAATTGAACACCTGAAACTAATATTATACCTTAAAGTAATTAGCTGGAATTTAAACAAAAATATGAAATACAGTATTATTAACTATAGTCACCATGCTGTATGTTAAATCCTCATTACTTATTTAATTTATAAGTGGAAATTTGTGCCATTTGACCCTTTTCCTCCATTTGCCCACCCCCAGCTCTTCCTTTGGCAACCACCAATTTGTCCTGTGTACCTGTGCATTCATGTGTTTTTTAGATTCCCCATATAAGTGTGATCACACAGTATTTGTCCTACTTTGATTTATTTCACCTTAGCATTATGCCTGCAAGGTCCAACCATGTTGTAAGTGGCAAGATTTCCTTCTTTTTTATGATTGAATGATATTCCTTTGTGTATATATGAGCCACATTTTCTTTATCCATGTATCCATGAATGAACACTTAGGTTGCTTCCATGTTTTGGTAATTGTAAATAAAGCTGCAATGAACATGGGAGTGCAGATATCTTTTCAAGTTAGTATTTTCATCTACTTTAGATAATACCCCAAAATGGCATTACTGGACCAGATGATTAGTTCTATTTTTAATTTCTTGAGGAATTTTCATGTTTTTATGAATGAATGGCTACACTAATTTATATTCCCACCAACACTGTACACAGGTTCCCTTTACTCCACATTCTAACCAACACTCATTTTTAGTCTTTTTGGTAATAGAAACCCTAACAGATGTCAGGTGATATTTTATCGTAGTTTTGACTTGAATTCTCTGATAGTTAGTGATGTTGAACACCTTTTGGTGTACTTGTTGGCCATTTGTATGTCTTTGAAAAAATGTCTATTTAGATACTTTGTCTATTTCATTTTATTTATTTTATTTTATTTTATTAAGATTTTATTTATTCATTCGAGAGAGAGAGAGAGAGAGAGAGAGAGAGAATGAGAGTCATAGGCAAAGGGAGAAGAAGCAGGCTCCATGCGGGAAACCCGATGTGGGACTCAATCCCAGGACCACAGGATCATGACCCCAGCCAAAGGCAGATACGCAATCACTGAGCCACCCAGGTGTCCCAATCCTTTGTCCACTTCAAAATTGGATTCTTTGCTATTGAATTATATGTGTTTTTATATCTTTTGAATATTAATCCCTTATCAGCATCTGATTTGCAAATATTTTCTCCTATTCTGTAATTTACCTCTCTTTAGGTTATGATTTCCTTTACTGTGCAGAAGCTTTTGAGTTTGATGTAGTCTTGCTATTCTTTTATTAAATATATGAACTTATATATAATAGCTAGTAATTTCAAGCAATGATATTTTTCTTTAGTCCTCTGTGTTATTGGGGTTATTTAGAAGTTATGAACTGAGAAGTCAGAAGTTATGAACTTCTAATTTTATCACTATTAATGGTGAAGAAAATCAAGTCAATATTAATCATACCTAGAGAAATAATCATAGAACCCATATGACAACATATATGAACCATACCATCAATTTAGCAGTAAATCATGATTATTATTTTTTATTTATTTATTTTGAATATTTTATTTATTCATGAGAGACAGAGAGAGAGAGAGAGAGAGAGAGAAAGAGAGAGAGAGAGAGAGAGAGAGAGAGAGAGAGAGAGGCAGAGACACAGGGAGAGGGAGAAGCAGGCTCCATGCGGGGAGCCCGATGTGGGACTCGATTCCAGGTCTCCAGGATCACACCCTGGGCCGAAAGCGGCGTTAAACCGCTGAACCACCCGGGCTGCCCATGATTGTTATTTTTTAAGCTTTGTGTGTTAGCTTGATGTTTGGAAAATAATGTTTTCTTTGGTCTGAAAACAAGAAATTACTCTTCTCCCATTGACTTTCCTGAACTTCAAATACTTATTATCTTGTACCTGCCCTCCCCCTTTCCTAACGGATTGGTGATACAGTTTTGTAAGACAGTCAAAAATTCAAAGTGCTATATGGAGGCCTTTCATCCCCCTGGGAGAGCTGTAAAGCAAGGATAGGAGAAAAGGGTAGGTATGGTGATAAATATAGTTATTGGGCCCTAAAGAGGTGATGCAGGGAGGAAGGGTAGAAGGAAATGTTATGCAAAGCGCCAATGATGATAAACAAATTAATGGACTGAGGATGTGCATTAGGGCATTCAAAAAACGTAGGGCTACAGAGCCCCCAACCAGAACAACATCATTACTGAGGATGGAACTGGAAGAGTCTGATGCCTGCTACTCTCTCTCTCTCTGCTTTCCTTTATTTTCCTTTTAACCTTTTAAATTTTTTTTTTTGAAAATTAATTTTTTTTAAAAGAGAAGTCTTCTGGCTTCTCTTACCTCTACAAATACTGTTTTATTATACCTTCAAAATGTTTGAATCAACTTAGGGGAAAATAGATTTCACAGTCTAAGTAATTAAGTACAGAATTAATTCAGAAAATGCTAAAGTTATGTGCTTTATGGTAACTGAGAAATATAATTTCAGATTGATCCTCTTATATAAGCCGATTCTGCCTCAAGATCTGTAAACCACCAGAATGTAGATTTAGATAAAAAATCAATTATTTTGCCATGACCGCAATTTTGGTTGGTTGATTTCAACTTCTTAACATGATTCTTGTTTTTGACACAGCCAGAGTCAATGACGATGAATGGGAATTATTGCAAGATAAGAAAGTGCCATTCATTAATTGTGACAGGAAAACTATACTCATTTGTTTGCTTGGGATCTTACAGTCACTTTTCATGTGAAGAATTAATTGAATGCATGAAACATTTTAATTTGAAATAAAAATGAGCGTTTCTTTGCTCACCCTTGAGTGAGAATACCCTGAGTGACATGACTGGGAATGGTATTCCATATAAAGTAGTCAATTGGCTTTTTTCCTACGTACAGATTGGTTAAGCAATTGGACGATTTTCACTGCTTATTTTGTGTATTAAGGCATAGGTTAGGCAAAAGTTCAGTATAGCTATTGACTCATCTGCATATAAAATGTCGAGTGCTATCTAGGAGAAAGTGCTAAATGTTCCATAGCATTGCAAATTTGCTTAATAGTGGAGAGAGTGCATAATTTACCATTTACTTGTTAAACCTCATAGCAATATTTTCACTTTTTATACATTTTACAAGTCAAATGAAATAAAAACTGCAGGAGTTTTATGCAGTCAAAAATATAACTAGACTTTGCCTTTTGAATATTATCATAGAATGCCAGAATGTTTTAGTCTGCAAGACGTGAAGTTTATTCATTGAAGACAGATATGAAGTTCCAAATGGTAACTTTCTAATCAATATTTATTTATACCAACTGTAAAATGGTCCCTTCGAAGCAATGAATACAATGCACCATTGGGCGGCATCTAACATTTTGTGTGACGCCTATAATAACCGAAAGTTCTCAAAAGAAACCAGATAAAAAAAAAAAAAAAGAAACCAGATAAAGTCAACAAGTTAGAAATAAACATGTTGCTAGCTGCATGCCATCCTCAGAATTTTAATCAAAATGTAGTGGAAAATATTAAGAAAAGATTCTTGCGATAGGTATAGAAATGAGTTAGAAAAATTAGATTGGTTAGAGTTTGCAGGAGGGGGATATTTTAACATAAGTCTTATAATAAGCACAATTTGCATCAAAACTATGGTTGTTCATGGGCATAGGTCTGATACTTTCCTTGCATTCTGAACATTATGTTAAGTGTTGTTTTCCAAAGCACTTGTTTTAATGATTTTCCTTCCAGAAAATACATTAAAGCAAATAGGCAAACATTGGGAATACTGCTATTTTTTTCATATTGGAGAATAAGGGTAAATATTTCATAACTGAATTTTTATTTTTTAAAGAATTTTTAAAGATGTATATTTTTATTTTAGAGAGAGAGACAGAGAGGGACTGAGAATACAGAGGGCTGGGGCAGAGGGAGAAAGAGAGAGAAACCTAGGTAGATTCCACACTGATGAGCCTGATGTTGGATCAATCTTAACACCCTGAGATCAAGATCTGAGCAAAAACCAAATGTGGGTCACTCAACCCACTGCACCACCCAGACTCCTCTATTAAATTTTTATATAAATTTTGAAGCCACTTCTTCTCAAAGTTAGCCAAAGAGATATAGGAAGAAGAAAATGGTGACTTTATTCATTCCTAAAACTTCTTTATGTTTCATAGCCTGTCTAACGGATTTTCTGATATTCTTTTATTTTTTTAAATTTTTTTCTGATATTCTTTTAAAATATTTGCAGTCATTATCTGGAAAATATAAATGTTTTGAAATGTGCCATCAAACGAAGGTATTATTTTCTATATTCTCAGCTAGTCAGAATGAAAAAATATATTTAAATTTTTTTTATTGGAGTTTAATTTGTCAACATATAGCATAACAACCAGTGCTCATCTCGCCAAGTGCCCCCCTCAGTGCCCATCACCCAGCCACCCCAACCCCCCACCCACTTCCCTTTCCGCTACCCCTTGATCATTTCCCAGAATTAGGTGTTTCTCATGTTTTGTCACTCTCACTGATATTTTCACTCATTTTCTCTCCTTCCCTTTATTCCCTTTCACTAATTTTTATATTCCCCAAGTGAATGAGATCATATAATGTTTGTCCTTCTCCGATTGACTTACTTCACTCAGCATAATACCCTCCAGTTCCATCCACGTCGAAGCAGATGGTGGGTATTTGTCGTTACTAATGGCTGAGGAATATTCCATTGTATACATAAACCACATCTTCTTTATCCATTCATCTTTCGATGGACACCGAGGCTCCTTCCACAGTTTGGCTATTGTGGACATCACTGCTATAAACATCGGGGTGCAGGTGTCCCGGCATTTCACTGCATCTGTATCTTTGGGGTAAATCCCAGGCAGTGCAATTGCTGGGTCATAGGGTAGCTCTATTTTTAACTCTGAGGAACCTCCACACAGTTTTCCCGAGTGGCTGCACCAGTTCACATTCCCACCAACAGTGCAAGAGGGTTCCCTTTTCTCCGCATCCTCTCCAACATTTGTTGTTTCCTGCCTTGTTAATTTGCCCCATTCTCACTGGTGTGAGGTGGTATCTCATAGTGGTTTTGATTTGTATTTCCCTGATGGCAAGTGATGCAGAGCATTTTCTCATGTGCATGTTGGCCATGTCTATGTCTTCCTCTGTGAGATTTCTCTTCATGTCTTTTGCCCATTTCCTGATTGGATTGTTTGTTTCTTTGGTGTTGAGTTTAATAAGTTCTTTATGGATCTTGGATACTAGCCCTTTATCTGATACGTCATTTGCAAATATCTTCTCCCATTCTATAGGTTGTCTTTGAGTTTTGTTGACTGTTTCTTTTGCTGTTCAGAAGCTTTTTATCTTGATGAAGTCCCAATAATTCATTTTTGCTTTTGTTTCTCTTCCTTTCATGGATGTATCTTGTAAGAAGTTCCTGTGGCCAAGTTCAAAAAGGGTGTTGCCTGTGTTCTTCTCTAGGATTTTGATGGAATCTTGTCTCACATTTAGATCTTTCATCCATTTTGAGTGTATCTTTGTGTATGGTGCAAGAGAGTGGTCTAGTTTCATTCTTCTGCATGTGGATGTCCAATTTTCCCAGCACCATTTATTGAAGAGACTGTCTTTTTTTCCAGTGGATAGTCTTTCCCGCTTTGTCGAATATTAGTTGACCATAACGTTGAGGGTCCACTTCTGGATGCTCTATTCTGTTTCATTGATCTATGTGTCTGTTTTTGTGCCAGTACCACACTGTCTTGATGACCATAGCTTTGTAGTACAACCTGAAATCTGGCATTGTGATGCCCCCAGCTCTGTTTTTTTTTTTTTTTTTTTAATATTCCCCTGGCTATATGGGACCTTTTCTGATTCCACACAAATCTTAAGATGATTTGTTCCAACTCTCTGAAGAAAGTCCATGGTATTTTGATAGGGATTGCATTAAATGTGTAAATTGCCCTGGGTAACATTGACATTTTCACAATATTAATTCTGCCAATCCATGAGCATGGAATATTTTTTCATCTCTTTTTGACTCCCTCAACTTCTTTCAGAAGTGTTCTGTAGTTTTTAGGGTATAGATCCTTTACCTCTTTGGTTAGGTTTATTCCTAGGCATCTTATGCTTTTGGGTGCAATTATAAATGGGATTGACTCAAATTTCTCTTTCTTCAGTCTCATTGTTAGTGTATAGAAATGCCACTGACTTCTGGGCATTGATTTTGTATCCTGCCACACTGCCAAATTGCTGTACAAGTTCTAGCAATCTTGGGGTGGAGACTTTTGGGTTTTCTATGTATGGTATCATGTCATCTGCGAAGAGGGAGAGTTTGACTTCTTCTTTGCCAATTTGAATGCTTTTATTTCTTTTTGTTGCCTGATTGCTGAGGCTAGGACTTCCAGTACTATGTTGAATAGCAGTGGTGAGAATGGACATCCCTGTCTTGTTCCTGATCTTAGGGGAAAGGCTCCCAGTGTTTCCCCATTGAGAATGATATTTGCTGTGGGCTTTTTATAGATGGCTTTTAAGATGCTGAGGAATGTTCCCTCTATCCCTATGCTCTGAAGGGTTTTCATCAGGAATGGATGCTGTATTTTGTCAAATGCTTTCTCTGCATCTATTGAGAAGATCACATGGTTCTTGTCTTTTCTCTTGTTGATATGATCTATCACATTGGTTGCTTTACAAGTGTTGAACCAGCCTTGCATCCTGGGGATAAATCCCACTTAGTCATGGTGAATAATCTTCTTAATGTATTGTTGGATCCTATTGGCTAATAACTTGTTGAGAATTTTTGTATGTTCATCAGGGATATTGGTCTATAATTCTCCTTTTTGGTGAGGTCTTTTCTGGTTTTGGAATGAAGGTGATGCTGGCCTCATAGAACGAGTTTAGAAGTACTCCATCTCTTTCTATCTTTCCAAATAGCTGTAGTAGAATAGGTATGGTTTCTTCTTTAAACGTTTGATAGAATTCCCCTGGGAAGCCATCTGGCCCTGGACTTTTGTGTCTGGGAGGTTTTTGATGACTGCTTCAATTCCTCCCTGGTTATTGGGCTGTTCAGGTTTTCTATTTCTTCCTGTTCCAGTTTTGGCAGTTTGTAGTTTTCCAGAAATGCATCCATTTCTTCTAGATTGCCTAGTTTATTGGCATAGAGCTGCTCATAATAAGTTTTTAAAATCGTTGTATTACCTTGGTATTGGTGGTGATCTCTCCTTTCTCATTCATGATTTTATTAATTTGAGTCTTTTCTTCTTTTTAATAAGGCTGGCTAATGGTTTATCTACCTTATTAATTCTTTCAAAGAACCAACTTCTGGTTTTGTTTTCTGTTCCACAGTTCTTCTGATCTCTATTTCACTGAGTTCTGCTCAAATCTTTATTCGAGCTGGGTGAAAGTTTTCTTTACTGTTCCTTCTCTAGCTCCTTTATGTGCAAGGTTAGCTTTTGTATTTGAGTTCTTTCCAGTTTTTGGATGGATGCTTGTATTGAGATGTATATCCCCCTCCGGACTGCTTTTGCTGTATCCCAAAGATTTTGAACGGTTGTATCTTCATTCTCATTAGTTTCCATGAGTATTTTTAATTCTTTAATTTCCTGGTTGACCCTTTTATCTTTCAGCAGGATGGTCTTTAACCTCCATGTGTTTGAAATTCTTCCAAACTTCTTCTTGTTTTTTAGTTCTAGTTTCAAAACGTTATGGTCTGAAAATATGCAGGGGATGATCCCAATCTTTTGGTATCGGTTATGACCTGATTTGTGACCCATTACGTGGTCTATTTTGGAGAAAGTTCCATGTGCACTTGAGAAGAATGTATATTCAGTTGCGTTTGGATGTAAAGTTCTGTAGATATCTGTGAAATCCATCTGGTCCAGTGTATCATTTAAAGCTCTTGTTTCTTTGGAGATGTTGTGCTTAGAAGATCTGTCATTTACAGAAAGCACCGCGTTCAAGTCTCCAGGTATAAGTGTATTATTATCTAAGTATGTCTTAACTTTGGTTATTAATTGATTGATATACTTGGCAGCTCCCACATTTGGGGCATAAATATTCATGATTGTTAGGTCCTTTTGCTGGATAGATCCTTGAAGTATGATACAGTGTCCCTCTTCATCTCTTACTACAGTCTTTGGGCTAAACTTTAATTTATCTGTTATGAGGATTGCTACCCCTGCTTTCTTTTGAGGACTATTTGAATGGTAAATGGTTCTCCAACCTTTTATTTTCAGGCTGTAGGTGTCATTATGTCTAAAATGAGTCTCTTGTAGACAGCAAATGGATGGGTCTTGCTTTTTTATCCAGTCTGAAACCCTATGTCTTTTGATGGGATCATTAAGCCCATTCACATTCAGAGTTACTATTGAAAGATAAGAATTTAGTGTCTGCATAATGCTTATTCAGTCCCTGTTTTTGTGGATTGTTTCCTTGGACTTCCTCTTTCTTTTACAGAGTCCCCCTTAATATTTCCTGCAGAGCTGGTTAGGTGGTCACATATTCTTTCAGTTTCTGCCTATCTTGGAAGCTCTTTATCTCTCCTATTCTGAATGAGAGCCTTGCTGGATAGAGTATTCTTGGCTGCATGTTCTTCTCATTTAGGACCCTGAATATATCCTGCCAGCCCTTTCTGGCCTGCCAGGTGTCTGTGGAGAGGTCTGCTGGTAACCTAATACTTCTCCCCATGTAACTTAGGGATCTCTTGTCTCTTGCTGCTTTAAGGATCTTCTCTTTATCTTTGGAATTTGCAAATTTCACTATTAAATGTTGGGGTGTTGAATGGTTCTTATTGATTTTAGGGGGGGATCTCTCTATCTCCTGGATCTGAATGCCTATTTCCCTCCCCAGATTAGGGAAGTTATCAGCTATGATTTGTTCAAATACACTTTCTGGTCCTCTGTCCCTTTCGACATCCTCTGGAACCCCAATTAAACATAGATTTTTCCTTCTGAGGCTGTCATTTATTTCCCTTAACCTTTCCTCATGATCTTTTGATTGTTTTTCTCTTTTTTCCTCAGCTTCCTTCCTTACCATCAACTTATCAACTTGTCTTCTATGTCACTCACTTGTTCTTCTACCTCATTAACCCTTGTCGTTAGCACCTCCAGTTTGGATTGCATCTCATTTAATTGATCTTTAATTTTGGCCTGATTAGATCTAAATTCTGCAGTCATGAAGTCTCTTGAATTCTTTATGATTTTTTCTAGAGCCACCAGTAGCTTTATAATTGTGCTTCTGAATTGGCTTTCTGACATTGAATCCAAGTTTTGTAACTCTGTGGGAGAGAGTACTGTTTCTAATTCTTTCTTTTGTGGTGAGTTCTTCCTTCTAGTCATTTTGATCAGTGCAGTGGCTAAAAACAAGTTGTACTGGAAAAAAGGGAAAAAGAGAAAAAAAGAGGAGGGGGAACAAACAAAAAACAAGGAGGTGTACCCTCTGATTCTATATACGGTAAGTCCCTAGACTTCCCCTGGAACTTTCCAGCGCTGCTGGGTCATGAACTTGCTTTTCCCCTGCCCTTCCAGCTGGTCTTCTAGGGGATGGGCCTGCGGTGTTGATTCTCAGGTGTGTCCACCTGGGGGAGCTGCCCAGCCCCCTGCCAGGTGCATGGCTCAGTGGGAGCTGTTTATCCTATGAGGCCCGTGTTCAGTCCCAGGTACAAGGTGACACCAGGAGGAACAACAACAGTGGCCCCGGCCAGCTCTCCCGTCCTGGAGTCAGCCCCCGCAGTAACTACAACAGCTCCCAGTCCGCAGGGGCCTGGATGCTCCGGGGCAGGGGGCGCCGATCTGCCCCGCGGCAGGTGCATCCTCGCTGTCCTGTGTCCTCCGCCTGTCCCAGGGGGAGCTTGGATCTTGGGCTGTGTCCTCCCCGCCCAGGGCGCCTGGAATCTTGCTCCCGGCAGCACAGCCCCCTCCCCCTTGGATGCTTTTTTATTTCTTTATTTTCCCCCGTCTTCCTACTTTGATAAAAGCGCAAACTCTTCTCACTGTAGCATTCCAGCTGTTCTCTCTTTAAATCTCAGGCCGAATTCATAGGTTTTCAGGATGATTTGAATGTTATCTAGGTAAGTTGGTGGGGACAGGTGACTTGGGGACCCTGCTCCTCTGCCATCTTGCCCCGCTTCCTCAATATTTTTGAACACTGGGATCCCTGGGTGGTGCAGCGGTTTGGCGCCTGCCTTTGGTCCAGGGCGCGATCCTGGAGACCCGGGATCGAATCCCACGTCGGCTCCCGGTGCATGGAGCCTGCTTCTCTCTCTGCCTGTGTCTCTGCCTCTCTCTCTCTCTCTCTCTCTCTCTCTCTGTGACTATCATAAATAAATAAAAAAAATTAAAAAAAAAGCATTGATTGCCTTCAGTTACATACACGTAGCATCATATCCATAGTCCAAATAACTTGAAACCCACTGGAGATGGCCACCTTCTTTATTTGCATTTGTAACCCTCTTCCTCACTCCCAGAATTTGGAATTCCAGTCCAAAAATGGCTTCTCAACTATAGAAATTATTATCTAAATTACTCAGAAAGAAAAATATCATTCCATATAGAAAACTTATTTGTTAAGACTCCTGCTAATTCATGTTACCTCTTTGTACAAATTAAAGCTCTCCTCTCCCCACACAAATGCACATACCTCCCTCTGACTAGATGTGTCTCAGCAGTTGCCCAATTTTTTAAGAAGAGACACACCAGATTTCTGCTGCGATGTGCTCCTGAGCTGGGCCCCCGTCTGCAGTGACCAGCATGTTCAGTCTTATGTAATTTGCAATCTCCAGATTAAGAGATGTAGGGACCATTTCTAAAGGAAAATGGGTGACAAATGGATTGGAATCTTTAACAAACCTGCATTACAAAATACAGAATGTTTAATATTTACATTATACTGTCTAGGTTTAATTTTGATATTAATAATACATGCTTATTATAGTAGACTTTGAACAGATGGCAAAAAAGAAAAGAAAAATCACTTATTTCCCAGTTAGTCACTGTTAATATGAGCTTTGTAGATTTTTACTTAAAAAGAAATAATAAAAATTGTTGAAGTTACTCAACACTCGTGTATATTGTAACAATAATTTTTAATGATTTTATAATGTTTCAGAATGGATGTAACACACTTTACTAATTCCCAGTTGTTGGACAAATGAATAATCTAAGTAAAATATCATTTTACAACTTGAATTTCTTGTTATTCATCTGAGTAATGGATTCTTTGCCTTTCAGTGACATAAAAATTTCCATCCAACCTAAAGTAGAGGCCACCACTAGGGAACAATTTTTTTCTGTTAACAATACATTATTATTGCTGTTGTAATTATAACCACATTGCTACAAGGAGAAAATTATTTTATTATGAATTTCAGGGTCTAATCCGAAGGATTAGTTTTTATCCTCCATACTGCAGTTTTAATAATATAATGTATCAAGTGTTTATTTACTGTTTTAGGTAGAGCCACAGATTTGTTTACTCAGAGACTTTCAAGCAACCAGACTTCAAAACTGAGAATAATTTGGAAATTTGATTGATTTTCTCATCTAATCAGGGCTCTACTTTAAGAACATGAATACTGACACCCAGAATATTCTTTCTATTGCAAATATTCTAACTTGGCAAAAAGAGGAATATTATTGTCAGTGGTGTTGTTCATTTTACTATTCTTTTGTTTGAAAAGATTTCTTAACTAGAGAAATTAGAGAAACCACTGTTATCCTGTTTGCATTTATTGTACATGAAAACATTGAGCTGCCTAACCAAAGAAGTTGTCTGATCTTTTCCCCTGCCAACTGGAATTGCAAAAATCATTTTCAATCCATTTGGACAAAAATGCTTTAAACAGGTCGTTCCCTCTTTTATCATCTGTTGATTGTTCTCTCAACATTCTGAGTTCAGTGGCTACTTTCAATGAAAATTCTATGAGCTGTAACTCATGGTTATCATTAATCAGATAGTATCTCTCTAACCGCTAACCAGGATTTCTCAGAGTAAGCTGGAATAATTTTCTTTTTCTTTTTTTTTTTTTTAATTTTTATTTATTTATGATAGTCACAGAGAGAGAGAGAGGCAGAGACACAGGCAGAGGGAGAAGCAGGCTCCATGCACTGGGAGCGCAATGTGGGATTCGATCCCGGGTCTCCAGGATCGCGCCCTAGGCCGAAGGCAGGCGCCAAACCGCTGCGCCACCTAGGGATCCCTGGAATAATTTTCAAGGATGTAAAGAAGTATAAAGTGACAGACATTCTTAGATAAAACTCAGTTTACTCACAGTACTCTGGACCCACTCACACATGTCAGTCTTGTTCTGGCATGGCTGCTGCTAATGATGCAGGTACCCAGGAAGCCAAGACAACTGGATTTGACCATGAGGCGCCTTGCCTTCTTTAAAGAACCAATCATCTGCCACTGATTATCAGTCAATGCCCTCTGCTCACTGAGGCATATTCTTTCTCTTCAAAATGCCATCAGGCACATGAATGTCAAAAGAGCCTCTTCCTTGTTTTGTGGGGCAGAATGTGTTTCTCTTTCTGGGAAGTAGGTGAGAGTGTGAGCGCACACACAACTGCTTTCTGAGAAAGTTATCTCCTTTCGGGTACTCCCACAGCCAACCTCCCCGGCAGAACCTTGCCCACATACCTGGCAACCTGGATACTAAATTGTGTGTGACTCACTTCTGTTACACAGCCAACTGAGGCAATGCTTAATTCAAAATAAACAGCCTAAAGATGATGTTTTCTCCTTACATTAATTTGAATCCCCATGAAGCTTGATAACCAGACCACACAACTGGACAGTTCCTTTATGCCCCTACTTCACATTTCATGACAATCCCTAGGATTTGACTAAAAAAACAATTTATGAGAAAGTCAAATGCCTATATTTCAATCAAAATTGCTGTTGACCATATCATTTTTTACTTTGTTCTCAGTGATTAATGCTACTCCCAATGGGGTTGGGGTAAGAAAAGTTGTTTCTTATACTACATTGATATATTTTCTATTGTTAGATAATAGTGATTTTCCTCTTTTCCTTGATTGTTGGATTGTTCAGGTAAGCTTTTTTTCTCTCTTGCAATTCTTTTCTTCAGCTATAATATATGGTTCAAATAAATGTTTGTATCCGATTTTCTATTGTATGCTGACTCGACTTCCTTCTGCAGTGAATAAGTTTTATTCCACGCTTTTCTTCCTCTGTTTTTGACAATTTTGTTGATTAAATTTAAATGTGGCAGGGTTACATGGGAACTTTTGTGTGGGATGGAGGTGTTCTGTATCTCGATATAGTGCTTATGTGGGTGTATACATTTTTCAAAATTCACCAAGCTGTACCCCTTTAAGAACTGTCTATAGTATCTATAGTATCTAGATTACACCTCAGTCAAGGTGATTTTTTTAAAAAAGGAATGTACAGAATAAAAATTCATATATTGACTGCAGTTTCCCTTTGTATGGTAAAACATCAATATTGAAAGAAACATATTATTTCATGAAAGAAGCATATTATCTCATTTTGTGTTTCTATGAGAATTCTGTAGTCAATGCATGGTAGATATACATTTATATTTGTGATTATTTTTTACTGGATTAACAAAAGATGAAATCAACAATTTGTGTAAACTCACAACTTTGTATAAGTCCACATATATTAAAATGCAATATCCATGATTTCATAGAACACAGGACATAGAATATTTTAGCAGCCATACCAGCTGTGCCAGTTCTCCAGGTATGTCAAAAACCTGTAAAGAGCATTCTTTAGGGCCTAAGGTTAGGACCTAGAATAAGGATTCTAGTTTTTAGATGACAAGAACCCTAAAATTTGTTGAATACAGTTCAAGAGTTCTCACACAAAAAGGTAACTATGTGAGGTGATGCATATGTTAGTTCACTTGATTATGGTAAATATTTTATAATGTACACATATATTAAATCATCACATTGTACACTTTAAATATATGAAGTTATGTTTGTCAATTATACCTCAGTGAAGCTAGAAAAAAAGAAATTCAGGATGGGAGCTATAACAGTTCTGGGTCACATCTCCCACAGGACACTCAGACCAAGTCAAGAAGAGCAAGATGATTCATTACCACATGTAGTTCATCCTTTATTAAAAGGAGGCTGAAAAGAATGATAAATGTGGCAAACAAGATGCTTCTCAAAATCAAATTAAATACTTTTTAAACAATTGGAAGACAAAGCCATAGATAAATCAAATTGGCTCAAATGATAACCTAAAATGATAATGGAAGTATCAGCAAAAGAGTAAATAACTTAAGCTTGAAAATGAACCAACTGAAGGCAATCTATTCACTTTGAGTCTGAGTAAGAGAGGCAGAGAGAAAAAAAGGACCAGATCACAGAAAGCAAATGATGTCTCAGCAATAAAGCAGAGGACACAAGATCAGATGTTTTAGAGATGTAGGAGGATGAGGAATATAAATACACATGCACACACACACACACACACAACCCACACCTATTGCTTCTGCAAGAGTCTTATACTTTTTTTGTTTGAAAGAAAGCATATAAAATACTATGGAAGCATAAGTCAGATGTAATGGTATTTATAGGTGAAAAGGAGGAGGCAGGGAATTTATACTACACTTTTGAGAAATGTGATGCTGTAATATTAGCTAGAGAAATCTTTTTAGGGAGTATAGACTTGAACATTTTGTAATCTGAAGAAAACAGCAGACAGAGAAGATTGAGGAAGAAGAATTGGATTGAAAGTATCATTTGGGAAAGTAAGAAAATAAATGCGTATCGAAGGAGAAATGTTGGAGGAGGATAAAAGTTGAATTGTTCATATCATGTGACTATCCAGAGGACATTTTAAACAAGGCAATTACAGAGATTGCATATTCGGTCAAGAAATTGTGAAGTGTGTTTGTTAGTGAGTAGAATGGAGTCACATAGAGACTTGAATTTAGGAAGAAAGGATGGAGGGAGAGATATAAGTGTATATGTACGTATTTGTCCTAGTATGTTTGGAAGGCACAGATAAAAGAGGCAGAAGGCTGGGGGATAGTGAGGACATGATAAATATGTGAGTAGGCTGATTTATATAACTAAAGGATTATCTGTTTTTAAGAAAGTGCGAATTGTAGTGGGATTGTTGGTTTGACACTATAAGGCTGAGTCAAATTGCTAAATGGTAAAACAGGCAGAGTAACAGAATGGCTGCTGGAAAATCTGCATTAATATTAATAGCCAATGCTTCTTGAACATTAATAAGTGACAGGCACTCTTCTAAGTGAACTGCATGGTTTAACTTATTTATTATTCATACGTGATAAGAGCTCTTAATATCTCCATTTTTTCAGAGGCCAGAGAATCTTAGTAACTTGGCTTAGATTTCAGAGCTTGTAAACGGTGAAGCCAGGCATAGAACCCAGACTTCTGATTCTAGGAGTCATGCTTTCAGCTCCATCACTGTTCCGCCCCCCCCCCCCCATATTAATGAATTAAATGAATGGTAAGTGATAGAGTTTTACTTTTTCTTAGGCAGCTTTTCAAGGAAAACTTCAGACTTGCAAGAAAGCAGATGTCTCTCAGAGATCTGGATGAAGGTGGCCATTCCCCTTTCATCCTCCAGAACAGCCCTCTGCTCTCTGTAAGGTAGTGACACCCACTCATGTTCCGTTCTGCCTCCATGAGCCTGTGTTCACATTTCCTGACTCGTGTTAGCCTGGGCTGTGGTCAGTCCCACTCATTTTCTTTTTTCTTTTTTTAAAAGAAATATCCAATTTCTTCCCAGGATACTACAAGATTAGAAAGGTCATTGAAGATAATGTACATTTTTCCTGTTATATATTGCTATGCAAAAGACAACCTCAAAAGTTAGTGTCATAAAATGAAAGCCATTTATTATTTCTTATACTCATGCGATCTTGGAATTGATTGGCTTTCCTTAAATGGTAGGTAATAAGAGATACTAATATTCGTCATCGTCATCACCAGCAGCAGCATCATAATATAAATGATCCACAACTAGGTATTGGAGAATCTATACCTCTTCCCTTCCTGGCACCCCAACACCCTTGAGTCAGGAGTGTAGAACTGTGGGGAATCTCAGAGGCTAGGTTTTCTAGGTAAATCCAGGAATGTTTCGAGGAACATAGTATTGTAGAAAGAGCTTTTGTCAAAGTGTACAAAGACTTGACACCCAGCTTGGTTCCACCACTTGATAGCCATGCTAATTTGGGCAAATCATAATCATTTGTATTCTCTGAGTATCAACTTCTTCACATAGTCAGTGGGTATGGGGTTACTCATCTCACTAACTTATTATGACGTGGCTGTGATAATCAGAACGATGGTACGTGTAGGGTGCTTAAAAAAATGTAAAGCACCAAACAAAAATACTTAGTATGTATTGTTATCTTTCCTATTACGGTCCTGTTTGAAAAGCTTTACATGTATTAAATCATCTACAGAAAAAAAATAAAAATAAATAAAAAAATAAATAAATCATCTACAGGATTATTGCTATTATTGTTCGACTTTTATAATTGGAGACTGAAGCATGGAGAGGACCAGTAACTTACCCAAATCCAGGCAGCTCATAAATGATGGAGTGAGAAAACAGAAGTATTGACTCCTGACGGGGAAGGATCTAAAAAATGCTGTGTAACACCACTAGGTGCCACTATGAGGGCACAGAATAACTAGATCTAGTCGGGAGGCTGGATATGGGGTGCCTGTTCCAGGCTGACAGGGAGTAGCTGAATGCACCCTTGCTTGGTTATTGGCTCCTCTTCTCTCCGAGGCATTGGATGTGGCAGAGGAAGGTAATTTTCCTCAGGCTTTCTTTCAAGGTGCCTCTAACCAGCCCTTTGGGAATTCCACCCCAAACTGTAACCCAGCTACTTCTCTTAGGAACTTGGGGCTCGTGATAAGGAGTTTTTAGTCTCTTTGGTTTCAGACAGAGAAACTGGCTTGGTCCTCAGTGATTTTGTTTATCATATTGGAATTTATATCATATTGTTTCTTCCATCCTATTTTTTGTTCTGTAAAACAGGAGAGAAGATAAAATATAATAATGATAACCTTGGGGATAGCCCAAGCCCCAGATGCTCATCTTGCAAGGCCTGAGTCAGAGGCCTTAGCTGAACATTCAAACAATTTCTTCCTTTCCTTGTAGATAGTTATAGTTCCTGGGACTTTGGAGAATGAAAAAATTCCATGCATCAAATTAAAATGCAATAGTAAAATAAGATGGAGAAAATTCAGGAAAAAAAGATTCACCTCCCAGTATATGTATCCAGGTCCACAGGTGTCTTGACTCAGAAAAAAATACTACTTTCTTAAACTCGTACATTTATTATCTGAAAAAGACCCATAAATTAACTATGACCTTGACTCTTCTTAACTTTGTCAGGTGCTTATAACTTGGGTTGAAAATAAAATCACTGATGAAGAATGAGATACTAATAATTCATTATGCCTTTGGCAAACATTTCTTGAGTGCCTACTTGAGGGAGCCACTGTGCTACTGCAAAGGAGAGGGAGAGAGAATCTCAAACCTTAAGGAGTCCTAAAAGGGAAACTGCCAGATGAATAAGAATTCCCAAACCAAAGGAATGACTAGCTCATAGGAGCCCTCTTATTGGGAAGCCAGAGAAGTTGGGGAGCTGTCCAGCTAGCACCAAGTTGCCAATGGAGTCCCAAGAGGGCAGGCCTATATATATACTGGGATGGAGGAGAAAGAGCCGGGTGACTTTGTCATATGTTCAGATAAAGGAGTCCGCCATTAAGGACCACTACTATATAGAGGCCAGAATCTAACCATGACTGAGTGTTCCAGTAAATAGAGATGTGCCAGGTCACAAAAATAAAAGTCAATGGGAGTAGACCCACATGAGTGAATGAATCAAAACATATGCATGTTAGGTATTTAGTGCAAAACTCAAAGCAGAAGCTGTAGCCTTTGTCTGTGCCTCTCTCTTTGCAACTGGGTATACCTGGCCTCTTCCACAGTCTCTTTGACAATAGCTCCTTTGAAGACAACGACTCTTGGTTTTTTCCTCTCTTTCTAGATGTGATCTACAAACACATCAGTGGCCTGAAGCAATCTAAAAGACTTTGAGAGAACTAATGGGGGAACTATGGTCTGCGAATTTCCAGGGGAAGAAAGGAGTTTACCAACTTTTCCATCTGATTCTGTGACCTGGATTAATAAGAGTGTACTCTATTGGAAATTATGTGCAGGGAAGTGCCTACCAAAATAAATAGAACGACAAGTTTCTCTGTACTTGCATTTCTAGCACACATGGCTCTTGGCTGACTTTTTAACAGTGAGAGAAGGCAGCCATTGATGCCATGTGAACACCCTCATGTTCAAGGACACCCCTGTAATCTATGTGGGTATTTTGAGGGCCATCTCCAGAATACCAGGAGTAGCATGACATCCACTAAATGTGACATTAGACTGAAGAAGGCACAGTGGTTTTTAGGGGCAAAGGATCATTGTTCAACGCTTATTGTTCATGCCTTGCATTTGGAGGATAGAGATGCTTTTTATAAAACAACATGCAAGGAAATGATGACAATACATATATATATATATATATATTTTTTTTTTTTTTTTTTTTTTGTGAGTTGCAGTGATTAGAGTCCCATGAAGTGCAGTGGTGGTAGACTGGGCTTTGATGGAAAGCATGGATTTAGAAATATAACTCTACTCTTACCTTCCTCCTGAAGAATGTGGAGTTTAAGGATTTACTCACAGCAGAAGCTTCACTTCCTTTTCCCTTTCTTTCTTAATTCTTTTCCCTTTTGCTGTATAATCTTATTTATTTGTTACTCTTACAAAATCTCATTTTTGATTGGACTCTGAGGTAAAAGCTCTCAGAGAGGACAGCTTCCATCTCTTGGTAATCTGTTCTTGGAACTTTTCTTTGACCCCTTACATTCTCTTAGCCAAAAGTTTAGTATATTATGCAGCCTCTTCCTTATTTTTCTTAGTATCCTGTTTCTTCAGAGCAGTACACCAGTGTTTGTGCTGGAGGACACATAGAGTGACAAGACACTGAATTTTGGGTGCTTTGGTTCTAGATTTCTTCTTTGAGGGTCTTTCTCACAACATTCTGGTGGACATTATCTTCTTTAGAGAGATTGAGATTGAAATGTTTATCAATTCTGTTAGCTCTTTTGGGCCTTAGGTGACAAAGCACAGTAGTATTGGTGAATCCAGGAATATCTTTCTTGCCCCCTCCTTTTTTTTTTTTTTTTTTTACAATGATCAAAGATACAAATGCACCTGCACCCCGATGTTTCTAGCAGCAATGTCCACAATAGCCAAACTGTGGAAGGAGCCTCGGTGTCCATCGAAAGATGAATGGATAAAGAAGATGTGGTCTATGTATACAATGGAATATTACTCAAGTAGAGAACATTGAGATTGGTATATTCACAATTCAACCCTGAACAGACATCTCCAGTCATCCTTGGTCTGTAGTAAGAATGCCCCCTACTCAGCAACAGGCATATACAATCCTGCTTCATGGGGAACGCTTGCTTGTTGTTGTCGCCACTGATTCAGACCACATAACCCTTCCATTCTTTACCCAGAACGTCAGTGGCAACTTCTGTGGCCATATACTTCTCATAAAAGGTACAAAGTTTGTGTTCATTATCCACTTCAATGAGTTTCTGGCAGTCACAACTTGGGAAAGAGATGTTCAGCTTCATCCTAAAGCAGCTTACTGCCTCCAAGGTGCCATGAAAAAGAGCTCTTTTGTTAATTCTTGAGGCTAGTTTTGCAAGAATCAGATTGAAATCCATAATACGTTAATGCAGTTAAGCTACAAAAATTAAATTATTCCAACATTTTTTTAAAAAGTAGAATAAAGGCAGCCCAGGAGGCTCAGTGGTTTAGCACCGCCTGCAGCCCAGGGTGTGATCCTGGAGACTGGGGATCGAGTCCCAAGTCTGGCTCCCTGCATGGAGCCTTCTTCTCCCTCTGGCTGTGTCTCTGCTTCTCTTTCTCTCTCTCTGTCTCTCATGAATAAATAAATAAAATATTAAAAAAGTAAAAATAAAAAGTAGAATAAAAGTGCTTAATGATGAATAGATTTCACTTTCCACATTAATTATCTTTAAAATTTTTATGTGTTCTTTACCTTACTTCTAAGTATTCCCTAGTTTGGGGACAATCATTTAGTTAATTTTAGGAATGTATATTGTCCCTATCAGAGGTGAGCTGTGATGGAGTCTAGAGCTTATTTGAACAGATATTGAAAAATGTCTGTGGTCTTATTGACTTGAAAACAAAAAGTTTGCTATCCAAAAAATTTATAATGTGATGTTAGCTTATAAAGAGCGAGTGATGAGGTTGAAGATGATTTTTTTTTTCTTTTCCCTGACTGTAGAGCATGTAGTCAAAGTTTGGAGATTGCTTTTAGAAAGAAACACAAGAGTTTGAGACTTCAGATAAAAGTACAAATTTTGCTTCCAGAATTTATGGTAAGTGACAAGAAAAGAAGTCCAGTTGCCTAGTAAATTTTACCCCATCTTATTTCTTCCTTGATGTATAATCAGTTTTAGTGGTTTGGATTCATTTAAAGTTCTCATCTTTTTATGTAATGCATTTCTGCTGAAGTTTTAAAAGAACAAAATGAACACTATTATTGCACTATCTCCCTTTTAAACTTGGTTATTTATAAACATTTAGGATGAATTGCTTCTCAGGAAGCTGATTGATTGGCTGGCCCCATTTTGAATTAAGTAGGACCATCCATTTTATAGAAAAAATAAAGAGAGCTCCATCTTCTATATGAAAGAAACTCAACTCTTAAAATCTAGGTATTTTTAGTGTTCAAATAATCAAAGTTAAATTCTTTTCAGAATCCTCACTTGATAGACCTTTTAGTGTGTGTTTTGATTAACTGTCTGGATGATTGACTGATGGCCCTTTCCTCATTGGCCTGAATTGATCTGAAGGTGTCTGCAATGAAAGGACCATGCTGTATATTTGTGAATGAATTCAGTTTGTAGTTTATATTTATATGAGACTATGGATCAGCAAGCATTGGGACTTCAAAGCTGTACTTTAGCTTCTTCTTTTTGATACATTTCATATAGATAATATTATAAGTTGTACAATATATCAATTACAATATAAGGTTTGTGTTTCTGAAAAAACAACATTAATATTTTAAAAGACATGATATTATTTAACTGTAGCATCAATATTTTTATTAATGAAGGCTTAACTGTTTCTATAACTGTATAATAACACTAATACTCCAGTTCTGGTTTGTTCAGAAACTCTCCTGGAGAAATGGAGGGAGATACTCTCTATTTGTGATCCTTACACATTTGGGAAAGTTATTTTAAATTTTCCAACTAAACTTCCCTTAGACTCTGAAACCTGGATGCTGAATTCAAAATCTGATTCTATATTTCATTATTGTATCTATTGAACTAGTTTACATAACTTCCCTGTGTCCCATTTTTTTTCTCTATAACTAGGATCATATTACCTCTTATAGTATTATGAAGATCTCATGAATTATTAGGTTCCTAGCACATAAGTTATTCTTATTACTTTTTATTATTCTTGATAACCCTAGCCTAAAGAATTGTGGTTCATATCTGTGAATTTCTAGGTGAGAGAGGATGTTGGCAACATATTAGAATTCCTGAAAGTCTGTTCTCTCTGAATCTTTCTATAAGGGCCACTATAATTAGATAATACAAATTGAGATATTTCATCAGTTTCCACTAACAAATAATGATTATCTACCATGTGTCACACTTTGCATTACCCTTTAAGAATGCAAAGACAAACAAGATGGAATCTCTTTTTTAAAATCTAAGTAAAATAGAAAGGTTATCAAACATTTGAGCATCAATAATTTGCCTTGCACCTAGCAGTATATATAGAGGCCTGGGTAACTGGATAAGTGAGCCGTGAAGATCTATGGTCACATCTTTCAAAGGCCCCATAGAGTATTATTAAAGACAGAAATTTCATAACTGAATTTTAGTCATATTCAGGGAGGATATAAAATTTGCCCTATGCCTTCAACACCCTGCAAGCTTGAGGTCTGAGGCAATCTACTGGAGGGTCATGCCATTGCCCCAGACCAATCCAAGGGTCCAATCATATCTAATATATGTTTATGAATGACATATATTCACAAACTGGTTTAGAGACAAAGATACTAAACTCCATCAGGGAATGAGAAGTTGTAGAAAAGGTTGTCATAATAAAATTATAGAGAATTAGAATCAGAGGGAGACACTATTTTATCCTTATTTTACTATAAGGATTCATCCTAATACACTCTGGGGTGGTTATTTTTTTGCTTTATTTATTTATTTATTTATTTATTTATTTATTTATTTATTTATTTATGCAATAACATGGATGGTCAAAAAATACTAGAGGGTATTATGCTGTGAAGTAAATCAGTCAGAGAAAGACAAATGCCATATGATTTCACCCATATGTGAAATTTAAGAAACAAAACAGGTGAACATAGGGGAGGGGAAGGAAAAATAATATAAAATATAAACAGAGAGGGAGGCAAACCATAAGGGACTCTTAACTATAGGAAACAAATTGAGGGTTTCTGGAAGGGAGGTAGGTAGGGGGATAGGGTAATTGGATGATGGGCATTAAGGAAGGCACTTGGATGTCATGAGCACAGGGTATTATATGCAACTGAAGAATCACTAAATTTTACCCCTGAAACTAATAATTCACCGTATGCTAACTAGATTGAATTTAAATAAAAAATACACCCTAATTTTGAAATTAATCCTTATTTTTTAATTTTCACCTACATGAGATGTGTGAGTATACATGTTGGTCAAAAAATAGTTGGAGTAGGAGTAGGGCTTTAATGAAAGATTAACAGCTATCCTAAAAAAGAGACTTAACTTAAACACTTAGGAAGATAATCAGACAAATGTTTCATCTATGTTAGATCTTTCCCCATTGCTTTCATTAGTTGAAATAAATTGAATCAGCAATGGGGTTGGGCACTGTTTTTTAGAAAAAAGAGGATGGCTTTTATGCCAGGGAGACATGGATGGGGATGTGGGGTGATATGACAGGATGCTGAATCCTAATCTGTGATTCTATATATGTAACCTTGGATGAGATATTAAATATTTTATTTTTCTAGGAACTCACATCCATAAACCAAAAGCTGGTTTGAGGATTAGTGCTAAAGTGTGTAAAACACTTGTCAAGGTGTCTGCTTACGTGGCATTTGAATAGAGTCTCAATGAAGAACAGTTATTTCTGTTTACTTAGCCACTGAGATGACTGTGTCTAACACTGGACTAGGGAGACTCAACTCTATTTTCTTTTGGAAGTATTGTGTGACTTTCCATTCTGGCTTATAGGGCTTGAGTGTTTTCCCAATCAGAATGTCAATTCTTTCAGGGAAGGAGGGAAGCCTTTGTCTCTAATTATTCAACATCTAGTGTAGAGTCTGCCTCCTAGGAGTCATTTAATTGATTTTGAATGCTGACTTCCACTCTACTTACCAACTTTGGTGATCACAGAATATTCTAGATGATGATAAATGCAGTTCTGAAGAGAACAGAATTCACTAACAGATATAATTCCTTCCCTGTAATGGGCAGAAACAATAAGGGAATTTTATCTTGACTTAGTGAACATTTTTTCTATTTTACTTAATAACAGTATACCTTTGATTTTTCTGGAAAATCACTTGCTTAATGGTTCTTTTGCAGAAGACTTTTTCATTCTTTCTTTTTTAAAGGTTTTATTTATTTATTCATGATAGATATTGAGTGAAACACATTGAAAGAGGAGTTTCAGGCATTATTTTTAGTACATCGAATAATTAAATATTGCATAGTTCATTCTTCTGGCTATAGTAAAACAACAATGAAAGTTAGCTATCTTTCCGCCTTTAAATATGTACACATGTTAGAGACTAACATGGTTAAAATGCTAATTAACAAGGCAAGCCACCCAAAAGTTATAATTAATAATTTATTTTTTAAAAATATTTCATTTATTTGAGAGAGAGAGAGTATGAGGAGGAGCAGAGGGAGAGGGACAAGCAGACTCTGTGCTGAGCATAGAGCCCAAGGGCCTTGCTCCCAGGACCCTGAGATCATGACCTGGGCAGAAATCAAGAGTCAGATGTTTAACCGACTGAGCCACCAAGTGGCTCAGTTATGCCTAGTAATTTAAATGATAGTGAAAATTGAATGAATTTTTAGAAATGGAATGGGACAAAGCTCTACAAATCAATATGTTTTTCTCCATAAAAATCAAAGAAAACTGTAATGAGAAAAAGAAGCATATATATATATACATATATATACACACATACATATGTGTGTATATATATGTATATATATATACTCAGCTACAAAATACAGAGTTGCCAAATTCTTCAAATTCACTAAGACCATGGATCATTTATTTGCTGTCTCTTAGTTCCTTATGCAATAGTAGAGCACTTACCAGGATCCCTTATAAAACTAGTGACACACACTAAGGTTATTCACTACTAGGGGCTGTTAATAGCAAAGGGATCTTTTCTCTGGAGCTTTCAAATTTTACATTTTTCTTTAGTTACTTCTTCATTTTTCAGATTCTTGGCAAAAAAATAGTAAAAATGTGCTGGATATGTAATGAGCACGTCTGTAGGATATTGACTTGCACAGCAAATTTAATTATTCGTCTTTACTGTGTTTTTAAACAATGTTATTTAATCAAGAGTAGATTTCATTTTTTTAAAAGATTTTATTTATTCATTCATGAGAGAGAGAGAGAGAGACAGGCAGAGGGAGGAGCAGGCTCCATGCAGGGAGCCCGATGCGGGACTCGATCCTGGGTCCCCAGGATCTCGCCCTGGCCTGAAGGTGGTGCTAAACCGCTGAGACACCCGGGTTGCCCAAGAGTAGGTTTTAATATTGAATAGAATCTGAGCTTGCTCACTTGCTTGTCTTTGTAAAGATAGCTGAGTGAAAAATTTCTGAATTTCCTGAACTCATGGAATGATAATTTTCTGGCCTTGCTCATAGTTTTATGTTCACTAAAATATAATTTAAAAAATTGTTCTAAGATCTTTTTTTTTAAAGATTTTATTTATTTATTTATTCATGACAGACACAGAAAGAGAGAGGCAGAAACACAGGCAGAGGGAGAAGCAGACTCCGTGCAGGGAGCCTGAGGTGGGACTCAATCCCGGGTCTCCAGGATCACGCCCCGGGCTGAAGGTGGCACTAAACTGCTGGGGCTGCCCTGTTCTAAGATCTTCTTTGTTAGGAAGAAGAAAATTAGATCACCAAGAAAAGAAAATTATAATTAATAAGAATAATTTATTTTTTAAGAAGATAATGTTTAAAGTTTAAGAACAAACACATTCCTTAATTTCTAAGAAAATTTTGACACTTCCTCCTCCACAAAATACTTTTGTGGTTTTCTTCCTACCTTGCTGGCCACTTAGTTACACTTCTGACCTTTGAAACTCTGAAAAATGGAGCATCCTTTGGACTTGGTATTCTGCTGTCTTCTCTACTCTACCTACATAGCACATTACCAAGCAATCCCATCCAGCCCCATGGCTTTAATTTTATCAGCAGAGTGATGCAAAACTGTATGTTTGCAATTCTGATCTCTGTTGAGTTTCAGACTCTTACGTTCTTTAGACTAATTGGTATTAACTGTTGGAGGTTTAACAGCCACGTCAGGTTTATTGTGTCTAAAACAGAAGTCTTTTTAAAAAAAATTTAAATATTTTATTCATGTATTTGAGAGAGAGAGAGTGAGAGCAGGAGTGGGGCAGTGGGAAGCAGATGCAGACTCCCCTCTGAGCAGGAAGGCTGATGTGGGGCTGGATCCCAATCCAGCATTCCAGGATCATGACCAGAGCCAAAGGTAAATGTTTAATTGACTGAGCCACTCAGGCACCCCAAAAACAGAGTTCTTGATTGTCTTTTCAAACCAGCAGCTCTGAAGTCTTCCCCAACTTGGCAGGTGAGAATTCTACCACTGAACCACCAATGCTGCGCCTGTCTTCCCCAACTTGGGAAAAAGCTCCAAAAGTTGTCCCATTGGTAAGGCTAGAAACTTCAGAGTTCTCCCTATTTTCTCTCTGTTCCTGACATCTGACTTCTAGCCCATTAAAAAATATTGTTTACTCTAAATGGACTCTTCCTCCAACTGCTCTCCTACTGCTCCAGTTTAAAACACTATCACATCTCCTCTAAATGGTGTAATGCCACAGATGGCTTTCTCTTCTCTCATTCTTACTCTTCTCCTGCTGCCCATCAGGCCTTTTCAAATATAAGTCAAATTCCCTATTCAAAACCTTCCAAACACTCCTTTCAAATCTAAAGCCCTCTACTGTGGCCTGCAAAGCCCTGCATGAGCTGTCTTAGGTCTACCCTATACATACATCTCCTATGCCTTTCTTTCCTCCTTATGCATCGTCTTTATTCACACTGGCCTTCTTCATAAGAATTTTTTCTGCAAGAATCAGTAAATATATTAGGCTTTTAAAGTCAGATGGTCTTTGTTACAACTTCTCCATTTTGCCATTGTAGCCCACAAGCAGCGATAGACAATATGTAAAAAAATGAATGTGACTGTGTTCCAATAAAAGCATTTCAGGATTGAAATGGAATCTCATATAGTTTTTACATATCACAAATTGTATGTACACGTAGTGTACTTGTATTTTCTTCAACCACTTGATATATAAAATCCATTCATAATGCATGGGCTGTATAAAAACAGGCAGTGGGCCAGATTTGGTTTTGCCAGTCCCTATTCTTGAAGATTCTTAGGCACAATAAGCTTGGTCCCATCTTAGGGCCTTTGCATTTGCTCTTTGATTTTCTTGAATTTATGGATGCTTCTCCCAGAATTCTCTTTGCATGATCGTTTTTTTCAAATCATCCATATCTAAGATTTTATATCATTTTCTCAGAGAATACTTTCCTGACAATCATTCTCTTCCTTCTCTATGCACTCAACCTGCCTTATGTATTTCATAGAAGTTATCTGTACTTTGACTTAAATGATTTACTGATATACTTGTTTAATGATGTGTCTTTCCTATGAGAAGATTGCCTCTCTATAGGCAGGGATCTTATCTTTTCTTTAATCTTTTTCTAGTTCCCATTATAATGTTTGTTTTTTAGTTGGCTTAGTTAATATTTGTTGAGTGGATATATAATCAGAGCCATTGTTTCTGCTTAAAGGCATAGACTTTATGGTAAAATGGACTAGGATTCAAGTTTTAATTTTGTGATTTGTTGGCTTGGCAAATCTGGGTTATCTAAGCTTTGTAAGCATCAGGTTTTTTTTTTTTTTTTCATTTATAACATATGGTTATACACCTGTCAGAATGGCTAAAATTAAGAACACAGGAAAAAACAGGTGTTGGTGAGGATGCAGACAAAGGGGAATCCTCTTATACTCTTGGAGGAATTGCAAACTGGTATAGCCACTCTGGAAAGCAGTATGGAGATTTCTCAAAAACTTAAAAATAGAACTATCCTATGATCCAGCAATTGTATTACTAGGTATTTATTCAAAGAATACAAAAATAATGACTTGAGGGGATACATGCACCCTGATGTTTATAGCAGCATTATCTACAATAGCCAAATTATGGAAGGAGTCCAACTGATTATTACTCAGCCATCAAAAAGAATGAAATCTTGCCATTTGCAACAATGTGTATGTAGCAAGAGCATATTATGCTAAGTAAAATAAGTCAATCAGAGAAAGACCAATACTATGATTTCACTCATATTTGGAATTTAAGAAACAAAACAAAGGATGGTAGAGGAAAAGAGAGAGAGAGAGAGAGAGAGGCAAGCTAAGAAACAGACTCAATGATAGAGAACAAACTGATAGTTACTTGAGGGGAGTTGGGTAGGGGGATGGGGTAAATAGGTGATGGAGATTCAGGAGAGCACTGGTTGTGATGAGCACTGGGTATTCTATGGAAGTGTTGAATAACTAAATTGTACACTTGAAACTAATATTGCACTGTATGTTAATTAACTGAAATTTAAATAAAAACTTAAAAATACTAATGACAACATAGAGGTTGGCTGAAAGGTAAAGCAGAAGATATGAATAAAGAGCTTAGATCAGTGCATCTTATAAATCAGTAACAAATTACATGAATGTGAATTCTTGTCACTTTCTCTGGACTCTAAACTTTAAGGGCAGAGATTATATCTTTCTTGCTACTATACATTCCTGGCTTCTGGCACATGGACAGGTCAATAAATATTATTGATTTGATGAGTGAGTGAATGAATAAATGATATAGGAGATCAAACAATGCAATGTGTTAGGCTTTTGGACATGCAGTGATGGTGGTTTTTAAAAGACCTTATTTATTTTAGAGTTAGAGAGAGAGACAGAGAGAGAGACAGAGAGAGAGAGAGAGACAGAGAGAGAGAGACAGAGAACAGAAGCATGCAGGGGAGGAACAGAGAGAGAGGGAGAGAGAATCTCAAACAGACTTCCTATTGAGCATGGAGCCTGATGCAAGACTTGGGTCTCATGACTCTGAAATCATTACCTGAGCTGAAATCACGAGTCAAACATTAAAGCAACTTAACCACCCAGGTGCCCCATGGGGTGGAGATATTAATCCAAGTATGTCACATTTAGTCAAATAATCATAGGAGTTTAATTCAATTCCTTTACGCCTCTGTATTGTAAACACTGGGTTTTTCCTGGCCAACTATTATTGATCTCTGCACACTATGTGAAAACTGAGATTTGGGAACTTTGGTAGCTGGTGAGATGCATCTTACGAAGTTCACCTAGGGAAACAGAAACATTTGGTTCTATGGGGGATTTGGAGACTCATAGGATTTAGTTACTAATCTACAAAAAATACAATAGTCTGGCATACCCAATACTTTTCTCAGGTTCTTGGAGGAGACTTAGATTTAGCCTGTGAGGGAATGACAAAGCTCTCTCCACCAAAAGCAAGACTGGCAGGGCTGCAGCCTATGAACTGACTTTCCAAAGCATGCTCATTTTGGTCAGGCCACATCTGTGAGTATGATGGCTTTTGGAATTGCATGGCAAGGATGTTACATCTGAGTCCTCTTTTGGGATTCTGACTCTCTCTATTTGTGGACTTAGTCCAACTTTTATTCTTAGACTACTCTGAACTTAACTCTTGATTGCCAGTAGTTTTTCTGGTCCACAAATCACGTGATTGTGATATGTGAAAAGATCAATAACCTCTTTGAAGTTTTCATTTCAGGCTGAAATCACCTAATTTTCTATCTCCTATAATTTTTGTCAAGACAAAAAATTAAAAAGATAGTGCAGAAAAAAAGTTGATGCTAACCTATGAAAACATTCAAAACGTATTTGAGTCTGATAAATGTGATTGAAAATTAATCATTGAAGATATATCTTTAGGAATAATTTGAATTAGATGTCTTTTCCTTTTCTTGCTCTTGACACTGACTTTTTCAGTAGACATAATGGAAGTGCAGGGGACACAGTCCATAAAGAAGACAATTTTGAACGTTTATACTAAACGAGCAAACAACCCCCTCCATACTACAATAACAAAAACTAAAGGATATCACAAATTATAGAGGAACCAGATAGTCCGTACTTCAGTGTAGTCAAACATTTATTCTGAGCTGTATTACTTGAAGTTCAATGTAGTTTGCAGAATATTCTAGTCCTCTAAGAGGGATTTTGCTGACAAACATGTTTTTCTGTAAATTTTAAGTTAGAAAGTAAATTTATCTGTTCATTTGAGCTTAATACCTTTTCCTCAAATATTAAGAAGTTTTTCTAAACACAGTTTGAATTGGAGCAAAACAATATATAACCAGATATTCTGTACTTGAAATCATGAAAAATAAATATAATATATATGTATATTTTGTATATATACATTAACACTGTATATTTTTTCATTTATTTGTATTTATGTGTGTATCTATGCATGTATACATATATAAGTTTTCATAAGGATGCTCTCATTTCAAGTAACAGAAAAACGTCTTAAAAAGCTTAACCAGAACTTATATCTTAACATGAAATCTGGGAGAGAACAATTGCAAGGCTAGTTAGTTCCTCTGCTTAGCAATATTACAGAAGGCTCACCTGTCCTGAGGACTTTGGCTTTAGTCTCAAGCTCATTCCCTCATGATAATTCTTGTCAAAAATATTTATTTTAATCAAAGGACTCCCCCAAATGACTTCTTTTTGTAGAAAAAAATCACAGGTCAATTTTTAGATTATTTTCCAGGACAATAAAATCTCAAGATTAACTTGATCAGGCTGAGGATGGGGTAACCTCCTTCAGGGTATGGTCAACTAGAGGGTAGAAGTGGTCATCTGATCTACCCTGAAGCTCTGCCAGTCAGGAAGACAAGGGGAGGGGAAAGACTTACAGAGAAATAGCAAAGCACATCTGGTACAGATTCCAACTTTCTGTCATCTACATGTGCTAGTATTTTTAGTTCTTTTATATTTGCTTTGAATTTGTAAAGCAATATTAGGCTAATAAGGAGTCTATTAATATAAAATTGCTTATTTCCTATCTAGATTCCAAATTATTAAAAATATAGATATTTTAAAATGGTTTTATTCTGGAATTTTCTTTTTCTTTTTTTTTTTAAGATTTTCTTTATTTATTCATGAGAGACAGAGAGAGAGAGAGAGAGAGAGAGAGGCAGAGACACAGGCAGAGGGAGAAGCAGGCCCCATGCAGGGAGCCTGACGTGGGACTCGATTCTGGGACTCCAGGATCATGCCCTGGGCTGAAGGCAGGTGCTAAACCACTGAGCCACCCAGGGATCCCCTGGAATTTTCTTAAGATGTAAAAAAAGTATTATTTCCTTTTACAAAGTGGAGAGGTAAGAGTTAAATAGTAATATGGAAGAGATTTTTGAATTGCCTTGGCCAAGCTATTAAGCATTATACATTTCAAGATATTTAATTAAATTAGATTAAAGTGCATTATTACATGATATAGATATTTATATATACATATATATTTTATATATATGTGTATATATCATGATTTTCCTCTTAATTAGCAAGTAATACTGGAAAATTTTAAGCATTTTAGTCTAAACAGTGACTAATTAAAGGAGGGGTTTTGTAAACTAAAACAACACAAAACAAAAGCATTGTGTTTTATTTTTATTTTTATTTTTGCATTAAATACAAATTCCTCTCTCAGGTGATTTAACAGTAGAATGAATATAAATAGCAACCTACTTTCCTGGAAACATACCTCTTTATTGTTGCCTGGATATTTAAGAACATGATTTAGTATCAATCTTATTCCCAGATTTCTATTATTCTCACATCTTTCTTACCAGTTATGGGGAATCACAAACCACTAAAAATGTCAAGAAAAAAGGGATTTGGAACCTGCAGCTAAACTGCCAGTCAGGATCACTGAGTAAAACATGGGGGGGAAAAGCACAACATGGTAGATGAAAACTCAAAACCAAGTACAGATCAAAAGTTTTGAATTTATGATTACAAGTTTTTCTTCGTCTATAATCTTTCTAATCCGAATGCAAAATAGTCTTTCAGATTAGCATGTTGGTCAGGAATTAAAATTAACTGATATATTACGCGAATGATCTCTGTATCTCTTCAGTAAAGTAATCCCAGCAGGAACAGGGTTCTATGATGCTTCTATTTCTGGGAAATGCCAGCAAGGGGTGGAGGCATTGGGGACAAATGCCTTGCACTTTTCTTGTGGAATCTTAACATCATTTTATGATGAAACCGGAATGCTCCCAAATTCTCATGGCTTCAGGCATCACCTTTTCCTTTTCAGAGCAGCTAACACATAACGCAGCTTGGGTCATCTTCCTGTTGATGGCAGTAAATCTCTGCCTTTCATGGGAAGATCCTTTGTCAGTTTCAATAGCCGAGGGATCCTTAAATGTTCAACAAATCCATTTTCAGCGGCTGCTTGTCATCTCTTGCTTGAGATTCCTGTTCTGAGCACTCTGGTGACCAGTTTTTGCCCTCTTATAATCTTCTCTCTGGGCAATGATCCTCTGCACAGTATTTGGTACATGCAAGGTCACACCCTCTCCACCCTGTCTGGTAACATACTTAGACACACACACCATCCTGCAAAGCAAAAGGGCAGGGAAGCTAACACTACCATGTAGCATTAAGAAAGAAATCTGAAAGAGCAGAATGGAATCATAGTGCAAAATATTAAAAATCGAGGCATGGAAACAAAAGTAAGACCTCTTCTCTCACTTGTTAGGGCTCCTTCTAATGCACCCATTCTGCTCTACAGGGTTCCCTATATCTTTTGGGTTCTCCTTGCCTCTCCTTTTCCTCTACCCCCTACAAGGCTGTTGCTATGCTTATCTTTCCCAGGAGCCACTTTTACCTATTCTGTCACTTTTTGGAGTCCAAGCCCCAAGCCCCAGACTCAGATAAATGAAACCTTCCTGTCCCTAAACAAATCCCACCTCCTCCATTCTGTCCTTGAATTACTGATTCATAGCAACTATTTATTTCAATTGCCATCCATGCTATCCACATAGAAGTGTTCTGTTTCCCAGAGCCTAAAGTAGAGATCTCTAGAGTTGACAATACTTTTACCTGTCACAGGTTCAAGATATCTCCATGAATAATTGCTAGGTCTACTATAGCCACCTGACTCATGGTGCTTACCCTATTGGTCTGTCCTGATGCTAAAGGGGGAACCATCCCCCAAACAATGTCCGATTTCCCCCCAAGAAGACAAAAATGGCTTCTGACCCAAACATTGTCTTTTTCAACTACAAAATATAATGATGCAAATTCACCTTTTGCAGCAAAAAGAAATTTCTAGAAACTTTTAAATAAGGATGTTGTTACATACTTTGCTGGGAACTATTGCTGTATTTTGTCAGGTAGCAGCTCCCGTAGTATACAGTCTATTGCAGCATCATCTGTCCATAGAGAATCACATTGTCCTTTATATTAACTTAGTTCAGCAGATTTCTTATATCCGCTTTTTCATGCTTTATGCTATTGTAACATATTTTAGCGATATCTGTTAAAAGTAGCAGCTGATTTTATGATAAAAATATGTAAGAATGGGTGAGGATTTTTAAAAAATCTACTTGAAAATTTTCCTTAGATGAAATTGTGTTAATATTTACATACTAAATGTTTAATGTTTACATTGAAGATTTTCCAGCTTTATTGTTGATCTTTAGTTTTGTACCTTTGTGACTGGAAAATATAGTTGATATGATTTCAGTGTTCTTAAGTTTGTAGTATTTCTTATGCCACTTTATTTTTTTTTTTTTTTTTTTTTTTTTTTTTATTTATTTATGGTAGTCACACAGAGAGAGAGAGAGGCAGAGACACAGGCAGAGGGAGAAGCAGGCTCCATGCACCGGGAGCCTGATGTGGGATTCGATCCCGGGTCTCCAGGATCGCGCCCTGGGCCAAAGGCAGGCGCTAAACCGCTGCGCCACCCAGGGATCCCCTCTTATGCCACTTTAAAAAAAAGATTTTGTTTATTTTTTCATGAGAGACACAGAGAGAGAAGCAGAGACACAGGCAAAGGGAGAAGTAGGCTCCTCGCAGGGAGCCTGATGTGGGACTGGATCCCAGAACTCTGGGATCACGCCCTGGGCCAAACAAAAGCAGAGGCTCAACCGCTGAGCCAACTAGGCATCCCTCCTACGTCACTTTTTATGTGATTTAACTAGGGGATTCTTCTGTGAGTACTTGAAGAAAATGTGTATTCTATTTTTCCTGGATGGAATGTTTTATGTAAATCCTTTAGAACTGTGTAGTTTGAAGTATGCTTTAAATAAAAAATGCTCTTGTTGGAAACAAAAAACCTTCAACTGAAGGTACTCTTTTAAAATAAAGCTTATTGGGCGATATGCATGGGGGGATGGGTGAAAGTGGTAAAGAGGATCAAGAATATACTTAATATGATGAGCACTGAGTAACGATGTATATTGTTGAATCACTATATTGTACACGTGAAACTGATATAACGCTGTATGTTAACTATCCTGGAAATAAAATCAAAAAAACAACTTAATAAAAATAAATTAAAATTTTTTTTTCCACAGAGATGTAGACCAAACAATCAGGATGTGTTGCTGAGAATTCACCTTCCAGGCCTAGAAGTGATCTAGGAGGTATAAGTGGGATGCTATTTAAAGGTAAGACAAGCCTCTGCTATCAAAATGCTTCAGTTGTTCTTTCTGAGGATTTGTATTCCTTAAAAATGGGACTGGTACAGTTCTGAAAGTCCTAAATTTATTGTGTTTAAAAGTAAGGCTGATTTATATTTTTCAAAATGCAATGCTGGAGGGATAGATAACCTGTAGCAACGTTTTTGGTAAACAAATGCTATTTTTATATTCTTTCTCCAGTGAGAACATGAATGATTATGTGTCTGATAAGAGCTGTTTAAGTTCATCTTGGACATAGACATAATCTTATGTATTTCATTAAAATAGTCTCATACTGGAAATGTATGCATTTTAGTTTTATTATATGTAGTAGAATATAAATTCATATTCATTTATTTCTCATTTGAAACAAATATATCTTTCTTGTTTCACTAACATTGAATCATTGCAAAAATGCTTCCTCCCACCTTGGGTTTGGTACAGTTATACAAAGTTCTCCCTTGGCATGCTCTGCCTGGAGGAATAACTGTTCTCTAGCTTCAAGATAGAATCTATCTAAGGGGCTGTGGTTCATGGCCTGTCCGATGACAGTGTTTCAAGAAAAATTGCTGATTGAAAATAATGTGCCACCCTACTAGGGGCATTCAGGTAATTCTCTTTTTAATGGCCGAGAGTCACTTCGTTTCAGAGTAACTATACACACATCTACAGAACTGTAGTTTGGAATATGCCTTTTACTCAAATGGCTCCCTTGAGACCTCTCAAGATGTTTGAAAATATTATTTAAGAGATTATGAAAATGCAGTAGTAAATATATTCATGATCTTGTCCAAATGCTGAATAACTCACAGAATATCCCATGATGTCTCGCCAGGGGCCTTTAAAAGTAATTAGAAATCATTCTCAGCCGAACTTTAAAAACTGTAACTTGGTCGTGACAACACTCAATTATGTAGAAGAGGACTCTTGGTTTAATAATACATCAATGGGTGATTTGACTAGGAGTAGTTTTACAGTGGTAGCCTCCTTTTGCCAAAGTTTTGGTAATACCTTACTTAGATTTCGAATGACATGTACTGTGATACTCATATACAAATTTAAATGAATTTGTATGTTTCAAGTTTCATGCCAGAGTGTTTAGAAATTTAGATGTTTGTTACTTGAGTTTTCTGGTTGAATATTTGTCATACAGCACTTTTTTGGTTGGTTTTGGCTTTATCTGAAACAAACTATAAGGAATTTCAGTTCACTTTCCTAACTAGTAGATGTTATAAATCAGAAGCCATATTTGATTTTTTTTTAATTTTATGTTTGAGAATCTTCTATAGCCTTAATGGGTTTAAGCGTTGGTGTACATACGGGGATAACGAGTTAAAGCTAAAAGTGCATTGACTTCAGAAATTTTGTGGAAGTGTTTTGCTTAGTTTTTAATTAGTTTTTGATATGTATATTTGTGTGTGCCTATGCATGTGTGTATAGGTGTGTGTGAGAGAGAAATCTCATAGAGTGAAATAATATGATACAGTGAAGGCTTTTAGTTATTTGAGAGTTTATCACTACAAAAATAAAGAATCTTATAAAGCAAAAATATGAAAAGATAATGCTATGCCAAATGAAGAAATTCTTATATTGCTCATTCACTACTGTGACACAAAAATAATGTTTCTTAAGATGTTAAGCCATATTAAGTCTACATACACAAACATATGATTTAAGAATGTAAATACAGTTGGTTATGCCTATGTGTCTATGCTAACAGTGCTGGGAACAGGAGTTTTCAAAAGTTTTTATGCACACATGTGTAAGAGTAAGTAGAATCCCGAATTGGTGCAATAATTCACGTATTATTAAATACATTAGACATAGGGAAAGAGTTAAAGATTCTAGACTTACATATTTTAACATCTAATTTCTTTTTTCCTTCTTTAATTTCAGTGTAATTAACATACAGTGTTATAATAGTTTCAGGTGTACTATATAGTGATTCAACAATTCTGTACATTACTCAGTGTTCTAATGTTAAGTGTATTTTTAATCCGCTTCACTTATTTCACTCATACCGTCACCCACCTCCCCTCCGGTAACCACCATTTTTTTCTCTATATTCTTAATATCTAATTTCAATAGAATCATAGAATGTTAGAACTAAGGAAGTATAAAGATCGTCTAACTAAAATTTCTCAATCAATATAGATTGAAATAGAAACCCAGAGGTGGAATGTCTTCTCTCGGGCATTTGGGGAGTCCAGGTCATCTTCTTGCAGTTACACGTCACTGCTTCCCATCCAGAGCTGAGGCTTTCCATATCATGACTCTTAAGTTTCTTGGCCAAAATTTTCAGGTTGCAGTGCTCAAGGGCTAAGCCATGGCAGCCCTTACTGGTCTATTTTCCTCATCCATGGTGAAGACACTGTGAGCAATGTATATGTAGGCATGGAATTGCTTAACAGCCAAACTAGACACTCTGGACCAGTGGCAATGCTCCCCTGGGCATCAGAAAAAAAATCATCATTAAAATTTGTGGTAGTGGATGAAGACTTGTTGAAAAAGTACTCCATATGGAAATGTGTGTATTTCGTTAGTAGGGTTACTGAATATCACTTTTCTAATGCCTCTTTCCATCTCACTTCCCTCACCTCCCACCACGCCACATCCTTTCCCTCTCCATCAGTAAAAAAGAAGCCATTCTTCGGTTTTTGGAAGTGGTTCCAGTAGATATATTTACTAACCTTACATTGAAGGGGCACTTATTGCATCACATATTTGCCCAGACTCTCTAGTTGGAAACTCTATAAAAACAAGATTCTTTGTAATTTTTGTACCCTGAACAAAGGATAGCACTCAGAGGCACTCAATAAATATTTGTTGAATGAAATAATAGTCTATAGAAACTCAGAAGAAACATAGTTGTTAGTAAAAGAAATCCGAGGATTAAGATTCTGAATCTTGAACAAAATTCAGACACAATTATCCATGGACTGACATTCCATTCTAATACAAGGAAGCTCAAATTTAAAGAGGGCTGGAGGTAATACTGAACCAAGTGATAAAAATGAAGCAGACTTCACTCCGGGAACACCTATACATTTCCCTTAACATTATATGACTAATGATTTCACAAATTTCCTGATAAGAAAGGCATAGAAATTACATAATAAAATATAATCAACTTATCTATAATTTTATTTTAATAACCCACTTATTTAGAAAACACTTCTGTATTACAGTTTCTTTCTTACCTAATACTAATTGCTTCATAAAGTTCTTATTAAAGAATTTTTAAGGTACCTTTGAAAGTCTTTAGTTGGGACAGATAAAGATTGCTAGACAAGATTTTGTTACTTAGGTTAGGAATAACAGATAAAAAGCAGATCATACCCCAAGGAGGCTGGTTAGAATCAGCTTCTAGTTGTGTACCACCTTGGCTACACCTGCATGAGCCACATACACATAAACAAATAAAAATACAATGAACTTGAAGTAGTACATTAAGTTCCTATGGCCTCTGTGACAAATTACTATAAACTTAGTGTATAAAACAACACAAATATATTTTCTTACAGCCCTGGAAGCCAAACATTTAAAATAGATCTTACTAAACTAAAATATAATTTTTGTCAAAGCTGCATTCCTTCTGGAAGCTCTAGGGGAGAATATGTTTCCCTCACTTTTCCAGCTTAGAAGCTGTCTGCGTTCCTTGGCTTCCAGCCCAGTGCTCCATCTTCAAAGCCAGCAGTTCAACATCTTCCAATTTCTTTCTACTTCTGTCATCATATCACTTTTTTAAAAATCGAACTCTGCTTCCTTCCTATTATAAGCAGTCTCATGATTAAATTTGTCTCACCTAGGTAATCCAAGACAATTTCTCATCTCAAGATTCTTTACCTTAGTTATATCTACAAACTCCTTTTAGCCATGTAAGGCAACAGATTCATGGATCTTGGGATTAAGATATCTTTGGGAGGGGCATTTTCAGCCTACTACACTCAAGGATTTTTTTCCATGATTAGAGAAACCCTGAATTCTTACAAAAATTAGAAAATTCCATAATACCAATTTATTACAATTACACCAATTCCCAACCACATGGGGGATGATGGATGAGGCACTGTTTAAGAGTTAAATTTCATGAGACTTAATACACAAAAGATGTTTAATAAATATACATTGCATGAATAATTGAATGTTTTCAGTGGAATTCTTCATTTTTACTGGGAATCAAAACTAAGAAAATCAGGGCAAGATTATCTCTCTGACCCCAGTTATGATGACTAACACATGGAAAAAGACAGTAACCAATGCAACCAAATAGAATTTATGCCATTTTATTTTAATCTGTAAGACATCAGACATCACTGAAAATCATTGCTTAAATGAAGACAGAACTCAAAAATCTGTGGCTCATTCTTAAGAGATTTTGGGATACAGCGTTAATATTGTGGGTTAAAAATTAGTCTTTTTTTTTTTTCTTGGTAAATTTATAAGTACTACTACTAACTTCTCTGTATCAATCAATGCAGAGAAACCCAAGTAAAGATTTTAGTAGGACCATGAAGCAGAGTACTTGACAGGTGTAGTTGATTGACAACATAGCAAATACTGAAATAATTGACATGCAAAGGTTTGCATATGTCTATGGCTTCTACATTAGAGACATTGACATAATGCATTTCTAAATTCTTCAAATGTATTTTTTCTTGAGCTAGAAGACTTGTTAGAAGGAGTGTTAATATAGCAGCACCAGGATCTTTAGTTCTGGACAATATGTTAAATGAGAGGAATTAACAACACTGCTAAAAATAAAGCTTTACAATTTCCCAAACCTTTTCCTAGTTCTAACACAATTTGATGTAGGTTTGTATTTTATTTTATTTTTTTACTTTTTATTTTCATTTATATATTTTTAAACATTTTATTTATTTATTCATGAGAGACAGAGAGAAGCAGAGACAGGCAGAGGGAGAAGCAGGCTCCTAGAGGCTCCATCCCGGAACACCGGGACTCCATCGGACTCCATCCCGGAACACCGGGATCACATCCTGAGTAAGTCAGACACTCAACCACTGAACCAGGGGTCCCTAGGTTTGCATTTTAGATTAGAAGCCCATTCTCACAACACAAAATTTTTTATTGATTGCTTCTTGTTTTGCTTTTCTTTTTTCTCATTTCTTCAGTAACTTACAAATATTCATACATGCTGAAAATCTGCTAATCTTTGGTTCAAAATGCATCATTATTTAGATTTACTAAGGCTTGATGCATGACCACATCTTCTTTAGCAATTCGTCTTTAGATCACTCTGATTTTGGTTTATCTTTTGAATCAGTGGTTCCCATATTTGGAGTAGCCATGCTGTACTTTTCTCTAAGAATGAAATTTATGCTGGAGCAAAGGGAAATGGACCAGTACTTCAGGGCACACTGAAAATAGTACCCCTGTGACCAACCAGCGAGATTAATTCCCATTTCTGCCAATAAGGGGAAATTGCCAGAGTTCTCACCTTTTTGACCAGGCATCGCTTTATGGTGTCCCAAGTGCCACATTTTGTCTGCTTTTGTTCTAACTTACCTAACCAGTAATAGATGTATTTCAAAAGGAGAATACAAAGAAATCTCAGAAATTCAGTGCACAGACATTTTAACTCTACAGTTACATTTACTAACCTCTTCCTCTAAAATTGTTCAGGTTCTTTTTTTTTTTTTAATTTGAGTCTTTTTTCCTATATTTAGTATTTATATTCATGTTTTACCTGTTTACGACAGGAATAAGAAATTTTCTAGAATAAAAGTATTAAAGCAAAAAATAGAGATGTAAACATGCTATGGAGCCGCTCATGTTAGGTCCATTTCTAAGAATTTTATATATATTATCTCATGAAGTCTTCTCAAGAACCCCTTGACATATGTGTACTATTTTGATCTCTAGTTCATAGATAGGAAAACTGAGGCTCAGGACACAGCCATCAAATGGCAGAGTCAGGATTTAAACGTAGCTATGGCAGATTCCAAAGTCTAGGTTTCCAATCATGATGTCCTCTGAAGTACTATGCTCTTGAAGTATACCAAAATAGTGAGTATAATTAAGATTATGTTGAGACCCAGGCTTCCCGATAACCAAGATAAGATGAGAAAACCAGACAAAAACATATTTTTTCACGATTAATTCAAAGTAAACGTGACCTTTCTTCAAGAAAGGAACAATTTATTTTGTTACTAAACTTTTTTAGATATTAATTACACAAGATTTTATGGGGAAAGTAATATTGAATACATTTAATTTGTTTTAAAGAATTCTTCATATGACTTTTTCTTTCTCTTACCTTCTTTTTTTCCTCCTGAAAATAAGCATAACATAAAATGTAATTTAGTAAAATGATGTTTAGCTAATGAGTACAGTCTGCTGGCCATTAAATTTGAATTAAAATTGACCTTGAAAAACCAAAGGGATTGGATGAATAGTAATTATCTTCTAAAATATAATTTCATGGACAAAGCTGAAAATTTAGTCTGAATTTTTTTGAGGAGGGATCCCTTTTGATTAGTAGATACACTTTGAACCCTCCTTTAACCCGCAGGAGGTTCTGTTAATGGGCTCTCATGGAGCAGAGATAACTCACCTGTGTTCTCACTAGGATGGCTTAGCACATATGTAGCCATAGGAAATTCTAAGGGTTTTTCCAAAATAGCAGCTTTGCATTTGCTCTTAAACCTGGCAAAAGCTAGTTAGAAACATGATATTCCTGTTCTAGAGAGTAAGTAGGGCTGATTATGACCAGATCTGTTAAGTTAGCTCCACTCAAACTCCCACCACAGCAAATCCCCATATTCCCTTTTTAGAATGATGGTGTTAATAAGAAGTGTTCGGTTACAAAGATCAAATGTTACTTTGGCAATGGGAGGTTATGCTTAGAAATGAAAATTACAACAAGTTAAACTCTTCCTCACAGTACTGTTGGAAGTACTTTGCCCCATGCCAACCTTCCTTTTATGTTTTTCTAATAAACCTAACTCAGCTTCTCTGTCTTTTCTTCTCTTTGTATTTCTTCTGTTTTCCTTCAATAATAAACACTTTGATTCTTTTCTACATTTTATTTTCAAGTGTTCAGAGAAATACCTGTTGGAATAATTTAATGACCAATGTCCCTAATGGGCTGTTTTTCTAGGGTTACCTTTTGACCCAGGTCCAGATTATAACCAGTCTTGATTTACAATGGCTTGATTCGAAGTGGTCCAAAAGCTATGCCCATTCAGGGGAAACTGTATTGTGAATTTTGACCTTTGATCTTTTCTAGGGCTAGCAATATGCTGTATGATCTTCTCTTGTGATGCTGAGCAGTCGCAGCGGGTTCAGCTTCCAGTCAGCCACATGATCATGAGGGTAAACAACTGGAATGTTGAAAACCATTCTGTACCTGTGCAACCATTCTGTTTGTCACTTTCAGTAGAGAATTCAATATATTATATGAGATATTCAACATTTTATGTTGAATTTTTTAATAAAATAGATCTTGTGTTAGATAACTTTACTTAACTATAGGCTTATGTAAGTGTTCTGAGCACATTTAAGGTGGACTAGGCTAAGCTATGATGTTTGGTAGGTTAGGTGTATTACATGCATTTTAAATTTAATGATGTCTTCAATGTATAATGGGTTTATCAGGCCATTATTCCATCATAAATTGAAGAAGATTTGTATGTATTTGCTAGGTTTCTAGGGTTCTTGTAACAGATTACTGCAGACTGGTGGCTTAAAACAGCAATTTTTTTCTCTCATAGTTCTGGAACTCAGGTGTTGGCAGGGCTACATCCCTCCAAAGACTAGAGGATAATCCTTCCTTGCTTCTTCTTTTTTTTTTTAATTTTTATTTATGATAGTCACACACACAGAGAGAGAGAGAGAGAGAGAGAGAGGCAGAGACACAGGCAGAGGGAGAAACAGGCTCCATGCACCGGGAGCCCGACGTGGGACTCGATCCCGGGTCTCCAGGATCACGCCCTGGGCCAAAGGCAGGCGCCGAACCGCTGCGCCACCCAGGGATCCCTCCTTCCTTGCTTCTTCTAGCTTCTGGTGGATGCAGGCTTTCCTTGGGCCATGTAACTCCAGTCTTTGCCCCTGTCTTCACATGGACCTCTCCTCTGTGTCTTCTCATTTGCGTCTTATAAAGACTCTTTTCATAGGATTTAGAGGCCACCCAGATAATCCCAGATGATGTCATCTCAAGATCCCAAACTTAATTATATCTGTAAAGACTTTTTTTCCAAATAAGGTCATATTCACAGGTTCTAGGCATTAGGATATATCTTTTGGAGGAGGCCCACCTTTTATCTCACTCCAGCCGTGTATGTCCTTGGCCCAGGTGCTCTTCAATGGTCCATTCCTTGGCTAGGTAGGATAGGTGAAATCCATGGCCCATGATGCTAAAAGAGAAGCCAGGACTAATCCTTATTAGGAAATTGTGGTCAAGGACAGGCTGCTATGATTTTGGCAAGCAAAAGTTTTGGCTTTCTTAACACAGTAAACATGTTAACAGTGCCTTGAAATGGGCTTGCTAAATTTAGTTAGTTGCAAGTTTTGTAAATAAATTGGTTCTTTGAGTGGTATAGGATTATTTAGTATTGGCCACTTGGATTTGGAAAACAATCTACCAGGAAAAGAGTTTTATCAAAACTAATAATGTCATATTCAATTAGATAAATTAATATGCTATTCAGATAGACAAATTAGAAAATCAAGGAAGTTTCTTTATGCATCTGTTTCTTTTTCAGATAATAGAGTCATGTAATTGACGCTAATGACAGGGCATGTTCCTGCTATGATAAGAGGCCAAACCTTTCATTTAATCGATAATTTGAATGAACTTATGAAATCATAATTTAAAGTGAAGTGGAAACTGAAATAAAAACTCACTTTAATGCCACTGAAGTAAAAATTACAGTCTGTCTGGGGTGCCCATCTGATTCAGTTGGTAGAGCATGCAACTCTTGATCTCGGGGTTATCAGTTTGAGCCCCACCTAGGGTATAGAGATTACTTAAAAATGAAATCTTTGAAAGAAAAAAGATAAACCACACCTGTAGTCTATCATCCTTGCCTTCCTCTCTGATTCTGTCAGGGAAATATGGTCCATTGGAAAAGGCATCACTACCCTAGGATGTTGAACTCATATAACGGGGCCCAGAGCTGATGTCTATCTACAGAGTCAAAAGGAGAATCCTGAAAATACCTAAATATTAAATGAACAGACATCTCCACATTCAGTACAATGCTGCAGAATATAACTCTTTTTGGATTCCCCAGGAAATATTTCACTGATATTGGCAAAGTCTTTTGCTTACCTGTTGTTTTAATAAAATGTTTGAGTAGTTTTTATGAAGTGTAAGTGTTTCATTTATTTAAATGTGAAACAAAAGAATCTGACTATATGTACTTGGGGGAAATTTTATTTAAAGTAGGTTGGAGGGAAAACAGAATTAAATCTTTGGATATTTTCTAGAGAAATCTTCCTTTATCTTGATTTTCTGAATCATTGAACTCATCATTTCAGTAATAAGTACAAAGAGAAGCAGGATAGTTAAACTGAAGACTAAAATTTCAGGACGGAGTGAGAGTTCAAGGATAGTTAATTTTATTCAAATCAGAATTCTATTTGTCTTCCATTCAGAATTTTACATTAGACTTTAATTTAGAAAACAATGATATGAAAGGGTAAATTTCAGATTTGCAGGCAAGCCGGTTCTGCCAACAATAAGGGCTCTAGCCTTGGCCATCAAGCCTGCTTGGGGAGGAAATTGTGTCAGTGAAAATCTAACTCTGGAGTGAGTCTTTCACAGAGTAGACCATTGTCCAATGTTTAGTGACCAAAGAGACAATAATGAACTTGAGCTTGATTCTTTTTTTTTAAATTTATAAAAAATTTTTATTTATTTATGATAGTCACAGAGAGAGACAGAGAGAGAAAGGCAGAGACACAGGCAGAGGGAGAAGCAGGCTCCATGCACCGGGAGCCCAATGTGGGATTCTATCCCGGGTCTCTGGGATCGCACCCTGGGCCAAAGGCAGGTGCCAAACTGCCAAACCGCTGAGCCACCCAGGGATCCCTGAACTTGAACTTGATTCTAATAGACATTTTACATGCAGAAAACCAGTTATATGGGTAGGTCACAACATTGAATGGTTCTAGAAAAGGGATATGGACTTCAATCCTCTAATTTGATGTGATCAGTGCATTCAATATGGGAGCAGAGCTGATGGTTAAACATAGAAAAAATCATGTTTCATCTCCCATGGGCAAGTGACTGAAAGAGTCATTCCTGACCCAGTCAAAAAGGCTACAGTCCAGGGAAAAATTCTAATCTTAGCAGAGAACTACATAGGAATACATTGGAATTCTAAGCAGAAGACAAGTTGAAACTGAGGTGTATGGATAAGCTCAACATATAAAGGTGATTATTTACTGAACTTGGAAGTTTCCTTGACACTTAGAAACAAAGATCATCAAATCTAGGGCAGGGAAACAATCAATTTAGGAGTTTCTCACAATCTTGGTTGTTTGAGCTGGGATAGTCTGACTATGAGAACCATTTCTGAGATGTGTGTTGCAAGATAACCAAACTATTACATGGTATCCTACTCAAGTGGTCAGGAGTTGATTGAGCTGAAAGGGCTATTAACTAAAAACACTAAGTTGAAGATAATATATTCAAAACTTGGGAATAAACCCAAGGATCTTAATGCTTATCGTAAAGATGAGAAGTGAAATGAAAAAAGAGGTGAAGACCAAAGTGGAGGGGACTGGAAATCTTACCTGCCTTCTACTAGAGAGGAGTTAACTGTTGCCTTGATTTACACAGTTCTTATCTGCTTGTATGTTCATTCACTTATTTGAAGTCATCAGATTGCATTAATTTATTCAAGAAATATTTATTACTACATTTTTATTGTAATTACAATGTTGCTGAATTATGTGGAAGATGAAAATGATGAGAAAGCCTAGTTTTTGTCCTCTTACTTGCTTTTTACTTGGTTCAGTAATAGGATAAACATTGTTTGATCACATCTGTTTGTCTATATTCCTATTAGAATTTAGAACATGCTTAACATGACTGAACACTTTCCAGGGTTAAAGTAGTTGGTGATTATCAGGGAAGGAAAAAGACACCAAATGGAAATATAATACAAGCTGTTATCAGTCACAAAAGCAATTACACATGTTTGTCATTAAGTTTACCACATAAATAATTTTATGAATATCTTCTGGACTTTTTAGCAAAGCAACTTTTTAGACACAGAAAATACTGAGTAAGTGGAATACAACTTTGAAGTCTATAACAAAGGATTAGTTCACTTAGGGAACAACACAGAAATGATGACTCTTAGATTTCTTGGTGACATGGGAGGAGTAATAACAATTCTGTCTATAAGGTAGAATTAGGCAAATGAGAAATTCCAGATTAAAAGTATAAGCAACTATTAACAAAAGTGGTGTTCTCTATCGACATACTGCTTACGCATTTTTCTCCCTAGATTTTCTTTTCTTTTAAGCTTTAAGCTTCAAGGAGCTTTTCCTATACAATAATGCATGATTTGATATAAACATAAAATCTACCAAAGTCAATTATGACAATTTAACTTATTTTACATATCAATATTCATCTTATCCCCGAAGTTATATGTGTGGGTCATCCTTGTAAAAGCTGAGAAGAGACTATAAATGTATCCTACATGAGTGAAATGAGAAAATCTCTGTATTGTTTGAAATGCTCTAATTTGTTTTATGTCTACCATTTGTGACTTCTTTGTCCATTATACTCAGCCATACCCATTCAGAATGATTATTCTTGACTACTTACTATCTTTGAGAACCACATAGATACTATTCTTATCCAAGGTATGTCTCTGCTAAGATGTTTTCTTTGGGTGGACATACACAAGCAAAATACTTTGCTGAGTAAAATTTGTTACCCTTGGCAAAATTCAGACTTTCTTTTGATTTTGTATGAACTTTATCTTCATCTTGTTTCCATCACAGGTCAGGTAATTTGGCATAAAGCTCATTTATAGGGCAGGTGGCTCAGCGGTTTAGTGCCGCCTTCAGCCCAGGGCATGATCCTGGAGACCTGGGATCGAGTCCCATGTCAGGCTCCTTGCATGGAGCCTGCTTCTCCCTCTGTTTCTCTCTCTCTCTCTCTCACTCCCTGTGTCTCTCATGACAAATAAATAAAAAATCTTAAAAAAAATCATTTATATGTAATTTTTATATGTAATCAACTGCTTATTTAGCTATTTTAATGTTTTCACATATGTTTTATGTACTACTGTATTCACCTACTCTATTATCATACCCTCCCCCAGGTTCTGTACAGTAGGTTGGTATTAGTCTCATTTTTATAAAATACATATACAATTATGTTCTGGCCTTTCAAAGCACAAAACTAGTGAAAGAAATGAAAAAACAAATTTCTGCTGGGGACTTCCTCTTCCTGTTCCTCCTCCTTCTTGTATCTTTATTTTCCTTTTTCTTACTTTCATCTTCATTTTGTAGCTAATTAGGAAACTGCAGTTGCCTTGCTCTGCAGCAAAACATTTGAATTGAGATGGGTTTACTGGAAAATAATTTTTTCCCCTACTCTGATGCATATTCCTAGTATCAAGTGTGAAAATGAATTAAGAACTCTAGGTGAAGATGTTCATCTCAATGAAAGTTTACTGCTTTCATTTATATCTGACTTATTTCACTTAGCAGAATATCTTCTAAGTTCATCCATGTTGTCACAAATGATAGGATCTCATTTTTTCACAACCATTTTATGTATTTTATACACACATATACCTACATATTCTTTATCCATCCATCTATTGATGGACACTTGGCTTGCTTCCATATCTTGGCTTTTATAAATATTCCTGAAATAGACATAGGGGTGTACATATATTCTTGAATTAGTGTTTTTATTTTTTTGATAAATATTCAGGAGTGGAATTATTTGACCATAAGGCAGTAATTTCTTTGATATTGACCACAGCCACATTTTTTGAGATAAGTCTCCTAAGGCAAAGGAAACAAAAGCAAAAATAAACTATGGGGGCCACATAAAAATAAAAAGCTTTGGCACAGCAAAAGAAATCATTAACAAAACAAAAAGGCAATCTATTGAATGAGAGATGATATCTGCAAATGATCTATCAGATAAAGGATTAATATCCAAAATATATGAAGAATTTATATGACTCAACATCAAAAAACTCCCAAATAATCTGATTTAAAAATGGGCAGAGGACCTGACTAGACATTTCTTCAAAGAAGACATACAGGTGGCCAATAGACACATGAAAAGATGCTCAACATCACTAATCATCAGGGAAATGCCAATCAAAATCGCAATGAGATATCACTTCACACCTGTCAGAATTTTAAGCTCTTTTGCATTCAATTCTTAAGTGTGGTATTCACCTATATTCTTGCTTAAGTCAAACTTTTCTCTTTTCTTTTTTATCAGTGAGATTTTTTTTTTAGTGTCTAACTCCACTATGGGTCTCCTTCTCCTCTTTTCTTTCTTCTTACTTTTTTTGTCTTTCAAACTTTGTTATTTGTTGTTTTACTGTCATTCCAATCTTGATGTGTTTGTCTTCTTTAGTTTTCTTCAACTTTTCTTTTAAGTAGAGCATTCTGGATCTATTGTCATGACAGACTCTTTTGGCTGATGTAGTGGCATGGTATCTTATGGCCTCGTCTCTATTTTCACTAGACATTGAAAGGTATTGTAATTGACCTTTGCTCAGAGCAAAGCTAAGACTGTGACATTTAAATGCAACCCAGTCAGAGCTCAAAAGAACTACGATTGCAGCACAGCAGACACATTTTTGGAAAATGTGAGTGTCTAGCCTGTGTCTTTTCATGCGTGGGTCCTCTTGTGTTCCTCACACTCTTCTTTCCCCCATTGGTTTCATTCTAAATAGATCTTAAAGTAGACAGGAAAAAAAATGATTCTCCTATTAGATTGTCTTGGATGCCAGAAAACACAGGTTGTTTCTGGATTTGACTTTTGGCTATGACTTAAAGTGAAAAAAAAAAAATAACAAGCAAGCAAACAACAACAAAAAGCATCATGTGTGAGTTCCCAGGATCCTACCTCCCCCTTTTTACCAGCTTCTCCTCAAACATTCAGGCTGACAGTACAAGGTATTCGATACAGTTGGTTTTAGTGGCTGAGATCTGCTTAAAAACAACCTTTAATTTCTCTTTTCTTTTCACTTGTTTCTATCCAAATAGAAGACAAAGAGAGACAGGGACAGAGGCAGAGACACAGAGAGAATGAGAGAGAGACAGAGAGAGACAGAGAGAGACAGAGAGAATAAAGAAGGAGAGAGATGTAGGGGACCAGAAAGTCTTCTGGTGCATCTTTATTTCCTTCAAGTTTTCACCCAAGCACATGATTTATAGGCAATGGATCTGCATCAGTGCATCTGGATTTCCCGTGGATCTCAAAGTCTCAGCTAAAGGGTCTGTCCATCAGTGGCTGCTGCTGGCGGCTTTGTGCTGACTTATTCCTTTATTTTCCCACTTCCACTTCTTTTTTCTCTCTTTTCTCAGTCCCATCAGTAATGAGACTTTGAGCAAACCAGATGTCATTTATTAAGGAAATGCTGAAGACTCATACTATAGACCTGGACTAACATACCTGAATTATTTTTCATGACCAGGAAATACAGGGAGAGCCAATAGATTATAAGAAGTCTCGGATTCATTCAGCCTAAGTTCGTGATTCCATTTAAGGTACATTAAGAGCTGAGTTGCATGAAAATGGAGGGTTATGAAGCTACCTCCATTAAATAGAAAGTGTAAAGTTTTTTATTGCTCTTTAGGCACAGATTATTAATGCCGTAATGACACTAAAGAGTATTAAATGCAAATTTGCAAAGCTCTAAAGAGCTTTATTAGGATAAGCAACATTTTATTGAGTCAATTCAGTTGCTATTTTAATGAAAATCTGGATAAATAAATCTCTATAGAAGCCTCTACAGATGTTGTATCATGCATTCTGGGCAATAAGCAATTGGACTTGGCAGGGTGGTGGGGAGGAAAACTTGAAGGGGGAAGGGTAAGTGTAGAAGAGGTGAGATTTTATGTCTTTAATTTGTATTTCAGAATGATTTATCCTTCAAATCATTTAATACAGTTAGCTAATAAACTATTCCCTAGTTTCTGATAGACAGATTGGATTTTCCTCCATTTAAAAGTAAAAGTTGAATGGCATAGTCATTGCTTTGGAAGGTAAAAAAAGATGAAGTCAGATAAGAAAGAAAGAAAAGAGTAAAAAGAATAAGGAAGGATGGAAGGAAGAAAAATTGGAAAGAACATGGAGAGAGCAGATTTTTTTTGTTTGATGTGTAAGGAGACTGTTAAATGAGGCAGGATCCCCAGGGTTTAGTCATGGGCTCAGCTTTTTACTAAGAATATGTTCTTAGACTGTTCACTTAACATTTGGGATCTCAGTTGTGGTTGTTTTGGTATTTAAAGCCAAAGTGAGATACATTGTGCAGGTCTATCTCACACGTTGTAAAAAGACCAGCACTCTTGGCTATAGTGTGCTGAATATTAGGAACTTTCCTAGGCATTGAGACAACCAAAAACTTTACCACACACTTAAAACTGCTCTCTGGGTGTCATCTGGAGAACCACTGGGCCCTAGTTTACTTTCAAAGTTTCCTTTCAACTTAAAAGTACTGCATTGCTCATAAGTTGTTTGTAGAGGACTATGTATTTATTGCCCAAGATGGGATACCTTTGAGTATGCAAGTCAGAGTTAATATTTACACTAAGGGCCAGGGGTAAGATCAGGAATTATAATTTGTGTGGTCAGTGTCGGTCATTGGTCTTGATGATTCCTCTTTAAAGTAGTTTTATCATAAAAGTAAATGTACTTGTAAATGGTACAAAAGTGTGAAAATAAAAATATGTATTATGAAATGAAGAGCCAGGTAAGCACTGCTCAGATCAAAAATTAAAATATTAGCATCATGCACACCAGCTTTCTTTGTGACCCTTCTCAAACCTTACTTTAGTCTCCCATCTTTCCCAGAAATAGCCACTGTCCTGACTTTCACACTATTACTTCTTTCAGTTAACATTCTTTTATTACAAAAGTGGTGAATATTTCTTGTAAAACAACCTATGTTTCAATTGTATAAAGTAAAAAATTCAGATCTCCCTCAACTCCAAATTTCATCCCTTTGTGGAAACTACAGGTGAAAATCTTTTAGATTTTAGCCTCCATTGTTGGAGAAATACTTTTTTTTTTTCAAAATTGAGATTTTACAGCAGATGCTATTCTACTAAATTTATTGTAAGTATTTTTTTTTTTTTTTTTTTTGCTTCCACACATGTAAGCAATGGTGGCTCTGGTAGCTGTTAAATTGCTTTGGCATTGCTTTTTTTTTTCAAAGGCATTTTTTTTTTTCTTTCCTAGTAGTGGTCATATGTAAATGTTAGATGAGAAAGCATTGAATGGGGGCAGGCAGGTTGGGGGTGAAAGGAGTTTTAGGGCACTTGAGTGGTTCAGTGGTTGAACATCTACCTTTGGCTCAGGTCCTGATCCTGGGGTCTTGGGTCTCGCATCAGGCTCCCAGCAGGGGCACCTGCTTCTCCCTCTGCCTATGTCTCTGTCTCTCTCTGTGTGTCTTTCATGAATAAATACATAAAATCTTTAAAAAAAAAAAGAAAAGAGTTTTACATTCCAAAGCTTCTTGCTCTTTATGATCTTAAGCCCTTTTCTTAAATTCTATCAGAGAGGTATTGGTACTGGTGGTTCCCTATTTTTCCTCACTTTGAGAGGAATTTATTATAAATTCATTAGATTTTATATAAATCTCAATAAAATTAGATGCTGTGCAAGGTATACTTAAGATACACTCAGGGTTGTTTAGTAAGAGGTTTAGTGAGACTAAACTTTCTTCTTTATGTTGGTTTTTCTAATCAGGGCCAATTGATTTGAAAGGTTTGCTGAGGTGGTCAGTGTATTGTATGGGTGTATTTAACTGACCTAGTTTCATATGGGGTCATCTCCCAAAAAGGAAAAAAAAATGTTGTAAGAGAGTTGCTAAATCCAGAGGAACTTTATTATTATTTTCAATGGTATTTGTCATGGTAGTGATATAAGCCCTAAAGATGGAACATGAGTTTTGTTGCTGTCCAAGTAAATTCAGAGTAATCAGATTATAGCTGATGTAATTTAGATGTTTGGAGGTGGGGGATTTCTGATAGCAAAATCTAATATATATGGCTCCCAAAATGGAAAGCCTCTCTCTAGGGGATGACCTTTGTCAAGGAAAAATCTTCAATGCTGACAACAACTTCTGAGTTGTAAATGTATTTTTCTGGAAGTTTTTGGTTTGAATATGACTTTGGATTTTGAATGTGGCCTGAAATAAGAGTGGGATTTGGGGAAGGCGAGTGACTTTCCCTCTGGACTTTACCACCTCTTGGTGTGAATTCACCTTCTTACAATTTAACAATAGCCTCTCTCTTCTATTTGTTTCTTGGGTTGTACATGACAGGCACAACATTATATGCACCTTGTAGCTTCCCACATGTCCAGAAAAGAGAACTGAAGTCTAGGAGAGTAACTTATGCAAAAGTACACAGTTAGTAAATCACAAGAAACAGAGATATATCTTAGCTATGACTCAAGAGTTGATGCTTTTTACCACTAGGCTATGATCCCTGTTTGGTGTCCCAGCACCATACAAACATGTCTTTTTCCAGAGCTAACTGGAAAGCTTCCTGGTGGCTTATCATCTTAGTGTCTTCCAGCACCAAGCAAGTGTTTAAATATTTGTTGAATACAATTTGCCACAGCTACATGCTCCTCAGTCCCATAAGGGAGTGTGAAGTTTTAAATTTTTTAAATTCTACTCAACTTTTCAATAAGAAGCAACAACATAGGTTTTTGAGTTATTTCAGAAGTCTTGAAGTAATAGTCCTTCTGGGTCACTGGGGTGTAATTTCTCTCAACTTGATTCTTTCCCTCATGTATGCATCAGAGCAGAGGTAGACTCTCAGTGTTCTTAATTCCTTTCCAGTGGGAATGTCTATGTAGGAGAAAAGTGAACGGTGTTAAATTTCATTCATATTGGAAAGTCTGCAAACATCATGCAGTCCATTGGTTAGCTTTGCGCAGAATTTGTCAGACTTGCCTTTTGATTGTGTTTGGACAGTTTTCATACACCATGAACTTCCCAGAATTAAAACTACTGTGGAACCTGAAGAAGAGGGTGTACCTTAGAAAGCAGGATTTTACCGAAGATTCTCACTATTCTGGAAAACCAAGTTCCCAGTGGCAAACTCACTTGGGGAATTCAAATCACTTAAATCTGCAGTTGTAGTTACTGGGTTTACATTATCCTTTGTAGAAGATAAACCTATCAACTCTTCACTATTTTTTCCTTACATTATAAAGTACTTCTCTTTTATTTCTCCTTTAGAATATAACTATGGTGTTATATTTTTTCTGATTATGTGAATGGGTAGGTTTTATTATTCGTGTGTTTTATTTGTATATGGGAAGTGGGCACAACCAAACGTTAGTTTAAAACATTTACATGGGACCTGGTAAAGTCAAAGACTACTGGTCAATTAGTTTTTCTCATGGCTATTCAAGTCTTAAAAATGTCCAGTTACTATTTTTTCACTGAAGGCTTGGACATACCCACATCTTCAGTACAGACAGACCTCTCTGAAGACAGACCCCTTCAAGCTTTCTAGTAGTTATAAATACTTGCATGTTTTTCAGACTTTTCAAGTTTAGAAAGGGACTCCTACTCCCCTGTTTCCAACTGCAGTGGTCAAGGATCATGTGAGGTGGTGACACCACCCAATTGAATGATGTTTTCTCTTCTCACTGTCATCAACTGGGACCAGATCATTCTCACCTCTCACTTGGATGGTTGCCACCTGATATTTCAACTACCCTCTTGTTTTATCCCTCTTATTTTCCATTCCTTACCCTGCTAAGATAAAAATATGATCATGCCACCACCAATCTATTTATAATCCTTCACAGCTACCAAGTATCTTATTAAAAGTCCAAATTACTGTGTATGGTTCATAAAGCCAGGCAAACCTGGGCCCTGCCTACTCTCCCTGGTTCATCTCTAATCATGACACTTTGCACTCTAACTAGGTTAAATTACTTTAGTTTCTTAACATGATATTTCCTTTCTTGTATTTTTTTCTATGTAGTATACTCCTACATAGCATGTACTATTCCAGCTCTTTTCTGGGCTATTATTCATTCTCTAGGTATTAGCTTAATAAATACCACCTCTAAACTGTTTCTCCTTACCCTCTTAATTAGTTATGTACTCCCTTGGCAAATTACACTTTTCTATTGCACTGCTTCATTGCTTCCCTAATTTGTTTTTGCCATTAGGCTGTGAACTTTGTTATTACTATTATTATTTTTGGGGGGAGGGGGTAGAGGTAGAGGGAGAGAATCTTAAGCAGGCTCCACACTCAGTGCAGAGACAGATGTGGGGCTCCATCTCACAGCTCTGAGATCATGATCTGAGCTGAAATCAAGAGTTGGACTCTTAGCTGACTGAGCCACGCAGGCACCCCCTAGACCATGAACTTTGTAAGGAAACTTTCTATAGCTTTTAAGATTGTTCTTTAAAATGTTAGTGCAATAGGCACTCAATATATGTTTGAACAATAAATAAATACATAGCAAATGATAAAATGTTAAAAAAAAATTTATCTCTATAATATGTTCAAAGCAACCAAGGCAAGAGTTTAATCAAGTGATATAGTGGTAGGTATAACATGAGAAGCGTCACTTTTATTTCATGAAAAACATTCTAGTCATGACTAAAAGGTTGCAAATGCAGTTTGAAAAGCACTGTTATGACTGCTCTGTTGATGTGAAAATTAATCTTAATTAATGGTATTTTTAGTAATTGCATTAATTAGGAGGTGGTCACATTTATTTGATCTTTCCCCAAATGTTAAAATCCTAGTGGAGCTCTGTAATATTTTATAAATTAAAGACAGTTGGATTTTTCAACTTTACATTACAACAAGAATAATTTTAAAAATACTTGTGCGAAGTGTATATGGGTGTTCATTTCACACACAATTCATCCTTGTGTCCTAAATATTGGAGCATTGAAATTCAGTTAATCTAATCAGCATGGTAGAGTCACAATTTTGGAACAGTTCTGAAAGGTCATCTAATACTTTTTCCAATGGTCTACACAATTCTCCATATTTAAGACAATCATTGGGAAGAAGCACTGTTAGAAAACTTTTCCTTCTGTCAAGTGTAATCCATAAATTCAGCAATTTTTTTATTGGGCACATACCGTGTGCTGGCCACTGGACTTGACCTTGTGAATGTAATAGTGAGTGATGGTCATGGGTCCACTACCTCAGAGCACTAGGAAAGTACTCCCCACTACTGCCTCATCTTCTGCTTTTACTACCTTCTTCCCCAATTGGAAGTTAGTTCTTTCTCCAGCCTTTAAATCATGGATGCTTGTGTTCACATCTGCTCTTTATAGGACCAGGAGGTGGTTTCAATGTTCTTTTTTTGGTTCTTCACAGTGTCTTCCAAGCAGTTTCACATCCATATTTATCCCAATTGCTCTTACACTGAAATCTGCCATTTGGTGGTGTTTTTATGCCCCTCCTTCACACTCATTCCTTCCTTTATTGAACTTCCTTTATTGAACTTTTTTTTTTTTTAATTCATCAAAATCTTAGGCCCCTGACTTGTCAAGCCCACTCAATATTATCTCTGGCTCTTATTCTGGGCACTTCAGTAACCAAAAGCTGATTCATCTGGAGGCTAGCTTTATACAATGTCTTGACCTGCTACATCTTAATTTTTATCTTCTTTTCATTTCTGCAACCTGGTGCTTTGAACATATATTTCTTAAGCCCCTTTAGCTATCCAGAGATTACATTTTAAACCCCATAGACTTCTAGTCTTCAAATCCTTATTATTTTATCATTATCCTTTAGTCTCAGGATAGAGGGTCCCTATTACTAGACCCTGTTTTACTTCTCCTATGTGTACACCTTTCTGGTAGGATTAGGTATTGAATGCAGCTAAAGTGTCAGTCCTCACTTAGAGCCCCTGCTCTTCTTTCCCAGGCCATGTGTTGAAGCATAAGATGCTGAAACTCCCTCTCAGTTGTCCTTGATTCTGCTTTGAGCACCTAAACAGACCCCTTCTCTAAATCATTCCTCTTGAGGGTGACACATTAGGATATTGCTCCTTCTAGGTCCAGGGTCTGACCAAAAGGCAGTAGTTTGTAGGGAGATGAATGGAGCTTGAATATGTGAAATTTTATAGTCACATGCACATAGACCACATCATCTTGGTACGATAAAGCTGGGCAAGGAAAAAAGATGACAAGCTGGGGACTGTAATTTAGTTTTTCCTGTGTTGCTTATTTTGATGTGGTACTCTGGTCCTTCCAGGTTGTGATGAATATAGGTAAGTCACTGGATGAGAAGTAGATGCATTTTACTTTACAATTTTCTGGCTCTATTTATAGTTTTTATATATTTAGCTATATGATATGTGGGACTCCACTTGTACTCTTATCCTGTACTTCACAAATGTTAATACAGAGCCTGCCTCCATACAAACATTTCACCTATATTTCCACTTCTACTTCTTTGGATTCTTTTATTTTCTTAACATCTGTCAGTTTTTCTTTATATCTAACAATTCCAACTATTTTTTTATATGCACTCAGTTCTTAACTTCCTTTTCTACTTGAACTCTTCATTATACAAAACTTGAATTACAAATCACTTTTATTATCTGCCTCCTTGACTTTTGTATCCTGCCTTCTGATATATGTTGGATAAAATAATTAACCTGGTACATTACTGTACTTAATATGAAACCTAGGTGACGGTCTAGTCCATTTTTTGTATTATCATAAAATAGAAGTTCTTGCCATCCATGTAAAAAGGATATTAATTTTTATAAGAACATCATACCAAATGGTTCAGAAATCTTTAGATGTTTTTATTTTATTTTTGTGACGAGATGTGGTAAATTTATTGCAAAAATGATCCATTTTTTGAACTCTCTTTATCATGCATGCTCTTTAAAACATATAGTTCCTCCCATTGGGAGATACCATCTGTTTCCTCATCCCTTGGATTTTGGCTGTCCTTGTGATTTACTTTGGCCAATGCAATGTGGCAGAAGTAACACATGTATGTTCTGAATCTAGGACTCAACAGGCTGTGCTGTGTGCTTTCTTGCTGTCTCTTTGGATCTTGCCACCACCATGAGAATAAACCCTTAGCTAGCCTACTAAAGGATGAGAAACTACCTGGAGAAGAATTGAGTCATTCCAGACAAGGTTAACCCACATTGTCATGCTCTAATCCTCTAACCAGCTTGTCTATTGCCTGCTGATGCCCTGATAAGGCCAACCAATAACGAGTGAGCCTAGCCAAGGTCAGGAGAACCACTCACATTACTTTCAGACTTGTTAGTAACAACAAATGTTTATTTACTTGTTTTTTGGCACTTGCTATTTTGTGTTTGCTTTTTTATGCTTTATAATTATGACAATTGATAATGGATAACCTATTATGATGATCAGTTTTATGAGTCATCTTGGGAAGGATATATACCTAGTTATTCATTCAAATACTAATCCAGGTCTGACTGTGACGGTATTTTGTAGATATGATTAGCATTTATAATCAACTAGTATAGGTAAAGGAGAACATCTTAGATAATCTGGGTAGTCCTGAATTAATCAGTTGAAAGTTCTTAAGAGTAGAACTGAGATTTTCCAACAGTTGAAGAAATCCACTTGTGACTATAGCTTCAGCTTATGCCCAGAAGTCCCAAGCTGTCCTTCCTGATGGCCTGACCTATGGATTTGGACTTGCCTAGCCACCCACCAAAATCAAGTGGGCTAATTCTTGACAATAAATCCCTTAATATTTGTCTCCTATCACTTCTGTTTCTTTGATTGAACCCTGATTGATATATTTATATAACAAAAAAGTGATCCCTTACATAATTAAAAAAAAAAAAAGGAAACTGAAAGCGGTAACAATAGCAACCACTGCTTTAGCATTTTCATATTTAAGAATTACTCAGATATTATCACTATTGAAATTATTAAAATTCTTCTGCCTGGAACATGTGACCTTTTTGGAATCTTGATATAAACAAAAAGTGGAGACAACATAGGCTATCTGACTCTAGATTTAAATATTGTTGGCTACAAGGTATTGCCCCATTCTATGGGGGTCAGGCAAAGTGCTAGTCCAAGTTTCACTTAATAAATGAAGCTTTCATAAAAATGTTGTAAGCATCCAAATTTACAGTAATGTCTCAAGTTTCCCATTCTCATCATCCTCTTAATACTATAATAACCTGACTCACCACTTAAGGGGAGAAGTAATAAGGGTGGAAAGATGTTATCAACACAGAAGGTACACATCAGCTCATAACCTTTGCTTTTTATCTGGGACAACTCTGGAATTGTCACAACCCATGGCCTTATCCTGACAAACATCCTCGGGGCACATATTTTTTAAAAAAGCTTTCATTTCCTAGATTTCTGCAAAGCATTTGATGAAATGCTTTTTATTTATTTATTTATTTATTTATTTATTTATAAATGCTTTTTAATATCTTTCATCTGTATGCTCATTTCTTAGGGTCCTTAAGAAGACAGGTGTCCTGTCCTTAAAGTAGGTATTTCAATTCAATCTGGTGGGAATAAATATGATTTAAAAAAAACACTGTATAAATAATAATTCTAAGCCATGTATCTTTTAAAAAAGTAGGAAAAGTCTGTATGAAAGACATCATTTTGTCTTTGACGTCTTTCATACAGATAAATTTGGATGACAAAATGTTTTTATCAGATGAAAAAGACATTTTCCATGTTATCATAAATTTTAGGCTTTTATGTAATTAAGAATTATATACCCCAACAGTCAAATCCATATCTTCTGATCCTATGGCCTTTGTTCTTAACCTGTAATATTTTAGTGGGCACCTTTGAGTTGGCTCTTTATGTGAAAGTTGTAGACATCACTCATAAATTCTAGTTGTATAAATTTAAGAACAGTTCCATAGACTTATCTTCTTGTTCATTTTGCCTGTCAATCAAAGATTAGTTAGTAAGAGCTTGGGATACATAGGAAACACATATTTGAAAGTCTGGGACTAGTTTGGGATAAGCATATGTCTTAGCATGTGGAAAGTGTTACTAATATATTTTTTACTTCATATTATAAAGTACTAACAAAAGGGAAGCACTGAAAAAAAGGAAGAGCAAAATAATATTTTCAAATATTTGAAAAAGAAAATACAGCAGTTATTTGGATTCTGTAAAAGACAAATGAACCCATTTAGAATTAGTGTGAAAGTGAGATGAACAGAATATGATATTTAATGATTTTATTTTTAAAAATTTTTTTAAATTAAAAAAGAGAATCATAGGTACAAAGACTAAAAAGGAAAAGAATATGGAATGATAAATAGAGTTGTGCAGAGGGAAAGTTTCAGTACCCAGACTATCACTGTGGAAACTAGAAAGGTGTTCAAGGGTCTGAAACTTTTCTAATTAGAGGAAGAAAACATAAATTATGAAGCAAAAAAGTGAAGTGGTGAATTATGAGTGCTACTTTAATAAATTCCATATCCAGATACCTTACTTCTAGAGTTTTTGCTTGGTAACACATCAAGGCCAGCATTTCCTGTGACAGGTGACTTTGACCAGATACTATGGACTGAATGTTCATATCTCTCCAAAATTCATATGTTGAAATCCTACCCCTTGAGGTGATGGTATTAGGAAGAGTGATCTTTAGGACATAATTAGGTTATGAGGGTGGAGTCTTCATGGATGGGATTGGTGTCTTATGAAAGAGACTGTAGAGAGATCCCTTGCCCTTTCTGCTGATATACAGCGAGAAGACGGCTATGTATGAATCAGGAAGTAGGCTCTCCCCAGACCTCAAATGTGCCAGCATCTTGATTTGGGATATATTACCCTCCAGAACTGTGAGAAATAAATCTGTGTTGTTTATAACCCACCCAGTTTGTGGTATCTTATTATAGCAGCCTAAGCAGACTAAGATACCAGGAAATAGGGATCAGGGAAGGAAAAGGATATTACTTTAGTGAGAGTGAATATGCAATAGAAGGACAGGTAGAAAGATGACCTACATACTACTATTTGGAGCATTTGTATGCAGCAAGAAAGTTTTACAAAAAATAGTATGAAAAATCATTTAAGCAGGCTCAGGGTACTTATTATATTACCAACTGTCTGGCACTTTAATGATTTCAAATTAAATACTGGAGTTTTGTTCTGTAAATTATAAAAAAAAATTGACTCTATTGATCTAGAAAAAAGTTTAAATAGCATTTGGGAATGCCAAAGGAAATAAGAAAATGTGTAAATTGTGGAAGAAAAGCAAATAAGTTTTGGAATGTTTTCAGTATAGAAAATAATAAACATGAAGTTGTAGGTCCTCAATAAATATTTCTGAACACTCGTGGAAGATACGAGAAAAGAAAAGGCCTTAAGAAAGTTTTCATAAAGAAACCCCAGGAGAGGCAAGGAGAGAGGTTTGGAAGGAGAACGTGAAGCTTATGAAGATGTGGAGCAAAACAGAAGCAGGACTCAGAGGACTGAAAGGAAATGAGAAAAAGAGACAAAGTCACTGCTGAGTTCAAACAAATCAGAAAAAGCAGAGACAATGTTTCATTATTTTCTAGCTAATCCAATAAAGAAAAAAAAATCAATGAATGTGCTCACCGTCAGAAATGTGTTTTGAGAAACCCATGAACTCACACATTTTTTTTAGTAGTTGGCAGCAGGATGAAGAGAAAAGTGTGAAGTGTGAATGAGGAAGCAGTGTATTCTTACAACCTTAGGCTTCCTTTTTTCTTTTTTTAGATGCATTTTGAGTTTCTCTGAGTCCTCCCCATGATCTCTATGCCTTTTGAACACCATAGGTGACATGACCGTTATGGCAAAAACAGAACAGGTCAAAGAGGCAGGAAGCCAACCTGGGGGTCACTCTGTGGAAACAACTTTGATTTTTAATTACTAGGGACATTTTTCAGCTTTGGTTTTTCTTGAAGTTCATATGAAAACCTTCAAACATTTTCTAAATCTGGATCAGAAATAACCTATATCTCTAGTGATCTGCTACACAAGTTGGCTCGAGGTCGATTGATACAGCCAACAATATGTACTATGAGCAATGTGTATTCAGTATCTACTGGGTGCTGGAATGCTGGTCTGAGAGCTGGGGTACATGGCTGGCCAAATCTAAGATGCCATCCTTGATCTAATGGAATTTTAAGTCCAATAGGAGTGGCAGGTGCTAGTCATAGAACCACAGAACATGCAGTTATAAGTGATATAAGTGCTATGAATATAAAGGACATCGGATAAGAAAATTCTGTAACAAGGAAGTCCAATTGAATATGGAGGGTGACAGGAGGCTTTTTTGAGCAAATGACCTTTGAACTGAGTTTCAAAAGACAAATAGGAGCCATTTAGGTAAAGGAGTGGATGTTCTATGATGGACAGGCAGGGTAGAAACAAAAAGCAGTGGGAAAAAAAATCTTAATGCTCAGAAAATGTTCTTTAGGCTTTTAAATTATTATTCAAAATGCTATATTAATTCAACCCTTTATACCTTATAGAAGGTGGTAGAGAAATGTAGTGAAAATGAGAAGAACTCAGGAGGCCTGGGTGCACAATTTTGGGTTCTATGGCTTCCTGATCAACCTCTCTGGATTTTAGTTTCTTGTTTATATAGAGAAGGAATTAGATTAGAAATGACCTCTGAAGTACATTTTGAGTTACAATATTTGGTTCAGGCAAAAGAAACCTAGGTTAACAGTAACTGGCATTGGTTTGTATATTAAGAAAAATCTAAAGTTTGTTGCAAGTATTATGTTATTAGCCCATAAAAAGTATCTGGTCTTGAAGCTGCTAGTCTAGTTCTCTGGAGCTCCCCTAGCATGTCCATGGGAGACTGTACTTTAGCTGTCACATAACCAAGAGTGTCATCACAGAAAATCACTGGTCAATACACTTAGGAATTTAATAAATATTAAGTGACCAGCATTTGCACAGCTCTAGGATTGAATCATAAGGGATTTCTGCTTTCGACTCTTGAGCACATATTAAGAAAATTCTTCTGCACACAGAAAGGAATTTGTGTCCTAAACTATTTGCTTCAGTCAAGCAATGGATACTAGGTAACATTTAGATACTAGCAATGTCACTAGGTAACATTTAGAGGAAAATGATTGTTTGTGTGAATACCAGCCTGATTTCACAATTTGGGATCATGATCTTAATGCGAAAGACAAAAGATCAGATAACTTCCTGGGTACTATTACTGTGGGGACTTTGATTTGAATAAGAAAAATCATCGACCGGCAAGTTTATTCTTAATAATACCTTTATTTTTACATACACAGATACACAAATAATTAGCAAGATAATAATGAATACTAACAGTTTTATTTATTTCTGACATTGCTCCTCATGTACCTACTGATGGTGATAGGAAAATTTTGTTGAAACAAGATAATTCTTCAGCAAAATCATAGTTTTTAAAGTTCGATTCAGTGCCACTCTACTTCTGTTGATGAAAAAAATCTTTTTATTTTCTGGGTTTCAAAAGAATTAGGGGAATGGTGCCAGAAAAACAAAACAAACATCGTTTTCCATGAATATCTGGCTCCTAAAATTGAATTTTGGACAGCTTATAGAAAAAGACTTTTATGTTCAGGATTTGTCACCTTTGAAGATGCTAATCCTTATGTGCTGGGCGTCATAAAGTGACAACAAAGAAAGGGGAGATGAGAGGTCTCAGTGGCCAATTTTGTGCCAGTTTCCTTCTCTGGAACAGGTGCTCAGATTGCACATTTGATAGGTCTCAGAGTTGCTTTTTTCCTTTTTTGCATTCAGAGAAGGTGACCTTATGAGTGGGAATAGATGAAGCAATATTATAGAGATGTGCAGATTACTTCTGGAATATTCAGTTCTACCCAGATGGCATGACAACCATTTGTTTTTTAACCAAAGCAGAAGAATAAGGGAGATTTTGTAGTATCTTTTTTTTTTCTTTGTAAAAGCTACACTGAAGAATAGTTGACAAGTACCTGGAAATCCTGTCATTGATATGAGTCTCAGTAATGCACAGCTCCACGAAAAGTTAATTTGATCTTGGGTTTATTGATCAATGTATAGAATGAGGAAAGTGATGGCTCTGTTGTCCTCCCTTTTGGTTGCAACTCAGCTGGGGCATTTTGTTTAGCCTGCAGCATTAGACTTTTAGAGAAATATTGACAAACTGGAAGATATTCAGAGCCGAGAGGACCGGAATTGTAAAGGGAATTAAAACCATGACAGAAAAGCCTCCTCAAAGAGATTGAGATAGAATCCATTGAAGAGAAGACAACTGGGGAATTTGGGGGCTCCTCGTAAACCAAGAGCTTTCATGTGCAAAGAGGCATTGGACTGGTTCCTTGGACTTGCAGTTTCAGACTGGAATGAAATAGAAAATATCTGGGAGAATTATTTGAAATTAATGTAGAGAAGATTTTTCTGCTAGTCAAGCTGCTTAAAGATGCTTTGGACTGATTCTGGAGAGCAGGACCTTAGGATGTAATAATTCTTTATCAGTAGAGTGTTGGGATGCTAAAGAGGGGATTTAACATCAGATAAAGGCAATAAAAGAAGATGCCTTTAGGCTTCTCTTTCTACTCCAAGTATGTCTAAAAGGTCAAAATCTGGGCCACAGAGCATGACTGTGACATTCACTCTTAATCATATCTCCAATGTTCCAAGTCCCTGAATAAATTTTTATCTTCAGATCTTTAATAAAAATAAAACTTTTACTCAGCCAAATGATACACAAATAACTTATTAAACAGTCAACAGGTTTATATCTATAACCCTTAAACATATAAACACCCTAAAATATAGTTTGGCTCTGGTTTATCTTGAGATAAATCAGTTCATTTTAAATGTGGCTAGCTAGATACAAGGCCAAACATTTTATTTTTAGCAAGAATATACTGCAGTAATGCCAGTGGCTGTTCCAGTAAAAACCATGTCAGTGACAACATATTAGCCCGCTCACAGACTGGTGGTGATTTTAGAAATCAAATCCATTTGAATTTTAAAACTCAGAACACAGGAACTCATGCTGATAGGAAGGCTTATGTGAGCCCAGACATAGTAATGGTCATTTTTTTGTGGTCATTCCTTTTACCACCTGACATTGCTGCTGAGTGGAATCTTTTAGATTGCCAGGCAGCATACCCCAGAACCCTCAGAAATGGGCATCATTTCTGACAATCATCTTGACTTGCATTCCTGTCTAATTAGCCTAGATATTCCTACAGAGACTACTGTCCTCCAGTCTATGGTACGGTGTCCAGTTGCTTCTCCCAGAGATCCCAGTCAGGACATGGCACCTGAGCAGAGCCTAGGGCTGCATCATTCCTGTCCCACCTTCAATGGTCCCAATCTTGCTCTTTCTTACTCCTCAGTTAATCACTTCTGCCACAGGTTCACCTACTCATCATCCTCATCCTAGGCCTGAAACCTAACTGCTTATGTATAAGAGGTGGTAGTGGTTGGCTGGTGGTCAGGAAGTAATGACTTTCTCTTGCCTTTGGAAACACAATTGCTGTCCTCTATTTGCTGTTAAGACTCCTTCCTTCCTCCCTCCCTCCTACCCACCCCCCTTTCTTTCCTTCCTTCTTCACTTTCTTGTATATTTTTGTCATATGTGAATTATTATGTCTCATATTCTGTGATTACATGTGGCATTTTTCACTTCAAATCCTCACTGTGTGTGGAAACACATCTCATCACTATGTACAACAAATAAATCCTACTCTTCTCAATGCCGTGTAGGATAAATAAAAATCCATACTATAATTGTGTTTTCAAATAAGTTCATATTGTATTGGTTTATATACAAAATTCTGGTTCTTCATCTTTCTAATAACCTTGGAAAATCTTTCATTTGTCTAGTATCTGAACCTGACTTTACCAATTCAGATGCTAATTACAGCCTTTAACACAGTGTCAAGCACCTAGTAGTAAGAAATCTCTCCATTCTCATTTCTCCACTAACAGACACACACAAACACACATGCACATGCACATACACACAATTAACACAGTATTACACACTTATGTAGAAACTGTCTCTAATATATATATACATAAATATGCATAAATCGTATGTAGATAATATATGCAAATGAATAAAATAGTAATTCTTTTGATTGGAAAAACATCTACTTAAAAATACTCTGCTTGGGGATCCCTGGGTGGCGCAGCGGTTTGGCGCCTGCCTTTGGCCCGGGGCGTGATCCTGGAGACCCGGGATCGAATCCCACGTCAGGCTCCCTGCATGGAGCCTGCTTCTCCCTCTACCTGTGTCTCTGCCTCTCTGTCTCTCTCTGTGTGACTATCATGAATAAATAAATAAAATCTTTAAAAAAAAAAAAAATACTCTGCTTTAGTTTATTGATTGTTCTGGTTACTTTAAAAATATGATGTTTATAGTTTATGGAATAAATGCCTCATTTCCTAGTATTCAATTTCAACTATTTTATTAATACATTTAAGTTAATTTTTGCATAATGTCAGTATTTTATTTTATATTTTTTGTTATCTTTCCTTACACATTCATGAATGAATCTTTTCTTGAAGTAATAGGTGTAATTTTTTAAAATACGTATACAAGAAGATTGAAATATGCACTATGTGCAAATTCATGTTTTCCAGTTTTCTTTTGTATTATATTTCTGTATTATAATTACCACTATTTTTTTTGCAGTCTCTTCATTTTTAATGTAAAAATGAGATTTATTATCTGTGAAATTTGAAACTATTTATTGTACCAAAATAAAAAAAGTGTGCCTTGATAATGTGATTGTCATTAAACCAATAATTCTCTGATTATTTAGTATTATTATACAAACTGTACTAAATTACTTCAACAAGTTTCATATATATTTTCACTGGCTAGGATTAACGTCCATATGTGGATATATTAATATGAAATGATTTAAGCATTTATTTTAAGATATTAACTATAAATATTAATTATTTATAGCTGTGGTAAAGCTGAGCCATCTGTGGCCCATCTCTTCACAGGGTCCTAGAAAAAGAAATGCATGCAAACGCCCAGGAAATGCATAGACAGTTGTAACCAAATGGAGATTACAGAATGGTTTCCACTCATGACAGAAACTTTTACTAATTTATCTCTCCACAATCTAAGTCGTCTGAAAAGCTACTTTTTCAGAATTTCCCTTCTTTGTCTTCTCCCCAAATTTGAAGTAACACCCACCATTAGCAATCCTGTTTACTGGTCCTGGTAGGCTCCCTATACTTGACCCATTCTCATTCTTGTCTGTGGTTATGTTTCCCTGTCAGAGTGCTTTTCTTTTCGGGGATGATTTTCCTCAACTTCTCTTGAAACAGTTTTTCATATGACTGTTGAATAATGTATAATGACTAAATGTCAACATTTTATAAGACCAACAAAATTGCACAATTATACATGTATTTTTGTTTTCTATAATGAGAATTTTTAAGTGCTCACATGAGGCAAGAGCTTTATCTGAATTTATTGACTGGCGATTTTACTCATCTCTTTTCCATGCTAAAGTGGAAGGAGTACAATGATTTTTTATGAGATATATGTGATGTAAAATAGAAACTCTGTGCTTTATGTGTGGTTCATGCTTTAGTCTGTCATTGCAAAGAAAATATTAACTAATTTTTTCAATAAAATTTAATCAATTTTTGTTCAGAAGTTTATTTTGAGTCATCCGATGGAAATCATACATGCTTAAAGATTTTATTTATTTATTTGAGAGGGAAATGGAGAGAGAAAGAGACCACACAAGCCAGGAGGGAGGGGTTGGCAGAGGAAGAGGGAGAAGCAGATTCTCTCTGAGCAGAGAGTCCCCAGTGCGGGGCTCTCTCCCAGGGCTTGATCCCAGAGCTTGATCCAAGGGCTTGATCCCAGGGCCCTGGGATCGTGGCCTGAGCCAAAGGTAGACACTTAACTGACTAAGCCACCCCGGTGCCCCAGAAATGATACATGTTTATAAGATTACTGGTTATTGGTGGATTATTCCAAGCAACTTTAGCTTCTGGTGCTCTTTTTATCATTCATTTCTTGAATTTCAGAATCTCTTTCTATAGCTAATCATGATAGAAGTTTAGATGTTAGGATCAGCTGAACATGTTGGGGAAGTTTTAACTTCTGTGGAGAAGTACAAAACTTTATGGAATGCATTTGCAAGTCAGATAAAATAATATGAAGATTTCTTAACTTTTTTGCATAAAACTTAATTTCTCTCCATTTCTTAAGATTGAAATAATTCTTTAAAACAAGTTCATTATAAAAAGATGGATAAACCCTCAAATCAGGGACTCTCTGCACCTTACTCTAGACTTACAGTGAAGTTATCTTGTAAAATTCTCTTGCACTTGTAGTCTGAGCATGGTGTACATGTGGCAGCTGGAGGAACTAGAGTGTACAGGTGAGGATTTTATTGTAATGTGAGAGAATAACAAAGGTGTAATTATTTTTTTTAAAAAAGATTTAATTAATTAGTTAATTAATTAATTTATTTTCCTGAGTGGGGAAGGGGGAAGCAGAGGGAGAGGGACAAGCAGACTCTACACTGAGTCTGATCTGGACTGGATCTGGGGTTCGATCCTAGGATTCTGAGATCATGACCTGAGCAGAAATCAAGTTGGAGGTATGACCAACTGAGCCACCCCGGCAACCCAAGATGCAAATTCTTAAATTGTAAACTGTTTACTCTGAGCAACAGCCAAGGAGTATAAAAACATGTCCATTGAGAGGATTACGGAGAGGGATTGCTGCTTTTAGGGATATAGGAAAAGGGGTTATTGGAGAAGGGTTTCCCTCCTACAGTGAAGAGCTGGATTCCAAAGAAGGAAGACATTTAGAGAGATAGATTGCAATCTGCAGCTGCTTCTACTTTCATTTCATTTTCATTTTTTCTTATTTCTTATGCAAGTAATAAACTTTTATTGAGAAAACAATATGTTTAAGCAAAAAAAAAGGAATGACAAAAATTCCACTAACCATATATTTCTAGTTATTATGTGCTATATAACTTCCCATACATTTTTATATGTAAATGTGTGTGGTTCCATACAAATAAAAAAGTAAATATTCCTGTTGAAAACTGGACATATGCTCTAAAAATAATTAATAACTATTTCCATCAAACAATATGCTATCTATCTAGGTTGATGTAATTACACCAACACTGCTACATGTAATATGCCATTACATGAATACACAATAGTTTAATGTGTCTAATACCTTGATACTAAGCATTTAGCTTTTTAAAATTTTTTATTATTTTAAGTAATTTCTCATTGCTATCAGAATTATTTTGGGGGTATATATCTGGTTATTTCCTTAAGATGAATCTTGGACATGGAATTGCTAGCTTCAAAAATATAGTATCAAATTGGTTTCCAGAAAAATAATACTATTGTATAGTCCTAGTAATTATATGAATGTCTTTCTTCTCATATCCTTTTATAAAACATGTATATTTGTTATTATATTAAATTATCAGTTCTTAATATTTTTAATTGGCTATATAATATACTCATTGATTTAATTTTATTTTTAGAATAATAAATTAAAATCCTACTAACCATGTATATCTATGCTCTAGTAAAGCTGTCTCAAAATGTTCTCAGTTGATTTTTGTGCAATCCATTTAGTGTTCTTTTCACTATAGGTAAGAATAAATCATAACTTTTAAACTTCTCAATTTGCTTTGTAAACATTTAAGAGTCAAATGTACAAAGAGGTTTAAAGATTATATTTAATTAAAAATCTATTAACTTCATCTTACTCAGAACGTGCTCCATATTCAATATTCAATACTTTATTCCTTCATATTTATTATTTTATTTTGCTGTACAAATATATAATATATATGGGATATCTATTTTACCAATAAGTGAAGGAGGGAAGTGAGTTTACATTTATTTTTTAAATGATTAATTCTTTATTGCAATAAACGGTCATATAAAAAATTTCCTCAGTTTTTTATTATCCTATGTTTTCTCCTTATTAACATGTTAGCTATGCATTCTGTTAATATTCTTTATTGGCTTTGCAGAGATTACAATGTGAATCTACTTGGTTAATTTTTCAGCATTATTGAGGCATTATTGACAAATAAAATTGTGATATACCTAGAGTGTACAAAGTGATGATTCGATATATGTATAATTGTGAAAGGATTTCCTCCATTGAGTTAATTACCACATCTATCATCTGAAATATTTACTGTGGTTTGTTTTTTTGTGAGAACATTTAAATTCTATTCTAAATTTCAATTTTACAATACAGTGTTATCAACTATAGTCACCATGTTACACATTAGATCCTCAAAACTTATTTATCATTTTAAAAATTGAGATGTAACTGATATAAGTTTCAGGTGTGTTATTTGATACATTTAAATATTGCAACATGATTACTACCATAGTATTAGCTAACACCTCTGTTATCTTTTTTGATGTGTTCTGAAAACAGTGGAGATCTAGCCTTTTAGCAACCTTAAAGTTTATAATACAACATTGTTGACTATAATCATTGTACTGTGAATCAGATTTCCAGAACTTATTTATCTTCTAGTTGCAAGTCTTTACCATTATTCAATGCCCCCACCCCTTGGTAACCACCATTCTACTTCCTGTTTTCATTAGTTCAGCTTTTTAAAAGTCTACATATAAATGATATGATACAGTATTTGTCTTTCTCTGTCTCATTTATCTCACTTGGCATGATGCCCTCACGCTCCATCCATGTTCTCAAAGATTGAAGAATTTCCCTCTTTCTCATGGGTGAATAATGTTTCAGTGTGTGTGTGTGTGTGTGTGTGTGTGTGTGTGTATGTGTGTGTGCCTCATCTTTATCCATTCACCAGTTAACAGAAAGTTTATTTCCCCAGCCTGGCTATTATGAATAACACTGCAATACACATCACTATTGTATGAATAGTGTATTTGTGTACAAATTCACAAGTGGTGTCAAATTTAAAAATTCACTGCCAAACCAAAGTCAAGGAACTTATACTCTATCTTTTCTTAGAAGTTTTATGGTTTCAGGTCTATGTTCAAGTTTTTAATGTTTTGAGATGATTTTTATTTATGATATAAGGTAGGGATCCATATCCAGTTTTCAAAAACATTTATTTGAGACACTTTCCCCATTGTATATTCCTGGCTCCTTTGTCAGAAATTAATCAACCATAAACAAACGGATTTATTTCTGGGCTCCCTATTCTATTCCATTGATCTGTTTGTCCCTTTTTATTCCAATACTACACCATTTTGATTGCTATATCCTTTTTTTTTATTGTTGTATCTTTGTAATACAGTTAAAATCAGAAGTGTGGTAACTCCAGCTTTGTTCTTTTTTCTTAACATTGCTTTGGCTATTTGGGATCCTTTGTGATTTCATATGAATTTTAAGATTGTTTTTTTCTATTTCTGTGAAAAATACCATTGAAATTTTGATAGGGATTGCATTGAACCTGCAAATTACTTTGGGTAATATGGACATTTTAACAATATTGATTCTTCCAATTCATGAACATGGAATATCTTTTCCATTTACTTGAGTCTTCAATTTCTTTTATCAAGGTCTTATAGTTTTCACTGTGCAGATCTTTCTTGTTCTTGCTTAAATCTATTCCTAAGTATTTTATTCCTTTTGGTGCAATTATAAAGAGATTGTTTTTGTAATTTCTATTTCCAATAGTTTATTGTTAGTAAATGGAAACGCAGCTGATTTTGCCAACTGATTTTGTATACTGCAACTTTATTGAATTCATTTTTTAGTTTTAATAGTTTTTTGATGGAAACTTTAGGATTTTTCAGATGTTATATCATGTTACCTGCAAAGACTTTACTTCTTTCTTCCTGATTTGGATGCCTCATTTCTTTTTCTAGCCTAATTTCTCTGGCCCAGGACATCCAGTACTTTATTGAATAAAAGTGGTAAGAGTAGGTATCCTTGTCTTATTCCTGATCTTAGGGGAGAAGCCTTCAGCTTTTCATCACTGAGTATGATCTTAGTTGTAGTCTTGTCACATATGGCCTATGTTATGTTGAAGTACATTTCAGCTATACTGGATTTGTTGAGAGTACTTAGATTTTTGGTTTTGTAGTCTTTGAGCATTTTTATAAGTTTAGTGAAGTCTTTGAAGCCCATAGTGTTTCTTCCAAGCCCTCTGTTGACTTCTTAGTTTTCTTGCAACAGCTCTCCATTAGGCAAAACATGGATTCTCAACCTCCTGTTCACACCTGTAGTTGCTAGAGTTGTTTTTTGAGTTTGAAAATTCTTATTGATAATTTCTATTAATATTACCTAAGTTTTTTCTAAAATGTTCTCTATGGGTATGCCACATATTAAATCTTTATTCTTTCCACATTATAGTCCTAGGTGTCAAAAACACAGTTTTCAATTTCAATGATATTCTTAATGCAAAGGTCCATTAAGAAAGAGAAACACAAGAGAAACACAACACCTTGATTTTATTTTCCTTTCTAGCTTGAAATTTTGTATTGACTGTTAAATGTTATATTTTTCATGATGATCATTATAATCTATTTGAATTATATTCTCTCTATGAATAATTCTGTACATATTCTCTCCTTTAAGCCTTAGATTTCATGTCATATACTTTCTTGTAGAGATATTTATTTGTTTTTAATTAATAAAATCTTATTTCATACATTAAGGCGTATTTTAAAAATATATATTAAACTTTTTGTGTGTGCATATCTTAATCCTGTTTCTAAAATGTCTCATTTCGTATAAAGCCATTTTGGAAATGTAACATTTCTCTGTTTGGTGAATTGATTAGCTCAAGCCCTCTTAACAATCTGTAACTCTTTTAGACTACATGTTCTCTCTCATTAATACTTTCTAATACCTCCAGCATGGATGTGAAGTTTGAAAGGATCAATAAAGACGCAGCAGGGAAATGGTTCTGCGGGAACAGCTTTGATGGGTGTTTTTTCAAAGGAGCACATCTATCTTGTCTGATAATTTTCCATTTTAAAAAGAAGACAGAAATTCCCCCCAAGGCAATATTGTTTTTGAATCTTAACCACAACCTGACTAGTAATCAGGATGTTGTTCTAGACTATTATTGGGACTCTTCTTAAGTGAGAAATATGTTAGCCTTTGATTAGATAAAACAAGGTAAGCTTCGTAGTAAGATAAAACAGGACAAGTAAAATACAATGTAAGATACATTCTGCTTTCCTTTTCTCCCAAATATGAATTTAATTAAGAATAAAGTATAGATGAGGCAGTGTTCGTTTTAGAAAATAACTTAAAAATTATACAAGATATTTTAAATATTTAAAGTGTGGCTGAGGACAGAATAAGGAATCCTAAATGGAAGACTCAATAATTTAAATTTGATATCTATATTTAAAATTAAATTTAAATTGATATTAGAATGATAATAAGTATCAGTCTGTCAAGCTACAACTGATCTTAATCTTTTTCCAGTGGATAATGTTAAAGACATAGGAAATGGGGACACATGAGGGCACAGTGCAAAAGAAAAGCTTCAACCTAAATTACAGTTTTTGTGCTTGAGTGAAGCAAATCTATATGGTGATCACTTATGAAAAAAAGGGTTTTTGCACACCTCAAGGAGAAACAAGGGACAGCACTGTTGGGCATCTTAGACAATCATACTTAGACATTTCCCTCAGAGGGAAAAAGAGAGATCAGTGCTAAGAAATGTGGAAGGAAAAATATGTTTGAGTACTTCTAGAAACTCTTTCTTCTTAGATAAGCAAGAAAAGCTTAATATACCCTAAGATGATTATGGCTCCTTAAAAGAACATTTGGCCACAGTATAGCATGCATTCCCTTCTGCCAGATGAGCCAGGCCTGTACTATGGCCCATACAGGCTGTTCAAGACCACATGCCAGCCTCCTGCCTTTCCTATCATGGCCTTGCTTCAAGCTGTTAAGACTTAGGAAGATGTTGTAGTTACTCACTTTTAGAAGATAAGAAGTCAAAAGAGACTTGCCCATTGTGAAATGAGTGAAAGCCTAACCTTTGAGCTCTTCTTGATATTTATTTGAAGTTCCTTTAGTGTACTGAGATTGTGTCTATCAGTTTGTATGAGCAGCTGTAACTTACAATTCAAATAATTAAAATATGTGAGCCATGAATCTCTATTGCTTTCATTTATCTATCTTACGCAGATTATAACTGCAGGGTATATAGTCAAAAGCTAACAACAAAATAGGTTGCAATGAACCACTTGAAATAGTAAATCTGGGGGCTACCATGCAAAGACTCCTACAACTGAATATTTAGCAATATGGTCAACAATAAAATCATAGGCAAATAGGTTGAAAGTCCTAGGGAAATTAGTATTCTTATGGCATTTTGTTGCCTGTAGTATATATAGAAAAGGCAATTTTGGAGAATTCTGCTAAAGCAAAAGTTTAGCAAATTATTGGTATAAACCTTTATAATTATATTTGCTTAGGATCCTATCGTCTTTTGGTCATTTTTAAATGGACGTTATGGTGCTATAAAAACTTGAAATGGCTCAGACAGTTGCAGTGACTTTAAAAGAAATCAATACACACAGTGCTGAATTTTACCCAATAGAAAAATAATCTTTTAATACTTAATTGTACACAAAACACAAAGCAAGCAGAGAAAAGAGCATGAATTACTTCAGCTGATTTTTTTCTTTTGGTTTTGTTTTTCCACAAGACAGAAAAATAACTTCACCGTAGGTCTTCCATCTGTCTGAATGGTAAAAAGCCACCACCTGGCATCTTTTTGAGATCATTGCTCTCTTAGTAAATGTCACAATTTTCATTTTGAAACTCCCTTTCAGCTATCTGTTTTTCAGCCATGAAATAATAAAATACCTGATACTATGATCAAAATAAACTCCTTATTTATGTGATACTGACTGGAAAAAGCTGCCAAGAAACAATCATGGTGGATTGCTTGCTCTCCACTGCATTGCTATCTATGTGACATGAGAAAGCTGAAGGGTGTTCTAAAATAGAGAATTAGTCACATTTGCCTTATAATCATGTTTCAGATAAATCGTTAATGAGGCTGCTGAAATAATAAAAACTACTATTGTTAATGCTACCACTCTAAATACTGCACGACCACTCCTACTACGAGCTCATCACAGCAAACTGGAAAAAAGGCCTTAAACTTAATCCATAGGTTCGTCTATCAGATGCAGGCATACTACCAAGTCATCTAGTTTTATCAGCATTGGTTTTCTTACATTTAAGGTGGGCACAGTTATTGTACTATCTACCTTTCTTACTCTATGCAATTTTGGGGGAGGGGAAATTAAATGAAATTATAGAAGTTCTCTCAGGACAAATTAGAAAAATCTACTAAATTATGAAATTGGTGGAATTTATTTTTCAGAACTTAGAATGAGTTAATAATGAGGGACATCTGGGTGGCTCAGTGGTTGAGCGTCTGCCTTTGGCTCGGGGCGTGATCCTGGAGTTCCGGGATGGAGTCCCACATCTGGCTTCCTGCATGGAGCCTGCTTCTCCCTCTGCCTGTGTCTCTGCCTCTCTCTCTCTCTCTGTGTCTCCCATGATAAATAAATAAACAAATCTTAAAAAAAAAAAAAAGAATGAGTTAATGATATATTATCTCATGAACCAACACTGATGTTTATGGGTGAGTAGATCAATGCAAGTATTTTTTTAAAGATTCAAGTTTTTAGGTAAATTCTAGTTAATTAACAAATAGTGTAATATTAGTTTCAGGAGCAGAATTTAGTGATTCATCACTTAAATACAACACCTGGTGTTCATTACAAGTGCCCTCCTTAATCCCCGTCACTATTTAACCCATCCCCCTGCCTACCTCCCCTCCAGCAGCCCTCAGTTTGTTCTCCATAGTTAAGTCTCTTTTGTGGTTTGCCTCCCCTCCACCTCTACCACTTTCATCTGTTTTGTTTCTTAAATTCCACATACAGGGCAGCCCGGGTGGCTCAGCGGTTTAGTGCCCCCTTTAGCTCAGGGCCTGAACCTGGGGACCCGGGATGGAGTCCTGTGTCAGGCTCCCTGCATGGAGCCTGCTTCTCCCTCTGCCTCTCTCTCTTTTTGTGTGTTTCTCATGAATAAATAAATAAAATCTTAAAAAAATTCCACATATGAGTGAACTCATACAGTATTTGTGTTTCTCTCACTGGCTTATTTCGTTTAGCTCCACCCATGTCATTGCAAATGGCAAGATTTCATTCCTTTTCATGGCTGAATAATTTCCAGTGTGTGTGTGTGTGTGTGTGTGTGTGTGTGTGTGTGTGTGTTACCACCTCTTCTTTCTCCATTCATTAGTTGATGGACATTTGGGCTCTTTGCATAACTTGGCTATTGTTGATAATGCTGCCATAAACATCAGGGTACATGTGCCCTTCAAATAGGTATTTTTGTATCTTTTGGCTAAATACCTGGTAGTGCAGTTGTTGGGTCATAATTCAATTTTTAATGTTTTGAGGTCCTTCCATACTGTTTTTCAGGGTGGCTGGACCAGTTTGCATTCCCCTCAACAGTGTAAGAGGGTTTCCCTTTCTCTGAATCCTCACCAACACCTGTTGTTTCCTGTGTTGTTAATTTTAGCAATTCTGACCTGTGTGAAATGCTATCTCATCATAGTTTTGTCCAATTAAGAAATGGCCAGAAGACATGAATAGACATTTTTCCAAAGAAGATATATAGAGCAAACACTATTTTGAATTTTGGCAGTCATCATCATTTTCCACTTTCTTATATTTTATAAGAAGATTATGTATGTATATGTATTTTATAAGAAATTTTAAGATGCATGTATATATATGTGATATATATGTATTCATAAATAATAAAAAGCATTGCTTTTTAATTTACACAAATGGCTTCAGACTGAAAATAGAGTTTTTGCTCAATACCATAACAAAGAAACCGATGCATGTCTATGTGTATAGATTCCTTTTATCCATTAAACTGTATACTATTTTACCATATAAACATACTACATTTTTATCCATCTATTCCTGTATTGATGGGCATTTTTATTATTTATCACCATGTTGTAAGAAAATTCTTTGTGAAAGGGTCCTTATGCACAGAAACTTCTGGAAGCTGCTTTAGGCTCTATAGCTAGAGTGAAATAGCTGGATAAGCTCTAAACACTTTCAAGTTTAGTAGATGTCACATTGCTCTAGAAATGGATTATATCAGTTCTGTCTGCAGCACGTGTGTCGTCTCTTAAATTCCACATTGCCTGATGATATTCTTACATGAGTTCTCTTCCCATAAATCTTTAACGGATAATGCTCCAGAGAGATTTGCTAGAAAGAACTAGGTAAGGCATCCAGCATTTTGCTTGATCAGATTCTGTTCTCAGTGGAGAACTGAGATGAGATTTGGTTTAGGAAGAGTTAGTTGGGGAGTTGTGCTCCCAAAGTGAAGCGATAGTATTGAGCTGCAGTTGCCTTCCCAGATGGGAAGACAGAACAAACAACAGCATCAGGAATAACCAAATAATTTTACTTCCTGCTCACTAAGAGAGAGGAGCACCCTCTGCTTTTCCAACCTAGCTTCTTTTGGCTTGGACTGAGGGGGTTTGTGCCTGAGGTGAGCCAATGTTTATTAAAGAAGGCTGCCCAGAAATAACACACACAGAAGCATGCATAGACAAATAGGAGGGGTATTTTGTTGTTGTTGTTGTTGTTGTTGTTTTGTTTGTTTGTTTTACTTATAGTTTTGTTTTTTGATTTTGGGGAGATTCCTGGTTGTAAAAGTTCACGAGAGACAAATCAATTGTCACTCCAATACCTTTGGAATTCCTCATCATTCAGCTCAGTGCAGAAGAAACAGCCACAATAATAAATGAAAACATCCTGCTTATTATTTTTTTCTGAAATGAATTAAGTCTCAAGTTCAGTTACTGCATGGAATGCTGTGATTTGCAAAATATTCAACACCATTGCAGGTAGTCTTCTGTTTGCCTGGGATGACTGTGCTTTCCAGTGAATGAATTCTTCCAGTGTCTTCAAGGTTTTGCTCAAGCATTACTGTCTAAGGGCATCCTTTACTGCTGCACATCCCCTTCATAGTCATTCTTGTTCGCACCACAGCTGGAAGTTTTCTGTTAGGTATTGTTAACAGTGATAACACTCGTATCACCATATTGAAATCGTGCATTTTCATGTGCGTTGCAAAAGAAGTAGAATGGGGAGAATAGGTAAAGTAAAGATTCCAGATTGAACTGTCTTGGGTTGAAATGAGTGAGGGATGGGCAAAAAGAGTGAAGGAAAGTGGGTGATGCAGGCTTCCAGTTACGGAATGAGTAAGTCACGAGAATAAAAGTCAACTGCATAGGAAATACAGCCAATGATATTGTAATAGAGTTGCACCATGACAGATGGGAGCTACACTTGTGGAAATCCTAGCATAATGTAAGAGAAGTTGAATCACTATGTTGTTATCCGAAACTGATGTAACATTCTGTGGCCATTCAAACTCAAATAAAAAAAAAAAAACCTTCTTCACCTCAGTTTTCCTATCTACAAAAATGTATAATAGATGTTTACCTACTGCATAATATTGTTGTGGGCATTAATTAATATTAATGCATATATGAAAACATTTGGAAGAGCGCCTGGTCACGGAGAGCATAGCAACATCAGCTATCGCTATTTTGTCCTTGAGGGCAGGGATAATGTCTTCCCTACGGATCCAGAGCACCTTGCACTATATCTGGCAAATCAATGGTTGTGCAGAAATATGTGCTCAGTTCACTAAACACAGATGTACCTATTATCTGAACAAGCATCCATATAGCATACATTTCATTCTCGTTGGCATGTGTTCCATTTTTTTTTTTAATCAGCCTTAGAGATGCCCATTAGCTATTCTTTGTTTTGACAGATTTTTAGCTTAAGTTGTCACCTGCATGCCAAGCCTGCCCCATAAGTTATGAAAGGAGGTGGGGAAGCATGATAGCTTTTAACAGCAGGGTGTATCCTATTGGCAGTGCATTTGGGGACAAAGACGTTTTGAAATGTTACATGATCTCAGCTACAAGCCTGAGACACACATTTATTTACAGTTTCTGCTAGAAGGTGCTGTCCTCCCTCACCATAATGGATGAGAGGGTTTGGAGAAGACTGGATTCTTTTAAGAGCCTCACATAAATTGTTACAGGCACAGTTTGTGAAGTTAAAAAGCACCTTTTAATTTTAAAAGTGTTTATTTCTAAATCAGATGTTGTCTTTGATGAAAAATAATTTCTCTCAGGACATAATGTCAACTGAAAGTTTTGTGTACACACAAGAATATTTTACATTGAAAATCTTACCTTTGTTTCCCAATTAGCATAGCACAATAAATGTGGTTTGGACTGCCAATAAATGGAATCACGAAGTTTCTTAGCAGTGTATAGCCTGTTTAAACTTCTAGCTCTTTTCTCAAGCATCTGTTTCTCAATTCATGGGGAGATACATAATATAGACCTGTGATCTTTCTCCCAGGATATTAGAATCGGTGGATCATGGCCCTGTAGAATGCTGTAAGTCTGTGACTTACAGGCATTCTTTAAAGGTAGCCTATTGTAACTTGGGTAGATTTTGATGAGCTACATTTTGTTTTATACTATGCATCCATACTGGTCCCTGAACTTACAGAAAACATATTAAGACTGAGAAGAGAAAAATGAGAGGAGTAGCTCACAAAGGTGGAGAAAGTGAGAGAAACGTGTATCAAACTCACTGAAAGCCAGATGAATGGAATGGTGTCCATTTATTTATTTATTATTTTGTTTTAAAGATTTATTGATTTTAGGGAGAGATAGAGCATACAGGGAGGGATAGATAGAGAGAGAGAAACTTCAGCAGACTCTTTGGTGCCTGACTTGGGGCTCCATCTCAGGATCTTGAAGTCATGATCTGAGCTGAACCCAGAGGCCTGATGCTTAACCCACTGTGCTGTCCAGGCACCCCTGGGATGGTATACGCTTAAATTTAGATTTTTAAAAGATTTTTTAAAAAGATTCTATTTATTAATTCATGAGAGAGAGAGAGAGAGAGAGAGGCAGAGACACAGGCAGAGGAAGAAGCAAACTCCATGCAGGTAGCCAACTGTGGTACTTGATCCTGGAACCCCAGGGTCACACCCTGAGCCAAAGGCAGACGCTCAACTGCTGAGCCACCCAGGTGTCCCTAAATTTAGATTTATATGAATGTGTTCACACAAAGGTCTTGTTCTAAGCTTATCAGAGAGGATCAGTTCCATCCATAATACATTTATCCATTTTTATAAATCACATCACCTGTGACATAACACAAAAATGGAGTCCACATTTTCAATTTTAAAGATAAGAGGATTTAAAGAGAATGTTGAGTGTTTGTAAAGTAATTTCTGAATGAGTTATATTCACAGGCGACTATCTTCTTTTCCTGATCAGCAGCTCTTAGTAGAGATGATTTTAGAATCCTTTTTAAAAAACAGTATTTTAAATTGTTAAATGACTCTTATGGCAATCGACTATACAATATTGTGACATTGTTTTTAAGCTGTGTTTCATGGATGCTTCAGTTCAGAGTATAAATTCATGTTGGTTGGGAAGGTATTAATTAATTAATGCATTAATTAATGTATTAATTAATTAATGTATTAATTAATTAATTAATTTTTTAGTGGAGTTCAATTTGCCAACATATAGCATAACACCCAGTGCTCATCCCATCAAGTGCTTCCCTCAGTGCCCATCACCCAGTCACCCCAACCCCCCGCCCACTTCCCCTTCCACTACCCCTCGTTCATTTCCCAGAGTTAGGTGTCTCTCATGTTTTGTCACCCTCACTGGTATTTTCACTCATTTTCTCTCCTTTCCCTTTATTCTCTTTCACTCTTTTTTATATTCCCCAAATGAATGAGACTATATAATGTTTGTCTTTCTCCGATTGACTTATTTCACTCAGCACAATACCTTCCATGTCCCTCCATGTCGAAGCAAATACTGGGTATTTGTCATTTCTAATGGTTGAGTAATACTTCATTGGATACATGGACCACATCTTCTTTATCCATTCATCTTTCGATGGACACCAAGGCTCCTTCCACAGTTTGGCTATTGTGGACATTGCTGCTAGAAACATTGGGGTGCAGGTGTCCCGGTATTTCATTGCATCTGTATCTTTGGGGTAAATCCCCAACAGTGCAATTGCTGGGTCGTAGGGCAGGTCTATTTTTAACTCTTTGAGGAACCTCCATACAGTTTGCCAGAGTGGCTGCACCAGTTCACATTTCCACCAACAGTGCAAGAGGGTTCCCCTTTCTCCACATCCTCTCCAATATTTGTTGTTTCCTATCTTGTTAATTTTCGCCATTCTCACTGGTGTGAGGTGGTATCTCATTGTGGTTTTGATTTGTATTTCCCTGAAGGCAATGATGCGGAGCATTTTCTCATGTGCTTGTTGGCCATGTCTATGTCTTCCTCTGTGAAATTTCTGGTCATGTCTTTTGCCCATTTCATGATTAGATTGTTTGTTTCTTTGGTGTTGAGTTTAATAAGTTCTTTATAGATCTTGGATACTAGCCCTTTATCTGATAGGTCATTTGCAAGTATCTTCTCCCATTCTGTAGGTTGTCTTTGAGTTTTGTTGACTGTTTCTTTTGCTGTGCAGAAGCTTCTTATCCTGATGAAGTCCCAATAATTCATTTTTGCTTTTGTTTCTCTTGCCTTCATGGATGTATCTTGTAAGAAATTGCTGTGGCCAAGTTCAAAAAGGGTATTGCAAGTGTTCTCTAGGATTTTGATGGAATCTTGTCTCACATTTAGATCTTTCATCCATCTTGAGTTTATCTTTGTGTATGGTGTAAGAGAATGGTCCAGTTTCATTCTTCTGCATGTGGCTGTCCAATTTTCCCAGCACCATTTATTGAAGAGACTGTCTTTTTTCCAGTGAATAGTCTTTCCTGCTTTGTCAAATATTAGTTGACCATAGAGTTGAGGGTCCACTTCTGGATTCTCTATTCTGTTCCCTAGATCTATGTGTCTATTTTTGTGCCAGTACCACACTGTCTTGATGACCACAGCTTTGCAGTAAAACCTGAAATCTGGCATTGTGATGCCCCCAGCTCTGTTTTTTTTTTTTTTAATTCTGGCCATTCGGGGTCTTTACTGATTCCACACAAATCTTAAGATGATTTGTTCCAACTGTCTGAAAAAAGTCCATGGTATTTTGATAGGGATTGCATTAAATGTGTAAATTACCCTGGGTAACTATGAGGCCAGCATCACCTTAATTCCAAAACCAGACAAAGACCTCACCAAAAAGGAGAATTATAGACCAATATCCCTGATGAACAAGGATGCATAAATTTTCACAAGATACTAGCCAATAGGATCCAGCAATACATTAAGAAGATTATTCACCATGACCAAGTGGGATTTATCCCCGGGATGCAAGCCTGGTTCAACACTCATAAAACAATCTATGTGATTGATCATATTAACAAGAGAAAAAACAAGAACCATATGATCCTCTCAATAGATGCAGAGAAAGCATTTGATAAAATACTGCATCCATTCCTGATCAAAACTCTTCAGAGTGTAGGGATAGAGGGAACATTCCTCAGCATCTTAAAAGCCATCTACAAAAAGCCCACAGCAAATATCATTCTCATTGGGGAAACACTGGGACTCTTTCCCCTAAAGTCAGGAACAAGACAGGGATGTCCACTCTCACCAGTGCTATTCAGCATAGTACTAGAAGTCCTAGGTCAGCAATCAGGCAACAAAAAGAAATAAAAGGCATTCAAATTGGCAAAGAAGTCAAACTCTCCCTCTTCACAGATGACATGATACTATACTTAGAAAACCCGAGACTCCACCCCAAGATTGCTAGAACTCGTACAGCAATTTGACAGTGTGTCAGGATACAAAATCAATGCCCAGAAGTCAGTGGCATTTCTGTACACTAATAATGAGACTGAATAAAGAGAAATTAAGGAGTCAATCCCATTTACAATTGCACCCAAAAGCATAAGATACCTAGGAATAAACTTACCAAAGAGGCAAAACCCTAAAAACTACAGAACAATTCTGAAAGAAATGGAGGAAGACACAAAGAGACGGAAAAATAGTCCATGCTCATGGATTGGAAGAATTAATATTGTGAAAATGTCAATGTTACCCAGAGCAATTTACATATTTAATGCAATCCCTATCAAAATTTTCAGACAGTTGGAACTTTTTTCAGACAGTTGGAACAAATCATCTTAAGATTTGTGTGGAATCAGAAAAGACCCCGAATGGCCAGAAGAATATTAAAAAAAAAAACAGAGCTGGGGGCATCACAATGCCAGATTTCAGGTTTTACTGCAAAGCTGTGGTCATCAAGACAGTGTGGTACTGGCACAAAAATAGACACATAGATCTAGGGAACAGAATAGAGAATCCAGAAGTGGACCCTCAACTCTATGGTCAACTAATATTTGACAAAGCAGGAAAGACTATTCACTGGAAAAAAGACAGTCTCTTCAATAAATGGTGCTGGGAAAATTGGACAGCCACATGCAGAAGAATGAAACTGGACCATTCTCTTACACCATACACAAAGATAAACTCAAGATGGATGAAAGATCTAAATGTGAGACAAGATTCCATCAAAATCCTAGAGAACACTTGCAATACCCTTTTTGAACTTGGCCACAGCAATTTCTTACAAGATACATCCATGAAGGCAAGAGAAACAAAAGCAAAAATGAATTATTGGGACTTCATCAGGATAAGAAGCTTCTGCACAGCAAAAGAAACAGTCAACAAAACTCAAAGACAACCTACAGAATGGGAGAAGATACTTGCAAATGACCTATCAGATAAAGGGCTAGTATCCAAGATCTATAAAGAACTTATTAAACTCAACACCAAAGAAACAAACAATCTAATCATGAAATGGGCAAAAGACATGACCAGAAATTTCACAGAGGAAGACATAGACATGGCCAACAAGCACATGAGAAAATGCTCCGCATCATTGCCTTCAGGGAAATACAAATCAAAACCACAATGAGATACCACCTCACACCAGTGAGAATGGCGAAAATTAACAAGATAGGAAACAACAAATATTGGAGAGGATGTGGAGAAAGGGGAACCCTCTTGCACTGTTGGTGGAAATGTGAACTGGTGCAGCCACTCTGGCAAACTGTATGGAGGTTCCTCAAAGAGTTAAAAATAGACCTGCCCTACGACCCAGCAATTGCACTGTTGGGGATTTACCCCAAAGATACAGATGCAATGAAATACCGGGACACCTGCACCCCAATGTTTCTAGCAGCAATGTCCACAATAGCCAAACTGTGGAAGGAGCCTTGGTGTCCATCGAAAGATGAATGGATAAAGAAGATGTGGTCTATGTATATAATGGAATATGACTCAGCCATTAGAAATGACAAATACCCACCATTTGCTTCGACATGGATGGAACTGGTAGGTATTATGCTGAGTGAAATAAGTCAATTGGAGACGGACAAACATTATATAGTCTCATTCATTTGGGGAATATAAAAAAGAGTGAAAGGGAATAAAGGGGAAAGGAGAAAAAATGAGTGGGAAATATCAGAAAGGGAGACAGAACATGGAAGACTCCTAACTCTGGGAAACGAACAAAGGGTGGTAGAAAGGGAGGTGGACGGGGGTGGGGGTGACTGGGTGACAGGTACTGAGGGGGGCACTTGATGAGATGAGCACCCGGTGTTATGCTATATGTTGACAAATTGAACTCCAATAAAAAAATTAATAAATAAAAAATAAATAAATCTCTGACCGAATTCGGAGGTTTTCAGGATGATTTGAAAGTTATCTAGGGAAGTTGGTGGGGACAGGTGACTTGGGGACCCTACTCTTTCACCATCTTGCCCCACCGCCTCGAGAAAGTATTTTTAAAATTTAGTTTCATTGTTTCTGAAAAATCGTTAACCTCTTAATAGTTTGGTTATAATGGATATATTTAAAATATTCAGAGTGCTCTATGTCACATGTAGAGCATGTTTGAAATATAGGTGAAATCTTGCTCTATTGGATCCTATTTTCATTAAAAGGAATTTATGATAACATAATTAAAAGATTAGAAGTTGAGTTACTGTGTATATAAAAGTCACTTTATTATTTGATCATTTTAATTTTGGATATAATAAAAGGAAATCAATATTTTTAATAAATTCACTTCAAACTAATTTATCAAAATGATTCTTCATAATTAGATATACTATGCAAAGATCTCTGTTATAATTTTATTGAACATATCCTCAAAGATTCTCTGCTAAAAATTATAAGTCAATTTATCAAGATTTGTAATTTTATCAGCCTCAGTGCTAGCTACTATTGCAATTTTATATTTGTGCTATCTAGATTCTTTGCAGGTAGCATAGATTCATAGTAAAAGATAATTGTATCAAGTTTGATATTAAAAAATCCAACTTTCATTGAAATGCTTAAGCTATTTTTTGGAATTATGTAGAAAGTTATGAGTATTAGCTATATTAAAATCAAAAGATTTTAGGAAAAGTTAGCTGCTACCAACACAATCACCAATTTTTTAATTTTAATATGTGAATTAGCTTCTCCTAGAACCCCACTGAATGAGAATTTTCTTTTATTTGCAATATTGAGAAGAATTTGAAAGAAGGGTGAATGATTGACAATACATGCCTCTACATTGTCAAAACATTTAGATAAAAGCATGAAAATCCTAGTCCATCTTTTAGCAATTGTATCTGTTGTGACAGCCCTGATGCCTCTAGACTGGTTCATTGGGAGAAAGCACCATGTTTCTGATGTAAATTATTTTAAATTCCCTAAAGAGCTCCAAGAAACGTGCTGTGATTCTAAGAGAAGCCAGGTCAGGAGTTGCAGGGTGGTCACACAATGCCGTCAGGTGGAACAGTGCACCCCTCTCCTCCCACACTGAGTGCCTGGGCTGCTTCATCATCGACACTTCTCCCTGTGATCTTGCTCCTGCTTGGGGTGACTGCTCCTTAATTTGGAAGGAGAACGATCAGGCATATATTAAGCTGCACTCTGGCCTTAAACCATCTCTCCTGTGTCCCTCATTTTCACCAGTGCCTCCTCATCATTTGTCCTCAGGAGAAGTTGAAGATTCTCTCTGGGACTATTCTGCTCAACCCCATGGGTGTCTTTCTCCTCTGGTGTATAGCACCAGGGGCAGATCCAGGCAAAATGGTGGGTGAAGATTCTCATTCCTGCTCTCCCTAGAAAACAGACAGCAAGGATGAGCTCATATTTGGCCTCTGTGCAAGAGATAGGACATGGAAGGAACCCAAGAGCTGCTGAGGGGGAAAAGCCTCTATGTGGGTCACCTGTGCTGTCTAGCCTGATGACTGACCAAGCTAGCTCACCAGAGCTCCCACCACCAGTGTCACCTGACCACCCCTTCTGCTGGCAGCTTCCTAGTTCTTTTGTACCCCAAAGCTGTCTTTGCTCCCCTTCCTGGAACCAGCCAGAGCCTCCCAACAAATGTGCTGGCCACCCCGTCACTGCCTGGGGAGGGGAGACGGTCCAGTGGTGCCGAACAGCATGTATATGTCATAGAAGCCCTTTCCTGGGTGTTCAGACACCTCCCTCAGCATTGCCCATCTGTAGTGGTGAACGTGGAGGCATTTCTTTCTTTTTTTTTTTATAAATTTATTTTTTATTGGTGTTCAATTTGCCAACATAAAGAATAACACCCAGTGCTCATCCCATCAAGTGCCCCCCTCAGTGCCCATCACCCAGTCACCCCCACCCCCCTCCCACCTCCCCTTCCACCACCCCTAGTTCATTTCCCAGAGTTAGGAGTCTCTCATGTTCTGTCTCCCTTTCTGATATTTCCCACTCATTTTTTCTCCTTTCCCATGGAGGCATTTCTAATATGCGTTTAAGCACGCACCCAGAGCTTTTCCTTCCTGAACCTGGTTTGGAGCAAACTTCTCATCAATATACAGTCCTAAGCTGGTGGGCGGAGAGGATATTAGACTCATAGTGTCTCGACACCTATACACGGTCACTGTAGAGATAGACTTACTCATAGACACCTTGTTACCAAGACATCCCCTTCCTCGTTTAAATGAAGACACATGCCTCTAAAGCTTGCTTTCTTTTCTTTTTTTTCTTTCTTTCTTCTTTCTTTCTTTCTTTCTTTCTTTCTTTCTTTCTTTCTTTCTTTCTTTCTTCTTTCTTTCTGTTTTAGATTTTATTTATGTATTTGACAGAGAGAGAAAGAGAGAGAGAGTGCATAAGCAGGGGGAGCATCAGGTAGAGGGAGATGGAGATGCAGGCTCCCTGATGAGCAAGGAACCTAACGTGGGGCTCTATCCCAGGATCCTGGGATCATGACCTGAACCAAAGACAGATGTCTAACCAACTGAGCCACCCAGGAGTCCCATAAGGCTTTATTTCTAAGGCTTTATTTACTGAACCTTCTCACATTTTTCCTCACTGCTCTAGACTGGGAAATCTGGCAGATGCAAACAAGTCTCAGGTCAGAATCACCCTGTGCAAGAGATAGGACATGGATGGAACCCAAGGCACTGGTGAAAATGAGGGACACAGGAGAGGGTGATTCTGACCTGAGACTTGTTTGCATCTGCAAGATTTCCCAGTCTAGAGTTCATATGTTCACATGTCTTTCCTTTGGAGTTCACATGTCTTTCCTTTGGAGACCAATTTCTCTTCTCCTCCCCTCCGTGCACCCATCCTCTCATCTTTCTTCTTTCTTTTCCTCTTTTCCCCCATCCTTTTGTCCTTTTCTTCCCTTTCCTTCTTTCCTCACTTTTCTTTTACAAAGTACTTTTTTTGTAAACAAAGAATATACTGGCATTGACTGGACATGAAAGCAAGTACTTTTAGAATGACACTTTTCAGAATAAACATCTAAAAGGGTATTTCCTATTTATTAACTTCCAGATATGGGAGATGAGCAATATATTTTAGCAGCACCATTTTTATGGAAATAGGAGAAGCGAATATTTCTTTGAAAGAATTCAGATTCTAATACAGATGACATAAGCAAAACAAAAATCACTAATTACTAGTGGAATAGTTTATTATTAGACTAGACCATGTGCATTTTGTGTTCCACATTTCCTTTCCAGTCTTCTCCCAAGAGATACAATTTCAGTGTTCTGAAGAGAAGCCAGGTGTGTTATGAGAACATAAAATTCCCCTTTTTAACTCCATGAAATTGATTTAAGAGAACATATTTGCTTTCCTGCAATTCAGAGAAATTTAAAATACCAACTCTCTTAGGTGGGGTTTTACTTTCTTTCGTGGCAAGTCAGCTTCCCCCATGAGCAGTTTCTTATACCCAGAAAGCTTCAGAAATGTGGTCAATTAATAGCCACTTGAAAAAAAAATCTATACTGATAAATGGTGTAATAAATAAATAACCAAAGGCATATAATAATAATAGGTTTTTTAAAAATAGAAATGAAAGAAAGGAAATAAAGTATATTGATTAACCAAGAATTCCCAAACAAAAATCTAACATAATTTTTTTCAATATTTTATTGTGCAATTAGTCATATGTATTCATAGAAGTTCTATTAACTCTGCCTATTTACTAGGCTTTTATAAGGCAAAAAAGAAAATAACCATGTTAGCCAGATGTAGTCTTTTCTTCAGTTTATTTATTTTTATATTTTATGTCTTACTAGACTTCATTATCAAAAGATGACATGCCCACTGCTCACAGCAGCTGCAATCCATTAGCCTAATGGATTGGAATTATAGGCTGCCTTAGGAATTGTCTATTGTGTGGCAAAATCAAATGTAAACCCTACTGTGAAAAGTCTTGACACTATTAAATGTGAAAAATACAATGTGTTCAAGAAAATGTTAAGGAAAGAAATGTAGGGCGTTTGACTAACCAACCAGAAAGTAATATGAAGTTTATGCCAAAATAGAAACCACTTGTGTTTTCCTGTTGTTGCTTAGCCAAATGATCATGCACTCTGATTCCCTACCCAGCAGTGCTGGCTGAACAGTGGGTACTAACTGATTAATTATCTCCTCTTTCTACCAGTCCTGGCCATAGACTATTTGTATACACATCTATTCTTACCCAAAACTCCATCTCATGAATGCTTGCATTCACTCAACAAAAACATCTGTGTGTCTGCTCTGTACACGCAGTGTGAAGGTATGAGGTTTACAGATAGGCCAAAACTAGCAATATCTCAAGAGGAAAACTCTTGCCACTTGTCACATCGTCGGGGGCATCAGCCCTCTCCTCCCTGGCTAACATCAGAGGGCACCATTAGGACAACGCAAGAAGTTCTGGGAGTTCTGTGGCTGTGGTCAGATCTGCGAGGAATAGTCTGGGCTTTAACATTCTCAGGTTCAGTATTGACTGAGAAAAGGGAAGTGAAGAAGGAAAGGTCCAGCTCTCCTTCTAGAGGGCACCTAATGCTGACAAAGAAAGTGAGGTGTGCTGCCTTTGACAGGTGGCACAGCAGGGACCCTTGCAAAGGGGCATGTGTACTGTCTGACTAGAGAGGAGATGACCTCACTGCCACTGCTTCGGTGAGTGGTGTTGAGGCTCCTCCACCTACCTCTTCAAACTTACAGAGATGATGTCGCCCTGAAAGATCATTTGTGACATGCTCTGTCTCTTTATCCTCTTTCGTACCTTTCTCTGACTTGTCTGAGGATGGCTTTCTTCTATAAAAGTGTCTGTTCTTCATATAGAAAATAATACAAATATTTGAATACAGTGCTCAGTTATGTAAAAGTTTGATTTTTCAGATGATAAAAGCGAGTTCAGAACTCTAAGTTTATAGATGTTACTCTGAAATACATATCTAGGAAAGAGACCAGGAAATAAATTAGCTACCGATGTTCAAAAGTTAAATGTGAATCTTAATTTTTGTAAGTGAAATACTGACTTTTTCATCTAAATAGCTTAGGAAAGAAAACAAAAAGTCGAATCATAGTATGCTGACATTTAATCTTCATCTAAGAGAAGCTTCTCTTTGAATACTGTATTGACTTCTCCAAGGGTGAATAAGTAACTCATCTTGTCTTTAACTGCTTTTGTTTATCTTCTCCCACATGCAAACAGATTCATTTACTCACATACAAACAGAATCATAGTATTTTTTAAAAAAAAGATTTTGTTTATTTATTTGGAGAGGGAGAGAGAGAGAGAGAGAGAGAGAGAGAGAACACCAGCAGTGGGGAAGAGCATAAGAAGTAGGCTCCCCGCTGAGCAGGGAGCTCGATGTGGGGCTTGGTCCCAGGACCCCGGGATTACAACCTGAGCCGAAGGCAGATGCTTAAATGACTGAGCCAGCCAGGGAACCCCAGAATCATAATATTTATTTAATCCAATAATCTTTAGTAGTATTTGTTATATACTTAGCACTGCATTAGGTGTTGAGAAAAGTAAATTGGTTCCCAACCTCCAGACTATATGTGTGGAAAATGAGACATTCACTCTTATTCACTCATTCAGCAGATGATTATTGGGTGCTTATTTTATGCTGTTTATGTATGCATGTGTGAGTTCAATAATGAATAAGCGAAATGCTAGCATATGAGGGGCTGGCATTAGGGAACTGGAGAATTGGTGACAAGAGGGGAAGCTAAGTGAACCAGGTAGGGAGACCAGGATTCTAAAGCACCACCGAATTGCAGAGAGTAGAATCCACATACATGCCAGAAAGACAAAAAATGAGTAGAGTAAAGCAACCAGCCATTTCAAATGTGCAGAGAGTGTGATGTGGCACTGAAATCCTGGAACGAGGCTGGGGAAAGAGCCATGTCAGTCCCCAGCTTGGTGTATACAATGGGGTATAATCAAGGGCTGGATGAGAAAGACAAGACCGCTGAAGCTAGTGCTGGGGTGGAGGGGTCAGATTTTTGGATCTATGGAGGGGGAAGGAAAAACAGATCTGACAGTGAGGTAGGATTACAATTTATGCACAGCTTTGGAAGCCAGAGTGAGAACTACAGGTGAAGTGTAGAGGAACAGCTAAAACAAACACACACAAAAATGGAGCATTTGAAAGAGAATATGGTTAATGGCTAAGTGTATTAATCACTACTCCAAAGGAAAGGTCTACAAATAATTACTTCTGGTCCTGGTTGTTCAACTTGGCCTGTATTGTGTAAATATTGCATTATGTTTCAAATACATTGCTTAATTAAGCTCTTGATGGTTCCTGTAGCCTATCTTGGAAAGAATCTTTAATAATCTGTTTCCTATTAGCATTACAGATGGATATTTGGAGGTTGAAATTTTTATAGGGTAGCCAGAGACGAGTCCCTGCTGAGAAGTGACATTTAAGTCAAGACCTGAAGAAAATGAGAGAAACTTTTCAAACACTAGGAAGAGCAAGTGGAAATGTTAAATCTCCTAGTTATCCCTATACTTGTTTCTAGCACTAGATTTGTTCCATTGCTCCAGTGGAAAAAAAATACCTGTCCCAAAAATGATTCTGTCCTAAATATTATTGATTTATAATAGAACAAATCCAATTAGCATGAATATCTAACACAGTTTCTGCACAGAAATATCTCAGTTATTCTTGAAATTTTCTCTGCCTTATCAGTTTTGATATTCAGCATGCTGATTTTCTTGGGGGAAAAAAGAACCCTATTTGAAATTTTATTGAATTTGTATTAAATAAATATAAACATAAAATCTACATCCAGTGCTGCAGGCGGGGGCTCCCTATACATCTAAGGAATTATTTGCTACACCAGCTGGTGTCCTGAAATTCAACCCAATTCTGACACAGTCTACCTGGAGGTAGTGTCAAATCTCACAGGTTAGGGTTTAGTCCTACAAGACTGTCCCCCTATTACCCCAACTTCAGATGCTACTTACAAACCCCATGTTATATTATTACCTGTGCTCCTGACCTAATGGCTATTGATCAGAGATTCCAACAATCTTTTCTTTGAGTTTGATTAATTTGCTAGAATGGCTCACAGAACTCAGAAAAACATTTTAATTGCTGAATCATGGGTTTGTTATGAAAGAATATACTCAGGAACAGTCTGATGGGAGAGATGGATAGGGCAAAGTATGTGAGAAGGAGCTTGGAGCTTCCATGCTGTTTCTGAGTACACCACTCTCTCCAACTCTGCACATGTTCCCCAACACAGAAGCTCTCAAACACTGTCCTTTGGATTTTTACTGAGGCTTCATCACAGAGGCATAACTGATTAAATCATTGGCTATTCATGATTAATTCAACCTCCAGCCCCTCTCCCATTCCTGGAGGTCAAGGGGCTGGGATGGAATAGAAAGTTCTAACCCTGTAATCTCTTGGTTGGTTCCCCTAGTAACCAGTCCCCACCCTTAGGTGACCTAAGAGCTTTTCAGAAGACACCTAAGTCACCGTATAGTTGTGGGTCCATTCCTGGGTTTTCTATTCTATTCTGTTGATCTAGGTGTCTTTTTCTGGTGCCAGGACCATACTGTCTTAATGACTACAGCTTTGCAATATAGCTTGAAGTCTGGAATCGTCTGGAATTCTTTTTCAAGGTTGCTTTGGCTATTTGGGGTCTTTTGTGGTTCCATACAAATTTCACATTGTTTGTTCTAGCTCTGTGGAAAACGCTGGTGGTATTTTGATGGGGATTGCATTAAATGTGTAGATTGCTTTGGGTAGTATAGACATTTTAAAAATATTTTTTTCTTCCAGTCCTAGAGCATGGGATATTTTTCCATTTCTTTGTGTCGTCTTCTATTTCTTTTATAAGTATTCTATAGTTGTCAGAGAAGAGAGCTTTAATTCTTTGATTAGGTTTATTCCTAGGTATTTTATAGTTTTTTGATGCAGTCTTTGACAAAGCCGGACAGAATATCCAGAGGAAGAAAAGACAGCCTCTTTGACAAATAATATTGGGAAAATTGGACAGCAACATGCAGAAGAATGACACTGGAACACTTCCTTACACCATACACAAAAAAATTCAAAATGGATAAAAGATCTAAATGTGAGACAGGAAACCATCAAAATCTTAGAGGAGAATATAGGCAGCAATCTCTTTAATATCAGCTCTAGTAAATTCTTATAAGACATCTTTCTGGAGGCAAGGGAAAAAAAAGCAAAAATGAACTATTGGCAATTCTTCAAGATAAAAAACTTCTGCACAGTGGAAAACAACAAAATAAAAAAGCAACCTTCAGAATAGAAGATATGCAAATGACATCTGATAAAGGGTTAGTATTCAAAATCTTAAAAGAACTTATCAAACTCAACATCCAAAAAACAAATAATCCAATCAAGAAATGGGTAGAAGACATGAATAGAATTTTTTATTTCAAAGAAGACATCCAGATGGCCAGGAGATACATGAAAAGATGCTCAACATCACTCATCATCAGGGATATATAAATAAAAATTACAATGAGGTATCACCTCACACCAGTCAGAATGACTAAAACTAACAACACAGGAAACAACAGGTGTTGGTGAGGATGCAGAGAAAGCTGGACCCTTTGGTTGGGTTGGTGGGAATGCAAACTGGTCCAGATACTCTGGAAAACAGTATGGAGGTTCCTCAAAAAGTTCAAAGTAGAACTACCTTATGACTCAGCAAATGCACTATCAGGTATTTAGCCAAAAGATACAAAAATACTGAATCAAAAGGGCACATGCACCCTGATGTTTACAGCAGCATAATCATCAATAGCTAAATTATGCAGCACCCAAATGTCCATGAGAAGAAGTGATATATACATATACAATGGAATATTATTCAGTCTTCAAAAAGAATGAAATTTTGCCATTTGCAATAATGTGGATGAAACTAGAGAGTATTATGCTAAGTGAAAAAACTCAGAGAAAGACAAATACTATATGAGTTCACTCATATGTGGAACTTAGGAAACAAAACAGATGAACATAGGGGGAAAAAGAGAGAGAGAAGCAAACCATAAAACATAATCTTAACTATAGAGAACAAACTGGGGGTTGTTGGAGGGTAAGTGGGCAGGGGGATGGGTTAAATCGGTGATGGGTATTAAGGAGAGAATTTGATGTGTTGAAGACTGGATGTTGTACATAAGTGATGAATCACTAAATTCTACTCCCTAAACTAATATTACACTACATGTTAACTAAGTTAATTTAAAAGAAAAGCCTGAAAAAAAGTCACCTCTTTAATGAAATACATCTTCACAGCTCTCATCACTTAGGAAATTCCATAGATTTTTAGGAACTCAGTGCCAGAAACAGGGAGAATGAAATATGTATTTCTTATGAATCACAATATCACAGTTATTCACATTTTTCTAAAATGAGTATTTATCTCAATTAATAATGCATTTATCTATGTATTTCCTTTTTCTACAACATCAGTGATCTTTCATCATTAAATAATGCATTGTTATTCTCATACTGTTGCAAATTATATCATTTTGAATGTTAATTTATAAATATTCATTTCTGATATATTGAAATGAAGTTGATTTTGTACAAATTGCTCTTTTATTAAGTTATCTTGCTAAATCTTATATGAATTTTAATAATTTGTCTTTGGATCTGCAGAATTTTTGTTTTGGAATTTTGTGTAGTCAATCATCATATGCAATTATCTGTTTTCAGTTTCATACACTTTTTCTTTTTTCACACCACACTGGAGAATCTCCTATTCAATGTTGAATGGTTTTCTATGTAGAGTATCATGTCATCGGCGAAGAGGGAGAGTTTGACTTCTTCTTTGCCAATTTGAATGCCTTTAATGTCTTTTTGTTGTCTGATTGCGAAAGGGAGACAGAACGTAAAGACTGCTAACTCTGGGAAACGAACTAAGGGTGGTAGAAGGGGAGGAGGGCGGGGGGTGGGAGTGAATGGGTGACGGGCACTGGGGGTTATTCTGTATGTTAGTAAATTGAACACCAATAAAAAATAAATTAAAAAAAAATGTTGAATGGAAGTCATGATACTTAGTAGTATCCTTATCATACTCCCAATCTTAGAAGGGATGCTTCAAACTTTTCACTGTTAATTGTGAAGATTTCTGCAGGATTTTTGTAGATTATTTATATTAAGTTAAGAATCTCTTTACCAATCTCTTCGTGAATTTTGTCTGGCTTTTTCAAAATCCATTTCCAATTCATCATTTTTTAAAAAGATTGATTTATTTGAGAGAGAGGGAGAGAGAGAGAGCAGGGTAAGGAGAAGAGGAAGAGGGAGAGGGAGAATCTTAAGCAGACTCCCTGCTGCACCAGAGCCTGAAGGGGGTTTGATCTCAAGACCCCGAGATCATGACCTGAGCTGAAATCAAGAGTTGGTTGCCCAATTGACTGAGTCACTTAGGTGCCCCATCCAGTTCAACATTTTTATCTTCAAGTGTATCTGCTGTTTAGTCCACTTGCTGTGTTTTACTTTTCATTAACTATTATTTCCAGTTCTAAAACTTTGTTTATATTTGTGATTTTGCTTGCTTTAAACTTCCTGGCCAATATTGGTAATCCTTTCTCACTTGGTTATTTTTTTAATTCCATCTTTTACCCCATTGAATATTTTATATGTAGTGATTTTATAGTCTGTTACCGTTTTTACCTATTGCTAGTATGTCCAAAAGCTAATGCCTGGGAGTATAAGGTTTTTGCTTTTCTTCTGATTCTTACTTATTGTGTTTTATTTCCTTGTGTATTTTGTATATATACATAGTCTCCTCTTATGTGTGGTTTCAATTTCTGCAATTTCAGTTGCCAGTGGTCAACCACAGTCCAGTATCAGATGATTCCCCTACTGATGTATTGTCAGAAGGTCAATAGTAGGCCAATACTACATCACAATGCCTGTGTCACACACCTCCCTTCATCTCATCACATAGGCATGTTATCATCTCACATCATAACAAGAAGGGTGAGTACAGTACAGTAAGATATTTTGAGAGAGAGAGAGACCACATTCATATGTTTTACTATAGTCTATTGTCATTGTTATTCTATTTTATTAATAGTTATTGCCATTTATCTCTTGCTGTGTTTAGTTTTTATATTAATCTTTATCTTAGATATGTATGTGTAGGATAAAACAGTATATATAGGATTCAGTATGATCTGTGGTTTCAAGTATCTATTGTGAGTCTTAAAATATATCCTCTATGAAAGGAGGAACTACTGTATGTATGAATGTGTATATATATATATATACACATATATATATAAATGTATAAATATAAATAACACATCATACAAACATTAAAACATCATATACATATGTATATAATATATATTTTTATTTTTTTAGATTTTATTTATTTTACACAGAAAGAGAGAGAGAGAGAACAAGCAGGGGGAGTGGCAGGCAGAGGGAGAGGGAGAAGTAAGCTCCCCTGGGGCTCAATCCAAGGAGCCTGGGATCATGACTTGAGCTGAAGGAAGATGATTGACTGAGTCATCCAGGCACCCCTAAAATATGTATTTTTAAATTTAATGTTGAGCAATTTGGAAGGCTGACATTGCAGCTTTTTCTTCCAAGGGTCATTGGAGTTTCTTGTCTGCCAGAGCTAGAGTTCCATTACTTTCCTGCGATCCATGTGACAACTTTCGGTAGACGGGGTTTAATGCAAATATCTCAGGTTTGGCCTTCACATTGATTGGGTCTATGGTTTAGTCCCTCAGACTACTCTTGTTCTTTTCCTTCCTCTTCAACTTCCCTGTTGTGCTTTCAGCTAAGTGGTTGGTTGTTGTATCCCTTTGAAGTGTTCAGTTATTTTCATTAAGGCTCGAAAATGTGTTGAGAGTTCTATTTGCTGTAATTATTCCAGGAGTATCAAGCTGCAGTTAATTGGTACCAAATGGCAAATTAGATCAATCATGTGAACGTTTCATAGAACACTTAACATTTGTTACATTTTATAATGTATGTTCAGTGCATGGCAAGAAAATACAATAGCAATGGCCACCTTCCTGCTGGACAAAATGACAAAAATTCAAATACCTTTACTATAGGTTTCACAGTTGACTATTTTTCTATATTATAACTAATAGAAAACAGCTTACTTTTAGAAATAGAATACAGCTCACTACTCTATTGCTTTTACTAATTTCATGTTCATTTTTGTGCAACAAACTTGCCTAGTGACTTTTATTTGAAAATTCCTGATCTATGAACTACTATTTATTCTGCATTTTATATCACAAGACAAACTTTTAAATGGCTCATGAATCAAATAAACCTAATTGATTACATATTCACTCATATTTATGAGTCTGATTAGGCAATGAACATTATATACACAAATCATTTTGTGCTGCTTGGGCTCATTTAAAGCATCTTGGTAATATTCATAAATGAATATTGATATTTCATTATTGCAACATTTTACTAACATATTACCTGATAAGCTAAAAAAAAAAAAAAGCAAAAGAGCATAAACAGAGAGGGCAATTTAGTTTCATAAAGAAAATCTTTCAGTCTGGATACTCTGAAGCAGCTTATCTTTGGGCAGTACCTCAGGGTGAGAATTGTCAAGGAAGTAGAGAGGGCAAACAGTGAGACAGCAGAGATATCTGTAGTCCTGTTGCCTCATTTCTCTCTACCTGAAAGCTTTCAAAGTGGATAGATCTAGGAACCAGATTACATATAAGGACATAATAAACCACAGTAGTATCAGCACCAAAGGTGTAATCAATGAGCAAGAATAGGATCAGAGAGCAGCCAAGGCAAACATCTGCTTTCTCCTCTAGATGTCCTGGGTATGAAGATACCCCATCTGTACTGCTCTACCTTCCTGACAGGTAGCTGTCCATCCCGGTACCGGCCTCCAAGCTGCATGCCAGGAGGCTATATGTCTCAAGCATAACCTTTTTACTATTGTCAGCCCTGCCGGCAGCTCTCTATCTTTTAGCTGGTGACTGCCCATAGCTCTGAGACTATGTTACCTTGACAAGACGCTGCTACCAGGACACTTGCTTCAAAACTCCCTTTCACATCTCTATCACTTAGTTGTCCAGAATTTCATTAATATAGGATGATGACTGTGTGGTATTGACTGAAGACTTAGGATAACAGGGGGAGTTTCAATATAAGAAGATAGAACTTGAAACTTGATGAAAACATAGCCGTTTTTTTTTTAAAGATTTTTTAAAGGATTTTTTTGATTATTTGAGAGAGAAAGAGTGAAAATGTATGTGCCTGAGTTGATGAGGGGAGGGGCAGAAGGAGAGGGAAAAGCAGACTCCCTGCTGAGCAGAGAGCCTCACATGGAGCTCATCCCAGGACCCTGAGATCATAACCTGAGCCAAAGCAGATGCTTAACCAACTGAGCCACCAAGGCACCCCCAAAACATGACTGGTAGTCCAAGAAGAAAGGGCACATGCTGGCATATGTGCACACACGCACCTGCGTGTACACACACACATATACATGCACACTAAACCAAATCTTTTCTTTTTAGGTTTTTTTAAGGTTTATTTATTTATTCATGAGAGACACAGAGAGAGACAGACAGAGACACATGCGGAGGGAGAAGCAAGCTCTTTGCAGGAGCCTGAGCAGGACTTGATCCCCAATCTCGGGATCACGACCTGAGCAGAAGGCAGCCGCCAAACCATTGAGCCACCCAGGCATCCCCAAATCTTGTTTTCTTGTTCCGGCATCAATCCTTCCTTCTGAGAGGCTCATTTTCCCATCTTTCCAAGAAAAATTGTTAATTTCCCTTTGAAAAACCCTATCCATTACTGAAAGGAAGTGATTTCACTTTATGATCAATTGCTTCTAGATATCATGACAATCCAAAACTAAAATAGTTCACAAAAGTGACATTTCAGGGAGGAAAACTACTCAGTTAACAATAAAACTGGAGGATGCTCTACATTTAGCCCATTTAAACTAAGGTTTGAACATATTTGGGTTACTTTGCCAGAGAAGATATGCTTCATATTTCTGCTGGAAATTTTCTAGTAAGTAAATCTTAGAAAAGACATACACACACTTTGTAAGGAGCAGTAGCATTAATATGAGTTGTCCTGTTTTAACTGCAGACTAAGGAAGATAGTTTTTTTTGTTAACTATAACTTCAAATTCCAAGATATTTCTAGTCTGAATGTAATAGCATTTTCTCCTCTCCTTCCCCCCATTTTTTTTTCAGAGAAACTCTAAAGGCCGTCCATTCTTAAAAATTGATGACTAGTTACAATGTTTCACCAAACCAAAAAAGTGTCTTTTATTGATAGTCATCTTTAGTTATACAAGACATAGAAGGAGTTTCATCTTCACTTCCCTCACCAATTTCTAGAAGTATAAAAGAGACATAAACTTTTAAACCTTTTATCAGAACAAATCCTCAGGATGGGGAAATCATAATTCTAAGTATATACGGATTACAAAGACTTCTTAGAAGGATTTATAATCTTGTGGGATTAGAATCATTAGAAGAAATCACTTTCAATGACAGTACTGTTGAGTTAGTGGGATGGGTCAGGAAGTAGTGATGTGTTCTGCGATCGTGGTTTTTATCCCTTCACGGATTCACCAAGGTAGCTTGGGTGGTTAGAACAAAGTGTATTTGCTGTAAAACCTTGGGTTTCATATTGTCCAGAAAATAATTGCATTTCCATGTCTTGCTTGTTACCAGGGTTATTGTTTCAGAATTGATACAAATTTGTTATTCCTAAAGCAAAAGTAAATTGAGATAATGTTCAATGGTTGAGGTAGGTAAAGTGCATTTGCTTGGGTACAAAAACCACAGTTTCAAAAGTTGTGGACAGTTAATATCCAATTATAAAGAAAATATAGCTCATACTCTCTAAGTTCATACCCTTTCCTAATGGCTTTGCTAATCAAATTATGTCAGTCATCACAAGATGAGTTAAATGTTTACATAGTTTATTAACAGAAGGCTGTATTTAATAGTTTTTTTTGTTTGTTTTTTTTTGTTTTACAGAAAAGTGGTCTGAAACATGCTGAAAGGCATTTGGGGGCACTGGCATGGCTATGACCACAGCTTTTTAATTAATTTTACTGTCAAAATAAATGTAAAGCAACTGAGAGTAATTTATACTTGGAAGACACAAATCAAAGAGTGAGAAGATGGGAAATTATCCAAGTTATATGAATTAATTTGCTAAACTAGAAAATTTAACCTCCAAACAGCTCTCCATTGTTTTGTGTACAGAAACAATGAATTTGGTGATTCAATAGTAATAATTGAATTTGCCAGCGATTAAGAAATAATTGGCAGCCTCTTCAGCTATTCTGGTCAAGTTAATCAATTCCTTAAACTAAGCCAAATATTTAAAGTCCAAATTAGAATTTTCTTCAACCTGAGTCACCTAATCTTGCTATCCACAAATTTCCATGATCCTCGCTATTTTTTGTATTATAGTTCTCCTTACATGGCAACTGACTGGTGGAGCTAGGGAAGATTTCTCAATCAGAGATGAGAAAGTTGCCTTGCATTAAGGCCTGCTGCACTGCTGGATTTTTCTGCCCCGTGAAGCAGATTGACTCCAGGGGCACTTTGATTAAGGCCTGATCTGCGATCTTTGTCACCTGCATGTTGAACTCAGTGCATCTGTCACACAGTTTTTATTAAAGGAAAGCAAATGTACTGAAATTGGCATAATATCTTCAAAACTATATCGAATCCACATTATGCATGTATTCTCAGGCCAGCAATAGAGCTTGATTTAACAGAAAAATTTCATGGCTCATTCTGGTGTTTGGTTTATAGCCTCTGTATCTTGTTTGCCAAAACAATAAAAAGTCTATTTTATGTAATCAGCAAGAATAACAAGCATTTACATGGTTGAGCAAACAGGGAGATGGTTAATTGTAATCTGTTTTACAGTTATAACTGAGATATTATGAAAGCCTGCTTGGGTCATGAAATCTGTAAATGTGTATGGTCTTCCTTTAAAAAATGAGAGATTTATCACACGGAGGAAAGATATAGCAGATACTCAAAGTGACTAATAGTGAAAGCAAAAGCTGATAATAAAACCAAAGTAAATCTTGTCATTTAAACATTGAAGATTAGATATGATTTCATCAGGAAGCAAATTATATATGTTTGGCAGAAAGGTCAAATTGAACCTCACAGGTAATAATTAAAGTTTAATTTCTTATAGAGCAAAAAAATTATGTAAAAGCTTATGAATCCCCATCCTTGGCATTATAACAGAGCCATGGCCAAGATATTTAAAGTTTCTTAAAGGCTTATAGAAAAATAATGAATTATAAAAAATAAAGTTTAAAACATGCCAAGGGGCTCAATTTTACCAATGATTATTTGCTTCCCATTGCCATTCTACAGATCAACACTGTCTTAAGATCATATATTTAGAACATCATGCATTGTTCTGTGCCCTACATTTTTTTCATAGTAAAATACTAAGCTAGCAACATGTAATACATTCTTATTTAACAAAAGGAATGCATTTTCTTTGTAACTCATGCAGTGCTGATGCTAATCATAAAGAGACTGATGCTGCTTCTTACAGATTTTAAAGTAGAAATAAAAGCAAATTGTAGCTGTCAAGTAATGGTACTGTGGGGTAAATATGGTGGATTTAAATAAAAGCAACTAGTGACCTTCATTTTGTTCTTCTATTTCCTATGTCAAATATTTGGGTATCAACATTTTTGTGTGATCAGAACTTTAGAAATATTCCCCCCCCCCCAAGTCTACATTACTCTACTTAAAATTCTAGTAATTTTAAACTTGCATTTTGAGTGAAGCGTTTGAGAGCTCCTTGGAAGTGCTTTTCTATCTCTGTTACATAATTTATAACAGTCATTGTCTCCCTAATGTGTGATTGGTTTGTGGGGAAATTGCTATTTAATTTTGAGTTTGATAATATAGACCCTAATTGCCAAGAATTCCATTTCTCTTAGAATTCAATCCTGCTTTTATTCAACAACAGATATATTGAAGCAATAGTGTGATTGTTTTTACTGTGTATCTATGGCATAGAGAGAGAGAGAGAGAGATTCCTGAGAGTTATCTGTGTAGTCACCATGTAGGGATTTCAGTGGTTTTCGATTGTTTTCATGTGATCTATTATAAATGAATGGAACTGAGTGAGCTTTAAAAGCAGGATTTTATTCAGGTTGGTTGCCTTGTTTCTCTGTTACATGAGAGAACCAATTCCTTTCCAACTGTATGTAGGTTTTCCTGGGGGAGAGTCCACTTGAAAACATATTATCATCAAAGAATAAAATTAGCAATTAAAATAAATGGCTCTCAAACGGCATCAGTTTTACTTTAAAAGAAATACGCAAAGAGTGAATAATTACTAACCTTGGAAAGAATAATTAACACTGTCTATAAAGTGCCAGTTATTTTGTATGTGCTCTTTATGTTTTATAAAATAATGCAAGGTAAGTTTTAATATTATTCTTACCAAGTAGTTGAGGGAAATGAAGATAAGAGAAATTGAGTAAGGCTGCATGAGGTCCACAGCTGAGGTCACTGGACAAATAGTCAAACCTTTCCTTAGCTTTCTCCAAAGCCTAAGCTTTTCTCTTTGTACCCAACACCCCTCGGTGCTAATGGAGTTTAAAATTACAGATCCAGTTCTAAAAGATATATTAGAACTGTTCCTCTTCTACTAATGTCGGGAAGGGGAAAGGAACTGGAGGGGTTTATATTTGTGATGTTATAGCAATTATTAACGTTTTTTATTGTCACACTCAATATGTTAGCAGGAGATGGAGAGTTGTAACAGCGGCAGGCAAGAGGTTTTCACTTCAGGTCATAAAGCATAATGGTGTAGACCAATATGGGGCACGAGAAATATAAAGAAAGTCATATATGTAATTTAACATTTTCTAATAGTCATATTAAAAAGAAAAGAAACATGGGGCTCAGTCAGTTAAGTGTCTGACTCCTGATTTTGGCTCAGGTCATGATCTCAGGGTCCTGAGATCAATCTTCATGTGGCTCCACTGAGTGTGGAGCCTGCTTTAATTCTCTCTCACCCTCCCTCTGTCCTCCCTACCTGCTTTCGTGCTCTCTCTCTCTTTCTCTCTCAAAAACAAAATAGGTGAAATTAGTTTTAAGAATAAATTTTATTTAACACAAAAGCTCCAAATATTGTTTCAACAGGGAAAACATTCTTAATGTGACATTTTACTTTTTTTCATATAGAATCTTCAAATCTGATGTGTTAATTACACTTAACTATACATCTCAATGATCTAAATTTTCATCAGAAAGAATAGATCTATATTTAGATTTCATAAACTTTACAACTGAAAAAAGATTCACTTATCCAGTTGTTCCAAGAATACTAAAATTTTTGAGTATCAGTTCTTAAAAATTTTTACAAATATGAAATATTAACATTGGTTTCAATAGCAATAAAGTTCACATCACTAAATGACAAAGGAATCTCTTCTGTCCATCACTTAAATCTGGCTCATCATCAGAGCCAGTGAAGAGCTTATTAAACACAGCATCCCAGCCTCCATTCAAATAGCCAGGTTGCTCTGGGTTTTGTGGTCCAGACTTTAGTATAAAATAAAAACAAAAACAAAAACAAAACAAAGAAACAAAAACTTTTAAAATAAACCTTTTATTTTGGATAGGTTTAGATTAACAGAAAAATTACACAAGGACTTCCCATATGCCCAACATCCAGTTTCCTCCATTATTAACATTTTACATTAATATGCAATATGAATCATAATTAATGAACCAGTATTGTTACATTATTATTAACTAAAGCCCATAATTTATTCAGATTTTCTTAATTTTTATAGATGTCTCTTTACTGTTCCCAAATCCCATCCAGGATGCCCTTACATTTAGTTATCAGGTCTTCTTAGGGTCCTCTTGACTATGATATTTTTTCAGACTTTTCTTATTTTTCATGATCTTCATATTTATGAGTAGTATTGGTTAATGTTTTGTATAATGTACTTCAATTGGTATTCATGTGATGGTTTTTCTCATGGATTAGACTGGGATTATGGTTTTTTTGGGGAGGAAGACCACAGAGGTAAAATGTCATGCTCATCATATTGTATCAGGGATATCACCTGTATACTACCAACATGACATAGGGTCAATGTGATTTATGATACATTATCATAGTTGATATGCTATCAACATAAATTATCTCTATTAATGTTGACTTTGATGACATAGCTGAGGTAGTGTTTGTGAGGTTTCTCTATAGTACAAATATTCTTTCCCCTCCTTTCCATACTGTGTTCTCTGGAAGGAAGTCACTATGCACAGCCCACACTTACGATGTGGGGCATTATGAATTATGAATTATGTAAGTAATTAAGAATTCTTCTGCAAGGGAAATTAGTATTTATTTATTTATTTATCCATCTATCTATTGATTAATTAGTTATATTGATATGGACTCATGGATGTTCTTGTATGTTTTGTTTTTAATTTAATACTCTTTATTTTGTTGCCGAAATTGTCCCAACTTTGGCTGTTGGGAGCTCTTTCACTTGGCTGCTGTGGTCCTTTGACATAACTTCATTATTGTATTTGTGCACATTTGTTTATCTTCTTTGTTTTGAGCACAAGGTCTTAAAATTAAATGTATTTACAATTAAATACAAAGTTAAAAATTCAGTTCTTTGGTTTCATTAGCTACTTTTTAAATGCTCAGTTGCTACATGTGGCTAGTGGCTACTTTACTTTCAGACTAAATGCTCTATTGGGGAATAAACTAGAATGAAACTATGTTGGTCCAACTCCTGGTTATCTCACTTTCTAGCTGAGTAACCATGTCCAAGTACTTAACCTTTCCGTCACTCAATTTCCACATGTATAAAATCAGAATGATAGGACTGGCGACCTCAGGGGTTTGTCGTGTATGTTAAATGATCAAATACATGAAAGGTGCTTATGCTAGACTCTGACACATATCTGTAAGTTCTCAATAAACATTCATTATCCTTATTTTTTTTGGCAAATTTTTGTCAAAATAGTGTCTACTTCTACAGCAGAGATTTCCCAGACAACTGCCAGAAATGCATGCTTCATGTCAAATTTATAGACAAAATTTTCTCACTTCACTGTTCCTGGGCCAAAAGTTTTCACTTCGTTTCTGACTAGTGCTTGGCAAAATTGTGAAGTAAGCAAAGTTTAAATGTAACTCCTTATCCTTTCAATTTTGGAACAGGTTATTGAAGTATAATTGATACACTATATGACACACATATTTAAATTATATGACTTGGTTACAGTTTGACTTCTGTATACACTCAGGAAACCATCACCACAGTCAGGATAATGAACATATCCATCATATCAGTAAATGTGCTTATGCCAACTGATAATCCCTTCCTCTGGCCCCTCTCTACTTCTGCTTCCAGAAGCAAGGGCTGATTTGCTTTCTGTCACAGAAACTTATTTTGCATTTTCTATGTTACATGAATTGATGCATATAGAATGCACTTTTTTTTTTTTTTTTTATAAATTTTTATTTATTTATGATAGTCACACAGAGAGAGAGAGGCAGAGACACAGGCAGAGGGAGAAGCAGGCTCCATGCACCGGGAGCCTGACGTGGGATTCGATCCTGGGTCTTCAGGATCGTGCCCTGGGCCAAAGGCAGGCGCCAAACCGCTGCGCCACCCAGGGATCCCTAGAATGCACTTTAATGTAAAAAATCTGTTTCTTTTTTCAACAAAGTGATATTGTGATTCACCTGTGTTGTAGCATATGTGAATAGTTTATTTCCTTATTTTTAAATAAAGATTTTATTGAGATAATTAATATATCATGAAACTTACCCCTTTAAAGTGTACAATTTAGTGTTTTATGGTAAATTTAAAGAATTATGAAACCATTATCACTGTCGTCTCTTAGAACATTTTTCTTACCCACAAAGTAAACTTTATACCCATTGGTAGGCATTTCCCATTGCCTCATCTCTCCAGACCCTGAAAAACAATGATCTGCTCTTTATTTCTATGAATTTGCCTATTTGGGACACTCGATAAAATGGAATCCTATATTATGTACCCTTTTGTGAGCTCATTAATTTTTATTGATGAATAGTATATTTTTATATGGATAAAACACAATTTGTTTATCCATCCATTTGTCTATTAATGAACATTTGGATTATCTCTAGTTTTTGGTCACTGTAAATAAAGTTTCTATGAATATATGGTTTCCTCTACTTCAGGCAAATACCTTGTAGTCCAATGGCTGGATCATAGGTTAGGTATATTTCTAACATTTTAAGAAAATCCCAAATTATTTTCTAAAGTAGTTGTAATTTTACAGTCTTGTCAAAAGTGCATTAAAATTCCTTTTTCTCCTCATTAACACTTCATATACAATTCTTTTTAATTTTAGCCATTTTAATATATAGTGGTATCTGATTGTGGTTTTAATTTATATTATAATTTATATTTCACTAATGGCAAATGATACTCTCATTGCTTATTTGCCATCCATATACCTTCTAAGGTGAAGTGTTCAAATCTTTTGCTGGTTTTAAATACTGGGTTGTTTGTTATCTTATTGCTGATTTTTAAAACTTCCTTATATATATCCTTTCCATAATTAAATAAATACATTCACAAAGAATGCAGCTTAATATATTACTCTTCTAATGGATATTCAATCTGTAGAAGAGGACTTCAGAGAGGTCAAAATTTAGTATGAAAGGTATAAACCACTAATTTCAGAACCTGAGGCACCAAAGAGCAAAACATTTAGAGAAGATATTTTTTTATGTACTTCTGAAATCATGGTGGGTCAAAACATATTCTCACTAGTACAAGGCTAACTCTCCTTGCCATAGTTATATGGTTGTTTCCAGAACCTTCTACCCAACAGCTTCCCAGTTCTGATCAGATGTAGTTGGCAGTCTGCTTTACTCAGCCACTGCATCAATTCCAAAATTGGCAGTGAATCTGCAGCAGTAGGGGTATATAGAACTGTGGTTTCTAGGGCAAGTCATTTTGGGTCACCATAGACTCATTACCTTACAACATTTCTCTAATTTCCCTGTCTGTATTATTTATTTTTATCACTTTATATCAGCAGCCAGAGTTTTCCTTTAAATACATGTCTCCTCATGTCACTTTATTCTGTTTAGAACTTACTCATGATTTGTTTCTACTATGGTTCATAAGCCCTACATAACCTATACCACTACTGCCTCTCCCATTTCGTAAACCCCATCAGCCTACCAAATTTCTGATTTCATCTCCTCTCCTCTCCTACCACTGTCCCCTTCTCTTTTCTGTTCCAACATTGGTCTCCAGGCCATTCCTCAAACATGCCATGCACATAGGTTCTCTTGGCTTTTGAATTTGTCAGTCCCTCTGTGGGGGAATATTTTCCCCCAGTTATCTACATTGCTTTCTTCCATGTTTCCTTCAGGTCCAGGTTTACTAAGTCTTCCTTGAGTTTTCCATAGAAAGCACTGTACCACCATCACCACACCCTCTATCCCCATCTTTCTTTCTTTTTTTTTTTTTTTAAGATTTTATTTATTTATTCATGAGAGACACAGAGAGATAGGCAGAGACAGGCAGAGGGAGAAGCAGGCTCCCTGCGGGGAGCCTGATGCGGACTCTCTACATATTTATATGCTTTTGTTATTTCCCCAGATCTGCCCACATTAAAGAATAGAAGCTTCACGAAAGAATGAACATTACTGTTTTCATTTATGTACCATCAGTTCTGATACAATGCTTGGCAGATAGTAGATACTCAACAAATATTTTAGAATGAGATGGCTTTTTCTGTGGATCTGTTATTAAATATATACTTGCAATACATTCCTTGCCAACCCCTCAGTGGTAATTACACTTTTAATTACAGCTTCCTTGACTAGAATCCTGAAATCATTTCCAACTCTTGCAAAAATTTGTCCTTAAGAAGGAAGGTCCTGATGAACTTTAAACCATGCTGAAGTAATGATCTGAATAGACTGACAAGCTAGAACCACAGTGCCTCTTCTGACGTGTCTTTGTCATCTGCTGATTGGAAGCTGGAGTATCACTACTTGATGAATAAATGAAAGAAATCCAGTATGTGTCATCCACAAACAATTTGAAACATGGTTTTCCATGTCTTTAAACTTTCTATGGGTTTTAATATTTTCTTGCCTTTTTTTTTTTTTTTTTTTGGCCATCAAAGATAAAGAAAATATCTTAAAACTATTGTAAAATAAAGGCATTTCCTTAGGGAAGAAAAGAAAATTAAAACTGACATCAGGTTTCATAAAAGTAATGATAGAAACGTTGGACTAAATATTCATAATGCTAGAAAAAATAGATCTCACCTATTTCTTACTAAACTATCATTTTTGGATTAAGTATGAAAGAAAGCCATTTTCAGATAAACAAAGAAAAAATGTCGCTGAGAAACTTAGTGAAAGAACTAATAAGGAATGTGTTTCAGAATGAGGGAGTAAAATACATGAAGCAAAAGAATAGGTTAACAATTGCATAGTTCTAAGCAATCATGCCCTGCTTTTTATTTATAAATGTGTCAATTTAGTTTAGATATTATGTTTATCTATTAATGTATTGTCATTTACTTCTCCTATATCTGCCACTATATGGAGTGTGATGAACCTCTCTTGAATTGTCCAGTTGTCTGAAGAACTTTCTGATCATTATAGCCACAGACTTTTTGCTCATTGGAGAGCCAGCAAGGAGAGTGAGAAGGGCAGCTAGAGATGTAAAAGAATAACTTGGATTGAATAGTGCTACTAAAGCTCAAAAAGAAGCAGCTTTCAAGAAAAAGACAACACCAACAGTATGAATGAGAAGACAAGCAAGATGAGGATAGAAGTACATGTAGTAGTTTTAGCAGCATGGCCTCTGTTGGGGACCTTGACAGGAAAAGATTCAGTGGAACAGAAGGAAGGATAGAATAGGTGGGAGAGTGGGTGGGGGAGTCAAACATAGTGGCTTAAATATATGCATTTTGCTTTGTTTCTTTTGCATACCTTATTAAAATGAGAGTAGAGGCAATTTTTAAAGACCACGCCTACTGGAACAAAGTGGATGAAACAGTAGTCAACACATTTTTGAAGACAGATGTTGGCTGAATGAATGGTGAGCCTGGACATGGCAGAATGGGAGAAATGAAAACCTCAGTTTCTTTAGAGAAGGTGATAAAAAGAGCCATGAGTATTCAACAGAAATAACTGGCAAAACCCAGAAATTGGATCCATAATGGACTCCAAAAAGACAAGATGAAAGGGAGGACAGAATAAAGGTGAATCTGTTAAAAATCAGAATTTGACTGGAAGAAAATAACTGGAATTAACATACCTGACAAAGGACTTGTATCCAGAATATATATAAAGAAAAGACAAAATGATAAGCAAAAAAGCCCACAATAAAACCATTAGCAAAGACTTGAACAAGCACTTTACAAAAGATAAGATATAAATGGCCAATAAGAATAATAAAAGGGGGGGATCCCTGGGTAGCTCAGCGGTTTAGCACCTGCCTTTGGCCTGGGGCGGGATCCTGGAGTCCTTGGATTGAGTCCTGCGTTGGGCTCCCGGCATGGAGCCTGCTTCTCCCTCTGCCTGTGTATCTGCCTCTCTCTCTCTCTGTGTGTCTAACACGAATGAATTAAAAAAGTTTTTTTTTTTAAGAATAATAAAAATGTATTCAATATCATTTTGCATCAAGGAAATACAAATTAAAACCACAATGAAATACCTCAACATAGCCATCGGAATATGTAAAACTAAAGGAGTGACGATACCAAATGTCAGTGAGGAAACTGAAGGCAACCAGAACACTCATACATTGCTGGTAGGAGTATAACTAACAATCTGTATCGTTATGAATTTACTTGTCTAGATGTTTCATATAAATGGAATTATCTAATATATTACTTTTTATATCTGGCTTCTTTCACTTCCCAGAATGTCTTAAAAATTCATCCAAGAAGTTCTTAATTTTAATAAAGTCTAACTTATCAACCTTTAAAAGAACCAGAATATGAGGCAGCTAGGTTCCAATACCTCTTTCTCCAAAACGTGACCCATTCTTAAGAGTCTTTAGATTTAGTTCTAAATGATTTCAAATACCTGAACAAGGCTTCATTAGATCAGAGTCTAGGAGTGAGAAGTGTTGGCTGGTCCAGTATTATTTTGCTTCAGTCAAGGTCCCAAAATGCTAAATCACAGCAACCGTAACAAATCCTTTTTCCATATATGTTCCAGTAACCTAGGGTCTGGGGAGTGTGTGTGTGTGTGTATCTTTCTAGGTAAAAATAACTATGTTTTTGAAATTATCTTATGATTATTAGTAGTTTAGGTACCTCAAGGGCTAATGGAATCATATAGTAAAGTGGAAAAAATGCATAGTGCTTTAGATTCAAGCAGATCTGGGATCAAATCCTGTGGTCCTACATCTCCTTTAGACTGACTGTCTTCATCTAGATAGGGAAGTCAGGAACATCCAACACACAGAGATATTTGAGGATGTGATGCTGTGCCATATCAAAAGTATCTGCCATAAATTAGACTTTAAATGAATATTAACTCCCTATTCCTTTGACCTTACTGAGGCATCTAACTAAAGCCAAGAAGTGAATCCACAGGAGAATTATACCAAGTGGCATTTGATGAATTAAAAATGAAAATGTGGTTAAAAATAATTAAAGGGTACAAACTTCTAGTTATAAATAAGTCTTGGGGACGTAACACACAGCATTGTGACTATAGTTAACAATACCACATTGCATATTGGAAAGTTGCTGAGAGGACATCTAAAAAGTTTTCATCACCATGGAAAAACTCGTAACTGTGTGTTGATGGGTATTAACTAAACTTATTATAGTAATTTCACAACATATACATATATCAAATCATTACGCTATACACCTAAAACTAATACAATGTTACAAGTAAATTAAAAATAAAATGAATATTTGGAACAATTATAATTTCAACTCTCAAATTTTGATATAAGTAACCAACTGATTTCCCTTTTTATAAAATAAACACTGTAATTATAAATGAAAACAATGCTTTTATGTTTCCTTAGCTTTTTATTTATGGATGTGCTAAACTGTGCGAATAGTAGGATGAATATATCCAGTTTACATATACAGAACTTAAACACTATAAAGCAAATTTTGAAACCCTTGGAAAGTAAAACCAGGATAAAACATTACAGCAATCTTTAAATGGTTTCCAAAAGAAATTCCACACAATTCTTGTTTATTCTCTGCTATCATTTTTTTTTTCAAGAAAATAAAATCTCTTTGGAGATGTTAAGGTCTGTCATCAACTGCTGTAAGAACACTGTACTAAATATTTATATTACCAGGGATACTTTTTAAAAAGCAAACCATAAATTTTTTGTTCATTTTTTTTTCCACCAGAAAGGATACACTTACTTTTCTCAGTACATATAATGAAATAGGTAATAGTGGATATAGTCTGACACCAGTATTAGTGGGAAATGGATATTGCATCTGGCTCATGGCATGACTCCAGTCCAGGGTGATAGTGTTTGCACACCCTATGAATTATTTTTCTCTACAACCAAATGTGTGTTTTAATTCTGAATATAGACCTTAGGCAATTATTAATCTTCAGTGGCAGAAAAACCCAAGCTCAATCTTTTTATGTTACCTCATTATTCCTGTTCATAAATGAAAATTTAATTTCTGTTACAGTGCTTAGTGCAGTCAACTGTTATATTATTAATTATAGAACTGCTGCTAATGCCTAGGGATGATATTTTAATAAGGTTTAATCTCTTTTCCATATTCTAGTGTCTTTCATAATTATGTCTCCATTTTTCTCCTTGCTTGTATTTTATTTGCAAACAAACTCTGCAGTGCAAACTATAATTCTGACCTGGCTGGTGTTCTTGACTCAGCCATATCACTCATAATCCAGACTCTGTGAATTTGTTCAGAAAAATAGGGGCTAGGGAAGAAAGGCAACTTTATTTCCAATGCTAACTGCAATGTTGAACCGCATCTCAGTCTGGTTTTAAGATTGAGTCTCTTCACAATTGCTCGGGGAGATTTTATGTATTCGGCGATCATTCTTGAAAGTTCTTCGACTGGAAATTGTTTTGTGTATCACAAGAAGCATATATATTTTTTTGTTTTTAGTTATGCCTTAAGGCAGTAGGGTATTCTCTAGAAAGGAGGTAAAAAGCAGGTGATCATGTATGCAACTGCACAGAGAAGGTGAAAATTGAACTATTTTATCCTATACATTTGACAGTTTGTTTCTGTCCAAGGGAGGTGACAATTAACATTCCGCAGCTGTGTTATTTTCCTTGATTAGGCATAGACACTGAGATCTAAGCTGTTTTGTTAGTATTATTTCCTCTTTATTATCAAGAATGCATAGTATTTATTTCCCTTATGCTACCTCCATGGTGATCTCTCCAGTTTTCTCTCTTTAGTTCTTAGAAAATTTTAAATTCACTTTGGTGTGATGTATTTGTGTAATTGCTGTATTTACCTGATCAACTCCTGGGAGAGAAACTTAATGGTATTCTTAGTGCCCACGTGTTGCAGGATCAGCCCTACGAGGACGCTTTTATTTGTCTTATGGTACATGACACTGATGAGAACTCACAATGGGAAGGAGGAGTCTCATCTATAGGTCAGTTTCAGGAGAAAGATGAAAGCGAAAGTAGAGATCCAGTCTACTTGCCTACAAATATTTACTGAGTATTCCATGTGTTTTGGTTACTGATCAGGTACAAGGTGCATGGTTAAATGGTTTTAGAAAAGCAAAAAAGAAAGAAAGAAAGAACTCTCTCAATCATTTTTTTTTTTTTTTTTTGCAGTGAATTAAGTATGTTGAGAGAAGAATGGGATGGGATGTCCAGACCTATGAGGGACTATTGTAGTCTAGAGGGGTAAAGGAGATTATGTAAGAAAGGGTGAGATTAAAAATTAAGAGACATAGGGATGAAAATTTGGGGATCACCAAAATTGAAAGATTAGAGAAAGAGAATGAAAACTATTAAGAGCATTAGGAGGTATACAGGAGAATGTGGAATTAAAGAACCCTAGGCAAAGAAAGTTACAGAAGGGGGTACTGATCAAAAGCACAACCTGTAGGAGAGAAGGCAAGTTCTATAAGGAAGTATTTCCTACGGATTGACAACTGCCAGAGCAGAGTTAGCCAACTTTTTTTTCTGCAAGGTACCTATTGGTAAATATTTTAGGCTTTGAAGATCATAGGGTCTCTGCTGTAACAGCTCAACTCCATCATCAGGGGATGAGCAGTCATAAAGAATACATAGATCAATGAGGGTGGTTTCATGCTCCAGCAAAACTTTTCATGCAATAAGTGGCTCAAATTTAGGCCACGGGCCAGAGTTGCCGGCTACATGGAAAAATTGAGGCAAGAAAACTTAAGTTAGTTGTTTGAGACTAGAGAGCCAATAAGTGACAGAGATAAAGTCGCCCAAACTTTAAGGTTTATGCTCTTTTTATTGTATCATATTGTCTCTAAAGTCCTAATGCTACAAAATTCAAATTTATGACTTTTGCCAGACTGATTTAGGCTTGATCCTCTTATTGAGTATGTAGCCCACATGCATTCAATCGTCTCCTTGTCAGGATCATTTGCTTTTATGCAATGTCTTGCTTACATTCATCTCATTACTAGCCTTGTTATGTACAGCAGCAATCTTGTATGTTGTTCATTCTCTAAAATATTGTCCCTCAAAAGTGCCCTGACACTTGCCAGTCTTTAGGCATTCAGAGATTCATTAGGAAACTCTTTTTAAAATGCAGACACTTTGGGGGTACCTGGGTAGTTCAGTGGTTGAATTTCTGCCTTTGGCTCAGGTTGTGATCCCTGGAGTCCTGGGATCGAGTCCTGCATCGGGCTCCAAACAGGGAGCCTGCCTCTCCCTCTGTTTGTCTCTCCCTTTCTCTCTCTGCTTCTCTCATGAATAAATAAAATCTTAATAAAATAAAATAAAATAAAATAAAATAAAATAAAATGCAGACACTTTTGCAAGGCAAAATACATTGGTATTGACAACTAAATTTAATTTGTTATATCAGATATTATCTATCTATCTATCTATCTATCTATCTATCTATCTATCATCTATCTATCATCTATCTATCATCATCTACCTACCTATCATCTATCTATCTAGTTTTCATTGAGATATAATTGACGTATAACAGTTTAATGTGTAAATATAATGATTTAGTATATGCATATATTTTGAGATGATCACATATTTTTGAAGCACTACTGGGCATATTGGGGATAAATGGTCTGAAAGAAATAGAAAAATCAAGGGAAGAGGGAATGGAAAAAATTGTTTTCACTTTACTACATAGTTGCTGAAATCATTATAAATTAAAAAATAAATATCTCAGCACCATTCAATATATGTGCTAACATGTACTTCTTTTCCTATAGTTCTTTATTTTATTTTATTTTTAAAGATTTTATTTATTTATTCATGAGAAACACACAGAGAGAAGCAGAGACATAGGCAGAGGGAGAAGCAGGCTCCGTCTGGGGAGCCTGATTCAGGACCCGATCTCAGGACTCCTGGATCAGGACCTGAGCCAAAGGCAGATGCCATCCTCTGAGCCAAACCTCTGCCCTCCTGTAGTCTTTTAAATTATGTTAGTATATACTACCAATAAAAATAGCCAGAGATGTTCTAAAGATTGACTTATTCTCAGATATTAAAGATTTTGGAAGACACAGTTTGTGAAAAGTAAGCTGAATAATGAGTTTCATATGAGTTTTTGATATAAATTTTATACCCATCTCTATTTCAATGTTAAGATTTAGTCCAATCATAATAGTTAAAATCATATTTTTAGTAGGTAATAAAGGTGGCCAGTCTCATAAAAAAGACTGTCACTATTTTCACATAAATCCTAGAAGAGGAAAAGAAGGTACATGATAAGTATATTTATGCTTGTACATATGTGCAAATAGGAGAATTAATGAATGACTAAGTGAATGACCTCTTTAATCATAATCTTCAGAAGGTCTCAAGGTGCAGTCTTATTATTCTATGAAAATCTCACCCAGAGACAATAATTGTATTTCCTACGTGGGGAAAGTAATAGATAAAACTGCTGGTTAGGGTGACTCTTTGGTAATGCTGATGGAACATTAAGGATCAGCGGGGACCCTCAGGCGGGTTCCACCTCATAGCATCTTCTGGATTGAAAGCAGCAGGGGAATCCTATTCCACATCATTTCCCAAATCATTTCTCTTCTTGAGAAGAATGACTAACAACTGTGAAGGAAAATTGAAGTCATAGTAGACTTTTGAAAGGGGGAAGAGATTATGACATGAAAGCCTGTGGAAATAAATGGATTGAAATAATTTTAAAATAATGAAAATATCTTGTAAAATTTGTTAAACATCTGTGTGCTGTTTAGATTGAGTCTTTTCAATTACTTAGAATTCTAGGCTCAATATTTTGGGATCAATATTTGAGGCTTTAAGAATGATATATTTTGTGTCATTTCTAGTAACAAAGCATTGTCATAGCTGTAGGAAAAAAATAAAGAGAATTTCTTGCTGGATTTTAAAAATTATGTTTGGTGAGTTATCACTTATGTTAAGTATTAAAGAAAATATTCTGATTTCTTGAAGGTTCAGACACATCTGAGAGTTTTCTTGAAGGTTCAGACACATCAACTCTGTGTAGTTGTCATCGAAGCTAGGAGCTATTATTTGTGTATTTCCTTTGAATGTACATAATTTGCTGATGGGCTCCTTCTTCGCCTTCTTTTATCCTCTGCTTCCATGAGAACAGAGATGAAAAATTGAATTGGCTTAAGGCATTAACAAAATCTTAACTGCTGGAAGCCAAATAGATGAGAAAGAGTTTGCTGGGTAAGCAAACCTGTACTATGTTGTTCAGGACAAACTTCTGCACCATAAGCCTTTGTTGAACTTGCATTTTTTTTTTTTGTAATTATAGAAAATGAACAAAATCCACAGAAAAAGGAGAAATCACATTTTTCACAATTTAATTAAACTCACTGATGATCCTACGATGTTATTTCAATGTTCTGACCTAAAATAATACATTATTATGGAAAACAAAATCTTGAAAGTGGAAGAAACAATATGATGCCCTTTACCTCCAGTGAGTACCTGGAATGATGACACAAGCAGCTCAATCTTTCTTTAAAATGGTAATTTTTTTCAAGTATCAAAAGTTACTGACAGATTATCAATCTTTTCTGGTTGTCTTAATGCAGGTGTTTAACCAGATTAGATCAATCCTTCCCAAATTGATTAGTAAGTAATTAATAAATGCAAAGTGCTTAGAACAGAGCCTGGCATAGTAAGCATTGAATGTATAGTAGGCATTCAATAAATGTAAGCAGTCAATATATTATCATTATTATTATTTTTGAATCAAGGTATAATTGACACAGCATTATATTAGGTTCAAGTGCATAAAATAATGATTTGATATTTATGTACACGGCAAAATGATCATCACTAAGTCTAGTAGTTAGCATCTATCATCATGGAAATTAAAAAAAATTTTTTCTTGTGATGAGGACTTTTCAGATTTACTGTCTTGGTGACTTTCAAATATGAACTATGATATTGACTATAGTCACCATGCTATACATTACATACCATGATTATTTTATCCTTGAAAGTTTGTACCTCCTAACCCTTTCACCCATTTCTGCTACCCTCGACCCCCCTGCATTCTGGCAACCACCATTCTCTTCTCTATATCTATGACTTTTGTTTTGTTCATTTGTTTTTTAGATTCCACAAATGAGTGACATCATATGGTATTTGTCTTTCTCTGACTGACTTATTTTATTTAGCATAATATCCTAATGGGCCATCCATGTTGTTACAAATGGCAGTACTTTATTCTTTTTAATGGCTGAAGAGTATTCTAGTGTGTGTGATTATATGTGTGTGTGTGTGATTATATATGTGTGATTATATATATATGTGATTATATATATCTCACATGTTTTTCCTTTCGTCCATTGATAGACACTTGGATTGTTTCCACGTCTTGGGTATTTTAAATAATGCTTCAATGAACATAAAAGTGTATATATCTTTTTGAATTAGTATTTTCATTTTCTTCAGATAAATACCAAGAAGCAGAGTTCTTAAATCAAATAGTAGTCTATTTTTAATTCTTTGAGTAACCTTTGTGCTGTTTTCCATAGTGGCTGTACCAGTTTATATTTCCCCAACAGGTGGTTCCCATTCTTCACAGCCTTGCCAATGCTTGTTACTTCTTGTTCATTTGATAAGAGACATTTTAACAAATGTGAGGTAATATCTCATGGTTTGATTTGCGTTTCCCTGATGGTTAGTGATGTTGACATCTTTTCATGTGCCTGTTGGCCATTTATATGTTTTTATGGGAAAAGGGTCTGTTCAGATCTTGTGACCATTTTTAAATTGGATTGTTTGGCTTTCTTTCCTATTGAGTTGTAGGAGTTCTTTATATATTTTGGATATTAACTCCTTATGAAATAAATGATTTGCCAACCTTTTCCTCACTTTCTGCAGATTGTCTTTTTGCTTTGTTGATGGTTTCCTTTACTGTGGAGAAGCTTTTTTATTTGATATAGTCCCACTTGTATATTTTTGCTTTTGTTTCCTTTGTTTTTGGAGTCATAGTGAAAAAACCATTGCCAAGACCAATGTCAAGGAGTTTACCATCTATGTTTTCTTCTAAGAGTTTTATGGTTTGAGGACTTATATTTAAGTTTCTAATCCTTTTTGACTTAATTTTTGTGTATGGTACAAGATAGTAGTCTAGTTTCATTTCGTTGCATATGGCTGTCTAGTTTTCCCAAGACCATTTATTTATTTATTTTATTTATTTTTTTTTTTCCAAGACCATTTATTAAAGGAGATGTCCTTTCTCCTTATGCATTCTTGTCTGCTATGTCATACATTACTTAATCATATATATGTGGATTTATTTCTGGACTCTGTATTCTGTTCTATTGGTCACATATCCATTTTTATGCCAATACCATACTATTTTGATGACTATAAATTTGTAATATAGTTTGAAATCAGGAAGCATGATGCCGTCAGCCTTGTTGTTCTTTCTCATAATTGCTTTGGTTATTTGGAGTATTTTGTGGTACAATACAAATTTATGATTTGTTCCATTTCTATGAAAAATAACATTGGGATTTTGATAGGGATTACACTGAATCTGTGGATTGCTTTGGGTAGTATGAATATTTTAGCAATATTCTTCCAATCTATAAGCATGTAATATCTCTTTGTTTATTCGTATCTTCTTTAATTTCTTTCATCACTGCCTTATAGTTTTCAGTGTATAGATCTTTCATTTTCTTGATTAAATTTATTCCTAGGTTTTTGGCTTTTTAAAATTTTTGATGCAACAGTAAATGGGATTGTTTTCTTCATTTCTCTCCTGATAAGTTTATGGTTAGTGTGTAGAAATGCAACAGATTTTGTATTTTGATTTTGTACCTTGAAACTTTAACAAATTCATTTGTTAGTTCTAACAGTTGTTTGGTAGAGTTTTTAGAGTTTTCTATATAAAATATCATATCATCCACAAATCGTGACAGTTTTACTTCTTCCTTTTCAATTTAGATTTCTTTTATTTCTTTTTCTTACCTAATTGCTTTGTCTAGACTTCCAATATTATGTTGAATAAAAATGGCTACAGTGGATATTCTTGTCTAGTTTCTGATCTTAGAAGAAAAGCTTTCAGGTTTTACTGTTCAGTATTATATTAGTTGTGGGCTTGTCATATATGTCCCTTATTATTTTGAGGTATACCCTCTACACCTAGTCATAAATTGATATTGAATGTGGCCATATGGCTTTTTCTGTATCTATTGAGATGATCACATGATTTTATCTTTCACTTTGTTAAAATGGTGTATCATGTTGATTGATTTGCAAAATCTGAATCATCCTTGAATCTCTGAAATTAATCCCACTTGATCATTGTATATAATCCTTTTATCATATTTGAATTTGATTTGCTAATATTTTGTTGAGGATTTTTGCATCTATGTTTATTAGGAAGCATTAGCCTATATTTTACTTTTCTTTTTATGTGTGTGTGTGTATATCCTTGTACAGGTGAAGCTCTCTTGTCCTGGGCTTTTGTTTGTTAGGTCTTTGATTACTGATTTCATATCCTTACTAGTAATCAGTCTATTCAGATTTATTTGAAGATTTATATTCCTATTTCTTCTGACTAGTGTATCCTTTCTGAGAGGTACTCATGGGAGCTGTGGTGAAGCCAAGGGAGAGCACAAATCTGGCTTCCTCCAGCCTAAATTCCATGAGAGCAGCTCTGCAGCTTCTAGATGTGTGGCAAACCTAAAATCTGCCTCTTAGGCCAAAACTCCAGGATTAGTAAGTAGGCGTTTTTCATCAAAAGACTGCTGATGTGTTTTAGTCTACTGTCCGTGCAGTGCTCTGGGGTTACTTGGCTGCAAGAACTGTCTTTTAATTGTTACAGTGCTATGGGACACAGGAAGATAAGCCCCCGGCCACCAAAGCCTGGTGATTGAAGAAACATCCCTCTGTGGACCACATATGCCTGCTGTCTTTCACAAGGCCATGGGAAATTCATTATTACTAATGGATAACCTCTCAATTGAGTTTTTGCATATAAAGTCTGAGTATCCAAGGACTGAATAAACCACGTGTAGTCTGTTTCACCATGCTTCATTCACAAATGTAACCAAGTCTCCTTGCACAAGTAATTTTCATAAAAATTAAAATATAGTACCACTGTGCTTTTACTAGAAAAAGGTTAATAGCAACTGATAGAAAATGTGGGAAAATGACATGTGAGAAAAGATATTTCAAAAGCTCTTTGTAAGTTAATTAGAAACTTAAAGATGCTGTCAAATGTACTTTGCATGATTTAAGATGAAACCTTTAAAAAGAGGGATAATATCTGATAAATTATCCTATCAACTGCTGTACATAATCCTGTTATTTCAGGCAAGATAATTGCATGGTAAACAGCATTAGCTATTCATTAGCTGTAGCTGTTCCAGCTGATTCTTTCTTAGCTGGGCAGATTTAATTTAGTGACAAGAAAAATACTGCATATCAACTGTCAAATGAACTAAACACATATAAAAGTAAGTAAGAAATAATTTACATACATATGAAGACTATGTTTAAAGAATAAAATTTCTCACAGTCTTCATATATGACATTACAACATTGTTACAACATTGGTTGTAACTATCTGTAAGTAATAATATGAGCAACCAATAGAATATTTTGGTGTTATTAATGTATATGAATATGTTCAATGTTACAAAGAATTACTAGCAAAGTAATTTTGTAGTGTGATATTTGTTCAACATAGTCAAAATATTTTTCTGTCTGCTTGAAACCAAACTTTCTTGATCATTCCTGCCTTAGATATATTGTTTATAGGAAAAAATGTGATTAAGTTTATCATGGACATGCAATCTTTGTCATTTACTCTCTTAACAGGGATGTAGATTTACGTGGTATTTTCACAAAATGTTTTTGAGCCAGAACATAAATTCTTATCAGAAATAATAAATATTTTTCTTCCCCTGAAATCTTTAGTCAGGGCACTTTTAGTAACCTGGTTAATTATTTGTCATTATTTTAGACTTTGGAATCTTACTTTTAGAATACATTTTAGTCAGATAGTTATTTCTATAAATTGCCCTTTCAAATTAAATGTTTTGCTGCTAATTATGAACAATATTAAATACTACAGTTCATTTATTTTGGAAAAATTCCTAAAAGAGGGACAATTTTAGTTTTTGCACTTTAATTCTTACATCTTTTCAGAGCATATATTGTTGAAATGTTTTCTTAAAAAAATGATATTACAAAACATGGACAGCCCATTAGAAAATCCTGGCCATTTCAACATTACCTTAGGGAAAGTTCCTTAAGTAAATCCATGGGTAGATAGAGTAGAAAAAAGTTACATTAACTTGGAGTAGATTAAGTCAGGATATGCAATAATTGTTATAGTTCAGTACTAGTAATATACTTATACAGGAAATAGGCTTAAATTCTCTGTTTTCTTCTAAAGGAACAGTGGATATAATTTAAAAAAAAGTTTTGATTTATTTATTATATAATCTTAACACCCAGCTATTAAAAAATCGTTAATGTTTGTGAGTTTTCTATTTTTAATCAGTCTTTTTCTAAGATAGACATTCATCTATTGTATCCATTTATCCGTATCTATGTATCTATCTATGTATCTATCAATCATCATTTATGTCTATCCTCTAAACCTCAATTGAACAAGTAACAACCAGAGTTATAAATCTGGCCTTCACAGTGAATTTTAGGCTGCATAATTGCATTTGGAAGACTACATGTAAGCATGATGCAGACATGGTTCTTGCATAGATAATAGTTGAACAAAATAGCCTCTAAGACCTTTTCATAGGGCTAAGATTCTATGCACTAACAATTAGAGTGGAACTACAATAAACTTTCCTAGGATGAAGAAAAATGAATATGTAAATAAACTTTAGGTTAAATGTATCCTGGATAGTATTGACTTATACTTTTTGTATTGCCCCTTTGATCATGTTCAGCTTGAAAGTCAGAGAAGTCATCTCCCATTCTCCTACCCAATGTCATAAACTCAGGCTATACCACCATGATTCATTAAGCACCTGCCTTCAGCTCAGGTCATGATCCCAGGGTCCTGGAATTGAGAGCCCCATGTTAGGCTCCTTGCTAAGCCGAGTCTGCTTCTCCCTTTTTCTTTCTCTCTGCTTCTCCCCCGGTTTGTGCTTGTGTTTCCTCTCTCTCAAATAAATAAAATCTTAAAAACATTAAGATAATATTAAGGAAAGCAGAGAAAGGGAAATTTCTTATGAGCCCTGAAAATGTAAATGGAGATAATTTACATCTAAATTGTATATATGTATTCAAAATGATGCTTAAAAGTTTAAATACATTCATCTATTTAGTCAATTTTTTTAAAAAAAATATTTATTTATTCATGAGAGACACAGAGAGAAAGAGAGGCAGAGACACAGGCAGAGGGAGAAGCAGGCTCCATGCAGGGAGCCCGATGCGGGACTCGATCCTAGGTCTCCAGGATCATATGCTAAACCTCTGAGCCACCCGTGCTGTCCTATTTAGTCAATTTTCTTTAAGTATAATCTATGTCAAGCCTTGGGGTATATGCTGTCTATAAAATATTGATAAAACTCAGTCCTTACACTTAAATAATATGCACATAAATTGATTTTGCTATATGCTCAACTGGTCTTTTGAATGCCATTCCATTCCTTTGCTTATAGAGCTAAGACCATTCAAAGCAGCTAATAAATAAACATTAATTTGACTGAACTCTATTCATATAATTATCCTATAGATTAATTTTTCTTTAAAGGTTTTGCCTACTTCTGTGTAACTGTTATTGGTAATTTTAATTTTGACATAATTGTTTATGCTTATAACAACAAAATAAATACAGAAAAAGGAGAAAACAAAATAAAAGTTGAGAGCCTTATAATAAATGAACTTAGATGAACTGAGTTATTTGCATGAAAGGTGTTTTATATCTATAATATCATAAAACACACACACACACACACACACACACTGGGTTTTGTTTACAGTTACTGTCCCAGGGCTCCTAAAGTCCTCAGAATTTCTTAAGTGATGAATAGTCATTTGTTATTTGAAAGAAGCCCTCGGAATATTACACAGCCAACAGAAAGAATGAATACTGACCATATATTAGGATGGAACTGGAGGGTATTATGCTAAGTGAAATAAGTCAATTGGAGAAAGACAATTATCATATGGTTTCACTTCTATGTGGAATATAAGAGATAGTGAAAGGGACCATAAGGGAAGCAGGGGAAACTGAGTGGAGAAAAATTAGAGAGGAAGACAAATCATGAGGAACTCCTAACTCTGGGAAACAAAGGGTTGCAGAAGGGGAGGAGAGTAGGGGAATGGGATAACTGGGTGACAGGCACTAAGGAGGGCACATGATATGATGAGCACTGGGTGTTATATGTTGGCAAATTGAATTTAAATAAAAATATTTATATATAAATATAAATATAAAGGAGCTCTTTCAATCATGCCTGAATTTATGCTAATAGAGACTTAGTGGGTGAGGGAAGGGTAAAGGTGCAAGCCCTAGAAAGCTTTAGGATGGGGACTGATCACCACAAAGATCAAACATGTTGTTAGTTGGAACTTTCAGTCTGTGGCCTCCACAGAGAATAGAGGGGCTATAGATTGAATGCAGTCCCCAGTAGCTAATCATTTAACCAATCATGCTTCTGTAATGAAACCTTCATAAAAACCCCTAAATGAGATTGGCAGAACCTATGGGTTGTTGAACACATGAGAGAGTTGGGAATGCACTGCACCCAGAAACAGCATGTGTATCCTTTAAAATAAACCAACGATATTAAGTACTTTCCTGAGTTCTGAGAGTCATTTCAGTGAATTGTTAAACCCGAGGAGGTGTCATGGAACTCCTGAATTTGTCATTAGCCAGGCAAAAATGAGGTTTATGTAGGTGAGATGGGAGGAAGGGTAGGCTCAGGAGACAAGCTGACCAAAGTAAAGACATTTTGGTTTTAGGCTGATCTTTCACCCAAAAGTCAGCAGACCATAAAAAGAATCACAAGATCTGATTCATGGAAAACAAGACCCTATACCCTCTGGCAGTAAAAGCCACAAAGCCTGAACATTCTTTAAAATTGCTCCCTGTAGGTAATTCCACAACCCTAAGACAATGGAAAAAGCTAACAGCTTAATGTAAATAATAAACGCAGAGTTAAAAGGTAAGTCCCTCCTTATATAGTTGGCTAATTTTTAAAATGTATAAGATACTTTGTTAGAGGCAAAGGGGAGGTCCTCTTCCCCATCTGGGAGGAGAGAACGCTACTTTGTGAAATATCTCCCTTCTTTACTTCTATACTTAATAAATCTCTGTCCCCTTCTCTAGATGGCTTGCTCTTGAATTCTTTTCTCACCCAAAGCCCAAAACCTTCTCCGAGAGGGCCTGAGGTCCTCCCTTTCACGGCCTTGGCCCCTTGGGCATCATAGACACTCTATTTATATTTGGCATCTGAAGTGGGATCATGCTTGTGAGACTAAGACATGAACCTCTAGGGTTTGATGCTAACTTCAGGAGTTAGTGTCAGAATTGAATCGAACTGTTGGGTACCCAGTTGGTGTTGGAGAACTGGAGAATCGGTGTAGGACACTAATTTGGAAAAAGAACCTCTCATATTCCTAAGAAATAAAAGAGTATAAAATAATTTGCCTGATCATTTTATTTTCTTGAGAAAAGCAATTTTAAGTGATTTTAATTAAGTCCTTTTGCATCAAATGTGCCAAAAAGTGAAACAATAGAGCTAATTTGTAATTTTAACCAGCATTTAACTAAGCCCCTACTAAATGCTAAGAATATCATAAAGCCCTAAAAAAATAAAAGAATATGAAAAATCCTTAACATTTAGAATTTGAAGTATAGTGTGTGAGGTGAACATCTAAACAGATACTGACAGTGTAACAAAATAATTGCAAAGATAGAGGTAAGCATGAGGTTATAAGGAGCCTGGGGAAAACTCTGGAGTCCTAGGGGCAGAGGAAAGTTATGAGATGGTAAAGTGGGGAGGTAAGTGAGACAGGAGGCTATTGGAAGGGAGCACTGAGAGGACATGACCACTGTTGACCCATAAGCTGGACCTGTGCGTCTGAGGCCTTTCAACCCCGCCTCTGTTCTTGGAGTATTTGTCCACTTACTAGCAGCCATTTTATGGACATGGCCTTGAGAGTAAGGTGTTGAGACCATCTATACTGAATATATGACTAGTTTCAATTTAACTTAAAATTCTGGCAGGCAGGTGTGGGGATTTACTTATCCTGCAGCCACTCATGACAAGCCTTATGTGTAAGTCCCCTTGCTTATTACACCTACTGTCTACCTGTCGTGTCTACTGTCATGTCTACTGTGACACGACCTGCCTCTTTCTTCCATCTCTCTTTGCTCTCTTGTATGATGATCAATTTCAGATTTCATCCACAAAATTCCAAAGTTTATGAACCAACAATTGGCAAGCCAACCGGGAGACTAAAGAAATGAGTCTTAGGAAGTGAGACATCTGTGGGGGAAATTCTGAGTTGACTTCAACCTCTTTGTGGGAAGGGCTGGCTTGAGGACCATTATGTGAGTATTAGGGATGCCTTCACGATTCAGACTGGCATAATGCATGTGTTTGAAGCACTTCACACTTCACATATGGCAAAGAAGGCATATGAAAGGCAGATGCTGTGGTCTGGACTCTGCTGTGGTCAGTTGGTTGGCCACTGATGCTCAGCTAGAAGCCAAAGATGGGGTTAGAAAATTGGAAGAGCTGAGATTAGAGAAAGCCATGCGATTGTCCTCTACTCTGCCAGCTTTGGGGCTGGCAAATAAAGGGTGACAGTAAGATAATGGGATAGAGACCTGAACGTGCAGTTTGATAAAGCTAGAGGGAATGAGTTGCCATGGATTAAGATCTGGGTGCTTATGACGAAGCCTGATTGAATTGGTAAGGGTGGAAACCCTGAAGATGTGAGGAAAGCGAGAGGAGGATGCTGTGGTGATTGACAATGAAATAGATTAAGTACCACATGCCATCTGACCTCAAATATAAAGGAAGATTTAAATATCAATTACCCTAGATGACTGACAAGAGAGAAATATGCTTTGAAACTCCTAGGAGAAATCTTTTCTGCCCCTTGAAGATGTAAATCCTGTCATTCTTTTACTTGTGACCAGTTTCCTCAACACCATTTACTGAAGAGACTGTTTTTGCTATTAAATGGCTCCCTTCTTAAATATTAGTTGATTGTATGCATAGGTTTATTTCTGGGCTTTCTGTTCTGTTCTACCAATCTTTGTGTTTGTCTTTATGCCAATACTGTCTTGTTTTAATTATTTTAGCTTTGTTAAATAGTTTGAAACAGGGAACATGATGCCTTCAGCTTTGCTCTCCTTTCACTATGCAAGGTCTTTTGAGGTTCCACATGAATTTTAGGATTATTTTTCTCCATTTCTGTGAAAAATGCTTAGAGGGATTTTTAGAATCTGCCAAATTCAAAGAAGATTCCTAGTCAAATTTGATGGTAATGGTGCTAAAATTATACATACAATTTTGGTAGAATTAGAATCTGAGAAATATTCCATGTACTTATTCAGTAAAATTGCCATTTAATTAAGTCTTCTTTCAGAAGTCTTTCAGACTTTATAGTTTTCTTCTTTCACAACTTTTCAAAGTAAGTATCTGGCCTTTTCAATCTTTGTTTGCATTATTTGTTCATTTTCTATTTCAAAGAAAGAGAAGAAACATATACAACTGTACATATATGCTCATGTATATGTGAATATATGTATGTATATCTATATATGTCTAAATACAGACTAGATTTTACTCTAATTACTGTTTTTTTAAGATTTTATTTATTTATTCATGAAAGACACACAGAGAGGGAGGGACATAGGCAGAGGAAAAGCAGGCTCCCTTTGGGGACCCTGGGATCCTTTCCCAGGACCCCAGGATCATGACCTGAACCAAAGACAGATGCTTAACCACTGACCCACCCAGATCTCCCACTCTAATTACTGTTTAATTACATGTATTTGCCACTTTTAGTTAGGTCATGATATTTATCTTATTGCCTCTAGTATATTTACCATCTACTATAGTAAGTGACATAGTCTCCTACATGAAATATTTATTTTATGTAACAGATAAAGGAGGAATGGAAAGCAGGAAGGCAGGGAGGCAGGGAGTAAGGAACGAAAGAAGGATTCATTAATTTGGAAAGGACTGGTGTTTCATAGTTTAACCCAAGAACATGATTTTTATGTCTGTCTGTTTTGGTTTCATTTTTTTGTTTTTGTTTTTGTTTTTGTTTTGTTTTTTTACACATACTATTACAAAGTTTTATAATTTTCTTCATACATACCTAACACTTCGATTATTGCTGGGTAAAACCTTCCTAGTTTATTATGTTGTTTAGGTGATTTTCGTGACTTTTAGACACAAAATCAAAACACTATATAATATTATTTTTTGTTTTTTTCCAACTGACTTTGTCATTTTCTTTTCATATTGTTTGCAGAAATTCTAGAATAAGGGTAAAAAAAAGAAATTAAATATCAGAGCCTGAAAAAAATTATAATGGTGAAATTTGGAAAAACAAAAGGCAAAATATTTAAAAATAAATTACAGTTGTTTCTGCATTCAGAAGTGGCTGAAAGATCACAATCATTTGATGTGGGAAAGCACTTCCATGGACCCTTTCATTTTGTGGTGGTAAAATGTTTGGGCCATGTTCAAAGAAAATAGGATGGTCAAGGCAATGGGATGGTAAATTACTGTGCATAATACTTTTAAAGGGGTCGTTCTTGGATGGAGATTGCTTCATGTGAAGAAATGTTTAGTGTCCCATCGCTACTGAGAGGGCAGGAGTTAGAGGAGCCTCTGGACCTTGAGAAGACGAGAGATTGGAAAAGAGGTGACTTGTGTAATGCATGACAGGAAGTGGGTGTCTGAAGGAGGAGAGCCGAGTACAGAACTCTCTGTGAGAACTATGGCTGGGTATTCAGTGGTATATTTTTGCTATCATTGGATTTTTGCTTTCTATGTTATTATTTTTTAGGCTTTTTTAATTAATTCTATTAGTCCTCCTTTGCCAAATGAATGAGACATTGGGGAAAAGAAACCAGTAAGAAAAACAGAAATAAATCCTGTTTATTCTACTAGAAAGTATAGTTTATTAACCTTGACCATTTTCCTACAGTTTTTGTATAAATAAAAAGTGAGTATCATGTTAATGAAACAGTGAAAATTATAACATATAATTTATTTTTTTCTTTTTTCCTTTCTTTTCTTTAAAGATTTTATTTATTTATTCATGACAGATACAGAGAGAGAGAGAGAGAGCAAGGCAGAGACACAGGCAGAGGGAGAAGCAGGCTCCATGTAGGCAGCCAGAGGTGGGACTCGATCTCTGGTCCTCAGAATCACACCCTGGGCTGAAGGCGGCGGCAGACCACTGAGCCACTGGGGCTGCCCCTTTTTTCTTTTCTGAGCCAATATTTTATGAAACAGTAGCCTATAATGTTGACTTGAGAAGAATGTGCTTTGGTATATTTGGATAATAATATTTGTTAAATTCTGTCCCGACCTAAATAACATGTGGTTTCATTATTTTTCTCACTCATTTATAATCTATAAGATTTGAACAAGAATACCATTTAAAAATACTTCTGTAAAAGTAAGAAACACTTTAACTCTTGACCAGTTCAAATTTCCTACTAGCGGGGTGCCTGGGTGGCTCAGTGGTTGAGCATCTGCCTTTGTCTCAGGTCATGATCCTGGGGTCCTGGGATCAAGTCCCACATCGGGTTCCCTGGAGGGAGCCTGCTTCTCCCCCTGCTTATGTCTCTGCCTCTCTGTTTCTGTGTCTCTCATGAATAAATAAATCTTAAAAAAACAAAACAAAACAAAACAAAACACTAAATGTCCGACTAGAGCTGTGATTTGTATTGCAATAATCCCAGTAATCAGCCACATAGGATGTTAGCTTGGACCAAGATGGGACTTTAGTGAAATGGAAATAAGTGAGAGTATTGGACAGAATTTAAGAGGTAAAATCTGAAGAATATGGATGTGCATGTTAGTGGATAAATCCCGTTACTGGCTTTAATATCTAAATAGATGGTGTTGCCCATTCTTGGGGCTGGAAATAAGGGATGAGTACTGAATTCCTCTAGAGGCTGTAACCTCTTTAAATTTTCTGAAGCATGATATTAAAAAAGCTAAGTTCTATCAATATTCCGAATTTTAAAAAGTAATATATTATTATTAACTTATGTAATTTTAAGTATAGTGTATATCTAAGTGAACTTTGTTGACAAGAGTAAGATGTGTAGCTGTTTAGATGTTGGCTTTGTGTGTGTATATGTGATCATCTGTATATATTAAAAAGGAGATAGAGTAAGATGACTTACCCTCCTAGAACTTTCTTACAAGACAAATGTTTAGTTTCATATTATGTTTTTCATCACTGGTATCCTAGATTTCTTGTGTCTGTGTAAGAGAGTCTGATGAGTTTACAAACTAGTATCTTGAGGGAAATAAAGCACTCTAGTAAAATAGAAAAAAAATTGTTTGTAGAACAGTAATGGCCTGAATAGTTTGGAAAACATACAATATTGTTGGAATCATGCATTCAGAAAACTGATACAGAAGACCCCCTGCTGTCCTTCTGCACATTGGATCTAATTTAAATTCATAATGCCACCTGCTACCATTGCTTTTTTCTATGAATTGTAATGGCTAGATAGGGCATTTAGTAGAGCTTGATAAACTCTAGGGAAAAGAAGAGAGGTGTATTGTTATTTTTTTTGTTTTGTTTTTGGAAAAGATCTTTTAAAGTTCTACAGCAATACAATCTGACAAATGGCATTTGTATACACATATATTTACATGTATATAAATTAAATATACATATTTACAAGAAAACCCAATAAATCAAAAAAAATTAATTTTTTTAAAAGATTTTTTAGAGAGAGAGAGAGAGAAAGAGAGAGAAGCAGGCTCCATGCAGGGAGCCGGACGTGGAACTCAATCCCGGGTCTCCAGAATCACACCCCGGGCTGCAGGCGGCGCTAAACCGCTGCACTACCAGGGCTGCCCTAAATCAAATTTTATGATGAGGGAATATACATTGTAATTTGCCCTTATGACTCCTTATATTAAGCATGGAGAAGGACACCTGGATGGCTCAGTAGGCTAAGGGGCTACCTTTGGCTTAGGTCCTCTTTCCAGGATCCTGGGATTGAGCCCTTCCCTAGGGCACCCCTACTCAGCAGAGAATCTGCTTTTCCCTCTGCCCCTCCCCTCACTCAGGCTTTCTCTTGGTCTCTCTCAAATAAATAAATAAAATCTTAAAAAAAAAAAGAGTGGAGAGGGGCAAGAAATTAATTTATAAAATGTTGAAGATTTTTACAATGCTATTGTAGAACTGTTGCTTCTAAAATCAAATGACAAAATGTATGCACATTACAATTAAATTAGAGCAATTAGAATTAGGAAAATTGGATTCTCATATTTTGGTTTTGTTTTAGTATGAAACATAGTGTTATAACTATAAAGGAATTCCAAGTAAACAGTTCTGATTAAACATATTCCTTTAGCTGATTAGTGTATACAAAATGGTGCCTTATGATTTTGTTGTCGGTCAGTAATGATATCAAATATTTTTCCACGTTTTTAAGTGTAGAATGTAATCAGATGACAACTCTTTATTTTATTTATTAGTTTTTAAAGATTATTTATTTATTTATTTATTTATTTATTTATTTATTTATGAGAGACACAAAGAGAGAAGGAGAGATACAGGCAGAGGGAGAAGCAGGCTCCATAGGAGGAGCCAGATGTGGGACTGATCCTGGAACTCCAGGATCACACCCTGAGCCAAAGGCAGGCGCTCAACTGCTGAGCCACCCAGGTGTCCCAGATGACAACTCTCTAATTACCTTAGGACTTGACCACTCCATCCATCTAATACTTGCTGTAGCTTCTACACTAATATAGTTGCTTCTGTGCTAATGCTTGTTAACTTGGCGTTTTCCAGATATGTTGACAGGAGGAAATTAAAAATAAATTTTCTAAAGGTTAGTTAATTACAGATAATAAATTTTGTTATGCAAATGTGGAAATGATTTAATTTTCTAAAATCGTGTTGAGCCAGCAAATTAAAGCTTGCCTCTTATTTGCAATGTTAAATTGCCAATCAGACTGCAGGTTACTCAATTATAAGAAATTGTAAGGTTCTAAATAGTTTTGATCTTTTCCCTTGGAAGGAATCTAAGGAGCCAATTTTGGTCCTTTGAGGCATGTGTTAGAACTTTGACTCAATGATACAATATGTTTATACCTAAAATTAATCCCCCAGTGCTAAGCCAGATCTTAGAAGTAGATAGAGCATACCAGAAAAAAATATGTTTTTTGTTTGTTTGTTTTTACTGAATCATTCAGCCCACAACATTTTTTTTTTTATTTCAAAAACATGGTTCTTGGGATGCCTGGGTGGTTCAATGGTTAAGTGTCTGCCTTCAGCTCAGGGCGTGATCCCGTGGTGCCAGGCTGGAGCCCCAACATCGGGCTCCCTGCTTGGAGCCTGCTTCTCCCTCTGCCTATGTCTCTGCCTCTCTCACTCTGTGTGTGTCTCATGAATAAACAAATAAAATATATATATTTTTAAAGACATGGTTCAGTGTAATTAGTTTTATTTTGCCTTGACAGTATAGAAGACAATATTATGCATGTGCTAGGATCATGTATTAAAACATCATTTCTGTTTCTCCTTCCAACTAGAACGATGTCAAGTTTACAATTTTTCTTCCATGGCTTCTTTCTCTCTTCATTTCCCCCACCAATTCTAAAGGGTAATAGAAGTGACTTACTATAAAACACAGTAGGTAACATAAAGAAATTTAGCCTAAAATTTCTCATAGAAAGAAAGGGAATGATAAATATATATTAAAAAACTGGCATTACATAATTATCATGATTTGGTATTAATTAAATTTAAATATTTCTGGAAGATAAACATTTACACATATACGTGCACACCAGAACATATAGGAACTTGAAGAATTCTCACTGTTCATGGCTTTCTTTCAATTCTTTCAATAAATCATGCTGCCCTTGACATAGAACCCGACACCCCCACTACAATAATAGTCTTTGCCTATACTTCAATACACTACTTCCCTATACCTTATGACACCCATTCCAGCCTGAAGCCTGAGCTCAACTTAATTATCAGTCATGTTTCTTGTTATATATGTTTTTAGCATTTTTTGCAGTTTGTAAAAAATACGCTTATTTTATATGTTTGTTACCCCACTGGGTTATAGGCTTCATGAAGATAAAGACTTTCTGTTTTTTAGTTTACTCTTCATTACACATAATAAATGCTCAAGTAATATTCATTTAAGGAGTAAAAATATAAATATTTATATAAGTAAATATATTTAATAAGTTGACATATAAATATATCCTTATAAAACATATCACAAATGTCCTTATAGTTGCAGATTGGATAAAATAGTAAAGTTATTTGTAACAGCTGATTTGGAGAGATATCAGTTTTCCTTTCCTATGTTTCATATGCACTATGATAGAAGCTAAAAGCACACTAAAATCGAAATAATAATGAACGAAGGATTTGTTTCATGTCCTTGTGTGGCTTCCAAAGACAATGAAGTCAAAGTATGTGACCTTTCAGTGATCATACTGGACAGACAGAACTTAGATTGCAGAAAGCAATGGGTGATTACTTCACCAAATGTATTGAACACCAAAGATGCAAAACACTCCACTAGGTACTGTGGGGATAGATTTATTTGCTCATTTGCAAAGAAACATTGAGATAATGTTACAAATAATTTTGCATATACTCACTTAGGTATTAATTCTGTGTAACTCAAATACTCATAATGTTAGACATATTCAGCACACTGATGGGATTTCTGAGTGGGGAATTGTTTATGGGAAAGGTCACCTGAAAATAACTCCACACATAGTGTGGGTGAAATAGCAACCACTATTCTTCAGGTATTAATATTAACTTGACCAATTAATTTAAATGTCTTTGATGATAATTTTGTAAGGACACAAACTGAGTTTCCTGTAGGCCACTGAGCTCATCTTACTTAAGCACTTGGCAACAAATTATAAAAAAAGACTTTTCTATCTTTTGACTTGGCTCTATTTCTCTAACTCAAAGGCATCCCATAATATTATCACTTAAATCTCTCTTTCCATATTGTTATTAATGTTCCATTAGTTCTTATGAGCAGAGCTGAGACCATTCCCTGAATTTGAGGAAGGAAGATGGTTGGGACTATTCTTCTGTTGATTGGGAGGAAAAGCTCTTTTAAAAAAACATTGGCATTTGACTTCCCTTTCTATATGTCTCAAGATTTCTTTCTTCCTTCATTTTGCTCATCTTCTTTCCTTCCTTTCTGTTGTAGTTACCTCACAGATGCAGATGCAAGATGGATCTTTCACCTAAAATCAGGTTCCAAAGTCAAGACTGATGACATCACACACACCAAGAAGGTGTGAATGACTTTTTTATTCTCATAGTGAAGTTTTGTGTTGGAGAGCAAGATGGGCTTCCAAGCTGGTCAAACAAAACAACAAAACAAAACAAAACAAAACAAAACAAAACAAAACAAAAAACACAGTTTGAGGGAGTCAAGAAAGAATACTGACTTTGGATTTTAACAGGGATGAGGGTTCCCAGCACAGAGGCTTGCACAGTTTGAATCTCCTGATGGCACTAGGGAGGAAGTACCCAGGCTTTCTTCTCATATACTCATACGTAAGCATAAGAGAAAGAGCAGTCAAACACCCCAAAATGGAGTCAGACTCTTTTTTCCTTCCTTCCTTCCTTCCTTCCTTCCTTCCTTCCTTCCTTCCTTCCTTCCTTCCTTCCTCCCCTCCCTCTCGTCCTCCCTCTCGTCCTTCCTCTCTTCCTTCCTTTCTTTTTTACTTTTCTCCGTGTACATGCACTCTTTCTTCTGACTCTCTTCTTTTTTTTTCTTTTTTTGTTCTCATTTCAATATAATCGTTATGTATCTCTTAAGAAACTCTGTGAATTGGCAGAGAAAATACAGCCTTTTTTAAATATACCTTAAGCAAAACATTTCATCCAGGGGAGCAACTCTTATATGTCATGACTTTATGTTTCCCAGAAACTGGACTTAGTAGGGTTTTTTTTCACTTCTCAGCATTCTCAGTAGTGTTTCAAAGGATGTGTCACATGTAGAAAGAAACAACTAGAGTTGATTCATTGACTTAAGCATATTGCTCTGTCATCTGTCTCTGAACTATTGAGACCTGCAACATATAATACTAAATAAAATAATAAGTTGAAAATTTTATGATGAACTAAAATCAAAAACTTTTTTCACAATATGTTGGGCTTCACCATATTCTAAAGCTGATGCCTGTGTTAAGCAAAAAATCATACAATAATCTAATTATCAAAATTCAAGTGGTTATATAACCTGCTCTCAAAAATACTACAGTTTCTCCTTCAGATATTAGGATTTTTCTTAGGGCTTAAAATCTGAGTGCTATTTCTTTATCCCATAATTTTAATCATGAATTTGTAGATAAAATAGAGAATTATAATGTAACTACATTCTTAACAATAGCAAGCTTTATTTTACATATTCATGAAATTCAGTTTTGTCACCATAAGGCAGAATTTAATATTTAATAAAGCGAATAACTGAGTAATGAGTCTACAATCTCAAGTTTATGACTGATTCTTCACAAAGTCAGTCATTTAGTTGTAAAGACGAAAGACGAAAAGGCATTGCCGTGTTCCTATTTGCACCTGTTTCTAAGTGGAGATGACTTGATGTGATTCTCTGTCACAGAGCAGCTATTAGCTGCTTCTGATTTTTCTCTTTCATGGATCCCTTTCTACATGGTGTTTATTTTCAGAAAAATCTCTCACTCTTTTCATCCTTTTGGACAACCTTTATATTTTTTCCAGCATATTTAAATGATGTCTTTTTACAATTTTACACGTACTTTCTCTTGCTATATCAATCACTAACCTATGCATAATTTGATATATTTCTTCTAGTACTGCTATTACTTTCCCAGTATATTTAGCTGCTCCAAAAGATGCCTCTTAAGAACTGCTGCTATTTGTATTAAAGTGAACTCTCAGTTATTTGTGGAATAGAGAGGTAAGTTAGGAGAGTTAGGAGATGATTAAAGTCTGTTTATTGAACCACAGGGACTATATTTGGTACCTTTAAATGTTATCTTATTACTCCTTAAATAACAATCATGATATTATTTCTATAACTGCTAAATCTATTCCTCAAGAAGGATGTTACTTTTTTAAAAATTACATAACTAATGAGTGAAAGAGTAGGGAATTTTATTTTATGTTTATTTAAATTCAAATTAGTTAACATAGTGCATTGTATGTTAGAGTTTATGTATAGAGTTTAGTGAATCATCAGTTGCATACAACACAAAGTTCTCATTATATCAAGTGTCCACCTTGATGCCCTTCACTCTGTTACACCCTGCCCTCAGCTCCTCCCAGCAACCTTTAGTTTGTTCTCTATAGTTAGGAGTTTCTTAATTCTGTTATGATTTGCCTCTCTCTCTGTTTTTATCTGATTTTCCTTTTGCTTTCCTTATGTTCATCTGTCTTGTTTCTTAAATTCCACATATGAGTGAAATCATGTGGTATTTGTCTTTCTCTGACTGACTTATTTTACTTAGAATAATACCCTCTAGTTCCATTGATGTCATTGCAAATGGCAAGATTTCATTCTTTTTGATGGCTATACACACCGCCTCTTCCTTATCCAATCATCCATTGATGGACATTTGGGCTCTTTCCATGTTTTGGTAATTGTGGACATTACTGCTATAAACATTGGGGTACATGTTCCCCTTTGAATCACTCTTTTTTATTCTTTGGGTGAATACCTAGTAGTGCAGTTGCTGGGTCATAGAGTAGTTCTTGGTTTTAACTTTTTGAGGAACCTCCACACTACTTTTCAGAGTGGCTGCACCAGTTTGCATTCCCACGGACAGTGTAAAATGGTCCCCTTTCTCTGCATCCTCACCAATATCTGCTATTTCTTGAGTTGTTAAGTTTAACTATTCTGACAGGTGTCAGGTGATATCTCATAGTAGTTGTGATTTGTATTTCCCTTATGATGAATGATGTTGAGAATTTTTTTTAAAGACTTGATTTATTTATGAGAGAGAGAGAGAGAGAGAGAGAGAGAGATAGAAGGAGAAGTAGGCTTCATGCAGGGAGCCTGACATGGGACTCCATCCTGTGTCTCCAGGATCATACCCTGGGCTGAAGGCAGCGCTAAATCACTGAGCCACCAGGGCTGCCCTGTTGAGCATTTTTTTTATGTGTCTGTTAGCTATTTGTATGTCTTCTTTGGAGAAATGTCTATTCATGTTTTCTGCCCATTTCTTGACTGGATTTTTTCTTTTTTTGAAGGCTGAGTTTGTAAAGTTTATAAGTTCTTTATAGATTTTGGATACTAGCCCCTTATCTGATATGTCTTTTGTGAATATCTTCTATTCTTTTTTTTTTAAGATTTTATTTATTTATTCATAGAGATGCAGGGAGAGAGAGAGAGAGAGAGAGAGGCAGAGACACAAGCAGGCTCCATGCAGAGAGCCTGACGTGGGACTCCATCCAGGGTTCTCCAGATCACGCCCTGGGCTGCAGGCGGCGCTAAACCGCTGCGCCACCAGGGCTGCCCAATATCTTCTATTCTATAGGTTGTCTTTTAGTTTGTTGATTCTTTCCTTTGCTGTGCAAAAACTTTTTATCCTAATGAAGTCAGGATAACAATATTATTAAAAATTATCTTTTATCACACATCTAGAACTATTTTAAATACATATGATCATACATATATAATTTATATATACATTTATATATAAATTATACATATATAAAATGCTAAAATACCCTGTTTATCCCAAGAGAGATTATTTTACAGTTCAATGATTTTTATGGAATTTATTTTTAAAATAGTTCTAGATGTATGAGAAAACAAGATAGTAATATACAGTTTCCAAATCACATCCAGTTTCCTCTATTATTAGCAGCTTATGTTAGTGTGATATATTAGTTATGCTTAATGAATCATTATTCATTTTTATCTAACATTATTCATTTTATCCAATATTCTTTTTATTGTTCCATAATATATCCTAGGATACTACATTACATTTAGTCATTAGGACTCCTAAGACTCCTCTTGAGTGTGACAGGTTCTCAGATTTTCCTTGTTTTTGATTACCCTAGTGGCTTTGAGGAGCACTGGTCAAGTATTTTGTAAATTGGAATTTGTCTGGCATTGTTTTCCATGGATAACTGGACTTATGAATTTTGGGGAGAAAGACTAGGTAAGATGCTATTTCTATTACCTCATATCAAGGGTTCATACTGTCATCATGATTTATTACTGTTGATATGAACCTTGATCACCCAGTGAAGTAGAGTTTGTCAGATTGCTTTAGTATTGAGTTATTCCCACATCCCCTTTCTATACATTACTCTTTGAAAGGAGTATACATACATGGTTGTATGTATGTATCCATACATAGTTCACACTTAAAGAGTGGGGGATTATGATTCCTCCCCTGAGGGTGGGATATCTCCAGTCATAGGTAGATGGAATAACCATGTTAATTTCAGACAAAGCAGACTCTAGAACAAGAAAATGCTAATGAATAAATAAAGGAATTACATAATGATAAAGTACATTTTTATGAAGAGACATGGCAATTATTAGTGTTTATACATTTTACAAGAGATCATCAAAATACATAAGGTAAAAGACAATAGAACTGTAAGGAGAAATAGGCAAACATACTACCATAGTTGAAAATATCAGCAGTCCTTTTTCAATAATTAATAAATCAATCAGGAATAAAATTAGCAAGGACATACAGTTTTGTTTTTTGTTTTTGTTTTTTAATAGGAACATATAATATGACTTTAATTGGCATTTATAGAGTATTCCATCCAACAATAGCAGCACACACATTTCTAAGGCTCACATGGAATATCTACTAAAATAAGTTCTGGGCATTGAACAGACCATAACAAGTTTTAAAAAATGGAAATCATACAAAATATGTTCTCTGGTAAAGATAAAATTAAACTAGAAGTCAATGACAGAAAGATAACTGGAATATGCTAAAATATTTGGAGATTAAAAAACTTATCTACTTAAATAATACATGGGTCAAAGAAGTCTCAAGAAAAATTAAAAATAGTTTGAACTAAACTAAAATGAATATATAATTTATCAAATGTGTGAGATGTGTTAAAAGCTCTATTTAAGGGAAATCTTTTAGCATTCAGTGCATATATTAGAAAAGATGAAGTATGTAAAATCAATAATCTTACCTTTTGTCTTAACAAGCAAGACAAAGAGGAATGAGTTAAAAATAAAGCAAGCAGAAGAAAATGAAAAATAAAATTTAGAGCAAAATTAAGTGATACTAAAAATAGGAATAAAATAGAGAAAATAAATATATCCAAAGTCTCTCAGTGTTTTTTCTTATAAAATGCATTTTTCCCTCCACAAAAAGTTCTCTTACCCTTAAAATAATGTGGGTAGTATGGCACAGATGTGTGCCTCAAATTACATGTTAACTAAAGTGCTTGAACCCAAAGATTCAGATACAACTTGGCTATATTTATTGGTGCAAAACTTGTTATTCACCTTTATTCAGCGTCATCACAGAAGGAGAATATCTTTCCCTATAACTCTCCATTTCAGGAATTCAAAGAATCGCATAAGTATACAATGTTAAGGAGCTGGTGATTTTCAACTTTAAGGTTTCAAGCTTAAAGCTTGTGTGAATCATCCATAGATACTGTAAAAGTTATGATTCATTAGGTCTTTGGTAGACCATGAGATTCTTACTCATACTGGTGCCAATGTTAATCCTTTGAGGAGGAGGGATGTAGTCAGTAATTCTCATCTAACACCAGAGGAAATAAAGTTTCAGAGAGCGAGTTGCAACTTATCCTAAATAATGTCTTTCAGAATTGACTATTCGAATATATAAAAGTCTAAAGCAATTAATTTACACACAACTTTGATTTCATTTCTCAAAGTTACTGTGGTAGAAGGAACCCTCTTGACTAGATCATTTATTATATTTACTTTCTATGTTTGTTTGTAATATACTCAAATTTGATTTACATAATGTTTGCTTTTTTTTTAATTTTTATTTATTTATGATAGTCACAGAGAGAGAGAGAGAGAGAGAGAGAGAGAGAGAGAGGCAGAGACATGGACAGAGGGAGAAGCAGGCTCCATGCACCGGGAGCCCGATGTGGGATTCGATCCCGGGTCTCCAGGATCATGCCCTAGGCCAAAGGCAGGCGCTAAACCGCTGTGCCACCCAGGGATCCCCCTAATGTTTGCTTTTTAATTTGATATAAAATGTTTGTATTCCACAAAGATTCAGTTAAAATCTAAAATATATAATGAGAAAATTTCCAAGATGTCTGAAAACTTGTAGCATAAAGAAGTCATTATATATAATTCTAATCCTCCAGAATACTTGGAATTAGCTGAATGCTGCCTTCCATATTGGCCAATCTTACCTATAAAAGAGGAGGATTATAGAAGGGAAGTATATGTTGGGCCTGAAATATTCAGAGTGTCCATTGTAAATATAGCAGGTAAGGTTGCAGCTCTTCTGGATAAAGAAAATTAATGATACATTCTTCTGAGAACATTGTGTAAAAAATTACGTAAATATTTAAGAGGAAACAAAGCTGGAGGAATCCTGAAGTTATCTGAATAACAACACATTTTTCATACCCTACAGAGCAGATAGAAAAGAGTAATCTACTTGCTTTCAATCTATCATAATATTTTTTCAACACTTTCATAAAGGTGAAAACATTAGATTACATTCTGTTTTTTTTTTTATTTGACATATGAGCTAATATAAGTATAGTAAAGAACCAAATAAACCTGTGTTTCTGGTTTATTGCTCATAAAGTTCACATCAAATAGTCATCAATAACTAATGGGCAGGTATAGATGTTCTTTGTTTACTAAACCTTTTCAGGGGTAATAGTGGCTTTATTTCTAAAGTTATTGCTTCCACTTTTTATACCCTTTAAGGATTTTATGTTCCTGGATATTGGCAATTAAATCTAATAGTGGCTTTCTGGGTGTTGCTTCAAAAAACAAAAACTCTCATTTACCTGGGCTCAAAATTATTTCTAGTCCTTAGCTACTCTCTCAGTAGTTGAAAAGATTAAAAAAAATGCTGTGCTATGGCTGACATGTATTTGAGTAGGGAATATTTATACAGTAGTGACTCAAAGAATATATGGTAATAATGGAATTGATTTAGACACCTATTCTAAAACTTCTAATTCCGATGTTTTCAGTAGCTTTACTTCAGTAGTCAAGAAGTCTTTTGATTGCTCTGGAATTTTTGATCTCTCAGAGTTTATTGCGGACAGGTCTCCATGAACAGATATAGGAAGTGTGGATGTGTATGATATATTTGAATATATATTTATACAAATATTCATACATGATGAATGAACTTTATACCAGTATTACATTTCTGATTCTGGATAACTAATATTCTCAATAACTCGTTCCTGGTTATGTCCATGAGCTATTGCTTACTTAAACGCCATGTGTCAGAATTCTAGGATCCCATACTTATCTATTTTATATTTTCCTCAATTAATTATAAGTTTGTGAGAATTAAATTCTATTTAATGCTTATATGACACCAATTTCCACATGCTGCTTGAACTGCCTTACAGATTTATACTCCTTCATTGTCCACTTCAAATCCATGAGTAGATCCTACTGCTGTTCCACTTTGACAGATGAGGGAATGTCCACACAGCAGGGTTAGTATCTTGCTCAGGAAAGGACTGACATTGAGTTTCATACAATTTTCCTCTCATCACATAAAATAATAGGTGTAGGATTCATTTTTTCATATTCAACACCAAGAACTTTATCACAAATACTACTTGTCCTCTGTATTAGCTCTCATCTTCTGTCCTTTCTTCCTTTTCACCCTGAACATGTTTATTTTACTTAACACAGGTAAAGAGAATAGAAAGAAAAATCTTTAGTAGCACAGTTAAATATGCAGTTGAATTATATAGCTTTGGTTTTAAAATTAGCAACAGTGAAATCACAAGTTTTATTTTATATTCTCCATGGACTACAAAAAGGACTTTTTAAAAAACTGTGTTTGTGGCTCTCTTTCAGCCTTTTTTGGCTCACTTTTAGTAAATCAAATTTTGCAGTTAAACTTTTAAGAATCAACCAAATACTTCTTGAGTGGTTGAAAAATTCTCACTATGTTGTTAAATGTTTTGTCATGCCTCTGACAGCATAAATATTATAGATGTAAAAATAGCCTAATTTTTTTTCATATTAAAATAAAAACTAAAATGAGGGTTTGAAAAAACTACAGTTATAGTAAACATCCAAGTATGACTTTTGGTTACTCTTGTATTATGAAATAAAGAAATTGAACACCCCATCAATTACACCTGTCTACCTATTACTATAATTCATATTTATCAGGTAAAATACACACTGGAGTAAAATGACAATTTAATAGTTGCATAATGGCAGTCAGCTACGGTAAACAAAATGAAATGCCTTTTACAAGGCTGCAGGGTCTTTTCAAACAAATAGATCTGTTAAGCTAATAAAATGTTGGAACAATAAAATTATCTACTTAACAGAGCTTTGGTGTGTTTTGCTAAATTGCCCAGACACATTTAAAATCACTGGGCTTGGAGTTTTCTAAGAGTTAATGATTTGAATTATCATGTGGGTTATTTAAATGTTTTTCTTCCTTAGTACAAGCTCTCTAGTGTAAATCTTTGTGTGGATGGTTTATGCTTTGAAGCCAGAAACTGTTTCTTTTTGACTCTCAAAATCGCAATCAAAAAATGAAAACTTTATGACTTGTATTCTTCCAAAGGGTCACAAATTCATAGATAAACTGACCAGGTTAAATGTTTGGATAAAGAATTCTTGATTAAACAGAGAGATTTGGGTCAAAAATGGAAGAGAAAATGATTTTCAGTACTTATGCTTTTATTTTTAAAAGCTCTGTGCCTTTTACTTTGAATGACAGTCTAAACCTGAGACCTCAACTCTTGTTTGAGTGGAATGGAAGCTGCAACTCTTAACCAACTCAGATTATCCAAAGGGAAATTAATGAATAATGAACTCACAGGCTCTGAATTTGTTACAAGTTTTACCATGGAAGAAAGAGAAGGGATGCTGAGTTTTGGGATGAAAACTAGTGGACAGTAGAAATTTTTATAAAAAATAGTAGACCCTTGAGCTCTTCTCCAACCCAGAAGCCAGACAACTAACTCTCCCTTTCTTTCCTCACTCTAGCCCTTCCCCAGTCTCTGACCATAATTGTATCTTCTAAGGAAATAAACCATTCAGGACAACAGCTCAGGAACACCAGTTGTCATGGAAATCAACAATAAGTTAGATGGTTGACAATAAGTGAATTCAATGAAAGTCTGCTTACAGAATGGTAGAAACTTCAGTCCCTCTTTCCACCTGATATTAGAACTCATACAGACAGATATGATTTCTTTTACTCAGTATGTTATTCTCCACAAAAAGTGGTTGTAGAGAAAATGTGTGAGATCCTACTTGCCATAAGATTACCTTTCAATAAAGCCTACTAGTTGATAATTAGTCTGGCATGCTAAGTTCTTCCCATGCCATACCTCTTCTGCATTCATAGTTAGAAAGCTATCAGAGATCCTTTGGGATGAGCAAATATGACCCACTTGTCTTCATTAACTCTGTTCCAGATTTTTTTCTCCCCATCTTTTACAACAGTTACAAATACTTTTAATTTCTTGTATTATAACCACTGAAAGATGTCAGCTGGTTTCTACTTACCTAATTGATTTTGTACCTAAATAAGCAGTACAAAATTTGTATTTGAATTAAGGAAATCAAAATGAGAAGAAACAGTTAATAAGGTAAATCTTGGAAAATGGGTGAGAGAGTAAGATTTTTTAATATCCATATTTATTAATATTATTCTAAATGCCCACAAAAAATTTTAAGGCAGCGAATATTATTTACGCATGGCAAAGCATGTGGTTTCCCAGTGCCTTAATTTCTCAATGCTGTAGTAAAACAATGAAATTCAGATGTTATCCTATGTATACTGGTTTCTATAATATGTGAGGAACCCAGAAAAAAAGAAACTGGGTGCTTTGCTCCTTTGGAAGGATGATTTTGCTCTAACCCTTCAGTAAGTATAAATTTCTCCAGGAGGAAGATAAGATCACTGCCTTTAGCTTTATAACATCTTTGTACTATATCTTTATGGTCCTAGTTTACAAATCCCCAACCTTCCAGATAAATTTCTACGGAATTCTCTTACAATCTAAATCAGTCATAAATTATGCTTTTAAATTTTGTCATATTGTAAATTTCTATAAGATTTACCCAGAAAGCTTTAACTATGCAGAAATATAAAAAACATTTTCTTTACAATCCCACAGAGTATTGTGTTCTCAAAAAATTATGGATTATATGGATATTTAAATTTGTGCATATGTTATTATAATTAGAGTGTGTATTATTAGTTACTACTTTTTTAAAACAATAAATGATCTTAGACCTGGATAAGACTTTGTTGTTGGTGAAGTAGTTACAACCATAAGCAAAATTAGAATTTCAAACAGATCATTACCTGATTTTTAAATAATATTTGCATAAATAAATGAGAGGTCTTTAGGAGTCACATATTTTGTTGAAGGACCCATATGCCCCTTTGTGAGATACACTGTCACAACACCAAAAGACTTTGGCCTATGAAGCCTATATCCAAACATTAGTCTTCAAGAGACTATATGTTGTAAAATTTGCTTTTCATTTTTAGAAAGAAATATTTTTATTAAGTGCACTAGTAATATTCCACCCTTGCACTCCACCCCTCCCCACCCTCTCACCTCAGGGCCACAGTTTTAACACAGTTTTTTTAAACTTAAGCTGATAGATTCTGCTTCAATTTTTAGGAAATTAAAAACAAACCAGAAAACCTCAACAAATTAAAACTGAAGCATCAGCAGTACCAAATAGGAGACAGGTCTTAGAAATTGTGAGGTTATTTGCATTCAGTTTATGTTGTAATTCCCAGGAACACATTTGATTTTTTTTTTTTTGCACTCTTCAATGGTAGTATATTTTATTCCTGCTGACAGCAAGAATAACTGCTTTGAACATAACAAAAGCAATTGTGTGAGAAGTTCAACATGACTTTATTGTCCTATCACTATAGTCTCTGCATTTCTTTTTGCATATTTAAATGTGAAAAAGCAGATACATCCCTGGTACTTAAAAAATGAGATTTTGGTCAGGGCAGCATGACATATTCAGTCAGAACATGCACCTTCTTTATTTCCTATTTTTCTCAACTTGAAATATTTTGGGAGAGTATTTTATAGCCACTTGATAATTTGTTATCTTTGTAGAACGATCTGGAGTAGCAATAATTATGTTAAAAAAAAAACACAAATGACCAGCTTTTTCTGGTAATACAGATAAAATCAGACCCTGTGTTGTTTTTAACATTTGCTTCCCGGCTTTCCTCACAGCTCTGCTACTCACCGCTTACTCGCAGCTTCACAAAATTTCAATTCCCAAAATGAAACCTAATTAAGAGAAACTTACCTGAAGACCATCTCTAAAATTCAATAGTGGGTCAATCACCTCAAATGCCTATGTGATTTTGTGGAGTTCCTACTGAGGTGATCTCCATTCTCCAGAGTCTCCTGGACAGCTCCTGCACTTAAGACTCACTTCAAGCACTCCCTCTAAGAGCCATCCCTCCATCCACACTCAGACTGGTTGCCTGTCATCGCCTTCACTCTGTCTATCCCTCTTACAGTTTGATTGCATCACATTAGAGAAGCTTACATATCTGAAAAGTAGATGATTGGAGTGTTTGGATGCAAGGAGTGAGATATCTTTCTTCATATCTCCCTTCAGCTACAAAGGTACAAGTGCATGCAAGGACTTCAAGGATGTTTGCAAAATGGCTGAATGAGTAATTGATAGCATTCCTTGCAGATTCAGTAAGTGAAGGTAGAGATCAAGTAGCCTCGAGTATCATCCGGACCTTGGGAAGTCCTAGCCAGTAGACTCATGTTGCAGCATCATAACACAACAGTGAGGTCTGGCTGAAGCCATTAGAGGCCACCTCACTTCGTTGATTATACTTTAGGGCTCTTTTGGTTGAGTAATATTTTCTAGATATATTCCCACAAACTGAATTTTAACACCCAGAATATTTTATTTCTTTGTTTTTGCTTTATTATAGGGATCAATATAACAGATGCAATGTTGCTGAAAGCAAGATTTAAAGAAATAGATAAAATAAGAAAAAAAGTTTTTAAAATTTCCTGGATCAAAAAAAAAAAAATCAAGGAAGGTAGCTTCTTCTCTTTGATAATCCAAGCTCCCTATTTTTAAGAGCTGCAATATTTCTTCTTCTTCCTTTTCTCCTACTTGTTCTTCTCCTTGTTCTTCTCCTTTTCTTCTTCTTCTTCTTCTTCTTCTTCTTCTTCTTCTTCTTCTTCTTTCTTTCTTCTTTCTTCTTTCTTCTTTTTTTGCATTGTCCCTTATTTAGTGTGTAACTAGATCCCATGGATTAGCTAATATTTTGGTAAAACTAAAAATCTACTATTACTGAATTTTATTATCTCACTTATTGATTAAACCAGCCTTTTATCTTTATGAATCTTTTATCTTTATTAAGATTACCAAAATAATGAAGGGCTCATCTCAAATGATTTCTGTTGTAATAATGAAAGAAAATAATTTGGCTTGATAATAAGCATCAGCTATTAGTTAACTAAACTTACCCAGGTAGCTTTATATATTGACTCTTAAGTAAATAAAATGAGCAAAAATCATTTCACATCATTTCAATTTCATCATTTAAAATATTCCCTCTAATCTTTAAATTTTTGACATACTTCTGAATTATTTTAGAAAAATTCTTATTCTTGAAAAATAAAAGTTTATTTTTTTAAAAAAGATTTTTTAATTAACTAATTAATTTATGAGAGAGAGAGCAGGGGGAGAAGCAGAGGGAGGAGCAGAGAGACAAGCAGACTCCTTACTGAGCTTGGAGCCCATAAGGGGCTCGATCCCATGGTCCCCAAGATTATGATTTGAGTTGAAATCAAGAGTCAAATACCTAACCAACTAAGCCATCCAGATGCCCACAAAAGTTAAAAATTTCCAATCATTGTCATTTCTATGCATTTTCAATTTTCACCTTTAGTTATTTCTTACGTTAGATATTTATAGCTTAGATTCATAACTTTTTTCTTCTGACAACTCCTGTCTCATGTCATAAATTCCAAACAGTAGAATTATTAAGATATCTTGGATCCTTATAATTAAGGTCTTAAACTACTTTTGGATTTTCTGAGAAAACCACCAAAAGGGATGCCTGGGTGGCTCAGTGGTTGAGTATCTGCCTTAGGCTCAGGGCGTGATCCCACCAGATTGAGTCCAGTCTTGGGCTCCCCATAGAGAGCCTGCTTTTCCCTATGCCTATGTCTCTGTCTCTATCTTTCACTCTCATGAATAAATAATTAAAATCTTAAAAACAAAAAGCTACCAAGAAATACGAAACTTTAACCCTTTACCTTTTAAAACAATGCATAATGTAAATTAGTAGATTTGCTTGACATTCTCCATATTTTGGTTTAAAGAATTTAGGATTAAAAAAAAATCTTAACAGGGGCATCTGGGTGGCTCAGTTAAACGACTGCCTTTGGCTTAGGTCATGATCCCAGGGTCCTGTGACTGAGCCCTACCTTAGCCTTCCTGCTCAGCAGGGAGTCTGCTTCTCTCTCTGCCTCACTCCCACCACCCCCCATCACCACTACCCACCCTGTTCATTCTTCCTCTCTCTTTCTCTGTCTCTCTGTCTGAAATAAATAAAATCTTTAAAAATAAACAAATTTCAAAGGAAGTTTACGTTTTCTAGATTAATTTTGTATAAGTAAAATGTGTTAATATAAATACATTTCAGTGATTGAACTTTTTTTTAAAGATTTTATTTATTCATGAGAGACACAGAGAGAGAGGCAGAGACATAGAGAGAAACAGGCTCCCCTCTGGGAGCTCAATGGAGGACTCAAACCCAGAACCCTGGGATCATGACCTGAGCCAAAGGCAGATGTGCTACTACTGAGCCACCCAGGCATCTGTGATTGCACATTTTTAAAGCTAAAAATATACTAAAATTTAAACACACATATTGGTACAATAGTTGTCTATGTTTTCCCCATAGGTTTCAATGATTTTTTAAATGATTGTATTTATTTATTTGAGAGAAAGAGTGTACAAACTGTGGGGAGAGGCAGTAGGAGAGGGAGAAGCAGACTTCTTGCTGAGAAGTGAGCCTAATGCAGGGGCTCGATTCAGGGGCTGGACTCCAGAACCCTGAGATCATGAACTGAGCCACAGGCAGATAGGCACTTAACCAACTGAGCCACCCAAGTCTCCCTAGGTTTCAATGATCTTATTAACCAGAAATACTCATACTATATTTTAGAGTATAAAGGCTCTGAGGAGTTTTTTCAATGCTCCTACTATTTGTAACATATTCTTACTTGCAAGGTAACTATTGAGTATATTTTCATGGATTGATTTTATGTTATGTCTTAAAATAAGATCCTATTCTCCCCCGTTCTCATAATGTTTGTTAACATACTATATTGAACAAGGCTCTTCAATATTATCTTCACAGTAGGTATACACTTGCTGTTATCTTAAAACAATATTCTGAGGAGTGCCTGGCTGGCTCAGTCTGTAGAGTACACAATTCTTGATCTTGAGGTTGTGAGTTTGAGCCCCATGTTGGGTCTAGAATTAACTTAAAAAATATTAGAACAATATTCTGCAGAAACTTTAAATGCATAGTCAAGAGTGGCTGTTGTCAATGTCCTAGGTGCCTGCAACACCGTGCAGACAAGTTTTTTTTTTTTTTTTTTAAGATTTTATTTATTTATGAGAGAGCGAGAGAGAGTCAGAGACAGAGGCAGAGGGAGAAGCAGGCTCCCTGCTAGGAGCCCGATGAGGGACTCCATTCAGGACCTGAGCCAAAGGGAGACAGATGCTCAACCGCTGAGCCATCCAGGCATCCTTATGCCGACAAATTGTGAAGGTGTGATAGAGACTGAGTCAAACCCTTAAAGCTTCTTTGAGCACCTTCAAATGAATTTTAAACAATTGCTCCAGCAATTGGGGTTATTAATATGTTTTGTTTATTACATATTTATAGTCAAGATGGATAAAAGGCTCAGCTGTTACAGGGATAAGAAAAAAAAGTTGTTTCACTTTTTAAAAAATTTGTTTGACTTTTAATTTCCTCTCTTAAGGCATCTCAGTGCTCTTTTTCTGAGGATAGATAGCAGCATTCACTGCACCAAAACTGTTAAGGAGTTTTGTAAGTCATTACATTAATTCCAATGTCCATGTCACTGTCAATCTTCAGATGCGTTAGAAAGGACAAATGGAATTTTTAAACTTGAACCAGCTTTCAGAAACTTTGAACTCTTTGAATATCATTCCCAATCCCAGAGGCTGCCTTAATAAAGACTAATATAGTAAAATATTTTAAAGGCCTCCTGTGATCATATTACTAAAAGATAGCAGAAACTTTTTCTGTGAATATCCTCTGAAATAATTTCTTCACAATTTACAGTCTGGAAAAGACATTCAAGGATGTCTGCCCCTGAGCCTTGAGTGGCTGTTAGGGTGTTGATCCTTGGATTCACATCCCTCAATTGAATAAACATCAGTCATCTTCAAATTATAGGAACTGTATCAGTAAGAGAACTCAAACTGAGGATTTGGGGAGAAGCTTCCAGAAGTATCTGACTGCAGAAAAGAGACAGCTTCTACATGATACTATCTAATCACGTAGCTCACTCACAGCTTGAAGTAGACCCCTACTGCCCAAGTTCTGTAGAACAAGATAAACAGAGCTATGGATTGCTATGCCTTAATCTTTGTGCTTTTGTGTCCCTTTATTTCTTAGATATCTTCCTTCCATTTCCTTGTTTAACATTTGTGATTTTTTTACAGACACATAATACCTTTTGATAGTGATAGTCTCTATTCCTTTTTTTGCAGATAAAATATTTTTGAATTATCATTAACATAAAATATTATATTAGTTTTGAGTTTACAACACATTGATTCAATATTTTTATATATTACATGATCATCTCAATGATGTAGTTACCATTTGTCATTATACAAAATTATTCAAATATTATCAACTATATTCCCTATGTTGTACCTTACATTCCAATGACTTATTTATTTATTTATTTTTTAAAGATTTTATTTATTTATTCATGAAGGACACACAGAAGGAGGCAGAGACAGGAAGAGGGAGAAGCAGGCTCCCTGTGAGGAACCCAATGAGGGACTCAATCCCAGGACCCCGGGATCACCACCTAAGTCAAAGGCAGACCACTGAGCCACTCAGGTGCCCCTTATTTATTTATTAGAAGTTTGTACCTCTTGATCCCCTCACCTATTTCACCTGTCCTCCTACCCCTTTCCCCTCTACCAACCACCAGTTTGTTTTCTGTTCCTAAGAGTTTGTTTCTGGTTCGTTTCTTTCTTTGTTTTTTAAATTCTATGTATAACTGAGATCATGTCACTTGTCTTTCTCTAACTTATTTCACTTAATGCTTCCTAAGTCCTTCCATGTTGCTGCAAATGACAAAACTTTTTCTTTTTTATGCTTGTTTAATATTCGTGACTTCTTTATAGAGACATGATACTTCTTGACAATGATAAGGTCCCTATTCTTAATATTGCCTTTTCCAACCCCTATCGCTCCTTAATATAAATATTAATACCTGGGCAGTATTTGATCATACTTTGGCTAAAATGTGTCATGAACAGACTATTGGGTTTGTGTTCTTTCATTTTGGTGCTTGTTTTTCTTATGTACCAGTTTCTTGTAACAAATCTGCAAGTTTCCTAAGTGACTTTTTCAGATGGCAAACATAAGAGGCCAGAGATCCAGAAATCATGACATATGTAGGGTGGGAGTTTTGTTTCTGCACTGAAACAATCCATGTGGACAGTTCCTATTTGCTAGATTTTTTTTAACCAAACTTTTGCAAATTAGAGTTTGGTAAAGAATTAAGGAATTAATGGTGTATATTCCAAAACTGTCTTGTTTTTATAAAGCTTACAAAAAAATGATGCCCCATTTATGCTCAATCTCAAACTCTTTTACTTTAGATCTCTGTGGTGATATTGTTACCAAGAGATTTATCTCCTGGATCTTTCTTGATGAGTGATGCCTAAACTTTATAGAGCTATTCAACATTCCCAAGTTACATTTTTGGCTGAAAATGGATCAGGACATAATAGGAAGTCTTACTATATTTTTTTGATATTTGACTACTAACATCTTTTAAGTCTCCAGGCTTCTTCTTGCTCTTCTGCTCCACTCTTGGGCAAACTGATAAGAAAATCTGGGTGCTCACTCCTTTGGTGCTAGAGGGAGACCCAGACCATGTAAGTTCCTGCCCCTGTTCAAGAAATTCACTTTAACTGCATTTTTATTTTCATGTCTTTTGGCACTTTATTTTCTTATTTAAAAAAAAGACCTTTATTTTACTGTATTAAGAAACTTAACATAAGCTCTACCTTCTTACTACAATCTTTTAAGTATATAATGCATTATTGTTGACTATAGGTACAAAATTGTATGGCAGATCTTTAGAGCTTATTCATCTTATATAACTGGAGCTTTATGCTCATTGATTAGGAAACTCCCCAGGTTTCCCTTCCTCAGCCCCCTGGCAACTACTACTTCACTCTTTGACTCTATGATATTGACTATTTTAAATATCCATATGTATGGAATCATGCAGTATTTGTCTTTCTGTGACTGGCTTATTTCACTTAGCATAAAGTCCTTCAGGTTTATCCACGTTGCTGCATATTGCAGAATTTCTTTTTTTAAGTTCGTATAGTATTCCTTTATTGGTATATACCGCCTTTCCCTTATCCACTCATCTGTTGATAGACACTTGGCGTTTCCACATCTTGGCTATTGTAAATAGTGCTGCAATTGACATGGGAATGTTAATATCTCTCTGAGATCTGATTTCAATTCTTTTGGATATCTGTCAAGAATGGGATTGCTGGGTCATATGACAGGTCTATTTTTCTATTTTTGAGGAACCTCCATACGGGTTTCATTTTGTATTCCTACCACACTGTGGAAGGATTGAAATCTCCCCACATCCTTATCAACACTTGGTATCTTTGTTTGTTTACAGTTTTTGATAATAATCATCCTGACAGGTGTCCTACGATATCTCACAGTGATTTTAATTTGCATTTCCCTGATGACTAGTGATATTGAACATCTTTTCATATACCTGTTGACCATTGGTATGTCTTCTTTGAAGAAATGTCTATTCAAGTCAGCCCTACTTTACAACCACAGTAAAAGATCTGAACCAATCTTCTTTCCTTACTCTTTTAAGCCATTTGGGACTTGCTTAAGAGGTTTACTCTGCTTTCCCTGAGACTTCAAGTCATAAACCTTTCTAATCATCTGGGTATATGTGTTGTGTCACCAGTTTCAATACCCAAATCAAATTTGGGGTGGAATCGATTGTATACTTACAGAATGACCACTAAAATGGTGGTGCCTGGGTGGCTCAGACAGTTAAGTGTCTTTGTCAGTTAAGTGTCTGCCTTTGGCTCAGGTCATGATCTGTCAGGGTCCTGGGATCGAGCTCTGCATTGGGCTACCTGCTCATTGGGGAGTCTGCTTCTCCTTTTCTCTCTGCACTCCCCCCCCCCCGCCCCTGCTTGTGCTCTTTCTCTCTCTCTCTCAAATATATATATATATATATATATATATATATATATATATATACTCTAGCTTCACCTGGAAAATGACCCAGTACCAAGACAACCTCTGTCAACAAAACCTAGCTATTTGCCCAGGAAATTCTTAGGGAGATAAGACTGCAAACTAGTGAAAAAATTGTTTACTTCAGGAAATCTGCATACCAACTTACCCAAGTTGGCTTGTCTGGGCAAATAGATATCTAATCATGGCAACCAACTGCTCACTTGGACAAACAGTTTGCATGTCAGGACAGTGGCTCACCAAGATTGGTTTCCAGACTTTGGCTTTGCTGTGTCCACTAATCTTAAGCTATTATGTCATGAACTCTGACATGAACTCTCAATCATTTCTCTTGTCTTCTAAGTCCTACATTATGCCCCTGGAGTCCAGGAAGTTAAAACTATGAATATCCTTTCCTTTTCTCACTCTTTAATACTATTAAGAGTTTATAAAGGTGATGTTTTCCATGTCTAAATGTTTTTAATAAAATAAACTGAGCTTTGACTGATCAATAGTCCTTTTTTCTTTGAGGGTATGTGATCTTTGTGGTAAGTCTCGAATTAACATATATTACACATTCCTTAAACTCTTAATTTTTTTTTCTAATTGCTCTTTACTTGTCTTAACTAATTTATAAGTCACTGTTGATTATTCAAATTGCAGCCATGCTCAATATTGACCCCAATATTTCAAGGATAGTTTTTCTGTTCTGATTTATTTTTACTCTCAGTTCAGTTTCATAATCAGGCTAAATTTCACATATATACAGGAATATGAACTCCTTGAGATAAAGAGACTGTGTGTCTGCTATCTGTGACAGTGTTTTACACAGTAAGTACCCCCATGAAATGTATATGATGTTAATCATTGAATATGATGTGAATCTCATTGAATATGCTATTGACAAAATTCTTGACTTTATCCTTCAACATGTACTGCTTCATATCTTGTGTTAGTTGTATTTATGTCATTAATTCTTTAAACCAGAGGGCAGAACCAATTTGTGTAAATTAGGTATAGTGCCCAGAACCAAATCTAATATTCCAAGTAGGGCACAACAAAGAGCTTTCATTCTCATGTTGCAGATACTCTATTTTTACTATAAAACCCAAAAGATTGCATTGGTATTTGATAGGAATATTGTATTTCCTATCAGGTATAGAATTAACTAAATTCTTAATGTCTGTTTTTTTCATCATCCATAGTACAAAGTTATATCTTGTAGTATTTCTACTCCTATTGTTGTTTTCTGGACCAGGATCTAATTATTTTATTTAATTATTAAACTACTCCAGTCTCTCAAATTCTTGTCAAATCTTGATTCTGTTTAATGCTATATTAATCATTCTCCTTGGTTTTCACAGATTTAGTATTATATTCTCTAAATCTTGATTATTGATGGACTTTAGAACTAAACGGGCCTAAGGAGAGAATTTGTGCCATGGAGCAGAAGACCTACAATCATACTAGCAACATTTGGTCACATGTGTTTATATTGGATACATGAGAGAAAACTGGGTAATTTGGAAAGTTCTGTCCGATGCTTTCCCATTCTTGGATCTGAGTCTACAGATAATCAATATCTTTGAAATGAAACACTAAAACCTCTGGTTTGCGGGTAATTCTACGACCTCATTCACTGATAGAATATTGATTCATTCTTCAAGTCTCATTTTAGACACTGTTTCTGGGAATCTTTCTGATTACATCTTCCAAGAATGCTTAGATGTTCCTATAGGACACTTTACTACACTATGACAGAAGTTTTATACCTTTTTAGAATTGTTTGTGCAAATGTTTATATTTCACACTAGAGTGTGAAGGTTATGGGGGGAATTATATTTGTTTATTAATTGTATCTGAAGCTTCTAGATTTGAGGCTGATATATGTTCAATAAATATAAAATATCATCTCAAACACACTCATTATTTTCTAATGAATGAGGAAACATTAACTTCTTCATTTTCTATGACTTTCCTTAAGAGCCTTAACTTCACTGAATATCAGACAAATCTTAGCTTGAACTGAAAAAAAAAAAAAGCCATTTTCCCCCCACTATGTTTTCCAAGTTCAATTTGGTCTCAGGACTGGTATTAAAGTATTTTATGGGGAAGGTCAGTTTTTCTAAGTCCTTTCCCCTTTTCCCCCACTCTCTACCCTCTGTTCTTTCCTTCCAAACTGATAAAAAGTTATATGAAGGAGAGTGCTGAGTCACATATGTAATGAACAAATGCATTCTTCTAAGCCATGAAGTCTTTTAGATCCTATTTGCTTAATGGAGTGGATGGTTTCTCTATAATAAAGGATTTGGTTGGCCTTTGTCCTCACTTCTTGGAAGTAGCTTTTAAATCTTTGGAAATTCTCTAAGTACTTATGGTTACTTATAGAGGAGCCTGGTGACTTATGCTAATGAGTTGACTCATGGTAGGACTCCAGATAGTGCTATTGAGAGAAGATTCTGGATAGTGGCTGACCTGACCAGAAAGACCAACAGTATGGTTAGGGAATTCCAGCTTTGTATCAGCTCGACTTCTGGGGAGGGGAGGATGGGGTTGGAGATTGAATTTACTCTTATAGTCAATGAGTCAATTAATCATGCCTACATAATGAAACCCCAATAAAAACTCTGGAGACCTAGACTCAGGAAAGCATCCCTGGATGGCAATATGCTGTGTGAATTGTTACACACTGATGTGTGGAGAGGGCGACATATCTTGATTCTATAAGGAGAAGGCACTGGAAGCTTTGCGTTTGTAATCCTCTGAGACTCTAATCTATGTCTTTTCTTTGGTTGGCTTTGATTTGAGTTTCCTCTGCTGCAATAAAACTGCACTAACTGTAGTGCCTTCCTGAGTTCTGTGAGTCAATTGTAGGAATTCTCAAACCTGCGGAGGGAGTAATAATCCTCAAATTTGTAGCCAGTTTGTCAGAAGTAAGGGTGGCCCTGGAAACTCTCAGGCTTATGGTTGGTGTCTGAATTAAGAGTAGTCTTGTGGAGGGTTGCACCCTTAGCCTTTGTAGAATGCCTATGGTCCTTATCCAGATGATTCAGTTAATCTGCGTCCCCTGAAAACCACAGGGACCTGGGTACACTGCTTGAGGTTTATATGTCCATCTGCCAGAGCTTCTGGAATGCCACTTCTCTCTATATTATTGAAAGTGGCTGCATGTACTAGAAGCTAGTACTACCTAGGAAATTTCTAGAATGGATTTTGTAATAAGCCACCTAGACTCTCTTTCAGGGCTAAAAGACTAAGTTCCTGCGATGCCTGGGTGGCTCAGCAGTTGGACATCTGCCTTCAGCCCAGGGCATGATTTGGAGTCCCGGGATTGAGTCCCACATCAGGCTCCCTGCATGGAGCCTGCTTTTCCCTCTGCCTGTGTCTCTCCCCTCCCCCCTCTATGTTTCTCGTGAATAATAAAAATCATAAAAAAAAAAAGACCAAGTCCCTCAGATTCTCATAATGTTGCTACCTAACAATTCTTAGGTGACAGTCCTTTCTGGAAAGTGCCCCATGCTGGAATCAACTGGTTTGGCAAAGGTCATACTGCTTTCCTAGAGATAAGCTGCATGTAACGATGATAGCTGCAAGAACAGAAAGCCTACACTTTACCACAACACATACAATGCTGAAGAGCCATATTAGCTCCAGAGTTCCTTGTAGATTACTTAGGGCTTTGTTTAGATGACATCACAGTCATCCTTTCCTTCTGGCCAATTGTGCTTCATTGCATTTCTTTTTGAGGTTGTCATGTGCTCTATAATAAAGTTCTTGCATGTTAATCTTCTTAGATTCGGTTTCCCAGACCCCAACCTGCAATCATTATTGCCAAGACTGTTCAGAGAAATAAGAGAATTCAGGAGCTTAATCCTTTGCTAGCTCACATCTAGGTCCTGTCACTAGTATTATATTAGCACAGATGACTCTGGCAGAAGGGAGCCATATTGTTTTTAAAACTTTCTCTCACAGTGAATTGGTGGTGGAGGGTTGGGAGTGGTGGTGGGATCAGTGGAAAGGAATCAGTGGAAAGCTAGGGTAATGTATCACAATAGTCTTGTGATTAAACAATCTTTTTTTCTCAGATTCCCCCATCCCATCTGTTCATATGCAGGTAGCCCACTCCTGGGGCAGCTAAGTGGCTCAGTCAGTTGAGCATCCAACTCTTGATTCTGGCTCACGTCATGTTCCGGAGGTTGTGAGATCAAGCCTCACTTTGACCTCTGCACTCAGTGGGGAGTCTGCTTGGGATTCTCTCTCTCCCTCTGCCCCCCCCCCACTCTCTCTCTCCTCTAAATAAATAAATAAATAAATAAATAAATAAATAAATAAATAGTTTTTATTTATTTATTTTTTATTTTTTTTAATTTTTATTTATTTATGATAGTCACAGAGAGAGAGAGAGAGGCAGAGACACAAACGGGCTCCATGCAGGGAGCCCGATGTGGGATTCGATCCCGGGTCTCCAGGATCGCGCCCTGGGCCAAAGGCAGGCGCCAAAGCGCTGCGCCACCCAGGGATCCCAATAAATAGTTTTTAAAAAAGAATTAGCCTACTCCTCCCTATTAAAGGCTTGCATACTCCTTTCTCAGTAGAATATCTCTGCTGTAGGAACATGTGTATCTCATCCTCCAGATCTACCCTCATCTCCTTTCCTGGTTACTAGGCTGTTAAGATCTCAACAACAGAAATCTCAATATCATTTGGCTATAGGAAAAGAACTGCAGGAAATAGTTTCCCTTTTCCAGGGGAGAGAAGTAAAACATACCTTTCGAATAAGGTTATGAGCACAAATGGAAGTGCATGGCACAAAAATATCATACATAAAACTTATTTTTACATGAATGAATGTAAAATACCAATCACCTTGTATTGACATTTCTATTGGAGGAGTTATTCCATTACTATTATTCTTCAGAGGACTGTCTCTTCCACTACTGGGGGAATTCCGGAGAATAGTGAGTATGGTAGATACATCTTTGAAAGTAGAGTAGAATGTAGAGTAACTAGCACAGCATCTGCTTTTGAGAAGAAACTTGAAACTTACATGGTTTTTTGTAATTCTAAGACCATTTGGACTGAGGAAACATTGATTCATCTTTTAGGTATTCTCCTAAACTCACTTTTCCATAATATGCTTTATATTTTTTGAATTAATGAGTGAATAGGTGAATAAAGACTTTTTTTTTAAATTCAGTTGAGTTGATGGAAACCCTCTTTCTTCAATGATATCTGGCCAGTTAAATGGCTTTGATAGACCAGACATGTGGATATGTTTGGGTTTGAGTTGGCATAAATGACATTTTCTTTCCTATACATCAGTCAGGTAATGTTATGGGGGAGCAAATTCTTCTTATTTGTCCACCAAAAAATACATGAACTTTGAGAAAATGGGTAATCCTAATCAATTCCATTTTGTTTACACCTAGCCATAGTGATAGAATGTTGTCAAATGCAGCTCTAGAAATCAGGGTCTTTACCTCCTACAAACACATGTGCTCAAACTGCCAATTTGAGGCTTAAGGTAAGCTCCCAAAAGATAGCTGGTTGCATTCCTTTATGTAAGTTGAAGCCAACTAACTTAAAGCCATTTAAAAACATTTCACTGGCATCTAAAGTCAGGAAATGCAGCAATGAGACCATGTTCCTATTGCCTAGAATAGTGGTGAAGCTTCATAATACTCAGCTCCAAATGACAGATGCAAAAATTCTTGGAAATTGTACTAAAAGGGAATTAATAAACTGGCTACGTCATGAAGAGAACACCAAGTACCATAGTGGGACATTCATGAAAAATATGGATTCAGCTGGTGCTGTTTAGAGATCAGAAAAATGTATTTTTGTGTTAAATCCAATTTGTGATGTTCCAATGAGAACATGTGGCATCCAGTAATCCACTATCAAAGCTGATCTGCCCACTCTCAAAATGACCATGCAACAAAAAGAGGGATTAGAGTCTCCAATTTATTTCATTCTCCCCAGTGTTATATTTGGAGGATTAAGGATGACATGCTGATACATGGAAACCACCAGTTTAGGCCAAGTAATTCTGAAGAGAGAGAAATGACAGATTCATCCAACTGTGCACCTGGACACTGGGAAAATACTGATGAAACTTTGCTTCGAGTTTAGAAATGTTCATTCTGATAGATTTTCTGTGCATTTGAATCATGCAGGCAGGAGGAGAGCTATGTTATGTCAATAATAAAAGGAATATTTAGAATGTCAAATGGGCATTTCCATAAGTACAATTCCTACTTGAGAATGAAATTAAAATAATTAGAAACATACATTACAGTGTTGTTTATCAGAAAGTGTCTACAAATTTTCTTGCAAAAGAGATAACGCTTTAAAATGTACTAAAATGTATTAGTACTGATAATACTTCTGGCAGAGACACATTTACCGCAGTGGGTGTGTCAACACAAAGGGTAATCCAAACCTAGCTTCACAATTGAAAACAGTGAGCAGTGCCCAACCTCTTATGTCTTCAGACCCTAGCAAAATGTCTGGAAAATATAAGTATTTGCTTCATAAATGTTTGTTGCATTGAATTACCTATGTGAGGAAGGTCAAGCTGATTACAGATTGCAATTTGCCCCAGAGAGAAACAAAACAAAACAAAACAAAACAAAACAAAACAAAACAGAACATTAAAGTGTGGAAGACATTGTAATATTTTTGACAATGCTTGAAGACACTAATCTATTTATTAATTGTATTTAGAAATAATAATAATAAATAAAGATAATAAATGTATTTACTTAGAAATAAGACTGAATGTATTTACTCTTATTTAAATAATACTTTGTAAAATGAATATTCTTAAACCAAACGGCTACTCTTTTGCATAATGATGGGGTAAGTGATTAGAAATAGACTCCTTTGATGTGTTCTCAATTCCATATTGATAGATCTCCTGAATAAGCCATTATGATATAACTTAAGAATTCAATTTAATGTTATATTATCTGTTAAATTGATACATTGACTGGATGATTTAATGCCAGGAGAAAAATGATCTCCTTTGATGAATAGGTATATTGTTTTTTTTTAAATCAGATAATGACAGATAATCTATCATATTCTCATTTTTAACTTGCCAGGATGCCCAGAACTAAATTTATTTATTTATTTATTTATTTTATTTTATTTATTTTATTTTATTTTATTTATTTTATTTATTTTATTTATTTATGATAGGCACACAGTGAGAGAGAGAGAGAGGCAGAGACATAAGCAGAGGGAGAAGCAGGCTCCATGCACCGGGAGCCCGATGTGGGATTCGATCCCGGGTCTCCAGGATCGCGCCCTGGGCCAAAGGCAGGCGCTAAACCGCTGCGCCACCCAGGGATCCCCCCCCAGAACTAAATTTAATGCTTAACTAATATAACTACTTAAACATAGGTTGATATTTTTTGACTCATTTTTATTTTCTCTTTATATTCTAATATTAGTAAAACCAAGTAAACACATATATATATATGTGTGTGTGTATATATATATATGTTTATATATATGCTCCCTGAAAAAAATCTGTTGATTAAGACAAACAAGACCTGAGGGCACTCTGGGGTGCCTGGGTGGCTCAGTAGGTTAAGCATCTGACTTTGGACCGGTCATGATCCCAGGATTCTGAGATGGAGCCCCTGCTCAGTGGGGAGCCTGCTTCTCCCTCTGCCTCTCTCCCTGCTTGTGCAGTTTCTCTTTCTGTGTCAAATAAAATCTTTTAAAAAAGACCTGAATGCACTCAAACTGAATGATATAGAAGGAATGACCTTAAAACCAGATAGCACACTCTTCTGGTCATTACAAAACATCACTTTTTTTTAAAAGATTTTATTTATTTTTTCATGAGAGACACAGAGAGAGAGAGGCAGGTAGACACAGAGGCAGAGGGGGAAGCAGGCTCCATGCAAGGAGCCCGATGTGGGATTTGATCACAGGACCAGGGGATCACGCCCTGGGTGGAAGGCAGATGCTTAACCACTAAGCCACCCAGGCATCCCAAAACATCACATTTTCAATATTTTTTAATGTCGCCAGAATACTGGTTTCTCTTTACCTTCAGTTCCAAAAGGGAAGACTAAATAAACATGTGTTTTTTTTAAAGAAGAATTTATCTTATTCTTGTAAGAATAATTAATATTAGCTTGCCCTTCACATTTATAAATGTGAAGGGAAAAAAGAAGGCTTAAATACCATCTGGATTTATATATTTATATATTTTATATTTTTCCTTTAATTCTTTTCTATGTAATATGTAAATACTCAAATTTATTTATATGAATTCATTTTATAGCATATACAGTAAATATTATGGTAATTATAGCATATAATATATAGTATATATAAATTTACCAAATTTATGCAAATATACATTTATATGGTATAAAAATAGGGAAAATATTGCCTATTACTTTGTTTTTAAAAAATCAACAAAAATTTGTTAGTCTAAGAAAACTGTGATAATATTTTCTCAGATATCTAAAATTGAAACTTTCCTTTTTTTTAAAAAAAAGACTTTATTTATTCATGAGAGACACAAAAAGAGAGAGAGGCAGAGACACAGGTAGAGGGAGAAGCAGGCTCCATGCAGTCCCATGTGGGACTCAATCCAGGCATTCCAGCCCTGAGCCAAAGGCTGGCCACTCAGGTGTCCCAAATTGAAAATTTACTGAGTGGCATTTGCAGAATTCTTTTTCAACAGTAAAATCTCAAACTACACAAAGATAATAAGTGTCTTCTTTAAATAGGAAATTAGAGTAAACCATTATTACTGTTATGTTGAAAGTACTAAAAAAAAGTTGACTATAGTCTAAAATTAAGCTTTTATAACATAATGCATTTTATTTACTTTTAACAGAAAGTATTCTAGATAAATTTGTGTTATTTGCTTCTTTGGATAAGATAATATGCTATGGAGTCTTGTGCTAACCAGTTTATAAAAGCAGTTATTTTGGCATGTTATGTGAAAGGTTAAAACTGAGGTCTACAATATACATAAAGAGACTGAAGAGGTAAAGAATATTGAGTGACATTTTTGCTGAGTGGCAGTTGAATTTTGTGCTACTCTGTCACCATCAGGAATTGTGGGAAATCCAAACCCCTAAGAGTATTTTATCGAGATCTTAGGACAATATATGGAACAATAAAACATAGCCTTGAAGCTTTTAGATTTGAAACAGGTGTCATTTTACAAGGGGTTGCTATGTTCAGATGCTGGGTTTCACCTCACTGGAAATCAAATAATGCCTCCAGCACCAGCTGTCTATGGCCATTCAGAGAAAAAATAATAGCACACATGTTTTATATCACACCAGTGCTATGGATTCTACTACTTAGTAAAGATAGTTTTATTCTGATTCCATTTGTAAAATATTTTAAAGGTAGAACTACTTTTTAAAATCATAAAATACCCGTACCTTTTCTTTTTTTTTTTTTAAATTTTTATTTATTTATGATAGTCACACACAGAGAGAGAGAGAGAGAGAGAGAGAGAGAGGCAGAGACATAGGCAGAGGGAGAAGCAGGCTCCATGCACCAGGAGCCTGATGTGGGATTCGATCCCAGGTCTCCAGGATCACGCCCTGGGCCAAAGGCAGGCGCTAAACCGCTGCACCACCCAGGGATCCCAATACCCATACCTTTTCTTATCACTTTAATTCATTCCTGAGGACTCTACACCTAAGTGAAAAAAATTAAGTAAAAAAGATTTTTAGCTTTAATTTTAAACAAATACATACTGGGCGTCTGGGTGGCTCAGTGGTTGAGCATTTCCTTTGGCTCAGGTCATGATTCCGAGGTCCTGGGATTGGTCCCACAACAGGTTCCCTGCAGGAAGCCTGCTTCTCCCCCTCTGCCTGTGTCTCTGCCTCTCTCTTTGTGTTTCTCATGAAGAAATAAAATCTTAAAAAAGATACATACCATCCTAACTCAAAATTCCCAAACAATTTTCAGACAGAAACGAATGTCAAGTGAATACTGAAAATAAGTTTATATAAGTTATAAATTGAAATTAAATACAATTTTTCCATAAATGAAATGTGGTAGAGTTTAATGTATGCTTTCTTTCCTTTTTCTTCTTTTCATATCATGTTCTTTGAAAATTTTTCAATCTTTTAGGAGCTAAAATACATTTAAAATAGATTTTTACCATAGGATAATACTTCTAGGGAAAAATAAAGGCTAAATCTGAAGGCCTGGAAAATCATGGAAAAACCAAATGCACACAACTGACCAAAGTCATAGCATATGGTATCCCATCATCTCTCCCATTTCATATAAGTACACAAAACAAAAAGAGTTTTGGACTCCTCCATATAAGTTGTACAATTTAAATTTGTTTCATAAAACATTTGTCAAAGAAAATCTTTGTGTTAAGTAAACTGGTATGTGTGCTTTTTCCTAAAATCATAATGTCAAAATATTGCTTGTATATAGTATTTTTTGGTAAGGTTTCAAATGAAATTTATTAAACAAATAAGAAGACAACATAAAAAAAATGCTAAAGTTTTTCAGAAGCTGATGTGGCTAAAAATGTGGCTATTGCAGACTCACCTCATGTAACAACTATTCTGTCATAAATATTAAGTAATACTCTTAATTCATACAACTTCTGAATTTTTGATAGCTCTTAATTTTAGAATTGATATCCAATTAAATTGGTACTTTACATTCATTTGTTTATATTAATTTCATCCAAAATTAGTTTTTCAAGATCCTCTTGATGTTTGGGATGGCTTTAGAGGCCTTAGAATACTCTATTTCAGAGGCCTTAGAATCTCTATTTCCCCTAAATGGTGTATTTTGTGTTAAAATACAAGATACATAAAATTTAGTAGTCAAGACTTAAATTAAAGCTTTAACATCCTTTACAGGCTCCTTTTTTAAAATGGAAAATATTAAACTACTAAAGATAATGGAATCATGGTGGAAAGGATCTTGGGTTACTCTAGCCTTTATTCCCCACATCCCCAGTAGTTTATATTCACTCATGAAATGGTAATTTCTGTTATTTAACTTGGCATGGACAAAATTCAAGCTGGCATTGCTTATGCTGCTCTACACGATTTTTACTTGACTTTCATCAGCTGCCCACACCAGGAAGACTGAAGGGGAAAGAATTTTCTCTCCTTTGTTATCTTTATTGTCTCCCTATTCCTTTAATCGGTCATAAATGGGGAAAAATGAGAGGGTTATACTGATACTCCTTTTGTTTTCTTCTGTTTGGGCCTAAGTTAACCCAATGGCAGGAATATGATAGAGTAATCGTTTGAAGCTTGAACTTATAAAGACAAATTTTCAGAATCTGGGCTTAAGTGTCTGCTGTGGGAAGGCAGGCGACAAGAGGACACAATGGGTGGGCAAGAAAGGACTATGGTAGGTCCATGATCATTGCTTCTTACAATGGAAAAGGGTTATGTTAGCTGTCTTAGCCTGTCTTGGACACATACCATCGTCTCTGGATGATCAAAAGGGCTAAGGAATAAAATTTCCTTAGGGATTGTTCTCAAGCCAACCTATGCCTATATTCAGAAAATCTGTTTCTGGCTAACACCATGAATTAGTTTACTAGGGCTGCTGTTTTAGTCCACTAGGGTTGCCATAACAAAATACTTCAGACTGGGTGGCTTAAACAACAGAAATGTATTATTTTTAATAATTCTGGAGGCTAAAAATCCGAGATCAAGGTGTCAACAGGTTCATTTCTCCTGAGGTTTCTCTCCTTGGCTTGCAGATGGCCACCTTCTGGTTAATATCCTCACATGGCCTTGGCTCTGTGTGTATGCATCACTGCTGTCTTTTTCTCTTCTTATAAGGACACTGATCATTGGAGTAAGGACCACCAAACAAACTAATTTTAACTTAATTACCTCTTTAAAGATTCTTAAAAAAAAGATTTTATTTACTTATTTATTCATGAGAGACATAGAGAGAGAGAGGCAGAGTCATAGGCAGAGGGAGAAGCAGGCTCCCTGCAGGGAGCCCAATGCGAGACTCCATCCCAGGATCCGGGATCATGCCCTGGGCTGAAGGCAGATGATCAACAGCTGAGCCACTCAGGTGACCCTGTTTAAAGGCTCTGTCTCCAAATAAAGTCTGAATTGACTTTATATCAAAATATGAATTTTGGAAAGATACAATTCAGTCCATAACAACTATCATTTTATATTATATTAAATTATATTATATTATATTATATTATATTATATTATATTATATGTTATATTTATTATATGTCTTTAGGTAAAGATAGTCCCACAACCATAATATGAGGGACACCTGGGTGACTCAGCAGTTGAGCATCTACCTTTATCAGGGCATGATCCTGGAGTCCCAGGATTGGGTCCCACACCGGGCTCCCTGCATGGGGACTGCTTCTCCTTCTGCCTATGTCTCTGCCTCTCTCTCTATGTCTCTCATGAATAAATAAGTACAATCTTCGAAAAAATTTTAAATTTTAAAAATTTAAAAAAAATTAAAAAACCCATAATATGATATCCTTCCCATGACATGAAAAATTAATTCAAATTAGGCTAGTTAAATGAGGAGTATCAAGCTCCAAAGTTGTTATGCTTGTAACATCATTAAAACTTTTTTTTGTGTGTGGATACCAAGTCAAATGGTACTGAATTAACTGGATATTCATATGGAACAAATAAACCTCACTTTCAACCCCTAGCCCATTTTATAAGCAATATTTATTTCATACTGGATCATGGATCTAAGTATATGTTAGAGCCATAAAATTTATGAAAGAAAATATAGGGGACTATATGTGACCATAGGGACAGACAAATGTTTTATGAATATGGTATAAAAAGAAACTATGCATAATGGAAAAAAAAATAATTTCCTCTCCTGAAAAAATATCATTTATTTTGTTTTTTAGGGAATGAATCAATGGCTTACAAGTTTGTCCACTGGGGAAATACATCTGATTTTTGGATACACACATGGAAGCACATATATATATTTGAATACACTCATATCACCACAAATTAATAATCAGTAATTGGTAACTATAAATCCAGTCTAAGTCTGAAAGCAAACCAAATGCCTGTCAGCATGAGACCAGATAAACACACTGTGGTAAAACCTCATGATGTAGTACTATTCAGAAATCAGGAGAAACCACTACTGAAACATGTGACAACATGGATGGGTCTCTCAAACACTAAAAGAAGCACAAGGAAACTCTGTAGCAAAAGAAATGTGTTGTGCCTTGTCAAATGTATTGAGCTGAATATGTAGAATCTATGCATTTTGTTGGATAAAAATTTAAAAAAATAAAACACACACAAAAAACTTTTTGGTAATAGTAAAAAGGCTGAACATCTATTTGATGATTATTGGATATCGTTGCATTAAAATTTCTGGAAGGACAGGAATAGGTCTCAACTAAATTACCTATTATAAGCAATAATTAATAACTAGGTGCTTAATGGAGGAGTTATACTGGAAAGGCATTGGGGAATAGGAAGATTCTGAGAAGGTACTTTTATTTTTTTCTGATAGAAAGTCAGCACTTGAAAAAATATGCAATACATACACAGTGTGTGCAGATATTCTCGGAAATGTCTTAGAAGGAATCTAAACACATTTTATTATGATTTTGTTAAAGTTTCAATCTGGGAAGTAGGTACACTTTTTATTCCCATGCTATGGGTTAGCCAATAAAAAATATAACATCAATCCCTGTCATCTGTAAAAATCTCTGATGAGTTGTGAACTTCATGCAATTTATACTTTAATCACTGTTCTTGGTAGTGAAGTGACTGACGGTATTAGAGTCCCCTTGACACAAGTAGAGGTTATAAAAGAAGGAACTGAAATATAAGCTCTATTTGGACCCAATTCTTTTCCTTCTGGGAAGCATATTCTTGATGAAAAAGGGATACGGCCTATTCCACAGGCCCTGTAATACTCAGAGAAGTTTCCTAGGAAAATGTTTTAGTTCCATGATTAAAGATTTGAGCATAATATCAGGGAGAAAAAATTTTATATCGATATATATATATATCGAATTATATCCTGTGGTCCATTCTTCAGACAGAATGATGGGTATATTCAATCAGGTATTCAAACCAGTGCAAGTGTTGTGTTTATATTTCTACTTCATATGGGCTCATTTACAATTGAGTAACTCTAAGCTGCCACTGAGAAACTTAGATTAGGATAAATTACAGGATGAAGAAATTATTTATCAAGCCATAGAATGGACTATTTGATAACCTTTACATATCATGTTAATTTGTGGAAATCTAAATAATCTGGAGAAATATGTGATAAAATAAACAATAGGAAAAATTGTAAAACCCTACACCAAAATTAGCAACAGAAACAGCAAAAATGACAGGTAACATCTATGTAGTGCTAATCCAGTGGCAGGTATAGTTCTAAATAATTTTACATATACTTCAACTCATTGAATACAACATTATGAATAAGTACTAACATTTTCCTTATTTTCTTTGTAGGGTATTTGAGGCCTAAGGTGATCAATTCACCTGCCTAACGCACAGATAACAAAGCCAAATCTAGAACTCAAAACCAAGTTGTCAGGTATCATTCTGCCCCCCATATTGTATGATTTTATACACGCACACATACACACAGACAGCTACAACAATCAATTGGTAAAAGAAAAAGGTGACAGCCACATGCAAGTGGAAACAAGTTTCTTTCCACCCAAAAGTCATTCATGGATTTGACTATGTATAATAAATAACATCCATCATCTCTGGATATCTTTTCTCTTCTTATCTATGGTGCTTACAATACTACCTACTTCCATGTCCTTACAACCAGAGCTAGAATCATTCTCCATGCAGAAAATTCCACTGTCATATTGTGCCATAACCATATGAATGAATAAAATAATTGATGAAATTTTAGATCTTAAATCATGAAATGATTTTCAGCGATTTTTTTCTGACTTCTTTAGAATTAGGATAAAGTTATATTTCTTTGTGTAGCCACAATTATCGAAATGCCTCCTAACTGGAAACTTACTTAGTCTCTTTTAACTCCTACTCTGCTAGGTAATTCATGAACCAGGTATGTGCAAACAATTTCCAGGTGACTTTTCCAGTGGGCTCCATCTTGGGTTTCTCCAAGTGGAGGCACTAATGGGAGATCATAAGGCATAAGCAGCAGAGACCCAAAATTTTTCATCTCTGGTTGTGTCTTTCTCTGTTTGTGGACAGTATCTCTTGCATATCTCTTCCAATCTCAATCTCCGAGACAGCAGTTCCACTCTATCCCTAGTCTCTAGTGCCTGTAACACTATTTCTTCCTCATTTTCCCATAGCTCTAGGGATGATAGTCGTCCTGTCAGTCCTCCAGTTTTGTAACACCCCTAGTACCAACAATCCTTTTTTTTTTTTATCTTATTATTTTTTTTTATTCATGAGAGAGAGAGAGAGAGAGAGAGAGAGAGAGAAGCAGGCTCCCTGCAAGGAGCCCAATGTGGAGTCAATCCCGGGTCTCCAGGATCACGCCCTGAGCTGAAGGCAGGCGCTAAACTGCTGAGCCACCCAGGTGTCCCGTATTACCAACATCCTATGTTAAGCCCATTTTTTGGGGAAATATCTAGCTTGGTTTCTCTATTTTTTTTTTTATTTTTATTTTTTTTTTTTTTTGGTTTCTCTATTTTTTAACTGGACCTTGAGCAGGACCCTCTTACACACTCATGCAACAAATTCTTACCAATAAGAGTGGATTCTAGAGAGAGAAGAAAGAGAAGTAAAGACAATATTTTATTATATAATATTCTATTCTACTACTGTAGTATAAAAGATTATTTATAAAATATCTAACACTTATTAATTATGTGCCAATCAGGTGATTTACTTATTTAATTGTCACAGAATTCTTAGAGGTGGATGCTATAATTGTGCACAGTTTTCAGATGATGAAACTGAGGCAGAGATTTTGAAAAACTATTCTTAGCTAATAGAATTGTTATGGGGGCAGAGGAGAGAAGTTTAACCATAAAGGGGGAGAGATACTTGAGGAAGCCTTGTTGAAAAAAATGATAATAGAATTAATATTGATAATAAAAATGAATATTGAAGCATGGTATTCCGATAGCATTAATCTGGCAGAATGGGAAGAGTTGATGGCATATGAAACATGAAGATTGCTTGTAAGATTAATTCAGTAGCAGATAAGGGCTTCCATTCAATGAATATGGAGAAGGTTTTTCCTTAGAAAGGAAAGTAAGCTTTAGACAAAGTATACAATAAAGACAGAAATACCTTGATAGGATGGAGGCAAGAACATATGGATATTAATTTTTGATTGTCTCTGTTTTCTAAGTAAATAAGAAGCAAGGCCAATAGCTGATCATGAGCACAGCAAAAGAACATTGGGATGACTAAAAAGAAAAGGGACGTATGATTTGGCCACTTAAAACTGAATGAACTAGGGGCACTTGGGTGACTCACACAACTAAGCCTCTGCCTTCAGCTCAGGTCATGACCCCAGGGTTCTGGGATCCAGCCCTGTGTTGGGCTCCCTGCTCAGTGGGGAGTCTGCTTCTCCTTCTCCCTCTGTCCCTCCCCCTGCTTGCATGCGTGCACGCTGTCTCTTGTCAAATAAATAAATATATATATTTTTAAAAATAAAAAAATAAACCAGTGAATTAACAAAGGGAATATATGCTTATATAGTACTAAGAGCTACATTGAAGATATTGGTCATGAATTTAAAGTGAGATGAATCAACATGATTGTATTAGTCAGTGCTTTCTGGAGAAACAGAACGAGTAATATATATAAAAACATATCTATTTCTATATTTTGGATATCTATCTATCTATTAAAAAAGAGTTGTATTATAAGGGATTGGCTCATGTGATTATGGAGGCTGAGAATTTTCGAGATCTGCAGTTGGCAAGCTGAAGATCCAGGAGAGCCAATGGTGTAAGTTCCAGTCTGGATCTGAAGGCCTCCAAACCAGAAGAGCTGATGATCTAAGTTTCAGTCCAAGTCTGTGTTTGAAAGCAAGCTGAAAGCTTGGAAGATAGTCAGAGACAGAGGGCGAGAAGGAGAGGGCATTTTTCTCTCCCTCAGCATATTTGTTCTATTCAGGCTTTCAATGGATTGAATGTGGTCCACCCACACAAGGGAGGGCACTATGCTTTACTCAGCTTATCCACTTAAATATTAATCTCATCCAGACATATCCCTCACAGACACACTCAGAAAAACCTTTAACCAAATATCTGGGCACCCCCCAGTCTAGTCAAGTTAACACATAAAATTAACCAATACAATGGTTGTATGATTTTTTCCAGCCATATACAGCTATAAGATGCAGCTGTGGAAGGGGCAGAAAACGTGCCTTATTCTGAGCTGAGGTTTTACCGGGTGATTAAGACAGAGACAGGAGAGAGAGTCCAAGGAAGTAGAGAAAAAAATGCACGTGTGTATAAAAATAAACCATGCCACCCAGCTTGTATAATAAAAAGATGTTTCTGGGCAGTGAGAAAGTACAGGACTCATCAGATGGTAGAACTGGTGGGATATGAGACCAAAAAAAATGAGCTAAAAAGAGAGGAACCAGTCGTCCGAGATTGGGACACTTGAAATTCAAGTCAGGAAAGGAGTGCAGCAGTGGGGTTTTGTTTTGTTTTGTTTTGTTTTGTTTTGTTTTGTTTTTAAGATCTAATTTATTTATTCATGAGAGCAATGTGGAGAAATTTCCAATTATACAATTATTTTACACACACATGGTCATTGTCCCTGCTTTATCTCTGAATATGCACAATGGTATAGAGAGCAGTATCCTCACAAAAGCCATAATTTCTGGATATGGATTTAAATTGCCTTTCATTCATGCTCTCGACTTGCCACTGTCTGGAGTTCCCCAGACTAAGAGAACTTCAACAATGTTAGTTACTTCCCTTGGGGGTTCCCACCATCTCTTCCAATTTCTTAGAAGAACAGCTATATTGTGGGCAGTTAACATGATTAACATGATTAAAAATTTCTTTTAAAAAAAAGATTATATTTATTTATTCATTCATGAGAGACACACAGAAAGAGGCAGAGATGTAGGCAGAGGGAGAAGCAGGCTCCGTGCAGGGAGCCCGATGTGGGACTCGATCGTGGGTCTCAAGGATCACTCCCTGGGCTGAAGGGAGGATCTCAACTGCTGAGCTACCCAGGCATCCCATTAGTAGTGGGTTTGATAAGACAAACCGAGGAGCATGCAAGAAGAGTGACTGAGGAAAAAAGGGTGATGACCCAGATCTCTGCCTTAGTTGTAAAGCAGGGCATAAAGTGGGTTGGGCACATATCAACTATTTTATAAATCAGAATGTGGTCAGTGCCATAAGACATGTATGAACAAAGAACAAGTTGAGATCATCTGGAAAAGAAAAAATATTACTCTTGGCTGGTTAATCAAAAAAGAGGCGGGATTTCAGTTCCATTCTCTAGAATGGGTAATATTTGTAGACATTGGAGTGGAGGGGGAAGGGCATTCTAATGGAGATGATGCCACAAGTATTAGCATTTGTGAGCTGACATTGGAGTGCTTTAATGCCAGAGGAAGGAGTTTGGCTTGATCTGATAGACACAGAAGATTACTAGAGGTTTTGAGCAGAAACATCTTATTATCTATTATATAAAAAGAAAGAAGAACCCCAGGGGTGGGAAAGATGAATTGGATGAGGAATGTTGGTGAAAGATTAGTTATCCTATTAATGTAATTGTAACCCAGATAAATATAATAATGTAACCAGGACATAGGGGTAAAAGGCACCAGCTTGGGGATCTCAATAAACTGGGGTTGGCCACTCACTGCTGACAAAATCCAAAGGCAGAGAGGCTAGTGGTGGTAAAACAAGGAAGGGATTTATTTCAACGAGGTCAACACTGGGAAAATACCGACTAATATTTCAAAGACTGTCTCCAAAGAGGGTTTTTGTTTTTATTCTATTTTATTTTATTTTATTTTATTTTATTTTATTTTATTTTATTTTATTATTTATTTTATTATTTTTTAAAGATTTTATTTATGTATTCATGACGGACACACTGAGAGAGGCAGAGACAGAGGGAGAGGGAAAGGCAGACTCCGTGCAGGGAGCCTATTGCAGGACTTGATCCTAAGACGCTGGGATCACAGCCTAAGCTGAAGGCAGATGCTCAACCACTGAGCCACCCAGGTGCCCCTACTACTAGGTTTATATAAAGAAAATGTGGGATAAAAGTTGGTGGGTACGTGCAAGTGGAAATAAAGGTCAGATTGATCATTATTTTGGGATCAGTGACTCAGGTTCTAACTGACTCAGGGCAGTCCTTATTGCTTGCTGGAGTAATTTTGGTTCCCATCATGGGATGCTTTGCCCACTGAGTCTTTTGCCTAAATTAAGAGATAAACTGGAAAGAAGAACTTAATGAGTTAGAAAGTCATACTGAGGTCAAAATGGAGGTAGTCCTCTTTCAAGAAACTCCTCTATCAAATCATGTAAGAGGAAAGTATATAGGTTATTAATTGTCATAAATGGTCATAAAACCTCAATAGTACAGAAATTAAGTATTTTGTATGCTAGTTAACTACTCAGGTTGCTCTTGAAGAAGAGCAGAATTTGTCATTCCAGAATATGCCTTTGGCATAAGGTTTATTTTAGGTTGATTATTTTTAAGAGACAACAGAGCAGAAGAAGTTCTGAAAACCAAGTAGAAGTTACCCTTTTGTAAGAAACATTTACATTTATAACAGAAATGTCAGTTCATAAGGATGTCTTCCTTGCTGTCAGAGGACATGGAGAGGATGACAAATTCTCTAGAAATTCTTACCAATAGAGGAGGCAGAGACTTAAATCTGCAAAGCAGTGATATCTTTGTTTTCTGTTTTACCTGAAAACCTCCCATAACTGGCTCCCCACCTTCTGACTATCTTCTTTTGTCTTTAGTTGGAGATTGCATTTAGGGTGACCCCTTGAGCCATGTAGTGGATTTACTCAGTTTTTCTGGGTATTACCTGTAGAGGCCACTTTTAGGCAACCAACCTGAATGATGGAAATCTGAGTAAGGTAGAAGGGCCCACAACGACCCTTTGGCCCCTGCTGAATACAAACAGGCCCATTAGGTGACCTACCTCAAAATATCCATAAACTGTAGCTGACCAATGAGTTATACTCAGACACAGGTACCAACAAAGGAAAGTTCCGTATATTCTCATACCTCCTCACCTTTCCTTTAACTACAGCCCCTCACCACTGCCTCCTGGTAGACAGTCTCTCCTTTGGTGTCCTGCCCACTGCTCCTTTGTGCTGTCTTCAATAGACTTCTATCTCCTTTGTTTCACCTTGGGTGAATTCTTTCACCACCTGTGCTATCAGCCTCCACCCAATCGGATCGCCCCATATTTGGTGACCACCCTCCACATCCCCTATGGATACATGTTATCATACTATATGTTATTGAACTTTTGTTTTTTGTTTTTTGTTGCCTGTTAATTTGCCTTTAGTTTTAGGGGGGAATCTCAGCCAAGAACTTAGAAGAGTAGAGGGAAAATTATTTTCTTCCCCTATATTCTTCAGCTTTCTTGATTTTGGCTGGAATCACGTACTTCTCATGACCATTTGACTGATACTGAGCCGGGATGGCCTTTGCGGAAATGACTAGGGCATCTTGACTGAGCTCCTTAAATCTCTCATTCTCTAGCAAGCTAGCCTTGGCATTTCTCATGCTAATGGCAGGGGGACAAGAGCAAAATAGAAAGACCAAGGACTTTTTACAAGTTTCTATTTGAATCATACCTACTAACTTCTTACTGGATGATGCAAGTGCCATGGCCAAGCTCAGAGTCAGACAGTGTTGTTGAAAACTGACCTTCAGGGATCCCTGGGTGGCGCAGCGGTTTGGCGCCTGCCTTTGGCCCAGGGTGCGATCCTGGAGACCCGGAATCGAATCCCACATCGGGCTCCCGGTGCATGGAGCCTGCTTCTCCCTCTGCCTGTGTCTCTGCCTCTCTCTCTCTCTCTGTGACTATCATAAATAAATAAAAACTAAAAAAAAAAAAATTTTAAAAAAACTGATCTCCATGCTTTGGAGCCAGAATATATCTCAAAGACAGAGTTTGGGATAAAGAAGAACGATAGCTTTATTGCTTTGCCAGGCAACGGAGACTGCAGCAGTCTCTGGCTTTCAAAAACTGCACACCCCTGGAGAAAGGGTTGGGGTTTTTTACGGGGAAATACAGGATCTAGTCAGTTTTGAAGGAGTTATGTAAATACTGCCAGCTTCCTTCATTGTATCTTGTGGTCTACCAGGTTCCTGAAGTGAAGGGCTAACAAGGGAGTAGGGGAGGTTTGCAAAAGAGGGGAAAAAAGTTACTTTAAAATCGAGCCTTCGCTGAAGCATTAGTGTGGCCATTTTGATTTTTGTTCAACTTTATGGTTTTAAGCAGTTTCAATAGCGCACCTCAAAACCATAAGTAACAAACATGATATAGAGAAGGGCAAAGGATTTATTTAGTCCATTTCTGCAATATATTTATCACAAAATGGAAAGAAAGAGACATTTGAATAATACTTTGTATGTGTGTAATAAATGTTTTTATTTTTTTATAAATTTATTTTTTTATTTGTGTTCAGTTTGCCAACATATAGAATAACACCCAGTGCTCATCCGTTCAGTGCCCACCTCAGTGCCCGTCACCCAGTCACCCCCACCCCCCCGCCCACCTCCCCTTCCACCACCCCTACTTTGTTTCCCAGAGTTAGGAGTCTTTCATGTTCTGTCTCCCTTTCTGGTAAATGTTCTTTTCAGTTTAGAAAACAGAGATGAAAAAGTTCATTTTGTTATAAAAGAGGATTTGGCTCCTCCATTTTGACTTCAAGACCATGAGGGCAAAGCATCCCTCGATGGGAACCAAAACTACACCCTTAAGCAATATGGACTGCACTGAGCCAGAAAGGTCCCATCCCTGATTGACTCCAAGACAGAGACAGATTTCACCTGGCTTGCCCATCTGCACTGGCCACCTGCACATACCCCCCCACCTTTGCCTCATGCTTTCCTTATGTAAACCTGGTAGTATTTTCAGCACTTGGGAGACAGTCTTTGAGACCTTAGTCCACTGTCTTCTCAGTGCTGGCATCACTGAAATAAATTCCTTTCTCATTTCACCATCATTTGTTTCTCTACCTTTGGATTTTGCCAGCGGTAGGTGGTTGAACCCGGTGAATGGTTCAACCAGCTACAACTTTATACTTCAAGTAAATAAAAAAACACACAAACAAACAAATTATATTCCAGAATATTTACTAATCGCCTCTAGAAAAAGATCAGTGACAGGACATTGAGATTCTGATGCAAACTGCAGCTATGTTTCCAAGTGCTATGTAAATATTAAAATCTCTGTAACACGTTTTCTGTGACTAATTGCCTATTGATGGTATCCGAGGACTTTCCACACTCATTTTTCATAATTTGTATCATGAATTTTAAGACTGTACAATTTAATTTTGAAGAGACCAAACTGGGTAAAATGAAAATAAGATTGAAATATGTTTTATTATCTTGAGATTAAAGGTGACAACAAAAGGAACTAACAAATCAACAATTGCTCTCTTGAAATAAATTCATAAAAGTGCATGAATTATCAATTTCAACTCTGCAGATTTAAATAAAGATAAAACATCTCTAAGAATAAAGTGCTCCTTTTGTACAAATAGGTAGAACAAAAATTCATTTTGTATTTTTCCAAATTCAAGTGAATACACTTATCAATGTAACTGGCATTGCTTACTGTATCCCACGGTTTTTTAATTGCTATTCAATTTTCTCCTAAACACGTAGCTAACTACTTACACATTATGCATATACATATCTATGTATATAACACACATATATACACACAGACATATATACTTTGTTTAAGACCTCTTGCATAATAGGTTACCAATTGTTAGATGAGTCAATGGATGATTCAATGGCCATTATTATTAGCAGATTATATATTTAAAACACTGAACAGGGCAGCCCGGGTGGCTCAATGGTTTAGTGCCACCTTCAGCCCAGGGAGTGATCCTGGAGACCCGGGATCAAGTCCCATGTCCGGCTCCCTGCATGGAGCCTGCTTCTCCCTCTGCCTGTATCTGTGCCTCTCTCCAGCACGCTCTGTGTCTCTCGTGAATAAATAAATAAAATCTTAAAAAACAAACAAACAAACATTGAGCAACATTCTTATATAATAAGATATTCATCTAATTTATTGTGGAGCAAGGTAGCACCTATGATGATTAGTTTTAGGGATGTTGAAGTAAATTTATTTTTCCAAATACTTCTTTAGAAATTCTTAAAATTCTTTACTTAGTTGGGAAGGAAGAGGTTTTGCAAAATTTTTGTTTCAGACACAAATGATTTTAGCAGAGGCTACAATCGATGCTACATGTTATTTGCAGATGAGGTTATTTGTTGACTTCATTTGAAAGTGGCTAAAAATGGAACATGAAGGCAGAAACTCTTCTGAAATAGGTTTTAAGGATGGAGAAATCAGAAGATCCGTCAAACTGAGGTGAGGGATTGGCAAAGAGAAATGTTGCCATTGCAGTTTGGTCAGAGCTGGTTCCATGACACAAGTCCCTGAACTAAAACACCTCATGGCAGACACATAGACATCAATGAATTTTGAAAAGTTGAGGCAAGTCTGCTAAAAAAATAACCTGATCAATATTTCCTAGGTAGTTGAATTTAATAACCACCATTGGAGGTGATTGTCAATGTGACATATTACTCTAGAAGAGTGGTTTTAGAAAAATTGCATTAGAAAGCCAAGATCCTCTGGATACCTGGGTGGCTCAGTGGTTGAACATCTGCCTTCGGCCCAGGGCATGATCCTGGAGTCCTGGGATCAAGTCCCACATCGGGGTCCTTGAATGGCGCCTGCTTCTCCTGCCTGTGTCTCTGTCTCTCTCTTTCTGTGTTTCTCATGAATAAATAAATAAAATCTTTAAAAAAAAGAAAGCAAAAGACCCTGTGTTTGAGATCTAGCTGTGGTGTCTATACTTGTGGGATAATGGAGAAGCAGGCATGAAGTTAGGACAGGCTACAAAGGGGAACCTAAGTAATAATAGAAAGAAATGAAGATATGTCTGCAAAAGAGCCAAAGTGAAATTCTGAAAGTAGGGGGATGATTCTGGTATTTCTCCTTCATCCTGCACCATGTTGGAGGTGAATTTGCTAGTGAGTTACCAGGGGCTGCACATGGTTTCAGGGAACAGGAGTACCCAAGACTAGTGAAAGGAAACAAGGAATTAAAACCCACTGAAGTGCTCAGTCAAATCAGTGTTGCCTTCCCTTGTTCCCTTGACCTCCTGTGCACACAATTTTAAGATAATCTCTGCTTAGAAGAATTGGTATTAATAAAGTTTAGAGAATTATATGTCTTAATTTCTGTAAAGATACTTGTTTATAAATGCTTAAATTCTAGTCTTTCCTGAAAAAGAAAACCTCCCATTCTTTTTTACCTAATGTATGTAATAAATCACTAACATGTTTTTCGAAGGAAGCTAAATGTCAGGACAAAGGGATAGGAGAGGGGGAGATGTTAGAGTAGGCAGTTAGATTTTAATAAGATGCTGGAGACCAGCAAAGAGGAAGTGGTAGCTAGCTCTATGGCAAAGCCAGAGGTCTTCGCTGACAGCAATCCAAAAATAAAGCCACAAGAAGCCAGACAAGGCCCAAGACAAAGACTGGAAATCCTGACCACGTAAGGGAAAAAAGATATGAAATCCTATTCTCCAAACATCCTCCCCCCAGGTAATAAATATTGCATATCCTAGTTTAACAACTGTCAATAAAAGATTGAAACTCAGACCCAGTGAATGTGCAGCTTTCTCTTGACCTTGCCCATGTTCTCATCTGGAGAGTGTACTCTCACTTCATTTATTATTTTTTTAAAGATTTATTTATTTACTTTAGGGAGAGACAGCATTAGCGGGAGGGTAGAGGGAGAAGGAGAGTCTCAAGCAGACCCTGAGGCTCAGTGTGGGACTTGAGCCCATGATTCTCAAGATTCTGAGATCAAGACCTGAAACAAAACCAAGAGTTGGATGCTCACCTGACTACCCCACCCAGGTGTGTAAGAGTGCACTCTTGCTTTAATAAACACTTTTACTTGTACTCCTCAACTGTTGTTTCTGGTCTGTCTGAATTCTTTCTTAAGATGAGACCAAGAGCCTCCCACAGCATTTTGGGGGATAGGCTGGGTGGGGACCTCAGGGCCCCGGGGTCTCCCCAGTCCACCCAGCAGCAGAGAGTTGCTGAAAGAAAATTTTATCACCAAGGAGGGAGGCTAAGGGATTGAGTCATTATTTTAGGGACTCAAATTATGGCTTTATTGCTACCCAAGCAGGTGACCGGGAAAATTTACTTGGCTATAGCTATATCCACAATGTCTTGGAAAAATATACTTTGGATATTCTAATGATCCTCTGTTGTAAGCAATTTCAAACCGAGGTTGTAGAGAATGAGTAAAGAGAATATAATATGTTGATTCATGTGGAAAGTGAGAATCTTGCCAAATTCCACTCTTAAATCTTTAACAACAAGGTTCATGGTGTCTGGAAAAATAGTCATCTTGTTAACTCAATGCCAACCTTAGGCCTTTTTTGCTTTCTCAGCTTCCAGGAGAGAATAGTATTGACACACTTGGCTTTTTGGTCTTCTCGGTGCTCAGATGAATGCTGTGCATTGCAGACCTAGCAATTTCATGTTGCGCTCTTGCAATTCCTTTGAAGTTAGCATCTGCTGGAAATAACACAAAGCTCCTTTCCTGAAGTATCGCGCTATTTCTCTCCCTGACTCCACCTGACTATAAGGAAGCCTGTCCGTGCTCACAGAGATTAGCTCATACTTCCTCCTTAGCGTTGACTTCTTAGTTCTGCCATGGTTTATAGTCCACAATAAATATATTAAGCCCTACAGCATCAAGGAAAAAATGCTCTCTGCAGTCAACCAAACCCATGTCTACGGATTATAAGTGAAAGTACAATTCTTTGTCTTCCATTGGGCAGGGTCAAGCATATATGTATTTCTGAATGAGTGAAAAACCACAGGTATAAAGTTAAAAGAAGTAGTTTTGCTTCTTACGCATAGCATTTTTTCACCTACAATTATTTTAGGGTATGCATTTTTGAAATGAAGAATGGCAAAACAAATCTTGGCTTTTGCAAACAACAAACAACAAAAGCCAGTCTTTTGCATTCAACACAATACGCAAAAGCTTTCATTTTTGATCTCTCTGTTACCTTTGGCCTCAGGCACACCAGCACCATTGATGCTGCTGTGTTTGCTATTTTGTCCAGGTTAAGCTTTATGCAGTGCCTGTGGACAAGAGTGAACAATACAATGAAGGCTGATAAACACATTTAGAGTATTGAATAGAGCTGGCCAAGATCTCTATCTTTATAGTGAATATGAATTTCCAGTCAAAAAAAAAAAAAAAAACTTTGTAGCAATAATTTAATTTTTTAAGTCCTTAAAAAAATGTGGATTCAAATTCAGACAACCACCAGAAACATTTTAGGGCATTTCTCATGAATGGATAAGGTATGGAAATAGCAGTTAAAAAAAAAAAAAAAAGCTAAACGGAGAAGTTCAAAACCATATGTTTAAGTACATGCTAACAAAGATTGCATAGTCAGACATCTATGACAGGAATGTCCCTGTATGGGATACTTTACTGAATTTGTCCCTTCAAATAGATCCACTTTATATGCCTTTATAAATTAGTAAAATGGTTTTAATGGGAGACATTTTTACCTTGATCTCTCCTATTCTGCAGGTCTGACTTTCTGAACAAAAGCTTTATCGGCCAATTCTCTCCAGACTATGTTTTTAGGACGCTTGTCTAAGTAAGTCAACTTGAAAGGGAGAAAGGGTCTACCCCTGGAGCAGATTTGAATTCCAGAGTAGTAAAGGTAACGCCTCTCTCCCTGGAGAGGACGTCCTGTGGGTTCGCCAGCAGTACCTGATCAGGGCTCCCTGATGTCAGGGCCTTTCTCTTGTAGTTCATGCCAGTGTTTGCCCTGGTGATGATGCCTCAAACTCACCACGTCGCTCTGTGGGAAGGGCAGCTCAGAGAACAACGGTGGGATGTTACTCTGGTCTGTGCTAAGGCTGTGTGTCACAAACGGTTTCCTTGCTCTGTCCCAGAAAACTCATGCCTTTCTGCCAGTACCTACGAAACTATGAAGAGCTAACTTGTTAGCTTGCAAGTAAGGTAAAATCTGAGACATTGTTTCTGAGGTGACAAGTTTATTTGAACTTTAGGAAATACCTTAACAGTTTTCCTTTGCCATTGTTTTTAGAGAAACATTTATTCTCTTACATCAAGATACCTTATCTGATGGGACGCCTTGACTGGCTCAGTGGTTGAGAGTCTGCCTTTGGCTAAGGTCATGATCCTGGAGTCCTGGGATCAAGTCCCACATTGGGCTCCCTGCAAAGAGCCTGCTTCTCCCTCTGCCTGTGTCTCTGCTTCTCACTCTGTGTCTCTCATGAATAAATAAATAAAATCTTTTTAGAAAAAGATACCTTATCTGATTGAATGATTCATATATATTAATGTTAATATATATTCATGGTAGAAGTTCAGGGGCACTCTAAAAATACATATATATTTTAATATATAAAGTATATATATACATGCATATATTTGCTAGTAAGGATGTAAACACACACATTTATATGCAAAAATATAATTTTATAATGTGGGACCATAATGTATATAGTGTTACATTTTGCCCTCTAATTCTAGAATCCCATATGTGTCTTCTTCCTTAAAATTTTCCGTATGATTGCTGCCATTATTAGATTGTAAAAAATTCCACTTTGGTTTTAATATATTTTTCTTATTATCACCTTTGTCTCATCCTTTCTTCCAGTTCTCACAAATTACATTTTAAGTGAACACTGACAAGACACCGACTTACCCTGTGCAACCTACTAAAAACCTTATAGTATTATTATTGTGATAATCTCAAGAACTCTAAGAGAATATTTTTTAAGAGAATATTATTAGCCTACCTTTCTTTTCTATTTTTCTATCATATTCTGTGATATGATTCCTATCATCTTTAGAAAAACTTTCCTCATTCTAAGATAAAACTTTTATTTTATTGTATTAAATATTTACATGTAACATTGATCCATTTAAATATGTGGCTCTGATAGTTCTAATAATTATGATATTTAACATTTATGGCACATTTACTGCGGTTAAGTGCATTTCTAAGTATGTGTATATGTATAGAATGTCATTAAACTCTGCCAATCTCTTCAGCTGGTAGATTAGATTCCTCTTTTTAAAGATGCATTAACTGAAGCAGAATGACCTAAAATAATTTTCCAAAATCACCAAGCAAATAGATTGCAAAAATAGGACTCACAATGTCCGGAGTCTGATTTCAGAACCCACTCTGGATGACATATAGTTCTGTCTTCAAGAGTTACCCAACTGTCATATCACTATTTCTTGAATAATTGGTTATTTGTTCCATAATTGGAATGCATTTTTTATGATCTGCTTGTTCAGAGTTGGACTTGGGTCTGTTTCTAGGCCTCTCTTCCGTTACAGAAATCTGGCTACTTATCTTGTGCCTTACAAAACAGCTTCTTTGAGGGCACAGCCCACTCACACTGATCTACATTCTTCCACCAGAGTTTATTTCCTGTACATTTCTTAAGGGCCAGATATTTGTAATATATAACATTTATTTAGGAGCTGCCAATGATTCAGGGGAATAAACAGATAGGGAAGAAAAACATCAGGCTGTTATAGTCATGTTCAAATACTAAAATTGAGTGTTATATCCCATCCTAGTGTCAGGACTGATGGTAAGATGTCTTTTGTGTCTGTGTCCAAAGAAGCTAACCAGGTGGAAGGCCCATGTGCTAGTCTGTTCAGACTCTGGAGTAAACTAGTACAAACTGTGTAGTTTAATAAAAATAGATATTTATTTCTCATGTTCCAGAGGCTAGAAGTCCAACATCAAGGCAGTGGCAAATTTGGTGTCTAGTAAGAACTCACTTCCTGCTTCATAAAGGGGTATGTTCTCACTGTGTTCTCACATAGCAGAAAGGATGGGGGAACTCTCTGGGGTCTCTTATGGCATAAGGTCATTCATGCCATTTATAAGGAGTCGACCTTGGGACACCTGGGTAGCTCAGTGGTTGAGCATTTACCTTTGGCTCAGGTTGTGATCAAGATCGAGTCCCACATCAGGCTGCCCACAGGAAGCCTGCTTCTCCCTCTGCCAATGTCTCTGCCTCTCTTTCTGTGCCTTTCATGAATAAATAAATAAAATCACCTTCCACATGCCCCACATCCTAAAAACCATCACGATGGGTGTTGGGATTTAATATATGACATTTGTGGGGGTCACACACATTCAGTCTATAGCAGCCCCGTCGACAGAGGAGGCAAGAGGTTCAAATTCCATCCATGAGGGATAAAAGAAGTCTTCCAAGACCATCCTTGCTGAGAAATCATTATTAGGAATGATGAAAACCTTTCTTTGTTTTGTTTTTTTGTTTGTTTGTTTGTTTGTCCCATTTTATCTTTAATTAGGACAAATGGTCAGGACACTCCTTTCTTCCCTTCTCTTCTTGGATTCATTAAACATAGAGGCTCCTCTTGGCAACAGAACCTTGGCACATATGTGCGACTGAAGTGACAATCTTCTTAACTCCCCATCCAGCATTTGATCCACTGCCAGTCTCCGTAAGTTTAGGTCAGAAGACTGCTGCAGAATTTGGCACGTATATTGGCAAGTATATTGTCCTCCTGCCATTATCTAGAGCTATCTAGAGCTACAACATCCCACCTTCTTATTTAGAAGCTCTTTTACTGCTAACTTGCTTATGAGGCACTTTCTGAGATTGTTTATCTTTATAGCAGTGTGTAGTGTGAGGCTGAAAGGTTTAGGAAACAGTAATTTTATTTTTCAAGCTGCAAATATCTATATACATATAATTCAACAATCTTACATAGACTTTACAAATTATTTCCAGTAATTACTTACTAATTTTCAAACTAATCATTGTAACATCTGTGTCTATCACTGAAATAATGCTTTAAATTTTCAGATTCTGATGGTGGAAAAAAATAATATACACTTCTGATTTTTCACATGTGCTTTGAGTGTGACCTAATATTGTTCAGATATTTTTATATGTTTTATATGTCATGGAGCATTGCTGACTAATTTATTATATTTTACCTAGAAACATCCCAAAGTTTTTTCTCACTCACTGGGATATGCGTACTGTATGTAAAATGATATATAAAAAGGTACCTTCTAACAAAACTTCTATCATTTTTCTGTTGTTGGGCAAGGACAAAAGGCCTATTGCAATGGCTTCATCCCTATAGCATGCCAGGGAGAATTGTGGTGGCCTGACATCCCACATAGTCACAACTACCACTACTTACATGCATTGTATTTATTTGGCTCCACTTTTGCCAGATCGCAAGCAAAGTTAGTATTTAGTTTGTGGACCATAGGTAGGAGGGTTGAGGTACATGCAGCTCCCTCCCTCAGCTCTATGTCCCAGATCTATCAACAAAATCACTCTGTCTCCAAAATGTAACACACACACACACACACACACACACAAATGTGGGCACATAGCACATGAGTTACAAGTCATTTGCTTAATACTGTCAATATCACGAGTCAGGTTTTGAAGATTAAGTCAAGAATAATATTTCTCCTTGAAAAATTTGAAGCTAAATCATCTGTGTTTTTTTTTTTCTTCTTTGCAAATGTTAATTTTAAGACCTGAATTGCTTATGGTAAAATTGAGAATTAGTCATTTAGTTAAGTATACTATTGATGCTATTTCCTCCTTTCCAAAATACATAGTTTTTGAAAAATTGCTGCTTTCAAGAGAATTCAGTTGGGAACTGCTACAGATAATTTGTCTTCTTTAAGAATTAGTCTGAAACATCATATACATTGCTAATATGTACTGTTTTCCATATGATGTCCTCGCTGGAAAATATTGTTTTATCCATGTTTACCAGTGACTACAACATCTGTGTTTCTGTTTCTTAATAGGGTTAACAATTAAAAGTCATAACCTATTTTTATAAAAATTAAAATGTATCCCAAGTTCTCTATCTTTTAATAAGCTAATTGAGGTAAGTAGATCTAAAATAATGCACACTTTTTTATAGGTGACACTGGCTTAGATATGATGAGTGACAATTAAAACTGCACAAGCTTGTTTGGAGCTCTCTCTTAGGACTCTGAAACCAGTGAGTTTTAAAATTAGTTCTTAATTTTTCACACAAATTTTAACTACCTTCTTGCAGACGTTGAGTATAGTCATTCTACGTTTTAATATATTCTCTGAATTAAGAAAAGCCATGTATTATATTTCACTTAACTTTTTGTACTTTCTCTCAATAATTTTCTTCTTCCACCTCACCCTTTTGGAAACATCCAGGGCACATCTACTGAAATTCAGAGAGTAAATTAGTCATGGCAGGAGCGTAGTACAATGATGACTTCCTGACCCTGAATGTCATGAAAGTCCATCTGACTCAATAAATCTAAACTGAATAATTTCATAGTCTTCCCTATTTCAAAGACAATACTACAATTCATCAGGTTGCCCAAGTCAAGAGCCTTGGGGAGGGAAGGGTTGTGTTTGATGAGGGAAAGCACAGGAGAATTTTGAGATGCTGGAAATATTCTGTATGGTGTCCTCATAGTGGATACATTACATTATAAATTTGTCAAAAACCTAGAGCACTTCACACAATGAAGAGTAAATCTAGGGCAGCCTGGGTGGCTCAGCATTTTAGTGCCACCTTCAGCCCAGAGCACGATCCTGGAGACCCAAGATTGAGTCCCATGTCGGGCTACCTGCATGGAGCCTGCTTTTCCCTCTGTTTCTGCCTCTGTCTCTGTTTCTGTCTCTCTGTGTCTTTCATGAATAAATAAATAAAATCTTTTTTTAAAAGAGTAAATGTAATATAAGCAAATTAAAAAAAAAAAAAAAGAACTCAACCAGAATGTCAGAGGATACTGGGAAGGAATGCAGATTGTGGCAAAAGAATGAACTATAATTACAATCACATGACACATCTTCACTGAAGACAGTGGGGGTTAAGGTGTTAACTTAAGTAACATTGGAAAATCATGTTTGGAATGGAAGTTGGGAGGCTAAAGTGAAAAGGAATTACATATGAACACTCTACTCCGGTTGGTATAGTTGTTTCTCACTGAGGTACAGGCTGATAATTTGATAATTCTGAAACTGTTGTACATAAATCCTGGGATTAAACAAATAAGTAAATGGATGACAGATGGTGGGTGTCAGGTTTCTCACTGTTGGAAAGGGAAATTGCAGATTAGCCAGAGGGAAGCTAGAATAAAAATGCAGTACTAAATTAGAGTCTCAGCTATCAGCAGGAATTCAGGTTTGGCTTAATATAGATTCAGATGGATAAATACATAAGTATAGATAAGTATATATACATGGGTTAGTCTACATACATAAATTTTTATATCCACAGAGAGTCTTCGAGCTTGAAAACTCAGCAGCAATGAACACACTGAATGTCTAGGTCTTGGTTTCTAAATTCATTCTCCAATAAAATAAAATAGGGATCCTTGGAGAAATGGCTGATTCTAGAGCTAAGGCAGGAATATACAAGATGAATCTGGCACACATTGTAGTGACAAAAAGTAACAATATCATCAAGCAACAAGAATATTGGCCTTGTCAGTGGGATATGGGAACCAATGTGAAAGATCTCTCAGTCGCCAAAGCTGGTATAATGTGAGGAAGAAAATAAAGTGGTAGAGAATTATACCCCAAGTATAAAATAAATACTTATTAATGGTACATAATAATTAATAAATTAATGAGAGAATAAACAAACATATAGAAGAGTGACAACTCTTCTGTATAGGACTCCAAATACTTTAGATAGATATTCTCCTCTCAAGGAGATGGAGCTTAAATGACCAATCCTCTCCACCCTTGAGTATGGGCTGTGCTCAGCGACTTGTCTACAAAGAACAGAATATGGGAAGGAGAAGGCAACCTTACAATGGAAAAAAATTTGGCTAATTACCTTGGCAGGTGATCAGGTTAACATGATCAATGAAAAGTTATTAGTACATACCCTTGATATAATATGATGAGAATGGCATTTTATCTTTATGATTGCCCTCTAAAAATAATAGTCATTACCCTTGTCCAACCATGGGAAAGTTTTCAGAAAAACCCAAATGAAGAAACAATCTATAAAATACCTGACTCGTACATCTCAAAACTCTGACCGGCAAAGACAAACAAATAAGTAAATAAAACAAAGAACAATAAGAGATTTGTGTGCATCTAATGAGGCTAAGAAAATAACAACAAAATATAATTGTTTCCCGGAGCAGAAAAAAGACATTAGGAAAGAAGGTAGTCAAATTCAAATAAGGTTTAGCGTTTAATAGTAATGTACAAATTTTGATTCAAATAAGGTTTAGCATTTAATAGTAATGTACAGATTTTGATTCCTTAGTTGTGACAAATATACCATAGTGATGTAAGATGTTAGCAACAGGGGAAATTGGGTGAAGGGTACACCAATATTCTCAGTACAATTTTTGTAACTTTTCTGTAAGTCAAAAAAAATTCTAATTTTTTAAAATTATTATTTAAATAAATTTAAAATAAAAACTTAGAAGCATCCTTGGAAATTCTATTTCTTTCTCTTTGCTCCACCAATATATCAGCAAAATCTGTTTGTTTAGCCTCAAAGTATACAAAAATGTGTTCATTTCCCTCCATCTGTAAGATTACCAGCCTCAACAAAGCTACTGCCATCTTTTGTTGGGTCTATTCTGTTAACTTCCTAACTTGTTTGCTTGTTCTCTTTTCTTCCTTCCTTCCTTCCTTCCTTCCTTCCTTCCTTCCTTCCTTCCTTTCTTTCTTTCTTTCTTTCTTTCTTTCTTTCTTTCTTTCTTTCTTTCTTTCTTCTTTCTTTTTCTTCTTTCTTTCTTTTTTTTTCTTTTTTCTTCTTTCTTTCCAATCCATTCTCTACAACTTATCAAGAAAATATTTAGAATATGAACTTTTAGGGGTGCCTGGGTGGCTCAGTCAGTTAAACATCTGCCTTCACCTCAGGTCATGATCTTAGAGTCCTGGGATGGAGCCTGGAATTGGGCTCCCTGCTCAGCAGGGAGTCTGCTTCTTCCTCTGCCACTTCCCCTGCCCCTTCTTTCTCTCTTAAATAAATAAATAAATAAATAAATAAATAAATAAATAAAAACTTATAAAAATATATGAATTTTTATAGTATACTATATGAAATCTATTGATATATTCTGTTGCCATTTAGAGTAAAACCCAAATGCTTCACTGTAGTAGTTTAGGTAACAGTAGCTGTTATAACAGATAAACATGCAAATTTCAGTGGCTTAACACAGTAGTGGTTTATTTTTTGTCTACATGTTGTTCAAAGCAGCTTTTCTGGTGAGGTTGTGGGTTTCCGTCACAGTAAACTAATAACACAAACTCCTTTCATTTTGTGGCTCAGTCTGCTTCACCAAATAACTTTTAATTCAAGGCTGGGGAGGGATTCCTGGTGACTCAGTTGTTGAGCATCTGACTTTAGCTCAGAGTGTGATCCCAGAGTCCCAAATTAAGTTCTTCATCAGGCTCCCCAGTGGGAGCCTGCTTCTCCCTCTGCCTATGTCTTTGCCTCTCTCTGTGTCTCTCATGAATAAATAAATCTTTAAAAAATATATAAATCAAGCTTGGGGAAAGAACACGGAGTATTACATGAAACACCTTTATAAGTTAAACCTGAACATGGCATGAACCATTTATACGCATGTTTTGCCAGTTATACTCAGACATGTGATGATAACTGATCACAAAAGAGGCTGGGAAATATAGTCGAACAGTGGACCAAAGCAGTAGTGTGGGACTGAGAGGTAGTTAATCTTAAAGATGGCAGTTTCTCCTTAATTTGTCATGATCTCCTCTGTGCCATATAAATGAAGCCCAGCGAGGTCAAGTCCATCATGCCCTAACCACACTAGGATTTCTTCTTTTATTAAATGTCCCAATTTCATATACCTCCTTAGATCTTTACATTGACCATTTCTCTATAATATTTGTGGAACCTTCATAAAATTCATGCATCAGATTAAATGCAATCTTCCCAGGGAGAATTTACCTAATGCTGAATTCAAAATCTTCTCTAGGGGCACCTGGATTGCTCAGTCAGTTAAACGTCTGCCTTTGGCCCAGGTCATGATCCTGGAGTCCCTGGATGAGCTCCATGTCGGGCTTCCTAGCTCTGTGGGGAGTCTGCTTCTCCATCTCTCTCTACCTCTCACCCTTGTGCTCTCTCTCTCAAATAAATAAAATCTTAAAACCAAAGCCAAAATCATCACTAGTTTTTCTGTCTTTTAGCAAAGCCTTTTATGTATTTCCAATCGTTATCACATTCCTCTGATTAGTTTTTAAACTCATTTATTATTTGTTTCCCTGCCTCTCTGCAAAGCTCCATGGGAGCAGTACCTGATTTTCTTGTTCACTGCTTTGTCATCAGTGCCAGAAGGTGGCTAGCTCATAATGATTCTTTGAGTGAGTGAATAAATGTACAGCAAGAATTGATATTCAGTTCATTGAAAAGACTAGAAGGGAAAGCACTAACTCTCCTCTGTGGAAGGAATGAAAGAAAAGAACCATAAGAAATGATAAAAGAATTCAAAATTTACATCATGAGTGAAAGGTCAATGTGGAGTTTCAGGTTCCTTATCTAGGCCTCTAAAAAATCATAAGGCTTCATTTCAAAATTGGGCAGTAGCTCCATTTAGAAGTCAAATATTTCCATATATAATGTGATGTGATTCCTCACAAGACATATCTACACAATGCCTTCAAGGATTTACTAATCCTTTTGTATGTCTTTTGTTTTTTTCCTAAACTGGAAGACTATCCATTTAAATGAAGGAAACAAACTTGAACTGTAAATATGAACCATGCTATTTATAATTTCCAAATATTGTTTTACTATTTTGCCTTTTCAATCTTACCTCTTTCTCAACTGATTTCTTGGATACATTTTGGTAAGAATGTTGATAAACAGAAAATCCTTGTTGTATGAAATTTTTGAATAAAATTAATTTGAATAGAGATTAGTGTTCTATTCACTGAGATAAAATATTGATGTATTATGCATCATCTGTTGAGTTGTAATTTTTCAGAAAATGCTATGTATTCATAGACTTACAAATTAAAACACATGTAGTCGCTGCTCAGCAGAAATATACACATGAGGCTCCCCATTGTTATTTAGCAATTTCCTATTTTTTGAAAAGCTAAAATGAAACTTCTTGTAACAATCTATGACAGATGAAAGTAGCTTTAGGAAATACTTTATAAACAAGTCAAATCATGTTAGAACAATGATCTTTAACTGTCTTTTCAAGGTCTAGCTAATAACTTCTTTTCTCAATGCAGTGAAATTTTGCTCTAATAAAATAATATGCTCAATAATTTGCCCAGTACCTTGGACCTTATGTAATTGAATTGTAAATCCATTCTAATGGGATTTGCCCTTTGCACATCCTGAACCAGCTCTTTCCCGAATTGGCTTCTTTTTTCATTCCTGTGGATCGGCAACAGGACTGTAGAGATATGAAAGATTATGCGGACCCTGGAGAACAGGTTCTGTGTGGGATAAAGTTAACTCGATTATATATCTCAAAGCTTCAGGCAGTATTTCATTTCTAAATCTTAGAGTACATTGGAAGTAGGTGAGGAAAATTAACGTTAGAAAAGGAGGCAAACATTTGCATTGTGGCAAGAGGAAAACCCTGCAGTGTTTTGCAAAAGATACACTTGGCAATGAAAATGTAGAAAAATGACAAAAAGTGCCCAGAACCATTCCTCAGCAAAGGCTAAGTTGCCATACAGAGGAATTCAGAAGTCACTCTCTATCCATGCTTGAGAACTACATTCTTATTTTAGACTATAGAAGTGTGCCCGAAAGTAATATCCACAGTAGTCATCTTTGCAAGGCATCAGTGTTGTCGGTTATGAATGCAACCAGTAAGGCCTCTGTGAAGTGAACACCTCAAATACACTGTGTAGGACTTCATGAGATATTTGATGTAAAATAGACCTGTGTTTAAGTCATGGCTTTTGCGACTTTGTACTTATGTGTCCTGAGACATATTACTTAATACTTCTGATTGCCGATTTTATTACTTATAAAATTAAGATCATTAAACCCAACAGAAAGACACTGTCCATATTAAATTAAATGTGGATAGTAAATGCACCTTTGTAAGTATGACAAAGGTGGTGATCACTAAGGTCACAAGGAGCAGAACCTTCCTGAGAAATCAATAAATGCAGTTAACTTACCTATTTAGATATTTCAGTTGGTAGATTATCCATAAAAATATTGAATATCAATATAGCTTCATTATAAAAGCCAACATACTGCTAGCATACTGATATTTTTTTTTGCTTTCCGTGGAAGATAAATTTGTTTTAATACTTGTCCTGTTAACTGTAGAATATTGCAATTTCACATCCAGTAACTATTCCCTATTATACTATTTACTTAAAAATTGTTAACATCTTTCATTGGCCCTAATTTAGTTGCATAAAGATGATATAAACATTAAAAATCTAGTGTATATCTTGTGCTCATTAGTTGGTGCTAATATTAATCAAAATCATTGATCTATTACAATTAAATGAAATTATTCTATGGCCTATTGGCCTAGGAAGAATGAAAAAATTAAGACACGTCTCTGGACAAAAGTTACAGTACAAGATAGCATATTTGACTTTATCTAATTTTCAGATTATTTGTATCTTTGCTATTCTACTGTACAGACAATTGAGAGCTAGTTTATGCCTTGTTAATTTCATCAGCCATTACAAAAATTGATTAGCTTGCTTAAGATAATCATTGGCTCAGTGAAACTAAAAGTAAACACCAAAGGATTAAATATATTTTTTAAGCAAACGCTTCTCGAATTTGAGGGCATGTCCTATCATTCACACAAGAAAATCTACCAAATGCTGGTGTCATCTGAGAGGTGTTACAGGGAGATTAGCAGTCTCTGTTAAGAAAGATGACAGTTGGTCCACAGATAAGAAAGGAAAAGTGCCTAAAAGAAGATGACCAAACGGCTTGCCATTTGGGAAGGAGAGTATGGGTAGTCCTGGTCAATATCTGAAAAATTGGACTAAAAGAAAGACTATTCATTTACTTATTTTATTTTGTTATTTTTAAAGATTTTTTTTATTTATTCATGTGAGACACAGAAGAGAGAGGCAGAGACACAGGCAGAGGGAGAAGTAGGCTCCATGCAGGAAGCCCGACATGGGACTTGATCCCTGGTCTCCAGGATCAGGCCCTTGGCCTGTGCTAAACCACTGAGCCACCAGGGCTGCCCCTTATTGTATTTTATATATTAATTTATTCATTCATTAATCTATCAGTTCACTCAATAATAATCTTACCAAAACAATTATATGTATTTTTTTCTTCTGTTTATTTGTGGCTATAGTGAATGGTGAGGTAAGATATTTCCTGAACCTTAAACACTACCTCAACAATAGAAAGACAAACAGATCCTAGAATCAAAGAAAAATTCAAATTCTGAGGATGTTTTTTAAGTTTAGTTAGTATACTTTTGCTCTATAGGCTGACCTGACTCTAAATTCTACTAATTAATTAGCAAGTTAAATGGTAAATAGGTATAGTATTTTCGTTATAACTTTGCTCTAACTTTGTAATTACTTACATATAAAATGTGTGACTCTATTCATAGTGGTATCTATTAAATTTCCATTCCAGCTAAGTTAATGAGTACACGAGGAAGGAAATGCTGGCAAAATTATTATAATTATGTTGCCTTAAATGGCCACATTTTGAGAACACAAGGAAATGAGTAGTTAGTTCCCTAAAGAGATAGGGAATGTACCGTAAATGTAAAAAGCAAATGTACTGTAAGATTTACAGTAATTTCTTGCTTTTTACCATTCCAATTTATCTGATTGGAGTTAAATCCATCTTGAGATGATACATTCAACCTGATCGAAACAGTCACTACATCATGTGGACAAGCAAGGGAACAAGATATAATAATTTTTCAAAAGGAAAGCACTTCTACCAATCACATGCTTTAGAAACAAAAAGAAAAAACAAAAACTAGAGTAGTATGTTTTTTTAACTTGCTTCTCCCATTATTTTTATCTCAAATGTTCCATGAAAGTACCACAAAAATTGACCTTTTAAAGGTTCAATTCTGCTTTAACGATCTCTTAAAAAGAAATGTTAGATAAATAGCTTTTAAAGATGCTTAGAAAAGAGGACAGAAAAAATGAGATTTGGGAGAATTACATGCACAGATGTTCCTTCTTTGAAACTCTTCTCTCATTGTGGGATTAAAATTCATTGAGGAAGATACTAATTGACTTGGATAATTAGGATTATGAAGTTGGGAATACTAGATTGAATTATGAAAATCTGAAGCTGATAGCCTATAAATTAATATTTTAGGAAAACCATCATGATATGGTTGCCACATTTCATTCTTCCACTAACCCAACCCTTCCCAACCTGCTCACCCCAAACATTCACAAGTTTCTAAGAGAGTGTGAATTGCTAGAGGGCATTGTGGAAATTCAGAACTGTGACTTAGTTATGTAACTAATACTTCTCTCTTATCTTTTTTTAAAAATTATTTATTTATTTATTCATGAGAAACAGAGGCAAAGACATAGACAGAGGGAGAAGCAGGCTTCCCAAAGGAAGCCTGATGCAAGATTTGATCCCAGGACTCTAGGATCATGACCTAAGCTAAAGGCAAATGTTCAACCACTGAGCACTCAAGTGCCCCAATAATACTTCTTTGATAGACAATTTGCAAATATTTGGTTTTCTAATACCTTGAAAATATGAGAAATGAGACTCTATTAGATAATTTTTATGGTCCAAACTCTGCCCACTTGTGGAGCCCATGACACTATCTTCATCAAAATACTAGACTCAAAATATAAATGACCTAAGGATGTGATTCCCAAGCGTTAGCCCATCTCAGATCCCCTTGGAGGGCTTGTTGAAGTACTTGCAGAGTTTTTGATTTTGCATGCCTGAGATATAGTCTGAGAATCTGCATTTTCTAAAAAGATCTAGATGATGCCAATGCTGCTGCTTCCAACAACACCCTCTGAGAACAATTTAAGAAGACAGAACTAGTTAAAAGTACACTGGATTCCCAAAGAATCTAACTTTTCCTTCTTTCTCCCTGTCTGTCCAGAATTCATGACAAATATCATTGGACACTCCACTCTTGTTTTGGGGGCAATGGTAGATGTATTTTTTTTTGGTGTCAGTTATCGAGAGTTAGGACCCAACTATGTTAAGGAGTCATGGCGGGCATTACAAGAGCAGAAGAGTTAGAATGAGACAACTCTGAGCCCAAATCCTGGTTTTGACCCTTACAACCTCTGTGATTTTAAGCACATTAATTAAGTTCTTTCCCACACTCCTTAAAAAGGAATGATGACATTATCTACCATTCTGTGTTGTGGTGAATATAAATAAGCTAATTAATGTAATGCACCAAACTTTGTTTCTAATACAGTTTGCATTAGATATATGATATTCACAATTATTTATTAAATGATTTAAAAGCTACTTAGGTAAAGTAAGATATGACTAGTTGCTGTATGTGTTGGTATATCCAAACTGACTTGCAAATGAGTTTTGAAACACAATATAGCCATAATTTATGAACTGTGTAGGTAAATGGTATTTAAGTATTCTATTAAAAAAATCTATAGTATTTTTCTTTTTCACTGACATAAAGTAGCAGGTACAGGCATTTTTGGTTATTGCTTACTCTCTTTTGAGTCTTTCTCCATAGGACTAAGACTTGATAGTACCATACCATTCTTCATTCCTTGAAGAATGTCAAGGATAAACAATTTTCAGTGGCTAGCTTTTACCACATACAGGGTAGTGATATACCCAAGGCTTAATCACGCTATTCATATGCTCTGCCATTGGCTCTTTCAATGTTTATTTGCATCTACATGAAACATTTTTTTTACCTACACCTCTTGCTTGACTGATTTATGTTTATCCTTTAGTTTTCACTTTGGATTTCATCAAGTGTGGGTCAGAAAGTATCCTGTATATTTTCTAATAGAATAGTATAATACATTTTAATTCAAATTTTATTGTTTATATCCGTTATTAGATTCCAAATTCCTTGAAAGTAGAGATCATCTATACTTAATGCATGCAATAAACATTTACTGAGTACCTACTATGTAATAGGATAGGTGCTGGGATACAGGAATGGAAGGGATTATTTTTCCGTGTTACCAAAAAAAAAAAAAAAACAAATAAATAAATCTATGAGTAGATGTGATAATAGGATAGAATCTAATTTTGAATTGGAATTCAGGAAAGGTCTTCCTTTACAGTCAATTAAGTTGACCTTTAAAGATGATAAGGAATTAGTTATGTGGACAATGTGGTGAAGAATATTCTAGTCTAGTATATATTTGTGAACAATCTAAGTTGAGAAAGAATGTGGTGAATTCCAGAAAGGAAAAAAGCAAGTTTGGATCGTGGTGACTAAGGATGGCATTCGATGCAGAGTGAACTCAGAGATGTGATATAAACAAAATCATGTAAATCTTTATAGGTGATGTTAAAACTTGGAATGGTAGGAGCAAAACCAAAAGGTGTTTTCTTATAAAATGTAAAATAAAATATTTTTTTTTTCCTAAGGAAGATTAGCCATGTCAAATGCTGCAGAAGATCAAGAAAGATGAGGACTTGAAAAGGCCACATTGGAATGAACATCATAGAGGACATTACAATCTTTTCAAAAGCCTTTCTTGCTGATATGGAAGCAGTAGAAATCAGTTTTGCATGAGTTGAGGAGAGATTGCAAAATCAGAAAGAGGAAACAACATATGAAAAATTCTTTAAGAACCCTGATTCATTATGGGAAATAGGAAGATAGCTCTATGGGAGTCAAGGGTAAAAAGAAGGATAATTTTTTAAAACAGTATGAAACATACCTAGAACATGATGAAGTAAGCCAACTAAAGATTTTAATATGTTTTTAATTTAGGGTATCAAAGTAAAGTTCCTTGTCCAATAGAGTTGAAATTCTAGAGTCACACATTTATTGTAACTCAGAGCCATTTATTTTATAACTTTTATCCTCTAGTCTTAAAGCTTCAACCGTGAGCAGCGTTTTTCTATTTTTCATACCTAATACTTAAAATCTAAACTGTTCAAGTTATTTTAGAAAATCTAAATGTCAAAAAAGTGTTGTTCTTTTTATATAAAAGCTGGGGTAATATTTCTTTTTAAACTATGCAGATGCTAAAAAAAACTATGCAGATGCTGGCACGTTCTATATGTACAGAAACTGCTTTTACTCTGATGTATTTCAAAACACTTTAATTACTAAAGATATGTGTTATATATTTCAGGAATATATAGGAGTTTTTTCAATGCAGGAAAAAGCAAGAATAATAAATTTATAAATTACAAATCTATACTATTTTAAAGTTCATATGCAAAGTATCACTTCAAAAAAAGCAAAAAATAAATAAATAAATAAATAAATAAATAAATAAATAAATAAATCACTTCAAAAAGAAAAGAATGTTATTCTTTTTGTAAATTAAAAGTATTTGGCCATAATTTTTAGCCTTGTAGACATGACCAAGCAGAACAGAGTAATGGTTTTCACAAATAAGTCAGAGGCCTCAAATGTTATGCTGATGTTCCTCAGGTGAGAAAAACAATATTTTCCTCACTTTTCTATCATGGGTTTTCATCATGAGAAAGTCAATTTTCTAAACAAAATTTGTTGGCATCTCAGTAGGAGCCGAAAGTCAAAATGTCACCAAAGTTTGTAGCAAAAGCTCTGGGCTTTTTGGTTGATGGGATAGTTACTGACTAGAATATAGATGAAAAAAAAAAATCATCTTTTTCATACCAAGAAGGGGAAACTCACCAGTGTTGTCTTTAGTAGAGAAAAAATGCAATCATTTCTACTGTCTCAGACAACTTGTTTATCCCAGCTGTCATTTTTCTGTGATTACCCTTTTGAAGCAGGTGAGTCCAGTTCTTTCTCCAGTAGAGTTTACAGTGAGTTAATCAGCTTTAGGGGCTGTTAAATAATATCTGATGGGGCAGGAGGACTGGTCCTATTTTGTCTCTTCCGCGGTTCAAAATATTGTTGCAAATATAAAGTGAAGACCTCAGAAACTTCATCAAGTCTCACTCCACAGGGTATCAAATGTATAATTCTGAACATACTTGACTCCACATAAACAGTATAAAATCAGTTTCTGTGACTCTAATGTCTCTTCTCAGTGTGTGAGAAAAAGATCCCCATGGGAATTTTAAAAATGACTCCTCAACCCTAGACAAAGAACTCTTATCAGGAGGGCAAAGTAATCTTCTGGGGAGACTGCTATGGATGGCCAAATACGCCTGCTGCTCAAATGACCCCTTTTGACTCTGCTCCAGAGAAAGGATATCATGGATGCTTGAAGTTAGTAAAAACTATATAAACTAGGTAGTTTTCCTCTTCCAAAATTCTGGAAAGTTCCTTCAGAGATATTTTAAATGAGTTAATTGTCTCCTCAGAGTTCAATGGGCACTTTATGCTAGGTTTGCAGGTCTTCCCTATTGAAGGCTCCTTCCTGATAGCCCCAGGCAAAGCCCAAAGCAGCCTTCAAGGGGATTCTGACTGGGTATTAAATCCTTCCTATTCCCAAAGAACCACTGTTTAATTTCAAACAGTCCCCATAGGCTGGTGTATTTTCACAAAAAGCATGTTAGAAGAGTGAACACTTATAGGTTGTGGATAATCAAATATTTTTTTAATGATCTCCTCTATGTGACTATCCCAGGCTAAAGTCACTCATATCTTCTTTTCTTCTAAAATGACATCAACTAATAAAGTTACCCAGTTACTTAATGCCTGCCTCATAAGAATGTTTTGATAGGTAGGAGGAAAAAATTCCAAATTTTGTTTTTATTTCAACAGGATGCTAATATCCTAGGTCCTTTCAATTTTCTTCTTCCTATGTTTTTCCTTTTCCAGTTTAAGCATATCAGGATGAATTCTCAACTATATATAAAGACTGAAATTTATTCCATTTATGAAAATGTATTTTTCAACAGAATAATGAAAGCCAAATCCATTAATTTAATTTCACAATTCCCCACCTAAAAGTGTGTATATATTTTTGTGCTTATTTTTTATTCCCTGGAGATGAGAAGCCAGAGCCAGGTATAGAGGTGAGAGTGTTAACAATGAGGCAAGCCAACAAGATAAAAAATGTGTACAAAGTGTTGAGCACAAGTCTATAAGAAGTGTAAAAAGAAATGACAAATACTGAGTATATTTATTTTTTCTCTCTCTCTCTTCTACTTCCAGTTTCAAGCTTCTAAGTCCCACTGACTGGAAATCTCTCAATTAGAACAAATAAATCTGTGAAAGACTCAAAATGAATGGTCTCCCTTTTTCTAAATGTAGAAAATTAATAAAAGGAAAAGAGACTATGGAGTTGGGGAGAAACTCAAAGGGTAGGGGAGTGGAGTGTTAGTGATTTAATTGTGGACAAGAGAGATGCTTTTGATGCTGTGCCCACATCCCCATGAAAGCTTTACACCACAAACACTTGAAACTCTTTACTGGAAAGCTTGAAACTCTTTACTGGAAAGCTTTCTCCACTACCCCTTCCCACTCCTTGTGGAACATCAAATTCTTAAATAATTCTGAGGTGCTTATGATAAGGTCTTTTCAATAGGTTTCATAGTTCCTGCTACTGTTGTTATTTAACTTGCTTTACTTGGTTTCAATCTCTTTTGGAGTGATTATTCTTAGACTTACAAGTTTTTTCTTTATCATTTAGGTTGTAGCTGTAACTTACCAAACTCCCCAGACGTATCTTGTTAAACCAGTGGTTATTTCTCTTTGATTAAAACTCCTGCCATCCCTAGTTCCAGCCTTCCTGGCTTCAGCATACTTTTATTCATTGCCATAGTAGTGTTTCTCATATTCCATCTATGTTACTCACATATTCGAAATATTCCCTGACATGAAAAAAATCACCTATCTTCTGTTTGTCTACTGCAAACTTGACTACCAGATCAAATTGTACCTCCTTCTTTGAACTGCTTCAAAACCTGCAGTAATATTTTCCTTCTTTACACAAATAGAAATTTAATACTCTATGCTATAATTTTCTGATTATGCAAACTGTTATGGGCTGAATTGTGTGCTGCCCCAACCCAAAATATATGTATTGAAGCCCTAACTCCCAGCACCTCACAATGTGACTGTACTTGAAAGTAAGGCCTCTAAAAAGGTAATTAAGGTTAAATGAGGTCATAGGAGTAGGCCCTAATCCAATCTGACTGGTATCCTTACTAGAAGAGATTTGGACACAGAAAGAAATTTTGGAGGCATGTGTGCAAGGCAAGCATGTGAGTGAATAGGAAGCATGAGGGTGGCCATCTGCAAGCCCAGGAAAGGCCGCAGGAGAGACCAACACTGTTGGCACCATGATTTTCCAGAACTGTGAGAAAATAAATTTGTATTGTATAAGTCATTCAGTTTGTGTCATTTTATTATGGCCATCCTAGCAAATAATACATGCATAAATGACTTACTAATAAAAACACAGTAATTTATATGTATCAAACTAATTAGGTATAAGTAATGTATGATAAATAAAAAAATAAGACAGATAAAATGTTAAACCCGGGCGTTATGTTGTGTGTGAGCCATTGGGCTTCCTTTACTAGCATTTGTATCGAGACCATGTAATTCAAATAAATTCTGAATTTGTTATTTTTAATGCAGAGATTAATGGGAAATATCAACTACTGATTTCTATGGAGGGATTGCAAGAGTCCCTAGATTATGCTTATTTAAAAAGAAGAATAGTTTAAGGGAAAAAGTTATTGAAGAGGAGAATTAATATGTGGTCTTCAAGCCATTTTAATGCACATGAAAGAACATTAAAGTCAGATAGCATACCTGGTCTTGAAACTCAACTATGCTTCTGCTTTGCACCATATTGGGGAGGTAGACTGACCTCTCTGCTTGGACTATAATAAACTGGAATATCTATTTCTTCATAAAGAAATTTCTTAATATGGGATCCCTGGGTGGCGCAGCGGTTTGGCGCCTGCCTTTGGCCCAGGGCGCGATCCTGAAGACCCAGGATCGAATCCCACGTTGGGCTCCCGGTGCATGGAGCCTGCTTCTCCCTCTGCCTATGTCTCTGCTTCTCTCTCTCTCTCTGTTACTATCATAAGTAATTAAAAAATAAAAATAAAAAAATAAAAGATTTAAAAAAAATTTTCTTAATACTTCCCAGGCCATTGATAGGATTATATGTGTGTATTATCATCGAATAGAGTTGTTAATATATGCAACCCATCAATAAATAGAACTGTTATTATTTTACTTAGAAAACTGTAGGTAGAATGAATTGTGATGAGTTACTGATTGGTATCCTGAGAAGGAGTCCAAGGCAGCCTAAAGATGAGGGAACTTTGTCCCCAAATACATTAGTCAAAGTGACGTAATGAAGAAAAAATTAAAGATATGTAAGAGTGGTTCAAAAATATGTCGAGGTGCCTGGCTAGCTCAGTTAGTGGAGCTTGTGACTCTTGATCTCATGCTGTGAGTCCAAGTCCCATGTTGGATGTGGAGATTACTAAAAAAAAAAAAAAAAAAAAGGCTTTAAAAAAAAACACTATATTCACTAGAAAATTAATAACTACCAACTATCTCTGGATTTCCCATGCTTATAGTCTATGATGTATCACTTACTTTCTTCAACATATTTGTCTATTGAGCTATATCTTATTAGGTGTTGGTAACACTTTTATTTTTATAAAAGGTAATATATAACCTTCCACTTTTCTCAAATTTCAGTGAGGAAGAATACTTTAGAAGCTTACAACCTATAACCCTGTAACAGATAGAGTCAACATTTGAATGGGCTGTATGTATTCAAGGATGAGTATATTTTCTAGCAAGCGGGAAAGTCATTAAGGTTAATTGGAAATGAAATGAGGCTAGTTAATTAGAATACTTAGGAGAAATTATACTAGCTACTCATTTAAAAAAAGAGAAAGATGGACCAAGGGGGAGAGGGAAAAGAAAGAGCAAGAGACTGAGAGAGAGGAGAAGGTATCGGTAGAATTATGGAAAATGGTCATTTTCATTCTGTTGACTTCAGGACAAAGCCGAGTTAAGAACACACAAGGGAAGTTAATTCAGTAAAGTTCAAGTGTCAGCAAAGACTGAAGCTATGCCAACACTACTCCCAGTTTCCCTGGCCATGGGACTTTTACCTTAAGGCTATTATAGTAAATAAATGTATATATTTATTTATGACAGCCTTAGGAAATTAATGCACATATAAGTGACTTACCTATAAGAACACAAGAGATAATAATCCAATCTATATATATCAAACTTATTGGAGATAAGGATAAGTTGGATATAAGCATAAACAGTTGTCAGAAAAAATACCACAAGTGGTCTAATGAGCTGCCTTTTGGAGAAAGTCCTGTGAAGTGACTAGGATGGGCCAGAGCCATGAACAGAGGTGAGCTCACAGGAGAGCAAACTTGACTCATGTATGAAAAGGTTATCATATGTTTGAGAGAGCTTCTGGTTAAAACTCAAGCCTAATTACACTGGTCAGTATAATTACTCAATCATATTGTGGCATGTACCCTGGGTTTTTTCCATCACAAGGCATCACAGCCACGGAGTAATGACAAAATTTCATTCTCCTGGGGACCTGTGTAAGGACATTTGGAGTGTTTGCAGCAAATGGAACCCTTGTTGCCTTTACTCCTGCTCACCAACAGCCAGAGAGAGGCAACAGGATATTAAGAGTTTCATAATGATTTGCATTATGTATGCTTAGGGAATGACTTCATTTAAAAGAAAAATAATTGTAGAGAGTATTGCAGTTTTATGAAATGAGAAATGAATATATACATGCATTTTTTCAGATCAGTGTAATCACGTCATATGCTGACATGTTATGCCCGTGGTATCACATGATGACTGTCCTGCAAACAGAAATAATTAAATGTTCACATTAATGAATCTATAGAAATAGATATGCCAATCTAGAAAGGTAAGTTTCTTGTGTTGACTTTCAAATAAACAGGTAATACTGGGTTTTCCAAAATGTGTTTAACATAAAGTCAAAGTGTGATACCTCTTGGCTAATGTTGAATAGAATGAGATATTAGGGGACAACTAGGAGTGGGTTAAGGATGCCCATATAGAATACTCAGCATTGGATGAAAGATTCTCTTCAGAGAATTTCAAATCTAAGATTTCAAATCTTAGATATCCAGCTTTCTTGGAGACATGTTAGTAAGTTGTCTGTTAATTTCACTAAGCCCCCAAAGTCCAAGCTCCTCTGTCCAGCACTGATCACTCTGCAGCATCACATAAAACCCAAATGCAAATGAATTGAAATGTGTTTGGGGATTTGGAGAATCTTTGGAGTAACTCTTGACATAATGAAAATTAACCTCATACATAGTAGGAAAACTCACTTTACATCATTTTGGTAAAAGACTGAGAAAAGCAGATGGACATAATAAAGAGGTAGATTATAATTATTTGCCCAAAATTGAGCAATATGGAGAAATTTCTAATTATACATTTATTTTACACACACATAGTCATTGTCCCTGCTTTATCTCCGAATATGCACTATGATATAGAGGGCAATATCCTCACAGAAGCCATAATTTTCGGATATGGATTTAAGCTGCCTTTCATTCATGCTCTCGATTTATCACTGTCTGGAGTTCCCCAGACTAAGAGAACTTCAGCAATGTTAGTTACTTCCCTTGGGGGTTCCCACCATCTCTTCCAATTTCTTAGAAAAACAACTATATTGTGGGCAGTTAACATGATTAACATCATAAACATTTCTTTTTTTAAAAAAATATTTTATTTATTTATTCATGAGAGAGAGAGAAAGGCAGAGACATAGGCAGAGGGAGAAGTAGGCTTTCAGTGGGGAGCCTGATGAGGGACTCAGTCCCAGGACCTCAGGATTATGACCTGAGCCAAAGGCAGACTCTCAAACAACGGAGCCACCCAGGAGCCCTCATCATAAACATTTCTGAAAGGAGCTGCTACTCCTAAAGCTTAAAGCTCATCTAGATTCCTGAAAGGTAAGCACTGTGAGATAGAAATATTTAAATGAACCCATGTAAATCTTGATAAAACTTAACCTATTTTTTTTTCTTTCATGAGATGGCTAGAAAGTATGAGGAGACTAAAAATACTTTTTGCAAAATAGCATAGATTCGCAAACAAATACCTAAAAACTGCAAAACAAAAACAAAAACAAAAACAAACATGTTTTCCTGGCTGAATGTCCAAACTTAGATTTTCACATTTATATAAGCTGTCACGTGTGCCCAGGTTTTGACAATTGTGTTTAATATGCAGAGAGAGAAAGTATTTTTTCTAGTATTAAATCTTAAGGATTTAATATATTATTCCACCTCTATCTTTTTCCTTTTTCTTTTGTGACAAACATCAAGCACATTTCTCTGAAGGTGGATATGGAAGGGAATGAATAAACTAATTATAGAACAAATGAGAGAATTGCTTACTTTATTCTTTCAATGATGTCAACCTTGAATCATTATAACCACTTGCCACCTATTTCTGTCTCCCTCCTGCCTCCTACCTCTTCCTTCCACATCCAAAGGTTTCAGATAATTAATCACACAGAACTGTGTTTTTTTTTCACACGAATCTGCCCTGAGAGGCCTTTCAAACAATTAGCCTCTTTGCAAGTGTTCAAAGATGTGCTACATATTGCCAAGATGATAAACTCTCCAGATTCCTTGCTTCCTGTCACGGATCTCTGCTAGCCTAGTCTTTCCAGACTGTATTTCCACCTGCTTATGAGAACATAGACAGAAGATGGCACTGTTTACTCATTAGAAAAGGTCAGCAAACCCCACACTCTAAAGAAAAATACACCATGCTTGCCCTGCTAGGAAAACATACAATATTAGAAATTGGAAGTAAGACTACATATATAATGAGTACTGTTTTTTAATATTACAGTAGAAAATATAAATTTAAAATTAGACAAGGTAAAAAAAAAAAAAAAAAAAAAAAAAAAAAACAGGCCACACTGAAGTTTCAAGTACAGTGCATTTCAAATAGAATGCAACAGTAGTCACATGTAGTAGAGGGATGAACCAGGGACTTGGGTGTGGGTCCTAACTCAATCATTAGACCTTGAGAAGTTGTTTGATGTCTCTATGAATCTAAATGTTCTTACTATAAGATGGGAGTAATAGCACCTATTCCATAGGATATTTGTGGATCGAATAACCACATTGTGGAGGCCGAGAAAAATTAAGGCCATTCCACCTCAAATTTAGCATTAACATAAGTACAGCCATCTTAGGCCCCTGTGAATAAGAGCTGAACTTTACCTTACTTCAGTTAAGCCCCATATTAGAATGAGAACAAAGCTCAGAATGCCCTCAGCAGGAACTCCCATATCAGAAAGACAACAGAGCTCAGAGAATCCCATATCAGATCTTAAGAAACTCCCCCACCCTTTCCTCCCATATTGGAATGGAAAAAAAAAAAAATTCCTCCACCTCTTCTGAAAATCCCTTAGACAAACCCATAAAAAACCCAGCTATAATCCACTTTGGGGTCCAAGCCCCTGCTCTGCTGTGTGGAGTATACTTGGACCCAAGCTCGAGCTTGTAAATAAACCTTCGTGTACTTGCATCAGTGTCAGCTCCTTGGTGGTTTCTTGAATTCGCAATCTTGGGCACAACACACATAGTAAAAGTTTATTAGCAATTACTAAACTATAAGCTTTTGGTTATCATCTTTTTTAGAAAAGATTTTATTTATTTGAAAGAGAGAGAGAAAAAAAGCAAGAGGAAGGGAGAGGAGAGGAAGAGGAGGGAGAAGGACATGGAAAGAGGGACCAGCAGACTCCCACTGAGCGGGGATCCTGGTAATGTGGGGTTTGGGGCTTGATCCCAGGACCCTGAGATCATGACCTGAGCTGAAGTAAGACACCTAACCTGCCCCTTGGTTATCATCTTAATAAGACATCTATGATCACCAAATAGCACAATGCCTGACCTAGAAAAGCAGAGTAGAAGTTGATTATATTACTAAAAAACAGATAAAACTTAATTGATTTTTATGTTGATTCATTAATGATTCTTACTTAAACAAGAAGTAGGGCAAGTATAAAGAGGAATTGGTTACTAATCTTGAACTTTAGAGTGCTTGGCTATTTCACTCTTTCCTTTTCCTTAGCAGAGATATTTGATTATTCCCAATTAAATGATTGAAGGTAATTCATTAATGATGAGAAATTTTATTCTAGTTTTCAGAAGTACTAAGAGAATAAACTATTTTATCTAGATAGGTAGAAATAAAGGTATGTTCTTTTATGTTTTATTCTGTTATTGTAATTGTCGATATTGCTTCATAACCCAGCTTCCCTGGGATGAGCCCAAATGGGAAAATAGCATATGGTAGGACATTTTGTCCCAGTTGCTTCCCAATCGTTAAAGTAAAGATACATTATTTTGCTCAATCTATGCCAATTAAACATGAACATTTTAAATTAACGTATATAAACAGAGGCTTACTTTATCTTGTCATATTTAACTTCATAAAAATATTAACTTTAAATACCAAAAGGTGAAATGATTGTTCAGACATTGTTAAATGTTTAAGTATTCATTCTCATGACCCTTCTGTAATAGAGCTATCCACCAAAAATCAATTTCCTCTTCTTGGGCACATAGCCAACCTACATTTACTAGTTTCTAAAGCTAAATGTGACAATATGCATGAGTTCTGGCCAATAGAATGGGCATGGAAGACTGCTGTATGCCAGTTTTGTGCCATTGCTTCTTGGAAGAAATTATGGTTCCAAGTGAGAAAGATGGATTTTTCCCTCTATTGCCCAAATGAGATGACAGGAAGGCTCTAAGGAATAGCAAAGCCACAAAATGGAAAGAATCTAGGTCCCTGTGTCTTTATGTAAATGGATGCATCTATGGCCCAATAACTATTAGGTAAGTGGGAAATAAACCTCTTTTCATTCCAGCAATTAATATTGCCCAAACTAATACTTTCATTATAAAAAGGAGGGGTTACTAATCACATGGTAGCATATGATTTACTATGATTCTTTATTTTTTTTTCTCTTTTTTAAAAATTTTTATTTATTTATGATAGTCACACACAGAGAGAGAGAGAGAGGCAGAGACACAGGCAGAGGGAGAAGCAGGCTCCATGCACCGGGAGCCCGACGTGGGATTCGACCCTGGGTCTCCAGGATCGAGCCCTGGGCCAAAGGCAGGCGCCAAACTGCTGCGCCACCCAGGGATCCCTTTTTTTTTTTTTTTCTTACTATGATTCTTTAAAACATTTTCCTTTATAATAGGGATACAAAGTTAGTAAGTTCTAGGTTGCTTTGCTCATTCAACTCATCACCAATGCTTTATAGTAGATGTTTATTTTTCGTTAATTTATTTTTTTATTTTTATTTTATTTTATTTTATTTTATTTTATTTTATTATTTTATTTTTTAAAGATTTTATTTATTCATTCATGAGAGACAGAGAGAGAGAGAGAGAGAGAGAGAGAGAGGCAGAGACACAGGCAGAGGGAGAAGCAGGCTCCATGCAGGGAGTGCGATGCAGGACTCCATCCCGGGTCTCCAGGATCGGGCCCTGGGCTGAAGGCGGCACTAAACTGCTGAGCCACCCGGGCTGCCCAATTTATTTTTTTTAATTTAAAAATACCAAGGTCTCATCAATTGTTAGTTTTGGAGTACATTTGCACAGTTATCTCCGTCTTCATGCTTTTGCTCAATTTTCTCCATTAGACAACATAACAGAGAAAAATATTTAAAGGTAAAATCGATAGCAGTCACGTATATGTTCCAGTGGATGGGGAATGAGTTTTATTTTACTTTATTACTCTTTCCCTCCTCTCCCAGAGTCTAGAGTGCAGCAAGAAAGTTAGAAATTCCTAAGTCACAGCTATGTCTTTACTATAGAAGAAGAGAACCTGAAGAAATGGCCACTGGAGAACCACTCAATAATCGCTCTTTGGTGGTATAGAAGGCAGTGGAGGCCTAGAAGCAAGCAGAGAGTAGAAAGCTAAAGTTTCCAAGTGATGATATGAGAGGAAATAAGTTGGATGGATGGGAGGATACAAGATACATTCTTAAGAGGGGCTGGCAATTTTTAATAAAGGTTGTTGTATTCGAATGCTTTTGGTATTTACAGTGAGGCCATGTGCTGGTTCATGGTTCCATCCTCTGCTCTTCTCTCCCTGCTCTGTGCCACAGAAGAATGGTTCCTGTAGAGTTTCTTTTTCTACGTTTCCAGCTGGACTTGGTCAGTGGGAAGCACTTGCAGAAGAGTGGATGAAAGAAGGAGAAAGAATGCAGCCTATTTATCCTCCTCCTTTCCTCTTCAAGACAGGATTCTGCAAAACCTCAATATCCTTGAGAACACCTGGATCCGATACCACTGCTTCCTTTCCTTGCCCCTTTAGGCCTAGGATAAGCAATGGCTTCCCTGTTTTGTTGATCCCTATCACCATATCCATTTTTAGTTCTCAAGCCTTTAAATAGTCTGTTTTCTGAGAAGACTCACCTCCCACCAGGACGCTGATTAACAGAAAGTTGCTGTTGGTGGTGGTGGTGGTGGTGGGGTGTTACAGAAAAGATACTGAGTTCATTGTTGGTATGGCCCCCAGGTTATACTGATTTACTGACATGAAACCTCATGACCTTCTCTATCCAAAGAGCAGGAAGAGATCATTTGTGTACTTTCAGTGTTACTTACCTGTACTATACAAACATTGTGAATATAATACTATAGGCATTTGCTCCAGGGGCTTCTCTATTGAAACAATTTAGACAAATAAACAAAAACCAATCTAATTTTATCCAAGCTTCCTCCTCTAGAAACTGCTGAGTTTTTGGGTGGGAGTTTGGGAGGTGAGTAAGGGGGTGTCTGTCTATGACTTTTAGGTTTTAGTGGTATTTGTGAATGAGGGAATATATGAATTCTTTAGCAGAAAGGAGAGAAGAAATTGGTCACAGGAGAAAAACCAAAATAATATCAGTGATTGATCAGAAAAGGACTTTTGCAACTAGAGTTAACCAGATGTCCTGAAGCTGCCTGGAAATGTTGAGAAATCTTGGGACAAGAGTAGGTTTTGCACAAAAAGTGGGTTTGGTTAGTGGAGATAATTCTAAAGACAAATTTCAAGTAACAGCAACCCCAGATGATATCTGATTAACACAAGTCTAGATGAAAAGCTACACATAGATTTATGGCTTTGAGTTTTTCTTACAGGGTTTATGTATTCCTTTGCTTTATGTGCTTAAATTTATATTTTTGGACTGGTTTTAGACTTGCAGAAAGGTTTTGGAGATGATACATAGTTCCCATATACTCCATGCTTAGTCTTCCTGTTTACATCTTACCTTATGCATGGAATATTTGCTATAACTGAGGAACTGACATTGATACACTATTATGAATTAAAGTCCATGGTTTGTTCAGGTTACCTTAGTTTTTACTTGGTGCACTTTTTCTCTCCGAGGGGTCTGTCAAGGACATCACCTCACATTTGGTTGTTCAATCTCTTCAGGCTCCTCTTGACTGGGACAGTTGCTAAGACTTTCCTTGCTTCTAATCTTGGCAGTTTTGAGGAGTACTAGTCAGTATTTTGTAGAATGCCCCTCAGTTGGAATTTGCCTGATGTTTTTAAACCAGGATTATGGATTCTGGGGAAGGAGAACACAGATGTAAAATGTCCTTCTCATCACATCATACATATTAAGGGCATATTCTATCAATATGACTTGTTATTAATAAGGTCAATGCCTTGTTTTTTGATGTCCATATTCTAGGCTCACCATTATATTGCAAACCCTTTGAGGATGGAGACTATGTTGTTCTTTACTACCTGCAAACTACTTGCTGTGACTGCTAGAAATGATAGCTTTTTAAAATGAATTTATGGATTTCCCAACATTTTAGGAAGTGATTCATAGAGACCATACAGAAGCGGGCAGCTTATTTTCTTCCTGCATGTTTTGACAGAGTTATAAAAAGCCGACTAAAAAGTAAAAAAATTTATATCATAACAAAAGTGAACGTATGCAACATGAAACCCAGAAAGCCTGTTTTCGGTGATGTCAAATACCTTTTCATCTTAGCGTTGTTGTGGCTATATTGTTCTTTGAACTTTTCTGTTTAAATTCCTTTCAAAAAAGTTGGAAAAACATATGACCCTAGATGTCTGACAACTCAGTTCCTCAACCCCTTGCTCTTAATACTCAGAACCCAGAATCTTTTTTCATTGATTCTTTTGGAGAGTGTCTACCCTAGGCCTTCACAAATTTGGTGGTGGGGATAAACACTCATCCTTAGATTGCCCAGAAGTTCATCAGTGAAGAATGATTTGTCTTTTGAATGTCCTTTGCTTCCTTTAGTAGCTGTTGATATGGGAAATGTCATAGTATCAACTGGGTTTCAATATCCCTTCTGTGCTCAGAAACTTGTCATAGGAATCCTTGGGAACCCCAGTACAAAACTTCTCTCTTGCAGGAAGATACATTTCTTATACATTGACTACTTTTATCTGTCTGAGTTTCTTTTGTTCTTCCTGGAGCCCAGTTTGCACATGCTGAATATTCCTAGAGTCTGCAGAAAGAGGAAAGGTGACAGCATGAGAGTCAAAAAGAAGCCGTGGTTCTTTTCTTGATATCTTTTTTTTTTTTTTTTCCTACTCCAGATCAGACAGTTTCACCTGGCTCATAACTTGATAGTGGGTAGATTCACATTTCTACTTTTTTTTTTGATGAGTCTCTACCCAATCAGTTTTCAGAAACTGTCTCCTTGCTGCATCGTTTTTCAGATTATATCAAGATCTTCTAAGTTATATGGATGGAAAACATTCTAGCTAACAACATAATGCCAATGTATGTATTCTTTTTCTAATACAAATAGCTTTGGTTTTCATTCGGCAAATGCGGAATGACCTTTATTGAATAAAGGTCTCCTAATTGGTTCAATAGGTTGTGTCTGACTCTTGGTTTTGGCTCAGGTCACAATCTCAGGGTCCTGAGATCAAGCCTGGCATTGGCTCTGTGCTCAGCACAGAGTCTGCTTGTCCCTCTTCCTCTGCTCCTCCTGCAACCTCTGGCTCTCTCTCTCTCTCTCATAAATAAATAAATAAATAAATAAATAAATAAATAAATAAATCTTTAAAAATATATTAAATAAGACATTCAAACTTGTTTTTAAATTGTTTTAGCAAAAATTTGTTTTACCAATATCCTTTTATTTATAGAAATTTTATATTTCAGGTCTAAATGATAGAATTTTGCCTCTTTTGCATTTATTATATTCACTCTATATGCATTAACATTGTTTACTAAAAACTTTCAGACCCTCTAGTCTATTATTTTTTTCCTTGAAAAGAATATCCATTTCAGAAGCCTGTGATTATGTGTCTAAATTCTATTTGAGCAAATGAAATGATTTTATATATTAACTTTTTGTGTATATTCACTTATTTATTTGAGAGAGAGAGAGAGAGAGAGCATGAGGAGGGGAGGAGAAGAGGGAGAAGGAGACAGAGAATCTCAAAGCAGACTCTCCACTGAGCACTCACAGCCCAATGTGGGGCCTAATCTCACAACTCTGAGATTGTGACCTGAGCAGAAATCAAAATTCCGTTGCCCAACTGACTGAGCCACCCAGGCACCGCAAGTGAAATGATTTTAAATAATGCATTTATTATAGGTGAAAGTGAATTGCAGATTATTAATCTATAAACTGAATCAGATGCAGAGATGAAAAGACATTGTACTACTTGATTGATGTAAGCGAATCATATATACCATAGCTTGAACATACAGTCTTTTTGCCTTTGATCCATTTGCCAGACATTGTTTGGGGCCATATCACCTTTATTCACTATGAACAGTTGTATTCCATAATACACTATTATTTATTTAGCACTTACTATGAGTAATGCATTGAATTAGACACTGAGTATATAACACTAATCAAAAACAGATCAGATTTCTGCCTTCAGGAAGCTTATAGCTTAGTAAGAGAAAAAGCATTTTTAAATGATTATAAATGAAATAAAAATACAACACTGACAAGTGCTATGAAACTGAGGTATAATACACATTTTTAAAGTTAAGTTTAATTGAGATAGAGTAAAAAGAGATTTTACCTTTTCGAAGCATACAATTCAGTGGTCTTTAGTATACTCACAAGATTGTGCAACTATCATTACTATCTAATTCCAAAACATTTTTATCACCCCGTAAATAAACCCTAATTTATGTTTCTTACCAGTCACTTCCGATTACCCCTTCGCATCCCCTAATCTACCTTGTCAAAATGGATTTGCTGATGCTGAGCATTTCATATAAATGGAATCATACAATATGGAGCCATTGTCTCTGGCTTCTTTCATTAAGCATAAAGTTTTTGAGGTTAATCCATATTGTAGCATACATATATTAATACTTCATTTGTTTATGAATTATAATGTTTTATAAATCTAAATAATATTTTGTGATTCTAAGTAATATTTAATTGTTTGGATTTGTTTATCCTCTTCATCAGGCGATGGACATTTGACTTATTTCTTTTTTTGGCTCTTATAAATAATGCTGCTATGAACATTTGTGTACAATTCTTTGTGGGAACATTCTTTTTTATTCTTTTGGGCATATAATTGGGAGTGGGATTATTGGATCACATGGTAGCCCTATACTTAATTTTTTGAGGAACTACCAAACTGTGGTGATACCATTTTATATTCCCACTAGCAATGTGTAATGGTTCCATTTTCTCCGTAGCCTCTCCAACATTTACTACAGGTAGCTTTTTTTTTTTTTTTATTATAGTCATCCTAGAAAATAGGAGATACGAACTCATTGTCATTTAGATTTTCATTCTTTAATCATTAGTAATGTTGAATATCCTTTTGTGTGTTTATTGGCCATTTGTATTTTTTTAGAGAAATTATTGAAAAAAACTGCTCATTTTTACTTGAGTTATTTATCATATCATAGTGTTTTTATATATTCCTTTACTGAGTTATTTTCTTAGTGGTTGCTCTGAGGAGTCCAGTTAATATCTTAATTTATAACAATCTAGTTAGGATTAATATCAACTTAATTTCAATTATATATAAAAACTTGACTTTTCTATAACTCATTACCCACTGCTTCCCTTTGTACTGTTATTTTCATACAAATCCCATTATTATGCACCATGCATATTCAGCAATATAGATTTATAATCATTTCTTTATGCAGTTGTATCGTAAATGAGGTAGAGGAAAAGAAAAGATTTACAAATCAAAAACAAAATGCACTGGGGCAACGACTTTTCACACACGGTGCTCGGAGTCAGGTTAGTTAAAGACAGACTTGCAAGTGGGGTTGGTTCTTCCAGGGAATGACTGGATAATTAAATAATCATTTTCTGGAATAAGATATTGAAGGAGCTCTGATCCCACTCTGCCATCTCCAATGGCTACAAGACTGCAGATTTTCATCATGTTTCTGGGCTGTTTATTTTCAAGACTTTCTCAGAACTGGAACCTGGTGAATGCAACGTGGGCATATTAAATCACTATAATGCTTGCTGTTCTTACCAAGAATCCATTACTTTTCCTGAATACATATTCCTTGAATTACTAAAAGTATCTTATTAATTTTCAGAGTTTTGCAAAAGTTAATTTTTGAAAATCTTTGTGAGTTTTTCCACTTCTTTTATGGAAGAGGAAAAATTTTGGAAGTCTTGACTCAGCCATTTTTGCTGATACCTTCTTACGTATTTGAGTTTGAAGTAGCAGGAGGCCCTAAAGAAGCCTTGAGATTTGGGAATTAAAAGACAGAGAGAGTAGTTCCATATGAAGCTGGAGAGTTGGTCAGTGACCAGATTATTCAGTATAGAAGATCATCTTTTGGAGTTTAGTTTAGGCTTTATTTTATTATTTAAATTTTTTGTGTATGTGAAAAAAAATCTTTAAGAAAAAACAACAGGTAATGAAAACTATGACAAACTTCACTTAGGAAAATATACTCAAAAGGAAATCACACTACAAAGCAAGGTTTAAATCAAGGCCTCACCAATTCCTACAATATCAGCAATGTGTCTCAATTTTCAAAACAAACTTATTTTTAAAAGCTTCAACTTAACCTAAAAGATTTGAAATGAAAATAAACTAGAACAAACAAACATGAGAAATGTTCCTCTTTCAATTAGGGATATAACACCTTGAGTTTTCCAAAAAAAAAAGCATGCCTTACCAAGGTGTCCACAGGGATGTGGTACAAAAGGATCCATTTAATGTACTTAAAACCACTTTAAGTCAGGTAGGAGCACTCTGAAGTACACCACCAAGATGTTAATTGAGAAAAGCTGAAAGGAGTTTTAGTTTACTCATTATCACATGCTAGAAGAAAGTTTACATGAGAAAACCCTGAAGAGGTGATTTTTTAAATCCAGATTTCACAACTCACGGTGCAAAATGGGTCCCTACAGCTTCCTCTAGAGTAATAATTGCTTTTCACTGCTTGTTGGCTGCCTGTGAAAATTTGATTGCAATAACTCAAAAATGCTCCTCCCAAACTAGTCATATCCACCCATGCTATTCTGGCCTCCATAAAAGTAACAGCCTCTCAATAGCCACTCACAGTGCTGGCTGTCGAGGCCACTGCAAGTGGACGGGGCTGATGTCCTCATGCCTTGAATCATCTGGCTACTAGATGTCCCATTGCTAGCTCCAGGTATGGAGTTCAGGAAAAGCTCTCTATATGTTTTGCATGTTGGCCAGGTCTTTGGACATTGTTGCATTGCTTCTTTATGAGTTTCAAACTCAGCACCCATTTCCCTGGTCACTCTTCCATCAGAGACAATCCCAGTGTGGACTCTCACAGGCTTGAAGAGAAAGAATTTGTAAATGTCATTCTCTGTGGCTTTGTATGGCAGCTCTGTCATGTGGACGCAACGTCCAGTGGTACCACGGACAGTGAACTTCCATCTCTGTATCTGTGATCATACATCCCCGAGAGACAGAACCTGAGGTCTCTTCCAAACAGATGGATGGTGAAGCCGTAGCCATTGCTAAGGCTGCAGTACTCTTTGTTGCCCCCATAGCCTGCACTATTAAGCAGGCTTAATTATTCAGACCTCATCTCCTCCAGGTTCACTGGCTGGACAATGCCAATATACCCCCTGACTGTTCCAGGGCAGTCATAAGACCCTCCCACCTCCACCGCTGTATGGACATGAACTTCAGAGGGGGATCCAAGTCTGACCTAACTTCTTCCTGACTGCTCTTGAGCACTTTCTTCACTATATCTGTGCCTAATTCTTTCCTTATGTTTCTTTAGGGCCTTGTCAGCTAATTCCGGAGAGGCAAGCTGCACAAGGATTTCCTCTGTAAACTTGCCCTTCGGGTCACAGGCAATGTGTTTCCATTTGGCACAATTTTCAACCTGAGGACTGAACAATTTCTTTCTTGGTGCATTCAAATGGGAATCCTTGGAGCCACACAAAGAGTCATTGGAGATGTTGACACCGTTTGGACTGGTGTGCCTCAACATCTAATCCCTTTTGGTTCTGTGGGACTTGGACACCTCAGTATACTGGTATCCCATGCTTTCCCTGGCTTTTTTAAGGGCCATTTTTACATCATTTTCTAATTCAAGTTCAACAAAAGCCTGACCACTCTGCCTGCCTTCTCTAGAGTAGATGAAATGAATGCCTGCAGTCCTGTCATGGACTGTGCACTCAGAAAGCACATTCTGCACATCCTCAACAACAGAGCAGGACCAAGCCAGGCCACAGGGCTTGACCACAAAGCCTTCACCTCCCTTGGGTCCCGGCATTATGGACACTTGAAGGGACAGACGTCAAACAATCTTGGGTGCACTTTTTGTGGCTTAAACCACAACACCCAGGGAAGGAATGTCTACACTTGGAGACACTCCTGGTAGGTAATGAATTGTCCTAAATAAGAAGCCATATGGCCATCTTGCCCAAGTGCCCCAGCCCTCATCAGAGCAATCAGAGTGGTGGTGCTGGGGCTGGGATGGGCTCCAGCTTTCTTCTTACTGGGAAAGGCCTTTAGTTTAGTAAGTCTTTATTCTCAGGGCACAGGAATGTCACCAGAGCATTTTAAGTAGAAAGGAAACCAGTATGGACTCAGGGAGATTTGTTAGTGAAGACGAAAGAAGACAATGACAAGGTTTTCCATGGAAAACAGTGGAAACGAAAACAGAGTGGGTAGATTTGAGGGCTATTTAGGAAATAAAATGAACATGGGTGTTGGATTGAAGGGAAAGTTTGAGGAAGAAATTCACAAAGGCTAAGGCTCTCCTGCCCTTACATCACCCCACAGTGTTGGTGTCTTGGCTAAAGTGTCTGAAATTCTACCAACATTTCATCCTGGATGAGTGCACAACACATAAAACGAAATTGCCATGAAGTGTAGTCATTGTCAGTATAGGTACAGTGATCTCTCTCTCTCTCTTCAAATTGACAAAATAAAAAGAAACTGCTTAGAAGCAGAAGGATTGGCAGAAGCTCTGGTTATGAAAAGAGGATGGGAGAAGAAACAAAGGAGAATGGTTAGAGCTAAAACACGATCAACATCAAACACTGGTCCAGCTCCTCCTCTTAGGATTATATGGAAATCAAAACACAAAATGAATCTATTCTTAGGAAAAGCAGCTCTGCTTGTTCTTTCAATCACTTTTTGAGGTCTCCTATGAGATTTGACTTACCTAACAATTCAAAATATTTTCACTAAGAATAAGATTTTCACCCTTCTTTGATGTAGCTACAAATTCTCTCATTATGTGAGTTTCTAACCACGTCTCTGAGCTTTACAAGAGTGCAGCTATTGCTATAATCCTACTTCCACTAACCTCTTATGGTGATATTATTAGCCCATCCCCAAATAGTTCACTTTTAGTTTGAAAGGTTTTTCAGTGATTTACTCCATTAATAGCAAGTTGGGAATAGTAACAGTATCAGGAATCACAAATTTCCAAATTAGTTGCTTGACAAGGATAGAAAATAACCTATACTGATATAGGACTACAAACACCAAATAATAATAAATATTATTTAAATATCAGAATGGTACCAAGATATGTTAATCAAATTAAAAAAATGTTTGTTATATTAATAACATAACATTACTTCACAAATTAAAAAAAGATATGAATCTTTGACCCAGAAAGTCTACATCTATGATTATATTGTATAGATAAATTATAACTTTCACACACACACATACACACACACACACAGTATTTGGAATACTGTGATTTCAGCATGGTTTGACAGAGCAATAAAGCATAAATATCCTAAATGAATTTCAGTAGTTAAAATTATGGTAACAAATTGTGAAAAAAAATGAGATCACTCTGTATGTACTTGTATGGAAGCATCTTCATGAAATATTAATAGTAAAAAAGGTATAAAATGGTTTGTATAATGTATTACTATGTGGAAATAAAAACATGTACATGATTACACATACAAAAGCTATGTTTGAAAAGATCCATAGGCAACTGGTCATAACAGGCCTTCTGTTAAAGACATTCCTTTAGATAGAAGGACAGCATAACTTTCCCCTTCGAGGTTTCATCATATCCCAAAATAAATGACATCTCATAGGGATAGTAAGAGAATAATGGAGATTGATAACAGAAGGAAAAAATAAAGTGAAAATTAAAGGGTTTATATAAATGTATCAAATCAACATGTTGTACACTTAAAACTTATGCAGTGTTATGTGTCAATTATATCTCATTAAAGTTGGTAAGACAATAATGTAAACAGAAACAAGGCAAAACAATAAAGATGAAAGGTTTGAAATATCCTGAAGTGAGATTATCCTATTTTGGCAGTTAGCACAAGATTTATACGTTACAGGCAGGTGTGTTAGTCATGAGTTAAAAGGAACCAACAAATAAGAATGTGATGTACGAGGCAAGGCAGATGATCCAGTCCTACTTCTCAGAAATATATAGCCTAAGCATAAGCAAGGTTGTGGTTTGGAATTTTGCAAGGAAAACTGACAGTTAAAACCATTCTCGGAGAACGCATTCCGTTGCTTGGGGTTCAGAACAGAAACCAGCTTTAGGGTAAGGGCTCACAATTCTTGGTGGAAGATTTTCCAAAAGACTTTAACTTTTACAAGGGACATGATAGTATTCCAGATATTTAAAATGTGATTATATTTGTGGTCAAGAACTATGCAATCTGTGTCACTCTAAGGACAAACCAGAGATCAAGATGTTGCCAATAGATGAGGAGTTAGCTTCCATTTCTGGCAGAGTCTTAGAACACTTGGCACTAATGGGAAGCCATGTGAGGTGGTGGGCATTCTAGTATTATACATGAAAAAATAATAAATAAGGCCAGGGAAGTAAATACAGGCATTGTGGCCAAACTTAATGCAGTTAGGCTAGATGACTTTAAGATTTTATGATTCCATGATAATATATTCCCTGATAATAAAATATATTTTGCCTTAAATATACCAGCACAGCTATGCTTATGAGTATCTGAAGGCAGAAATTAGCATATGCTTCAACATAATCTCACTACCTGGAATTTTTGATGCCACATTTAAAGTAGTGTACATAGAAGGTGCATAAAGTGTAAAGTTACAGATGGAGTTTTATTTTTAGTAGCTGTGCTTATTTCCATTTTGTTCTATGGCATGACTCCTATGTCAAATTCTAGACAACTAGGATTTTGCAAAGAAATTGAGTTTGAAACCTTTTGTTTCCGTTCAATTTCCTGGACACTATGCAAGCATGAAAACTGAACAATGTGATAAAATTTTGGAAGCTAGGCAATAAACACATTACTTTTGTAAAGAAGGGATCCTAGAGAGGTGAAACAAGGAGTTTCATGTGGCTCCCAGGCTTTTGGATTTTGTTGGTTTATAAAATTATTTTTTGTGCTACAGAGAGAGAGGACTAAGAAAGGGTTGTCAATTTTGCTTTTCAACTAAGTCCATGTTTAAGAAAAAAAAAAAAAACAGAGAAAATAACTAAACTCTAATATTGCCAATTGTTTCATAGAAGAAAGAACGTTTACTAGATAAAAGCATAATTCACTCCCTGGGTTCTATGCAAAATTTAAGCACCTGGTATGGTGCTCGTATTAACTGACCAGTCAGAAGAGAAATTAGCTGCTATACTTTGCTGGAGAGTGATGCTTAAGATCACCACTTAATGAATATAATCTTAGAATAAAGCAGAACCCTTTACATTTCAGACCTTAGAGTCATGAAAATCTATTACTCTTTCCTTATTTCTTTCTATTTGCCAGGCGGTATAAAATTTTGATTGACACTTATATGTGTCCACAGACCAGCATTTGCAGTGTTGATTTATGATAATTTTTCTGTGGCAGGAACCCCAAGAGTTGCTCTATAACAAGGCTGTGAGGTGTTTAGAATGTTCTTTAAAAGTGTAAAATGCCAATCTATGAACTCACTCTCTCAGGATTTTTAAAGGAAAAGCTGGTCCTTTAAGAGTGACTCATAAAGTGGGGATATAATATTCAGTGTAGAGGAAAAAATGGGCCACAGAGGACATTTAGTTCTGGAGGAGTTTTCAACCTAACTAGAGAAAGACAACATATGTGTGGGAAATGATGGAAAAATAAGTTTAAGACAATTCACCATTAAGTATATTATAGAGGCTTTGATCCAAATATATAAATGCTAAAATAATCTAAAGTAAAGGGCTTATTACATGGAAGTAAATGTAATCTGAGAAGACTTCACAAAGCTTTCCTGTACAAAGTATTTTTTAATTTATAAAAATATTAATTTGCCCATATGTTACAAACAGGTCTTAGAAATCTATAATTAAACACTAGATGCTTTCAATGTTTCAATAAAGGGTTAGTTAGGGTGAAGAATATCCAGGGTAAATCTCTGCTTTATGCTTATAATAGCATCTAGGGCTTCTCGACACATACTTACTTGATGCTTTGTATCTTTAGATGCTGTAGCTGCTCTCAAAATAGTCTATGGTAAATAGTGAAGTTGATGCATTAAATATTCAATAAAGTCACAATCATGAACTTGTTGGGCATATAAAGAAATGAAAATGATCTTTTCTTGGCTCTTACTCTGATTTTACATTTTAAAATTAGATTTCAGTCAATGCCTTCCAAATTGGTAGCTCTCATCATATTCTGTCTTCATCAAGTACGTTCTGTTTTTACTCACCTTTTTTAATGGCATGCATCCAAAAGGAAAATTACTTGAATTGAAGAGAAAGATATATTTAGCATTTTTTTTGAAGCAGCAAATCAGAAGCCAAATAAGTGTATATGATTTATCTCACCCCTGTTGGAATCTAAAAAGCACATGGACTTTCTCATGAGATAGACAAAAGCACCTTTTTCTTTTTTCTGACACAAATTATTCCAAACAATTCAGACAATTATAAAATTTCATATTACAGGGTGTATATATTTTCTTCAGTAAGTTTGAAAATGCAACCTTTTAATATAAACTAGAAATACATGCACACACACATACAAACACATGTGTACGCATGTATGTGTACGCATGTATGTGTACTAGAAGTCCTTCTCTCTGTGAATGACAGTTCATTGTAGACTTTTAGTAATGGCAATATCATCAAAAACCAAATTAAGAACCATTGAAAAAAAATCCAAAACCATCGTTTATAAGAAATATATGGGTCACTGTTCTAGACAACCACATTTGTTTTTTTCTGAGGTGTTTATCAAAAGGAGACATTGAATACGCAATGGGAAAGTTGACTCAGGAAATTGAAAACTCTGAGAATTGGACAAGTTGTCATGGCTGAAGGGACAGCTGAGGCTTGAGAGAAGTAGTTTGGACTGAGGCTACTCAAATATCTCACTTGGACGAAGAGAGAGAATTAAGACCACCTGTCAACTTATCAATGGTTTGCTACAGGAAATTCTTGTGTTTGAATACCAGACTGAAAACCAGTAAATAATCTCACTATGTTAGAAAATTTTTATTAACCAAATTATTCAAGCAAACAGTTTGCTAATCTGGGAACAAAGCTGTCTTTTTAATGTAATAGTTTGCTCATCAAACTCACCCAGGGCATTTGACTATGTCCACCAAGCCTTAAACTACCGTCTTGTGAACTTTCCCAAACCCAAATTCCAGTTCTCTACCTTGAAAAATTAGCCTTAAGTTGCTCAAAATCATGTCCCTAAACCTTATAAATGTCCTGTCTTAAATATCCTCTTTTGAAACACTATTGGCACATCTGAAGGTGGAAATCTCTCTTACACACAAACAGTGAATTTAGCTTTGCTCAATCATCATGTTTTTGTCATGGTCTTTAATTTTTTATTTATTTATTTTTTTAAAGATTTTATTTATTTATTCATGAGAGATACAGAGAGAGAGAGAGAGAGGCAGAGACACAGGCAGAGGGAGAAGCAGGCAGGCTCCATGCACCGGGAGCCCGACATGGGATTTGATCCCAGGTCTCCAGGATCATGCCCTGGGCCAAAGGCAGGTGCTAAACCTCTGAGCCACCCAGGTATCAGTAATAAAATTACTGTTGAACAGTAATTGAATAAAATTACTGTTTTATTAAAAGCAAGGATTTGAAGAATTTAGGTTATATTTTTCCAACTTCAGAAGTCTCATATCCAATCATGTTTATATTCCCACACTAGTTGTGTTATTTTTTGTTGAGTATGCTGGGGTCTCTGTAGATCAAAATGAATCCTTCCCTTCCTTCCTTCCTTCCTTCCTTCCTTCCTTCCTTCCTTCCTTCCTTCCTTCCTTCCTTCCTTTCTTCCTTCCTTCCTTTTCCCTGCCCTTCCTTTCCATACTTTCTGATAGTGTTTTATTCCCTTTGAGCCCTTGTTATTTTTATCATTTATGGCTGTCCCATGATAGTCTTTACTCCAGTGAAATACTACTTATTGAAGAAATTCTTGTCCTTTATATGTTTATACCTATTGGTAAATACTCTGGGTATTTTCAAATTAAAATGTCTCATTTCTCTTATTAATGATGGAAAAGCAACACTTGTGAATGGCAAATATAGAAGACCTATTATTTTCTAACCTTATTGGTGAATTAAAAAATTGGAAGGCTTGACAAACATTAGTGAAATTGTACCTATAAAATGTGTAGTAAGAGCATTTTTGCATTGCTACTGAATGAGCACCATAATGACTGCTTGTCACTATTTCTGAAATATCATGGTCATTGTAAAAAATTTAATGCACCATTGATTACTTTCATTGAAGGTAAAACAAAATAATATGCTAAGGCTTTGTTAAAATATCATTAAAATAAAGGGGTATTTTTTTGTTGTTGTTTGCCTGGCAATTTACAATATAGTGCTTCCATAGTTGATATTAGGCATCCAAGAACAGAAGCAACTGATTCTCAGATTTGGAAAGATAAATATAGAGTCAAGAAAATGGGAATATTGAAAGCACACCATAATTTTAGGAACATATAAAGAATAAAAAAATTCAATTGAGGGTGGAGGTACACTTCTGAAGATGAATTGGTGAATTAGAGACTGTCCCCCAGACTAGTTTGGGAGGCATGTACTAAAAATGGGATAAAGAGCCTGGGTCACTGTGTCACTCCAGGAGAAAGCCAGCCCCTTCCAGGAACACTTGGATTAAACAGGGACATACTGGCTTCACAGGAAATTCATGAAATTGTAAGACTGCCATTTCTAGTTAACTTCTCCTGAGTTCTTATGATTGAAATGCAGGTTTCTTAGTTAATAGCTAAGGGGACAACTTTTATCCTCTGCCCCTGCCTTGACTAAACACAAAGGAGAGGAGACTTCAGAGAAGGGAGGTACTTGGGAACTTTGTAAGCAAAATCAGAGGAAATCTAAAATCAAGAGAATGGGCCTCATTCATGAAAGTGGCCCTACCACCATGCCCTGACAGATTTGTGTGCACGGAAGGGGGTATGGTTTGGGATTGTTTTGACTTGCTAGGTTTGCTGTAGGGCCTGGTGGGGCTAGAATGGTGGAACTCCAGGCTGAAATCAGTCCTTTCCACTTCTTCTGATGTATTGTATAGGTAACATAATTTTCTATTCATTCAGTGACCTAAACAAAGTTAGGAAGCCCTGTTTTCTATAACCTGGTTGCCGTCCTCCTCCCCCCAGTCAACTGGATTGCCCTGGTTGTTGAGCACCTGTACACATTAGACACCAAAAAATTGCAGGGTCCCATGCTGTCACCTGTAGCATGCTGGACACTGGCAATTGGAGGCAAAACTGCAGAAAGCCCTTCGGAGCCATGAAAGATATGTTGCCTGCCACTGAGATGTCTTTTCAGCCAGTCTTGGAGCAGCTTTCAAGTGCTCTATTGATAATGCGTGAACACTTGAGACAAGTCCCAGGTCTCCTTTAGAAGGAGTCATTGAAACTCTCAAGTCACCTATGGTGGAGGCAAGTCCTTCCATATTACAAGTTCTGTGTTATTTATTTATTTATTTATTTATTTATTTATTTATTTATTTATTAAGATTTTACTTATTTACTCAAGAGAGACACAGAGAAGAGAGGCAGAGACATAGGCGGAGGGAGAAGCAGGCTCCCCGCAGGGAACCTGATGTGGGATTTGATTCCAGGACTCCAGGATCACACCCTGAGCTGACGGCAGACGCTCAACCACTGAGACACTCAGGCATCCCCACAAGTTCTGTGTTTACAGACACTTAAAATTCTGAACAAAACTTCATCTGATGATAATCAGCTTTCTTAACAAAGGACAGAAGAAAGCAAGCCATGTAAACCCTCCCAAGTGACTGATGTTAATGATATCGTAAAAGCATGACATGACAAAACAGTGGAGAACAATTTTAGAAGAAAATAAAGATTTGAGAGATGCTTGGGTATCTCAGATGGTTAAGAATTTGCCTTTGGCTCAGGTTGTGATCCCAGGGTCCACAAGATCGAGTCCTGCATTGGGCTCCCTGCTCAGTGGAGAGTCTGCTTCTTCCTTTCCATTTGCCTCACCTCCTCTCTTCCATCCCTCCTGTTCATGCTCTTTCTCACTCTCAAATAAATAAATAATAAATAAATAAATAAATAAATAAATAAATAAAATCTTTTTTTTAAAAAAAGAAAATAAAGATTTGAATAAAAATGCTCATCTTTAGCAAAGTCCAGAACTGCTCAACCAAGAAATGGTACGAGGGAAGAAAAAGTATGGGAACACAAAGAACATGGGGGAAAGAGAAGGAACACTCAAATGCATGAGTGAAACAGGTCACGAGTGATAAGGTGAGACAATTAAAATCTCTGGCTAAAACCATGCTGAAGACTAGATGTTTCCTGACACTGTGAGAGATCACATGGCTGTCAGGAGCTGGGAAGTAGAAAAACAGAGGGAAGTAGAACATGGCTTCCATTCAGTCTGTTAGTCAGAAATGGATCTAAATGAGTTTCATTTATGGGACACCTGGGTGGCTCAGTGACTGAGCACCTGCCTTTGGCTCAGGGTGTGATCCCCGGGTCCTGGGCTCAAGTCCCACATTGGGCTCCCTGCAGAGAGCCTGCTTCTCCCTCTGCCTATGTCTCTGTCTCTCTCTCTCTGTCTCTCATGAATAAATAAATAAAATCTTTTAAAAAGTAAAGAGTCTCATTCATGATATTAAAATAAATATGTCTTTTAAAAGGCATGAAAGAGAAAACAAAAACTAAAAACAAAGAATCCCGAAACTTGTGTGAAGAAAGTCAAATGAATGAAGAGCTTACAAGAAAATTAACAAGTTCAAACCAGGCAAGTGTCTGCAGTCTGAAAATGTCCCAGTTTGAAAGTGAAATCCAGAAGCTTCTGCTGAAGTTTCAAATACTGCTTGCATCAGAACATGTAATGTCACTTCAGAGAAGAAATTTCCCAACATGTGTAGAAACATGAGATCTATATATCAGATATGCAAGTTTTACAAGAAATTGGCAAAAGACATGAACAAAGAATTGGAGAGAACCACTCCCCGCCAAACGAAGATTCTCTGCTGTGAGAAAAAAGTTCAAGAAAGTGGGATGGCAGCTCTGTCGACTGAAAGAAAGATCAAGATGATTTATAACAGGTAAATGAGGTCTAAGACTGAGTCCAACTTCTAGTCTTTCTCAAGGGGCCCTTTTGCTTCCACTGCTCCACTAACAGCCCACAGAAGTCCAGAAGTGTCTGGAGATTACTTGGGTCATCAGGTCTCCTAGGAAGCAGGCAGGTCATGCTGCAAAAGTTCATCTGCCCCTTGGACAGAGCAGGTCGGGAAGGATTGTGTGCAGAATGGATATGGAGAATGACCAGCACACTTGAGTAGATTTGATTGAAGCTCTGTGTGTGTGTGTGTATGTGTGTGGTATTGCATTCATTAACATCTATCTATTTAATGAATATCTATTGACCTTCCACAATGTCATTAGTACTACTCTAGACACTTGGAATACAGTGATAAAAAACAACCCAATAAGGCCTGTGGACCCACAGAGCTTACATTCTAGTGAGGGGCAAAGTCACATAATAATGAACAAATAAACAGATGGTATTACGTGCTATGGAGACAATTACAATAAGGTGATGGGATAACAGTTATCCTATAGCCATAGGATAACATTGAAGAGGTGGCATTTAAGCTGTGATCTACTGGATAAGAAGAGAGCCCAGGAATGTCAGGAAGCAGAATATTCCAGGCAGAAAGAACAGGTAGCAGCATAAAGGCCCTGAGACCTTGGCTTCTGGGGCCAGAGTAAAGGAGCAAAGATGACAGGGTAGAGGGGAGTTGTGGAGAGTAAATAGGACCTATTGCACACTATTATTTTTGGTGGAGTGTAAAATGCCAGAGAGAATTTTAGCTCTTGGGGGAGGATGGGGAATCAGGGGCAGTGAGACATGTGATGTGTATTCTGCATAGATTTCTTTGTGCAAAAAATGGAATTTAGGGAAGGAGTAGGATTCTGGTTCGGGGACATAAAGCTATCTGCGGAGAGCACTTGGGGCTGACACTGGGATGCTTGTCATGAAAATGGAGAAGTGAGGACAGATTAGGGCTTTGTTAGGGGGTTGCAAGGGGCAAGGACAACTGTTAAATGTGTTCTAACGGCCCTGAATACTGTTTGGCACTACTTTAACAAAGCAGGAAAACCCTGAAAAAAAGTCAACAAGGTGTAAAATCTTGATTTTCTACAGAACAGAGTAGCGGGGTACCTGGATGGCTCAGTGGTTGAGCATCTGCCTTTGGCTCAGGTTGTGATCCTGTAGGGATCTAATCCCCCATCGGGCTCCCTCCAGGGAGCCTGCTTCTCCCTCTGCCTATGTCTCGGTGTCTCTCATTAATAAATAAATAAAATCTTAAAAAAAAAAAAAAAAAAACGAACAGAGTAGCAGTTGGACTTTAACTACCCTGGGTTACTGCTCACATTACTTTCCTGTTGTTTCTGCGAGGAATTACCACAAACTTGGTGTCTTAAGACAAACAGAACCCCACAAATCTAAGAAGTAAAACAAAGCATACCAAGAACAGTTTCATAGATACAGAGAAAAAACTGATGGTTGCTGGGGGTGGGGGATGGCTGAAATATGTGAAGAGGATTAAGAGGACAGTCATCCAGTTATAAAATAGTCACAGGATATACAGCAAAGGGAATATAGTCAATACTATTGTGAAATTAATGTATGGTGACAAATGGTAACTAGACCTCATGGTGATCATTTGATAATGTATATCAATATTGAATCACTATGTTGTGACTGAAACTCGTATAATATTACATGTCAACTATACTTCAATAAGAAATACCCACAAACTAATTATTTTAAGTTCTGGAGGAAAAAAAGCTAGAACTCAGTCTCACTGGGGTAAGGTCAAGGTGTCAACAGGGCTGGTTCCTTCCGGATTCTCCTGTCTTTTTTTAGCTTCTAGAGGTGGTCTGCCTTCCTTAGACAGCGGTCCCTTCCCCATCCGTAAGGCCATCATCACTGCATCTGGTCTCTTTTCTGATCTCTGCTTCTTTTATCAAATCTCTTCTGACCCTCTTGCCTCCTTCTTTGCTTTATAAAGATTCTTGTGTTTATATGGGAACCACCTGGATAATTCAAGAAAGTCTCCCCATCTCAAGACTCCTAATTTACTCACATATACAAAGTCCCTTTCACCATGAAAGGCAATATATTCACAGGTTCCAGGGATTAGGATGGGTACCTTTTGTGGGGGAGGAATTAGTTAGCTTATCATTAATTCCTTATGCATTGCAGTTCTCCTACTCTAGTACTTTTTTAAATAGTCCTTTTGTATATCAACTTTCTTTAAAAAAACAAACAAACAAACTATTTCCAGGGTTATTTGTTTCCTTGATTGACTGTACAATCTTTGTGACTCACTTCAAAAGTGAATTGACGAGGTAAATAGTTAACACTTAACAAGTATCTTTCCAAGGAAATGAATAAATTATGGCCATTTACTGACAATTTAGAGGTACCCTGTAAAACCAAACGCCTTACACCAAAAAGTACACATGAAATATAGAAATGCCAAAAAGTATAAATGAGAAACTTAGTGGTTTCCATGAACTGAAGCTATCTGACAAAATAATAGCATGAAGATAATACATACATAAAGGTTACTTCTGACTAATTCTGCCAAGGTTTTAGTATAATGCAATTTTTATTATTGTAAGAATAAAACTAGTTTTCTTTTTAAATTCAAGAATCATGGTCTGGTCAATTAACCAAGTACTTGCACAAAGGAGAGTCTTCTGCTGGGCTGTGCAATCAATGTATCTTGTTATTAGTGTAGTGCATGGTGCACGTGGGAGATAGACTATGGTCACTTATGCTCCCCAAAGACATCCATGTCCTAACCCTTGGGGCTTGAGAACATGTTCTATTACCTTGTAAAGTAAACTTCATGAATGTATTTAAAGTACAGTGATTCAAAGGGGCACCTACACCCAACGTTTATAGCAGCAAGGTCCACAGTAGCCAAAATATGGAAAGAGCCTTCAACAGATAAATGGATAAACAAGACAGATAAATGGATAAACAAGATGTGGCATACACACACACACACACACACACACACTTGAATATTACTCAGCCATCAAAAAGAATGAAATCTTGCCATTTGCAACAACGTGGATAGAACTAGAGGGTATCAAGCTAAATGAAATAAGTCCATCAGAGAAAAACAAATACCATATGATTTCACTTATATGTGGAATTTAAGAAACAAAAAGGACACCTGAGTGGCTCAGTTGGTTAACCATCTACCTTCAGCCCAGGTGTCATGATCCCAGGGTCCTGGGTCAAGTGCCCTGTCAGGCCCCCCTGCTCAACAGGGAGCCTGCTTCTCCCTCTTCCTCTGCCTGCCAACCCCCCTGCTTGTGCTTTCTCTCTCTTTGTCAAATAAGTAAATAAATAATATATATATATATATTTTTTTTAAAGAAACAAAACAGATGAACATAGGGGAAAGGAAGGAAAAATAAAACAAGATAAAAACAGAGGGAAGCAAACCATAAGAGACCCTGAACTCTAGGAAACAAACTGAGGATTGCTGGAGGGGAGGTGGGTGGTGGGATGGGGTAATCGAGTGATGGGCATTAAGGAGGGCATTTAATGTAATGAGCACTGAGTGTTATATGCAGCTAATGAATCACTAAATTCTATCCCTGAAAGTAATAATACTCTGTAGCTTAACCTATTTTTTAATTTTAATCAAAAGTTAAAATAAATACAGTTAAGGACTTCAAAATTCATAGATTCTCTTGGATTATCTAGGTGGAGGCTCAATCTAATCATGTGAGCCTTTAAAAGCAAGAGAAAGATGTAGCCCCAGAAGACCTAGAGATTTCCAAGAATGAGAAGGGGTCTGTGTGCTGTCTCTGGCTCTGAACTGCAGGGGCCATGTGCAAAGACCAGAGAGCATCTCCAGGAATCAAGAGCAGCTCTCAACTGGCAGCCAGCATGGAAACAGGGATAACAGTTTGTGGCTAAGGAGAACTAGATTCTCCTAACTTGAATGAATTTAGAGGAGATTTTCCCCAGAGTCTCTAATTAAGAGCTCAACTGGACAGTATCTTAATTTTTGCCTTTTGAAACCCAAAGAAGAGGAACCAGCTAAGGTGACCCAGACTTATGACATTTAAAAATGTGAGATGATAAATGAGTGTTGGTTTAATCCCCTTTCTGGCAATTTATTATAGGAACAATCAAAAACTAATACAATGCAATTTTAGTGAGAACAGGACATATGCTGTAAAATATTACTCTTAGAATGCATTGTTTATTTCTGATTACAAAAGTAATATATATTAACTTTTGGAAAATTGGATTATGTGGATAATTATAAAGTAAAATTAATAATCCCACCCACCAAAGGTCATTACTGATAGTTTTTTTCCTGTGTTTATTTTATATGTTCTTTTAAAATTTATATGGAATCATGCAATTTTTCTCCTGGTAAAAGTAATATCATGTCATAATTGTATAGCCTTCTAAAAGGTAACATTATATCATAAACATTCTCCTATGTTATTAAAAAGACTTTAAGGGCAGCCCAGGTGACTCAGTGGTTTAGCGCTGCCCTTCAGCCCAGGGCCTGATCCTGGAGACCCGGGATCGAATCCCACATCGGGCTCCCTGCATGGAGCCTGCTTCTTCCTCTGCCTGTGTCTCTGCCTCTGTGTGTGTGTGTGTGTGTGTGTGTGTGTCTCATGAATAAATAAATAAAATCTTAAAAAAAAAAGACTTTTAAAACCTGTTTTTTATTGACTATGTGGTATCCTTTTGCAGTCTTACAATGGCAGGATCTTTTTCCTCTCATTTTTTTTAAAAAGTGGGGTTTAATTTATGCATGATAAAATGCCCAAATCTTAAGTATTCAGTTTGATCAGTTTTGACAGATACACAGTTATGTAAATCACTCCCTATTAACACATAGATCATTTCCATCATCTAAAAAATTCCTCTGTGCCCTTTCCTCATCAATTCCCACCACTTTAAAAACAACACCTGTTTTCATTTCTGTCATCATAAGTAGTTTTGCTGTTCTAGAACTTTGAACTTCACAAATGGAATCTTACACAATTATATTAGTCAGGGTTTTCCAGAGAAACAGAACCAATGTGGGGGGGCGGTGGCGGGGGAGAGATTTTATTTTTTAAAGATTTTATTTATTTATTTGACACAGAGAGAAAGAACAAGTAGGAGGAATAGCAGAGGGAGAAGTAGAAGCCCCAGTGAGCAGGGAACCTGATGCAGGACTTGATCCCAGGACCCCAGGATCATGACCTGAACTGAAGGCAGATACTTAACTGACTGAGTCACACAGGTGCCCCTAAAGAGATTTATTTTAAAGAACTGGTGCACATAACTAGTAAGTTGAATATCTGCAGGGTAGTCTGGTAGGCTGGTAGGCTGGAGACCCAGGGAAGGGGTGATATAGCTCAAATTCAAAGGTTGCCTGCTAACAGAATTCTTTCTTGTCCAAGGGAGAGCAGTCTTTGATCTATTGATGTTTTTAACTGATTGGATGATGTTCACATACATTATGGAAGACAATCTGTTTTACTAAAAATCCACAAATTTAAATGTTACTCTGATCCAAATGACAGCCTCACAGAAACATCTAGAGTATATTTGACTAAATATCTGGGTATTGTGGCCCAGCCAAATTGACACATAACATTGGACCATCACAAATCCATCCCTTGCCAACTTGGCACTCGTACACGTTAAGCCACGCTCATGGTACAATTGTAGACAGTAACAAGATTTTACTTCAACCTAACATGATACCACTATCCTGTGTGCAATTGAAAATGAACTAACTCTTTCCTCAAAGAGGACAAAGTTTTTAGGTGATGTTTACTCTTCTATTTGGTATACTGTAAGTTAAATGCTATATTGCAATATTTAAATACTATGTTATAGTCAAAGCATTTTGTTACATAAGAGAAAAAACCAAAGATATAGATATAGGTATAGAAATACACACACACACACACACACACACACCTATTAATTATCAAATACATATTCAAACACACACATAACAAAATGTGGGAGAAATACTCATGATAATTGTAGTCCTCATTTCTGTAATTGGTTATGTGGTCATATCTGATATTTATAACTTCTTTCTTCCAATATTCATTCTGTATTCTTTTTGTAAACTTCGTCTAGCTTCGCCAGACACTCTCATGAAAAGTGTTGGAGGAAAAACCATTTGACAGATTAACAGCTACATAGCAGGTAACGGGGAATGTGTTAAGTTTTTTGAGCAATGAAACCACATCTGTTAAAGCAATCACAATTTGAGGTGCCAGTTGGTTAAATTTATGATAATTCACTGTCATTCTCTTAGTTCCCTCTGTCTTTTCACAGACCAAATAGACTGGTCGAATGAAAAAAGGATGGGAAATGCCACTCCTACATCTTGCAAGTCCTTGATAGTGGCACTAATCTCTGCAATCCCTCCAGGAACAAAGTATTGTTTTGGTTCACTATTTTTCTCAGTAGAAGCAATTCTAGTGGTTTCCTCTTGGCCTTTTCCATCATAATATCCCTAACTCCATAGTTCAGGGAGCCAGTTCAGGAATTTGTCAGTGGACAGCCTTCAGACTTGAACTGCAGCATTGGTTCTTCCTCAGATCAAGTTTCTGGCCCACTCTGCAAATTTGGACTTACAGCCTCCATAATTGTGTGAACCAATTCCTTAAAATCTCTCTCTCTTTCCACACACACACACACACACACACACACTTTTGTTTTGTTTCTTCAGATTACACTAATACAGATTTTGTAGGTCAGAGTTCTATAGTATCTAAGTGCATAATTTTAGGCTGAATTATGTCCCTTAAAATTTTGTTATGTTGAATTTTGTCCTTTCAAAATTCATATGCTGAAGTTCCAATCCATAATACTTCAGAATGTAACCATGTTTGCAGATAGGGTCTTAAAAAGAGTGGTTTAAGTGAGGCTGTTAAGATCACCTTAATCCAGTATGATTGGTATCCATATAAGAAGCAGAAATTTGGACATACTAAGAGAAACTAAGGGTGAGAATGTGTGGAGGGAAGACCATGTAAGGACACCATGAGAAAGCCATCTTCAAGCTAAGAAGAGAGGAAGCCTCAATAAAAACCAAACCTGCTGACACATTGATCTAAGACTTCAAGTCTCCAAATCTATGAGAAAAGAAATTTGTTAAATCACTCAGTCTTGTGTGATTTTGTTATGGCAGCCCTAGCAGACTAATACACAAGACATTGTCGGATTTCTTTTTCCTATCATCACCATTGCTATCCTTATATTTCAATTCCATCGATTGTAGAAAATATTTTTCAACTTAATTAGCAACTCCATTATTAGGTTTTCCCTAGTGTTCAGAAGTTCCAAGGTTAACAATTAAGAAGCATTTTTCATTTCTGCCCCATTTAAAGTAGGGTATGGTTTTCTCTAACTTTTAATAGGAACAGTAAGGTGGAAATTATAGCCTGATTTCCTGAACATTTGTCTCACTAACCAGGAAAATCTGTAGCCCTTATCCTATGTCAGTGCACAGATTATTCCTCTCCCTTAGTGAAACAGTGAGTTACATCCATTTTGACAAGTTCATTTTTTAAGTGATCTTATTTTATTTTGAAACAGCATCATGCAAAGGTGGTGTGCCATAGTAAACCATGAATGTTATTGGAATATTCTGAATTTACAAAGTATTTTCTTTTTTTTTTAATTGAATTCTTTTAATCTTTTAAAAGAAAAGATATAGTTAAAAAATGTTTCTATGTGTTGGTTGTGTGTGTATGTGAGCAGTGGATGAAATGAAAAAATGTAAAGTAGAATACAAATTTTACATGAGTCCACATTTTACATGACTGTTGTGAAAGTTTTAATACTTAATTGTATTACAGTCTTATAAATTAAATGCTGCTAAAGATAATAATGATAGTAATAATAATAGCTTTGGTATGTTTACTGTTTGATAGACAGTGTTCTATGTACTTCATATATTTGCTGACTTACAACATTTTAATAACTTATGAAATAGGAATTATTACTTTACCTACTTAACAGGTGAGGAAATGGAAACACAGCAATTATACATCATAGACCTAAAGTCAAAGTCAAGAAAGGAGGATATGTTAAAGCTTGAATTGAACCAGGGCAGTCTGTTACTAGATTCAATGCATTTGATAATGTAATATACTGTCTTACTATGGAAACCTCAAGGATTTCTAAAAATAATGAAACATCTCTATATTTCATCCCCACTGCTCTAACTAGATTTATGTCTTTCTATATATGTTACATAAACATCTATACGTGTATATTCATATCACTTGTGTTTCAACTCAAAAAAGAAAACTCAGTCTCTGTAGGTTTTTAGATTTTTCTATGTAGTGATATTTAACTTGAATTAAAACATTTTTGTCATATTGTTTTTCCATTACATTTCCCTAATAAACATGCCATATTATTATTTATCTCAAATTCAAGAAAGGTTTATAGAAAGAGGCAGTAATGGGCAGCCCCGGTGGTGCGGCTGTTTAGCGCCGCCTGCAGCCCAGGGCGTGATCCTGGAGACCTGGGATCGAGTACTGCGTTGGGCTCCCTGCATGGAGCCTGCTTCTCCCTCTGCCTATGTCTCTGCCTCTCTCTGTCTCAATAAATAAATAAAAAAAAGAAGTAGTAATAATGATAGCAAATGCCTAAATACTGCTTGTAGTATGTTAAGCATTCTTATTAACGATATACATATTACTTATTTACTTATATATACTTTTTATAGCACTTGCAAATTATTTTTTTAAAGATTTTATTTATTTATTCATGAGATACAGAGAGAAAGAGAGAGAGAGAGAGAGAGAGAGAGAGAGAGAGGCAGAGACACAGGCAGAGGGAGAAGCAGGCCCCATGCAGGGAGCCCGATGTGGGACTCGATCCCAGGTCTCCAGGATCACACCCCGGGCTGAAGGCAGCGCTAAACCGCTGAGCCACCCGGGCTGCCCTACTTCTGTATATTTATGTATAGTTTATTTAATTCTGATAGTAAGCATATGAGGTAGGTACTATTATTAGCATCATTTACAACTAAGAAGCTGAGGCTCAGATAGGTCAAATCTGGTTTAAGGTCAAATCTGGATTTCAAATCATGGACGACTCACCCAGAGTCCATACTCTTACCCTTTTCACCTTTCTGCCTTCCACTATAGCAGAAATCAGAAAAACTGCATAGCCATGTATAAGGCCAGTGTGCACATGAATTTTTCTAGAAATTATTGGATGAGAAATACTAATTACCACATATCTATAATATATATATACATCTATGTATATGTAAGTATATATATACATATGTATGTATATATATATACATATACATATATACTTACATATATATCTATAATATATATACTTATATGTTTATCTATATCTATAATATATATCTATATATACATGAATGTATATATATACATATATACATATATATATATATATATATTTAATCCTTACCTAATAAAATTGAGAAAATATTATGATTTGGAAGCATACCTACACCATTGTTTACTGATTGTCTCTAATATCCATCTGTGGCTAGAATCTATTTCTTCAACTTCTTGAATCTTAGCTGGACCTGTGACTACTTTAATCAATAGAATGTAGTAGATTTGACTTGTGTCAGTGGCAGGCTTAAATCTTTGAGGGACTGGTACTTCAAATTCTCCCTTTAGGAAACCCATCAGCCATGCTGTGAAGAAGCCAAAATAGTGAAAGAATTGAGGTACTGGCTAATACCACCCACTGGGTTGAGTTCTACTTGAGAGCCAACACTGTGTGTAAACTGTCTTGGAAGTAGATTCTCTGGCCCCAGTAGAGCTTCCCAGATTGACACTCCCACATTCCAACAAGCCCTGCCCAAACTGCAGAAATGTGAGCAAATACATTATTGCTGTTGTTTTAAGTCACCAAGTTTTGGGGTAGTTTTGTATGAAATAGCAGATAGCATAGATAAGCAACTTAAAATATTTTATTAAATGTCTATTTTAGCAATGTTAAACAGTGAATGTTCTGCTAACTTGTCATTAAAGTTTTTCTAAGTTTGTAAGTTTGTTTTGTTTAGGATTATCAAGCTAATCTTTGTGTAATGTGTGTGTGTGTACCTTGAAACTTACCTATCATAAAAGAGGATAGGCTGTATGATTATACTTTCAACTTGGAACTATGTTTCCATAAACATCCTTTTTGAAGTGGTTTTGGCAGAGTTGATCAGAAGAAATACTCATGTGAGATTTGGAAAGCAGAAGTGAAGCACTGCCCATTGATTTCTGAAGGTGTCACATGGTTGTGACAGACTCACACAGCCCAGAAGATTCCAGCATAACCTCAGATCTCAGTGCTCTGGTATCCAGCTCATCTTTCCTGCTGCTCACCAGCCAGTTCTGTCCCAAAGAATTCTTGGGTTTTACAAGAATTGTAAATGTAATGTAGGTTTTACATTATCCTTCATGGCTCCTTATCACTGGATGACTGTATATGGTTTCTCAGATTGATTGGTTGGTGACTTCTCTCATTCCCCATTTCCCACTTTTCAGAACTTCTGCTTCCTTGTTTGAATCCTAGCTGATGTGGGAATTATGGAGTTTTTGGCTCCCTGACAGCCATACTTCATATTTTAAAAGATTGGTAATTTTTAGAGTATTCCATGATGGTACTGGTAAGCAGAGAGGTATGTGATGATAAACTCGACAAACAATATCTCAGCTTGTATGAAGAGCATGCTTGTGTGAAGAGTAACACTGGAATATAAATTAGAACTATGATAATAAATATCACAGGAATGAAGGTACATATTACTTTTGTTTGCGTCCTAGCTGAATTCTTGCAGAATGGTACATAAATAAAATCCTTGCCACTTTCAGTTCATTCAACAAGTATACATTGAACAGTATACTATAAAATTACACTAAATTAAGTATCAAAGTACAGCAAAGAAAAATAAATGCAGTCCTATCTGTTATGGAGCTTATAGTACAACACACACAAAAATATAGGCAATTAAGTTAATAAAATGAGTTTTATAATGGGAATGTAGGGTTCTTTGAATTTTATAGCATGGGAGCCCATACAAGTTTCAGGGTTCCCAACCGACATTCCAAGGCAAGTGAAGATTCAAGTAATGCCTGTAGAGGAGTGAGATGGAGCTACCCCAGCAGGGCAGGGACAGCATCCTTCACAGGGATCAGAAACCAGAAAAAGTTGGCAGACAGGAGGACCTAGGAGGGGCCACAGGAGAGCACAAGAGCATGGCATGATGAGGGTAGGTAGTGAGAAATGAGGCTTGGGAATTAGGAAGAGCTGAGATTTAATGGGCCTGAGTTCCAAATGGGTATGGCATTTAAACAGTTCAGGCAGGAAGAACTTGTAGAAATTATATTTAGCCAATAGCTGAATTGACAGGAATAAGCAATAGCAAGATTTTTTTTTTTTTAAATAGCAAGATTTTTGATGGCACATGAAGGGTGGGAACAAGACAGAAATCTTTCCTTCCCTGGAGTCTCATCACCTTTCATGACCTGGCCAGGCTGCAGGGAAACAACCAGGAATTCAGATGAGGACACAGTGTTTATGGCATTAGGTGATAGTTTTGCATGTAACAGGAGTTACAGTCCACCAAAGGATTATCTGATGTCTCCCACAGTCAGTCTCCCAAGGGCTCTAAGAGCTGGACCCCAGTGGTGTCTGGGTGGTTTCTGGAAGGACTGAGTTCCTAAGCTTATGGTTTGAGCATCGTGATTTGTACAACCCTCAGCAAACATACATATAGACTCCTAGCAGCCCGGGTAGGGCCTGTCTGGGGGAATCATATGGGTTAGAGGGAAGCCTCTCTGAGGCCTTGTGCCATCCAAGTAGGTAGGGAAGCCTGTGAGCTGGTAGCCAAGGTGGGGTGTGGGAGTTGTCACTAAATTTCTCTTGGAAAACAAAACATAACCAATAGGGCACATGGGGGAAAACTATTATTTTAATGAGTTGAGCAAGACATTGAGGTGGCCTTGGCTCAGATGTAGGGAGGCTTTGACTCCAGATCATTGAAGATAAATTGGGGATGGGGATTTCAAAAAACTTTTGTATGACATTCTGACATACAAAAAACATACATATTTAATACATACAACCTGATGAGATTGGAGAAAGTACACATTAGTGAAATCATCACAATCTATGCCAACCCAATTTTTATTCCAAGAGTACAGAAAGTGAATATATTCCTTATTTCTTAATTTCATATTGGAATGCAGTGGCTATCATCTTTCTTTTCCCTTTCTATATAAAAGTTGCTTATATGTAACTACAGTCAGAATTAAAAAAAATCTTCAAAACCTTGTCTGGGGGTAACCCAGCATAATTCACAAATGTGTGAAAGAGAAATTTGAAAAAAAAAAAAAAAGAAATTCCCTCTTCACTGCCCAGAACATTGAAAATCTAATTTCTCTCCTTAGACATAATGGGAGGTGAGCACCAGGAGGAGAGAAGATGAAAGGAACACTATCCATGCAGGAAAAAGTCAGGAGGCAGTTCATGGGCTGGGCTTAATGAAATTCCCCCCAAATTATACTTTTCATAGGCTCGATTGCAGGACAAATATCACAGTGGGGTTAACAGAATCAGAGGTTAGTAATAGAAGGAGCATTCTGGGAAAATAAAAAAATACAATTTTCTACTTCATAAAGTATACCCTTTCCACTGAAATTTCCAGCATATTATAAATGAAATTGTGCTGAAGTTGAGAAAAGCACATAAAGATTATGGTTGTTTTTTAGCCTTTAAAACAGATTGATTTTTCTATTTACTCGCTAAAAGCTGAGTTCAGGGATTAGTTCTTTTCCAAGTGATTATGGAGTCTTGAAATGGTCAGAGGGTTGCATTCTCCACTGTGCCTATGGTATTAGCCAAGAGCTAAAGTCAGGGGAAAAACCAGTGGGGACTGAGAGGCTGATTTTTCAACTGCAAATTACTAGAATATTATTGAGATGAAATGGTCATGATTTTCTACTTTGTGCTATTTTAGAATTTATTATGAAAAACATCTCTTTAGATTGCCCCTTCTCCTATCAAGATCTGAGTTCTGCAGAATGTTTTAATAATTTTCATCAAGTGCTCATTCACATCTCTATTGGAATCATATATGTATGCCTGTAACTACTAGTGTAGAACAACATAATGCTATAGAGACACATGTCCTATCTATCTATCATCTATCTATCATCTATCTCTGTTGTTTTGGTTATTGGGTGGAACAGATGAGAAGGAGAGAACTATTGGGAACAGATCTCTTTAGGGTGAGCTTGCATGAAATAATTTTACAGTGAAGTATTTCTTAAGAGAAATCCACTCATTGAGAATAAGAGGAAATTTTGAGCCAAGATTATTAATTCATATGTGATTAGAAAAACCCAAACAACCTGCTGCATGATATTTCTCTCAGCTGTAGACCATGACTTGGGATTAGCAAACAGCCTGAGAGCCTATGACTGGAGTGCTCTCAACTACCAGTGCCCCATGTGAAAGGAGGAAAGATGTCTTCTAATCTCTAACTATCAGTTATATTTATATTGTGTGTCATGTGGTGCATTACATGGTGCTATGGTTTGAATGTTTCTGCTCTCTGAAATTTATGTGTTGAAGCATGAATGCTTGTGTGAAAGCGTTTGGAGATGGGGCCTTTTGGAAGCAATTAAGCTTGGATAGGGTCCTGAGGGTGGAGTCCCCATCACAGTATTAGTGTTTTTATAAGGCGAGGAAGAACTACCACATGTGAACACAGTGAGAATGTGGTTGTCTACAAGTCAAGAAGAGGCTGTCATCAGAAATCTAATCTGTCAGCACGTTGATCTAGGACTTCCAAGTCCTAGAATTGTGATAGATAAATAAACCTGTTATTTAAGTGACCCAATCTGTGTTATTTGTTATAACACTCTGGGCTAAGACACAAGGTATTAGGGATTTTTGCAAGAGGCTTTTCAGAAGAGGGGTGGCCATTGTGGATTAGAATTGTGAGAGGGCATCATGGAGGATGGATTTGAAAAGATAAAAAGAAAAAAAAAAAAACTTGCCAGGAAAGGAAGACAGGCATGAAGAGGAAATAAAAAAGTTAAGAATAATGAGGGGCTACACTGATAATTCCTTTGTACACATTTACACATCTATCACTGGGGACTGGAGATAGAGAAACTACTTAGATACTCATCTTCTTTCTAAATTCCTTTATTTTTTTCTAAATTACTTTAAATACTCAAAATATATCCAGAGAAAAAATTTACATACATGCACACACATAAACTAAATACACTTGATAAGGTCTGAACTCAAAAGACACAAAGTAAAATGAGGGGACACAGGATGGAGGGAGTGGTCAGGGTATTAGAAAAGTCTTAAGTCTTCAGTGAAGCATTTATGTGGGTTACAATATGCAGAAGGTGTTGTGAATCCTTGCTGAGGGAAATGGGGTCGTCTAGGATATGCCCTCACACCCTGAAGTCCACTGGTTGTTGCCAACCTCACCTCCCTGCATCACAGAAACTGCCCGTTTCACATTGTATCACATGCCAGGATACTAGACCTGCTCTACACTAAAGGAGTCACAACTCCAATTTGTTTCCTTTATATCCCTGCAAGCAGGTGTATAACTTTTGATGATCCTTTTATAATGAATCTCTTCCTAGCCTTCATCAGAAACATGCAAAGAGGAGCACCTGGGTGGCTCAGGGGTTGAGCATTTGCCTTTGGCTCAGGGCATGGTCCCAGGGTACTGGGATTGAGTCTCGCATCAGGCTCCCTGCAGGGACCCTGTTTCTCCCTCTGCTTCTGTCTCTTTCTGTCATGAATAAATAAAATCTTAAAAAAAAAGAAACATGCAGAGCTTACCAATTGTATCTGCTAAATAACCCTTATATCTGACATATTAATTGTTTTAAATGTTTTATTTATTTATTTGAGAGAGATTGAGAGTGAAAGCACGAGTGGAGGGGAGAGGCAAAGGCAGAAGCAGGCTCCCTACTGACCAAGGAGCCTTAATCGGGGCTCGATCCCAAGACTCCATGATCATGACTTGAGCTGAAGGCAGACACTTAACTGACTGAGCCACCCAGGTGTTCCTCTGGCATATTAATTTTTAAAGATGTTTTATTTTAAAATGCCATTCATGTAAGATAGTATATTAAACATATTAAACATACATATAAAATTTGAGGATTAATAAAAACAAAGCACAATGATTACCTGTGTACTCCCTACTTATCTTAGGAATGAGAACAGATTTCTTAAATATAATGTGTTCAAAGTTAGGTTATATTTCCGACTTTCACAAGGATTGCTGGAATTAGAAAAGACAAGTGGTATTACTATTGGTTTACCTTAATATTCTCATCACTTCTCAATATTCAATGAGATTTTTTCGTCTTTCAAATAGTGGTTGAATTATATTTTATGCCAAACTCTTTTCTAAGGATTGCAAAATGCATTCTTTTGCCAAGAGGCCATTTTCTTTTTCTGGAATGAAAGAAGCATTATGAATTTTACATTCTATTATAATAACATGTACAGCTGATGTTCAGTTCTAAAATATTTCTTCTTTCCCAAAGTGTGCTTTATGTATTCTTCAGCTGGAAAAAAAAGAAGTCCATTTCTGGAACCAGCTCCTTTAGCAGTTTACTGAGGACTTAAAAAAAAAAAATCCAGGTGCAATTCCTTCCCACACATATTGACAGATTCAGGAAGTCTTAGAAAACTCTCAGCCACAGTTTGGAAACATGATCTTGGAAAATAGGACCTATCTCACCAATCATATGAATTTTTAAGAAATTCCGCTGAGCTCATACTTTGTAGCTCTTTGTATATAAAGAACATTGTGTAATTACTTCAGTATGAAAGGTTGAGAAAGAGAGCATCTGTTTTTTGAAAATTATAACTGAAGATAACCTTGTTCTCTAGTCAAATTTCTGGTTTGAGAGACAATGTGGTATCCAGAGACATAGCATTCCATGACCTTCAGTCCTTCCTAAGATTCTCTTGACCTTATCTCCAGCATTTTATTCTCAGCACAGCCAGCCGGTCCCAGAACTTGCTGGTTTTCTTCTACTCACTCATTAGCTGTGTAACTGGTAGTCTACACTCTGATTTCTGACTACCTACATGAGGCAGATACTTTCCTTCTTGGTGTCAGGCAATACAACCTTAAGGCTTCCAGTTGCATTGGTACAAACATCCTTCTTATTGCTTCTAGGCTTTTGATTCCAGAAGCTAGTTTCTCTGTTTTCCCACTTGTTTTGTGTCCTCAAAACCTTTCTTAAAACTTTGTTAAGCCCAACAGATGCCTCCGGTAAACTTGTTTTATTCACCTACTGGTAAGCTAGTGTGTAGAATGCCTCTGAGATCTTAAAGTCAAATAACTGTTGGTCTGCCAAGCAGGACATTTGATGTGTTTACTCTTATTAGTATATACTTTCACCTTAGTTTTTTTTTTTTTTCTTTTCGCTTTCTGCACAGTTTTCAATACATATCTTTAACTTATCACAACCTCCACTGAAATCATCTATCACTTCACATACAACATAAAATCCTTACAACAGCATATTGTCATTCTCCTTTTTAGTCCTGACATTCTCCCAAGTATTTTTTTTGTGTGTGTGTTCTATAACACCAAACTTGCCATTATTAATTTGTTTTAAAGAGTCACTTAAAAATTAATTTTTAAAATGAGAAAGATAGGGGCAGCCCTGGTGGCTCAGCGGTTTAGAGCCACCTTCAGTCTGGGGCCTGATCCTGGGGACCCAGGATCGAGTCCCACATCGGGCTCCCTGCATGGGGCCTGCTTCTCCCTCTGCCTGTATCTCTGCCTCTCTCTCTCTTTCTCTCTCTCTCTCTGTGTCTCTCATGAATAAATAAATAAAATATTAAAAAATTTAAAAAAATGAGAAAGATATTTAAGTTGAATATATTCATCATTTTTGATACACTGCTATTCTTGGCGTTTCCATCTGATACCATTTCTTTTCACTCTGAACAACTTTCTTTAATACTTTTTGCAGAATAAGTCTGTTGGTGCCAAATTCTCTCATGCATCTGTTATTTGAAAATTTTTTTTTGGCCTTTTGTTTTTTTAAGGCTATAGAATTTTAGGTTGAGTTTTTTCCATTTTGAATGGATATAGAATTCTAGGTCAGTCTCTTCCTCCTCCCTCTCCAGGACTTGATGCTGTTACTAATGTTTGTTGGTTTGTTTGTTTTGCTTCCATTGTTCCTGACAAGAAGTTATGAGTCATCCCTAATGATTTCCCCCCTGCATGTGATCTAGATTTTTCCTTTGGCTACATTCAATATTCTTTCTCAGTCATTAGTTCTTAGCAGTTTAAATGATTGACCTTGAGGTGGCTTTGTATGTTTATGTTGCCTGGTGTTTATCACAATTCTTTGAAAAATTTTGGCCACTGTTTCTTTAATGATTTCTCTCGCTCTCTTCTCTCTCATTGTGATATTCTATTCACACATAGGCCACTTAATAATATCCCATAGATCGATGGGGAGAAGTTCAAGTATTTTCCAACTTTCATTTCATTGTTTGCTTCTGTTGGATATTTTCAAGATCTATCTTCAAAGTCACTTCAAGTTCATTTCTACAGGTTTAGTCTGTTGTCAAATCCATCCAAAATTTTTTTCACTTTAGATGATGCATATTTTAACAGTAGAACTTCCATTCAGATAACTTTTATAGTTTTCATGTCTTTACTAAGATTCCCTATTTATCCCCACTTCATATTCATTGGTCACATTTTCTTGATTTTCTCCATGTTTACAATTTTTATTTTTGCATGTTAGCTATGAAGAATGCCTAATGTGGAGTATCTCCATTTGATTACCTTATCTAATAAAGTGATGAGTTTGGTTCTTATGGGCAGTTCATTTCCTTACTTACAAACAATCCATACTTTTCAAAATCCTGTTTTTCAGCCATGTTAGGGCAGTTCTAGAATTGCCTTTATTCTAGATCTGGAGTTCTTATTCTCTAACAGTGTAATATTGTGAGGCGGGATATTACTCATTATCTATGGTGTAGAAGGTGTTCTTTCCATGCTGGTTAGTTTGCACATAAATAGCTTTCATACTTTTGTGAGGTCTAACAGTTATCCAGCTCCATTTCAGAAGATGTTATTTCTTTTTTTTAATTTAGTTTTTTTGTTCTGTTTTGGTTTTGGTTTTGGTGTTTTTGCTTGGTCTCATGAAGTTTTTTCCTGTGTATTTATATTTATAATCAGTTAAAGATTAGCCGGAGCTTTACACAGATTTCATACAAATTTCTGGATCTCCTTCTCTGAGTATCCTCTTTCTGGTATCTTGTCTGACAAGTCAGTTCTCAGTAGCTTCAAACTCCCATTTCTGTCTCCATAGATAACCAAGACCTCTGTGCTCCCATCTCTGAATGACAGCTGTACAATGGGTCATCAGACTAGTAGATTTGTTAGTGAGAAAGAGATTTTGGCCTTCAAAAAAATAGCTTTAGTACAGGTGTCAGGATAATTATTTTTCAGATTCATAGGTCAGGATAATTATTTTTCAGGTTCATAGGTATGAAGGGGATGGAAATAACTGTAGTTATTGAAAATATCATTGCATGTTCCCCTGATTAATTTTTAAAATGTAAGAGAGATGGATGCTGTTAATTTTCTAGAATAAGCAGAATAAAGGGATCACCCATCCACAAAGCTGGTGCTTATGGCCATGGTAACCCAAATAACAATAGGACAAAGAATCATTAACACCCAAGTGGGGTGGAGAAAACTCTTACAATGTTATTTTATTTTACTCCTAGTATTTTGTTGAAGTATACGCTCATATATTCAATCCAAGATTTTGTAGACATTATAACTGTATTCATTCTTATTGGGCTGTGGAAATCTGCCTCTTTGACTTTTATCCTATACTTCATTAAAAAGGTTATCTAAGAGTCCTTTAATATTTAAGTAGTATGGATTTTTTTTTCAAACTAAGGGTTATTTTGTACTTTGCTGATTTCCATGGCTACAATTGTGAAACACTAATGTAGTTGTTAATGAAGAAAGCAGCTGTCTAGCTCTACTTAAGCTAAATATAAAGAATGCAAATATTTAGAGAGTTAATATTGTTTACTAACATTATATATATTGTACAGTACAGAGACTATAAAATACAACACAACAAAAGCACTGGACTATAGAATCCATCTGTCTTTTGTGTTATCATTATTATTCAAAAGAAGCAAGAGGGAGTTCCTGCAAGACAGTTCATAAACCAAACACTTTTGGTCCTCTATAATTTTGTAGATCTTTTTCAATATAAATCAAATCTACCGTGCAGATAAAATCAAATTGAGGAAAGAAAATATAACAGACAATAAGCTTTAGAGGAGAAACTTACAGTTTGAAGTGGTACTTAATAAAAGCAAGGGCTGAAAATCAAAAGGCTAAACCAATTCTTAAATAGTTTCTGTGCTACCATAACACCTCCAGAGCATATATATCCTCGGGACTTACTGATGTCTTTGGAAATGGTTGAGTGGTTTGTACACACCCTGCTCTATAGCTGGGTCATCACTTAAATGATATGGTAAAGTAGATTTGCCTTTGTTTCTGTAAGTGGATTGGCTTTGGTAAAAAATAGTTAATACTGCACATCTTAGATTGTTGTATTGTATAGACCTGACACATGTCTGCTATACTTGTCTGTGATCTGCTCTATACAATGGCTCTGTCCTGATTGATTATAGGTTGTATTCTACATAGATGACTGACTTTGATTGCATATTGGAAGCTTGTTTATTCTCAGTATAATCCACTGTTGATGATAATTAATGACTTGCTTGTTTTTATGTAGGAATAAAATGCCAATAATTTTAGAAATGGAGAAAAACCTGGCAGATTCTATCATTAAAAAAGTGTTATTGGAGGAAGTCTGGGAATTCAAGTGTTCTGATCAACAGGAAAAATGAATGTATTTCTTATAGAAAATAAATAAAGAGGAAAATAAAAAGAAAGTATCATAAATCAGATTTCTTTATTTCCTTTCTCACTCTTTCTACCCCATTTTCCTTGAACGTTGGAGTTTCATTGATTGATTGATTGATTTATTTAGAGCAAAAGAGTGTGAGGGCCTGTGGGGTAGAAGGGGCAGAGGGAGAGGGAGAGAGAGAATCTTAAGCGGGTGCCACATCCAGCATAAAGTCCATTGCGGGACTCAATCTCATGATCCTGAGATCATGACCTCTACCAAAATCAAGAGTGATATGCCTAAATGACCGAGCCACCCAGGGCCGGAGTTAGATTTTCTTAATGTACGTATTAGTCAGTCATAGTTAAAGACTTGTGGTTTTAACTTCTGCCGCAACAAGGTAACAAAGGAATGACTCCTGCACCATAGATTTCTCTAAGAGGAAGCTATATTAGAGAGTATGCAGAAACCATACTGAATTGAGCCAAAACCTAGCATGTAACCATTTTGCGCTCTCAAGAGGCCACATTTACTGCACTTTTAAGTCTTAAGTCTTTGCTCCTTTGTACTTTTCAGATTTCATAACATATAAGACATGGCAATAAAAGTCACCAACTGAGAAAGAATTCAGATATCTACATGATTTTTTACTCACCTAATATTCCAGGAACATTTGTTCTTTCACAAAGTGCGAGGTTAGGAAAATTTATTGTTGTGTAGAAATAAATTCAGTTACATATATATACATACACATATACATTTACATATATATACATTTAAACACACACATGTATATATTTACTATTTAATGCAAGGTGCAATCACTTTTCACTTTGGGTATTTCAAAAACATTGTACCCAGTATTAATCTAGAGGCAAGGTAATAAAAAAATGTTCAAACAAGACATTATCCTTCAACTCAACTCTTCCTTCAGAACATTATCCTTTAAGCTACCCAAACCAAACATTCTATATATCCCAGGCTTTAAAAAAATGAAGACTGGGGGATCCCTGGGTGGCGCAGCGGTTAGCGCCTGCCTTTGGCCCAGGGCGCGATCCTGGAGACCCGGGATCGAGTCCCACGTCGGGCTCCCGGTGCATGGAGCCTGCTTCTCCCTCTGCCTATGTCTCTGCTTCTCTATCTCTCTGTGACTATCATAAATAAAAAAAAAATGAAGACTGTATTTATATTTCTGCTTAGTGACTCATGCTTTCATTAGTTTGGGAATTCTTAAAAATTAAGTTTTTAAATTTGAAATCAGTAATTAATTTTCTTTAAAGAAAAACAACCAAAAACCCTCGGGACCCCTGGGTGGCGCAGCGGTTTAGCGGCTTAGCGCTGCCTTCAGCTCAAGGCATGATCCTGGAGACCCGGGATCGAGTCCCACGTCGGGCTCCTGGTGCATGGAGCCTGCTTCTCCCTCTGCCTGTGTCTCTGCCTCTCTGTGTCTCTGTCTGTCATTCCCATGAATGAATAAATAAAATCTTAAAAAAAAAAAAAAAACTCTTCCTCCTAGTGAAGTTTGTTTGTTTGTTTGTTTGTTTGTTTGTTTTCCCCCTCCTAGTGAAGTTTTAAAGATGGTAAGGAGCTCACGACTGGATAAAGTCCTGATGAACAAACATTAATGAATCATAAAGTGTTATTTACATGAATCATGGGAAGTAGAAACCTTCAAGAGAAATGGCACTACAACAATCCAGAGAGGTTCTAGAAACATACCTTTGAGAATAACCAAGCACTTAGCTTAGTCTACGATAGATATTTAATATACATATGTAGGGAACCCTGGGTGGCGCAGCGGTTTAGCGCCTGCCTTTGGCCCAGGGAGCGATCCTGGAGACCCGGGATCGAGTCCCACATCGGGCTCCCAGTGCAGGGAGCCTGCTTCTCCCTCTGCCTGTGTCTCTGCCTCTCTCTCTCTCTCTCTCTCTGTGTGTGACTATCATAAATAAATAAAAATTTAAAAAAATTAAAAAATTATTAAAAAAATAAAATAAACATATGTAATCGATGAGGAAACTTTTTTTAGAAAAAGGAATAAAGCCTCCCCGCACCCCCAGGAGAGCTAAAATATTAAAAATGACTGTACTTGAGCATTTACTTAGGAGTCAATAGAAATGGATCCCTATGAGAACCAAACCACAGAAGTCTGAAGAAATTAAGGATGCTGGAAGTGGATCACCTTGGGTATTAATTCGAATGGGATTGTGAAAAAGCAAAGCTATGAGAGAATGGAGGCAGACAAATTCTGAAAGAAAAAGAGAAACTGAGTGGAGAATAAGTATTTTGTATAATAACAAAAAGAGACAGACACACATTGTAGTTTCCATTTTAATATAAAATTTCCTGAATGTCTGCCCATTAAAAAAAAAGATTTATTTATTTACTTATTTGAGAGAGAGAGAGAGAGAGAGCGCATACATATGGTGAGCAGATGAGGGGGCAAAATGACATGGAGAGAGACAATCCTCAAGCAGACTCCCCACTGAGCATAGAGCCTGATACAGGGCTTGATCCCAGAAACCTGAAATCATGACCCGCACCAAAATCAAAAGTCATCTGCATAACCAACTCAGTTACTCAGGCCCCCTAGTGCCTGCCCATTTTTATAAGTTGATTTATGTATTAATATATTTAACAAAGAATTCAATAATCGATGCTTTACACCTCAATTAAATTCTTGCAATGTGCCAGGATCTGTACTATGTCTTAGACAGTGTTCTTGCCCTGGTTGCCACTGTTGAGAAAAAGTAAAGAGAATTCTGAAGGGAAAGAAAAGGAACAGGAAAAAACAAAACAAAACAAAACAAAAAACAGAAAATATAAGCTATTCCTAATAAATAACGTAGTTGCTTGTGCATGCCATTGACAGGGCAAAATGAAAGATTTTGTCTAAACATTTGGGTTTGGATAATAAAATCACAGAGTCCACTTTCAAATTCTTTATAAAACCTAAGAATAAATATAACACCATTAAATTTGAAGCACATTGAAGTTTTGAAGAAAGACTGACTTCTATATGAAGGAGTTTCATTAAAATTGTCAGAGAATACCCCAGTTGTTCATTGAAAATAAACGTTTTTAAAAGATTTATTTATTTATTCATGAGAGACACAGAGAGAGAGATGGAGAGACACAGAAAGATGAGGAGAAGCAGGCTCTTCACAGAAGTCTGATGTGAGACTTAATTCTGGATCTTGGGATCACGACCTGAGGCAAAGGCAGCTGCCCAACCCCTGAGCCACCGAGGCATCTGGAAAATAAATATTTTTTTAATGAGAAAATGCAATGGCTGAAGCAATGTCCACTGTCAAGAAGGAATGATGTTATGATGCTGTGGAACTAAAGCATCGTTCAGGGTTTTAAGTATAACTTTGAGGGGCACCTGGGTGACTCAGTCAGTTAAGCATCCAACTCTTGGCTTTGGCTCAGGTTATGATCTCATGGTTGTGGGATCCAGATCTGCCTTGGGCTCCACGTTCAGCTTGAGCCCGTTTGGGATTCTCTTTCTCTGCCCCTCCCCCTACTTGTGCTCCCAATCTCTCTCTCAAATAAATAAATAACTTAAAAATAAGTATAACTTTGATCTTTGCTAGATAAGCAAGACACTTGAAAGGAAGTATAGTACAGTGGTCAAGAAATACAATGGTCAGTCTTAGCTAGTTAGGAACAATAAGCCCATGAACAACGGTAGATTACAACATTTTGTTTATTTCTTACTTTGCATGTCAGAAGCCGTGTTTTTTTCTTCCCCTCTCTATGTTTTTGTTTGTTTGTTTGTTTGTTATGAGCCCTAGGCTGAAAGCTCACCCTCATTTCAAATATTACATTTTGTGTCAAGAAAAAGAAAACCGATGGAAAAACATGGAGAGGGTCTTAAAGTCTGTGCTCAGAACCATGTTATCACATCTGCTCATTTCATGGACCAAAATATGTCATGAGGCCAAACCAAAAGTCACTGGGACCGGGAAGTATTCTCATCACTTCTGTGCACTAAAAGTCCCATGGCAATTGTTGGTAATAGATAGTCTTTTTAAAAAGTGAGAAGTCAGCAAATAAGAACAGTTATGTCACCCTAACAATAGATTCTGGAGCCAGACTGATGGGATTTTCTGCTGAATAGCTGTGTTAAATTAGGTGATTTATTTAATCTCCTCACACCTTAGATTCCTCATCTATAAAATAGAAAATAATAGTACTTTTCTCAGAAGGTAAAAATGAGGATTAGGAGGATTAATATTTGTAAGGAACTTAATATTGAGTCATAGTAAGTACTACTTAAGTGTGAAATATATCATATGAATATTGTGAAACTAATTAAACTGATTTGTTTTATTTTATTTTTAAACTGATTTATTTTGGTGACGCTTTCTAATTCCACCCTAGGAGATGTCTTTCAACTGTATGTTCTTAGCTGTAAATAAAGTAACACTATTTTTACTAGATTTATTTGATCTAAGTTCACATGAAACCAAGTCTTTAGGGATTGTAAAAGCTGTAAGTTAATTTTATTTTCTGAGTTGTAATACGGTTACTTAGTGTTTACAATAAACACCACAAAATATAAATTAACATACAATATGTGATCTTTTGGGGGAAATATTCAGATAATTAAGTCCATAGATAAAGAAATTGGATTGGAGGTTCCCAAGGGTTGGAGAGAGAGGAGTATAGAATTGCTGAATGGTCCAGGGTTTTCTCTGAGAAAATGAAAATATTTTGGGACTAGATAGAAGTAGGTGCTGTGCAACATGGTGAATGTGCTAAATTCCACCGAATTGCACACTTTAAAATTATTAATTTGATATCATATGAATTTTGTTTCAATAAAAAATGAATTAATGTTTTTAATTGGTTTTCATAACATTGTTATTATATTTTGAAAGATTCAATTTATTTAAGAGAGAAAGAGCATGAGCAGGGGGGGGAGCGGAAATGGGGAAGAGGGAGAAGCAGCAGACTCCTCATTGAACAGGGAGCCCAACATGGGGCTTGATCCCAGGACCCCGAGATCATTACCTGAGCCAAAGGCAGACACCCAGTTGCCCCCATTGTTACTAATCTTAAATAACAAATGACAAACATAGTCTTGTCTATAGAAAATAAAAATTGTTACTTTGTTATTCTGATTGCCTGAAAATTTATTAAACTCCAGATACTTCCTTTGAGTTCCACATATTTAGTTAACTGCCTACAAGATATGTCTTCTTGGTTTTCTCCAAGAAGCTCCATATTTAATATACCCAGACTTTAACTCATGATCTTCTCTTTAATATGGTTTACCAAAAAGTAATCTCTACCTCAAAACAATACTATCATATTTCTATTTCATAATTTAAAAATATGAGAGCCAACCTTGACACCTCCATCTTCCTTATGTAGTTTACCAATACATCTTAAAATCTATAAATTTACTTCCTAGCTGTATCTTGACCCCATCCACCTGCTGCTCATCTGGATGACTCTAATGATTTCCTAATTGGTCTCCCCAAATTCACCCTTTCCACATCAAATACTCCAACATGGCCAGACACCCAGTCACCTATGTCTTCTAAGCACGGAAGCCAAACTTACCTTGTAATATAAAAATTAAGCCATCTGCTCTCTAAATCTTTTAAATGCTTTGATTATATTTTTCTTGGCTTCCAGATCTGTGACTTCATGCAAATTTATACCACATCATGTTTCTCCTTAATCTGAGTATATAGTCTCTTCCCTCAGTTCCCCAAATGCATCTGGTTCTCTCCAGCCACAACCTTCACTTGAAATACTGTCTACCTCATTTGTTATGGGTTGAATTGTATCCTCCAAAAGGATATGTTGAAAACTTAACCTCCAGTACCTGTGAATGTGATCTGTTTTTTGGAAATAAGATCTTTGGAGAGATAGTTAAGATGAGATCATTAGGATGGGCCCACATCCAATATGACTGCTGTCCTTACAAGAAGGGGAAATTCAGATACAGAGACAACATGCACAGTGTAAGGAGACTATAGAGATACCTGGGGGAATGCCATGTGATGAGGAAGGCAGAAAGTAAAGCTGTAATAATTCAAGGAACACTGGAAGTTGCAAGAGGCGAGGGAGGAGGACTCAGAGGGAGGGTGGCCCTGCCAACACATTATTTTAGACTTTAAGCATCTACAGCTGTAAGGGAATACATCTCTGTTGTTTTAAGTCACTCACTTTGTTGTAGTAGCCTGAAGACACTAATGCACCATTTATCCCCCTTTTTAAACCCTCGATTCAATCAGGACAGGACACTTTGCACTTGGCTACATGAATCATTCTGATCCCCCTGTTAGGAGCATTTACAGAACCTTATATTGTCCTTTTAGCACTTACCAGAACTGTACTTTTGCCTTTATTTACATGATTTTTTATTTAATGTTTGGTTCTCAGCCCCTTCTTGATTTTAATCTCTCTCCATGTACGAATTTTTCCTCATCCTTATATTCCAACATTTACATAATGGCTGTTGTATAGTATATACTTAGTAATATTAGTCAAAATAGAAAAATTCAGTAATTCATTATGAAATATATAAATCACAGGAATGAAACAAGATACAAGTGAACAAATGTACCAAAAAGCAAATAGTGAAGATTCCTAAGTATATTGTCGATTATTCTCATAATTTATGATTGAATGTATCTGATATTCATGAAGGCATGCACTCAATTCTTGAAGCAATGGTGGGAAGATTATGTGATGAGATGGATAGCGCCAGAATGCCTTTATCTTTCTGAGCTTCACAGCTTAATCTGCTTGCTATATTGATCTGAAGCAGCAACCTATTATTTAAACTATGTGAGAGAAAAATACTGGATCTGATAGAGACTCAAGCAATCTGTCATCTATGAGGCTGAAACACAGATCTGAGATGTTGCATGGATTGAAATTTCAAATGATATCAATCTCTAAGGGAATTTAAATCTCTGGCATGATACAAAATATGTGTTCTAAAATATTTGGAAAACTTAATATTACTCCAGTAATTATGAAGCATTTTGTCATTATTGACAAAATGGATTTTAGTTATGTCATACATCTTATGAAAGTAGTGCATTGTTCTTTAGTGTTTTCCAATAGTTAACTAATAATACGCTTTTTATTTTTATCTGTTTTTCTATCACCTCTCTCCACTGTGAGTTCACTGGAAATCTAAGTTTAAATCTCCTCTTGCAAAGAGTTTTTGTTTTAACATGTCAAAAACCAAACCAAATCAAAACAAAATCTCATAAAACCTACTCTTACTCTGAATTGCATTACAGTTCATTTTAGTTTTGCCACTTCTTTTTGCCTATTTTAATTTTCTGATTCTAGCAGTAAAGTATTACTATTTTATAAGAAAAAATACCGGGATGCCTGGAAGGCTCAGTGGTTGAGCACCTGCCCCTGGCTCAGGGCGTGATCCTCAGTCTCAGGAGCAAGTCCCACATACGGCTCCCTGCCTGGAGCCTGCTTCTCCCTCTGCCTATGTCTTTGCCTTTCCCTCTGTGTCTTTCATGAATAAATAAATAAAATCCTTTAAAAAAAAGAAAAAAAGAAAAAAATACCTAGATAGTAATTAGGGGGTATGAAGTGTAGATTATTTAACTGAATAAATGTTTTGTGTTTCTGTGTTCTTGGGTGATGGAAATATTTGAATGTGATCATTATAAATCACTTTTGGAATGTCTTGTTGGCTTTAAAGATATATGTTTAGAATATCAAATAAAGTGATTTTGTATGCATATACTCTACATCTTCATCATTACTTAAACAATAAAATTACAGGAAACATGTTGATATTGATTATAGAATAGGCACATAGTACAAAGCATCCCCGGCAAGCTCTGAGGTGCTAGATGCTTGGTTCTGGAGGTCTGAGCAAGTTGACTCTGTCAGGAAGAGTGTGGTATGAATGGAGTCAAGATAAAGGTGCTATAAATGTGAGCTAACCCTGCATGGGGAAACTTTCTTTGGACTTGCCTTCTGATTTCAAACAAAAGTTTTCACCAAAGTGTATTATGAGATGTCTCAATAAAGATCCATAATTTTCCCAAAATGTTATGATAAGAAAGGTAATATTTATATATCAAAGTCCTAGGCTTAATCCTTCACTTTGGAAGTGATTTCATGCACGGATTTGAAAAAAAATCACTTACATGGTAATTATTTTTTTTTACTTATAAAGTAAAAATCAGGTTAATGCCCACCATAGAGAATGTTAGAAAGATGCAGTTGAGAAGGTTTACAAGAAGCTTTGAAAATGGTGAGAAAACTAACAACAGTAGTACTTTTTCATTTATTATAACTGTTTTTTTTTTCTATTATTATTGCAGGAAAAATGGCTAAATGAGTTCTCATTCTACTGACTTTGGGTCAACAAATTTTATTTTCTTGGGGACAGCGATTTACATGACCAGATATCACTTTGATTTATAAAAGGCTGGTATCGTGAATTATATTATAATAACCAACTTAAAAAAATGGCATTGTGAAGATTCCATGAAGACTGAGAACAAGCAGCACAGTGCCTGGCACAAAGTGGAGATCACTATATATTTCTGCCTATCTACTCTGTGTTCTAAGTAAACACTGAGTTCATAGTTCTCATTATGCAAACAATCTTGTTAATTTGGGGAGAAAAATGTGTTTAAGTCCAAGAATTTTAGTACCTGACAGCTTTGATCAGTCCTATAATTGCACATTTTGCAATTAAATGGGAAAAAATACAGCTTGATATGAGATGTATGTCAGAGGAAAATTTTTAGTGCAATAAATATGATGATGAATGTGGATATTGTCTATCATTATAACTAACAACCTATTACTAGGCAGCATAGCCCAGGAAACCAATTGCTCTAAGAGTCACAGCTACTTTGAGCCTCAGGATATCCATATTATGGTAAGAATTAATATGTAATGCATATACACACTACTGAATCCCAAACTCCAACTGAATTTCTATGAAGAAAGTATTTACTAAAGTGTTACAGACCACCATTGCATAAGTGCTCCTGCAGAGGTGTTAGCAGCTAATTACTCACCAACCTACAGTTGTGAGTGACCTTTAAATGTGTTTACCATGATAAATCAAATGTGAATGTGATTAGTATTCATGTTATATTATAAATATAATATATCCGATTGATAACCAAATAATAAAAACAGAGTTGAGCTTTTACAGCTCCTACGTAAGGATGTCTAAAATGTGATATCTTCAGATGCTTGGCTGTCATGCTAAGGACTCTATATTAGGGGCCTGATATTTTCCTTCTAAATAATTTCCTTTCAAATATACTTCATTTATTATATTTACTAACAAGTAATTTTTAAATTAATATCTGTGATAGATCCTTGTGCCAGTGTTTTCCATAATATGTTGCCATATTAAGAAAAGCCATGTAAGCGAAAACTCACAAATTATCAGTTGAAAGCATCCATTATGCTTATTCTCTAGTCCAATTAACCAAACACTTGTGGGCTTTTAATAACTACAAAATACAAAATCAATTTGATATAAATAGAATAAAAGATGAGAGATATAGTACAGCCTGTCTCTGAGAATGCTGCTCATTTTGAAAAGATGGTTTAGAAATGAATTTCCTCTGTAAAATAGAGTAAAATATAATAATGCCATTTTCATTTACAAGTTGTGGACAAGGACTAAAAATTCAAATAAGATTTCGAAAAAAGATGGCTACTCCCTTTCAAACAAGATGACTATAACATTATATTTAGGGAGCATTTAGAAGAAGAAATCTCTCAGGGTGCCTTTTTAAATATTTTCACAAATTTAAACTTGACTTTAATGTATTGCTTTATATCTTTCATTCGCTTGCCTCAGAATGATGATGAAAACCAAACTCCTTACCCTGCCTACAAAGCCTGAGGACAGCAACCCCTTGCTCATCCCAGATGGTAGTTTGCTCCACTCACTCTGGCCTTTCCAATCCCAGAGACATCAAGCTTGCCCTGCCTTAGGGGTTTTGCACTTTATAGTTCATCTTCCCCAAATCATCTTGTAATTCGGTTAGCAGCTCAAATGTCAGCTCCCTGAAATCATCTTTTAATTCACGTCTCAGCTCAAATGTCACCTCTTCAAAGGCATTTCCGATGGCCTTTAGACTCATGGATAGCATCCATCCCCTTGTCTCCTCTTTGTAGTATGCATCACTATTGGATGTTATATTTGATTGCTAGGGTTTTGTGGAGGAGGGAAGGTTTTAGCTCCACCCTTTCAGTGTCTGTTGGGTGGGGTACTCAAATTAAACTAATAAACAGCAGATTAACTGGATAAAACATATTGTTTGTATATGTGTGTAAGGAAACCAACAGAAGAAATAGCTAGCTTGCTAAGTGGCTGAAGTCAGAGGCATACCTTGCTTTATTTAGTAGCGGAGAGAGAGGGGAGAGAAAAGGCTTCTATGGGAAAAGCAAATCATTTTCTTCACAAAGAAAGATGGGTTTTTAGAACAGATGGGAGACAGAGGAGTTTGAGTTATATTTGTTTATGCAGGTGTGAGTGGCTTTTCCCTGTTGTTTATGGACGTGAAACTCTCCCAGAGAAGGAATTTATGGTAGGTTTACTCGTCATCTCTCTCCTGGGAGTAGACTCTCCAAAGAGAGAATTTATGAGAGCCTCCTTTCCCAGATGTTGTTGCTCTTGGTCAGACAAAGGAAGCTCAGTTAAGACTTCCTTAAAGATCTCAAATCTTCATAAAACCTATGGGGTTCCAAGTAGATTCCTACCACTGTACAACAAAATTCCACAAGCTGGATATCTTGGTCAACAGATATTTACTTTCTCACAGCTCTGGAAGCCAGAAGTCTGGGATTGAAGGTGATTGTAGGGTTGATTTCTTCTGAGGCCTCTCTTCTTGGCTTGCACATGGGCCTTTCTCTGTGCACACACATGCCTAGTGTCTCTCAATATGTTCTAATCTCTTCCTCTTGCAAAGACACCAGGCAGATTGAGGTAGGATGCACCCTATGGCTTCATTTTAAATTAGTCAGCTCTTAAAAGAGTTTTGTGTCTAAATATGGCACATTCTGATGTACTAGGAGTTAGGACTTCAACGTATGAATACTGTGCAACTCCTAACATATACTTTTAATCCTTTCCATTGATCTTCTGTTTCTCCCACTGTAGCAGAGTTCTTTGAGGGCGGAGAGATGTTTAACTTCATTGCTCTCAACGTGTGAGACAGCCAAGGTCATCATTGGCTACAGTAGGTGCACAATAAATATTGTTTGGATACCTAACTGAATTGTTTCAGTGAATAAATGTTGATCTCTGATGCTGAGTAGGAAACTCTTCACTGGAACAGATATATTTTATATGGAGAGTCCTAGAGATGGGAGATGTAGAAAACTTACTTTCCCAAATCTTTGAAAAAAATGTTCAGTGTCAAAAGTTAAAACTGATTTATTTTGAAAATATTACCATTAAAATTACCATACACAAAATCTAGGAAAGTTTAAAAATATATTTCAGGAAGGAAGAATATTCTTCAAGAATACAGCTATATAGGGATGCCGGGTGGCTCAGTGGTTGAGTGTCTGCCTCTGCCCAGGGTAGGATCCTGGAGTCGTGGGATCGAGACCCACATACAGCTTTTTGCGTGGAGCCTTCTTCTCCCTCTGCCTGTGTCTCTGCCTCTCTTTCTCTCTGTCTTTCATGAATAATAATAATAAAAAAAACACAGCTAAATAGCTTACATAGAAAACTCAAAGACAAATACCTAGCCCAACTTCTCTTTAAAGATTATGTGAGATGATAAGGTGTTAAAGCAGCCAGAATCAAATAGAATATTTTTATGGAATGCTTGATGAAGAATGTAAGGCTTAAATAGCATTTTGAAACAATACGGAAAAGAATAAAAGCAGGTTGTGTTATGTTAAAATTTAGGACAGAAAAGTCAGGAGCAGCAGAAAAATAAATGCTGGTAGGTGAGGGAGTGAGTTGACGAATCATGTAGCTCATGGTTAACATTTGAGTTAGATCAACTATGCCCTTTGTAAAGGACAAGTGGTGATGTGTGACCAATGCATGAAGATCAGAGATTTTTAAAGTAAGTAAACAAGGGTTACTGCTTATGTGATGTACTAAAACTGTGGACCTTGACTGAGGTTGTTAAAACATTTGATCTATCATTACCACCTGAAAAATTGAAAGTAAAGGATTGGTTTCCTTTTCTACAGTAAACTTTGCAAACCGATTGAAGGGTGACTTGTGCTGCTATTTATATAGTGTGGGACAAAGCAGGTAGAGGTTTAGAGTAAGAAATAATGATAATCTTCATATATGTGATGGTTCTATAAAGTGGGAAACAGCATAAAGTAGAATTTGAATTAAAACAAATCTAAATTAACAGAGAAAGAAGAAATTAGAGTGGAGATGTAAATTTCAAAGGCATTAGGGCAGAAATGGTCTCTTTGTCAAGTAAAGAGGAGAAATAAAAGCAAAATGCCTAATATTCAGGCTTAGAGGATGACCACCCTTGGAAAAAAGTTATATGATTTCTAAGAGAATGTGCTATCGCAAATAAATAGGAGAACTAGAAACAGATCATGTCTTGATTGAGGTACTTTAAATCATTTTCATTGGAGAATGGGTTGGTGGGATGGCAATTTGCTTTAAGTTCTCAATTATGGGAAGACAGTCTACCTTTTTTTAAGCAATGGTGTTTCATGATTAAAATTTTTATTATGGAATATACAATTTTCAATTCTCTTCTCCATCCTAATCATTACCATTATTACCACCTTTGAAACTCATTCTTTAAAAAAAAAAAAAAGATTTATTTATTTATTTTAGAGGGAGAGAGAGAGTATGAGTGGGAGGGGCAGAGGTAGAGGGAGAGAGAATCTCAAGTAGACTCACTCCCCACTGAGCATGAAGCCCTTTGCAGGGCTCAATCCCAGGATCCTGAGATCCTGAACTGAGTTGAAATCAAGATCCCCACATTTAACCAATTGAGCCACCCAGGTGCCCCTGAAACTCATTCTTATCTGGAGCATTCTGTACTGTTAATTGCCTATATGACTTAATTGGAGGAAAGCAGAAAGAAACCCTTGCACTTAGATTCCCAGATGCAATTGGGCTATTTTCCTTTCGGTATTTAGGATACAGAAAGTTTTGGGACTGTTAACTTTTAGCAAAAGTTAACTTTGGGACAGTTAACCTATAACCTATAAAACAACTTTGCATACAAGAGAGAACCTGGTAGAGGATGTTCCTAGAATCCATACTCGGAAAAACAAGAGGAAGACAAAAGAAAGAAAAACAAAACAAAACTTTAGACACACTTGATAATTTATTTTATCCTTTTTCCAACCTCTCATCACCAAAAATATAATAAAACAATGGTAATACATAAAAGTATCTCTAAAAATAAGTTTAGACCCATCATACCTCTTTTATATTTTCATTTCTGTGTAGAGGCAGCATAACACTGAATGTGTATTGGTAGTACCTTCAGCTTTACAAAACTTGTGCAAAGCAGAGCTTTTTAATATTTTTTTCACTAGAAACTTTCCCTCTAGGATCTCACAGTTTTATGGGTCAAGAGTTTTCACACACACACACACACACACACACACACGAGTTTTCACACATCAAAACAACCAACTCAACTTCAGTGAACATAAAAGCAAATTTGGAAATAAAAACTTAAAACAAAAATACATACATACATACATACATACATACATACATACATAGACCCCAAACCAAAAACAAACAAATGTGAGACAGGACTCTGGTCTTTGCAACTGAACTTGGCAACCCCTCTTCCCTTTTGGATCTCTGAGCCAAACTCTAGTATTTTTATCTTCTACTGTGAGAAAATCAGGTGAAAAGCAAACCCCGAATCCCAAGACTCTGAAAACTCATTCTATTCTGTTTCCTTTCGGCCGTAAGATTTCCCCACTCATTTTCAGGAATAAACAGTTTCGAGAAGCAATCTTTACAGTTTTAATAGCTGGTGGCATTTACAGTCTCTGAAGCCCAAACTTCTCTGTAAAGTTTCCTTCTTCAACCACCTGGGACTTCTGGATATTGTTATTTGTACTCTGAGCAAGGTTTACCTGCTACATTTCTCCTTGATTTTGCTTCTTTCGAAACCAGGCGTATTTGGATTAATTTTGTGTCAATCTTTGATATAAAATAAAACATTAGAGATATTTCAAGAGCTATTTCTTAACATGAAAATTATTTAAATATTTCTTTAACAAAAACTTCTCTCACTTGCTTATACTATATTTGATACAGGCATCCAGCGGTCACACATGAATTTTCTTTCTCATACAGTGCTTGGAAGATAAAATATTGTATTACTTATGTGGAAAATAATTTTGTAAGGAAAAATTTTGGGGTGGGTATAGTTAATTTTCTTCTCAATTCATGTATACAATATCATCATGAGAAGGCATTTGAGTGAAATGAATTATCTAAATAACCTGCCTGTGGATGTGAGGACATAGATAACTATAAATAGATGTATTTGGCATCCTTGAAGAGAATGGCAGTGCTTCTAGAACTCAGACATTGATGTAACCTCATTGTGAAGATGTGCTGTTCCCAGCTGTGTTTCAACTGTGCTTTCCTGTGATCTTAATTTTTGCAATTTTTGCCCTCAGGGGGCATAGGGCATGCAGGTGACCAGAAGCCTGGTTTAGGATGAAGTTCAGGATAATGCTGTGGGTTTATATTGCAAAATGAGCTCCAAGTGGCTCTTAAATCTTGCCCTTTGCCTGAGCCTGGTCTTGAATGAATCTACTTGGTGCAATCTTCAGGAATGTAATTTTTTCCTCCTGCTACTTTATCATAGTATTGTTTATATTTGCCACTATCATTTGGGTTTCCTGCTTTGCTTTTTAAAGTTATATTCTACTGTGTAAAAATGTACCCAGGAAAGCTAAGTATGGGGGGATAAAATAGGATTGAGAAACCTTGGGTTTAATGTTGACTCTGGTAGAGGGCATCTGTTTAAAAGTGGATGAAAATAAATGCCCCATCAACTATATATTTTTAACAGTCACATGAGAAATAAGAAAAGTAATACGAAAGAGCAATGTAACTTATAAAACTCCAGATAAATCTTGTCTTAGTAATTGTACTATGATCATTTTCACTGCAATCTCGTGAGGGACAGAAAAGCAAAAAATATTCTCAGAGCAGCTTTGTTTCTGTTGTTTTCCAGGAACAGCTGCTCCATTTTCCTTTCATTCGTGCACAATGAAATTTTGATCTGGGAAGTCATATCGTCACTGTGTCAATTGGCTATTTCTGTGTAAGCCACCGCCAAAACTCTGTGCTTAAAACAACAATAATTTATTATAATAGCGTTCAAGTTCTGAGTTTGGGGTTTGGCTCATTTCACATGTGCTCAACTCATATCCAGGGGAGGGGGAGTTATTGGCTGTTAAAAGCTGGCATTGGGGCACCTGGGTGGCTCAGTGGTTGAGTCTGATTTTGGCTCAGGGTGTGATCCTGGGGTCCTGAGATCGAATCCCTCATTGAGTTCCCAGGGGGAGTCTGCTTTTCCCTCTGCCTATATCTCTGCCTATCTTTCTGTGCCTCTCATGAATAAATGAACAAAATTTTAGAAAACAAAAAAAGCTGGCTTCATCTGGGACCATTGGGACAACTTTGCTCTGCTCTGTGTGTCCTTCATCTTCTTTCTGGGCCAATAAGCAACACTTAGTATAGGTACCTCATGACAATGGCAGGAGTAAGCATAAGCAAGCCTGATCTTGCAAGCCTCTTTCCCATGTCTTCTTATGTCACAGATGCTAACATGCCATTGGCCAAAGCAAGTCACTTGGCTAAGCCCAGGGTTGATAAATTATACTTCTCATCACTTCATGGAGGATACTACAAAGTACATGGTGAAAGACAGAAATAGGAGGAAGTACAAATGGGGCCATCCTTGCAATCTACTGCAGTCACCTTTCTAGAGTAGTACATTCCAAAGTGAGACAATTATACATATGCACAGGACATGCAAACTCACAATTTATTCATTTATACCTAGCTCAAATATTATCATAGATCCTTCTTTTTTATTTTCGATGCATTTAGAGTTATCAACTCCAAATAGGAGCGGCTAGTGCATCAAATATATTGCTAGACATACCAAATAATATAAATATTAAAATCCTAGGTAATAGCACACACATACACACACACATCCTCTTTCCAATTAAACATATTTTAAAATCTATACATCAGATGAACATCCTAAACATAAATACACTAAAACAAACCCAACAAAAACACAGATATACTAATATTGCCTCTCTCCTCTAAACATACATGTTATAAATGTATTTTTCTGTTTATTACGATTCTTATATTTGAAAATTTGTAAGAACTTAATTGTTTATATGGTTCCTTATTTCAGGCAAGTATTGTAGCAGAATAAATTCACTTTATGGCACTCCTTATAAAATTTGATCTGATTTAAATTGTATTTTTTTCCAAATCAGACATGTATGATTTTTATTGGCGATCCTAGGCTTTTTCCACAGCATCACATTGCTATTATAAAGTTATTGAAAGATAATTTAATAGTCTGTTTTATTATTGCTTTTCTCTAAATGTCTTCTTGTCAATGTATTTTCCATTTATATTCCAATTGACTTCACAGAACCTGATATTGTCTGAAAGGAAAGCTGATAATTATTCTCCAATGCACACTTTGTCATATTTATGCTTCATTCAGCCCGTTAGGAAATAAAATTGTATTTGGTTTTAGCATGCTCATCATTTTCTTTTGTGTGTGTTTGTGTGTGTGAAGTAGTAATTCTAGTAGCTCAAATTTTGAACTCATGCATTGACATAGAGATCATTTAAAACCAAGCTATTTTTGGTCTGTTTGGAGTATAGCAAAGTGCTGACCTAACTATCTAAAGAAGGCTGACAAAAAAAAGTACAATAAACATAGGCCAGGTTTGTTTCTTTAGGAAGCAGCAGAGGTCAGGTTTTGCTTAAGAAAAAAAAAAATGTGAATCTGAGTTTACAGGATCTATTTTTAATACTTCTCTGCCCTGTGATCTTGAAAATGTTTTAATCTCTTGATTTACTGTTTCCTGACTCCAAAAATGAAAGAAATAATAACCTCTTAATCTTACACCTTTTTGGCATGATTAAACTAAATAGAAGTTAGGGAAGAATTAAGCAAATACCAATATAGGATATTTACAACCTGCTACAGATTTGACGAAATCAAGAGCTAGTAGTTATAACTGGGAGCTATACAGACTAGGGCATGAGCTGGTGATTTGAATGGTTTTAATAAAACTGAAGCCTTCCTGGGAGGAAGTTTCAGAAGACAGGATGGGTGGGGACACCATGTTAACTGTCATAGCAGAAAAAGGACTGTGTTCCTTGACTTTGTGACAGAAAAGGAGACACACTTGTCATGGAAACTCATTGAAAGTTTGGTCTTTCAGAATTTACACATAAACTGCAGATTTAATGTGTAAGCTTTATATGCAGAAAGTATCACACAGCACAACACATGCACACAGGTGTAGTTTACTGATTTTAGAGGAAGATATTTCAGGTTGTGGCAACAGTTCTGAAAAAGTACAGAGATAGGCATGAGGAGGTGCACAGGGTATCTTCTTTCTGGAGTAGAGATTAACATTCAGGGAGAAATGGATTTTTAGACCATGTGAGAAAAGGCAGCGCTAAACCCCTGAGCCACGCAGGCTGCCCTAAGTGTCTGCTTTTGACTAAGATCATGATCTCGGAGTCCTGGGATAGAACCCCAAAAGTCCGGCTCCCTGCTCAGGGCAAAGGCTGCTTCTCCTTCTCCCTCTGCCCCTCTCTCTGCCTCTCCTTCTGCTCATGCTCTCTCTCTCTCAAATATATAAATAAAATCTTTTAAAAAAATAGAAGAGAAAGAGGGTTAAAATTTTTGGTTTGTAGGTTGAAGTATATGGAATGCATATGCACATACACTTATTTAAACTGTTTTACACATTTTTTTAAATCAACTTTATCAAGGAATAATTTACTCAACAAACATAACTTTTCCCTGAGTCAGTAGGCAAATAGAAAGCAGCCTTGTGAAATGTTGTGCAGTAACTAAGAAAGATGAAAACTGAAAGCATTAGCACTGAAAGATTTTAGTTTAATAACTATCTTAATAATATTGTGAGAAGCTACTTCTGTAATTTTTTATTGTGTAATTAATAGCTGTGAAACTAGTGCCAAATTTCCAATGAGGAGGAAATTTTTATTCATCTTCCTTTAAGAATAGATTCTGCTCTGCTGAATTCTTTAAAATCTCATACAAAGTCAATTACTCTATGTTCATAAAAGGAATTATGCAGATTTCCCTATTCTATTATGCATAGGAACTTTTCAAAGATGAGGAGATAATATTTATAGAACTTGATTTACGAACCCATAAAAAAGATGTAAATTAATGTAAAAGCTAAGGTCACAGAGGAAATAATCTTTCTAAAATGCTGCTTTCTCTTCTATATTATTGGAAAAGTTTAGGTAATGCTACTATGAAAATCTATTCTTAGTTATTCTGGATTGACTAAATTCAAGTTTTAAATAATAAATTTCTGACTTGTCACTTAATTTTTTATCAGAACTGTCATAACACAAATGTTAATGAAAACATATCTCATCAGTCTTCAATAGAAGGGAAATGTATCAATTAAAAAGAATGACAAAGACACAAAAATAGAAAAATGATGAGTGTTTTTGGAAGATGAAAATTTTTGCATGTGATAAAATCTCTACATATATAAGATGAGTGTTTTTTGGAACTAATTATTTCTCTTTGTGTAGATGTCTCCTCAAGGATTTATCACTTAGGAAACTGTTAATTCACATGTCTTAGTCTTTTTTTCTCCAAAAAGATTTTAAGCCTATTTCCTTCTTCTGTATTTCCTACAGCACCTAGGATAGTAGTTCTGAGTATATAGCAGAGTCAGGCAATGGTCTAGTAACTGACTTGGATGGCACTCACTACATGGGTTCAGTTCAGTAACAATTTCATCTGTAAATTTTGTACAAAAGAAGATCCTCCAAAACTTGCTCTCAGTGGTTTACTCTGAGCTCCTTCCCAGATTCCTTGGATCATATTCATGTGTATGGTCCAGATACAGTTGAAGTTCAAAGAAATGTTTGATACTCAGTCCTTTGTTCCCTATCCTCTGCTCTTTTACATATTTCTGTCCTGGGGATATAATGGAGAAGAGGGAAAAGAAGGAAAATTGATGTATTTAATTAGTAGTGGTCCTTTAAAAAATTATAGTAATATTTCTCAGATCAAAATAACTGTGGTATCAGAAAAAAAAGGGAGAATGACAGGTGATAGGGTTCATTGATCTTAAAGGGGAGAACTAGCATAGAGCAGCTATTCGTTCATCCCTCAGATCACTTGTTAATTTCCAATAAACAGGAGCCACTACATTTATTTATTAAGGGTTAAGTTATCAGATGATCACAAACCAGAGTATATATATGCTATATATGTATATTATATACCGCTAGCATACATGTGCATGTACATATGTGTGTATAGATATACACGCTATATCCCTATGAATGTATAATACATAGTATATGTATACATACATTACTGTGTATCTACACACATATTTTATTTACAGTAATACTTTTTTTTTTTTACTTTAGGTATGCTATTTAATTATTCAAAGGCATAAATGGAAGAATTTGTTTTAAACTATCCTGTAATGTTATTTGCTGCAGGATGATTTTGGTAATATCAAGATGCTGTAAACAAAATTAAGGCTGTGGTGTGTATTTATCTTTTTTTTTTTTTTTTGCATTCAGTTTCTATTGCTGTGCATAGTCTTTTTTATTACAAGTGACAGTCTTCTGATAGTGATATTTAACACTTTTATTACCATCTTTCTATGTCTATATTTGTTGATCTATGTGTGTTAAATAATTTCTTTAAAAAAAAAACAAAAAAAAACCATAATTTCTTTTTTAAAAAAGATTTTATTTATTTATTCATGAAAGACACAGAGAGAGAGGCAGAAACATAGGCAGAAGCAGGCTCCCTGTGGGGAACCCAATGTAGGACTCCATCCCAGGACCCCAGGATCACACCCTGAGCCAAAGGCAGATGCTCAACCACTGAGCCACTCAGGCATCCCTAAGTAGTAACTTCTTAATCAATAATGGTTTCTTTGCCTTGATTAATTTTCACATCATTTTTTGCTGGTAAAACCAAAATATTTTTCAGGATCCAAGTCAAATGTTATATATTCTAGCACTAAATTCTTAAGTCACTCTTTCCTCTGTTCTTATAAAATTTTCTATCTACTTCTGACATAGATCAAGGCCAGTAAAATCAACAGTTAGATTGAGGTAAATTATTAGGGCCTTCTTTTTACAGTTTAGGGACTTTGGCCTGTAAGGGAAGTGGAAAACTGCATCCAAAGTTTTAAAAACATAACAGTGGCATGATTGCATATTGTTTTATATAAATTATTATGGCAGAAGGTATACATCATTAATTGGAAGAAGAGAGACTGACAAGGTAAAAATCACATGTGGGCTCTAATATCAATCTTATTAATAATGCTTTAATAATGTTTTAGTATTTCTGTCTATAAGATAGGGACCATAATACCTATCCCTCTAATTGTTTTTTTTTTTTTTTTTTTTTTTTTTTTTTTTTTTATCCCTCTAATTGTTAAAAGGAACAAAACAAAATGCAGGAAGAGTACTGATCACATTGCCAGGAAAACAGCAGTTACTCAGTTAATATTAGCTAACACTATTGTTAATCAAACATTGAAATTGAAATCTAAATTAGAGCATTATCTGGGTTGATGAAAAGAATGGTTAAAATCATTCCATAGAAACTGTATCTATGGATAACAAAAAGCTAATTATCTAAAAAAATTCTTAAGTTTGTATTTATTTATTATTTTTTAAAGATTTTGTTTATTTATTCATGAGAGACACAGGGAGAGAGAGACAGAGACACAGGCAGAGGAAGAAGCAGGCTCCATGCAGGGAGCCTGATGTGGGACTCGATCCTGGGACTCCAGTATCATGCCCTGAGCTGAAGCCAGGAACTTAACCACAAGCCACCCAGGTGTCCCTTTAAGAGCTTATTTATAATACCAAGATATTTCTTAGAAGCTGTGGGCTAGGCAATAAATATAGCATCAATTTTTCCAAACCAGTCCTTGGAACTCTAGCAATAGTAAGCATCCAGAATTGTTTCAGTTTTTAAATATAATCTTTTAAAACTATTTTCACAAAGTAGTATTGAAATAATTAATTCCTTTGTTTTTTGTTAGAATTGAATTATTTTGCTAATCATATATCTAATTTTAATTTAAAAACTCTAATTAAGGACAAATATGTGATTTGTTTCTCCATGGGAGAAAATCTATCAGGAGAAAAAAAAAAGAAACAGTCATTGTGAAAAAAACTGAGAACCATTTACATGTGCAGGGTCATTTTGGGGCCTGATATGCTGTGGGTGTCCATCTCAGCCTGTCAATAACTAATGTTGTGGCTGGACTGGTTGTTTCTTGTTATTATTGCAAGATGCCCTTGAGCAATAACCATCAGGAAACTTTGAAAACAAACAAACAAAAGCTTTATTACTTATAGGACCTAGAAATGACACAGGAGATCTGGGGCCACACAGAGAGACCACAGGTAGAAAGAAAGGAAACACACAGACCTGGAGTTCTGCTTTTACTGGTACCAAGGGAGGGGATGTAGAGTCATGGACTCAATCTTTTTCTTTTTCTTTTTTTAAAGATTTTATTTATTTTTTTTTGACAGAGAGAGAACACGCATAAGCAGGCAGAGCAGCAGGCAGAGAGAGAAGGAGAGGAGAAGCAGCTCCCCACTGAGCAGGGAGTCCCATGTGGGACTCAATTCCAGGATCCTGAGATTATGACCTGAGCTGAAGGCAGACACTTAACCAACTGAGCCACCCAGGGGCTTCCATGGCTCAATTTTTATTGGTGAATTAAAACCATAAGAGTCAGAATTTTAAGCACAGGCAGAGAACAAACAAATGGCCTAAATGTTGAGTTATTGAAATCAGCCAGGATGTTTGTGGGGGAAGGTGGCCTGGCTCTTTATCTGGTTGTGTGTCTGGCAAAGGGTCGATAGGCAAGATACTCATCTTTGAAGAGGATGTCTCTTTGAAGTGGATGCTTTGGCAATGAAAGCTTAAATCAGGTATTTGCATTACAAAAAGAAAAAAATACTGTGAATAAGCACAGTATTTATAATAAATTCTTTTATACTACATGTGCTTATCCTCTTCTGACAGCTAGGTAGCCCATTCACTTTTGAAGTTCTAGGAATTCTTTGGAACAAAAAATAAAAAATACTCTTAAAATTCAACAAAAAGAAAACAATCCAACCTAAAAAATCTGAACAGATATCTCACCGAAGAAGATACACAGATAGCAAATAAACCTGAAAAGGTGTGCAAAATCATGTCATTAGTGTATTGCAAATTAAAACAGCAATAAGATAATACTAAACACCTATGTAGAATGGCTAAAATCCAAAGCACGGACAAACCAAATGCTTGCAAGAATGTGAAACAACAAGAATTCTCACTTATTGTTGATAGGAATAAAAAAAGTATAACTACTTTGGAAGGCAGTTTGGCAGTTTCTTACAAACTAACATACTCATAAAATAAGATTTAGCAATTCTGCTCTTTGGTATCTACCCAAATGAGTTGAGAACTTATGTCTACACAAAACCCTGCACACAAATGTTTATATTTGCTTTATTCATAACTGCTAAAATTTGGAAACAATCAAGTTGTCTTTCAATAGTTGAATGGGTAAACAAAGTATGGTATAACAAGACAATGAAATATTATTCAGCACTAAAGAACAAACAAACCAAAAAAGCAACAACCACAACAAATCAAAAAGCTATTAGACCATGAAAAAATATGAAGGAAATTTTTTATATATTGCAATGCGAAAGAAGCCAATCTGAAAAGGTTATATACACATTGTAAGATTCCAACTATGTGACATTCTGGAGAAAGCAAAACTATGGAGACATTGAATGGATTAGTGGTTTTCAAGAGTTCTTACAAAAGGAGGGAAGGATTAGTAAGTAGAGCACAGGGGATTTTTTAGGGCAGTGAAAGTACTCCATATGATACTCTAATGATAGATACATGTCATTAAACATTTGTTAAAACCCACAGGATGTACCACACACCAAGAATGAACCCTATTGTAAATAACGGAGTTTAGTTAATAATAACATGTCAATATTGATTCATGTTACCAAACCAACACAAAATGTTAATAACAGGGAAAACTGGGAAGGGGGGTGTACAGGGGAAATCTCTACTTTTCACCGAGTTTTTGTTAACCAATAACAGTTTAAGGGGAAAAAAAAGTTTAAGTCTATTAACTTACAAAAATAAATAAACAAAAGTCAGGGTCCCCGGAACATGCCAAATTTTACTTGCTGACTCTGGGCTTAAAAGTCTTCTCTTCCTCCACATCTCCCACATAAATAAAGCCAAAGCCTTTACTTCTCCTTCCTAAATACAAAATAACGTTTTATTATTCTGTCAATAACATTCTGATCCTCAAATAAGGCAGTGAACAGACAGCTTGCACCAACTCAATAAAAAAAGAATACTTTAGGGAATAACTCTGAGAGGTGAAATTGTAAATGATGATGATGATGATGATGATGATGATGATGATGATGACAATCCTTAGACAAAGTAAGGGTTTATGAAAGAGGACGCCAAACAAGGAATAGTCATGTAATGAACAAAGCTTAGCCTTCCAATATCTGTCCATATTATTCATTAGATATATGGCCTAGGGCAAGTTTTTAACCATTGCAAATCTGTTTTCTCAAGTATCTAATAGCAATAATAACAATATTATTACGGGGTATTAAGAAATGGAATATCTTATGGAGAGTATTATGAGAGTACTCAGACAGTTTTTTTCCTCTGTTCTGGAGAGGTAATGTACTATGCCCTCTTTGCCAATAAAAAATTGGGAATAAGTAATTAGATGGGAAGATAATTTCAAGATGCGCCTGAAAGCAAAGTTTCAATCTCTGGGGGCATAAATTTCTGTGGTCTTTTGAACACTAGGCATTCATTGTGAACTGAAAATTATCATTCAGGCGGAAAGTCTTCATCTGCTTAGGGCATAAAGACTGTTTACTGCAACTGGAACGTCTAGAGATAAATGTGCATGGATATACTGAGTGTACAAGGTCTAGAAAAGATGTGTTGGGATCTTTCAGGAGCAGAGAAGAAGGCAGGAGAGCCAAGAATCTTGGTCATGTATCATGAGAAGGAGAAACAAAAACCCATGTTACCAATTTTGTACTTCCTTAACTGCTCTGATGCTTATGGAGGAAGAATTGAAAATGAGATATGTGTTCTTACATGGTTTTGGTACGGAAGTGTGGGGAAGTTGGAAAGAAAGGTTTTATCATAAGGGGAGACCATTAAGAGGATTTATGAAATTGTATTTCTTGCGGAGATTAGACAAAGGATCCGAGTAAAGATTTGACCTAATCCTCAGTGATTGTGAATTGGGACTTTACTTTTTTTTTTTTTTTTGGTCTGGTTTTGCTTTGTGGAGCCAAGAGTGATAGATGAAATAATAAATGTTCCTCAAATCTTAAATTTCATTGTTAAAATTTATATAAAATTGGAGGTGTGGGCCAATTATAATTGGTGGAAAGAATGCAGTATTGGGTAACCACTGAAAACACAATCTATTCTTAATGGATAACTGGGAAAGATAAATTATCAGTAGGAGAAGTAAATTTAATATATTAAGAACACCAGAACTTTATTTATAGGAATAAAACCAGCATGAATTCTTTTCCTTGTGTTGAAAAAAAAAATGGGCTCAGACATATTTTCCCATTTCTAAGAAAAATAATTTTTAAACAAACAAAAATAACTTAGCTACTTTCTCCAGGAAATACTTGTTCCTGAAAGATCAGAGTGACCATTAATTTCTTTATCAATACTAGCAGCATGCTCATGAAGACTCAATTCACCTAATTGTACTCACTCATCCAAGTTATTGAGTCATAAATACTGTCGATATCTCCAGTTCCCTGATTTGAAAGACCTATTTTAAAATAGCCCAATCCAGGCCGTAAGATACTATACCAAGCCTTCTTTAACTTTCACTGTTTGGGACACTATTAAGACTCTGTTAAGGCAGTATCTTCCCTTAGTGCAGTATGCCATTGAAGGTTATTTTGCTTGATCAATGTTATTTTCCAGTTGTCTTTTTGATATTTGAGGGATTGAGCTGTTGGCAATCCTAGATGTTTCACAGATCAGTTGAAAGTCTCTTTCTATCATGGGTCGAGGTCCTCAACCCAAAACAGCATTTTTCCTAAAGGTCCCTTGAGCCTCTTCTCAAAGGTCTCTCCAATTGCTACATTGAAGTAAGTTCTACATTGGATCTGAGTTCCAATTTCCTTGTCTTCAAGTTCTAAGCTCCAAACTGCTTAGCTTAATTAATTAATTAATTTTAAAGAAGTAGAGGGGTGGAGTAAAAGGAGAGAGAGTGTGAGAATCCCAAGCAGTATACCCAGCACAGAGCCCAAAGCAGACATGAGGCTTGATCTCATGATCCTGAGATCATGACTGACCTGAGTGAAAATCAAGTCAGTTGCTCAACTGACTGAGCCACCCAGGCACCCTCTGCTTAGCTCATTTTAACTTTTACATGTGAGGTTTGTTTGTTTGTTTATTTTGTGGGGAGGGTTGAGGGTTGTTTTTGGAATAACTTGACCAGGTTTGAAATTCTTACCCATGGAGGAAAACTTTTACTCACAACACATTCCAATGGCTTTTTTTTTTTTTTTTTTTTTGGTCTTTGTCATATTCTAAGCTTATAAAAACAAGTTCTGAGAGAAGGAAGTAGATATAGACTTGATAATCTGTCCTTTCCTTCATGGGCTAATAAATCTGAAAGCCATGTCAGACAGGTGCTACAGGGAAAGTTTGCATTGGATCATCTATAAAAGTCTTATTAGAGTCTGCCACAGACTTGTCTAAATTCCTCTGTGAAAGTTTGGTTTATGAAGAAACCTCTTGAAAACTCCTGACCATCAGAAGTCTTAGGAATTGATGAGGTCTTAAATTAAATACAGCTAATCAACTAGATGAGGGCCCAAGGTATCGCAGGTGTGCAAAAAAAAAATATTGGTTATGAGACTTTTCTGGATTTGTCTCTCTCAAAGTCTAAGCTCTCTTCTGGGACAGATTTCAGCTTACTTCACGTGTTCCCACTATAATGCTAATTATGTACTTCCTTTCAAAATCACAAAATTTCTCCAAGGATGGATGAGAATTACAGTGGGCTCTTTAAGGAACTTCCAATGTGAACAAAATTATTCCTTTGAGAAAGGATTTAGAACGAAACATCCAATGTTCAGTAGGTTTTGATTGCTAGGAGTAAACCTCCAAAAGGAATTCAGATTCCAAATTGCTTCTGTAAAAAATTTTGCAGCCAGGTCAAATGAAACACATGAAAAACATTAACTATCTTTCTCTTTCATCTCCCTAAATCATAACGTGAACCTACCAAACTTGATTCCAGTATTCCTTTTCCCTCCATTTATAATCATACATTACTCTCCACTCCTACCATCCTCCTCTTCTGACCTATTTCCTTTCCCCTCTGCTCAACAAGAAACCCTCATATCTCAATTGTCTTTTAAAGTTAAGCCTCCTTCAGATTAGAGCAAGCTCCTTTTGGCTGATTTTAAGCCTTAGTGTCATTCCTGTAAAGAGTTTTTCTAAGGCCTAAGTGTGAAAGAACAAAATTTACAGAAGAATTTAGAACAGTTCTAGAATATAGAGCTCCACACTCTATATTGTTTTGCTCTTAAGGTAGGAAAGACCTCAAGTACAAGCAATTAATGGAAAAGGCAGTGTGGGAATTATCTGTGGGTGTTGTGAGAGTCTTCCTCTTCACCTTGGTCCACCCACTACACTGAAAACCAGAGGAGTTTAGATAAGCTGTATTTAGATGTTAGTTAAGGTATTTTGGAGGCTTACATTTAATATCTTTACTATGAAAATAGACTGAACTTTAATTCACTCCTATAGGCAAAGAAGGAATGAGTCTACTGGAAATTTCAATGTTTTTAACACCTTTAGATAGCATTGGACAGGAGATCCTGAAGGATGTGAAAACTTAGGTCTTCTTTATTTTTGTAAACAGCCATAAGCCAGAAATAGTGAATATAATATCAAGAGAATATTGTGACAAGAATTAGCCCTACTACCAGATCCCTAATGCCTCCATGGATATTTTGAAACAGCCTTTGGATTAAAGCACACAAAAATCCAGAATATGAACGGCTAGCCTTACAGTAAGGCAATTAGATGCTCCCACATCAGATATTAATCATTAGGGTGATGGAAATTATTGATAAAGACAAATGTAGATATAAATGGAATGGATATAGGAAAAATAATTCTTTTATACTAAGATATTGAGTGAAAAAAAAAAAAGGTTGATGGTCAACGATGGTGTTTAGGGGAAACCAAGTGCCCAAATTACTATTTTACAGTTAAAGTCACAATGAGAAATGTCATGTAAATGTTTACAAAATAAAATTAGAAACTGTGTGATTAAAAAAAAAAAAAAAAAAAAAAGAAACTGTGTGATTGATTCAGGTGCCAAAGTATTTACCTTCCATAATTTAACCATAATTTAACAATATCCTCAGAGTCAAAAATCTAATCAAGTGGTAGATATCTCTCATAATGTTCCAATTTCCCACGCCTCTCATCCTGCAACCATCATTTTCAGACTCTACAATTGAGGGACATTCTTTTCCCCCTTGTAACATCACATCTGCCAATTTAAGAGGAAGAAGTCTCCTCTGCAAATAGAATTGTCAGATTAAATACTCTAATGTACTCTTATTTGTTTGTTTGTTTATATATTTTGAAAACCTCCAAATATACCCTATTCATAATTAGCCCATAGCTACTTTGGACATTGACTAACAATACCCATGTGTCTAAGTGAAGCCCAGATTGAAGATCTCCACAAAGTAGTAAATAACCTGTGAGGCCAAATTTCTATTAACATTTGCATAATCACTGGGCCTAAACTCACAAAGGTTCAGAAAGATGCATCCACAATTTTATGCAAGCTTGCACAACAATACCCTCTAAAACTAGAAATTAAAAAATAGAGTAAAGCCAGTATTTGAAAGCCTTGTAGAGTAGAGGATCACCATTCCTTGAATTTATCTATATAATGGTTCTATCCACTCAATCAAGAAATCCATTTGTAGAGGATATCCATGTAATATGTAACTCATGGCTATATGAAATAATCATTCTATATCTCCTTGTGGTATGGAATACAAATACCATTTTATCCTCTTTGCTATGTTCTAGTTGTAGATCTGCGTTCCGACTTTTTCTGTCTTTCAGGTAAACAGTCAATACTTGTTTGCCTTGCCCTGGGAACATCAACAGTCTATCTTGAATACTAAGGCTTTTTTTCATTCACAATTCTTTATCAAATAATTCTCAAAATTCTTATGAACTTCAAGTGTCCTTATATGGTTGCCCTATTGCGACGTTCTAATCATGGACGCATGATTAGGAGGGCACATGAACTACATTTTTTTCCTTTCTGTTTGAGCTCCAAAATGATCTAAAGTTTCCAAAGGGAAGTTTACATTTTTACATAGAAGGATATGATTTAGCCAAAGGAGATCTTCTCTTCTGCTTTCAAATAATTCAAACACTCCCAGTCACTTAAGGGAAATTAAGAGTACACCCGTCTTGATGAGCACTGGAAATGTATAGAATTGTTGAATCATTATATTACACCCTTAAAACAATATAACATTGTATGCTAATTATACTGGATGAAAAAAGAAACACAAAAAAAATAAATGAAAATAAAATATTTAGAGTAAATTTTTGAAAAGGATAATTAAGAGGATTTTTGAATGCCATTAGTTCTTATTGGGAATGGGTTCTCTACTTTTCTAAAATTGTCATGCCTATATTAAGCCGAGTCCTTCATACCCAAAATTCTTCCTTAGGGGTTTAAAAAAGACCAGAGATTATGCAATTTTAAATTGGCACTTCAACAACTTCCAACCTGGAGTCTACCTTATAATCACAGACGTGCCTACCTACCAGTGGAGTGGTATAGAGAAGTCCTTGATACTATGATTCATTAACATGGGAATCATTAGTGACCAATTGTTTACTACAGCCTTTCACTTGAGCCAGCAGCAAAACCTTACCCATCCTTCCTCAGTGTTATAGCAGCTGCATTTAAACTAGCAAAACCTTATGCTACTTTATTTTAAAGTCCTCCTTCAACTAGATGATTCCTCATCTTTTTGGCTCACTGAAATACACAATATTTTTCAAAAAATAGCCTTACATCCTATAAATCTTATTATTTTCCCTTCATAAATTTCTGTTCATAATACTTTAAATCTTACTAGTCTCCTCCCATTACCTGAACAAAGAAAAACTCATAACTTCCTAGCATTTGTCTGAAAAACTGCCTGGCTCTGTACAGATTTATTGAAAACGCTTATAAAAAAAAGACCCAGATTTAATCTGGCTTGTTGATGACTCATAGTTTAAGATTGATAAAGGAGACTATCAGGCAAGGTATGCCTCAATGGATCTCAACTCACTCCTAGAACATGACTCCCCACCAAGGAAAAATCTGCCCCGGTGGCTTATCTCATTGTTCACTAAGATAGATAAGGGGGTTAATATATTTATACTGATAGTAGGTACACTGATAGCAGGTGTACTTAACCAAGTAAACCGAGTCCCTGACTGATATGCTTGGAAATAAGGATGTTTGATCTTACACAGAGACACAAGAATTATCCGTAGTTTAAAAAACTTTCAAGTCCTAAAAACTTTTTGAAGAGGTGACTGATATAAAGGTAAAATCCCCCTAAAAGGGATCATATAGAGGTTAAAGAAGTTTCTTGGCGGTCATTTTTTTCAAATAGGCAGTGCTCACTAAGACCCTAGCCCTCATGAAAGGTATAAAATGGGTATTATAAAATGCAGTTTTTGACTGGGGTGATATTGGGGGGAAAAATCTTTGCCATTTCCACAAAATAATCTTGTGGGACAAACACTTACTAGCACCAGAGAATCTCAAATAGACACCTTCCAAAAACATTTTAATGGAAGTCATTGGCTCTAGAAAGGGCAAATTGGCTCCTGTGGTCAACCAGCATCACTATGAAGTTTGACTAAAATGCTGATGTTGTCTGTGATAAATGTCTCACCAGTCATCAGCACAGTCCTGATGAAAATGTGAGGAAGAGACAAGGGTGTGAGCACAAATCTCAGTCTCTTTGAACATCTCCAAGTAGATTTCATGCCACTCTCCCCTACAATAGAAAAATGTTTGGTCAGTGTTTTCTTATTCTGGGGATGGATGAAAGCTTTTCCTTTTCCAGAGCTAGGAGTCTGATACTGGCAAAAAATACCACTTGATTCTCTTTTTCAAGGCTGGGAATTCCAACCTATCTCTCCAGTGACAGACATCCATTTCACTGGGACTGTCACTGTAGAGATTTCAATACTTTGCTACTTATTCAGAAACTTCACTGCTCCTGTGACCTCCAGTCTTCAGGAAGAATAGAAGGAAAAATGAATTCTTAAATTAAAACAAACATCAAGAAAGCTTTCAGACATTATAAGAATTCCTATGGTATTAACATTGCTTTTAATGACAATGGAATGAGCTATTTTTAGGGGGTAGCTGGTTATTCCCTTCTGAATTAGTATTAGGCTACCTCTTGCCTCTAGGAGTGTTGACTTTGATGTTAGATCTTTCTCTAATATAAGCAGACATTGCCTGCTACAAGGGATATGTGGTATTAACCTAGTCTTATCAGTCTCACGCTTTCTTCAGCATCCTCCTAGACAATACTTGAGTGATCTTAATTGTTGAGATTTGTCTTTTGGAAAAGACATCAGATAGTGGATTGAATTTAGTGCAAATTTTCTTATTCAGTAGTATAACTAGTTAGCACAGAAGTAAATGCTTTAGGAAGATGCTTGTTTCTCAGATATACATCCCACAACAACAGGAGAGAAATCCTTCTCAAATCCTAGAAAATTGTTCTCACTCATGCTGAGGATTCCTCGGAATCATCCAAAAGCTGGTCTCCAGGGAGAGACAGTTTCGATCTAAGATTTTTGTATCCAGTTGGTGCTTGCAGGAAGTCATTGATCTGAGCACACAGAACAAGATAATCAGGGACACAGATTGTCATGCTTTTTTTTTTTTAAAGATTTTATTTATTTATTCGTGAGAGACACAGGCAGAGGGAGAAGCAGGCGCCATGCAGGGAGCCTGATGTGGGACTCGATCCTGGGACTCCAGGATCACGCCCCAGGTGGAAGGCAGGCGCTAAACTGCTGAGCTACCCAGGGATCCCCATATTGTCACGCTTTAATTTGAATGCTTTTGTTCTTTTTCTTTCTGGGTAGATTCTTACCTCTGGCGGTTTAAAGCTCTGAATTTTTAGTAAACATGCGATTTCTTAACTATAATAGTTATTGTATCTACAAGGTCCTTACCCTTAATATTGTTTTATGCATCCTGAGTTACTACTTATGTCTTGCTGTAATTTCCCAAGATTATGCTAAAATATACAAATAAACTGCCAATTTTGTTACCAGCTTCCCTTGGAGAGCAGAAAGTTTTATTTTATAACAGTAGCTTTTTATAAGTAAGTTAGTGTCTTAGATCAGTGGACTCGACTTACAAAAGATTTTAGAATGGCAAGCACAGCAGGCCTGAAAACCAAAAGTTGCCAGCACCTTATCATCTCGTATTTAGAGACAGGAACTTTGTAACAGCTACTAGCCCTTTCTCTCTCTTTCTTTCTCTTTCTTTCTTCCTTTTTTTTCTTTCTTTTCTTTCCTTTCCTTTCCTTTCCTTTTCTTTTCTTTTCTTTTCTTTTCTTTTCTTTTCTTTTCTTTTCTTTTCTTCTTTTCTTTTCTTTTCTTTCCTTCCTTCCTTCCTTCCTTCCTTCCTTCCTTCCTTCCTTCCTTCCTTCCTTCCTTTCTTCTTCTTCTTCTTCTTCTTCTTCTTCTTCTTCTTCTTCTTCTTCTTCTTCTTCTTCTTTTCTTTCTTTCTTTCTTTCTTTCTTTCTTTCTTTCTTTCTTTCTTTCCTTTCTTTTTCTTTCTTTTCTTCTTTCTCCCTTTCCTTTCCTTTCCTTTCCTTTTCTTTCCTTTCCTTTCCTTTCCTTTCCTTTCCTTTCCTTTCCTTTCCTTTCCTTTCCTTTCCTTTCCTTTCCTTTTTTTCCTTTCCTTTCCTTTTTCTTTCTTTTCTTTTCTTCTCTTCTCTGCTAGCCTTTTCCTTTTTTTTTTTTTTTCCTGCTAGCCTTTTCAATTGACTGTTCACAGAAGTACAACTGGAAAAAATGTAAGAAACAAGCGATATCTATTTGGAGGATGTATTCCTTTTACAGATCTTATAACAGAGCTGGATTTCATAGTTTTTACACCAAACATTTTGTTTTAGATCTACCTGAAGTTTTGTGGACTAAAAATGATGTTGCCTAATGTTGGCCCACTTTTAAAGGATGGCAAAAAATCATTAAAATTATACTTGACCCCACTGTATGTGGTATTTTGGCTGAAAATTAATCAGTGGACAGGCCACTAATGACTATTACTGAATTTGAGAAATATGTGGCTTACTGGGTGTTACCTGCAAGAGATCTGTTATCTGATGGCTACCTGATTTTACCCAGGCCAGTGGTTTTAGCCAAAATCTCATTTGGTCTCTCAGTTTTCCTTTTTCACCAGGAGAGATCTTTAGATGACTTAAATCAAGAAGGAGAAAATTTGGGGCTTCAGTTTGACAATTTTAATGATCTTTAATGATCTTCCTTTAAAGGGAATCTTGTTTTTCTCAAAGTTCATTTCATACTTTAATGGAGTCCCCCACAATGAGGAAAATTCTGAACTTTATGGTTCATAGAATACAAGAACTAGATAATGTCACTATGACTTTAGAATACTGTCGTGAAATTGGACAGGCAGTCATTTAAAATAAAGCTGCTTTAGATATATCATTGACCTTTGGGAATAGAGCATATACTATCTTGGGAGAAAATAGTATATATTCTTTAGTTTGTGCTTATATCCTTTAGATTCCTCAAGTTCCTTTACTATAGCAAAAAGATCCATGAAACAAATAAATGAAATTAGGTGATTTGTTTGAGTTGATTAAGTTGAATTAATTTAGTTAAATATGGTCTGTGAGCACTTCAGATAAAGGAGGAGATTTGTTCTCCTGTTTTAATTTGGACTCTCTTGGCTGCTGTCTTAGAAATAAACTGTAGGCTCTGATCATAATCTTCCTCTTAGTATTTTTCTGGGTTACAGTGCTCCCATGTGTGATCGTGGAAAAAATCCTATTGCTCACTCATTGTCATAAATGCTAGGCAGCTGTTATCCTATGAAAAGTTCCAACAAATGATCATCCAACCAATTTGACACAAATAGATTTTGAGACAGCCACCATTGAAAACTTCTTTCATGCCAGGATGCATTCGGGTTGAGCCAGAGAAGCAGAATCAGTGGATGTATATTTAGTGGTTGGTCATGGGGAACTGGCTGATGTAATTGTAGGATCTGGCTGGGCAAATCTAAAATTTCTGTAGGCAGGCTATCAGGAAGCCTGGAACTCTCAAGGAACAGGCTGAAGTTGTCCACAGATGACATTTCTTCTTCACGGAAACCTCAGCCCCATTTTAATGCTTTTTTTGGATTGAATCATTCTGACACAGACTTTCCAGGACACTTCAATACTTATAGGAAACGGATTATCATCTATAAGTGCATCTACAAAATATTTTCACAGTTACATCTAGATTGTTTTATTAAATAACTTGACATGGTAGCTTACCGAAGTGGTATATTTTAATGATCATCACAGTTAATCTAATCTTCACTACTTTTCTATGGCTGTCCTAACAAGTTAGCATAATTTTAGTGGCTTAAACAATGTAAATATAGTATCTTCTAATTCTGTGGGTCAGAAATCCAGCACCATTCTTGCTGGGTTAAATACAAAGGATTTCAGGGTTGCATTTCATTCTGGAGGCTTTAGCAGAGAATCTGTTTTATGGATTTTTTTTTCCCCAGACATTGGAAGTTTCCCACATTCTTTGGCACATGGCCCCTTCTTTCTCACTCTACCTTGCTTTGACATTGCTTCTGTCATCACATCTCCGTATCTGCTTTTGTTTCCACTGTCTACCTCTTTTGTTGTTATTTGCTGCGTGTGTGTGCATGTGTGTTTAATATTTTATTGAGACAGAATTCACATACACATACACACCATTCAAATTTAACTTATTTAAAGGATAAAATGTAATGATTTAGGAGTATATCCACAGATATGTGCAACTATCATCACAGTCAATTTTTCTTAATTCATTTATATAATATGTGGTGTTTTGTGATTGGTTTCTGTCAGATTTTGTCAAACACCTTTTTGTATCTTTGGAGATAATCATGTGATTAATTTTTTTTTAAGATTTATTTATTTAGTTAGAGAGAGAGAGAGCATGAACATTCTTATGCAAGCAGGGAGAAGGGCAGAGGAAGAGCATGCAGGAGAAGGGACAGAGAGAGAGAATCCCAAGCAGACTCCTCACTGAGCACAGATCCCATGCTGGGCTCAATCTCAGGACTCATGAGATCATGACCTGAGCTGAAACCAAGAATCAGATGCTTAACTGAATGAGCCACCCAGGTGCCCCTAAAAATAATTTATATTGATATATTACAGTACCTGGCTTTTGTATCTTGAACTGATCTTGCATTCATGGAAGAAATCTCACTTGTCATGGTGTATAATTCTTTTTATATGTTGTTACATTCCACTTTCTACTATTTTGTTAAATACCTTTGCATCCAGATTCAAAGAAATGTTGGTCTGTTTTCTATGTGACTTGTGTCTTTTTTTTGTTTGTTTGTTTCCCTTTACTAATTTCTTTTGTGTTAAGTGGATATTTTCTAATGAAGCATTTAAAATACCTTAATTTTTTCACTATTTCTTTTGAGTTTTTTTTTTTAAGTGGTTTTTTTAAGTGGCTTACCATATACATCTTAACTTACCACGATCAGTTTCAGATTTATACTAACTTTTAGCAAGATAAAGAAATATTAGCTCCATATAACTTGCTATGGACTAAATATTGGTGTGCCCTTCAAAATTCATGCTTGAAGTTTTAACCCACTATGTAGTATTATTAGGAAATGGGACCTGGGGGATGTAATTAGGTTTAGAAAATGTCATAAGATGATAGGATTAGTGTCTTTCTAAGAAAAGTAAGAGACCGGAGCTTACTCTCTCTTCTTCCACCACTTGAAGACTTAGAGCATACAACAAGCCAGGAAGGAAGTCCTTACCAGAACATGACCATACTGGCACCCCAACCTTGAATTTTCAGGTGAAGTTCAAAATAAATGTCTGTGAGTAATAAATGTCAGCTATTCAAACCACCAGAGAAATAAATGTCTGCTATTTATACCACTAAGTCTATGATATTTATTATATTATAGCAGGTTGAACTGACTAACACATAACTCTAAACTCTCCTTCTTTTCATGGTATTATTATTGAATATATATGGATTGATATTACAAACTCAGTAATATATTGTTATCTTTATTATTTTACATTCTATAATAATTCCCTTTACATTTCTGCTTCATCCAACTCCTTGAAGCTATTAACAAATATATTGTGAATATATTAATTATATTTATATTTTGTAGGCCTAACAATACATTATGTACGTATTATACAACTGTTTTGTAAGTCAGTTAAGAGAAAAAAGGAGAAAATTTGTGTTTATACTGTCCTTTATAATTACATAATTACTTTTACTGGAAGCACCTATTTTTCCATGTGGATTGAAATTACTGTTTGGGGTCTCTTGTTTTCAGCCCAAAATACATTCTTTAGTGTTTCTTGTAAGGTGAATCTGCTAGCAATTAATCCAGTTTTTGTTTACCTTGGAATGACTTTAGTTGACCTTCATTTAAAAAAAAATAGCTTTTCTTGATAGAGGATTGTTGGGTGTCACTTTTTTTTTTTCCTTTGAACATTTTGAATATTGCCTTCAATCTAAATTGTTTCTGTTGAGAAATCAGCTATTAATCTCCTTGAGGTCCCCTTGTAAGTGAGAAGTTGTTTCTCCTGTTGCTGCTTTTCAGATTTTCTCCCTGTCTTTGACTTTCAACATTTGCACATATTGTGTTCATTTGTGGATCCCTTTGCATTTTCCTACTTGGAGCTCATTGAACTTCTTGGGCATGCATATTCCAATAAGACTGGGACATTTCCAGCCATTAGTTCTTTAAATATTATTTTTTATTTCTTTTCTCTCACCTCCCATCTTATCCTTCTATTATATGTATGCTAATATTTATAATGCATGTTTCACATTTCTCTGAGGAGCTGCTCATTTTTCATCGTTCGTTCTTTTTTTCCCCTCTGTTCTTCAGCTTGAATAGTATCTATCAGTCTGTCCTCAAATTCTACTTTCTTCTTTCTGCCAATTCAAGTCTAGTGTTGAGACCATCTAACATATTTTACACTTAGATTGTTTTATCTATCCATTCCAGAACTTCCACTTTTTCCTTTTGTGTAATTTCTCTTTATTGATAGTCTATATTTGGTGTGACATTGTCATCATAGTTTCCTTTATTTTTTAAATTATGGTTTCCTTTATGTCCGTGAACATATTTATAATGGCCACCTTGAAGTCTTTTCTTGTTAAATTTGACATCTGGTTGCTCTCGCACACCCTTTCCATTGCCTGCTTTTGTTCTGATGTACAACATACTTCTGCTTCTTTGCATGCCTTGCACTTTTTTTGGTGCAAACTGGACACTAAATAATATATTGTAAATTTGGGGGATACTGCTGGTCTCCCACTCGTCGGTGCTGGGTTATTTTAATTATATCTATTTCCCCCATTCTACATTGTTAAACTTTTGATGTTGCTCCTTAGGGAGTTGTTTTTATTTTTAATTTTCAGTAGTTTCACTGAGAGATATTTTAATAATTTTCAATAGTTTCAACAGTCCCAGAGCTCCTCACAATGTCGTGCTGGAAGTCTTATCTCTCCCTCTTTATTTTAAAGACCATTTTTATTGTACTGTGCCCACCTAGATAATCCAGAATAAGATTTTTATTTTAAGATTGCTTGATAAATCTGTAACCCTAAATTCCACTTTGCCACATAATCTAATCTATTGATAGGTTCTGGAGATATGGAAGTGAACATCTTTAGGGGGCTATTTTTCTACAATGACCCTGACTCATCAAACAGTAGTGTCGGTCGGGCCTAACCAGTTCTGCCAGAACACAATGGTCCATCTTTCACCTTAGCATAAAGCAAGACCAGAAGAGTCAGTGAAAATTAATATAAACATACATTTCTGTCCTTGTCTTAAGCTAGGCATACTCTTCTTGTGTTAAGTAATATGGGTGCTGAGTACATTCATATGCTCCTTTGTCAAACAACACTGAAAACAAGCAAACATAACTTAGGTATTTGCTCATAGGGACATTTATTTTTTATGTTTTTATTTTTCTTTATTTTTTTAAGATGATACTGTTTAATAGCTAATCAATACCAAGAGTTTATCAAAACTCCCTCCAAGCCTTATTCCCTAATGTACTCAGAGCTATTAATTCATAAACTTTTCCCAAGTTCAACCAGCTTCCTGCTTTAAAAGATCCATTTTAAAATAACTCAACCCAAACCATAAAATCCTAAACATCTCCCTTCAAAACTTTCAAAGGTTGTGACTATTACAGCTCTGAGTGTTTATGTGTGTGTGTGTGTGTGTGTGTGTGTGTGTGTGTATGTATGTTCAATATTGCAAAAAGTTTCAAACACTAAGCTCTTTGGTCATCTTAATTTTTCTGATAACCATTTTTTGGGAAGTTGACAGTTGACAATGAAATCAAGTGGATGAGTATAGATGAGATATTGACTTTGGAGCTGTTGAAAGTTAAGAAAAATGAAACACACTGTGAAACTACTTTATTTTTGCATCTTTGGGTGAACTGTCTTTAGAACAGTGAAAATGGAAGCAGAGAAATGATACTGCAATTGTTCATCTACAGAGTATTCTAAAGTGGACAGATAAGGGCTTCAGGGAAACACTAAGAAAAGCATAGACAACTAATCTTATTTATTTTCCTCCTTTGGAATTTCTATGGTCTAGTTATTGAGATGGAAACTATATATGGTTTATTTATTTATTTTGTCTTTCTAGCTCTTCATCTTCATAGTAAGTTGACAGAAGTGAAATCTATCTGTCATCTATCTATCTATCTATCTATCTATCTATCATCTATCTATCTATCTGCAATCATAAAGAAAAAGTAAGTAGTTCTGGATTTTTGTGTAAAGGATTTCCACTAATTACTAAAATTAGTATTTTCTGAAGTTATGCTACATCATGGTTGAGGACTGTGTCAATGTGAACATAAAGAATGTAAATCCTCCAGTTTACCGAGCAGGGATACATCTGGATATTGGAAACCAATAGTGCTTGACCCCAGCTGTTGGCTGGAAATCACCTGTAAGAGCCACATCTCTTAGTGTTAACCCTTAGTTTTTCCACAGATGATTCTGATGCACAGGGATAATTTAGCAGTACTGACATAATCCCTCTACTATATTCTGCATTTCAGAAAATAGAGATTCCAGAGGTTATGTTCTCACTGAAGACTATCAAACTAGTAAGTGGTGGCTGTGAAAATGAGAATTTATGATTTCTGATGTCAAAATAAGAATCCTGAATAGGTTAAGTGTCTGACTCTTGATTTCAGCTCAGGTCATGATCTCAAGGCCATGAGATGGAGCCCTCACATCAGACTCCATTGTTAATGAGGAGTCTGCTTGAGATTTTCTCACTTGCTCTCCCTCTCTCCCTACCCTCACTTGTTCTTTCTCTTTCTCTCCAATAAACAATTTTTTTAAAAGAATCCTGAATAAATCATACAAATAAAACATACTATAATACATGCCTTGAGACATTTTTTTAAAGATTATTAATTAATTAATTAAATAAATCATTCATTCATCATGAACAACACAGAGAGAGGGGCAGAGACATAGGAAGAAGGAGAAGCAGGCTCTCTGTGGGGAGCCTGATGCCAGACTTGATCCTAAGACTCTGGGATCACAACCTGAGCCAAAGGCAGATGCTCAACCACTAAGCAACCCAGGCATTCTTTTTTGTTTTAAAGGCCTTGAGGTATTTTATATTACTAGTTAATCTTCTTGGTCACACCTATAGTACCTAAATTAATTTGTTAACCTTAAAATATTCTGATTCCTTTATATTAGGGGCCATAAAACTATAGTCTGTGGGCCCAAATGAGCCTGCCATGTTTTTTGTATGGCCTGTGAGCTATGAATTGTTTTTGCATTTTTTTAAATTGTCAAAAGAATTTAAGAAGAATATTATGTGTCCATGAAAATTATACGTAGTTAAAATTGCATTCATAAATAAGGTTTTGGGCAGATACAACTATGCTCACTAATTTCTGTATTGTCTGTGGTTACTTTCATTTCACAGTGGCAGAGTTGAGTAGTCGTGACAGGGACCACATAGCCCACAAAGCAGAACTTATTAACTATCTGGCCTTTACATAAAAGGTTTGCCAACTATGCTTTTCAACAAAGAGTTAAAAGTTCTGGATCTGAGCAAATTAGTGTGTGTGGGGGTGTGCATGTGTATGCCAGTATATATAATTATGCAGCATATGGAGTGGTTGAATGCATTCGTAGGCATGCTTTTCTGTACTCCTTTAATGCCACTCATTATTCTGTTTGACTTTAATTGTGTTCTTGGGTTGATATGTTAAAGATTAATGATGCACTTATCCTAAATCAAGATTCACAGAGATGTGAAGATGCAGCAGGGAGTAGAAGGCATAACAGTTAAAGATTTTACTCTTTTTCCTCTGGAGAAATCCTGAGGTTTCTATGTGTGAGGACATTCAGTAGTCATAGCAAGTCTCCTGGAGGATGCCCGGCTCTGCCATTCTCTTGTCATAAAGCTGACAGTACACGTAATCAACACTACTTGGAAAAATAGGACAAGTTGATGTACGATGTCAGTCGTTTTAAGTTTAATTGAACAATAAATATACATAATATTTGCATATATCTCTAGCTAAAAAAAAAATCTTAACAACTATGCTTAATGAGGTATTAGTATCACAAAACAGTGTAGGTCTATGTCCCCAAAGCAAGATATTATTAAGTAATAGGTACAAACTATTGAAGGGCTCTCAGTACAAATGTAACTACCAAACAATCAACATTTGCAGTGGTTAACATGCTGCAGGATGGCAAAAACATGTTCTTGCTGATTATATGGACAGAAGTTAACTTGTTGCCTATTGGGATTAAAACAACAGTGACCGCCACAGTAATGACAAGAGGACAAGCAGCAGTGGCAGCAAACATGTCCCTAGACTGTTCCAGGCACTTTATAAGTTTTACATCTCTTAAATCCTAGCAGCACCCTTCAAAGTACATACCAAAGCAATGTGCCATGTACAGCACGGATAAGAAAAATAAAGCACAGAAAGGTTAAATAGCTTGGCCATGTTCACACAACTAGGAAAGGGAAGAATTTGATTCGAAACCAGGCAAGCTGGCTGTATGTTCTCTCTTAAGGAGTACCTTTTACTGCTTATTCAAACTACAGCTTGAATTTAAATTAAAAAGTACGATCTAAGTTAATACATTTAAGTTAAGCAATACAATTACGTTTTAGAAAAAATATTGAGATGCAAGTCATGACTGTTTTGTTCAAGGAATTTGAACACATATGCACATCATTTAGATAGATATGGATAGATATACTTATTTTGACTTTAACTGAAAAACAAGAAATCTATTTGCTAAATCTATGGGAGACTGAGACTACTTCTCTGGACAAGGACTGTGTGGTATTCTTTTGTTTTTGTTTTTTTTTTAATCTCCTGATCCTGATACAGCACTTAGTACAATACACAGGTGATGTTTCATAAAAGCTGAATAATGTTGATGCTGAACGAACGGATGTGTGGAAGATACTATATGGTCTCCATATGCCTGCCATATGAACAGAAGCTGATGAGGGTAAGGAAGCAGTGATTTTTCTCCTGATTTTTTTTTTTTTTTTTTTTTTTTTTTTTGTCATGAAGACGGGCATCCATAAATCTGGGAAGTCTAGGAGACTTTGTAGACATAGTCTAAAAGACCATGGTAAAGTAGTTTCCTCCACAGACTTAGTTAGGTGCGTTGATGTTAAGAACGGTACACTCTAAACCTACCTTAAAATTGTTACTTTTCCCTTTGGTTTATTAAAAAATGGCTGTTTTTTTTCTCTGCTAACCTGAAGCATAAAGGGATTTTTCTCTGATCTTAACCGTGGTACCTTGATAGGTATAGAATGTACAGAGGTGTCCAAGCCCCAGGACTGGGCTCAATAGTTTTTTAACTCTAGTTCACACTGAATCACCAGCAATTTGTTAATTACAATTAATTCTTCTTATCAGTTACTAGTTGCAGTGGCTTCTGCTTGCAATAAACTATTTCTCTGTATGTGCCTCTCTCTAGTTTTGCAAGATAGTAGTGTGCCTGTGATTTCAATTTTCTAATGGACCTCAGAAAGTTCTAGATTTTCAGTTTGTTGAGTTTTTATTTTTGGTGAGGACAGTAGACGCCACTTCTCCTTCACTTTTTTTGTTTTGTTTTGTTTTTGTTTCAAGTTCTTATTTAAATTCCAGTTAGTTAACATACTGTACTATTGGTTTGAGGAGTAGAATTTAGTGACTCATCATTTACATACAACACCGAGTGCTCATCTCAAGTGACCTCCTTAATCCCCATCACTCATTTAGTCCATCCCCCATCCCCTCCCTCTCCAGCAACCCTCAGTTTGTTCTCTACAGTTAAGAGTCTGTTTTATAGTAGACTTATTTAAGCCCACATGGCAGTTCCAATAAATATTTTTGATTTATACATATAATTGGCATTTTTAAATATAAGTATAAACTAATAAACTATTTCAATGTATTTCTAATGTTTTTTTTTTTCCTAGTTTAGACATTAAGAAAAATTTCAATTAGCAATCTCAACTTACACTCAAAATTAAATATTTGAATTGTGGAACATTTAAGTGTTCATACTTGACTATCAACAGAAATGTATTTTTATTCTCTTGAAATATCTTCAATTTCTACATAATTTACAGACACAGGCATACTTCCTTTTATTGTGCTTCTAGTGTACTTGGCAGATAATGTGTGTTTTTGCTAAATCGAAGGCTTGTGGTAATTCTGCTGAGCAAGTCTATGCTGTTTTTCCAACAGCATCTGCTCACTTTGTGTTTCTGCACTACAATTTGGTGATTCTCACATTTCAAGCTTTTTCATTATTATTATTATATTTACTATGTTGATCTGTGATCAGTGCTTGTAAGTCACTTAAGTCAGAATGTGGTTAGCATTTTTTAGTAATTAAGTATTTTTTATTGAGGTACGCGTATTTTTTAGACTTAATGCTATCATTGTGCACTTAATAGACTGCAGTATAGTATAAACATAACTTTCTTTTTTTAAATTTTATTTATTTATTTAGAGTGATAGTGCAAGCCATGGGGGGCAGAGGGAGAGAGAGAGAGAGAATCTCAGGCAAGCTCCTCACAGAGCACAGAGCCTGATGCAGGGCTCAATCTCATGATCCTGAGATCATGATTTGAACTGAAATTGAGAGTGGGACCCTTAACCAACTGATCCACCTAGGTGCCCTTAAACATAACTTTTATATGCACTAGGAAATAAAAAAAATATTCATTTGACTCATTTTATTATAATATTCTAATATTCATTTTATTGTGGTGGTCTGTAACCAAACCTGCAAGATTTCTGAGGTATGCCTATATCTTTTTCTTTTCTAATTTATATAATACCATTAATCAGTTTATTTTTTAAGGGAGGGGATGGACAGAGGGAGAGAGAATCTGAAGCAGGCTCCACACTTCCATGGAGTCCAATGCAGGGCTAAATGTAGGGCTTGATCTCACCACCCTGAGATTATGACCTGAGCAGAAATCAAGAGTTGGACACTTAACCGACTGAGTTACCCAGGAATCCACAATGTTTATATTTATGAGGTTCTTCATTACTTTTTCTTTCTTTACTTTCTCTTATTTTCATTCTAAATATGAAATAATATCATAAGTAACTACTCTTAAATAAAAATTATAACTAATGAAGTCAATAACATTTACTTGCAAATGCTGGTCATTCTTCTTTTAGTTATCTGAGCTTCTTCAAAGTAACTTCTTTGAACTTAAGTTTTTTCATCTTTAAGACAAAGTTTGTGATATCTATTTGGCTGAGTTGCTGTGAATTAGAAATAATGTATGCAAAGTCACTAACCACAAACCTGTCATGTTGGAAATAAATAGAAGTGCAGTAATGATACATTTTGTACAAGTATATTTTATTAGTACGTTATCAAAGTACTATTCTCCAAGACTATTAATTGTTAGAAACAAAGGTTCGAGTGAAAGAGTTCACCTTAAAATTGAATGCATTCATTTTTATCTTAATGGACCTGCCATGTCTTAGGCACAATCTCTCCCTGTTCAATTTAGTACAATGTAAACAACATTCACCTCAGGCTAATGATGAACATTGGTTTATTACCAAAAAGGTTTTCTTCCCAGAAAATACATAGGATATGAGGCCTTCACCCTTATAATGAATCAGCACATGCTTTATTCTTAGTATAATTGGAAAACTACAGAAAAAAATCTATGAAATAATACGTAGAGAAGACTGAGCCAAATGTGAAACAGTTTTATGTAAAAGACAGATTAATGTTTCATTTTTCTGAATGTTAAAAATGTTTAAGCATATAACATATCTTGTTTGGTTGGGTTTTTAAATGTGCTTTAAATAGACAAAATATCTTTTCAAACTGGTAAAGCTTCTATGGAAAAATAAATAAGCTAATGGTCTGGAAGACTTGTAAAGTGTTGTATCCAAATAGTTGTCTTTTAAAATGGGCTGAAAGTCCAAGGTTGTCCATTTTTCAAGTAAATTGGCAGAGCTATTGCATCAAGGGGATTTCAAGACCTGCAGTAAGAGGTCTTTGCTCTTTCAAGCTGCAGGGCTAAAGCTCAAATTATTTTATTTTCTGAAACTCTTCCATTGAATCAGTAATATTTTAGAATGATATTTAAAAACTGAAGACAATTTTGTACATTTCTAAGTATTGTAAAAATACTCATATAAAATGTTTTTTCTCTCTCTCTCAGAACAAATGTCTATATTCTAAACTGTGTCTTCTTAGGGCAACAAAGTTTCCACTGGCCACTGCTCCTTCTGCATTATTAGTGTCCTCACCTCCCACTCTCAGAATCCAGACTTTTTTCACTTTCCCTGTTGGCTCAATCTTTATCTTTCAGATTTCATAGAAGCAAGTCTCTGGGGTTACAGGAAAAAAATAAACCAACAAACAAGCCCCAAGATCAAATGGGAAGACATTCTTTATCGTAATACTGTAATTTGTTTGTAGTCATGCTTAGAATGCTTTTTGATCCCTTTCCTGAATCATCAAACTCTGTATTGAAGGAAACAAAACTCAAATTCAACTGCTCATCCAATCTGAGTCTTAAAATTATTCTTTCAGTTGTTCATACAGTTACTTCTGGAATGTTATAGCCATGGTCTGGGCAGATATTTCCTCCTAAAGAGACAAATCATGATGCTAATATTTTATGTGATAACTTGAATCTGCCACCTTCCACTTTACCCCGCATGACTATGTTCAACTCTTCAGACTGAAGCTCAACAAATCTTTCATTTAGTCTTCATGCACGTGGCAGGTATTTACTAACCCCCACCAGGCAATGGTTTCTACTGGTGATAAGCAGGGAACAAAATCAATCCTGTCTTTGTTGGGCCTCACATTTTAGTATTTTGAAGAAAATAAACAAGAGCAACAAAAGGAAAATGTATATCCGAGGCACCTGGGTGACTCAGTGAAGCGGTGCCTTAACTCAGTCATGATCCCAGGGATCCTGGGATCTGAGCCCTGAGTCAGCTTCCTGTCAATAATGGAAAGCCTGCTTCTCCCGTTCCATTTCTTGCACTCTCAAATAAAAATCTTAAAAAAAGAAAAATGTATACCATATTAGGTGGAAATAAGTGTTAAGTGGGGAAATACAAATACAGAAGGGATTAGAAAGTATGTGTGTGTGTTTGTGTGTGTGTGTGTGTATGCACAGGAGCTAGCAATATAAATACAGTGGCTGTAGAAGTCCTCACTGAGAAGATGACTTTCAATGACCAAGATAAAGAAAACCATATGCATATTTGGAGTATCATTTCTTGGCAAAAAGAACAGCAAAACAAGCCACAAAGATGTCAATTTTATCCCATTTGCTCTACGCCTGGTGAACTATTTAAGGATCACTATCAGTCAAAGCTTCCTTTAGTTGAAAAGTGCGTTGTTTTCCTTTACTTCACAGGTAAAATAATTTAGACTACCTTTAATGATACAATGGCTTTTCTTCTGGGAATATTCTTTATTGTGTGTTCATCATCTTTTTTTTTTAACATTTGCATAGGATAATACTAACTAAGCAGTTGTGCCTCTTTAGGAATAACTGGAATGGATGATTATATTTCTAGTGTCTTTCTTTCTTTCTTTCTTTCTTTCTTTCTTTCTTTCTTTCTTTCTTTCTTCTTTCTTTCTTCTTTCATCTTTCTTTTCTATTATAGCTCTGACATGAATACAAAGAACACTTTGTGGGCTATTCACTTCTTTTTATATTAGCTCTATTTACTTTATCTCACTCTTATTCTCCTCCTTTTTTCCACCTCTCCATCCTCAAAAAAGCCACTTAATTACAGATTCTTACTAAAAATGTATTCTATTTCTGTCTCAGTCAAAGCTGAGGAGGCAAAGAAGGAGAGCTGAGCATCTGATGAAGTCCATTTCTTCATTTAATCTTTGTTCTTCAACTGTCTGATTTGGTACCTAGTAGCAGAACTGGAATTGCTAAATAACAAGTTGCTAAATTCTAACAAATCTCTGTTAAGTGTCATCATTATGTCATTTTCCTCTAAAAGTCAAAGAGATAAAAATCAGTGAAGCATTGGTAAATGACATTACAGATTTCACCTTCTTTAACAGTATAACTCTCTCTCTAGATTTTAAATACTCATTATAAATCATGTCAATCAATAATATCTGTTATAAATAGAGTGAATATTAATTTGTCAAACAAATGTGGATTTTTGCAAGTGACAATGGGCCCTATTAAAAATTAAGTCATGGGATCCCTGGGTGGCTCAATGGTTTAGCACCTGCCTTCGGCCCAGGGTGTGATCCTGGAGTCCCGGGATCGAGTCTCGCGTAGGGCTCCCTGCCTGGAGCCTGCTTCTCCTTCTGCCTGTGTCTCTGCCTCTCTCCCTCTCTCTCTCTCTCTCTCTCTCTGTCTGTCTCTCATGAATAAATAAATAAAATCTTTAAAAAAATAAAAATTAAATCACGACAAGGTATGAAACACAACTATGCAAAGCAAAAATCATGTTTACTCTACTTATATATTTTATTTAATAAAATCACATTGTGGCTAACAAATTAGGATCTAGAATCACAGAAAACCAAGTTTGTATTTGTGTTCATAATACAGCTGTAGGACCTTGGGAAAATCCTTTAATCTCTCTGAACCTCACTCTACATTTGTAGAATGTAGCTATAGTATTTATTTCATAGGATTTCCATGAAGATTTATTGAGGTTGTATGTTAAATTATTTAGATTAGGGGTTATTTATATTAACTACTCAAAAATAGAAGCACAATTTCTTTGTGTCATCTTCAATTTCCTTCATAAGTGTCCTGCAGTTTTCAGAGTACAGATCTTTTACCCCATTGATTAGGTTTATTCCTAGATATCTTACTGTTTTGAGTACAATTGTAAGTGGATTGATTCCTTGATTTCTCTTTCTGCTGCTTCATTATTGGTGTATAGAAAAGTAACAGATCTCTGTACATTGATTTTGAATCCTGAGGCTTTACTGAGTTTGTGTATCAGTTCTAACAATTTATTTTTTGGTGGAGTCTTTTGGATTTCTACGAAAGGTATCATGTTATCTGCAAATAGTGAAAGTTTGACTTCTTGCTTGCTGATTTGAATGTCTTTGATTTCTTTCTGTTGTCTGATTGCTGGGAGTAGGATTTTTAGTACCATCCTAAATAACAATGGTGAAAGTGGACATCTCTGTCTCATTCAATGCTCATGGTTCAGAAGAACAAATATTGTTTAAATGTCTATACTACCCCCAAAGCAATGTATAAATTTAATGCAATCCCTATCAAAATACCACCATCACTTTTCATAGAGCTCGAACGAACAACCTTAAAATTTATATGGAACCACAAAAGACAACAGAGGGCAAAAACAATCTTGAAAAAGAAAAGCAAAACTGGAGACATCACAATTCTGACTTCAAATTATATTCCAAAGCTGTAGTGATCAACACAGTATGGTACTGGCACAAAAACAGACACATAGTTCAGTGGAACAAAATAGAAAACCCAGAAATGGACTCACAATTATATGGTCAACTAATCTTCAATGGAGCAGGAAAGAATATCCAGTGGGAAAAAAGACAGTCTTTTCAACAAATGGTGTTGGAGAAAGTGGACAACAACCTGCAGAAGAATGAAACTGGGCCACTTTTTTACAGCACACATAAAAATAAATTCAAAATGGATGAAAGACCTCAATGAGAGACAGGAAAGCATTAAAATCCTAGGGAATAACGCAGGCAGCAACCTTTTTGACATCGGCCATAGCAACTTATTTCTAGTCGTATCTCTGGAGGCAAGAGAAACAGAGGCAAAAATGAACTATTGGGACTTCATCAAGATACAAATCTTCTGCACAACAAAGGAAACAATCAACGGAACTAAACAGCAATCTATGGAATGGGAGAAAATATCTGAAAATGACATATCTGATAAAGGATTAGTATCCAAAATCTATAAAGAACTTATCAAAATCAACACCCAGAAAACAAATAACTCACTTAACACATGGGCAGAAGACATGAATAGACATGTTTCCAAAGACATACAGATGACTAATAAACACATGAAAAGATACTCAACATCATTCATCATAAGGGAAATACAAATCAAAACTACAATGAGATATCCTCTTACACCTGTCAGAAAGGCTTATACTAACACGATGTTAGGCTAACTAAACAACAGATGTTGGCAAGGATGTGTAGAAAGGGGAACCCTCTTACACTGTCAGTGGGAATGCAAATTGGTAGAGTCATTCCAGAAAAACAGTATCAAGGTTCCTCAAAAGGTTACCCTATGATCCAGTAATTACACTACTAGGTATTTACCCAAAGGATACAAAAATACTGATTCAAAGGAACACATGCACCCTGATGTTTATAGCATCATTATCAGCAGTAATCAAATTATGGAAAGAACCAAAATGTCCATAGATTAAATACCAATTTATCCATGATGTATGGATAAAGTAGAGGTGGTATATTTATATATATATATATATAATAATATAATAGAGTATTAGTCAACCATGAAAAAGAATAAATTCTTGCCATTTGCAATGGTGTGGATGGAACTAGAGTGAATTAAGTGAAATGCTAAGTGAAATGTCAGTCAGAGAAAGACAAATACCATATGATTTCATGCACCTGTGGAATTAAGAAAAAAAACAGAAGAACATAAGAGAGGAAAGAAGGAAAGAGTGGCAAACCATAAAACATACTGTTAACTATGAAGAACAAATTAAGGTTTGCTGAAAGGCTGAAAGGACAGTAGGTGGGGGATGGGCAAAATAGGTGATGGGCATCAAGGAGGGCACTTGCAATGAGCACTGGGTATTGTATACAAGTGGTAAATCAGTAATTCTATTCCTGAAATTAATATTATACTACATGTTAACTAACTAGAATTTAAATAAAAACTTGAAACAACAACAACAAATAGAAGCACAAGATTAGTAAGCCTCTTTATATTAAAATACTGAAAGCCTTTATTCAAAAGTGGATTTTAAAAATCATAAAAACAAAATACAAAGTGTGCCCATGGATACTATAAAACCAAGAATGATTTTGACTTTCTGATTTAAAGATAAATGAGTAGATGATAGAATTAAAGATAATAACAATAAATAATATCTTTGTTTCTGACAGATATGACTTTAAGTACTTTATACACATGTGTCAACTACTTTAATCATCTCAACAACTGTGATGAGCTGCTGTTTATGGCAAAACTGACACACAGATGTTGAGAAGTCTATCCAAGGTCACCTAACAAATAATTGGCAAAGGACAACTAATCACAAGCAGTTTGGTGTCTTAGCATGTAGGATATATTTTCAGTATGAATATGAATGAAAACTAATTACACAGCAAGTTTAGAAATACAACCAATACATGCTCTAGTATGTTTTTAAAAATGTGTTTTTTATTTGCAGTGAAAATGGTGTAATAGGAACTAAATTTATTTCTAATCTCAAAAAAAAGAAACCCTGGAAAACTGGACAAAATATATGAAATAACTATTTTTTTAAATATTGAAGATTAGGCAACGTGCAATATGAGGAAGTGATTCTTGAGTAAAACAACAAGTAAGATAAGTCCTCATTATTACTCTGGCTTATTCTTTTGATAGTGTCTAGACTTAACTACAGATTGTGGGGGACCCATTGGGAGTCTGGAATTTCTGATGAGCTATGGAGTGAGAGTTTGGAATTTGGAAGAACAAAGTGGTTAAATTTATACAGCATAAAATTGTGGGGAGGAGAGATTGACAGATATGAGAACTGCACATTTGTAATAGCACACCTCTTATTTTTGTCTGAGTACTAAACTTTGCATACACCAGAGGGCATTATTTGAAGCATTGTAAAGGAGTATGGAATAATACTTGTAGCTCACCAAGAGCTGGGGAAAGTTTGTGTTCTAGCTAGCCAAAGTGGCAAGACCTACAAATATAAAAGGGATAATGTATAGTACTCAGAAGACTATTATATTGGTGAAAAGAACAAATTAGCTCTATAGTAAGTGCTTATTTTGACCATCCTAACAAACCCGAGAAGCAAGTCTTAAAAGGATCAAATTGATCCCAAGTATCTTAACTGTGTCCCAAACAAAACCCAACAATATTTAAAGGACCACACTAATCACCCAAGAAACAAAAATGTAAGGCCCACAATGCCCACCATCCAAACAAAAACTAACAGCCACGAAACAAAGCAGAAAAATATGATTGAAAATGAAGAAAAATTTCAACAAATAGAAGTGGCCCAGAAATGAAAAAGATTGTAGAATTAGCAGTAAAGAACATTAAAACATCTATTATAAATAAAACTCATATTCGAGATGGTACAGAATAAGTGAAACATAATGGGTAACAAAATAAAAGGTATAAAAAGAATAAAATTGAATTTCTAGAGACAGAATATCTATATGAAATGAAAACACTAGAAGATATTAACTGGAGATTAGAACCTTCAGAATTGAGGTGCCTGGGTTGTGTTCTCAGTTGAGCCTCCAACTCTTGACTTCAGCTCAGATTATCAGGGTCATGAGATGGATCCTCACATGAGGCTCCGCACTCAACGCAGAGTCTATTTGAGATTCTCTCTCCCTTTCTCTCTGCCCCTCCCCTTTTCTCTCTCTCACTCAAATAAATAAATAAATCTTGAAAAAAAGAAACCGGAATAAAAGATCTATTATTATAAATACATAGAAATGGAGACTAACGAAACACAGAAGAAAACTAAATGAAAATATTAGCAGAGGTACTACATATGAACAAGTTACTAATAGTTATCTTTAGAACAATATCAATCAGGGGCACCTGGGTGACTGTTGGTTAATGTCCAACTCTTGATTTTAGCTCAGGTCATGATCTCAGGGTGGTAAGATTGATCTCAGGGTGGTAAGCCCCTCATGTTGGGCTCTGTGTTGGGTGTAAAGCGTGCTTAAGATTTTCTCTCTCTCCATCTTCCTCTGCAACCCCCTATCTCTCTTGTGTGCACTCTCTGTCTCTTTCTCTAAAAAAAAAAAAAAAAAAAAAAAAAAAATCAACCTATTATACTCAGAACTGGTATTACAGAAAAGAGCACGACAGAAAGTTATTTGAAAAAGAAATTGGTATCATTTTCCACATTTAATGAAAAAAAACAAACACAAAATCCAAAAAGTTAAAAAAGATCACAAAGAACATAAAACCACATCAAGGCATTTAAGAATAAAATTGCTGGAAGCCACTAATAAAAATAATATCTCTGAACACAAAGCCAGAGAAAAAAGAAATAATGGGACAAAGATAAGAATAACTGCAATCTTCTCATCAGAAATAAAGCAAGCCATAAGACAATAAAGTGATACTTTTAATGTACTGAGGGAATAAAAAACAACTATTCACTTAGAAGTGTAATCCATAAAATGTCTTTTAAAAAGGAAGGCAAAATAAAGACTTTTTCAGAAAAAAAAATAATGGCGGAGATAATTCACTGCCAGCAGACATGTACTGCAAGAAATTAACGTTAAAGAAATTCCTAAGGCTGGGGCATGTGGGCAGCTCAGTTGGTTAAACAGCTGTCTTCGACTCAGGTCATGATCCCAGGGTCCCAGGATTGAATCTCTCTTCAGGCTCCCTGCCCAGGAAGGAGTCTACTTCTCCCTTTCCCTCTGCTGCTCCCCCTGCTTGTGCTCTCTCCCTCTTTCTGTCAAATAAATAAATACAATCTTTTTTTTTTTTTTTTACAATCTTTTAAAAAATAAAAATAAAGTTCTTAGGCAGAAGAAATGTTAAAGTAATTTGGATATATACAATGAAGAACACTAAACATTATTACTATCTAGATAAATATATAAAAATTCTATTTTAAAATAATTTTCCCCCTCAAATAAACTACTATTTAAAGCAAAAATAATAGTAATATGTTGCAGGGTTATAAAATTTAATGAAAGTTGGGATACCTGAGTGGCTCAGCAGTGAACATCTGCCTTCAGCTCAGAGCATGATCCCGGAATTCCAGGATGAAGTCCCACATTGGGTTCCCTGCATGGAGCCTGCTTTTCCCTCTGCCTATGTCTCTGCCTTCCCTCTGTGTCTCTCATGAATAAATAAATAAAATTTTTTAAAAAAAATTCATTGAAAATTTTGACAGCCATAAGGAAAGGATAAGGGAAAATGAGTAAACTGTTTTAAGAATTCAATAACATTTATGAAGTGATATTATATTTTTTGAAGATAGACAATAAGATAATATGTAGAGAAATTGTAGAAAAACAACTCAAACAAGAGTTAGAGCTATTGAACACTAATGGCCATATAACAATATCACACAAAAATACTTTGTTTACTGAAAAGTGGAAAAAATTATTTGACAGATGAAAAATAAACAGCAAAATCACATTTAATGCAAATAGTGTAAACACAACAATTGAAAGGTACAAATGTCAGGTAGGGTTAAAAAAAGCAATGCACAATTTCAAGAAATCCACTTTGAATAGAAAAGAACCAAGAGGTTAATATGTGAAACACAAAAATGAAAGCATAGAAAGAAATAGATAATTCAAAATTATGTTTTTGGAATTATAATTTCAAAATTATAGTTAGGTAGCTATGCCAACACATCTCACTCATAGTCGATAGTATGAGAAGACAAAAATCAAAATGTATAGAGAAGATGTACAAACAACACTGTCAACCAATTTGACCTAATGATATTAGTAGAACACACAGCAATGACAAAATGTACAGTTTTCAAGTAGGCCCAGAAAATTCACTAAAATAAACCATATTTTGTATTATAAAATAAGTCTCAATAAATTTAAAAGGTTTCAGATCAAAGTTTGTTCTCTAAACACGACAGCACTGAAACAAATAAATAACAAAGCACTCTGCACAATCTCCAAATATTTGGAAATCAAACAATGCAATTCTGATAACTAATGAGCCTAAGAAGAAATCAAAAGGGAATTTTAAAGTTTGAACTGATGGAAGATAAAAATGCATAATATTAAATATGAATTCTGATCTGCCACTTATGAAAGTAGAAAAAGGACAAGTTAAACTCAAAGAGAAGGATAAAATGATAAAAATGATAAAAAATATTTAATGAAATATAAAGCAGTGAAAGAGTACATAAAAGCAATGAAAACAAAAGCTAAATATTTGAAAAAATGAACACAATACCCATGCTTCCAGCCAGACTGATCAGGAAAATATGAGAGGAAATACAAGTTCAAATACCGGAAATAAAATAATAGTTATCACTATAGATCTCCACATGAGAAAGCTAATAAAGAGATATTGTGAAAAGCTGGATGTTGATCAATTCAATAACCTAAACTAAATAGAGAGAAGCCTTAAAGAAGATGCTGCCAAAGATCACTAAGAAGAAAGAATCAAATAATCTTATATATTTTTAAATAGATTAAATTTTACTTAAAACTTTCCCACAAAGAAAAGTTTAGTCTGTTAAGACTTCAGTGGTGAACAATAGACCTACAGAAGAAATCATTTTAATTATCTATAAGTTTTTTGAGAAAAATACAAGGGGAAATACTTTCTAACTTATTTTATATAGGGACCTACATTACTCAGCAAGACTTTACAAAAAAAAATAAAGTACTAAACAGTATTCTTCATTCATTTTATCAAATTAAATGAAGCAAAATGTTTCTTTAGGGATCCCTGGGTGGCTCAGCAGTTTAGTGCCTGCCTTTGGCCCAGGGTGTGATCCTGGAGTCCCAGGACTGAGTTTCACAACAGGCTCCCTGAATGGAGCCTGCTTCTCCCTCTGCCTATGTCTCTGCTTTCTCTCTCTCTCTCTCTCTGTCTCTGTCTCTCATGAATAAATAAATAAAATATTTTTAAAAAGTTTCTTTATATATTTGAAGAAGGAAGAATGCATCTAAGTAGGATTTATCCAAGAATGTAAACTGTGCTAAGATTTGAAAATCAAACAATGTAATTCACCATACTAACACACTAGAAAGAAAACCATGTAACATTTCAATAAATGCAGGAAAAACACTTGATGACATTCAAAATCCACTCATGAAAACAATTCTCAGACTGGAAAGACATATCTTCAATCTGATTAAGGAAAACAACTAAAATCGTATAGATAATATACATAATACTGAACAACTGAATGCTTCCACCTATTTTGCTCTCCCTCATGACTTCTATTCAATATTGTGCTGAAAGAGGGTCATAGAACTGAAATAAGGCAAGAAGAGAAATAAGCATGCAGACTAAAATGAAAAAAATAAAATTGTGTAATCTTCAGGAGATATGATCATGTATATATAGGTAATCCAGAAGACCTATGGAAAAAAAATACTAGAAATTAGATGTGAGTTCAGGAGTCTATTGTTTATAACTAGGTCATTATACATATATCAACTTTATTTCTGCATCCTCACAACAAAAAACCTGAAATTGAAATTTAGAAAATTGCCATTTACAATTCCACCAAAAATGTGAAAATGTTAGCTAAAGTTAATAGAAATTATACAAAATTTATATGTAGAAGCCTGCAAAACATTATTGAGAAAAATTAAGCAAAACCTATGTAAATAGAGAAATGGACCATGTTCAAAGATTACAGACCCAATATTGGCAAAATGCAACTCACCCCAATTTTACCTACCGATTCAAATAAATCCTAATTTAAACACCAACAAACTATTTTTTAAATCAAAAGTGCCAATCTAATTACAAAACTTTATGGAAATTCAATAGATCTAGAAAAACCAAAAAATTTGTGGAAAAAAAATCAATGTTGGAGAATTTAGACTACCTAAGTTCAAAACAATATGGTATTGGTGTAAAGATTGACATATAGATCAACAGAACGGTATATAGGATCCATAAATTATATGTTCAATTGACTTTTAACAAAGTTTTCAAGACAATTTAATGGAAGAAAAGTTAACCACTTCAGTAAGTGGAGCTAGAACAATTGGATATCAATGTAAAAAAATATTTTACTTCAAGTCTAAATGAAAACATATACAGAAATTAAAAGATCAATATACGTGTAAGAGAAAATTTATTAATCTGGGAAAAAACATTTGAGAGAATCTTAGGAAACTTTGGTTAGGTAAAACTTCCTTAAATAAGACATGAGAGGGGTGCCTGGGTGGCTCAGTTGGTTAAGTGTCTCCCTTCGACTTAGGTCATGATCCCAGGGTCCTGGGATGGAGGCCCATGTTGGGCTCTCTCCTCCTAAAGAGCCTGCTTCTCTCCTCCTCCTTGTGCTCTCTCTTTCTCTCTCTCCCAAATAAACAAATGAAATTTTTAAAAATAACAAAAATAAACAAAAAAAGACACGAGAAAGCGTAAAAGAAGAAAACGATAAATTAGATGTCATCAGAATTTAACATTTCTTTCTCTCCAAAATAGTGTGACATCAATAAAAACACAAGCCACAGACTGAGACAATATATTTGAAAACAGATTTTCTGAAAATGAATTTGAATCTAGAATATATCAAGAGCATGTATTTAGTAACAACACAAATGACAAAAAAAAGATGATAAAATGGAAAGATTTGAGCAGATGCTTCACTATAGAATGTATAGGATTAGTAAATAAACACATTAAAAATTCTTTATATCAGAGTGCCTGGCTGGCTCAGTTGGAGAGCATATGACTCTTGATCTTGAGGATGGGAGTTTAAGCCCCATGTTGGGCATAGAGCCTACTTAAAAAAAAAAAAGAAATGCTTGATATCATTAGCCCATCAGGGAAAAGCAAATTAAAATCACAATGAGTTAGAACTACGCATATTGCAATCACTGATATTTTTTAAAGACTGATGTTTGCATGGATATGAAACAACTAGAAGGGTAAAATGTTAGAGTTACTTTGGAAAACATTTTATTGGTCTTTAGAAGATTAAAAATATACTTACTATATGGCACAGAGATTCCATCTTTTTTTTTTTTTTTTAGAGATTCCATCCTTAAGTACTCAATCAGGAAAAATAAAAACCTAAACTCACACAATCTCACACTTCATTGAATGTTCACACAGTATCTTTATTCATAGCAGCCAAATAGAAAATAATCCAAATGTAACCTCAGCTGGTGAGCAGATAAATAATATGTAGTATATCTATCCAATGGAATACTCAGAAATAAAAGGAAATGAATGACTGATACAAATATTGACTTGGATGAATGTCAAAAGCATTATGCTAAGTGAAAGAAGCCCAACACAAAAGACTCCATACCATATGATTTTGTTTATGTAAAAATATTTTCAAAAGGCAAAATTATTATTTTAGAAAGATCAGAATTTTCCAAATTCAGGGAGGTGGGGAGAGAGCATTGATGACAAAGAAGAAGGAAATAAAATTTGGTAGTGATAAAAATATCTTGCTAGTGGCTATTGAATTTCTACGTATGATAATTTTATCAGTGAAAACTGGTGAGTTTTGATGTATTAAAATTATGCCTCAACAAACTGGTTGAAAAATCTGGGTAAAATTAATATTAAATATGTGGAGGTGACTAAAGAAATATCTAACAAAAATTATAATAAGGTGCAGAAATGAATATATGTGGAAAATTAACCATGTGAAACATTTTAATCAGATTATCATAACCTCAGAACTTTTTTTTTAAGATTTTATTTATTTATTCATGAGAAGCACAAAATGAGAGTGAGGCAGAGACACAGGCAGAGGAAGAAACAGGATCCATGCAGCCCGACGTGGGACTCGATCTCCGTTCTCAGGGATCATGCCCGGGACTGAAGGCAGTGCTAAACCACTGAGCCACCTGGGCTGCCCAACCTCAGAACATCTTAATGAAAATTTGGAAGTTTACTCATAGTTGTGCATAGCAATGTGAGGTCACTGATTATTAAAATATGCTAGAAAGAAATAGCAGTGACATTGACCTAAATAAATATATCCTGTTCAAAGTCATCATTTCTCGAATTATAAATAAAAGCATCTTGAAAGTGAAGAAAAGAACTTCGTACAAAAGAATTATTAATAGGAAAGACCCCAATTGAATGCAACTATGAATTATCTTAAAAATGTATGGGTTTTAATGTGTGTTATTAAATTAATAACACATCATTAATTAATTAATTTAGAGGGAGAGAGAGGAGTGGAGAAGGGCAGAGGGAGAGAGAAAGTCTTAAGCTGTCTATAAGCCCAATTTGGAGTCTAACATGGGGCTTGATTTCATGACCCTGGATCATGACCTGAACCAAAATCAAGAGTCGAACACTTAACTGATGGAGCCACCCAGGCACCCCATGTGTATCATTAATTTTAAATGTAAATAGGAACATCAATAATAAGTCATGAGAATAACAGGTACAGCATAGGGAATATGATCAATGATCATATTCCCAACATTGTAATAATGTTGGATGGTAACAGATGGCAGCTACACACGTGGTGAGTATAGCATAACATAATAGAGATGCTGAATGACTATTTTGTACACCTGAAACCAGTGTAACATTGTATGTCAACGACACTCAAATAAAAAAAAAAGATTAAAAAAAGAAATAGAAACATCAAGTATTATGTCACCCTATGTATGAAAACACTTTCAAAACTTGTGATTTTGACAGATCATTTGAAAATATAGACAAAGATATGTCAAACACTCTTGAAAAACTCTTTGTCATGTAGGCAGCATCAAATGAGTAACAAAAATTTAAAGAAAGAATAGAAGTTTAGGCTATTTACATATGGCTCTGAAATGAATAAATAAAGATAAATTGAAAGTAAATTATAAGATATTAATAGAACCATACATTCACTGGTTTCACAATAGACAAATGCCCACTAATGGCTGAAGTTATTGTAGTGGACTTCTTCCTAAAATTTGTAAAATGTAAAGTTGCTAAACTGTACAATAAAAATGAAACACTCAGGCAGCACGTGTAAGGGGATCCAGGATTGAAACCGGCAGAGACCTTCAGAGCTGTCAGATTCTGTAACAACTACCCCTAACCATGACCCTGCACCAGTCAACTTTCAGGAGTACTAGTTAGACATACTTTGCCAAGTTGAACAAGATTCCAAAATGAACTGTTAATAAGTGACTAATTTTTCTATTAAGTACTTAACTATATTTGAGAGATGAAAATGAACATAAATATAATGTTTTTAGGGATGCTTGGGTGGCTCAGCGATTGAGCATCAGCCTTTGGCTCAGGTTGTGATCCTGGAATCCCAGGATCGAGTCCCATATCTGGCGCCCTGCATGGAGCCTGCTTCTCCCTCTGCCTATGTCTCTGCCTCTCTCTCTGTGTGTCTCTCATGGATGAATAAATAAAATCTTTAAAAAAATACATGATGTTTTTAAACAAATCATTTTTATAATAGAATATGGTTTCAATACATTTTCTTTCACAATTTTAAAATTTGATCCAATTTCCCTCCAAACATGTTCATTAAAAGGGAAAAGGGAAAAAAAATAGAGGCCCAGTTTCTGACCTCTAAACTCATTGTTCTTGCACTACATACACAAAAGAAATAACTAATAAATTCTAGGTCTGAAGTATTAATTTCAGAAGAAGATTTCAATGAGAAAGATATTGATGACTGGAATATTAGATAACTGATTAAGAGAAATCTAAACATCTTGTTTTCTCACCATTGGACACATTGATGTTCATTTTACCATACCTTGAGAATTCCATGCAAATTCCTCCTCCAAGACTCCACTCTAGTCTCCTCACTTGTTTCTCTCTTATCCTTGTCTTATGCTTCCCTGCCAGATTTTAAGCTACATGAAGAGAAATCAGTGTATGTCATTTATTACTTTACCCTAATGCCTCGGACAGATACTGGCACATATAGAGGTTAAATAGTTTATGTTAAATGGAAATGAATACATATACTTATCCCACTGGAGTACTTGAAAGAACAATAACTTCTAAAGGATAAAAACTGATGAACATTGAGAAAACAAAGCCAAAACACTCCTGTTCTAAAAATTCATAATCAGATAAGAGATGAATCCCATAAAGTAATATTTTTAAGAAAACTTTATGTATTTATTTGAGAGAGAGAACATAAGCAGGGGAAGGGCTGAAGAGAAGCAGATTAAGCAGGGAGCCCGATGTGGGATCATGACCTGAGCTGAAAGCAGATGCTTAACTGACTGAGCCACCCAGGTGCCCATAATTTTTTTTTTAATATTTTATTTACTTATTTGAGAGAGAGAGTGCACAAGGTGGGGGAGCAGCAGAGGGAGAGAGAGAAGCAGGCTCCCTGCTGAGCAGGGAGCCCAATGTGGGACTCATGAAGCTTGATCCCAGGACCCTGGGATCATGATCTGAGCCTATATGAGCCAAAGGCAGATGCTTAACCAACTGAGCCACCCAGACACCCTGTCCATAAAATTTTTAATTTTTGATAACAGTTAGTGTCATTACAAAAATTGCTTAGAGGTATGTGACTTGTTCAGTGGCTGTAGCTTTTTTTTTTTTTTTTAATTTTTATTTATTTATGATAGTCACAGAGAGAGAGAGAGAGAGAGGCAGAGACACAGGCAGAGGGAGAAGCAGACTCCATGCACCGGAAGCCCGACGTGGGATTCGATCCTGGGTCTCCAGGATCGCGCCCTGGGCCAAAGGCAGGCGCCAAACCGCTGCGCCACCCAGGGATCCCAGTGGCTGTAGTTTTTACATCAAAGTTTGGATTGTGTTCTAAGCAAATAATTTTAATAAATAGGATTTAGACTTCTTGGTTTGTTATTCACTAATACAGCACATTTGGTCCGAAAATACTGATTATAGTATTGATTTAGACATTTTGAGGAAGAAAACATAATGAACTAATGTGTTAATGTGAAATGACTCTCACCAGATGGCAATTAAATAATCAATAATGTTTTTGCAGTAGCAATTAGAAAATATCCTGATATATGAGCAGGACTTATTTCATTAGGAAAGACACAGATTATATATTACTCTGTAAAAGATATTTGTTTTTTTTTTTTTAAATTTTATTTATTTTTGATAGTCACAGAGAGAGAGAGAGAGGCAGAGACATAGGCAGTGGGAGAAGCAGGCTCCATGCACCGGGAGCCCGATGTGGGATTTGATCCCGGGTCTCCAGGATCGCGCCCTGGGCCAAAGGCAGGCGCCAAACCGCTGCGCCACCCAGGGATCCCTGTAAAAGATATTTGAACAAAAATGAATTCATTGCACATTAGAGATGTAGGCCATACTATAAACTTTACATGGAGTGTAGTGGAGTTCTCATTTAATAGCACATTTTCACATTAGAATTCTAAAGAAAGTGACAGCAAAACAATCAAAGATATTTGATGTTGAAACACAGCCAAGGATCAAATCATGAGGAGAGGGAACTTAGAAGAACTAGATTAAGTCACCCTTTCCATCATGGTGCCAGAGAAAGAATTCTCTGCCTATCTGATGTGAGAGCTCAGTCGAGTAGTCACCAACAGCAGCAAAGTCCCTGAAGAAGGTGACCAATGAGCTACTACCAGCTTCTTTTCCAGGAATTTGGAACTTCAACCATTACCAAACGATTTAACATGATCTCTCATTTAATTCATTCTAAAATACCAGGACAAAAGTGTTTTGTGGTAGGTTCTCTTACACAGAAACTGTCTGAATCAGGCTGAATCTGTTCTCCTTTTGTATATCAGGATCAATTCCTGGAAATCTTCAGTCAAGCCTACTTCCGGTTGAAAGAATGAGCCACTCTGTACTGCCTACACATTAAATAGACATTCTAGTGATCATGTGCCCTCCCTTTGCTTAATAATGCTCAACCTGTTTTTGGCTAATAATGTATATTTAGTATTATTATTGTTATTTGACCAATCTCTGTATTTTTAGAGAGAAGGAGACCCATCCTCAATGATGTATTTTAAAAAGTCATAAAATAGAGGTGACATTGAAAAAACAGCAATGATATAAGGCAAATATCAAAGTCATAAGTTCAAAGTCAATTAACTTTCCCCAATGTTACCCTCTTTGAAGGAGATGGAGAGGGTTGCAATGGGAATAACTGCTATTTTCCCTCTTCTTATTTAAAAATATTACTCAAATTATATTTGGAAGTAGCCTGAGGATACGCATGCCCTTGCATCTCTGATGTCCAAAGATTATGCTATTTTCAAAGCATCTATGAACCAAAATAAACTGGCAGGAGAAAATAATTCTTTCCTGGGTGTTGATATACATGAAATACATGAAATTCATTCTTATATTCTTTTACCAGATATCACTGAATACCTGCCAGGAATTGCATTAGGATGGGACGATATAGGTGAGAGGGAATCGAGCACGCCAGTTCTCAAAGAAATCCCAGGCTAATAAGATTTAGAAAATAAAATTCCTAATGGTGCTATAGCCTGCTGAGAGGGCTGTAGTAATCACATGCCAAACCTAGACATATGTCATCTCAGATATGAGAGGAGTCACTCCCAACTAGGCTGTGCAAACCCAGACTCTTCTCTCTGAGTATCTATTTATGTAACGATCACTACTGAAAACCTAAAAATGAGAGACAAATATAATTGTTAAAATTGATCTAAATTTAACATAACTCTATGGATTTTTTTTAAATCATTTTTTTTCCCTCTTTTAGCTCAGACCTTCTTAGTAGTTTGAGGAAAAAAAATAACAGGAAATTTGAAAACCTGAGTCCCAATGCCTCCTAAGGGACCAGTGTGCTATGAGAAAGCATGCTCTTCACGGATGCTCTCAGACTGCCACATGGATAATGCCAAAGAAACTCTTCAAGCTTTTAAGATAAACTATCTTGTACGAAGTGTAATTATGTGATGACTTAATGAAATCTAAGCTTTATGAGAGGGAAATCATGTCATTTTTTTGTGGTTGTATCTTTAGCTCCTGTCACACAGTGGCATATGACATGTGTTGTTAACAGATTGACTGACATCTAGAAGAACCACAGACCAAACTAGTTAAAAAAAGGAGATTTTATTTTTTACTTTTTTTTTGAGATTTTATTTTTTAATGTAATCTCCTATTACTAGTCTCTTTGTATTAGTCCTATAATTTGTATTATATTTATCTATAGATGTCCAAAGAATACATATCCTCTTGGTTCTATTTCTGTTTTATATATGTATGTATGTAATGGATAACCAATAATAACCAATATATTGGTTCTGTCTTCATTATATGCATATATACATATGTATAATATGTGTATTACATACAAAATATATAAAATGTATAGGGTACATAAATCCTATTGGTTCTGTTTTTCTGGAGAACTCTAATACAAAGAAATTACAATATATAGTATGTGTGTACATATATACATACATGCATATACATATAAGTAGCCTATATATGTCCTATAAACAATGGGATATATCTATTTATTTATCCATCTCTCTATCCCTCTCTTGAAAGAAATGTATTACAAAGAATTAGCTCACATGTTTATAGAGGCTGAGAAGTTCCACAATCTGCTGTCTATAATCAGGAGATCCAGGAAAGGTGGTGGTATAGTTCCAGTTTGAGTTTGAAGGCCTGAGAATGAAGAGAACTGATGATATATCCTCTAGTCCATGTCTGAAAGCCTAAGACCTGGGAGGTAAATGGCATAAGTTCCATTCTGAGTCCAAAGGCCTGAGAACGAGGTGTACCAACTGGTGTAAATCCCAGTCCCAGGGAGAGAGAAGACTGATGATCTAGACCAACAGTTGGTCAGAGAAAAAGGATTCTCTCTTCCTCTGCCTTTTTGTTCTATTGGATTGGATTGTGCCCATTTATATTGAGGAGGGCATTCTACTTTCAGTTTGCCCGTTCAAATACTAATTTCTTCCAGAAACACCCAGAAATAATGTTTAACTAAATATCTGGGCCTCTGTGGATCAGTCCATAAAGTAAGCGTCACACTCTTCTTTCTAGCGGGGGGATATTAAGAACTTAGGGGGGAAAAGAAAGAGGGAAGAAAAGTGAAGCTACTACAAAGAAAAAGTGAACAGTCAACAAAAAAAAAATCGATAAATGAAAAGTAAAGTGGATATGACAGCGGGCGCAATAGAAATATGAGGAAAAGGTCTGAATTAACAATATGCAAAAAAGAAAACCCAAGGGACCAATAAACGTAAGAACTGGCATTCACTTCACCATTAATGAGGAACATGGAACAGTAGAATATTTTACTGGCTTCAGCAAATCCTGGTATGCACAGTAATGGAAATACTCATATGCTGTTATTGATATTATAACCCGTACCTCAACTTTAGACATGTAAAAGATACCCTAAATTAGGTTTGGGTGCAGCCAGGTATTGTAAGGCTTTTACAACTTCCCTGGAAAGAACAAAACTCATCCCCTGGGACCGGAGGATTGTTAACTGAACAGCGAGGTAGCCCAGTAGAGGCACTCAATGCTTAGAACAGGCTTCACAGAGAAGCTTTCAGTAATATAATTTTTACATCGTACTTTGTGAAACTTTCCAGTGCCTACCACAAGTAGAGACTAATTGAGAGGCACCACTGTGACAATGTAACCCTCTGCTTTGACAAGATCACCACCTGCCACATCATGAGGTTAGAAGTCACTTTAATAAGGAAGTGCATTATTAAAATGACTCTTTACAGTCCTGGTAGTTCTAAATAAGAGTGAGAAACTTTTAGTGACCTGACAGGCTTCTAATTAAAATATGAGTAATTTAGAAATGTATCAGACTTGGGAGAATTGAAATGGAACACTAAAATTATTTATTTATTTATTTATTTATTTATTTATTTATTTATTTATTTAAGACACAGAGAGAGAGAGAGAGGCAGAGACACAGGCAGAGGGAGAAGCAGGCTCCATGCAGGGAGCCTGATGTGGGACTCGATCCCCGGTCTCCAGGATCACACCCTGGGCTGAAGGTGGCGCTAAACCACTGAGCCACCTTATTATTATTCTTGGCTGCCGAAGAATAATGTTTTTAGAACTGTGACTAGAAACATTTTTGTATAGAAGTGTATAGGTCTGGAGTGCATAGAGATGGGGCAGTGTGTAGGGAAAGTATCTCTTGACCCAAATCTGAAGAAGCTTTTATCATTTTCAGACTACTGGGAAACGTAATCCTTTTCATTATAAGCTGAGACAACAGAGCAGAAGATATGGGATTTCCTGGTGTCATAGGGGCAGAGGTACAAAGGAGGGTAGGATGAAGGTTTTCCCAAGCTTTCCTGATGGTGGTGCCTCCACTATCTACAGAATAGATCTCTAGAGCCAGTTTTAGTTTTTCAAATCTTTGATGACTATATTTTAAGTGTCATTTTATAGCATAGAAGCTGGAATTTACTTAATATTATTTCTTTCTCACTAGTTTCTACTATTTTCATTAGTGCTTTCACTTTTTTCAGATGCACATACACACACAAGCTTTCACTAAAACTAAACGGGAAACATGAACTGACAAATTCAAGTCTGGAAATAAACATTATTTTAAATATAAATAAATCTCTTACTATAAATATAATTAAAATATTATACCCCAGGATGTTCAATCTTCTTTATTGGTGTTAATTAGCTATACATTATACAAATGTAGATAGAATATTAGTATCTTTTGCAATAATGTTGTGATGTCACCTCTTATAGAATGAAATCTTGTCAAATTTAATTGGTAGCTAGTGTATCTTGATCAAGAATCCAACAGGGAATTCTATAGGAATTAAATTTGTCTATCCCTTGAGGAACTGGCTGAGGCCACTCGTGAATGCTTGACATTAATTGGGTTCAGATTTGGAGGAGATTAGTGTTGCTCCTTGGGATTGATTGTGATTTATAGTACAGAAAATTTAAGATATTGTATTATTGAATTATTTTCATTGTAAATTGATAAAATCAACTCACAATATACTAATTTCCTTATCTTAACCTAGAAGTCCAGTAGAAGGGAAGACTTTGTCCAGCATAGTCAGATTAGGAGTTCAAACAATGCATCAGGACTCTCTCACTTGGACTCCCTTTCTCTCCAACATGTAGCTTCCCTTGTTTCCTCTATTTCTTTTCTCTACCATAAAAATCCTAGCTAAAGAGTCTGAACAAGTCTTGTATCATGTACTTATTAACAGATCAATCACGTGTTCAAGCATGTGGCATACCAGGACTGGCAGACAGTGGTAGAGCTGCTTGTTGAAAAGATTTACCAGAATGGAACAAAATGAATATGGGAACCCCCTCACACCAAAACAGAGAGATTGAGCAAACAAAAATTAGTAGAAAATAACTCTTCTAATTTGTATCAAGCATGTCTTTATATTTTGATGCCTTGACAATGCTGGGGTCTTACAAACACCAGAGTTTTGCTCCCAGTGTTAGCTAATCCCTAGAGATAGGAAACAATTCACCAGGGAAATTTTCTTTGATATGCAAACTAACCAATCAAAACCATCCCCTCAGCCCTCAAGGGCTTTTAAATTTGGTTTAAAATTCTGGTCCTAATCTTGCCAGCATCAGGTACCTTACAACTCAGGAGAGTTTCCACAATCCACTGCCCCTGGAAAGTCTCAAACTAGCCAATTCAAGCCCACTTAATTTACCCCTTTCTTTCATTATGAAACCACAGCAAAGGCTCTTATTCTCTGCTTCACCCATATGTCTCCTTACTGATTTAAGCGCTTCCTTCTGTGGCCCTGAATGGTGTGGAATGCTTCCTCTATGTGAGTATAAATATCTTCCTTCAAATCAGTCATTTCCATATCTGCATGTCCTGCTATACTTGATCAATAAAAATCCTGGGTATATTGTAAAATATGATCTTAAATGTATATAATTTAAATTCAAATTAGTTGATCAATCATTCATTCACCATTTTATTATTCAATTGGTGTTTATCAAGTACTTTATTCTAGATGGAAATATTATTTTTTATAACTCAAAGGCTAAAAGCCATCTATTGATTCAAGTATTTCAAATGGCAGTTTTCCTCCATTACTCCTGTATTAGTCAGAGTTTTCCAGAGAAACAGAACCAATAGGATAGATAGATGATGATGATGATGATGATTGACTGATAGATAGATGATAGATAGAAGATAGATGATAGACAGATGGATAGGTAGATAGATTAGATAGATTGATAATTTAGATAGATAGATGATAGATAGATAGATAGATAGATAGATAGATAGATAGATAGATAGATAGAAAGATAGATGATAGCTGACAGATATTATGAGGGAGGAATTGGCTCATATTATGGAGGCTGAGAAATCTCACAATCTGCTGTCTGTAAACTGGAGTTCCAGGAGAGTCAGGTGTAGTTCCAATCCAAATCTGAAGGCTAGAGAGCCAGAGGAGGCAATAGTGTGAGTCCTAGTCTGAGTCTGACTAGAACCAGGAATGCCATTGTCTGAGGGTATTAGAAGATAAGTGCCCTAGCTCATTGGTTCTACTTTTTTTTTTTTTTCAGGCCCTCAGGGGATTGGATGACACCTGCCTTCTTTGGGGAAGGGATCTTTTTAATGTAATCTACTAATTCAAATACTAGTTTCTTCCAGAAACATCTTTACAGACACACCCAGAAATAACTGTTCTGTCAGCTATCTGGATATTTTATAGCCCCGTCAAACTGACACATAAAATTGTCACAGCCCTAGGTACCTTATTTTATAGTATAATGTCATTTAATTTACAAGTTTTTTTAAGACTTTGGGAATTGTAATATACAAATCAAAATGAAATATATATATGTATATATATATACATACACATATATATATAGAGAGAGAGCACAAAAGAGAAAGAGAGAAAAAATTCTTTCAAAGTATATTGATTTATCAAATATTTTATTTTTGGTTTTTATTTTTACATTTTTGTACTTAGCTTCAGCTCAGAAATAGAATGTTGTAGGTTGTTTGTGTTTTCTTCCTTATTTTATTATTTTTTTAAAGATTGATTTATTTATTCATGAGAGACAGAGAGAGAGAGAGGCAGAGACATAGGCAGAGGAGAAGGAAGCTCCTCACAGGGAGCCTGATGTGGGACTCGATCCCAGATCCTGGGATCACGCTCTGAGCCGAAGGCAGAAGCTCAACTGCTGAGCCACCCAGGCATTCATTTTCTCCATTAAATAAATTTTGAGATTTTAGTCAGATTCTGCATTTAGTATTGTTTAAATAAAGTCTGGTTTTTGCACTTTATTTTATTTTATTTTATTTTCATAATGTCTGATAGAGAAACATTCTAAAACACACAGTGTTTAGAATATGGTTCAGAAATCTGATCAAGGAAAAATAATTATTAAACTTAATATTAAAATTAGCCTATGGTAAAGAACAAACACAGCAGGAAAGAATATTCTTTAAGAGCTACCAAAGGTAGGGGCAGGGAGGATGCCTGGGTGGCTAGGTGGTTTGGTGCATGCCTTTGGCCCAGGGCATGATCCTGGGGTCCCAGGATCGAGTCCCACATCAGCCTCCCTGCTTGGAGCCTGCTTCTCCCTCTGCATGTCTCTCTCTCTCTCTCATGAATAAATAAATAAAATCTTAAAAAAAAAAAAGCTACAAAGGGATTGATTTTGAAAGTGTTTTATTAGAAGTGAGTTTTGAACTGATTTTAGGGACCAGGGAAAAGAGCTGATGAAAAGTTTGGAGGAGGAGTCAGTTTGGAGCTAGACTGAGTTATGTGCTCTCCCTTGTGTTCCAACTTTAACTCTGATCCCTTTTCTCCATATTAAAATATCACAGGAGAACTTCAGGGAATGAAATGGCAATTCTACAGACATAAATTTGAGGCTGTTGTAGTTTATACTTGAAATAATGCAATCACAAAAACAGAGAATTTATTAATAGTAAGAGAGAGCTTGGGACACCTCACAACAGATTAGATGATAACCTAGTAGGTCACATTTAGAGAGAGAACAATTAAGAGGAAGAGACTTACAGAAGTCTTGCAGTGGGATGAGGGGCTTACACAGAGACCAGCTGTGAAGCCAATGATCAGACCACCATGTAGATGAATGAACATTTGTGATTCTACAAGAAGCAGAGCCCTTGAAAGTATGATGGAAATTAGAATCACATTAAACCACTTTCCCTTGAAGCAAGGTATTATAATAAGTCAAACATAAGACAAAAATATTTGTGGAGCCTTGCACAAAGTCTAGTAGATAAATTAGACTTTGCTTCTGAAAGTCATCTACTTTTGGGGTTTATCGCTTGGGAAAGTTTTGGAGACCATTAACTGTTAACTTCAAAATACATATCTATATATGAAGAACACAGTAGTGGAAATAATGGACTTCAATGGACTTCAATGGACTACTAGAACCCAAAAGTTAAGGAGAGAATACCCATCATCCAATTAAATGAATCATCCTTTTGGATTGATTTTTTTTTTTTAAGCTTGTAGCTTAAAACTCAGTGACACACACTATAACAAGGCAAAGACACCTGGGGGTAGGCATTTAGGAGGGAATTTGGCACCATTGTGGCCAGGCATATGTGCGCACTTGGGTTATTGCCAGGAGAGTTTTCAGTGAGCCAACATTCAATAAAAGGAATAGAAGCAGCCTTGGCAGCATCACACTGGAAACCAGCAGAGGCCATGCCAACTCTGGAAGCAGAGGCAAAGTCTGCAACAATAATTAAGTAGGAGCACAGCTTTGCAATCCTTCCTAAACAAAGGGAGCTTGGAGAGAAATCACTCTTTTTGGAGTCCTAATTGAAGGCATGTTGTTTTTGCCCACCCACTCTATTCATCTGATCCCACAACCATGACTTTCCCGAGGAGTTTGTAAATGCTCTTGCACACAACCCATTGTCTTCCTCCACTCTGGAATGGAGTCCCCATAGAGAGACCTTTTAGCAATTACAGACCTTGTTGATCTGTAGCACTGGTGAAGAATGAATCTAATAGCTTTGAAAGATGTGTCCTAAAATTAGTTTGCTTCCGCAAGCCTTTCAATTTTTCCGTTTTATATATAGACTTTATTTGCTTGGCTCATGTGCAAAAATCTAGTGTTCATATAGGATAGGGTGTATCCTCTGTTTCATTCTGAATCAAGCCAAAAAGATCCCTGTTCCCTCATGTCTTCTTTGTGATTCTATGCAGGATGTATTAAATGGCTCAGGTTGTAAAGAAAAATAAGGTTATCTTTTGCACACAAGAGCAAGTGTAGAAGACATGAGAAAAGAGTATATGCCTTCAGAAACCAGATTTAAGCTTCCAGAAGCAAATTATGTCTTGAACTAGATTCACCTGATGTGTTGTTCCTGGCAAGATGGGAGCTGCCAGACATGTAGATAATCTGCGTAGAATTTGATGCTGTAGGATTCAGTTTTGTTATATTCTCCACTAATAATCATATATCACTGTCCTGAGTCATTTTAATTCTCTGTTTTGTTCATTTTTCCATTTAATATGGACAAAAAAAGCAGAAATGGACTAATACATAAAGCAAACATTTCTTTTCTGCGATAAGTTCAGAAACTGAATTTTCAGCAATGGAGAGATGGTTATATGAACAATAATATTAGAATAATTCATTGATTCAGTCGATAGAGGAACATTCACTTATTTGACAAAAATTTAGTGAGCTCCTACTGTGTACCACGCACTTTCTTGGGTTCTTGAGATACTGCAGTGAACAACACAAGCTTTCTGCTTTTTTAAGTTTTACATTCTGTTATGGATGGAGGGAAGAGAAAGACAGCCACACAAGTTAGGATACACATTCATAATACGTCGGTGGGTGATTTGAGCTAATAGAAAAATAAAACGAGGTAAGAGAATAGAGTGACATAGAGAGACATGTTGGGGAAGTGATGTCACCGAGATGATGACATAGGCTGTTCCTGACTTTGCTTGGCCTAACAAGAAGAACAATTAACAACTTTTCATGACCAGGACACCACTGAGAAAATCCTAGAACATGGTGGGGCTGAAGCCGAAGCAACCAGTATACCACAGAGACCACGACAGACTTATTAGAAGGGTAAGAGAAGCAGCTACTCACAGGTTGCTCCTCCCTCAGGAAAGTGCAACACCAAGCAGACAGGTCTCTCCTGAACTTCCAGCTCCTGCACCAGAAAAAGAGAGCCCACAGGGGACAACCAGCTCCCTCAGCATTGTGGGCCACTTCATGGGAGACCCTATTCTAGTCTTACCCCGTAGGGATTGCAGGGGAAACTATGAGGTTCAACTGCTGGGAATCTGACAGAGAAGGGGGAAGGGACTTGCAACAACCAGTGCACCGATCTTGGACCACCAAATTCACACCTCCAGGGCCCACCAGTAATCTCAACTAGTGGTTTTGCTCATCTGCAGAGCCAAGCTAGTGGTGAAATCTGACCAGAGAACTTGGCTGGAGTGCAGATTTGCCTGATTCTGGTCTGCACATGAGGGGTTTTGTCAGGTCTAAAGCCAGCTTTGCCCACACCCGAGCAAGGAGCTGAGTCAGTCCCACCAACTAGGGAGGGTGTCTCCCGGCTCCATCTGACCAGAAGGGCTGGCAAAAGCACCTGCAGCTGTGAAGCTCAGCAACAGTTGAGGTGAGAGGCAGGTGGGAAAACCTAAATACCCCAAGAAAAAAATCCAGTACCAGGCATGGAGGGCTCTCTTGCTGCTCTGACGGAGGGGGATTAATTTATAGTCAAGGCCAAGAATAGTTCCAAGCCAATCCTGAGAGGAAAGCAGGTTAAAGAAAAAAAGAAAAAAAAAAAAAAAAAGACTTGAGAGATGTCTGGAATGGCCTCTTTCCAGCTTCCAAGGCAAGTGAGCTGAAACATAGCTCCATCCTCTGGGACTCCCAGGCCCCATCAGCCTGGAAGGGCTGGTGATAATACCTTGAAGATGCTTAACTGGCAATGCTTGAGCTAAGAAGAGACCATGCAGAGCTGATTGTCCCCAGAGCAAAGCCAGCAGTAGGTATGGAAGGTTCTCATGTTATGCCAGGCAGAGGGATTTATTTATAGATGAGGTTGAGGGCAGCTCCTAGCCCCTTCCCAGTAGTAGTTCACCTCTTTGGAAAAAGTTGGGAGAGGCTTGGAGTGGCTCTTTCCCCTCCATTCAGGCAAGAAGGGCTGGCAAGAACACCTAGGAGCTGCATAGGCCAGCAACACTTGAGTTGAGGCACTGGCAGGCAGAAGCAGAGCAAAGCCAGTGGCCTTGTTCAGCCAGGGCACTTGGGAATTGAGTCGGCTTAGGTTAAGACAACAAACAAAGAGTTTTACTGGCTTTATTACTTCTTCTAGTACACCTGGCCAGGAACACTAATTTGTGGACTTACTCTCTGCTGGATTTAGCATTCAGGCTGCCCAACTAGGGCACACAGGAAGCTACATAGCCCGTTCAACAGCCCTGCTTAATTTAACATGACCCTTGAACAGAAAGCACAGCCCATAGCCTTTCCCTTCTGCAGAACAAATCCAGTGGCCTCACATGGCCAGAGAATTCATGCATACTCTTGACTGATTTGGATTCCCCGACAGTGTGCCATATAGACCCTGGATCCTATCATGTTGCCTTGCCAGAGCAGGGAAGCTAATGCATAGCCCCATGTGCTCCTGGATTTAACACACAGTTGTGACCATCTAGTAAGCCTGACCAGAGAATACAGGCAACCACAAAGTCCATCCTGTAGCCTCACTTGGGTTGGGAATCAAACCAGCAGTTCTAGCCAACTGTTCTCAGCCAGTGCATAACCTCCACCCAACTATCCCTGACTTTACAGTTCAAACAGTTGTCCCACCCAAAAATTGAATTTAAGAGTATGTCCTTAAATGCCCAATTGCATTACCAGTAGACATACCCAAGAAACCCAAACTGGGCAGATTGGTGAGGATCCATCTCTGCCAAAGTAAACCAGTAAAATCCAAAAATGGAACCTGATAGCTCAAATGCACAGATATCCGTGTAAGGAATCAAGGATACCAAAAGAATAGGTAAAATGACACCACTAAAAGAAACTAATAAAACTCTAATAAAGGATCCAAAAGAGATGGAGATGTATAAGCTGTCAGATAAATAATTCAGAATAATTCTTTTAAAGAATTCTAGTGAATTACAAGAACACACAGTCAACTAAACAAAATTAGGGAAATAATTTTTGGGCAAAACAAGAAGTTCAGGAAAGCAATAGAAACCCTCAAAAACTTGAGTTGAAAAATACAATAACTGAAAGGAAGGACTTGATAGAGTTTTTGCAGCTTTATTAAAGTATTCTTAACAAATAAAATTGCATTTTAAAGTGTACAGCATGATAATTATATATGTATATACATACATATATGTGTATATGAAAATATATATGCACACACACATACATACATAGTAAAAGGATTCCCACCAAATTTACACATCCATCACCTCACATTTTTAAACTTTATTTTTTAAGACTGATTGATTGATTGATTGATTGATTTTAGAGGGAGAGAAAGAGAAAGAGAGGAAGGGCAGAGGGAGAGGTAGAGAGAGAATCCTAAGCAGGCTGGTACGCCCAGGATGGATCTCTACTTGGGGGTCAATCCCGGGACTATGAGATAATGAATGACCTGAGCCAAAACCAAGAGTCAGACGTTTAACCAACTAACTGAGCCACCCAGGTGCCCCACACTTTTTAAACCTTAACTGTTAATGCTTTTGATTGAGTACTAAGTGATCTTTCCAGACTCTTTACCTATGATGTATAATCTTTTAAAGCCATGGTTTCTTACCACTATTAATAATGGCTCAAAATAAAAAAAAAATGGCTTAATAATATTAACTTATTAATTTTTACTTAAACTCCATTTTTTTCTTTTTAACTCTATTCTCATGAACTAGTTCTCAAAAAAGAAAATCTGGATGTAACTTTGGGAAATACAACTGTATCAATCTTGGGTGAGTTACACTAAAATAATTTTAGCAAATAAGAAAGGTCATGAATATTTCATAAGAAAATTAAGTAGTAGATAGATCTGATGGACCACATAGGCCCAAGTCAGAATTAGTTTTGAAATAAATTGCTTTTTATTAAGTCTATTTAATGTTCAATACCATTGAACAAATGCTCTGTGCTTCAATTTCTCACTTATGGAAGAGGGATGCACTTCAAATAGAAGTCCTTCTTTTCCCCTATGTAGTAGAAACAAATTGATAATATACTTGACTTAATGACTTAACAATATTAGTGGATATATCACCAAGATAAAACTCCTTGACCTTTCAGTTTGAAATTGTAACAAAATCAATGCACAAATGAAAAATAGACTCACTTGAGATTTTGTTTTCATCAAGGAGAATAAGGTTAGCCTGTGGCATTTACATGGATACTTTATTGGGACTTTTCTTGTTACAACTGCTGCATTTTGGGAATGCTATAGCAATTTTATATTGTTACAATTTTTCAAAGAAAAGATAAATTGGCTTCTAGAGTAAAGATACATATAGATTTTTTTTTTTTTTTTACCTTTCCTAAGTCTGCTTAGGAAAAAAAATTTTTTTTTCATAACACTTAACAGAAAGTCAGAGACTTGAGAGTTCCAGCACTTGCTATACCGAAATATGGTTTAGAGAAAGAAAAAAAAAAAGTTAAAAGCAAGCTATAGAGGCTGAAGTTTTTCTCAAGAAGCTGCTGCCTATGGTGGCATAACATGCTTATCATTATGTCTCTCCTGCTGGCAGCTCCACTGTACTGAAGAAGGTTATTGCATTAACCTTGACTTTAAATGCACAAGTCCTGACAACTTTTTAGACATCAGCCTGGTCTGGTGATTAGAAGGTGGAGATGGGGCAGCCCCGGTGGCTCAGCGGTTTAGCCTCGCCTTCAGCCTGGGGTGTGATCCTGGAGACCTGGGATTGAGTCCCACGTTATGTTCCCTGCCTGGAGCCTGCTTCTCCCTCTGCCTGTGTCTCTGCCTCTGTCTCTCCCTGTGTCTGTCATGAATAAATAAATAAAACCTTTTAAAAATTTTTAGAAGGTGGAGATGATCTGTATTATCCCTGCCTTGTTCTTGTGTTTAGAGATTAGCAAATTGATCTTCAGTTAACATAATAACAAGGAAGGTTGGGTTCTAATTAGTGTGCAATAACTTTAGAGATGATAATATATGAAACCTCAAGAAAAATTTCCTTGCATTATTAGTCATTCATCAATACCTGTGCTCCTAGGGAGATTACTGAGTTAGAGACATTAATCTTCAAGATTCTAAGCTAATTTACCCAACACCTGTTAAAACTGACTTTAATAAAATAGTAACATGGAATTTTTATTAATAAAAGCCTATTGACAGGGATTTTTATAACTAAATCCAGAAAGTAAATAATATACACTGATTTCAAATTAATAGGAGTATGCCTAGGAAAGTGGGCAAATCTTTATGACAGATGTTTGGACAATTTCTGTGGATGATTATTTCAGCGAGACAGAAGTACAGGTGAACCACTGCCAGATATTGTCCCCTGTTCTTAGTCACCTGGTGTAGCGAAATCTAGTGGGAATGCAAAAATCCCTCTTATGTTTATGATTAAATAATGAATCTAGGGTATATAATATTTCATCATATCCAATGTAAAATATATAGTCAACTGTTTACTATGTATTTGATCAAACTTACTGCAGAATACAGAAATAGATAACTCCTTTCTTCTACAGCTCATAAGGATTCACAACATCCTTCAGATCCAGTTCAAATCATATAGCACATGTGATCTTCACAGTAGTGTAACCTTACTATTACTTTTGAAAGCTTTTTTTCTCTTATACAGTAGTCTGTTTCTTTACTCTCACCCAATATGCAATGCCTATTTTCTTATCTTTAAATTTTCTTGATATTTTGTATTTGTTCTTCTGATGATCTGCATTTTGCTCTTCTTGAGTTGACCACTCCTTGAAGTTCAGGTAAATCCAACTCTATCATGAAACTTCCTCAGATGGTTGTAACAAATATTACCCTTTCTGTCCTAAACAGAACACATAGGTTTGGACGTAGCATTGGGAAATTTCCTTCTTAGCTTTTGCTTTCATTTCCACTTACATTATTATATATTTTCTGATATATCTTATTTTAGATATGAATCTGTTTTTGATGCAACATTATTGATACAGTGCTCAAATACTATATTTCTATTGATTAGAAACAGAGATAAGAATTTGTTGTCTTCTTATTCTATCCTGGCAAAGTAGTACAAAACTATGTAGATATTACACTCTTAATAAATGTTTGTCGAATTAAACTGAACAAAAAATAAAATGCCCTTTTGATTATTTTAGTATTTTTACCTAATGATATTATTTGATAAACTTATTTTATGGTATAATTTTAATGACTTAAAAATCCCTAAGCTGTTTTTTTTTTTAAAAGATTTATTTTTATTTCTTTATGATAGACAGAGAGAGAGAGAGGCAGAGACACAGGCAGAAGGAGAAGCAGGCTCCATGCAGGGAGCCCGACGCGGGACTCCATCCCAGGACTCCAGGATCACGCCCTGGGCCAAAGGCAGGCGCGAAACCGCTGAGCCACCCAGGGATGCCCACCCCCCCAAGCTGTTTTTTATTTTTTGTTGGTGGGGAGACTCTAAATCTCATTTTATTCTGAATTAAAATATAAAAATTTATTGGTCTTGGGAATTAATTTATGCATAAGATCAGTAGCTACCATATTGGTCATGCATTATTTGTTGGAACTTCCTTTGCCTTAAATTCCCAAATATTCTATAATATAATGGCTCACCATAATGATAAAGTTATTAGACCAAAAATGTTTATTTTTACTGATACTAAGCAACAGAAATAAAATTTGATCCAGATAAGTCCTAAAAGCTTTGCCCAAAACTGTTTAATTAAAAAACGTTATTTCCATTCTTAATTTTTAAAAAATATATTTATTATACCTACAAACTTAAGATCTTTTTGGACAGGAAAAAATCTCTATAATTCATAGAAATATTTAATTTACAAACACAGGTTAAAATTTGGCATATATAAAAAAAATCTTCTCTGTGTAAGAGAATAGCTTTGCCCAAAACAGATCTCGATATAGCATAAAGAAAAACTATAAAGCTATTTACCTCCCTCATTATCTTCACTGGTCTGATTAAACACATGTTATATTATACATATCACCACTGAAAAAATACAGACGCAGTTGTAATCTATCTATCATCTATCTATATTCGAGTAAAATTTTTAATGTCCTCTAGAAACAATGTTTTTATTGTTCTGTGGAATTGTCTTATTTGTTAAGATAATCATAATTTTATGGAATTATTACACTAAACTTAAAAATTATTTTTTATACTACTCATACAGATTTTGTTTTAAACAAGTTGTCTTAAGTATTCTCAACACTTTATGTAACATTTTAGTAATATCTAGTTTAAGAAAATGAAATAATATAAAAACCATGTTAAAATATAGAGTGTAAACCTTCTATTTTACATCATCGGTTTCCATAAGTGCCCTGTTGGTTATTAACTTGCCTTTCCTACAGTGGTTAACTCACCCAAGAAAGAAATTCATTTTGCTCAGCAGCAAATGATAATATTAAAAAAAACCTTTAACATTCATGTCATAGCACTTCATTTTGGCAATATACGTCAACCACCTCACGTATATTGACCCTAACACTTGCAAAATCTTGGTAAGAGAATATTTCTCTTTATGTACAGGAAGACTACAACTCTGAGAATTTAAAGACACCCTACCTAATCTCCATCACCCATTTAGTCCATTCCTCAGCACCAGCAACCATCAGTTTGTTCTCTATGATTAAGAGTCTCTTTCTTGGTTTGCCTCATCCTGCCACCACCTACCCCTCCCCCCCGCCACCATGTTCATTTGTTTTGTTTCCTTAATTCCACTTATGAGTAAAATCTAAGGTCTTTTCTCTTGATTTTCATCCATCACATTGATAATTGAAATTTATTTTGTTATAATAAGAAAGCAGGAATTGCCATTGTATTTTCTTATAGATAGAAATAAGGGAATAGATGAGAGATAATGATACAATCTGTAAACATAAAAAGAGAGAAAATTATACTAGTATGACATGGCATGGTGTGATTTTGACTAATATGTTGAATGTGCTGTGTTAAGAGGTAACAGATATATTCCAAACAGATGTTTGGAAAGCAATCTTTCAAAGAAAAACCTTTTCTTTCAAATAGACATGTATGTTACAATGAAAGCATTTTAAAGACGTTGCTTTAAAATGAAAATGCTAGTGTATAGAAATGCCACTGACTTCTGGGCATTGATTTTGTATCCTGCCACACTGCCAAATTGCTGTATGAGTTTTAGCAATCTTGGGGTGGAGGCTTTTGGGTTTTCTATGTAGAGTATCATGTCATCAGCAAAGAGGGAGAGTTTGACTTCTTCTTTGCCAATTTGAATGCCTTTAATGTCTTTTTTTGTCTGATTGCTGAGGCTAGGACTTCCAGTACTATGTTGAATAGCAGTGGTGAGAGTGGACATCCCTGCCTTGTTCCTGATCTTAGGGGAAAGGCTCCCAGTGCTTCCCCATTGAGAATGATATTTGCTGTGGGCTTTTCGTAGATGGCTTTTAAGATGTCGAGGAAAGTTCCCTCTATCCCTACACTCTGAAGAGTTTTGATCAGGAATGGATGCTGTATTTTGTCAAATGCTTTCTCTGCATCTAATGAGAGGATCATATGGTTCTTGGTTTTTCTCTTGCTGATATGATGAATCACATTGATTGTTTTACGAGTGTTGAACCAGCCTTGTGTCCCGGGGATAAATCCTACTTGGTCATGGTGAATAATTTTCTTAATGTGTTGTTGGATCCTGTTGGCTAGTATCTTCTGAGAATTTTTGCATCCATGTTCATCAGGGATATTGGTCTGTAATTCTCTTTTTTGGTGGGGTCTTTGTCTGGTTTTGGAATTAAGGTGATGCTGGCCTCATAGAATGAATTTGGAAGTACTCCATCTCTTTCTATCTTTCCAAACAGCTTTAGGAGAATAAGTATGGTTTCTTCTTTAAACGTTTGATAGAATTCCTCAGGAAAGCCATGTGGCCCTGGACTTTGTGTCTTGGGAGGTTTTTTTTTTTTTTTTTTCCTTGGGAGGTTTTTGATGACTGCTTCAGCTTCTTCCCTGGTTATTGGCCTGTTCAGGTTTTCTATTTCTTCCTGTTCCAGTTTTGGTAATTTGTGGCTTTCCAGAAATGTGTCCATTTCTTCTAGATTTCCTAATTTATTGGCATATAGCTGTTCATAATACATTTTTAAAATCGTTTGTATTTCCTTGGTGTTGGTAATGATCTCTCTCATTCATGATTTTATTAATTTGAGTCTCCTCTCTCTTCTTTTTAATAAGGCTGGCTAATGGTTTATCTATCTTATTAATTCTTTCAAAGAACCAACCCCTGGTTTTGTTGATCTGTTCCACAGTTCTTCTGGTCTCTATTTCATTGGGTTCTGCTCGAATCTTTATTAACTCTCTTCTTCTCCTGGGTGTAGGATCTATTTGCTGTTTTTTCTCTAGCTCCTTTAGGTGTAAGGTTAGCTTTTGTATTTGAGTTCTTTCCAGTTTTTGGATGGAGCTTGTATTGTGATGTATTTCCCCCTCAGGAAAATCTTTGCTGTATCCCAAAGATTTTGAACGGTTGTATCTTCGTTCTCATTAGTTTCCATGAATCTTTTTAATCCTTCCTTAATTTCCTGGTTGATCCTTTCATCGTTTAGCAAGCTGGTCCTTAACCTCCAAGTGTTTGAGGTCCTTCCAAACTTCTTGTTGTGATTTGGTTCTAATTTCAAGGCATTATGGTCTGAGAATATGCAGGGGATGATCCCAATCTTTTGGTATCAGTTAAGACCTGATTTGTGACCCAGTATGTGGTCTATTCTGGAGAAAGTTCCATGTGCACTTGAGAAGAATGTGTATTCAGTTGAGTTTGGATGTAAAGTTCTGTAGATATCTGTGAAATCCATCTGGTCCAGTGTATCATTTAAAGCTCTTGTTTCTTTGGAGATGTTGTGTTTAGAAGACCTATCGAGTGTAGAAAGCACTGAAGAAAGAGAAATTAAGGAGTCAAACCCATTTACAATTGCACCCAAAAGCATAAGATACCTAGGAATAAACCTAACCAAAAGGTAAAGGATCTATACCCTAGAAACTATAGAACACTTCTGAAAGAAATTGAGGAAGACACAAAGAGATGGAAAAATATTCCATGCTCATGGATTGGCAGAATTAATATTGTGAAAATGTCAATGTTACCCAGGACAATTTACACGTTTAATGCAATCCCTATCAAAATACCATGGACTTTCTTCAGAGAGTTAGAACAAATTATTTTAAGATTTGTGTGGAATCAGAAAAGACCCCGAATAGCCAGGGGAATTTTAAAAAAGAAAACCATAGCTGGGGGCATCACAATGCCAGATTTCAGGTTGTACTACAAAGCTGTGGTCATCAAGACAGTGTGGTACTGGCACAAAAACAGACACATAGATCAATGGAACAGAATCCAGAATCCAGAAGTGGACCCTGAACTTTATGGTCAACTAATATTCGATAGAGGAGGAAAGACTATCCACTGGAAGAATGACAGTCTCTTCAATAAATGGTGCTGGGAAAATTGCACATCCACATGCAGAAGAATGAGACTAGACCACTCTCTTTCACCATACACAAAGAGAAACTCAAAATGGATGAAAGATCTAAATGTGAGACAAGATTCCATCAAAATCCTAGAGGAGAACACAGGCAACATCCTATTTGAACTCGGCCACAGTAACTTCTTGCAAGATACATCCAGGAAGGCAAAAGAAACAAAAGCAAAAATGAACTATTGGGACTTCATCAAGACAAGAAGCTTTTGCACAGCAAAGGATACAGTCAACAAAACTAAAAGACAACCTACAGAATGGGAGAAGATATTTGCAAATGATGTATCATCTAAAGGGCTAGTTTCCAAGATCTATAAAGAACCTATTAAACTCAACACCAAAGAAACAAACAATCCAATCATGAAATGGGCAAAAGACATGAAGAGAAATCTCACAGAGGAAGACATAGACATGGCCAACATGCACATGAGAAAATGCTCTGCATCACTTGCCATCAGGGAAATACAATTCAAAACCACAATGAGATACCGTCTCACACCAGTGAGAATGGGGCAAATTAACAAGGCAGGAAACAACAAATGTTGGAGAGGATGCGGAGAAAAGGGAACCCTCCTACACTGTTGGTGTGAATGTGAACTGGTGCAGCCACTCTTGAAAACTGTGTGGAGGTTCCTCAAAGAGTCAAAAATAGACCTGCGCTACGACCCAGCAATTGCATTGGTGGGGATTTACCCCAAAGATACAGATGCAAGAAACGCCGGGATACCTGCACCCCATTGTTTCTAGCAGCAATATCCACAATAGCCAAACTGTGGAAGGAGCCTCGGTGTCCATCGAAAGATGAATGGATAAAGAAGATGTGGTTTATGCATACAGTGGAATATTACTCAGCCATTAGAAACGACAAATACCCACCATTTGCTTCAACGTGGAGGGACCTGGAGGGTATTATACTTAGTGAAATAAGTCAATCGGAGAAGGAGAAACATTATATGGTCCCATTCACTTGTAGAATATAAATAATAGTGAAAGGGAATAGAAGGGAAGGGAGAAGAAATGGGTATGAAATATCAGAAAGGGAGAGAGAACATGAAGACTCCTAACTGGGAAACGAACTAGGGCTGGTGGAAGGGGAGGAGGGCGGGGGGTGGGGGTGACGGGCACTGAGGTGGGCACTTGACGGGATGAGCACTGGGTGTCATTTTGTATGTTGGCAAATTGAATACCAATTAAAATAAATTTATTATTTAAAAAAAGAAAATGCTGCATGTGTATTTTCTATTATTATCAAGTATAAAACATTTCCTCAATTACCTCAATATTTATAAGGAAAACTATCATCTTTAATGCAATCTATCATTTAGTTCTCAAGGTTTCAAAATCAGATCACATTTTAATTTATTGAATTGTGATTAGGTCGCAGCTTAGAACATTTACACTATTAGAAAGGAAATAATACATCACATCAAAGCTGTTATCTTTGTAAAAGCAATATCATGTATCATCAAATAAATCTGCTTAATTCTTGTAGTCATTATAAAAGTGAGAATTCTCCTATCAATCATAATCAATAGAGTTCACTGAATTTTGTCAATTTATACATTCATTTAATATTTATTGACTTGGCAAATATTTATTAAGCATCTGTTATATACAGCTCCAGGTGCAATTCTAAGATCTTTGTATATAAAAAGGAGTAAAAAGTAAGATGAAAATTAAAAATGTGAAATTAGTTCTCATGTGACTTACAGTATAATTGTGGGACAGATTTTAATAGAAGAATAGTAATTTAATAGAAGAAAAAGAAGAAGAAGAAGAAGAAGAAGAAGAAGAAGAAGAAGAAGAAGAAGAAGAAGAAGAAGAAGAAGGAGAAAAATAATAATAAGTTTATAATTGGAAGTGGCAAATACTATAATGAATGCTGCATGATCTTTTGGGAGTAATAAATGGGGGAATTACTATTCCCTGAAACTTTGGGCAGGCTTTTCTGCAGATGTGTAGGCACTAGTTGGCTAAGACAATGGGACAGTGTGTATAAGGGGTCATAGAAACCACATCATGGATAAGATTATATAATGAACGGTAGATACAGTGATCAGAACAGAGACAGAGAGTTGGGAAACTCCAATTTTAATGGTCCAGTTGATTGGAAAAAGTTGCTGTGAAAGAGTGGTCAGAATTCTAGAAGAGAGTTTTCATGGAAGACAAGGGAAAAGACTGTTTCTAGAAGAATGTAATTGAGAACTGTTTCAAATTCTACTGAGAGGTAAAGCATGATAAAGACCAACAAACTCCATGCATTTACCAACAGAGGCCTCAATGCACACTTTAGCAAAGTCTTAGAAGAGTTGTGGACAGAAGCCAAATTTGAATATTGGGATTAAGGAACAGAGACAGATTTTTTGAGAGGCTGGATATGGAGAGTTAGGCATGGATGTTGGTATTTAGTATGCAAAACTGACCAGAGTTTAAGATTGTCTCTATCTGGAAAGAAAAGGAAAATAGAGAATGCAAAATGACTACTAAGTTTCTGCCTTGCACATAGTGATATTTACTGAAATAGGAGACATTGGAAAAAGACCAAAAGTGAAATTTTTCTTGCTTTTTTTTTTTTTTTTTCTTGTAGTGGAATGGAATTCATAAAACTACAGCTTTCATTTTGGGCATGTTACACCTGAAATGACTCAGAATTACACAAGACAATGACTTGAATAAGCTGGGGGATATCCTGGTCTGAAGTGTAGAAGGATGAATAGGCAGGTAATTGTGGGGGGCAGAAATGTAGCATGGTAGGAGGGATTTTATTTTAAGGCAATGGGAAGGACTCATTTGAGGACAAGGAAAAAGAAAAAAAATGATGATTGATGGCTGAGAAGGTAGGATTTGATGAGAGCTAAGTCACAGGTACAGGGAGTGGCTTTAGGTCAGAAAGAATAGATCTTCTATCACAATAGGAGGGAAGAAGGATGACAGAAATCCTGAATATGTTTGATTGCAGGAAAATGAGGGGATTTTCTTCTGATGGCTTCTATTTACTCTGGAGTAGGATGCCAATTTATATTCTGACATGGAGTCAGAGTGAGTATCTAGGAGTTTGAGAGGTGTATGCTACAGTCCTTTATAAGAGACTTTACTTTAAAGAACACTATAGATAATTATTAAATAACGGAGAAAAAAGTAAATGCTCAGAAGAGAGGTGGATTCATTATTTGGTGTGTGTATAGTATGGAGAATGGAGCATGAGAAGTAGATTGGCTTTCATAGGAGGAGAAGGAACATTTTTGTCTTGGCTATCAAATGAGCAGATATGTTCATATTGGGGTGATGGATAAAACTGCTAAATTAAGTCTGGCCTGAGTGCACTAGTGGATCATTTTGGAGAAGAAGAAGGAGACAGTTTGGATGGCACCTGTCTATAACAACCTTAAAAACAGTTGTTGAGTTTTGATTAGTTGTGATTATTAAATCAAACCATCTTGGATTATTGGAGCACAGAGCTTTGTTGTAACAGTTGGGCCCAGTGAAAATTAGTCTAGCCAATGTTTGGAAACTCAATTGGAGGTCGAGCATGGATTAAAGGGCATGGATTTAAAGGGACTTAAAAAGGGCATGGTGAAATTTTCTGGGGTTATTGATGTGTTCAAAATATTGATTGTGGTGTTGTCTACACGGGTGCATGCAAAACTTGTTAGCTTGTGCGCTTTCAGTAAGTGGCATTTAAGGTATGTTAAATATGCCACAACAAACTTGTTAAAATAAAAACATATTTTTTATAAAACAATGTTGACAAAGAATTCTGTAATGTGTATTAACTTTCTCTAAATTTTATTGAAAGGGACAATATATTTTAACAATAACGGGACTTGTAAAGCATGAGGTAGAATACAGCATATGAAAATAATTCATAATTTGGAAAAATAACTATGACATTAGTTGTTAGAGAGATTTAAATAATTGGACTTTTCATTTATTAATCTCTGGCCATAAAATCAAGTTATAATACTGTGTCATTCCAATGAATATCAGAGCAGCTGACATTGGCTATTTTCAGCCAATTGGATATTGTGCAAAGCCAGAAGATCCACCCTCCACATCTCATCCATAGTTTTTTTTTTTTCCTTTTCTTTCTTTTTCTTTGTTTCTTCCTTCATCCTCCCTCCCTCCCTTCCTTCCTTCTCCTCCCAATTCCTTCCTTCTGGAAATCTATTGTTATTTTTTTCAGTGCTCTCTAAAAATCTGACAAATGCTTTGAGACTTATTTCCTTATTAAATTCAGTCTTAAATATTAAGATAGCCAAGAGAATAGCTTTTTAAAAATATAATATTATATATATATATATGTTTTGATATATCACTAGTATTTCTAGTCTGAATTAAATCTGGCAGATCCTTGCTATGTGTTGTAGGAAACCTAAAGTACCTAACTACTTAAGAACACAGGTACAGGGGATGCCCGGGTGGCTCAGCGGTTTAGCGCCGCCTTCACTCCAGTGTGTGATCCTGAAGAGCCGGGATCGAGTCCCACATCAGGCTCCCTGCATGGAGCCTGCTTCTCCCACTGCCTGTGTCTCTCCCTCTCTCATGAATAAATAAGTAAAAACTTAAAAAAAAAAGAGAACGTACATAGATATGGAAGAATCATAGATATGGAAGAATCATAGATATGGAAGAATCATCTGTCAACAACAACAGCACTGCTGCCCTTTGTTTACCTACTTACATGAGGCTTTCAGTGAAGAAACTTCTATTTAGTGGAGATGAATTAAAATTTTATTTCCACAGTATCCACTGCACATTTTAGATTCAGGCTATTTTCAATCCCCCTATTTGAAATGTGGTTAAAACTCTTTTCTTAGTCATGGAATTATCAATATACTCTGGAAAATCAGAAAATTTGGAAAAAATTAAAATATTCAGTCAATTATACTGCATAGAACTTCATACTACATATGTGTTCAGTTCAATAATAGAAATTCTTTGGAAAACAAAAGACTGACTTTAAATCTCTCATTCTTAAGATACTTGAGATAATGAATTTTTTTTCCAGTGTGGTTTCAGTAACACCCACTATATTTTGGCTATCTCTTAAAATCTAGATCTGACTAGCCTATATTGTACTCTCAAAATTAGAGTAAGCATTCTGTGTAGGATTCAAAAAGATTTGAAAGTCAATACTATAAGATGAATTTGGAGTTAAAAAAAAATCTCTTTTCATAGGTATCAGTCACATAGTACAGGCTTCTGTCTACAATGATATATGAAAAAAAAAAAAGGAAAATAAGGTGCCACTATGCCATTCTTATTGTGACAAATTACACAAAACTTTTCCATTGGACATTAAAATCTCCTGGAATAAATTTAACATTTGGGACTCTTATTAGTACATTTGGAAATTGAAGACAGATCATCAATTCATACTTTTGAATTCTTTCTGTTCTAGGATGTTTTCATAAATGTGAGTTATTCAAATTAATATGCAAATTTACTAATATTTAGATTCTTAGCCCTATATTAAAAAAACACATAGTTTTATTTGTAGTACAATAATGTTAACAATAAAATATTTCTGCTCACATTTTGGAAATTGTGTAATCTTTTATGAAAAAGATGATATCACATGCTAGAGAAATTGATTTTCTTTAACATTTTTCTAAATTTCTCCAGTAATTTTTTTTACTTTAAAATTGAAGATATATCCCTGACATATTCTGACATTTTATTACTAATTCTTTGAATTTTTAAAATTTTTGACTTAATTCTAAGAAGTAAGATCTGAGTTAAGATTTTAAAAATACATATCATATGAAAGGTTACAGATTTTTAAAAATGAGCATAACATAAACTTCACAATAAACAAATGCCAGTATACATGTAACTGTTTCTAAAGTCTTTGAAGAACATTTTGAAAGGTCATGGTATAAGAATGACTTCAGTGATAGAAATTTGAATAGAATACAGAAAATGTTTCTTTAGCTTTTGTGTTCAGAAAATGGAACAACCAAATTAAGCTCTCCCATATCAGAATTTATAAGATAAATGATAAATTTAACACCATTTTTTACATCATTTAAACAAAGGAGTCAATTAAGTGGAATATTAAAAACTGATGAATCAAAGAGAAGCCTAAAATGGTAATTAGAAAATAATGAGTTCATGGAGTAAGATGGCAATGCAGAAGTCATCAGATGACAGTAACTGAATCAGTCCATTAACGAGAAGTGGCATTGAAGAATGGAAATACAAAATACTACAGCGGTAAAGACTGAGTGCACATTGGATAGAATGATACAGATAAATACACCTCCAGAGTTTAAAGAATTGTCCCAGTGCTTATTTAGTATAGTAAGAGGAGAAAAAAAAAGTAGCCTTAAAATTAACTTATTTTAGAGATGATCTTCAAGTAAATTAGCTAACATTTCATATTTAGAAAGCAATCATTTGAACTTCCTATTCCAACTTCAGTTATCTTTCATTTAAAAATAATCATGATTTAGGTTTTTTAAGTAGAAATACTGAAAATGCATATATACATGTATCATGAATTCCAACTGCCTCTCCACAGCTCAGAGCAAGGGAATAATTTGGTATGTTTTCAGGTAGAGGTCAACTATAATATGGCAAGGGTGAAATGAATATCTAATATGACTTCTGTATCCATCAAACAGAACCAGTAGGAGATTGTGTGTGTGTGTGTGTGTGTGTGTGTGTGTAAAGACATTCATGATTCAATCTTGCCTTCCATGATTAGGCAAATCTGAAATCAATGGGGCAGGCTGCCAGGCTGGATACTCTCAGATAGAAGTTGAGGCCGCACTTCACAGGTGAAATTTCATCTACCTCAGGGAAAATTGCTCGTAAAGGCCTTTGAATTGATCATATAAGTCACACTTAATATGGAGTATAATCTCCTTTACTGGAAGTCTACTGATTATAATATTAATCACATGTACAAAATACCTTCACAACAATTACATTAATGGTTGAGTAATTGGGTACTATAACTTAGCCAAATGGACACATAAAAATAAACACCATAATTCCCAACTACACTACCATTTTTAGAAACACCTTTTCTTAATAGTGACAGGTTTTAAAAAGCAAACCTGTTCTAAAATCATTGTCTAAATCTGAGCAATTAGCCCCTCCTCTAAGAATAGTTTTTGTGCAAACATAAACATCAAAAGAAATTGGGTAAAGGAGAACAAAGTTGAAGGACTGATGCTATTTGATTTCTAAACTTATTGTAAATCAAGACAGTGTGATATTGGCAAAAGAATAGACAAATACATCAATAGGACAGAATAGAGAGTCTAGAAATAGACCTTCATAAATATAGTCAGCTCAATTTTGACAAAGGAGCAAAGGCAATGTAATGGAGCAAGATAGTCTCTTCAATAAACACTGCTGGAATAACTGGACATCTACATGCCAAAAAAAAAAAAAAGATCTAGAAACAGACCATATACACTTCACAAAACCTAACTCAAGAATAGATCATAGATTTAAATGTAAAATGCAAAACTATAAAGCTCTTAGAAGATGACATAGGATAAAATCCAGATGACCTTGAGTATGGTGATGCCTTTTTATTTATTTTATGTATGTATGTATGTATGTACATGTGTATGTATTTATGTACATATGTATGTATTTTGGTGATGCCTTTTAGATCTAACACCAGACTTGATCCATGACAGATATGATTGATAAGCTAGACTTCATCAAAATTAAAACTTTTGTAAAAACAGTGTCAAGAAAATTAGAAGACAAGTTATAAACTGGGAGAAAATATTTATAAAAGACACATCTGATAAAGAATAGCTATCCCAAATAGACAAACAACCAGTAAAACACAACAATAAGAAAAACAAACAACCTGATTAATAATGGACACATGTGACCTTAATGGACACATGATCAAAAAAGATGCACAGATGGCAAATAGGAAAAAAAAAAAAGATGGCAAATAAGCATATACAAAATATTACATATCAAATACTCTCAGGGAAATTAAAATTAAAACAACAATGAAATACCACTGCATACCTCCCAGAATGGCCCAAATCTGGAACATTGACAATACCAAAATGTGAAATGGTATGGCTACTTTGGAAGACGGTGGTTTCTTGCAAAACTAAACATAACCTTACTAGACAATTCAGTATTCTCTTTGGTATTCATTCAAATGAGTTGAAAACTCATGTCCCCACAAATACCTGCAGCAAATGTTTATAGCAGCTTTAATCATGATTGCCAAAACTTGGAAACAGCTAAGATGCCTGTCAGTAGGTGGATGGATAAACACATCTGTGGTACATCCAGACAATGAAATATTTTTCAGTACTGAAAAGAAATGGACTACCAAGCCATGAAAAGGCATGAAAGAACCTTAAATGTGTATTACTGAGTGAACGAAGCCAATTTGAAATGGCTACATACTGACAGAATATAAAGTTCAGTGTTTGCCAAGATCTGGATGTGGGGAGGGAGAAAAGGTGAATAAGTAGAGCTTAGAGGATTTTTTATGGCAGTGAAAATGCTCTGTATGATGTTATAATAATGAATACATGTCATTATCCATTAGTCCAAACCCATAGAACGTACAAGACCAAGTGTGAACCCTAAGATCAACTAAGGCCTTTGGATGATTATGATTTACCTGTTTAGGTTTGTCCATGGTAGCAAATTTACTATTCTAGGGAGTAATTTTTTTTAAGAAATAATTTACATATAAAACACTGTGTAAGTTTAAGGTGTACAATGTTTCGATTTGATATATTTATGTATCTCAAAATGACCACCAAAGTATTACCCTCTATCATATCACATGTCATTTCTTGTTTGTGATGAGAATGATTAAGACATAGTCTCTCAGAAACTTTAAAATTTATAATAGAGTATTGTTGGCTATAATCACTGTGCTATGCACTAATCTCCAGGACTTATTTTAGTTCCAGAGTGTAAACAGCATCTCCCCAATTTCCCCACCTCCCAGTTCCTGGTAACCACTACTTTCTCTTTTTTTAAATGTTTAGCTTTTTTTGATTCCATATATAAGTGATACCATCCAGTATTTGTCTTTCTCTGTGTGACTATTTCACTTAGCATAAAGTTCTTAAGGTTCATCCATGTCGTCACAAGTGGCAGGATTTCCTTTTTTATCATGGCTAAATAATATTCTATTGTGTGTGTGTTTATACATCACATCTTCCTTGATGTTGCTGATATTGTTGATAGTAAGGAAGCCTACATGTGTAGGGGCAGATGGCTTAGGGGAAATCTCTGTCCTTTCCTCCAAACTTGTTGTGAACCTAAAATAGCTCTAAAATAATAAGTTCTTAAAAAAAAAAAAAAACAAAAGAAGTAAGGTGGACTAAATATTTGATAAGGTTATGGCAATTGTCCTGACAAGTATTGTGCATTCTAAGTGACTGGTGGACATTTGGACATTTAGCTTTTTGGAGTTCTTTACCACCCAAATATATCCTGGGACATGTAGGGTCAGCATGGTAATGTTTTATTACCCCAGATCATCTTTGCTTGTTTCAATCATACACAGAGGAGAACATAATGGGGACCTGATAAAATTTGTTCAGGCATCACAATGGATCTTGTTATTTTAAATATAATTTAAGGACCTACTTTTGACCACCCTATACATTCTTATGACATAAGACACCCCCCCTTTTTTTTTTGAAAAAAAATTTAAAGATTTTTATTTATTTATTTATTTTAGAGAGAGAGGGAGAGCAAGAAAGAGAGTGCAGGGAGAGGGAACAGAGAGAGAGGGAGAGACTCTCAAGCAGATTCCCTCTTGAGTGCAGAGCCCTACTCCCAGTCCATATTTCATGTACTCATGACCCTGAGATCATGACCTGAGCCAAAACTGAGAATCAGAGATGTTTAAACAACTGAGCCACCCAGGTGCCCCATGAATTAAACCTTTTAATCACATAGTAAACATTCTTCAACATCGCAAAATTAGCAAATGCTGTGATTTTTAATGGCATATATATTTTTTCTTTTTTTTTAATGATATTATGTGAATCTAAGGGAACTATTAAAAGAATAACTAATTTTATTAAAGTTAAAAACTGAGAGAAAACAACTCTGGTGGGCTCCTAAGGTAAAATTAAGTTAGATTACAAAATCTGAGCCAAATATCTAATTACCAAAGATGTTATAGAAAATGACAATACTCCAAGATTTCAACACAAACACAAATAGAACATAATCTGTTTTGAAAATAATTGCTTGCTATGAGGTTTTATGGATTTGTCCTTTACTGTTTCTTTTAAAAATTATTTCAGGATAATTAACAGTGTTATATTAGTTTTAGGTGTACACTATAACGATTCAACAGTTTCATACATTTCTCAGTGCTCACTGAAATAAACATACTCTTAATCCCCTTTATTAATTTCACCTATTCCCCCACTTAACTCCCCTCGGGCAACCACCACTTTGTTCTCTGTATTTAAGAGTCTTCTTGTTTATCTCTTTTCCTCTTTGTTCATTTGTTTTGTCTCCTAAATTCCACATATGAGAGAAATGGTATTTGTCTTTGAATGACTAGTCTCTATTATCATAGCCAATATGAATCATAACCCTGAAAGTGCATTATTCTATAACCTGTCATCTTACTACCCTCTGTGAAGCCTCAGGATGCTTCCAAGGCACTGAAAATTCAAGTTCCTCTTCAATTTTTTTTTTTTTTTTGCAAAGATCATTGTGATATGACCACTGGTTATATTTTCTGACCTAAATGGTTATTTTATTTTTGATTTTTCAGCAGCTTAATATATCACCATTCATTCTTCATTGTTCTGCCTTCTGAGCCTCACCTCACATACTTTCCAATAAAATATACATGAAAAAAATAATTGGTATTTGATGACCTAACTCTATGGGTGTGGCTTTATTTAGAGATGGAAAATTATTTCATCATGGAAAAAAGTATGCAAATTAAAAAAGGTATCATTACTTTCCATACTGTTATTTTTCTTGCTATAAAAATCCTAAAATGTAACAATACAAATACTTGATGAAAGGGTTTCCTTTTTATAACAGAAACAGCTTTAATTTATCTCTAATGTTTCTTTTGAGATCTCTTCCCCTGTACATTCATTTCTACAATGGCAAGGCCAATAGGAAAGCCTAGTTGAGATGGCTCAAATTTACATAAATACAGCTTTAAAAATTGGGAAAACATGCTGATATGATATCCTTAATTTTATTCTACCAAAGAACTACTCAATTTCAGGAACTATAGTTCTGGAATGATATCTAGTAGTCCAACAATCCAAACCATCTGGCAGAGACATCTAAATTTTTGGATCTCTCTCTCTCTCTCCCTCTCTCTCTTTTTTTTTTTTTTCTTTTTTGGACTAGGAAGAAAGGCAGAAGGCCTGAGAATTCAGTGCTGTCTCTTCAGTATACCTCCAGGATAACTGGTGGTATAATAAAAACAGATTTTTTTCTAATAATTATGCTTTTTATGAAGAAATATTTAACTGGAGAATTCCTCTTAGTTTTTACATACTAACTTATGTATCTACTTCTTAATAACAAGTTTCAGTTAAAAATTATATAGGAAAAGTTGCTATGTTGTTAACAGTTGTTAATGTCTCAGAACATAAAAGTCTCCAGTGGGAAAAAGTTTGTAAGCTCTATTCCAAACACAACTGGAGGAATGCCAGAATCACACTTGGATGGTTGGAATAGCTCCCTAAAACTCAACAAAGGGATCCCAGATCCCAAGTACTGCTGGTTTGATTGGATATCACTGGGTCACTACAGCTGGTGGATAACAACTGAATTTTTGGTGACCAGAAAATAATGTTTTCAACAATATTATATCTTGGCATGAGTTTGCAGCTTATGTAAAAGTATAGCTCTGTATTTTGGTTATATTTTAAGAAATTGATGAGGGTTGACATATAAATAAATTGTAAAGATTTTGCTTTCAAAATAGTGGGTAAGTCTCCCAATTTACACTCATGCAAGAATGTCTGTTCTCATAAATGAATAAAACAAACAAGCAAAGGTAAAAGAGACAAACCAAAAACCAGAATCTTAATGATAGAGAACACACCAACTGTTACCAGAGGGGAGGTGTGTGTGGGGATGGGTGAAAGTACACTTATCATGTGATTAACCTGTAGTTGGCATCTTACTACCCTCTGTGAAGCCTCAGGATACTGTCCAGGCACTGAAAATTCAGTTTCTTCTTCTATTTCTTTTTTCTCACAAAAGTCATTGTGATATGACCACTGGTTATATTTTTCTGACCTGAATGGTTATTTTATTTTTAATTCTTGGACTGGGAAGAAAGGCAGAAGGTGTGAGAATTCAGTGCTATCTCTTCAGGATATATGAGATTAAGTGTATACTTAACATGTTGAGAACCGAGTAATATTTAGAATTCTTGAATCACTATATTGTACACCTGAAACTAATTTAACAGTTCATGGTAACTACACTGGAATTAAAATGCAAAAATAAAAAATAATGGAAAATAGTCTCTCTATTTACACCTGCATGCAGAAAGTCTGTTTTCAGAAATGAATTACTGACATTAAATGGAATATACTATATAAAATAATAAATTGATATTTCATTAATAGCAATGCAACATTATTAATAATTAACTATGGATTTAAATATGTGTGTAAATAAATATATTTTTAAATTTTACTTTCTAATTACTTTGGGAGTTCTCACAGATACAATAAGGTATGGTAAAGGTAAAGTGTTGATAATAGTCATGTTATAGAAAGCCTTTTGAGGAGTTAAAGTTCAAAAGAAAGAAAATAAAAGTAAAATCTCCACATATTTATCTATGTCTCTATTTTCTTGCAATTTTTCATGACACTAAAAGTAATAATTTTAATGGATCTATTATGAAGCTCTAATATGCTTTATCTTTTGATAGATATTCCTGTTACCGTTATGCATTGGATCTATAAATAATATTATGTAAATCTGTTTCTGTATGGTTGTACATATGTATAAATCAATGTATTTAAAATGTAGTAAAACCTATATATCATAGAGAAAAAAAAGTAAAAGACTGGCAGTTTGGAAAGTAAATAAAACTGGTCTGTGGCTGGCAGTCTGCTCATGAGTTCCCGAGATTTCCCTACTCCTCAGCATTCTGCTCAGGTGGCAAAGCAGCAGCTCTCCTGGACAGTGTACAGTCACATATTAAAAAGCATCAGTTATTTTCCCTTTCATAATGCCCTTGGGTACTTCGTGGCTGAGAACAATCGTGAAAGTAATGAGTATTTTTTTACTTCTGGAGAAGAAAATTGTTAATGGTACTTACGTTACCTTCTACTCAGGCTGTTAAAAAATATTGTTTTCTGCCTAATAACACAGCCAAGACTGGGGTCATTCCTCATTCTCAGACTATTCCCACACTGCTTCATCAACAGAGCACTCTCCTTTGCTAACTCTTTCTGGTATTGCCCTTCTCTAATTAAATTAAAAACAGATAAAAAGTAGGGAAAAAGGAAGACAAAGAAACTTTAAAGTCAGTCTGTATCTTCCCACCCATTGCCTCTCCCCCCCAGTTTTCGATCATCTTTGGTGCTCCTCAGGTATTTTTGCTCAAAATATCAAAGTATTCACTCCTCATTTCCTTACTGTAATCCTTCCGCAGGACAATGAGATGATGCTAGAAAGAATTGAGCATGATGGATATGTCCCAAAGTTTCTCCAGCATGACTTAATAGTAATCAAGAACTGTCTTATTGTCAATCACACACATTGTGTGCTGGGGGAGTGGACTCTCAAGACAAAGAAAGTGGCTCATTTTCTTCCCCTTTGCTCTTTGAAGACTGTTTGAAAATATATCCAGGACCCATTATTCACCTGAAAAATCGGGAGTGCATTTATGATATTCAGAATAAATAAAGCATAAAGCATAACCATGTACAAAAACCGACATAGTGACCATTGGCGAGATTCTTCTAAAATATTTTGATCTGTGTTCTGAATACTTAACAATATGGACATATGCTTTACAGGTCTGATGGTAGAGAAGGTTATAATCTCTCTTGGATTCATAAAGCACTGTCACTGCCTAGGGCATCTGAAACACCAACTCAGAAATTCCAAAACATTTTAAAATTCTATGTAGGAAGTGTTTGTAAGTGGCCAGATGTTCTGCTTATAGCCCTTATTAAATACGGCAGCTGCAAAAAAGAAGATTTATGGATTCTCTTTAATGTATATAAAGTGTTGATGTGTGGGCTAGAATATTCATTTGGTACACCAGATCAGATCAGATTTTCTTTTTTTTTTTTTTTTTTTTTTTTTTTAAATTTTTATTTATTTATGATAGTCACAGAGAGAGAGAGAGGCGCAGAGACACAGGCAGAGGGAGAAGCAGGCTCCATACACCAGGAGCCGGATGTGGGATTCGATCCCGGGTCTACCAGGATCGCGCCCTGGGCCAAAGGCAGGCGCCAAACCACTGCGCCACCCAGGGATCCCAGATCAGATTTTCCCAAGGAGTGTGATGGCACAGACGTAAAGGAGCCACACCAACGTGACCAGGCAGAGCTTAAGGCTCCCTAAAGCATCTGACCCCTCACCTTTGGCCTAGGCAGCCTCAGCTGACAATACCAGTGTGTTATATAAATACTGTCACTCTGTGTATAGTGATACAGAAAACTTTGGGAAGCACTGTCACTATGTGATTTTGTGTTGTATTTTCCCAGAGTTTCAGAGTGAACCAACAGAATTTCTTTCACAACTTGACTTGGACAAAGTGTCAAGACACATGTCTGACAATTCGGTTCACAATAAGGACCTATAGCTGGAGACAGTACTAGAACTTCACTGGAAAAGCCTTATCATGGTTTGCTGTATAATGATGGGTTGCTAAGCACCAACATGTACTATCTTTTATGTATTTTTTATTTTTTTAAAGATTTTATTTATTCATGAGACACACAGAGAGAGGCAGGGACACGGGCAGAGGGAGAAGCAGGCTCCTCACAGGGAGTCGGATGCGGGACTGGATCCCTCGACCCTGCGATCACATCCTGAGCTGAAGGCAGATGCTCAACTGCTGAGCCACCAAGGCATCCTTTAAAAAAAAAAAAAAAAAAAAAAGATTTAATTATTTATTAGAGAGAGAGAATAGTGGGGGAGGGGCAGAGGGTGAAGGAGAGAGTCACAAGCATACTCCCTGCTGGGCATGGAGCCAACATGGGGCTCGATCTCACAACCGTGAGATCACAACTTGAGCTGAAACCAAGAGTTGGACGCTTAACCCACTGCACCACCCAAGGCCCCCCAAGATGTACTTTTTTGATGACAAAAAAATGAAAATGACAGCTGTACCCATTACACAACTTCAGAATGTTAATTTCTCTTTTTCTTCTTAAAAACTGAATCAGCAACCCACCTCTCACTTGAATTCCACTCTGGTGATGATGAATGAAAAAAAGACTTTGGTAGCAGCTTGTAGGCCTGCTAATTTCATATCTTCCTAACGGGCAGGAAAATTTAGCCCTATGCTATAAATTCATTCCTCCGTTATTCAAATATTCTGTAAGTGAGTTCTGTCCGATATTGTATAGTTAGCAAAGTTTCCAACAGGACATCATTCCTGCCTGTTTGTCAATGGGAGACTATACTTTCTTTTCTTCCTATCTTCCCTCTCACTCCTCCCCATATACTAAGGTTAGGTCTTACTTACCTCATTCACTAGTCACAGCAGAAAACTGACTTTCTCATCCTAGAAGTCTCCTTATGGGGCACCTGGGAGGCTCAGTGGTTGAACATCTACGTTTTGCTCAGGTGGTGATCCTGGTGTTCTGGGATAGAGTCCTGCATCAGGCTCCTTGCACAGAGCCAGCTTCTCCCTCTGCCTATGTCTCTGCCTCTCTCTATGTGTCTTTCATGAATAAATAAAATCTTAAAAAAAAACACACACACACACATTTAAAAAAATAAAGAAAGAAAATAAAAGTCCGCTTACTTGAAACAATGTGAGACTCAGCAAGATTGTTAATCCTCTCTCCTCCACTGAAAAAAACCCTAATGAACCACCATCAACAGTTACGCCAGCAAACAAGTGTCTTGAAAAATGCTATTTGCTGCACTGTTTTTACTGAAATTTCTGTTCTGTACTACTGATTCAGAATTACTAATAGTAAGAATGTTCCCACTGAAATCAATAGAGATGTCTCCTTATTGTTACTGTAATATTGTCTAAAAGAACACAAAGAAATGATGCTAATTCATTATTTCTCTGTGTTATCAACACCCAGAGAGAAATTAAATGTCTCTAAATTTTAGGTTTGCTCTTATTACCAAATTGTACTGAGGGGGAAATCCCCAGTACCAGATGACATGTGTGGCATTGGGACAACTGGAGTTGAAACATATTCCTTAAAATTATCAGTATTACCTAGCTCTACTTCACACAAAGTGGTTATTTCCTACTTCACACTAGTCAGTTAAAATTCCCTTCCCTTTAACAGCCCCTCTCCCTGAATTATTTTACTACACCCAGATTTTTTCTGTTTCTAGAAATTCACGCTTCTAATAAAACTTAGGCTGCACTAGAAACTCAACTTTTGTAGGATATAATGAATTATGCATTATATGGAAATTATGATAATCTGAAAAGGTTTATTTTTTATTTGTGGAATTTGCATTTATCCCTGGTTTCTAGGCAGTTTGTTTAACTCTTAAGTTATGGATTATGGTACCTCAGCCATGAGTTATTTCCTGACTTTCCTTATGGGAAACAGCCACACATCCATGACAAGAAGAACCACAATGGTCCCATTATATGGGATTTCTGACTCTGCTGGAGACACCATGTTCCTAGTTAACATTCAAGTCAGAGTAATAAGGTAAATTAATGATAAGGTCTCTGGGATCATGACTTTAAAACAATTATTTTGCACAATTGCACAGATGGATTTTATTTAATCAGCAAGAGAAATATATTGCCTAATTAGCAAGAACTGACCATGTGCATTTGTGAAAAATTGGATCTTATGCATAGTTTTCAAATCCAACCCCAAAAGGAAGTGTCCACATTACACCAGACTAAGGCTAAGCTATATTTTCATGGGATGGTGGCCTTTATAGAACTTAAGGTATAAAAATATATACAAGGTATTTTAATGACACTGGGAACGGTAGTGTTTATCTTTAGTGGATGTCTAGAAGATGCTGCACAGTTTGGAGCCATAAAAGGGTGCATGGCAAATATTCTTACCTGGGTAGGAAACAAATAACGCCCACTGTGAACTTAGAATATTAAATCTGAAAAATAAGAGATAAATATTTTACCTATTAATTATTAATGAATGTAAGAGAACCTGCATATAGTGCAGTAAAGAAGGGGCATCGCATTCCCCATAATCTGTTTGTTAACATAATTCTCTAAGTACTTTTCCTTCTCAATATCATTAGGTTTAAGTTTCTTAGGACTGCTGTTTTCTTCTGGTACCAAACGATGGAATTTCAGTGCTTAGAAACTTGAAAATTCTGCCCATGCAAAGACTATCAGAAAAATAATGAGGTAAAGTACAGAAGTTCCTAAATCAGTATATCCTTAAGAACACTTAGTATTCTTGGGGTGACTAGATGGTGTAGTTGATTAAGTGTCCATTTCTTGGTTTTGGCTCAGGTTGTGATCTTAGGGTCATGATCTCAGTGTTGTGAGATGGAGTCCTGTGTTGAGCTCCATGCTGGGGGGTGGAGCCTGCTTAAGATTCTCTGTTTTAAGATTAAGATTCTCTGTCTCTCCCTCTGCCTGCCCCACCCCACTTGTGTATGCATGCTCTCTCTCTCTCTCTCTCCCTAGAATAAATAAATGAGTTATTAAAAATAAAGAACACTTAGTATTCTCAAATTTTGGTGACATATTCTTGTTTTAATTTCTACTTTGTGGATTATTAATCAGGGAGGATATCTCCTCACCAGAGTTGGAAACCACTAATGTGCACACAGAAGAGAAGTATAGAATGTGGAAATGATTGCTATTTAGAAAATATTTTCGAAACATATTATAGAGTGAAATAATTTACCTTTCAGATAATAAAAATTATCATGTGCATGTCCAATGTTATTATGGGAAATTCAGGGGTTGGATTTATTTATTCAGTGTGCTATTTAATGTCTGATGTGGGCAGCCCCAGTGGCTCAGTGGTTTAGCACCACCTTCGGCCCAGGGCATGATCCTGGAGACCCTGCTTCTCCCTTTGCCTGTGCCTCTGCCTCTCTCTCTCTGTGTCTTTCATGATTAAATAAATAAAATCTTTTAAAAAATCTAAAACAAATAATTTCTGATGTATTTGTTCTCTAAGAAAAGTTCTTAAAAACTTCATTAGTGATTTAAATAATTCTTATACAGGTCTGCATTAATATAATGGTTGCTTCTTTATAAAATTGCTCATTGAGGAAAGCAGCTACTTATTGAAATTAGATTTAGATACCTTAACCATAAGTAATTTACAGGCATGGCGAGCCTGTGAACTTGCAAATTTACAGACATCATTTCTAGAAAATTATCAGTGACCTAAATATTCACAGTTCTCAAATCAACTAAACTTTGAGGCAATTGAGGAAAATTCCTTTTATCTAAGAACATAAAAGGAATGAGCTGCTATGGTTATTGAGATAGTCTTATTAAGGCATATTACAGCATATTTTAAAACCATACTGGAGTAATTGAATGTGGTTTAGCAGGCACTTCTATATTTTGTAGTGACCCAGGGATATATAAATGTATAATATGAAAAACATGCAGTGAAGTAGACACAAAAAAATAAATGATTAGATTCACAATGTACTTACCTGGAAAATTAAATTTCTTTTGCCAACTTAATTTTAATAGATTTTCTGAAAATTGTGAGATAGAATCTAATGTAGATGATAATTTTCTTGCATATATATTTAAATAATACCCCTTTTGATATGAAATTTTCATGTCTTTTAAATGAAATAAGTCATTTAGCAGAATAATGTTATTTGGTGATACAAATTCTATGAACAAAATCTATTTTTAATATCCATCTAGTTATACGACTGCATTTGCAAATAGATGTACAAATATACATATGAATACATATACTATTTATGTATATATAATTTTTTGACATTTACTACTACATGCAAGCTAAGTGTTCATACATGAGACATATTTAATTCTCATAAACATATGTCTGATAATAACATATTGCAAATGAAGCATCTGAGGCTGAAAGGAACAAATGGAATTTCTCAAAATTATATACCTTATAAGTGGGAAAGATCGAATTTTTCAGAACTTGAGCTCTTAACTACTATGGCATTCTTTCCTAGATTTTGTCAAATCAATTCTGTACTATTTTATTTTTATGATCTATCTCTTAAACACAAAAGAATACTAGCAATTCCTCACTTAATTACTATTTATAACAATCACAAAGCATTAAGATGAAGAGATGCACATGTGTTAGACAGCTCTCTCTCATACTTATAATTATGAATTAAAGCAACCATGTTAACAGCTAAATGACTTCTAATATAGCTAGTTATATGATGTCAACCCTATTTTTTTAAAAGATTTTATTTATTTATTCATGAGACACACACAGAGAGAGAGAGGCAGAGACACAGGCAGAGGGAGAAGCAGGCTCCATGCAGGGAGCCTGATGTGGGACTCAATCCTGGGTCTCCAGGATCAGGCCCTGGGCTGAAGGCCACGCTAAACCACTGAGCCACCCTGGCTGCCCGTCAACCCTCTTTTAATCAAAGTTTCAACTAAACTCTTCTTGTTTTCACTCTACATTTTCACAGTGTATTTCCTCATCTTTGATAAATTTTTAAGTTTCATCACTGTAATTCAAAGAATAAAGAATGGGACATACCATCTTTTGCTACATCAAAATTCATCAAACTCCTCATGGGAGGGAAAGAAAGAATTCAAAGGTAAAGGATTTCACAATGTGAAGAAATGATTCAATTTCTCCAGTGGGAATATAAACCTATAGAAATAACATTGTATTTTCAAAAATCATCTTCCCAGATCTATAAGTATTTTCTAGCAGTGTTTTACTTGAATATTTAATAACAACTGTCTTTCAGCTTAATAGTCCAAAAATGCCGGTAAGCCCTGAACCCATATTTTTAATTATGTGTTTTGTTTTATAATGTTACATAGCATTAGTCAATATTCAGGAAAGAACCCAAAGAACTGACCAAAATGTAAAGTAGAATGAATTTTGTTCAATCATTTGTTTTGGAGTTTGTACTCTAAGATGTCTTCATTCTGCTTTTTGTCCTTTAAATAGGTGATGGTTTGTGGAAACTGTGAAAAGGAAAAGCAGAGTAGAGAAAAAATAGGAGAGGTTCTAAATCAGGAGGCCCTTAGAGCCGAAGTGTCTGATTCACAGATGATGCTATTGCTTTATGGTCACCCATAGTTTGAACTTTCTAAAAGTCCTATGCTTATGGATTTTTCTGTGATAAATTCAGTCACAGATCACTTATATGTCAAATTGGAGACATCAGAGGACATCAAGTCTTGTTATATGATAAGTATTCCAGAGATGTGTGTCTTCTATATCAGTATTTGTGTTCCATGGAAACAGCAATTTGTTTGTATGTTTTAATTACCTGACTTGGCAAAAAACTGAAGCTGAAGCCATCTTTTCCTTTGTACAATAACTCTGTTGTTCTGTTAAGGAACACATTGATTTTTTACTTATCAATAAAGCATAGTGACCAATTCTGAAATAATATTAATGCTTTATATATATATTTAAATGAAATTGTGTATTGTGCAATTATTACTCATAAAAACAAAACCAGAAAAATACGTTGTATTCCAGGTAGTGATTTGGGGATTTTTTTATAATACTGGCAATACTTTGTATATTTCCAACCTTATCTTTCTAAGCTTTTCAAAGGGCTTCATCATGCTGAGGTTGAGGTAATTATGCTTCCATTTAAATAAACTCAAATCATATATAATGATCTGTACATTAGAGATGAGATCACTTTGTTTTACAGTTCTTCAATGAGCGATTGAGATTTTGTTTACAACCCCAACTTCTAGATTGCTTTTAAAGCTGAGTAATTCAACTTAAAAACCCAATAACCCTATTCTTTCAACTTCATGGTAACCTCACCTAATTCACTGAAGATTTTGTCCTTCCTCTTACCACCTGTCACTAATCATTGTGCATTAAACCTTCACAGGGATTAATGCTCTGGTCTCAGTCTATCCATCTTCTTTCTCTCCCCTCTAACTTAGTTATCTACTGCCATGGCTACCATTTAGATTTGCCATCTCCGCATTTTGGGCCACCTTTGAACTTTTATTTCAAGAAGATTGCTTTCTTAGCACAACGCTTGCTCTTGAAATTTACTGCCATGATCATTCAATTTCATTGGAACTGTTAGACTATTATCCTCACACTATTTTCATGATGATTTAGGTATTAAATGGTATCACTCTCTTCATTGTGTAACTTAGGTTTCATAGGTAACATTATAATTATTCTTCCAAATATCTTCAACCACTATAAATTACTATTACTATCCTGGTTGCTGTTACTGATTATTTCTCCTAACCTCTCTACCACCCTGGTCAATCCTTCTGCCACTTCTCATTCTAATATAAAAACCTTATAAAAATGCTTCCCTAATTCCACTGTAACTCTTCAATATTGACAACAAATGAAGTGCCTCTTTTTTAAAAGATTTTATTCATTTATTCATAAGAGACACACAGAGAGAGGCAGACACAGGAAGAGGGAGAAGCAGGCTCCCTGCAAAGAGCCTGATCTGGGACCCAATCCCGGACCTGGGGATCATGCCCTGAGCCAAAGACAGACACTCAACCACTGAGCCACCCAGGTGCTCCTCAAGTGACTCTTTAAACTGTAAATAGTATCATCTATCTTCCATGCTTGCAGAACTTCCACTGTTTCTTTATTCTACTTGAAATAAAATACAAGGTCATGTCTACATTTTCAATGTCATCCAGTGCTATTTATTCCTCATCTAAACTGTATTACTGTTAAATTCTTCACACCACCTAAGGCTACCCCAGTTTTCTGCACTGTCCTTTCCTCCTTGGTTCCTATGTGCATCCCATTCCCAATTTTTAAATCTCCCATTCAATATTCCTTCCATCTCCAATGGCCTTCTCTAGTCACCTTGTCACCTTCCCAAAGTAGGCACATCCACATCATTCGTTAGCTGAATTCTTGTTTGTTTCTTTCATAACATATACAAATAGTAAACAGAAGCCCCAAGGAACTTAAACTATGTGCATCTTCATCATCATCATATCCACTGTGCCTAGAACAGTGCCCAGATACAGAAACACCCCAAATATATTTGTTAAAGATCACTATAGTAGTTTTGCAGATGGCTCAGAAATTCTAAAGGTGTTAGGCTCAAGCTATGGTCATTTAGCATTTAATATAAACATTTTCCTCATCCAATGAGCAAGTGTATGCATAATTAAATTACTCATAGAAACTAATAATGTCTGAATATTTATTAAATAATGTTGAGAAACATTCATTTTGAAAAATAAATTTTTGTTTGGGTGTGTTGGCAATTGAAATGCAATTGAGTCCGCTATGACCTTCTCATCAAGACAACTTTGTCAAGAGAGGGTGACAAAAGAGGATTATCTAGTTAGCTAATAATTTTAGCAACCATAAAGATTGAGTCTAGTTGTAACAAGTAAATCCATCAAAGTTTTAAAGATCTTTTGTTGGTTTCTAAAGAGAAAAACATTGATTTTTTAACATATTATAGACTATGTTCTCTCATGAAGTTAAAATATAAGGGAAAATGTAATGATTTTTCTAGCCTTTATTTACCTAGCAGAACCAATGTGATATCTGTCTACATTTGATATTACCATAATATTTTTTTTGCCTGAAATATCAAACCATAACATTTTTGACTGAAACATCAAGTCAATAGAGTACTACTTAATTTGATCTGCTTATATCTTCAAAAGATGAATTATTAAAATTTGAAAGCTATCCTAAATTTGCTTCTGACTGGTCATAGACTATAAAACAGCATTTATTAGAATGCATTTTCAATATTTGTGCATATAAAAATTATTTCTACAAAGCATTTTATCAGTAACCTTCCAATTATAGACAGCTTTGTATTATAAAAAATTGAAACCCTTAAAGCTAAAATTTTTCAATTTATTTTAAAGATTTTATTTATTTATTCATGAGAGACACACACAGATAGGCAGAGAGAGAAGCAGGCTCCATGCAGGAAGCCCAATGTGGGACTCCATCCCGGGACTCCAGGATCATGCCCTGAGCCAAAGGCAGATGCTCAACCGCTGAGCCCACTCGTCCCTCAAATTTTATTTTATTTTATTTTATTTTTTTTTTAAGTACACTCCATGTCCAATGCAGGGCTTAACTGCATGACCTTGTGATTTAGAGTTCCATGCTTTACTGACTGAGCCAACCAGATGTCTCAAAACATTTTAAGATTTTTAATCCAAAATTTAAATGTTATATTTTTCTGCTTTTATGAAGAGTAGGTCATTTTACTCTACCATCAATATAATTAAAAAAATAAAAGCATAAGACTAAAATTTAGCACTGCATTAAAAGGACTAAATCTATAATTACATAAATAATATATAGGAATTCTATGCTGTAAGCTTAGTAGCCCTCTAATGGTAAGCAACTTATGAAATGAAAACAATTATTGTAATTTCATGTCACATCAACAACTTCAGAAGTCAGCTTTTTATTCCTAATTATAAATTGTCAGGTTTCCATGGAATAGCTTTATATTTTAATGTCTAGATGGGTAGTTATTTATTCATTTATCTGTCTACTATCAGAAAAGTGTTAAAATTTGGAGAAATGCACTTACTTATTTAATAACATATAGTGAATTTCTGCTTTGGTTTACTGTCTTTGATTTGTGCAAAAGAGACCAATACAACAATAACAGCTACCACCCCAAGGTAAAGACAGACAGGAATGTTCCATGCTAAATGAATGTGATTCTTGATCTCATATATAAATATAGCAAATAACATAGTAGCATGAGAAGGGAACACTTAGGAAAGTCTCTGAAGTGTTCATGGTATTGATAACTATAAGAATTAATAAATAAGTGTCTATTCAGCAGAGATAGGAAGAAACATTCTAGATAAAGGAAAAAAAAAAGAATGAGAAGTAGACTCCAATATTTTCACTGCCATTGTCATGAATATAAGTGAGTTCTGAGTTATGATTCCTTTCCCCATCCAAGTTCTTAAGCAGTTTAAAACTAGAAGTAGAAATTAAGAAGTGAAGAAAAAACTATCAAGTTTGTTACTGCTCAATGTTGGGTTTGGGGATGGAATTTCAACCTGTAGGCCAGTGGGCAAGAATGACATTTACATATTCCCAGCCACAGGGAAAGTTTGAAGATTACAGGCTCCTATAAAACTTGTATGTAGGAAAAAAGGAAAACTAGAATAAAGCCGGTTTTGTGGAGACAAAGTCCCCAGAAAGAGAGGAAAGGAAAGCTTGATCATTCAATGCTCAGATTCTTCTCCCAAACCCAATAATTAGGCAAGCTTCTGTAACACCCAGGAGAACAAAGTAAGGGGAGGGGTAGAGAGAAGCTGAAAGAGTTACATTGAGGAGTGGGACATACTGTTCTTTCCTAGCATCCCTTCCAGTTTTGTTCTTATTCTTTGGTCTTTGCTGTAAAGTCTACTGCATTTGAGGGTGGGAAGCTTCTTCCAAGTAGAGATGAACTTCTACTTTCTTCTACTTCCCAGAAGCAACTAGTCCAAAAACTGATACTGTGTCTTCATATATTTTCATATTATTAACAAAGGGAATTTTATATTTTGCCATTAGAATATAAAAATAATCATTATATCTAATTAACTCCAAAGCTACTCAGAAAATTCACTCTGTTCTGTCTTACACAGCTGCCTATCCAATTAACCCCTTACAGGTTTCACAATGAATAAATGGCAGCATAAATGTTCTCCAAGAGTAAAATGCTAGCAACATAAAATGTTCCAAATTATATAAACACTGTCGTGAAATTTTGGGGGAGAAGTTCACTAATTTTAGTTTCAAAGATATTATATTTAAAACAATTAAATAAAATTATGTTGACTTAACAATTTTGGTAAGTTTTTAAATCTTCTTCTCTCTTGTGATTATTACCTAGTCCAATGTTATTGGTAAGGTAAACTAGAGATTATTGTATGTTCATGGCCTCATTTCTCAGGAAGGGACAATTTAATCAACTAGCTGAAGTTCTGTTATCAATAACAAAGACTTAATTGTTGACCATTCCTTGGAAGACGGTGTCTGGCAACATTGGCCCAGCCAAATTGTCACAACCAAACTTCCCAAGATTTTCACATCTCAGCTTGTCACTCTTCAGAACCATGACTGATCTGCTGTCTCAGGAGGCTGGGGCCAGGCGGGAGGGGTTTGTTGTTCTATCCTGGATTATCCTTCAGCCTCTTATCCTCCAGAGGGAAGGGTACCTTATACTGACTCCCTGCACATTTATGGGTAAAAATCATGGCTTGGAATTTTGAAAATTTTGGAATTTTGAAAATTCCAAGCACTTTTATAAAATGCTATGCTAACCTTGTCTCTCCTGCCTGGTTGTACAGAGGCTCTGCAACTTTATTGACCTAATTCTCTCTACATATCTGTGTGTGATCTAAAGCTGTCCTGAGGATAGATCTATATTTCTATATTTACTTACATATTAATTAATTAAACTAAAACACAATTCTTTTTTATTTTTAATATTTATATTTTTTGAGAGAGAGAGAGAGAACACAAGGGCAGAGGGAGGGAGGGAATCTTGAAGCAAACTCTGTGCTGAGAGCAGAGCCCCATGAGGGACTTGATCTCACAACCCTGAGATCATGACCTACTTAAACCAAGAGCCTGATGCCATCAAGGCACTCCAACCAAAATCAGTTCTATGAGTTTATAAAATCTGGCATTATGTCAAAATGGAGGAGTGAGGAGATATGGGAAATGCAAAGGAGCTCTTGGTTTCATCAACAATAAATACCTGGCAACGGAAAGCTTCACCTAACTCCTTCAATCTTGTTTTCGTACAAAAGTATGGATTAAAAAGATACACAGACACACAAAAATAAAATGTCCATCTTCCCCCTCCCCTTTTTTAAGATTTACTTATTTATTTTAGAGAGAGAGAGTGAATGCAAGTGGGGGAGGAGCAGAGGGAGAGCTCTAATCCTGAAGCAGAGTCGCTACTGAACACAGAACTGATGATGTGGGGGATCCATCTCAGGACCTTAGCCCAAACTAAGAGTTGGCGGCTTAAACGACTGAGCCACCCAGGCACCCCTTCCCTCCCTTTTTAAAGAAAGCAGTTGCCTCTTTGTTCTTTATTTTCCCTATATATCTTTCAATCAAACCTATTTGCTACAGAGTATAGTGAAAAAACCTCAGTGTTTTGAAAAGATCAATCCCGTCACAGCTCTGAGGATTCCGTGAAGCCCATCTTCTCATTAGCAGGTTTATAATTCAACAACTTGTAACAGTGCCTGTTAAAACCAGGAATGGGAGCACTATGGTATAGGGCAGCGTTCTTAAATCTGTATCTTCAATGCCAACTTTGCCCTTGACCTCTTGATCTTTAACTTGTATCTTCATGGATCAATTGCCCATAATATCCTTGTTTCTCAGAGGCTCACCTTCAGAAGCAGAGAGAAAAGAGCTTTCCCTAAGCTTTTTCACTAGCTTCTTTCACAGTCCCTATCCTACATGCAGCTGTACGTGCCTGGCTTCCAAGATTTCCTTGCTAGTTCTGACTTTTTCAACTGTACTACTGTTTCCAGAGGTTGGTTAGTAACTTTCCTTCTTTTGGACCATTTCTTCCTCAGCCTCTTCAACAAATGTGTAAGGTGTTAGTACTCAAACAAATTCTATTTTCCTAAAAAAACACTTTATTCATAACTATTTATTTATATGCCCATATGCTTTGTCAGCCTTTGATTTGAGCAAGCCCAATTAGAATATGGCTGCCAGATTCAGCAAATAAAAATACCCAAATAAATTTAAGGATCTCATAAATAACAAATTATTTCTAGTAAGGTATGCTCCATGTAACATTTGGGATATACTCATGCTTAAAAAACACTTAAAATACTTTTTTGGGGGGCACCTGGATGGTTTAGTCAGGTAAGCATCTGACTCTTGATCTCAGCTCAGGTCTTGATCTCAGGGTCATTAGTTGCTTTGGGTTGTACATTGGGTGTAGAGCCTACTTTAAAAACAAACAAACAAAATTTACTAATTTGAAATTCAATTAACTGAACATTCAGTATTTTATGTGGTGACCTTCAAATGGAGGAAATCTGAGGAGTCTCAGAATTAATGAAATCTAGACTATCCTTTGATACCACATGAATGCATCATTGTGACTGCACATCTCCTTTCATCTGTACACAGCCTCTCCACAAACATAAATATACCATTACCTGTTTCTAACAGTCAGCTTTCCACTTCCAAAGCAGATCATGATGTCAAGTATTTCTATCCAAAAGACAACCAAAAATGTTGATATGATGATTTATCTATATACCTAATAAATACATAAAGCCTGTTTTGTAGGGTTTCTTGGACTCTTTATGTTTATAATATTATATTTTTAAAAGATTTTGTTTATTTATTCATGAGAGCCACAGAGAGAGAGGCAGAGCCACAGGCAGAGGGAGAAGCAGGCTCCATGCAGGGAGCCTGATGTGGGACTCGATCCCGGGACTCCAGGGTTGCACCCTAGGCCAAGGCAGGTGCCAAACCACTGAGCCACCCAGGGATCCCCTGAAGAAACTATTTAATAGAGCTGATTCAACATTCTAAAAATTGTAAGGCTGAAGATAAGATTGCGTTGTAAATATTCCTTGTTTCCTCTGAATATTGCTACACGACCAAGTCTCTAAGACCAGCCTAGGTCAGTGGTTCTTAAAGTGTGGTGCCTAGAGCAGCATCATCACCGTCATCACCTGGGAACTTGATAGGAACACAAATTCTCAAATCCCACCCTAGACCTACTAAATCAGGAATCTTGGGAGTGAGGTCCAGCTATCTCTCTTTGAACAAGTGCTCCAGGTAATTCTAAGGCACACTAAAGCTGAGAACCACTGTCTTACTTGAATGACAGGCTTTTACTCATTTCCAATAATAATCTTTCAAATGAGCTCTCTTTCTAAGAAGGTAGAGAAGTATTACATGATGAATGAAAGGAATTACAATTTTCACTGGATCCTTTACCTGCGTATGTTCATCAAACGATTTGAAGAAGAGAGCATCTTGAAGGTGAATTTAATCAATGTAGATAACTAACTGGGATAATTGCCTCACTCTTTGCATTACTTAGCTTGCATATAAATTGCCTTAAGCCACGTTCATATGCGGATACTGCATCAGTTGGGAAATAAGAGGTTAATTAATCTCAGAGAATTTTGAAATTTTTGTGGTTTGGGGACTAAATTATTATCAAGTTTTATCACTAAGCAAGTACCTGGGAATTAATATATCCAAGGAGAAAAATGTGAAAAATACATTTTGGTCCTTGGGGCAAAAATTTGGAACATGGGCTAAATCAGTTTATATTGAAATAGCACTAGAACACAATATTTGTATTTTTAGAAATCTGCAACTAAAATGTATACATTTTAATGATTTTTATATGTGACTCGGCATGCTGTTAAAGATTTACAAATTTCATGAGGTGTTAGTACTTGCACAATTATTATTGCTTTGCTTGTGTTGTTTTACCTAAGCATGTAAATAGAGAGTTCTATCTAAACAGAGATAAGGTGGAATTAAAACTGGGGGATATGATAGCAGTATTGAAAATTGTTAATGTTTGTTGTTGGTATTCCAAAGTAATATTTTCACTTAAGTAGCTTTTAACTTTATGCAGAACTAGTATATTTTAATATATTATCAAAGTTAGACTTGAAAACTTTTCTGATTCTTGTTTATTATTTAAACTGACAAGTTAAAGGCATTATACATATACAACTTTCTGATGAAAGTTCTTTTCACTTATGTATCTTTAAACATTTAGAAAAAATAAATTACATGTGATAGTAACTTTAATAAGAGTGTGAGAATGTTGTACCATAAAATGTGAAAATATGTATGTAATTATTTTTTTCTTATTTTTACTTAAATCTAGGAGAATGTATTTTTAAAATATATTTAATTAAACACTACATATTTTTTTATCTTACTGCTAAATCAGTTTCATATAAATAAAAATGATATTTTTTTGGGGGAGGGCAAATGTTTTTATTTACACTGATTTGAGAGTACCATTCTAAACTATGGAAGTATCATTCTCTATATGGGAAGTTCTGCCTCCTTTTTAAAAGTAGTTTATTTTTTTTTATTTTTTAATTAATTAATTGAGAGAGAGAGAGAGAGAGTGGAGGGGAGGGGCAGAGGGAGACAGATACCCAAGCAGACTCACGCTGAGCACATAGCCTGATACAGGGCTTGATCTCATGACCCTGCGATCAGACTCAGCCAAAATCAAGAATCAGAGTTTCAATCAACTGTGACACCCGGGGCTCCAGTTCTGCCTTTTAAAATTTTAATATAGTACATAACTTTTATAAAAGTTTCTTTGAATAGTAAATGAAAGTTTTTTATAGAAATATACTGCATTTTCTGTTCTGAATATACAAATACACAGAATTATGAATGGTAAAATAAATGTACATATGAACTATAAGACAATTAAAAGAAATTCATATATATGCATATATAAACTTATAAAATATAATGTATGGATAGGACATAAGTGGTCTTAGAGATCTTTTCCAATTTTTCCAAATAAACAGAGGTTTGATTTTAAAGGAAGCTGTCTTTTTAAAGCCATAATAAAGTAAGAAAGTGAAACTTAGGCCTCGCCTTTATTTACATTTTTGAAGGCTCACACACTCAGGAAAAGGAAGGACTAGAAAAGATCCACACAAAGAGAAAGGGGAACTACAAGGAAACCTAGCTAGGTAGCCTGGCTTCTGGGTAAGAATCAAGTTTCTTCCATCTATTGAAACTCAGATGAGTTTTTCAGTATTTAGACTTTGAATTAGATCTTATAAGTACTTAGACTTTGAACTCCCAGCATGCTGGGTATCTTTAAGCTGACAATGAGTTTAGTTTTACTGATTGAGAGTAAGGATCTAGGGAGTATAGCAGAAACAAAAATTCTCTGTAAAGAAACATCCTCAACATGGGCCTCTCAGATTTCCCATAATTAAAACAGTCTACCTCATTGCACAGTCAAAATTTCAAACATAAGAAAGTAGGCTAAAAGTGGAAGAGTCAACAGAGACAATAAACATCAGAAATAGATCCCAATATTTTCAGATATTTGAATTTTAAGAAAAATAAGATAAAATAGTTTGTTCAAAAGAGCAAAAGGTTAACCAAATGGTTGAGAAGATAATGTAATAGTGTCCAAAACCTCATAATTAAAAAAATAGAACTTCTAGAATTTACAAATAATGCAGTTAAAACATCAATTTTACATAAAAGATAGATAACGGAAGTTAATTTGCATGTAAGATAGATAATTTATGCAGCCAAGAAGAGAACTGATCAATTTAAGGAAATATATATGGTCTGTAGAGAATGCAACATAGATTCAGCAAAAAAAGAAAGCAAGGAGTTGGAAATAATGAGTTAAAAGACATTGGGGGTAGAATGGCACAAATATATGTTCAGTTGGAGTTTCAGAAGAAAATAATAGAGCAAACATGATGTTAAGCAGAATTCAAAGAATTGGGGCTGGTGATTTTCTGAAACTGACATACACATGAATTATCAGATTAGGAATTAACCATAGATTCCCAAATGGATCATAGAAAATGATATAATGTTCATGTTTAGGAACATTACAATAAAACACCAAATCACCAAAAAAGAGACATCTTTAAAATGATTCAAAGAGTGAGGGGATACCTCTTGAGGAATAAAATAGCAAACATCTCCATAATAATAAAACAAGCACAAGGTAATCACAACATTATTATCAAAATTTTGATAGAATACCACTAGTTATCAATCAATAGTTGCATATTCAAAGAAGCTATTATACTAGTGCTTGGAGAAGGATTTAGTTAACTGAATTAAGTTTATATTATTCAATTAAATATGAGTGTTAAATGTTAATGGATATCCATGAATAAATTTAAAAAAAATGCATCCTAATACTTTTCTCAAAGAAAAAAAATAGAATGAAGCTCTTGACCAGTCCAAAGAAAGAAAGGAGAGAACACAAAGCATATAGTAGAAAAAATAGAGCAGGTTTAGGAAGTCTTTATGGGAAAGAGCAAGAACCAAGGAACCCCTAAGTGAAATCAATCATCATACTGATTGGCTCTCTCTTCAATATCACCTTCTCCTGGATCTTCTACTCCTTTTATCACAGCTGTCATTCACCATGGTCCATCCTCCTTCCTCCCCCACCCCCCCACCACAGGCTTTAGTTTAAGGAGCTAAGAACTTGAACAACCCAATGATACCAAGCCTTGTAGCACATTATCAGAGGAAGATTGGTGTACATTGGCACTTTTCTCAGGTGATGGGCAGTAGATAATGAAATATCAGAAGTTTGCAGAATAAAAGGACAAAAACAACTTGATGGGTGAAAAACTGAGGAGCCGAGTTTAGTCCCAGGTTAAGCTATTAGAATTGTTTTTTCCAATCCCAATTAGAAAACAACTCCATTTTGAAACAGCATTGTCCAGTATGGCTTTATATTTTGAATTGAACAGAATGATAAACCAGGTTACAGGTTATTTGGAAGTGGAACAGTGGGAGCTTTTCTCTGACACTTAAATGCAAGAGAAGATTGAAGAAATTTTCTTTCATTGTGTAAATTATCTCAAAAATAGATTTTAAAAATGCGCATATATGAAAGGGGGAAAAACAAATAAAAAGTACTACACAAGATGGCAGAAAAGAATCCTAACTTTTCAGTAAACACAATAATTTTAACTGTATTAAATTTACCAGTTAAGACAGCATATATTTTTTAAAAACCCGTCACATGCCATATCTAAGAGATATTCCTGGAATATAAGATAAATGAAAAGATAGAAAAATATATACCAAATGAATATGAACACAATGCAATGTAAAATACCTATATTAAAAACAAAGTAGATTCCAAGGCAAAACAGCTATCATTAAGTAAAAGGAGGTTCTTGGGGTGCCTGGATGGCTCAGGTCAAGATCCCAGAGTCCTGGGATCCAGCCCCATAGCCCCATATTGGGTTCCCTGCTGAGCTTCTCCCTCTACCATTCCCCTTGCTTGTGCTCTGTCAAATAAATAAAGTCTTTAAAAAATAAATAAGTAAAAGGAGGTTCTTTTCTTAATGATATGTAGTTCAATTCTTGAGATATAATTAACAATAAACTTCAATGCACCTAATAACAGATCTTCAAAATATATAAAGAAATAGGAAGAAGAAATAGGAAGAAGAAATTCATGTACTCACAATCATACTTTCACTTTGGTAGTTTTGTAACATTCTTTCAGCAATTCTTAAATGAAGTAGAGAGAAAATGAGAAAAAATAGTGATGACGTAAGTGGCACAATCATAACTTTTGATCAAATCCATATATATGAAATTTTGCATCTATCTATAAGTTGTACATGTACATATTCTTCTAAAATGTACATGAAAAAATTTATTAAAACTGAGCAAGATTGTGGTTCATAAAGTCCCTGTAGTAACAAAGTATGACAGCCAAATGTTGAAAATGATAAAACTTTGTTAAAAAACATTAAAGTTTCCTAACAGGGATCCCTGGGTGGCTCAGTGGTTTAGCACCTGCCTTCGGCCCAGGGTGTGATCCTGGAGTCCCGGGATCAAGTCTCACATCAGGCTCTCTGCATAGAGCCTGCTTCTCTCTCTGCTAGTGTCTCTGCCTCTCTCTCTCTCTCTCTCTCTCTCTCCATGTCTCTCATGAATAAATAAATAAAATCTTAAAAAAAAAAGTTCTAAACATGAAATGAAAAACTTTAAAAAGATTAGAAATATCTGTAGGAAACTTTTTATGAACTTGGGAAGGGAAATAAGATCTTAAAAAATACATTTTCCTTCATAACAATAATAAACTTATCTACATAAAATATACTATGAAACACGGAAAGACAAAAAAATAAAAATACATTATTTGGGACATATATATCAGACAATTAATAGCCAGAATATACATATAAATTTCCTATAAGTCAATTAGATAAAGGCTAACATTTTTTAAAAGACCAACATAATGTTTTTTTAAAAGATATGAAGATTTACAAAATAGACCATACAATTTTGAATAAACATATGAAAAGATACTCCAATTATCCAGTATTCAGGGAAATGCAAAAGAAAATCCCAATGAGATACAGTTGTATACATTTCAGTTAAGCAAAAATTGTTCAATTTCTAAATATCAAGTAGCAGAGAGAGTGAGGCACAAAAGGAAGCTTTATTTACTACTTATGCATTATTATAAGAAATTTGGACAGTCAGCTGGCCATGCTCACTTGTGCTTGAATGTTGCAGTAATGACTCAATTCTGAGTCTCTGTTGGATGGTCTAGTAAGTGCTTTCACCAATGAGACATTTGCAATCTTAACACAAGCGAAACATTGGAAAATGTTCACTGAGGCTTGCCTGTCTCTTGCTTGTGAGAACATTGACACCGTCAGGTGAAGCCCCAGCTAGCTGACCATGGTGGGCCAGAAACGTTTTTGTTTTGTTTTGTTCTGTTTTGTTTTCTATAAAGGGCCACCTAGTGAATAATTTAGGCTTTGAAGATCACATAGAAAACTCTTCTACTTTGTGTTTTGGTTTTGTTTTAAACTACCTTTGAGTGAAAATATTCATAGCTCATGGGCCATATAAAATCAGGTGATGGGCAACCCTGGGTGGCTCAGCAGTTTAGCGCCACCTTCAGCCCAGGGTATGATCCTGGAGTCCCAGGATGGACTCCCTGCATGGAGCCTGCTTCTCCCTCTGCCTGTGTCTCTGCCTCTCTCTCTCTCTGTCTCTCATGAATAAATAAATAAAATCTTAATAAAATAAAATAAAATAAAAAAATAAATAAGGCCATGGATCAGATTTTGTTTGCCATGTGTAATTTATTGACTCCTAGATTGGAGTATATGAGCCACAAACCACAGGATCCAGACATCTCATTATGTCAGCCAACTTATCTGTGTTCCCTCTGCCAGTCATCCCAGCCAAGACACCATTTTGCGGGTGAATACAAATGGTTGTTGTTTTAAGCTACAATCTTTTGGAGGTTATCTGTTATGTAATAAGTAATTGTAAACAATTAAAGTTAATGATATGAATATATCATGGTGCAAAGATTCTACTACCCTAAGTATAACAGAATGCATTCAACAGTGCTAATAGAGCTGTGTTTAAGAGTATTCACAGAAGTATTATGTTGAATACCAACAAATTGGAATACTTAAAAATACATCAACTGAAGACTAGATACATATATTATATCACATTTATATAATGCAATTTTATTCAGCATTAAGTATGCAAGAATTTTATGAGTTTTTTTCCATATAGCTAAATATAAAAAATATATTTATGAATAAGAGATTACTAAAAATGCATATAGTGCAACATCTTATATGAACTATAAAAATGCATTGACACTACTGTTTAAGAACATAGGGTTTGTGATAAACTATTAAAAAAGCCTAAGAAAATGGGAAATAATAACTTCAGGATAGTGATTTCCTCTAAAGCAAAAGCATACAATCCCACCAGGGAGGGATATATAGGACTTTTCAATTTTTAGTCTCAAGTTTTTTTTTTTTTTTTTTTAAGCTAAGTGATTTGGATATACTATTCCTTATACTGCTGTTTGTACCCTTTTGTCTGAAATATTTCAATGTAATTTTAATGGATTAAATGTGACAATATTTTTTATTTGTAGCTTTTCTGTATCTTCTTTCTATAGATAGAATTTTTATATATAATACTTTTGCTAGGTATTTAGAGAACCTAAGAAAAAAGATAATAGTCAAGGGCTCATAAATGTGTAAAAAGCTAAATAAGAAAGCAGCCAATTTCAATGCAGTAAGGAATGTCATTAAGTAGTATTGTAGACATTAAGATGGAGTCACTCATACCAAGCTGTGAAGTAAGCAACCAACAGCATTGCAGCTGCGACCAGTATCATGGAAGCTATCACGGGCTGATGGCACCCAAAATTGATAAATAGAACATTGATTCTATTGGTTCTATTGGTTAACATTGGTTCAGCAAAACCAAGAGAGCCATCAGGAACCAAGAGCTCATAAGCACTAGAACCCAAAGAAGCCTGCAGAGGCCCAAGACTGATTGAACTCTAAAAAGAGAGGACTTTTCGTAGCAAACTGTCAGACTCTCCAGATGCTGACCCTTCCTCATACGACTACATTAAAAAGGCAGCTGCCATCGAAGGCTCTGCCCAGACCTATCTCTGAATGTAAACAGAGGCCCTCCACTGCCTGAACATAATAAGCAGCATGTGCCGGGAGCTGCCCTGGTCTGGACAGAGGCCTTAGCTCCACTGCATAATCACAGACTTTGTGCAGGGTTGGTTAACTTCTTATATCATGTTTGTTGTATGACTTTGCACTGTACTTTGCTTTGTGTGATACATATGAAGTCAAGTTAAATGTATAACGAAATGTCATTGTTTGGAATCCTGAAACAGCCTTATGATTATGTTAACCTTGCTTTATGATTGAATTGTGGAAAGACACAACTCATGTGTCCTCCTTTATAGCATGCTTGTGACAAGTACATAAATTAATAACTAACCAATCTTATCTACTTTTCACAATACAGCATTTCTGAAATTGAGATATGTGAAATATGGTTCAGGTAGTTGTTAATAAATCTTACAGAATGGGGGAAGCTTTCCATTGCCAAGTACATTTAGAGGTACCTGGGTTTCATCAAGCTAATTTGGATTATTACTTCAGGAAATTTGAGAACTTTTAATAACTAATTTGTCTTTTCAATCTCCAAAAGGGGGGATATAATATACAGTACTTCCCAAATTTAATTAAAAATAAAATTAATTAAAAAGATCATTTCAAGGCCCAGAATGTTCTGTGGAGTAAACTTTTGGAAATCATTCAGTTTCCAGAAGAAGAATGGTCACTTTTTGAAGGTATGCTCTTGTAATGTTTAGGGAGGATTAGTATTTGAGCTGGATTTTGAGAAAGTATCACAATACTGCTTAGATGAAATAAAGTGGGGGATATTAAAGCTAAATTTAATAAAATCTATGATCATAATTGATAGATTAATTAGTAAACATTTCATAAATAAGAAAGGCAACAAAATCATGCAACTTATGTATTGTCCTTGTTTTTAAAGAAAGTTACATAGAAAATGTAGACTTTTTAATACAAAAATAAAAGAAGCTCTTATTTCTCAACAAATAATTGTATATATGTGTGTCAGAGTCTTCATGAGAATATTAGTGATATAAGAAAGTGATATAATTTTGTGAAAATGAAGTGCAATGACAACAAAACTAGCAAATTTGATTTCTTATTATTCATTGTAAGTCATTGACGGAATCTATTGTCTGTTCTTTCCTCTCAACTGAACATCTAGTTTGCTTATCTTCTCTTCCTCTGATAAGAAGGCTGAAGTGCAAGATGATTTCAGAGGAAAGTACTAAGGTTCAGAAGTCATCCATCCAGGTTACTGCTTCTCATGTCCTTTGAGACAGGAGGACAGAGGAGCCTATATCCAGGCTGTAGGCAGCACCAAAGGCAGCAGCTCTTTGGCTGTGCATATTCTTCATGGTTTTGATTTGGGTCTTTAACATATTTAGCTCTTTGGCTGTGCATATTATTTACCTCAAAAGACGCCTGGTCTACATTTCTTCTCCAGTATGGGTCAGCAGTATAAGCAATATCAAAACAGAGAAAGTATTTTGTGTCATACACTTCCTTAATTGGATATGCTCCCACAATATGAGCCTTCAGTTCTTTCCTTTCCTTTTTTCTTTTACTTTCTTTTTTAAAAAAGACTTTATTTGAGAGAGAGAGAGAGAGAGCATAAAGGGGGAGTGCAGAGGGAGAAGCAGACTCTCTGCTTAGCAGGGAGCCTGATGCGGGGCTCAATCCCAGGACCCTGAGATCATGACTTGAGCTGAAAGCAGATGCTTAACCGACTAAGCCACCCAGGCATCCCTTCTTTGCTTTTTTAATAAAATTAAACCAAGACTTGTTTTTCAAATATCCTAAATGTATTTATTTTTCTAATATTATGCATTCACTAAGTATTACATTCACTGAAAATTATTTTGTCAATAAGAAGTGTAAATATACATTATGCTCCTATTTATTCTTTGATTTTAAAGTTGACTGAAAATAAAATTATTATGACAAACTGTTATTATTGCTATTATTATTTTACCTCATAGTTCTTGACTTTTTTTTTATTATTCCTTGGGATCTAAGTGGTTTTCAGTAATTCTTTTGAAATAATTTCAAATGTACATAAAAATAGCAAGAAAAGTAAAGGCAACCCTCATACTTCTCTCATCCAGGTGACTTTACATCTACACATGTCATACATAAAACCCTCTGAAATGTTGTCTATCATCTTGTTAGTGTATCTTTTTTCCATTCTGGCCAGGATCAATCTTAGGTTATGTGGGTATACACAAAGGGAAAAGGCTTGGGAGATACTGTACTCTATAATATATGAGCAAACTGATCAACATGGGATTCTTTATTATGGTATAAGTGGATTCTCCAGTGATTTTCAATTTTTCCCATGTGGCTTTGGAGAAGTCTAAGCTAATTAATTTTCCTAAGATGAAGGTTATACATGGTTCTATCACCATGCTTCTTCCACTTGAGTAAACATAGCCTCAAGTTTCTATGACTGATTGACTATTATTATTCAAATTCTGATTGGTATCCTTCAGTAACCTTCGTGATGTTTCACTAGGTTCCCATACCAGATCAACCAGGACAGCCTTCTATACTAACTTTTGTGCACGTTGTCAACCAGCAAGTCCCAGCAGGTCACTGTGGCTTTGCCTCCTACTGAGTTTAATAGATTTAATTTTTCTGTGCAGCAGATAGAAAAGAGCAGAGAGAGTAACATAATGGCATCCAAATTAAAATTCATTAACCTTGCAAAATGACTTACTATCACCAGTAGATAAAAATGCTGGTAACTACTAAGCCCTAATTATTCGAGTTACGAAGATTTATTTCTTTGTAAATGTGTGGTTCTCACAGTTTGGGAGTTAGTGTACTGGAGGTTGATAATTAAAATATTGTTAGAAAATCTTCAGGGAGTAACTAGAGCATTGGACTTTGGCATTTATTAATGTTAGTTGTCTAGAAAATTTTTCCAACTGTTAAGGAATCCTCAAATTTCCTCATGGTTTTGATTTGGGTCTTTAACATATTTAGACTTCCATGGGCAAAGTATTTCTACAAGAAGAAATAAGGGAAATAGGAAGATTGTTCTGTAGAAGCAGTACTACAGACAGATAATGTTGAAAAAGACTATAATTATTGCAGAAGACTGTTATTCCAATCAAATAAGGTGTGGTTTTTCTGAAAGGCAAAATACTCTTAAACATGCTGGCTTCTCTCTCTTCCTCCAGTCAGAGATAGAGCCATGGTTTCTTTCTAAGCCTACTTACTCATCTCTTCTTATTCCTTTGTTCTCACGCTATTTCTCCTCTGATCCTATTGTTTCTCCAGTTAAACACTTAAAAAAAGCATATACTGTCTAATATCCTATCTTTTTCCTTCCTTAGTTTTAGCCAATATTGTAGTCAAAGATTTGTGCCCATCTTTTCCCAGAGGCTAAACAATATGTATCTTAATATGTAATTTCTTTTTGCCTGGCTAGTGGTCACTGTGTAAGAAAAACTTGCATTACCTTTAAGTGTCCTACTAAGTGTCTGGAATAGGAACTGGTAAATATGCCTGAATTTTCACAAATCATTTTATTTTTAAAATTTTATTTATTTATTTGAGAGAGACAGAGACAAGCATGAGTACAGGGGAGGAGACAGAGGGAGAAGGAGAAGCAGACACCCTACTGAGCAGGGATCCCCATTCAGGGCTTGATTCCAGGACTCTGAGCCCAAAGCAGTCACTAAACTGACTGAGCCAGCCAGATGTCCCATGAATTTTCACAATTAAATTGGCTTTCTTGTAAATTATCAAACTTCCAAGGAACAGAAGGGGAGAAGAAAAAGAAAAAAAAAATTAGATGAATGACACTTCTGTAAGCAAACATCAACATTCTTCTGCTACTTCCCACAACAATATTTTTGGTTATTTTGGTATATGGATCATCAAGTTGCTACAGTGGGGGAAGATAGTAAAATAGAAGAAGGATAAACTGATATGATCTATGGAGAAGCTACTATATTTTCATTCTTTTTGACTTGTTAAGGATTCAGTAAGTATATAGACCACTAAATACATCATAAGAGTGTTGGATCACAAACACAGGAATTTCCTGGGTGAAGTCTGAAACCCGAATACAGGAGGCAAGGAGCGACTGAAGAAAGAGGCAGGCCATGCCATATTGGTAGGGAAGGTTTAATAAGCAAGGGAACTTAGAGAGGCAGCTTATCCTCGAGGCCTTAAGACAGTGGATCTCCTCAACCAACTGCAGCATCTTAAACACTTCCATAGAAGTCTTACCTGGGTTCGGTTATGTATCTTGGCTAGCTGGTCTAACATACATTGCTCTGCGAAGGCCATACTTAAAAAATGGCTCCCACTGTGGAAAGTGTGGGCAGCACATACTTTCCAAGGAGGATAGGGTGAAGAAGTCTGATTGCCCAGCTCCAGCTAACTCATCAACCCCATTCCTTTGACGACCTCCTCTAGCAGAAGAGAAACAGATTGTAAGTAGATTTCACAGAATGCATTATACACATGTATCTCTCTAGCTAGAAAAGTAATTATCTTGACACATGATACAACTTCACAAAGAAGGGAAATTTAAGATTTCTGTTTATTCCACTGTTGATTACTTCTTAAGTAAGAAGTAATCTTCTTAAGAGAAGAGGTGGAGGAACAGAGAAATAATAATGGTAGTGAATGTAGTTACAACCAATTACAGATCTTCTACTAAGTGCCAGACATCGTCCTTGGTGATTTCCATACATTATCTCATACAACTATTACAGGAAAGTTATTATTAGCTCTGTTTCCTACAAAGCAGGAAACGTTTCCAGAGAAGAATTTTTCAGTTTAATTTCAAATACAAAAGAGAACTAAAATTTAAATATAGGCCTTCTGAATCTAAAGCCCTTGTTTCATCTACTGCATAAATTGAATGTCTCTTATTTGCTGCGGACTTTCCTATGCCTTGGGAATAAGGCTCTGTGATAGAATTTTGATGCATTCAGATTGGAAGTCACCATAGAGAAGAAAAATTGTCATCTGGATCTTGAAAAATGACTAGGAATTTTATTGGTAAACAAGGTCATCAGAAGTGTACAGGGATGAGATGGAGGAAGAGTATATTTCATGGAAATCAACAATCTTATGAAGTTTCAGATTTATTAAGAGGAAGCAGGGGGCACCTGGGTGGCTCAGTGGTTGAGTGTCTACCTTTGGCTCAAGTGTGATTCCAGGGTCCTGGGATCAAGTCTGCGTTGGGCTCCCTGCAGGGAGCCTGCTTCTCCCTCTGCCTATGTCTCTGCCTCTTTCTCTGTGTCCCTCATGAATAAATAAATAAATATACATATTTTAAAGGGGAAACCGTAGGGCTAGTTTTGTGTGACAAGATCCTCGTGTACTCACCCAGTGTTTAGGAAGTTGCAGCAAATAGACTGAGGTACATTTCAGAGGTCAAAAAGTTCAAAAAGCCGAAGATGTAAGATCTTAAGAAAGAAAGTGATAGCAAAGGGTCTTAAATACTGCAAAGAGAATGGGTGGGTGAGAAATGAAAGAGGATGTTATACTCAGTAAAGAGGTTATTGGTGATCTTTGAAATGTGATTTTATTGTAGTGGGAGAGTTATTGCATACACAGGAGAGATCATATGGTAAAAAAGAGTGCAAGAAACATAAAAGTCTCCAAAATATTAGTGAATTTGAAACAACTGCTACTTTCACAATGTTTTCAAATAATTTGTTCTATGACCTTTATCACATTTCAAAGTTAAGAGTTCTCAGTAGATTGAATTTCTTAAATAAATTTCCCTAATGTAGGGATGTCACACTCTTTGACCTTTTAATATTTGATGAAATACCTACTATCTCTTTCGGATTGATTGTGTTCTTTTAATCCTCACAGGTTTTACATTTATACCATTTTGAACTAAAAGGTGAAATTGTGATAGCCGTATTTTCTCCAACCACATCAGTTCCTTCCAACATGTATGGGCAATTTGGGAACAAGGACTCCTAGAGAATGAAAATAAATGTAACAGAAAGAGAACTGGGACTCAGAAATCACTGTGTTGAAGCTGAGTCCAAAGGATGTTGGGATCACAGAAGCTTCATAGAATCCAAATGGATGGATCACATCTTTGCTTTGTGCAATGGATTTTAGCTCATAAATATACATTTGCAAACATTTGCTCTTTACAAGTTTTGTCTGAGAAAGTATACATGTGGATTTCCTTAAGGCTGCAAAACAGTTCATCAATGAAATACAGTGACAGGTGTGGATTCACTCATTGTATTCAGCTTAGTTATCCAAATCTGTGAGTAGAAAGACAAATCCAATAATTTTCAGACAGAATTCACTTTCTCTTGAACTATCTCACTGGATTTTTTTGATAGCTATGCAGTAAACATATACACATATCACATACATATGAATATGTCTGTGTATTTATATATTTATATTTTCATATTCACATGCACTTTCATACTCATTACCCAGATATGACTCTCTGATTAGAAGATGTATACAAGGGATGCCTGGGTGGCTCAGCAGTTAGGCATCTGCCTTTGGCTCAGCGCGTGATCCTAGAATCCTAGGATCAAGTTCCACATCAGGCTCCCTGCATGGAGCCTGCTTCTCCCTCTGCCTGTCTCTGCTTCTCTCTCCCTGTGTCTCTTCTGAATAAAGAAGTAAAATCTTAAAAAAGAAAAAAAAGATGTGCACAAGAATACTCATAGTGGCATTATTTGCAACTATTCAAATCTGAAAAATTTCAGATATCCCGTTTGTCAACATTAGAAAGACTAACATTAGAATGACTAATATATTTGTGCAATTTAATAATATTGCATAACAATACATCTACTTCTATATATAAAATTTTGATGTATCTTACAATCATTATTTTGGGTAAAATAAGCCAGATACTGAAAAATAAATACTATATAAATTCCATTTATATAAAATTTGAAGACAAAACTAATCTATGCAGTTAAAATAAATTCACAGGTTTTAAAATATATATGATGAAAGAGATTAGCGTTTGGGAGAGGTCATAAACAAAAAGCTTCTTAGCTGCCATTAATATTTTCTTAAAAACCTTGGAAATAATTACACATGTGTGTTTATTTTATAATAAATCATTAATGTGTACTTAAATCTGTATACTTTCTGCATATCCATTTATTTAAATTTTAAAAATAAATCACTTTATTTTAGTAAAATAAAAGGATAGGCCACTTTATTTCTTCTGTCTCATTCTTTCCTGTTGTCAAAATGTAAATGCAATGGCTGGAAAGAGGGTAGCCTTCTTGGAAGGCAGCTATGCTCACTACCATACCACTGGTGCAGGCTGGAGCACCCATCTTGGACCTTGGTGGGAAGTGCTAGGTTTCAAATAACAGCTAGAATATGTGGAAATGGGATCCCTGGGTGGCGCAGCGGTTTGGTGCCTGCCTTTGGCCCAGGGCACGATCCTGGAGACCCGGGATCGAATCCCACATCAGGCTCCCTGCATGGAGCCTGCTTCTCCCTCTGCCTGTGTCTCTGCCTCTCTCTCTCTCTCAGTCTGTGACTATGATGAATAAATAAATAAAAATTAAAAAAAAAAGAATATGTGGAAATGCATAAATGGCCTAACACAGATTTGTATTTTATGTGTGAGAGACAGTCTTCTCTCTTATTAAAAAGGAAAATATATTTACCTACAAGTGGAACGGTTTGCCATCTAAAGCTAGCCAATATTTTATAAATAGTTCACGACCTGATATAGTTTCTATCTTCAAGGAACTGAAGTTGTTTTGTGTCTAGAGATTTTTGAGGATAAGATATAAGTCCTACCTAAGTCCAGACTGATTTTCTTTCACCACAGAGAGATATATTAATTCAATTTCTCCCCATTACACATCAATAGGATCTCTAAATCCATACCTTTGAAATTAGGATTGGTTTTCCTAGGTTTAATTTGCATCCATTTAACTCACGATGTGTTTAGAAAGTGTAGTAGTGCAAGATGCCACTCTTACTACCTTTTTTCTTTTCTAGACCTAAACATTCTACGGGATAGACAAAATTAAGTGGATTAAAATAATGATATTAACATTTTATTTAAATGCCTAAAACAAATTTTTATGGCAATTTTAATCTTGGAAAACATACTTCTAGAAGCTTTTACTCGATACAGTCCCTGTATGGATTGAATGAATGACTGTGTTTCCCCTAAATTCCTATATTAAAGCTGTGTTCTTCTGATGTGCTTCTCCTTCTCTATTCACACAGAATACTCCGATCCTTCTAGTAACCAGATACATGAAGGGTTTTCTTTCCTACACCAAGCAAGTCTCTGTGATACCACTAACTGGGTGTCCCATCATGGTTTAATTCAATTCTGACACTATATATCTGAAGATAGCATTAGATCTCACAGGTTGAAGGGTTAGTCCTACAATATTGCCCCCCTCACCACCACCACCACCACCACTTCAAATTGTAAAAAGATACTCATTAGAACAGAAGACACTGCTATCACCCAAGAAATTCTAAAGTTTTTAGAAACTCTGTGTTAGGAACTGGAGCTGAAGACCAAATGTTAGAACAAAAAATGACTCAAGTGCTCTTATCATGTAGGAAATTGCATGGGTTTTAGGAACTCTGTGCCAGGAATTGGGGAAGAGAAACCAACATATATGTTTTTCTGTGGTCTCACAAAGCCCTAATCCCCTGTGTGATGGCACTTGGAGATATGGTCTTAGGGAAATAATTAGATGAGATCCTGAGGGTGAGGCCCACATGATGAGATTAGTGCCTTTATAAGAAGTAAGATCAGGGGGCACCTGGGTGGCTCAATTGGTTAAGTGTTTGCCTTTGGCTCAGGTCGTGATCTAGGAATCCCAGGATTGAGTCCCGGGATCAAGTCCTGGGGATCCAGCCCCACATCCGGCTCTCTGTTCAGCAGGAAGTCTGCTTCTCCCTCTGCCCTTTACTCCATTTGAGCTCTCTGTCTCTCAAATAGGTAAATAAAATAGTTTTGTTTTTTTTTTTTTTAAAGGAGTAACATCAGAGAGCTCTTCCTCTCTTTCTTCCTCTCTCCCCACTTCCCCTCACCTCCTTCTCTTTCCCTGAGTACACACAAAGAAGAAATCATCTGAGAACATGGTGAGATAGCCACTGCCTACCAGCGAAGAGAAAAGGCCTCAGAATGAAACCCATCTTACTGGCACCTTGCTTTTCAGCCTCCAGAAATGTGAGAAATACATTTCTTTTGTTTAAGCTTTAGTCTACGGTATTTTGTTCTGGCAGGTTGAGAAGACTAAGTGCTTTGCTTTAAGTAGCTTCTAATGAATGGGATGCTTTCCAACACTTTCTGCAAGCACAGTTTACTGCATCTTTATAAGATATTGAGTAAGCTTTTTACGGGCCAGAATAGAAATGTTTCTTTAAGCTGAAGTATTAATTTACTCTTTCCTATAAGATGTGATTAAAATAGAAATCTAATAATAGTTGAGAAAGAAAAAAAAATACTTCAGACACTTTCTTATGAGTGGAAGCAATTACAAATTCTTACTCTCCTAAGTACTACTGGCATCCACCCATGTGCTGGTTGAAGATTATGTGCCAATGATTGCATTTTCTCCACGCCTTTGGGTGAGAAAACATTGCCAGTAGCACATTTTCCACTTGTGTTTAGGTGACATTTTAAGGAACTTCCATTTCATTATAAATTTCTGGGACTGGGATGACTCTAATATTGAATACCTTTGTTCTCTTTCTCTCTCTCTGTCTCCCTCTCTCTCTCCCTCTCTCTCTTAGCTTCAAAACTAGGTGTTCCTTTTGCTTCCATAATTAAGAGTCACAGATGGTAGAAAGTTTTCCTCTCAGGTAATACCCATTCCTAATTAAATCACTATTTCTAGTTAATGATTCTTTTTACATCTTTAATCTTTTGATTCTTCATGAGAAAAGAAAGGGAGAAAGAAAGAAGGAAGGAGAAAGAAGAAAGAAGAGAGAAAGAAGAAAGAAAGAAAGAAAGAAAGAAAGAAAGAAAGAAAGAAAGAAAGAAAGAAAGAAAGAAAAAGACAAAAGACTGTATAGTTACCACTCTTTTCTTTCCTGTTATTGTTAATGCTTGGCAAACAAACAACTCAATCCCTCCCAACCCCCCCAACCCCCGCCTTCAAACCCAAATTTCCCAGCTTAGTATTCTTTTGTTAAGTCTATTACAACCCTTTAAAAAAAATAGATGGATAAGCAGCATTTAATCAATATATTTTCCTAAACTCTCTATTTATGATCTGCTTATCTTTTTTTTTTTTCTTCTTTGCAAAGTACTCATGGTGTGAGTATAGATCTTCTTTGACTGTATTTTGACCAAAAAACAATGGAGCCATTTAAATACATCTTAGAGTTTTACTAGAAGCTTTATTATAGAACAGAAAAATTCTGAAACATATTTAATGATTTGAATTAAAGACATAGATTAGAAGAATGATTTAATAAATTTAAATCTTGAAAATGAACAAATTTAAGGTATGACATATGTATACATATACTGCTTATCTAACCAACTATACTGTGTTTTCTCTATACCTCCACCTCTTAACCAATTAGAAATCATTGATGTGACTTTGGATTTCTTCATTTTTTTTTAATCAGGAATTTTTCTGAAAATCAAAGATATGTATAAATTCTAAATGCTCATCAAACAAGGGGAGAGCAAATATTTATTGAACCTTTTCACAAATGTAAACTTGGTAACATGACAGCAACATCATAGATTCCTAATAAATAATATTTCAGTGTTGAATACGTAATAAATTTCTAAATATTATATCATCAAAGCAATAAAAATGTATTAATACTTCTAAAATGATTTTAATTTATTTTCTAGAAAGAGGTAGTTTGTAAACTTAAATTTTAACTAGATATATGCAGATTTCTGGGCTGGAACTAGTTTGTATCTTTTAAATTGCTCAAATGTACAAAGCTTATTTTAAGATGCTCTTCTTATTTTGAATTCTTATTCTACATTCTGAGCTTCAATTTCTACCCACTTGAAAGAACTGGGAAAACATATTATTCATAATGATAAAAAATGATATCCTTATGAGAATATTTAAGAAAAAACATTGGCTTTTGTTTAATTTTGAAGAAAAATAATCTTATTGAATATTATAATTTTTAGAATAAAGTATATTAACTTTCTGTTCTATATAACAAATTGCCACTAATTTAGCAGCTTTGAACAATACAAATTAATTACCTCAAAGTTTCTTTTGTTAAAAAAATTATTTCAGAGAGAGAGAGAGAGAACGTGAGAGAATAAGAGAAGGCACATGAGTAAGGAAGAGGGATGGAAGGGGGTTGTAGTCAAGAGGAGTAGGCTGCCCACTGAGCAGGGAGCCCAATGCAGGATTCCATGGTTTATCTGTATTCTCTGCTCAGGATCTCTTCTCAGGGCCTAGAAGGAAGTGCAAACCATGTCGTGAACAGTGAATGGGGCACTTGTGGCCAGACTCTTCCATTACATTCACAAGTCCATTTCATTCACAGGAGGGGACTAGACAGGGCATGTACACCAGGAAGCAGAAATCTTGGAGGCCATATTAGAATTCTCCCTGCCATTTAAGTTTTTAGTATTCTTTTTTTTTTTTTAAGATTTTATTTATTTATTTATGAGAGATACAGAGAAAGAGGCAGAAACATAGGCAGAGGGAAAAGCAGCCTATATGCAGGCAACCCAACGTGGGACTTGATCCTGGGACTCCGGGATCACATCCTGAGCGAAGGCAGACACTCAACCACTGAGCCACCCAGGTGTCCCAGTTTTTAGTATATTCTTATGATGAATATATAATGATTGACTAAGAATAACCCAATGGAAAGTTGAGGGTTGATTTCTTCTGAAATTCTCTGCTAATCAAATTCAATCATTTTTAAAATAAAGGTCCTGTTTATGAAAATGACAATAATGATGAGGAAACGATTTATTAACACTTTAATTGATACACTTTTTCTACCATATATGTATGGTAGAAAATTATTATTAAATTAGATATATATGTTTGAGTGTCATAAGTAAAGATGTTATTAACTGAATAAGATGATTCCTAGCAAAAGTGTTAAGAATTATCACCCAGTTTTTATTTATTTTTATTTTTTATTTATTTATTTTTTTAAAAGATTTTATTTTATTTATTCATGATAGACACAGAGAGAGAGAGAGGCAGAGACACAGGAGAGGGAGAAGCAGGCTCCATGCCGGGAACCCGATGTGGGACTTGATCCCGGAACCCCAGGATCGCGCACTGGGCCAAAGGCAGGCCCAAAACCGCTGAGCCACCCAGGGATCCCCCACCCACAGTTTTTAGCAACCAATCAATATTTAAAAAGAAGAAAATATTTATGAAAAAGAAAGAAAAAATATGTATGCAGAGGACCCTACTCTTTGTGGGGGAGAATAGAGTATTATCCACTACTGTATAGTTTATTGTGTTTTGTACAATACAAAGTTTTTAGACTCTATAAGAAAGAGAAATATCATGTCTTGTTAATACTTATGTACGGATTGCTTAAATATATGGAAAACAGAATTAGGCAACATAACAAACCTAAATCTTCTTCAGTCTTCAGGCATCTGGCAAGTCATCTGCGCATATGTACTGATTTAATATTCTCAGACGTCAACCCCTCTAAGATGCCAATTTATTAGATCTCAGACAGAACTAAGTAATTTTAATAAGTAATTACTAGAAATTAGTAATTTTAATAAGTACCTAAGGAGATTCTGATGTCTGTAATCTCTTAACAACAATTTAGGACACATTGTCCTCAAATCACAAGCCTAGAGTCATTTCCTAGTGAAGATTTTAATTTCCTGAATAACTTGAAGAATGTAATTTACTCCTCAAGGCTGTCAAGACTTTTGTTGTTAAATATGTATGTATATGTTAAATATATATGAAATCAGAATTTTAAAAGACAATGATGTAATAAATGATAAATCTAAAAATGTTACTGTATTTCATTGATTCTCAGACCCATACTTGTTAACATTTTTTATATTTCTGAAATAGGAATGTGTATCACTTAGGATAAGTGGTCAGTTTAGATATTATGTGAATAGAGCATGTGTGTAGAAATCTGTCCTTACATAAGTGCAGGAGAAAAATGGGAAAAAGAAGATTGTTAGGGAAAATGAGAGAAATATAACAACTGATGATAAATTCAAATGTTCTTTCTTAATCTTGTTTTGGACTGAATGTCAAATATTTCTGGAGACCATCTGGAGCAGAGTAAGTTAAAAACATTGCTGCTGTTTATGGTCTTCAAAATAAATATAATCTATAATAACACTGAATGTTATTTCGGACTCTCTTACGATTATGTATTAGCATCTCTCATTATGACTGTGAAATAGTAAATCCAAGCTAGGTATTTCAACTTTCTTTTGGTACTCAATAGCTTTTAATTCTTTGCACTTGAATTATTCAGATCAAAAAAAGATATCAAATTCTGAAAGCTTTATAGGAATGTGTAGTTTTATTATTTATATGACAAAAATAATTAAAACAGGTGGTTAAGCTACAACCTCATATTTGAATATTATACTTTATTTTTTAGTCTCTCTTAACTTTTTAAAGTACATAAAATGTTTATAACTTGATATTTAAGTAGTCTATATCCTTAATTTTTTAAGGCAAATATCTGTCTCCTTAAGTTAGACTTTTCAGAAGGAATTTACTTGAAAAAATTTTTTTCCAATCCAATCAGTTGACAGGAGAGTTAAAATAGACAAAGGTTCAGTAACTTCAATTTCCCACGTACAATATAGATGAGAAAGAGGAATAGAGGTAATATATGTTTTGTCGTGATCATTTAGACAGCAACAGAGTTCATTTTTAACTTTTAATAAAATAATTTCTTGGCATTACTATATTTTTCCCCTCAAGGAAGAGATAATATGCAAAGACAAGAAGAAATGAGCTACATTTCAGGGGGAAAAAAGGGTATGCTGGTGGAATCATAGTAGGTAACAGTTTTTCTTATTAAGATATGGTAGTCACAAAAATGTTAGGGAAGATAAAGTAAAATGAGGTCTCAGTAATGTTTCCTCAGAATTGGATTCTGGAAGGGCCAAGTTAAGAGACAAGGTTCCCAATCATGACCTTGTCATTGTTCATGTTCTTGGTCTGAATTTTTCTGTAGTAATTTCAGAACAAGACCAACCAAAGATAGAAAGATATATAAGTAGCTTCAGGCAATAATTATTCTTTTGAATTTCAGTGATAGATTTTGTTTCAAATATATGAAGTTTGGATGAATTTAATCCAGTTTACCTTTAGGATATTGAGAATCAAATGAAATAATACCTGAGAAATTGTTTAATCACTATAAAACTCTTCCAGGTATATCACACATTTTTATGGCCTGTTTTTATTTTTGGGAAGAAAAGAGTCACATACTTTATAGTAGTTAAAAGAGCAAAAAAGAGATAACTCCAGAAATGTTATTTCACATTTAACAGTAAAAGAAAATGTAAGACTCAGAAAAATCTTACCATCAGAGGTTCATTTTGAGAACATTCTTTCAGATATCTGTTATTTACAGAAAGTCACAGTGAGTCATCTCGTTTTATACTTTTATCAAGTTTTTAAAAGGAAATTTCAAATGATACATCAATATGTGATAGATATTCTACTCCAAAGGAAGGTGCCTGAGTGACCAAGGATGAAGATTACTTAGAGTAAATTAGAAGGAATATTTCCATGGTCAAATCTCTTCGTTCTCTTTCATTAAATAGCTGAATGATAAAGGGAAAAGGGATCTGTGAAATTTTTCTCTGGAGACATCTACTCCAGAAGATTTTTCTCTGAGACCCCCATTTCCATCCCAATATGGGGTTTAGGGATGCTAATTTGAAACGAGAGATGGTTTCAAAGAGACCATTGAGGGCCATTTCATATTAAGCGACAAATATATGACCATATGAACACACTGCAGTGGTCCCTCCTGGGGTGTGGAAAGAGACACTGCACACGAGCTACACCCTGATTGTACTTATTGAAATTCTGATTGACTGGTATTTAGGGTTTTTGTGTATTTTCTGCTTCAATGTATCACTTTTATAAATATTCTTGAGTATGGTTGTACACTTACTACCTTATAATACAGTTCAAAACTGGAAGTGTTAGGCTACAGTGCTCATTATATTTAGTCAATGGTATTTTTTTTTAAGATTTTATTTATTTATTCATGAGAGACAGAGAGAGAGAGAAAAAGGCAGAGGCACAGGCAGAGGGAGAAGCAGGCTCCATGCAGGGAGCCCGGCGTGGGACTCCATCCCGGGTCTCCAGGATCAGGCCATGGGCTGAAGGCAGCACTAAACCGCTGAGCCACCTGGGCTGCCCAGTCCATGATATTTTTAAGTGAATTGGAACTAAAAGTAATCAAATAACACAGATAAAAGGCAGCATTTTGAAAGATACACTATACAAAACACAATGCATGTTTATTATAGATCAAATATGCATATGTATGTATATTGCATATATTCTTATATATGATTGTATATATATGTACATAATATACATATTATATATATATATACACACACACTCATGAAAATACTTAAAAATTGCTAATGTGGTTTCTAGAGCAATATTTTAAATAATTATACAAGTTACCAATGTAATAGTCTCTGAAGATGATAACTGAATGCAGGAGAAGTCAGTAGTTTGGAAGGATAAAATATTAGAATTTTCATATATATTTTTTGCTCAAAAGGAAAAATTGAAGCAATAAACTTTACTAATATCCAATCGAGGGATTGACATTGCCATTGTCACTTGATAGGGTTGCAAATGGCCTATACCCTTCACATAGCCTATATTTAGAGAGGGTTCTTAAGGAAAAAATGGGAAAACCACCATGCAAGAGGTATAGCTGACACCCTCAGATGTGCTTTTATTTTTTTTCAAATATAAGACTTTTGTAGAAGAGACTCTTTAAAATGCAATGTAAAAAGATGAGGAATAAAAATAGAAATGTTTTCTTTCACACAGAGATTCACTAATCATCCAATGATCCACTAATCATCCAACCATCCATTCACCAATCATCCAATCATCCATCCATCCATCTTTCACACAGAGATTCACGATCATCCAATGATGAATTTTTAACATCAAACTTAAAAAATTGAACAATTTTGAAAAGTATCATAAAATAAAAAAACTTAAGTGTTCTAATTTTGTGGCTATTTCTGTAATAAAAAGGGCCATCAATATTTTGTTATGTTGTATATAATAAAATATACATACATCCATCTGACATTCAGGCACATACACCTACACACATACAACCTTTAAAGTGAAGTTGACATCTTAACAAGTGGGAACATTATTTATTTACTGAAAGGAACTAATGCTATGGAAATAGAATTTTGAAAACTGGTGTTTGGGAACATTTTTCTAATTGTAATTGTTCTAGTTGCTATGAACACTACAGTGAATTAGCTATAAAAATATCATAACTTAAAATTTTCAATTTTGGAAAAAACTTGCTAATGTGATAAAAGTACTTAAAACATAATTTGTGCTTTTCTTTCTTTTTTATTTTATTATTATTTTTTTTTAGTTTTTATTTATTTATGATAGTCACACAAAGAGAGAGAGAGGCAGAGACACAGGCAGAGGGAGAAGCAGGCTCCATGCACCGGGAGCCCGACGTGGGATTTGATCCCGGGTCTCCAGGATCGCGCCCTGGGCCAAAGGCAGGCTCTAAACCGCTGCGCCACCCCTCTTTCTTTTTTTTAAATAATATCCAGTTGATGTTAGAGAATGTTAACATTTAATAGCTTAACTTCAACAAATCACTTGTGGAGCTAATACATATTATTGGAAAATTGAATAAGATGATATGGTTAATATTGACAAGGAGGAGTTCTTCCATTTGTACATTTGCATGTTACTTGTTTTTTGTTTCCAGTTACAACAGCTATGAGAACAACATTTTGAAATCTTTTTAATTCAAATTCAGAACTTCAAATGACTGAATCATAAAGAAATGTCAAAGAAGTAGCAATTATTTTAAATCATACTATGTCATAGATATAATTATACCAATCACATAAGTAGTAAAATTAATATTTATATTATTATAACTTAAATCTGATGTTTGGGCATATTTTCTAATGTAAATATTTGTACATATATAAAATTTATGAGAAAATAATTTAATTTTTTATTGATATTGATATGTGGTCAAAATCATTTCAAAATGAGTGCATTCCCCCATTACCCTATAATACACACATGAATTTGTTCAATGAGCACTTGTAAGTGCCTATTTAGGGGCATCATAAAACCATTATTGGTTTGGCATAATGTTGAGTAGTTCTCTTAAAAAAAACTAAGATAACTTTTTTGTCAGTATGAAATTATTTAAAGATAAAAAGTTAAAAAATATGAAAAGTAGGGGTGACTGGGTGGGTCTGTTGGTTAAGCATCTGCCTTCAGCTAAGGTCATGATCTTTAAAGAAGAAAAAAAACTAAGGTAAATTAAAATTAGCTATAGCTTTTATGCCTAAGAAATTTTGTTTGCAACATCTCATAACAGTTTATTGAATCAAAGAGTAATAAATAGGAGGTTATAATGATAGATTTGGCTTATATTAATTAATGATGAGAAATAGATCTTATTAAAGTATGGTTAAATTTAGAAATATAAATTAAATGCATTTTTCACCGTGAAAAGTATGGGAGAATGTATAGGTTTAGTTTAGAAAAGTAAATTGGTCAGATTTGTATCCTCTAATACTAAGATCATTAAGTACAAGAATAGCGTTCCTTTCTTACTAACCTTTAAATACTTGCAGAAGAGTATCTGAACCTGAATGAAGCCTTGGGCACAAGGGTGGGGTTATTCCTTTGACTTTTGTTTTATAGATTGATTTTTTTTCTTATAGATTGATTTTTTAAGCAAAATTTAGGTAAAATTTAATTTTATCATTTTTGTAGTTTTTCTTTCTTTTTAAAGCAACTTGAATCCAAGAAGAAATAAATTCTCAATTTATTTGATAGAACTTTTGGAATTAGGGTAATGATTCAGTACTATTAACATCAATTTTATTATTATTTTATTATTTTTAAAATACTTTATTTATTTATTTGATAGAGAGAGAGAGAACACAAGCAGGAAGAGCAGCAGGCAGAGGGAAAGGGGGAATCAGACTCCCCACTGGACAGGGAGCCCAGCCCAGGACCTAATCCCAGGACTCTGGGATTATGACCTGAACCAAAGGCAGATACTTAACTGCCTGAGCTACCCAGGCCACCTAAACTGATTATTTTTCTAATTGGGTGTCATTCTTTTGTTTTTAAAACTAATGTATTGGGGTATGATTGACATACAAAAAATTGTATACTTATATTTAATCCATACAACATGACGAGTTTAGAGATAAAATCATCACCACAGTCTATACTATAAATATATCCATCACCTCCAAATGTTTCCTCCAGTGAATATCATTTTCTTGTGAGTTTTAAGAAATCCCTTAGTCTGTATAGTTAATAGCTTTTATAGAAGAAACACGTTTTTCCTCAAGCTGTCAATTCTTATAATTTTTGCATATGCTTTCTTTTGATAGAAAAATTTAAAATTTTAAAATTCACTTTATTATTCTGTCAATATGGTTTCTGTTTGTCTGCATTTTTATGACATTTTTATACCAAGGAAAAATTATATTTTGCTATAATTTTCCTTAAAATTATTATAGCTGCATATATCTATGCATAGCTCTCTATTTTTATATCTCTTGACTTAAATACTTTGTGATGATTGGTTCTTTCAAAATTTCTTTATTGTGGAAAATCTCAACCAGAAACAAAAACAAACAATAGAGTATGATGAATCTTTGTGCCCATTATTCAGTCTTCATAATTAACAACTCATTGCTTTTCTTATTTCATATTTTACCCTCAAGAACTTCCTTTCTTTCACTTTATTTACCTATTTATTTTTATTAGGGGAAAAATTTAGTTGAGTAATGCCCTTGTTAGTGTACAGACCTTTCATGTTGTGAGGCACCATAGCATTATCACATCATAGCAGAAATGACATCATGACTCTACTTATCTATTAAAACTCTGAGTCTGTTGCTTAAAATCTCTGTGAGCTCAAGAAAAGGGTTGTATAGGTATTAAACATGTTAGAATATATAAAGGATTTATACTTAATATATTGTCAAAAGTTGTGTCTTCATAAAGCAGATGGTAAAACATTATTCAGTGTAGAGAATATTTACTATGATGTATTTGGGGATCAACACTTGTAGAAAGGGGTTGGGATATTCCACAGCTTGGTTTTGCAAGTTATAAGCCTAATGGCAGAGGGAAGATGGGGGTAGTGACAGTTACAGGGAGAAGCTTTTGCATTTTCTTCAACAAGGAGTGATGGCAATGGAGGTGGGACCCCATGACAGTGCCTGGTGGACAAGGCCACATGGACAAGGCTTGAGTCATGATGAGACACATGATCCTCCAGGAACATGAGAGCAGGTGAGGCTAAGGAGAAGCTGCTGCAAGGCTATTTTCTTACTTGCTTCTCTATTTACCAAGGAGATTGTCATGGGAAAGATTTCTATTACCTCTCAGTTTCTGATGAAGTATGAGGATTTTTGCTTTTTCCCCCTTAAAGCACAGACACAGGCAATAAAACCACTTGTTGCAGTCTAGATGGGCACTTGGGCCAACTTGCATTCTATCACTCATGTTGAATGGATCCCATCTCCTTTATTTCAGTGTTGTTCTGCACGAAGTTTCCCTTGGTTCAGAATGATGGACACTTTATACAACTGCCTTTATCAATTATTTGATGTGAGCCACATGATTTTTGGCAAATCTTTTTTATGCAGTTGTGGCATCTGACAGCTGGAAGATGTCCATAGAGCTTCCAACAATTGGGGCAAAAGTTCTTTTCTGAGTAGCATACCACCATGTCCAGCTCACTCAAAGTAATTGGCGGCTATTGTTATGTCTTTTAAAGGAATATTTGCACATCTAGACATGTATTTTTAGATATTTATTGATTACAATGCCATTGCAAATTAAATAAATTTTAATTATGTTTTTCTAATACACCATATCTGATAGAAGATAAGGCAACTGATTTTATAGATTAATTCTTTATTTGGTTAGATTCTTAAACTCTTTATTAGTTCTATTTATTATTATTATTTGGAATTTTTCTTTTTTGTACATCATATTTCTAGTCCTTAAATACCAGATATCAAAGCAAATGCTTTTTTCAAACTGAATTTTCACCTGTCCATAGAATCAACATGACTATCTCACATATCAGGAAGTATTGCTGCTTTTTATTACAGATTGCTTTGTCTTTGACTAAAGAACACAACAAAAAGAGAGTTGATCACAATTAACATGTGTGTCCCCATACATTTTAAAATAATTGCAACTTAAAACCACATTACATTAATTGAAATCTCTAATGAAAATGTTAAGAACATAGGTGTTATTTTAAAAAGCACTTTGTATTACATTATGTTATTGTACAGTTTGGAGTAACAGGGAAATGTTTTCAGGGATAGCTCCACTTGTGCTTTGAATTGGCACTAATATTTCCATTTATTTCAAAATTTAACACTATTATGCTTCTTCCAATAAAAATGAGTTTGTTCATTCTCCTGGTAGACCAGCTGTAGAAGGAATACAGAAAAATAGATAAACCATGATTTATTCTTTTGGCCTTTTTGTAGAGAACTGTACACACACACACACACACAGTTAGATGGGATAGTCTGTGAGAGATTGTAGAACAAGATGTACATAAAATTTATGATACTCTCTTAGGGTCTTGAAGAGTCAGTGTAATATATCTGGGGATGGACAACCCACTTGTTTAATCTGAAAATAATATAGTATGCATTTTGTGTTTAGCCAGTACAGGTAATAATAAACATTGGATGCTGTGTTTTTTGTGTATTTGTATTTATAATAATTCTAGTTCTCAGACAAATATTTACATCAGCATTGAATTTTTTATGTAGGTGTGCAGCATTCCACCTTAAGTATTTATTGGGATATTTAATTCTTAATGAAGTATTGACAACAGGCTATTTGACACAAAATGTATGAGAGCTCTGGAGAAAAAATGGTTTTGTAATTTTTGTTTTATATTGATCTACCATTTGATTCTGTCTCCTGTAGAATCTGATGTTTCTTGGAGAGGGTGGTTTTGAAAAAAAGTGTCTGTGTCTTCAAGTGATTTAGATATAAGGACTATTTGGAAGCTTTAATGAATTAATCTTTAAATTAAAATAGAGTATACAGATCATTTTTCTTGTTACAAAACTCAAAGTTCATTCCATGTTGACTTAGTAACATGATGGCAATTTTACCATATATTTTCTAACTGCCTAAATTAAATATGGGCAGTTCATCTGCTGACTTTGATTCTGAATACAAATCTAGTATCTGGGGATAATGATATTAAAGCATTAGTTTTTTTTGGTGCTGATAAAACTTTTTTTTTACCACTTCAATTTTAGGATTATGGGAACCCCTTCTTTTTCCCTAGGATGTAGAATATATTTTAGATTTACTGTTAAAGTCTCTCCTCAATTGCTTTTCTAATATACCTCCTCCAAAAAACATTCTTTGATCCTTTCATGTAAGTCTTGTACATACCAGCTTAAAGAATTCTTTTGTAATATAATGCCAACTTTCACTAAAATAAGCCCTATGAGAACAGAGCCTGGGTCTCATTCTCCTGTATCCAGAGTGCCTCATCCCTTGAGAATGGCTGATACATCCAAACAGCTCAGTGTTTTCTGATAAGTGACTTATATTTTAGGTTCATTTGCACAATGTAAATGGTCTGATAGCTAAAATATAAACATATTCCTGTTGGCACATCCTCCACAACTGTTTTTTAAAAGATTTTATTTATTTATTCATGACACACACACACACACACACACACACACACAGATAGAGAGAGAGAGAGAGGCAGAGACACAGGCAGCGGGAGAAGCAGGCTCAATGGAGGGATCCTGATGTGGGACTCAGTCCCAGGACTCCAGGCTCATGCCCTGGGCTGAAAGCAGGCGCTAAACCGCTGAGCCACACAGAGATCCCCCCACAAATGTTTTTGATTTAAAGATAAAACAATAAACCTCGAAATATAACAATTTCAGGAAGGGAAGCCCATTGGGTGCTTCTGAGAGTGATCTATTTGCTTATCAATACTTAGAGCAAGATACAGTGACACATTTTAGCTTCAAAGTTGGGAGGTACTTATGGAAATTGTGGAATAGTGCTGGCTAGCTCCATAAGAAGGGATATGCCGACAGAGTGAAAATATAAGCAGCAAGCTAGAAAGAGCATTGTTTTATGTCATTATGTCAATAAATTTAACAACTATTGGATTATTCCACCTAGAAATTTCTTAATAAGTGAGATAGTAAATATCATCTTCTTTTTAGATCACTTGATTTTTGAGTTTTTTTTTCTTGCACCTGAAGCATCAAAAATGATAAACTTCTGGGGCACCTGGCTGGCTCAGTCATTTAAGTATCTGCCTTTGGCTCAGGTCATTATCCTAGGGTCCTGGGGTGCAGCCTCACTTCTGGCTCTCTGCTCAGCTCTGCCTGTTGCCTACCCTGCTTATGCTCTCTCTCTTTCTCTCTGTTAAATAAATAAGGAAAATCTTTTTTAAAAATGATAAACTTATTAAATGTTATTAAATGTTTTATTTAAGTATTTTTTCATTAAATTGCATTTAAATACTAATGTGTTTTGATCAGTAAAATGGCTATAAATGCTACATTGAAGTAATAATTTTTAATTGTCTTACTCCAAATATGATGAAGCAGACTTTAAAGATTCAAGCAATAAATTGTCAAGAACTCCTTCTAAAAAAATGCTGTGTGGAAAAAAGGAAAAGATTGCTCCAATGTACCATGGATTGGCCAAATCTTATCATCCAGTTGACTAAGAAGAAAAATTGGCAGAAACAATGTTCCTGCTTGTGCTGCTTCTGCTAGTCTATAAGTATAGCCCTACTCTGCAGAGACATAGATGAACAGATACACACACACACACACATCAGAGCTGTTAGCCAAGGGTGGGCTGAGTCATAAATGAGAAGGACACTTATGGAGATCATCATCATCATCATCATCATCATCGAGATCATCATTAGCAGCAAGATGGTGAAATAAGAGGTCCCCATCCTGTCCCATTAGAAACAATAATTTGGCCATCCACTGACAAAAGTAAATTTGTAGGAGCTTTGGGATCCAGGTAGGAGACTGTGAAACTCCAGTGAAGTCCAAAGCTGTAGAGACTCATTTTCAGAAGGCATAATTCACCCTACTGGCTGACCACTGTCCTGTGTATAAAACTGGAAACAGCCCTGTACTCTGAGGGTTCAAGTGCAGCCCATTTGGCCTTGGATCTATCACCAAAACTATTTGCAAATGAACCCAGGAGGTGTGACACCCATATGTGACTCAGTTATAGGGACAGAGAACTTGGAGGCTGCAGTGGCCCATACCCAGCTATAGCTCCTCTTAGTGATGGTCCGGGAGCCAAAAAGGTAAGCACAGCAAATCTGGTCTGACTATAGATTCTGAAATGGCCCTGTAACTAGGCCCCAGCCTTTCCCAGCTGCAGTCAATGAACATCACATTTTTTATTGGCCTAGGGGCCTTGTGGGAGACACTTTTGTTTGTACTTCTGAAGAAGCGAGAATGGCCTTCTACTCTGCTTCCATCCCTCTCAGCTTCAATTGCCAGCAAAACTGCAAGCCCAGAGACCCAGTGGGATGCATTATGTCTGCACTTCCAGAAATACTGGAATGGCTCTATACTGAGCTTTAGACCCACTCAGACATAATAGGGAAGCAGTCTACTGGTAAGGACCTGGTGGGAGCCTTAATTGCCAATGTACCTAATAATAAGCCTGCTGTCTAAGGACCCAACTGCATACCCTAAAGTGGACACTTTGTATCAGCATCATCCTACCAAACAATTTATTGGGGATAGCCCCATCCACCCAGGGGCAAAATAGGATCTAGGCCTGGCTAACCCATGAGTTATAAGTCTGCCAACCACAGAATCTACTGAAGATCCAGAAATAGACTTGTGACCTGCTCCAACCCAGCATGACTGCAATTCCAGAGGTAAACTGGTAAACCCAGGGAACAGACAAGAGAGGATTTACCTGCTAAAACCAGTCTTTAAAGACTGGAAAAATTGTTCACACTTTTAGATGCACAGACACAAACACAAAGCTACACAGATCACAAAGAAATGGGCAAGTATGATACCACCAAAGGAAACTAATAAAACTCTAGTAACCTAATCTATTGAAATGGAGTCTATGAAATGCCTGACAATAAATGCAAAATAATTATCTTATAGAGACTCAATGAAATGCAAAAGAATACAAATGGACATTTAGACAAAATCAGAAAAACAATGCATGAACAAAATGAGATGTTGAATGAAGAAATAAAACCGTTAAAGGCAAAGGAAAATTATGAAGATGAAGAATGCAGTGACAAAACTAAAAAATTCAGTCGAGCTTCAATAGCAGACTTGACATGCCAAAGAACGAATCAACAAACTCAAAGACAAGTCATTTGAAATTAGCCTGCTAAAGGAACAAAAAAGAAAAAAAAAGAATGAAAAAGAGTGAAGAAAGCTTACATAAATTATGTGACACCATTAAACAAAGGAACATTCCTATTATGGAAGTCCCAGAAGAAGAAAGAGAGAGTACAAGAAAGATTGTTTAAAAAAAATAATAGCTGAAAATTTCCCAAATCTTTTGAGAAATACGGATGTTTAGGCACAGAATGCTCAAAAGACCCTAAGCAAAGCAAACCCAAAGAATATTATCCCAAGGCACATTATAATCAAAATTTTAATAGTCAAAGAGAAAGAGAGAATTGTGAAAGCAGCAAAATTAAAAAGAAAAAAAAAACAACTTATACAAGGGAATCTACATAAGGCTATCAGGAGATTGCATAAATGTTGCACTCCAGAAGTAAATGGGATAAGACACTGAAAATACTGAAAGAAAATGAAACTGCAACCAAGAATACTATATCTGGCAAAATTGTTCTTCAGAAATGATAGAGAGATAAAGACATTCCCAGACAAATAGAAGCTAAGGAAGCTCATCACCACTAGAAGAAATGTTAAAAAATATTATTTCAAGTTGAAATGAAAGGATGCTAAATAACAACATGAAAACATAAAAGTATAAACTCACTGGTAAGGGTAAATGTATAGTCAAATTCGGAATACATTGGCACTATAATGATGGTACATAAATCACTTTTATCCCTAGTTTAATGCTTGAAGACCATGGTATTAAAAATGACTATAGTTACAGAACTTTTTTTTTAAGATTTTATTTATTTATTTATGAGAGATACAGAGAGAGAGGCAGAGACATAGGCAGAGGGAGAAGCAGGCTCCATGAAGGGATCCCGATGTGGGACTTGATCCTGTGACTCTAGGATCACCCCCTGAGCGGAAGGCAGATTCTCAACTGCTGCCAAAGAAAAGGAAATGAATTGATCTCTGGGACCAGTTATTACATGGAGTTGAATCATTTTTAGCTGATTTTTGTACATTGTAATTAACCTTTGTAAGCATTAGAGGAAGATGATATTCTTCTGTGTTAGTAATCTTAGCTCCTTTTTCTCCCCCCTCATTCTTGGCTAAGCCAATTATTTCTGTGGAAGTATCATTGAATAAGATATTACTCTGGATAAAGAAAATCACCAATAAGTAATGAAAGAATACTTGTTTACTTCATTAGTGTTCTTGACCCTAAATGTTTGGCGTAGGCAAACTTATTTTATGTTATGGTAAAGATTCAGCTAAGTGACAGAGAGTTTTCTTCATGAAATAAGGTTAAGAATTTTTTTTTTTTTACTTTTTCTTTTTTTTTTTTAATTTTTATTTATTTATGATAGTCACAGAGAGAGAGAGAGAGAGAGAGAGAGGCAGAGACATAGGCAGAGGGAGAAGCAGGCTCCATGCACCGGGAGCCCGACGTGGGATTCGATCCCGGGTCTCCAGGATCGCGCCCTGGGCCAAAGGCAGGCGCTAAACTGCTGCGCCACCCAGGGATCCCAAGGTTAAGAATTGTTCATTTGAATACTATTACATTGAAATCATCTGTTTTTAGATAGGCAAAGTTGTACATATATAATCTTCCTACTAAATTGTTACTCATAAAAATAAATGGAATATAAGTTTGTGCTTAGCAATTCCATGAATATTTATGTGTAGTTTTACAAAAGAATTTTAGTACTTTTGATTGAAGAGAAAGACTTATGTTTCTAGTCTTTATTCCATAATATCTGTTTTGTATAAGGCTATTTTGGTAAAATAATATTTTCCTTACCATATGCCAGGATATAGAAAAGGTAGAGCAGATTATGATGAATACATTTGCAAGCAGAATGCTAAGCCTTAACCATATATTTTGAAAATCTCTGAGAATTTCCACTAATATTAAAGCAAACCAAACAATATATTACCCATTATATTTTTGTGTGGTTCTTATATGTAATAAATAATGCAGAAATATTTTAGAAAATTCAGATACTTCTGTAAATTTAATTCAAACTTTATTTCTTTAAATACAAGTGTTAAATATGTTATATATAACGTATGTTATTTAATATGCTTTTATTCTTTCTGGTTGATACAACTAATTAAAAATTACAAAAATTGGTGCAATGAAATACAAAAATGTGCAAGGAAATGCTAAACACTCTAAATAAATCATATACACATTTCAAGGTACATTATTTTGAGAGATACTGAAAGTTATTTAAGCACTTATTTGCTTGTACCTTCCAACAAATACTCAACAAAATTGTACTGCATTAGTATTCTTAATAAAAAACGTGTTTGCAATGTATTTGTAATAAAAATATATTAAGTATCATATTTACATGGTACTTAAGAGGCTCAGAGATGCTTTCTCATTTATTTAATCCACTGACCATTTATCTCCTTTATCAATCTACTAGAAAGTTATTATTCATATCATTTTACATATAAAAGAACCAATGTTCAAAGAACCCCAAAGCCATATCATAGCTACTATGTGGTAGCACTAACACTTGAAGCTATGCTTTCTGACAGTCCTGACTGCTTCCAAATGTCACATATATTTTATAACGTATTCACTAGTATATCATTTTTATATTACTCTATTTGGAAATATTTTTAAAAATTGGGGATGGTCCCTTATAGTGAATCAGAGAGTGAGGTTGAGGATCCAAGGGAAGTGTTCAGATTTGGCTCAGTCATGTCATATCCATTAGATAATCCAGCACAAGTCACATGACCAGGGATGATAATGTGATACATTTGAAGCTATTTTTATTTTAGTGCTTATCATCTCAGGTGCCAAAATCATAATATAGAGTGATTGGATAACTGATTACCCTAAGATTCATTATATTAGTCTGCTCAAGCTGACATAACCAAATACTACAGACTGGGTGGCTTAAACAACAGAAGAGTATTTTCTCAGTTTTGGAAGCCAGAAGTCCAACATCAAGGCACCTGTAGGATTGATTTCTGGTGAGGCCTTTCTTCTTCAAGGTAGATGATACCTTGGCACTGTGTCCTCATACAAATTTTCCTCTGTATGTGCAAAGACAGAGACAGATGTCCCTGGTGTCTCTCCCTCTTTTTATAAGGAAACCAGTTCTAATTGATCAGGATCCCTCCCTTAAAACCTTTTTGTCCCTAATTACCTCCTTAAAGGCCCAAATAGTCTCATTGGGTGTTAAGGCTTTTAATAAATGAAATGAATTGTGAGGGCAAAAATTCAGTCCATTACATTCAATGAAAAAAATTGGATGAAGAGATCAAATAGGGACCCAAACAGTATAGCTAATAGATTTGGAAGAAAACATGAGTGTATTTACTATAATTTACTCATTCTTTCATTCATTTTTAATTTTTTAAAATGTTTTATTTATTTATTCATGAGAGACACAGAAAGAGAGAGGCAGAGGGAGAAGCAGGCTCCCTGCAGGGAGCCTGATGTGGGACTCAATCCCAGAACTCCAGGCTCAAACCCTGAGCCAAAGGCATACTCTCAACCGCTGAGCCACCCAGGCATCCCTCTTTCATTTATTTTTTAAAACCAATGTTTCTTGCAGCATTTTCTATCTGCTGAGCTGTTTTCTAGGTGCTGGTAATGATACAGTTAATAATCAACATTTTCATCCTACTCTAGGTTTTTGCAAGACTAACCTCATCTCAGGAAAAAAAAAAAAGAAAGAAAAGAATCAGGGAGTTATTTTATTTTATTTTTTTAAAGTAACATTATGGTTAAGATTACTAGAGAAAGAGTCAAGAACCAAACAACCATTATTCCAAAAGAAAAGGGCTTGGGGTTGTTATCATCAGGCTTTAGGGCATCCTTAGGAAAGTTAGTGGAGCTGATACCATATATTAGTTCCTAATTCTTGCTGTGGGTAGAAGGATGAGAAGAGGTGTCTCCACCTGGAAAATTACTATTTTTTCCACATTTGTTGTGTCTAATTACAAATATGGCCACTGTGAAAATATAATCTATATTTTATAAAAATTATAAAAAGTGGATATTTTAACTACAATAGCTATACTTCTAAACTATATTTCTTAGTATCAACTTTCTCTTGATGATTAAAAGAGACAATGAGGTTTCAATATGAGAATAAGATTTTCTATTTTGATCTCTTGCTAACAAGTTATTACTTTTTAAATGTAATACTAATAAGTGTGATAGATAAATGCCACTATGAAAATTAAGCAGGTGATATGACAATGAATGGAATATCTATGATTGTATGTTTAGATAAGGCTTAGATTAGGAAGGGACTCTTAAGGTGAGATGTAAATGACCAGAAGCAACAACTCGTACACATTTCCAGAAGAAATATTTTAGGATATAACTGCCCTAAAGCAGACACATGCTTAGCATCAGGAGGGTGGGAAAAAGCACATATGTGAAGTAAGGAAGAAAATGGAGATAAGGGTGAAATGGGGGAGTCAAGAAGGAAATCCAGTAAAGCTTTAGAAAGCAAAATAATAGATCTAGAGTCAGTTTTCACTGAAATGAACAGTCATTGAAATGGAAATTATATATATATATATAATTTATTATATATATAATTTATGTGAAAAAATATATATATATAATTTATATATATATATAAAATTTGTGTGTGTGCTTAAATATTCTTGGATATTCTGTGGATAGCTGATGGTAGAAGGGCAAGAGAAAAAGTAGGAAAAACTGATGTGGATGACATAGCAGTGTTTAAGGCAGGAAAATATCATGTCTTGGGCTAGGGCTGTCATCATGTAGGTGGTAAGAAGCCACGTATCTTAGAGTAAGTCTCGATCAGCTTTCTCATGGTTGAGTGTGTGTATGAAACTACGTCTCCGAAAGAATGACTAAGAGGGTATGTCTTTTAAAAATGACCTGGAGGTTACCATTTATTTGATTGACAAGAAGATTGGGCAAAGAACAGTATATGGGTTGGAAATTTGAAATACAAGTTAGAAGTTTAGAGGTAAGGTCATGCAAAAGATAGAATTCTAGTTGCCATCAGAATAGAGATTTTTTTTTTTAAAGCCACATTACCAGACAACATCATCTACAAAATAAAAATGGATGTAAAAGAGGCCCAGTGTTGGGACATTATAATATTCATGAGTTCCTTTTTCATATTCAAATTCCATCTTATATTAACCAAATTATTGGATCTAGGCATTCCAAATATATAGTTCCAATCGGTAGAAAGTGTAAAGGTTATAATATTATGTTGTATCATTTTCACATCCACAAAACCTAACTACGTACCTATATATGCACCTAGATTCTCATTCAAAATATGAAATGGCTGCTCTCTGCATTGCCACTATACATTTTTGGTAGTTGGATTTTCTTAATGGCAACTTAAGACCATAGAATAAAAATTTCCAGCAGTAAAAGTGGAAGTCTATTATAATCTATCCTCAAAAGTCATTGTTATGAACTGAACTGTGTGTTTTCACCCTGAATTCATATGTTGAAATTCTAAGACCCAATGTGACTGCATTTGGAGATAGCTCATTTGAAGAAGCAATAATGGTTAAATGAGGTCATGAGGGTAGGGCCCTAATCCAGTAAGATGGGTTCCTTTATAAGAAGAGAAGAGACCCCAGAACCACCTGCCCACAGAAGAAAGTCCATGTGAGGATACAGAAAAAAAGCACTCTTCTTCGTGAGTCAAGGAGAGAGGACTCAGAAGAAATCAATTTTGGCAGCATCTTGGTCTTGGACTTCCAGTGTTCCAAACAGTGGACAAATAAATTTCTCTTGAGTGCTTCAAATGAATGCAAATTCCAGAGACTGATTTCAAGATAAATGAGGAAGATGATTCTGTTGGTCTTTAAAGCTTCTTGGCATAGGCTAGTGTTTTTTTCCTTGGGAATTGTTTTATTTTTTATTTAATTTTTAAATCATAAATAATTTTTTTCTGCTTATATTTTTCTATTAATGCCATCTTTAATGGTCTGGTAAGAAAAAGAGTCACTTAGTAAAGCACTTAAAATGAAGTTCAATGAGCGCTATAGATTTTTAAAATATCTTCTCTATTAGGGGCCAATCTACAGAACAGCCTTTCCAGTTTCCAGGAGATTTACTAGAGAAATTGCACCCAAATGATGTACTCTCTAACATGTTGCAGAGTTAACACTAAGATCCTGGTGTATGTTCATTTCTGAATTTCATTGCAGACGTGTCCAGACAAGCTGACAATGAATAAGAATTTGTTCCTTATTACTGTCTAGCACATTAAACTGAGTGGGATTTCTATAAATTAGGTGAAGTTTATGTACTTATAAATATCATCAATTTTTTTCTCTTTTTGCCTGGGTTGTTTCTGGGCAAATTAAATGCACTGAATGAAGAATATTTTCTCCAATCATCATTGCTATGGATTGATATAGTAAAGCATTGGAGAATGAAGAATATTCATTAAAAACGAAACACTCTGTGAATTAAATGGAAGAAAAAGAGTATTATATTTTGAACAGGAGGAAAATAGCACTGTTTTTCTACATCAAACAGACACTCAGTCAAAATACTATTGCATATCTGGCTGAGTTTGGGGCTATTACCTAAATGGAAAGAAAATGTATTTGTAAAAGATGTTTTGTATACAAAAATCTGCATTTATATATTATGCACATAACATTTACTACTTAGATTCCATGGAAACAGATGCTATACAAATGCATATGTCAGTAATTGTTCATAAGATAGGTGAATTGAGTTTTTATGTCCATGACTGGAGTTTTTAAATATAATAAAAACAAGCATCTTCTATTTTTTTCCCAGTGTTTTTCATTACCCTATGTTTTTTCCCCTTTAGCTATAATTCCAATTGAGTACTGATATTTTTGGCCCAAATTTTAGTCTAAACAAGGTTGGTAAATGTCCTCACAAAAGACAAATAAAAGGAAATTGTCTGAGTCAAATGTTCTCTCTTTATTAACATGGTCTACTTGTTCTGTCACACTTTGTTTCTGCTCCTCATATTTTGATAATTTCACCGTGGGGGACAAGTAGAATCGTTTCTGTGGGAGAAATGAGAGATGGTGGTAGGAGACTCATTTGTGCTTTTCCGTAGGCAATGATATGCCAAGTCAAATGACTTACACATGAGCTAAATACTAGGAATAGAGGATAGAGAAAAGGCCCTGGACAGTTTCTATACAGCTAAGAAAGAGTGAAAACTGGAGAATTACACATAAAATAGTCTCAATCCTGGAAAGAATATAGAAACCAGAATAAAAGGAGACCTAAGTATCATGGTGCTTAGGGATTGGGACTGAAGCTGAGTCTGTAAACAGTAAGGATAGAAATAAGCTTTGAAAGTTCTAAAGAATCACTTTTCCTGACTCTGTGGGAATTATTTTATTACAGCAATACTATTGCCTTGTCACTTGTACCCTATTGCCGGATACTTTGCCTAAAGTTCTCCTCCTGCTCTTCAAATCTCTCCCTGATTGTTTACCTTTGCCATGGTGAGTTCTGAGATGTGCTTGGTTCTTCCTGCAACACCTCCATGTGCAGGCTTCTTGCCTACTTCAATCCCCTGTAACAGTTTGCTGGAGTATTTTGCCCTCCAGCTCAGGATGCCTAACCTTTCTTCTGATGATTTGAGTGCATGCCTTTCCTACAATTTGAACTTATGCTCAACATGATCCTTATGGAAATGTGCTATGCTAAACCATTGCTTGCACCAGACAGGCACACACAGAACATTCATCCAAAGTTCGCTGAAATCATTCCCCGTGCAGCCTACTCTATGGCCTGCTGGAGCTTACCTCTGGCTTTGAGTTTCCAAGGTAACCGTTTCCCTGCATCCTTGAGTATGCATATATAGCTTTTTCACTGTTCTTTGGAGTCAGCAAGTTTTTGAACCCAACCCTTAATTTTCTTTCTTTTCTTTCTTTCTTTCTTTCTTTCTTTCTTTCTTTCTTTCTTTCTTTCTTTCTTTCTTCTTTCTTTCTTTCTTTCTTTCTTTCTTTCTTTCTTTCTTTCTTTCTTTTTCTTTCTTCTTTCCTTCTTTCTCTCTCTCTCTCTCTTTCTTTCTTTCTTTCTTTCTTTCTTTCTTTCTTTCTTTCTCTTTCTCTCTCTTTCTTTCTCTCTCTCTTTCTTCTTCTTCTTCTTTCTTTCTTTCTTTCTTTCTTTCTTTCTTTCTTTCTTTCTTCTTTCTTTTCCTTCTTTCTTTCTTTTTTTTTAAGATTTTATTTATTTATTCATGTGAAACACAGAGACGCAGAGACATAGGCAGAGAGAGAGAAGTAGGCTCCCCAAGGGAAGCCTGATGCAGGGGACTCCATCCCAGGACCCCAGGATCATGACCTGAGCCAAAGGCAGGTCAATCACAGAACCACCCAGGAGCCCACCCCAAGGTGAACTTACTTTAAATTCCCAATCCTTCAATGCAGACTTTTAATGTGTCTGCCAGAAGCCCTGTATATACTGCAAGGACATCGTTCCTGACACTGTCTATTTCAGATTCAAAGATTCCTAGATTCAATAATCACAACCACACTGTTTTTTGGCTTGGGGCCAGGGAATGTGCTCCCTCTGGCTGGCCCAGTTTTGGTTCAAATAGCTGTGACCTTTTTCTAGCAATCTACCTTAGTCCTCATGCCTCCACCTGCCTCATTACTAAGATGTCATCTCTTATATTCTTGCCTGTTTCCTACATAAAGTTTGTGGGAGTTCAGGGCAGACAGGGATGAACAAATGAACATGTCTAGTACGCTCTGGTTCACATTCCTAGTGGATCACCACCATTGCCACTTTAAACCCAATCTAGGACTGTAAGGACTTGAATGCTAGTCAAAAAAGAATTTGTCAAAAAAAAAAAAAAAAAAAGAATTTGTCTCTTGAAGGGAAATCTCAAGAGAGCCAAAGTATCATTTTGGTAGCCAAGATTTACTGTGCAGAAATTCTGAATCATGTTGCCATTTTTCCTTTATAAAGATTCTACACATTGTCCTTACTCTCCCAAGAAAACCAACAAAAGTTTGATTACTTGCCATTTGAAGCAAACTTAAATCCCCTTTTATGATGTTCAGTGTAGGTGTGCTTCTTTGTAACTACAACTGGAAAGTGCCCAGATTCTCTGCCTATCCTGGGCAGAGCTCAGTGTTGGTTGTTATAATGCAGTGGACCAGAGATTGACCTCCAGATGGTGAGTGGAACTCCCTTCTCAGAGGAGGGTGAGCAAAACCAGGACACCATTCAGTCCTTGATTCTGCTTCATGGTACTCAGCTTGCAACTACCTGTCCAATTTCTCCTTCATTGTAGGAAAAATGTAGAGAAACTTTTATCTCCTTGTTGACCCCACAATGTTTTCACCACTGTTATTTCACCTTTGACTTCCTTTAAATCCTCTTAGTTTGCAAAGCACTCATTCTTTCTTTTCTAGAAGGCCATGTGCCTGTTGGTATCACGTATTCATTGCCAAAATTGTCAAAAACTGTGAAGAGTCGGAGATTTCATCCCACTTGTAAGCTAATTTATGGATACTATGAAATTGAATATATTATTTTTCTTTCCTGGTGTGTAATTTTCATGGGTATTAAAATGTCTATAATTTTTTGAAGATATCATTTAGGTGTCTTCAGCATATAATTGGACTGATAGATATAGTTAAAACTCGACAGGGTTACAACTTGACAGGGTTTATCTTCTTGGCATTGATATTTAAGAGAAAGTACCTTAATATTTCAGTGTTCTAATTTATAAGTTATATAAGTTAGAAAAAGAATGAGTGGATCTCTTTGTAGGCTAAACAATGCATGTGAGATAAGCTGAATTCCATTTAAATTGCCTTAATACTGCATTTATTTAAGAAAAATAACATGGGTCTTATAAAGATGATAATGAGAAATTAACTCTTATAATGTATATCTAATGCAACTCGTTTAGTAGTTTCTATAAAATAATCATTTCTCACATTCTTCTCATAATGACTTTTTAAAGTTGGTATCCTAGTTAGTAAAATGATGCAGTGAATTCAAATTTCTTCATGTTTGCCCATGAAAAATGGAAATTTGTTTTCAGAAAGTGCATAACCATGTGTAAATTCCTTTATTGAACAATTGATAAAAAAGGATCATTTTATTTGATGAGCTGTCTATTCGGTTTTATGCCTGTGGAACCAGAACAATTTCATCAAGGTATTAACAAGACATGTTACCTCTGGTATCTGAAGGTGAAAACATAATAGGTCTGCCTTCAGAGAAACATTTTAGAAATCATCTGTTGGGTGAACCAATTACTCACTTGAAGGCATGTTACCTAATTAAATCCTACATCAGAAATTTCCAGGGTGTGACTTTTGGGAAATAAAATGTGTCTTCAGTGTACTGGTCTTTGTTTCTTAAATGAAGAAAGTTAGACTCAAAAGACATTTTAGTAATGAATCTAGAAGATGAATGCAGTGCATTGAGTCAAGTTTGCCTGACACGATTTATATTCTTACAAAGTTTTGCTGCAATAAACATGTTTGTATCTTCCAAAATAAAGCACTGAAACTTAGGTCAGTGAAACTTTTGAGTGCCCATATAGAAAAGGAGTTATCATTCTAAAACAATCTTTAATGTTTAAGTGACATTATTAACATTATTAATATTTCTTTATTTTCATCTCTTGAGAATGCAGAAAATTCAATATCAAAATAATTGATGCTTGGAGTTATCATTAAAGAGGTGGCTAACCTCCTACAATATCTGATTCCATATCAATATCCTTTGAAAACTTTTGTCTCAGATTTAACACATAGTATATGAGAATAGTAAGTAATTGTTTTATAGGGAGAAGGAGCCAGAAAAACAAAACAGTATTGCAATGAGTAAAAGACCAAAGCCATATTCATTCAAGAAAATAACATTTAACATATTAATTAATATACAAAGTTATCTCATTTAGTAGATTTTAGATTAGTATCTGTGACAGATCTGCTTTGGAAAATATATTTTGGGATATTATTTTATGAGATTTTGAGGTGGCAATCCACTGATCACATTATTTATGAAATCATGCTATGATCATATAGTAATCATCCCTTAAGAAGCATAGCCAAAGTTTATTTTGCATATAAATGTGTTCTCTAGAGAATTGCTATTATTTTTAAATTATGATATTGTTTCTGTCTTTTGGATGAAACATAAGTTTGACCTTCTAAAGCAAAGAGTGTTGACAGCACTTTTTGGATAAGCATGTCCATAAATTCATTCGATAGCATGCTGTATACTAAGTGGGAACTGATCAAGAGTTCTTGAAAAGAGACATTTTTGGAGAGGAGGAAATAATTCTTCAGGATGGCTGGCTTTCTTCATAGAGGACTTCTAGGAAGCATACTGTACTTGAAGAGAGAAGATCTGTAAACTATGGGAAACCTATTGGTCCAACTCCAAATATGAAGTTAACTCTAGCAAATTGAGAAATTGAATAATTTATTTTATAAACCTGCATACTTCAGAATTTATGTGTTTTTAAGCATTTATATATTTCTTATTTTTTTATTTTTTTAAAGATTTTATTTATTTATTCATGAGAGACACACACACACACACACACACAGAGACAGAGAGAGAGAGAGAGGCAGAGACACAGGCAGAAGGAGAAGCAGGCTCCATGCAGGGAGCCCAATGTGGGACCGGATCTTGGGACTCCAGGATCACACCCTGAGCTGAAGGCAGGCACTAAACCACTGAGCCACCCAGGGATCCCCTATATATTGTTTAATCACACGCAAAAAAAAAAAAAAAAAAAAAAAAAAAAAAAAAAAAAACCTCCATGAATTAAGTTTAAGAAGCATTAAGGCAGTATCAGAAACATATTTATACTCCATGCCTTGAAATGCCCGCTGTTAATTTACATGGGCAAAAACAGGTTTGTCCTTTTGGGTGCTTAATAAGCAAAGGTGCTCTTTCATGAGAAGGGCCAATGAAAAGAAATTTGTATTTAATGGATATAATCCTTATTTTAATAATAAACAATTTGATACTCAATAAAAGTAATGGGGATGCGTTTTGCACTTTCTTTGCGGAATAAGAATGTGCAGTGCCATTACAGGTTCTGGGGTGGTAACAATCACTTGAGAAATGAAAGCAATCACATGTGCAGGTCAATAGCCATCACTTTATAATTATAAAGTGGTTATAAAACCACTTGTTTTTTCACTAATAGTTGACAACACATTTTGCTAGTATATTATATTTTACTATTGGATTACATAGAACACTTTCTATTTTTCTTTTGTTCATCAGCATCAAGAGCAGCTAATACATATTAAATGCCCAGATAATATTTGTATTCCAATCCAATTCATCCAAGGTTCTGCAATGATATTTTAGCAGACTGTGTTGTACAGCAAAAATAAACTTGACATTGGAATTTCATTTGAGATGAAGACTTGACCCTTAACCTAAATCATAATTGACATACTGAATAAACATCATCTAGTTATCAAAAGATAACTAACAAAACAGCTAATGCAATGCTTATTTATTCACCACGTACTTATTGAGGGCCTATTATATGTCAAAAACCATCCCAGACACTGGCCATGTAGCAGAGACCAAAACAGGCAGAAATTCTTTCTCTCACAAGAGTTGACAAAGGTTATTAAATGAAGAACGTTTAGCCAAGATCCAAAAGAGGTGAATCTTCGAGCCACCTGGGAAAAGCAAGTCCAAAGCCATGAGGCAGAAATGTACAAGCATGAAGTCAGTGTGGTTCTACAAAAGCAAGGGAAAGTAACTGTATGAGAGAGTATAATTTAAAAAAAAAAAATAAGAGAGATCAGATCATATAGGGCTTTGTGTACAACCATTAGGACTTTACTACTATGATTGGTGGGGAACCCACTGGATGGTTTTGAGAGACATTTTAACTGAGTAATTTTTGCTGTAGGGAGAAGATAGCTTGAATGTAGGATGGAGGCAGAGCAGAGAGACAGATAAGGAGATAACTGAAATCAAGGTGGTGATAGCCTGGAGCAGGGTGGTAGAGCAGGAAGTGAACACCTATAGGTATGCTTTCAAAATATGTTAAAGGTAATGGCAATGAGATTCACTAAAATACAAGAACTAAAATAAGAGATAAAGGGAAGAGACAAGGGAGCTAACGTTTTTTGTTTGTTAATTTCTGCTTTAATTTTCAGATCTCTTAAGAAAAGTATTCAGAGCTCTTGGAAGTTGCACCCATGTTACATTCCTACAACTCATCTTAGACCTGTGCCACACTGAGTCCTAAAAGGGTTAGAAGTCTATTATATTTTCCATGGTCAAGGTTTTTGTTTATAGCCTTTAAGCATGTGCTTTTAGAGTGCTGTGTTGAGAATTCATGGGTGTTACCCCTTCTCCAAGGAAAATTTTACATTGCACGGATGACTTAGTAATGAACACAAATTCCTTTTTATCTACCATTATTTATCTTTTCCGTTTTAACTATCCTTATCTAAACACTTATGTCATGCTTGCAAGATGGTGGGTACTATCTCTGACTTATATAGAGCTTTATCACTCATTTAATTCTTACAGCTTCCTTTTAAGGGAAACATAGCAATGATTTTTAATTTACGAATTATAAAACAGGCTCAGAAGACATTGTGCGACTCATCAAGGTTACTCAGCCAGAACTCAAAGGCTCTGGGCAAAGTCCATGCTATTAACTTACTCCATAAAACCTATGTTCTTTGGTACCTATTCAAATTATTTAGTGGAGTTCCTGGGCATCCTATACACTTAAGAAAAAAAAAAAAAAAGACAAATAAAGCTAACCAGAGAAACTCAGCATGTAGATACATTTTTGGTTAAAAAGACATTTTGGAAGTATATAGTGTAACATCTAAAATTTCAGGTTCTTGTCCCTCATAACTTGATTGGAATTAATGTGAAAATTAATATGCTTTTGGCTATTGTATACCCTAAACCAACAATTGTAAACCCCTCCCCGGGATAAATAAATTCAGTTATCAGTTCAATGATCATACAATTTATTATCAAACTTGCCATCAGGGAAATACAAATCAAAACCACAATGAGATACCACCTCACACCAGTGAGAATGGGGAAAATTAACAAGGCAGGAAACCACAAATGTTGGAGAGGATGCGGAGAAAAGGGAACCCTCTTACACTGTTGGTGGGAATGTGAACTGGTGCAGCCACTCTGGAAAACTGTGTGGAGGTTCCTCAAACAGTTAAAAATATACCTGCCCTACGACCCAGCAATTGCACTGTTGGGGATTTACCCCAAAGATACAAATGCAATGAAACGCCGGGACACCTGCACCCCGATGTTTCTAGCAGCAATGGCCACGATAGCCAAACTGTGGAAGGAACCTCGGTGTCCAACGAAAGATGAATGGATAAAGAAGATGTGGTTTACGTATACAATGGGATATTACTCAGCTATTAGAAATGACAAATACCCACCATTTGCTTCAACGTGGATGGAACTGGAGGGTATTATGCTGAGTGAAGTAAGTCAGTCGGAGAAGGACAAACATTATATGTTCTCATTCATTTGGGGAATATAATTAATAGTGAAAGGGAATATAAGGGAAGGGAGAAGAAATGTGTGGGAAATATCAGAAAGGGAGACAGAACGTAAAGACTGCTAACTCTGGGAAACGAACTAGGGGTGGTAGAAGGGGAGGAGGGCGGGGGGTGGGAGTGAATGGGTGACGGGCACTGGGTGTTATTCTGTATGTTAGTAAATTGAACACCAATAAAAAAAAAATATGCTATTTAGAGTAAAAAAAAAAAAACAAAAAAACAAACTGGGATAATTTTGAGACTGAAAGGGGAGGGTATTGGTAATTATGCCAGGATAAAAAGCATAAATGAGGATAATTCTGGGAAAATTGGGCTGTCCACTTACTTTAGTTACAGATCTATATATCTCTGTCTCTATCTCTATATATCTATATCTGTCTCCACATATCTATACCTATATGCTATACCTATATACCAAAAAACGGCCTTATTTCTTTAACATAAACTGATAGATTCTCTAATTAAAACAATTCATGTAGTTTTCTAATACTTTATAGTACATTTTGGGACATGAACCTTTCAATGTACAGTGGTAAAAGGCTGTTACTCTAGTAAACTAATATCCATAATTGTATATTTGTTTTTGATTATCTTGTCAGATTTCTTACTGTGGTGTACTCATTATTTAGTCATTGGGTCGAGAATATAAATGAAGTTCCAGGGAGAATACCACACAATGAGATGGGAGTATGATCTCCAGCTTTGAAAATCATGGTTTCAGGATCTCTTTTATGCTTGTTTTTTAAAATCGTCTTAGTTTTTTCCAATGCTTAAATTAAGTAGGGGGCTACTAGCATAGTCTTGTGGCTGTGGCCATGGGTAAAATATTACAGTTATGTAACTAGGTATGTTCTTTTTATTTTCTTAGCAATATGATCCCTAAACTCCAACAGACAGTTTTCCCCTCAGTGTCATTCCTGAGGATTAGAATGTTCCGGCATATGTATCTAACTCTGATCGCAATATTCCCTTGCTTTAATGGCTATTACTATTTACAACAGAGTGTGACTTCCTACCCTGATTTGAGGGTATTAGTCTCCTCACTTACATTGATTCTAAGAAATTTCCTCTCCCATTTTAGGATCTCTGAACCTGAGAACAGACTTGTAATCAGTGGGTCTGGGGGCAGTTGTGGTGATACTCTATTTCCTGCCTGTTTCCTGATAACTTTGGTTATGACTGCTCCTATTGTCAGAGTTTTTGTTATTTAAATAGAAACAAAATATATTTTCAATTAATATAACATTTCTGAGTGATAGGAAGTTATTGTGTTTAACTTTATTTGGAAATATTTCTTTGTTTAAAAATTGTGCATAAATCAATGATACATCTTACAATCAGTATATCTTAAGAGAGGAGGTGAGTGGTCTGATGGATGAAATAGATGAAGGGTATTAGGACTACACTTATTGTAATGAACACTGAGTAATGCATAGAAGTGTTGAATCACTATATTGTACATCTGAAACAAATATAACACTGTATGCAACTTATACTTGAATAAAAATTTGCATATAAATCAATATTGCATCTTATATTCAATACATCTTAAATTTGATAGAATATCAAAGCTTGCAGAGTTTAAGCTAAAATGTTTGTAGTACCATATACCTCATACCCTTGAAAAACCATTCTACCTTATAAATATCACCAGTGATGATATCATATTAGATATCTTCTGATATGATATACTGGGAAGAATACAGCATAATTTCTGTAGTTTATATTTAGATAAAGCCAAATTGATGGGAATTCTATGCAATCATTGACCAATAAAATTCACTAACTTCAAAGTCGTAAAAGATAGATTGAGGAAAATATGTGGACATGACAATTAAATGAAATGAATGATCCTGAATTGGATTCTGGGACTGAAAAGAAACCTTAATGACACAATTGGAAAATTTGAATACAATCTCTGGTTAATGGTAGTACGCCGATGGTAATTGGTTCTTGTTTGGCAATTTCACTTCTGTTATGTAAGGCATCACCACATGGAGAAGCTTGATAGGTCAATGGACTCTACTATTTTTATGACTTTTTTGTCAGAATGAAATTATTTAACTTTAAAAAGTTTAAAAATATGAAAAATAGAGGTGCCTGGGTGGCTCAGTTGGTTAAGAATCTGTCTTCTGCTTAGGTCATGATCTCAGAGTCCTGGGATTGAGCCCCAAGTAGGGCTCCCTGCTCACTAGGGTGTCTGCTTCTCCCTTTCCTCCCTGCTCTCACTCTCTCTCACTATCTCTGTCACTGTCTCTGTCTCTCAAATAAATAAATAAAATCTTTTAAAAACTGAAAAGTAAAATAAATTTCATTTCTAAAGAAAGAAATAGAAGTTATGCTTTGGAAAAAGATAAATGTGTATCAACAGAATTTGCTTTTGTTGATTGAATTAGGAAAGCAGAGATTGTAGCATGAACGGATATAGAAAAAGGGGCTAATTGAGTAAGGACAATATGTGGTCTCACACACACGACCATTCCCTGCATGGGAAAGTGGAGAGAGGCTACTACATATCAGGTACTGTTCATGTGCTTGGGTCCCATTTGTGTATTTATTTAAATTACTGTACATTTTTAGCACATAAAATATGCATCTGAAAGTAATCAGTATTTCCCTTTTAATTTTATTTAGAGAGGAATAAGAAGACTGGCTTGTAAGAGGGAACACTGTCAAGAGATAGTGCCCAACTATCTCTAGATTAACAATATTTATTAGGATCTATGACAAGCCTGCCCTTGTGATAGATGACCACACTACACATAATACAGACACAGAACCTATTCTTGACCGTGCATCCAGAATAAAACAAACCCAGCTCAATAAATATATGTCAATAGTGTAAGGAGGGCCACAAAGAAGTAACTTCAAGGGCAAGGGAAGTTAGCCATGGGGATAGTTTTTTGGATGATAGAGAATTCTGGATTGTCACTCAATTTCTTGAAATACCTAAAAATATTTTTCCTTATCATCTGGCGTCCATTGTTGTTGATAAAATATTAGCTCTAAATCCTAACATTGTCACTTTGCAGTTTAAAAATCTCCTTTACTCCCACATCCTCTGCTCCCCACACTAACCTATGACTGTTTCTGTTTTTCTCTTTACCTTTGTTTTTAACAATTTTGTGATGTTTGCATGTTTTGCTTTGGAGTCTGGTGTTCTTTCAATTACCTTGTTTAAGACTTGTATTTCTTGTATCGGTGGCTTTATATGATGCCTAGCTTTTGACAGTTCCCAGCCATAACCTTTTAAATTATTGCTTCTTAATAAACCCTTCTCACGTTCCCTCCTGTAATTAAATATGGATAGAACTTTTCACCATATTACATGCACACTCTGTTCTACACTTTCCTTTCTTTTATCTCTTGCGCTCTTGTCTGGTTGTCTGGATATTTACTTGCGACCTACCTGCCTGGTCATTGTCTTGCCTTGCACCTAATCTGCTGGTAAATTCATACTCAGTGTTCGTATCCATTTTAGTTTTTGGTTCTTGAATACATATTGGTTTATTTTTTTAGAAACATATTTGTCAAAATCCATATTTAATATATGTTACATTTAAGTCTGTATTTTCAAATAGTTTTCCTTTTATTCTGATCTTCTGGTATGTTTGATAACCTCTGGATCAACACTCAGTTTTATGTGAAAATATTATAGGTAAATTGACTCAAAAAACTTTTTCCAGCTTTTGAGCAATATTATGCATTTGTTTCAACTATTTTGGTGCTTATTATCACATAATAATTTTCTCTGTAATTTGCTTTATTATCAGTTGTTTTCCCTTAGATACATGAAGAGATTTTGGGGTCCATGAACCATAACTTAATGTTATAATTATCCCCTCAGATTCAAGAACAGCACTAGTTAATACTAGTGGAGGAGTTTAATGATTATTTGTTGGTTGTTGATGGATAATATTACAGCACAGTTTCATAATAACCTGTCAGGAATTTTGCCTTGTTTTACCATTTATATTTGATAGTTTTATACTCAGCCTTCCTTAAAAGAAAGTCTTCCTTGATCTGTCACCTTTTGTATATGCCTACACAAAAGCCCCTTATGTTAATTTTCAAACTATTTATGATACCAACTCCACAAGTCAATGTGATATGCTGTACGGCTCGGGTTAAATATCTCATAATGTTCTCTATTTATACAGAAACCTAGAATAATCTATATTTGATTGTATTCATGCATGTATTCATTTTACCAACATATTGAGAGCTTATCCTTTGCCAAGTACTATATTGAAAGCACCTGCTATACAGCTGTGAATGGAACAAAAAAGGCTGTTTTTGTGGAGCTCATGTTCTAGCAGAGGAAAGAAGACATTAAACAATTACCATGAAAGGAGTAAATGATTTTGAAAGCTATAGAAAAATATAGCATGGTAGGTGGGGTCAGGGTGGGGTGGAGATGCACGGTATTAAAATTTTAAAATAGGGAGGTCAGGATGAAACACATCGAGAAGCTGTGTTAGTTTCCAAGGGCTGCTATAAGCAAGTACTGCATCCTGATGGCTTAAATAGCAAACACTTATCATCTCGCACTTGCAGAGGCTAGAAATCTGAGATCCCGGAGTATAGGGTAGATTCCTTCTGGGAGCTATAAGGGAGATTCTGTTCAATGACTTTCCCTTGGCTTATGATGGGTGACACCATCTCTGGTTTGTTTTTTTGTTTTTGTTTTGTTTTGTTTTGTTTTGTTTTGTTTTGTTTTTTTGGCTTATAGACGCATCATTTTGATCTCTCCTTTGATGTGGTATTCTCTGTGTACCTCCTCATGTAGTCTTTCCTCTGTCCCTTTCTGTTTCCAAATTTTCCCTATTTAAGGGCACCAATGTATTGGATTAGGATCTCTACTCCAGTATGACCTATTCTTAACTAATTATCTGCACAGACTCTATTTCCACATAAGGTTGCATTCTGAGTTACTGGAGGTTAGGACTTCACATAAATTTTAGGGGAGATATAATTTAAACTGTAATAGAAACTCATTTCTGAACAATAATTCAACTGAAGTAAGAGACTTAACCATGTGATAAGCAGGAAAAGAGCTTTCTATCCAGAGAAAAGAACTGGAGGTATGACTGGACTTGGGCATCTTCTAGAAACACCATGGACATCTGTGTGCAGCATAAGGGAATGGGAGCTTGGAGAAGATGAAGTTGTAGGATAGAACCACAGTCAAATGTGGAAGACCTGGCAAGCCATGGAGGTGTCGTTGTGTTTCCTCTAAGTGACATGGGAATTACTGTAGGTTTCCAACTGAAGAGTGACAGGATCTGACGCAGGTTTAGCAGTATCACATTGACAGCTTTGTTAACACCATTTAAGGAGGCCACATAGGTAACCAAAAGATCAGTTAAGAAGCTGCGGTAGCAATCCAAGTCAGGATGATAGTGACTTGGGACAGAAGTATAGTGCAGAGAAGTGGCTCCATTCTGGATGTATTTTTGAAATCAGTAGGGTATGCCATTCAATTGCATATGTTATTTGAAATAGAAAGAGAAAGGAATGATGACTCCTGGATTTTTTGCACAGAATTTCTCTCCCACAGAATGTTTCAACATTTTTCTTTAATGTTTAAAAAATATATTGGTCACACAAAACAGATGAACATGGAGGAGAGAGGTAAACCAGAAAACGGATTCTTAACTACAGAGAACAAACTGAAGGTTCCTGGAGGGGAGGTTGTTGGGAGGTGGGTTAAATGGGTGGTGGGGATTAAGGAGTGCACTTACAGTGATGAGCACTGGGTGTCATGTGTAAGTGATGAGTCACTAAATTCTACACCTAAAACTAATATTACACTGTATGTTAACTAACTGGAATTTAAATAAAAGCTAAAAAAATAAAAATCAATAAAAACATATTGGTTACAAATACAAATGGATTCACTTTTCCCTACTGAATATCCCCTCTACAAATAAGGTATTCAAGGATATGTACTTAAATCATAAGCAGTTTTCAATACTGATTTTCTTTTGTGGTCAATTTGTTTTTCAAGATTTTATTTATTTATTCATGAGAGACAGAGAGAGAGAGGCAGAGACACAGGCAGAGGGGAAGCAGGCTCCATGCAGGGATCCCAACGTGGGACTTGATCCTGGGATCACGCCCTGGGCCGAAGACGGTGCTAAACCGCTGAGCCACCCAGGCTGTCTTTTTTTTTTGCCAATTTATCTGCTTACAGAATCTACTCTCTATCCATGTAAGACTCCACATTCAATAAAATAAGGTATTTCTCAATGCTTTTTGTTTGTTAGATATTTCAGGATCCTTTGTATAAAATTCTCAATGTAAAAACAAATTGAATTGAGCTGCATTTGGCCTTTATCACAGAGGATAATTATGTTCAAAAAGACAATCAGCAGGTATTATGTTTGCATCTTTATTTTCAAAATGGCATGCATGGATTTTTTCATGCGTGAATTATAAATATACAAACTAGCATGATAGTCCAGATCTCTATCATGGTTTTTATGCTAATTAACTTGACTTTTATTTTAAATAAAATTACCCTTAACCCCATATTAGTAATGATCAAGATCTATTTAGAAAAAAATAAATTATTACTCCTGGCCACAGGCTGCCTGCACCCTGAGCCACAGATGCAGCAAGTTCGCACCCTCTGAGCAGAAAACAAACTGGTGTCTGGTTACTGGATACCTAATAATGCAAAAAATTAAAAACAATAATTTTAAAAACTATTACTTATAAATATTTCTTTAATCTTTTTCCGTATGAAAGAGTAACTTTGGATATAAAGTTTGAAAAATATTAAATGGATGAATGTTAAACAATAACTACATTTGGACAGTGGTTGGTTCTTAGAAATGATGTTTACAACTGGATATTTATTCTAGCACAGCTCTGGAGTCTAGAAGTCCAAAATCAAGGTGTCAACAGGGTTATGTTTCCCTGAAACCTACAATTTTTCTTTGCCTCTTCCTAGCCTCTGACAATTCTCCAGCAATAATTGACATTTTTTGGCTTACAACTGTAGCACTTCTGTCTCTCCTTCTATGGTCACATGGCAATTCCCCTTGTGTGTCCATCTTCATATCTTCTTTTCTCTTCTTATAAGGACACTAGTCATATTGGATTAGGAACCCACCCCACTCCAGTATGATTCATATTATCTACTTTTATCTGTAACGATTCTATTTCCAAACAGGGTCACGTTCTAAGGTACTAGGAATGAAGGTTTTATGTTATCATTTTGGGGAATGCAAGTCTCCCTCACAGCAGGCAGCATGTGCCTTTTTCTGCAGATTTTGAATCCATTTTCAAACCTGAGAACCAGAAGAACTATAGCACAGTTTTAGTTTGAAGGCCGGCAAGCTCAAGACGCAGGAAGAGCCAATGTTCCAGAAAGAGTGAAAAACAATTGACATCCCAGTAACAAAAATTCTTTGTTACTCAAAGGAAGGTCAATCTTTTTGTCCTCTTGCAGCCTTCAACTTATTGACATATTAAGGGGAGCAGTTTTACTCTGTCTACCAAATTAAATGGTAATTTCATCCAAAGACACCCTCACAGAAACACCCAGAATAACATTTGACTTAAAATCTGCGAACCTAATGGACACGTCAAGTTGGCATAAAAATTAACCACCTACAAGTTTATTGAACTTCTTAAATTTTTTTAAAATTTAAAATTTTAAAATTATGTAAATAAACTATCTAGACATATAAAATGCATTTATATATCAATTTCTATATTTAGTTCATTTAATTATCAATTGCCATGGAAAGAAATTTCCATGCTCTGTGGGAGTCTGATATTTGAGAGGTATATTAGTCTTATATTAGTCTTACTAATATAAGACTAATAATCAGGGCAACCCAGGGGGCTCAGTGGTTTAGCGCCGCCTTCAGCCCAGGGTGTGACCCTGGAGACCTGGGATCGAGTCCCACCTCAGGGTCTCTGCATGGAGCCTGCTTCTCCCTCTGCCTATGTCTCTGCCTCTCTCTCTCTCTGCGTCTCTTATGAATAAATAAATAAAATCTTAAAAAAACACAAAACCACCCTAATAATCAATATAATCCCAGCCTTTGAAATCTACAGTATTTTCCAGTAATCCCTCAGCTTGCAAAAAAAGTAAAAGGTGACTAAATCTGACTTGTAAAAGTGTAAAAACACATTTAAGAACTAACAAAAATGTTTTTTCACTATCTCAGACCATGGGGTAAAGTTGCCTTCAGACATTATTGACATCATTCTTTGCCTTGTAGCTCAGATGGGTTTCATTCCTTGGACTGATTTCATTCTCAGAAAGATTTTCGGAGTGGCCGAAAATATGGTCATCCTGGCGGTTTGGCTACCTCATCATGTACAGAATACCTCCTCTGATATTTCTAGTGAAAAGTCACATGGCTAGTACTCATTGAGCTGGCAGACTGGATATGTACTACTGCAAGAGATCATTCCAGATCATGAGCTCAACACATATGAGCCATAGAAACAGTGAGTGAGAAAGGTATCGTTTCTTAAAGAAAAACCAAGGCCCCGTTAATATGAAAAAAAGGGGACAAGGACAGCTCGGGAAGTAGAAACCCCAAATATATGATAGACACAGAGTTATTTGTTCTACCTATTTTCTCATTTAAGTTTCAGTTACATTACCAGCTCTTTGTTTTATTCTGTTTGTCCTGATGGGAAACTCAGCCAAGGTAAATGACTTGCCCCAGACTCAGATGACCAAAGCTTGGCTTCCCTAACATCCAATCTAATTTGCTTTCCATGGTACCACAGTAACTATATTAAAAAAAAAATCAGAGTCAGGTTAATGAATGGACTGGCTGGAAAACTTATTTGGGAAACCAAAATAGAAGCAATGGTATAATAACATTAGCCTAGATTAGAATTATGGGGAAACTCAATATTGTCAAGATGTCAGTTCTTCCCCACCTAATCTGTAGCCCCAATGCAATACCAATCAGAATTCCAGCAAGTAGTTTTATGGATATTGACACACTGATCCTCGTGCCTATATTGGTAAGGCAAAAGATCCAGTAGAGCCAACATAATATTGAAGGAGAAGAACAAAGTCAGGGGACTGATGCTACCTGACTTCAAGACTTACTATACAGCTACATGAATCAAGACAGTGGTGTTGTTGAAAGAATAGAAAAAATAGATCAATAGAACAGAATAGAGAACCAGATCCACATAAATATAGTCAACTGATCATTAACAAAGGAGCAAAGGCAATACAATGGAACAAAATAGTCTCTTCAATAAACAGTGCTGGAAACCCTGGACATTCACATGCAAAAGTTGAATTTAGATGCAAACCTTAAACCCTGCATAAAAATTATCTTAAAATGGACAATAGGTCTAAATTTAAAATGCAAAACTACAAAACTCACAGAAGGTAGCATAGGAGAAATCCTAGACGACCTTGAGGATGATGATACAATACCAAAGATAGGATTCATAAAAGAAAGAAATGATAAGCTGCACTTCATTAAAATCAAAGATTTTTGCTCTACAAAAGGCAATATTAAAAGGATTAGAAGACCAACCACAGACTAGGAAGAAATATTTGCAAAAGACATACGTAATAAACGACTGTTATGGAAAATTTACAAAGTACTCTTGAAATTCAATAATTAAATAACAAACATCCGTGTTAAAAAGTGGGTGAAAATTTTGACACCTCTCCAAAGAAGATAGACCATAAATAAATATATGAAAAGATTTTCCATATCATATGTCACTGGGGAAGTGCAAATTCAAACAACAATGAGATGTTACTACACAGCTATCAGAATGACTACATCCAGGACACTGACAACACCAAATGCCCAGTGAGGATGGGGAGCACTTTGCTGGTGGCAATGCAAAAATAGTAAAGCCATTTTAAAAAACAGGCAGTTTCTTACAACACTAAACATGCTCTTATCATAGGATTCACCAGTCATGCATTTTGGTTTTATCCAAAGGTGTTCATGTGTAATTGACCAAACTCGGAAGCAACTAAGATGCTCTTCAGTAGGTGAAGGGATAAATAAGTTCTTGTACATCCAGAAAATAGAATGTGATTCAGTACAAAAAAGAAATGAGCTACTAGCCATGAAAATATGTGGAGGGATTCTAAATACATATCACTAAGTGAAAATGCCAGTCTGACAAGACTGTATATCATGTAATTCTGACTCGATGGTAGTCTGGAAAAGGCAAAACTACAAGACAATAAAAAGATTAGTGGTTTCTGAGTATTTAAAATATTCTGCATGATATTATAATGTTTTTACATTTGTCCAAGCCTGTAGAATATACAATGCTGAGTAAATCCTAACATAAACTACGGACTTTGGGTGATTATGATGTGTTTCAGTTTAGGTTCATTTTTGACAAAAAAAAAAGTACAATTCTGATAAGTGATGTTGATAATGCAGAAGCTATGCTTGTGTGGGGACTGGGAGAACATGGGAAATATCTGTACTTCCTTTCAATTGTATTGTTTACATCACTTTCTCTAAAAAAGTAAAAATTGAATCACAGCACTTGGAGTCTCAAGGATCCCACATGTGACTCCTTATAAAACCAATGGAATTGTGACTGACCACATTCTTTCAACATGCTTCAAAACTTTAGAATTTAAAGATAAACAAACCAAAGACCACTTGTCATCTCAGTTGAGTGATCCCCTGTAGTATATTTGCCATGTTTACTGGCAAGTACTGAGGGGTGTCTATGGTCTGTCAAGTGCAGAGGAGCTTTGCAATCAAGTATTAATAAAAATGCTCTAAATGTTTACGCATATTAACTTTCTTAATTTCTATAGTGATGCTGTCAGATGACTATTATTATTATCATTCCCATTTTATAAAGTGATGCAATTAGGGTACATTGTTAAGTAACTTTTCAAAGGTTATCGAGTTAGTAAGTGACAGTAAGTGCTATCTAACTGGGAAAGAGCAATTTTTTGTGCTAGCTAAAATTTAATAGGCTTTCACTTTAATTGTGTGCTTGTGAGAAAGATCAAAACCAAGATAGTACCTGTTAAGGTAGACTCTAATGTTACATTCTTTATTGGCCATTAAGCTATTATTTCAAACAGTGTACATGAATATTTATAGAACGAAGTTCCTTCTTCTACTAAATATGTATTTTTGATCTTTGTTTTAAATAAGGACCACATTATTAGTCTGCTAGGATGCCCACATGTCTGAAATAAAGCTTTAATGAAAGGCAGTGCTTAATTGGATTAAGAACATCTTCCTGAGGTTTTTTTTTTTTTTAATTTAAGATTTTATTTATTTATTCACGAGAAACACAGAAGGAGAGGCAGAGACACACGCAGAGGGAGAAGCAGGCTCCATGCAGGAGCCTGATGTGGGACTCAATCCCTGGACTCCAGGATCAAGCCCTGGGCCGAAGGCAGGTGCTAAAATGCTGGGCCACCCAGGGATCCCCATCTTCCTGAGTTTTTACTAATTTCTATGCACTTGCTTCCTGTTAAAATCCATTATTCTGAGTGATGGTCCTTTATTAATATGAACTTTTCTTTTTCTTACATCTTGATATTTAAGCTATGGTTATCATTTTTCTCTTTTTTCTCATTCCCTTTCAGCATTTGAGACCTAGTTTATTGCTCTCATTTATCCTGCTTCAAAAGCTATAAGAAATCAAACTTACTGCCTTTAATATATTTCATAATCTATTGTGCTTGGAAATCAGAATTAGTTTTTTTTTATTTTGCTCTGCAAATATCTGACCAGGTCAGTGCTGTTATTTCACATGGTAGACCACTACCTTTTAATCCTTCAATTGCCCAACTTAGATAATATAGAAAAAAAGGAACCAATATGTGCATTATCATGGATCTGGATTGAGATAGAAACTCATGGTTGTGCTTTGGCCTGGAGCAGCAGGACTGCTGGGCTCCAGGTCTCTCAGGAGACCCAAACAAGACTTCAAATCATTTGCTTTGAAGCTCCATGAATTTCTCTCACTGGACATAGAAGTGTAGTGTGAACCTGGACCTTGAAAAAGTTAAGCTAGGGCCTCACAATCCCTGAGGAGCTCATGTATTCACTGAATCCTTCCTGGGATGCTAAAGAGAGCAGGACCTGGGACAGCCGGCCTTGGCCAAGCCACCTGCCAACGTGGCAACTAGATCTGCAGAATTCCTGGTGATAAGAGCCCCAAGACACAGGGTTAAGATATGGTGCTGCAGTGGGGAGCTTGGTAACTCAGACAAAAATAATTGCAGAGGAAGGCAAGCACACACACACACACAACCACTATTCATTTTCAGTACTATAATAATGCATTCTATGTATTTATGATTTTATTAGCTTGATTTTGGTATCACATTATATAAAAAGAAGCATTATAATAAAAGTTGAAACTTTCTAATGATATTTGGAAATCCTTAGGAATAGAAAATAGGGTATTAGAGAAAATAACACATATACAAATAAACCCTTATTCAGGAAATATTTAAATATTGTTTTTCTTTTAGTTTTTGATATCTCACCTGCTTATAAGTTGATAAAACAACAGCTTTTTGCTTGCACTGAACTTTTATTTGCTAGAGTTTTTAATTAAATTTCTTATTACCATCACATGTAAACAGAAAATCATTAATATGGCTCAGTTTTATGCTGATGAAATCTTAATCTATAGAAAAATAATTCTTAGGCAAACAGTTTCTCTTATACCAACATGAAAATACTTTTCTTTACTGGTTTTCATTCATTTTTACCATACAAATAGTTGTAGATAATGTATTAGTCTCATCTGAGAATAGAAAAAGAATTTGAAAAAAGGATTGGCTTGCAGATGTTGGCCTAGAATGATATATACGATACTAAGGTTTTTTATTCACTGAACATTTAACTTTGATAGCATCAAGCTTCATTGGCTTTTGTCTATAATGGCAAGTATTACTGTTGACAGTGCTCCCTTTTTGGTAAACATTTTAGCATGTATATCCAGAACTCCTCTATTTTTACTCTGATATTTTTTATTTTCTTTTAAATATATCTGCTTTCCCTGACTCAGCCACAGAAGCCTACTCAGGATAGTACAGCGAAGTCACAGGATTGTTTTAAAGTTTCAAAAGGAAAAAAAAATAAAGAAAAAAAATAAAGTTTCAAAAGGTTATATTAAATGACAAGTTACCTTAAATTTTTGAGGGAAGCTGTGGCATCTATTGGTAACTACCAAACTGTCTCATCCAACGTTATTCATAAACAGATCACTACGTTCCTCTCTATGGTGTTTTATCATTGTGCAACCAGGTTTTCAGTGATGCCCAAATTAAAAGGCAAGTACTGCGACAAAAACTATGTGGAAAAAAAATAAAGCTCATCCAATCAGATTTGAAAGTTTGAGAAGTTTTTCTACACCAATAGGTGTTAAATCGTTAAGAAATAAATATTTATTAAGTTGCTGGGCTTAACCGTTGTGAATGGGACTGTAAAGTATTTCCTTAGGCCTAGGGTGTTGAAAAAATATTGAGATACTAAAGATGCCATAAACAAAGAAAATCGGGGAACTTTAGAAAATACAGTATGTTGTCCATAATGGTATTTTTCAATAGATGCTTGTTTTCCAATCAATTCAAAATCAAAACAAAACATTTCCTTCATGTTAGACTTAATGGCTACTATTCTATGTTTAAATCCAATGGATAGCCCTTTTAAAATAAATCAACAGCACGTAATACAAGACTGTGGTAACATTTCTACAAATACTGTGTGATAAAAGTTGCATATGCCATAGGAACACATGTGCATACACACACATACACACATGTGTACACACATACACACACAGAAGGATTCTGATATCACCTGTGGCCTCTTAGGCCCTTAGACTAAGGAGAAGGTAAGGTATGACCAGGAAAACTATTGATAATTATATTCACAAAAACATTTTTCTCTGGCTCTGTTCCCACTTGTTTTATGGAGATTACAGCCCCACCTAAAGCATCCCAGATCAATCCAGGAAACTCCAGGAACTGTTTCAAATCTTCCCCACACATCATTCTCTGTGAATATTTTGTGGCCAGTATCCTCATCTATTCCACCTGTGGTTTTATATGCCTCAAGTAACTGCTAATGTACTGATACCTGGTAGAGGTGTTGGCTTTAGGATAATGCTGCCCAGGCTGTCATTTGTGCCAATGTAACTAGTGCCTGCAATTGGCACCAATGTCTTAGTTGAGGGTATTCTCTGTGGAAGCCCTAAAAATGTTAGCATGGTTCCTGGTTCTACCAGGGTCAAGAAAGGGGGTGAGGAGGGGTTGAAGGGAGAATTTTACTGCATAACTTCAAAGTCCCATAGTGATGCTAATACAATATGCTTTCTAAAGCTTTTCATTCATTGAATGCAAACCTATTTCTTTAAGGTGAGGCATTAGTACTCTTGGTACATCCAAAGGAAATTTGAATAATGAACACTATACTATTAGTCTCCAACTCTAAGCTGGTTTTTTTTTTTTTTTTAACCTCTGAAGCATACTTAGTACATAGCTGCTTTTCCCTTGAGAAGAAATGTTTTTGTTTTTGTTTTTGTTTTTGTTTTTGTTTTTGAATGATCTCTCTCTGTCTCTATCTCTTGTACTGGTCTCTGCCTCTATTTACGCAAACACGTATGTATATATGTAAACATATATACATTATAAGTACAGTCCTTCTGAACAAATGCAAAATATTACACAGCGTGGCTGTGTTTCAGAATAAGTTTATCTCAAGCTTGCTCTTAGGCACATAGGCATACACATGTAATTAATAGGTAATTTTAAAATTTAAAAACAAATGATTCCATTTTTAATGGTCTGTGGATGTGACCATGGGCATTTGTGAGGAGGGCTCTGTCTTGTTTCATTAATAGGTATCCAGTAGGCTTCCTGCTTCCTCTCAGCTTCAGTGCTTCTGCTGTGAGAACCCTCAAAACTGCTCAGTCAGGAAAATACATAAAAGCCCATCTTGCAAGCACCCATTAAATTCAGTGAGGTTGTAATTATGAAGAAGAAACATTGCTTGTAACTATTCTAAGAAACATAATAATGATATTCATAAAAAATAAATTTTAAAACCAGATCAGCTTTTAAAGAAAAATAGTAGAAACGTACTTTCTACTTGGAAATAACATGTTAGGGATGTTTAAGTTTAAATAGAGGTTAGAAGTCTTTAGTGGTATTTAAGAGATGTCTATAAAAGTCAGCATCATGGTGCCACTGAGACATGGCTGCACATTACCTCAGGTGCTAGATAATAGGTAACAAGTGCCTCATTATATCTGGCAATGATCTATTCTTGAGATAATTAGGCAATATCAATCTGTGAAACCTACACAGAAAGGATTAAGATCAGGGTCAATGTATGCACAAATATACATATATATGTGTGTGTGTGTATGGATGGATGGATATATGTGTATATACGCACACATGCATGTGTATATGTGTATATGTGCATGTATGTGTCCATATGTGTATGTGTATATCTACATGTGTGTGCATATGTGTGCGTGTGCATATGTATATACAATTATAGGATATAAGACTTTGAGATAAAAAGGAATAGGAAATTCATAACTGTTTCAGTATGCTGGGCATCATTATACTGCTAGAGATTGCCTACAATAAGTTTATCATCAAAGAGAACATCATAACTGCAACATAAAAATGGTTGCTTTACAGGGGGTTTAACTTCAGGACCTCTGAAATTACGGAATCATAAATATGAGTCGTTTTCCACCATCCTCAGAAAGCTGTTTAATGGAATCCTAGGTCTGCTCTTTTTACTGTCAGACTGAAACATTTTACGTGTTACTCTACTTAATATTTTGCTATATATACAATTAAATTTCGTTATAAAAATAAATTTAATTACCAGCGATGCCTGATGATAAACATAGCCGACTTGCTGGTCTTCTGTGATTCACCTCTGCACCACTCACTGAATAATTAATAGCATTGATGCTGTCACAACTTCGGCTTGCTCTGTGTGAAATTTAATTGCTTTTATGAGGAAGCTGATGTTGGGTGGCCCAGCTGTCATGAAGGTTCTAGGTTGCAGTGTCAGCCGGTATGCTGCATTCAGGTCTAGGTCACTGCTCATGTCTCTGGTTGTGCTGTGTGATCAGCTGTGATAAGAATGTTTACTGGAAGGCAGGGCTTCATTCCTGTTGAAAGCTGAGAAATTGCTCTAGGAACAGTTTCTATGAACTGCTCAATGCGTTCATCTCAATTCTGACTCAGGTGACCATATGATTTTGCCCAAGCCTCTAATGATCCGTTCTCCATGGCTAAAATGAAGATACGGAAAAAAATACCAGTTTACTGTTGAATCTACCAGTTTCCTCTTTGTGATTATTTTTACTAGGGTATTTAAACTTCAAATATCTTTTCATATTTCAGAATAATAGAGGTGGTTTATATTCTCATAGAATTTTAATGCTTTGATTTTTTAAAGATTAATTCTTTAATTTACATTAATTATTTTTTGTGGAGTATAAAATTAGAACATGAATTGATATTGTTTTTAAGAGTACTTAAATCATGCACCAGTTAGTTAAAGATAAGCTGTGACTACACACGTCCTGGAAGCACCACATACTTTCATTTATGTTGTCCTTAGCTAAATCAGTGTGCAACCCCAGGATTTAGTTTTACAGTCAAAATAAGCACATAGTATATTTCACTTTCTGTTTTGGTTGGGAGGTAGGCATGCCTGCTTTTTGCTTTGCTCCTGGAAGTGGAAATAGGGCAGTGGCTGCTCATTCTCATTAGGGCAAGTGGTCCATTTCTTACCTGGCATAAAATAACCATACCTATGATCCATAGACTCTGGCAGGGGGTCAGCTTGATAATTTGCTGGGTTGTGTAATTCAACCCTAAAATTATACATACATGACTTAATTTTGAGTTCACAGATTTTGCAAGTCTAAGAGCAATTTTTTTCAAAAGCTTTTTTTGGTCAAAATTTCTGAACTCTCTGGAATGTCTGTGGTAATTGCTATAAGAATTATTCAGCTGTTGATAGGCCTTCACTATCTTTTTCTGTTCAATGCTTTCATTCTCAGACTGATTAGGAGGGGTTATTCTACTGTCAGCTCACATTTGCCCCATGGAGACAGTCAGTCGCATTTTACCAATATGGCCAAATGACTTATTCTGTTGAAAGTTTAGGTTGGGGAGACTTCCCTACAACATACATTTGGAGTATGTAAAACAGGACAGAAAGAGCCAAGGAGAAGGCACAGGGAAACACAGTAAAGCTTTTTAAAATTGCTTCTTCTGTGGAATACATCAGTTTAAGAGGTCTTAGTGCTCATGGTATTAGGAACTGAGAGAGGATGAGTGCAGATTAGCAGTCTACATTTGGGCCTTTGTAAGGCTGCCTCATGCTAAATGAATCTCAGTAAATACTTCAATATCTATCTGATCATGTTAGCTTCCTCTCTTCCTTTGGGGAAACCCAGGTAAAGAGATCCTCTTTAGAATTTCCTCTATCTCAATAGGCTCAATGATAGTGCTCTAGGAAAGGGTGCCTATACTTAAGAGGGTTATTAGGAATCTTTTAAAGCTCTGTCTCGGACATTAATCAAAATTCCTTACAGACTGTAGTGGAATCTTCACTTTAGGTTAAGTTATGTTCTTTTTTTTTTTAAGATTTATTTATTTGAGAGAGAGAGAGTGGGCATGGAGGGGAAGGACAGAGGGAGAGGGAGAGAGAAATTTAAGCAGACTCCTTGCTGAGTGTGGAGTCCGACACAGAGTCCAATCTCATGATTCTGAGATCAGGACCTGAGCTAAAACCAAGAGTCAGACATTTAATCAGCTGTGCCATTCAGGCATCCAAAGTTTATGTTCTTAAGCTTGCTACCTAATGTGAGTTTCTTTCATCACGAAATGCTTAATATCTAATATAAATTAAATTAAATATTCAAGATAAAGAATCTTTCACTAATAATATTTTGAATTGATTGTTATAAAATGATCATCAGTATTTGTGCTTATCTAACTTATTCAAAGATAATTTTAAAATGTTTATAGTTTTATTATTTTTAATGTTTATTATTTTATTTTATTTTATTATTTTTTTTTTATGTTTATTATTTTAAATCTTTTTTTTTAATATTATATATATAATTCAATAGTATAACCAGAATTTAAATTACAGAATTTAGGAAATAAGTCTCCTAGTCAATGAAATTTTAAACCTTGTAGCAACCCATAGTGTTAAATGCAACTTGGGAGCAGGAGCTTATTTTCTTTCCTTTGTTCTGATTTAACCTCTACGGTCCCAGGATCAAAAGAGCTGTTATTATAGGTCATTGCTGTGAGAACTCCCACTCACAGCATTTCAGCTCCACCCATGTACTTCTCTCTGATTATGGTGGAAAAGGAGTGAGAATTTTGGGTTGAAAAAGAATAGGCTACAGAGACTTAAAGGTTGAACAGAAACTTGTGAATACAGATATAGGACTTGTTACAGTATTAAAGATAGTTAACCACTGCTGATGATGTTCATTGTAACTGAGCTGAGACTGCTCCTCCTACAAAGATTTTATTAAAAACCAAAGCTAAAACAGCTTCTGCAATGGATTGAAGCTGCTGCGTCAAACTTAGAGGGTTACAAAGTCATGATGCTACTAGATCACTCTCATTCTAATCAGTTTTAAATCCAACATCAGGTTAAGTAAACATGAGCTCCTCCCAATGTACCCTTCAAGTATTTGTTTTGCATCTTTGTTTTAATGCTTATTTCTTTCTTCCATCACTGTGTAGTGAGACTCTCAGCATAATTTTTCCCCATTTTTTTTTCTGTTCTAGAGAGAAAAATTCCAGATGGCTTCTTTAATCATTGTTAGCTCAGAAGGGAACTAACCCTTTAGTAATAATTGTTTCTCTCCATGAAGAACTGGAGATGTATGCGGATGTCAAATTAACTATACTAATGAAAGAGTTTAGGTCGTTCAGATGACTGGGAAATGGAGTTTATTTAATCAGACATTTGGTGTTGTCAATATTGAAAAGGGATGTTAACTGGAATCTGGAGGTTTGGCATTGGGTCCACAATGTTTTTCAAACAATGGTTTTTCAGCTTTCTGACTTGGCATTTTGGGCCAGGTAACTATTTTGTGAAGCTGTACTGTGTATTTCATGTTTAATGGTTATCCCTGGGGTCTGCACACTAGATACCAGTGGCAACCCTTGCCCCACTGTGACAACCAAGAAGTTTCCTGACATTACCAAATATCTCCTGAGGTAGAAAAATCATGTCTGATTGAGTACCATTAGTTTAAACCAAGCTTGGTACAAGAGACCTGGTAGTGACCTATGATTTGGGTCATGACTATACAGAGCACAGAACAATCAAGTTATCAAAGCTGTGCCTCAGGAAACACTCTAATAATGTAAGTGCTGGGAGACTGGCATCAATCTCCATCAGACATTTTTACTAACCAGCTCAGGGATCTGTACCAGCAGTAAATCAGTTGTCAGAATCTGCGTTATGTGGCAAATAGAAGCAATAGTAACATTGGTGAGACTCCAGAGTCTACTTAACAAGAACTTAGAGAAGCTGAGTCTTCACCCTGTGGTGGTTCCTTCTCAGAGATCATCTAAAATGACACAGAGGGACTATTTGCAATTAAAAGAAAATATATTGATTCAGCGTTTTGAGTTTATGCATCTAAGTTATTCAGTTGTACTTTGAGATCTCTATCTTAAGAATCATGAATGTTATGCAGCCACTAAAAGTTATTTAGTCTGTGACTATAATCTTAATGGATGATATTCACAATGATTACATTGACTACCTAGCTAGATTCTAGAATATTCCAACCTTAATAGCATATAGAAGAAACAAATAAACTTAACCAAGTAACAACAACATCAAAGAAATCTGATGAAGGTATAAAATTTAATGATTTAATGAAATTTAGATCTAAATGCATTTAAAATCATTTTCTAAGGGGTGCAACAGAGGATAGATTGTGAGGTCCTGAAAACAGTCAGATCACAAAATTTCATAAGGAGATCTGAGCCCAGTTCTTCCATACAAGAGAGTACTCAGCCCAGATAAGTCATTCTCTGACTTCTCTTATGTACTTACTTCTCAAGATACAGAAGAAACACAACATGCCCAACTCTTCAGCTGTAGCTCAGAGATGGGAAGAGTGTCAAACATCAATCATTAGGAATAAAATGAGATAGATGGATACATAGATGATAGGTAGATAGATGATAGATAGATAGACAGATAAATATCTAATTATACGTGAATATGATAAAAAGAATTGGGAGGGAAATTATGGGAAAAAATTAAAAACAAACATCTAGGTTTTTTTAAAAAGGTTTATTTAAAAAGTCAGGAGTATAGCTATCAATAAGTTGAAAAATATCCAAAGAAAAGCAGATGGAAATTAAATACTTTTTTATAAAATGAAAGGCTAGACTAGTGGACTTGGTTTAGGTATTTCCCCAAAGTACTTTGTAAGTTTATTGTGTCTCCAAAACAACTGAAAAATACATAACATCCTTAAGTTAACAAATATCAAAGGAAAGAGAAGGGGAAAGGAGTGGAATACGTATTCCAGTTATATGTGTATGGTATGTATTAGATGGATAATCAATAAGTAGATACATACATGCATACATGCATACACACATATCCATGCATAAATAGAAATACCCTTAGGGAAACTAAACATAGGAGAAGAAAGATACAAAGAGGATCAAGCTAATGGGCACTATTTAACTTAGAAGGAAACATTAGGAATCAGTGAATATGTAACCATTTCTCAATTCTCCCCCCACTCCTCCCCACTACCCAACCATACTGGAAGCCTAAGAAAGAGGCATTTTTGGGCAAGTAACTTGGAAAGAGGAAATTGTGTTGTCTTCAATACCTATGAGAGATACTGAAGCAGGGATCCTGAAATGTGGAAGATATGTATCATGTATTCGACTGGGTAGAGGCAGTTTCAATAGTGATATCATGTAAAACAGAGAGGCAGCAGCACTCCTTTGCCTAAACTAACTCAGTCTTACTGAGCTGAGGTGTGTATTTTTTACTAAACTGGTTATGGTTGCTCTGATTTATGAGCCATGTAAACCCAGGGGTATTTAGAAAACTCAAGAGAGGATTTATTTATTTATTTATTTATTTATTTATTTATTTATTTGCAAAATTACTATTGTGGCAATAAATTAAATGTAAAGCCTTTTAAAATTTAATTTTAAATAAAATTTTTAAATTTTATATATTTTTAAAAAGTGAGAAATATTCACCCTGAACTTATGGGTTAGATAATACCAATTACACATTTGCTAGAGATAGGTGTGCATATCTAGATTACATATTAAGCTCACCTTTCTTTAGAGGTGAAAACTACAGACTATATCTTACTAAATTTGTATTCTCTATACGTAAGACCAATTTTGTATTCTCTATACATAAGACGAATGTTTTGAATTTTTTATAAGTAGAGAATATGCAGTTTGGGGGAGGGTTATGCTAACATGTGGCCTGTCAGTGTAGTTCATTATAGTATAAATATTGGATGCCTGAAAATGTATGTGTAAGCAGAAATGCATTGTGCACCTGTTTGGCATCAGCTAAAAGGTACTTATCCTTTTGCATTTTCAGGGGCTCTGGATGGTTTGTCAGCAGTGGCTTGTGCATCTGCAGCTGGCAGATACTCAAAGGCAGTGACTTTGTGATTAAGGACACTGCCTCTGTAGATAAACTGCTCTTCTACTTATTGGCTGTGCATCCTTAGACAAGCTTTGTAACCTCTCTGTTCCTCATAGTACAACTGTAGTTGTAACATAACCCCTAGTGACATTACAAGACTGATCAAATGAAATAAATACATGTAAAAATGTTTGAATATGGCTTGACGTATAGGATACCCTTAATAACTATAAGTTCTTGTGTTAGGGATGAAGCTAATGCTCTGATCAGAGAAGAAGAGAAAAAGAACTCAGCTCTTACGTACACTCTGATAATGTTCTTACAATGAGCACTGTGGACACTTTTCCAATCATAAATGACTTTGGAGCTATGGATCAATAGTAACCTGTCAGTTGCTTGAAACTTCCTTGTAAATACAAGGAGATTTACTGCTTTTGAGTGAAGCAGTAATTCAAAGAAATGGGTCGTTGAATACTTTGTGATTGCTTCTTGTCACATAACAGAATAAACTTTGTCATGGGAAAAGTACCACTTTTACCTAAATAAACATCTCAGGTTCTGAGGATTTCCAGCGCATAATGTAAAATGTCTTTCAAAATTGGGCTCAGGAGGATAGGTGTTGATTTAAGCATCTTCAACTCTGATTAATAAAATTTTAAAAATATATACGTACATTTAACTTCTCTCATATAGAAGTAGATTTCAGAATATTTTTCAAATGCATTTGTCCATGGAAAGAATGTTCTAGATTGATGAAACTATTTTAAGGACAAACAATGAACAGATGGTATTGCTTCTAAAATTTTTAGTAGAGTGGTGGGAAAACTTGTAGCTCTAAAAGCTTGATATATATCAACTATAGCCAGTCCTTGACTTATGATGGTTTGACTTTATGGTCCTGTGAAAGCCATACACATTCAATAGAAACCAGACTTCAGATCTTGAAGTTGGATCTTTACCTGGGCTAGTGATATGCAGAACAATCCTCTCGTCTGATGCTGGGCAGTGGCAGCGAGCTGGGCCTCTCTGAGCACCATGGGATCACCAAGATCAACAACTGATATACTGACAACCATTCTGTACCCATAGAGCCAACTTGTTTTTCACTGTCAACAAATTACATGAGCTATTCAACACTTTATTATAAAAGAGGCTTTGTGTGAGATGATTTTGTCTGATTGCAAGGTGAAGGTAAGTGTTCGCAGAACATTTAAGGTAGGCTAGTCTAAGCTATGATGTTCAGTTGGTTAGGAGTATTAAATTCATTTTGACTTAAATATTTTCAATTTATGATGGGTTTATTGGGATATACCTCCATCATAAGCCAAGGAAGAATTGTAGTGGAAAATTTCCCATCAGGGTAGCATCACTCTCTTAGGGCTGCTGTAACAAATTACCAGAAACTGGGTGGCTTAAAAAAACAAAAGCGATTTTTTCTGACAGTTCTGGTGGCTAGAAGTCTGACATGAGACTTGTGGGACTAATATCGAGCTATTGTCAGGGCTATGCTCTTTCTAGAGTCTCTAGGGGTAGAAACCACTTTTTGCCTTTTCCAGTAGAGTTTTATGGCTTAGAGCCCCTTCCTCCAATCAAAATCAGGGACTGAACATTTTATGTCTCTGACGCTGCTTCCCTCTGCTCCTATCACATGGCTTTCTTCTCTTCTACTTGTAGTCAAGGCTCCCTCTGCTTCCTTCTTATAAAAATACTTGTGGTGACACTTGGGACCTACCTAAGGATCATCTTTCTACCTCGATATTCTTAACTTCATATGCAAAGACCCTTTTTCCATATAAGTGTCACAGATTCTAGGATTGTGACCTTGAAGTTATTATTATTATTACTAATGTGTGTGTGTGTGTTTGTGTGTGTGTGTGTGTGTGTGTGTGTGTGTATAGGGATTCTATTCACCTTACTACTATTCTTGTTGGAAAAAGGATAACCTTTCATACTTCACAAAAAAAAGGGCTAATCTGATTGGCATACATTATTATTAAAAAGGCCAGAACATGGAATGAATGCTCCATATAGCTATAGCTTTGCCATGTAAATCAATATTCCCCCTCAGGTTTCCCCTAAGCTCTTATCTTTTAAGGACATTATTAAAATAGCCAATTAATATATATTGATATGATTAATTCTGTTTTTTCTTTCTGTTCATTTTATTTTTATTTTAGTTTTTTTTTTAAACGATTTATTTATTTATTTTAAAGAGAGAAAGAGAGAGGGCACAGTCAAGAAGGGCAGGGAGAGGGAGAGAGAATCTGAAAGCAGACTTCAGGCTCAGCCTGGAGCCTGATGAGGGCTCGGACTCCTGACCCTAAAATCACCACCTGAGCGGAAAGCAAGAGTAGGTCACATAGCTGACTGTGTCACCCAGGTACCCCTGTTCATTTTATTTTTAAAATTTATTCATGTTTACAATTTCTTCAATTTCATCTTTGTAAGGACAACTACAGCCAAAAAAATATCAACTTTATCATATTACTACTATATGACTAAACTCTTAGTAAATGGCATTTTATATTTGTATACATTCTCTTAAATTATCCTTTGGAGTACTTGATTATTCACACATGCAAAATAGATTCTAGTAATAAAGAATTAGAACATCAGGCAGTCAGCCTGGAAGTCCAAGATCAGGGTGCCAGCATGGTTTGATTCCTGGTGAGGATTCTCCTCTTTAGTTTAGAGATGACTGCTTTCTTCCCATATTCTCCCATGGAGAAAGAGACAGAGATAGCCAAAGTTTTTCAAACACAGTTAACTTAGTTTGCAGGTGGGGTATTTCAACACCATCCATATTTCCCTCTCTCCCTCTAGTTCTACCCACATAATCTTTATTCCTTTCTTTCCCCCAACTAAAAAAAAAAAGGAAAAAAAAGCCCTAGATCTTGTCACTAAAAATCTAATTTATATCAAATTTATGAGATAAAGTATTTTCCTAAGTATGATCAAATGAATTTGGTTAACATCTTAGTGATTCTCTTTCTATGTAATAAGGCAATTGCAGTTTTCAAAGCATTAAGACTAATACTAACTTTAAACTTTCTCTTGGGTTTCAAGACACTTCTATTTAGTATTGATTGGGGAAATGTTGTCCAGCTGTCAGCTTAAAAAAATGTAAATATGGTTGTGTAAAGTTAAGGGTTATAAGGAAAAAAAATCAGTAGAATTACATAAAACTAAAGTTGCAGTTGAAAAGATATCCAAGTATGTGTTGGTAGTTACTAAAAGAATTATAGCTGTTATTGCCTTGTATTTATAGCCCTTGTTTCAGGTTTCATGATTCAAGTCTTAGTCCAATTTTTCTTTTGAGAGAGTTTTGGTCTCATTATCTTCTTATAAGCACTAATTCCATAATGAGATCCCACCCTCATGACTTCATTTAAACCGGATTACTTCCCAAAGGGCCCATCTCCATATGTCATCACACTAGGGCTTAGGACTTTAACATATGGATTGTAGAGGGACACAAATATTTAGTCCGTAACAAGTGGCAAGCAATTATCCCCTAAAAATGTTTGATTAAAGAATGTATTTTGCCACAGATCACTTAGGGTATGGTGTTAGCGGCAAAGATATCTAGGATTCATTCCCTAACAATTCAATATCAGTGTCCAATTTGTATCATTTCTTGAATAACAATACAAAGATAAACAGGTTTTTTTTTTGTTTCTTGAGAGAGATTAATAAGTCCTAAAAATGATAGGATTAATAGTAACTGTATTTTTAAAGTTATGAGAATTGAAATATTCAAAATTTGTTTTTCCATCATAGGAGAGAGTATATTTAATAATTATCAAAATGGAAAATTGAAATGGTACACTTCAGTTCATCATAAAAATGCAATATTATTCAAGTGGTAAAAACTTAATAAGTGTATTTCTGAGTGCAGTAAATGAAAATTAAAAAAAAAAAAAACTCTGCTTTCCATAATAAGGGGACTTTGATTTAGCTAGCCTGTATCAGTGGTTTTTGATGTTAGTAGCTATGCAATGTAAAACAATTACAGAATATAACTGAATGGGTAACTATTATATTACAATTTCTCAAACAAATCTGTTAATTTAACAAGGGGTAAATGTCTAGTTCTTAACAATTATCTTAAAATATGGAGTTCATAATTCTTCACAAACAACCAGCCAACCCATGTTAATTAATTTGCTTAGTGGAATTTAGATGACCTTCATAAAATATCCTATAGACTTATCTAGTCATGTTTAAGTAAGAAGCTTAATCAGTTGTATTACAAAGGAAAATGAGTTTCCTGTTACAGAATTTCACTAGATTAAAAAAGGTAAATAGATACTGTAAAAAGAGCAGAGAAGTATTAAAGCTCCTTATTCAAAAAAATAATAAAGCTCCTTATTCATAGAGGGTATATATTTTGCTGCTTTGATTCATTTTGGGAATGAAGCCTATAAATAGGTAGTTATGTAAATGAACCACAGAACTTTCACTTTAGATGGTTCTGAAGTTTTTTAGTTACTTAACAAAAATGTCATGCATATATATGCATATAAATATATGTAATGTGTATATGTAACATTAATATATACACTTATGTATACATATAAAAATCTTTAAATTTAAATAATTCATTGGTGATTGCTTTGTGTAGTTTTTCATGAAGGAATTTTGTAAGACATAGATGAAAGACAGGAAGATTGCAAATGTCATTATAGTCTATCTCAAACATCTTTCATCTCTAAAATGTAAACCCTGTTTGGTTATCAAGGATAGAGAACTTCATCAAGGATAGAGAAGTGTAATGACATTAAATTTCCAGGTATTTTAGGATTCACAAAGTGGTGAGAATGCCTTCATGTGATATTTACACATGAAAGGTGAAAACTATCTGGTTGAGTTATTACAATTACAGCAACATTTTGTCATTTCATCATAAGAAAATAATCCAACATCTTACATTTGAATAAGATTACTTCAGAATTTGTCTGTGCATGGAACATAAAATTGGCTACGGTTCTGCATTAGTTCATAGAGTATTAAGTAGTTCGATTCAACCTTTCATTGAGAATAACTAAATTTTTTGACAAAATAAACACCGCATCTTATTGGTGGTGTTAAGAGATAGAACAAATACTAGAAAAAATTCTAGCACTCAAAGCTGATTCTGCTAAAAGGGCATGCATATTCTGACCTAAAAAGAAAGAGCCACAGACATTATTTCCTTAGGCTGTGGAGACTCATGTCCAACTAAAGACATTGCAAAGGAAGAAATTATGATAAACCATCACTAACTTAATTTTTTTCCCAAAAGATCATACACTAGGATAAAGATTAATGAAAAGTTAAATAGCTCTGAAGTGCAGACCTCTTGCCCTGTGTTGGATCACCCATGTGATTTGGAAAACTTCAGCTATTAAAATTGAAAAATGGAGTTCTAGACTAATAAAAGTTCTACATGACCTCTGGAGGAAGGGTCTCATCTTCATGCGTGAAAAATACATCATCCTATTAAGTAAGGAAAGGTAGATGGAAAACTGCAATGGATTGTTTCTCTAACATTATTTCCAAAATCTGGGAGTCTGAAAGGGGTAAGCAAGTAAAGCCATAAACAGATATGTGTGACTGTGATTTATATGTTGGGTCTTTGTGAGTCAAGATATTCCTTGGGTAAGAGATTATTGTTGCTACCATTAGCTAGACCAGGTAGGCAGAACATTGTTAATGGTTGGAAATTCTGTGTAAAAATATTCAGGTGATACTGGTTGTTGGCCAGAGTATCCAATACTGAAATAAGTTTGGCCAAGTGTGTTGACTCTTGGGTCTTGTCCTTTATCAGGGATATCCTAATTAAGGAATGAAAAGCAGCAAATCTTCACTGGGTTTGTCATATGTGACAGTGGTGATGCCATGAGTAGTATATGAACTTCCATTTGTTTTTACTCAGTTGATCTCAGATTCTTCCTAGGTGGTCAAGGGGTCTGGGAAAAGGATGAGGTCCTCCAGCACTGGGGCATTTGTAAGGCCGTGAGGATAGGGATGGTCACTCTTTCCCACATATGGAATATGCCAGAGGGCCCAGCCTTGGCTCCATCCTCTAACAAAGAGTCTTCAGGAGTTGTGCATAGCTAGCTGAGCTTTTGAAGTATTGCTTCCATGACCCAAGGTAAGATGTACATCTGTGTGTCAGACACAGGTCCAGGGCCTGTGAGAACCTCTGTTCCCAGAAGGGCTCAGTTTGTGGCAATCAATTTTTGTTCTACTGACATATAGATGGGGAAAAGGGTGGCGATATCTTGCAGTACAATCTTATGGACAGCATGAGGCCATCATGGTGATCCAGATATGCCAGGAGATGTGAGGAGGCTGGCAAAGCTTCTATGGTGAAAAGTCTCTGGGGAACATTAATGTTTGTGCCTATTGTATTCCAATTTGGACAGATTCTAGAGACTTTTCTTGGAAGCTACCTATTAACATAAGTAAAATTTTTAAATAAGGAAACTATGTTGCATCCAGAGTCCCCCAAAAGTCTAAAATATGTGGGGTTATTTTGATATAGTGGGTGTTGAGAGGGTCAATAGCTTTTCTTGGCAGCATCAGAATGAAGCTCTTGGTCATCAAGTAATTTTCAGAAATTTAACTGAGGTGATAAGCCCTTGAACTATGTGGGTGATGACCCTCCCCCTTTTTTTGTGAGCTCCTTTGTATTTGTATGTCTTGGATGATCGTACCAAAGGAATGTCTTTGGATGAAAACATCATCAATGCAATGTTGTATCTGAGCTCATAGAAAAAAAATTGAATGCTGTTAAGATCTTATCTACAAAAAATTTGTGTACTTTCAAGGCAGTGAAGATAACCCATTAGTAGCCAGATAAATATCTCTTTAGAGAAGAAGGCAAATTACAGCTGAGAGGCTGTTGATATAGACACTGAACAGAATATATTAGTCAAATCTATAATAGAAAGATCTTTACTTTTTGCTGATTGGATAGCCAGTAATTTCAATAATATTTGGTACAGGGTTTTAATGGATGGAGCTGTGGGATTAAAGTTACAGTAATTGACTCTAAGATGCCATTCTTTTTTTTTTTTTCCAATTTTAAAAACAAACAAAATTGTAATGGTAAATGGAGAAGCAGTGGGAGATAATCACCACTTCTCTAAGCAGTTCTTATATAATGGGTTTCAATACTAGAAAGTGTTGTTTTCATTTACATTGGCCATGTTAACTATTTTCGCTGGGGAGAGAGGCATAAGCCAATTGTCAATTTGTGTCAAAGATTTAATATAATTTTAATTTATTACTTACTGTGTCAAGAGCATCCATGCCCACTATGAAGTATTTTAAGGCAATGAGTGTTATAATCATGGGGAATTGAAGCAATGCAATAATTTCTGCAGTTAAGGTAAAGTATACTTGTCGGTCCTATATTCCATATTTAAGAACTTTGAGAAGATTATGGGACAAGCATTTTTTTAAAAATTTAGTCAGATGGCAAACTCTAACTTGAGCCCTGGAATTAAGGCTAAGAAGTTTTGTCAGTTAATGTGTCAGCAGATGTTAAAGTTAATTCAGATCTTCTTTTTAGATGTGCAAAATCCAATCAGTGCCCTTTTATCTTTTTGTTGTATTAAGTCTTATAGTAAATTATGGGTATCCAACTGGGACTTCTGTTTTAGTGATTTTGTTTACTCCTTTGTCTCTAAGCTTCTTTTTCTTCCTGTGTTTTTTTCTTTCCTTTCTGTGGTTAGTTGATATACTTTGGTGTGGAGGATTCTCTGCCCTGCTCCTATTTCTAAGCTTCTGCCCATCAAAGATCCTCAAAACAATATTGTCACTCATCACAGTGTCTACTTCACAGGGCACTTTCGGTCTGTTTTCCTACAATCTTGAGGCTCATGATCTTGTTTTGATAGAAGTGTAAGGAGAAGCAACAGTGAAAGCATTTTGTAGCGTTGCTTTTCAAACAATGACTATTCTTCTTCCACAGATGTAACCAGCTAATGGCTCTTATATCACATAGGCTATAAGTCTTTCCCCTGAACCTAGTGTCTAATATGACCATATTGGACTCAAGACACCTGGTCCATTGGAATATTTCATTATTCCATTATATTTGTGGGATGAAATAAAAGATGCAGGCCACTCTAGTTCTGCCTTCCTGTTTCTAAGGGCTAATTATTGAAACTTCTGACTTAAGTTATTTAGAACTATCACAGGGACTTGGTGAAACTAAACAAATGTGCATCCAGCGGTAGGGTTCAAAGTGGAAATTCCCCAGAAAAAAAGCAACTCAAAGCATATGTTCTCCAGCAGACAGCAGTTTAGTAAGCCAAAGCAACAAAAGAAAAACCCCTGGTGGTGGTCATCATCTACATGCTTGCTCACAGTAACAATTTTTTAGACCATCCCGTAGAGACCATACAAACCCTCCACACAAAATGTATTCTAGATATTAAGACTGATGATGCCATAAACAGATACCAAGGGGATATAAAATTCATATTTACATAATAAGGCTTTACTGAAGACCATAGGGCAGTCCTCTCAAGTTAGTCTGAAAATGGTTTGTTTTTTAAAAAAAAAAAAAAAAAGTTGACTGGCTTGGGGTTTTTACTCTTGTAATGGGATGGAGCCAGTGTGAGGATGCTCACACATGGACAAGGCCTAACATGGTATAAACTCTCATCGGCACCAAAGGACGGGGCACCTGAGATTTCTTATCAGCTTTCCCTGATGCGCACAGAAGAGAAGAGGTAGAGGTGAGACATAAAACCTGTCAGCAGTCAGACATAAAAAACACAGAGTCAGATTTGGTATGACATGAGCTCTGTGTCTGCCAAGCAAGTGCGGTCTCCAGGGAGCTGCCAGATTGGTCAAGTAGTGACAATATTGCAGAGGTAGAGCTTTGGGGGCTCCAGACCTGTTTTCAAGTTACATCTAGGGTGCTGGTTTTTCCAGCTGTTGTGTTTGAGAAGCTGAGGAAAGGAGGAGTTGGGGAGCATGGATAGGATAAAGGAAACAAACTACAAACCTCACTGTTGCTATTATCGAACTATTTTTCTTGAATAAACATTCCTTGAGTAGTTGCAAATTTTGGGTAGTTTTCAGACTTCCAAAACCATTGATTTTGAAGATTTTGTCAGTGTTTACTTTGTTTTTTTGTGGAAGGGTGGATTTTTGGAGTTTCTTACTTAGTCATTTCAGATTTGTTCTCTTGAATCCTTTCTTGACCCAGAGGGATGGAAGCAAGAGTCTTGCTTCTGTTCTCTGAACTTCGAAATGTTAGGGGTCAGGTTTGATGTAAATTTATGAGACCAAGAATGTTGAGAAGTCTTACAAGACAATAATATATATGATCAGATCCTTCATAAGGATATCTTTTCTTTTTTATAAAGGGGAGGTATTATAATTAAAAATAAGCAATTTAGATTATTAAGACAATTCACAAATAATTTTTACTTTTTCCCCCTATTGAATATCCATTATTTACCAAGAATGAATTCCCCTACTCTTCAATATTATTGGTGCCTGAGGATGTACCACCAAGACAAAATCAGAACACACAAAATACATTTGTGCATACATATCAGAAATGCTATAGGATCGTGAGTTTCCAGCAAGAACTTAGACACCAGGGTTTTTTCAGAAAAGCTGGATTTGAAATGAATTGATTGCATTTGGAATGTTTTATTTTCCTTTTCCCCACAAGGTATTTATATCAAATGCATTCTCATTTATTTAGTTTTTATACTAAGAAGAGAAATTCAGTACAGATGCATGACAATGCACAATCTGGTATGCTATTTGACACTTCTGAACTTGTTAAATATTCTTGTTAATACATAGAAAATAATGTATTAGCATTATTAGCATTTTGATCTTTTTTCTTTCAAGCTTCAAGCTTTTATCCCCTGGCGGAAAGTGTTGCTGAGAAATAATGTCTACATATTGTCTAATATGCTTGTCTACATATGCTAATGCTTTTTTATTTGGGGTTTGTACTTTTTTGTAACCAGTCTTCCAATGGTGTCTATCAGTTTCTATGTGCTCAAAATGAGTGACTTCCTGACCCTTGATCTTACACCTTTGTGGGTGTTTATTAACCCTCCCATGAACCTTGACTTCTGAACTTTCAGCTCAAAGTTATGGCTGAACTGGCATTTCCCTAGAGTGGCTGACACATTATTTCTAAAATGAGATAAACAAAAGGAGTCAGAATTCAACCAAAATTCCCTCATAGACACAGGTTGTCTCCTCTTCCTTCGTCAACACTATGCACATAAAATGGCAATCGTGACATGGACATATGGGCTTCTTAATCAACTTGAATCTTTCTCTGGGCAAGGGCAATGATGGTCTCTTGAACAGTTAGTTTGGGGAACATTATCTGTGAGTAATTTTTCTGAAGCACTGAATGAATTGCTGCAGGCATGATTGAGCAGTTAACTACTGCGGTCACCAGGGATCAGAGATACACTGTATTTCATAATGTCAGAGAAAAGTCATTGCCAGTAGAGCAGTGTGAGTGATATCTTGAAATACTGGCTCATGCTAGGTTTACTCAATGGTGACTTAGTAAAAACTAATGTTTGTAGGCAAAGCTACTAGTTTTGTCTTATTGGGCACATTTTTAAAGGCAAAGTGAATTGTTATTTATTTTCTCTGGTTTTTACTTTTATTTTGTAAAGATTTATTTATTTGAGAGAGAAAGAATGAGAGAGAGAGAGAGCATGAATGAGCAGAGGGAGGAGCAGAAGGAGAGGAAGAGAAATTCTCAAGCAGACTCCCTGCTGAGTGTGGAGCCTGGTTTCAGGGGCCCAATCCCAGGACCTCGAGATCATGACCTGAGCCAAAATCAAGAGATGGGTCCTTAACAACTGAGCCACCCAGGTGCCCCTCTCTGATTTTTAAATTAATACTTAACATCAATAAATTATTTCATAATTAAGATGCAATATTCTGCTTTAATTTGTAAAGCAAAACTCTCAGGTGAGTATCCTTTTCTAAATAATTCCCTTAATGGAATATAAGATAAATTTGTTTAAAACTTCTGATTGATCACATAGGAAAGCTCGAGAAATAGTTTTAACTGAATATTACTAGGATACTTGGGATGGACTTGAGCTGTCTTAGAATCACAGCAAATATTTCAGGGTAGGAAAATAGAAACACATTAACCAAACTTCTTATTTTTCAGAATATAAAACTTCTCACCATGCAGAGCTTTTCCAAAACATTGTTAATCAAAGTGGGAGCTGAGATTTAAGGTTTTGCCTGCTAATGCTGAGCTGAATTTTTTTTTTTTTTTTTTTTTTTTCTGAGCTGAATTCTTGTTCTCAGTTCTTTCAAGATCCATGTTTTTGATACCTTGGTTCTATATTAGTAAATGAGATTCTTTAACTTGTTTTGGCAGAGTGTATGTGTACATTAGAATACATTTGCAGGGCAGCCTGGGTGGCTCAGCAGTTTAGCGCTGCCTTTCAGCCCAGGGCGTGATCCTGGAGACCTGGGATCGAGTCCCACGTCGGGCTCCCTGCGTGGAGCCTGCCTGTGCCTCTCTCTCTCTCTCTCTCTCTCTCTCTGTCTGTCTCTCATGATTAAGTAAATGAAATCTTTAAAAAAAAAGAATACATTTGCACATATCATTGGTGATTTCCTTTGCTATCAATTCTTAGTTTTTCTTTTTGATTCTATATACTTAAGTATTCTTTTTTAAGTTTTTATTTATTTATTTGTGAGAGAGAGTGAGTGAGGGTGAGACTGAGAGGGAGAGCACGGGCTGGAGGAGGGGCAGAGGGAGAGGGAGAAGCAGGCTCCCCACCAAGCAGGGAGCCCTTATGTGGGCTCGATCTTGGGACTCCAGGATCATGGCATGAGCCAAAGGCAGATGCTTAACCAACTGAGCCACCCAGCCTCCCCGACAAGTATCCTTTCTTGTTGCTGCTCATTTTATAGCAAATAATGTGATCCCCGAAAATGGTTTTGGCAACAGTGTCCATAAATGAAGTGTTACTTCAATTAAAATTGACCTATGAGATTTTGATTATGATATGAATAGAAAATGAACTGTCCATGAACTAATATGTCCTTCTTGAACCCCTAAAAATTAAAATGCTCTTAATAAAACCAAATGATATTCTTCTACTCCTTCATAAGACACAATCCCACTTAGAAAGTGTTCCATGTGGAAGAACTTCTGGGGAGAGGAGTGGAGAAAATTCTCCATAGCAGATGCTATTGGTCATCTGCCTGGGACCTTATAGTTTCACTCAATGAATATACCACTAGTTTCTTACTAAAAGAGAAATCTGTGGTTTGTTTGGCCATCAGATCAAGCGTGATGCAAAAAGGACAGGGTGTCTGTGGAGTTGAACTTGACTGGAGTGAATCTTTAACAAGTGGAAAAGGAGTTGGTTAATAAGTACATCAGCTTCCTCTTCCCTCAGGAGGACAGCTCAGGAGCAGGTTCTACAGTGTCCCAACAGTCCAAGTCAGATTGAGTCCCAGCTGTCCACCTGGTGATTTGCTTTTTAACATATCCTGTCTTGCCTTCCTTGTCTACCTCGCTCTCCTACTTCCCTATCAGTTCTTAAGATTATGTCAAAATAACATAAATTGTAGAAATCCCACCAAATGTTCTCAGAATAGTCTGACTTAAAATATTAGGATGGCAAGATATTTCTATAATGACTCTTGAATTTAAGGTAAACCAATCAGACTTTTTCCTGACCTAAGTCATGAGCCAATGATTGAAATGAGTTGAGGGCAAGCAAGAGATAGAAGTTAGAATACATTGTCATTATTGCTACAGATGATGTAATAGAACAGAGGTTATACCTGAGTGCAGGAAAGCTTCTTTAGTTTCAAACCCAGTACTATCTAATTCACCCCAACTCAGGCAAACTGTGGCCACTGTAGTCGATCTGCCCACTCCACCTGCAGCTTGCTCCTTTGCCTCTGTTTCTCTCAGGGTTAGAAACTCCTTCAGGCAATTGAGAGCATGAGGAAGGCCCAAGAGGAAGAGAAATGTACTGAATGGGGAATGCCCAATTTATTCTTTCTAAATTTACCAGTGAAAATTCATCCTTCCCCTTCATGGGCAAGAGTGATTGAAGAGGGGGAGCAAGGCCTCTAGTATTCTAGAAGCTCTCGTGAGGCTTTTGCTTCATGGAGTAGAATGGAATCATTTCTGTGCCATCAGATTAACCCATCTGGTCCCATGCTGGGTACTTCGTAATCACACAGACTTAGGCCAAGGGAATATATTGTCTTAGATTTTGATTTCTTTTGCTTTTTAGGTGATGAGCTATTTTTGACTGGTTTCAGCTGAGGCAAAATGGGTATTTTACTCTGCCTGGTTTTATTTCTTCTATATAATCACGCACAAAAAGACTAATTGATGATTCTTATCTTTTCATCAAGTAAACATAAAAAGAACTGCAATTAAAAATCTTGTTTTGAAGGTGTCTGAGTGGCTCAGTTGGTTAAGCATCTGCCTTCGGCTCAGATCATGATCCAGGGGTGCTGAGATGGAGCCCTGCATTGTACCAGGCTTCCTACTTAGTGGGGAGTCTGCTTCTCTCTCCCCCTCTGCCTATCAGTCCCTTACTTGTGTTGTCTCCCTTTGTTGAATAAATAAAATCTTTAAAAGCAATTGTTTTGTGATTGATGGTGAGTAATGTTGAGAATCTTTTCATTTGTCTATTGGCCATCTGCATGTCATCTTTGGAAAAATGTATATTCATGTCTTTTTTTAATATTATTTATTTCAGAGAGAGAGAGAGAGAGAGAGAGAGCATGAGCATGAGCAAGGGGAAGGGAAGAGGGAGAGTAAGGTCATGTCCTGCATTGAAAGATTGGAAAAACAGCTTAAGTTGAAAAAGGAAAAGAAAATAGTCCCAGTGTTAATGAGGCTAGGGGACAGATAGAATTAAGGTCAGGAGAAAAGTCAGTAGGAAACATTGTTTCTCCCCGGTCATGCCATAACCATAAAATGCCCCAATGAGCCCCTCTTTGAGAGAGACCAGAGATTCTCACCAATGATACATTCTGACTTGCTTTACCTCCCATCTTCAATTCCTAACAGTACTCAGCCTTTGATCAAACTCACTCCTCCTAATCCTGTCTCAGGAGCAGAAACCAATCTGGAACCTACCTTGACTTTTTTTAGATCCTTTAGTGAAAGATTCCTTTAGTGGAAGCTCAAACCTTATACAGGTCCCTGCCCTTTTCCATGTTGAGTACCAGTTTTTACGCATTCCTCTGTGTTACTCTCCCTCCATGCATTGCATCAGTTGATCTCCTTTGTCTAGGGATCTTTGGTTAATTAGCTTTTATTTTTTTTTTCAGCTACAGATTTTTATTAGATGAAGGATGTCTTAGGTTAGCTCAAGGGAAAGTGGTGACAATCGGCAAGCACTCCTCCATACAAGAAAGGAAGCATTCTTGGCTAATGAGGATGGGTAGTTATGATATCTAAAGGTGTCTTCAGTTAACTTTGAGCACCCAGGAAGATCTTCCCCTTGGCACTCAACATCACCAGTCCTGACATGAAAGGGTCTGCAATAAGCTAGTTCAACTTAGCCAACAGTTCTTCTAGTTCTGACTGAGCTTTGAATCTTCCCTTGAAGTTTTCTTCAGTGTGCTCCTTCACTGACGATCTGACTCCTTCAGGAAGATTGATTTGGATTATTTCCAAGAAAATCTCTGCAAATGTAGCATTCAAACCACTGATCTGAACCATGCGTTCATGGGTGGTAAGAACTGAGTCCAGGAGCATTTTGTTGCCTTGATCCTGCAGCAGCAACACTTCCATTGCTGGACATGGAAGCGGGCATTGCATAACTTTCCTCAATTTTAATGGATAGATGGCTGCAGAGGTGATGAACATATTGGGCATACCTCTCTGCCAGGGCCATGTCGTATGAAGTCAGGTGAATGTTTAAAACCCCATATTCATAATCTGTCCTCAAATTAAAGGGTCTCACTTCCACTTTTCCCTTCTTCTTCTTGGGCTCCTGTGCTTTAACTAGCTGCTTGTATTTTCCAATGCCATGGATAGGCTTTGACTTGTAGCGCTGACTGGTACTCAGCAGAATGCCACCTGCAGCACAGATGAGATTTTCTCCTGAAGTCCTGAGCCTTAAAAGAAGAAAGGCTTGCTTAAAAATGGTATCATTCCTCAGACATAGCATCTTTCCCAGAGCTCCATTCATCCTTTGCAGCTGCTGCTGATTACTGTGTAAGTTGAAGACCCGCCCAAGCTGCGGCGATCCCCCCTGGAGTCTGAAAACACTAACCTAACTAGCTTTTCTTACCATGGAGTTGCATCCTGATAAACCCTTCATAAATTGAAAATATTGTAAGTTGAAAATTGATTTAATACACCTGATCTACTGAACATCCTAACCTAGCCTAGCCTACCTTAAATGGGCTTAGAAAACTTACATTATCCTAAAGGGGGCAGAATCATCTACAAAAAGGTAATTTTATAATAAAGCGTTGAATAGCTTATGAATTTTATTGAATACTATACCGAAAGTGAAAGATAGGTTGTATGGATTCAGAATGGTCGATTGTTGACTCTGGTGATCCCATGGCTGACTGGGAACTGTGGCTTGCTGCCACTCCCCAGTGTCACAAGAAAAAATCATACAGCACAGCACTAGCTTGAAAAAAGAACAATATTCAAAATTTGAAGTAGAGTTTCTACTGAACACATAGCGCTTGTACACCATATTAAAGTCGAAAAATCATAAGTCAAACCATTGTTAAGTTGAAGGCCATCGGTACTTTATTACTTACATTGTCAGACTCCTATTGCATTAGAAAACTCAAGACCACAAGTATTTGTCTCATTTTAAATATAGTCCAATGTACATTGAATGGGATGGTTTTGCTTTCAGTGCTGGCTTCTGTAGCACTTAGTATCTATGAATGCAGTTACAAATATTTTGCTTTATTAAAGCTGTAATGAAGAAACCCTGGCATTTGGTTGCTTGAAAGTTGCTTGTGGGGCACCTGGGTGGCTCAGTTCAGTTAAGCGGCTGCCTTTGGCTCAGGTCCTGATCCCAGGATCCTGGGATTAAGCCTCGCAGCATGGGGCTCCCTGCTGGGTTGGCAGCCTGCTTCTCCCTCTCCACAGTTTGTGTTCTCTACACGCTCTCTCAGATGAATAAAATCTAAATAAAATAAAATAAAATAAAATAAAATAAAATAGCTTGCATTTTGTTCTAGTTTATTCCTATTTGCTACCAAGTTTTAACTAATTTGTTGTTGCAAAAAAATATACACATGAAATCAGAAGAGATGCTTATTTTTACCATGTAAATTCTCTTGTGTTTTTTTTAAAATAAATGATTGGCAGATTCTACATTTCCAATGGAAATTTTATTAATAATAAAGAATTAAGATTAAAATATGACCAGAAACATATAAAATGTCCAAAGGTCAAAAAATTCTGAGCATTACTTTTATGATTTCTGTCATCAGTGAAAACACTTTGATGTCTTTATCATTGGTGTTATTCCTCCTGTGTGTGTATGCAAAATATAATTGATGAATTACATTAGTCACCTCAAAAATTCAAAATGAAGTCCCACACTTAACAGTGCCTGTGTCTATATCTCTATATCTCCATGCATATGTATATATGTATCTACAGCTACATCTTTATCCTTGTTGTGGATATGAATTAATTCAAGCAGACTGATTCTAGTATAAAATTTCAACACTACTGTATATGCCTAAATTAAAAATAAATCTGCAGAATTTGATAAGCATCTATGTAATCTGGTTTGGGAGCCAGACTGCTTGAGTTGTGATTCTTGGAAACCCATTTAACTATTGAATGACATAGGGTGATTGACTTAATCATGGTGTCTTGATTTCCTCATCTGAAGGTAAGGATGATAATAGCTGACTCATATGCTTATTGCAAAGAGCAAATTAATTCAGGTTAAAAAGTACCTAAAGAATGGTGTAATATATTTTATGTCCTCATCATATGTTATCATTATTAAGAACTGAAATTCTGAGGCTCTGTGCATGTGTGCATGTATGGTATACAATAATTTCTGTAACTCAGCGCTCATTTCCAAAGATGCTTATAGACAAAAACATCCATCTATTTTCTTACAAAATGTAAATAACCCAGTTAAAACTATTTTATTTTTTTTATAGATGACTTGAAATACTCTACTTTCAGCAGAAAGTAAATGTTCTGCTATGTGTCAAAAACCAGGAAGATAAAGATTCTCTCCTGTGAATAGACCAGCATAATTAATGGTTGATTTGTCCTTTCACAGCTTAAAAAGTAAGATATAGTTCACTGAGAGGCTTTTTTAGAAAACGTCACTTATTTTGGTAAAGCTAAAACAATTCTGAGTCATTAGCAAGTTATTTTACAAAGAACCAATAACTTTCAGAATTATTAAGACAAGATTTTAGATGATTTGGTACTCAAGCTATTATTTTTCTCTGATACTTGAGAACATCATAGAATAAAGTAGTGAAGTAGGTTGGCAAATGGTATAAGTATAAAGGCAAGTAATAAGGGATAAGAAGGATTAAGTGGTGAGTTTTAAATCTGGGTTCTCACAAGCCCTTGGTACTGAACTTAATTATCCTGAAAGAATAGGCTTGAGTTATAAGAATATACCATTTTGTATTTTTAAAGATTGATTTTTTAAAATTAATTAATTAATTTTTGAGAGAGAGAGAGCAGTGAGCCAGGGGAGAGACAGAGAGGGAGGGAGGGGAGCAAGTGGACTCACCCCTGAGAGCACAGCACAACATGGGACCTGAAATCAGACTCTGAGATCATGACCTGACACAAAATCGAGGCTCAACCAACTGAGCCACCCAGGTGCCCCGAGAAAATACCATTTGTAGTATCACAGCAATTAGAATTTACTATATCTTTTACTTTATATAACAAACAGAACTTTATTAATTGATATCTACAACATAGCAGGTTGTTTTGGTTCTTTTTTTAACTTTTCTTTCTTTCTTTTTTTTTTTTTTAAGATTTTACTTATTTATTCATGAGAGATACAGAGAGAGGCAGAGACACAGGCAGAGGGAGAAGCAGGCTCCATGCAGGATCCTGATGCGGGATTCGATCCTGAAACTCCAGAATCATGTCCTGAGCCTAAAGCAGACACTCAACTGCTGAGCCACCCAGCTGTCCCTAGCATGTTGTTTTAACAGAGAATTTATGGGTATGTAGCAGCTGTGGAAAAAATAATTAGAACCTTTCCCATATTTCTTACATTTCTGTGAATTATGAATTTTCTAAGTTACTGTGGTTACAAAAACCACCTTTTTCTTAACTGTGGTTCAGAGAACAGTAGGTTTACCATAGACTCTAAAGGGAAATAAAAAATCATGTTGATATCTTTAAAGTATTTAGTGTTACTCTGTGGTTTCCATAGAGATCATTTCCACCTGGCTACTTTAGTTTAAAACCCTAAGTAAGAAAATATAGGAAATACAATGTTTTAAAGATTAATCAGGAAAAATATTTCTTTTGGTACTGTGATTGTGGGAAATCATAAATGGAATAGGAAACTGATGGGCTAGTCAAGACCTTAGATCCCAATAGCTAAAATAATCCTTATCTTTAAGCAATGAGAAACAGAAATCCCTTTATATTTTTCACTCTTTCTCCCTCCGGCTTTTATTTGCTCTGTTTCTCTCAGACTCTCAATCTCTCTCTCTCTCTCTCTCACAGACACACACACACGCACAAACATACACACGCACTTTCTCTCCCTTCCCTAAACATTTTCTTAAAATATTAAATTCAATTTCTCTTTAAGCCATCACTATAAAATCCATATGTTAGTTGAGAAATGGAAGAAGCATTATACATTTTTTATAGTCATACAAGGAACTGAAGTAACTTACATGAATGGAAATGCTGTCCAATGATAAATGATTTTTTTATCTTATAGCTTTATTTTTGTAATATCAGTAAAGTTCAAGGCTAATCTTTTCTTATTAGATGAAATAGAGCTTTTCTCCAGCCTATGGTTTATTTAGTAAGGAGTTAGTTTCAGCTATTCTTTTAAAGATAAATAATTTGCTATAAATAATACAGTTTATCATAATTTGTGTTCATGAAGTGTTTGCACCTTTCTGAATCCCAGTGCCCAATACCTATTTTCAGAATCTCATTTTTAAAATTAAGGAACTATAATATCTATTTAAGAATACACACACACACACACACACACGCTCATTGAATCATGTTATATGTAGTAAGTGTAAAAACTGATCTGTAAGAATAGACTACAGTAACAAAATATCATGACCGATTTTTTTGTTGAACTAGATGAAAGAGAATTCATAAAAGTTTCTTTATGGTCAATGTTTTTCACCAGATATCATTTTTCAAAGATGAATGTGAATATGCCTTGATCACATAGTTCCTCTGTGACAAGGAGTTAAGTATTGAAAAAAATTTGGTTGAGTTAGCAGCCTTATGCTTTCCCTATACTTGTGCATACTCCTTTTCAAGCATGTTTATTTTGCTTTAGCATTCTGAATGAGAGAATAACATTTATTTTTTTTCATTAGGGTTGTAAATTAACATCTTAATTCATTAGCATAATCCATCTTCCTCATTCTCCTTGCCAGTACACATCACCTGCTGAGTACCCCACAACTGATTAAATAACAAATCTCACCCAATTAGTTTGCTTACCTAATTTTCTTTAATTAGCAGAAATGTTGTCTTTGGTCCAAGTAAGATCACTTTGTCTTAGAATCTGCAAAGCTGAATACAAGCTCATTTATAAATGTCGTTAGTCAGAATTCCACCAAGGCCGTTTACACTTTAATGTGCTCTGTTAGAAAATTGGAAAAAGTGAAGAAGGACCTCAATAATTTTTCAAAAAATAGTTATTATATACCAATGCTTCTAAAAGAAACTGGAAATACATTTTACCATTCCTATCATTGTTCGTATTTAAGCAGGCAAAAAATAAAACCTCATCACTCAAGAGATCAAGGATAGTCTTAAAGAATTTTTCTCATAAACAGAAAAGGAAAGAAATGATGAGTAACAGAAGACCCCTACAGAACCAGCCTTGATCTTTGACTGTGTGTGCATGTGTGTGTGTGTGTGTGTTTCCATGCATGAAACATAAAATATCTTGTTTACATGTTTATTGGTCAATTTATATAAAATATAAGTCTATATTCATATACTAATATATAACACACACACATATATATATGTGGTATGTATATATATATATATATATATACATACCAATTTTGTATTTATTACATGTAGTCAAACCCAAAATTTAGCCACTGATAACCACATTTACACATGGGAACAAACATGCACTTGAGTAAGAGAGTAGAAAACAATAATGCTTCATGGGGTGATTTTGCACTGTATCTAACATGGAACCTGGTTTCCCACAGTCCCCTACTCTGCATAGTTCTGAGTTAGAATTGATCTAAGAGACATTATCAGGAAGTTATAGGTGAAAACAGGAGACCACAGTGACCCCAGACCCATCTGGTGGACACAAAGCACAGCACCCACTAGAGTCCCTTTGTGGTACCTTTGGGGCATCCAGACCATCCAGAAGGCTCCAACTTGTTTGCAGATCCCAGTGCTTTAAGAGGGCTAATAAGTGACTTCCCTCTGTCCTGTTAGCTCTTCTTTCTAGACCACCTCTTCTCATCTCCTCTCACAAGTGTGTATGACCTGCTTCCTGCAGTCCCTTATTTGAAGTGTGCATGATCCACCTCCTGCAATTCCTCATTCAGTAATATTCATAGTAGTTCTGCTTCCCTGAGGCATAAAATTTCAGGAAACCAAGCTGGAAGCTGTCATCCAATAGCTTTGTAATGGAAATCTCTTCTTTTTGCTTACCACATAGATGGCAACAAGCCTGCTCTTGTAACATAGAATCTGAAGGAAACTCTAGGGAGCACACCCGAAGATTCATTCCTTTTATGCTAAGCAGTAAGTTATCCCATGTTCTAGATTTGAAATATCAGTCAGAATTCACAGCAATACTTACCAAATAATGACCATAATGACATTATAATGGAAATCATAGCCTTTATACCAAGAGGCAGTGCCAAGTCTCATTGATTTTTGTTACTAATTAGAATGCATTGAACGGTCTCTCTGTAATCGCTATCATATTGGTTGCTCACAGCAAGGCTAATGGAGGGAACTGCTCAATTCAGGAAAAGTGTGTTTGTAAAGTATGTCATTGGTTGGTAGGACAAAGGCAATAGAACTCTTGTGTGTGCTTGAATACATTTCTGGAAAATTACAATACATTATATTTTAAAAATTAAGAATGGTTGAAAGAAGGAAGACTTGGTTCTCTTCTATGTGGGTTGTTTCTTAAAGGGAATATCATCTTAATCTGTGTTATATAATAATTCATGAGATGGTTTCTTTCATATCACCACGCAAATTTCAATTCATAGGATATTTGCCTGTTCACGTGACCTAATAATAGATGACATTCTCACTTTTATTAAAAATATGAAAATGTAAGCTTTTATCAGCATTCAAAAAAATAACTTCTCTGTGTTTTGTTAGAGAAAATTTTAAGCTCAACTTCTAATGGGTCATAGTAACCTTGAAACCAGTTTTGTGTTTGTTTGTGTGTGTCACAGGGGTGGAGGGAGGCAGTTCTCTGCTGGTTATTTTTCTGAGATGGACTTAGTTTCTATCCCTCCCATGTCTCAGAGAGATACTGATATCCTAGCAGTTTGGTCTAAGATTTTCTTTATTGATAGACTTTTGTGGGGAAAATGAAGCCAATGGAACTTTAGTCTCACTCAGATGTGGCTCTAATTCTGGGTGGGGTTTTATAGTAAGTAAAAATAATGCATAGATTTGCTACAAGCCTCAGGTTCATTCTGATGGCATGAAGATCTTTTTTTTGTTTTCTACCTGTAGAACAGGTTCTGAACACAAAGAGATGAAAACTAATATAAGGCATTTTTGGCAAGTGGCATATCATATATGAAATCATCTCATTTCAAATAATAACAAAAGTGGCTATTTAGTCACCTACTGGAAGATGTAGTATTGGTTGGATTGTAAGACAGTGGCTCCTGGATGCGCAGAACCAACATTACCCAGGAGGTTGTGGTAAATGTGAATTTGCAATCTCTCTCCAGATCTACTGAATCAGGTCCTCAGAGGGCAGGGCCCATTTTTCTGAACCACTGCTCAACAGGAAGAGACATGAATGAGCCTTAAAATATTTATAGAACATATATATGTGTGTGCTTAGTGCTAGATTATTAACTGATTTTTCTTTCACATAATGGTCATCTATTTAGGCATTGAAACATCATTGTGGTCTGCCTGAATTCATCTGAATGGTACAGGAGAAGAGAGATAATAAATAAACTCTTGCTTTTTAAACTCAAATGTCCCATTTCAGGATGTGAGGGAAAATAATATATATATTATATATAATTAATAAAATAATATATAAATATGTATTTATATATTACATATATGTATATATACACTTAAAGTGAGAAAGCAGGATCATTTTAGATATTTGCTTTGAATCTCCTTTGAGTTTCATGTCCAATAAGAAATAAATGAATCTTTCCAATGTGAAGAGGAGAAGGCCAGAAAACAGAGTTCACTGGTTGGTGTCCCCTTCATAGGTAGTTCTGAGGAAAGCAGGAAGAAATTACTTTGGAAATTTCATTAGATATCATGTTTCTGTCTTTACTATGGGAAATGTGTGGCATGTTAGAATTAGAATTGGAATCATAAGTATTATACAAAGAGGAAAATACAAACTTTCAGTAAATGTTGAATTTTAGAATGTCCTGGTGCACTGATTGCACTGGAGAGTTTTTCCTCAAAATGAAGCATCATTTATCCTCACAAGCCAAATTGTTTTATTATATGGCATTGTGATAGACTGCATAATGGCCCCCAAAAACATGTATATCCTAATGCCTGGAATCCCTGATTGTTTCCTCATTTGGCAAAGAGGATTTTGCAAGTGTGGTTAAATTAAGGATCTTAAAATTTGGAGTTTTTTTGTTTTTTTTTTTTTAGATCAGATGGGCCCTAACCATAAGTGTTCTTATAAGAAGGAAGCTAAGGAAGATCTCACATAGAAAAAGAAAGCAGTGTGATGACTGAAGCAAGGTGCTGCATTGGGGTCTTTGAAGATGTGGGATGCCACAAGCTAAGGAAGACAACAAACCACTCTAGAAAATGGAAAACTTTGGAGAAAGGAACTGTCCCCCAGAATCATCCAAAAGCAAAACCCTGCAGACATACTGACTCTGGCCTAGTGAATCCTATCACAGACCTTTGACTTCCAGAACTGCAAAAGAATAAAACTGTCTTGTTTTAAGCCATTAAATTTGTTACAATGAAAAGATGATAACAGATCTGTCTCGTCTAAGTTTATAAAACACTCAAATCTGTTTGGTGGAATTTTTGAATTTTTTCTTTCCAGTCTGATTTCTTAATTTTAAAATGTTTCTACAATAAGAAGGTTAGTGTTTACTTTAAAATACATTAAAGTATTATTTTTAGGAAGGGAGTTTTGTTTATGGGTGAATGCAAATGGGTCAGGATTCTCAGAGCAGCAGAACTGATTTGTTCGTCTCTGGTCTACATGGCATGTGGATGGCTGAGGCTGGAGAATCTCTTAATTAAGTAGCTTCTTTACATGTTGGATTCTTTGGTACCCATTTGTCCTTCTCTCTCTTCATGACATAATATCCTTCTTAGTCCCTCTATGTCCAAAGTCTTCTTACAATATAGTGGTTGAAGGAAAGGTAAACTTTGAATATGATGGCTGGCTTCCAAAAGGCATAAAAAATGAAGCTACAAGACCAGGTAGGAGCTATGCCTAGAACTCTCTCGGTGTTATTACATGTTCTATTTGGTAAAGAAATCACAATCACAATCCTCTGAGGATTGAAGGTTGGAGAAATAGACTCCACCTTTGAATGTGGACATGGTGAGGTTACATTGCAGAAGAGTGTGTAAAATGGGAGACAGCGCAGTCATCTTTAAAACCCATGATTTCACAAAAGAGGAAACTTTTAGAGAACCAGAATCTGATGATGTTTTTATAGGCTAGTCGAGGGAAGGAAAGACAAAAGTAATTAGTGTGTTCTTAAGGTAGAATTGTTTCATTACTCCTTATTTATAGCCTGAAGAAAACATTTCTATGATTATACTTTTCTCTTTGATCATCCCACTGAGCAGTTTTGTGCATAGTTAGCTAGAATTTTAACATGCCTGATATAAGGGAACAATTATTCTTTTTTTTTTTTTTTAGACTTTAAGTTTCTTTTTTGTTTTGTTTTCTTAAGATTTTATTTATTTATTCATGAGAGGCAGAGAGAGAGAGAGAGGCAGAGACACAGGCAGAGGGAGAAGCAGGCTCCATGCAAGGAGCCTGACATGGGACTGGATCCTGGGTCTCCAGGATCCCGTGCTGGGCTGAAGGCTGCGCTAAACCGCTAAGCCACTCAGGCTATCCGGGAACAATTATTCTAATTGTTTAACCACAAAACGATATGGTTAAAATGTAAAATAATAAAATAATACATTGGTTCGGTATATATATATATATATATATATATATATATATAAAATTATATATATAATGTATTATTATTTATATACACAAATAAGTGTGTGTATATAAATATATATATTTGTATTTATATATAAATATATATAATTGGATATAATATTATGCCTCCAAATATGAGATATTTGATGTGCTAATTATTATTGAATGGAAGATGATATATTTGATATGCACCTTCAGGAACCAGGTGAGAGTTCGTTAGAAGCCAGACTTTAGCAAGAGTATGAAAGTTCAATCAAATCATCAGGATAATGTCAGCGAGTAGCCAGCACCTAGACACGGGTATATCAGCAATGGGCTTCTAGAAGAGAGCATATTTTGAGAACCTCGAGGACATCTAGAATTTCAAAAGTAAGAATGTTGAGATGTCCCTCAGATAGGGAAAATAGCAAGAACAAAAGCACAGGGTTGTGAGGAGTCTGGCCTTCTCTTTCATGTTCCTGAATATATCTCCTTTCTTTTGTACTTTTACTCATTTTTTTCAGCTTTAGTAGGGCATTTTGATTTTCTTTCACTCTCAGCCATGCTCCCGACTCAGGAAATTGACACTTGTCAGGTTCTTCCCCCATGTGTCCACATATTTTGGTTTCTTCCCTTTTCAACTCATGGTATAGTTTATTATTTTCCTATTGAAGTCTTCCCTGAATTCTTTACTTCAAAGTACAACTCCTCCCCAACCCTCCCCCAGCCCAACATTAACTATCTCTCTTTTCTTCTCATTTTTTTTTGCAATACCCTTATCACCAGATAATATAATATAAATTTCCTTAGTTATTTGTTTAGTTTCTATTTTCTTCAACTTAGATATAAGATTCATGAGGGAGGGAAATTTGACTGACTAGTTGACTCTGTGTCTACAAAATTTAAATGTATCTGCCACATAGTAAATCTTCAGTAGATGCTAACTGAATTACCAAAGGATAAAATATAATCTAAAAAAATGAATAGAATAGTTTTATATGTATAATATATTATAATATAATATATAAAAATATTGTAGTATGTAACCATTATATATATATATATACACACACTTATTTGTTTTATATATACTTTACTTATGAAACTATACATGTAAATAAATATATATAACTATATATATTAAGGGGGTTACTTGCAAGAGAAATATAATATTACATCAGATATAGAAAAAGGGAAATTCAAAGTGGGTTGTTTTTAATTAAAAGTAACCAGAAACCAATCATTGTGATTAAGGACATATATCTTCTTTCATGTAAAAATCATGCTCCATGCTCTCTATCTTGACAATTTCACAATCCCAAGTGTGTTCTGTTTTAGTTTTCTCCAATAGGTCTCCATCCCTAAGTCACCAAATGTGGTTCTTCAAGTTCCAATAATAACATAAACACTCCAGCCAACAGAAAAAAAGAAAGATAAGAAATATGTATTCTCTCTGCTTAAGGAAACTTCCTGGAAGTTCCTCACACCACTTCTGTTATTACTCCCATGGGCAGAATTTGTCCCTTTTTACAAACTTACAGTAGAGGACTAGAAACTATCTTTAGTCTTGTTAAAAATCAGTATCTGTATTGTTTTGGAAGAGAGAAGATCAAACCTTGAGAAACAGTCTCTGCCATACAAAAAGAGAAAACAAATACTTATTGAGCATCCACCGTGGTCTAGCTATTGTGCAAAGAACTTTGTAAATAAAAAAAAAAGAACATTGTAAATATTATATTATTTAATATTGCCAGGCTCATTAAAGCACAGATAAATGGTCTTTACTTATTATCTAATTAATACTTATTAAGTATTTATAAGATTCACAGTTGGAATGTGATCCCACATATGTTTAACAGTAAACAGTTTTTTTCTATTACAGAAATAACTATAGTTGCAGAGTGGGACACGATCTCCCAAGGCCATATGATTTCAACCCATTCTATTTCTCAGGTAAAAAAAAAATCTATTCTGATAACATGGAAGTGTTACTGCGCGAATTTAAAAAAACAAATGCTAAGGATAATTTAATATAAAACCCAAAGCATGTTACTCTTAAAATTTTGTCATTGAAATCTACCAAAAAACTCTTGATACTAACTTATCATAAGTGTTGGGTAAATGTATACTAATACGATGAAGCCAAAATGAATATAATCACATTTAAAGTAACTATAGGAAATAGGAAGTAATTTAAAGTAACTATAGGAATATAATCAAATTTAAAGCAACTATAGAAAAGTGTGGTCAATTCAAGAAAATAATGCTGATGGAATGATAAACATTTATATTCCTTGAAATTACGGAAATTCTAACATTGATCTGTATACAAGATGATGGAGTTTTAGAAAGATTTCAGCTATTGTCTGCAGGAGCTCTTCAAAATGTGGGTTAAACTTTTTAGTGAATTATAATTATGCACTGGTTTACTTTATAAATAAATTTTAGAAATCATTAATAAGCCCTCTGATAAATTAGTTCTGAGAAGCTCATATTTTTGCATTAAAAAAAGACTGTGGAAGTGCACAGATTTCATGTACAAAAGTCTGGAGAGGAACTTCATTTTAATTACCATGCAGGCAAAGAGGAGGGCTTCATAATCTGTTAGTGGGCTATGAACACTCCTCTAATAATCACAGTGCAGGTTCTTGAAGTACAGATATAATGGCATGAATTTAATCTGATCCCATTAAGTACTAAAACTTTCTGGTAGTATGATAGTTGGCAATGTCAAGCATAATACTTATGATCACTTAGTAGAATAATTAAACTAAGAAATAGAACAAGAACTTTCCTCTGGGTAGTAGAAATAGCAAAGACAGATTTACCTAAAAGATATATTTTTTAAAATTTTTATTTATTTATGATAGTCATACACAGAGAGAGAGAGAGGCAGAGACATAGGCAGAGGGAGAAGCAGGCCCCATGCACCGGGAGCCCGACGTGGGATTCGACCCCGGGTCTCCAGGATCGCGCCCTGGGCCAAAGGCAGGTGCTAAACTGCTGCGCCACCCAGGGATCCCCCTAAAAGATATTTTTGAAGTGGAACTTAAAGTATTTTTTTAAATGACTCAGAATAGTAGTTGATGAGAAAGTCTAAAAGTTCAATTAAATAATAGAACTGGGATAATGGGAAGAGTTATGAGTGTTTAAGAAAATAGAGAAATCAAGAAGAGAAAACAATTTAGTACAGGTGATAATGTGTTTAGTTTAGGTCATGCTGAATTCAAAGGACTGAAAGAACATTCAAGAATTTGAGAGTTATTTTTTGTTCTGAGATAGAGACTTGAGAGTCTTTTAACTGCATCCTTCAAGAGAGGAAATTACCAACATTGACTGATGATACACTATAAATAATTAGATAGATATACATTTTTTTCTACTAAAACAATTTTATTTTATGAGGACTGTGTTTTATTCATCTTTGTGTTACTTAGAGTACAACTCAAAAAATATTTATTAGGTGAGTGAATAAAAGTACTTGTTTTAAGCAAAGAAACTTTACTAGATATTATTTCAGACAGGGCTTCATAACTCAGCTGTACATTAGGCACTTGGGAAACATTTTCAAAAACTCCAGTGCACCAACTCCATCCCAGAACTGTAACTTGGACTCCATGAATTGTGAAGTTGGGATGTATCATATAGTACTTGAAAACCTAATTCAAAAATCTCCATTTAAGGTGAGCCATCTTAAAAACAATGTAACAATTTAGGCATATTTTCACCATTAGAACCTGATTGATAGTGAGGGGCACTAAGACTTGTATTTTTGTTGTTTGGAAGAAAGACTGAAAATGACTGAAAAACACAATTTGGTAAAAATCTTATATTTACAAAACATGCTTTACATGTTGTTTATACTGACACTAAGCTACAGGTTTAGTATTTTTACTGACAAATGCTTGTAACTTAGAAAACATATTAACGTATTGCACTTTGGCTAAGTTTGGGTTTCTCATAAGAAAAGAGGATTATTTATTTGAACATACTTTCCTAACACTTATATTTAAAGTGACCACCACGGATCCATATTGAGGCATAACTTGCTAACTACATTAACAACTAGTTTTCAGAATTGAAGCCTAAAAATATTTGCTAGTTGGATCACTTTCATTTATTTAGTTTTTCGTGTTATTCTTTGAAAACATAAACATCTATGTAGGATTTTATTTTGATTTTAATTTTTGTTTATACAATTGAGACCTTTTGGTATATTTTGTCCATATTTGCTATCATTTATTTAGGATTCTAATTATTCCATTATTATTTTTTAGAAAGAAAGAAATGAAGTGTTTAAAATAGTAAAATATGAAACCTATGTTTCTGAAATCACATTATTTTGGGAATTGAATGATTCTGTTAACATAAATTGTCATGAACTGTTGTGACACATTTTATAGGCTTCTGCTGCCTTTCTTCTGCTTGCTTGGGAATCAGATACATCTGGCAACTCATTTAAGTCAGCAAAGTTTATTAATTACTTCCCATTATTTCAGTTACGATGTGTGATGACTTTTGGACTTGTGAGACTTCAAAAATAGCTAAAACTGGTACTTTCACTTTCTTCATCTAAAGAGGATAACAAAGAGTTCTCCTGAGAGAACCACCATCTTTGTTCAGTTAGCAGCTCTTGGTCACCCCAGATTTCCCTACTGGACAGTTGGAATGTGTTTGTATTCTGTTAGCTACTCATGGATTACAATGCCTTTCAAGTTATTGGAATCTGTTTGCTAAGAATAGACCCTATTTTATAATTAATATTTTACAAAAGAGAAGACCACTTACTTTGCATTGCATTCTTCTTAAAATATGAATTATACAGAATTAATGACTTGGCTAATATAACAATGTTAATAACAAAGGAAATATCCAAAAACACATAGGCAACAGAAACGGTCTTCAGATATATATATTATAGTTTTATATTTCTGAAAATCAGAGTCTTATAAGTCAATATCTTCATTAAGTTTGAATCTTATAGTTCAGATTATTTAACTCACTATGTATAAAAGAAAGAATTCCTATACAATACAAATATGGATAGACTATTTTGAATATCATATAGAGAAAGGGAAAATTAGAAAGCTGCAACTTATTATTCTGTATCAAGAATCTCAAATACTATTCTTGTTAAATTAATGCCTTTTTGGTATAATTATAATATGGCCACAGAAACCCAAATCTAGAAAATCTGAATTAAAATCATATTCTCAAACTCCAACACACATTTGAATTTATTATTATATGACAAATTGTTATCAGGGTTAGAGAAAAATTTACTTAACAAAAGTGGTTAGACAGGCCCAAATTCTTGAGGAAAAAACAAACACATTTCAAATGAACAAACAAACACTTCAGGGCAAATGTCTTTTGAACAAAAAATACAAGAATAAAGAGGTCTTTGAAAAGTGAACTTTTCAGTAAGAGAGGGTAAGTGAAAATATCTCATATTATGGTGACAATCTATGCTGGCCACAAAGGAAAAAAAAAGACTATCTCTGATGAAAAAAAAAATGTATATAGAATAAAAATGGAAAACCACCTTAGATTATAGAAGGTAAAAAACATATGAAAACCTCACGTAAAAATGACTATCATGAAATAGACTTAATCAAGACTCTCTGACAGTCCAAAATAAAAAATTCAAATGTGGTTTTATTCATTTTACTAATGTACAAATTTACCAAATTTGCAACGATAACTCCTGTTAAATTCTCTAGTGTATTCTCCTTAAGATTGCTCATTGGATGGTATTATAATAGTAACTTTGTGTGTGTTGAGCATGTTTGTGTTTGTGAATGGATGGACATGACTGATAGCAGAAAGGATGTGTTACAAATTAATATCTCCCAATAAACCAAAGAAAGAAAACTTAAAATTTCCTTATCTTCAGGAACAAGTTGAATTTAATGGTTGGTTGTTAGATCCAGTCAATTACTTCATCACTCAATATAACCGCAGCTAAATTTTATTTTTCTTAAACAATGGAATCATGTCCTGGTTGTATTATTGAAATTTATTTGTGCCTAAGCTAAATTTTTATTTGCTATGTTTATTTTAATTACTCTGTTTTCTATATTTCCATTTAAATATGCAATTTTTATCTGAGAATCACTGAAAAAAATCTTATAGCTCATTTCATTTTTTGGACCTGATCAATTTTTCTTTCAGAATTGATGCAATAAGTTTATGCTTCCAAGTACTGGAATGAAAATAAGCAGATTGAACAAAAGTAGATCTGTTTCTAATGAAAAACATTTTGATAGTAACATAAGTTTGGTTGTAACTGAAAAGCAGTGGCTTCCATTTTGGAGAAATGAGCAGAGTACTAAATTTTAGCTTCCAGGCTGTGGGGAGCAGTTATAAGGGATGAGAGAATTGTTGAAGTTGCTGCTGAGCAGAACTTTAAGAACCTGTCGAGTAAACCTAATATTTTTCAAAATTTGTAAAATCTATTTAGCATAGAAGGGAAGTTAATGGGAACTTCTCTGATTCTGCCAAAGGAGGAACACAGAAAAAGCAGAAATAAAGAATGCTCTGAAGTTTTTTTTTGTCTGCTTCGTTGTTTTATTTATTTTTAATTTAAACTAACAATGAAGTAGAAGTGAAACTTGAAAAGAGAGTTAAGCATGTCAACATCATAGATGCAGCAACATACAATATTTGAATACTGCTAGTATTGTTTGATTTGAAATCCAGACTCTGAGGTAAATGTTCTTAAGATTTAAGCATCCAGGAGGTGCCTGGGTGGTTCAGTGGGTGAAGCGTCTGCCTTCAGCTCAGGTCATGGTCTCAGGTTCCTGGGATTGAGGCCCTCATGGGGCTCTCTGTTCAATGGGGAGTCTGATTGAAATTTACCCTCTGCCCTCTGCCCATCTCCCTGCTTTCTCCCTAAAAAATAAAAACAAAATAAAAAGATTAAAGCATCCAGAATATTTAAGCAATCTACTCGTTTACTATTTAAGTGAATATATTTTGATACAAAATTCATACTGCTCTCTCTTTCCATTTTGTGCTTTAGAGTGTCTCAGGAATGATACAGATACAATATTCCAATATTACAGTGGCAAACCTAAGTGAAAGTAAAGAACAGTGTTCCATTTAGTAGGAATTTTTATATATTTGATAGATGCTGCTACCTAGACAAAGAAAGAAGGTGTTGTAAACATATTTGAAAAAAATCACTTAAATTTTTACCCATTCATCCATCAATGGGTATTTGGGTTGTTTCCATTTGTGGCTATTATGAATAGTGCTACTATGGACATGGGCATGCAAACATCTCTTTGAGATCCTGCCTTCAAACGGAGGTGGAGAGAACATCTTTGGATCATATGGTAGTTCAATTTTTATTTTTTTATAACTAAATAAAATGTGGTATATACATGCAATGGAATTTTATTCAGCCTTAATGGATATAGTGGATATAATTGACACCATTGAATTATTCACTTACAATAAGTAACATGGTTTGAAAATGGTTAAGATGTAAATTTTATGCTATGAGTGTTTTACCACAACTGTAAAAACTTCTTACATGGCTTATAGGATAGTCACATGGTATATAGTATGTGGCTATATGAGATGTTTGTCCCTTATTTGAATATTAGGAATGTCTTCATGTAAGAGTGAAATTGATCTTGGGAAAATTTGACATGCATACCATAGAATTTGAGGCCGATATAAACAGTAGAATTGATATTCTATTTACTTCATGAGAAATAATGAATATGAGAAGCTAACTGGAGCAGTTTACCATGGAAGGCCCTACATTATTGAGACAGAATGTATAGTCTGTGGGCCACATAGATGACAGAATGTCAGGTGTCGTCAAGGGGTTTTGGTGGGATCCTGCCCAAGAAGATAACCTGCAAAGATGAGTGTAATTTAATGGTAAGAAGTTATATTAATTATAACTTTAAAGTATTTTAGTGCTTTTTAAAAGATTTTATTTATCTATTCATGAGAGACACAGAGAGAGAGAGAGGCAGAGACACAGGCAGAGGGAGAAGCAGACTCCATGCAGGGAGCCTGATGTGGGACTTGATCCTGTGTCTCCAGGATCACACCCTGGGCCGAAGGCAGTGCTAAACCACTGAGCCACCTGGGCTGCCCTTTTAGTGCTTTTTATTTCATGTGCTCTTAGAGACTTCCAATAATAAGTCTCTACCTTACAAAAATATAAGTTGTTATTTTAAAAGTGATGAGAAATCTGGCATTTGGATTAATATGGCCATTTTCCTAGAACAACACGGTAGCCACCGAGTATGATTGCTTGAATCATTCACAATGAACAGGGAACAGTTAATAATAACTTAATCATAAGAAGAAACAGGAAAACATGATCTATCCTCAAAAGGGAAGATTATCAATGGAAACCAGCCACAGGCTGATCCAGAAGCTGGAATTAGCAGACAAGTATTCTACAGCAGCTACTATAATCATGCTTAGAAAATAAAAGAACATATTCCTATAATTAATAAAAATGAAGGATACCTAAGCAAAACAGTAAAACTGTAATAGGAAGCAAGTAAATATTCTATAAAAACACATATAAAATTTAAAAGGATCATTGGGTATGCTTAACAGAAGAAATAATATGAAAAATAAAGTAGATCAAATATAGTTTTTAAATAAGCAGAGACTCAGGGACTTGTGGCATAGCATCAAAACAGGTAATGGATGTGTACTATTTTTCCCCGGAGGAAGAGGAGAGAAAATAGAGCAGAAAATAGCTTGGGAAAATTATGGCTGAAATGTTTTTAATTTATTAAAGATAAACACACAAATTCAAGAAGCTCGGTGGAACTCCGTGAAAACTCAGGTGGGACAAATACAGCACACACATGTTCTTGCAATCTTGAAATAAAACCAACAGCCAAATAAAACAAAAATTCCTATAACCTTAATAGTGAAAAGATAAATAATACAACAGAAATGAATAAAATATTTGAGCAGACATTTCACAACAAAAGATACACATACAGCAATAAAAACATTTTTAAAAAGCTCCACATCATTAGGTGTCGGGGAATGCCAACTGACCCACCTTGCCAAATCATTATATAATCACCAGGACTTTGAAAATTAAAGAGACTATAGAGAATGTTGTTAAGGATTTGGGGCAACTAAGTCTCATACTCTGTTGCTATAGTATAAAATTGTACAACCACTTTCAAAAATCGGCTGGTAGTGCTTTGTTTGGTTTGGTTTGGTTTTGATTTTTCTTTTGACTGATAGTATTTTATAAACCAACATGCATTTCTATGCTTCAACAATCGTGTGCCTAAGAACTTAAGTTTATAACTAATTTTATATTAGAATATTCATACCAGCTTTCTTTATAATTGCCAAAAACTTTTAGCAATCCTGTTTTTTTATTAATAGGAAAACGAATATACAATATCTGGTATATTTACACAATGGAAAACTCTTCAGGAATAAAAAGCCACAGAGTACTACGCATGCAGCTGAATTAATGGATCTGAAAAACATGAAGCTGAGTGAAAGAGTATATACTGTATAAGTCCATTCATAGAAACTACTAAAAAAGAAAAGATAGTTTTTGGTGGAAGCAATTAAAAAAGTGGTTGCCTGGTGGTAAGGATGGGTGACATTTCTTGAAAAGTAAAATGAGGAAACATTCTGGAATGATGATAACATTCTGCATTTCATAGATATTTAAGATGCCTAAGTATACACATTTTTCTGATTAATTGAAGAATAATAAGAACTTTGCTTCATTGCATGTAAATTTTCTATTTGCCTTTATATAGCTACTAACAAAGATCAAGATTTCCTTCAGTTTCTAATCATTAATCTTTCCTGTTTATCAGATTTTCTCTTTGTCTTTTATGTTCTATGTCCTTACTACTATTTTCAATTTTCAAATAATTTTTAAAATTTGTTTTTTTTATAATAAATTTATTTTTATTGGTGTTCAATTTGCCAACTTACAGAATAACACCCAGTGCTCATCCTGTCAAGTGTCCCCCTCAGTGCCCGTCACTCATTCACCCCCACTCCCCGCCCTCCTCCCCTTCCACCACCCCTAGTTCGTTTCCCAGTTAGGAGTCTTTATGTTCTGTCTCCCTTTCTGATATTTCCCACATATTTCTTCTCTCTTCCCTTATATTCCCTTTCACTATTATTTGTATTCCCCAAATGAATGAGAACATATAATGTTTGTCCTTCTCCGACTGACTTATTTCACTCAGCATAATACCCTCCAGTTCCATCCACGTCGAAGCAAATACTGGGTATTTGTCATTTCTAATGGCTGAGGAATAGTCCATTGTATACATAAACCACATCTTCTTTATCCATTCATCTTTCGATGGACACCGAGGCTCCTTCCACAGTTTGGCTATTGTGGACATTGCTGCTAGAAACATCGGGGTGCAGGTGTCCCGGTGTTTCATTGCATCTGTATCTTTGGGGTAAATCCCCAACAGTGCAATTGCTGGGTCGTAGCGCAGGTCTATTTTTAACTTTTTGAGGAACCTCCACACAGTTTTCCAGAGTGGCTGCACCAGTTCACATTCCCACCAACAGTGTAAGAGGGTTCCCTTTTCTCCGCATCTTCTCCAGCATTTGTGGTTTCCTACCTTGTTAATTTTCCTTATTCTCACTGGTGTGAGGTGGTATCTCATTGTGGTTTTGATTTGTATTTCCCTGATGGCCAGTGATGCAGAGCATTTTCTCATATGCATGTTGGCCATGTCTATGTCTTCCTCTGTGAGATTTCTCTTCATGTCTTTTGCCCATTTCATGATTGGATTGTTTGTTTCTTTGGTGTTGAGTTTAAGAAGTTCTTTATAGATCTTGGAAACTAGCCCTTTATCTGATAGGTCATTTACAACTATCTTCTCCCATTCTGTAGGTTGTCTTTTAGTTTTGTTGACTGTATCCTTTGCTGTGCAGAAGCTTCTTATCTTGATGAAGTCCCAATAGTTCATTTTTGCTTTTGTTTCTTTTGCCTTCGTGGATGTATCTTGCGAGAAGTTACTGTGGCCAAGTTCAAAAAGGGTGTTGCCTGTGTTCTCCTCTAGGATTTTGATGGAATCTTGTCCCACATTTAGATCTTTCATCCATTTTGAGTTTATCTTTGTGTATGGTGCAAGGGAGTGGTCTAGTTTCATTCTTCTGCATGTGGATGTCCAATTTTCCCAGCACCATTTATTGAAGAGACTGTCTTTCTTCCAGTGAATAGTCTTTCCTCCTTTATCGAATATTAGTTGACCATAAAGTTAAGGGTCCACTTCTGGGTTCTCTATTCTGTTCCATTGATCTATGTGTCTGTTTTGGTGCCAGCACCACACTGTCTTGATGACCATTTACCTCCTTCCATCTTTTGCATCATTATTATCAAACATCTCAATAATATATATATTTTAAAAATCAGACATTATTAACAACTAATATTTATTTATGCATAAATAAATGCCCATCTCTCTTGCTTTTTACCACTTTCAACAATTTTGTGATTATCACTGATATCATTTTCTTTATCCTGCCTAAAGTCCTCCTGTTGGAAATTCAATCAGATATTTTCCATTCATAAGTTAAAAAAAATAAAATTACTCTTCAAATGTTAGTATGCATATGGATTCAAAAGAAATACTTTTCATCTTTTAAATTATTTATTTATTTATTTGAGAGAGAAATAGATCATGAACTGGGAGAGAGGCAAAAGCAGAGGGAAAGGGATAAGCAGACACTCTGCAAAGCACAGAGCCCAGAGCCCCATATAGGGCTAAATCTCAGGTCTCTGGGATCATGACCCCAAGCAGAAAGCAGGAGTCAGATGCTTAAGCTACTGAGTCATCCAGGCGCCTTCAAAAGAAATACTTTTGCACATTCTGTGTTAATTTAAATTATTACGACCATTTTGGAAAAGCATTGAGAGCATGACAACACTCAAACATGGCTGGCAATGAGGTCCGTTTTCATATGATTAATTCCTTACCCTCTTCCTGCTCTGTTACAGGAGTTTGCCACTTGTGAGATGAGTGTTTCATGCCCCAGTGTCAGCTGTCTTCCTGCTGAGCTCTACCAATGGGAATTTGATGGGGAAGAGGGCAAGAGCCAGAGCATGTTTCCCTCTGTCACCATTCTTCCTGCCTCTACTAATAGAATCCCAAATCTGAGTTCCTGAAACTCCCTTCCTGCCATTGTCACTCATGCCTGAGGGTAGTAGCCACTTCTTGGTATTGTCAGTCTTTGCTTCTCTGCCACCTGGGGGGTCTCTCATATGAATAATCTATTTTCTGTGATGTACTCCCCGTGATTTAAGAGCTCAGAATTTTTACTGTTTTTCTATTTAAACTCTTGAACAAAACAATTTCATTCCTAGATCTGGTCTTGCACATATATATCAAGAAACAAATGCAAAAAGGTTCAGAGCAGCATTATTTATAACAGCTCCACATTGGAAATCACCAAAATGCCTTCCAGTATTAGCATAGAAAAAATAAATTAATGTTTATATAAAATGGATTTCATCAGTGAAAAATAAACGGCCTCCAATTAACACAACCACATGGATGATTCCCAGGAACATAAGGTGGGGAATTCAAGCAAATCAAAAATCTCAAGCAGTGTAATTCTATTTATTTTTTTTTTTTTAAGACTTTATGTGTTTATTTGTCAGAGAGGGAGAGCACAAGCAGAGGGAATAGCAGGCAGAAGGAGAAGCAGGTTCCTTGCTGAGCAGGGAGCCCAATGCAATGCAGGGTTCCATCCCAGGACCCTGGGGTCATGACCTGAGTGGAAGGCAGACCCTTAACCGACTGAGCCACCCAGGCTCCCTATTGTATAATTCTATTTATATAAAATTTAAAAAGAAGCAAACTTTGGATGGAAGTGAGAGATAGAGAAAAATGAACAAACACAATCTATGTAGGGAAGAGAAGATTAAATCAGAAAGGAACCATAGATTATCCTAAAGTATTTGTAATATCTTAATTATTTTAAATGGTTTGTGTGTTTATCTGTTCTTTTTTATTTTTTCTTTATACATTATACAAAATTTAAAATGTTTTTTTTCATAATTCTCAATATATAATTAAATATCTCCTTTTTTAAAATATATTCATGATAGAGTCAGAGACACAGGCAGAGGAAGAAGCAGGCTCCACCCCAGGAGCCCCACAGGGGACTCTATCCCCGGACTCCAGGACCACATCCTGGCCCAAAGGCAGGCGCTAAACCGCTGAGCTACCCAGGGATCCCCTATAATTAAATATCTATAAAACATAATTTATGGGCACCTGAGTGGCTCGGTTGGTTAAGCACCTGCCTTTAGCTCAGATTGGGATCTCAGGGCCCTGGGATCGAGACCTCCACTGGGCTCCCCACTCAGTGGGGAGCCTACTTCTTCCTGTCCCTCTGCTTGCTGCTCTCCCTGCTTGTGCCCTCTCTCTTATTATCAAATAAATAAATAAAATCTTTAAAAATATATTATGATTAATTATGAGGAGTTTGTAGTTTAGAAAATAGACTATCAATTTCTTTCTACTGTTACTTTAAAAAAAAAGATTTTATTTATTTGAGAGAGAGAGAGAAAAAGAGAGAGAGTAGGGGGAGGGAGAGGGAGAAGCAGACTCTCTGCTGAGTGAGGAGCCAGATATGGGGGTCAATCCTAGGGTGCTGAAATTAGAAACTGAGCCAAAGTCAGACTTAACTACCTGAGCCGCCTAGGTACCCTCTACTGCCTATTTCTTATCTTTCTTTTTCTTGAAACACTACTGTAATTTAGCACTGTCTTTTCTATATCTCTAAAGAAAACATAATACATTCTACATGAAAAGTAAATATTAAAATATTATTCACATAATAAGCACAATATATATCTGAATGTGTGTAATACCTGTGTATCTATGTTTGTGTATATATGCATATGTATTTATAAATATAACTAACTATAACTGAATAACTATATAACTATAACTATGGCTATACATATGCATATATACAAGCTATGGCTTGTGTTTGATCAGACATGCTAGGTTTTACATTTTAAATATCATGCAATAAATTGATTAAAATTTCTAAGCTGTCAATAACTACTTTCAGTCATAATTGTGTTAAAGATGACTTCCTCTATCAAGTAATAAGGAGATGATAGTCTTGAATTATTACAAACATGTAGCTTTCATGTATATATTTGGCAATAAAAGGGGAATATGACTTGACTAATAAAATCAAAATCAATAATAAAGTTTCTGCAATTACTCAGCATAACACTATTCAAAAATAATTTGTGAGAAATAATTATTTAGGGGTCATTTATCAACTCATTCATTCATTTGGTAAATAGATACACTCTTTGTGAATAACTTGAGATAGTATTATATGAGGAATTTTTGAGAAAAAGAAAAATTATCTAATAGTATTGAATATACTTTTTCTCCCTCATTACTCAAAATCTATTCTTCAGAAATGTTCATTTCCATATGAAACAATAATTCCACATGTTAGGTAGCCCCCTTTGCTCTTTTTTTTGACTTTTGTTTGCTGTTTATTCATTGATTTTCAGACTTACATAATCAGTGCTATTACGTCATAACCCCAAAATATTTCATTGCTTTTAAGATTTTTTAAAAAATGTATTTGACACAATAGAAAAAAAGAAAAAAAAGAAAAAAAGAAAAAAAATGTATTTGAGAGAGAGAAAAAAAGAGAGAGAGAGAGAGAGCACGAATGAGAAGGGAGAAGGGGCAGAGGGAGAAGCATACTGCCCGCTGAGCAGGGAGCCTGATGTGGGGCTCAATCTCGGGACTCCAGGATCATGACTTGAGCCAAAAACAGACACTTCACTGACTGAACCCCTCAGGTGCCTCTTTCATTGCTATTTCTGAAGTAACTGTTACTTATTTTTCCTTAGCCATTAGTGTTTTTTTATGTTTTTTTTTCTATAATTATTTTCTATAAACAATACAACTCAATCAACTACTTTCCCCAGGAAAAAATAATTTTTATTTCTCTTGGCTCCTGTCTTCTAATATTAGAGGTCAGAAGTGGTTGAAGACTACACACACACAAACAGAGACACACACAAACACACACATGTCTATGAATGGCTGTGGAAATACAGTAAAAATGTTACCCCCAATTTATTTTTTTTAGGTTGAGATAAAGCATTATTGGAAAGCATGAATGTCTAACTCCATATGAGAAATTGTTCTTGTTTTCCTTGGTCACAAGATTCTTTTTTAAAAGTTGTTTTTCAGTCACCAGAGTTAATTAAAAATATTCCTGAAACTTATATATATATATTTCATTCATGGACAGTTTTTCATTTGACAGTATTTTTTATATTATTTATTTTACATAGTAGGTATGTGATAAAATAGCCATTTTTTCAAGGAATTATTTATATATAGCATGCCATTCTGATAGTAATCAACACAATTTTATTTTCTAAAATTAAGCTGCTTTTGGTCAAGAGGGTCATAAACACATGATTTGTTCTTTTGCAAACTTTGACATCTTGTCTCTGATAAATACAGTTAATCTAATTTCTATTCCCAAAGAGATATACTTAGCCAATACTTAATTAAATAAAAATCTCTCCATTTTTCCTTAAGATTCTACCTTGAACTCCTAGAATACTGCTTGGTTACCTACCTAGTTATGTTTCTTCTTCTTTGGATTTTAGGCTCCACAATTAAATATATTCTAGAACAGTGCTGTTTAATATGAAAACCACTAGGAACACGTGGTTGTTGAACACTTGAAATGTAGCAAGTCTGGATGGAGATGGATTTTATGCATAAAATATACACTGAAATTTGAAGACTTATTACCAAAAAAGATTGTGAAATAGCTCATAAAATATTAGTTATGATAATATTATACTGATTATACGTTAAAATATTTTAGGTTAAAAAAAATATTTTAGGTTAAATATTCATATATTTTAGGCTAAATAAAATATATTAAATTTATTTTTATTTTTTAAAAACGTCTGTACTATAAAACTAAAAGTTACATGTGTGGTCCACATGATATTTTGTCTGGGCAGCACTTTTTGTTTGGTTCAGTTTTGAGTAATCTCTACACCCAATGTGAGTCTTGAACTCACAGCATTGAGATCAAGAGTCACACTCCATTGACTGAGACAGCCAGGAACCTTGGGCAGGATTTTTCTTGATAAGTCACCTCTTCTTTTTTTTTTTTTTTTTTAAGATTTTATTTACTTATTCATGAGAGACAGAGACAGAGACACACACACAGAGAGAGAGAGAGGTAGAGACACAGGCAGGGGGAGGAGCAGGCTCCGCCTTCCCTAGGCTGAAGGCAGCACTAAACTGCGGAGCCACCCGGGCTGCCCTAAGTCACCTCTTCTTAGTCATTGTTAATTTCTTAATTATTATCTTCAGTATGTGATGTTGAATATACAATTGCCCATATACTTATAAACTACCTTTTTAAAATATTGAAAAATTATTTTGTCAAAAAATGGAAAAGAACTTTAACCAATAATGTGATTATAAGCACTGTAGAGACCCAGGTTATTTGTTCTTGTTCCTGTCACAATCATCTAAACACTTCAATTTCTTATTAAAGTGTTGCTTCCACTGAAAACCATTCAGACAACTCAGCTCAATATTTCTAGCATCCTCCAAATCTACTCTAGTCCAACTCTAAACCATCATACTACCATATTTTATCCACATTCATTAACATTCACTATTAAATCATAAACCAAATATTCATATACAAGTTATTCATCAACAATTGTAATTACCAAACAACTCGGTAATTACAAATACTTACCTACTTGTTTATTGGCTTACATCGCCTTGAGAAATCAGCTCTAGGAAAGGACAATTCTTGTCTGTCTTTATCTATAGCTCTTAGAATAATCCCTTGCTATTTTTTATATTTATATTATGCATTTATGTATATTTATTAATATACAATATTTATATATAGTATATAAATTATTATATACAATATAGTGCAAAAAGTGTTTTTTTCTGGATGATATTGGGTCAAGATAGCACTGAAACTTTATTTTGTAAAATCTACCTACTTTTTAATCTCTCTGAATCCCCAGATAAACATCTTCAGAATATATATGTACATATTCACAAAAATGACATATTAATATTTGTGGACCACATAGAAGGAGCTGGAGGTATGGGTCTCCTGAAAGTTGGGTCTGGCAACAAGAATTGGACTCCTGCAGGGTGACTGGACTAGAAGACTACCCAGCATGGGAGGGCTCAGAGGCTGGCTTATTTTTTGAAACTAAGCACTGTGGTAAGAGTCACACAAATACACAAAAAGATGTTCATGGAAAATGCATCACCTGCAAGGATCAACTGCATTACTTTAGTGTTAAAAGGAATTACATCTGGCTTCAGGAGAATAAATTTCCTTCAAAATAACCTGGGTATCACTCAACCTTTTCATTATCATGCTAGTGTGCATGTGGTATGGAGATAAGATGTGGAGCTGGGAATGAGGCAACACACTTATATAGTAGGTCTCTCTCTTGGGAACAAGGCTTCAGGTAATCTATCTTGTCTTTCTCCAGGCTTTCCCCTTTCTGCTTTCCTTCTTGAAAATTAGTTGTAATATCCACTTATCCTCCAGAAGTAATGTTTCCTGAGCCTTCAAGGGTCCAGCCTCATTGGCAACTGGGTGAGGAGTTGTGGCAAATTCTGAGATTTGGTTAACCCACACCTTCGGCCAAAACCCCACCTTGCAACCAAGGCTCTATCAGCAATAAAATTGTAAGTTTGACTTCAAAATTCTTCATATTTGTATTATTTCTTAAGTGTTTAACATCTGGGAAGAAAGAAAAGATACCACTTGTAACAGATCTCCATCCCTCAGATCATAATAACTAGGTTGGCAAAAGAATTCAGACATCATGATCTGCACTCGCTGCCTTTATGATAGAAAACTAGTATTTGACTTTTCTGAATTTTCTTCTCTTCCGTTTCTTTCATTCTATAGTCATGAAACTCTTATCTTGTAATTTTGCACTTCTTAATACTTGTAATTTTGTACTTTAAAATTTTAAAATACTTTAAAATAAAAAAAACACATTAAAGTGGATTTAATGGTGGTCAGGTATAATGCACTAATTCTTTCTGGGTCTCTACTATAGGATTTGCTTATGGAAAGAGTTATTTGTATTTATGGCTGCAGATCTGGTTTCTAGGATGGATGTTTGTCATATATCATATTCATTCATTAGTTCAATTTACTTGTTATTGTTTGTGACTTTTGAAAAATGGGTGAAATATTTTATATTTTATATTATTTTAGTTTTATTGAAAGGACTTTATCTACAGTTTTAATTTGCTGGCTTTTTAAAAATATTTGCTTCCTTTGTATGTTTTAGAATATTAATATCCTCATGAACAGAAGGTGTTTTTCTCCCTTACCTTGAAATCACTGTTCCCTGGTTGCCCATTTTGTGATGTTCCTAAAGAAATACAAGGTCAATCATTAGTCTGAGGCAGGAAGAAGATTACAGGTTACACTGAGATGTGATGTGAGACCAGATGGATGTGTATAAAGGAACATTAGTAGACAGTGGTAAAATGATTGAGTTGCCATTTGTTGATAGCATTTTCTCTTCTGTTTCATTGAGATATAAATCAATACATATTTATTTGGCCCTTTCTTTTACCATATCCCTTGGAAAAAATTTTTTCCTTAATCTTCTTCATGGTTTTATCTTCTTTCTTCACGTTGTAGATTTATTACCTACTTTGATTTTTCCTTCTTTTATTTTGTACATTCCTCTTAGACAACCCATCTAAAATTGTAAGTTCCTTCATGAATATGATAGCATGAAAACATCAATCAAAATCAAATATGCCTGTTGAGTTTAGATTCTACAATACCTATCTTCCCTTTGGTATTCCATAGTTACATAAAACCCCCTATATCTTTAAATATATATTTATTTTAATATAGATATATTTAAAAATAAAAATTATTTTTTATTTATATATATATTTTATATAATAATAATAAATTAAATTAAATAATTTTAAATAATAAAATTATTTTTATTTTATATATATTTACATATATATATATAAACATAGTTGTCAATATCATCATCCTGAGATTATCTTTGGCATTTTCTTCTCCTTTGCCCCTATATCAGAAAAAAAAAAACAAAACTGTTTTTTTTGGGAGAGGAGGGAAAATTCTAATTTCAATATTTCAGTTCGGCCTCCATTTCTCCACTTCTCCACGTGCACACCGTTGCTGAGGTTAATTCTGATTGTCTCTCCCTGGATCACCGCTACATCCTCCTCTGAGGACCTCTGAGGTCATCCTGACTGCATAGGACCCCCTTGCATCAGGGTCCATAGCACTGTTCAGCTGTTTCTTCTAAATGCCCTAATGTAATTGTTAAGAGGGTTTTTTTGTTTGTTTGTTTTTGTTTTTTTTTAATGATTTATTTATTTATTTATTTGTCTATCTATCTATTTATTTATTTATTTATTTTAGAGAGAGAGAAAGCATGAGCAGGAAGGGTAGAGGAAGAGAGAATCTCAAGCAGACTCTGCACTGAGCATAGAGCTGGATTTGGGACTCGATCCCAGGACCCTGAGATCACAACCTGAGTTGAAACCAGGAGTCCAGCACTTATCTGACTACGCTACCCAGGCACCTCTGAAGAGAGTTTTAACATATTACTTTCTAGGTACAGAATCTGAGGCAGGAATTATTCAAATGTATTTAAACATGTAGTAGGTAGACAAAATTTCTCAAGCTATGAAATCTCCAAATATAAATTTCAAAAGCTGAGCAATACGAGACAGTGATGTGAGAGTCATTATACTAAGTAATTATACTAAGCAGGAAATGATGAGAGAAGAAACAAGGAGAAAGGACTGTTTGTGATATACCATAAGTTGCCATGTAAAAATTGTTTTGTTTTTGTAATTACTCTCTGAGATGGGTGGAAGGAAGGGTCCAACTTTGTTCTAAGTATTTTCTCTTTCTCAAATTAATAATCATAATAATTTGTCATATTTGTTGAAATTTTCCACTGGGAATAATTTTCAACTCTATTTATTTATTTATTTATCTATCTATTTATTTATTTTAAAACTTTTTTTTTTTAAGATTTTATTTATTTATCATGAGAGACACAGAGAGAGGGAGGGAGAGACATAGGCAGAAGGAGAAGCCGACTCCCCTCAGGGAGCCTGATGTGGGACTCGATCCTGGGACTCTGGGATGACGACCTGAGTCAGAAGCAGAAGCTCAACCCCTGAGCTACCCAGGTGCCCAATTTCAAATCTATTTAAATAATACTTACATAACAAATATAAATTACTATACTGTCATAAGCTGTCAGAAGATTATACCACAATTATGTGAGATATATACGTTTTAGAAAATTGAGTTCCTTAAAGTTTTTAATTAATGTTGACATTATTATTACCAAATCTAGTATATTTCTTGGTCACACCTTTTTCTTGTGTTACACATGTGTGGAATATAATTTATTAGAGTTTTTTTTTTTGCTTTAATATGATGAAGTTTCAGAATAATATAAAATATGTGATTCATATTCAAACAATGATTCAATTGTATCATTTATTCTAATGGCTTTACCTACATTTTAAAATTTCTGCAAAAAAAACGTGTTCTTTTACCTGAGGTGAATCTTTCCTATAGTTTCTTCTTGCTTGCCATTCCATAAGAGCTTAATTGGTGCCCACTGGCAAAGAAGCCCACTGGGTAAAGTGCTCACGCTTGAGATTTCTTTAAAAGCATCAAGGAAAATTGGTTATTGTAATAAATTTGTATTATTCAAAGGAGTGGTTAAGAGGATAAAAAAGGGACAAATTCAGCTTGTTGATAATGATTATGTGTATAGAGACAACACCTGCATTCAACTTTTTTTTTTTTCAACTTCCTTCCTGCCAAATACTTTTTTCTGTTGCATTTTCCATCTGGCATACATAGGACACTTGAACAACGGATAAAAGAGTCAGATAAGAAAGTAGCAATATAAGGCAAATTGTCATTATTCTGTACTTCATTTGATTCTGTAGTCTTTATTCAGATTTATCTTATAATGATTTATTATATGAATTGATGGGATGCTCTTCATTGCAACTTATGGTTTTGAATATAAACAGAACTAAAGCAACATAACTGAATTTCTTAACCACACTGTTAATGTTGTCTAACAGCCTCATAATGGAAAGTAAATTTAATGTAATGAATACTGGCACAAAGAAAAAAAAGGAAGATGTGGCTAAAAACAATGAAAGCTAGGATGGATCAGACATTGGATCATAACATTAATTCCACTGGCTTATCATAGAACATTTAGATGTCTTAGGAGCAAAAAGAATTTGGGTCACTGGAGCCTGACGTTTGTGCATTCACTATGAAAATTAACTCTAAGTGGAACCATCTTCAAAAATTTTTATCGGTCTAGTTGCCCTTAGCCACTGGACTTATTTTTTTTTTTTTTGAAATTCAGTATAACTGGTGACAAGCTTTCTATTCATGATGCTATCTATTTCAAATATTGTGTGAGCCCTAGAATATGTAATGTTCTGTTTTAGAATGTTGCATGGTATAAACCAATGTAAGAATAAGTTCATTGAAATTCTATATAGCTAATCAATTGTTTACACTACCATACCCTGGTGATTTTTAAATTACATAGTGTGCTTTAATTTAAAAATACTATGGTATCATTATTGCTATCAGGAAAGCAATATGATATTTGTTATGTCAGAGAAAGTGTATCTCTGAGCGGCTGTGTAAGTTGTATACTTCATGAGGCTGAGTATCACTCTTCTTTGTCACTTTAGATAGTTATCTTTACTATCTTGCAAATAAAAAGAGATTTGCTGTCACTGTTAACACAGTATAGGTTATACAACCGAAGTGTGAAATGTCATATCTAGATACAATGATCACAGTGCATTCTCTACTAATGATGTACTGTTCACCTATGAAGCCAACCCATATTTTTTAAAGCTATATTTTAGGCATCATTTCTGTGCTCATAATCTTGACATGTTCATTTTATTTGCTTCTGAGTCATTTAGAGAATTCTAATTCTATGTCTGAGCACCTGTAAGGGATGTAAAAATGTAAAACAAGCATGAGGAATTGCTAAATTATTTAGGTTTGGCTAGGTTAATGGGAGAAGTAAATGTCACCGGAATGTTGATATTTGGTGGAGGCTTATAAAAAAAGAAAAATCCAATTTAGTGGTTTGTAATTGGGTCAGAATATTTCCATGGTCTGTTGAATTGGGTCAGAATATTGCTATGGTTAGTTGGTTTAATCTCGAGGAATATGATCATTGAATGTAAAATAATTCCCAATACATAGAATTTTCATCATTTGTACATAAGTAAAGAAATCATTTGTATATTTGTAAAAAAATAGTCAAATAATAAACCATATACATCAGTAATAACATGTCACATTTGTGGAATCCAATAAGCTTTTAATTATTTGTTATATTAATTTATTCTTTTCAATTCAAAAGTCCCTAAATACTGGATGATGAATAATAAATATACATTTAGGTTTAAGAGGGGATCACTCTCTCAAGATGATGCATTACTTTTAGTTAACTCTTTAATCGAGTGGGAAAATTAATTGGAGTTATTTGAAGGATTCAAAATTCACAATACTTTAGAATAGTATCTACTTTCTATACTGTATAAAGAAATGATCCTTGGAGTTTGAGTTATAGTATCTACTTTTGTTTCAAGTTTTTATTTGAATTCTAATTAGTTGACATGTGTGATATTGGTTTCAGGAAGAGAAATCAGTGATTCATCACTTATGTACAACACCCAGTGCTCATCACAAGTGCCCTCCTTAATATCCATCACCCATCTAACCCATTCCCATGCTCACCTTCCCCTGAGTTACAATATCTAAATTGTTTCTCTAAGAGGTCAAGATTGAGAAGTACCTAAATGTGTAAAAAACATGTTAACATAAATGTAAGAAAAAAGATCACTTCTTTAGCAAATATGACTTAGTTATCTGGAGTTAACAGGCCTATATTTTTAACAATATTTTTATTACTCACAACCCTGCATTACTGGGATGTAGTTGATCTCTGCCACCCCCCATTCCTTTCTCTGTCAGTCACATTTTTGAAAGAGATAAATATTCAAATGTTAACTGGTTGTAGGAAAATGAATCTCTTGATACTTCTAAAATTTCACAAATTAAAAAACAGTTTAGAATTGTGAGCAAATCCTGGGATCCCTGGGTGGCGCAGCGGTTTGGCGCCTGCCTTTGGCCCAGGGAGCGATCCTGGAGACCCGGGATCGAATCCCACGTCGGGCTCCCGGTGCATGGAGCCTGCTTCTCCCTCTGCCTATGTCTCTACCTCTCTCTCTCTCTCTCTCTCTCTCACTGTGTGCCTATCATGAATAAATAAAATAAAATTAAATTAAATTAAATTAAATTAAATTAAATTAAATTAAAAAAAAAGAATTGTGAGCAAATCCAAACTAAGCAGGATTATATTTTATTATGCTTTCCTTGATCATTCTACTCTCCTTTCCTCAGTAATCATATATCCAAGAAATTGATCCATGTGATTCACAGTGCAATGGTTTTTGCATCCAAAGGACTTTATGCTTCATGAAACTATGAATGTATTTTCTCTATGTACTATTAGATCTTTGATAGCTAGCTCAGCTTCTATTGGAGAGTAGATGTTTAAGCTATATTAGTAGGATATATTAATACTAGGATGAGAAATGTGCACTTGCAATGAATAAATCATGTGAGTGAACTAAGAGAAAGTGAAAATTCACCCAGTGGTTACTTAGTGGACCACAGTAGCCTTCTGTCTTCCTGCAAACATGCTTGGCTTTTCCAAGTCACTCTTCCTTAAAACATTAATTTACTTTCTAGGGGAATCATCTAATAACTCTCAAAACCTATTTGCTGAGACTACATTAAGACCAAGTTGTGGGACGCCTGGGTGGCTCAGTGGTTGAGCATCTGCTTTTGGCTCAGGGCATGATCCTGGGATCTGGGATTGAGTCCGCATTAGGCTCCTTGTGGTAGCCTGCTTCTCCCTCTGCCTGTGTCTCTGCCTCTCTCTCTAGCTCTCTCTGTGTCTCTCATGAATAAATAAATAAAATCTTAAAAAAAAAAAAAAAGATCAAGTTGTAATGTGAGTGGCGATTATATCCCTATAGTCATTCTGTACATTTTCTTTAAATCTACCAAACAAAAATGAAAACAATCAAGGGAAGGGCTGCCATCTTATTTTTATTGTTATTAATAGGTCCATGTCTTTTGCATCCAGGGGGATTTAAACCTTATGAAAGCATGGACTTTGCTTTCGATTTTATTGCCACCACTTGAGTGCATTTCTACTAAAGGGTGGACTTTCCAGGGCCATCAGGCTAAAATGCAAACCCTTATGGACTCAGACAAGGCTGTTTATGACATTTTCCTTAAGAACCACTGCTGCCTGTCCACTACTCCCCATCTCACTTGAGGATCCTGAACCCACTGCTCCAATTCTTGCTGCTCACACATAATCGCTGTCTCCTAGACTACTCCACAGCTCCAGCTCTTTCTGACCTATATCTCAACTAATTCTAATTCTATCATTTCCCCTAGATCATCCTGACTTGAAATCAGGGTTAATTTCCCTTTATATTCACTCTTAGCCTACCTTTTCTATCACAGCAGTGCTCCTATTTATATTATTATTATTAACTTCTTACTTATGTAAGCCGTATATCACCAATCTCTCAAGAACAGCCTCTGTTTCTGCTCTATATTATACTTGCTGCCAGTCTTAAATCTTTGCATCCTATTTCCCTATTATCCTATTTTCATCCTATCTTTGTATCCAACATCATATCCCCAATACCCACCAAAAGGGGAAGGAAATCCACAAACTATTAGAAGAAATCTAAATTTTACTGAAGATTTCAGAAAGAAGAATAAAGAATGTATATATATCTAGGCTCCAAGCACTTTATTCCAATATTTTCAAGTAGATCTCTCTTTCAAGCTTGTCTTTTGGGCCACAGCACAGATCTTTTCTTCTTTGAAACGTTGTTCTTAGTTAAGCATTAAATTTCATTCTGTGAATTATTATAGCTATGAAAACAAAGAAAGCATATAAATTTCCTTTCATCCTTGTCAAACAATATAATATATTAAAGCAAATAAAAATTAATAATTCATTGAAGTCCTCTCCTCTCTTATTATTTTTTTTGGTAGCTGTAAAGAAAATGTCCAGAATGGTTATGAAGATATATTCATATATTTCATATATTTCAAAATTCAGTTTCAATGTCAAGAAGTAGGTTTTCAGAGTGCTTCCGAGCCTCAAGTTACATAAATATAATAAAGTGGATTTTATATTTTAAAAAGGAATATGGAGTTAATGAGATAATTTATATAGCTTAATTTTAAAAAATACTAGAAAATCATCCTCATTTAAATGAATAATCCACTTCTTGAGTGTCTTTTTTACTTTGTTTCACTTTGCCTGAATGCTGAAATCAATATGGGGGGATCCTTGGGTGGCTCAGCGGTATAGTGCCTGCCTCGGCCCGGGGCATGATTCTGGAGTCCCAGGATCGAGTCCCGCATCAGGATCCCTGCATGGAGCCTGCTTCTTCCTCTGCCTGTGTCTCTGCCTCTCTCTCTCTGTGTCTCTCATGAATAAATAAATAAAATCTTTAAAAAAATCAATATGTATTTTCCAAAGTTCAATATGAAATATTTTCATGAATGATTAAGTAATATAAGTTAATATGATTTTCTTATTTGTACAGAGTTCATTTACCTTAGCGTGGTCACAGAATATATGTAGAAAGTGGAATACTGGCTCCATTTAGGTTTTCTAAATAGTGACACCAAACTAGTGTGCAAATAAAAGGTATTGCTGCACTAAAAACTTTCTAGGAAACCTGACAGTGTTGTAACAAATAAATGATTTATGCATGAGGATTTCTGTTTCCAGAAATTGAATAGACCACATCAATAAAGCCCAGACTGACATATGCAAATGCCATCAAAACATCCATACCTGTAGGGCCACCAGTTATCTTTAACTTATCTAAAACAAAATATTTGCTTTTCCCCAACTACCCTTCCCTCAGTCTTGCCTGGTTGAGATGTGGGCAACACCATCAATCCAGCTACTCAATCTAGAAGCCTTGAAATTATCCTTGACTCCTTTCTTCCTTAATATATCACATCCAGTGCATCAGTAAATAGCATTAGCTCAACCTTCAAAATGTATTGAAACTTGAACTGCATCTCACTGCCTCTGGTAGTACCACTTTGATCTAAACCACCAATATTAATTATATGGATTTTTGCAATAGTCTTTTACCTTCTTTCCACCCAAACCTGTATGTTTTCTTAATATGAGAGCTGGAGAGAATCTTAAAAAAAACAACTTAATTTCAGTCATGTTCTTCTTCTGCTCAAAACCCCCAAAGGCATCTCTTTTCAGCATAAAACCAAAGACCTAATTAAAGCAAAGAAGGCCCTCAATAATCTGCTCCAACTCTAATTCCTTCTTATTTATGACTTCACACTCAGCACCTGCCACTCAATGCCTGTCTTTCTGTGTTCCAATCACACACATTAGCCTCCCAACATCCATGCACCTGTCAGTGTCAGGCATGAATAGACCAGAGCCCTTTCCCTCAGGCCTGTACAAGATTTATCCCTTGTCATCTCATTCAGATCTTTACCCAATTATTCCATCACTGAGACTTTCCAGAACTATTCTAAACTGCAATCCACTGTTTCAATATCCTTTCCATGCTTCTTTTTTTTTCCCTAGTGCTGATCATCATCTGATATATTATGTATTCTATTTATTTGCATTCTATCCATCTTCCCACCACAGGAATGTATATTTCATAGGCACAGGGTTTTTTCAATATTTGTTTGATGCCTTATCCCCAATGCAAAGGACATATAAATGACACTTGATAAGTGCTTGTTGACTGAATGCATTACGGAAGTAAGCGATTTAAACTATAGAATAAATAATGTATTATTTTAATTATTGATGTTATATTTATATGATATTGTGAAGTAGGTAAGAGTGACACTTGCAATGTCCATTCGACAGTTGAGGAAAATGAGTATAAAAATTGATAGTATTCCCTAAATTAGACCCTGGCTTTTCAAATTCCTCAAACATGTCAGATTTGTTAGATTCCTATTGCTGTTGTAACAAACTACCACAAACTTAGTGGCTTAAAACAATACAAATTTATACCTTTGGGGATTTGAAGTCTAAAAAGGGTCCCACTGTGTTAAAATCAGATATCCACAGGGCTGTGTTTTGTTTTGGAGAGATTCTGTGCCCTGTGTTTTCCAGCATTTACAGGTCACCTGAACTCCTTGGCTCATGACCTTCACAGATATGTCACTTCACCTTCTGCCTCCATGATTATATCTCGGACTCTGACTTGCTGTCTCTCTCTTACACTTATAAAGACAATTGTGATTATACTGGCTTCACACAAATAATCTAGTATAGTCTCGCCATTTCAGGATCCTTAATCATGTCTACAAAGTCTCTCTTGCAAGGTAAGGTAATATATTCCTAGCTTCAAGCATTAGGAAGTGAGCCACTTTGGAGGGCTATGTTTCTGCCTCCCCCAACAAAAAGTAGCAAATGCTCTGTATCATATCATGACTGTAATCTTAATGTAAACTACATTAGTGAAAGTTACATGATTTTTCTTAGAGAGGTTTTAACTTCTATAACTTTGATTCATAAATTTATTTCAAAAGTTATTAATCTGGATTTTTTATTACAAGGTGATGTTCTGCTACTAAATGTCTTCTTTTGAAACGTATAACATACTCACTTGTGTCTTTTCCTCTGGTTCTAATTATTCAAAGTAATCATATAATTTAATCATTGATCGAAGTAACAGTTTGAGTCATATGGTCTTTTTCACAGTATCTTTTCCCATGCTCATCTAAGTAGGCTTTCTATGTAAAGCTACTGAACACTTTGATGCATTTTATTTTCTTCAGTAACTAACTATAAACAGTATATACATTTAAAAAAAATAAAAAGGCATACTTTATTCGAGACAATATTAGTACCTGGAATTGTCATTAAAATTTGGTCAGTAATCAATGAGTGCTTACTATACATCAAAAACCAATCACTTCTCTGAAGCGATCATGATCCTAACTAAGCCTTAGTGAGTCAAACATTTTATATTTCACATTTTATGTCTTTTTCCCCAGGTAGCCACTGCTAAATAAAGTCATGGATATATTAATCTATGTTTGGCATATATGAAATTTAATTCGAAAAATGAGTAAATTAGCTCTTCTTTTGAAACTTATAAACAGAAATGCTATCACCACATTAGTGAGTGGCAGGCTAAGATACCTAGGCTTTGGAGTGTATGCAATTAATGATTCTGTGTAACACTGATCCTCACAAATAAAGACAATCTTTAAAAAGTAAATTATGAATTATGATTAAGAACATATCCAAATAAGGGGTACCTGGGTGGCTCAGTCTGTTAAGCTTCTGTCTTCACTTCAGGTCATGAACCCAAGAGTCCCAGATCCAACCATATGTCTGGCTCCCTGCTCAATGGGGAGTCTGTTTTTTCCCTCTGCCCATCACCTCACTCTCTCATGCTCTCTCTCACTTTATCTCTCTCAAATAAATAAATTAAAAGTAAATAAACAAAAAGAAAATATCCAAATAAAAAATTACTGCTGTGGTTCAATAAGCATATAAGTCAAACTGAAAGAAGTTGAAATAGGGTAAAATAGTAAAGTAGATTTTACTCCTTGAATTGACTAAATAAATACTTTTGTAAGACAAATTAGAAGCTATTAATCGAAATTGACATTAGAAGTAATGTATGGCAAAAAAAAGACAAAATACAGACTGATAGCTATCCTTATATGGGTTATGAAGCATATAAATTATTCTATTTATATTCCACAAACATATATATAGTACAGCTTTAATGAATAAGATACACAGAAAGGCTGACATTTTTAAATGTTTTCTAAGTGCCTAGCACTGCTCTAAATATTCTATGTTAACTCACTTAATTCGCTTATACTAAAGAATGAAAGCTTAATTTTTTGATACAAAATTGTAATTACCAATCAATTATAAAAGTGTTGCTAAATATTCATAATGCAGACCAATATACTGTCCACTACACCTTACTCTTCAATCTTCACCTGTTTCATGATGGTGCTACCCTCAAAAATTTAAGTTGCCCTTGATTTCTACATATTTCTTATTCAGACAGAGAAGAAAGTAACCTGCAGTCTCCTCTGAAATATTTTGAGCTGATTTGCTGATTGTAGCAAATAAAAATAATCAGTTTCAAGATTCGGTAAGTGCAGACATCTGTAATTTGTTTTGGTTTAATCAAGCAATAGCAATATCTCTTTGGAGATAAAGTACATGATCTATTATAAGCATAAGCTCTTAGAAATTTATTTTTGTGAAAAAGTGGAAGCAAGATTTATTTTTTTATTATGAATGTTTTAATATTTTGCTAAATTTACCTTCAATGATAGCAGAAGATAATTTATTGCGGGTATGTTGAATGTAATTGTATCTATACACTTTCTTGCCAGAATCCAAATTATTCATAACAACAACTTTGAATTTATGGGGCATTAATCAGAAAATCAGTTGTTTGAGAGAGTGTTACAAAAGGGGCCATGATGAAGGAGAAGCGTAAAGAGAAGTTTGCTTGGGAGATTTACCATCAGTTACAGACTTGCCATCTAATTTACTTCAATAAGTCTTAGCATAATATTTTGTTGATTCCATGTATTTTTTGTACACACGTATCCTTACCTGTCACCCCAGGTGGCATCTGATTTTTTACTCTCTGACTTTGGTTTGGAAATGTTTGGAGAAAGGAATGTCATTAATACTTTGTAGAGGATTTGTGATCATAATATATCCTGCTAATAGAGTCTATTTAGCTCATAAATGAGCTACTATTTAGCCTCTGTAATTGTGGTTTTGTAAATATTCAGAATAAACATTCGTAAGTATTTATACCTTGAAAGAGTCTGCTAGTATTTCCACCAACATCTATTTTTTTTTTTTTTTTTAGCAAGATCCTTTTTAACTGGGTACATAAATGCCCACTACAGACTATAATTTCTAGCCTTCTTGGCATTGGAAGAGAGGTGTATAACTTCTGGAAACTGACTTTAGAAGGAAAGGGTATACTGTCTGATGTGGGAAACAAAGGAAGAAGAAAAATTATTAAATTTCCTTACTACTTGCAGCCCACTAACAAATCCTTGAAACAGGTAGAGTGACCTTCCTCTAGAGATTCAGCTGCCTCCAAGTTGATACTTTGCTAAGGGCAAAAGATGACCTTACCCTGACCCCCAGATTCTGTAAGTCTACTTTAACATATAAAAATTCTTTTAGTTGGGCAGCCTCGGTGGCTTAGAGTTTTAGTGCCTGCCCACAGCCCAGGGTGTGATCCTGGAGACCTGGGATCACGTCCCACGTTGGGCTCCCTGCATGGAGCCTGCTTCTCCCTCTGCCTGTGCTCTGTCCCTCTCTCCCTCTCTCTGTCTCTCATGAGTAAATAAATGAAATCTTAAAAAAATTCTTTTAGCAATTTCCTTTTTCTCTATCACTCCTCCAAGATATGTGTTGGCAATCATCCCTCAAGCATATGACCCACCGATATTCATCTGGAGGGTCTCATGAATACGGTTTTATTAGATGGTAATAAATGACTCTTTCCTAACATTAGCTATTCCCCTCTAGGTTCTGGAAACCTTGCTTCTGAAATTCCTTAGAGACTTACCTTATCCCTAACCCCCTCCCAGCTTGAAAGTATATAATGACCCATTCCTCATGACCCCAGTGCATCTCTTTCTACCCATAGGTTCTGTCCCCATGCCTTAATAAAACCATCTTTCTACACCAAAGACATCTCAAGAATTCTTTCTTGGCTGTTGGCTTCAAACCGTAACGTCTTTTCCTACATCATTTTCTTTTTCCTCTGTATGTGGACTGCAGTACAAGTATTGTGTTCTGTTAACCCTCACCAAGTGGACTTGCAACCCATTCTACAGATAATCTGCCTTCCCAAAATGACCAAGCTTCCATGCCTGCCTTTTTCTGCCTACCATGAGTTCTACATAAGAATGAAACAAATACAGAGACTGTTCAAGTCACTGTGTTTTGTTTTCCTTTATGTCCTAGCTCATATTTCAACCAATAATGAATTTAGTGGGAAGATATAGGGGGCACCTGGGTGGCTCAGTGATTGAGTGTCTGCCTTCAGCTCAGGTCATGATCCCAGGGTCCTGGGATTGAGTCCTGCATCAGGCTCTCCACAGGGAGTCCTGCTTCTCCCTCTGCCTATTTCTGGCTTTCTTTGTCTCTGTCTCTCATGAGTTAACAAAATAAAATCTTAAAAAAATATGTAGGAAAATTCTAGACAAAAAATAGAAACAATGTGGTCTTGTCTCCTGGAACAGGAAGTAGGCTGCGCAAGGACAAAAATTGCTGCTGGAGTTGGTAACCTCTGATAAGTCACCATAAAAATGTCATGAGGGATACTTTCAAAGGCAGACCATATACCAACAGAGCTTCTTCTCTCAGCAAAAAATGGTTGAAAGCATGCAAGATCTTCTGTTTCTTGTTACTTTTAGTAATGCTCTACTGCAGAACTTAGATAATTTTTACAAGGTGTTTTTACCCTAAAGAGGCAGGGGATAATACTATACTATGGCCCTAAGATTTTCTCCATCTCCTCAGCCAGTCCAGCTGCTAGCATTGAATTAAAGATTTTTTCTTTTTCTCTTTCTTTCTTTCTTTCTTTCTTTCTTTCTTTCTTTCTTTCTTTCTTTCTTTCTTTTTTTTTTTTTAGCAACTGTAGCCTATGGTTCCAGATGACCTTACTGCAAGATCTGTATTTGGAGCTCAATAATGCACTGCAAAAGGCTACCAGTGAAGAGCAGAGGTTGGGGCTGAAATCTAGCTTTGGCTCCATTCAACATGCACTGAGGTTGGCAACACAGAGGGGGAGTAGCTTTTACTTCTTACAAAGGCACTGTGTCAAAGCCTGTGTGAATACTGCAGCACCTAGGGGGACACTCTTTCTATGCTATCCATTCAGAATAGTGTATCATCTTTAACTCTCACTCTTGGCTTTGATGATGTTGTTAATGTTGACAAAAAGGGTTGGCTGAGTTTTGAGGTTAGTCAAAGTTTTTAAATGCAAAAAAAAAGTTTCAGAGATCAATGTTTGATGTTGCTACTTGCACTTGGAACTTATTAGAAACAAGTAAACTGGAATTCTACTATGTATGTTGCAGGAACTGCATTGCAGAAATAAGTGAACCAACAAACCATAATTACCTAGATGGCAAAACCTGTGAAGCATATCCCACAGGAATCAGGTGATACTGTTGGGTAGCTCTCAAAGACATGATTGCCCTTTCCCATCACCATCCCAGATGCGACTTCAGAGTAAAATGAGCAAAGAAGATTCTGTGAAACAGCAACCCAGAACTGCCATATAAACTCACCCAGAGGAATTCCTTGAATGCCAGTGCAGAGACTTTTCACATTCATTCCTAATATGTATTAGCAATTGTTTGGAACAGAGAACAATTGTTTCCTATGCTTTCATTTTCCAAATGGAGCTATCATGGTAATTATCATGACTCTATTCTGATTTGTATTTTATGTGTAAGAGGATTTAGTTTGGATTTGGGTTAAAAACATTTGGAGATGATTGCTTATCAGGAAGACATTGTATAATTTACCTTGGTATAATAAGTAGATAGGTTCTGTGTTGCCATTATTGCATTACAGATCAGATTATTTTACTTGTGAGAAGAGGGATTCACATAACTATCCAGCTAAATACTATGTGCTCCCTTTCATTAGGTATGACCTGATGTCTTATTCTGATTAATGAGGTATTAGCAAAAATTATGTGGTCAATTCTAGATCATTTTCTTCAAATGATATGAGTTATTTTTCTTTTTCTCTTTTTGTTTCCCCACTGTGGACAAAAATCTATAATCATGGGAGAGTAGAAGATAAAAGGAAGTTTGGCTCCCCAATACGATCAAGCTGCTATGAAAGCCCTGGAATACCTGCCTAGTATATTGGGTGACAGATAAATATCTACAAGCCCCTAAATTTTGGGGGGGTCTTAAGATTCATAATATTATATAAATCAGAAATAAAGTAGTTTGAAATTTTACTAAATTTGAAACCTTGCATAAAGATGAAATAGCCATTTTGAATAACAATGGTTTCCTGATAATTAGTTTTGCACTCTGGCTCACTTACTGTAGCAGAAGATGATTTATACCTAGCATGTGTCTGGCACAGAGCATTCACTCAATAAGTGTTTGTTGAGTGAATTCATTTAAAAATTTTCCATCTATTTATTATTCATAATTCATTCTTTCCAAAGACACGAATTATGCCTAGAGAAAGTTTTCTAATCTCCATAGAATTGCTAGAATTTTAATACTATTCTGGTGCCTTTATCAAAACACCAACATAGGAGCCAAATTGGCTTCACAAAGCCAAAATGAAATTAGCTTTTGACAGAGCAATTCCAAAATAAATTACCCCAAACAGGCTCTTTTATCCCTTGTAAGTGCAAAGCTCTGCTGTTAAGCAAATATGCTTCTGTGCTTGATAATAAAGTTGATGTGATCAGACTTTTTTTTTTTTTTTTTTTTTTAAGATTTACTTCTCACTATGCTCAGTCAGGTTTGAGGCTCAGTTTCCATAACATCTTATTAACTACACTCATTTTGTGACTTTCTGCATACAGTGCCTCTCAGAAGCAGAAATAAAAGTATGCAGGAGTGGAGGGGTGTTGGCCTTGCAGAGACCAGCTAAGTGATGACTAGTTATCAAGGTAGAAACAAGTTTCATACATCAAGCATCCATTATTTGACTCTAATCATCTTACACTATTTTATAATATATTATGTGGTCTTATAGGAACTCCACATTATATTTTAAGCCATTCCAAAAGATACAGACTTGGCAGAAATGAAATAATAAATAGTATTCCAATTTTACCTTTCATCTTTATATTTTAATTTGATTAGTTTTAAAATAGCTTTAATAGAAATATATTCAGTTAGTTCTATTTAAATATGGACTATAACTGTATACTGGCAAGAAAGAGCTGACAAGATAAAAAAAAAATAAAAATTAAAGAACAAAACTGGATTAAATGTGGTAGATGTATAAATGCAAATGTTTCACCATGTATTGACACTGGGTTCCAGTTAGTCTTTGACTATGTCTTTGTTTTTGTTTGTTTGTTTTTGAGGCAGGGGGGTGCAGAGAGGGAGAGTCTTAAGAGGCTCCACACTGGGTGTGGAGCCCCAGGCAGTGCTCGATTTCACAACCCTAAGATCGTGACCTGAGCCCAAATCAAGAGTCTGACACTCAAGCACCCCGTATTTGACTGTACTTTTTATGCACCATATATATGGATCTCTTCTATTAATTTTTCTTAGTGCTTTACTGAAGATAATTTTTTTCTTTTTCTTTTTTTTAAAGAGTTTATTCATTTATTTGAGAGAAAGCAAGATTGAGAAGGAGCGAGATTGAGAAGCAGACTCCTTGTTAAGTAGGGAGCCCAATGAGGGTCTGAAGCCCAATGAGGGGCTCAGACCCAGGACCCCAGGATCATGATCTGAACTGAAGGCAGATGCTTAACCGACTGAGCCACCCAGGTGCCCCTGAAGACAATTTCTGTTAAAATTTCTTTATATTCACTGTTTCTCTCTGCTGAGTCCATTGTTTATTCCCGAGGGGTGTTTGCTCATTTCTCCATTAATGGCTAGAAGATGTAGCATGTCCCCTCAATGTCCTAGTAAAATAGCTGTTTTAGGGGAAGGTCATAGTCCATCTCTGCTGATGTACTGAAAGTGTGATGCTGTGTACATGTTCTGGGCCACTCCTTACCACTGTGTAGGTAGGACCAGTAGATTTCACAGAGCCTTTCAGGACTAGCGCCACTACCTTCCCCATCCCTCAGGTATAGACCTCTCAAGGCCTGGCAAATCTTTGCCAGTTATTACTGATAATTCTACCTTTTGGGGATTTTGAGATTAGCTCACTAAATCTGAGGCACATGCAGGTTCATAACCTGGCAAATGTCTGGAGTGGAAGACCTGTCTTACAGGCTAAAGGCTTCTCTAGTCTTTGTCTCCCTTGCTCTGCTTCCCAGCAGGGCAGGACTGAGACCATCCATCCACTGTGCTTTCAGAAGCGGTAAATCTGAGTTCATGTTTTCATGGTGAGCAGTCTACCACCTGTACCACACAGATCTACTTCCTAGATGGGTTTAGAGAATAGCTCCTGCATAGTTGGTGGGGGCTTCTTCCTGATGTTAAATTCAGAACAGGAAAGTTAATATAATGAACTATATAGATTCTAATGTTGCAACTGGCACTTATCCTCCTCTTCCTGAACTATTCATTCTAAATTTCCCTTAACCTCATAATCACCTCAGCGATCACTTTAGTAATTTTTGATGACTTACTCATCAGAATGAATGACGCCATTATTACAGAGGGATTTGAGTCTTTGGCAGTTATATTTGTTTTAGGATAGGGTTATTTTTTATGTCCTTTCATAGTTACAATGACTCAATAAAGAACTAAGAAGTGCTAGTGCTCGCATGGTTTCATACCCTTACCTGTCCCATCACCCCTACCTGTCCCATCACATAAAAACAACTCAACCATCATCTGTTGATTAGGGTCAATTACCCCTGACTACGTGGCAATTCCTTTTCAGACTGGCTATTCCCTGACCATAAGAAGTCCAAAGTATCCTAGAACAGTCATATTATACAGTTCATTGAGAACTTTCTCATATTTCCGGATAAGACTGTGTCTCTCTTTAGTGACCAAAAGCTCCAATCCTACACAACCTCAAATTACAGACACAGGAAGCACAAAATCACTTTAAAGATAAGAGGGATAATTGGGTGACTCCTGATTTTGCCCCATGGATCCCAGATGCATATCTGGGGAGTGACATATCCCGAGGAGAGACACAGTGCAAAGTCTCTGATTTAATATGTATATGGTACTCTGAAAAAAACATTTCCTTTCTGGAATTTTAATTCATGTGTTTCTCCTTGCTTCCACAATTATCTGATATTTCTAAACCATATTTTTAAAATATTTTTTCCCCATTTGCTACAGTGGTTTGCAGTTACCTTCTACATTCTACATGGAAACAGAAGTTGCTTCAGGCATATCCATTTATATAATGATTAGATTCTGGCAAAAACAAACAAACCAAAATATTAAAGTGTGAATCTTTGGGTAGATGTAAAATTGGAGGAGCTGATGTTGATATTACATATTTTATTAAAACATGTTTACATTGTTTGGAAGTTTTATATTTATATTACACATTCATTTTATTTTACATTTTTATAAAAATATATGTTTTATATGTATCACACCTTATTTTAATTTTTTGCAAATTTAAAAAAAGACCAGAGCTTACCATTAGAACATTTTGCTGCATTTATTTATTTATTTATTTATTTATTTATTTATTTAATAAAGAAGGTGGCCTCTAGAAGCTGGAAAAGCCAAGGAAGAGATTGTCTCCTAGAGCTTCTAGCAGGAACTCATGTCTGTCACAAGTTATGCATGAATGCATTCTTGTAAGTATGTATAGAAACAGCAATTCATTAGGTGTCCTGAAAACTTCCCTAGCCCCTCTTTTACAAATGACACATGCACATGGCTTGAGACTCATAAAGCAATAAACCTTCTATAAAAAAGTGATTTGGGGTATATTGTATTAGGCATACAGAAAGTCCTATGTGAAGACAGTGAGATAGGAAACATCTTAGTAATTTTCAAGTACTAGAAAAACTCTTGTGAATGAAGCCATGAAAGTGAAAAGGAACATCCTAAGATAAGATTAAAAAGGTGGGTCTTAGTTTGTGGAAGTCATATCATCACATAATCACTGTTTTGATATTTTCCCTCAGTTATTGGAGACTTGTGGTACTGAATGAAAAATCAGAACTTCCAGTGTTCACTGTATCCAAAGCTATTATATGTGAAACGTTCATTGGCAGTTACACCCCTGCCATACATTAGCCAGATGATACAGAAGTAGGCAGTGCCTTCATATCTAAAACTTTTATATTGCAATTTTTAAATGTTTTTTGAGGAAGGGAAAAATCATTTGTATGAATATGTATTCTAAGTTGTATATATTTCTTATCATTCTAAAAATGTGAATTTGTGAAGCAAAATTTTGCTAGGTGTTAAATTTAGAAATTTAATATATTATTAAAATGCTGCTAACTAGTTCATGGACTTTAAAAGTAAAATATATCTAACCATTAAAAGTTTTTAAAGAAAATTTCATTTTTGGCTAATTGTAATTATGTCTTTTCTCTTTTTCTCTTTTTTTTGTCTAATTGTAATTAAAAGAAAAAGTTAAAATACTAAAAGAAAAATAAAAGTAATACGTTCCAACAAAGAACTCAGCGAGTTATATACCAGGAATAAAATACATTCTTGTTAGAAATAAAGCATATATAAGCCAAATAATCAACAATGTGAATTCCAATGGATTATTAAAAAATAAGACAAAAGATTATTTATTTATTACCTACCCCCACTCCCCACAAAGATGTCCATTCCCTAATCCCCAGAACCTGACACCATGTTACCTTACATGGCAAAGGGGACTTTAGAGTTGACTAAATCAAGGATCTTGGGATGGGGAAATTATTCTAGATTTTCTGTGTGGGTCCAATGTAATCATGAGGATCTTTTTAACAGGAAGTAAGAGAGCCAGAGACAGAAGATATGTGACAAAGGAAGCAGAGTGAAATGATGCACTTTGTATGGAAGAAGGGACCATGAGCTAAGAGAAGGAGGTTGTTTCTAGAAGCTGGAAAAGTCAAGGGAACAGATTCTCTCCTAGAGTTGCTGGAAGGGACTCATGCCTGTCAACACCTTGGTGTTGACCCCATGACACCCATTTTAGATTACTGACCTCCAGAACCATAATAGAATATATTTTTATATTTTTGTTGTTCTAAGCTACAAAATAGTTTGTTTCTGCAGCAGTAGGGCATTAATACAGCATTGCTTTAGCTTATTCTTTCCTAAAGTCATATTGCCCTGCTTAACCTTGCTATTTCAGAGAGATAGTAACCCCTGTGGGGAAGGAATGGTAGAGTAAGGAAAAGAGATGAAATAGCCTGGCTGGCTTTTCACAGCAAGGTGACAGCTGCCCCGGGGTTACTGAATCAGTAACTTCTGAGAGGGAGAAGCGTGTGGTAGTATATCTAGATGCTTCTTTCCTTCCCATATTGTTCTGATCATTCATCAGTTTTCCAGGTCTTTTGTACTGAAACTGTACTTCTCTTATGGATGTTCTCGACTGTTTAATTAGAAAGCTGTGTAGGGACGAACGAACATCAATATCTTTCATGATTCTTAACACAAAAATTGTCAGGCTACCATCTTTTATGAATTTAAATAAACTGTAACCAGATTTAGCAACACTGGAACAATAGAAACTTTGATGGAAACCAGAAATGTGAATACAAGTTACCATATTCCAAGAAGAATCATCTAAACGCAAAAGTTCTTTTTAGTGAAGTCATCTTATAGAGACAAATCTGTGTGAGTCTCATCTACTAGACAGCAGCAGCACAGCAGTAGGGCGCTGCAGATTGACCTATCCCATAGATTTAGGCTGTTTAAACAAATCAACCAAAAGGGCACCTGGGTGATGCAGTCGGTTAAGACTCTGACTCTTGGTTTAAGCTCAGGTCATGATGTTGGGGTCATGATATTGGGGTCATGTGAATGAGCTATGGGTCAAGCTATGTCCTCTTGCTCAGCACAGAGTCTGCTTCACTTTTTCTCTCTTTTTCTCCTTTCCTTCTGCTCCTCTACTTGCCCCCACCCCCCACACACTCTTGCTCACTTGCGTGCACTCTCTCTATCTTCCTCTAAAATAAGTAAATCTTAAAAACAACAACAACAAATCAACTATGGTATAGCATGTGGTCTCCACAAAAACAAAATGAAAATAAAACAGCAAAATAGCATTAATCTTTGGGTAGAAATGTAAATAATGCAAGTAAGCCTAAAAATTGTGAACACAGATATATGCCCAATACTTCGTAACTTATTCCAAGTCCTAAATTAAAACCAACAGGAAAAGATTGCTGAATCTTAAAATGAAAGACTGGTTGCATTGTTTCTTTATAAGGTCTATGATCTTACTTTCCAGAAGCTGAGAAAGGTGGTAAGGTTTGATCCCCGCTCTTCAAAACAAAGTCTGAGCAGACACTAGAATCCTGAGGGCAGATTCCCCATAGACTTTAACAGGAGGCTGAATTAAGCTCAGGACAAAAAACTCAGAAGGAAACTATAGTGGTGATAACCTTCTTGGTGTCTCCCTCTGACAGAAAAAAAAATATTTTGAAATATTTTCTACATTTTTCCTTTTCTTCAAGAAGACTTTCAACAAAGCTGCAAAATGCAGTATGATTGTGTAAATGTAGGGCAGATAATTGCTTCATGTATTAAAAAAAATTATCTCTACCCTAAACTTCACTCACGCTAATATTCATAGTTGGTTCGCCAAGCATGACACTCCGCTCACACCCTGAAGAAATTTAAAAGAAGAAAACTTTAGAAAGCAAAATGTACTTTGGTAAAACTATTCAATCTGTTGAAGGATAATCATATATATGTTATATGACATCTGTAAGGTCATAAAGAAATTATTGTTTATATTCAAATCCTATATATTATATGATCTGTATAAGATTACTTAAGACTGGGCAGCCCGGGTGGCCCAGCAGTTTAGCGCTGCCTTCAGCCCAGGGTGTGATCCTGGAGACCTGGGATCGAGTCCCACGTCGGGCTCCCTGCATGGAGCCTGCTTCTCCCTCTGCCTGTGTCTCTGCCTCTCTCTCTGTGTCTCTCATGAATAAATAAATGAATAAAATCTTTAAAAAAATTATTTAAGACAAAAGCAGCACATAAGTCACATATTTTTATTTTAAAACATGAAATACACATAGTAGTATTAAAGGACAAATATTTGAAGCAATAGATGGCAGTATTGTTGCATTTTTTAATGTTATTAAGCTTTTGCTCACTTTTACTGCTCATCCAACAGCCTGCATTTCTTTCTAAGGTTTTATAGGTCAATGTATAAAGATATCAGAAACGTTAATTTGGAGAAAAAAAAAAGAGAGAGAGAGAGAGAAATGTTAATTTGAAGACTGCTTTTTTTTTCTTTTTTTTTTTTCTTTTTTTTTTTTTACTAGACGACTTTGATTTGCATTTCTTCTCTGTATAAAGGAAGTTACCTGGAGAACGACAGGAGTGTGGAAGGAAAGGTTTCCATTCTTTTACATCTGGTCTTCAGAGCTAACCGACAAGGTCAGGAGGGTCGTGAAACTGGCAGTGAGCTGCTGTGGACTCGCCCTACTATCCTTCTTTCAGTTCACTGAGTTTGCAAAGGGTTTTCAAAACATGTCGTTTATAATATCTATTTAGCCTTTAAAATCTCTTTGATTCCCACATATGCTTTGATGCTGGAGTTAAATGAGATTTATCTATCTCACACGACTTGCTGTCTTCTGTCCAGAGATATTTTTAAAGAAAATTTTTCAATGAATGAACTAGATCTTATAAGGGAGAGAAAATTAAATGGTTTATCTTTGAACAGCACTAACAAGATGACTACAGGAGATATAGACAGAAAACTGTAATAATGAGGCTATCATAAAGCCAGCTAGACAGAGAGAGAACAAAGGGGGAAATGAGTAATGGGTCATCCACTTAAAATTGTTTTCTAGAATTTCAGGGTGTAAATGGAACTACAGGCCCAGACATACTGAATTTAAAGCTTTTGCTGCTACAGGAGTAGCGTTTGATACCTAAGTAGGCAAAGAATATTTTTTGCTGCATCCATTGACTTCAGTCATACAAGATTTTTCTTGCAAGAGTGCTGGTTTTCAAAAAAGAAAAAAAAAAAAAGCACTGACATATTTTACTTTACTTCCTTTTTTTCATAAAAAGGAATCAGCTACCAATTGGACTTAATAGCTCAAGTAAGAATGTACCCATTTAATCTTATCAATTTTTGTGTGGTTTTCAGTGACAAGAATGCTGTATTGAAGTGTCACACTTAAGTGATGTGTCATTCCTTTTTGAATCTTCAACATAATATGGCGGAATTTTGTCATGAACCACAAATAGCAACTAATGTAGGAGCAAGCCAGGTTTCTCTGTACACTTTATAGCAAAACCAGGACATGATAAAGAGTCTTTCTTTTGAAATCTCTGTATTTGACTAGATAACATAAAATGATCAGGATCAAAGTTCTTTCTGTGGTTTGACGGGGCTTTACCTTTTGTCTCCAATTCGATTACTCAACCTGCACAAATAATGACCGTTCATTTTCTTAGTGATAATGTTAAAAGGGTTTGTGATTTTCAATAAACCATTATACATACTACATAATTCTATCCCAGAAATCGCCTTTTAGGAGAGCTGGCCCACTTACTGCAAATCCCGTTGCCGTTTGTGAACAACTAGACGTAGTTTGAACAAGTCAAGAGCCTCAGGCAAATCCTGAATAAAAGTCGGACTACACAAGAAAAATTCTGGGGATCTGATGCAGGAACCTTCCTGCCACCTTGGGCAGCTTATCATCAGGAAAATGAATATGTTGAAATTATTAGTTTTAAGGATTCGATGGTCTTCCAAAGCATTGAATTAATGTTTAAAAGAACAGAGAAACAGGTAGAGAGATCATTTCACTTTCTTTCAAAATGTTGTCCTATAATGTAGAAAGAGTAAATAGAAGACTTTGTTTGCTTATTATTAATAGACAATGATAGGGAAATGATTTATAAAAGTCATAAGCAATTTTTAAAATTTATAAAAGTGATTTTTAAATTATGAAAACTAGTTTATAAAACTATTAAACTATATAAAATAGCCTTTTTATTAATAGTGAAATTGCTGAATCTGTCGTGAAATAATGTCAGGAGGGAAAGAAGGCATTCCTCAGCAAAGTTTCTTTCAAAATTATAGAAATGTAATATATAGCGACTTTAACAAAATCCTCCTAGACTCATTAGCTAGGCAAGATCACATGTCTGTTCCAAGCTAAAGAAATTAAGAAGAATGAAGACTGGTGCAGATATAGCGAGATTGGTTTCCCTGTGTGGGATATACAGCTGTGCTGGCAAAAGAGCAGTATAACAGAGGCGATGCAGTAAGCCTGGTTTAAGAGAGTATTTGTATCCGTGTTTTTTTCTTTACCTTGCTCCTTAGTGAGGCAGGCCCATTTTGAGGGCCATGAATCTGGCCAGTGAAGGGTGAGCAATCTTCCCTGGCCGGGCTTCAAGAGTTAGCATTCGACTGCAGAAGTCATGTCTGTGTTCAAGAGTCCACTTACTATCATGTAGAAATAGAGGGGTTCTTGCTACATTCTCATACTTAATTCTGCCTTCTATATCGAGCAGATCATCAGACAAACAGGATTTTTAATTTTGAGCATTAGAGCTGCTATCCTAAATTATACCAGGAAAAATTCTCTCAACAATGTTTTTTTTAAAAGAATTTATTTATTTATTTATTTATTTATTTATTTATTTATTTATCAGAGCTAGAGAGAGAGAGAGAGAGAGAGAGAGCAAGCAGGGGGAGTAGCAGGCAGAGGGAGAGGGAGAAGCAGGCTTCCCACTGAGCAGGGAGCCCAATGTGAAGCTAGATCCCAGGACTCCCATATGATGACCTGAGCCAATGGCAGATGCTTCACCAACTGAGCCACCCAGGTGCCCCTCTTCCATGTTTTAAGATACAAATTCACAACTACAATACAACGAAGTTCTAGAGATCTAATGCACTGTATAAGGATTATAGTCAATAATACTGTATAATATAGCTCAAAATTGACAGACTAGTCTCAATCGTTCTCACAATAGATACATAGATGATAGATGGATAGATGGATAGATAGATAGATAATTATGTGACATGATAGAAGTTTTAGCTAAAGTTGTGGTAGTAATTATAATATAAATATATCCAATCAAGACATTGTATACCTTAAGCTTACTCAGTATTTTATGTAAATTTTAGCTCTATAAAAAAAATGCTTACTCAACTGTGCTGCTGTTTGCCCTGAAAATATTTATTTATCAGGGGGCTTATTAAAACATTTTAAATATGCAAAAAGTATACATTTGAAGAATATCTTAAAGAGTACTAGGGGAAAAACACTTTTTTTTTTTTCATCTAACCAGCTTAAGAAATAAACTTGAAAACCATGTTATGGCTCTCACTGATATGTTCTCAAGTTTTTCTTTCAGAATTAACCAAAACTCAATATTTCAATGTTCTGTTCAATATTTTCCTTTCCATATGTAATTTTACAGTAATTACATGTGCAGGTAAAATATATTTAGTGATTTGTTTTCTTGGTCTTTGAACATTAATTTACTACACAGGAAATCTTAAAGATTTTTAGTACTCTGTAGTATTTTAGTATATATGCATAATGCTACATGTATATTTGTATATATATACACATATAATATATGTATGATAATATAATATATGTTATACTATGTATATACACACACAGACACATACAGTAGACTCATTTCCCTGTCAGTGAACATGTGAGTCATTTCTGGGTTTTTGATATTGTGAATGATGATGTCATAAAGATTATCTATGGGGTTCTTGGCCGAAAAATGCAGATTTTAGACTATACTTACGAGTGTAATTGCTAGGTCATGGGATAAATGTATATTCAACTTTAGTAGATTATTCCAAATTTTTCTTTAATGTACTTATAAAACTTTTACTTTGAGCAATTCATGAGTTCTGGTTGCTTCAAATATTTCCAAATTTCATTATTGTCAGATTTTAATTTTTGCTAAACCTACTGGTAAAAAATAAAATCTTAATTTTTAGTGTTTTAATTCGTATCGCTTTGCCTGATGAAGCTGAACATCTAGTACTAGATTTGTTGCCTATTTGTTTGAACTCTGTGAAATGCTTTTTTTATATTCTGCATCCATTTTTCTTTTGCAGTGTTTGTATTTATCTTATTGTTGGTTGAATGTCTTATAGGGCCACCTGGGTGGCTCAGTTGGTTAAGCGTCTGATTTTTTATCTCAGCTCAGGTCTTGATCTTGGGGTCACACATTCAAGCCCTTTGTTGGGCTCCACACTGGGCATGGAGCCTATTGTTTTTATTTTTTTTTATTATATAGATTTGCATTTAGCTTCAGTCAATAAATTCCTTCACGTTTTCTGTATTGTTTATGACATTACTGACATAACTCTCTTCTGAAGATCATAAAGATATTCTCTTAAGTTCCATTGTAAAAGATACTTTCACATTTAATATTTAATCCAATTGGACTTGATTTTTGTGTGTGTGTGTGTTGGTGAAAAGTAGGCATTCTTTTTCTTTCAGAAAATGGGAAACTGTTGAAAATCATCAGTCTTTTCCATACTGATGGACAGCTCCACCTCCACTGCAATCATACCTGAAGTTTCCACGTACAGAAGATCTGCCGTCAGCCTTTCAATGATATACCACTGGATTATTTTCAACAATATCAATATATTTTCCTGCTTGTAATACTCTAATAAATACTCTTTTTAAAAATTTTATGTTAGAGATATTTTTACGTATAAATCACAATTGTTTCTCCCTATTCTACTTTCTGTAATACCTGAAAAAAATCTGCAAATTTATTGCTATTTGTTCCTTAAATTCTTGGAAGTATTTACAAGTAAAAGTAATTGGATCTAAAGTTTGTTGGCATCCCCTGTTTTTCATTTTAAATTTGAGATATAATTTGCTTATAATAAAATTCACCTCTTTTTAGTGTGATTGAGGGAAACCTTCTATATCTGGTTTATTGAGAGTTTTTATAATAAATGGATATTAAATTTTGCCAAGCATCTGTGCATCTATTGAGATGATTGATTGATCATAGTTTTTTCTTTTCTTATGTTTCAGCCTATTGATATGGGATATAACATTGCTTAGATGGCAAAATTTGCAGTAATCTTGTTTTCCTGGGATAAATTACAATTGGACACAATGTTTGTCTTCTCTATAGAGCCCTGCATTTGATTTGCTCATATTTAATTTAGAATTTTTGCATTTATGTTCATAACTAAACTCTTAGTTTTTGTTTGTTTATTTTTTGCTTGTCTGTTGCTTTACAATATGTTTATCTGGTCTGTGGATGAGTTTAGCTACATGTGAGTTGGAAAGTGTTTCTCGACCTCTTATTTTCTAATAGTTTTTTTTCTAATAATTTTTATAAATGGTATTATTTACTCCTAAAATATTTGGAGAAAGAAAACAATAAAGCTATTCAAGGCTGAATTCGCCTTCAGGGCATAAGGCTTTCAATTTTCAAAAAAACAAATACAGGATGATTTATCTACTTCTTGAGTGACCTTCCATAGTTTTTTGTTTTTTGTTTTTTTGCTTTTTTTTCCCATGGCATTTGTACATTTTATCTAAGTTGTTTAAGGAGAGAAGCTTTTGAAGTACAGATTTAATTTCTTTAATAGGTGAGAATATGCAGGTCTCCTACAGGTTTTTTTGTTTTTTTGTTTTTTTACAGTTATAGGAAGTTTGTGTCCCTGAATTTTTTATTCCATCTATATTTTCACATTTATTGGTATAAATACGTTTATAATTGTAATCACATGTTTTTAATATCTCTAGTGCTTAATCTTAGTGTATTTTTTTTCCTGGATTAGACTTTCTAGTTACAATTTTGTTCCTTATGTTTTGTTTTGTCTTGTTTCATTAATATATGTTCTTATCTCTATTATTTCCCTTCTACTTTTTATGGGTTTCTATTGCATCAGATTTTGTCAAACTTCATATTTTAATTCTTGAACCATTCATTTATAGAATTCTTTCCTTTCTTTTTTTTTATTTTCTGACAGAATCTTTTAATATAAAACAAAGATAAAACACATCTCAGCCCTGCAACCTGCCAGCATGCCTTGGTTTTCACAAGATGCCCGCTAGACCTTAAGACTTAGTAGGAGAGTCTTTAAGGAGCACTTGGTTGGGAGAAATAGAAAAAGGAGATTTCAGGTAAGCCTGGGCAAGCCCAGAAGCTGAGCTACATCCCTGAACACTAGAGCAGTCCTTGTCTCTTCAGGTCCTCATTGGGCTTCTTATTCACCACGTTCCCACTGGAGTCTTCATAGTCTTCCTCGGTGTCAGGCTGCCATCGCTCTGATGCCTTCTGCAGTTTCAGCTTGGCCCACAAGGAGACAGCATCTTCGATCTGTATCACGTTAGCCAAGTGGGCAGTGTTTGGGATGCCCAAACACCTCATGCCATGGGCATGACGCCACTCAACAAAGTGCCGCTGGAAGGTCTTGGGACCTCGGTACGTGTAATCTCCACAAATCTCACAGTTATAGTTGATGTTTAGACCATGAAGCTACAGCCAGTAGGGAAATAGGTTTGCCATCCCAGCCGAGGGGCAAGTTTTTGGGGTTGTAAAAGATCTCATTCTCCTCATCTTACTTTCACTCTCACTGATCTTCTCTTCCTCTTCTTCTTCTCGTTCCTCCTCTGTCCTCACCTGCTTGAGTTGTACATTTTCATGCATGAGATGCAGCTGTTCCCCAAGAATCTCTACATATTCATAGAGCTGGGCTTCTAGGAAGGCAATGTCTTTATTCCTCTCAGTATCTCGCTTGGTGCCTTTTGACTTGGGATTTTTGGCAAACAGGGAGGTGTCAAGTGACTCCAGGGACTTTCCTTTGGTGCTGAAGAGCCTCTGGGCTGGCTCTTCTAGGGTCCCACCACACTTCAAGCCTAGAGCTAAGAGTGCAGATTTCAATCTGTCCAGACCCAGGGAGGCCAACTCCTCCCAAGAAGAGAATGCAGACAGGTCAAGATGGGCTCCAGCATGGGTCAGGGCACTGCGTGTCTTTTCGGCCATCCAGGAAAGGTACCATTCTCCCACTTCTTCTCAAATTCATTCTGAATCTTCCCAAAAAGTTCATTCTGATCGTGGAGGGGCTTGACTCAATCTGTGTAATCTTGAAGGTACTCAAGCAGCATCTCTAGGTATCTCTTATAGTCAGCATTTTCCTCTCTTTAGAAATGTCAAATAACTGGTCAAAGATGGACAGGTAGGTAATATAATCCAGTTTCTCTGAGGCCTTGAGATTAATGTATTTGAGATAACAGTCATGGAAGTTGAGATAACGACCATATCCCTCTTCATCTGTGAACTCCACCAAGTTTTGTGCCTCCTCACTTGGATTCTCTCTAGCCTTCAGAAGCTTCTCAAATTCCACTGACATTGGCACACAGATCTCATTTGGGTGTTTCCGATGGAATTCTTTTATTTTCTTGAGTCTATTATAAAATTCAGAAAATTCACTGGGTCCTGAAATGGCATTGAGTTCCTCCTTTCGTAACCCATCCTTATCATCATGCAAATACCGCAGGTTCCCACTCACTTCCATATACCTATCCTGCATGGCCCGTGTGCGGTGGTCAGAATTGATCTGGTCCCGGAGCGTGGACTTACTTCTTAGTGAGCATCTCTTTGGCCACGACGTCCATGAGCCGTTCCTTCACCTCATGGTACCGCCGCTGCTGCTCCAGGATCATCTCCATGTTTCCTCCTCCGCGGGTTCGACCCCCGACCAAGTCTTTCTTTTCTAATGCATCAGATAAGGCTGCAATATTCCTAAAGCACTGCTAACATGCATTCCACAAGTTTTGATTTACTGTATTTAATTATAATTCAAGTGAAGATAAATTTTGTGTTTCTTTGTAACTTCTTTCTCCACCAGTAGATTAGAGTTTTATTACTTAACTTCTAGATATATATAACTTATTCTGCTCTTGTCAGAGAACATAAACAAATAATCACAGCCCTTCAAAATTAATTGATCTTGTCCTATTTTATGATCAATTAATTATAATTTACCAATTAATTTTGGTAAATGTTTCTTGTCAGCACAAAGTAATGCGTATTTTTTCTTAGGTGCAATTTTCCATAAAATTTATTTAAATTGGTTTTGTTAAATCAATCAGATTTACTGTATCCTTCCTGAGTTTTCTCTGGCCTGGTAATCCATACAAAACACTACAACAAGATTTGCTATATTTGTTCATTAATAAATCCACATATAAATCAACTGCCTAGACCAGGTTGTGGCAGGAATAATACATCTTTCTTTTAATGCCTCTTTGTCTATATTTAATATTTTCTTGTTAATATATTGTATTAAGAAAGAATAATACAAAATGTTGTTTTGTCCCTCTACTAATTTCAATTTCTCAATATGTAATTCGTAGTAAAACTTTAAATTTATAACAGTAATTTTCAAACCTCCACTTATAACTAAATAAATGCATGCTAAAGAAAAAAATTAAAGTACTCATAGGTTAAAAATAGCTGTCAAATAATATAGTTCTGATTTAATTTCTTCTATGAATTTAGTATAAACTATATCACAACCATGTAACACCATAAACTATACTATGTATCATTTTGCATAATGATTTATATTGGTTTCTATCCTAAAATCGATAAAATTAAAAATGTCTAAGTGTATACATGTCTTGCTTATACTAAAAAATAAGAAAAGAGCATATGTTGGGAATTGGGGCTGGCAGAAATTAGTATGCAGAATTTACTTCTAGTTTCTAGATAATTCTACAGTCAGATCAGTTTTCAAATATGAGGCAACCCAACTGATAGCAGCTCAAAAGTCTGGAGTAAATTAAAACATGAGTAACATGAGTAAATTGAGTAAGCACATATACTTTCTTTTTTTTTTTTTTTAAGATTTTATTTATTTACTCATGAGAGACACATAGAGAGAGAGACAGAGACATAGCTAGAGGTAGAAACAGTCTCCTCACAGGGAGCCCGATGCTGGACTTGATCCCTGGACCGGGATCACGCCCTGAGCCAAAGGCTCAGCAGCTGAGCCTCCCAGGCATCCTGCACATATATTTTCTGATGATTGATTATTCTTTAAGAGTTTAAGCAGACCTTCACTAGCAGCATTTATTTATGTAATATATTTAATATGTTTGTAGAGGCCAGATGCCAGGATGGGTAAAGAGAATTAAGTACCCTTATAGCAAATCAAATCACCATGCAGCAAATTATATCACTTTTTTTTTTAAGTTTTATGGCCTTATAGTTTGAGACCTCCTTGATTTAGTGATTATCAAGAATCTCTTTTAGTGCCATGAATAGATTAATCAGCCATTTAAATTGCCCTAGCAGTTCTTTGACCTAAATGAATAATTTTAATTTTTCTTTGGATCATTTCCATTAAAAAACTGCATTTGGTTTTAGAATAATATATTTTTCTTTTCTGGATGTATAGCCCTCATTTATTTTCAAGAATCCTTTAGAAAAAGTTTCTTTATTCCTTCCTATAAAAAAGTGATGCAGTGATCAATCTGTGCATTTTTAAGTGAAGCTTGAATTGAATTGATCCTGAGTTAATAAAAACAATGATAAATGGATGAGTTTTCAGAATAGTATTCCAGATTTTCCGTCGAAAAGCCCAGTTCAGTTACCAGTTAGAGATGTTTTCCAGGTTACAGCACAGGGAAAAAGCACACATGTGGAGCACAGTGATCTCATTGAGGAAGAGTGATTGAGCTGGCCAAGGTGGCTGGATTTCCCAGGACAGACTCTCAGAGAGTAGAATGCCTTACAGAGAGAAAATTCTAGAAAATCTGTTTAGGATCCTCTTCAAGACCTCTGCTGAGAACTGAGCAGCGTAAGTGTATAAGGAAACTACCCAAGTCAAGGAAAGAACCATTCAAAGGATTGCAGGAGGTAATACTTGAGCTACCATGAAGTCAGAGATCAGTACCTGTCTTCATATGCTAGAGTGGAAAACCTGATAATTCATGGGCCTTGATGAAGGGCACCCAGAAAGATTTTGCTTTATTGAATTATTAAAATAAGGTAATTATTTTTTGAAGATTGATTGATTGATTGATTTAGAAAACATGAGTGGGAGGGAAGAGAAGAGGAGGAAAGGAAGAAGCAGACTCCCCATTGAACACAGAGCCCCATGCTACACATGGGGCTCATCCCTCCATCCCAAGAATACCACCTGAGGCAAAAATAGAAATCAGACTTAACCCACAGAGCCATCCAGGTGCCCCTTTCTGGACTAATTTTAATAACTCTATTATATTTTGCTGATACATAATAATCCAAGCACTTGTACCCCATTTGTTAAATCTATTTTCTTTTGGTTAAAGAGATTAGTATTATCCTGAGCCATTTCTCTACCATATCTATATTCTCCTTTCCTTACATTGTTCTGTGCCCCTAAGAATATCAATGCATTGGGTCATCAGTTTAACTTGGGCCTTGTTGGGTTTTCACAAAGGGAGATGTATTATTATCCCCTCTGTTTTGGTTCTTGCAATAGTTATAGCCCTCTAAGATTATAATTCTTATAGGAGGGCTTTGCTTCAGTTTTTCTAGTTGCAAATAACTTCATTTTTGCCACTTAAAGCATAAGAGTAGTATAGATTTCCATTGTTGCTAGTCTCTGCATCCCTCTTCATTCCTTCTTGATTCCAGTCACCCCAGTTAGACCTCTGGAAAAGTTTTCTTTAATGTTTTCTCTTCTGTTAAATTCATTTGGAAGTGTGTTCTGCTTCCTGTCTGATGCAATATATCTTCCTGTATGTAACCTGTTGACTTGAAATATCAATAATTATTATCTTTCTATACTACATCATAGCTTATTAGTTAGCTTGCTCCCTTGGGGTATTGATCATTGTGCTTCAGAAGGAGGGGACTGGTACTGAGCTAGGGTGCAAAGTGAGAATTCTTACTTATGAGATACCAGTAAAGTTGGGACCAAGAGGAAGGTGTACTGGATATTTGCCAATGTAGCTTTATATTATTACCATACCCCTGCCACGCACACTTAAATAAAAACACCAGTCATAATAGAGTTGCTCCAATGACCACATGCCTCAAAGTTTATAAGAAGCATGTTCATAGCAGCTGGCCACCGAAAACCTCTCCTTTGAAAATATAGATGAATATTTTCCTATCTAGCAAAACTGCTATTGGGATTAACATGAAGTTAACATGTTAACATGACATATTTAACAGAAATTCTGCATTCTGTTTTGTTTCAAACAGCCGAGCACTTAATTCTTATTTACTGGGTAGAAGCCTTGTGCAAGGCAATGTTGGCCATATTCAGATTTGCTATTTTTCATCAAATAACTTAAAATCAACATAAGGTAAAATATAGATACACATTTGGAGTATGTATAAACACCTAGATAGTGCCTGTATTCCTTAATGATATACTTAGCCTTTTTAATGACACTTTGTAGGTGAGGAAACATTATACACAATATAATTAAGGGAATTGCCTAATTTCACACAATGGGCTAATGATTCTGGTTGAGCTTTGAACCCAAGTATACTCTGCCTTGTAAGTACATGCTCCAACCAATATGTTATGCTGCTTCTTGATATGTCATTACAATATTTTGCATTTAAAAAACACACATTTTTTTAGTGGCACCTGGGTGGCTCAGTGGTTGAGCTTCTGCCTTTGGCTTGGGTCTTGATCCTGGGGTCCTGCGATGGGTCCCACATTGGGTTCCCCACAGGAAGCCTGCTCCTCTCTCTGCCTATCTCTCTGCCCCTCTTTCTGTGTTTCTCATGAATAAATAAATAAAATCTTAAAAAGTATGTTTTTAAAAAATTGTCATTTGTTACTTTTCCATATAAAGCAATGATCACAGTGGTTTTATTATTTAAAGAGCTATCTGAAGTGAAAGAATAGCTAAGATCAAAAACAACTTTATTCTGAGATATTTAACCTGTTTGTTTCCATCCAGTCAGCCCTCCTCCAGTCAGAGGTTACAGAGTTTAGAGTTCCAACTCATACTGAAGCTTTCATAAACAGTGATTAAAATGACAGACAGATGTTCCCCACAACCAGTCACTCACAAGAGCAAAAATGGGCACTGAATGGATGAGAAGTAGAAAGACTCATGAATTTTTGTCCTTAAGGGTTAGAAGACAAATAGATCTTTCAGCTCTGCAAACGAGCACAACAAGCAATCCAAAAGCATTATTGGTGCAAGGTAGTTTGTAGAATCTGTTCCATTTGTCACTGGAGCTAGTGATTGATGTTAGCAGGATTTGACTTATAGTCCAGGCCCAAGATCAGTGGCCCTGTGTTCAGAGCGATACTTTAGGTTTAAAGGTGATTCATGTCCCTAAAACACTCAGCAGCAGCATTTACGTCTATTACCATTTTTTAAGTTGAGGTGTGGGTAGGAAGGAGGAGTTAAGCTTGGCTAACCTGAGGAAACGGGGAAAAATACAATTCTACAAATTATTTTCCTGAAAGCAGATAATAAACTATATTATTGCAGATAAATGATATTAATCCCTCTGAACGTTCCTTTTATTTATAACTACATTAATTCAGAAAGTGAGATAAATCTTTGCCTTTGATACTATTCAGTTTCTTTTTCTTCCTTTCTTCCTTTCTTTTTTTTTAAATAAGGATTTTATTTATTTATTTGAGATAGAGAGTGAGTGAGAAAGCCTCAGATCATGACCTGAGCCGAAGGCAGATGCTTACCAACTGAACCACTCAAGCACCTTGATACTTCTCAGTTTTTGAGCACAGAGTTTCTTAGAAGGTATTTTTGATACTTAAAAAAAAAAAGAATAGATAAAACAAAACAAAACAAAGGATAACTGAAACTATAGACTTTCTTTTTGTTTGTTTTTTGTTTTTTGTTTTTTTTTAACTATAGACTTTCTATAATCATTAGCAATTAGGAAAGAAAAATGAAAAGTACGGTGCCTGTGACATTCATACAAAAATCAAGATATGTACCATCTGTATTATTATACACAGACAGCATGGGAGCCAGGAGATGTGGAGTTCATTTGCTGTCAATTCTTAAATATCTACACTAAATAAAAAATAACTAGATGATTTTAGTTGAACCGAGTCTCTAACACTAATATTGACTGTATAAGGATCAATCTGAATATGAATATTACCCACATGTATGTATGTGTGTATGTAGTATCTATCTATCATCTATCATCTATCTATCTAATCTGTAGAATAGCTTCAGCACATAAACTATTTCAAATCAAATCATTTTGTTTATCTGAGAGATAAATAAGCCAAATAAAGTGATTTTGTTGGTAAGTAGCAAATGTGTGCCAGTATAATAACATGTGAGGGACACAGTTCTGGGTACTGGGAATATAATATTCTGAACCTCATGTACCTTACATTTAAGTGGGAGAGCCAGAAAATAAATGCTGTCAGACTATGCTCAGTGCTGTAAGGGAAATTCTTGGGTAGCATGTTGTAGGAAGATCTCTCTGAAAAAATTGAGTATGGATTACTGGTGAGAAGGAATGTTTTCACCAAGGATTATGTGAAAGTAATGCAAGGAGAATAGATGCCCTAAAGACAGGAGATGGAAAAATACTTATTGGAGGAAAAAGTAGGAGAGTGGTCTGCTTTATGAAGCAGAGTGAGCATAAGGGGCGAATGGTAGGGAAAACAAACAAACTATAGAGGTGGCTATGGGTCAAATAGTAAAAGATTATAATGGCCATGTTTTTGTATATCATAAAATGCTTTAAACAGAACTTAGTAGAGCATTATACTGTCCCCAAGGAACTCAATGGAATAATATCTATATAAATGGGATTCTGTAACCATAGTTTCAGAAGTTATTTTAGGGCATAACATACTATCTCCCCAACATTATTTACTAAAAGTAATTGGATTTGTGGTTTGCACTTGGTTTCATTGGAGCTTTGAGATTTTTTTTTTTTTTTTTTTTTTTTTTTAGATTTTATTTATGTATTTGAGAGAGAGAGAGAGAAAATGAGAGAAGCAGAGAGAGAGAGAGAAGCAGGTTCCCTTCTGAGCAGGGAGCCCAAGGGCAGGACCCTGGGATCATGACCCAAGCCTAAGGCAGATGCTTAACCTACTGAGCAATCCAGGTGCCCCCAAAAGGGTTGATCTCTAAGTCTGTTCAGGTAGCTGGAATGCCCATGTGACCAGTTCACTATGACAAATTACCACCACGAACAGACTTTGCGCTTCCTCCCTGACACCTGGTACCCAGGTGCTTTACACACATGCTACTGATAGTTTGAGATCTGAACAGAACACACCTTAGGGGATCCAGTAGTGGAAAGAAAAAGACTCATATCCTTTTTTTGCTGTTAGTTTCTCATGAGGGCTCTCTCCTTGGCCACCTTCTCTCTGTGTTCTTACATGGCCTTCTCTCTGTGCATGTTCTTGGTGTCTCATGCTCTTTTTATGAGGACATCAGTCTTATCGGAGTAAGGTCCTCTATTTAAAACCTCATTTAACATTAATTACCTCCTTAAGCTCTCCTTCCACATACAGTCACATTAGGGTTTCGAGTTTCAGTATATGAGAGTGGGAGTGATAGAATTCAATTCAGGAGAACCATATTGCATAAATGATAACCCCAGGATTTTCTTTTTGGAGGAATGATTTTTATTCATAATATGATTCTCTAATGCTAAATTTGTACTTCTTTGTCTACTATTAGGTGATTATGAAGATTAGGGGACCATTTGGTGATTACGGTCCTGTGCAATTAGAAGTAAAAACCTCAAAATTATTCCTATTTTATTATATTTAAATATTTTAACCACTTTCCATGAGATGAAGACCATGGCTAAATCTAAATTTACAAAATTTAGAATTTTTATTGTTAACACTTACAGTAACAACACTTTTTATTTATTTATTTTTTTTCAACACTTTTTATTTAAATGTTAATTATATACCAGCTATATGTTTTGAAAGAATGTAAGTTGATATTTGAGGTCTCTTTGTTATTTAAGTTTAACAATTGTCTAATAATCCGTTAATTATACAAAGAAGAGAATTTTCTTTTTCCCAGTCTCTTTGCAATGTGTATCATAAAGCGTGTTTGATAGTTTGACTCATTTCTTCTAAACATAAATTGATTTTCTATATATGCCAAAGGAAAATTAAAAGTCAATTTTTTATTTGGTGTTTTTTTGTTTGTTTGTTTGTTTTTGTTTGTTTGTTTCTTTGTTTTTTATCCATATAAGGATGCCTGGGTGGCTCAGCAGTTAAGTGTCTGCCTTGGGCTCAGTCAAGTCCTCGCAGGGAGCCTGCTTCTCCCTCAGCCTATGTCTCTGTCTCTCTCTGTGTGTCTCTCATGAATAAATAAATAAAATATTTTTAACAATCCATGTAATTATTTGAGAGATAGGCAAAGCCTGTGTATTGATTTTGTTTGAATAATGATTCCGAAATAAAGTGAAGTCTACACCCTTATTATATTATAGTTCATATTATAGTAAAATCTGAGCATACAAAAGGAACTGATAACATTGCTTCATGTTAGAAAATAATTTTGTCTGCTTTAAAAAATAATGCAAACAATGCATTTAGTACTATCTAAAGAAAACCACTTCTATTTCTCCTTACTCACTACTCACAGAATATTTCTGTACTCTACCTTGTTTCTGGTCACCATTGCATGATTTTTCCACATACCAAACAATTATCCAATGCCAGCTGGGTGTTCTGCAATTGAACTCAATTCTGACATTAACCAGAATTGGCACAGACCCTCTGAGTGTAGGAATCAGTCTCACAAGAGTGCCCCCCACTCAAGATGCCTATTGCAAGTGGAATCTCCGAGTTATCCACAAATTCTGATTGACTTGGCTATATACTGGAGGTGCCCACAACACCCTCACTGGAATCGATCATTTGCTAGAACAGGTAACAGAAGTTGGTAAACATTTACTTACATTTGCCACTTCATCATAAAATAGAGTGTATGATTGATATATGATACAGATAAAAAGGTTCGTAGGAGAAGGTCTGGAAGGGTGCTGAATGCAGGAGCTTTTGTCTCCATGGATTTGGTGTGTACCACCCTCCCAGCATGTAGAAGCTCTCCAGACTCCACACTATTAGAATTTTTATGGAGGCTTCATTACATAGGCACATTGATGATGAACTCCATTTTCAACTCCTCTCCCTTCTCTGAAGAATGAAGAGCAAGGCTGAAAATTTCACGTTTCCAATTTGGCCTGGTCTTTCTGGTAACCGTCCCCCATTCAGGAGTCTAACAAGTTGTCTCGTTAGAACAGAAGACATTTCTATCACTCAGCAAATTCCAAGGGCTTGAGAAGCTCCGTGTCAAGCACTCTCATCACTCAGGAAATTATAAGCTTTAGGGGCTTGGTGTCAGGAACTGAGGTCACTGACTTAATATTTGAACAGAAAATTTCTTAGCACCTCTATTTATAAGGGTGCTAGGATCTCTTTGTCAGGATGGGGTGGGGAGGTAGAGATATTATCTATCTATCTATCTATCTTTATTTATTTATTTATTTATTTATTTAAATATATATTTAAATTATTTCAAATACATATAATTATTTTTTCTAATTTTATTTACATATAAATATAATGCAGAGCACCTAATACTTTAATGCACTTAAAGCAAACAACCAGAAGTGCAATAATTATCATGACCATGAAGACATAATTTGATCATCTGAAATTTGGATCTATTTTGAGTCATATTTATCTATTATTTTTCTATCAGACTTTATAACTGTAGGGCATGTCAATGGAGTTTGACAGAACCAGTCACAGTACTATGGCTGATATTAGATATTTATTGAATGGTCATCACAGCATCCCTTTTGTAGAGCCTCTCCTTCCCTGTGTTGGTTTCCTATTAATGCTATAACAAATTATTTCAAATTTAGTGGTTTAAAGATAAACTAAAAATTGTTATTTTAGATCCTATAGGTCAGAAATCCAACATAGTCTCACTGGTCTAAGATCATAGTCAGGAGAGCTTCATTCCTTTCTGGACATTCTAGAAAAGAATCATTTCCCCTGCCTTTTCCTGATTGTAAAGATTTCCCTCTGATCTTTGCACATAGCCCCCTACATTCCAGAACCAGCAATAGGGCACACCATTTTTCTCATACTGCCTTCTGACCATAACTGAGAAAGGTCCTTCTCCACTTTTAAGGACTCCTATGATTAGATTGGGCCTTCTCTGAGTAATCCAGCATGATCTTCTCATCATTCCCATCTTAATTTAATCACACCTGAAATGTTTCTTTTGCCAAGTAAAGTAATATATTTACAGGCCTGATGATTAGAGTAGAGACATCTCTGAGGTCATTTTCCTACTTGTCACACTTTCTTTGTCCCGTGCACATTTTATCATGGGTGTACAGTTAATGGTCATTCTGTCTATGAAAGGTGATAATGATTCATCCAAATATATGTACCTGATTTAATCCACATCAAAGAGTACCTCCATGGGACTTTGCTTTGGGACTGGTTCCTAGTCATTCTCTCTTATTGTACTTAAAGCTATGAATTTTTAAATTACAGAACTGTTAGTGGACAAATTTCTTGCTGTGTGGAGAAAATATGCCAATAGATAGAATCAAGCACACAGAGATTAAAAGACAAGAGCCAGAGCTTTAAAGAGCACCTGATATTGTCTTTATGTGGTCTCTGAGGTCCAGCTCAACCCTTTCTACATCTGAGTAGTTCAATTCCACATTGAATTCCAAGAACCAAAGTTATTCACTTTTTTTTTTTAACTAAGTCAATTTGGATTTCTGTTCTTGAAGTCAAGAGTCCTAATTAGTAGGCAATTAATCAGATTTACAGAGGGATTTAGATTGAAAAATAATTCTTAACCAAATATGCTCACTTTGATTTTATTTATACATTAATTAAATAATTAGCCTTTCTTACTGCCTCAGTCAACATTATTTCAAAAAATAAAGTTCTAAAGTTCTTTTGATCAATATTCTCAAAATTATATATATATCCTAAACCTGTTTTCTAAGATACATCATAAATCTCAGAAATTACTTACTGAAAGGATTTACATATTTTTTCCTTTATTTAAGAATCCCATGGAAATTTACTACATTCTCATTTTTTGGAACATCTATCTTATCTCAATTAAGTATCATTGTTTTTTTTATAACTTTGCATAGATTTTTAGCTCAAGAAAGCAGATATTTGCACATTGGATGAATATATAATCTAAATGTTTTTGCAAGCCCAGGAAATATATCTGAATAGAAAAGGAGAAGCAGCAATCACTTTCTCCGTCCCATGGGGCCATTCTTCTCTCTAATTTTTGCTTTTATACTGTGTGTCTTCTCTGTGCTCAGGCTTCTCTCCACAGAATCACTCCCTTTGCTCTTTTGTTGATTCTCTTTCCCCAAATTTTTGCTTATGCATAGATTTGACTGGCCGGGACAACAACTCCAGTACCTTATCTCAACAATATTTTGAATTTTTTTTTTATTTATTATTTATGATAGTCACAGAGAGAGAGAGAGAGAGGCAGAGACACAGGCAGAGGGAGAAGCAGGCTCCATGCAGGGAGCCCGACGTGGGATTCGATCCCGGGTCTCCAGGAACGCGCCCTGGGCCAAAGGCAGGCGCCAAACCGCTGCGCCACCCAGGGATCCCTTTAAAAATTTTTTTTTATTTATTATTTACTCAACAATATTTTGATTCAAGAGGCCATATCATCTGACTTAGTGTCCGCACTCAGTGCATACCTCCTGGGAGAGTCACTGCCTGGCTTTTAACTTGGACGGTCTTTGTCTAGCCATCAGATTTGGATGATAGTAAGATTTCCTCTGGGTTTTGGGATAGAGTGTCTGCTCCACGAATCCTTATGTATGCTCCATTTCAACTATGCAGCATTAATTTAGTTTTTAAATATAAAATTTACTGGTTTAATGTTTTAGCTTCCTTCTGAAGCCACCATGTCTTCCATCTCTATGTAAACTCAATAGCATGTAGAATCTCACACATTTTCTTGGTCTTCTGATAGCTTAGATCTAGGTCTAAATTTAAATCTACTTTTAGATCTGTCCAATATAAACAGTTTCTTAATGATTTTTTAAATGTTTTTGAGATAGACCCCAAAGTACTACCAAGTATAACTTATAAAAACACAAGTAAAATCAGAAAAATCAAGAGATATGACACATTGATTAATTTAATAGGCTCTGAAATCAAATGGATCTAAATTCACTTATTATCCATGGCATACAGAGCAAGTTTGTTACTTTATTTCCTTACCTAAAAGATGCGGAAAATAGTACCTTTTTCATAGGGTGTTTTACTCTGTGAATGAGGTGATAAATATAAAGCTATCCATGCTCTGTGCCTTATGTATAACACACCGTAACTGTTAGCTGATTTGGGTATGATAGTTAATTTCATTGTTTATTATTGTTGTTTTTACATTGTAGAGCTATTCTTGATTAATTCATTTATTTGGTAGTTTTTTTTCTGAACCTGTACCACACAACAAAAAGGGAATTGACAATGAACTAGCCATACTCAGTCCTTGACTCTATGCAACTTATATTTTTCTAAAGAGATAGTTTTGAAAAAAATCAATATAGTAAACAAATAAACTAATCTAAAATTAAAGTAGTAATCCAAAATTAAAGTAAAATTTAATTTAATTTAAAATTAAATTATAATTAAATTATAAGAAAACAAAGAAAAGATAAGCATTGAGATTTAGAACTGGGGAGGAAAGCTTTCTGTGAGATATGCAACTTAATGTGAGATATGAAAACTTTCAGAAGAATTTGGACAATAGTGGAAGGTTTGGAAACAGGGGAGTCCTGGGAACAGGCAAAGCAGCATGTACAAGGCATTGTAGTAGGGGTCACTTGACCTATTTGGAGGACTTAGATCACTGCCTTAGGTGATTGAGAAAGCAGAAAAGATGGAGAAATGGATTATAAACTGGCAGTAATAACTTTGGGTCAATTTTAGGCAGTTTTGAATAGAATTAAATAGGGATGCCTGGTTGGCTCAGTGGTTGAGCATCTACCTTTGGCTTGGGTCGTGATCCCGGGGTCCTGGGATCGAGTCCCACATCCAGCTCCCTGCATGTAGCCTGCTTCTCCCTCTCCCTATGTCTCTGCCTCTCTCTCTGTGTCTCTCATGAGTAAATAAATAAAATCTTTTTTTTAAAGAATTAAACAACAGAGTGATAAAAAAAGTCTCATTTTTAGAAAGAGTAAAGTTTTACAGAATAGTTTATATAGCATGGTGTGATTTCTTCCTCAAAAGGGTAGTCTTTTCCCTTGAACTTGATCTTAGCTTATTTTTCCCAGTTTCATGTACACAGTTATTTAAAACTTTATATAAAATATAATCATGTTCTGAACCACTTAACAACAACTCTGTATGGAAATTTAATGACTAAAGGTAAAGTATAGGACTTTTTAAAAAGATGTATTTATTTATCTTAGAGAGAAAATGTGAGGAGGTGTTGAGGGGCAGAGAGAGTCTCAATCAGATTCTCAAATCAATGTGGGGCTTGATTCCACAACCCTGAGATCATGACCTTAGCCAAAACCAAGAGTTGAATGTTTAACCCACTGTACCACCTGGGGGCCCCAAACCAAGGACACTAAAAAGGTATATTTTCATAAAGTGTCAGAATAGTTTGATTTACATAACAAATATGCATATATATGTTAATAGAGTTTATCTATTTTATGTAGGGTTCAACCTTTAAATGAAACTTCAGTGGTTTAACATAGATATATTTGTTTTATTACTGAAACACTTTGAAAATCCATCTTTTGATATATGACTTGCCATTATTTTACGGACCAAGTGGAATGAGTTGACCCTCAATATTCATGTTGAAATAAATGTTCTCATCACTATTCAGGTTGAAATAATTGACTCTTTTAGAGAGCTTGAGCTTGAAATTTTAATATCCTATATTTTTTACCCTATTATACAACTACGAAATATAACAACAGAAGTATTCTACCAAATAGTATTATTCTCAATTAATAGGTGAGGACCATCAGTCTGTGATATATTAAGTAAACTGACCAAGTTTATATAGTTAATAAGTTTCACACCTAGTCCACAAAGCTATTATAATTCCAGAACCCTGGAATCAAGCCCCACATCTGGTTGTCTGCTCAGTGGGGAGTCTCTTCTTCCCTCTCCCTCTGACTCTGCTCTTTCTCTCTCTTTTTCTCTCTCATGTGCTCTTTCTCTTTAATAAATAAATAAAATTTTTTAAAGAGATGTTATTCTTCTACTTATCAGTCTATATTTCTTTTGTATCTTGCTTTAAATTGACATATTTATCTTAAAACTAACAATTCTCATTTTTAAAAAATATAATTTTTGCACTTTTTTTGCTTATCTATTTAGCTTTTTTACCTCACTAGGATTTTAGAGTGTGCAGATTAGACTAATAAACCCCCATTTCCAAAAGCTGTTTGAGTAGTAGATTCTTTGGGTGTACTAGCGAGGGTAACCAATTCATGGATTATTTGGTAATAGGGAGCAACAAAAAAAAAAAGTGAAAATCAAAAGTAAAGATCATATAGCAACCCAGAAGTAATATTGAAAGTATAGTGTATGACTATATCTGCTCATTGCATTGAATCATGTTGATCAACTAATGGTTTTACTTCACATTAAATAGATAGTCTAATATTGTCTTGAGTCATTTAGAGTCTTTGAAAATCAAAGTCTTCCTTAGTTTGATATTTTCTATTTTAAGTCTACAAGGAGTGACTTTCTCACTCTGAAAGATCCCAAATTTCAGTAATCTGAATCCATTCACTTTCATAACATACAATCCTATATTTCACTAATCTGAATCCATTCACTTTCATAATATACAATCCTATATAATTTAGATTCAATCTATTCTCATGCATTCCACAGTCTGTTTCTTGCCAATTTTTACCACTGTTTTTGCCAACTCAACCCTCATATAATTGAAGTATTAATACTATTCAATAAAATTCTCTTTCAACTCCATATGCTTAGACTCTGCTCTCAAGCTTGAAAGAGCTGCATTCATTTATGAATGTGGGAAATACATTTTGGGTTTTAACCAACTTCTGACTTCCTATATACTTCTTATATACTTTCCTGTGAACAGTTTCCATGATTTCTTCCAAACTCAAAGGTAAACAAGAGATCTCATAATGTTGCAGCTGTTAGAGTCACAATTATATTTAATATCTCTAAAATTAAGGAATATTATTTATTAAGGACTGATCCCATCCATGAATGCTACAATGTCTACAGGGGAGGAATAGGAGCTAAATAATATTGATTATACCGAGAATCATTTTTTAGTACATAACTTTTTAAATATTTCAGTAACAGAGTATGAACTAAAAATATGTTGTATACTTGAAGCGATGTGACTACACCAAAGAATAGAATGAACAAAGCCATAAAGCTGACTTATAAAGTAGAATAACATTGCCAGACTGGTTGAATCAAGATAGGAAAGCACAGTCTCTATACTTTTACTCCCTCTCTCAATAACTTCCTCTACGAGGAGTTCTCAAAAATTCCCAAGAAATCATTCAGTCATTTTGAAAACCACTAAGATGGTGGATAAGACCCAAGTCCAACTTTAGAAAGCCTGCATTATTCTGATACAGTTTCAATAGAGCTAACAGTGTGACTTCAGCCTCTGGAACTTACAGCTTTTTCAACCTCAGATAAACTACTGAAGATAGGTTGGAAGTGGATGACTTTTCAATTCCACCCTAATCAAAACATTTACAATATTTGATCTACATTTAATTACTTACAAAAATAGAAACACTTAAGAGTTTATAATCAATGTATTTCTGAAGTCCAAAATGATAAGGTCTCCAGAGGAAATGTAGCCATAAATTATTGTTCAGACATTTTGAAATAGCAAGCAATCTTTTCCTTTGTGTTTTAAAGCAATTTTGAATTACATATAGAACCCCTGTGACTTTCTGTGATCATAAAAATGAATGACTGGAATGAAACAGATGAATGGCCAATGGCTATGATACATATTAATTGAATTATTTCCTAAGTACCTCACAAATATGAATTCATAATGGCCTATTACAGGAAAAGAAATTTCAATCTTTATAAGATTTAAAATTTGCCATTCCATTGTAAGCACCTAGTGCTTCTCTTTTTTTCCTTAGATTCATTGTATAGAGGATTAAAAGAACAAAAGAACAAGGGATTTCTAAGGATAAAATGGGGTATTTTTCAGATTTTGTTGTTGTATGTCAGCTTGATTTTCTTTTAAAGATTTTATTTATTTATTCATGAGAGTCATAGAGAGAGAGACAGAGAGAGACAGAGAGACAGAGAGAGGCAGAGATACAGGCAGAGAAAGAAGCAGACTCCATGCAAGGAGCCTGATGTGAGACTCGATCCTGGGACTGCAGGATCATACCCTGGTCCAAAGGCAGGAGCTAAACCTCTGAGCCACCCAGGGATCCCCTATCAGCTTGATTTTTAACATATAAAATATATGATATAAAGTTCTGTTCATTGAGAAAATGTTGATTTAATTATTAGTCTACTCTAGAGACAACTAAATTTAGTAGATCTAGATCTATGTAAACAAATTATTTTGAAACAATTAGAACACAGTATTCTAATAAATAATTAATCTGGGTAAATATGAAATGCTAATCAAAAATACAAATATTTTGCATATAATTCCCAATCCTTCAGAGTTAGGTGTTTGGTACTATGCTCCCCTATCATCCCCTTGATCCCAAAAGCTACCATCCACTCTTCCTAATGTGAGGAGACAAACTCACAAAAAACATATTAAAATAATTCCTTACCCTCTGAATTCCAATTGAATTTGGCCCCTGATAAGGAAGGAGAATGAGGTCAGTGTACCCATTTGCCTGATTTCCTCATCTGGGGACTCAGTGTCCTTCAATCAAGGATTGCTGCTTCCCTTCAGGTACCTTTCTCTGCAAGACTCTCTCCTTTGGGTCTCAATAATCACTTGTCCCTCTTGTCTTTCTTAGGGAATAGGAGTGGCAATGCTCTGATCATTCTACTCTGTGTTGCCCCATTGTTCCACATGGTTTTTCTACACCCTGCCTACAGTTTCGTAAATAGCACCTGTATGGAAGCCTCCAGATACTATGCTATATGCATGCACCATCTACTTCTTGTGGGTAAGTGATTAATACTGATATGTGTTAAAGTAAAAAAGATACGTGTTGCTTTATCTTTTAGCAACAGGTAATACAAAATAATGTCTTAGCGTGGTTCCTTTAACATTTTAATTCAGTCTTTAAGCAAATACTTTGTGAATATTCATGTACAAGGCACTCTGTTGGATAGTGAGGAAACAGTAATCTATTACTTGGCTCATCTTACTCTGTTGCTAGTAGTATCTAAGTAACTACTGTCTCTCAACTTTCTAGAAACATACAAGGCCCTTACCCCTGCTACAACTTTCTTTCTATAATCTTTTCTTTTATCTGTTCCAATTTCATTTGAGGTTTCATATCTTGAGCAGATATTCCCTCTGTATCACCAGCCAAATTACAGCAGGGACCAAAATTTACAAATCCTTCTGCCCTTCCAGAGCTTCCATGCTGGTATGGGTTCTTTACATCATACTACCAGGTAGACATTGTTCTTTGATCTGACCTAGAAAACATGCACCATTTTTACATCATTCTATTGCAATGCCTTCTTTTCTCTGGGCTGTGGGATACTTCAGCTAACTTTACACAACTTTTATATGTTGCTTCAGTGCTGTTTGAATCTACATAGAAATCCTTCTATGGCATTTGTCTGGGTAGCTCTCCTTGATCTTCAGTTGCATGTTGCATTTCTGCACATTAATTCCCATTGCCTTCTTTGTGAGCATAAAATTTACAAGAGAAGTTTTTAGAACCTATTTAAAGAAGTTTTTCCTTTTGTTTTCTAAAAATATAAATGTTTGAATAGCACCATTTGAAATTGGAATAGCATCCTTTAAGATTTAAAGTAAGTGTCTAATGATTTACTCACATTTGCCAAAAGGCATGTTAAAGATGAAGCTTCCCAAGAAACATGTATGTAATAAGCAGGGATTGTTAATTTTAATCAAGTCTTTCTAGTTATTTTGGCTGAATACTTTTTTTAATGTAAGGATATATCTTTAGAACTATTTAAGTAAAACAAAACAAAACAAAAGACCCTTGTTTTTCCTGGAACTCATTCCTATCTGAAACCTTAGAATCCTTACAGAGATATGAATTTTCATATTATTTAAATTATGAGCCAGATTGCCACTTCAGGCTCTATAAATATTCTGGAACCACTAAGCTCTTGGGATATAGGTAACCTTTTACAACCAAGCACTGTCTTTTTGCCAGAAGGAGAATTCTCTTGAGAGCATGGCAATCCCCTGATTTTCTTTTTCTTTCTTTTTTTTTTCTGCCATGTATCTAGTTTCTAGTTGCTGTATAAACATCAAGTATAATAGGAGATTAAAATAATTTTGGGGGATCCCTGGGTGGCGCAGCGGTTTGGCGCCTGCCTTTGGCCCAGGGCGCGATCCTGGAGACCCGGGATCGAATCCCACGTCGGGCTCCTGGTGCATGGAGCCTGCTTCTCCCTCTGCCTGTGTCTCTGCCTCTCTCTCTCTCTCTATGTGACTATCATAAATAAATAAATAAATAAATAAATAAATAAATAAATAAATAAATAAAATAATTTTGGTTTTAGGATTATTTTGTTTTCAATTTATCAACTCAGTAGATAAAATTTTCCAGTTTCCTTACAGTAGGCTCCCTTCTGATTTTAAGACACTGACTGTAGAGATTTCTCTGAATTAGTAGAAAGCAAGAAGTAGTTCCACCAGGAGACATAGAAATTACTATTTGACTGAAACTCTGAAATTGTGGAACAGCAAACTGGATGAATGACTCTCCGTGTCCTATTGTCACTTGAGGTATGTACATACTACAACATTCAGCCTAGTTCAAGCAGCACCGTTGCCTCTCAGGCTTGATTTAAGGAATGATATCTATGTATTATACTGATTGTTATTCTCAGTATAATTTCTTTCTTTCTTTTTTTTTTGAGATTTTATTTATTCATTTGAGACACAGAGAGAGGCAGAGACATATGTAGAGGGAGAAGCAGGATCCCCAAAGGGACCCTAATGTAGGACTCGATCCTGGGACCCTGGGATCACGCCTCGAGCTGAAGGCAGATGCTCAACCACTGAGACACCCAGGGGTCCCCATTTTCAGTATAATTTCTACTAGAACTACAATCCAATATAATTTTGCAAGTCGTAGAAATGGAATCACTGCATTAAATTTGCATGTCCATACGGAACCAAAATAAATATGTTTTTAAAATTCCGTTGTTTTATGATTGGTATATACAATTAGATCATTAACAGAAGCAAGATTTCTTCCATTCTTAGAATTCTATGTGCTTGCAGTTTCAACAGTGAAGGCGGTGACTGAAGACAAATCCAGAGTGGATAACCTTGAAAAACAGAATTAACAGCAATATAAGTATTATCCCATATTGTTACAAAGTCTCATCCTTTACAGTCTGTTCCAGTTAGTCTAGACTAGTTAATAGTATAGCATTCAATCAACTCCCACACGTCAGTAGCTTGGAACAACCAAGTTTCATTTCTTTTTTTTTTTTTTTTAATTTTTATTTATTTATGATAGTCACATCACAGAGAGAGAGACAGAGAAAGAGAGAGGCAGAGGGAGAAGCAGGCTCCATGCACCGGGAGCCCGACGCGGGACTCGATCCCGGGTCTCCAGGATCGCGCCCTGGGCCAAAGGCAGGCGCCAAACCGCTGCGCCACCCAGGGATCCCCCAAATTTCATTTCTTTATCAAGTTATATATCAGGTAGAAATCAATCTTAGCTCTGATACTCTGGCTATTAGAGACATTCTCTGTTGGGAGACAATTCTCCATGGATTATTTGTTTCTGCATGTCTTCTGAAGAGGTATTAGCAACTTTTATTCTGAATTCTATTTTCAAAGTCATATGAATAGTAAACAGTCTTGGAACAGAGATAACATGATCCTTCTGAAAAGAAAGCAGAGTTATTTTCTGACTCAGATAATAGAAATATCATCTTCTGGAATAAGGTTTGGGCAGATCTGTTAACAACCCCTTTGGGGATTTCCTCAACTCTGGATTCCTCAGTTGTGCCAGAACTCACCGAGTGCCACAGTCACCTGGGTCATTCTTCATGGGACTTGAGGCAAGGAGAACCAATGTGAACGTGAAACTCCTGCTGTTTGCTGTACTGTGAGAAATAAAGTCATTTGACTCTGACCCAGAAGTGCCATGTGTTCACCTAGCATCAATGGCATTGTAGCAAGTTAATTTGTTAGTTTGCAAATAAGGTAAAATTACAGTTTTTGATGCTCCCACCTGCTGTATTATTTAGAATATGGGCCTCTATTACAGCTGTCTAGGAAATTCTGGCAAAATACAGAAGTCACACCTGACTTTGTATTCTTTAAACCAAAGTGACATAGTGAAGGGCCAAAGACTGGAATATGACTCTAGAGTCACATGACTCTAACAAGTGGGAGGGTAAATGTACCCTTCCCAGATTCAATTCTCCAGGAAAAGGGGTACTATACATTGGTGGGTGCTAGTAATGCATAACTTCACAGACTTTCTTCATAATGTGGCCTGTGGGTTGACCCCCTGCCCCCTTATAGATGCCAGATATTGATGATCTGTTGTTGATGAAAGAATTCACATGAAGGTCATTCCCTTTTTATGGTTTGTGCTTATTCTAGCTTCCAAATTTGGGAATACTAGCAGACAATTTTAACTTTGTATTTAAAAACTGCATTTTTTTCCCCCAGGAGAGATTATATTGACTTGCCTCTAATATAGTATTTCAGTTTTCTCCTGTGTGCAAAAATCTGATCTTTATAATTTCACATATTTTAGTAGTTTCTGGTTGTTGATATCATTCTCTCCATATTAATTAGTATTTTCCTATGTGTATTTACTTTCAATCATTTCATTTAGTTTTTATAATGAGTATTTGGAAGAGAGCTATTAACATGCCATTCTTTCCAGATGTTCTGAGAAAGTTTGAAATTTTTAAATCCCTATACAGTTCTTAATAACTATCAACTATTCCAGGGTATTTTTACCACTTGATGTCATTTCATATTTTGGATGATCAGGAAGCTTGATCTAAATCATTTCTGTACAATCAGTAGAGGCTGTTTAGATTACTGTGTAGAAAAGTTGTGAGCCTATAATGGAGGGGAAAAAAAGAAGATATGCACTGATTAATATTCCAACCCAATGGAAACCTCTCAAAGCATATTACAAAAAAAAGAAAAGAGTTATCAGATGGAGCTAGAAAAATCTTCATTTGCCAGATCAAGTGGCAACTGGTGGAGAATATTAAAGTTTTTTAACTTTATGTCAGAACAATGAAAATCCACTGAAGAGTTTCGCTAGGATCAGTCTATCAAATCCCCTTCACTTTCCCCCAACACGCACCATGTGGCTGCTTTCTCTTTGAAATAACAACCAACCTTTTCTATTTATATATTATCTAAAATTAAAGCTCAATCCATTAAACTATCTAATGCAAACTTTAAAGAAAGGATAATATAAAATGACAATGGGAAAAAGTGAGAAGGTCAAAGTATTTCCTTTTGGGGGCTAGATGTTTGTCGAGTTGCAAGGATCAAGAAATATCTTCGAGGAGAAGGTCCAGGGGAGACCTCAGAAACCTTGAGTTTTGCTTTGACGTGGATTGACCTGGAGAGTATTATGCTGAGTGAAATAAGTCAATCGGAAAAGGACAAAACATCATATGGTCTCATTCATTTCACTATAAAAATTAGTGAAAGGGAATAAAGGGTGGTGGGTGATGGGCACTGACGGGGGCACTTGGCGGGATGAGCACTGGGTGTTATGCTATATGTTGGCAAATTAAACTCCAATAAAATAAAAAATAAAAATAAAAAAAAAAAAGAAACATTGAGTTCGTCCCAAGCAATCTCCACTTCTCTGAAAGCTGTGACCAATGCTCTGAGCTTTGGAACGATGCTCTTCTTTTATTTGTGCCTCTGATATTTTGATATGTTTTTGACAAGTTTTTGGTGATTATTGGATGCTCTACATTTATAACAACAGTTAAATTTAGCTAAATATTTACCAATTCTATCATACTGAAATTCTTTTTCTCTGGATTTGTACATATGACAATGTATAGAAGATGGTTATGCTTTTGTGGAAAATTGGTTTTATTTATTAAATAGACTAAACTTATTTGGATAATTTTGATAACCTTGAAAACAAACATTATTAAACCTAGGATTGTGATAGCGTACTTTAAGAAACCATAGATTGAGTATATTTAATGCACTAGAGGAAGTAATTAACCAGAATGAATATTCATTATCAGTAGCAGCCTCATGGAGGGAAAATCAGATAAATCTTCAATTCACAGGTGTAGTATACACCTACATCGAGATGCTGGCTTAACTGTCTCTTTTGTGGGCAACATCTTGCAATGCATAAAATAAATTGCCCTTTGTTTTATAACTTGGCCTAAGGATGGGAAATTTGTATTTGGATGAGTTCTGTTAGATATGGATTTGAGTTCACCAGATCTGGTTTGAAAAGAATGTTATCCCCAAGAATGCTATAGGCAGTTTAATTTTCTAACATTAACTGCTCCCTGTCCCATGTATTATACTAATTATTTTATCCTTATGACTCATAAATCAAAATAAGCTTTTGAGGTTGCAAAATAAAAGCATTATTATCATTATTATTAGTTTTAATGTCATTTCACAAATTATCTACATAAGTAAAACAGATGGGAGGAAATTTATATAAGGCTAAGGAATGTGATTTACAACTGTAAACACAGGCCTGATGTGAACACCAGGTTCAGAGTCTATTTTGTAATATAACAATGTTATAAATCTTAAATAAGGAATAAAATTAAGTAAATCTTCTTCATCATAAGTGTTTAATGGACCTTTCTCATGTGAATGAAGGAATAAATGACTAGGGCGTATACAATAAAATTATCCCTGATTATCTCATTGTTTGAAAACAACAAAACATTTTAGTAGAGATAGATGTCAAAACGGATTATTTGGCATTTATAAAAATTCTTATTTAAAAATCAGCTTTCTAAAACATTAAAAACAGGATAAAAATCAGCTTTCAATAATCCTCATTTAACTTTGTTTAATGAAATTACTAATAAATCATTTTTTTTACTAATAAATCATTTTAAAGACTTGATAATCATAAAACTTATAGAATTAGAATAATTCTCTAATTATTCAATTCTAGAAAATTCAATAATCAGTGTTCTTAAAAATGAATTTCTCTAGCTCATATGTTTGTTTAAGGTACAAATAAAATTTACATTGATACAAAAACAAAAGTAAATTAGAATTTCAAATATTTTATATTAAATGCACTACAGATTTTATTAAAAACTTAACAATAGGTATCCCTGGGTGGCGCAGCAGTTTAGCGCCTGCCTTTGGCCCATGGCGCGATCCTGGAGACCCGGGATCGAGTCCCACGTCATTCTCTCGGTGCATGGAGCCTGCTTCTCCCTCTGCCTGTGTCTCTGCTTCTCTCTCTCTCTCTCTCTCTCTCACTGTGTGCCTATCATAAATAAATAAAATAAAATAAATAAAATAAATAAAATAAATAAAATAAAATAAATAAAATAAAATAAAATAAAATAAAATACTTAACTATAGGTCACCAAATCACTACAATTTTGTTTCTTAAGGTAAGCATGGGATGGGACAAAGAACTCAAAACACTTATTTTTACAAAAACAATAATGTGAATAACTCTGTCTTCTGTGTTTGCTTTAATCCACACACCAACTATATGAGGTCAGGTCAGAGCTCTAATTCTAAACTATCTTCTGTTGATATCAAAACACAGAGGCCAACAGAGTCCAGCTCATATACTAAACATGAACTCTGGGATCATCAGTGCAGAATAAACTTAAAATACCTGGGACAATCTCAGACTCCCCATTACTTGTTACGTAAATTTCAACAAGGTATTTAACTTCTCAAGATTTTATTTTTTCATCTATACAATAAGCACAGTGGACCTAATACCTTAAAGGATTATTTTGAAAATAAAGCAGGTAATATATGTGAAGTATATATGGCAGCACTGGGCAAATGGTACATGCTCTGCATTAGTTTGGTATTATGATTATGATTTCTATCTAATATTCTTGGATTCTAATGATTCCAGCCTCATCTTTAAGGATCTTGGTCCTCTTTGCTGGCATTTGTTCCAGTCTCTCACACCCTTGCTTTTTAGGCAATATTCTTCATTCTGATGTAAACTGGGATCTATCTGAAATATTATTCCTGCCTGACAAACACAAATTTGATAAAACATATAATAAAAATAATATGTAATAAGGGCTTAAAATACAATCCCTCTTAGGATGCTTTATATTGTAAAAGAAGAAGAAAAAGAAGAAGGAAAAGAATGCTCTATAACAAATGGGTACTCTGCTGGCAGTCTCACCCCTGCCAAGCTCCTCACAGAAGTTACATGTGCATGATTTGTTGGGGGTCATCACATCTACCTGGAGAAGTGATTTGTCTCAGGCTCTAATGGAGGCTCAAGGAGTCCCCAATTAGATCAGGCACTTTCCTGTTCTTGCAAAGACATATCTTCAAAGACCCGAACAATCTGTGTTGGTTTCTATTTGTCCTTTCATGTTTGATGTGTCTTTTATGTTTATCTTAGAAGTAATGTTATGTGACTTGTGTGGGTTTTTTTTTTTTTTTTTTTTTTTTTTTCATTTCATTGACTTATCTTTTATCTCCTAGAAGGCAGGCAGGGCAGTGGAGTTAATCACTTTGTTTTCTATAGCACAGTGCTAGCTGGGACTCCAAGATCAACAATTCTGTGTTTGCAACAGATGCTTAATAGAATTTAATTCATAATTTTTTTCCTCCTAGCAAAATAATATTAAAAATTGTCCCATTTTTAGAAACATAATTCTTAAGCCTTTACACTGTGGTAAGGCATATAATTAGGTGATGATTTGCTTTAATTCTCCTGAGGTGGCCTCCACACAGTTTTATTGGCAGGATAAGTTAACCTTTTATTGAGTGTGTAGCTGAGATACTCCATTAATTGGATTAAGTAGGACTCTCAACCTGGAATGTTCTTTTGTAAATTTTGAATATGCAGTTTGTTAGATCCTTATTACAGTTCATGCAAGGTATTCATATTAGGTACTCCCTGTCCCTGTTCATGCAAGGACTGTGCAACCTGACAGTTCTTTTTAGTATTTCTTAAACATTGCTATTTTTAGTAATGAATAATTATTTTAAAAACCTGTTAATCTAGTTAATGAAACGTGTAATGCACATTTAGGATACAATTTACTAAGGTCCTGTAGCCACATCTGAATGTGGATTCCAAATGTGAGAACCTTTTTTTCTTTTTTTTTTTTTTTTGAGAGAGAGGGAGAAAGGCGCAGGGAGGGGAAGAGGCAGAGCAGGAATCATCAGCAGGCTCCACACCCAGAAGGGAGCCAGATGCCAGGCTTGATTGTACAATCCCAAAATCATGACTGGAGCTGAAATTAAGAGTTGGATGTCTTCACCCACTGAGCCACACAGATGCCCCTCCCAGTGTGAGAATGTTTAAACAAAATGAACATGCAGTTGTATATGTGTAAGTTTCTGATTCTAATAGTTCAGATTTTGAAATCTGCCCTTACATTACAGGTTAACTGAATTCACACATCTATATATTATACTGTTTTAGTGGGCATACTTATTCCATATATTTTTATGTGTTTATGTATATCTGCATATATATGCATTATTTTATATGTATATATATGAAGTATCATATTTTTCAGTAAATCCTAATTATGTGTAATCATCTGTCACCTGACCTATAGGGGATGCAAAGGAGCAAAATAAATGAAAAGATGGCCTCAGAAGAAATAGGTCCAATGCATGGGAAGAAAAGGGACATACAGATATCTTCAAAGATTTTCAAAAAGATATTACTTCTCTCAAAAGGCAACAGAAAACAAGAAGAATTTTGCAAAAATTATAGTATCAAAATAAAAGAAAAGCTTAAAGATAAATTTGAGATACTCATCTTGAATCTTGAACAAAATATAAAAATATAAAGAAGATATGAGATAAAGGAGACAGCAAATATCTATCCAGGGGGATTCCAGAACCGAAAAATTCAACTAATTTTATGTTAATATTTCATTAGAAGACAATTTAAATTTTCTAAAATAAACTATGTATGATTTAGCTACCAATCATATTTCAGATTCATTTTTCTAGTATATATGTATGTATTTTTAATGTAAAATAACTGTAAATCTATATCTACCTATAACCTGTGTATCTATCATCTCTGTCTGCTTGTCTGTTTATTTCATCCATCAACTTACCACTCACACATTTATCTGTCCATGCGTTCATCCATACACCACTCTATCTATCTGTCTACTCCTGTAATGCATGGATCTTCTATTTAGATGACTTTTAGAAAATGTGAATTATTTCAAAAATATAATAATATGCATTTGAGTTGGAGTATTTTGTGTTCATATTGCTATTTTTGTTATATTTTTGTTCCTGTTATTTATGCTTAGCAAGCTAATAATCAATACATAAGATAAATCATAAGATAAATTTTACTTCACAATTCTTCAGATTTCAACTTTAGACTGATCTCCAATGGCTTGTACTTCTGATCACAGCAGATCTCCTTCATGTGTTTGCACTAAGCTGAAGGCCTCTAGTTGGCTCTGCTTCTGAGTATATTCTGACTGTCTGCTGGACAATCTCACTTGTTCATATAACAAAGACCAAGCTTGTTCACATGGCAACAACAGAATTTAAAAGAGAAAGCAGTAGCCAGTAAGAATGGTTGATTACTATGATCAAAACTGGTATACTATCACTTATGTCAGGCACATATTGGCCAAGAAACTATCAAAGCAGCCAAGTTTCTATTGGTGAGGAAGTGGACTAATTCTTAATGGGATGATCTTCAAAGTCACATTTCAAAGGATGCGTGTTGGCTCTTTTTGCCATCCCAATTATCCCAATTATGATCTTATCTTGACTTCCTTACTGATTTAGAAAAGTTTAACAGATTAGCTTATGAGTGCTAAATTTCATTTCTTATTTTATAAAAGGGCTAAATTATTTTTCTCTGTTTGTTTCTCTGCTCTGCTTTGAGTACACACTTCAAACTAGTCTCAGCAGTGTCTTTTGCAACTGGTGCCCAGGGTTTCTGTGTGTATAAGTATTTTGTATGTGTGTGTGTCTGTGCATACATCATAGCTGGATTATTTTAAAACTATGAGTAATTAGCAAACTGCTTAGAAGTAATGATGCTAATATATTCAAAGTCTGGTATGGAATCCAACCTATCACTTTATATCTAAATTTTAAATAAATAAATATACAATAAATCATATATAATGAATATTTAATATATATTTTAAAAATCAGACCCATGTCCCCAGGAGAACATCATACAAATGTAAATACATATATATATAAATATATTAATAAATAAACTCATGTAAATATATAAATTAATGTATATAACAATATAATATATATAATACATATATATGTTTGTTTAAACTACTAATTCCTGTTCAGTTTTAGATAGCAATGCAATTGAGCTACTATAATTATAAAATGGGGGAAATAAAGGCAATTTAAAGATAATATAAATTAAAATTTTTAAATATAAAATGCTGGTTGAGATGAAAAACGAAAGTAAGCTGTCCCCAGAAATAACTTTATTTACTCTGAATTTCATGGCTTGCAGGAAGTGACATTGATTCTCATTTTCCTAGCCAAGATGCATAATCAAGGTAAATGTTTAAAAATAATTTAGAGAGGTATTCCCTGGGGGCATTAGTTTAATCATGCATACATTGTTTTTTTATGTAATAAGAAGTCAGTCATGATTAATAAATTAATATAATTTCATACTGAAAGGATAAATCTGTATTGAATTAAATGGTCCACTGTAGCTGAGTTATTAGTATTACTTTTCAATTTTCTGTACCTAGACTTCAGAGATAAAAATATAAAGCAGTATATATGAAGCTTCCAATTAAAAAACATGAAAGTAACAAAATTCCACTAATTCTTCTAACTGGGTTATTAGGGCAATTTTATACCTCAATAAGTGCTGTTATCTCTATTAAAAATACACATTTTTTTATGTAAGGTTAATTTGGCTACTCACTCATTGAAGAGGGGAGAGAATCCCAAGCAGGCTCCACACCCAGTGAAGAGCCCCATGTGGAGCTCCATCTCACACACCTGAATTGAAATAAGAGTCTGACGCTGTGACCCCTAGGTGGCTCAGTGGTTGAGCATCTGCCTTCAGCTCAGGTTGTGATCCTGGGTCCAAGGATGAGTCCCGCATCGGGCTCCCCACAGGGCGCTTGATTTTCCCTCTGTATCTCTGCCTGTCTCTCTGTGTCTCTCATGAGTAAATAAATAAAATCTTAAAAAAAAAAAAAAGAGAGAGAGAGTCAGACACTTATCCAACTGAGCCATCCAGGTGCTTCTGGTGGCAGTATAATTTTGAAAACAAAATGTCTATTGAGAAAATTCCATAAACATGTAATTTATAGATTTTTTAAAATTGTGTACTGATTTTTAGAGCTGTTTTAGGTCAAATAAAACTTAAATGGAGAGTACAGGGAATTCTCGTATACCTCCTCACTCTTCCCTTGGCCCCCTTATTATTTATATATCACATTACTGTACTGCATTTCTTACAATTAATGAGCCAACATTGATAAATTGTCATTCATTCAAGTTGATAGTTTGCATTGCATTTGTGTTGTACATTCTATGGGTTTTAAAAATGTTGGGTAACATGTATCCACCATTATAATAACATACGGAATAGTTTCAATCCCCTAAAAATCTCTGGTGCTTCACCTATTTGTCTCTTCTTCCCTCCTCACAAACCCCTGGCAAACACAGATGTCTTTACTTTCTTCATAGTTTTGACTTTTTCAATATGTTACACAGTTAGAATCAGACCATAGGTAGCTTTTTCAGATAGGCTTCTGTCACTTAACCATATGTTTTCAAGGTTTCATCTTGTCTTTTGTGGCCTCATAGCTCAATTCTTTTTGTGATCACTATTCCTTCTTATGACTGTACCACAGTTTATCCACTCACCCGTTGAAGTGAGTCTTCGTTCCTTTTGAGATTTGATGATGATGAGTAAAGATCCTGTAAAGATCCATGTGCAGGTTTTGTTTGAGCATGTTTTAATTGATTTGTGTAAGTACAAAAAGCATGGGAACTAGATCATATGAAAGAGTAGGTTTAGTTTTCTAAGAAACCGTTGAATTGTCTTCCAAAGTGGCTATACTCATTTGCATTCTCACCAGTGATGAAGCAGAGTTCCTATTGCTCCAGGTCCCTCCTAGCATTTGTCAGTGTGTCACATTTTTGTCGTTGTTATCGATATGTAGTGATGGTTGCTTTAATTTACAATTCATTAATGGCATGTGATGTTGAGCATCTTTTTATGCTTACTTGCCATCTGTAGATGTTCTATGGTGAGATGCCAGTTGGGGTATTTTGCCTATTTTTTTAAATGGAGTTGTTCATTTTCTTATTGAGTTTTAAGAATTTTTTGGATATTTTGGATAACAGTTGTCTATCAGAAAAGATATTTTAAAAATATTTGCTTCTAGTCTGTGGCTTGCTTTCTCATTCTCTTGACAGTGCCTTTCCAGAGCAGATTTTTTTTTTAAGATTTTATTTATTTATTCATGAGAGACACAGGGAGAGAGAGCGGCAGAGACACAGGCAGAGGGAGAAGCAGACTCCATCCTGGGATCCTGACGTGGGACTTGATGCCAGGACTCCAGGATCACACCCTGGGCCAAAGGCAGGCGCCAAACCACTGAGCCACCCAGGTATCCCCTCTGAGCAAATGTTTTAAATTTAATTTAATAATTTTTTTAAAAAAATATTTATTTATTTGAAAGAGAGAGAGTGAGCAGGGGGAGGAGCAGAGGGAGAAGTAGAGAGAGAATCTTAAGTAGGTTCCACATCCAGCACAGAGCCGGATGTCTAAGCTAAAACCAAGAGTCAGATGTTCAACTGACTGAGCCACCCAGATACTCCAGATAATTTAAATTTTAATGAAATCTAACATATCATTATTTTTTTCATGGATCATTATTTGGAATTGGTTCTGAAAAGTCATCACCAAACTCAAGGACATCTAGATTTCCTTCGATTTCTTCTAGGAATTTTACGTGTAGGTCTATTATCCATTTTGCATTAATATTCTTCTGAAAGGCATAAAGTCTATGTCTAGGTTCTTTTTTCCTTGTTTATGTTTTTGCACATGTATGTCCAGGTGTTCCAGTACCATTTGTTGAAAATATCATAGTTTGCTTTATGAATTTTATATAGGCATCAAAAACTTAGATTGATAAACTTTACATACTCTCTAGAGCTAATGAATGCCATAAATAGTTTCCTCTGGCAATTACATTACACAGTCTCAAGCTAATAATTACCTTAAAATAGGGAATCAGAAAATTTGTAATAATAAAACAAGTGGAGAGAATAAAAACTATTTTTGTAGTTCCTTATAAATATTCACCTAAACTTCAGAAGCCTATTGTTAATGAATATTATTTGTTCCATTGCTGAAATCTACTGTATTAACCATTCAGTAAACCCTTTACCTGCTTTAGTGTTACTTAAAGTGAAGTTGGGTATGGGAATCTCAGGACAAACAAACAAACAACTAAAGGCAACTGTAGAACAGTGCTCTCAGAATATTTTCTATGTGCTTATGAGGAGTGCATGTTTTATCACAAGCCTAAGGAAGAGCATCCATTCATAGCCTGTTTAGTACCTTTATGGTCATATAGCTCCTTTCTTCAGGTGCACGGCTGTGACGGTGAAGACTGGATGAGGTCACCCCTCTGTGCTGCATGTATTATAGATATCATTCATATGATTTGTGTGGATTGAGAATTCCCAAGATCTGCCGTTGACCAGGCTGGAGACCCTGAGGAACCAACAATAAGTGTAGTTTCACTCTGAGTCTGAAGGCCTGAGAACCAGAAGAGCCTGGAAGTTACAATCTGAAAGCCACAAGTTCAAGGCCCAAGAACTGAATCAATGCTTCTGCTCAAGTCTGAAGGCAGGAAAAGAATAAATGTGCCAGCTCATGGCAGGCAAGAGGTAAGGTCCTCTTAGCCCTTCTGTTTTATTCAATTCTTCATTTGATTGGGTGAGGCCTGCTCATGAAGGAGGGCAATGTGCTTTATTCTGTGTACTGATTGATTTAGGCATTAATCTCATTCAGAAAGACTCTCGCAGGCATACTCGAATAATTTTAGACCAAATGTCTGAAAACCCCAAAGCTCTGGCAGGTTGCAGTGTAAAATAATCACCAGAATGGGCAAAGCAGTGAATTCACATTTGGAGTAGACATAAGGAATTTCTGATTCCAAAGCCAATTTTCTTGCATTATCAAATAAAAATGATAGAATTTGCATTAAAGTTTTTATAAGGATTAGAATCACACATAAACTAGGTATGTATTAGCATGTTGGCACAGAGTGGTAGAAAATACACATAAATTTCTAAGAATTCAAATACTCAATAAGTTCCTGAGTCTATGAAATGTCTGAAGTATTGGACTCCTAATAGAACTCATGATAATGGATCTGGATTATTTCTCTCCATTAAACATATATAGGCATCTCACAGCAATGAGTTCATAAATTTGCTTCCATCTTATGTAGAGAGATATGTTTTTGTAAAAAGTAACATTATATTTATTTTATTTACATAAATATATATCTCATCTTATTTCCAGAAATTGAGGTAGCTATCTGTGTCCAAGCATATATTCATTTGATTATTATTCAGTAAGGTTTTTATTTGCAAATAACTAATAATATGTAGTTAAAGCAACATAACCCCTTTAAAGCCATAATCTCACAAGTTAGAATTTTTGAAAGCTACATTGACCTAAGTCCCCAGTGTATTAGTCAGTATAACAAGTGCTAATATCCTATATAATATCCAAGTGGTCTAAGCGCAAAAATGCTTCTTAGCCTCCCTGGTGTAGTTTACACAGAGGGAAAATATAGTAAATTATGTCACAAATTTACATTATTGGATAAAACGCAATGGTTGCAATTATATTTTTGGTGTTTTTAAACTAAGTAATTTTAAAAAGAATGTATCCCTAATAATCGAATAAAATTCACATGCTGATATGCAATTTTAAAAGAACATTTTCCATTTTACCAGTAATGTTTATGTTCATCATGAACCAATTTTTAGACTACTTTTAGGATATGAATGAGTATCAGGAAGTAGGGACCGTATCAGGGCAAATTTCTTTAGTGCACATGGAATGATGATTTCATATCTTCTATTGCTCTCTGAGGCCTTTTCCAGTTCTGCAAACTGATACTTTGTTGCTTTAAAGCTTGAACAACAAATGAAACATATTATTTAGCCCAGTGAAATTAGATGCTGGCAAGTCCTAGCTGTCTTACATAATCATCTTCTCCAGCTTTCTTAGAGAAAATATCCTTATACAAATCATTCCCTGCACCATAAAGAAAACTCTGAGTTATCTGATTGATAGGTAACTAAGAGTTTAATAAACACCATGTTGTGCACAAATACGTTTCCGTAATTTTACACGCATTAGCCCAGTTTTTCTCCCTGCAATAGTAATGGTATCTTCTTTAGAAGGGAGAAAAATCTTGTCTTTTTCTTGAATTTTTTTTTTTTAAGATTTTATTCATTTATTTGTGAGAGACACACAGAGAGAGGCAGACATAGGCAGAAGGAGAAGTATAGGCTCCCTGTGGACTACCTGATGTGAGACTTGATCCCGGACCCTGAGATCACGACCTGAGCCAAAGGCACATGTTCAACCACTGAGCCACCCAGGTGGCCCTGTTCTCTTTTCTGTTATGCTTAATCTGAGTAATACATGCATTCTCAGGGTTACAGTCCCATTTAAAACCACTATTTAGGGTTGCTTGGGTGACACAAATGGTTAAGCCTCTGACTCTTGTTTTGGTTCTGGTTGTGTTCTCAGGGTGGTGGGCTCGAGCTCCACGTGGGGCTTCACATTCAGTGAAGAATCTGTTTTAGATTCTCTCCCCCTCTCCCTTGCCCCTTCTGCGTATATGCTCTCTCTTTCTTTCTGGAATGAAAAAATCTTTTAAAAATGCACAATTTAGAAATTAGTAATAAATAATATATAAAATGCAATTCATAATATTATATTTCTACAAAGGATATTTTTAGAAGTGGATAAAAAATTTGTCATTCCTCATAAACTTTGGAGATGAATAGTGAGGAACCCTCTTTCTTTTTTTTTAACTTTTAAAATTCCATAAATATTTTCTTATTCACAAGGTCACTTAGGAAATACAGATGGGAAAAATAGGTTCATGAAAGTATAAACATGCACACTATGATATAGTATGGACCAGTGCCTTTCAAACTATAAAATGTATGTGGTTCATCTGAGGCTCTCGTTTAAGATACAGATTCTGGCTCAAGAGGTCTGGATGGGGAATGAAACTGCATTTTTAACAGGCTTCCAGGTAAGGCTAATGCTGCTGGTATCTGTATATTTAATATACAATAAAATGCATATTATATTTGATAAAATACATATATATTAACAATTATTTTTCTTAGATTTCCAATTGATTAAGTAAAAAAATATATGTTATTTTATAAGTATGTATGTTCTGAGTGTTGCCTTGAACATAATGTGTACAATACGTAGAATGCGTGCTTCAGTAGCCTCTGGAGCAGGAAAGACTGCTCTGTTCCATCCCCCACACTCTGTTAGGTAGCTGGGGACTGCAAAAAATAGAATCACTTTGAGAGCTTTTGCTAAGAGGTCACCTTAATCTGGCAATAACTCCTGTGCATTTAATGGATAGAGTCCTGGCAGGCTAAACATGTGCTGCATTGTTTTACATTGTAATTCAGAGTACCTTGGAATGTTCCTGCTAAATACTTTGGCTCCACTTTCTAAAAAGCTGCCTTTATATGTCATCTCAATTGGGTTTACTGAGCTATGAGGTCAGTATTAGCATATGTGATTAGTATGTGACAGTGGCAGGTTGATTCTGTTCTAAGTCTTGTTACTGATCCTATATTAATGTCATAAACTTTGCATGGATGACAATAGTGATGATAAAGTGGCGCCCAAAAAGCCTGATTGCAGTGGATCTGAGTCTTAACATTTTAGCGCTGTCATTAATATCCTTACCGATCTCTGTATCACCTGTGTCTTTATCTCCATATCTGCGTGGTTTAAATGGAATTCAATAGCATATCTGTAGCACAAAATTTACTCCTCTCTTAAAAGACATTGTAACTTTCTTTATTTGGTTTGCTTATTTTACAGTTAAATATATTTTCATGAGACAGGGCAAAGCAGGGACTGATTATTTTAGGATCATAATTTCCTGTCAAAATGACATCTTAGTGTTCCATTTCCATCTCACTGGTTAGTGACCTCAGACTTCTTTTATATGGTCATCCAAAGCATAACGCTGAATCCATACAAATTAATTCAGAGCTATTGTCATTTCTTTGAGCAACGGTCTCAATTTTTTCTGTTATGTAAATGATCCAGATGGCAACAAGATCTTGTGAGATAAATAATACAACGTAATTTGGACAAAATCATACATGATTACATCTATGTCTGTTACTGGGAGAAGGAGGGTGATAGGGTGTATTGTGATTGAGCTTCAACTTTTGGAAACTTTGGTTCTTTCTCCAAGTTTGAGGTGGTATTGTGCCAATTACTTATTTTTTGTTGTTGAGCAAAGTTGTGGATCTGCGGTTTGGATTTAGAGTTTCCTTGGTAATATAAGAACAATAAGAGTTACCTTTAAAGGGCTTTTTTCAGGGACACCTGGGTGGCTCAGTGGGTGAGTATCTGCCTTTGGCTCAGGTTGTGCTCCCAGGGTTCTGGAATCGAGTTCCACATCGGGTTCCCCGCAGGGAGCCTGCTTCTCCCTCTGCCTATGTTTCTGCCTCTCTGTATCTCTCATGGATAAATGAATAAAATCTTTTTAAAAGGGTATTTTTTAAATCCTACAGAAAATATGTGTAAAAAGTCTGCCTTGCAATTTATACTCAATTAATTACAGAGGGTTTTTTTATTATTATGGTTTTAAAATAAAGCCAATAAAAAATAAAGTAAAGCCAATAAAGTTATCATACTAATCATCATATATGTACATATATATGTATATATGTATGTAACTTTTTATAGTCAGCATACTATAACTTCTTCAGGTTTTGAGAAGAAAATAGCTTTTCTCATACATATTTTCTAGAAAGTTGACTTGCTGCTTCATCATGACCACAGGTATAATCCTCTCCCTACCTTTTCTTTCAGAGTTTGCCCAGCATAATGCTAATAAGGCTGTGGATTTTCCTGTCTCTCCTGCCTATCGGTTACATTCCTGCTGGCCTCCATCCTTAGCAATTCTGGACTGTGTGACCTCCTGTGGTCTGAGTTCTTTCTCATAGTACACTGCCTTGGTTCCCCTCATCCATGATCCACATGGGCACAGGCTACAGTGCCACATACGACAAAGGTCTGGTGGGCCATTTATAAATGTCACCTCTACGGAAATCTTAAAAAAAAAAAAAAAAAAAGTTTCCTTCAGACTGGTTTGGCTGCTATATACACACATTCATTCTATGATAAGAAGAAAAATGTATTTAATTCCAGTAGGTTAGCAATCCTTTATTTACATTTCAAAAGAAAAACTCTAATCACAGTTCCTAATAGCTGTCTTTAAGTGAGTTCAATTACAGAATGTGAAATAATTGGACCACAAGAGGCCACCTTAACATGCTCTTGCATTTATTTGTGGATATTTTGCTGCCTTATCTCTCTATTCGTCCTGTGGAAAGGATTGCCCGAAGCAGTTGATAAGGTGCCTTTATGTCTCCTCTGCGCAAATGCTTTCACACATTTGTTTCATCTGAGATGGCATCCGTTGCAGTTTACATATCACTGCTTCTTGGCTATCATTAGAAGACATATAACAAGGGCATTTACTTTAAAAAGTGACAAAAATAGTTCACTGGGTGAAATGGAAGTATACAGTTTGGAGTGGAAATACAACCAAGTCATTAATTTTTAACAGACAAATTCAAATTTTTATTACAGAATGTTTAAAGAAACAAAATCTTCAAAACACGCACACTGTCATTACTGGTCATCATATCAATGTTTAGGAATTAAAATAAATCTTTAGATACTTCAGATGAATTTATGCCAAATGAATAAACAATGTTTTTAAGCTTTGAGTTAGTTTGACCAAATTGGGTAAAAATGCACTTTAGCTACATTGATGACTTAGGTGTCAGAAAAGTAAGTTGATTAATATGAAAGTTTACCCCTTATTCAGAGGAATGGGGCATGTACTTTATACTGTGAGTCAAGAAGCCAAAACTTTAAACTTTCTTGCTCTCCAAAGCTCTCTCTCTGTCTCTCCCCCTCCACACCACACACACACACACACACACACACACATACATTTTTCCTACTTCTTGTAGAAATTGAAATTTACACATAAGAGTGAAAAAAAAATCATTTCTTGAGGATAGACTGAGGAAAATATTTTAAGGATTAGAGCTTTGTACAAGATGTATTTAACAATCTTAGATAAAAGTGGCCTGGGGGAGACTGAGTGGCTCTGTTGGTTAAGCATCTGACTCCTGGTTTTACCTCAGGTCATAATCTCAGGGTCCTGGGATGGAGTCCTGCATCAGGCTCCCCACTCAGTGGGGAGTCAGCTTGTCTCCCTCACCCTCTGGTCTTCCTACCCCTCCCCAAGGGCTTTCTCTCTCCCTCTTTCTCCTCTCTATTTCAAATAAATAAATATATAAACAAACAAATAAATAAATAAACAAACAAATAAATAAATAAAATAATAAAGGTGATTTCTTAGATTCTTTGCTTTTAATAATAAGGTGTAATATTTCTCATTCTGCTTCAGGCCATAGGGAACACATGCAAACATTTGCACACACATACATGCACATCTACACACACACAATCTGTTTTGAGTTTGGCTTCTTCTCCATCTGAGTACTTAGCAGTGATAACCAATTTCACAGCCAGGTAAAAAGAAGAGAATAACTGTTTTCTAAAGCTTGCCCTCCGACTCCCGACCTCCTGTCCCCTAGATACTTTGTCCTCTGTAGCTTCTCTGAACACAACTCTGTAATTGGTCTGTTCATTAAATTTTTTGACATTCTCCATATGAGTGCAACATTTGTTTAGCTATGGGATGCTGAGTTATTTAGGAAGAAATGCTCAATTTTACAGGTTCTAAACTACACTCATCCTCATCAATATTCCTTAAAAAGCATTTCTTCTCGTCACCTATCATTTAGTTTAGTAAGCTATAATCTTAGCAACAAGTTCTATTTTTTTATTTTTCCTCCCTCGCTCTCAATGGCTGGGTATGTCTTTCAGAAATAGCTTCAGATTCCTTGGAATCCTCAACTTTCTATTTCTTTTCATCCACTTTTGCAATGCTGCTTTCTTGTTTCAATTGCTCCTTTTTCAAAAAGTGATCATCACCAGAATGAAGATGTTGGAGGGTCTTTCTTCGATATCTTCAACTGTGAGCCAACCTCATTCACAACACCTATGCAGTTTTATTTTTTCAAAGATTTATTTATTCATGAGAGACAGAGAGAGAGAGAGAGAGAGAGAGAGAGAGGGAGGGAGGCAGAGACACAGGCAGAGGGAAAAGCAGGCTCCTCCCAGGGAGCCTGATGTGGGACTTGAACCGAGATCCTGGGATCAGACCCTGAGCTGAAGGCAGGCACTCAACCGCTAAGCCACCAAGGTGTTGCTCCTATGCAATTTTAGCTCTAGAAATTCTAGTTTAGGGAGAGCCATTCCCTACCCATCCTGCGCATAAACTATTAGTCTAGAAAAACAATTCAACATCTATGTTTTTTTTTTTTTAAGATTTTATCTATTTATTCATGAGAGACAGAGAGAATGAGAGAGAGAGAGAGAGAGAGAGAGAGAGGTAGAGACACAGGCAGAGGGAGAAGCAGGCTCCATGCAGGGAGCCTGGCGTGGGACTCAATCCCGGGACTCCAGGGTCAGGCCCTGGGCTGAAGGCGGCGCTAAACTGCTAAGTCACCGGGGCTGCCCCAGCATCTATGTTTCAAAGGGTATATTTTATTAGTAAAATCATGAGCCTGGTCTATGAAGGACCATCTTGGCCATCCTGATAAACCTGTGCTATATCTCAACTGTGCTTAATTATTAAAAATTGCTGCTTATTTTCCCAGTCAGCTCATGGTAAAAGGACTAAAGCTTTCGGCCCTAATCAGTTCAGACTCACTTAACCTAGGGTGGTTGAAGGATGATTAGTGACTCACATTGAATTTCTGAGCGACCTTGCCTATCATCATACCCAAGGACCCAAGATCATCTTCTAGTAGTAAGTGATCAAGTGTACTTGAAGAGAATCTAATCAGAGATCAGAATTCAAAATACACACATCTAATTGCAATGCAAGTGCCCATTCCAGATGCTACTATTCAAAAACACTCCTCAGTGATGCAGTGGATTCACTGTGGGTTTTTGTTTTTGTTTTTGTTTTTGTTTTTGTTTTTGTTTTGCAGGTGGTCCTTTTACAGAACATATGAAGCTCCAGATTAATATGGACAATTCCATGTATTACTGGAGATGATGAAGACCATGTGCATATCATCCAGCCGGTGAAGTGTGGTCTTCAGCCATCTCTGACCCTCTGCTGGCACCTGCTGAGTTGAATCTCATATGAAACATATGCTCATGCCATGGCTTTCATTCACCATGACCATGTGCATGATACACTTTTCTACTTGACTATAGGATCCTGAGGCTTTTTTTCATTGGTGACCTTTGAACTGCCCAGCTGGTGTTCACAGGTCTGTGAGGCTACTAGAAAGCTTTTTGTGTACACTTATGATTTGACTATCTCTCATCAAATATTATTACTTCACATTGAGGTTGGGCATTTTGTTGGATGTTCAGTCATCCCAAGTCTTTTGCATGTAAATGCAACATTTTCTATTCTTTAACATCCCTAATTTATTCCTGGAGTTTAGTGTAGTCTGGAGTCAGGTTTCTATCACCCTTCTCAGGGACTCAGGTTTTATAGATTACTTCTTCTTTTTTTTTTTCCTGTAAAATTTCTTCCCCTCTGTAGTTGTTCAAACATTTATCTCTTTTCCTAGTGGGAGAAAAGCCTAGTTTTCACATAATCCTCTCTTGTTTCCCATTCTATGACTTATAGTATACACTCTAGACTGTAAGTCTTCCAGGATCATAGTGCTGTTGTGCTAAAATTAATCTACAAACAGCCTAGCTTTCATAATAAAACAGTATCTGCTTTAAGACTAATATTTCTGTTAAACATGAAAAAAAATCTATTTAGAAATCTGCTGTTCTCCCTGAAGCAACGTATGCCATTGATCGATTCATTTGAGAGACACCAGAAAACATGAGAATTTCAGGATATACTATTTTCAGTTATCATATACATTTTTTGCGTATTTTTGCCTACATGTAACAAGAATTTTGTCTCAAACTGTCATAATTAATAATAATACATATGCTCCTAAATGAAGGAATCTAAGCTGGGATAGACTTCAGGATTGGTTCTGCCAACAGTTCATCAGGATCGTAAGGACCCAACTTTTTCTACCTGCCTCTATTCTGTTAGTTCATTCGCAGCTGGTGCTACGATGGCTATATTCACTCCAGTTGTCACATCCCCAGATACAAACATATCCTGAAGAAAATTAAAATCCTACCTCTTCTTGTATCTCTCTTCATGTGAGAAAATATTTCCTGACGTTCTGAGTCCACTGCCACTAGTTATCATAGGAGGATGGTAATCCACTCCTGTAATAGTCTCTGGCAAAATATTGGAGATTATCCTACAACCAGTTAAGCCACTGGACTCAGCTTCCCCTGAGGTACCAAGCAAAAAGGTACAGCTATTTATTTGCAATAAATTCGGGCCTTTTAGAGGTGCCTGGGTGGCTCAGTAAGTTAGGCCTCTGCTTTTGGCTCAGGTCATGATCCCAGAGTCCTGGAATCAATCCCCACATCGGGCTCCCTGCCCACTTCTCCCTCTGCCTCTGCCTGCTGCTCTTCCTGCTTGTGCCCTCTCTCTCTTTGTCAAATGAATAAATAAAATCTTTAAAAATAAATCAATAAATTGGAGTCTATTAGGAATTCTATGAGCGAATGGCATGAATGCTTATTGGGTAGGCAAACGATGATGTCAGCAGCAATCTTAAAACAATATTACTCTTCAACATATACATGTAAGGAATTTCATGATGTCCTTGTTTTCCATAAAAAGATTTTGAATTAACCCTGTAGAACATAGAGAACCATGAAGTGTTTAAAGCAGAGATATAAGATGTCCATGTTTTCATTAAAAAGATAATCTTTGCAAAAATGTGGAAAAGTGGAGTTATGGTAGGCATATGTGGTGTGCATGTACATGATGGGGAAAGCCACATACAAGAAGAACGTCCAGAAAGCCCCTAAAATTTTGTTTTTGCTTTTAAATGAAGAGAGGTTGCACAAATACAGAGATAAAGAGAGAAAAGAGAAGTGAATATATTATTACTATTGTATCATAAAGCACCTTTGTTCAGAAGAAACAGTTTCACCTGGAGTCACCTCTTCCCACAAAAGCTTCTAGAAGAGAGTGGGCTGCCTGTGACCCAGGAATGGACAAAGGTACAAATAGGGTGTGAGTTCCAGAAAGCACAGACTTGAGAAGCAAAGAGTTCCAAACACGGTATCTACATGGACAGGAGGAAAGCAACAACTGGAGTGAAAAAGAAGTTTCAACAGTGACAGACAAATTGAAGGGAGCCCAAGAAAGGTGTGCTCGGATGGGTTCCAAACTGGTTCGGATCACAAACATCCTTAGATCCCTTTTTTGACTTTCATTTGAGGATGTTGGCAAATAACTTAGACTTTGTGATTAGATAGACCTGGGCTTACATCTTGTCACCGGTAGTTAAAAGCTGAAATACTCTGCTACCTTAGCAGATGTTTTCAGCATGGACTTGGGCTCTCTCTACCTTTTCCTGCTGGTGTGTCACAGCACAGAGATTTAGACCACGGATACTGGAGAAACATTGCCCAGTTTTACCACTTAGGAAGATAATAGACTTCTCTGCATATTTTAATGTCCTTATCTATTAAATGAGAATAATGATAGGACCTATATCATGTTGTGTGGATTAAATATCAGATATACTTTTACTTGTGTTTGTTTATACTTCATTAAAATATTCTTCTTTTTTAATTTTAAAATTTCTTCCTGGTCATTGTGGAAAGATAATCATATATTTAATGATCTCATAAAAAATTCTGACAGTTAAAAAAATGAAAAGATTACCACACCTGTGATAATTTAGACATTATGGAGCTTTTAATGCCTTTTGTTTGGTTCATTTACATTCCATATCACCACATTAAATTACTATGGATGTGTGGCCTTGTCATGTGAGTTTTTTAAAGTATGACAGGAGACTATTAGCTCATGATATATATACAGTGAGTTACACTCAGTGATCTATGAGTATGACTCGAAATAAATTGAAGTTGTTAAATGATATTTAATTATTTGAGGTCTTTTTTTTAAATCTGGTGAATGAAAATATGTAACCATAAAGAAACACATACAGGCATCACTGAAAACGTGCTACATGCTAGCAACACTCGTGCATCATTAATCTACTTTTGCACGTATTTACTTACAATCTTTTTACTGTAAGAAATAAAATTATTTATATATTTCATCTTTATGGTCTATTCGGATTAAACGATGAAAGATAAATGAAGGTTTATTCCCCCTCCCCCGAGATTAGGAAACCTTTCCCTTGTCTTGCCTCATGACATGTTGTCTTCATGTGCAACACCCGGTGTACGTGTTCAACACTCTAGAGGTTACCAAACAATCCAGCGATGATATCAACTACACTGTCACCAGTGATGGATAAAAATCCTAGTTTCTACATATCCTTAGCAATGTTTGTGTAAATATATTTTAATTTAGTATATTTGTACCTATTTTAAATACAAAATTTGGGCCTGGATTATTTTCTTGATTTCAATGAGTTTGAACACATTTCCATATGTTTATGGACAATTTGTTTTCCTACTCTGTAAAATACCTCTTCATACTTTCTCCTCTTATCAACATCTGATTATTTGAACTATCATAATGACTGATAGGATTCTTTATATTCAGAGTAAAAATTGTTTGTGTACAGTATTTTCCTGACGTATGAAGTTTCTCTCTCTTTCTCTCTTTGTTAAAAGATATTATTTATATATTCATGAGAGACACAGAGAGAGAGAGAGGCAGAGACATAGGCAGAGGGAGAAGCAGGCTTCCCATAGGGAGCCCAATGCAGGACTCGATCCCAGGACCCAGGGATCACGCCTGAACTGAAGGCAGGCGTTCAACCACCGAGCCACCCAGGTGTCCCAAAGTTTTTCTCTTTAATGCATACTTCCTTTGAAGCTTAATATGGCTCATGTTATTAAACATTTCCATTATCGTTTGCCATTTCCTTCCTTTCTTGCAATCCTTCCCTAAGAAGAATATAAGTCTTCTTCTGCCTTATCTTCTAAAAGTTTCATAGTTTTAGCTTTTTTAATTATTTTATGTAAATGAACTGGGTTTTGTACAAACTGTGAGGTACTATCTGGTTTTAGTCTTTACCATATGGAGAAGTAATCGTCCCAACAGCACTTATTGTCTTTATATTATTTTTTGTACAGTAAACAACATCATTTCCAATTACATAATTAACTGTTAGTGTCATACTCGTATAACTTCATAGATAATTAAGCATTTCCGTATTATCGGAAATACCTCTTCTGGAAAACGCTATTTCCCACATGTTCTTTAATGTGATGCTGGGCTCAATCTTTAAAACCAATGATCCATTTGCCTATTCCCACATATTTACCACAGAAATTACTGAAAATCCTAATAATAATAAAATTTCCTAACATTTCTATAATCTATGTGAACAGGTGATAGAGAAGTATGACTGCCTTGTTTTTTTTTTGTTTTTTTTTTTTGTTTTTTTTTTTTTCATAATGTCATCAATTCTTGGTCATTTTCTCCTGCATTTTTTTGCATACCACAAACATCCTGCTGTGATTTTTCTTTTTAAAAGATTATTTATTTATTTATTTGAAAAAGAGTAAGCAAGTGAGAAAGAGAGAGAAAGAGAGGGAGGAGAGGGAGAAGTAGACTCCCCACTGAGCAGGGAGCCAGACTGGGTCACTATCCTGGGAATCAAAGGTAGAAGTTTGAGCCACCAGGAACCTCTGTGATATTTCTTTCACTGTCTTTAACCTAATGGTCATTTAGAAAAGAACTGTCAGTCTTTCTATTAAATCTTTTCTCTACAAGAATATATCTTTTTTTTCTCTCTGCATTTATTTAGCCACTTAGTCCAATTTCACCTTAAGCTTTTATGCAAATGTCTCTTATAAGACATCTCTTATAAGATCAACCTTTTTTTTTAAGATTTTATTTATTTATTCATGAAAGACACACAGAGAGAGAGGCAGAGACATAGGCAGAGGGAGAAGCAGGCTACATGCAGGGAGCTGGATGTGGGACTCCATCCTGGGTCTCCAGGATCATACCTGGAGTCAAAGGCAGACACACTTAACTGCTAAGCCACCCAGGCGTCAGGCGTCCTGCATCTTTATTTTTTATTTTTATGTTTTTTGAAATTTTATTTATTCATGAGAGAGGCAGAGAGAGAGAGGCAGAGACACAGGCAGAGGGAGAAGTAGGCTCCATGCAGGGAGCCCGATGCGGGACTTGATTCCAGGACCCCGGGATCACGACCTGAGCCAAAGGCAGATGCTTAACCACTGAGACACCCAGGCTCTTGTAAGATCATCTACAGTGATCGGAGCTATTAAATATTATATAACTTTATATGCTAATTTCAATGACAATCCTATTTCTCTCTGTTAATCTCTCTTATTATGGTGATTACCTTAATCAATTGGTTGATACCAAATTAATCCTACACTCATGATATTCACCCACATGGATCTTTCTGTATCAACATTTTTTTCATTGTTCAGTAAACTGAACTTAGTTTACTAATATTTAAGTTAAGACACTTGAATCCATTGTTATGATGGAGATAAATGTATAGCCATCTTTTCTTCCACTTTTTTGTTTGCTTTTTGTATCAATATTATTTTATATTTATATAACACATTTTATTATGTGATATATAATAGCTTTCAAGAAAAATTAATTGCTGGCCCATATTTTTAAATTTTTGGAACTATGTAGGTATTCAATATCTCCTGGATAAAGATTTCTTCAATTTTGATATATTTTATTCTTCTAGGAATTTATCAATTTATCTGAATTTTCAAAGCTATTGACATACAGTTATTCAATGAATCCATGTTTTAACAGTTTATGCTTGCAGCAGCTCATTTTATGTGTCTTTTCCATTCCTTTTTTTAAATAATAAATTTATTTTTTATGGGTGTTCAATTTGCCAACATACAGAATAACACCCAGTGCTCATCCTGTCAAGTGCCCCCCTCAGTGCCTGTCACCCATTCACCCCCAGCCCCCGCCCTCCTCCCCTTCCACCACCCCTAGTTCATTTCCCAGAGTTAGGAGTCTTTATGTTCTGTCTCCCTTTCTGATATTTCCTACCCATTTCTTCTCCCTTCCCTTCTATTCCCTTTCACTATTATTTATATTCCCCAAATAAATGAGAACATGTAATGTTTGTCCTTCTCCAATTGACTTATTTCATTCCAATCATGCCTTTTATTATTCTGTTTTCTCATTAGTAATTAGATGTTTGCTTAATTTGTTAGTTTTATAAAAATGAATACATTTTAAAAAATGAATACATTTTCAGCAGGGCATTTTTTGCTATTGAAATGTTTTTGCCTACTTCATTAATTTTTGCTCTCACCTTTATTTTCTTCCTTTTCCTTAATTTGTATATACTCTGCTGTTTCGTTGTTATTGCTATTTGAATTCCCTAGTTTGGAAGCTTAGCTTAATACTCTCCAGCATTTGGAAATGCCTCACTATACTGTATCATCATCTTAAGTGTAATTTGATGACATCTATTTATGCCATTAACATATGCTAAAAATTTTGTAATGTTTATTTCACATTGGAACACACAAATCTTGGATGTTAATAAGTATTTACAATAAATACTGATAATATACCTGATTATCTGAGAAAGCATCATATTTCTGCCTGAAAATAACCCTGACTTACTGTTAATTACCTTGTAATGGTAATACAACAGGAAAATGGATTTTTATTCTATCTCCCAAACTAAGATGCAGTAGATGTGCACTGAACAGACTGAATGAACCCTCAAAATATGTGTTTAATGATGTCAGAGAGTACGGAGACTTCTCAGTAACAGCTTTCCAGAAGCACATACACCAATTCTCCACTGGCCTTCCCCTAATGTCCAAATGATGATAATCATATCAAATAAGAACATTCAGTACTGGGGGGGCCCTGGGTGGCTCAGTCAGTTAAACATCAGACTCTTGATTTAAGCTCAACTCATGATATCAGGGTCCTGGGATCAAGCCCTGCATAGGCTCTATGATCAGCAGGGAGTCTACTGGAGAGTCTCTTTTTTCTTCTCCCTTTCCCCTTCCCCTGCTCTCTCTCTAAAATAAATAAATAAATAATAAATAAATAAATAAATAAATAAATAAATAAATAAATATTTTTTAAAAAATAAAATAAAAATATCTAGATGCGTTTCTAGAGGGAAAGTGGGCCATTTTTCCAAATGAAGCTGTGTTCAAGACTCACCACAAAGCAGAGGATGCAGAAAAGACTTTATAATGTGAATACTTAAGACACTGAAGTGATAAAGCTACAAGAAGGCTTGAAAAAATAAATATTTTTTAAAGAGTTTATCTATTTGACAGAGATGAGAGAGAAAAATAGTGCACACACAAGCAGAGTGGCAGGCAGGGAAAGAAGGAGAAGCTCAGGATCAGGTTCAGTCACTCAGCCGGAAGCCTGCTGCAGAACTCAATCCCAGGACCCCAGGATCATGACCTCGGACGGAAAGCAGAGGCTTAACCAACTGAGCCATTCAGGTGCCCCGAGAAGGCTTGAAAATTGAAGGGGTATGTAATTAGTTAAGAAATTGTTGATGATTTGGACACCATTTTTATTAATAGAAAAATACATTGTAGGATACAACTTCCTACCCTTGGTTACACAGGTCAGGGAATTCATCAGCATTTTCCCCACTGATATATATACAAATACAATTTTATGTATTTATTTGAGAGAGAGAGAGAGAGAGAGAGAGAGAGAGAGAACAAGTGGGGGGATGGGCAGAAGGAGAGGGACAAGCAGAAGCCTTTCGGCTTAGGTCATGTTTTTGGGGTTCTGAGATTTAGCTTGATACGGGGCTAAATCTCAGAACCCCCAAAACATGACCTGAGCCGAAATCAGACAGCCACCCTGGTGCCCCCTCAAGTGAGTTAGTTTAAAAGGAATGAACAGAATAATATCAGTGTAGTTTGGAAATTTTGGTCTCTGTAGTTAAATATTTCACTCTTCTTAATGTTAAATAGTTTTTTAAATAAAGTAAAATTTTGGCCTAGTCTCCTATTGCAGGTAAGATGAAATAAATACATTTTGAATTTCATTGCTATATAATATTTGTGATTTTGCCACCAATATTATAAGAATATGATCCCCATGGCCCTGTGGACTTTTTGTTGCATGATCGTATTATTAGATTATTTACTATTACTGTTAACAATGAAAATACTGGAACTTATTTATATTAATATTAACTAATATTAATTAATTCAGTCATGTGTATGTATGTGTGTATTGATACGTGTCTGCCTATATGTGTGTATGTATATACATATGTATTAATGAGTGAAATGGCATTTTTTACTCCAGTGTTTTTGCCTTACATCGAAATCCTTGGATCCCATCGCAGAAACAAAAAATAACTTTCTAATTGTCAAATCATTTTCCAATGCTGGAGCTGGAATTAATATCTCAATCGCCTCCTGACTCTTAAACTGATGACATTTCATGACTGCCACGTAGGAGGAAAGAAACCTACAAGTGAAGCCAATGGACTCGGATTCTGGTACCGATTCTGTTTCTTAATCTATTGTGACTTTGGGCATGTCCTTCATATTTTCAAATTTCACCTTTCTTATGTACTTTGTGGAACCTATAATAATTTAGCAGTGGTCATGGAGATCAAGTATTATATATAAAATTGGGACGCTTGGGTGGCTCAGCAGTTGAGCATCTGCCTTTGGCTCAGGGCATGATCCCGGAGTCCTGGATCATGTCCCATATCTGGCTTCCTGCATGGAGCCTGCTTCTCCCTCTGCCTGTGTTGTGTCTCTGCCTCTCTGTGTGTGTGTGTGTCTCATGAATAAATAAATAAAATCTTAATACATTATATATTTGTATCTATATATAATTGCTTTCTGAACTGTTTTAGTGCTACTAAGTATCAGTTATTTCAATATCATGGACTTTTTTTTTTTTTTACTGGAGTTGTTTCTAATATAATGTTACAAATAGGGAGGTACTGTTGCCTGTCTCATTAAGTAATATTTTAGTTTTATATGTACCCATGTAAGGGTACAACATATGATCTATATTTAGTCTCAAAGTCTTATTGGCCATCTGAGCTTAGGACTCAATGGTCTATTGGGAAGATGGAAACAATATATCCTACCTCAGCTAGAAGAGGTAATGGCCAACTCTTACCTCTTTGCTTCTTCTTAGGTACCAGATTGCCAGCTCAGGGAGTTAGAAAACTGTACCTCTAAAGATGGAAATTTCTGGATGGATCTATTTTACAAGTATTTCTTTGTATAATTCTATGTCTCAGTGAGGGTGACTGGGTAGTGTCAGATACAAATGAGATCATCTCAATCTTTTGTGCCCCCAGGTCCAGGCCATCTGCATTAAAGCTCCCTCCACAGTGGTGTCCCGCAGGGAAGGTAAAAGCTACAGCCACACCACACAGCTGAGCATACAGTCATCCCCCTGATAGAGTTCACTCACTGTTGGTTTTCCCCTATGGCTTATTTCTTCCTTGTACAACACATAATCAACTATTAGAAAATAATGAAGAAAATAGTTGCTCTCATGTATGTGGGGGAGGGCCAAAAATCTTCTGCATGAAAGAGGAAAACAAAATTGAAAAATAAGGCAGCATAAACTTGTGATAGCAGTCAATGAGTAAAACAGCTGCAGCCAAGATGGGTAATAAGAGAGAAAGCATAATTAAACCAGATGTTTTAAAACATGTAATTTTAAATGATCTACAACATTGATTTAAAATATAAGTGTAAATAAAAGTGGATGGATTGGAAGCATAATTAAAACTGAAAGAAACAAAAATAAACTTGGCGAAAACCGAATTAGAATGATAGACAATAACTGACTTTGCTTAGCCAACAAAATATTAGCTGGGGAGGAAGATTTTTCTTGATTTTAATTTTAGTGCTGTTTAATCAAACATGCATTTAACAGGGTCTCAGTAGGCATTTTCAATGACGATGAACTTCAAAGAAAATGAAACGAGGCAAATGTGCTTTCCGAACATTTAAAAATACAATTCAAGTTACTGTCTTTAATGCCCGCAAAAAACTCTGCTATCCTGGGTACGAGGAGGGCTCTCAGTAACAAAACTGATTTAAGAACATTAATTTCAATCCCAATCTTCTCTATTACCTCACCTTACCCTAAAATTCTCTTCTCACTGGGACTAGAAATTTCCTTTCATCCTAAAACTAGGTCCGGTCTTATTACCTGGGCAGCCACAGGCTCCCATCTGTCTGCCCTTGATCTTATTTCTCCTGCATTTTTATTTCAGCGTCATTCTCTACTTGCACTTCATTGCACTCCTGCTGTCAAGTCTGGTGTCTGTGGCACGTCATCGGGTACTGCTGCCCAAGCTGTGCACTCCATGGGCTGTCATTCAGGCAAGGAGCTGTGTGCAATACAACTCCCTGGGAGAACAGAGAGAGCACACTGGGGGGGCAGGGGAGGTGGGAAAGCTGGGTTTGCTTCAAAGGAGAAATGTGGGGACGCCTGGGTGGCTCAGCAGTTGAGCATCTGCCTTCAGCTCAGGGCCTGATCCCGCGGTTTAAGGATCGAGTCCTGCATTGGGCTTCCCACAGGGATCCTGCTTCTCCCTCTGCCTATGTCTCTGCCTCTCTCTCTATGTCTCTCATGAATAAATAAAATCTTTATTTTTTTTAAAGGAGAAATATGAGTGCATGGGGAGGTGGGCTGCATTACTGCAACCTGGGAATAGCCAGGGATCCCTGAGCAGGCAGTGGTTTCTTGAGAGCATTTTGGTATGAGGCATATAATGTCTGAATTCACTTCGATATTAGAATATAGAAACTCTTTTCCAATCAGAAATCTTTATTAGTATGAAATTTTAGGGGAAATGAGACCAATCCAGCCTCAGTCATCTCTCCAGGAGAATGTGATACGGTATTAACTGTAACACAATTTAGAATCATCCAAATCAAGAGAATGACAAAAATTGTATTATATTGCTTAAACCGAACAAATATATTATACAGAGAGTATGTAGTGAGAAAGCCACTTGTAAGCTGTCAGTGCAAGCAGAAGGACGATGGAGTGGCACAATGAAACTGTTCTCAAATTGCCCCCAGGGTTTAATTTATGGAGATACGATTGATTGATGACACGCAGAAGCCAATGTCATCAGACATTGAAAGGATTTTTGGTGTTGTATGACCATATATGAAAGATATTAAGAGAAGGGTGCCAGGTGGCTCAGTCAGATAAGTGACCGACTCTTGATTTCCACTCGCACATGATCTCATGGGTTGTGGGATGGAGCCCACTTTGGGCTTCATGCTTAGCAGGGGGTTTGCTTGAGATTCTCTCCCTCTTCCTCTCCCTTTGCCCCTCTGCATGCTCTCTCCCTCTCTCAGATATATAAATAAAGACTTTACAAATATTAAGAGATTAGATCCTAAGAAAACTCATCACAAGGAAAAATTATTAAAATTTATATTTTTTTACCTATGTGCAATGGTGGATGTTAATTTATTGTGGTAATCGTTTCACAATATATGTAAGTGAAATCATTATGCTATACTCTGTAAGCTTATATGGCAGTGTATGCCAACTATATCCCAATAAAACTGAAGAAAAAAAGAAAGGAGAATATATTACTTGCATTTCTTAAGAGAAGACATGCCACACCACACAGGGACATAGGGGAAAAGGCCAGATGGTCAAAGACAGAGGACATGAGCAAGAGGAAAATCTGAGTTAGAGCCTTTATCGGGGTTTCCATGGGAAAGTCAAATAGGTCTTTGGGACATAGGGCTTTCCCTAGCTGTCTGATACCTGGCCTCTCATGTTGGAGACAGGGGAAATATGGTTTGCTGTGTGAAGTTGACTCAAAGAGGTTTGTATAGGAATGACGTGCTCATAGGCAAATTGTAATGATCTTATCTTTAGGAATTATCCCTGGGAAGGACTGTTTTTCCTTATATCTGTATTCTCCCAAATCTCAGAACATCAAAAATACATAAATAAGAAAATAAAGTTGATACAGTCAGCCTTGTGATGAGCAGATGGCAAACAGGCAAATAGAAAATCCGAGTAAACAGAGTTAGAGCAAGCATACGCCTCTGATAGTCCCTGCTTGAATAACTGCTTTCCTGTTTCCCCTGGTGATTGTGTTCTAACAAGGCACAGGTATTCTGAAATCTCACTAGCAGGTTCTGGCCAAGTGAGCATATTATGGACAAGGGCAGACAGAGAACACTGGACATTTGGAACTAAGGGTCTACTCCATAAATAATATAACTGGAACATTAATGATCATGATGCTCTTGGTGAAGAATCGATGGTGGTGATGTTGGCAGGACATGTTGCACTGGCTGCCCCCTCCTGCCCTGAATCTTGTAGGTTTCTTAGGGCACAAAGAGAAGCCTGCAAGTTCATCCATTTGCAACTGGCCATTTCATGAAGGGTGAATCCTTCTCAAGGATCGTCAAAGCTTTCTACTACACTATGACAATGCTGGGAGAGAGAGAGAGAGAGATTTGAATTGATTTCGGTGACCTATACAATATTAATGTATGTTCCACGTGCTGCAGATACTGACCAAACTAAAACCTCATTTAACAATTGAGCACATAAAAAAATTCTATGGGACAAGCAGAAAGAATTAAAGCAGAAGGAGCCACAGAACAATAGACATTTTAATATAAGGAAAATAATTTAGGGGTGCCTGGTTGATTCAGTGGTTGAATGTCCCTAGGTCAGTCACATGGTCAGTAAATGGGAGATCTGAAATCTGAGCTTAGGCTGCCACTCCAAGCAGTTTTTTAAATTTTTGATTAAAATTTTACACTAAATACTCTTTATGTAATTAATTAATTAGTTCCTTGTTTTTGTTTTTCATTTTTTTGTTTTTTAGTGAAACACCACATAGTATTCATTACATACTTGGAGTTCCCATGTGCCAACTCCAGTCCTCATGGCAACCTTATTAGTCAGGTACCCAAATCCTGTGAGGAGAGTACAAAATCTCTGTCTTAAATCTGTCTAGTAACCCTACTATCCCTCTCCCTAGCTCCTTCAGTGACAAGCTACAAAGTTGGTACAAATGTTCACTAAACTTTAAAAAGTGATTATTTCTTGAGTTTTGTGGTGGGACGTGTTGGATCAGAGTGTGAAGATTGCTTCTTTTTAAATATGTGTACATACATGCATACATTTTCATATTCACATCAATATACTTATAATAAAAGATTATTACATTTATAACAAAGATACCTTTCTAAATGCATAAAATCATAGAAAATTATCTATTCGGTTGTGTGACTTTTTGAAATTTTACTGCATTACTTGTCTTTCCTCGTCTCCCTTGGCTGTGAGCAAATCAGCTTGGCCAATAGTACAATGGTCCCAGTGGGATTCCTGTTATCTCTCATGCTCAGAAGCAGACCATTTGTAAATTGTCTACCGACTGCCAAGATATGGTATGAAGTAAGGCTAATATTCATTTTCAAGGAAAATACAGACTCTTATTTCAAAGTGCCTTCCTGTGTGTAAACAGAAAATAAAACAAGAATTATGACCAGTAAATTGGCAGAATATTTTTCTAATCTCAAAAGAAAGGATTTTATATCTGTTTGTTGTCATATACATTTTTCCCTACTTAAATGAATTTAAGCATAGTGTTTCACAGGTGAGCCAATGGAAAAGGAAAAAATCTTGAAAGGATATGCTTTCATGAGTCCTTTGAGATAGGATCTAAATTGGAGGTTTTAAAGAAAATAGAGGGTGGGATCCTATTTGTGATTGTACAGCAGAACAAGATACAACATATTTAAATAAAAAGAAACATAAAAAAATACATCTTGCACATTAGTGTATTGCTTTTTTTAAAAATTCATCTAAAATTGTTCAAATGGAAGAATGAGAACTGTTTTAAATCATATCAGTTATAGCTGAAAATTCTGATGTATCATGTAATAATTTGAGAATAAATACTATTACTCTGTAGTGGTACAGCATAATTAACCAAATAAAGTTATTTATATGGAAACTGAAAACTTGTGAGAAATTTGGCTAATGCATTTCAAACAGTAAGTACATACCCACATGGCATATTCTCTCTCCCTCTCTCCTTCTCTCTCTCCCTCCTTCTCTCCAACCAGTTAAACAAATGATACAGTTTTACTAATTCATTATTGTTATGTTACTAATAATTATAAAACAAGAACTATATATTGATGATATAAATACTAATTACTGTTGTAGGGCTTATCTATTGCTGTGCTATCTGATTTTAAAATTCAGAATTAATGCAATGTTCCAAAATGTATGTTAGAAGATGGACATACATAAAGTATAAAATCTACATATATTGTAGCAAAAGGCACAAATCTATAAAGTCTCCACATACTGGAATAATTATTATCTTTCAATATGCTCTGGAAGATGCACACTGCACAAGCTTATTGGTCAGGAATAGATGTTCTCTTAGGTCAGTGCAGCTTTATTCTTTGTTTTAATTCTGTGGGAATATATTATGCTGCCATGGTATTTGTCAGAAAATAAATTATATTTTTTTCATGAAAAGAGATATTCCTATTTTGTATGAAAAATTTGGGGATACTTCTGACTTCAAGAATCATATATTTCTTTTAGCTAAAAATTCATATAGTTTATTCTTTAATCCAATTGTTAAAGTTCATTTCACTGTGTTTGATCATTATAGTTTGTGATGTCTATGTAAGTAGTCACATTGTGCTAATTTGACATTTCATTATTTTCAATAGTCTTTCTTTAGACTCAATTTGACTTCACGTCACCCTTTTTCTGGGACTAGGGATTCCCAAAGTACATGTGTGTTTTATTTTCAGCATCTTGAAATTCATCAGTTCAAATATGTTGTACATGGAGTTGTTGGCCTTGGCCAATATGAAGTTGTTTTGTGAGGTTTGCTTATCAACTAATGACTTAGTGATCAAATTGTGCAGTACTTTGTACATTCTAGATTTAAAAAAAAATTGTTTTGTCTGTGTTATATCAACTCTATACTGTATAAGTGAAAATTAAGGTTTTATATAGTTCAACACGTTGCAATTTTCCTTCAAAAAATCTCTCCTATACGTAAAAAAAAAAAAAAGAGAGAGGCCCTTGAGATTTAAATCTAGGTTTAGTCCAAAATTAAGATGTGGGTTCATATGTATGCTTTCTGACTAATTATTAAAAGTGCCATACTCTAGCTATCTACCTAAGTTAGTGATATGGTTCAATCATCGCCAAGTTAGTTTCTTAAGACAATTGTATCCATTAGAGCAAATAGTGATCTGGATTTTGGTGGAGATGATTTTTGTATTCCTTAAATTAAATACCATGTTCCAATACTATCTGTTGCCTGGTTTCAAACCATGTACATGGTAAAGGAAAACAATAAAGGGTCACATTACTTACTTTTTCTCTGTATGGAAGGAACAGTTGTGTTTTTAAGAATCTGCTACCAGATGCCTGGATAGCTCAGTGGTTGAGCGTCTGCATTCTGCTCAGGGTATGATCCCAGTCTAGGCCAGGAGCCTGCTTCTCCCTCTGTCTTAAGTCTCTGCCTCTCTCTCTGTGTCTCTCATGAATAAATAAATTTCAAAATCTAAAAAGAAGAAGAAGAAGAAGAAGAAGAAGAAGAAGAAGAAGAAGAAGGAGGAGGAGGAGGAGGAGGAGGAGGAGGAGGAGGAGGAGGAGGAGGAGGAGGAGGAGGAGAAGAGGATTTGTTACAACCGAATAGCTATTTCTTTCTTTCTTTCTTTCTTTTTCTTTCTTCTTTCTTTCTTTCTTTCTTTCTTTCTTTCTTTCTTTCTTTCTTTCTTTTAGTGATATGGAAAAGAAAGAAGGATTAGGGACAAAGAAGGAGGGACTAACATTTAATGTAGGATTATTACCTCTAATTTATATGTAAGAATATTGAGGCCATATGAAGTAAGTACTTGTCTAAAGGCACAAAAATAGAAATAAACCTGGCATTGAAACATAGATCTCTCTGATTCCAAAGCCCATGCTACTGATAAGTGTATATTATTATTTCAAATATTTTTAAAATATTATTTAGACAAAAATATATATTTTAATATTATCTAATTAGCTTAACTAATATTTTATTGTACAATGTTATTACCTGATTAACTTAGACCATATTTTAAATTTCTCTTTAAGTATTTAAAGCCTTAATATTTCTGAAGATATTTCATTTAAAACAAGATCCAAGAAAGAATCCAAGCAGACTCCCCAGTGAATATGGAGCTGGATCCAGGGCTAGATTCCAGGACTCTGAGATCATGACCTGAGCTGAAATCAAGAGTCCCGTGCTTAACTGACTGAGCCACCCAGGCACCCCATAAGCATAACTATTTAAATATTTCACTTGAGTGTTTCAATTTTTAAAGAAAAAGATTCAATGATCTTTTTCTTCTACTTTGCTTTACAAACGTATTTACCATAATTTAAATATTTCATTGAAAAACTAATGATCTACACATCAAATATGGTCATGTTCAGTTGCACAGCAAAATATCTTGACTCATTAAAGCCTATGGGGATTTAAATAAAATTATAGATTTTTCATATTTGTGTAAGAAATAGATGCTCAATTTTGTTAAAAAGATTTATTTATTTATTCATTTGAGAGAGAGAGAGAGAGAGTGCAAGTGCACGGGAGAGGAGCAGAGGGAGAGGGAGAAAGATTCCAAACAGACTCCCTCCTGAGCATGGAGCCTCAGGTGGGCTCAATCTCAGGACCCTGAGATTACAACCTGAAACAAACCAAAAGTCAGTCACCTCAGCAACTACACTACCCAGGCATTCTAATAGATGCTCGACTTGCACAGGACTCTGACATTTTTCTAAGGATCAAAGAAGCAAATATATAGTAAGACTACAGCAATATGGCAAGGGATATGGCAATGTCATTTCTCCCCAATTCCAATCTAATCTATGTATCTCCTTTAGCTTAACAGTTTTTGCATCCTGGAGTGGGAGGTACTCTAAGTTCTGCTTTGGTCAGGAAGAAGAAGATCAATATAGAAATTTTCTTCTCTGCATCACAGGAGAAGGTAGGAAGATGTATCAGAAAGTTCTGAGGAAGGCACCAGAGAGACCTCGAATTGCTACAGTCCTCCAGAATTAAGTACCTCAGAATTATGGGTGGATGCCGCCTGCTTGAGTGTGCTTTTGAAAAACATCACCTTTGTTAAGATAAAGTTAATAAATTATTAAAGGAAAATTATTATTTTAAAAAATATTTATTTATTTATTTATTCATGAGAGACACAGAGACAGAGAGAGAGAAGCAGAGAGACAGGCAGAGGGGGAAGCAGGCTCCATGCAGGGAGCCCAACATGGGACTCGATCACAGAACTCCAGGATCATGCTCTGGGCTGAAGGCGGCGCTAAGACTCTGAGCCACCCGGGCTGCCCAAAGGAAAATTATTTAGTTGAACTAGGGAGATGTTCAATATTGAGACATGGATAAGGAGAATGGAGGTCAAGCAAAATAAATGATTTGGAGTAAATATACAATGAGTGGCAATTACTGGGGAAAAAAACAAAGACAGGAGAAATATTAAAGGTGTGTTGTGTGACGTGAGAGTAATGAAAGATGAAGAAGTGTAAGATGGAAAGAGATGGTGAATTAATTTTTTTAAATACTAGAATTATTCTCTGAGGTGAAGAATATGCTTAAGTATGCAGAGTGAAAGGATTTACGGAGGTTTAGGCAGAATTGCTTAGAAAAAAATATATTTAATCTTATTTAGCAAATTCCTATACAACAAAGATGATATTTAAAATTGTCAAGCAAGTTAGTGGCGGGAACTGGTTAACCACTGATTCTAGTAATTATGTGTCCTGCTTAGAGTTGCCTAAGGATCAGGTCCTTAGCAGAATATTTCTTATGATTCTTAAGGAATTCAAGATCAGTGAGAATTTGGCTCATGTACCTGTGAACTTGTGCCCATTAATGAGATTTTTTAAAATCAAGAAATGCATTGAAAGTAATAAGATTCAGCTGTGCCAAAAAAATGGCTCTAATTGGTATTTCTGAGAGGCTTCATCACTAGCTGGGTTTGAGATCCAAGAGGTTCCCTGAGTTTATGGCTTCCTCTCTGTATTGGTGCTCTTGGTATGCACTCAGGTTTCTCTCGTGACCATGTGTGTCCCAACCTCAGTGACTTGAGGACTTGTGGAAGCTCTCTTTGGAGATTACAAGATCCAATATACTGTTGCTGTGAATGCAGCATTTTTTCCTGTTCTATATGCTTTCATACCATTAAGAAAGAGTTGGGGCCCCTGGGTGGCTCAGTTGGTTGAATGACCCACTCTTGATATCAGCTCAGATCATGATATTGGGGTTGTGAGACTGACCCCAGCATCATGCTCCGAGTGAGGCTCCATGCTCAGCAGGGAGAGAACTCAAGTGCTTTCTCTCTCACTTTCTCTCTCTCAAATAAACAAATAAATCTTATTTTTTTTAAGTAGCACTGTGTGAGGCCTCTTTTGTCTAGACAGTTTGATTGTCAGTTTGATCTAAAGACCGTTGGTGCTTATAGAGTGAGAGCATGATACAGAGTAGGGTCACAAGCAGGAATGCTTGTTACATCCTCATATCAATACGTCAAAGGCAGCTTTGAATAAGTGAAAGTTTGGAGAGAGAAGTTCAGACAAAACTTTGATGAAAGGGTATTTGATAAACTATTGTTGGTTTGATGTGGTGAAAGTTCCGTCAATGATTCCTGGAGCTAAATATTAAAAGTGGAATTTGGATAAGACAACAACTGATCCTCAGCAGAGTAGCCCAGTTGCATCTATAATAAATAAAATTGAATGGCTGAGGGCAGATAAACAGAGTCCTTTGGGTTATTCGAAACCGGCACACAGTGAATTGTAATTCTTAGCTGAGGATAAAAGAACAGTAATAGAAGATTGGAGGTAAAATTTAAAGGGTACGATGATTGTGTAATGGAAGGTAATATAATTATGATAAAAAGAACATTTGAAAAATCTGAAGAGATATGTATTTGTGAGTGTGTAACTGAAGTAGATGCATTGTAGGAATAGAGAACATAGCAGTTTTAAAGCTAGACAGGGGACATTTTAAACTTTTGACAATTTTAACTGATCACATTGATTAGGAAACTGTAGAATTGTCCCACATCTTCTCTATAGTGGATATCAAACATTAGTAATAAAATAAATGTTTAGAAGAGAGGACTTAATTGTCAACAACACTGTAAAACAATCTTGCTTACGATGAGAAAAACAGATGAATCCTGGATACCTTTTATGACTTGAGTAATCTGGTTCCACTGACAGCCTCTGCTTCAACATATATGGTGAAACTGTTCATGATGTTTAGCAGTTTATGTCGACTGATAATGTGGTGTCAGAAAGACCTCAAAGAAAGATACATATTGCCTCAAACTGGCCTACTGGAAAGATTTCCTCTTATTCTGCTTCTTCAGGTAAGATCCCCTAGCAAAACAACCCTCCTCGTCAAGAGACTCAGGCCCAATTTCAGCTGATCTCCGGGTAGAATTTATTGGTTTCTACACAGTAATGTGGAATATCTGCCGCTCTGTGAGGACGTGCAGACTGGAGGCAGTGGCAGAGAAGTACTGTCACAAAACTTCCAGAGGGATTTTGGATTGACAACTTCCTTTATGCCATGGCTAGCTATAATCCTCTTGAGAGTCAATTGTTGGCCTGTTACATAGCTTTGGTAAAGACAGCTCAATAACTGAGAGGCATGAAATAATTCTGAGGTTCACGACCCTCTACCTGTGCTGTGCACATAGCACCATATTCAGAAGGGCACCATGTTTTATGTTCTGCTGCCATTGGCTTGAAATTTTTAATATATTTTAATCATCAAAGGACCCAATGTTTTTATTTTGCCCCAAGGCTCATAAATGTTGTAGCCAGCCCTGGATTCAAAATTTCTATTATAGGGCAGTCCGAGTGGCTCAGTGATTTAGCACTGACTTCAGCCCAGGGCCTGATCCTGGAGACACAGGATTGAGTCCCACGTCAGCTCCCTGCATGGAGCCTGCTTCTCCCTCTGCCTGTGTCTCTGCCTCTCTCTCTCTTTCTCTCTGCCTGTCATGAGTAAGTAAATAAAATCTTTAAAAAAAAATCTATTATATCAAGGATCACATCAATGCTATATTCCAGTAAGGATAGAACAGCTTGGCAAAAGCTCAAAGACAAAATCTAAATGGTATATATAGAAGTAAGTCATTACCAGTGGCTCTGATTGAGAACATCACAGCCATGATCAGAACTATATTTGGGACTTAAACTAAAACCCTCAGAACTGATAGCCTCTATTGTTAAATCATCTGAAATTAGATTTTTTTTTCCACCAGTAAAGCAAAGCATGTCACCTTCTTTAATGAAAGAAGTTCACAAGTTGAAAGATCTGAGGTTGTTTGCATTTCTGCTGGCATTCATTCTGTAGATGGGAAAGTTCAGTAGGCAAGAATAAGTCTATACATTGGGCAGAACTGACAGTATAGCTGACATTAAAGGAAGAATTGGGCTTTCAATTCCTACATGATGTTTAGAAATTTATGGCTTCAATGTATTGTGAGGCACAGGAATCCTAGGTTTTTGGGTGGCAGGATATTTATGTGAAGGGAATAAAATTATGAATATTCCATGAGAATTCCAAGGAAGAATTAAAGTGTGCTATGCTGATGCCAACTAGCAAAAGTTACTTATTTACTCAGAAAAGCAAAAATACAAAAAAAAAAATGAATGGAAAAACAGACACCTTATTCTGGTCTTTGGATTTTCCTACATGGAAAGATGTTGTGATTGGTCCTTCAGATTCTAAGTTATGTATCTGTACACTGAAAAGAGACATATTTCCCTGTTGCTCATTGAAATGGTTAATTTGGTTAAAACCATTTGCAGAATTCTAACAGGAAATAAATCAGCTAAAGATGGCATTGGATAAAGAGTATCCAAGAATGAGTCAGCTCTCCCCCAAAAAGCAGAGAATTATAGAGGGGCTTTTGAAGTAGTTCTTGTCAGCTCTAAATAGATCCTGATATGAATAGGCATTTTCCACTTTGAGTTTCCATTGTGACACTGCCGAAAACTCCATTAAATGTAACAACACATTGGGTCTTAAGTTCTGTCTTGAGTGTACACTTCATCAGATTATTTCAATTCAAAGCTGACAGTGTACAAAAACAAACTTAAAAATACAACTTTATGTGGTTTTTCATATACTTGACCACCCATGAAGAGCTGACTTGACTGAGAATTTAATGAATGGTCCTGGCCAGGACCAATGAGGCCAAGTTATTAAACATGTACAAAAGCTAGAAAAAACTTAGGATAATTTCTCTAACTACATGACTCACGCCCACTCAATTTGTGTGTGTGTGTATGTGTGTGTGTGATCACATAGATGGAATGATGAGGACATCTGAAGCTGGGTCCTTAAGTCCTAAGATCTTACTCAGCTGTGTAACCACTTGATCTATATTCTTTTTTAATGATCTATATTCTTTTATAGATTTAAGTAGATGTGGTGGTGGATGAAATATATTGTGTTTATGAGTTTAGTTCAATAGTTAGCCTGAGGAGGTTGTTGGTGCTAGTTGAACAAAGTAGGTGGTGCAATTATGTCATATATTTGTTTGAGGACTAAACCATATGTGAAATCCCTAGTACAGTGATTAACACATATTTAATTCTGCATAAATTAATTTGCTTGTTGTTGGCATACATGCTTTTCACTTATTCTTAGAGTTATCACATCTGTCAAATTCCAAATTACAAACTCATTGGACAAATGCAAATATTGAGTCAAGTTTAAAATGTGTTTTGTGGGATCCCTGGGTGGCGCAGCGGTTTGGCGCCTGCCTTTGGCCCAGGGCACGATCCTGGAGACCCAGGATCGAATCTCATGTCAGGCTCCCGGTGCATGGAGCCTGCTTCTCCCTCTGCCTGTGTCTCTGCCTCTCTCTCTCTCTCTCTCTCTTTCTCTGTGTGACTATCATAAATAAATAAAAATTTAAAAAAAATTTAAAATGTGTTTTGTTATAAAATTTTTATCTAAAAAAATGTGAAGTAGTGCCATTTTAATTTTCTTTAAAAATATATTAAACAGGCACACAGATGGTTCAATAGATTAGGCATCTGACTCTGGATTTTGGCTCAGGTCACGATCTCAGTCATGAGACTGAGTCCCACATTGGGCTCAGTGAGGAGTCAGCTTGAGATTCTTTCTCTCTTCCTCTTCCTCTGTCCCTACCCCTGGTCACTCTTTCTCTTTCTCTAAAATAAACAAAATCTTTTAAAAATTAAAAATACATTAATATTGCAAGAATTTAAAAAGGTCTGTCATTCTTTTGCATTTAATGCCACTTCTACTATCAGAAGACTATGAAATATGTCTGCTAAAGGCCTTATACTGGCCTTTCAATTTTCTTTAGCCTCTGAGATACACTTGGGCAGGTATTCATCACTTTAGTTTCTAAGAATCTGACCAATACACTGCCTATGATTTCAGCCCATAAAAACTAAACAATTTTAGAACCTCTGAAATGTGTATTTTGCTATTCTGCATAGAGAGAGCCCTTTAATATCCCACAATACTTGCATACTAATAGAGCTTTTGAAGATTCACTATGGTATCAAGAACACACACACACATATATATGTATAATACATATGAACACACATGTATGAATAAATGATGTGCATATAGGTATTATTGTGCTTTACTATGCATTTGCCTAGTACATAGGCAATGTTTATTTAGTGTGTGTTTTATTTATAATATAATGCATATAGTACTGTACATACTATGTTACATATAATATATATACATATGTGTATATTTATACACACAGATTTTAAAGGAGCCAAGGAGCAGTCACTTTTATTATTCCCATTATCTATTCTTTAATGTACATTACCCGGAGAATTTAAGTGATTTATCCCTGTGATTCTTTTCAACTGTAACAGTATTTAGAAATAGCATTCTAGAAATACTATTCATAGAAATATTTTAGTTAAAAACATGTAGCTGAAAATATATCTTCATATTGAATATGATTAAAATTATATTTAACTATATAGTTACAATAGGAATGCATTATTATTTACAATGGAATATTCCTCAGCCATTAGAAACAACAAATACCCACCATTTGCTTCGACATGGATGGAACTGGAGGGTATTATGAGTGAAATAAGTCAATCGGAGAAGAACAAACATTATATTTTTAAAAATTTTATTTATTTGAGAGAGAGAAAGAGGAGAGAGAGAGAACACATAAGCAGGAGGAGGGGAAGAGAGAAAAGCAGGCTGAGCAAAGATCCCAGTGGGGGACACAATCCCAGGACCCTGGGACCATGACCTGAGCAGAGAGCAGACACTTAACCCACTGAACCACCCAGGCAACGCTAGAAATGCATTTTGTTACATGAAACTACACACATCTACACAATAACCAAATGTAAATGGCCCAAATCTCTTCATTTACAAGCCTATTACTGATACCTGAAATAATATGATTAGAATTTATTTAGGATGAATCTTTGTCCCTTAATGAGTGCAGTTTCCCAATAAAGAGGCGACCCAGGGATCCCTGGGTGGCGCAGCGGTTTGGCGCCTGCCTTTGGCCCAGGGCGCCATCCTGGGGACCCGGGATCGAGTCCCATGTCGGGCTCCCGGTGCTTGGAGCCTGCTTCTCCCTCTGCCTATGTCTCTGCCTCTCTCTCTCCCTGTGTGACTATCATAAATAAATAAAAATTTAAAAAAAATAAATAAAAAAATAAATAAATAAAGAGGCGACCCAGTAATCACACATTAATCATAAGCAACTTATAGTGAATGAGTAATCATGTCATTTCCAGGAGCTTGACTGCTAGAGGAAGTTTAAAACGGGGATGAGGAGTATTTAATTAATACAATCTAACAGAATGGGACAGGTCAGCCACCTATATGATTTGTTAAATTGGACAAAAAATGGAAAGATAATACCTGACACTCTTTTTCCAAGAAAGTAAATGGGATAAACTATTTACGGCTCTACAATGAGATGAAAAAGTCGAGAGAAATTTGAGAGCACTGGGTGGCTTGTCTTAAATATTTGATTAGGGACAGTTTTATTAATAAACCCAGCTCCAGTAACTATTTCAAATGCTTATTATTGATATTCTCAGAAAGCTATAAGACCAAGAATCTCTACTCATTTATTGAGTTAAGATGTTATTTCCAGGTACCGTTTTATACAGTTAGTTCAAAAAGATTCAAGATTCCTTTAGAGGTCTGGTAATTGACTACTTATCTTAAATAGCTTAAGTGCAGCTTTCAAAATTTAACATAGTAAGTTTTCCATACAACTTAATAAAAAGAATGGGCAAAACATTGTAAAGTTCTGTCTTTATGATTAAATCTTATAGACTACTTTGAACTTCTTCAAACAGAAAGAATCACATCCTCCAGGTAGTTTCCCTCAAAAAGAATTGATAAAATGAGAAATGTCGATGGTTGGAGACCAGCATCACAAGACCATCTCAGGGAAGCTGACACAGTAGCTTTCTGGAACAAACAGCAACAGTTGTTCATGTGGGAAATGTCTACCTGGTTGTCTTGTGGTTATTTGTTCTATTTCTTGGTTTTTATTTATTTTGATGCTTCTCAGAACACAATACATGAATCAACTGCATCACAAATTACCTGGATGAAAAAAAAAAGGTGAAATTTCAGATTTCTAATGAGATATCATAAGTCAGTAGCTCTAAATATTTAGGTTATATCATCCAAAGTCAACTTAACCTTTGGTCTAATACCTGCTAATGGTTATGCTTGAGTTAAAAAAATACATTTTTACCTCCTTGATATAACATTCAAGAAAGCATCGCATTATCACAAGAAAATTCAATATTTGGGACACTTACATATACTTTTCCCATGGTAGGCAAAAGTGTCAGAAGGCAAATGACTTAAAACTGAGCATTCTTGCAACAGGAAAGTTTAGTGTCTGCTAATTTCTACTCTTAAAGAAAGGAAAAGTGCTGAATGATAGCACAGATCGAAGAGAACAGCAAAAATGTGTATGTTCTTAATGAACCATGCTTTTCATAGAATCTTTTACCCCCTTGCTGGGAGTAGAATTTTACACTGACAGGCTCACTATCTCACTCAGGTTCTCAAAGAAGGCCAAGTAGGAGTATTCACCTTGACCTACTTCTCTTCCTCAGTTTAGCTGCAGGAAACATCAAACCAAAAATTGTTTTATAGCTTTGCCATAAAGCTTTAGAGACATTTTTTTTCAGTTCTAAAATTTATTTTGTAATACTTGGAAATATAGGTTCAGGGACATAACCTCTTTGAGGAAAAACAGCAACAACATATACCTTGTATTTTATTCTCTTTCTTGTCTCTGGCTTTATTTATTTGTTTATGACAATAGTGAATTCCAACTTTGGGCCTCAGGTCATATTTAACATGTATATGGCACTAGGACAATTTTCTTAGTCCCATTTCAGATTAAAACCCAGAGAATATTGGTGCTGACCTGTAAAGTTTCCCTGACGAGGTTGGGGCCATCCCTTTGAGTTTTGCATCAGGGCTTTTATCTTACTCTACAGATTGAACACACACCTTTCAAGTGCTTAGAAATGATCTCTCCTTAAATGTTCCAACACAGCAGCTGGTCTAGAAAATCTGATACAGAAAAATTATTTAAGTCCTTGAGCTATGAGAGAATGGGTCAAGTTTGTTGTTTTTAACCGCAAAACTTTGTCAAATTATATAGAATGGCTGAGAAAATAAAAATTTTCAACTTTTTTATATTTAAAAAATGTTTTAAGTGCCAAAAAGGGGGGCTTCTTATCAAATTCACACCTTTTTATTCAAGTCTACTCTGATTATTTAACAAGTTTAAGTGTCACTCTGAGATATTATATTAGTAGACTCAGGACCACAAAGTTAATTTATGGTGATGAGAACTGAGAATTTTCAATTTTTGGTTCACATTGTTTTTCTCATCATGTCATATCAATATATCTTTTTTTTTTGACAATCCTTTTTTGACACAGTTTCTCTTATTTTGAAACAAATATTTAAAGATAATGCATGGCATCTCTTTGCTAAAGCAATAATTAAAGAAAAACAAAAATGTATAGGATATTGGATGTTGCACTCATAGTCACTGTAGTACATTTATCAAAAAATATCAACAAAGCAAAATATTAGGCAAAACCCCTGTAATTAACCAGTACAATATATTTTTTTACAAGTAAAGCAAACATTTGTACAGGACACTTGAGGAACTTATTTGTAAGATGAGCAGACCATTTACATTCAACTCAATTCCATATACATTCTGATTTTTTTCCCACATAATGGTTCATGTTTAAGGCGATGTTCAGTTTGCATTCCTGAGAAGAAATATTTTTGAGTGGCACCAATTTAACTTGAAGAATAATTCATATAAAGATTTGTTATTTGACTCAGAAATGTAACCAGCTGAAAGAAAAAAAAAGCTAGCTTTAATTACATATTGAGGCAAGAATGAAATAGCACAGATCTTAATTACTTCAGTTCACAAAGATGCTGATGATCATTTAAATTCTTTTCTGGAAGTGACAATTAGGACTCTCCACATGGACTCTTTTGGGAACTTTATAGGACAATCATTCTCATACATTTATATAATTTTCCTCATGAAAAATCAAAACATTTGTCTGCTAAATAGTTTATTCGGCTTATTAGAATAAAACTAAGAAGTATAGTTTTTTGGGGGGAGGAGGTATAAGATTATACCATAAATTAAAATCATGTGGAGTTCGTTTCTCTCATACGTATGTATTTAATATGTATAAAATACATGAGCTAAAATTTGCCATTTTATTTATTAAGGTGTACAGTCTTGTAACATAAAGACCCATTGTTGGGTGACAATTACCCACATCCAGCTCCAGAAGTTTTTCATCGTTCCCAAGTGAAGCTCTAAATCCATAAAACACTAAATCTCCATTTCCTCCTCCTCCCAGTCCCTAGCTAGCACACCGTTCTACTTTTTATCTTTACAAAGTTTGACGACTCTAGGAACCTCATACATCAGTTGTCCTTTTGGACTGGCTTATTCCACTTAGCATACTGTCTTCAAGAGGCATCCATGCTGCAGTGTGTGTCAGAATTTGTCCACCTTTTAAAGGCTGAACAATATTTATTTCTATGTATATACCAAATTTCATGTCAACAAACACTTGGTTTGTTCCCACTTGTTGGCCACTGAGAATAATGCTGCTATGAAGATGTGCATATAAATATTTTTCTGAGTCTCTGCTTCAATTCTTTTGGGTATATACTCAGAAGTGGAATTTCTGGTAATTCTATGTTGAATTTTACGGGGAATCATAAACCATTCTGTTTTAGCAGTGATTGCACCATTTTGCAGTCCCACCAGCAATGCACAAGTGTTCCAGTTTCTTTATGTCTTTGCCAATATTTGCTATTTTCTGGGTGTTTTGTTTGTTTCTGTTTTGTTCGTTTGTTTTAATAACTATCCCAATGGGTGCAAAGTGGTATCTAATAGTTTTTACTTACATTTCTCTAGTGATTAGTGATGATGGACATCTTTTCATTTGATCATGATCCATCTGTCTATCTTGTTTGGAGAACTGTCTATTCAGGTCCATTGTCCATTTCTTCATCTTCTTGTGGTTTTATTGTTGTTGACCCTGCCTGTATCTTTGCAAACAAATACTTGGGATGCACACAATTTTACAAATAAGTGGCGATGATCTCGACAGGCAAACTCTATCTCAATTTTCAGAAAATTTAGTATAATCTTGAAGTATATTTTGTATGTGATATTATAGATAAATACTAAATGTTGCTTATATTAGGTATAATGTACCAATTTTCAATGATCAGCTGAAAATACAACTGATATGGCTGTTTTGATGAAACAGCCAGAAAAAGAAGCAAGAGAGAAGAGTTCTAACCCAAGCTCTACCTTTGACCATCTGTATATATTATTCTTAGAGAATTTGTTCCACCCATTTAATTTTTAACTAATATATTTATTTAATATTTTTAATGTATAAACAACTTGTATAACCACATTGTGTTAATGCACTCCATCTTTGTTTCACTACTTTATACCTTTTATGATAACCTTTTTAAGTGTTATGCAAAGTCTTTATTTATTCAAATACAAATTTGATGCGGGTATCATACATTTTAACATTTAGAACTTGGAAGTTCTTTCAATATCATGAAATCCTTTTTGCATTTAAGCAGACATTTTTAAGTGTTGAATCAATTCCTTTAAAAGTGTCAATGAAACTACATTGACAAATTTGTTCCAGACACTGGTTGCAAGTCTGGAGACAGCCAAGTAATTTATGCCAAAGTCTTTGTGATTTATAGCCTTTAAGGAAAAAGATTACCTGGTTGCCACAACCTGGTTGTAAATCAAACTACTTTAATTTGAACTGTAACTAAAAATGTTATTTAGACAAAGAGTGGTTAATATGCTAAAGATTATCCAATATTTACCCTGAGAATGAGACATCTGAGAAATGCTTATTCTACCTTTGAGAGAATTTATAATGAAGGCTTATTATTTTCATTTTTAAAAATTATTCTCCATTTGAAAAATAGTTTTCATGTTCTATAAATCAAAGTTTAGAATCAGACTTAGAATCAACTTTCTGCTTTCATATTTTTGTCATTTGGGTCTTTTGAAAGCTACTTAATTGATGGAAGTTGGCTGTTTCATCTGCATTCCAATGAATGTTATATAAAATATATATAGATACATGGAAATATCAACATTTTGAGGCGACTTTAAGAATAAGTAAATAGCATGGCATATACAATCTTTTTAATGCTTCCTCGTACCCTCCAGTGATTTTCAAATATTTTTAATGCCCATATTTACTTTAGTGATTAGAAAAAAAACATAAAGAATAATCTTATTAATCTCTTATCAAAAATTTGAAGTAAATCATATCTCAAAAACAGAACAAATACATGAACATAAGAACATGTATCTTCCCCTCAATGTGGCTATTTGAGACTAGATATCACCAGAGCTGTAAGAGCAGCAGTATTTCCATTACAAATACCCATCCAGTGTAGCTACTGCATTACTCTTTGCTATCACTTTCTTGATGGTGCTTTGATTAAGATAGAATTTGCTTTTCAACTCAGCTCTGAAGCTCAAAAACTCTGCTGTAATTGCCACCTTTGCACTCTGCTGGGAATCTTCATTAACTGTTAACCCAAAAGAGAACTAAAAGACCTGAAAATTTTATTTTTTAATTTATTATTTTTAAAGGTTTTACTTATTTATTCATGAGAGATAGAGAAAGAGAGAGAGAGACAGAGAGAGAGAGACAGAGAGAGAGAGAGGCAGAGACACAGGCAGAGGGAGAAGCAGGCTCCATGCAGGGAGCCTGATGCTAGACCAGATTTCGGGACTCCAGGATCACGCCCTGTGCTGAAGGCAGGCGCTAAACCGCTGAGCCACCCAGGGATCCCCAAGACCTGGCAATTTTAGACGTGAAACGATAAATATCTCAGAGTTAAAAATAGTCTCTGAATATGATAATCATCTTGCGAATGTTGCAATAGAACTATATGCAGGATGGTAGGAGGAAAATGAAGGCAATATTGACTTTAATATAATCAGGCCTCAGTGCATTTTAAAATACAGATGTGGGATCCCTGGGTGGCGCAGCGGTTTGGCGCCTGCCTTTGGCTCAGGGCGCGATCCTGGAGACCTGGGATCGAATCCCACATCGGGTTCCCGGTGCATGGAGCCTGCTTCTCCCTCTGCTTGTGTCTCTGCCTCTCTCTCTCTCTCTCTCTCTCTGCGACTATCATAAATAAAAATTAAAAAAAAAACATCTAATATACAGATGTGTAGAGTAATTATAACAATAGGTAATATGTACCGAATGGTCAGTGTTGGTCAGTCAAGGCACTGAGATGTACATGTGTTAGTATATTTAATATTCATTAGTAACTTGAGGAAGAACAAGCCAGCTTCCATAAATTAAATAGCTTCCCCCAAATATGTGATAACCATATAAATAAAAAAGAATACGGTGCTTGTTCTAGGAAAAATATTTCAGTAAGTTATACAATACTTCCTGACATAATTATTCTAGAAAAGCTAACCATAAAAAAAATTCCTAGGACTTGAACATTTTCATACTGGCTTCCTAATTTGCATTTAAGATTTTTCTGGATATGGGGATCCCTGGGTGGCTCAGCGGTTTGGCGCTTGCCTTTGGCCCAGGGCGTGATCCTGGACACCCGGGATCAAGTCCCATGTCGGGCTCCTGGCATGGAGCCTGCTTCTCCCTCCTCCTGTGTCTCTGCCTCTTTCTCTCTCCTTCTCTCTCTGTGTCTATCATAAAATAAATAAATAAATAAATCTTTAAAAAAAAAGATTTTTCTGGATATGTCTGTAAACTCTAAAGTAAAATGCTAAGCATTGTATTATGGTTTTAAAAGCATAAAACATGATTACCATCCTGAAAGCCTAATAATTGTTCATGTAGAAAATTCTAGATAAGTGATACATTAAATAAGTATAAGACAAATTGCATTACTACAGTACTAAATTCATATGAAAAGATATATATCACATTCTCTGTTTAAGTATTCTCATATATTTTTTAGTTTCTTTTTTAAGAAAAAAAATAGGAATAATTCAAAGTTCAGTAGACTCCAAAGTAATTCAAAGTTCAATATACTCCATAGAACAAAGGCAAAGGAAGATAGTTAAGTTTATGGCAACCATTTCAACACCTAAATTCCTATGAGTTAACTAATACTGCTAATTTAAAAAAATCCAATTTTTCTTTTGATATTGCTAATATATAAAATTTAAAAATAAAAAAATCGAATGAAATTATATTTTGTTCGATTATTATTTCCTGTATTTGAATAAAAATTGCAGTTTTACTTACCATACAATGAGTTCACTTGGTATTGGTTATCAGAATTACTTCTGTTAATTCCAAATGTAAAATTTATTTTAAGGATTTTAGATATTCACATTCTCTACAATTTTATCTTAATAAGTAACTTAGACAACTACATTTTAATTTGTCATATTTGTGATTTGAAGTGATAACAATACTTTTGATCTATAATACTTATCAGACAATGATATCTAGATTCACTGAGGCTAATACATTAAGAAAATTAAAATAAATTTTCCAGATTATTTAAAAATTAATGAATGTAAGTTTTAGTGCAAGTTTACGGAATTTCAGCATTAATATTAGCCTAAATGTATTGCTTTAAAGGTTTAGAGGACCAAAAATTAAATGTACGTTTTTAAAAAGATCGTATTTATTTATCCATGAGAGACACAGAGAGAGAGAGAGGCAGAGATAGAGACAGAGGGACGAGAAGCAGGCTGTATGCGGGGAGCCTGATGCAGGACTTGATTCCAGGACTCTGGGATCATGCCCTGAGCCGAAGGCAGACACTGAACCACTGGGCCACCCAGGTGTCCCATTAAATGTGCTTTGTATTTCAGCATGTTAAATTAATTTAATAATTACATTTTTATTGATGTAAAATGGTCAAAAATGTTAAGGTGAAGACTGAGTTTTTGACAGACTTTTAAGGGTTTGTGTTTTATGATGAATATTTTTTCTGATATCCTAAAAAGTACACTAATTAATAACAACAAAAATTCTTGACTTGTTCTTTGGAAATCATACTCTACATGTCTCTAGAACATAAATGTGAAAAGCACAATCTTCAATCTTTTCAAAATCTCTGGGTAGCTCATGAACAGAGAACTTAAAAATATTTCACAAATAGCACTGCATAAGACGCCTGAGTGGCTCAGTGTTTGAGCCTCTGCCTTCGGCTCAGGGCATAATCCTGGAGTCTCCGGATTGAGTCCCGCATCGGGCTCCCTTCGTGAAGTCTGCTTCTCCTTCTGCCTGTGTCTCTGCCTCTCTCTCTCTCTATTTCTCGTGAATAAATAAATAAAATTAAAAATAAAAAAAAACAAATAGCACTGCATAATGTTATGATTCAAATATTGAGATTTTCAGATGGATCTATCTTTTTGAGAACAGAGAGGTAAGCACTATTCAAAAAACGAGGGCCCATTGACAAAATTGTAAATTTCTGTTATTAAGAAGAGAATTAGAAGAATTACAATGATAAGAACTTAATTTTTAACTAAGTAGAAAAATTATAATAATAAATTTATTAGATGAAATGAATGATACATACTTGGTTTGAGAATTTACTTTATTGGTATTTGAACAAAAACACTACTTACTAATTGAACAGAATTTTACTTATTATGTTCTATTCAACTGAGTTATAAATAGCAAAATGAATATAATGTCCCCAAGCTTGGCACAGGAAGGTTGCAGTTACAAATATCCTTATGGAATGTTAGAAAGAGAGGCTACACCTCCCACTCAAATTGAGCATGCCACTTTATATAATTTTATAGCACAGTCTGCTCCAGTATTTGTACAAGAGCAACATCAACCAACAAAACTATCAGGTGTGTGTGTTTGTGTGTGTGTGTGTGTGTGTGACATAACATTCATATGACTGAACAATCAGTTTTTGAGAAATTGAGAACAAAAAGTTTTTGAGAAATTGTAGTACTGAAAAGATACTATTACTTTTCTACTTAAATGCATAATATGCACATTCTGCCTTTGTAAGCTGTAACACTTTTTTTCCCATTACCACAAGAAATCTGTTCTTACTGCAAAAGTGAAAATGTAAAGTGGACATGATGTTTTGGTTTCAGCAACTTAAAAATGCTTTTAGTATGCTTCTCCACGTCAAACTCCTAATATCTTACATACTGTGATTAATAAATTAAGTTACCATCATAGAAAACCACACAGTATTTTGAAAGTGTGGTTATTATAAATCTTTAAGTTGTCAGTGATAACTGTATTGTGTTTAACTGAAGATAAAAACCATATTCCTGTGTTTCATTTTTTGATTTTTGCATTCTACACTTGGGTGGAAATTTAAATGGGAATATCATTCATTTTTTATTTTAAATAAGGAAAATTCTGTATATAAAACTTCAGAGTTCTACCTGTCTGAACATTTGTGCAATTTTATATTCCTTTGAAAAATACAACCTCCTTTTAAAGAAAACACTGTAACATACATCTCTGTTTATAAGACTAATGGTGTTAATTAAAAGTAACCATTGATTCCAGATAACATACAGAAGCAAGTTATTATATTACTTCATACTAATGTAAATGCTTGGGAATGGGAATACAAAGCTCATGTCTATTTTTATTATGTAAATAATCTCCCTTGTTTTGTTGACATTAGTCATCAAAGATTTTGTTAATATACTAAGCATCAATGTATGTTCTTGTTTCTTTAAAGTAATGTCTTAGTTTTTTTTTTTTTTTTCCACTATGCAGCAAAGCAAATAATAAGCTCTGTCAATAAAAACTGGAGGTTCAACAAAGGCAGGAAAACAGTGATGATTATTCTCTACTTTGTACAATACTTCTTCCATCTGAACTAATCTTATCTCAGATTTAGGACTGTATAACAAAGGAGTTTTTATTAGTGATGCTTTTAATAATCGGTGGTTTCAATGTTGGAGCATGACCCATCAGCAAATAATAATAGGTCAGTGTTCTCAGCAGGAATTTTTAATGTAAGCAAGATAAATATCCCTAAGTGAATATTACATTAGTGAGTATCCTGCTCTGGTAAGGCCCAGAGAGTGGCAGGATTCAAGGTGTCATAATAGAGAAGAGTACTGAGAGAGAGAGGTGACAATAGATTCTGTTAACGGGTTAATATACTGGCTTAAAAGTCTTGTTTCCTCAGTAAAGGTAATATGTGAGCCATGTGAACAACCATGAGATCAAGTGGGGAGCTTAGAATTAATTCAGTTTAGAGCATTGATAATTCTTGGAGCTATTGCCCTAAAACAAAGGACACAGCCTTTGCAATTTGTTCAAGGATGAAGTCACAGTAAGCATGGGTTTTTATGTTTGCCATGAAGTTGAGTTAAAATTCCAAGGATACCAGGCCATTCATATATAAAAGACTTTTGCAGTAGGAATGCCCAAAGAAGGCGACTGTTGAACAATATTCTCCGGGTTCTTGAAGTTCTGTTCATGTGGAGGCTCCCCAAAGAGAATTTTAATGTGGACTTAGTCAACTAGAAAGGTTTTAGAATCTTAGAAGAAATCGACATTTATTTCAACAATATCTAGTTAAACCCAGCATTGTGATCTAAACCTTTGAGTGTCCTCAGAAGATCCATATTTGCAACTTAACCCACAAAGTGATGGTATTCGGAGGTGAGCTTTGGGAGGCAATTAGGTCATAAGGGTGGAGCCTCATAAATGGGATTAGTACCTTATAAAAGAGGCCTAGGAGATCTCCTTCTCCCCTTTTTCCATGATGAGAACACACTGAACAAAAAAAGGCCATCTACACTCCCCTACCAGATATAGAACCTCAACCTGACCATGTTGGCACCTGATCTTGTATTTCCAGCCTCCAAACTGTGATAAATAAATTTTTGTTATTTATAAACCACCTATTTTATGGTATTTTTTAAAAATATTTTATTGATTTATTCATGAGAGACACCCTGAGAGAGGCAGGCTCCCTGCGGGGAGCCTGATCCAGAACTCGATTCCAGGACCCCAGTGCTCCACCACTGAGCCACTTAGGCACCTCTATGGTATTTTGTAATAGCAGCCTGAACGGGCTAAAACTTGTAAGAATTTTTTTTTGGTTCTCATTTTGCGAGGTGTCTAATATAAGTTTGGAAAGTCTTTTATCAATCAGGAGAGACTATTTTCCTTCTCTAGGTAGGACATGCCCTCAGTGATGGACATTAGGTTTTTGTTGTTGCTGTCAGATTCTTTAAGTTCTGTTTTGTTTTTCCTAGTAGTGTGAGTAAATGATAAATGATCCATTTTCTACCCGATTTTCTATTTGTGTTTTTCCATTCCCTCTGCAGCCTCTTCTTAATGATACTAGATTGCTATTTTCTTGGTTAGCTTCCTGCACTTGCTACCTTACTTCCTCTTTATACCATGCAGATACTTGTTGGAACCACCAACTCATTGGTGATTCTCTTAACCTTCTTGTCCAGGAACTGAAGGTAACTGTTATTTTTCAATAGAAGTGATGATACTTTGTTGTACATTCAATCTTATCTTCTTTTTTATATTCAACAAAATTTCTTAATTATTAATTATCTTATTAAATCATTCACATATGACCACAATGAAGGATATGCTGGTTTGACTCTCCATCTTGGGGAAGGACAAAATCCAAAGGGCAGAAGAAAATCTCTTGTTTACTCTTCCCAAAGAGCTATACTTTTGGGTAACAGAAGGAAAATAGGACTTAACAAATGCTAATAATACGCTTATCTTAAAATTTAATGAGTATGATATTTATTAAAGAGAATAATTGCACTACATTTGTTTATTATAGTGCTACCATATTCTGTATTCATCGACTTTCACTCAAGAATTATCTTTGAATCATCTATAACATCAGTAGTGCATGGAAACTGCTCCTTTGTCATGCTGAGTCTCAATATTTTTCTTAGAAACAACTGACAATTATGAAATTGCCATTCAGTTTGTATGCTATATTTGATTTTTTTAAACTTAGAATTTCCAAAGATTACAAAATAAGAGAAAAAGTTAATATAGATGTAGCTTTCAAGAAATAAATTTTAAGTAGCCATCTACCACAGAGACCATCTTATAAACTTGTTTACACACAGTATACCTCACACTGACAGGTTTATTGCAATGGCCTTGCCACTAAACTGTGGGTACTCATTTATTAAGGACAAAGCATTCATTGAGATGAATGATAGCAAATAGTAAAACAGTCATAAACACTTCAGGTAAGTTATAGAGATTCTGCAGAGAATTTCAAGGTTTTTAATTAATTATTATAAATATTAGATGTATTTAAGACAAGAATTTCCAATTGTATAAAAATTCTTTAAACAGTAAGTTGTGTTCAAATGCATCCATAGAAGTAAACAAAAGACAAAAAAATATACAAAAGAAAGTTTGGCTTTGAGAAATTAAAATCCAATACAACAGTCTTTCTTTAACCCTTTGTTAAAAGGGAAAGGTAATCTGGTTTGTTTGACATCCTCTCCCTATTCCATTCAGTGAATTCTGATTTTGCATTGCTTTTTCCCCTGAAAATTAACTGCTTTTGTTCAAAAGAGGGCAGTATGTCTTCACAAATGTACTGAAAATTTTAAAAATAGATCCACATATGTTTCTGAATTTCAATCTCCAGGGAAGATTGAGTAGAAATGAATTTGAATATAATGAATATTATAAGAACATGCTGCTTAATTTAAGTACCTTTCAAAGTGGATGTTACTTTTACTTAATTTGTTTTAAAATCATGTTAACTTATATACTTAAGCATGTAACATGGATGATTGATTTTAGACAACGGTCAAAGATTAAATCCTTAGTTAATCAACAGAATTCTCAGTGTAAAATCTATTAAAGTATGAAAAATGCAATTGAGACCTTTTCATATCTTAATGTGTTTTAGTAGACATTTGTTTAATTTTAAAGTATAATTTTAGATAAAAATACATTTATTGTGATGAGCACCGAGTAACATATGGAATTGTTGAGTCATTATGTTGTACACCTGAAGCCAATATAACATTGTATGTTCTTTATAATTAAACTTTAAAAATTTAAAAATAAAATAGTATTGAGATGATTTACACACATTCCTGGGCTTTATCATTCCTTTTCCAACCTGCATACTCGAATTTAAACCAAAATTACTGTTTCTGAATGCATTATTAGCATCCTTTGAAAGATTTATCCATAATGAGGTGAAAAGAATCCTACATTTATGGTGATCCAGACAGAGTTCCCTGATTCTGACTTGCAGTGAGTTAGGTCAAATCTTATTCTTGGATCTACCGCATTCGGGTGCTAGATAATGAATGAGAGAAGATGCTCAAATATATTGAAACACAGATTATTTAAAAAGATTTTATCCTTAAGTGAAATATTGTAGTGCATGAAGGAAAAATTTCTGGAATCGAAATAATTTATAGGCTACATAATTCAGTGGAAGGAAGCCCTAAAGTGGGCACTGGGTGAACTTAAACTCATATGTTTTTGCCTCTTGGTTCAGTGTAGAATTTTCTTATGAAATATATTATTCATACCCATGCATTGATAATTTCTGTGTGTAATTGAGACACCAAGAATAAAATGAAAGCTAGCGTGTTCACCATTCAACTTAAGAAACAATGATGTCATGTCTCTAAAATGCCCTATTCTAGATTCCTGGTTGTGTCATGTCCCCCCCCCCCTTCTCCCAGGACAACTATTAAAATGATTGTATTGATTATTCCCTTTTATTGCAGTAGAGCTCATATCGGGTCCATAAATCTCATTTTATTTAATTTTCGACCCTAGAAATATAGATATCTCCTTTTCATCTGGTATCACTACAACAACACAAAATTATTGCAAAAAAACATTGAATAGAAGAGTGATAGAGTGCATCCTTGTCTTGTACCTGATTATAATAGCAATGGATTCATTTAGGATGATGTTTACTGTTGTTGTTGTTTTTTAATTTATCAGTTATCTTCTGTTACTGATGAAAAGGATTTATTTTATACTTTAAAAATTATAAATAAATGTTTGGTTTTATAGATTTTTTTGCATTTAAGATAATTTATGGTATTTATCCTTCTGTGCTTACCACATTAATGTAAATAATTTTATAATATTGTGTTAACATTTTATCCCTATAATCCCCAATCTAATCATAACCTAATCTCATTCTTATCCATCTGAGATAGAATTTTGCACCAGTGGTCTTAAATGATAGTGTTCTGTAATTTTATTTATTCATACAATCCTTCTTTGGTTTTGATAACAATATTTGACTGGTTTTCAAAATTAGTTGAGGTTTTCCCTTTCTGTCTTATTTTCTGTAGCATTTTGCGTAATATTCAAGTTCCTAGACCTTAAATACTTAGTAAAGTTATCTGTACAATCATTTGTGTCCTATTGTTTCTTTGTGGGACTATTAGTAATGGATTAAAAATTCTGTCAGCTTTAGGACTTCATAGTTGCATCTTAATAATTTCTATGTTTCTTGAGATTTGGCCTATTTTTCAAATTTATTCACACAAAACTTTTAATAAAATTTTCTTAAAAATGCTACTTTTCAATGTGTGTATATACACGTGTATTTACAGTTGACTCTTGAGCAACATGGGTTTGAATTGTGCAGGTCCACTTATATGTGGATATTTTACAGAGCAATAAAATAAATTTATTTTTTTCTTCTGATTTTCTTAATAATTTCTTTTCTCTAGCTCTTTTTATTTAAGAATACAGCCTATGGTACATATACAAAATATATGTTAATTAACTAAGTTATCAGTAAGGCTCCCTGTCAATAGTAGGCTATTAATAATTAAGTTATTTTTAAGGATTTTATCTTATTTATTCATAGAGACAGAGAGAGAGAGAGGCAGAGACACAGGCAGAGGGAGAAGCAGGCACCACACAGCCTGATGTGGGACTCAATCCCACGTCTCCAGGATCACGCCCTGGCCTCAGGCGGCGCTAAACCGCTGCGCCACCGGGGCTCCGATAATTAAGTTTTTGAAAAGCCAAGTTATATGTAAACTTTCCACTGCATGGTGGGTTGGCACCCCCACCCTTGCATTATTCAAGGGTCAACTTTAATATACATAATATGCAATATATTATAATATAATGTATTAATGATATATATGAAATATATAAATATCTGTGTATATGTGTATTTACATATATGCTAATGTTACTTGTTCTTCCCCTATTGTTATTAAAAATACAGAATAATTGTGAGGTATTGAACCATTTGCCAAAGGTTTTTCACTTTTTAATTAGTGTCTTCAAAACTTTTGATTTTTTTTTTTTTACATTCTTATCAAGTAATTTTCACACATTTCTTCTTTCCTAGTCCTTTGGATTTCTTTTTTTCACTCTGCATTTAACATATAAGTTTCAGCCATTTTTATTTTTGCCTAAAATAAACAGTTAAAGATACCCAAATTCTCTAAAATTTGTGAGGAATCCAATTCATGACCAAAAATCGATGTCATTTTTGAGGCTTGACTCTATGCAGTTAGAAAGACTTTATCCAGGGGACCTAACAGGGAAACTTGTCCTTACACCAGACTGGGTGCCGGGTGAGAGCACTGCCCAGCTCAGTCTCTGAATAAGACATATTCAAGGACCCAGGCCTTCTTGGCTGGCCATGATTTGCATGTATTTGCTTTCCTACACCAAGCTCTGCTTGGTTTTATTTCTATCTTTCTGCTTGTTTTAGCCTTAAATTTCTCTTCTTTCTTTAGTTTCCCTAAATGGAAGCTTAGATTATTGATTTTAAATATTTCTTCTATTTCCGAAGCAATCATTTAATGCTGTAGATTTTCCTCAACACACAGTATTTGCTGCTTTCCATACATTTTGGTAAGTTATAGTTCCTCTTAATGTATTTTTTTCAATATGCATTTCAATGTATCTTAAAATTTGTCCTGAAACTTCTACAACCCAATGTACTATTCCAAAATGTTGTTAAATTCCTTAATATGTAATATTTTGCTATTTTGCAGCGCTTTCATTATTAGCTTCTAGTTATGTTCCTTTAAGATTTGGGAATATATTTTGTATGCCTTCTATTTTTTAAAGTATTATTTGATAAAGAGTGGTCAAGAATGCAGTTTATCTTGGTGAATGTTCCCATATGAGCTTCAGAAGAATGTATTCTGCTGTTTTTTGGTGAAATGGTCTAAATATATCAACTAAATTGAGTGTAGTGCTTTTCAAGTCAACTATATCCTTACTCATTTTCTACCTTCTTATCCATCAGTTATTGCAAGAGAAATGTTATTTTCTAACCATAATAGGGGGTTTTATTCCTCCATTTAGTTTATCTATTTTTGCCTCATGATTTTTGATGCTTTGTTGACAAATGCAAGTATGTTTTAGATTATTGTAATTTTTAGAGAATTTAATTTCTTTATCATTGTATAAATTACCTGCTTCATCCCTGATAACTTTACCTGGTCCAAAGACTTTTATATCTGAAATTAATATAGCTGCTCTAGCTTACTTGAAATTAGTGTTATGTATATCTTTACCACTTGACTTTTTAACTTGAGTCAATTTTAAAGTGGGTATCTTGTAGACAAAATATAGTTTCTGCTTTATCTATTCTGCCAATGTCTATCTTCTAATTGGTATATGTAGATCATTAATGATTAGAGTGATTATTTATAGAGTTAGATTGGTATTTGCCATTCTTATAACTGTCTTCTATTCATTGCATCTGTTCTTTCTCCTTTTCCTTCCCTATTTCTCTGGTTTTGAGGACTTACATGATTGCACTTAATACCTTTTCCCAACATACGGACTATGTTTCATTTTTAAACTTTCTAGTGTTTGCCCGAGACTTTCCAATACATATTTTCATGTCCAATTAACCTCATGTGGCTTCTCATGCTATAATAGTTTCATAACAGAGCATTTGAAGCTCCTCCCTCCTATCTCTGTGGCACTTCTGTAATTCACTTACACTATTATCACCCAATAAATTCTTATTATTATTTTAAGCAAATACTTTTTAGAATAATTATGCATAAACAAGTTACTATTTAACCTTTATTCCTTCTCTAATCTTCCTTTATTTAGATCTGAGTTCCTGATATATATGTATACTTTTTCTTTTAAATATTTCCTTTAGTGTTTACTACAATGTAGATCTTCCAATGATGTATTCTCTATTTTTGTCTGAAAAGCTTTTATACCTCCTTATCTTTTTTTAAAAGATTTTATTTTATTTATTTATTCATGAGAGACACACAAAAAGAGAGGCAGAGACATAGACAGGGAGAAAAGCAGACTCCATACAGGGACTCAGTCTGGGGACTCCAGGATCATACCCTGAGTGGAAGGCAGACACTCAACTGCTGAGCCACTCAGGCATCCCTCTCCTTATCTTTTGAGGAAAAAAAAAATCACTGGATATAGAATTCTAGGGGCTGTTGTTTTGTTTTGCTAATCACTTCAAGTGGTTCACTCTACTTTCTTCTTGCTTGCCTGTGTATGATGAGAGATCTGCTATTAATTACTCTTTCCGGGATCCCTGGGTGGCGCAGCGGTTTGGCGCCTGCCTTTGGCCCAGGGCGTGATCCTGTAGACCCGGGATCAAATCCCACGCCGGGCTCCTGGTGCATGGAGTCTGCTTCTCCCTCTGCTTATGTCTCTGCCTCTCTCTCTCTCTCTGACTATCATAAATAAATAAAATTAAAAAAAAAAAACTTTAATTACTCTTTCCCTTCTCCTCTATGGATACCCTTCCTTCTCCCCCAACTTCCAAGTCCTGAACTATTTCAAAACTTTGCCTATTTCTTTGACTTTTGGCATATATGCCTATGTGTAGAATTTTTTGGTATCTGTCCTATTGCACGTTCTCTGAGATTCTGGCATTTGTGCTTTGGTGACTATATTAATTTTTTAAAATTCTCAATCATATTTACTTCAAACTTGTTTTCTCTTTCATGCTTTCTCCTTCTATTGGTATTCCAAGTACACCTGTGTTACACCTGTAAAAATTATCTCACAATTCTTAAGTGCTTTGTGTTGTCTTTTTTTTTTTTTTTTTCTTTTTTCTCCCCCTTTCATTTAAGTTATGGAAGTTCTTCCAGTGCACCAATTCTTTTGTAAGGTGTATCTAGTCTACTGATGATTTCATCAAAGGCATTCATTTCTGTCACAATGATTTTAACATTTTCTTCTGTTATTTCTTCGAGTTTGCATCTCTTTGCTTATATTATTCTTTTCTTGCTATTATCTATTTTTCTAACTGGAGCTCTTAACATATTAATCATAGTTATTTAATTTTTTATTATTATTCCAACATCTATGTCATATATGAGTTTGATTCTGTTTTTTGCTTTTTCTCTCCAGACTGTATTTTCTCTCGCCTATTAACATGACATCAATTTTTTGTTGAATTTTTGATATGGATATTTGCTATAACATGGTATAAGGTAATTGTGAGGTATCATGTTAATGTTTCTAGGAGCTAGGCTATACTGAATGTTGCTGTAGCTGTAGGTATCAGAAATTTCAAATTTCTCTGGTGTCTGGATTTTTTTTTTCCTCTCTCCCTTAACAACAATATACATTCTGAAGCTCTTTGAACTATAATCCCTATTATTATACTGGATTCCTATTATAACGGTAAGGTGTAGGAAAGGGAAGCAATCTATTGTCTTACGGTTAAATCTTAATCTTTTAGTAGACAGTGACCATCACATGTGGGTTCTTTGTTGTTGTTGTTTTTCATCTCACTTTTGGTAAGACAATAAGTTCAAAAGGGACTGGAATTCAATAAATGTCCTTCCAATCAGGCAGGTTGAAACACTTTCCATTGCAGAGTAGACCTATGTTATGGGGAAGGGTTTGGGTGCAAAGACTATATCATGTCTTCCCTCATTATTTCTACCTCTATATTTTTGCTCTATGATTTGTGATATGCCTCATGTCTATTCTCTCTGAGTTTATAATATGGATTATAGCATTGAATACTTTTTATTTAGTTCAACTAACTGAAAATTTGGTTAAATTTTAATTTTAGCTCCAGGAAATAGGGATTATCTATCCTTTCAACAATTGTTTTATTTTTCATGAGTCATTGATATTTTGTCTTGACAAACAGGTTTTGTTGTTTGTTTGTTTTTGTTTGTTTGGTATGTGTGTATACTGGAAGTAAGGAACTATTTTCCTCTGCTTACATATTAACCTCTGGCCAAGTTGTTGATGTAGCTAAATGCTAGACATAATGAAGATGACAAGATCAGACAGGGTTTCCAACTTCTCCCATCATGGTTCTGTTGAATATAATCACACAAACTCTGTCCCCTGTTACGGAAATTAACTGGAGTTTTATTTCCTTAGAAAAGCTATTCAGGCCTCCTTCAGCCTTTTGAGTCCTTCCTCTGGGATTTGAAGCTATTCTCCAGACATTTGCTCAGCTACTGGGTGGTGTATTCTAAGAATAATAAACTTTTCGATGCCTTTAAACTCTCTCCTGGAGACCCTTGTTTACATTCTAAGAAGAATAAAACCAAGGGAACTTCCACTCACTTCACAGAGAGAATTTGTCTGAAGGTCTTTCTTTCTTTTTGGAGATGAGGAGAAGACAATGTGCCAGCTGCCCTAGATAAACTCTGGGTCTCATAATTTCAAGCTTCCTCCCTTTGGTACAAATTTTACTGCATGCACAAGTAAATATCTTACCCTCACTGTTTTGCCTTATGAGAAGTTTGGGCACAAGAACAAATGCAAGATATTACTCTAGTGCTCATTTGCTCTGAGTAATAAAACATCTGTTTTCTGATCCAGGCACCTCATGCTTCAAGTCAGAGTATAAATATGGGTGTGAAATTAACCTTGCATGATTCAGTCACACACTGGTCTTTTTATTCCCTCTATCAGAGGCCCACATTTTCCCCAGAATTACTTATATTTAGTATTCTATAATTTCTTGTTTGACCTATGAGTTTACTTTTACTTTATAGTTCACTGTATGTCTGGCATATGATAGACACCCAGTATATAATTTGTTTATGACAATATGTATAAATGACTAAATAAATAAACACCAATGCTGTACTAGTAAGCCATCATTTAAAAATTTATTTACTTCCCAAAGATTTTTGCTACTGACTACATGTTCAAATCACAATTTTTTACTATGGGTTTCACAGATGTAAAATGATTTTGATCCGTCCTTCTAGCCTTTTTCCCACCTACTTTACCATACATTGTATGAACAATCAATATAAAAAACAATCCTATGCCTTAAATATCTCCATTGTAATGTCTTTTTCAGAGGTGATTTAAACAATAGCATCAGGTTTAAGAAATCAGGCTCAGTTATTTATTTAGTTTGTATTCTGGCTTTATCATTTAATAACTTTATTCCTTTATGCAGGCTACATATGGTACCTTCATAATTGTGAAGTGTTTAAGATAAAGCCTGACAAATAATAAACACAGTATATTTATTTATCATAGACTCAACTTATAATATCCCACCTAATAGATGATATATGATATGCCAAACTAGTTTGGAATTTCCAATATTTAAAGATAAATAACGTGTCCTATAATTTAAATTCCCAGTGTTCAGTACAATGTCTTTAGCCAAGAATTCATAAAGTAATTGAACAAAAACTTCTCAAATTGCATTGAGGAGTCTAAAATGATTTGATTTGAACCATTCTTTGAAAATAACTAAAAGACTGCATAAAGGGAAATATGTGGGCAACATATTATAAGCAATCATAAATATGTGTACTTTAATTTATTCATCAATATCTAGACCTTGGAGATATTCCAATTATATTTGCTCCCAAACATATACTATTTCTTTTCTCTCTTTTGCCTTCTTACTCACTTCCCTCTTTGCCACCCTCATGGAGAATCTTATTGATTACGTCAATTATCAAGATATGTGAATGTACATACAGCTATATATATATATATCCATTGTTACCTGTCACAATGAGTTTAACAACTTGTGATACAGAACAAGATGTATAAGCTAGGTGAGGTAATTAATAGATTCTTTTCAAGTAGTCCATGCTATTACTCTGGAAAATCCAATAAATTCCTGACAGAATTTTCTAAAATGTACTTCTGAGAGATATTTTAAAAAATGGTTAACAGATTCTTTATAAAAATAACTTCTGAACTACCAAATTAAAGATGATGTGTAATGGAATCACATAACATTATATATATATATATATATATATATATATATATATGCACTTATTTGTTATCTACTATAGGCTGAATGCTTGTATCCTCCAAAATGCATATATTCAAACCTCAGTGTGATTGTATTTGGAGATGGGGGCTTGGGAGATGATTAGGTCCTAAAGGCAGAGCCCTCATAAATGGAATCAATGTCATTATAAAAGATACCTCAGAGAGGGCCATGTCTTCTCTGCCATGTGAGAACACAGCAAAAATGAACCAGGAGAAGATCCCTCACAAGAGATTTGTCTTGCTTTTGATCTTGGACTTCCCAGCCTCTAGAACTGGGAGAAATAAGTCTCTGTTGTTTATAAGTCACCCAGTCTATGCTAACCTGTTATGAAAGTCCAAATAGACTATGAAAGTGTCAATCCTCAGACTTCAATAAATTCATTCTTTGGTCTTAAATGTAATTTTAAAATTTTGTATTATAGTAGGAAAGAGAAATCAGTTGCTAAATAAAAATGTCCATTTTCTCCTATTCATAAAATATTACAATCATTTTAGAATGAATATTGGCATATTTATAAAGAATATAAAGGCTTTTAAAAATCAGAAAAAATTAATTTAAGAAAACTCCCTAAAACCTTGTTCTATCAACAATGTTTTTACAGTCTTTGACCACTTGGGTTGGGGGAGGGGTAAGGGAACTGTGCAATACCAGATAACCAGGGTTAAAATTATCTGTCTATTTTCCCTACAGGGTGAGATGATAAAGAATTTTCATCAGAGAATATCCTGGCAAGGAAGTACTTACTAGTATTATTTGGTAGAAGTCTATGAAGTATTGTATTATGCAACTGTGAACATCAATATTTAATTTGTTTTATATATTTCTTCTTGTGAATAAGTGTCAAAAATAACAATATCCCAAGAGTCACTATAATGGAAAAGAAAAAAAGAGGCATTAATAACTTAAAAATTATAAGATATTCTAGTTATATGTAATTGATGTGCCTTTACAATCAATTGCAAAGGCAGATGGATAAGGTCATTCAAATGTCTCCACCAATAAACTTTTAAAACAGAATAGATTAATAAATGATGATAAGTAATACAAATAAGACAACAAATAGTTATACACCAATATTTTATTATATAACTTTGTAACAGCAATGATTAATTTGAAATATATGATTTACTAAATTATTTCTCAAAATATCACACAGATTTTAAGTTCATATATTTTTTGCAGTAGCTTTCTTTCACACTCACTAAATTTGAAAATAGTTAAAGTATAAGAACTGATAGGTTTTGTAATGTATGTAGATTTTGCTCATTGTCACTTACAGTTTTAGCAATCTTTCTAGCCACTGAAAAGATACAGAAAATAAATGGAATGCTGATTTCTCTAAATTGTTTTCCTGAGGCACTAATCATCAGAAACTACAGACAAGCCACCAAGGACCATCATGCAAAAATAGAATCAATGTTGATTGCTTTTATTGTTGTTTGCATCTGCTTGTCTCATTATTTGTTCATTTCCTTTGATTTGTTGCCAAAATTTTATCAGAGTTTACAAAAGCACTTATAAAATTATTAATAAAACATCTATTTGTTTGCTTTGACTGAACAAAAAAAAAATCTAGTGGAAAAGAAGTACAGTGAAAGGAAAATTGATCACATTTTATGTTCAGTTTGATGCCTTTCTTACCTGCTTTAGCAGAAAATGAAATATTTCTCTCAGTATTTCAAAGAATGCACACAATGCCATATAATTACCAAATAAAACAGAGGTGACTTAATTCTTTCATAATTATTAGAAACAGTTGGGCCAAAAATTTATTTCAAAATAATATCAGGGACTCCAGTGGTGGATAATGTTTGATTTTTCATTCATATTTTCAGATTTCAAGAGTAGCACTGATACATCAGAGGAAAATATCAAAAAATACAAAACTTAAAAAAATACAAAGCTTTGTAAGTTGAGATTGTCACTATATGTCAAATAGTACCTGATTTATAAAAATGCTTACATAAAACAAAAGAGAAAATTAAAGTACTGTTGCAAACACAGGTCATTTGTTATTTTTTTTCCAATTTTTTTCCACTGCTGAAGCAGCGAAATTATAACAGTATCGATTCTTTTGTAGATAATGTTTTACAAGGCATAAAATAATGTACTGCACTTCAACCATTATGCTTTTGCCTAATATGATGGACTGAATGGTCCTCTCTCAAAATTCGTGTGTTGAAGTCCTAACTCCAATGTAGTTATATTTGGAAATAGGGTCTCTAAAGAAATAATTAAGGTTGAATGAAGTTATGAGTGGGACCCTAATACAACAGGACTGATAACCTTATAGTAAGAGGAGAGACATCAGAGATCTCTCTCTGTGCACAGAGGAAAAGTCATGTGAGAACAAAGGGAGAAGGTGGCCATTTGCAAGCCAAGAAGAGAGGTTTTGTCAGATACAAGTTCTGCTGGCATCTTGATCTTGGACCTATAGGCTTTAGAATTGTGAGAAAATAAATTTCTGTGGTTTAAGCTGCCCAGTCTATGATATCTTGCTATGACAGTACAAACAGATTACTACATATAATATAATCTCCAAAGATAATGTTTTATTTATTTATTTTTATTGAAGTATAGTTATCACACAGTATCATATTAGTTTCAGGTGTACAAACAGTAATTCAATAATTCTATACATTATTACTCAGAGTTCACCAAGATACTCCTCTCCCCCACAAACCTCCCCTCTAGCAACCACCAGTTTGTCCCCTGTATAGAAGAGTTTTTTTCTTTTTAATTTGTCAAAAGACAGTATTTTTAATCTTTATCAGTGAAGACTGTGATTTGTAGCAAAAGATGAAGTGATTTAATTAGAGCATCTGTGCCCATTTTATAAACTGTGTTCAACAGGCAAACCTAGAGACCTAATCTTGATTTTCAATAAAAGGAAATAGGATTTCTCTAAGAAATGGCCAACTCTAGGGTTGGGAAGGGCAAAACCAAGATGAACTTTTGGCATCATGTTGTGGCAGAAAACAAGGTATTGATCAAAAGGCAGGAGGATGGGAATCTTTCAGAGGGATATAGGAGCCAATTTAAAAGAACTTTCAATGGCAAAGACTGGAGAAACTTGAGTAATAAAATAAGTAAGGTGGCATGAGATTATAATGCAGTGTATAAAACTAAAATACATTAGTTGATAGTTATAATAAATGATTAAATAAGTAAATGGAGGTAAAGAAATGCATATTACTTACAGAAAATTACAATAATATAGATGGTGATGGTAGATGACAGATGCATAGATGGATAGACATGCCCTGCTCCAGGAGATTGAATATGACTCTTTTCTCCCATTGAGTATGGACTGGACTTGGTGATTTGTTTTCATAGAATACAAAAAGAGAAAATAATATATAGTTTTTTTAGAGTGAGAAAAACCTAACAAACACCACCGTAACCAAATGACTGAGATTGGGATCCCTGGGTGGCGCAGCGGTTTGGCGCCTGCCTTTGGCCCGGGGCGCGATCCTGGAGACGCGGGATCGAATCCCACGTCGGGCTCCCGGTGCATGGAGCCTGCTTCTCCCTCTGCCTGTGTCTCTGCCTCTCTCTCTCTGTGATTATCATAAATAAATAAAAATTTTAAAAAAATGACTGAGATTAATATAAACAGTGATATATCGTTTTGGTATATGTATACTCTGATAAATGTGACGAAAAGTGTACTTTCTGTTTGTGGTATTCTTCTCCAAATTCCATAACTACAGCCTAATTATGAGAAAAATATTACTCAAATTCGAATTGTGAGGCATTCTTCACTGATTAGTACTCCTCTAAATTCACAGTCTTTGAAAACAAGAAAAGACTGACTAACAATCATAATTAGAGGAGATCAAGAAGACAGGGTGTTATATCCTTGCCTGGATATTCACACAAAAAATATTACCATTGAAAAACTGGTAACACTCTAATAAAGTCTGAATTTTCCCAATATTTGTTTCCTATTTGTGACATTATCCCTTAGTAATACAACATGTTAACATTGAGAACTGAGTGAGGGATATACAGGAACTCTCTGTATTATTTTTATAACTTTTTGTCAAGTCTAAACCTAAAATATAAATCTCCTAAAAATAATAATACAGAGTTAGATTTTTTTTTCAGAGTTAGATTTTGAGAAGGAAATATACATGACAAACTATGGAACTACTGCAAACAAAAGTAAACTTTATTAGAACTATTATAGATTGAACAGATGATACAGTTGTATTAATGGAGAAGAAAACATTAATATGTACTAGTATAATTCTAACTAGTAACTAGTATAATGTGTGAAATGGACAAAAATGAACAGATATTAAAGTAAAATATATAAATGTAAATATGAATATAAGTAACTATATATGTATATGCATGCATTTATATAATTGCTAATATCTGTTAATAATTAGGTGATCCAAGTGAAAGAAAAATAAATTTTTGTGAATGAATGAATAATATTGCTTCAAAGTAGTTTTATTTCCCCTTCTATAAATAAAATCATAGAACAGCATAGAGAGAATGAAAAATTATAACCTTACAAGCTCCATTCTCAGTTTAACTAGACAACAAATACAGTAGGTAGAATGTAAATAAGGGTTAACAGAAGTAGGTGAAAATTTTACAGAAAAAAAGGTTTACACACACACACACACACACACACAAATGTCAAGAATGACGAGAGAGATGGTCTAGCAGATGAAGACTTGAGAATGCATCTAGGGTGAATTGTGCTGGTGGAAGTAGCTATCTACACCCATTTTGGTTCCAAAAAGCAGAAAAAGAGCTACACAGTGAAACTCATCAAAAGGCCAGGATTGTTTGAAACAGTCCAAACAGTCTGCAACAGGGAAATGCAACTTTAGATTGTGAAGAGTGGAAGGCTACCATGACTCTTCTTCACTCCAAGGAATCTTCCCCATGTAGCTGGTCTGGCAAATTCTGACTCAATCACCAATAAATAATATTAAAGGAACTTGAACTATGCTGACTGAAAGATTCTTTAAGAAAAAAGAGGGCAAGGAGTACTTGCAAAGTATTTCTATCAGGCATCAGATAAAATGAAACAGTCATTAAACACTCAAACCTGAAATGAGTGTGTGAGCATATATGTGTGACATACATTCAAATTTTAGTAGATGTAAAATAAGCTCATAAATGTATATGTAGATAATGCACACACATACATATATAGATATATACTATATACAGTAATGTTTAAAAATTCAAAATAGAGTTAATAAAGCTACAAGAAAAAATAAAACAGTTATCAGAACTTAACAAAAAAGCAGAAGTTGTTCTAGATTAGCATAATATTCAAGTTTATTACTAAAACATAAGATAATTCATTCTGAAATAGAGAAATTACAGACCGAATATAACCTAATGGAAACAGACAAAAGTCATCCAACATACACAGAGTCCCAGGTAAAGAATATATGGAAAAATGGGAGTAAACAAGTATTTGAAATTATTATTTAAAACAACTCTCCTGAGGGACTCCTGGCGGCTCAGTCAGTTAAGTGTCTGACTCTTGATTTTGGCTCAGGTCTTGATTTCAGGGTCATGAGATTCAGCCCTGAGTTGGGCTCTGCACTCAATGGAGAGTCTGCTTGAGTCTCTCTTTCCCTCTCCCTTTCCATCTGCCTCTCTGCCTGCTTGCATGCTCTCTCTCTTTCTTTCTCTCTCTCTCAAATAAATAAATAAAATCTTGAAGCAACTTTTCTAAGATTAAAAAAATGAAGTTACATATTTCTTCAGTCACATTTACCAAGAGAAGACAAAGCCAAAAATATACTCAATGAGAGAAAGTTTAAGTAAATAACTTTACATAAAAATAAACTATTCTTCAAGCATGAATCCTAGAGAAAACCTGACTTGAAAATGCAAAAAGCGGGGTTTGGCACCTGCCTTTGGCCCAGGGCGCGATCCCGGAGACCCGGGATCGAGTCCCACATGGGGCTCCCGGTGCATGGAGCCTGCTTCTCCCTCTGCCTGTGTCTCTGCCTCTCTCTCTCTCTCTGTGACTATCATAAATAAATAAAAATTAAAAAAAAAAAAGAAAATGCAAAAAGCTTGGGGTGCCTGGGTGGCTCAGTTGGTTAAGCATTTGTCCTTTAGCTCAAGTTAAGATCCTGGGGTCCTGATATTGAGCCCAAGTCAAGCTCCCTTCTTAGGGAATCTGTTTCTCCCTCTCCCTTTACCCCATCCCCTACCTCTCACTCACGCTCTCTCTCTCTTTCAAATAAATAAATAAAATCTTTAAAAAAATGAAAAAGACTGAAATGTCCATCAACTGATGAATAAAGAAGATATGGTATATATACACAATGGAATATTAGCCATAAAAGAGAATGAATTCTTACCATTTGCAACAACATAGATGAAGCTAAAGAGTACTATGCTAACCAAAATAAGTCAGAGAGAGACAAATACCATATTTCACTCATATGTGGAACATGGCAGGGAAGAAAAGAAAAGAGAGGAAAACCAAGAAACAGACACTTAACTATAGAGAACAAACTGATGGTTACCAGAGGGGAGGTGGGTAGGGGGATGGGTGAAGCAGGAGATGGGTATTAAGAAAGGCACTTGCTGTGATGAGCACTGGATGTTGTATGGAAGTGTTGAGTCACTATATTGTACACATGAAATTAATATTACCCCTGTGCTAACTAACTGGAATTTAAGTACACACTTAGAGAAAAAAATAATAAGATTTTTTTTCATTTGAGTTTTTAGAAATTTCTACTGTTCTAAGTCAGATAAGAAATGTCTGGGGAAATAAAGGACAATATACTGATATTGAGTATGAAGTACACACCCACACACTCCAGGGAACTAAGAATACCACGTATAGGTAAAATGTCTTAGACTGTGTGGCTTATAAAAAGCAAGCATGTATTTCTCACAGTTCTGTGGGCTGGAAAGTACAATGTCAAGGCACTGTATATATATATAAAAAATTATTTGGCCTTTCTTCTATGCAAAAGTAACATACAGTGCAGAAAGTTCCAGATTATTAACAAAATATGTTGGAAATAATTCTGTAGTTCATTGTGGGTGTGGGTGTGTGTGATATATTAAAAGAATGAAGATGAAAACAATAAAAATACCATTACATGATTCTCTGTGGAATTTCCCCTATTTTCTCGTTCCTTTTAAACTGCATGTCTACACTGGAGTGTAGGTCAATGAACACTGTCCATGAATTGAGAGACAAATCTCAAATGGTCCCTTGTGGTCCTGAATGTCTTCTGAATAGAAATAATGAGATCATTGATACATTTGTTTGGAAGGCTAGAAGTGCTACTTCTCTCCAGGGATGCAAAGACAGATGTTTTTCTCTCCAGAATTAAAAAAAAAATCTCTTTCTGGAACAAAGGTTGGACATGCTTCCTAGCAGCTGCATTTGAAAGATGGAGATTTCCTAAACGTGGGGCTGCCCCTCAGGAACACAAGCATATAGGGTGTACAGCATGTATCTGAGCTGCTCTGCATCTCCTGGTGGAACTTGATGACAAGGGAAATCATTGTGAACATAAAAGTCATGTGGCCTCTGTGCCACGAGTAAGAATATCCATTGTCTGACCCAGAAGTTTCGTGTCTTCTACCAGAATGTACTGAACTGTGATAAGCTAACTTGTTTATCCCTTTTCACTTACTGAATCCTCAGTTTTATTAGACCATAAACAATTAATTTACATCGAAATTGACATCTAAGAAGGTTGGGATAATTGTTTCTAATCTCTCCTTCTATATACATTTCTAATGCAATTGGATCTGCTCTGGCTCTCAATCAAACTGAAATTTCTTCTACCAATCTGGAAAGTTTTCCATAATAAAGGTCAGATAATCCTATACCTGCATTTTTAAAAAAGATTCTATTATTTATTCATAAAAGAAACAGAGAGAGAAGCAGAGACATAGGCAGAGGGAGAAGCAGGCTCCCCATGGGGACCCTGATGCGGGACTCGATCCCAGGACCCCAGGATCACAACTGAGCCAAAGGCAGACACTCAACCACCAAGCCACCCAGGTGCTCCTATACCTGCATTTTAAATAAAAAAAAAATTACTTCTGTAACAAAAGGCTCTGTCAGTTATGTGTGGATGACAAATGAGTGTTTTAATTTCTTTGCCTAATTTTCTACATTAACTTTCTGGAGGATTAAAGCATTTGAAACCAGTGCTTTTGACTGTCATAACATATACTCTTCCTCATGTTTCCCTTCGATTTGTCCACTGTGTAAAGAGTGTGATTTGAAAGAGACTGTAAGTCTAAGTGTTTTTGCCTAGAAGGTTGCTGAACAGCCTGGCTTGACATAAAGACAGTTATCACTGCTCATAGCCTGATCCTCAGCTTACTGCTATGGCACGGATAAGATAGGTTCAGTGTCTTAGAATTGGCTCATGTTAGTAAAATTTGCAAACTGACATTAAACAATATACCAGTTTATTGAGTTGTAATGAGCAGTATAAAATTCATGAGAATAACCAGTACATTTCTTCATTATAAGAAACAAATGTTTGAAGATGTATTTTAATCAGAAGTTTGAGGCAGATCACATCAGGCTAAAGGAATATAACATTTAATGACATCTGGTTGTAAGAAGCGCAGAATGCTTCCATCTCTAATGTGAGAATATGTGCCTGCTAAGCAGACTTTAAAATAAAATGATGAAATTGTGCATTCCATTGGACCTTGCTGATTGGGGAATGCCATTTTTTGCCCTAAAATCTCAGTCTTGGGGCGCCCAGGTGGCTCAGCAGTTGAGTATCTGCCTTTCGCTCAGGACATGATCCTGGGGTCGTGGGAGCGAATCTTGCATCGGGCTCCTTGCAGGGAGTCTGCTTCTCCCTCTGCCTGTGTGTCTGCCTCCATCTCTCTGTGTCTCTCATGAATAAATACATATCTTTAAAAAAATAAATTTTGGTCTTATATTTTTATTTTGCATTTAGATATCCATATTAATTATTATTAGATTTCCTCTCCTGTCAAATTTTATTTAAGGTATAGTTATATTTCCAGCACTAGCTTTATTAATTTTTAGAATTGTGTGCGTTCCTTAGAATGTGATTGGCTAAAACCTCTAGAATAGCTCTGGATGTCTCTTCTACTCCCAACTATCAAAAGAAAATCCATAGTAGTTATGGAAATTATATAAACTACTTATGCCTGGAAGAATTTTTAATCTCTCATGTTTTCATAATTTTCATCATTCTTAAATAAAACTATACAGTGGAAATTGTGATTGGGGACTATAATTGTCAGAATATTTCTTAGAGGTCCATGCCTCAAACTTTGACTGTCTTGTGATATTTTCAGCTCATCTGTATCATGCTAGCACTAGAATTTTCACTAAGTCTGAAAAGTGGGCAGAGCTTGTTTGCTACTTCCAAGAAAGATGTAAGGAGGAGTAATCCTATTGATTTTATTTCTAGTTCTTCACTTCAAACAAAGAGAGCAAAGAAGGCCTCCCAGGAGTCCTCACTGCTTTGAGGGAATGGTTTTATAAATAATTGAGTTACATACCCTAGGAGAAAATTCTTCCTTCTTTCCTTATACATTTTTTTAACTTTTCTTTGAAATTTTCTTTTGACATTAATACTGTTTATTTCTAAATGTTATATGAATGACTAGAATTCTGAACAAGTGAGTTAACTGCGACAGGTAATAAACAATATACAAAAATATTATTAATGTATTCCTGGTTTATTACATTTCAAAAGCCATATATAAGCAAAACTCTTATTATCTAAATGGTTTTACAGATTATTCTGTAGTTTCAAGTGAAGAGTATAGGAATGAAATGTGCTACTCCTTTGGCAGGAGAATTATTTTGAACTGAAGGGAATTAAGAGGATGCAAATACAAGAACACTCTCTGCCATCCTCTGATTTGCCTAGAGGAAAGACAACATTTGTGCTCCCTCCCTCTGCACCCCCATCCACACCCCAGAAAGATAGAAGTTAATCACTAGAGATAACTCTATATCCTTATCAGCTCAGAGGCATCACCAGAGGAATCTACATAGCAAACCTTGATAAACTAATCTTTAACTATCATTTGTTATACCCCAAATATTTTCTTCCTAGGATTTGACACCCAGAGGAGCTCATAGTGTTTTTACTTTGTTTTGTCAACTCCCCTAAAAACATATTGTTCCTTTGTTAAAATGTTATGTAAGCCCAAGTTCTAACCACTTGAGTGTTTGCCTGATGCTCATATTAATAAATGTCAGTTTGTTTTTCTTTTGCTAATATCCATTGTTAGCCAATTTATAGGCCTTAGCCAAAGAACCTATAGGGGAGAGGTAAAAAGATTCTTTCCCTCTTCTACACAAGTGACCAAAAATTCTGATATAATGGCTCATTTCTGCCATTATATTAGGAAAAACAGAGGGCTTTAAAATCTCCTGCTATAATATATAAGCATTATTTATATTATAATACAATGATATTTAAAACTATTTGAATTGATAGGGCAGAAAAATTATTGAAAGAAGCAAAAAATTATTTTGCTTTCAATATTTTAGAAATAGTTTGATAGCTTTTGTTAATATGAATTTATTTTTTAAATAAAGCATTGATTGTCATCAATATAAATTATAAATTATTTTCCCCATTGGGAACTTACAAATGTTATAAATTTGTATAAATGTCAAAGCTGAATTAGAAATTTTAAAGCTATAAAAACCAGCTTTTACTTAAGCCTCAAAAAAATAAAGCCAGCCCGAATAGCCAGGGGAATTTTAAAAAAGAAAACCATATCTGGAGGCATCACAATGACAGATTTCAGGATGTACTACAAAGCTGTGGTCATCAAGACAGTGTGGTACTGGCACAAAAACAGACACATAGATCAATGGAACAGAATAGAGAATCCAGAAGTGGACCCTGAACTTTATGGTCAACTAATATTTGATAAAGGAGGAAAGACTATCCACTGGAAGAAAGACAGTCTCTTCTTCAATAAATGGTGCTGGGAAAATTGGACATCCACATGCAGAAGAATGAAACTAGACCACTCTCTTTCACCATACACAAAGATAAACTCAAAATGGATGAAAGATCTAAATGTGAGACAAGATTCCATCAAAATCCTAGAGAAGAACACAGGCAACACCCTTTTTGAACTCGGCCACAGTAACTTCTTGCAAGATACATCCACGAAGGCAGAAGAAACAAAAGCAAAAATGAACTATTGGGACTTCATCAAGATAAGAAGCTTTTGCACAGCAAAGGATACAGTCAACAAAACTCAAAGACAACCTACAGAATGGGAGAAGATATTTGCAAATGACATATCAGATAAAGGGCTAGTTTCCAAGATCTATAAAGAACTTATTAAACTCAACACCATAGAAACAAACAATCCAATCATGAAATGGGCAAAAGACATGAAGAGAAATCTCACAGAGGAAGACATAGACATGGCCAACATGCACATGAGAAAATGCTCTGCATCACTTGCCATCAGGGAAATACAAATCAAAACCACAATGAGATACCACCTCACACCAGTGAGAATGGGGCAAATTAACAAGGCAGGAACCCACAAATGCTGGAGAGGATGCGGAGAAAAGGGAACCCTCTTACACTGTTGGTGGGAATGTGAACTGGTGCAGCCACTCTGGAAAACTGTGTGGAGGTTCCTCAAAGAGTTAAAAATAGACCTGCCCTACGACCCAGCAATTGTACTGTTGGGGATTTACCCCAAAGATACAGATGCAATGAAATGCAGGGACACCTGCACCCCAGTGTTTCTAGCAGCAATGTCCACAATAGCCAAACTGTGGACGGAGCCTCGGTGTCCATCGAAAGATGAATGGATAAAGAAGATGTGGTTTATGTATACAATGGAACATTACTCAGCCATTAGAAATGACAAATACCCACCATTTGCTTCAACGTGGATGGAACTGGAGGGTATTATGCTGAGTGAAGTAAGCCAGTCGGAGAAGGACAAACATTATATGTTCTCATTCATTTGGGGAATATAAATAATAGTGAAAGGGAATATAAGGGAAGGGAGAAGAAATGTGTGGGAAATATCAGAAAGGGAGACAGAACGTAAAGACTGCTAACTCTGGGAAACGAACTAGGGGTGGTATAAGGGGAGGAGGGCAGGGGGTGGGAGTGAATGGGTGACGGGCACTGGGGGTTATTCTGTATGTTGGTAAATTGAACACCAATAAAAAATAAATTAAAAAAAAATAAAGCCAAAATCTAGAGTATGAATAACAAAGTAGATAAAATCAGGAGTAGGAAAAGAAAAAGGAAATATATTTTTCATTGTTTATAATTTTTATGGATGATTCCAAGCAATTTCAGTAAATCTCTGGTCTTATTATTTGAGATTAAGTTTAACTATTTCCTTTCCTATATGTCCCACTGAACTTTGTTAGTCATCCCTTTTATCTATATGCATCCCTAAAGAAAGCACAGCTACAGGTATCTTTTTACTTATCTTGCATTCATTGATGCAATGATAGTCCATAAAACACTTTGAATTCTAACATAAAGATTACAAATAACTACAGCTATAATAATTTGTTAATGGATATGCAATATCAAATCATAAATTGTGACATTGATTACAAAATGTGAGAATGAGAGAAAAAAGTACAGATTTTTTTTTTGTACACAATCAGAATTAAGTGGTTATTAGCTTGAAATTGGCCATTATGACTATAGGATAATTTATATAAGCCTCATGAGAGCCTCATACACACAAAAAGATTGTAGTAAACTTACAAAAGAGAAAAAGAAAGAAATCAGATTAAACTGCTGTGAAACAAAAACAAAAAAATCATCAATTCAGAAGTGAAGATAATAAGAGAGGAAGAAAGGAGTAAAAGAACGATAACACAAACAGAAAACAGTGAACAAAATATCAATAGTATGTTCTTACCTATGAATAGTTAACTTAAATGTATAGAATAAACCTTCCAATCAGAAGACATAGACTAGCTAATAGGTAAATAAATAAAAAAAAAATATCCATTTATATGCTGCCTACAAAAAACTTACTTTAGCTGTAAGGACATACATAGGCTTAAAGTGAAGGGATGGAAAATATATTCCATGCAATGGTAACCAAAAGAGAGCAGAAGGGCTACTTATATCAGACAAAATAGATTTTAAGTCAAAATGGTCACATGAGACAAAGAAGATCATTATAAAGTGATAAATGGGTCAGGTCTTGAAAAGGCTATGAAATAGGAAATATATGTGCAACCAACATGGAAGCAGCTAAATTTATAAAGCAAAACTGAACTTTATGTTAGCAGAACTGAAGGGAGAAATGGACAGCAATACAATAATGGTACTATGCTTCAGAAGCACCTGGGTGGCTCAGTCAGTTAAGCATCCAACTCTTGATTTTGGATCAGGTCATGATTTCAGGGTCCTGAGATAGAGCCCGGATTCAGACTCTGTGCTCAGCACGAAATCTGCTTGGGATTCTCTCTCTCCCACTCTCTCCACCCCTCCCCATCAAGTGCTCCCTCATTTTCTGAAATGAATAAATAAAATCCTAAAAAAATAGTACTGGACTTTAATACTCCATATTAACAATGGATAGATTATCCAACCAGAAAATCAATAAACAGATGACTTGAACAACACTGTTGATCAAATGAACCTAACAAATGGGTATAGAATATCCTATCCACATTTTTCTCAAGCAAACATGGAACATTCTTCAGCACCGATCATATGTTAGGCCATAAAATAAGTCTTAACAAGTTTACAAAGACTGAAATCATATCAAGGTATCTTTTCTGACCACAGTGTTATGAAATTAGAACTCAAAAATAGGAGAAAAGCTAAAAAAATTACCAAAATGTGGAAATAAAACAACACATTCCTCAACATGCAATGGGTCAACAAAGACATCAAAAGGGAAATCAAAATATCTTGAGACAAAAGAAAAAAGAAACACAAAAAGAAAAAAGCTCAGACAATGCAATTACACCTCAAGGAATTGGAAAAATAAGCTAAATGCAAATTTAACTGTAGGAAGAATTTCATAAAGATTAAAGCAGAAATAAATGATATACAGACTAGAAGAAAAACAGAAAAGATAAACTAATCTGTTGATTTTTTTAAAGATAAAATTGACAAATCTTTAGATTTATTTAGAAAAAGAGAGAAAAGACTCAAATAAATAAAAATATAATGAAGGAGTTATTACAACTGATGCTCCAGAAATAAGAAAGATTATGGGAGACTACTATGAACAATTATATGCCAACATATTGGATAATGTAGAAGAAATGGATGAATTCCTACAAATGTTAGAGGCAGTAAATTAGGTTCTAACAGGATATCCAGAGGCCAGCAAAACAGAAGTCTTGGCAGCTATAGGAAAAGTCAGTGGCTAGTGGAGTCCCCCACTAGCAGTCCCCAAGGAGTTGATCAAACCAAAGGGGCCCAAGATGGCAGGTGCCATGACAGGAAATCTCTGACCAAATAAGGAAGAAGCACAAAACTCAGCTTCCAAGAGATCTCTGCCCCAAGGATAAACATTTCACCTACTTGTTAACAATTATCAGTAAAAGATAGGAACCCAAGCCCTCTGAGGATGTGGCTTTCTTCAGCTCACCCACTCTCACATCTCAAGGGTGTACTTTCATGAAACTTTCCCATTTGTGTTCCTCCTCCACTGCACTGTCTATGCTTGAAATCTTTCTCATGAGGAGACCAAGAGCCTTTGGTAACATCTTCAGGACAGGTTGGTTCCAGTCCTCAGGGAACAAGGCCCTTTCCAGTTTATCCAGCCACAAAAACAAAACATACCAAGACTAAATCATTAAGAATTAGAAAGTCCAAATAAACATATAAACAACAAGGGGACTGAGTGTAACACCACTTATCTAACAGCCTCCACTAGCTCTAAACCATTGTAGCAGGGGGATTCAAGGAAGCTCTGAATAGTTTTGAAGACTGTACAGTGAGCCTTTGATTTTATTTTTGCCCTATTTATATCCTTTCATTCTAAGATTTTTCCAATTTGCCAGGAGACTCTCTCCTCAGTTGGTGCCTGGTATTCCACAACATTTTTTTCCTCCTTACCAAAATCTAATGCACCTTGTCTTCCTTTTCAATAGCAATAATGTATAAAAGTAAGCCAAATATGTCATAGCAAGGCAATAAAAGTTGATAGAAAAGACAAGTCTTTAAAATTCACTAGAAAAACCTCTAGAAATAATCATAATAATTTAAAAAGAGAGAAGGGTGCTGGGTGGCTCAGTTGGTTGAGTGTCTAACTCTTGGTTTTGGCTCAGGTCATGATCTCAAGGTTGTGAGATCGAGACCCTCATTGGGCCCCCAACTCAGTGCAGAGTTTGCTTGAGATTCTCTGTCTCTGCCCACCACCCCCCGACTTGTGTGCACTCTCTCTCTCAAATAAATAAATAAAATCTTTTTAAAAATATATAATATAATATAATATAATATAATATAATATAATATAATATATATAATATAATATATATAATATAGACAGAGATTGAGTGAAGGTATAGTCCATATTGTTGAAGCTATATGATAGGGATATTAAGGATTGTGATACTATTCTCTGAATATGCTTGAGAATTTCTACAATATATAGTTAAATTTGCAAAAAAAAAAAACTAAAAGAATAGAAAAGCAGTAGGATTAATGTTTGATCTGAGATGAATAGTATAAAATACAGATTAAAATTATTAAAAAAAACTAGATAGGCTCTTTAAATCTGGGGGCATGCAGGCCTTTCAATAACAAAACAAACATATTTCCCAGTAGTCGCGTACACACACACACACACACACACACACACACACGTTTCTAGCTTTGCTAATATTTGATTCATGATTAAAAAGCACTTGAGAAAATAAGAACAAAGCTTATTTGTTATTCTCACTGTTCTAATAAATCATAAGACGCTATTCATCTGTTGCAATGTCATTCATGTCTATTGCCTATTTCCTATTTCTCCTGATGTCTTAGGCTAAAACTTGCCCAGAAGCAAAGTGGCTTTGTAATTGTCATCTTAATTTCTGGCTCTTTCATCTCCAATTTTCACAATACTCAATGATCAGCACTATTGAACATTTATGATTTTCTCTTCCTTCCCACTGTAATTTAAATATTTTCATAGTTGAGAAAACTACACATAACTGAAATTGGGATTTCCTTCCTGCTGTTCAAGGCCTTTGGGATCTTCATTCAATTCATCCAACTCTACTCCCCTCAAATTTTCTTATTTGTAGTCCTAAATTGCAAACAGCTCCTTTCGAAGCAGGTGTCCCTTAGAGCATGTAACATGTTCTAGTCCTTCATTCTTTTATTATAATTTTTTTAATAAGAAAGAGAGAGCATGTGTGTGTGCTGGAGGGGGTGCAGAGATGCAGAGAATCTTTTTTTTTAAATAAAATTTCATTTATTTTTTTCATGAGAGACACACAGAGAGAGGCAGAGACACAGGCAGAGGGAGAAGCAGGCTCCCTGTGGGGATTCTGATGCAGGACTCGATCCCAGGATCCTGGGATTACGACCTGAGCCAAAGGCAGACACTCAACCACAGAGCCACCCAGGTGTCCCAGATATGGAAAGGACATTAAGCAAGCTCCATGCCTAGTGGAGAACCCCAAATGGGGTTGATCTCATGACCCCGAGATCATGACCAGAACGGAAGTCAAGAGTTGGAAGCTTAACTGACTGAGCCACCCAGGTGCTCAGTCTTTCATATTTTTATGCTTCATGTGTCATTTTCTGCTTTCTGAAATGTACTGCTCCCTTCCATCACTCCATTTCCCAGTCATATCATCAATTAAAGCTTAATTCAATGCCAACCCTCATTATACATTGTTTACATACAGATAATCATTCTCTGAATTTCAGATAACATTTTCTTTCAACATCACACATTTGATGTATAGCTAATTATGCATATCTAATACTAGTATAGATCCAAAAGCTGAAGCCCTAAAATCTGTAAGAGCTGGAACCAGGAGACAAATAGCTCCCCAAGATCCATGAAGGCTAGGGCATAATTTATACTTTACGATTCCCTTTAGAGTTTCCAGCAACCTTATGGGCACATATTTTGAGCTATTGTATGTGTTTAAAATAGTGGAATATTTTGGACTAATGCAACTCAAAGAAGATTATGGAGAGTATAAAGCATGTCTACGCCACCTCATGTAAGCTGTAATCGCTCATTGCCTGTCTGTGCAATATCTGATGGTATGAGTCACATCTTTTCCTCAAGGACTATGAGCAGGGAGCAGTTCTGTTTGTAGCCTAACGCAACTGCATTGAAATGTGGTCTCTTATTAGAGCTAATGTCAGTGAACCTGACAGATTCAACATGAGTTCCTGTCGTCTCTGGAGCAATGAGGTAGTTCTTTGATCGATCTGCAGAGTTGCCAACTGCTTGATGTTACTTAGCTTTTTCCTGGGTTTTTTTTTTTTTTTTAAAGATTTTATTTTTATTTATTCATGATAGTCACAGAGAGAGAGAGCGAGGCAGAGACACAGGCAGAGGGAGAAGCAGGCTCCATGTACCGGGAGCCGGATGTGGGATTCGATCCCGGGTCTCCAGGATCGCGCCCTGGGCCAAAGGCAGGCGCCAAACCGCTGCGCCACCCAGGGATCCCCTTTTTCCTGGGTTTTGAATGAGTTCATGGCTATCTATCTATCTATCTATCTATCTATCTATCTAATCTATCATCTATCATCTATCCACACACAGATATATGGGAACCTCTTCATCTGGAAAGACTCGTGACATTAATATCACCAAATTTCTTATGATTTAAGCCAAATGTATTGGTTAATAGTGCATTTTTGGTGATAAGGCAGGGAATATTTATACTTCAAGCTAAATTTTAAAGCTACCATGAACTAGTTACTGCTTTCAGTAAACAAACATAAGCTATGAAACAAGCTATGTTTCTCCAAATGAACTTCCAAAATTATGATTTTTGCTTTCAAAATATAACAGTATAACAATATTTTAAAATTACAAGTATAACAATAATTTTAAAAGTATAAAGCACTGTACTGAGAACTCAATGTAGTATTAATAGTTTATATACAATAACTGGTTAGGAATAGCTTAGTAATTTCTAACTGTAATCCATGCATGGTGTGTATGTAAATAGCAAATTTTCCTACGGAATTTTTTAAAAATAATTTTAAAAAGGTGATATGAAATATATCTGAATGGATAATACTATTGACTGAATATTTGTGTCCCCAATTCACCTCCCAAATTCATATGTTCGAATTCTAATTCCCAAGGCAATGATACTAAGAGGCGGGATTTTTGGAAGTGATTAGGTCATGAGGGTGGAACTCTCATGTTTGGAATTAATGCCCTTACAGAGGAGTCTCTTGGGACCCCTCACCACTCACAGGGTTTCCTCCTACCATGTAAAGTCACAGCATGAAAGCACCATTTATGAACCAGAAAATGGACTTGCACCAACCTCCAGAACCATAAGAAATAAATTTCAGTTGTCTTTAAGCCATCTGACCTACGGTATTTCTGTTTTGGAAGCCTGAACAGACTAAGAAATATAATTAGGGAGGTTTTTAAATAATTGTAAAACAGGGATCCCTGGGTGGCGCAGCGGTTTAGCGCCTGCCTTTGGCCCAGGGCACGATCCTGGAGACCTGGGATCGAATCCCACGTCGGGCTCCCGTTGCATGGAGCCTGCTTCTCCCTCTGCCTGTGTCTCTGCCTCTCTCTCTCTCTCTCTCTCTGTGACTATCATGAATAAATAAATAAAATATTAAAAAATAAATAAATAAATAAAATAATTGTAAAACAAAGCAACAGCAAAAAAACAAAACAAACCAACAACAGAATACCACAAACTGGCACTTTTGATTCTACTCTGTTAATTATAAAGTATCCTCACTGTTTTTATCGTCAAATCCTTGAAAATTCCTTATAGAAATTAGCAACTTACACAACCACCAACTCTATGTCATAATGCAAGTGACTTTAACAAGGTCACTCTGTACAGGAGCCAGGGTTGTTTTACAGTTGGATTGGGAGATATTTATCCTTATCTCTAAGGAAGCCAGGGGAGTCTACCTCTGGCTTTTGACCAAGAAGGTAAGTGGGTTAACTAACTAATGACTCATGATGAACTATTTAAAAGCCAGAACTCCTCTCTTGACACCCAGACTCAGTGTATTTATGAATGATTTTCACCTCCCAATTGGATCAGAGATACATGTAAGACTCAGCTGAGAAGCTTTTGTCAGAGGTCTTCTGAAACTAATATTCATCACACTCATCTCGGTGGTTCATTTCATTTTTTTTAAAGATTTTATTTATTTATTCATGATAGACAGAGAGAGAGAGAGAGAGAGAGAGAGGCAGAAGCAGAGGGAGAGGAAAAAAGCAGGCTCCATGCAGGAAGCCCTATGTGGGACTCCCTCCCAGGACCGCGGGATCACACCCTGAGCTGAAGGCAGGCGCCCAACCACTGAGCCACCCAGGCGTCCCTAGCAACACAATTCTTAATTCACTCTTTTATTTTTTTAATTTTTTTCTTCCAAGTTTCTATTTAAATTACAGCTAGTTAACATATAGTGCAATATTAGTTTCAAGTGTAGAACTTAGTGATTCATCACTTACGTAGAACACCCAGTGCTCATGACATCAAGTGCCCTCTTTAATGCCCATCACCCTGTTACCCCATCCTCACCCTACACCTCCCCTCCAGCAACCCTCAGTTTGTTTCCTAGAGTTAAGAGCCTGTTTCTTGGTCTTTCTTTCTTTCTCCTTTTTTATAAATTTAATTCACTTTCTTATGTTTAACACATTTGATGTTTTAGATTCCATGATTCATACTTTAAAATCTTGCAACAACCAAATGCTTTTCCTATTTCCTTGTCAAAACTATCTGGCAAAAATCCCAAGCCTGGATTAACCAAAGTAAGTGCTTTATGTTTGTGTAAAAACAATTAGTGATAGGCTAATGAAGAAAAACTGAATGAAACAAACATTAATTCTTCGTTTTATTATGGCCAAACACTTTAGCTGAAACTCAATACTTCCTAGAAATTTTATTTTTTTAATTTATAGTCACTTATTTTATATATATATATATATATATATATATATATATGCAAACAGCTGGAGAATTCATGAGGGATTCCATGAGGGATTCCATGACATGTCTATGCCTTTAAGAAAAAGTTTCCTGGGTAATAATCCATCTTATGATAAAAGAGTAAGGCATATCTACTTATTCAGTAACATTAGCTTAATCAACAGAAGGAAGAGACATATTTAAATATAGCAATGTGTCACTAACATTGTTCTCAAGACCAGCCTTGGTGGACTTTTATCTGGCATGGTAATGAAATCAAGGGTTGGGGCTCCGTGAAAAAGTACCAAAAATTGACAGGATTACTTAAAAATTTTAGGATTGATGTGTAGGATTGCTTTGAGAACCATATCATAGAGAAACATATATAAAACAGAATGGGATTACACTCTCTTAAGCACAAAAAAAAAAAAAAGAAAGAAAGAAAAAGAAACAATACGAAACAAAACAAAACAAAACAAAAAACTGCACAGTAGTTCCAAGGAACTGAATCCAGTTGGTTAATATGTTAGGTCTCATTGGTATTAGTTAAGAATACTCCAGGCCTTCCATATCTAGAGCTAATGCTTGTAAAGTCTGTGACAAAGGTCAGCTACAGTTCCAAGAACAGTATCACTTAGTGCCACAAGTTTGAGGAGCCTGGAAAAGCAGCATTGGCCAAATCAAAGTAGGAGAGCAGCAATTTTGGAAGCAGTAGGCAACAATGCCCATGACACAAAGGTCTGGGCTTTGAACAGTGAGCAAAGGAGTGAGTTCACCTACTTCTAAACTTAGAAATAGATGATAAATTTAAAAAGAATAAATGGGACAAGAAAAAGCAAAATATTTTCCTTACTCTTTAATGTTACCTCTTTTGTATGCCTAGGCTGTTGCAATACAGAAACATTTATTCATGCTATACTGTTACACAGATTAAGCTGAAAGTTCAGGGAGACCTACTCTCCCAAATTGGAATAACTCTTTAGTTCTTACTATTTCTTACAATATGACCATATGTGATATAATTATTACAACATTAAACATATTAAAATATTTTTTAAAGGCTTCTTATATTTAAAATATGATTTAAAATATCTGGAATTTTGAGTAACATTAAGCTATTCATTTAAAGAGCTTATATTTTTTCAAGTACCTCTGCTAAAGTTATGAGTATTTTTGACATGTTGATAATCCAGTTTGACACAGATTATAGTAAAAAAACTGAATAGAATGGTGTCTAACTTAGATCCTACATTTATTGGTTCATATAAATTTAAACTCAGGCACTATTTGTAATATATCTTAAAAGAGCATGTTCACACTGCTTGCAATGGCGATATCCAGAGATACTTCCTATCGGGCTGACATCCTTGGAATATTTTTTGTTTGTTTGTGTTTTGTTTTGGTGTAGTTTGTTCTTCATCAGGATCAGTTCCCATCTGTGCCATGTTTACTGTCACGAGGTCAAGTGTTTTCTAGTTGTAAATAGAAACCAACTCCATTGAACTGTCAAAGTGTTTAAATCCTGTTTTATGCAATAATTTATTACTCACAATCTATAGTAGTAAGTAATGTAAAGGTAACTTGATGATATATAAGGTCAAATAGAATATCAAATCTAATTAATATCAAAATGTAAAAACATTTTTGCCCAAATTATTTGTTGGAGACCCTTCTGTTCACGTTAACAGAACTTAAAGCAGGAGTCTCTCCTCTCTTCTCCTCTATTTCTCCAGTTCCCTCACTTTAATATTTCAAGAACCCATATATTTACCCAACACTAAAGGGTCACTTTATGAGCAAATGTCAGAGAAGAGAAAAATTAAGTATATTATCAATCTCCTTACAAATCACAAACTCTGGTTCTCCTTGTTTTTTTTTTTTTGTTTTGTTTTTGTTTTTTTCATTGCACAATGTGACTCTGTTGGAAATGAGGACCACATGACTTTACTAAACTTACTACTGTAGAGTGTCCCTCACTTATCCCAATCCATAAATTAACTGCACTGGCTTTTTGAGAGATGGGATTCCACTGTTTCTAATGTTTTGATCAGAGAAATGTGTCTAATATCTGAAAATGCAAAGCTTTTTACTTTTATTTTTTACAAGGTTTTAATATACATTCTAATGCTAATATGTTCTTCCCAAAATGTGCTAGTTATTTAATGTTTTCAGGGTAAAAAGTTACTTGTAGCCTCCCTTAAGTGTTATGCCACCAGCAGATTTACCTCCACAAACATCTAAGCCAATGCTACTTGAAATGTGCTTGGTTATCACAATGGAACATGTTAAGTTAAAACAAAAACAAAAACAATATTATGCAATTTGAAACTTTTCATGGCAATGCTCAATCTCAGGATTCTGAGCTCATGACTTCAGCTGAAGTAGAGTCTGTTGCTTAACAATTTGTGCCTCCCAGGTGTCCCTGAACTATATAATCTTTCTTTTTTTTTTTTTTTTTTTTAATTTGAGAGAGAGAGAGAGAGAGAGAGAGAAACAGAAGCAGGCTCCATGCAGGGAGCCCGACGCGGGACTCGATTCCAGGACTCCAGGATTGCACCCTGGGCCGAAGGTGGTGCAAAACCACTGAACCACCCGGGCTACCCTGAACTATATCATATTCTGAAGGATGGTATCATCAACAAATGTGGTTTGGAGTTTAAGTTTTTAGTTAAATGTCTTAGCCACAACAAGGAAACCTTCCAGATTAATCACCCACCATAAGGAATTTATGTGAGAATTTGAACTAACACATTGCTTTTTAATCAAGAAAAGCTTAGAATGAAAAACAAAATGTTAGCTGAACTAAAGAGTGAGTTTGGTAATGTAAAAATTGTGAACTATGTAAAGATTAATGTTAAGGGTGAAATCATTCTTTTTGCTATATAATAATATGGTTGCTGACTACAAACAACTATAATCGCCTACTGAGGGTTAATGGTTATCAAAAGGTAAATTTTTTAGACAATATATGAACTATAGATAGACTTAGCTTTTCTGTTCTGTAAAATTTGAGACAATTTTGTCCTAACTTCTTAAATAAGTAAAATAGCCAAATTCATTTATTTATCTAAAACGTTCTGCAGGTAAAGTTTTCGTAATAATTATCATTTCCCTATAAGTTTCTTGTTCTGTTATATTCACTAAAATGTAAATTTTATGCCAGATTAAACTAGTTAAACAATATTGTGTGTCTTTTGTGTCATTTTTCTAATTTATTTTCTTTTTCTTTTTATTTATTTTATGGCAGAGGAAGAGCAGAGGGAGAGAGAGTGAGGGAATCTTAAGCAGACTCCATGCCCAGCACAGAGCCTGACATGGGGCTCAATCTGATGACCGTGAGATCAATATCTGAGCCAAAATCAAGAGTTCAGTGCTCAACAGACTGAGCTACAAGGTGCCCCATTTACGGCATTTTCCTAATAATTCATTTATTCAACATTTGGTTTTGAAATGTTTTCAAATATGCAGCAAAGATAAAATAATTTTATAATAAATATCCATATGCTTACCTTTTAGAATTACCATTACAATTTTTACTATATCTATATGATTACATATCTGTCTTTCTAGCCTTTCATCTAACTTATACATCTTTCAACACATTTTAAGTTGATAAGATCATACTCTTCTCTGTATATATTTTACATTAATAAGAGTTCAGCATTGGGGAGACTGGATGGCTCAGTCGATTGTCTGCCTTTGGCTCAGGTCATGAGCCAGGTTCTGGGATTGACCCCAGCATTGAGGAATCTCCTTCTCACTCTCCCTCTCTACTCTCTCTTTCTCAAATAAATAAATAAAATCCTTTTTACAAAAATAGTTCAGTGTTTATTTTTCAGTAAGCATCTATAATACTAACCTTAAAATGTCCTTTTGTTGTGTATTTTGACAAATATAACAATATAATCCAAACCCATAAGGAGTTAGAGAAGTTCATGTACGCCTGTGTCTACACTGCAGGATACAAACATTTTTTTTTTCATTTTCTCACCATTGATTGGTATTGTATATTCTAGAATTTTATTAAATTACAGTCACATGGAATGCACCCTTTATTTAAGTTTCTTCTTTTACCATTATGATTTTTAAAATTCATACATATTTTTGCATGTATATATAACTCATGACTTCTGTATGGGATTTCACTATATGAATAGAATATAGTTTGTTTATCCATTGATGGACACCTGGTCTTTTAGTTTTTGAATATGGATACATTTTCAATTTCCCTGTGTGTACAACTTATTTTATGAAAATATATTTTTATTTTGCTTTTGCTTGTGTTTTTATGCCTCTTGGATAAATACTTGAGAGTGAAATTGCTGGATCATACCTCTCCCGTCAAAAATTCCTATTTTCTAAGCAGGTGTGCTATTTTCACATGTTTGAGAGTTCTAGTTGTCCTACCATCTTTCCAATATTTAGTGTTGTTGATCTTTTTTAATTTTATAAAGTGTTTCTTCAAATAACTTGCCAACTTATGCTTTTTAAAATTTTCTTTCGTTGTAGGAGTTCTTTATGTATGCTGAATTTCAACTGTGAAATGTTAGAAGCCTGAAGGAGAAGCTTTTATTTCACGTTCAAATAGTCACCATTCTTTCTCTCTGATAAGCAATTTCATCAATGTTCACCATAGTGTTGATGGCATTGCTAGAACATTGGACACCATCCATGCTCGTATATAGGTATTCTAAATCAAGAAATGTATCTTTATGACTTCTTATCAAGTATTTGACAGAATTTAATGGTGCATATAGCTGGGTCCTTAGGGATGATGGCCCAGGAAATCATATTTTCTTGGTTACTCTGAATGAATGTGTTACCTTCTCAACAAACTGGTACTCCATTTTGGGGGGAATGTGCCATTTTTAACTTGAGGCTAAGATTTTGTTCTGTAGGTTACAGATAGGTGCCATTAGATCACTGGTTATTAGCATTATATCAAAAAACAGCTTAAAAACATACATTGATATATATGAAATGCCTCACTGAAATATAATAGTAATGGGAAAACCAACAAAAAATATGAAGCTAAGTGAAGATATACACAATATGACATTAACTGTAAAAGCTTATTAGAAATCACATCTACATACAGGCATATGTATGTATGACAAACTACGTTGCAGGTTTGAAGATCCACTTATCTATAGCTATCTCTTTCTATACTTGTCTCTAGCTTTCTCTATTTCTCTCCTTTTTAACTCTGAATCTGTGTGTTATATATTTTTTTCAAGCATTAAATATAAAATAACACCATGTGGCTTGTTTGATTCTGCACATCTAGGTTTTTTCCATCTCTCCAACATCTATGCACGTTCTCCTCATCAGTAACCAAATTTCAATCACAGTTACTTTCTTTTATTGCATGACCTGAGGAATGGGAGGCTATCAATAATCACTTGATTATTAAGGAACATTATTGTCCTCTATAATAACACTACATTTAGTATTATATATTTTGAATACTAGGAGCAACCAAATCCCCATTACCAAATGTCCTTTAAATAAAATATTTTAGTTAATTTTAAGTAATTTTTAAAAATATAGTACTTTTCATTTTTATCTTTTAAAATATTTTAAAAATGTATTCATGAATGACACAGAGAGAAAGGCAGAGACACAGGCAGGCTCCCTGTGAGAAACCTGATGTGGGACTCAATCCCAAGACCCTGGGACCATGACCTGAGCCAAAGGCGGTTGCTCTATCAGTGAGCCATCCAGGTACCCCAATTTTAAGTAATTTGTAAGTTAGAGGCTAAACAGCAACAGAAACTGATACATAAGGTCTAAAGAAAAACTGCAATTTTTTCTATCACTTAACAAGGAATATTAAAAGAAAAGCTGAGCATGCTCTTATGCAAATGGAATGCCTTTTCTCAGATGTAAGTTGACATGATTTTTACTACTCCAGAACACAAAGATAATGATAAATCTTCACTGTGAAAGATTAGCTAATCAAAATCACATTACATATAGAAATAGAGATGATTTTTTAAATGTTTACAGTGCATTTTAGCTCTGTCAGTTTCAATAGTTTTAAATTAATTTAACATGTATTGTGATACAGATCATATTTTATTGATTTTTTAAAAAAAGATTTATTAATGAGTTTTAGAGACAGAGAAAGAGAGAAGAGGTAAGGGCAGGGAAGAGAGAGAAAGAGTCTTACACAGACACTCCACTGTGTGCAGAGCTTGACGCAGGGCTCAATCTCACAACCCTGAGATCATGACCCGAGATGAAACCAAGAGTAGGACACTTAACCAACCGTGCCACCCTGGTGCCCCATTTTCTTGCTTTTAAAGTTGCAATAGAATTTAGATTCTGAGGCTATATGGTAGTGAGACACATACACACCCTATTGTCCAGTTATTTGGTTTTGCTTCTCTGCTTTACTACTTGCTCAATGTGTGAACCTTGGGCAAGTTACTATCTCTAAGCCTCAGTTTTTTTATGTGTATAATATGAGGATACTTGTAACTACCTTATGGGTTTTTATGAAGTTTGGTTAGCACATAAAGAAGTGCCTGATACACAGACACTGTTCCATAAATGTTAGCTGTTGTTCTTGTCATTATTAGTATGATGTTATTAACAGAATGATTAAATTATGTCATAGCTTTGATATTTCAGTACTACGTTATGATAGCAATGCCCTTGCATATCTCATGTTCCCTAAGTTAGTGACCTTTGAGCTGAGAGTTTTTGAACAAATACAAATTAACTATGTAAAACTTAACCATGGGAGTACTTGAAGCTACAGGGTGTGTGGCATGTTTTTTTTTTTTTAACAATAAATTTATTTTTTATTGGTGTTCAATTTACCAACATATAGAATAATACCCAGTGTTCATCCCATCAAGTGTCCCCCTCCGTGCCCCTCATCCAGTCACCCCCACCCCCCGCCCACCTCCCCTCCCCTCATCCCTAGTTCGTTTCCCAGAGTTAGGAGTCTCTCATGTTCTGTCTCCCATTCTGATATTTCCCACTCATTTTTCTCCTTTCCCTTTATTCCCTTTCACTATTTTTTATATTCCCCAAATTAATGAGACCATATAATGTTTGTCCTTCTCCGATTGACTTACTTCACTCAGCATAATACCCTCCAGTTCCATCCACGTCGAAGCAAATAGTGGGTATTTGTCATTTCTAATGGCTGAGTAATATTCCATTGTATACATAAACCACATCTTCTTTATCCATTCATCTTTTGATGGACACCGAGGCTCCTTCCACAGTTTGGCTATTGTGGACATTGCGGCTATAAACATCGGGGTACAGGTGTCCCTGCATTTCATTGCATCTGTATCTTTGTGGCATGTTGAAACATAGATTAAAAGCTCACTGGGGCTGGTATATAAAGAGTTGTAGAATGGCTGTCCAGCATGGCACAGGGAAAATCTACTAAAGTCTTTGGAGCTATGGCAGAAATGTTGCTTCTAAATCTATGAAGTCTGAGAAGCCAATAATGTTATTTAAACCTGGGGTGAATCTTAATCAGGTTTGACTGCGAATAAGAAAAGTCTTTCTGCAGTGAGAATAGAGGATTGAAGGAGAATGTTCATGCATATAAGTTTGATATGATAGTATTTAGGTTAAGTTTGAAAAAAATGGATAGGTTGAAAAGTTTGGGGAGGCACACTTGAAAGGATATTATGGATTGGAAATAGATGTCTGAAAGAGAAACCTATAACACTACACAAAATTTGGATGTGCTGCCATTCAGTGGCACTGAGAATACAGAGGTGGAGAACAAATTTCATTGAGTTAAGGTGATTTTATGGCACTTCACTATATAAGAAGAGACATGCTCTAGACTGCAGTGGAGTCATTGGTGTATAGTATTGGAAGCCATAGTTATGGAAGAGAACCACCCAAGAGGACAGTATGGAATGAAGAAAGAATGAACATTGAACAACAAAACTGAGCAGGTGATTTGGAGAAAACAGAATGAAAAAAAGCAGGAAGAATGGAAGACAAAATACATATTAAAGTGACTATCGCTTAATTCCTATATTAAAAAGAGAAGTGAGCATCTGGGTGGCTCAGATGGTTAAGTAGCTGCCTTCCACTCAGGTCATGATCTCAGGATCATTCTACTGAGCAGGGAGTCCATTTCTCCCTTTTCCTCTGCACCTACCCTTCCTCACTTGTGTTCTCTCTTTTTCTCTCTCACTCACTCTCTCTCAACTAAATAAATAAAATCTTTTAAAAAGAGTGAAGAAAAAAAATAAATAAAAAGAGTGAAGAACTGTGTCCAGTAGTGAGACCTGGAGGGAGGACAGAAAAGGCTAGTGTAAGAGCCAGGAAATAGAAATAAATAAATAAATAAATAAATAAATAAATAAATAAATAAATAAATAATTTTTTCTACTTCATTATATGTCTTGATGGTTACTAATAAATAATGTGAGAATATTCTGTGCCTATACTGACTCATAGATATTTCTCTACTTTTAGCACATTTGACACAAAATGTACTATAAAAAGAAACACATTTATGTAGATATAGATAATCTGATAATATTATTGAAGAATAAAGTAGAAATACTGAAAAATCCTTATTATGTGCAACTATACAACTTGGATTTCTGGTTCTGTACATCACCATATAGACTTTTTTTTTAAGATTCTTTTTTTTAATTTTTTTTAATTTTTATTTATTTATGATAGTCACAGAGAGAGAGGGAGAGGCAGAGACACAGGCAGAGGGAGAAGCAGGCTCCATGCAGGGAGCCCGACGTGAGATTCGATCCCGGGTCTCCAGGATCGCGCCCTGGGCCAAAGGCAGGCGCCAAACCGCTGGCCACCCAGGGATCCCCCCATATAGACTTATGAATTAGGAATTAAATCAATGAATTACTGTAGACTTGATTTTAATGAAAAGGAAAATTAATATATGAGCTTCACTAAATAAGTTAAAATAGGCTAAAGATGTTAATTCTCATTTTAGAAAAAGAAAATAACATGTAATAAGATATGGAAATAAAGTGATGGTGTGAACTTGAAGGGACAATAAAAACCCAAGTAAGAAAGATATCAAATCCTTGTGGATAAGGATTTCTCATAATTAAAATAAATTTTCATTATTATCACAGCAAATGTTTAATCAAGGAAGAAATTAGAGCTCTTTGGCATGAAATGAGAAATGAGATAGAAAGGACAATAAAACCACTGAAGTATTAAATGAATATTTCCCAATGTATTTATAAAGAACAGCATTAATGGGTCAAGAACTGGAAATTCTTAATTAATATATCTTTACTAACACTTAAAGGGTCAGGATTTTAAATGGGCTTTCCAATTTGCCCTTAGCAAATTTGATGATACTAAAACTTAAAATCCCTATAATTTGTACTGATTATATTGGGTTCTATATTTTTATCTAAAAGTGTTTAAATACAGTAACAGATTTCGAAAAAGCTGTTTTAAAGACTCAATCAATTTGGCTGTTAATGCTAGCAAAGTAATTTCATTAATTGCTTTATGATCTCTACAAAGAGGGAAGACAAAACTGGTTTGTGTTTTATCCAGGTCACTTGATAACTTTTTTTGTTTTTAAATAACATGCAATACATTTGCATTGTAAAAAATGCAGTGATTTACAGAAAAAAAAGTATATAAATGAGAAAGTACAATCGTCTTTAATCTCATTATCCAGAAATATCCATTAATAGCATAGAAAAGAAATGCAGTTCCAAAAAAAAGAAGGCACCTGGTATCTGCCTTTTGCATCTACTTAGTGTTCCATTGACCCAAGCAAGTTATATGGCCCAGCCTAGCATCAATGTGGTAGGCAGTATAGACAGCCTAAAGTAAGAAAGAATATCAAATGAACATTTGCTAAACAATTCTTCAAATTGTCACACCCTTATTCAGGCTTTCTTCCTGGTGGGGGGGTGTGTGGGTATGACAGCTCAAATTCAGGGAGTTACCTTGGACTGTGTGAGCTTCAAAATGCATTGCTGAGAATGAAGGTGGCAGAACAGGATACAAGGATCTACTTGCCCTTGGACATGTCCTCCAGACCTCTTTTATATGAGATAAAGGTGAATTCTCTATTTTTGAAGTCAGATGACTTAGCCTTTGTCATCCTTCTCAGGCGAACCAAATCCCAACGGACCCAAATCTTTTAGAAAGAATGTAGAGAGACAGCAGTTGAACACACCATTTTTTTTTTTTGAAGAGAAATTTCAGCTACATAAGCATCATGTGATTAAAATCACAGGAAGTGTTGTTTTTGGAATGGGTCTCTATCCCCATTTATGCATGAGACATCGCAGGAGTATTTAGTGGAGCAGTAAAACATGAATGAATCAATAATAAAGCAATGGCAAGACAGAACAGCCCCAGGAATTCTGGTGAGGTAGAAGACCAAATCCATCCTCAAAAATGTCAGCCTAAGGGCACCTGGGTGGCTCAGTCAGTTAAGCATCTGGCTCTTATTTCCGGCTAACGTCATGATTTCAATATCCTGGGATGGATCCAGCTCTGTCCACAGCAGGGAGTCTCCTTAAGGATTTTTAAATAAATCTTTAAAAAAAAAAGTCAGCCTAAGTAGAGATGATATGTATCATGAAATTCCACACAGCTGCTAAAGAATATAATGGTCTGAAAATGGACTATGTACGATATTTTTCTTGATGGACACACAGAGATATCAGGAAACATTTGGGAATAGGGTGGGATTGAAGTAGTATGGTTGTGAAGATGGGAATAGTAAGATAGTTAATTTCAAATATTACACAGTGTCACTGATCTTCTGGGCTGAGGAATTCTGAGCTCTCTTTTCTTATCATTTAGAGAGTTTGGAAATTAGCCACTAAACCTCTATATCTTATGATTGGTGGCTGAAAACAGAGCTTGAGGGAGAAAATGTATACACCAGCATTTTAGTAGAAAACTTAATCACTTGAAGTTAGCCAAGAGAGGAAGAAGAGTGAGTACTTAAGTCTGCAATTTTTAACTTTCTTTGCTAAACAATAAAAAGCAGGTATTATTACAAAAAGCCGGAAAAATATAGAAGCCTAAAAGACCTATTAGGAAAAGGAAAGCATTAGATGGTTGATATTGACACAAAGCTCTACATTGCTTGCTAATTTAGTTAGGTTTCAGCTCATTTGACCCTTGCAGGGAGTACAAGGAGAAGATATTGTCTTTGCAGGAGATGTGTTAGAGAGTACTGCTAAATATAGCTAAAAGCTTATTTTACCCCAAACATAAAAATAAAAATAATTGATGGCATCTAAAACACATAACTTCAAGCAAAATTCACAAGCTGGAACACATAAAGAATGTGATGTTCTGTTTATATACAAAGTCTTTTCCCACCTGGAGCAAAGACACAAAACTAAGGATTAAAAAGGTCAATGCTTAGAAATAATCTATATTAGGATCATTATCATTTTGTAGTAATTTTATTTTATGGTGAAAATCCATCACATATATGAATGACAGTGTCGGTTTAAAGACATAAACATGTGAATAGTATTTTTAGATATGTCTGGAAAAGACAGGCAAAGAGAATTCCAATAATGATTGAGGTCGAATAGATCATAAATCTGATACAAGGTTTGCTTAAAAGTCAACATTAAATTGGGTTAGAGAAATCTTTTTTAAAAAGTAATGTAATGCACAAGCTAGAGTTAACTATCTAGACTCTGGATTTGCTAAGAAATTGATGAAGGAAAGGTCTGCCTAATGAGCCAATTAAAACCTATAGGATTGGCTTCCTTCTTTCCCCTTCTCCATCACTTCTTCCTTACTTCCATAACAATTCAGCTCAAAATGCACTGGATGGGGGTAAGCAAGGCAGGAGTCAATGCTTGTTGCATGTTTATGTGTGTGGGGGGGTGGGCCTCATCTGAATATGATTATGAGAACATATATGATACATCCAAATTTAAAGGACATTCTTCAAAATATCTGTATTAAATAAATTAAAAACATATGATGTCTCTCTTTTTATTTATTTTTTAATGTCTTTCTTTTTAAAAAATACTTTATTTATTTATTCATGAGAGACACACAAACAGAGAGAGAAAGAGAGAGAGAGAGGCAGAGACACAGGCAGAGGGAGAAGCAGGCTCCAATGCAAGGAGCCCGATGTGGGACTTGATCCCGGAACTCCGGGACCACGCCCTGAGCCAAAGGCAGACGCTCAACCACTGAACCACCCAGGCATCTGAGATGCCTCTCTTTAGATAAATGCAGTGTATCTGTTGTATATAAGCAAAAGAAAAATAGACTCAGTTAAATATACAAAGGAAGGGTAATGGCAATTTTATTTCGTGGAACTTAATTTTAAGAAAAATATTATTTTTTTAAATAAATGAAGCTAAACAAAACTAGGCTTCCAAGAACTCAACATTTACTTATAAAATTAAAATCCAGAATGCTTTGGCTTAAATATACTGTGGCAAGCAAGTTTGGGAAATATTATGGTAGTTTTTAATACTTTTAATGCTAAAAATATTTTCTAGTTTCCACAAAACATCAAATTAATGTACTTTTAAAATTAAGTCATTCTGAAGTTGGAACTATCCATTCATATTTTCTGTGTATTATAAGATTAAAAAATACTAAAATTCTAAAGGTTACTATTTTAAAAAAGAAGATGAAGAAGAAAGCTTCTATAGATCAATTTAGATATACCAGTTTAGGTGTTTGCAGGCTGGAAATGGGCCTGTGGAAGACAATTATAATTGTCTGGTTAACTGTCATAACTCAAGAATGCTTTTGGAGCTAAAACTCCTTTCCTAGCAGCAGATGGACGTGGCTCTCTTTGTTAGAACCAAATGTCTCTTAGTTTGTTACGGCCCTGATGACATGCCCAGAGGGTCGCCTGCCAAAGGCACACTCTGAACGCAATTGCCTAGGAGGTCATATGGGAGCTCAAAAACAAGGCTTCCGTGTCTCTAGCTCAATAGCTGCGTTTTTTGAAATGTTTCTGGTGACAATTTAATTCTGTACCTATGCAGGATTCACTTTTTAAAATACTTATCCGAGGTTGGGGCGGGGCACCTGGGTGGACTCTTGGTTTCAGCTCACATCTTGATCTCAGGGTCCTATAGGGCTCTGAGTTCAGCACAGAATCTACTTAAGATTCTCTCTCTCCCTCTTCCTCCACCCTTCCACTGTTCCCCCAAATAAATAAATACACCCTTTAAAATAATAAAATACTTACCAACTGATCAAAATGTGCCACAAGTTATTCTGAGTTTGGGTTTTTGATCACACAGGCAGTAGCCAAGACCATTTAGGTTGGGAAAATATAGACCTGGATCAGTGTGAGTATCATAAACAGTATGGCAGTGATCTCATTTTGCTACAGTCTTAAATCTCTATGGTGGAAATGCTACTTCACACCTAGTGATGTCATGTTGACAGTTTAAAATCAGCTATGGTTACTGTATGTGCACCATGGAAATTGGCTACAAGTCAGAGCTCAATTAATTGCTTGGTTTAGTGAACCAAGAAAATATTAACACTGCAGATTAAATTAAAAAAAATGTACCCATTACATTATGAATGGCACAAAAATTGAAGAAATAAACTTCTGATCCAGCAGAAGAAAATCATTTATGTCACTAGAGAATTAAGGAAGTTTTTAATTAAAAAATTAAAAAAATTGATTCACTTTTGTCACAGTCTTTAATGTAAACACAAATATCAACTAATATGACCAGTGGATGATTGAGTATATGAGTTCACACACACACACACACACACACACACACACACACACACAAAGTCGAAGCATTCCATGAGATTCAAGTAGCTTTATGGAATTTCTGACAAAATGCATTATTTATTTTATCATCATTTGTAAATTATATGCTGTATATCATTTGTATTAGTAAAGTTTGTAAAAAAAATATGTATCTATTTTTGGAGGGTGGATCTGGGGGTTAAACCTTTACTAATACATCATTATCTCCTACATCTATTATACATAGATACCTCGGCTAAGAAAGGAGTACTTAATCATTAATATTGAGATTTTACAGTGCAGCATAGGTAAAATAAGAAGAGCAGTATCTGGCATTGCTATTAATTATTTATTACAGAAAAAATTCTGACATAATTTCCTATTCTGTGGACTGAGTATATTACCTATTGCACATGGTCATTGAGATCAATTACAAGATATTAAAAATATCTAGCAGTTGCAAGCACTTTGTAATTATCTTTTTTTCCATTTATGTTAAAACAATGACAATAATAATAATAATAATAGACACTCTTAGAGCCCTATTTCTTCCCTTCCCCTATGTTCATTTGTTTTGTTTCTTAAATTCCACATGTGAATGGAATTTATACCATATGAAATTATATGTTATTTGTCTTTCTCTAACTGACTTATTTTGCTTAGCATAATATCCTCTAGTTCCATCCATGTGGTTTCAAATGGCAAGATTTCATTCTTTTTGATTTCCAAGTAATATGCCCATGTGTGTGCGTGTATGTGTGCACACATTATACATATGTATATCCCTTCATCAGTCAGTGGATATTTGTTGATTTTGAGGGGAGTTTGAATATTATTGTGCTTTGTGAAATCTCTGAGTTCCCTAAGCCTGTATTTGTGATTTAATAGTTTTCTTTCCCTCTTCAGCTTCAATATTTTCCATAATTTCATCTTCATCACTTATTTCATCCTCTGCTTCTTCCATTCCTCTAATTACATCCAGTCAGTTTTACATCTCAGTTATAGCATTTTTAAAATTTTGGCCTGACTAGTTTTTATGTCTTTTATCTCAGCAGTTAGGGTTTCTCTGTTGTCTTCTACGCTTCTTTCAGTCCCTGCTAGTATTTTTATGACTGTTGTTCTAAATTCTTGTTCAGATATATTGCTTATATTTGTTTTGAGCAAATAAATGGCTGTGATTTTGCCTTGATCCTTCTTTTGGAGAGAAGTCCTCCATCTTGTCATTATGTCTAGATTTCTGTCTGCATATTATGAAAGCTTGTTATGTTTCCTGCTACTGAGAGTAATACTATATATCAAGAAGGGGTCATATTCTGTCAAGGGCCTGGTGCTTCAGAAAGTGTTTCTGGCATATGCTGTGTGCAGTCAAAAGACAATAGCAGAATGCACACAGCACTCTGGAGTGTTTGGACCTTTAACCAGGTGTGCTTTGATTTGTTAGTTAAGATAAGCCTGAAAGAAAAGCAAACAATAATAACAACAAAAAAGGAAAGCCTGGTCCAAGAAAAGAGAAAAGGAAAAGGAACCAAAAAACCAACAGGCAAACAAAAAAACTATAAGCCTGATTCCAAAGAATAAGAAAGAGGGAAAAAGAAGAAGAAGAAGAAGAAGAAGAAGAAGAAGAAGAAGAAGAAGAAGAAGAAGAAGAAGAAGAAGAAGAAGAAGAAAAAGAAAAAGAAGAAGAACAGCAGCAGCAGTAGAAGCAGCAACAGCAGCAGCACAGCAGCAGCCTTATCCAGAAAAGGAGACCTATAAACAAATAAACAAAAGAACAAAAAACTGTAATGTCTTATATCAAAGAAAAAAAAGAAGAAATAATAAAAACAAATAAATAAATAAGAAAAAAAAGGAAGGAACCCTGGTCCTATTTCCACCAGAACTGAGACTGATGCTTTGGAGCACTCCATACCAGTAGACGTGGCACATGTGGGGGGCTTGTGTTGGTGGCTCAGACCTGCCCTTACAAGGATTCCTCTGCCAGGCACAGAGGTGCACGGTTTGGTGTAGGAGACTCCAGCCTCCACTGCAGATGTAGTATTTCTCTCTGAGGCCCAACCGTGCTGGTCGGGGTGGGGAAAATGGCATCAGCCCGTCTTTGTCCTTGCATCCCTGATGAGGGGAATTCATGGCCATGGGTGTTCAGAAGGCCCTCACAGAAAAGTGACAATCTGTTCTGTGTCGCAGACTTTTGTCAGATCCCTGTTCTCAACCTGCCCAGGCCTGGGCTGTTGGCATGCCTAGAGATACAGCTCTGTTTTTATCTCTGATGGGTGCCTGGGATTCAAAACTCCATATCTTAAAGTGATCAGCAAGGTGCTCTCCTCCCTTGGAGGAGAGCTTCAAGGCGCACCTGGCAACTTCCTGTGCCAGAAAAGAGTAGAGCGCACTGGGTGCCAGAGTCTACTGTGGTGCACAGCAAAATGCTGCCACCAGGTAATCTGCCATCTGCATGTGCCTCTGTCCCTGTTGTTGTTTGGCTGCTAAGGGCTCCTGGGGGACCTTTTGTCCTTGGAGAGGCAAAATATCTTCTTCCAAATGTACTAGGAAGGGGAGCGATCTCCCCAGTGTGATCCAAGGGATCCCCCTCATCCCAGCATGTGATGTGAACCCTATGCGCTGCTCTCTCTCTCTCCTGCTTTCTCCCTCTCTTCCTGACTTCATTCTGCGAAAAGGCCCCCCTCCTTTTAGGGCACCATGGCTTTTCTTTCCCCAACTCACACCTCTGAACTTCAGATGTGCCTCATTCTCTCCCTCCAATTGTGCAGATTGTTGTGTTAATCCTCTGATCAATTTCCTAGTTGTTCAAAATGATTTGATGTTGATCTAGCTGTGCTGGAGGAATGAGGCAAGCTCAAAGTCAGCCTACTACTCCACTATCTTAACCCCTCCCCCTACCTTACTTTCACTTAAAACTACTAGTGATGCACTTCCTAATCTCACTACTGCAAATTAAAGAGCTCATTGCATAGCATGAGGTTAACATTGAACAGGAGTTCCAGCACCCTGGCTTAAAATAGTAGGCCAGTTAACTGGCTGAAGTTAAGGATTCATTAGTCATTTCCTGACACAAAAGGAAACCTAAGTTTAAAATTAGACTCTCTTCTAGATTCATTAAAGGAAAATTTGTAGGGGGTACGATAATGCTTTCCATTTTAAATAAGACACAGTCTGTATAAACAGCAAATTACCTCAAAAGAGCATATTGATAGAACATTTTTAATAATTTTTATCACAGCTTGATAACTTTATTAAAATTATATCAAATATGTTTCTAATCAGCATGGTGCTTAACCTAGATTTGAGCCTTTATCAGGAAGTTGCCTTTATGTTAAATGCAAATTTCACACAATTAAAGTATTTTCTGCAGATTGTCTCTAAGAAAACCACATTCACAAAAATTTCCTGAATAATTTGCTTATCGATGAATCTACATAGCTATTCCAGCAAAATATAATATTAAATATGTTAATTACCAAAATTAACAAATTTTGGCAAATTACCAAAGCACATTACCAAGACAGCTTCAAACTTAAGAAGTAGTGTGTCAACGATATCACGATAAATACTGTTATTAAAAAAATAAAGAGGAATGCCTGGGTGGCTCAGCCGATAAATGTCTGCCTTCCGCACAGGGCATGATCCAGGAGTCACGGGATCGAGTCCCACATCTGGCTCTTTGCGTAGAATCTGCTTCTCTCTCTGTTTCTCTCTTTCTTTCTCTATCATGAATAAATAAATAAAATCTTTAAAAAATATATAAAAAATAAAGAAAAAATATCAGGGGAAAGGAAGAGATTGTCAAAGTGGGTAAAAAATATTGAAAGATCCAACTATGTATTTTCTATAAGGAAATCACTTTAAGTATAGAGACCTAGATTTGTCATAACTAAAGGAATTCAAGAAATAAATTATATATCCAAATACTAGCAATAAACAACCAAAAATGGAAACATACATTTATAATACCATCAACATTACAAAATACGTAATGATAAATTTGATGTTAATAAATGTACACTGAAGACAAAATATTAGCACACTGATTGGCACACTGAAAACAACAGAATATTTTACAGAAAAATTAAATACCTAAATAAATGAAGGGATGCTCCTCGATAAGAATGCTCAATACTATTAAAATATCTATCGCCCAGAGTGTGATATATATACCTGTAAAAATCCGAATCAATATGCTAGCAGACATTATTTGTACAAATTTAGAAGCTAATTCTAGACTTCACACAAATAAGATATGTATATGCATTTTGGCAAGTTACTAATGATTTACAATGTAAATTCTAGAATTATACACATAAAACAAATATATTCATAATATATTAATATATGTTATTGTATTCTAGATATCTATGAATACATATAAATACATAATAGTTACATATAATAGGCAAAGATAACAAATATAAACAAATTATATATATTTATAAATATATATACACAGAGTAGAACCAAACCAGTGAAAAAGCAACTTGGAAAGGAAAAACAAACTCAAAGATTTCAAACTTCATATTGCTGTGTTAATTTGCTTTTTTCCCTCTGAAATGTGTTGTCTACTTTTAAAGTCTGTCTGAAGATTGGATTGGCTTCTCTCTTCTCTCTTTCACTATCAATAATGTCCTCCAGCCAGATTGGATGGATTATCTTTTTTTTTTTTTTTATTTGCCCTAAATCCATCATAGAATAGCAGTGCTTATGACAGTGGTTCTTCTGTAAAAGTATGAGTTTGTTTATATTCTGAAAGAAATCAATTATTAGTCTGCCAGTTTGAATCTTTATGTATTACAGAGGTAATAAATTACTGTAGCAAATCCATTCTCCCACAAAATATCGATATTTAGAACTATGTGAATCAAATATTCACAACTGGTAGAAAGATCCTCTCCCTTGCACTAATTTCAAAAGAAAATAGTTCTCTCCTGTATTTCTTTAAACTATGGAAGGCCCACAAATTCTAATTATTAATTGTTCCCCATTTCCCCTCACTTTTCATTTCTTCTTAAAAAAACTTAGTTGCTCCAGCAACTAAGAAAACTTTGCAATAGAAAACTCAATCTATGTGGCTTTTATGATTTCTATAATCTTCCCTGAACCCAGATTGAATGAAACTTCTAAAATTAAACAACTTCTCTCCATATTTGAGATTTCTGTTCTTTTGCAACCAATTTTTATTTTCTTATTATAGGGGTTGAGAAGGATGACTCTCAGAGAATTGAGTTTTGAAAAACTCAAGATTCTGAATCTTCTTAAGAAGAAGAAGGCAGAAGAAAATTAAATAAATGCATTCTATAAATGAATTCATACACACTCATGTGATTATATATTCTTTAAAAACCCTGATAACATAATTGAAATATAATTCACAATAAAATAAAATATTTGCATCATAATATATTTTTTAAAATACTTTATCTACAAATACACGGTTAAATGTTATTACAATTTTCCTTTAAGGGAAATGGCCTCTAACAGGTCAATATTGCAATTTAATCTTGTAATGGACATTTCACAGAAAAGAAAATATTTATTTTTAGATTGCATAAAAATGGCACAATAGCATTAAAATTTTTAAGAAAGCCCTTTGAGCATGTTATCAGAAGTGTTAACTTCTCAGATAGTGATTATGGATTCGATCATACTCAAAGTTTTATGTCAGATTAAGTTTGGGGCTGATTTTTTTAACATTAATTATATGATGAAATATAGAGAAGCCAAGGTCAGGGCTCTGGGCAAAGTTGAAATCCAAAATGAGAATAAGGGGGAAAAAAAGAAATGGAAATACAGAAAGAGAATAAAGAAAAAGTCAACTGAATAGCTGAACTGCTCTGGGGTACTTGTAACACTTTAGCTTTTGTGGAAATGGTTATGATTGCTCAGAGCTGGAGATGATTGACAGGTACATTGTTCCATGGTCCCATGATGGGGCACTATTACCACCAAATCCCTGACGTAGGAGCAGAATTTTAAAATTCTTTGAAATTTTTACTCCAAGCTCTGTTTGCTGAGATAAAACAGAGGATGTATGATGTGGATGTTCAGATTTTAATATTCATTGCTAAAGTATAAAACATTCTTTTTCTTCAATTTTTTTCCTGTACTTTCTGAGAGAAAAAGGAGAGAAGATTCCCATCACTTCACGGTTCAGGTAGAGGGGACAGCACTACAGACCAAGATTAACACAATTGCCTTGATTGTCGATAATGAGTAAGACAAACATAAAGTTTGTAATTTTTCATTCCAGATACAAATTCAATGCAAAAAAAAAAATCACCCAATATTTTAAAGCCAATACTTCATCAAACTCAAAAGCATTCTGAAGCCCACAAGAATATATTACATGGAAAAATAGACATTCAGAACTAACAAAGTAAGAATAAAAGCAACTTGTAATGTATAATACAGTCAGCAACCTCCTTATGAGACAAGTGGTTCATTGTTTAGAGTAGTTTTGGTGTGAACATACAACATTTGTCAAATTGCTTGGGGTTTTTTGTTGGTTTGGGGTTTTTGGCTAAATCTGTTAGGATGCTGGTGCTCTGTGAGCTACTGAAAATGAGGAATGAGGGCACATAAACAAATTTTCCTATTATAATCACAGAATAGTTAAAGCAGGTGGTTTCACCCACATTGGGTGATACACTTTTCTGGAAAAGTCAGAGTAGCATTAGCACACTCTGTTAGCACTATTAATAAAATACTGATTCCTTTATTTTAAAATAATTTTGAATAATTTCTACCTGTTAAAGCAAAAATTGCACTTGACAAAGCTAAAAACAGTTAAAGAGGACTTTATTCAAGGTTGTGGCAATGGAGGAGTGGGACCAGAAGTTAAATCTTCTCAAAACGTTGTAGAGTGTTGAGGATCTGGAGTGGTGGGGTGGGTCTCATAGGCCATCTGTGTTTGTTAAGTGGTCTGCTCAAAGGAGAAATACATTTCCTCCTATCCCTTGAAAGGAAGTAGTTTTACAATGTGGAGCAGGATCTACCTAAGTTAGGCTCCAAGCCTCCTGTGGAAGGAGACTGGGAGAGAGTGAGTCTATCTCCTTTGATGATTACAGTTCAAAGGGTTAGTTGGTAAGACCTTGAGAAACACTTCCTGGGTTATAAACTTGACAAGAAGTTTTTTTTTTGTTTTTTTTTTTTGTTTTTTTTTTTAAGATTTACACAAAGGACAAATACAAATTTACAATTACAAGAAAGACAGGGGACTAGAGGCAAGAAGAGCCCCATCTAAAGTTTGGTCAGTTGAGGGTTACATTGAAGCCATCTTGGTCAAAGCCTACAGCCTACATATATAAATTCCTTACTTAAATTTGCCAAATTTAAATATTTTTTCTTGCTTAATATATCTTTACTTTCCAAGTATTAGTATTACCATTTTGCTATTTTGTGAATAAATTGTAGATATTATGACCTTGTCTCCTTTGCCAAAATATACTCTACAGCATTTATATCCTCTTATCTATTTTATTCTCAAATCCAGGAACTCTCATTACATTCAGTTGTAGCACCCTTTAATCTCTTTTCATCTGGGAATATTTTCTCAGTGTTTCTTTATTTTCCATGATATCGGCGTTATTAAAGAATAAGGATAGCTGAATTTGTTTGATTGTTTTTCCATGGTTCAGTCTAGGCTAAATATTATTGTCAGGAGTAATAATCTAAAGGATATATTTTTTCAGCATGTCATGTTGTAAGAATAATGTATTATTATGTTGATTATGGTAACTCTGGTCACTTGGATAGGGTGGTTTTTTGAGATTTCTCCAAAGTAAAGGTTCATTGTTTCCTTTTATATATTTAAGAAGTAATTTGCTGGTAAACACATTGATCTTATCTATTAACAAATGTTCACCCACCTCTTTTACCATTCATTCATGATTCTACCTGCCATGGTTAATTTTGTGTGTCAAGTTAGAGGGTGTTTTTAGATGAAATTATCTAAATCAATGAGTTTTATGAAAAGCAGATATACCCGCCCCCCATACTATGAATGGGCCTTATCCAAAAAATTGAAGGCCTGAATAGAATGAACAGCTTCCTCCCAGGTGAGCCATGACAAATTATTTAAAATGAGTGCAGTGCCTATCCTAGTTGTGGTAGACTGATACATATGGTCTCCAGTGAAACACACAGCATCCAGTATTCATGTTCTTTTGTAGTCACTCACATATTAACTCTGGGTTTGGCCAAGTGACTTGCTTTGGCCAAAGGGACATGAAAGAACTTGAACCCAGTGTCCTCTTGAGACACTGTCTCTTAAGGTCCAGAGTTACCTTCTAAAGAGGCCCAACTATACTGATTAAGAAACCATGTAGAAAGGTGATTTCCAGCCATCCGACTGTTCCAGCCAATTCCAGCTGAAGTGCAGGAGAGGAGAAGCCCTCTCATACATTCCAGCCTCAGCAGATACCAGGTAGAGTGGAAGAATCATCTGGGATGAGTTTGGCCCAGTTGCAGAAATAATACATTTTTAATTATGCTTGGCATGATTTATTACAGAACAATAGGTAGCTGAAACACCACTTTACCCTCTATAATAGAGGGGGAAAGTACCTAATCCCTTCCTCCACTAGACTGAGCCCATTGCAATAAAGTTACAACATAATTATCTTGCCTTCCCCAATTTGCCTGGCTTCCTGCACAAATGAAAGTCAATCCAATAATCCATTTTAAGTCAATAATCCATTCAAAGCTTAATTGAACTCCTCTATAGCTACTCTCTGTGTCTAGTGTATGTCAGGGATAGAGAGGGGTGTGAAAGGTACTGAAGATTAATTCTCCAAACACTTCACAGAACATGGCTATTCCTTGAGTTAGAGGACTATGCCCATTTCCCAGCGCATCAGCTCAAGTTCAGGCGATGACATCAGTGTCTAGAGAAGTCAAAACAAATGTCTGTAGGCTTCTTGAGTGAATAAATTCCTTTTTTAAAAAAAGATTCTGTTTATTTATTCATGAAAGATGCAGAGAGAGAGAGGCAGAGACATAGGCAGAGGGAGAAGCAGGCTCCATGCAGGGAGCCTGACGTGGGACTAGATCCCTGTTCTCCAGGATCACACCCTGGGCTGAAGACAGCACTAAACTGCTGAGCCACCCAGGCTACCCAAGTGAATAAATTCTTGATTGCATTTATGAACCAGTCTTGAAGACCATAGCATCTATCATTTCAGAATAGTAATCTCCCCAAGTGTCACTGTAATGCATTATACATAAAATAACCTGGCCTGATAGCCTCTTTTTGGCCTTCATGTTTTTAAAATTCCTAGTAAATATATAATTATTATTATGAAATTCTGTATAATAATATCTTGTATGTTAGGTTATCATAATATTTTAAAATTAAAACATAAATATAAGCACAAGGGAAATGAGAATATGATATAAATCAAACTGTATCTTTGTATACCACAGACATTTTCTTTCAATATTCAAGAAAATTTCATTAATACATTTCTTAAAGCTAAACAATAGTATTTTCAAGATTTTGAGATTACGTTCAAATTTAAGAATATTTTATATGGAAACAATTATAAATTCACAGGAAGTAGCAAAAATAGTCAAAGATTTGGTTTAATCTTGGAATTTTTCACTCAAATAAGAATTATAAGTCCATATAATTTTTTTTTGTTAATGTTACAAGTAGACTTTTCTGTTAAAACTTATGATTCTGGAAAGGATTTTTAAAAAGACAAATTACCTTAAGTACCGAGTATGAATACCTCAACTACTGAGTATGTGTATCTAGGGCAGATGGTATTCTTTAAGAAAAAAAAAAAAAAAAAAAACTATTGCAATAGCTTTCGGAGTTTTAGAGCTATTAGCAATGATAATGATAAGTTATAAGAATGTGAGCAATGGGACACCTGGGTGGCTCCGTGGTTGAGTGCTTCCCTTTGGCCTAGGGCATGATGCTGGAGTCCGAGGATCAAGTCCCACATCGGGCTCCCTGCATGGAGCCTGCTTCTCCCTCTGCCTGTGTCTCTGCCTCTCTGTGTGTCTGCCATGAATAAATTAATAAAATATTTTTAAAAAGAATGCGAGCACTAAGAAATAACAATATTATTATTGCTGTTATTTTACAGCATAATATGTATTTTTAAAATTTGGTTTTAAACTGGTATTGCAAAAATAAAAGAGATTAAAATAAAATTCGGAACCCCAAACACATAGAAATTTACTCAATGATGGAGATTACCAAAGAGGACATTGAATATATTTAATAAATAGAATTGTTTCATTTTGTTAAAATATGGGGAAATGCTATAATTTCCTTTCAATCTATGTCCCTGAAAATTTGTATTTGTCAGATGGAAAAAAAAACCTTTTGAAGCAGAAAATAATTGTAGAAGTGGCTGACTCAATTTAGCAGTCATATCAAGATACAGAAAAATTAATTCTTAAAGATATGGTTTTAAAGATTTTAGCATAATTTTAAAAATCCTCCATTTTGTGTGTAGTGATTATTTATAATTAAATGTAATTACTATTTTCTAAAACCATAAGGACAATTAAAAGCAATGGAAATCTTATCAGAGCATTCAGGATTCTCCTAAGAAGTTATCTATATCAAGGTAAGAATTTATATTTGAAGAGGTTGCTAAATTATGAATAGTTCAAGATAGAACAAACTTAAAAATTAAGGACAGAGAATTCTAATTTTTCCTCTCTAAGTTGCATGTGTCCTTGAAGGGGTCACTTAAATATTCCACATCTCACTTTTGTATGTTAATTGAGACAAAGGAATTGCCTTTTAGTGAATTGAAGAAGCAGTAAAATCAATTTTAATAAAACTTAGATCTAATAAAATATAAATTGGTATCTTGTGGCAAAAGAGAATAGATAATCTTACTTAGGAACTATCAGCAGCATTGCCTTGAATCACAAAATGGGGCACTTAGCAATCATTTATAAAGTTCACATTGAAACCTTATATCCAGACATTAGAGGATTCCAAACAGATCAATACTATGTGGAAAATGCTTGTCTTTCTTAAAATTCTACTGGCACATGCTCTGTATTAAGCCTTCTTATCATTTCTTCTAAAATATACATTTTGAGTCATATTGATTTATGTTATTATAAATACTTATCATACAGTTTATTCATGAGATCTATGTAAATTTAAATGTCTTTTGCCTACAAAATTCAAATTCTTAGTAGAAATACAGATTTAGAAAATATGAAGCATTACAAATTGAACATTTGCCATGTTCTTGTCACATTAAAACTGAAAGATGTTACTTCCTAGACTTCTATGTGCTCACCAGTTTAGTAGTTGCTTGCTTTTTAGTTTGCAAGTAAGTTAAGAGTAACTTCAGCAGTAGAAAAACACATGATAAACTAAAATGTCCTTTAGAGTTTTATATCTTTTACAAAAGTATTTTTTTTTATTTTTATTTATTCATTTGACAGAAAGAGAGAGACAGAGAGTGCACAGGCAGGGGGAGGGGCAGAGGGAAAAGCAGGCTCCTCACTGAACAGTGAGCCTGATGCAGGGCTAAACCCAGGATCCCAGGATCTTGACCTGAGCTGAAGACAGATACTTAACTGACTGAGCCGCCGAGGTGCCCCTACAAAAGTATTTTAATGAGCCACAGAGATGATTAAATTTAGCTTCATTTAGATATAACATGGTTTACATTGGTCATATTAAATAATTGTTTTCCAATTAATATTTTGAAAAGATAGCTGAAATTATTTTAAATTTCATATAAGCACAAAGATATGTACCTTTCAATGTTATAACTGCTTGTTTAGATTAAGATAATTTAGGCAAAATCTATAAAATACAGTTGGACTTTTCCTTATATATCTTGAATTGTTGTTAGAATCATAAAATTAATTTTTTTCTATTGCATTTTAAAAGCTTTCCAGTTATTGAGTTTCTATTATATGAAATGCTAACATCTACTAGCTTTGTATCTCCTTTCCTCAAAAGGATATCAAATTCTTTTATTCTTCAAATTTGTTTAAATACCATCTCTCATTACTGTCAAAAAATATCCGGGTTACATTAGAAGGTCTGTAATATAGTACAGAATTGTTTCATGTCAAGAAAAAGGCAGAGTAGCTGAAAAACTTAAGGTGTTTTCTAGAAATATTACAGTAATTCAAAAAAATGTTTTGCTTATACAATAGTTTATCCCTGAATTTGCTTAATATCAATTTGGCTGCTAGATTAGTGGGTTTTAGGCAATCCCTGTTGGTCTTCTGCAGATACAACCCCTATTGGATAGAGGGTTAGGAGCATATTGTGAATGCCAGATGCAGACCCCAAATCTCTCTTTCAACTACATGATCTTCGCCTTTTTCCATTTCAGTTAGTCCTCTGTGTGAGTGTGTGTGTGTGTGTGTGTGTGTGTGTGTTTTCATATTACCTTTTACCATATAACATGGTTTCTTAGGCTGAAAATTTTGCAGACTTCTATTATAAATTATATTATTTTATAGGTCTCTGTTCAAAAATATTTGATGCTGGTACTTTTACTTTGAAACTATAAGAGCCCTAACGATATTTTTTAACACAATTTGAAATTATATTCTTATGGTATAAATTTTTGATCAATGAAAACCTTTGGGAATCTTTATTTTAATGCTGTTATTAGCAATGGAATTATCTAGATATTAATCTTGAAAAATATCTATTAATATTAAGAAAGTGCTTGCCTGACCAGATTTACTTCAAGCTCTATTTTTTTTTTGATAAATTGCCTTGTATGTTTCTAGTTATAGGACTATGTCCTCCTAATATGTTATGTTAATATCATAACAGAGTTAGATATTAAAGTGGTATATGTCAGATAGGTATATAGGTATAATGGAATATTAATTAGCCTTAAAAGTAAAGAGCGATCCTGCCATTTGAAATAACATGGGTGAACCTAGAGGGCATTATACTAAATGAAAAAAGCTAGACACAAAAAGAAAAAAAAAATAAACTGCATCCTCTCATTTATATATGGAATGAAAAAAAATAGGATACATAGAAGCAAAGAGTAGAAAAGTGGTCACCAGGAGTAGGGGACACAGGCAGGGAGGTGGGAGAAATGGGCAGATGTTGGTCAAAGGATACAAAGTTACAGTTATGTAGGATGAATAAATCAAGAAATCTAATATACAGCCTATTGAAATAATAATACTCTACCGAATACTAGAAATCTTTTAAGAGAGTACATTTTAGGGGCCTTCATTACACACACATAAACACAAAAATGGTAACTCTGTGAGGAGATAATATGGTGATTAGCTTGACTATAGGAATCACTTCACCATCTGTATGTATATCAAGTCATCATGTAGTACATCATAAATGTATATAACTTGTATTAAAAATGAAACTAAAAAGAACTAGTAAAACACAATATAATATAAATATAAATATGTTATGAAATAAATTCATTAGTAAAATATACATGAGATTATCCACAGAATATGTTGAGGATATGCTTGCCAAATTAGAATCACAGAAATTTACAGTCTTCTAGATCTCTATTCTAGTGATTGCTGGAGTCAAGGAAGTAGAAAGAACTGATTCTGTATCTATAGTTATAGAATTTTTAACAGTGCAAAGGAATTTCTGAAAACCATTTAACTGCATTAATTAGAATAAAGAAAAGGATTAACACCAATTTTATCTTCCAAAAAGGTTGTTGTCCAAACGTAAGAAATGTGATAGAAATTTTTAAGTGAGATATTAAGGAGATATTAAAGTATCTGGATTATTCCATTAAATAAGATAAACAGTTCTATGGATTTGTAATTTAAGGAGAAAAAAATCACAGACATACACACCCACACACATATATAAAATAAAAACATTAATAGTTTGCACAAATTGTTAATGAGTTCCAGCTACTTTTATAACCCTATAATTGAGATTATAAAACTTTAATGAAATAAATTCATGTTACTGACTTTAAAGTCATATTGCTTATTTCCATTGAAAATTGTATTTATTTTTTATTTAAACTCCAGTTAGTTAACACCTAGTCTACTATTAGTTTCAGGTTTACAAAATAGTGATTCAACACTTCCATGCAACACCTGGTGCTCATCACAACAGGCTCTCTCCTTAATCTCCAACACCTATTTCACCAATTTCTGCACCCACTTCCCCTCTGATAACCATCAATTTGTTCTCTATAGTTAAGGGTCTGTTTCTTGGTTTGCTGCTCTTCAATCTCTCTCTTTTTTTCTCTCTAGTTTGTTTCTTAAATTCTGCATATGAATGAAATCATATGATATATTTCTTTCTCTGACTTATTTCACTTAGCATAATACTCTCTATTTCCATGTTGTTGCAAATGGCAAGGTTTCATTCTTTTTTAAAAATATTTTTCTAAATTGTATTTAAATTTTATTTTTACTTTTATTTTTAAGAGAGAGAGAGAGAATTCTAAGTAGGCTCCAAGCTCAGCACGAGCTTGACACAGGGGTCATTCTCATGACCTTGAGATCACGACGTGAGCCAAAAACCAAGAGTTGGACACTTAACTGAGCCATCGAGGTGCCCCTGTATTTTGTTTTTATGGCTGAGTATATTATATACACACACATACACACACACACACACACATATCTACTACATCTTCTTTATCCATTCATCAGTTGATGGACATTTGGGCTCTTTCCATTTTGTTTTTTTCTGATAATGCAGCTGTAAATATTGAGGTGATGTACACTTTCAAATCTATATTTTTGTATCCTTTGCATAAACACCTGGTAGTGCAATTGCTGGATCATAGGGCAGTTCTATTTCTCATCTTGTCTTGTTTTCTTTTCTTTTCTTTTCTTTTTTCTTTTCTTTCTTTTCTTTTCTTTTTTCTTTTTTCTTTATAGTAGGCTCAATGCCCAGCATGGAGCTTTAACTCAGGACCCTGAGATCAAGACCTGAGCCTAGGTCAAGAGTCAGATGTTTAACAAACTGAGCCACCCAGGTGCCCCAATTCTATTTTTAACTTTTTGACCTCTATACTGTTTTCCACGGTAGCGTCATTAGTATGCATTCCTGCCAATAATTCAAGAGGATTCCCCTTTCTCCACATCCTTGCCAGAATGTTTCATGTGTTGCAGATTTCAGCCATTCTGACAGGTATGACGTGATATCTCATTGTGGTTTTGATTTGCATTTCTCTGATGAGTAATGTTAAACATATTTTCATGTGTCTTTGGCTATCTGTATGTCTTCTTTGGAAAGATGTCTTCTCTTCATGTCCATCAAAAATTTTAAATGTGAATTATATTATCACTTGAGTCAATATGAGGTATATTATTTGGGCCATTTTTTTAAAACTATTGCCTATGGCTATACTAGAAAAATGTTTGAGAGTGATATAGAAAGATTTTATTACAAAAGCAATTCTTTGAAGAATATTATTTTTCTTTGGCATACTGTTTCTAATATGTTTATTTATTGATAACTTTGGGTTCTTCCTTAAAGAAAATATTGGTTTTTTTAAAGATTTTATTTATTTATTCACCAGAGGTGGGGGGCAGTGACATAGGCAGAGGGAGAAGCAGGCTCCCTGCAGGAAGCCTGATGTGGGACTCGATCCTGGAACTCTGGGATCACACCCTGAGCCAAAGGCAGATGCTCAACTGCTGAGCCACTCAGGCATTCCTCTTCCTTAAAGAAAATATTGTAATATATGCTATAAACTCAGAAGAGATGACACTATTTTAATATATGTAGTCATTAGAATATAAAATTACAAAAATTAAAAGTTGCACAAATTATGATTTATTAGGTAACTTCCAATTAAGGTCTAGATTTTAGGGAGTATAACAGAAATGATTCTTTGATTTCACAAAACACATAGTTGTCAGGGTAATCTTATGTCTATATTGCACATACTACATTTTCTTATATTGGATATTATGTTTAGTAATATAATTGAACTATACTGTAAATATCCTGTACGTTATTTGAAGTTGTCCTAAGAAAACATTATTGGATTTGAGAAGGAAATCTCAAATCTTAGAACTGCAGTGTTTTTTCATCTGGTATGATTGAATAAAAACATAAAACTGAGGGGTACCTAAATGGCTCAGTAGTTGAGTGTCTGCCTTTGGCTCAAGTTGTGATACCAGGATCCTGGAATCAAGTTCTGCATCAGATTCCCCACAGAAAGCCTGCTTCTCCCTCTGCCTATGTCTTTACCTCTCACTCTGTGTTCCTCATGAATAAATAAATACAATCTTTAACCAAAAACATTAAAACTGAGAATTGTAATATTTTTCTGTGCATGTTGAAGTTAATGTGGCTTCTGTCAAGAATAACAAAAAAAATATATAGAAATTAAACTGATTAAAGCTATTTAAAACTACCACTATCTAGCATATGTGTGTGTGTGTTTTACCTTGTTTATTTCATTCAGTATAATATATCCTTCATAAGGGCAGAAATTTTGTTCATGACACTGAATTACTAGAGTGTGTGACAATACCTGATACACACACAAAAAAACATGATAAATATTATCAAATAAAAAATCAGATATTATTTTTATAACTAGAAAGCTATAAAAACCTTTAAAATACTTTTGAAGTCAGAAAGTAGTATGTTAACTCTAAATAAGACATATATTAAAAGTTTGTGTTCTGACATTCCCTCAAATTTCTAAAGAATAATTATTCTTTTTTAGTTCTGTATAATAATATCTACCCTAGCAGAATAGAGTGAGCTCTGATTAGGATGCCCTGTCAAGGTTCATTTTTTCAGATATACACACCCCACTTTATGATCACCTGATTTTTAAACTTATGCTTATGACAAAAATAATGAAAATTGTTATGATTTGGAAACACTTCCCCAATTCAAATGAGAGAGAAGTTAGATTAAAACTTCTTCCCTTTTTATCCATGGAAGCAATGAAATAAACTAAGTACTGCTTGTCAAACACGTATTGTTTATGCTCTCTCATTAAATATTTTTGGGTTGAAGTCATGGCAGTATTGTATTATGAAAAAAGGACTCAGCATTATGCATTCTGAGTAAGGTTTGTGATCTGGATATTCTAACGTGTGTTTGTCATAAAATGATTAAATTTTCCTTTTAAATATAATTTTGTAGACCCAAATAGAAAAACATTCAAGATAGGTATTTCAAGAAAGCAGAAAGAACTATGGTACCACAATAAAAAAGCACACTCCATTAACCTTTTTATCTTTGGAAATAAGACTGAATTAGTGTTCAATTCCAGTGAACAATCCAAATGAAAAGCACTGTTACCTCAGGTTTTTTGGTGTGTGTGTGTGTGTGTGTGTGTGTGTGTGTGTGTTTTCCTTAGGTCAGATTTTGGAAACAGAGTTTGCCAAGAACTGAATAAATATCACCTATTACTGCCAGGAAAATTCTCATGAAATTCATATTAGAATATAATTTAAAATGAAGTGTGATTTTTTTCTCTTTTAAAAGATTTTATTCATTTATTTGAGAGAGAGCACAAGCAGGAGGAACAGCAGACAGAAAGGTAGAAGTATGTTCTCCACTGAGTAGGGAACTGGATGTAGGGCTTAATCCCAGGACCCCTGGGATCATGACTGGAGCCAACAGGCAGTCATTTATATATATAATATATATTATTATATATATATATTATATATATATAAAACACCCTTGCCCAATAAGAGGATAAAAAAATTGATACAATGATACTCATTTTGGGGCCATTGTGTCAAGAGTCACTTAATTCTTCAAAATACTAAGGTATTTTTAAAAATTTAAAATTCCTGCTAAGGTATTTTTAAAAATTTAAAATTCCTGCTAACTCTGGGAAACGAACTAGGGGTGGTAGAAGGGGAGAAGGGCGGGGGGTGGGAGTGAATGGGTGATGGGCACTGGGGGTTATTCTGTATGTTAGTAAATTGAACACCAATAAAAAAAATTTAAAATTCTATCTTTAATAAATGTAAATATTTCCATCTTAATGACCATTTTAGATAAAATGGGAAAAGATAATGACTTTTCTCTTTGTCTTTTTAACAGGTTTGATGCATGTCAATATTGTTCACTTTGAGTTGCATACAAAGGACAGGGAAAAGATTCACAAAGGACAGGGAAAAGATTTTAAAACAACCATGAGATTTATGATTTTAACATGGACTATAAATATATTATAATAAAGTATATTGGCATTGTTTAGTTGTCTGTGGTTGGACAAATACTGGCCTCCCAAAAGGACACGCATTCTAATCCCTGGGTCCTGTGAATGTCCTTTTGCAGATATGCTAAATTGACAATCCTGAGACGGGAAAATTACCTTGGATTATCAGGATGGGACATAAATGCTATCATATGTATTTTTATAAGAGGGAAACAGAAAATTTGACGGGTGGGAGAGAAGACAATGTGATCACAGAGGCAAATATTGGAGTGACATGGTTATAAGACAGAGAATGCCAGCAGCCAACAGAACATGGAAGAGGCAAGACAGATTCTCCCCTAGAACCTAAAAAGGGAGTACAACCTTCCTGGAACCTTGGTTTCCTCTCAGTGATACTAATTTCAGACTTCTAGAATCTACAAATATGAAAAGATAAATTTCCGTTGTTTTAGGCCACCAAATTTGTAGTCATTGGCTACAGCAACTATAGGAAAATAATTCATTGTCTCCAAATATCCAACTATGGTGATGAAATATTATCTAACTTGCCTTTTGTTAAAAACATGTCCCCCTTTTAATCATAGACATGGAGTCTTTTTGTTTTAAAACTCAAGATGTAAGTTGCATTCTTCTTAAAAAATATGTCAGCATTTACTCAGATTTCTTCTTCTTATCATTTTCTATCAGTATTGTTCTGTCTCTGTGACATATATCTCATTCTTTTATATGATATGATTTTATATCAATATTTAATAACTTTTCAGACACCTCCAAGTTCTTCAAAGGAAAAAAAACATGAGATTTATGATTTTAACATGGACTATAAATATAAGACAGTATATTGGCATTGTCAGCACTTATCAGTTGATTATAAGTGCTCAGAATTGGAAGTGGAACAGAGTCATACATAAAAATTAATGCAGATATATAAACAAGGCTATGATGTATAAGCATATAGGTATGTATAAGTACACATGCACAAATATATAGGTAAAGTGCATCATGTGTAACAAGAGTTACAAGTGCATCTTGTCTCCATGTGTCATTTTAAGTGGGATCAATTGTTTATCTGAAAATCTATGTCATGAATTGATTGAGATGGGTATTTAAAGTATAATACAGGGGCAAAAGTACACTTTTTTGTTTTTAACAGGAAGAATTTTCTTTAAATTCCTTGATTGATTTGTGGAGGTCTCCAATTCAATTTCTCTGTATAAATGTAGAACTATTATATACATTGATTTTACATTACAGATGAAAAATGCATTTTATATAAATGAGTCCATTAGAATTTCATTGAAAATATTTGCTAATGAGAATTCCATAGCAAAAGTTAAATCAATGTGTGTACTTTTCTAATGGAGTCTAACTAGGATGGATGTTGGATAACAACTAAATGATTCTCTTTATGGAAGACATTTATAAAAGAGAAACAAAATTGAACGTCAAGACTATAGAACTATTTTCAGTTCAGATATATGAATCTTTAAGACCAAGTAAACTTGTAGGAAAATCAGAACAGGTGTTTATGTAAATGCAACCTTTAAATTTACATTATATATGGGTAACATGCACTGATAAACGACAATTTTCCTTTGTATATTTAAAATACTTTAGTTTGGGAAGTTATTTTATAAACTTTGCCTATACACAAAACATCATCAAATTACGTCAAATTTTTTAAAAATTCCAACCACAAAAGGGCTAATATAGGAAAATTTAATTTAATTTTAAAAATATTACTTTCCTATTATAGTAAAAGTACGTGCATCTATTGTGGCATTTGTAATACTTATTCAAGAATGAATGCATGGCCATTGGTCTTTCTCAATATTAAAGCAATATAGGAGCTTTGGTCATAAATGGAAATAAAGACATGTCTGTCCCTGGTTTCACATCTAGTTCTATCTGTCTCTGGAGCTTTGTGGGTCCTATAACTAAAGTATGTAGCAGATTGGTTAATTCCTCTGTGTGTGAACTAGAGCACAATAAGACAGAAATGAATTCTCCTCTGGGAACAACCATGCAGAAGCTTGTCTGATAACCATCTGATTCATGATCACTGCTATATTTTAGTCATTGAAATGAAGTACTCCCTAGTCAAAGACCAAGCTATAAAATAATGGGTGAATAAACTTTAAGTTGCTTAAATTATGGTGTATAATCATGTACTTGAATTGCATAGTATAAATTATGTTGATTATGTCATAGGTCAATTGTTTCTGAACATTTAATTTAACTATATAAGAGGCTATAAACATTTATTATATTAATCATAAAAATTAATCAAGAGATGCTACACTTATATATTACCTTTTTAAAATTTAATGTTATAGTATTTTAATGAATCAAATAAATAATTTTCCTGACAATATAAGTATAACTGTCTACATGAATGTCAGTGTTAAATTATTGTAAATACCCCCTTAAAACCACATACCTAAACTAGAATTTTGAATTTTTAAAATTTTTTAAAGATTTTTATTATTTATTTATTTATGAGAGAGAGAGAGAGAGAGAGAAAGAGAGGCAGAGACACAGGCAGAAGGAGAAGCATGCTTCCTGCAAGGAGCCCGATGTGGGACTCGATCCTGGGTGAGCTGAAGGCAACCACTCAACCACTGAGCTACTCAGGTGTCCTAAAGAACTTTGATTTTTTAATTCAAATGTGCTTTAACATCAGTTTGATTTTTTTTTCAGAATGTTAGCAGCATATTCATGTATATTACTAATGACTAACATGTTCTTAGATCACTGGTTCATGTTTGGTTCAATATTGAAAGTAGTAAATGATTTCAATAGCTCTTATGACCATAAAATTAGATTATTTTTTAAGATTTTAACTTATTCATGAGAGACACACAGAGAGAAGCAGAGACATAGGAGAGGGAGAAGCAGGCTCTCTGCAGGGAGCCTGATACAGGACTCGATCCCAGGATTCCAGGATCACACCCTGAGCCGAAGTCAGACACTCAACCACAGAGCCACCCAGGCACCCCTAGATTATTTTAATTTAGGCGTAAAAGTGAAGTTCTTAATATGCAAGGATCTATATATATGTCAATTAAGTAAGATAGGCATTAGATTGTCAATCTTTTAGTTTTGCCTAGCAGTTCAGAAACCAGGAGTTTATGATCATATATTCTTTTCTATCACTCCATCATTCCTTCATAACTAATAGTCTAAAGCCTATTCCTTATAAGGGATGGAGGTAGAAGTGAGAGCTACACACGTGAGCAAGGAAAACATTGTCCTTGCATATTTAGAGCTTACAGACTAGTAGGGTAGAAAATGTAAACTCAGTAATTCCCCAAGTTATGTGTTAGATACTTATCCTGCATTTTCTATAGTATGGAACCCCAGAAATAATTTGCTGTTTCTTTACCTTGCCTTATTCTACACAGTAATTGTGAAATTGCTCTAAAAGAATAAAGTGCTATATATATGGATATTAGGGAGACCTAACTAACATTGGGCCTTACATAACTCAGCCTTAAGGCATGATGTGAAACTAATTATTTAGAATGCAACGAGAAGAGTGAAGAGTCCTTTAAATGGACAAGGTAGCTGAAGTGATATTTTTAGTCTAAGACTAAAATGGACTCTATAAGAGTCCTGCATTCAGAATTCTGAGACAGTAACCAACACACCAAGTTGAGAATGTTAGGAATGAGGCTGTGGCTTAGCAAACAAGGCTGGGGTTGAGGACTAATGCATGTATATATCATGCAGGACTCTATATATTATATGAGGGATTTTTATTTTATGCATTGATAAATATCAAAAGAATTTAGAAACAGAAAAGTTGTTGATTTTGAGAAGTTCTTTATGGATTTTGGATACTAGCCCTTTATCTGATAATGTCATTTGCAAATATTTTCTCCATTCTGTAGGTTGCCTTTTAGTTTTGTCAACTCTTTCCTTTCCTGTGCAAAAGCTTTTTATCTTGATGAAGTCCCAATAATTCATTTTTGCCTTTGTTACCTTTGCCTTTGGAGACATGTCTAGCAAGAAGTTGCTGCAGCCAAGGTCAAAGTGGTTGCTTCCTGTGTTCTCCTCTAGATTTTTTATGGATTCCTGTCTCACATTTAGATCTTTTATCCATTTTGAGTCTATTTTTTGTATGGTGTGAGGAAATGGTCTAGTTTCATTCTTCTGCATGTGGCTGTCTAATTTTCTCAATATCATTTGTTGAAGAGACTGTTTTTTTTTTTTTCCATTGGATATTCTTTCCTGGATATTCTTTTCCTGCTTAAAGATTAGTTGACCATTGAGTTTTGGGTCCATTTCTGGGTTCTCTATCTGTTCCATTGATCTGTGTGTCTGTTTTTGTGCCAGTATCATACTGTCTTGGTGGTTACAGCTGTTTAACATAGGGTTGGAAGTTCTAGCCTCAGCAATCAGACAACAAAAAGTAAAAGGCATTCATTTCACCAAAGAAGAACTCAGTCTTATATAGCACCCAGTGCTCATTATATCCTGTGCCTTCCTTAAGATTCATTACCCAGTTACCCCATACCCCCACAGTTTGTTTCCTATGATCAAGGGTCTCTTATGGTTTGTCTCTCTCTCTGACTTTGCCTTGTTTTATTTTTTTTCTCTTTTCCCCTATAATACTCTGTTTTCTTTCTTAAATTCCACATATGACTGAGATCATATGAAAATTGTCTTTCTCCCATTTACTTATTTCACTTAGTATAATATCCTCTACTTCCATCCACATCATTGCAAATGGCAAGATTTCATTTTAATTGATGGCTGAGTAGTGGTTAGAGAAAGGAGACAAGTTTCCTAAGCTTCAGATTGAGCAATCACTGATACTGCACCACACAAACCATAAGTGTTTCTTTTCATTTTTTAAAAATATTTTATTTATTTATTCATTAAAGACACAGAGAGACAGAGAGAGAGGCAGAGACATAGGCAGAGGGAGAAAGCAGACTCCCTGCTCGATCCCAGGACCCCAAGACCATGACCTGAGCCAAAGGCAAATGCTCAACTACTAAACCATCCATTAGTGTTTCTGATCTTCCCCCAGGAACCTGGGCATTCACATTTCTCTGTTCTTCAAATGTAAGTAAAGTACCTTGTTCAGATTCCATACTTTATCCAACTGTCTGGATTTCTTCCAAATACCCATTCACCTAATTTTACCTACAGGGCAGGTTTTGGTTTGTGTTGTTTTCCTTTAGTCTTTTCTATATGTGGAGGGGAAAAGGCAATTGAAATATTCTAAGACTACTATTCATGCCAAAGCCTAGCTTTTGAGAGCTCAAACAATAAAAAAGAGAAATGTTGGATTTTAGAAAATATTATTTTATATATTTTTTACTCATTCCTTTTGATTCTGAGCATAGCTTGGGGTTACTTTCATGATTTTTGGTTTCTTCCCTTTCATTTGAACAATAAAAATTTAAATATATATTCATTTTATAAGGTACAAAAGATGTAATTGCACACCCAAAAATATAAGAAACAAATCCTAATGATAAAAATGAAAAAAAAAATATGACCCAACCATATTTATCAATGTAACAAAATATAAACTTCATTTTAGTGATTATTTTGTACAAACCTGATTGTGGTCCCCAGTGAGAAATCTACTGGTTGACATGATTTCCTTTATCAATGACAACTCTAACCCAACTATATGGTATATGATCAAGAAACATCGCATTCTCCCTAATAGCACCCAATGCAAACCAGACTAGCACTTTCCTAATTGCTTCTTAGAATCACCCAGCATGATACCAAATTTAGTGATAAATTGCTCTCAGCTTCCTCTTACTAAAAGGTCCCTTGGATCCTCTGATGTGCATACTCCTTCACTCCCACAAGTTAATAATTGTTTGCCTCGAGGCTTGGGCTGTTTTGCCTGGCAGACTTTAACAAGTTAAAGAGACATTTTAAAGTTTAGCACTAACTTCATCAGGTCTATTAGAACCCATTCTCTGGTTTGCTATAAACTGAGTGTACCAACCATAAGCCTTTGCTTCCCAAATTGAAGAAAAACTGTAATTACAAAGATTCTTATTTAATTATATAGTTTTATTGAACACTTACTTTGAGAAAAAAGGATCTTCTAGTTATGTTTTTTGATTATTGTAGTTGACATATAATGTTATGTGAGTTTTAAGTGTACAACCTAGTGATCAATTATATACCTTATTCAGTGCTCACCGTAAGTGTAGTCACCATCTGTCACCATATAACATTATTATGATATAATTGATTACATCCTCTATGCTGTACTTTTCATGTTACTCATTAATTTTACAACTGAAAATTTATACCTCTTAATCTCTTTCAACTATTTCACCTAGTTGTATTTGATACATAAAAGTAATGCAATCATGTTCTCTAGGTAGCTTATTAACAGCTATGTCAGATGAAATCTGTTATAAATAATCATTATAGAAACTTTGTCATATGTGCCCCCAAGAGATGTAAAAATAACATTAGATTTCCTTCAGTTTATTGAACTAGGAGAGATAATAACTACCTTAAGTGATCTTAACAGGAAACAATCTGTAAATGCCATAAAAATCTACTAAAATATCACTATATCCCCTTAATTTTCTTGTTATTATTCCAATTCTCCCTTCCATGCTAAAGTGATTATTTATTTCTTTTTGTTATACTGTTCATGTTATAATTTAAATATTTATGCAAAAATGCAATAACGATATATTTTTCTGGCAACATTAATTAAAAGAAAAATTATTACAGAACAAAAGCAAGTATAGTTGTAGTAGACTATGCTTATTCAGTATCAATAAATCACCCCTAGTACCTGTGACTTAACAAGAGATATTTTTTCTCACTGTGTTATACATTTAAAACAAGTGGAGAGCCACACAGTTCCACATGTCACGTGAAGATCCAGTGTGACAGGCACACTCTATGTTGGCCCCCAATGATCTTCTGTGTGACCTTCTCTTTTGAGCATGGGAAAACCTGTGACTCTCTCTTAACCAATAAAATATGGCAAAAGTGTTGGCATGCCACTCCTCAGATTGCATTACATGATATAAAACTGCATCTTAGCAGACTAGAGGAAGACTCTCCTTTGGCTTTGGAAAAACAAACTGCCATCTGTGAAGTACTTATGGAGGAAATCTTGTGGAAGACAACTAGAGGTGAGCTCTCGGGTCTGGAGGTGGCTTCCAGTTGACATTAGGTAAGAAGCTAGGACAAGCAAATTATTCTGCCAGCCACTAGAATAAGGTTAGAAGCAGGGTCTTCCTCAAACCCTGCTGCTGAGAAAGCAAACCAGTCAACATCTTCTTGGAAGCCTTGTGATACCCCGAACGGGGGACCACTTAAGGCATGCTCATACTTCTGGATCATTTGCGGGCATCTGGTTGGCTCAATCAGTTAAGAGACTGACTCCTGGTGGTTTCAGCTCAGGTAATGATCTCAGGGTCCTGGGATCAAGCCCATCTTGTCCGGCTGCCCGCTCAGCAGGAAGTCTGCGTGTCTCCTCCTCTATTTGCCCCTCCCCCTGCTCGTGTTCTCTTTCTCTAAAATAAATAGCTCTTAAAACAAAACGAAACAAAAAACAAAACGTGTTGTGATAAGGCTCTAAATTTGTGGAAGTTTGTTACACAGAAAAAAAGGACAACAAAAAATTAATTCCAAAATTTTATAGTACCATCTTTTGTAACACAGGACCTCTTGCATTTTGAAGGTGGAGAAGAGAACAGTTTAAAAACAGGGATTGATTCTATACTTCTACCTGGAAATACTACATGCCACTTGAACCCACGACTATTCACTTAGCTGTCTAAATGAAAATGGGCTACGAAATATGAGAGCCCAGATGGTTTGCAGATTATCAGTTTGTAAGCCACAATTTACTTTTTTTTTTTACAATAATATATTTTTCCCCTTTATTTCTGCATGCAGAGTACATTAACCTTGTCCCATGATAGGTAACACAGAATCTAAATCAGGCATGGTCTTAAAATTGAAGTCAAGATATTATAAGTTGTATATGGTATTACAGAAGGTCAATAATTAGGTCTCGGTCATAAAAAAAAAAAAAAAAAAAAAAAACAATTATGGGCACCTGGTGGCTCAGAAGTTGAGCATCTACCTTTGGCTGGGTGTGATCCCATAGTCCTGGGATGGAGTCCTGCATAGGGCTCCCTGCAGGGAGCCTGCTTTTCCTTTGCCTATCTCTCTGCCTCTCTCTGGGTCTCTCATGAATAAATAAATAAAATCTTTAAAAAACCTCACAATTTTACATCCAACCCACATCACAATAAAATGGTGGGACAGGGAAAGAGCAAACCCAATTAATATTTTCATTTGGAATGCTCCCTGACTATGCTGATTTTCTGTCTATACAAAGAGTCATTTTTTATTGTTCTCTACTAATGCTAATATTTACTTCTAAAATTTAATTTTATTTTTAATTATCTTGCTTAGCTATAACTGCAGGGTTCGAGAATATCATCCACTGAAGATTCTGCAGTAGCTTATGTGCCAAAGAGATGGGTTTGACATAGCTGACAAAAAGAATGGAACTTCAGGAAAAAGAGAGTGCAAGCCCCAAATTGCCCATAAAATTTACCATTTAGAAAACATTTTGAAATTTTTGAAATTGCCCAGGTATAAGATAAAATGGTAAATAAAACTAACAGCAAACAGTCTACTTAGAGATTGATGATGTAAAGAGCTCTGAAGATCTTATTCTTGGAGAATAAACTGTAACTGGTAAAAATTATTGATAAATAAAGACATTTAAAAACTCTAAAAAAATGTCCTAAGGGCATACAGTAAATGCAGAAATATTTATTCAATAAAATCTACCGAATTTTAGGATGAATTTAATAAAAATGTGTAAACTTACACTTTGAAAATTATAAAACAATTTTTAAAGAAATTAAAGAGACATAGGAGTACCTGGGTGGCACAGTCAGTTAACCATCTAACTCTTGGTTTCTGCTCAGGTCTGATCCAAGGGTCCTGAAATTGAGCCTATATCAGGCTCTGCACTCAGAGAAGAGTCAGGTTGAGATCCTCTCTCCCTCCCCCTCTGCCCCTCCTGATCATTTTCTCTCTCTCTTTCAAATTAATAAATAAATCTTAAAATAAAATAAATTAAAATATATAAATAATCAAAAGATAACTCATGTTCATGGAATGGATTTAATATTGCTAGGTTGGTAATATTCTTTAATTTGATCTGCAAATTCAGTTAAATCCCTATCACAATCACAGCTGCCTTTGAATATATCTTGATCCCAAAACTCATGAAATTCTGAAAAAAAATATTGGAAAAGGAGAAAAAAGCTAGAAGACTCATACTTTATGATTCCAAAACTTATGACAAAGATACAATAATCAAGAAATAATGGTACTAGCATATGTATAGCATTATAGATAATTCAACGTAGTAGTAGAAATGCAAAGAATATAATTGAGACTCTAGAAATGAAACATCATATCTATGGTCTTTTTACTTTCTATCCATAATGAGAAAGAAACATCAACTTTCTTTGAATGTTCCTGCCACTATTTATTTCAAATATTGTTATTAATCAAAAGGAAAAATTTCCATCTCTAAGTCCTGAATGGGACCCTAGAACTACTTCAGTCAAGTAGAGGGGGACTTCGCAGATTTTAATATGCATATGAATTACTAGAATATTTTGTCAAAATGCATATTCTGACCCATTAGTTCTCAGGTGGAGTCTGAAATTATATTAACATATTGGGCATAGACTTACTTGGTGTAACGAGGGACCACAGTATTTTAGTTGAAAGTATATATTAGGAAAATGAGAATTTTTATGGTAGTAGGAAAAAACAGAGGATCTACACGGTCAAGAAGTCTGGAAATACCTCAAATGCACATAATTTGCAAAAAAGTGTCATCCTGGGGGTACTTGGGTGGCTCAGTTGGTTAAACGTCCAATACTAGGTTTAGGGTGAGATATGATCTCAAAGGTCCTGAAATCAAGTCCCATGTCAGACTGCATGCCCAGCATGGAGCCTGCTTAAGACTCCCTCTGCCTCTGCTGTCATCCCCAACTCATGGGGATTTTTTTCTAAATTAATTAATTAATTGATTGATTGATTAAAAACAAAATGAAAAGGTTTCACCCTGGTAGAACATTATATTAACAGAATGTATTCATAGTAGATCTATAATAGGAAATATCACAAATCAAAAAACACCAATAGTATTAATAACCTAGATTTCCTCAGAGCTCATGGTTAGAAGAATTTTATATGAATATCCTTCTTGAAAGTTACATTTTGTGGTATGTTAAAGAGAAAAAAAAATCACACAGAACAAGATGAGAAAACAAAAGTTGATTTATTCAGATGCTCCCTCCCCAGCAATATGGGAGAGAGTATAAAGTGTGCATACCCGGCTCCACAGACACAACAGGCAGGAGTGCATGTAAATGCTGAGGTGAGCTACTGGAAAGATACTGAAGGACATTAGGTGGGAGGTTGATCAATGGAATGCATCCATTAAGTTATTCCTGAGTTTGCAAATGTTTTTCTCTGTGATTAGGCCATCTGTGTTTGCAAATTGGCTTTACCCAAAGGAAAAGCAAACTTTCTCCTATCTTCATCACCAGAAGTAGTTTTAGAGCTTGGAGCAAGACTCCAAGTCATGCTGGAGTCAGGTTCCTGCTCTCCCATAGAGACTGAGAAATAGAAATTACTAATAGGGAGACTGAATCGCAAAGGGACGCTCCCAGGGCTGGTCCTTGAGAAATAAAGTCCTGGGTCGTCAAACTGGCAAGAGGCTTTTCAAAAGATTTGCATCTGAAAGGGACAAAGAAATAATTTAAAATTACAAAATTTGCAAAGTAAGAAAAGGAAGGTCACTGACTTCTTTACCAGCTACCTGAGGATTTTTCAAATTCAGTGAAAACAGTGAGGCAAAGCTATCTCTGTTGCACACGCTCAAATGTACACGGTGAACGTCCTTCCCAGTGACAGCAAAGACACGTGTTAAAACGTGGCACACAATTTCATGCACAGTTTCTCCTAAACAACTATTTCCTTCCTCTTCCCAGTTTTATTGAGAAATAGTTGATATACATCACTCTATAAATTTAAGTCGTACAGTCTGATGGTTTAATTTACATATGTTGTGTAAACAAGCAGCTCGGACACCCGCAGGTCACAGTTTCTTATGCCATCCTCCTTCCATCCTTCAGCCTCACCCACTACCCTCTCCTTCAATCCCATCATCTTGCTTTAGGCTTCTCACATCTCAGCGGTGTGTGGATGCAATAGAAACCCAGCTCCTTGATGCCCAAAGTGTGGTTTACAGAAGGAGTCTCCTGGGAGCTTGTTAAAAATACAGAATCTCAGGGGCTCCTGAATGGTTCAGCTGGGTTAGCATCTGACTCTTGATTTTGGCTCAGGTCATGATCTCAGGTTTGGGAAGGCCTACCTGAGGTTTCCTGAATCAAACTACAAACATCAACAGTATTCCCACAGGATCTGCATTCCCTGTGAACTTTGGAGAGTACTCTCTTAGCTGGCTTTTTCTATTCACCATCTCTGCTTCTCCAGTTTATCGTATACAGTACTGATTTTACACATGGTACCCCAAAGGCACTGATATTACAGAAGCATATATCATTGCCACGCTGTTTTTGCCAAATAATGTCACAGAATGATTTGATTATGAATTGTGGTTCTGGAGAGCCAGGTGCAAGCCTCCTTCTCAGTTTTCCCTCCCTCTCTTTTCTATAACAATGAAGCAAGTGTCTTTTCCAACCCCTCTCCCATTTAGGAAATAGGCCGTCACTTCTTTCTTGACATACTTCAAAGTCTTTTGCCCTACTCTGCACACCTAGGCACAGACATGTCAAGTATCTCTCTTCTTAAAAGTATTTTTTTAAATCTTTTAATTGCAAAAAGGAATAATTAAGTGTACTATAACACGGTGTGAGCTTTGGTGCAACCTCTAATTCAATCTATAACATAAAAGTAAGACAGATGAGGAACTCCTGGGTGGCTCAGGGGTTGAGCATCTGCCTTTGGTTCAGAGCGTGAACCCCGGGTCTGGGGATAGAGTCCCACATCAGGATTCTCTGCGAGGAGCCTGCTTCTCCCTCTGCCTTTGTCTCTGCCTCTCTCTCTGTCTCTCATGAATAAATAAAATGTTTAAAATAAAAAAAAATAGATGAAATGAACATGCAGCTCTCAGATCAACCTTGGCTGCCCTTTGAGAACTACAGATAGTTACAGGGGGAAAAAAAGAGAACCTGAAATAAGCAACCCTCATTTTATAATTGTCAACACTAGTAGTAGTAGGAAAAGATGCAAAATTAGGAAGTGGTTACAATAAAAATGCAGGTATGTTTTTTTAAAAAATAAAATACAAGTATGTTCTTTTATTTTTATACTTTCATAACATTATTTGCTTAAAACAATTTTACTGGGATGCCTGAGTGGCTCAGCGGTTGAGCATCTGCCTTTGGCTCAGGGCATGATCCCGGGGTCCTGGGATGGAGTCCCACCCCCGGTACCCTGTGTGGAGCCTGCTTCTCCCTCGGCCTGTGTCTCTGCCTCTCTCTCTCTCTCTGTCTCTCATGAATAAATAAATAAAACCTTTAAAAAAAACAATTTTACTTAGCTGTGAATTATTTCATTATTTTCACAACCTCATGTAGTGGTTTAGAAAATGGACTAAAATTTGAAAAACTTGTGATAGAGTCACAGGCCGTCTTGTCACTTAAATGTGACCTTAGACTAGTAGTTTAACCTCACTATCTATGCCATACTGTTATTCACATGGAAATAGTGCACTATCTTACAATTTTATTGTAGATATTAAATGTAATTTTGTGTATGAAGCAATTAATATACTTTCTACTCTAAAGAAATGTTAGTTATCCTGTAATTATAGTTATCATAATGTATTCAAACTTGTCTAACAGTAATATTGTCATATGGTAATTGACTCAGCAGATCATATCCTAACTATATTTAGTTAGTTCTGTATCTATATATCCATTGTTTCTGCTTTTTTAAAATATTTTATTTATTTTTTCATGACAGACACAGAGAGGGAGAGAGGCAGAGACACAGGCAGAGGGAGAAGCAGGCTCCATGCAGGGAGCCCCACATGGGACTCGATCCTGGGTCTCCAGGATCAGGCCCAAGGCCAAAGGCAGTGCTAAACCGCTGAGCCATTCAGACTGCCCTATTGTTTCTGTTTTATTGAACATCCAGCAAATGTTCAGAAAACTGATGAGATTTCAATGACCCAAAGAATAAAAAAAGGTTATAAAGGTATAGGCACATTCAAGGTACAACTTTTCTATATTCTTTGTTATAAACCAGTTCTACATCTAGATTATGGTATGGCCATGCTATTTTCCTTTGCTGGAAAATACTCTTTTTACCCGTCTACTGATGAAGAGTCCACAGATTTTCAATCTGGAATTCAACCTTCTTCAGACAACTTTCTCTAAACAGAGTCAACATACCTTTCTTCTCTGAACTTCTATTAATTTTATCACTAAAACATTGTTGTACATTCATTTTTCATCACGAATAATGTTAGGTTTTTTTCTTGTAAACTATTAAACAGAAAAAAATGTAAAATATATTTTGTTTCTTCCCCGGTTCTCAGCCAACTGATTTTATTTGGACCAAAATAAAAACACAAAAATGTATTAATGGCAGATTTAGATTTGATAGATTGGAAAGTGATGGCATAGATTGGTATAATTTGAGCTTAGCTTGTTTGAATCAATAAACAACTGATAGGAATTACATATTTTTACTTTGAGTTGAGTTGCAGCAGTGTACTGGGTTAAAAAAGTTAATAAACTCAACTTAGGTAAGGGATTTTCAGACATGCTTGTTTGAACTTTGAAAGACTGAAGATAAATATTCCAAATGGAGCCCCCTTTCTCCATTAAAGAGAATATATTAAAGATGAAATTCAAGTTATCAAAGCATCCATTCACTTTATATGTACATTTTAAAATTTTTTCTATTAAAATTGGTTTTTTGTTTGAATTTTAAGGCATCTGTTATCCCACTGGATTGTAATCTATTGATTAAAATATAAAGATCTTATTGGTGCAGCTCTATAATTATTCAGAGGTAAGTAAGGGAACAGGTAATCAGATATGATGAATAGACAGCTATTCCTCTTAGTATTAATCGAGGAAGCTCTGGACACACTGTTTGACCTTAACCAAGCAGTTTACCTTCAGTGCTCACAACCAATGTACATACATGATCACTTGGCTGTCAATACTCGTAACCATCTGTTATAATGGCAACAGGCCTACTCTCAAAATACTGTGATAATTTAGTCTGCAGATGCCAACTAAGTAGATTGGCAGCCTGAAATTCTGAGAGCACTTTCTCTTTTTCCACAGAGAGTGACACCACATTAACACCAACATGGCTTCTTACCACCATACCACCTGTTCCTTCATTTTAGGCCAAAAATATTCATGGAAGGGGCACTTGTGAGTACATGAAAAAATATTGAGTAAGGATCTGTTGTGAAATAATAATATTCTGTTACATTTGGATCTATATTTTAAAATGACCTTATATATTTAAGAGTATAAAACCACCGTGCCTATGAAATTCACAACATTATTCTAAGGATTTGACAGCAATATTAATATATTGGGGATTTTGGTGACTGTGGATTTTTAAGCATATATATAATCAATAATTTGTTTCCAGTTCTTAGGCGGGAGGAAGTTCCTATGCTAAATATATCTTTGCTTCAAAATTCCAGAGCAAGGCGTGGGGCAGGGTTTGGATCGTCATTAAAACTGGATTCTCACTCAATGCTTCTAATATTAGCTGGCTTTGTAACGAAAAGTTACAAAATTTGGCTTAAAATTTGGCTTAAAATTACCCTAATATTTTCTTCCATTTCCTTCTTTCTGTCCATATACTGTCTCCTAGGGAAAAATTGCTAATGTTCTGGATTTTTTTTTTCTTCCCAGTATGGTGACACCTTGAATCTGAAATGTTAACATCCCAAGTTTCAGAATAAGAGTAGAGCCAAAAATTGTCCTCCATAAGTATTCCACACTTTCTCAATTCTGTCCAAACTGCAATCTTCCAGGAGACGAAGAGGTCAATTTTAGGCTGGAGTCTCAAGGCTTTTATGCAATGGTAGCCTCTGTATCAGAAACAGTCTTCAGTCGTGTTCTAGTCTATGAGAGTGAAGGTACTGGTGTGTTTGGAGTAATGATGGATCCTAGCAACAGTAGGTAGTGCAGCTTTATCAGTAGCTTGACCAATTTATCATAGCAGAGAACAAGGCATGCTTTGTCATCTACATGAGTGACCCAGAGATTTACTAAGAAGCTGGATTGTTTTTCAACTGTCACTGCCCCAAAGAAGTTTCTTTAAATCTCTTAGTTTTCTAAGTGGCAGACCAAATAGCCCATCAGTAAAAATAGAACAAAATTTGCCAAAAGAATGATTGATTATGGTAAGAGAATATTACCATTGATTATGGTAAGAGTGGACTTCTGTCCACTGTGTAGAATAATCATGCCCCATTTAGGCTCTAGTTTGAAGCTGCAGAGTGGAGAATAAAGTGTCTACCAATGATGGAAAAAAATGTTAATTTTTCACAATTTAAAGCTGAAATGCTATTGGACCCAAGCTTTCCATATTCTTGACTATACCAATTATGTTTCACAACTGAGGCATGTTGAACCTTTCCCATATATGCTGTTATTCACCAAGTCTGAGTTGACACACCCAACATAGAAATATCAAAACGAACTGTCACAGGGTCTCCACTGACCTGAGAAAAAGTGCTGCTAGCTGATCTTCCCCAAAATCAACAGTAAAGGAAATTCTTCAGACTCATACAATCTAAACCATAGTCCATAGAAATGAGAACCATAATTATACAACTATAAAAGATATAAAAGACAATATAAATGCCACTATGCTCCTTTCTTCTTTTAGCTGATTTAAACTGATTTTAACACAAATATCTGTGCCCAATAAGCATATGAAATGATGTTCAACATCATTAGACATCAGGGAATACAAATTATAACCACAGCGAGATACCACATTACATCCACTAAGATAGCTATAAAAATTTTTTAAAAATCAAACTGATAATAACAAGTATTGGCAAGGATGTGGAGAGATTGGAACATTGAAACACTTCTTGTGTGAAAGTTAAATTGTGCAGTGACTTTGGAAAACCATCTGGCATTCTTCAAAACATTCGACATAAAATTACCACAGGATTCATCAAGTTACTAGGTATACACCCAAGAGAGCTGAGAATATGTGTCCATAAAAATATTTATATGAATGTTCACTGAAGGATTATTTATAATATCCAAATGATCATCAATTGATGAATAGACATATATGATGTGGTATATTCATACAATGTTTTTTGGTAATAGAATAAATAATGTTCTGATTCATACTATAATTTAGATTAATTTTGAAAACATCATATTAAATGAGAGAAACCAGCCATGAGACTGGTTTTATTATTCTATTTATATGAAATGTCCAGAAAGGAAGATCTGTAGTGACAGAATGAAGATTAATGGTTGCCTAAAGCTAAGGCTGGGAGTTGGGTGGAAAAGGGGAATGATATCTAAGGATTTCTTTTAGGGTGATTAAATGTTCTAAAATTGATTTTGGTAATGATTGCACAATTCCAAGAATATACTAAAAATATTCAATTGTATACTTTCATTGTTGGATCTTATAGTTAGTGAATTATATCTTAGTAGAGGTATTTAACAACTTATCTAGATTTGAGATGTAAATTCCTTTATTTAACACAAATATTTCACCCAAACTTCAATACCATAATAAAATACCAGACCTATTCTTGGAGGAAAATCAACTAAAGGTAAAAGTGAACTGAGATGAGGAGCTTAAAGTTTGTGAGGTATATGTGTTAAGGGGGGGGGGGGACAAGCTTATTTCAGGGTAAATCATAGTAAATAGATTTTAATCTGGAACTAATGTCAATCTTCACTAGCTTAATTTTGTAGCTAGAGATGTTAAGGTACTACAAATTTATTATTTATTTATTAAGATTTTATGTATTTATTTTGAGAGAAAGTGTGTGAACTGGGGGAAGAACAGAGTCAGAAAGAGAAAGCAAATCTAAAGTGGACTCTATGCTGATCTCCCGACCCCAAGATCATGACCTGAGCTGAAAACAAGAATTGGACACTTATCTGATTGAGTGTCTAAGCTCCTGAATAATTTTAAATAACTTAGTCAAGATTACATAACTGACTCTGATTAAAGTTAATTTTAAGAGCTAGTACATGTAATGAAAGAGTAGAGTATGTCATGTCTCCTGTACATATTTAAGTATTTTTCATCATCTACTCTACATGCACTACATGTATTTGTCAGCTACCATCTCTTCAAAGAAAAGCTAGCATTTCAAATATTAATGTAAGTAAATTTCCATTCTAGAAACTTTGGCATCCTAATTGCAGCCAGTCAGAACTCATAGGGATCCCTGTTCAGTGAAGATATGAATACTGCTGATTATAATTGATGGGAAATGTCCACCTTACAATGATGTCAGGTTGGTGAGTGTAATACTGGAGACAAAGGCGGTACTTCTAGTATATTCCTGCCTTCATTCAAGAAACACCTTAATGTAACTAACTATGATCGATTACAGGAGGGAGAAAGAAAGTTAAGTTTACATGCAAAGTGAATTTCTGAAATGATTCACGGGCATATATCACTATGATTGTGTCTGTAGAGAAGGATAAGGGAGGATGATGTGCCTTTCTGTTGTATACCTCTTTATACATGTGCATATATTTATATTTTCAAATAAAGTTAATTAAATCAAATTAAATTAAATTATAAGTTGACTATTAATGAACCATGACATAAAGATCTGCTAAGATCATCATAGCATTATATCTATTTGATCTTTTAGGTTCACATTTCACAGAGCATCATCTCCTGAACAAATTGGATTTAGCACAGGTGAGCTGCTTATTAAAATATAGAATCCATGAGAGAACTCCAGACATTCTTATTTAGAATATCCAAGAATGTGGAACAAGAAATACGCATATTTATCACAAGTTCTCCATTTGATTCTTTTGAATACTGAATCTTAACAGCTACTTCACTGGAATATTTACTTTAGAAACCTATAATAAGTACTTGAAAAGGGCATCTGGTCGAATGATACCTCAGTGTCTTGGTGAAAAGACTTTACCTAGTTAATAGCAGGAAAAAGATTGACTTCAAATTAATGTTCATATGTTCTTTTTCAGACAATTAGTGCAACATATTTTTTAAAAGATTTATTTATGAGAGAGAGGGGGGAGAGATTGGGGCGAGGGGCAGAGGGAAAGAGAGAATCCTAAAGCATACACCTGCTGAGCATGGAACCCAATGCATGGGCTGGATTATAGGATCCTGAGATCATGATCTGAGCGAAATTAAGAGTTGGCTGCTTAATCAACTGAGCCACACAGGCAGCCCTAGTACAGCATGTTTTGTTTATAAATCTTCAAAAGTAAAAGTAAGTGTACAATCTAGTATTTAGTTCTCTGACGATGTTACACTACTTCTGAATTTGCATTGGAACTTTTATGTTAATCATGCTGTTATTTTGACTTTGATAATACAAACCAGACCAAATAATTTTAGACTTTTTGAATGTGATGACTTAAATTTCAAATATATTTTTAAAATGCAGCAATTTTGCACAGCTCACTTTTATATATATTATTTATATTTAAATAGGTACTTAAAGTATACATGAAACATAATTTAAACCTAAAAGATGTTATTTTCTATACTATCATACATTACTTGAATACATTTATTTTAAATTTGTATATTAATATGCATCTAATAATAATGACAATAATATAGAAACAGGAACAAGTATGTAGGTGTGCTTATTAGTCACTAAACAAAGTTAAAGTGGCTTTATATAATCTATCCCATTGGTTCTTCCTAATTATATTCCCATTATTCAGACAAGAAAACTGAGAATTAGAAAAGTTAAACAACTTACCCACATTCACACAGCTATTGAGTGATAGAGTCGACCTTCAGATTCCTGTGTGTCTCTGGATTTCCATTCTTGTATTGAGATCTTACTGGTTTGATTGGCTGGGAGATAGAACAATCATTACCTGAAGAAAAGAATTTGCTCAACCTGTGAATCCATAATTTCATGTAATTTTACTGACTCTTGATTATATATTTTAGTTATTCTCATTTTTTAAGATAATGCATCAATAATCATGCTTAAAGCTTTTAAAAAAATCAGGAAGAATCTAGTTGACTTTGCATTACTTAGATACTTAAGAATATTTAACATTAACATTAAACTAACACATACACATCACTAGAATGAATATATGCCTTAATAATGTGATTCTTTATTTTCTTCAAAGTAGCTGTGTACTTCAAAGTAGCTGTGAATTTCTGTGCATAATTAGCATAAATCTCACCTCTAAAAAAAACCCCTCCTTCACAAATTTTACTTTAAGTGTTATCTAGACAATAGTATCTTATTGAAAACTATGGGGAAATGCCTAGCCAAATGACATTCAGCATAAAATAGAGGATTTAAAATATGAAGTCAATTTATTACAGTCTTCAACATTTACTCAAAGTGATATACTGAGGAAGGAAGGAAAAAGAAATAGGATAATCTATCACTTCATTACAAAAAAGACCTATGATCTTAATGTCCCATCATACTGTTACATTCCACCAGGATCCAATGAGAGGATGTGACTGAAAATAAAATTTAAGAGGTATAAAGCCACAAATATGCCCATACTGAAGGCAGTTCCTGAATTCAGAAAGAATATAGCATAATACTAGTTTTGTTTTTCACTGAATAACTTTTATTCAAACTTTTATGTTTATAAGAACAATCCAGTCATTGAACTAGGTATTCACCTAGTGAGCTAAAAAACAATAATGTTGTTCCTTAAATTCAAAGTAGAGCTGCTTCCTTTCCTAATGAGCAAAGAGAGATGGAAAGGTAGAGGCACTGAAACAATAATTACATTTCAATCTTCCCATTGTGTTAGGAGAGCAAACAATGGGGAAAAGGTATGCATAACATGGTGAGAAGCAGAATTCTCACTATTACTACTCTGGAACGCGCTCCTATAACACTTATAAAAGTGAAACTCAGGGGTGCCTGGGTGGCGCAGTCAGTCAAGCATCCAACTCTTGATTTCAGCTCAGGTCATGATCTCAGGGTAGCATGATAGAGTCCCATGTCAGGCTCTGCACTCAGTGGGGAGTCTGCTTCAGGATTCTCTCTCCCTGCCACTTCCCCCAAAACCCCCCTCAAATAAATAAATAAATCTTAAAAACGAAATGCAATTCAAATGTTTAAATGACTTTTAAATCTTTGGACTGTGAGATTCAGTCTGTTTTCATTATACTAAAAACCACAGACAGTAGCCAACCCATACTAGTGTCCTAACAATTTCTACCATATTTCCTGAAGTCTCAGTTGAACTATTACTATTATTATTAATTAGTGGCTTTCCTTCAGCATAAAAAGAATTTCAGCAATTCTTGAGAAGCCACCCATGAGACCTTATGCTAACTCAATTATTTGCATGTTCTAGGGGTCTATTACTTCCAATAACCTTTGTTGAGTACTATCATCTACAAATAGTTTCAGTGTTTGGATTATAAAATAGTGAATAATTATGGTTGGGTTTACAGTATTTGCAAACCAAACAGTGAAATTTAATACATATGAGCAGATCTCATAGAGAGAGTTCTGAATGGTTCGGTTTCAGCACTGTGCTCAAGCTTGCATCATTTGTCCCGCAGTTGGGCTGAGAAAAATCAACATCACCTCATACCCGGGCACTAGAGGAGATGAGGTGTGAAGAGAGTTTTAACTATAAAATAAAAATTAAATGTAAACAATGAGTATGAAATTTTGAGTTGCAACGTTTATTTTACATGTGTTTATCAATAAGACTTATTTGGATATTTCATAAAGCAAAAAGTTAATGGCACGATTGCTTTTTTGGAAGCGTGATGAGATGTGATTCTAGTAACATAGCTCAAAACCCGTCACATTCTCTCCACCCTACAGACATTTTGCCATGACCCCAAACTAAAGAGAATGAGAATTAAAATCGTAATGTTTCCATTAAGAAAAGTAACTAAATTTAAGTATAAGAGCATTTTTTAATCACAGAGAAGATTCAGCAGTAATTAAGTTTGCATTAATTTTTTTCTACTTGATATTCTTTGATAAAGGTGATGAGTTTTTACATCTAAATAATTAGAGAAATTCTATTGTAAAAGAAGGACTAGATGAGTAATTTACAGCTACTTTATCTTGAAGGAACTTAATGGTTTATCTTGCTAAAATTAAAATAATAATGACTAGCAATTACTATTGCTCAAATTAAAGTAATAGAAATGCTGGGGAATTTCATAGTCTATATTCTCTGAAAGGATATGTTAAAGACTGAAACCAATCTGAAAGCCAATATGAAGCTGAGGTAATTTATTCACTATCCTTTCTTGCAAAAGGGATTTATTTCCCTCTGTGTTAGCATTTTCTTAAAATGCGTTGGCTTACTTTTCAATTCATTTCAGCATTTCAATTTCCTGTGAGTGCTTTCCATTTGTCACTACTTACTAAAAAAGATAGTGATAGTAAAAATGGCTTAAACATAACTGTAATTTTCATGACAACACTAGAGTATTCCAAAGAACGAAAGGGAGATAATCTAGTTAAATTGCTATTTTCCATCCACATTGGAATTTTAGATATAAATGAGTTCATATAAATGGAAGAACTGCTATGGAGGTAAGGTCATTTAAACAGCTGATTTCAATTAAAATAATTTGATGACAGATCAACGTGTCATGCAGTAAGGCATAGAATTGATTCTACAATCGGTAGCTTTTGTCAAAATATTTGTTCTCAGAGTCTATAAAAATGAAAAGGAAAATGCTAATTATCATACATTATATTTACTGCCCAGGTAGTGAATTGTTACTGTATCTATCTTTAAAAAAATAAAATTAGTCATGTGTCTGAAAGGGAGAGTGTTTAGTGGGTATCCACAATAAAAGAAGTTACACTTTTTTTTCCATAAAATGTCTTATTGGTTGGACTAACAGGATTATGCTTTTGACAGAGAAAAGAGATCGGAAATGAGACCGAGCACACAGGTAGTGACTTTCTTATTTGTGCTGTACTTTTCAATGGGCTTCAGTAGGGAGCATTTAGCTGAAGTACAGATTTGGGATATGACTAATATCAAAATTTACAAAGAGTTTAAAAAAGAAAATTGATTATGTCATTTAATTTGTGTGTGTACTCAATGACATATATGTCTCCTAGTAGAGCACAAGAACATGAACGTGAACAAACATTTTTAACATGATTTACAAATATTTCTGTGTTACTAAAGCTTCTGATGGTCTGAGAGGAGTAAAATGGAGTGGAGCAAAAATGTGCAGTAGGTGATGCAAATTTAAAAATCATTTTTACATATTTGGAGTATAGAAAAGAAATCTATCACATTGACAGCATCATTTCAAAGTGAACAGCAATATAATTATCTGATTTAATAGATGTTACAATGTTCCTTCTTAAGATGTATAAGCTATTTGGAAGATTTGCTTCCATTAACAATCATAACTTTTTCAAATGGAAATTCAAACTGCCTTTTCTCTCAAGGCAGTTATTTAATTAATTAGTGTTAAAAGAACAGTTGTTTTTATCACTTTTTAGCTCTTCTAAAAGTGTGAATATAGTCCAGTCTTTTGCAAAATTTCTCAGGCCAAATTAAATTTTGCACCACAGGAATTTGCAAGAAATAAATATCAAATATTTAGATGACAATTAAATGACTTCACTACAGCTATAAACAGAATATACATCAAGCCAAGTTTGAATAGTGGTATTTATCAATTTGACATTCACTAGCAGAAGAAAGTTAGTTTTTGAAGCATACTTTTTTCTGTTTTAAAATATTATTTTTCAATAATATAAATATTTGCATTGAAGGATCATAATGTTGAACTCAAGGTACAGTTTGAAAATAATGGATCTTGTATTATTTACTTTTTGTTTATAGATATAAGTGATGCTTTTATGCAATGTGTCCACATAGTAGTTCAGAGTAAAGGTAATTTAGGACCCAAAAAAGTCTCAAATCTTTTTATCATTGGGACATTAATTGAACATCCCTGAACTATTTTAAATACATTTTTCATATACCAAGAACAATGCAAGGGCTCTGTCTATACCTAATGACTGAGGATTTTATTTATTATTTATTTATTTATTTATTTATATTTATTTTATTTATTATTTATTTATTTTTGACTGATGATTTATTACCTATCTAGCTACCTACCTAGTTATGAACTTATTTATTTGGAAATTAAGTGATATATATATCATATATATATCATATGTATATAATATCATATATCTCATATATCATATATATATAATATCATATATATATATATATTCAACAAAATACTCTACAGTTAGACTATTTCCCAAATGTCTGTCTATTCAAGGATGAGCTTAATGTCTCCTATAGGCATCTCCACCGTGCTCTGCCTCAGTGACTCTTAACTTTTTTATCCCCTTCAATAGATCTCCCAAATTCTGCTGTATTATGATGCTTTGTTTTAAGAACATCCTCCATTTTATACCACAGATTCATTAAAATATTCTAATATGGAAGGGATATGTGAGCTTAAAAGTCTGCATACAATGACTGGATCATTATTTTTTTAATATTTTTATTCAAAAATTATAAGTTATATCCTTATAAATGCTCTCTAGGAACATTTGGTTAAAATAAAAAGCTGAGGGGTTACTGGGTGGCTCGGTTGTTGAGTGACTGACTAACTCTCCTTTTTTTTTTTCTTTAAAGATTGTATTTATTTATTTGGGAGAGACAGCAGAGAGCACAAGTGAGGCGGGGGAGAGACAGAGGGAGAAGGAGACTGCCCCCTGAGGAGGGAGTCCAATACGGGGCTCCATCTCAGGACCTGGGATCCTGACCTGAGCCAAAGGCAGAAGCTTAACTGACTGAGACACCCAGGTGCTCCTGCAGCTGACTCTTGATTTTGGTTCAGGTCATGATCTCAAGGTCCTGAGATGGAGTCCCACATTGGGTCTATGCTCAGAGGTGAGTCTGCTTGAAATTCTCTTTCTCCCCTCCCCACACCTCTCTCTCCTGCACACACACATTTTCTCTCTCTCTCTCAGATGTATAAATAAATATTTAAAAAATAAAATAAAGAACTGAGGGAAAATTATATCATTAAGAGTTTTGAAAGAAGAAAGAGGAAAAGGAAACAAATGACATTTTGTGCAAAACCAGTAATATGCAGAAACTTCAAAACCCTGATGTAAGAAAACACAACAGCAAAATGCAAAAAGGCAGAGTTGCTTATGTGGCTATATGTTGTGAATGGGGGGAGAGTAGCAAGGTCGCCTAATAGTAACAGAATACGTAAAACTAATGATTCAGGGGAAACATGTAGAGGTCATTAGGATCCTGTGAAAAAATAAACAGAATGTGGGGGGAGAAATGCAATGTGTACATGTGTGGATATATGTCAACGTCTATGAAAAAAAGGAAATATATATGAAATTGTATATTTCAACATATATATGATATACATATTTCTTTTATATATATATTATATATGTATATCTCATGTATTTAAACACATCACGTGTGTGGATATATGCATATGTATATAATATATATTTTGTCTGAAATAATTTGAGTTATGTAGAGCTGGGATAAAATCCCCCTGCATGCATGCTACATATGGCATACCTTGGTATCTTTCCCTTTTGAGTTTGTTTGTTTTTTTTTGTTTTTGTTTTTTTTTTCCCTTTTGAGTTTGACTGGGATCTATGTAGATAATAAAGGATGTTTATAAAGTTGGATATTTATGTTATCTAGTTTTTTCTATGCATCAGTAGACTAGGATGCCAGAGCTGTTTTATCAAAGTACCAAAGATCGGGTGGCTTAAACAATAAAAATTTACTTTCTTATGGTTATGGAGACTAGCAGGCCAACATCAAGTTATTGATAGGGTTGGTTTAATCTGAGGCCTTTCTCTTTAGCTTGCAGATAGCTGTCCTCTCCTTATGTCTTTTTTTTTCTTTTAATATTTTATTTATTTATTCATGAGAGACACACAGAGAGAGGCAGAGACATAGGCAGAGGGAGAAGCAGGCTCCATGCAGAGAACCTGATACAGGACTCGATCCTAGGACCCAGGGATCACTACTTGAGCCAAAGGCAGACTCTCAACCACTGAGCCACCCAGGTGCCCCTCCTTATATCTTTATCAGGTCTTACCTCTATGCATGTCAGTATCCTAATGTCCTCTTCTTTTTATTTTCTAAAATTTTATTTATAGTTATGCAGTGTTATGTTAGTTTCAGTTATACAATAGAATGATTCAATAATTATATATATTAGTGCTCATCATGATAAGTGTACTTTAATACCAATCACCTATTTCACCCATCCCCCCACCCACCTTCTCTCTGGTAACCACCAGTTTGATCTCTACAATTAAGAGTTTGTGTTTTGATTTGTCTCTTTTTCTATTTTTTTTTATTTGTTTCTTAAATTCACATATGAATGAAATCATATAGTACTTATCTTTCTCTGGCTGACTTCTTTCTTTTTTTTTTTATTTTTTAAAGACAGATTTATTTATTTATTTTAGAGAAAGAGAACGCTTGAGTAGGGGGAGGGCCAAAGGGAGAGAAAGAGAATCTCAAGCAGATGCTGTAGGGTCCAGAGACCCACATGGGGCTTGAGCTCATGACCCTGAGTTCGTGACCTGAGCTGAAATCAAGAGTGCGATGATCAACAAACTAAGCCAGCCAGGCACCCTTCATTTTTTTTCCCTTTTTTTCAATTTTTTAATTTAAAGTCCAGTTGGTTCACATACAGTGTAATACTAGTTTCAAGTGTAGAATTAAGTGATTCATCACTTACATACAATACCCCATACTCATTACTAGTGCCCTCTTTAACCCATCACCAATTTAACCCATCCCCCTGTCCACCTTCCCTCCAGTAATCCTCAGTTTGTTCTTTATAGTTAAAAATCTGTTTCGTGGTTTGCCTCTCTCTCTCTCACTCTCTTTCTTTTTTATTTTTGTATGTTCATATTGAGTTTTTACATTCCGCATATAAGTGAAATCTTATATTTGTCTTTCTCTGATTGACTTATTTCACGTAGCATAATACTCTAGCTCTATCCATGTCATTGCAAATGGCAAGATTCCATTCTTTTTTATGGCCAAATAATATTCCATTATATGTATATATATATATATATATATATATATATGGATCCATATAAGGTATATATAAGGATCTATATATATATGGATCTGTTCAGGGACACTTGGGTTGCTTCCATATCTTGGCTATTATAAATGATGCTGCAATAAACATATTGGGTGCATACATCTTTTTGAGTTACTGTTTTTGTCTTCTTTTGGGAAATATCAGTAGCGGAATTACTGAATCATATAGTACTATTTTTAATTTTTTGAGGACTCTCCATACTGTCTTCCACAATGACTGTAGTAGTTTGCATTCCCATCAACAGTGCAAGAAGGTTCTTTTTTTCCTACATCTTTAACACTTCTTTTGTTTTTTATTTTAGCCATTCTGACAGGTGTAAGGTGATATCTCATTATGGTTTTGATTTTAATTTCCCTGATTATAAGTGATGTTAATCATCTTTTCCTATGTCTGTCAACCATATATATATCTTTTTTGGAGAAATGTCTGTTCATATCTTCTGCCCATTTTTTAATTGGCTAATCTCCTATTCTTATAAGGACCTCATCATATTGGATTAAGGTCATACCCTAATGACCTCATTTTACTTAAATTACTTTTTTTAAAGGTGCTTTATCTAAATAGAATCACACACTAAGTTACTGAGGATTAGGACTTCAACATAGGAGTGAGGGGGTGGAAAATTGGCATTACAACCTGTAAAGAATATTATACTGAAAATATCTAGAAATTATTATCCAGTTGACCAATTTATTTATTTATTTATTTATTTATTTATTTATTTATTTATTTATTTTAGTGATCTTTACATCTAATGTGGAGTTGAAAGTCATGACCTAGAAATCAAAAGCCACGTGCTTTTCAGACTGAGCTAGCCAGGTGCCCCTGGTGACCCATTTTAGTTGTGTATAAGTTACAGCAATTTGAAGCTCATTGATTTTTATATTTTCCTCTGCAAATCTTACTATGCATTCATTGACTTAACCTAAAAGGGTGTTAGGAATAAAACAATAAATCACACAAGTTAAGAGACATTTATTTTTTGTAGGATAATAAAATTTATAATTTCTGTATTTTTAAAAATCTAGTATTCATTTATATATAGTCAACATATATTATCTATTTTAAAAATCTGTTGCATGACCTCACTCTTAGAAGACTGAGTTAAATTGAATAATGCCATGTATTCAACAAGCACTAAAATGAAACTTGTATCTATGAAAATAATTTTAAATACTTGTATTGAAGTTCTTATGACAAATATGAGAAAGTTTCTCTTATTTAAAAAATGAGAAAAAATAACACAAATAAATTGAAATGGGGATTTTCAAACACGGTCCTTAGTTGAATGTTTATAAACCTATTTAAAACAAAAAAAAAATTAGCTGAAAAACACTCATCTAACATTACTTTTATAATAACCATTATCATTTAAATGTCACTATGAACAGAATAATTATGTGCCTTGAATGTTATTCTAATTTAATTAAATTTAAATTACTTTAAATTACTTATAAATGGTATCTTAATATTTACCGTCTAATGTTTGGCATTTTTGAATCAAAGTGATGCAATGAATTAGAGAAACGAAGCGTAATTTCTCTCCTGATAATGTACTCAAGAACATAATTTGAAATCTGTTCTATATCTGAGATGTTTTGGGGTCATTGGAATTTGTCGTAAACATTTTCTTTGAATGAGTTTCTGTTTTTACTCAGCACTTACGTCTTTGAAATGCTCTATTTAAGACAAATACATAACCCTAGTATGTGTGTTGCTCACAAAGGAAATAAGAAATCCTAATAAAAATAAACTAAATTACTTTTTTTAGGAAAATTGAAGGGCATAGCATTTCTGCTTACTAGTAAGAAAGAAATTGTGTTGTATAAAGTGACTATATTATACGTATAAAGTTTGTACAAAGTGACTTGATTTAAAAGTCATTCTTATAGGATTTCAATCCAACTATTTACTTGGAAGTGCAATAATTCTTCAAGAAACATGGGATTATTTCAAGTGTACATTATTAAATATTCAATGTTTTAGTTCTGCATTAAATTATTGCATTGCTTCATTTTTCCCTAAATTAAAAATATTTTAGGGGTGCCTGCATGGGTCAGTGGGTTAAGCATTTGTTTTTGGCTCAAATTGTGATCCCAGAGTCTTGGGATGCAGCCCCCGAGTTGGACTCCCCACCCAGCAGGAAGCCTGCTTCTCCCTCTCTCTCTGCCTGCCACTTTTCCTGCTTGTGCTCTCTCTCTGTGTCAAATAAATAAAATTTTTTAACAAATATTTTAGAGAAAATATTTTATTTTTTTATTCATTCAGAGAGAGAGAGAGAGAGAGAGAGAGAGGCAGAGACACAGGCAAAGGGAGAAGCAGGCTCCATGTGGGGAGCCCGACATGGGACTCGATCCCAGGTCTCCAGGATCACACCCTGGGCTGCGGGCAGCGCTAAACTGCTGCGCCACCAGGGCTGCCCAGAGAAAATATGTTAAAGTATCTTATTACAAAACAAAAATATAGATTACTCCAAGTTTTTTTAAAAATGTAAGCTGATATTTGACACCTGTATACAATTCTTCTTTAATATCAGTCATATTTCTTCAGCACAAAAATTAAAGTTATTAGAGATTTTATTGATAGCAGTTATTTTCTCTTTGTAGCTCAATTATTCAACTCTTAATTCACTCATAGGTCAGCTTTCTTAGTACATATGTGTGTACTCTAAAGGATAGATTGAGGGTTGGACTCAATTAGTTAATTAGAATTAGATTTTCCTTAGATCTTAAATAAAAATAGTAAAAACAGATGGTAAGTATTTTTGTTAAAATTAAGTTTTTCAAACTCATAGTATTAACACTAAAGAGTATCAAGCAGTTATATATACAATTAAGTCCAAAAAAAAAAAAAAAACACACAGTGACACACACAAACACATAGCGTGTTTTCTAAGGAAAAAAAAGAGCAAAATTGTGAAGGATTTTGCCTATAGTGCCTTAGTACAAAAAGAAATACCTGGATGGTTTGTGGAATAAGCACGGAACCAGGTGCTTGGAGACATTTCTGCTACTGAATATCTACAGCTGCCATGAGATAGCAATCAAGAATTCACTGCTGGACATGGGCAATTGTGATCCTTATCAGTATACTCTCCTTCCCCTCTTTCTCCTCTTCCTCCTCCTCCTCTTCCCCTCTTTTCCATATTATTTTCCTTAATTACTTGTCTTGATTAATAAATCAAATGAAGGCATGTTCTGAAGGAGAATATTTTTAAGCTGTCAATCATAGATAACAGTTCAGTGAAAAATAAACTCTGCTCACCAAATAACCATCCATGAGGCATGGGTTATTAATATATGCAGATCCCTGAAGGAGAATGATTACTTAATCCTGCAGAACAAACTAAAGCCTAAAAATGTTTAGGAGGGATCCCTGGGTGGCGCAGCGGTTTGGCGCCTGCCTTTGGCCCAGGGCGCGATCCTGGAGACCCGGGATCGAATTCCACATCAGGCTCCTGGTGCATGGAGCCTGCTTCTCCCTCTGCCTATGTCTCTGCCTCTCTTTCTCTCTCTCTCTGTGACTATCATAAATAAATAAAAATTAAAAATAAATAAATAAATAAAAATGTTTAGGACATGAAAAGAGAATAAAAATGAATCATCCAATAAGTTGATATGAAATGACTGAAAACACCCAATTAATGTGGTTACAGCACTCTCTTGCTCTTACTTCAAAGTGACTTACACATTACATGAAGCTTTTGTGAGCAATGTGGGGTAAGGTTTGCTGCCTAATTTCTGGCACTCATCTATGTATACTGCAGGCCCAATATATAAAGAATGTAGGGTTAGCTAAAGGAAGGTATATTAAACATATACATATAAACTCTAGTATCAGCTGGTTTGAAAATATGCTGGGACCTCCTGTAACCTAACTAAATGGAATCAAGCTTGGAATCAGAACAGGTTGATTTTTCAGTTCCGGGCAGAGAAGGTGGGGTGGGCTCCTGTCTTCCAGCTAATGCTCATGAGGAAACTCTTACAGGAAAAGGAAATCTGGCTTTATAGATTGAACAAGATAGTTAAAAGAAAAGTGGAGCCACTGCTAGTGTATGAGATGTATGTTAGATACACGTGACTCAGGCTTTCCTCAATCAGATCATGTGCCCCTTGCATAAGGAAGGAAACAGGAAGAGGTAGGGAGGCAGAAATTGACTCTTAGAACTCTGCAGAAGTAGAATAGGAATAGTTTTTTTTTTTTCTTTCCTCCAAGAATTAATGTCTCATTTCACTTTGTTAAGTATATGTCTTTTAATCTATTGGATTTATGAACCAAGTCTATAAGTCCAGGGGGAAAGAAACAGCAGCAGTACATCCAGGCAATCCTACTTCTACCTTCATATGGCCTCTTGCCTAACACCTGCTTCTGCCTCTGGATAGCTTCCGAGACCAAGCAAATGAAGTTAAATTTTTACCTGAGGCCATTTCTTAATTTATCAACTGTTCTTGTTGGAGAAGTTGAGAATGATAAAGTGTGTGTTTCTACCTAAGTGAATCCTGGGCTGGAAAACTGTCTTCTCGAAACATCTTGAAAAAGTAACAATTTCTTCATCATTTCATTTCCATTTGCAACTTAGCATATGCAACTAATAGGAACCAATTGGCAGTTTTAATAAACTGCTGGAGAATCTCTTTATATGCATATCCATTTGATATATTTTCTATTTCTGTGTTACAGCAGGGAACTATTATATATTACATGTCTCTCTTTCTTCACCTTCCAATAGCAATTTCTATTCTGCTCTTCCACAGTCTATCACTAATTAGTTTACTAGTACTTTGACTTCCTTCTAACCATCTTTCCTGTTGTTACTTATTAATAGTTTCAAAAGCCAGTGCCATGCATTCCGTTTTGTTACAACAGTCGACTGAGTTCATTGATTTCTGACTACTTAGTCATCATGATTAATAAGTCATTGTGATATAATGAATCATATGGAAACATAGAGTCTTGAAAGAGTAAAGTTTTATTATTTTTCGTGCTTCTGAGGGTTGACTAGGCACATATGGCCATGGTTGTGATCACTCACAGGACTTCATTCTCTTAGGGACTCAGCTGGCCTGAAATATGCAAGGAGATTTCCCTTCCATGTATCACGTGTTAGTATAGGCTGTTGACTGGACAGCTTTGGCTCTCTTCCATATGGGTTTTCTCATTCCTCATAGTCTCTCATCATCCAATCATTTAATATGTGCTTCTTTACAACTCTTTATTGAAAGAGTTGTTTTAAAATATGCCTGGGGTTTTGTTTTATTCAGGTATGCAGAGTCCAACAGATCAGAAGACCACTGCCTTTGAAAATAGTTTGCTGCTCACAGTTCCAAGTGGAAGGGCCACCTGGGGAAGCATCAGGGTCAGTCAGGAGGCAGAAGATGCAGGGAGAAAGCATGGGCAGAAAACCATATTGTGGTTGCTTTGGGAAGGAAAAGATATGTCGTGGTAAACAGTTTTAAGATTGCATAGTTTGAATAATTTTGATGGGCTCTGCATGGTGGGCATGGTCCCTAGTTGTCCAATACCTGGCCTTGGGGTGATTTAAGATGGAGGGATAGCATCCTTTATTATAGGAGCAGATAGGGATGTGGACTCAGATTTGGTTGGTTTGCATATCAAAGGTATGCACTTAGACAGGAGAAAACCCTGATAAACATGGTGTGCATTAAACTCCAACCATGAATCTGTTCTTGAGGGATCCCACCTATGAAAAACAGCATTATTTCAAAATGCATTTCAATTAGTTAAAGCAATTCATTTTCTTCAAATTTCCATTAAATCCTAGTTAGTTGACTTATAGTGTAATATTCGTTTTAGGAGTGTGATATTGGTTTTATAATATTGGTTTTAGAATTCAGTGACGTATCAGTTAGTAAAGCAATTAAAAAAGTCCTCCCAGGGATCCCTGGGTGGCGCAGCGGTTTGGCGCCTGCCTTTGGCCCAGGGCGCGATCCCGGAGATCCGGGATCGAATCCCACGTCAGGCTCCCGGTGCATGGAGCCTGCTTCTCCCTCTGCCTGTGTCTCTGCCTCTCTCTCTCTCACTGTGTGCCTATCATGAATAAAAAAAAAAAAAAAAGTCCTCCCAAATTCAAAGGGCTAGAAAAAAATGGACTTCACTTCTTTAAAGAAAGAACATCAACAGCAGTTTGCAGTCAGTGTTTACAATCTCCTACAGACACCAAGGTTTTAGTACAAGGTTATGTCTTCTGACATAGAGAACTGTTTGCCATTTGAGTAATAGTTTTTGACATGTTACTGAAACTTATTGGAGTCAGGAGACTTCGAGTGGTATATCAAGTACCTAAGTGGCCACAGTTGGTGAGGGTATTGTCAGATCCACAAAATAATTAGGCCAGCAGGGATACTCATAATCAAACCTACGATAGAAGTGATATAGTTTGGATAGTTCAAACAGCTCCAGAGAGAACAGCAAGCCATTGTGGGTAGCTGAAAGAGATGGGTCAGACTCCCATTTCACCTACATCTTTTTATCCATTCACCTCATCTTAGACTACACCTATGCTTCCATGTGAGATTTTTTATATGCACTTAATAGAGGAAGTTGAAAATCCTGAGTAGGTCGTAATAAATTGCTCAGTATGTTAGAACAGAAAACAAACCACTGCCACATTATTGCTTTACCCAATTATAGCCCTAGGAAACATGAGGAGTGGAAAATCCTCACTGTAAGCCATATTCTCTTAAATAAAATTTTCACAGTTGTACATGTAGCTTGATGAAGACATATATAAGGATTTCTGGGTGGTGGTAATTAGCTTAGTTCTTAAGTAAGATGCATAGAAAGAATATCATTAGAACTTTGGAGACAAAACAGTTTAGAATAAAAGGATAGCATTGCATTAATGGGAACAAACTGTGGATCTTTAATTCTTAAATCAATGCCTCTAAAAAAGAGGAGCACCGTTTGAGAGGAGTTATTTCACAACTAACTGGTAGAGTTCATATGATGCATCAGTGAACATAGTCTCCATGGTGTTAAAAGATGAATACGATGTATAGGTACAGGAGCATGGCTCCTGCCACTGCTAAATTCTGGATCTTTCAACCACAGAAACCTATGCTGCACTCTACTCTGCAGAGCAAAGTCTCTTAAGAAGGCCCGGTAGCCACGTAGTGCCAAGTCAATTGCAGCTAAATTATTCTACCTTTGAGAAATTAGAAAATTTATTATTACTGGAATTAACATCTATTTCTCAAATGGGAGTGTCCTCTTGCTGATTGTGTCTCTGCCATCACCATTGTAAAAACTCCTGATTTAATTGTGTGAAATCTTGCATTACTTTGCATTAGACCATGGGGCCCATTTAATGGAAAAGGAGGTTCAACATGGAGAAATGATAATGTTGTCCACTGGTCCTATCAAATAGTACATCTCTGATAAGCTTCTGAACCGTTAGAATACTGTAACGGACCACCAAAGCCTAGATAAGGATTCAGATGGTTCAACTTGGGTACAATCCCAGAAAATGTAGTTTGAAGCTTTCCAGAGGGGATCCCTGGGTGGCTCAGTGGTTTAGCACCTGCTTTCAGCGCAGGGTGTGGTCCTGGAGTCAAGAGATCGAGTTCCGCCTCGGGCTCTGCATGGAGACTGCTTGTCTCTCTGCCCTGTGTCTCTCTGTCTCTGTCTCTGTCTCTCTCTCTCATGAATAAATAAATAAAATATTTTAAAAAACTAAAGCTTTCCAGAGTCAACTGTAGTCATTGAGCCAGTGGCAAGTCATGGTATTGGGTGCCAAAGAACTAGAATACATCACACAAGGGTCCAGAAAGCAAGGTGTGGAAATAAGATTGGCCCTTCTCAACAATGTTCCCAGTGACTCCCTTGTAGAATTGTGCTTCCTATAATGGCAAATTTCAGGTCTGTTGCATCAGAAATTCTCACTTTCAAGTAGAGATAATTTTACTGGGTGGAAGTAGGGTTAAAGTTTCCATAGAATGTGAAGCTGTGACTACCTCATGGTCTTTTTGGAGTTCTCATAACAGCAAAACCATGGCTTTAAAAAAAGGAGGGTGGGGCCTGAGTGGCTCAGTCAGTTAAGCATGTGACTCAACACTTCTGCTCAAGTGATGATCTCAGGGTTGTGGGACTGAGCCCTGGGTCAAGCTCTGTTTAGTTGGGAGTCAGCTTGAGATTTTTTTTTTCTCTCTCTCCCCTCTCTCTCCGCCCTTCCTCCTGTTCTCTCTCTCAAAAATAAATAGATAAAAAAAAAAAAATAAGTTACTGAGAGTATTTAGACTTCCCGATACAAATTGGAATATGCCTAGAAAATCGGGATTTCAGTGTTGCAAATCTGCCAGCTGATAATAATGAATTGGAAATTGAAGTAACCACAACCTTGATAGAGCAAGAAAATAAATGGCTCAGACCACTTAGAGATTATCATCCAAGCAGCATAGATTAGGTGCCCTACTGAAGTGGGTGGTGGGGGAAGGAAAAAATGTTCATTTATGGGCTCTAGTAAAACACATTGCAATAACCCTCTGATATTAAATGCTCTCTTTAGAAAAATTCATTTAACCACCATCTTGAAAATACAATAACAGAGAGGACTTTCATAGCCATAGGAAACCTTTGAGAGTAATGTGTTTGTTCGTTATTTTGTTTGCAGTGATAATTTCATACATGTTGCATATGTCAAAATTTATCTGATTGCACAATTTAAATATATTCATGTTACTGTACATCAATAATTACTAATATATCCATTAATAAGAGACAGTGTATCTAATGCACAAATATAAAACATTCATATATGTGAATATGGATGTCTTTGTAAATATCTTAAGTCTTACTCATCATTGCAAGTTGTAGGCAAGATAACGCCTTATCTTCGTGAGAAGAACTTGCTTGCCATTATTACATCGTGACACATTAACTATCTAGAAGCCTTACACTACTGTTTAGGATTTCTGATGCTCTAACTTTATTGAAGTTCATGAATATGAAGCAAGTGACAATACCACCGAGAGGATTGGTTAATGATGCTTTATTTTGACTATACGGTATTAATATAAATAAATACATTCTGCTTCTGATTTGTTCCTACTTACAAAGTTGTTTTTGACAAGAAATAAAGACAAAGGAATCAAATAAATTTAGAGATCAATGAAATTCTAAAGATCATCAAATCACTCTCATGATTCAGAGGAAACTATGACATCGAAGTAGTGATTTTTTTGGCATAATTACATATTTTATGGCATCTAGAGTTAAAATTCAGGGTTTAAGTTGTTCTATGAAGTAATCCTTTACTACCTCAAACAGATATTTGTATGACACACAATACGTGAAACTAAAGAGTTAGTCATTCCATTGAATGGAGGGATAGCAAAAGGCTGATGGATATTCTTAAGACAACTGAGAGGCTGACAAAAATATTCAAAGGGGAAGCGTTTTGCTAGTTTTCAAGAGATATGAGCCCCGATTGGTTTTGTCTTTATTTGGTTCTCATAATAACAGTTACTATGTGTGTTTATTAAATATGATAGGAAAAAATTAGCTAGGATTTTGTGGAAATAAATTTAATCCATAAGCAAGATGCATAAGAAATTAAGAAATATGTTTTTATGTGTGCTGCCAGAGATGGGATATTTACAATAGCTTTAAACAGCAGAAGCTACATGGTATGCTAGACTGTAATTAGAGTACTCCTGAGCAAAAAGATAATTACACTCCCAGCATCCTGAGATAGCAGGGAGATGCAGCAGGTGGACAACATACCCTGCAGTATGCCAGGGAGAAACAACATTTCACGGAACGCAGCAGCATATATCATGCAAGTGAAATAAGATAAATGAACGGAGAGCATGAATGTAGCAGTTTCAGTTTCTTAATTAGGCTACATTCATGCTTCAGTGATGCTGCAATTGTCCAGCCCATCCTCCTGTAGCCCATTGTGCAAATGCTCCAAGCTCCTGGTAGCTGTAAATGGTGTGTAATATGTGCATCCTTCTGAGAAATCATTACAGTGTTAAAATAGTGTCCACATACCAATATGTTTTAAAACATTTCTAATGACTTCTTTTGCAAAAAAAAAAAAGAGATTAATGAAGCCATTACTGCTTTTTTAGAAGTTAAAAATAATTTGCATTTAATTTCTAATATCTCCACTAAGACTCAGATTATTAAACTTGTCGAGTTACACTGTTCAGCAATATTGCTTAATCATTTTTAATACACACACACTGTATTCACATAGCACCTATCTTCAGCTTAAATGTTGCAGGCTATCTCTATACAGGTATATGGGCATTTGCTGACAAGAATCATGATATCTTAATAATTTATAAACATAATGCAAGAACATAAAATTTGATTAAAAGTTGATTACTGTGCCCTATATTATACAGTATGTACATGAAGGCATTCATTTCCATTTGTGTTTTCCTTTGTATTTTGATGATGAGCATTTGATATGTATTGTATAGACCAATACAATGAACTATACAAACATGTCATGCCACCTGCAATGCCAGACAAAGGTTTGGAAACATATGCTTAGTGCAAGTTGTCATCATGGCATTATTATCAGTTGTGAAAAACAAGTAAACCTTTCACATTTTCATCAAGGAAATTAAATGAGAAATTGCATGTTCAGACATTGAGAGCAGAGCCTACCTCATAAGAAATACTCAGTAAAAATGTGACTTGCTATTGCTACTACCATTGTTGACAGTTTTGTGCTTACTCTAAATTGTTGCTGATTTCTATTAATGGAACTACATGTGAATCTATTAGATATTGTTAGTTATTAAATTTTAAAATGAAAATTTTTAAATGGGCAGAGAAATAGAATAGACTTTTTTTTTTCTTTCAAAGAAGACATGCAAATGTCCATTGGTACATGAAAATGTGCTCAATATCTTTAATCAGCAGGGGAATGTAGATCAAAACCATAAGAAAATATCATTTTACACCTGTCAGAATGGTTATCATCAAAAATACAACTGATAACAAATGTCAAGGATGTGGATAGAAGGGAATCCTTGTGTGCTGTAAGTGGGAATATAAATTGATATAGCCATCACGGGAAACAGCATGGATGTTCCTCCAAAAAATTAGAATTTCTATATGAGGGCACCTGAGTAGCGCAGTCTGTTAAACAATCAACAGTTGGTTTTGGGTCAGATCATAATCTCTGGGTCATGAAACTGAGCCCCATGTCAGGCTCCATGGTCAGTGTAGAGTCTGCTTGTCCCTTTCCCTCTCTTCCTTCTCTAAAATAAATAAATAAAATCTTTAAAAAAATAGGAACTGCTGTATGATATAGCATACCTCTTCTGAATATACATTCAAAGTAAAATCACCATCTCTTTTTTTAAGATTTTTATTTATTTATTCATGAGAGACACAGAGAGAGAGATAGAGAGGCAGAGACACAGGCAGAGGGAGAAGCAGGCTCCACGCAGGGAGCCTGATGTGGGACTGATCCTGGGTCCTCCGGGATTAGGCCCTGGGCAGAAGTCAGGCGCTCAACTGCTGAGCCACTGAGCCACCCAGGGATCGCCGAAATCACTATCTCAAAGATATATCTGAACTCCCATGCTCATTGCAGTATTATTTACAACAACCAAGACATTATTCAGCCATAAAAAACAAGGAAGTTCTGCCATTTGAGAACATGGATGGATCTTGAGGGCATTAAGTGAAATAAATCAGACAAAGACCTTGTATGATCTCACGTATAGATGGAATCTACAAAAGCCAAACTCATAAATCCAGCAACAGATTCAAGATATAAAATAGTTATAAAATAAAGTCTAAGGATGCAATATACAGCATGGTGACTGTAGTGGACAATACTGTGCTGTATATTTGAAACGTATTAAGAAAGTAAAAACTTCGGGCAGCCCTGGTGGCTCAGCGGTCTAGCGCTGCCTTCAGCCCAGGGTGTGATTCTGGAGACCCAGGATCAAGTCCCACATCGGGCTCCCTGTGAGGAGCTTGCTTCTCCCTCTGCCTGTGTCTCTTCCTCCCTCTCTCTCTCTCTCTCTCTCTCTCTGTCTCTCATGAATAAATAAATAAAATCTTAAAAAAGAATATTAAGAACTTCTATTGGAAGTTCATGTCACAAGAAAATAATTGTAACTATGTGAGGGAAAGGATATTAACTTATTGTAGTAATCATTTCACAGTACATACATGTACCAAATTATTTTGTTGTGTGCCTTAAGTGAACACAATGTCATATGTCAGTTTTATCTCAATAAAACTAGAAGATTAAATTAATTTTTTTATTTCTTATCTTTATTTTATTTTATTTTATTTTATTTTTTCATTTTATTTTATTTTATTTTCTCATCTTTAAACATACCGAATAGTTAAATTGAAAAGCATCCTTACACTGCAAAAATAGTGTGCCAGAAAAATCCTGTTGCTTTGGGGTTGTATTTTAGAGTTTTGAATTGTGCAAGATTATTTCCATCACATGCAGAGGTTGAGGTGAAACTTTTAGCAGTAAGTCCTTCTTGCAATTCCAGTCTTTGTCATTGTATAGTAGGTCTCTGTTTATTCTGATTCTACATTTTCTAAATTTGAGATATCAAATACATGTAAACTAATAAAATGTTTTTAAATTCATGTATAAATATAAAATACATAATACATACACATTATAAAATTTTACATCAATCATGTCACATTTTATTATAAAGAACTCCTTATTGCTATTGAGATAGTCTAATATGACTAACTACAAGCTGAATTATAAGCTCATTTTTCTTGAGCTTAATATGAGTAATTAATCAGATTTCATTTTTGGCTTTTCTCCCCTTTTTAATCAATAACAATAAATGCAACCAACAAAATAGGAAACAGTAAAAAGTGTGACATTAAACATATTGAAGATTGGCCACTTCTTTTGTTCTTAGGACATTCTGAAGACTTTTCAGACCTGTTTCTCCTTGCCCTCTCTGACACTGACCACTTCATCAAATCTAAATGCCTCTTATTTAACCAATGCAGCAATAGCTAATAGCAGAGTATGGATTTGTTTTGTTGTCACTCAGAATTCTCTACAATTTGAAACTAATTGTAAAAATCTTGATTGTATTTTCTTTTCTTAACTACTGCTTTGAAGAAACACTGTGGGTTTAATCTTTCTTAAGGCCCAAAATGAAGAAGTAGTACTTTAGGAGAAGAAAACAGCTTTCCTTTTCCTCTTTGAGAGCTCACAAAAACGATTCTAGGTTGAATGAGTGATAAAAGTATCACTTCTACATTTGAGTTAGTGAGTGCATTGATCAAACACAGCTGACACAAGTTTAAAACATCCAACTGTTGCACTCTCCTACCAGGGCTCAAAGCAGACTGAGACTCGGATTAGATGATTAAGAAATGTGCCCCTGAGGGGAAGCCCCGGGGGCCCAGTGGTTTGGCATTGCCTGCAGCCCAGGGTGTGATCCTGGAGACCTGGGATCGAGTCCCACATCAGGCTCCCTGCATGGGGCCTGCTTCTCCCTCTGCCTGTGTCTCTCTCTCTCTCGACTGTCATGAATAAATAAATAAAATCTTAAAAAAAAAAAAAAAAAAGAAAGAAAAGAAATGTGCCCCTGAGATTTATTTCTGTACTCATTCTCCTGCGATTAGTACTGTTCCAAGGCCCAGGTTATTTGGATTAAGTCAAAATAATTTAGCTGTTTAATTTGGAAAAATGTGTTTGTAAAATGAAAAAGTAAAGCACTTCAGAAGTCAATACAAGGTGGGCAGGAAATGGTCAAAAGCTCTTCTGTTCTGATCCCAGATTGTAAGATTTGTTGTGAAAGAGCAGCAACCAAACAAATGGTGTTTGTCCAAATGAAAAAAATATCCAGTATGAGATTAAAATAACAATTATAAAGAAGAGGGTTTCTTTGCATTTTCTATGTGCTACATGCCTTCCAGTGAGAACACTACCTCAATGAGCTAGACAATTTATGTCAACAGGATGATGAAAGCTATCTGTTTGTGCATTTATATTACCATTAAGGACCACTATTCTCCTGCTAGGTACTAAGGGCAGTGTGGTAATGAACTCCACGGGGACAAATGAATTGGATGAAAGGCAAGCAGATCACTGCCATATCGATGGAGAAACGGCTGCCCCTTCTTTCCATCTACCAGCTCTCTGCTGACTTCTCCTCCTCTTTTAGGGCGGGAGATTCCAACTTCTAAAAACATCTTTTGCTCCAAACTTCTCCCTCTAGGTCAAGGGAATGACTATAAAGGGTGACTGGGCAGTGTATCACAAAGGAAAAGAAACTGCTACGTGGCTCAAGAATACCACAATTGTTTAGAACAAGACTGCTTGTCGTGGCTCATGAAAAACATTATTTTACTCAGAATATGGAAAAATAAAATCAAGGGAAGTACTACTTTTGTGTTTTCACTTGGTATCTGGGGTCAGTGGGATGGAAGTACTAGAACACGTGTGCATTAGAAGATAATGTGCTCACTTAGCGGTGTTTCACGTATATACTCATTAGGGCTGTGACATTGTAGGATTAGTGGTAGAAGAGAAACGGATGCCTTATTAACCATCATTCTTTAGAATGGGACAGCTTAAAAATCATCACAAGGTTGTGTCTGAGCCTGGGAGAGATGGGTAGTGTTCTATGGGGCTTTACCAAAGTGGTTGGTTTGTTTCTGAGAATAGTTGGCTTAAGATAGATTTTAAAAGAGGAAGGAGTTGTTTGGGGATTTAGCAGCTATTTGTTTGGTAATGCAGTCTTACTAAGGGACCCCTCAGTTTCTTCTTTTGGTCAAAGGAGAGATTGAGTCTCATCAAATGGCAAATGTTGTTAGTTGCTGTAAATCCCTACCATTAGAATCAGCTGAACACCCAGGTTCATTGATGATGGCCGTCAGCAGGGCTTTTCATGACTTCTAGTTATCATAGTTGAATTCCAATTATTTATCAAATAAGTTACTATTTGGAATATTTTAAGTCTCTGGAGAAAGTGCAGGAAAAAAGAAACCTGTAAATCTAAGGACAAAAATTAGAATTTTAAGAAAGCCTTGAAATACTCCTTTAAGCCAAGATTCTTCTCAGTCTGAAATCACCAAAGAGAACATACCCCATCCTCATTCCAAGGCTGTAAAAGAATGAGGTTGGATGTTTCCAGGCTGTGTACAATGTAGTCATCCTTCTGATACACAGCAATGGGTTAAAAGTGACTTACGAATATCAATTTAACAATTAAAAACTTGAAACCAGGGATCCCTGGTGGCTCAGCGGTTTAGCACTTGCCTTCCGCCCAGGGTGTGATCATGAGTCCCGAGATCTAGTCCCACGTGGGGCTCACTGCATGGAGCCTGCCCCCCCTCCTCCTGTGTCTCTGCCTCTCTCTCTCTCTCTCTCTCTCTCTCTCTGTGTCTTTAATGAATAAGTAAATAAAAATCTTAAAAAAAAAAGTGAAACCAACAGAAAGATGGAAAAATAAGCATCAAAAGAAAAGAAAGAGGGGATCTCTGGGTGGCTCAGTGGTTTAGTGCCTACCTTCAGCGCAGGGCGTGATCCTAGAGTCCCAGGATCGAGTCCCACATCGGGCTCCCTGCTTCTGTCTCTGCCCCTCGCTCTCTCTGTGTCTCTCATGAATAAATAAATAAAATCTTAAAAAAAAAAGAACAAAAACAAAAGAAAAGAAAGAGACAAAAGGGAGCATGGCAATAAGTGGGTATTAGCATTTAGGACTCTATCAAGCTTTGGGCAGAAAAAGTCAATGTTTAATCATCTAATTTTTAAGGTTCTTGGGAATGCTATTTTGTGATAGCTTTGCTTTTGGAGACTCCTAGACAAATCTGCTTTTGATGAGCCATGAGCATCAAAATATGGGAGATCGAGTGTATGAAGTCATTTTAACTGGGAAACATAAATTCATTGGAATTTTACTGATGTGTTTGTAGTTAACAGTAATATCCCTTCAATGAGGCTCACAAGCACTTGTATACTGTTATTTTCAGTAAACTGGATATCCAGGCTCAAGGTCATGTGATCATTTTTCTTTCTTTCTTTTTTAAATATTTTATTTATTTGAGAGAGAGTGAGAGAAGAGAGAGAGAGAGAAAGAGTGAGTGCATGAGCAAGGGGAGGGGTAGAGGGAGAGAGAGAAGGAGAGGGACAAGCAGGCAGACTCGACACTGATCAGGGAGCCCAACAGGGTTTCACCCAAGGACCCTGAGATCATGACCTTGAGCCAAAGTCAGATGTTTAAGTGACTGAACCACCTAGGTCCCCAAGCCCCAAGAATGTGGTCATCATTTTTCTTTGTTTACAGATTTAGCCATAGACAACTCACAACAGCAGCAACAACAGCAGCAAATGATTTTATAGTAGAATGGACCCCAGTTTCTCTTCTTTGATGACCCTCAATCTGCTGTTTTTGTCTTTTGTGCATCACTCAAATGATCAACCTACTATATTTGTACCAGTCACTCCTTGACACCAGACTTTTTTTTTATAACTAGATGTGATTCATTTTTGTGTATTTGTGGTTTTAAGTCCCTGAATTAATTCTCTTTGTATTTTCTCATGTGTTTTATGTCTTTCTTCATTTCACTGTTCAGATTTTTTGCCTCTGTTATTTTACAATTTTGATGAGTTAATGATTCTGAACCATGTATTACATTTGGTAATGTGCAAATCACAAAGTAAAGTTTTTATATAATATACAGTTATTATACCAGATTCTTCATTTATCTTTGATTTTTCTTCTCTCATCTTTCTGTTTCCTATACTATCAAAAATGATAATGAAATTATCTTCTTTGTTAAATTATTGTACAACAATGTAGCAAAAAAGCATTACACATGAGCATCCCTTTATTTTGTAACTTGACTGTCTTTTGTCCATTTTGTAATATGCTAACCCAAAATATGCCAAATAATATGTTTGATATTAGTCAGTTCCATCTTTGAGAGCAAGAAACTAATGCTGTGTTTACAGATCTATTTTTTTCTATTATAAAATAAAACTTAGAAGGCTTCTCCCAAGAGATATTTCAACATGCTCTACAAGAAATGTTTTATTCTCAACCATACTTGGTTCAAAATCTTAATTCAAAATCTTAATTTATAAAATTTAACTGAGCTCAACAATTCTACTTTTTTGAACCAATTATTATAATTTATGAGCTATGTTCTTTATGTTTTCATATATTTTTGGATGAACATACAGATTGATATATAGTTAGATTGACACATAGGTAGTGAATTTCAAATCAACACATATGTATTCTATAACTGCTTTTTAAAAATATTTCTCAAAACATTTCATTTTACTATCCTTCTTCTTTTCAGTGTTTTTAGTGAAGTTTAACTTGTGACAACATGTGAATATGTATTTTTAGTAAATAATTACCTGTAGGTTTGGAATTATTAGAGAATTCAAGAAAAGTCACTCTTAAATTAGATAACCAATTAAGACAGGGCTTGAATGAAAACTACTCTACAAGGTTTGAATGGCATAAGAAACAATACAGATTTAGAAAAATCCCAAACTTATTTTTAAATGAATACAAATACAATATTTTGCTTAACTTGAGCATACACTAGGTGTTCCAAAGTGTGACATTAATATGAATTCAAATTTCCAAAGTTACGGGAAAGTTCATGTATTTGTTTATCTCCAACTACAAACAAAATATAACTCATCGAGGATCTGATGTTCTCTTTCAAATTTTGGCTTGTAGTAAATTGCTGCATTATTTCTGGTCAGAATTCTTCTCTTTAGATAAGTCTTTCCCTATGGAAATTAAATGCAGAGCTTTAAAACTTCAAGGCTTATCTTATGGTTGTATTCTATGCTTCGCTGTGAGGTGGCATGCATCTCAGCATCCATACTCTGGCTTCCTGCTGCCATTATGAATGTGTCTGAAGCCAATTCCTATGCAGAATATTAGCTTTAGGACTGACATATCACTAGTAATATAAGAAGCTAGTGTTCAGTGAACTGCTACAAAATTAAAATATTTCTTCTTCAGTCACCACTTTTCTAAGAATGTAAGAGATTAGAAATTGAATGCACCTTAGTATGGATCAATTCAATTTAAAAATGTATAATTTTGTAAATGTAATATCAAAATGCATCTATATACCCTGGAGAATATTTAATGTATATTTTTATCACAAGATATACTTAGCAATGCACTTAACAGAAAATACATAAATATGCCCATTTGTTCTAGAGCAGAGTCCAGAATAAAGGAAGTCAATCGAGATTGGGGGAGGAGTGGGTAAGAAAATAAATGAGTTTCTAGGGGCAAATGAATACACATTTTCTAGGTGCGTCTAAATTTGTGTTTGGCACCTCTTTACCAAGTCACAGGTTTTGTTACACTTGCTTTCTTGACATCTTCCCAGGATAGCAGATACATTTTAAAAAGAAATAACTATGAGTTAATACACGTTGAAGATGGTTCACAGAATACTTTTCCCAACTTTACCAATAAAGTCATCACCAAATCAAGAATGACCTAATTTCTAACATTTCAGATGTTATTTTTTGATAAAAATTTTTTACAAAGAAGCAACTCATCCACGTGGGTAGTCATCTTTGAGTGAGAAAAGACCAAAAGATCCTGAGTCTTTTAGAAATATAAGTAGCCAGGCAGCCTGGGTGGTTCAGTGGTTTAGTGCTACCTTCAGAGCAGGGCATGATCCTGGAGACCCGGGTTTGAGTCCCACGTCGGGCTCCCTGCATGGAGACTGCTTCTCCCTCTGCCTGTGTCTCTGCCTCTCTCTCTCTCTCTCTCTTTCATAAGTAAATAAATAAAATCTTTAAAAAAAAGAAATATAAGTAGATATAAACTTTCACCAATTTTTAGAAACAATGCAATCAACATAAATGTGGGGACAATCTATAGATTAAATCAATAATATCACTTGACTAGCTAATTTGAGCTAAAGTTTTATGCTGATTCCAATATGGGATAATGGAGGGCATAACAGCAGGTGAACCTGAAAAAGTACTAGAATAGGCTATTTAGACAAATGAATCAGAAAAATAAATAAATACATGCATACAAATATATATACGAGGCTTCAAGTCTTTTCTTTAAAAAGGTGTAGATGGAATATAGAAATCAATTCATATTTTTGTCTTTGATATAGGTTGATCATGGGTCTTTTCTCTGTCACAGTAAATATTGATTAGCTGAACAATATTCATCAAAACTCAAAGATTTCAAAAAAACCCCAAAACAACCACAAAAAAAACCCCCAAAGATCTCTGAATTGTTCTATTGAAAAATATCTCTCAAAGTTATATTCCCTTCATAGATTCTATTTTCTGAATCTTCACAAATTCACAAATATTAGATATGGTGTATGTGATGAAAATTTACATTAATTGACCTATAGCCAATAATGTCCAAAGGCTTTATTTGTTCAATTGGATTTAATATGTTTTTATATTTACGCTTTAATTTGATTATCTATTTAGTCAGGCATATGTTTATTTATCCATGTGTCTTATTTATAAATAAAAGTTTAAATTTAAATAAGTGCTTTTTCATCCTGAAATAATAAAATGGGACAAATGCTGCTACTGTGTCTTTTGCGAATACCAAAAATTGAAGGTCAGAATTTAGGAAACTAAAATTATTATTATTATTATTTGTTTCTAAAGTTGTATCATAAGATACTTTCATATATTACCCAAAAGTGTATATTGGCCCATTTTAAAATTATTTATAGGATGCATGTGCCACTATAGCTGAAGACATTTCTTAATTTATTCATCTATTTTGTAGGTATTTAGTTAAGTAGAAAGTACTAAGGGAGTGTGTCTTTGAAATTTTCCATCTAGAAATATTAAAATGTAAGAACTTTCTAGAAGTCAAATGGAGAGTCAAATTTGATTATTATAAACTTGGGAAATAATGTCATCAGTAGAAAAGAGAAAAAAACATGAGTTTTATGTTTATGAAAATCAGTATTTTATGTAGAAAAATAAATTTGAAAGAAAATTGAAAATTCTAGAACTAAAAATAAGCCCTGAGATATATAACAAAACTGAGTTTATTTATTGGTTCTAGTAAGAATAGCATACTTGCCAGAGCAGCTGTGTATGGAGGATTTGTTTAAGTTTTCTGAATTTACTACAGCACTTGTTTCTGTTTTTGTTTTAAGATTTTCTGTACTTCTTTGATTTGGCAGAGAGAGAGAGAGAGCACAGAGGGAGAGGGAGAAGCAGGCTCGCTTATCAGAATGCCAAATATGGTTCTCAATCCCAGGACCCTGAGATAATGACCTCAGCCAAAGGCAGATTCATTCTTAACTGACTGAGCTACCCAGGCACTCCACATCTGATTTTTGTAGCAGCCAAACAGGTGAATTAAGAACACGATAGAGATCACCATTTCTGCAACTTTCCATTACTTTCAGAATGGCACTGATTTCTGCTATTACCCCAGAGGGAACATTGCTTTTATTGACTCTCTTGTGGTATGAGGTAAAGCTTTTCAAGGTCTTCTCCTTGCCTGTACTATTACAGTAACTATCCATGTTTCAAGGAACTGATTCGAGTGTCTGTCAGTTATGAGCTTTGTGTATTCATCCAGATTAAGCCTTTAGGAAATAGGGACTGACTTGCTATGAGTGTATGGACTCACTGCACCCACTGAGATGAACATGTGATTGGGCCAAATTTATTGCCTAGTGTCCATATATATGCTCCTACTCTTAAAAATGTCTCTGATCACAATTGGTTTCCTTTGATATCATTGTCAACTCATACACAACTCATACACAAAAGATGTGAGCACTTCCTTTTTCACATGAGTCCATGGTGATAAAGCCTTGGGTTGAAGGAATGAAATCATGTTTACTGTATATTCTTGCTCTGGCAACAGTTTTGTTTCTCAGGAGGACACAGCCCCCATTTTAATCATTGGACTCTCAGTCTGAAGATTGGGTCAGGTTTAGAAACAAGGTTGAGGGATTAAGATTGTCCATTGGAGGGGTTCTGGGTGGTCCAGTTGGTCAAGTGTCTGCCATTGGCTTAAGTCATGATCCTGGGATCAAGCCCTGCAATGGACTTCCTACTCAGCGGGGAGTCTACTTCTCCCTCTACCCCTCCCCCTGCTTGTGCTCTCTCTCTCTCTCTCTCTCCCTCTCTCAAAGAAGTAAAGTCTTAAAAAAAAAAAAGAAGAAGAAGAAGAAGAAAAGAAAAGAAACTGTCCTTTGGAGTACTTAACATCAATTCTCTGTTTATCTATTCTAGATATTTTTTAATACATGTACATAAACAGAAACCCTTGTCAGCATCCTTCTGTCTTTCTCTAGGAACTACAGTGGTCTTTTAGTCATCACCTCAGATACTTGCATAACAGTGCATACATTGTTTTGTTGATGCTGCTCTCATGGGAAGTATGTTGTTCCTTATCTCTTGGTAGTAGTTAAGTTGTACCAACTTGCCTTTGCTATTCTATAATTCTTTTTTTTAAGATTATTTATTTGTTTATTCATGAGAAACAGAGAGAGAGAGAGAGAGAGAGAGAGAGGAGGCAGAGACACAGGCAGAGGGAGAAGCAGGCTCCATGCAGGGAGTCTGAGGTGGGATTCAATCTGTCTCCAGGATCAGGCTGTGGGCTGAAGGCAGCACTAAACCACTGAGCCACCCGGGCTGCCCCATTGCTCTTCTAGAATTCTATATCACCACTGACACTAGTTCCAAAATATCATCACCTGCTCATCATTCTTGGCCTACAAACAATCGACACTGTCAAGCCTATAACAAGCACATTTATTATGATCTTAGTAAGGCTAAAATATCCTTTGGATCATCTTAAAGTGCACAGTCATTCTATCATAATCAATCCCTCTAGCATGGCATATCTGGAAACTTAACTCCATATACTATGTCTCATAAATTTTCCAGGAGCCATATCTAGAGCATCCTGGGACTGTGACCAGATGCTCTTGAAATCCACTGAATTTTGTCTTCCCTCCATACCACAAAACTCCATATCACCTAAAATCACTCTCATCTTTATAGTATGTAGCCCCAGGATTGTTTTATGTTTCCTGCTGGTACAAGTTGCTAGGTCTAGCAAGTCTAATCATGAATGATATTTTTCCTGATTTATGGATTCCATAACTTCTGTAAGCCATGATAAAACTTAATATCTTTCTGTTAAATGGCTAAGAGGGATTGTGGGAGAAGATCTTATGGGCAGTTTTGTTTTACAAGAAAGCTGCCTCAGATGGATCCCCTTGAGCCACGTTCACTGAGGAACAGCCATAGAGACAGGATTGGTGTACAGGTGATCACTGCTCCCCATGTTCAATTCTCCGGCAGCACAAAGAGACCTAGAAATGTGAGATGATGGATTTCAAGAAAGCCATCCAGGCCCTTTTGGTTTTAAACTACACAAGGAAGGAATCGCTGACTCCTCACATCTGGTGGAATTAGTGCCTGAGCTAGAACAATGCAACAAGACAGATACGTCACTTCAACTTCATTTTCTGGCACTGCCTTCACTGAGGTAGGACTAGAGGCATCTCCCACATGCAGATGAACCCCACTGAGATCAAGAATTTGTGATAAAATCTTGGTATTTGATGTAGGCTAGGTAGAGGTTTGATTTCCATATCTAGAGTTTCTGGTTTTCATTCAGCTTTTCAGGTGTCCAGTTCCTCTTCATGAAGGAGAGCCTGCAGAGAATAAATCTTATTCAAGTTAGCAATTACAAATCAGGAGAAAATCTCACATGGCCTTGTAAATCATAGCATGATAATTAGTTTTTATTCTTGGTCAGATGTCAACCACTGGAAAATTTGAAAATACAAGTGTGAAGATTCCAAAGGGCAGTTCTGCCTTCAGGAGAATCTGCAGAAGTGGGAGTGGGAGGATCAGTGAGGAAACTACTAAAATAATCCAAGTGTGGGAAGATGGTAAGGGGAGGGGGCTGTATAGAAACAGTAGTATGGTGAAAAGTGATTGAAGCCCCAGATTTCAAAGGTAGAGCTACCAAGATTTTTTGAAAGACTCCAAAATAGTGTATGAAGGAAAGAAAAGAATCAGTGATGATGGTGAGTATTTTTATCTATGTGATTGAGAAACTTGAGATGTTTCAATTTATAGGGAATGAGGATAAGTACAAAAGAGACAGGGATGAAGGACCAAACCCTAAAACAACATGACATTTAGAATACAGAATGCAAAGAAGAATCAGGCAAAGACTGATTAAGATTGGCCATATGTATAAGTGGAAAATGAGATCAGTTTTATTATTCTGAAAACAAAATGAATAAGTTGTTTCATAAGAAGAGAGAAACCAGTAGGGTCAAATGCTGGTGTGGACGAGTATTTATCACTGGAATTAGCAGTATAAAGATCATCAGTCACACCATTATTAATTATCCAGTTTATTGTAATTATATTTATCTGTGATGGAGACTTATATGCATAACAGTTTGTTGAGGAGGACTTTCTAGAACAAAACCTGTAAAAAATAATTGGGAGCATGACCAGCTGGAGGGAGAACGTTGAATTGTGATTGAGTTGCAAGAAGCCTCAAACCATCCTCCAGGAAGTTTTAGAGTGGGATGATCTCCCCAAAATGAATTAAACTGAAACACAAGGGCCAGGAATAGCCTTGGGTGAGGCATCTTCCCTCAGGCAATGGACATTCCTGGCATCAACTCATCTGGAAGCCATCAGTTGCCAACACTCTCAGAAACTGGAGAAATGAGTGCTTTATTCTTGATGGATAGTCTGCATGGTGTTTCACAGCATCCAAGAGAATATAATCACTGGTCACCTTCCCTTCTTGTTCTCTTATAGTCTATTCTCAACACAGCAGTCAGAGTAATTCTGATGAAATGGAAGTCATGTCATGCGGAAAACCCACCCCTAGCTTCCCTTCTTCCCTTCTTACTGAAGTAAACAACAAAATCTATATAGCAGCTTGCAATGGCCAGCACAAGTTGTCCCTGCATTATTTATCTGGATATGCTACTCTCTCCCTCTTTCCCACTTCTTTGAAACCTTTTTTTAAATAGAGAGGATACCCCTGACTCAGGCATTTTGCACTTTATTTTCATTTGCTTTGGATGCTTTTCTCCCAGAGAATCAATAACATCCCTATGTTTTTCATTTTGTTCTTTAAATAAATACTGACTCCTATTTTTTTAAAAAATGATTTTATTCATTTATTTGATAATGAGAGAGAGAGCACAAAATGAGAATAGGGAGGGTGAAAGAATCTGAAGCGGGCTCGCCACTGAGTGCAGAACCCCATGTGGGGCTCAATCCCACCACCCTGAGCCAAAGCGAAGAGTTGGAAGCTTAACCAACTGAGCCACTCAGACACCTCTGAATAAATATCATCTTCTTAAAAGATATTCTTTATCATCTCATATAATATCCTAATAAACTCTCTGACTTCTCGAAACCCTATTCCCCATCCCTTCGATAGCTCTATAGTATTTATAAACTTCTGTGTAGTTAAAATACTTATTTTAATGTTTGTCTATTCCCACAAGTGTCACAAGGGTAATTATGTGTTTATCTCAACACTAGAAACAGGTTGTAGAACAATCCTGACTTGGAGAGAATCTTCAGGTGATATTTGGTGAATAAAACAAACGAATGAGCGAATGAGTGTATGATAACAATTTACCCCTCCAATATCAACTTGGGTAAGTTTAATCAGAAAAAGTAAATATGATCATAATGCTTATCTTGGTGAGCAGATAAATTTTTATATCTACTGGCTGAATATTATCAGCATACTGGAATACTATAACAAGAAAGCATTCATTATAATTTTTTGGAAAAAAAATATTGTAGAAAATGTTGAAATCACTTGTATATTACCAGTGAATCCATTATATGAAGAAATCTGTAACAGAATAATGTCACAGTTATCAACAACAACAACAAAAAAGTACAATATGTAAAAATCAACAAAAATAGAGCTAGTAAACTTTGGATTTAATTGTATCTTTTAGATATGTTTTATCTTTAATTATCTGGTTACTCACCTTGAGTTTCCTCCATCATGTGATCATGGCTTAAAGAATAGGTATACTAGGAAAAACTTGACTTATTTTTATTAATAATACTAGAAGCATAAGATCACTTTGAGAATAATTTAATTGGCCTACGTGCTAAAATTTAGCAGGTTAGGTTAACTGTGGTTGAAAAGTATATTCATGTATGTCTATGTATATATCACTTGTTCTGATAAATTACCAAAGCATGAAATTTCTCACACATCACTTTTATTGAAATAATTTTCCAAGGCAGCATTATTTTTTGATGCTTGATAAACTATTTTGTTACAGCTGACATTCTATATGATGTGATTAAATTATATATTTGCATAAAGTTGTATGCATTGCAAGTCAAAGTCATCTTTCATATTCATTCCTTTCAAAAAAGCAATGCATCAGTAGAAACATGTCATTTTGCTTCATCATTCAAATGTAATGGGGGCACTGGAATGTATTAAATATATAGAGTTGAAACATGATTTATAGATTTGTATGAAAATCTACTGATAATGACATCTTGATATTATGCTTGCTCATCCTTGTTCTATATTTTAAAAGAATATTCCATATTTTAAAGAAAATTAGTATATCCTAACTCAAGTTATTTAATGAAATTTTATGTTAATGTATAAAATATGTTTTCCAGCATTATCATCTGTAAAAGGTTCATTTACTAATTGATCTTCTTTTCAGGAGTAGTTTTCCTACATAGAGTAGTACACAAACTTAAAGGAAAAGAAAAACATAACACGAAAATAAAGCCTAATGCCATAAAATATCTTTTTCATACATAATAGAGACAGACTCATAATGATTTGAAAAGATTAGCCAATGAATTCTTATGAAGGATTCTGAGATATTTACCTGTTTGAAATTATTGCAAAGTATGTGCCTTTGTGAGAGATTCTTGTGTCTTCTGCATTGTCTCTGGTCCATTCCACTCCCATCTATCCTACTTTCCCCAAGACATTCATTTAAAGCAATAGAAGTATCTAACTAAATATAAATAAGTTGCCAAAAATAATAATTCTCACATAATCTAGTTATAAAGAGAGAGAAATTAAAATAGATGCCAAATTTATTCAGATGTGTCAAATAGGATCTACTTCATAGGTGAGATAAGACAGTCTTAGGTCAGTTGCTAGACTGCCTCACATGCTGGAACTTTGGTAGTTTATGGGAACAAAAGAAAATAAAGATACATATGTTGTACACTTGCTTAAAAGAAATACAATTAAATAAATTAGTATATGTACATTGTTTTAAAATAGTGTGTGATACTTAGTAAACAGCAATTATAACCATAACTGTTACTAGAGTTGTGGTATAGACCTACTTCCTCAATAGACTTTTTTTTTTTTATTCTTCCTGCAGGTGTTCTGAAATAATGCTTAGTATTATCTTTCAACAGAAGAAATGTGTTTTCTATTAAAGCTTTTACTGGTAGTCATTGCTGGCTTGTGCAGGTCCTGGGGAGAAAGATGTGGGCAAGAGGCATTTTTCCTGACTCATGGTAATAATTGACTCTAGGGTAGTGGGAAAGAAATGTAAGGGAAGTTGGTTCAGTGGTAATAATAAAGGATTTATGCTTCTAATATTTTAATTATGGCTAAATTAAAATATGGATGTATAAAATATTTTTCTTATACTTTAGTAAAAACAAGTAAAAGTTAAATGAAATCCATTTATCATTCTTTTATCCAATTTTTTTGTATGCTTATTTAATATATTTTATGCATTAACTTATTACAGGAAACTGGGCAAAAATATTAAGAATTCTGATTTTCTAGAATCCATAAAATAACAAATATAGCTCCTAAGATACTTTTGCTTTCTTGACTTCCAAAATATCTTCACGCTGGACTTCATTTTATACACGTACACTTGATATAATTTGGTTGAAAACTATGAACTAATTTATAGTAGTCAAGTTTTGGATTCTACATCTATTTTATTTTAAAATATTATATTGTGATAAAATATATTTAACATAAAATTTGCCATTATAAACATTTTACGTGCAAAATTTGGTGACATTACTTTCATTCACAATGTTGTCCGGCAATCATGAATTTTTGGTTACCCAAGACAGAAACTCTGTATCCAATGAACATTAAGCCACCATTCTCACCTTCCTTCAATCTCTGGTAAACTGTAATCATTTCTGTCCTTTGATTTTGCCTTTTCCAGATATTTCATATAAGTGGAATTATGCAATGTTTATTGTTTTATATCTGGCTCGGTTAACTTAACATGGTATTTCCAGGGTCCACCCACGTTGTAGTAAATAGCAACATTTCATTCCTTTTTCTGGTTAATAATATTCCATTGCCACATTTCACTTACTATTCATCTATTGATGGACACTTGGATTGTTTCTACCTATGGCTATTATAAATAATGCCACAATGAACGTTGGTGACAAATACCTGTTTGAGTTCCTACGTCTAATTCTTTTGGGCACATACTGAAGAATGGAATTGCTATGTCATATGGTAATTCTATATTTGACTTTTTGAAGAACTATCAAAGTGTTTTCCACAGTGGATACACCATTTTACCTTCCTACCAACAGTATATAAGAGTTCCTCTTTTTCCATCTCTTCCCCCAAGCATGTTGTTAGTTTATTTATTTACTTTAATTATAGCTATCCAGCAGGAATAAATTGGTATATAATTGATATATAGTGACTAATGATGTTGAGAATCTTGTGTATCTATTGTCTGTTTATATATCTTCTTTAGAAAAATGTCTATTCAAGTCCTTTGATTATTTTTTAATTAATTTGTTTTTTTTGTTATTTGAGATAAATTTTTATATATGTTGGATATTAAACCCTTTTCAGAAACATATTTGGCAAATATTTTCTATCATTCTGTAGGTTGTCTTTCTACTTTCTTGATAACACAAAAGAAGTGCTTGAAGCTGTTTACTATATCATTTTGCTTAAATCACTCTTGCATCTATTATATTTCTCCCCACTTAGAAATATTACAAAATGCTACATGGGGCAACAACAACATAAGAAGCAATCAAGCAATCTCTATTCAAAATGTCTGCTTTACAGATGTTAAACAGACATTGAAACGTGTGCCACTTTCACTGTGACAGGGATAAATCCATCTTCCTCTGAAGGTCATTAAGTTTATTTCTATTTTTATATTTCTAGATATTTCCCGATATGAAGTAGAGATAAAATCCACAAAAATAAGTCACAAACTATTGCAACCATATCATTTTTAAGTAATATTTGTATTTGGTGAAGCATCTTAACTATACATATTTTGAACATATTATTTAACATTATTAAAAAAACACCCATCCTCCAAGAAAAAAGGGACTAAATATATGTATTTACAACATTACAATATTTTGAACTTCTTGATATAGGGCCTGATTAATACTTCTGGTTTAATATGTGTGTTTTAAAGCAAGAAGGAAACCTAGTGTGAGTAGGATATTCTCCAAGTCAGTATAGTCTAGGGAATTCTAATGTACTAATGTACATGCAAGTTTATTGTTTGAAAACAACTATCTCTTAGCTCTTGCCTTTGAGTCTAACAAATTTCCTCTCATCTATCTATCTATCATCTATCTATCTATCTATCTATCTATCTATCTATCTATCTATCTTTAAGTAGGCTCTATGCCCAATGTGGAGCCCTATAAGGGGCTCAAACTCATGACAGTGAGATAAAGATCTGAGCTGAGACCAAGAGTCAGACATTTAACCAACGGAGCCATGCAGGCACACCATAAGTTTAATTTTAAATGAGCAATTAGTTGTATTTTTAAAATCATCTTCACATATTAATGTTTCTATCTTTATTTTTAGAGGAGGGAAATAAGAGCAGGGGATTAGATATTAGCATGCTTTTGTTAAATGTAAATTTGTTATTTCCTTACTTCTGTCTCTAATTAACCACTAGAAATCCACAAACATTTTATTTTATCCGTCGCTAGGGTAGAAAAATGATATTTATACTCTCCTCTGTCTGATTAGATAGATAACAAGGAAACTAGAGGAGAATCTTTAAATAAAAACTCTTAAATTGACTGCATTTCAGGGTTTATATGTTTAGCATAATGGAAATATTGAAATAAATACTCTAATGAGCTAAGTTCTCTAACCACTTAACATAGTCCCAGGAGCTATTTAGGCATTTTTGGATCCTAATACATAAGATATATACATGAGCATACATAATCAAATGCATTGTTGGTATTATTTTGAACAAATTGTTATGTTAGATCAGTTAGGAATAATCAATCGTGGCCGGTCTTAAGACAAGAATTCCACCCACAGTCTCTGAAGAAGGAAAATGGAATGATTTGGAAATGGGAGTGTTTGTGAAGAATTCTTCTTCCCGGAGGCTCAAGGTCAGAGTTACTGGCATATAGAGTATAGGGTAGGAACATGTGAGAGAAAGAAAGCCTCTACCCCAGAAGCTTCTAGTGAGAGCAATATCTTTAGGTGACATCTAAGCTTTAATAAGGGGGAAAAAAAGGTGACTAAAATATCCATGAGTATTATTTTCTATCAGAAGACTTCTAAAATTGCTTCATTTAATTCAATTCACCAGCCTCATTTTGATGATACTCATTTGTACAACTTTCTTTGCTTTAATTCACTGTTCTTTCCAAAGTTTGTGACATTTTATCTATTTATTTGCTTGTTATTTTGTTTTATTTCACTTGATTTTCACCCCAATGTTATAATCACTCCATGAGATCACAGATTGTATATAATTTGATTAATATAATGAATGTATTCATTCCTACAGCATAGATGGTCTTATTTAGTTAGTTATTGTTTGTAGATGAATACATATACTTCAATCATAAACCTCTTCTTTCCTAATTTATGCTAGCTCAATTAGGAAAAAAGATGGACTGGTTACAATCTTTGTTAAGTGTATATATATATATATATATTTTTTTTTTTTTTTAATTTAAGCTTATGGGGATTTTTTTTATCCCGGTAACTATTGATTTCCTAATCTGTAATGTTGACATAATAATACTTGTCCATAATTTTTATAACAATATAATAAAATAATACAGATAAATTAATTCATATACACTAAAATATAAATTCTCGGCATGATACTGGAGTCCAGAAAGGCTGTTCCATCAGTCACAATTCCAGAGGAAGAACGACTTACATTTAAACACCTTTGTCTTAATGGATATGGGTCTTATGTTAGGATATGTCTCTTTAAATTCCTATTTATATTTGTCTAATTCCACATCCAAGTTCCATCAATGATGAAAGTCCTTTGGGTATCAATTTTTATCTTTCACAACAGAGATTTCATTGTCCTATCTTACAAGATCCTTTTAGCACTGGAAACTAAAGTATAAGTTCTAAGCTTTAACTCTAAAGCTCAGGGTCCAGCCATTATGTACTGGTAAATGTTTAGCAACTGGTTTTACAGGAAAAATAGATCAATTTGTATTTCACTTGTTTCCATGGTGCAAATACTACCACTATAATAGGAGATTTTAAGCAGTAAAAATAATCTTATCAAACATAGAGTAAAGATGTTAAGTTTGAATGTTTACTATCTTCATATTTAGTGTATTTTAATTAATTTAAGCTGATAATATTCACTGTTTGATGATCAGTGTTTTTAACAACCGACCTGTGAATTCTCCAAAATTCACTTTTTGTGCCAGTATGGACCAGTTCCAGCACAAGCTAGGTAGATAGGGCTCAGCCACACTGCCCCTTACTATGTCCTTCCGCTTCTCCAGTAGAGCATGGAGCAGGCTTGAACCCATGCTATACAGACAATGCCAATTTGACTTTTCAGCTCTTTACTCTTTGCCTTTCCCTTTAGCCACATCTCCTCTAAGAATGTCCTCTAAGAGGTCATGATTTAGAAATCAAAAGTCAAGAAAATAAATGTCTGCTGAAAACTCCAGCATTTAGTTGTGCAATAGCAACCTACCTCAACAAGATGGCACAAGGAAATACCCGACAACCGTCACATAAGTTTTCGGCCATGTTATCAATTGTGTCTCTTGAGAGTTAACTTGGACAATGCTCACTGACCAGTTTTACACTCTGAAAATTGACTTTTTAAAAATGATGTTGTTAATCTAGTGGCTGTTTATGAGGGAATGAGAGTTATCTGGGGATTAGAGCTCTTTTGATACTGAGCTGCTTTTTTGATGTCTATTTTTTTTTTCAGCATTTGTATATCATTATCCTATTCACTAAAGAGCAAATGACCACTTTTTGGCACTGGTGTCAAATGCTAAAAGCACAACTAGAAAATGAAGGAATACAGCAGTTGAAGGCCAGAGAGAAAAAAATACCATGGGCTTGCCAGTTACTTTTTGTTGTTTGATCAAATGGTAGCTTCCTATGCTGATTATATTGTACATCTGGACAGGCACAGACCTTACTGATCTAAGGTAGAGCTGCCAGCCAGCATGGAGGAAAATAAAGGCTTTCAAATGTGGAAATGATTAAAGCATCCTTCCAATTCATCTTCAATGTGATAGAAAGAGGCTGTTAAATTGCAAGCTGCACTGGTAATATATGAGATAATCATCGTACTTTTGCATAATCTATACATAATTTACTCAAGCCCTTTTCTTGTTCATTCCCAAACACAAGTTTTCCTTAATATCAGATATTCCCTCTGGAAAATTTTGATCCCTCCTTCTACTGATTTATTTGCTAAGAGGAATTACATTTGGACAACACAACTCCTATTTGTTTTCTAAATGTCATTTAAAACTATTTATCAAAAATTTCTCTCTGATTTCCTAGTTGAAGATTGCACCATACTATAAATGGTGAATGAAATACAGAAATACAAAATTTTATTTCCAATAACTTTTAGTATCAAAGAAATTTATAAACAAAAAAACACAAGTGTCAATGAAGGGATAGGGACGTATACTGCCATCAATTAACAGTTGTTTAACTTCTCAGTTTTTCAATTGCACTTCTCACTTTTTCAACTGCTTGATCTCAAATAAAATAAAATAACAAAAACAAAAACAAAACAAGCATTTGACTTAAAAGATCTGTTTATTGCTTTCCATTTTCAAATATTTAAGTTGTAGATTATATTCAAGTACAGAAACACACAGGTATGTGTGTATATATTTATGCACACAAACATATAAGTTAAATTGTCACAAACTGAACACATAAGTTCATAGGGACAAAAGAGATAAAAAGGTGAGCGGGAGGTCAGAGTGGAATGGGAGACAGAGAGGGAGGAAAACAACTTAAGAATCTTGAATTGGAGAGATAGTCAGCAAAAAAACAATTTTGTTAAACAGCACATTCCACCATTAACACAGCTCAGTTCTGCATGCTTCTATTTTCTTCAGCATGTAATCAGACTTATCATCATACTTTAGTTCCAGTCACCAGGGAAATAATTTTGTTAAACTGTTTATTAGCCATCGTCCTCATTTGAGTAGTCTACATATAAAGCTACCAGAAAGTGGTAGCTTAAATTTTATACATTTTATAAATTAACAAATGTTTAATATAAATACAGATAATATATAGAAAGTTAGTATAGATATATAGCACATGCAGTATTTTTTAAAGGAATAGGAAAAACAAAGAATGATGGGGTGACTAATTTGCTAAAATCCAAATATCTGAGCCACCTGGATGGTTCAGTGTTGAGCTTCTGCCTTTTGGGTCTGGAAATCAAGTCCCTCATCAGGCTCCTGCAGGAGCCTGTGTCTCTGCCTCTCTGTCTCTCATAAATAAATGAAATCTTAAGAAAATAAATAAATAAAATCCAAATATCAAAAAATAAGAGAAGCAAAAAAAAATCTTCATATAACTACAGAACAAGTCATTAATTCTGAAATTTCTGAGGCTATGGGCTGCTCTTTACTGTTACCTTCCATGTTACTTTTGTATGTGGTCAGCAGCTTGTGGTCATGCTTTCCATGTAGTCAGAGTCAAATTTCTTTTCCTAGTCATTAGAGTTCTTAAAATGAATCCATCAGCATATAGCATTTAGCTCATTAATTTTGTGGTTATCTTACATATATTATCTCATTTTACCCTCAAAATAACACAATAAGTTAAGTACTAGCTTTAGGTAATTCATAGATGAATCTTAAATATATAAAGTTCATATAATTTTTATATATCAAGTATTTTCAATGTTCATAAGTATTTTTTCACATTGTGATACAGCATATATGGCTGAACAAGTATTCTCGTTACATATTATCAATTAAATAATCTATTAAATAATGTGTTATTTGCAAAATTTTAACAAATATTTTTATATTTTCATGCTGAGTACTGAAATAAATGATTAATTTCACTTCAAATTCTTGTCATGATATAAAATTATGCTAGAAAAATGATCAATCATATCTGCATTCATTAAGTGATAACATTATAATATCTAACTTAATAATCTGAGGAGGAAAAGTCTGGGAAGTTACGGGAAATGTTGATTGATTGCAATTGATCTGAAATTATCTGCTCATTACCATACCACATCTTTGACAGCTTAACGAGTCAATCGTCATAGTGATAATGAAGCAGATTGCACCACCCTGTACATGTAGATGTGGTTTCATAAAATTCTAAATGTTGACTCATAAGATCTTAAAGCTTGATTATACTCTTGATTATAGTTTGGAAATTTATGTTTAACTGTATGTTTTATCAGTAATTGAAGCTGATAGTTTTGGTTTGGTTTGGTTTTTTCCTAAGCCATAATGTGTTATTTCTGTAATAGTGCAAACATTTTAAATTTTCTTCCAATATTTTGCCTATACATACATTTGAATATGTAAAACATTTTAATACAATTTAATAATATTCTACAATGCCTAGAAATGAGTTTCTAGAACAATCTTGGAGACTTATAGAAAATTCTCTGGTGTGAGATTTGAATAATGACTAAAATTATAAAAAAAATTTAAAAATTCCATAAGAAAAAATGCCAATATAATCCGTTTAAGAAAGAGTTGCTATTAATAAGTAACTTATCAAGGTTTAACAGTAACTTCTTCAGGTATTTGTAAGACCTCAAGGTATTCTATATCTGTAAATCATATTAATTCATTTTTAAGGACACAATTTGCTTATAGAATTAGAATATATTTTATTTGCCTTGGAAACTTCAAGATATCTGAAGAAATTATATGAATCCTATTGAAAGTAATAATCATTTAATTTAGAGAGCACTTCACTAGGCTTTGCCAGAAATGAAAGGTCTCAGAGAAATGGCATGGAATATTTGTCTTAATTCATTACTGCACATAGCTGTTATGTTTTAAATTTGCTGCCACATGGTTAGGGAGGCATTAGAATGTAAAACAACATAAGTAAGCATCTTAAGCATTTATCACTATTCTTTAGGCAAGACAATACATCTTTCTGCAAACTGAACTTAGTAGTCATTTTGTTTCCATGCTCCTACTGAAAAAATAACTATTAGTTTAAGATCTGAATTGTGTAATCTAGATGGTAGGGATGAGAGTGTTCAAATTCTTTCAATTTTTCTTTGAGTTTTGAAACTTTCCTAATATTGGAAAAAATAAAACTTGTTAAATTATACATTTAAAATTTTAAAAAATATGAAGTCTGAATAACAAAAGATTCAAGTAAGACATACAGAAGGCTTGGGAAATTTAATTTCTATATGGAAGTATCTAAGGCTTAAAGAATAGGTAATGTATATAATGAGGTGGCTGTAAGGAAACATGAAGTAGGAAGCCATTTTAAATTTGTAAAATGATGTCAGCAAATACAAATCAAAACTATGATGAGATAAAACCTCACACTTGTCAGAATGACTAAAATTAACAATATGAGAAATAAGTGCTTGTGAGGATGTGGAGAAAGGGGAACCCTTTTGTACAGTCCATGGGAATACAGACTGGTACAGGTACTCTGGAAAACAGGATGGAAGTTCCTCAGAAAGCTAAAAATAGAACTACCTTATGATCCAGCAATGGCACTACTAGGTATTTACCCAAAGAATACAAAAATACTAATTCAAAGAATACATGTACCTTGATGTTTATAGCATCACTATCTACAATAGTGAAATTATGGAAAGAGCTCAAATGTCCATGGACTGATGAATGGATAAAGAAGAAGTGGTGTATACATACAATGGAATATTACTCAGACATAAGAAAGAATGAAATCCTGCCATTCAACAAGGATAGAGACTGTATTATGTAAGCAAAATGTAAGTCAGAGAAAGACAAATAGCATATGATTTAATGCATTTGTGGAATTTAAGAAACAAAACAAATGAACAATGGGCAAAAAAAAGAGAGAAGCAGAGGCAAACCAGGAAGCAGAGTCTTAACTTCAAAGAACAAAGTGATGGTTACCGGAAGAAGGTGTGTGGGGAGACAATGGGTTAAACAGGTAATGGGGATGAAGGAGGGGACTTGCTGTGATGATCACCAGGTGTATGGAAGTGTTGAATCACTATGCTGTACACCTGGACATAATGTCACACTGTTTGTTAACTAACAAGAATTTAAATAAAAACTTACCAAAAAAAAGTTCTAATGCAAAAGTAAAGTTCCAAACCATCATGATTTTAGTGGATTTTAAAATCAAAAGTGATAGAAATCAAGAGTTATCTCAGAATATGTATTAAAATTTCCTAATTAAAACATGAACATAAACACAAAAAATATAAATTACAAACATAATCTAGAAGAAACAAATTTATAGCAGTCTATACTTTGTATTCTTTATACCATATCCTATTTATAATATACTTTTATACTATTTATAGCAGTCTTATATGATGTCCCTTGATACCATCAAATAGATTAACAATTGCCAATTTCCTTGGCATTTTCAATATATCAAATTACTTCTAATCATCTAAACATGATAATAGTGAGTTCTTTTCTCCACAACGCTATCTATGAAGCTGTGTTTCAATAGACTGTCACAAATAGTTGCTTTATTTAACTCATTTCAAAATATTGTTCTAGCAGACAATAAGTTTTTGATACCAACTTGCTGAAAACTAAGTTTTTCAATGGTATGTTAAAATACAAAATAAAAAATAATACCACTTAGTTTCTCTATCCCTAAATCTATTTAAGTATTTAATGACAAGTGATCAGATCTCTTCTGCATAAAATAAAATATGCAGAAGTAGCTAATTATATGGAATCTTAGAAAGATTCCAAGAAAGATGGATGTCTTAGAAAGACATCTGTTTAAAATGTGTCACTGATTCTATTTGCATATCAAGTCCACCTATTCTTGAACACTACTCATCTTTTCAGATTTATTTCCACAGAGAGCACATGGTTTAGTCCAGAATTTCAGAAACATTTTTGGTCACATAATACTCTTTTTAAGTATTACAATGACAAACACTAGGTAGGGCACAAAATGAAAGACTCTTTTGAATTAAAAATAACAGTATAAGTAACTTAAAGTGTTATTGAAATTTGATGCATGATTTTATATAAAAAGTATGACAAATATATAATTACAAGTTTATTGTATGAAGATTAAAATGGCAAAATGATTGCATTGTGTCATATTCTGATACCTTTTGACTAAAACAAAATTTGAAGAACACAAGACTCTGCTTTTTGTTTTGGCACACACAGCCTACCTTTATACATACATGCTGGGTAGAGAAAGTTTAAACTTATGATATTTACTTAGAATTGGGAAATACTGTTAAAAAAGATCAGGGATCATCAGATATACAAAGTAAATAATATAAAATTTGGTTAGTGAGTGGTTTCCTTAAAATAAAATGCCAAGCCAGAATGTTAAGAATAAACATATGAAAACTTTAAAACACCTTCTTACATGAAAAATATATGTTTAAAATAATTTTGTAGGGGATCCCTAGGTGGCTCAGTGGTTTAGTGCCTTCCTTTGGCTCAGGCCGTGATCCTGGCGTCCCGGGATGGAGTCCCGCATCAGGCTCCCTGCGTGGAGCCTGCTTCTCCCTCTGCCTTTGTCTCTGCCTCTCTTCCTCTCTCTGTGTATCTCATGAATAAATAAATAAATAAATAAATAAATAAATAAATAAATAAATAATCTTAAAAAAAAAAAAGCCATAGGGTGAAAAATGGATAAAAAAGGAACACCCGTAAAAAATAATAATAATTTTGTAGTTAAAAAAACTTGCCAGTTTTACTCACCAAATACTCTTATTTCCTTTTCTGGCACATATCAGCTTTCTGCACACATTGATATATAGCCATCTCTTCACAGAAGTTTCCTACTACTAATCCATGTGTATGCATGCATACACAAAAACCTGTATGACATATCGTTATTATTTTATGTAAAATAAATTCAGTTTCACTCCTGGGTTACTGTCCAAGGAGCAACAAAGGTGACTGAAAAGGCACATTAATGTAATGTCAAGCACTTCAGTGATTGTTACACTGTGATCTTACCATATTAGAGAACAGAGAGTGTGAATATTTATCTGTAACGAAATGTTTAACAGATGCTTTTCTCATTTTACTGTACTCTCTTTTTACTCTCAGAACAACTGCAGTAGTGTATAGGGTGTACGTTTTTCAAATCTAATTTCTATCTCTAGTTGAATTTCTCGAATGAGATCAAGACATGGAGATTGAATATATATTCACAAGATATATAAAAAGTACCAAGTCCAAGTCTGGTTATGGGAAAACCTCTATTTTCCCTAATCTTATTCTATATAGAAGTAATTGTCATAGAAATATTAGAATAAATTCTTACTCATTGTCCTCTTCTTACTCCTTCTACTCCAGGAGAAAATACATGCCTCTCTTTGGTTGCTTGGAGAAAATACTGAGGAAATACTCTTCCTGAGAGTTAGCCAGCCTCTCCACTGTATTTACCTGTTTTGTCCAGTTTTCTGCTCTGTGGTCTAAGGCTGCACCCAGGAGAGGAGCTTGCATTATCTAGACATGCCAGTGAATAAATGCAATAGCCATTTCCCCAACTCAGTGATACATTAACTATCCTACTAAATATCCTAGTAATATCCTACTATTTTTCATTGAGTTTCAATAGCCAATTCACTCCTACATCTACTTTTCAGTTGGTTATAAACTTGTAGGGATGTTTATGGGTTTTATGGCAGTCAGCCTCCAAGAGGCCCATGACTCCCCAAATTCACAGCCTGTGTAGTTTTCTTGCACACTGAATAAGGCTGACCTGTGTAATGAGAAGGATATTAATGTGGAAACAATCTTGAGGCTTGGTCATAAATGTCATTGTGGCTTCCACCTTGCTCTTTCTTGGATGAGTCATTCTGGGAAGCCAGCTGTCATTGTCATAAATACTCTCAAGCAGCTCTAAAAGGAAGTACTTATGGTTAGAAACTGAGGCCTCCGCCTCAAAAAACATTAACTTGCAAACATTCAAGTGAGTTCCTTAGAAGTAGATCTTCCAGCTCTGGTGAAGGAGTCAGATCATTGCACCCATCCACCATCTTGACTGTGATGTAATAATAGGCACAGAGCCAGAAATATCCAGCTAAACCACTCTCCAATTTTTGATGGTAACAAATTGTGTGAGATAGATATCCTGATTGATTTTTAAGACTATTTTCAGGAGTAATTTTGTTACATAGTGATAGATACCTAATATAGATGTGTTATTAATTGTCCATCTCAAAAGCCAATATTCACTACTCCTGTCAAAAAAGAAAACTCTATCTTCTTCATCTTTTATATATATATATATATATATATATATATATATATATATATATATATTTATTTATCTTCTTCATCTTAATAAGTACAGTCACCAGTCATCAAGTTCAAATGTATCTGAGACTTTCTTCATTTCCTCTATTCTCTGTAGAGGTTAGTCACCAATTAATTGATCCTTATTCTTCACATTTTTAAATCAAATCTTTCTGTATTTCCTCAACCCCACGGCACACAATGTATGTCAAATCACTGTGATAATTCCTCTAGATTACAGTCATAGTTATGAACCATGTCTTGCTTTATTTGATCTTCTGGAGCTTTACATGTATTCTCTACAAAGTAGCAAATAAGATAATTTAAGAATATAAAACATCTCATTTAAAACCTGTTAATATTTAACTCCTTAGGTTCTTGAAAATGAAGATTTTATCACAGAATTTATAAAGGCCTGCATATTTTAAGCTCTGCTTTCTTATTATTTTCCACCACTCTTACTCTTCTTAGCTGGAGTATGTCTTTAAGATGTCATAGCTAGCTTGGAACAAATTAATTCAATGTCTAGTTTCTGATTCTCAACTACTGATTTGATGAATTTATCCTGATAAACAGAAACATCAGAAGATGTTTGTTTTTATAGCACTGGAACAGCAGAACACTCTTGGTTTTTGGTCTGATTCTCCTTCTTATGAGCTATATGCCAAAGTACAAAGGAGTTAGAGATCATGTTGTCTATCACTTCTTTCAAATAATACAGACAAATTTGATTTAAAAATATATATGGAGAAAATATGGCAAAATATTAAAAAAGTAATCTAAGTGAAAAGTATATGGATATGATTGTATTCTTAAAATTCTGCTGCCATTTTTAAATTGTTCAAAGCGAATTTTTTAAAAAAATAAAAGTAAGTTTTTTTATGGAATAAAAGGAAACAAAGTCCATCTGAAACAACTGAAAGACTAATCTAAACGTATGCAACAATGATCCACCAAACACATTAAATAACAGGCAAAGAAATTCAGTGATCTTTAAGAGTTAGGGGAAAAATTATTTGGGGTGTAAAATTGTCCCAGTTTCCAACCCAAAGAGATCGCAAGCTACAGCATAAGGAAGAGAAACACAGGAAGTTGCCAGAGTCTCCATGAGTTCAGCAGACTAAGATAGCAATCCAGGGAAACCCCACGGCTAGAGTTTGCAAGGCAGAGTAGAGAAGAAAAAGCTGCCTAGAGAGAAATTGGAGATCTAAAATTCATCGTCATACATCTGGGTACAGGAATGTATGAAGAATCCACTTGAGGCCAGAAAAAGAACTTCCTAAAGTCTAAATATTAGAAGCAATTGTGACAAAACACACTATGGGCAGGTGGAAAACTTCATAATTCATGGACAATGGATTGAGTACTAAGAAGGACTTTACCTTGGTAGTCCTGAAAAATCCAGAGATTAAACATTGCACTACCAAGGCTTAAAAGCTAGAGCCAAGAAAGTTGATTTTAAGTAATTTAACTGCAACCAAAAACAGAAACAAAAACAAAAACAAAGAAATAAAAAAACAAAAAACTTGAGAATACTTTTTACAAATACAAATATTTAATATCCATATTATCTGGCATGCAGTCAAAATTACCAGGCATTCAAAGAATTGGGCAAAAATCTCACAGTAAAGAAAAAATTACAAACAATATTAACAAAGAAATGACATAAATAATAATATAATTAGAAACATTTTAAAGTACTTTCAAAATATATTTTTCAAAGGACCAAAACAAAAATATTATAACATTATTGAAGGACCAAACCAGAATAAAATAATGTAAACTATAAACCTACATTTATTTGCTGAGTGAATACATATTTCAAAAGGAAAGTAAAATAGAGACTTTATAAAAACTTAAAACCCTCATATGCAGGGCAGCCCAGGTGGCTCAGCAGTTTAGTTCCGCCTTCAGCCCAGAGTGTGATCCTGGAGACCCGGGATTGAGTCCCATGTCAGGCTCCCTGTATAGATCCTGCTTCTCCCTCTGCTTGTGTCTCTGACTCTCTCTCTCTGCATGTCTCTCATGAATAAATAAATAAAGTCTTTTTAAAAATCCTCTTATGTAGCAGATATACAGTACAAATATATGTAGCAGATATACAGTTTAAGGTAGTCCTTCAAGCAGAAGAAATGTCACAATAATATGAATGGGCTACATACCTCAATTAAAAGGGATACACTATCATAACGAATTGAAAAAAGTAAGACTTAGCCATATGGTTCCTACAAAAGAATTTTTCTTAAACATATGACACAAGTTAAAAGTAAAATGATGAAAAAATCTATCATATGCTAGACACAAAAAGAAAACTATAAAAATAGTTTTTAGATGAAAAAAATCTATCATATGCTAAACACAAAAAAGAAAACTATAAAAATAGTTTTTAGAGCAAAGAAGATTATCATAAAAAAGAAAGTCATTTCATAGTCAGAACAGGGTCAGTTTTAGCAATAGGACATAATGTATTATTATGATTATTATCAACCTAATATCAAAATTCACCAAGAAAAATCTGCTAGACTGCTAAAGAGGAAAACACAAAGTCCAAAGTTAAAATCAGACATTTTAAACTCTCACAGCAAATAGAAAAAATAGAAAAAATAATAAATATACAGAAAGTTTTAATAATACTATCAAACAAATTGATCTAGTCAACATTTACAGATTACTTGTGCTAAAGAGGGCAGAAAACTTTTTTTTTTAGACTTCGAGGAATATATAAAATATATACCAGATTCTATGCCATAAAATAGATCATACCCAATAGGTTCTCCAACTATGATATTCAATCTAACCAATAATAAAATAATAACTGGGAAATCACCAAATATTTAGAAATTAAATAACACACTTCTAGACAGCCCAAAGGTCCAAGAAAAAAATCTTCAATGGGAAATTAAAATATATTTTAAAGTTAAAGAAAATTCAAATGCAACATGTCAAAATCTGTGGGAAGCAAATGAAACAGAGGAAAATTGACAGTGACCTCTTGAATGGTTGACCTCATTTTTCAAATTATTAATCTAGAAAAATAAGATCCAATTACTTCAAAGTAGAGAGAATAAATAAAATGGTAAAGACAAGAAGAATTGGTGAAATAAAAAAATAGAAAAAAATGGAGAAAATCAAAGATATCAAACAATAAAATATTTTTTTAAAATATATTGCTTAAGATACTAGAAAAAAAGAGCAGCAGGACAAGGAAAAATAGGTTATAGGAGGAACAAAGTTTCCATGTGAACAAGACCTTATGTGTCTTCCTCAGAACTACCTTTGGAATTGTCCATGTATGGCAGTCCAAGTATTTGGAATTCAAAAAGTATTTGACAAATAAATAAATTAATAAATTCGTATTTCTTTTTTAAAAGATTTTATGTATTTATTCATGTGAGACACACAGAGAGTGGCAGAGACACAGGCAGGGCTCATGCAGGGACCCCATCCCGAGATTTGATCCCAGGATGCCAGGATCATGCCCTGGGCCTAAGGCAGATGCTCAACTGCTGAGACACCCAGGGCATCCCAATAAATTAATATTTCATTGGCTATTTTCCTACAATATCACCCTTTATTTTCTGGTTAAATAGCATAAGACACTAACAAAAATAATTTTACCTTCCAGGTATCCTGTTGTGGTAGAATATTATTTGGTGATAAACACTCAGTGGGGTTTGAAATTATAAAAGATCTATTTATATATTCCTCATCCATTGTTTCCTGCTGCATATATGGTACAAATGGGGACAACATGCAGAACAAAATCTATTTTTTTAAGAGGGAGAGAGAGAATCCTAAGCAGGCTCCACATGCAGCATGGAGCCCAAACTAGAAGCTTCATCAAATGACCCTGAGATCATGACCTGAGCCAAAATCAAGAGTTGGATGTTTAATCACTAAGCCAACCATGCACCCTAAAATGAAAACTGTTCTTAAGCATATACTACAATTTTTTTTAAATTTTCATATTTGTATATACTATAAATTATTAAACAATAATTTATCAAACAAGCAACAAAAACATATAGATATGTTATTTTTTAATGATACTTGGTTTGGGGCAGCCCTGGTGGTTCAGTGGTTTAGCGCCACCTTTAGCCCGGGGCGTGATCTGGAGACCCTGGATCAAGTCCCACGTCAGGCTCTCGGCGTGGAGCCTGCTTCTCCCTCTGCCTGTGTCTCTGCCTCTCTCTCTCTCTCTGCATCTCTATGAAAAAATAAATAAATAAAATCTTTAAAAAAAAAGATACTTGGTTTGCATATGTCTAGCATGCCTATCATATGATTATAGCACCTAACAAAAAGATTTGGTGTCTTACACAATACACAAGCACAATTATTATCACAACCATAGAGATTCACACTATTCCTTTGAAAACATATTATTTAAATAATACATAATAATTTTTTAAATAAATGTAAATTGAATATTGTGTTTATTCTTACTTTAAAAGTCTTTTTGGTTCTTATACTATACATATTTTATTTCTAAGGGGTAATTTTCTTTAAGGTTTTCAATTTTTTTCTTGTGAACTTATTAATTCAAGCTAATATTTTTCAGATCTTCAATTCTCCACCACGCTTACGTGGACAAAACCTAAATGTATATTTACAGACATGAAGAAATAATTTACATGGAACATTATCTTTCAGTTTTTTAAGTAGTCTAAAATATGTTACTACCTTATCCATTAAATTTATCTTTGGTCATTCCATAAGGAAACCAGGCTATTATTTTTTCCCTAGCTTCATACCTATGATAAAATTTATCTCCCTTGTGTGAAAATGTTTAAACTGTTAAAGAAATAAGAATTAAGTGTGCTGCCGGTAAAAAACCTGACACATGCATGTTTGTTAACTATTACCCACCTCATTTAACAACAGACAATCATACATTGGCCTGGTTTTTACTAGGAAAAAAAAAAAAAAAAAAAGACAAACCAGTATTTTCCCTTGAGCAGCACATTTTACCACTAGGTGGTAGTATATCCTTTAATTTTCACTTACATAGCATTTCTTCATTGGATTGCAATTTCCATTTACCCATTTTAATTGTGATGAATCAAAGAAATCACATTGTTTGCAGTTGCCAATTTTTAAAAATGTCTTGATTTTCAATTTTCCTTAATACATCTAATTTTTCGTTAATGTCTACTAGAAACTATTAAAGATATATGAACTGAATACTTTTATAATGGGTATTATTGTTCAGTTTATTATTATTATTATTATTATTATTATTATTATTATTATTATTATAAGAGAATATAGATGCCATTGAGTTTTTGAGAAAAGTTGGTATCATTTTTATTTCTACAGATTGAAAACGCCACCTTGTACCACCAAACTGCCTGCCTCACATCACTTCAAAAATAATTCTTCTATATAGACACTCTCTTTGGTAAGAAGGTATCGATAGTTCAGTACTCTCAAAAGAGAAGAAAATACAGTGTCATAGAATTTATTTTTCAATTAAGAGCAACAAAGAGTTTCACAAGGTACTTGTGAATAGTAGTCCTTTTCCCTACAATAGTGTTGCATTGGTTTTAAAGAAGTCCAGAAAGTACCCATGGCACGTTGTTCTTTTCTATGCAACATAAATGCTCTTCAATATCTTTAAAAATAAGATCTATTTTTACAGATTTATTCAATGCATCAAATTAAGCATTCTTAATATGAATGATTGGAAAATTATTAGGGCACTAAACCTCTCAAATCCTACTGGTGCATATATAAACTAAGATAAACTATCTGGAGGACCATTGGGCAATTGTAATATGTTTGCATTTTGAATAAATAAATGAGCCCTACAAACATATTTCCAAGGAAATAATGAGAAAATCTGAACAAATTATCCATAAGGATGTCCAATGCAGTATTATTTATAGCCATGAAATATTTGATGCAATCTAAATATTTAATAATATAAAATCATTAAAATTTTTGTGATGAATCTTACAGTGGCTAATTAAATAATTATCAAAATCAGATAAGAATATTTTTCATTATCATGAAAAATCAACAAAATGTTTAAGATCAAATTGCAGTTTATAAAATATTAAGAATATTACTTTTGTAAAAAATATGTTGGTGTACTTATACCTATGAATGTATCTATAACAATATCCATAACTATACCTCCACATCTATCAATACGTCCTAAAAAATATAAAAGATTAAGATCTAAGCTCAATGGTGAATTTTTCTGATAATTAGAATATAGAAAAATTTAATGTTATACATCTGAATTAGAAAATTTAAATTCAAATTTAAAATGCACTAGGGGCACCTGGGTGGCTCAGTTAGTTAAGCATCTGAGACTTGATCTCAGCTCAGGGTTTGATTTCAGGATCCTGAGTTCAAGCCCCACATTGAGCCCCATGCTGAGTGCGGAGCCAACCTAGAAAACAAAATCAAAAACCACTATATCTAATCAGTAAAAACAAAATGTTAAATATAATATTTCTATACATATATAATTTATTATGCAAATATATAACAAACTCTATGTTATTCTTTCATCTCTGTAACTTATTTTACAACTAGAAGTTTTTACCTTTTAATCCCCTTTACCTATTTCACACATCTCCACTCATTGCCCCTCTTGGCAACTACCAATTTATTCTCTGTATTTAAGATCAGTTGGTTTGGGATGCCTAGGTGGCTCAGCAGTTGAGCATCTGCCTTTGGCTCAGGGCATGATCCTGGGGTTCTAGGATCAAGTCCTCTACCTGGGAGAACCCTACTTCACCCTCTGCTTATGTCTCTGCTTCTCTCTGTCTCTCATGAATGAATAAGTAAAATAGTTTTTAAAAGATCAGTAGGTTTGTTCATTTATTTGTTTTGTTTTTTGATTCCATATATAAATGAAATCATATGGTATTTGTCTCTCCTAACTTATTTCACTGTGCATAATACCCTCTATGTTCAGTTATAAAGAAACCAAGAAGTGGTTTAATAACTAAGTACTGCTTACTTGTTATTATATTGTAAATGTATGATATTCACTTTAAATTTTAAAGCATCTATTAATTTATGAATAATTAATCTGTAGTTTTGATTGTCTAGTATGAGCACTAAGTGTTTAATTACAGATAAAAATTTGTAATAGAGCTTGTAGTCCAGAATTGTGATGCCACCAGTTTGTGTTTTCTTTTTTGACAATCTTTTGGCTATTCAGGCAGGGTCTTTTCTGGTTTCATACAAGTTTTAGGATTATTTGTTCCAACTTTGAAATAAGTTGGTGGTATTTTGGTAGGAATTGCATTGAATATACAGAGTTCTCTAGGTAGCACAGACATTTTAATAATTTTGGTTTTCCAATTCATGAGCATTGAACATTTTTCCATTTCTTTGTGTCTTCCTCAATTTCTTTCATTAAATGTTCTATAGTTTTCTGAGTACAGATCTTTTGCCTCTTTGGCTATTTTTATTCCAAGGTATCTTATGGTTTGGGGTGCAATTATAAATGATACTGATTCCTTAATTTCTCTTTCTTCTGTCCCATTGTTAGTGTATAGAAATCCAACTGATTTCTGTGCATTGATCTCATATCCTACTGCTTTGCTGAATTCCTATATGTGTTTTAGCAAGTTTTGGGTTTTCCATATGGAGTGTCAATGTCCCCTGCAAAGAGTGAGAGTTTGAGTTCTTCTTTGCTGAAACGATTGCCTTTTACTTCTTTTTGTTGTCCGATTGCTGAGGCTAGAACTTCAAGTACTATGTTGAACCTCTGTAGCTATCAAGACAGTATGGGTACTGGCACAGAAACAGACATATAGATCAATGGAACAGAATATAAAACCCAGAAATGGACCCAAAACTCAATGGTCAACTAATCTTTGACAAAGCAGGAAAGAACATTCAATGGAAAAAAGACAGTCTCTTGAACAAACGGTACTGGGAAAATTGGACAGCCACATGCAGAAGAGTGAAATTGGATCATTTCCTCACACCATACACAAAAATAGACTCAAAATGGGTGAAAAACCTAAATGTAAGATAGGAATCCATCAAAATCCTAGAGGAGGACATAGGCAACAATCTCCTTGACCTTGGCTGCAGCAACTTCTTGCTAGACATGTTTCCAAAGGCAAGGAAAACAAAGGCAAAAATGAATTATTGGGACTCCATCAAGATAAAAAGCTTTTGCACAACAAAAGAAAGAGTTGACAAAACCAAAAGGCAACCTATAGAGTGGAGAAGATATTTGCAAATGACATATCAGATAAAGAGCTAGTATCCAAAATCTATAAAGAACTTATGAAATCAACACCCAAAGAACAAATAATCCAATCAAGAAATGGGCAGAAGACATGAACAGGCATTTCTCCTAAGAAGAAGACACCCAAATTTTCAACAGACACATGAAAAAATGCTCAACATCACTTGACATCAGGGCAACACAAACCAAAACCACAATGAGCTAGCACCTCACAGCAATCAGAATGGCTAAAAACAACAAATCAGGAAATGACAGATGTTGCTGAGGATGTGAGAAAGGGGAACCCTCTAATACTTTTGATGAGAATGCAAGCTGGTGTAGGCACTCTGGAAAACAGTATGGAGGTTCCTCAAAAAGTTAAAAATAGAGCTACCTTATGTCCCAGCAATTGCACTACTGGGTATTTACCCCAAGTTACAAATGTAGTGATCTGTAGGGACATCTGCACCACAATGTTTATAGCAGCTATGTCTATGATAGTCAAACTATGGAAAGGGCCTACATGTCAATTGACAGATGAATGGATAAAGAAGATGAGATGTGTATGTGTGTGTGTATATCATATATATATATATATATATCTGTACACACACACACACACATATATATATATATGCATAATGTACTAGTACTCAGCCATCAAAAAATTTAAAAAAAAGTAATCTTGCCATTTGTCATGACATGTATGGAACTAGAGGATTTTATGATAAGTGAATGCATGCAATGACATGTATGGAACTAGAGGATTTTATGATAAGCGAAAAAAGTCAATCAGAGAAAGATAATTATCATATGATCTTACTTATATGTGAAATTTACTCATATGTAAAACAGAGGATCATAGGGGAAAAGAGGAAAAAATAAAAACAAAATGAAATCAGAGAGGGAGACAAACCGTAAGACACTTAATCATAGGAAACAGACTGAGGGTCACTGGGGGGAGGTGGATGGGATAACTTGGTGATGAACATAAAGGAGGGCATGTGATAGAATGAGCACTGGGTATGATATAAGACTGATGAATCACTGACCTCTACCTCTGAAAGCAATAATACATTATATGCTTATTAATTGAATTTAAATAAAACTAAATAAAATATACAAGCGCATATATATGTAGAGTGAAAGAAAAAAAAAAAAAAACAAGAAAAAAACTGCTTAAGATACCACTGTATGGCCTTTCCCAGGAGGCTGGCATGTAATATATGTACTGAACATATTTAAAATTCATTTTTTTTGTTAGGACCCCTGGGTGGCCCAGTGGTTGAGTGCCTGCCTTCCACTCAGGGCATGATCCCAGGGTCCAGGGATTGAATCTAGCATCAGGCTTCCTGTGGGGAGCCTCCTTCTCCCTCTGCCTATGTCTCTGCCTCTAGCTCTGTCTTTCATGAATAAGTAAGTTAAATATTTTTAAAACTTCATTTTTTTTTTGTTAAATGAAAGAACATTTAGAGATCATTCCAAACCATTCTAGAACATACCAAAAATTCTTTTTTCCCCCCAACATATTTAGGCCTGAGGATTCTCCTAAGTAAGGTCAGTGGCCTTCTAATAATTATGAATTACGAAGTATAACCTTGGCAGGGCAGCTTGATATCTACACTTTAATTAGGATTTGAGTACGTACAAAGCATCTTCAAGGAGATCACTGGCATTCAGAAATTAATGTCACTGGTAGCCTTAGTAGTTCTCTCTTTCAAACATCCCCATTTCTTAATATCTAATAATCTGCCTTCCTGTACTGAAGGAAGTGAATGGCCTTCCTTTATTAAAATTTTTCTCAAGTTATTTAGTTATTTAGTTTGTGTTTTTCAAAGGCACTGGATTGTCCCTTCAGGAATGCATCACTTCTCTGGATGGTTACATTTCTAAAATTGGTAAATTCCCTTAGTAATTCATGGTCACTATTCAGGGAACCAAGATAATAATACACTTTGTTTTAATACCAAGTAACTGCTGTGTTTTGACTGCAGATTATTCCCTCCCCAAATCTAAATAATTATGTGCTTTTAAAAACATAGGTTCTAGGTTCAGAAATCTAGTTATTGCCCATGTAATGAATTTGTAAGATTTCATTGAATAGTGAACTTGTAGCAGTCTCATGATTATTCCATGTAAAATTCGGGCATTTGTAATAGTTTCTACTGAAGTGCAGGCTCCCCATAGGCATAGTTTCTGTGTATTTGAGGACAGCTTTGTCAAAGCTACTGAAAGTGATGCTCTTTTTCCCTTTCTCTCAAAATAGCAACCAATAAATAACTCAGCAATAAATCTCATCACTCTATTTATTAAATCAGCAAAGCAAGCTGGGTTACTGTTTTATGGATTATTTACTTTAGTTGAATTCTATCTACCCAATTCTCTCCCTGCCCTGAATTTTATGTGTATGAAAGATCAGAGGAACTTCTTTATTATGGTAGTTTTATTTGTAATTGCCAAACCTTGGAAGCAACCAGGACATCCTTGGTTGGAAAGACATCCTGTATTCATGGATTGGAATACTTAGTATTATTAGAATATTCATACTACCCAAAAGAATCTACAGATTCATTGTGATCCCTGTGAAAATCCTAATGGTATATTTTCTAGCAAAAAACAGATAAAATAATTCTAAAATACATATGTAATCTCAGAAAACCCTTGATAAGCCAATCTTGAGAAAGAAAAACAAAACTGGAGGCCTCATACTTTCTGATTTAAGATATTACCAAATTTTATTAGTTGAAACAGATCAGTACCAGGAAAAAGACAGACATATATAACAATGGAACATAATAGACAGCTCAGGAGTAAAACCTCCTATATGTGGCTAACGGAACTCTGATAAGATTGCCAAGACTGCACAACGGGAAAAGGATAGTCTCTTCAACAAATGGTGCTGAGAAACAGGATATCCACTTGCAAAGACTGAAGTTGGACCATTACCTTACATCATATAGAAATACTAATTCAAAATGGACTAAAGGGCTAGACATTAGACCTAATTCTGTGAAACTGCTAGAAAAAAACAGGGAAAATCTTCATGGCATTGGATTTGGCAATGATTTCTTAAATCAAAAGCATAGGTTACAAAAGCAAAAATAGACCGTATCAAACTTAAAAACTTCTTTGCACAAAGCATATAATTAACAGAGTCAAAAGACAACTTACATAGTAAAAGAAAATATTTTCAACCCATATATAGGCTTTAATATTCAAAATATATATAAAAAACTCTACAACTCAACACAAAAACAAGTAACCTGATTTAAAAATGTACAAAGAAATTTAAATACACATTTCTTCAAAGAAGATATACAAATGACCAAGAAGCATATGGAAAAGTACTCAACGCCCCTAATAATCAGAGAAATGCAAAAAAAAAAAAAAAAACCCACAATAAGGTATGAACTCATACATCTTAGCATCACATTATCGATAAAAAAAATAAAAAAATAAAATAAAATAAAAAATGCTGATAGACCCATGGAGAGATTGGAACTCTTGTATTTTCAGAATGTTAAATGTATGACTATTATGGAAAATAGTAAAGAGGTTCTTTAAAAATTAAAAATAGAAATATCATATGACCCATTATTCCCAATTTGGATATTTATCCCAAAGAATTAGAAAAAAATATCTCAAAGAGAATTTTATACACTGATGTTCACGGCAGTGTTATTCACAATAGCCAAGAGGTGGAAGAAAACTAAATGTCAATTATGTCTAAATTAATAAATAAAATATGATATAAACATACAGTAGAATATTGTTCACTATTATAAAATAAGAAACCATCATATGCTACAGCATAGATAAAACTTGAGTACATTATGCTAAATAAGATAAGCCAATCACAAAAAGACAAATACTGCATGATTACCCTTATATGAGGTACCTAAAATAGTCATATTCTTAGAAACAGAGAGTAGACTGGCAGTTGACAGCAGCTTGGGGATAGGAAGAAAAGGAGAGTTGTTCAATGCACATACAATTTCAATTTTGGAGGATGGAAAAGTCTAGAGATTCGTTATAAAACAATGTTTATATGGCTAACATTATGAAACTGTGCACTTAAAAATGACTAAGAGGGTAAATTTTATGTTAGGTATGGGTTTTTTGTTGTTGTTTTGTTTTGTCTTGTTTTTTACCACATTAAAAAAAGTGGTAGAGGATTGGCAAATAGAATAATAAAGGTCCTCAAAGAAGGAAAAATCATGCTAATAAAAAATATGAAAAACGAGTCCATACACACAATTTAATTGTTTAAATATTCAAATATTTGAATACTTGATTATAACTCATTAGAATACTAAAGTGTTCTGTTATTCAATGCATTTGCCACATTGTGTTATAACCTAAGTATTCCAAGATAAAACGTTACAAATTTAACAGTGAAAAACTCATATAATACTAATATTAATGAGTATGATAAATAGCTACCCCATGTGTGGATTCCTAGTAGGTTTTCTAAAGGCCTTCCCTTTAATTTAATCCCTTTTCCTTTCTAGTATCTCTTATCCTTTTTGTGACTACTTTTCTCTTGCTTTATTTCTCTGGGTTCCCATTTATATTGCTGTTAATCTTCTATCTACAAATAAGCTGGTAAAACCCTTCCAAAAGGTATACTTTCATGTTTGAAGCATTTTAATTCACTTCTCACTTGGTCTTTTTAAATCTCTAATTAGAAATCCTTTAATCCCTCTCAATATAGCCAACACATTCTATTTTTATATTTTCAACTATTTTTCAGATTGTCTCATAGATAACCAAGAAATTTGCATGACCTAAATTGGCACTACTTTTTCTCAACAAAACTCTCCTGATTTGATTCTAATCCAATGGCTCTGTCATTTTCCAATCACCAGAGCTAAAACTTTCCAGTACTGTACACTTTTCTCTCTTTTGGCTTTTGCAGTGAATCTCTATAATCAAGATTCTTAAATTTGTCATTTTATTTTATCTACCACATGGTATTACTATTACCATAACCTGGGGCAATTTTGTTTCATAACTGAACTAGATAAACCATTTGTAATCAATATTTTTAAAATGCCTCTTCCTCTCAATCTGGAATTACTAGATTAATTTTTCTTAAGCATTGATTTCATAATGAAATGTAAAACTCGAAATCTTCTGTAGAAAGTATAAAGGCTAATCTCTGCAATCTGACATGCGAGTCCTTCAGTATTACTTTCAATCATAATTCCATTTAAATGGAGTGTTTAACTCCCAATTGACATGCTAAAGTGAGGAGTTCTAACTTTATTTTTCTTCTAGCTTATTTACATGTGCAACTCCCATTCTATGTTAAGTGACAGAAACACTTGTAATAAGTTTGAACTTTCCTATTCCTAGCCTCTATTCCAGAGTTGAATTTAGGTCTAGGTGGCATATGCATTGCCAAGGCATGGGCACGGGAACAGAAAAGCACTTAGCCCTTGGTATCTGGTTCCATCTGTCAATAGATATATTTCAGTTCTCGTTCCCCAGTCTCAGTTATTAGACCATATAGATTGCCACTAAGATCCTCCTGATTCCCATGGACACAGTCTCTTCTCTTCCAGTGGTAATCTGTGTCCCCCATTTTGATATGAGTAAATCATTTCTGTAGCTTCAATGTCTCACTAGTTAACAGGAAATCACTGGAGGTTGTTTAAATATTTGGCTGCTAAGCCTAAATATTCAGCCTCTCTCTACCTGATATATTTTCACACTGTCGAGGGGTATAAAGAGTAGGATAGCGTGTTTTTTTTTTTTTCTCTCAAATTTCAAAAACTTCTGAATACTGCCAGTTTACTTAAGCCAATACTAGAAACAATAGCCAAGTCCCCTTTATTTATGACTCAAAAATATCTAAACTTCCTTAGCTTTGTTCCTTCTTCTTCTCCTGTCCTATGGATATCTAGATTTATATATTTCTATCTTATGTATGTATTTACCTTCTTTTTTTTCTATTTGAAACAGAGAAAGTATAACCTAATCAAATCCTATGTTAGCAAACATTTAAGTTTCTTTATTTCCTTAAAAATATATGTATGGAATTCCAAGAAATAAATATTTTGATGATTACCCTTGAAACAATAAATACAAAATATTCCCATATGAGAAAAGAGGGAAAAACAGAAAATAAATACATGGCAAAATAACAAATAATTCAAGTATATTCCAACATCATTCAATTTAGATGAACTCATTGCACATTAAATATTTGCTAACATACCAAATCAGCAAATGTCACAGTCCATAAAATCTTTAATTTTTCTTTCCTCATGCAAGTCCATTTCCCTCAGTCTCCCTCAAATTTCGATTATTCTGTAAAGTCTTGCACAGCAACTTTGGATGAGGATGGTTACTTGTGGTTGATCTCTGAAAGCAGGATGAACACCTCACTCAAAATTTAAATTTAGTTCAGAAAAATGATACCACATACACACAAGTAGATACGTATGAAAGGTTTGTTATTCACTAATGAGGCTGTCTAGGGAAAACATGGGAAATTCCAAAACAGATTTGAGAGAAAGGTTTGGAAAGAAGGTATAGATGAGTGGCTTGAGTTTTCTTAGGGAATGGGGCTAGAGCGAGGGTTCCCATAAGAAGGCCTGGGTTTACATGATTTGATTTCCCAGAACCATCAAGAAAGGGAGATGAGATTATTTATAACCTTAAACACTGTCCTAAAATATTCCATACTGGGCATGGGTGATATGATCTGAAGAGTAATACATTAGGGGCAGCCCCGGGTGGCTCAGCAGTCTAGCGCCACCTTCGGCCCAGGGCATGATCCTGGAGACCCGGGATTGAGTCCCACATCAAGCTCCCTGCATGGAGCCTGCTTCTCTTTCTGCCTCTGTCTCTGCCTGTGTCTTTGCCTCTTTCTCTCTGTGTCTCTCATGAATAAATAAATAAAATATTTTTTAAAAAGATTAATACATTAAAATGCAACATTTCACATTTATAATCAGTTTCAAATGTCAGATCCCATAGATATTTCCCGGTAGTCGAAAGAAGTAAATAGTGGTTCAATATGAAATAAAATATACTTCAAGGTGTGAAACACATTGTACAAGAGCTATTTTGAGGAGGGGTTATTGTTCTCACTGATTCTCTCCATTTAACAACCGTATTTGTCCTGTACTTAAACCTGAAAATAATCAGCAGCACTTAACATTGGATAATTACAAACTTAATGTCATACTTTCACCTCTATTTACAGAATTATTTAGATCACTAATCCCATCCAATCCAGTCAGCAACTGGTAAGTACTTTGCATGCATAGATGTAGTTAATATATTCTGTTCAGTGCCTATTTCAGCAACTTTTCAGCCACGGTTTGCCTTCACCTTCAAAAGGACACAAAGAGACATCTTTACAAGCTACCCATGGGTTGTCTCAAAGCCTTACCATTGCACATAATCTTTGAGGCAATATCCAATCATATCTAACTTTCAGGAGTTGATGCATGGCATTATACTGATGGCACCCTCCTCTGAAGAAATTCATTCTACATACTCATTCAGAGCATGAAAACTTTCACAAAGGAGCTCACAGTAATGGATCATGGCCTTATACAAAGTACAAGGCCCCATGACCTCAATAAAATTTCTGAGTCTTGTTTGATTAGATAAAGGGTTCTCCATTCCTGACACAGTCAAGAAATTCTCTCATCATCCACAACATTAAGATACAAATCCAATATCTTTTAGAAGTTTTTAGGTTCTGAGAGCAACACATTCTTTATTCACAAATTTTACCTAAGCACTTGTATGCTGATACTCACAACTCCCTTCCCAACAAAATGTTCTAGAATGTGTTAAAATAACGTATAATAAGCACTCCTATTAATGTCCCACAGAGACCTGTTTAGAGGTTTTAACAGCCTCCTTTCATGTCTTTCAGTGTTTCTAGGCCACTCACATTGTTGTTCATGGGTTTTTGATGCAAGAAACTGAATGCTAATTGCCTACTATGCTTTCCTTGTATCAGAGGCTCTCACAGGTCTCACTCCATAACTCAGTATATACAGATACCCATGGAAGTGCACTCTGCAACCTTGGTATGGACACCAGCCTAAAGGCTAAAATGGCCACCTTGGTATGGCCGCCACCAGCTAAAATGAGAATCCTATCTAGAGGCAAGAGTCAAATCTGTACCCTTTAACACATACAGTCTTTAGGAGGAGCCAACCTTCATTGTCCTCAGCTCCTACTGGATGTCACAGTGCTGGAGATGATCATCCCTGTCCTGGATCCTATGGCAACTGGCGAGTTTTTGGGGGATCAAGAGAGTGGATGGAAAAGATAGTTTTTATCTTTATGGATGGAAGAACCACCAATGCACATGATGGAGCCCACTGGATAGCTGCTGCTTTTCATCCCCTAACTAGGATATCCTGGAATAAGGATAAAACTTTCAGCAGAACTGACCAAAGCTTATTCAGTCATTTTATCACTAAATATCTTGGTCAACAATGGGCTCCATCTGCATATTTTGACAGAATCATTTGTCTACTGGCAATGGTCTGGTCAACTGTTCAGGCTGATTGCAACAACAAAATTTTCATATCTAAGTTTTTTTCCCTTTGGAAAATAAATATGGGAATTTTGGGCATCACAAACACCCACAATATATATCAAGATCTATATATCAAGATCGTACAAGTCTCTTCACTTAATAGAATTATACTATGAGTTTTTATAAAGACATTCCTTATTCTCTTCCAAGTTCTAGGCATTGTTGGTAGTGATCAAGACTCTTACTTCACAAAACACACAATGTTGAGCATATATATATATATATATATATATATATATATATATGAAAAATATATATTTAAAATATATATTAGAAAAAAATCATTTTTTAAAGATTTGTTTATTTTAGAGAGAGAGAGAGAGCACATTATGGAGGGGCAGAGGGAAAGAAAAACTCCAAGTAGACTCTACACTTAGCATGAAGCCCAATATGGGACTTGATCTTAAGACTCCAATATCACTACCTGAGCCAAAAACAAAAATTGGTCACCCAACTGACTGTGCCACCCAGGTGCCCCTAGAAAAATATTTCTTAAGGAATTAGCAGTTATGGAGACTGGTAAGTCCCAAGTTGTGCAGAGTGAATCAGGAAGTGGAGAAAGCTTATGTTTTAGCTCCAATTCTAAATCCAAAAGACTTACAACCAGCTGATGGTATAGTTCCAGTCTAGGTTGGGCATGATCAAGACTAGAGAGAGGAGATATTTCAGCTTGAGTTGGAAGATAGGAAAAAACAAAAACAAAAACAAAACAATGTCTCAGAAATGAAGAAATTTCCTTATTTGGGGAAGAGTCAGATCTTCTCTTTTGTTCTTTCAGACCTTCAACTAATTGGGTGAGTCTCACCCACATTAAGGAAGATAAGCTGCTTTACTCAGTCCAACAATCTCAATGTTAATTGGATGCACAAACAACCTCTTAGGAGCACCCATAATAATATTTGACCAAATGTCTGAGCATCTCGTGCCTAGTCAAGCTGACACATAAAATTAGTAATCATAACTCATTATCAAAGTATTCAATGGAACTTTTAATTCCTCACCAGCCTCATGTTATAACTCTCATTCCCATAACAGCTTACTTTAACACATTCAAATACAATTAGAAGAATTATGGCACATTTTAGTTCAGTTAAATACTAGAATAAGCTATTAGAGTCTGAATCCATTTTTGTCTTATTTTTGACAATTTTCATACCCTACCACTCTCTCTTCCTCTTTTGTCCCATATTTTGGTAAGTCAATAATATAATTTGCCTTCCTACCTTGGTGCCAGTGGGAGGATCAAACAAACTATACCCCATACCAAATGCACAAACTCCTAAGCCTGCCCCAATTCTAACACAATAAAAGTCAAGCTAGTGATTTCTCCATGTTTTCTCAAGCTATTTTCAGACATGTCTGGGAGCCCACACACTCTCTCCAGAAACTCTCATTATATGAGAAATATGACATTTCATATCTCTTTGATGTATATATGGCATCATCAGTGTTGATATTTGAACTAAGTTTTGGGTCACAGGCCCATTCTCCCTTCACAGGTCGGTTACAAAATGTCTCTTCTTTTTGTCTTCCTGTAATATCACATAATAACCCCTTTCTATTCTACAATCTTGCCTTTATATCTATGCCTTTGCATCTAATGCCTGAAGTATAACCTTATAAAATTGACATGACTATAATATATCTACCTAGACCCACATTACTCATTACTCAGAAACAGCAAGATTACCTAAAAGATAATATGAAGCATATCTAGTAATATATATTTCTTGAAAGTATATGGTAAAAGGAATTATGTATGTTACTTAGGTATACAGCTTCCTTGTACAACCTATAAATCAAATTAATCCAATCCTCATGCTGGAAGAAGTATAACATTGTGCTTTAATCTGAAAATGATTAATATTTTCCTTATTCCTACTTTTCTGCCACATTATTAAATTGTATTAAGAAAAAATAAAATATATAATGGTGCTTATTAAAGAGTATATATAATAGTTATGGTTAAAGATTAAACAGTAAAATGGCTTCAGATTAAGCTCTAAATAATATAAAATAATATAAAATTATAGAGCAGTCTTGTTGCACTCATTATCAAGTTAAAAATATGTTCCAAAGTAGACCCCTTATTTTCTTTCTTTAAGAAGTGCAGACTATACACATCAGGTATTCAAGTAAAATCTCCACAGCAGGATATACAAATTCAAAATCTTTCAAAAGGCAATGTTTTTATTCCCTGTAATTAAGCAATTAATTCTACTGGCATTTATAGGCTGCATGTGGTGAGAGAAAAAGAGATAAAGAAAAGCAGTAAAATCAAATATTTCAATTTTACTTTAAAGGTCACTGAATTATATGACCTACCTTAGAAGTATTTAACTTGAAATAAAGAAGTCAGGAAACAAATGAGCTGAGTAACTCAAGTCATGAAGTTTGTTACTTTAATTAGAACATAAAAGATTTTCTTTTTAAGAACTCACTGGTATATTTGAATAAATGATTTCTTTGTGGATGCCTTGAACTAAAGCTTTTTACTTCCTATATTTCACATATATATTAAATTTAATATTTAGTTTTTGTATAATACAACATCTAGAATTAAAATAATAATTTGTATTGTATAGAAAAAAAACTATGTTTTCAAAGAGTATAAACAAGTATGTACAGGCTTAAATGTCATGCTCTTGAAACATAATAAATTTACCTGCTAAAAAAAATCATCAATACTTACTAAAATTTATATGTTAACAAATTTGTTTCCTGGTTAATGATCACTACCTTAGTTGAAGAGATAATAGAATATTTTTAAAAATAATATTTTATACACAAAATAATTCAAGAGAAAATATCTAGAAGTTTGAAATCATATATAATAGCTATATTTGTAAAGTGTTTCATAGAAGAGAGAATACATATTCTTTGAAGAGTACAGGGGACCCATATATTTATCACATATTAGGCCATATGAAAACTCTGGATAAATCCTCAAAAAACTACACTGAGGACGTATAGTAAAAATAAGAAACAAAATGTTAGGAAAAACAAATCTCCCTTACATAATACTTAAAGTGATAATTACAAATTAGTTTACTTTAAAAAAATAGACTATGACAATGATTACTGTAGAGTAGAATAACATTTATCTCCCAATACAGGTTCTAAATGCATCAATAATGAAAGTTTTGAATGGACCTCTAGTCAGCAACTGAAGACTATATTTGTAAAATTCTTTTCCAGATCCCTCAGTAATTAGGTCTAGATTCTGAGTCATCATAAGAGGCTACAAGTTATGAGTACAAGGGTTGGGTTCTGCTATTTGAGGAAGAGAATATATCTCCATTTTTCTCTTCCTTTTTCCAGCAAGCCACAGTGTGGATGAGATGATGAGAACAAAGAACAAAAACAGACATCAGAGCCCTCTGCTGAACATGGCAGAGCAACAAGAGGGAAAGAGCCTGGGACTGCGTATTTATAAGTGTTATGTCCAGCCCTGGAGATACTTGGATTCATATCAGTGAGAAAATAAACTTTTATAATATTTACTCTGTAGTACTAAAATATGTAAAATACCTGAAGCACCATATTTTTGTGTTGCTTTATTACAGTTCCCTGACTTATATTCCAACTAGCAAATCTTTAAATTTTCTACTGTCTCATACCTGTGACATAATTTTCTACTCATAACGCTAGCTCATCCTACTGAAATAAGAGAGGGGATAGAATGCATTAAGATGTCCACTGGGGCTCATTTCTAGCCAAATTATTATGTAGATTAAAAGAATAACAATCAAAATTCTAACTTTTTAATTTTTTCATGAGTTTGCAAAATTATTTAGCCAGAAAAATATTAAAATAATAAAATAATTGACAATTTATATTCTTTAATAAAACAGTACTATAGGGGGATCCCTGGGAGGCTCAGCGGTTTAGTCCCTGCCTTTGGCCCAGGGTGTGATCCTAGAGTCCCAGGATCGAGTCCCACATCGGGCTCCCTGCATGGAGCCTGTTTCTCCCTCTGCCTGTCTCTCTCTCTCTCTCTCTCTCTGTCTCTCATGAATGAATAAATAAAAATCTTTTAAAAAAAACAGTATTATAAAACAATTTAATATGTAAGATATAAGATTGACTATAAAACCAACTACAATAGAGACAGTGGTAACAGATCTGATAATATGCAGGGATTTGATATATGAAAAATTATTGTTGGCATTGGAACAATTGACAGCATACTTTTAACAATATAAAATTAAAGCCTTAAATCTGTTCCATGTTTACAACATATGAGTTAGACTCTAGAATAAATGTTTAATTAACAAAGTTTTCCCAAAAAATCTTTAGGGAAAATAACAAATAAGTGGTAAAATATTTAAAAATGACATAAACCAGCATACCAAAAAATGAAAGTTAAATGTTCTACTATAACAACTCATCAACACAATACAAAACTTAAATAATACATGAGTATGTATCTAAGCTTCACATCCTCCTGCAACTGATTAGAGACTATTGAGGAGGGGGCTGTATTTGAATCACATCTTCTGAATATAGTTAGAGGACATCCAGTCTGATAGAATGATCGTCTGAGATTAATAGGAAGGTAAAGATTTTCAGTCACTCTCACACTTTGGTGTAATGGAAATACATTAAAGCCTACAAGCTTAAACACCTATAGTAAAATTTAATTTTATGGAAAATAGACTTGTTCATTGATTTCTATACCTAAATTTTTCCATTGCATTGTGTTGGTGCTATTTTAAAACTACTATTAAATAAAGGGATTCATTTCTGTAGAGCTGCTTTAATTGGAACTGATTTGGGACTTTGCTTATTTCTACTTTATTGAATAAAAATTTGAACATTATTTTTAAATGATCCACTCAAGAAACATTTGGCAATCTCAAGGTTATTAGACATTATGATCTGGGATTTCACATTCACCATTTTTAAGGGAATATGGGAGAGATTATAAACAAGACAAAAGAGAAGAAGAGTGAAAATGGAGAGCTGATAATGTACCGTGGTGTCTTTGATCTTTTTTGGGTAGATGCTAGTATGAGCTACTGGGAATAAAAGAAGGAGAAGCCTAAGGAAAATTAGATAGGAGCTGAGTCCATGGGGAATGTTAAAAATACCAGAGAAAGGACACACAGAAGGTTTGAAATGCAGCATCTGGTGCTCTGCTTGATTTAAGCAGTGTCATTTTGTGGAGAATACCAGTGCAATATCAAAAAAAAAAAAAAAATTTAAGTAGATGAAGAAGAGATAAAAAAAAAATGATGGTGCTTCTTTAAGATTTCCCTAGCAATATTAAAAAGAAAATCCACAGATGATAACTTTTCAAGTGATTATAAATACTTTATCAAACTTGTCGACTTAGAGATTGACTTGTAAGCAAGAAAAATGATAAAATCAGCAACCTGTGTTGGGTGACAAAATTCATGACCTAAAATGTCTCATCAGAAAAAAAAAAGTATCTAAATCTTAATAATCCTATTAATTAACATCACCTTATAAAATAATGTTCTTTATGGCATAAGAAGAAAATCTTTTCCTAACAATAAATCACCTAAATTTAATTTGTTTTAGATTTACTGACTTAAAATTCCAAAACTCAACAGAATTTGGCAAAATTCAGAGTTGAAGTTATCATAGTAGCTAAATTCTCTCTCAGTGTTTATCTACATGAATCATTTTGCTTTATATAGTTCAATAGGACCTGGCAGACTTTGAATATTGAAAATATGTAATAATTGAATGTATCAAACACTTAAATGTCAAAATCTATAATACACGTATGCACCATATTCTGTATTCATTATATTTTAATTTAAAATAGATCTTTGAATATGTAATTTGTAAAAGGCTTTGAAAGTAAACACACAGCACTTACCTGTCTTTAGTTAATTGATATGAGACATTAAAAGCATAAAATGATGTTTCTATAAATTAGGATGATAAATGAATTAAAATATTGAGAAAATGAGAAATAAAGATTTAAAAAGTCAATTTTTGGAAAATTGAGATATTCATAAATTATATTTAGTTATAAATTTAATAGTAAAATTCTAAATTATTTATTACTATTGAATCCATTTAATATTGCATAATACATACACAGTAAAATATATGTACTTATTTGCTCATTGGTATTTGGTGTATTTTTATTTATTTTTAAAGATTTTATTTACTTATTCATGAGGGACATACACAGAGAGAGAGGCAGAGACACAGGCAGAGGGAGAAGCAGGCTCTTTGCAGGGAGCCCAATGTGGGACTCAATCCCTGGACTCTGGGATCACACCCTGAGCTGAAGGCTCAACCGCTGAGCCACCCAGGCATCCCCAAGTATTTGGTCTATTTTTAGGTAAATTGGGCAGCCCCGGTGGCTTGGCGGTTTAGCGCCACCTTTAGCCCGGGTGTGATATGAAATAAATGTCTTTTCTTGTGCTGACAAATTATTTTCTACTTAACACTGCACAGTTTATGTTTCTAAATGTATTTGCTTAGTTTTTCTTAAGATTGTTCCTGTCATATTTTTGTATTCAGGTTACATGAACTTTACAAAATCATTGCAGTTGTATTTTCTTCTTTTTCATATACTGAATAGATTATATGACTTCAGAGTTATTAATTGATTGACAGAACTTCCTTATAAATTAATCTATTTTATTTTCATTCTCAATGTATTATTAAGTTCATACTACTGTTGGTATATGCATGCATTTATTATTATATGATATACATACACTATATATGTGGTAGGTGTGTGTATTTATATGGGATATGGTACATTATGTTATCTATACTAGCAATCATATTCATGGATTACATATTGCATATTCACCTACTAGCTAAAATCTATTTGTAACCTAAGAAATCACTTGTGGCACTTTTCCATAGTCATTTGTGGACACATGCAGAGAAGCAAAAATTCTGAGTTACCCAACACATACACTCCCAAATGAAATTCGACATGGCAATGCTCTTACCTTTTTGTTTCACTCTCTCACTATAAGCAAGTATCCTTTTGGTCGGCCATTTAAGGACAAGTTTTTTTACATTTCTGTGCTTTTTTGGAATGGTTTTCCTGTTCAAAATATCCCCAAGTAGTAGTGTTTGAAATACAGCTCAGTGCTCCTAAGTTCAGGAAGAGTAATGGGACTTATGGGGGAAATTTAATGTCAGACAAACTGTGTCTAGACATGAGTTACAGTGCTGCCCAGCAATGAGTTAAATGATGATAAATTAACAAAAATATTAAATAAGTTGTTTCCTAACAGAGGAAGACATAAAACAACAGTATATTGATGAATTGATGAAATTTGACAAAACACAAACAGAAACCTAAACTCGTACCTTTCTAAGATAAGAGTTCAGTATTTGTTAATTCAGTGTTTGTGGCAACTTTTAGAACATAACTACTGCAAATAAAAAGAACAAAATGTCTGTATGTGTTAATATAAATATAGATATGTGTGTTGCATCAATATGTTACAATTAACTATGTTAGTCTCTGTTCTGTCTTTCTGTATGTATGCTATAGTTTATATTCTTTGTAGTGCATATCTTTACTTTGTTGTATCATCCTATTGAAAGATTTGTCTTACTTTTCAAAAAAATCTTTTGTTTTTCCTTAATTTTTCTATTTCAAGTCATTTTTTCTATATAACTAATTTCTGAATTATTTTTAAAATTATTTTAATTTACAACTCAATTTTCATATTCTATATAGGTTAATTCTACATCTTCTTTAGTCTTTTTTTTTTTCTTCTTTAGTCTTAAGTTAGGTTATGCTATAGACAGAATGGTTGTATTCCCCAAAATCCACGTTGAAGACCTAATCCCCATTATGATAGTGTTCGGGAGGTAATTAGGACATGAAGGTGGAACCCACATGAGTGAGATTAGTGCCCTTTTAGGAAGAGACATGAGAAAGCTGATTGCATGGTGAAATATTGAAAAATACGCATATATATGTAGGATAATCTGCACAGATGTATTTCCCTTCCTCTGTCACATGAAAATCACTGGGAACAAGAATACTCCAGAACAGTGAGCACACTTAACCCCCAGCTCTTGATTTCTAATGGTTTTCTCTAGTAGGGAGAACCAGGGCTCTTTGGAGATATGACTGATTCTAAGAGCATGGCAGGAAATATATGAGATGAGCCTGGAACATCCAGTAGTGTCACAAAGTAAGGAAGGAAAACTGACAATGATGGGAGAATAATAAAGGGCCACAACAACCAACTAAAATAACTCCCAATGACTAAATTTAGAACAATATAAGCAACAAATAAAATATGTATGGTGGATTATAAGTCAAGGTAAAACATTTCATATTGATATAAATAAATCTTCAAAAATATAAATAAATGGAGAGCAATTTTCATATGAAAATTTCAAATTAAAAAAAAAGAAAATTTCAAATCATTTATGTAGATACTTTGCTTTCAAAAATGTAGAGCATAACTCCTTCTCACCTAAGGGTGGGCTGCACACAATGATTTCCTTTCAAAGTGTATGGCATGAAAATGAGGAAAAAGGAGTAACTTTGCAGTGGAGAAAACTGACAAACACTACTTCAGCCAGGTTCTCAAAGCTAACATTATGACTGATAAGTTATATCACTTAATAATATGTACTTTTAAAAATAATATGTACTCTGGTATCATATAATGAAAATTTCACTTTACCACTGTTACCTTTCTCACCAAAACATATTTATGTAGTCTAATCATAATAATAACATAACAAATCCCTAGATATATCATTTAGACAGAGAATCAATAGGGAAACACAGAGTTGAACAACATTATACAACAAACGGACCTAATAGATATATACCGAATATTCTATCTGACAAAAGCAGGACACAGATTTTTCTCAAGCACACATAGAACATTTTTCAGGATAGACCATATATTAGGCAACAAATCAAGTCTTAGTAAATTTCAAAGATTGAAATCATACCAAGTTATTTTCCCTAACCATAATGGCATGGAACTGGAAATCAGCAAGAGGAAAACTGGGTGAGAAACTCATAAATGTATGGAAATTAAACATTCTCTTGAACAATCAATGTATCCAAGAAGAAATTAAACAGGAAATTAAAAAGTATCTTGAGAGAAACAAAAAAATGGAAACACAACAAAACTAAAACTTATAGGATATTTATAGCAATAAATGCTTACATTGAGAAACAAGAGAGATTTCAATAAACAACCTAGCTCTATGCTTCAAAGAAGTAGAAAAAAAGAACAAATTAAGCCAAATATTAGCAGAATGGAAGAAATAATAAAGAATAGAGCATAAGTAAATGCAATAGAGGACAGGAAAACAAATAAAAAGGGATAAACAAAACTAAAAGTAGGTTTCTGAAAAAACAAAATGTGCAAACCTTTAGCTAGACTAACAAAGGAAAAAATAGAGGACCGAAATCAACAAAATTGTAAATAAAAGAGGAGATGTTACAACTGATGCTGCAGAAATACAAAAGAATGTTAAAAGGCTAGTATGAGCATCTATAATTGAATTATCATCACAGTAAATTGGGATAATCAGGGTAAAGAAAATTACTTGGGGTGGAAAAACAAAGAAACAATAACCACCCAGTTGATCCCCAAATAAACAGGACCTCACTGTGAAAGCAATATTTCAGCAGATTTCAAGGAAATGCTAATTAACCCAGGGAAAAGCCAGTGCAGATGCTATAGGACAGTGTGGCAGTTTGGTTCATTGAGGACCAGGTGAGGACCCAAGTGGCTCTAGTATAATGTGAGGGGAAAACTGATAAAGAGATATGCTCCTGGAGGGAGTGAGGTAGGGTGGGACCATATAAGGATTGTATTTTCTTTGGGAAATTGGGGAGCTATTTTTGGATTTTGAACAGAGTATTGACATGACCAGACCTCCCTTTTTACAAAGGTCATAACCTATATAACTTTGGGGAATTGAATAACACACCTAAGAGAATTTTATGGAATATTTAGATTCCCATTTTATTATTCCTACTAGCATACTAATACAGGGAAACTTCTGTCATAACTCACTGTGATTACATTTATGATTAATTATGATTATTTGGTAGAACTTAACATGTTCTTTTGTTTATCTTAAGTAAAATAATGGGTAATGAAATTGAGTTTTGTGTACAAAATTTAATGGAAAACATTTGAACATAACAGACTTTTCCAATTACAAAATATCATGCTTTATATTTCAAGCACCAAATTTATAATTGTGAGGAGAGGACTTAAAGAAATAAACTAGGCAAATTATATTAATAATTTAACATATTCTACCTTAAAGAGGAAGATTGATATAAAAATTAAGTGATTTTATGTGCCAAACATAAAGTAGTAGAAATAAACCACCATCTGTTCCATTTAAGATCGTTATGAAAAATGAGGCTTATAGTGAATCTCATTTTGTAATCTTATTCACACTATTGAGAAGAAATTTTCTCCAATATTTTATAGACTGAGCTGTCTGCATGAACAGCTTTCTTCATTCATTCTTTGAAATAAATGAAGTTATCTAAAGTAAGAAGGAAAAGATTATGTAGCAGAACAACTAGCTTGGTTTAATGAAGTATATCAGTATCCAAATATAATATTTCTTAGTATCTTCCTAAATTAAGAAATGCAACATGCTCATCTCATTTTTCTTTCATAAATTCTAAAGTATTTGTTCCTTAACTTGCAAAATCAATGATAAATGCACCTGTGAGAATCCATCTATGAAACACATGGTCATATATACATGTTCATGTATAAAGTATGTGTATGCAAAATATTCATACTTTAAATACACATTTTCAGTGCACACATAATTATATGTACAAATATATATGTATTTGAATATATATATATATATATATATATATATATATATATATATATCCATAAGTGCTGCCTGAAAAAAATTCAACCAGGTGTAGCCAGGGCCTCAGCACCTCTTCTATACAAGCACAAGATGATTTTGATTTAGCATGTGATGTGCATTACAGAATAAAGCCCTATGTATTCTCCAAAATTACGGGAGAGAACAATACTGAAAGTAGGTTACAGGGTGATACTAAATATTGTAGTTACTGTGTGCATTATGATTTAAAAATTTTAATTAAAAAAACTGAGCAGAATGCAGAAATGCAAATAACCAGAGTAATTACAAAGTCTGGAAAAAAGCACACGTTTAAATTCCAAAGGGGCACTCAGGCTGATTTGGTGATAAAGAAATCTAAACTAAGAATAGTACATTGGAATGGGAAGGGAAATTCTATGCCGTGTTCTATGTAGTGGTACATGGAAAGCTCAAACCCCCTGTATCCTCAGGATTTCAGTCCGGACCATATTCATACCTACATCTGTACCATTAATCTGATGTCAGGTTCATGGTCATGTACTTTATTCACTCGGTTGTGCTTATGACTAATTTTGTCCAGATAGATAAAATACTTTTCCAAACATGACTTAATTACTGCTTTCTTTAGTTATCCTGTTAATTTATGTAGCCCTCTATCCTAGTATTTGCTTGATGATGATTATTTAAATCAAATGTTTTTTGGTTTTGTGTTTTTAATCCCAATTATGTGTCACTTACTCTGATAATGAAAACATGAGTATTCTTATTAGCTATTTCAATTAAAGGAGGAGAAAAATGTGTGACAAGTGAGTATAAAAATAATTCTTCCAAAAGCGTGATAAGGTTTAATAAAGGTACATATGGGACACAATAGGGACATGAGTTGATTAAATCGATTTTCACATTTAAACCACATTGGTGGGGGAACTTTTTGATAAGTAAGTACATTAAGCTGTCCATATACATAAAGCATCAGAAGAGAAATGGGTTCATCTTTTGCTTGAAAAATCAATAGCTTCTTGGTATTTGGTAACACTTAAACTAAGTAATAAAATAAAAACATAGCAAGCAAGATAGAAGTCTTTTTTCTTTCTCATTTAGAAGTTTAAATGCAAGTAACTCAGGACTTCTCAATCCTTTTGGATCCAGGCTGCTTCCACCATTTTTTTTTTTTTTTTTTTTTTTTTTTTTTTTTTAGAAAAAAAATTTAAGAGCCATTTTAGGTTCATAGCAAAATTGAAGAGAAGGTAGATATTTCTATATATTCACTCCTTCATACATGCATGGCCTTTTCCATTATCAGCATCCATCACCAGAGTTGTTCATTTGTTAGAACTAATGGGTGATCATTGACACATTGATGTCACCCATAGTCCATACTTTACAGTAGGATTCACTCTTGGTTTTGGCTGTTCTGTAGGTTTTGACAAATTCATAATGGCATGTAAAATTAGTATAGTGTACTTGTTACAGGAGACATCATAATATATCACACAGAGAAGCTCCATTACACTAAGAATTCTATGTGCTCCCTATTCATCCCTCCCTCTCCTCTTTACCTCTGGGGATCACTGATCTTCTACTTTCTCCGTGGTTTTGCCTTTTCCAAATTTTCATATAGTTGGAATTGTACAGTATGTAGTCTTTTCAGATTGGCCTTTTAAATTTAATAATACATATGTGAGGTTCATCTATGCCTCCTCATGGCTTGATAGCTCACTTCTCTTTAGCACCAAATAAGATTTCATTGTTCACATGCAACACAGCCTATCCTTTTACCAACTAACCAGTAGCATCGTTGCTTCCAAATATTTTCAGTTGTGAATGAAGCTGCTGTAAACACCCATGTGAAGGTTTCTGTGGGGAAATACATTTTCAATTCTTTTAGGTAAATATCAAGGAGTAAAACTACTGAATTGTATGGTAAAGATGCAGTTTTGTAAGAAACTGCCAACATTCCCTCAAATGTGGCTGTAACATTTTATATCTTTATAGGCAATGAATGAGAGTTCCTTTAAAAAAAAGATTTATTAATTTATTTGATAGAAAGAGAGAGAGAGAGCACATGCAGGGAGAGCAGCAGAGAGAGAGGGAAAAGCAGGTTCCCACCAAGCAGGGAGCCCAACATGGGTTTCCATCCCAGGACCTTGAAATCATGACCTGAGCCAAAGGCAGATGTCCAATTGACAGAGTCACTCAGGTGCCCCTGAATGAGAGTTTCTATTGCTCCACATTCTCCTAGTATTTGTTATTCTCGATGTTCTTAATTTGAGGATATATTAATACAACAGTAATGGTAGCTTGTTGCTGTTTTAATTTGCATTTCCCTGATGATTTATGATGTTGAGTACATTTTTATTTATTTTTTTATTTTTTTAAAGATTTTATTTATTCATGAGACACACACACAGAAAGAGAGAGAGAGAGAGAGAGAGGGCAGAGACACAGGCAGAGGGAGAAGCAGGCTTCATGCAGGGAGCCTGACATGGGACTCCATCCCGGGTCTCCAGGATCACACCCTGGACTGAAAGAGGCGCTAAACCGCTGAGCTACCAGGGCTGCCCTTGAGCACATTTTAAAATTCTTATTTGCCTCTGTACATTTTCTCTGGTAAGATGCCACTTAAGGTCTTGGGCCTATTTTTTTTTTTTTTTTACAAGAAAAAAACAGGTTGTTTTCTTATTGTTGAGTATTAAGACTTTTTCTATATTTGCATAACAGTTTTTTTAATCAAATAAGTCTTCTGTATATATTTTCTTCCATATGGCTTGTCTTTTTATACTCTTGAGATTTTAAATGTCAATCAAAATTTTAATAAAGGTCAGCTTATTAATTATTTCTTTCATGGATTGTGCTTTTAATGTCGTATCTTAATTTCACAGCCAAACCCAAGATCATCTAGATTTTCTTCTATATTATTTTCTAAGAATTTTGTGGTTTTGCTATCAAGGTCTATGATTCATTTTGACTTAGTTTCTGTGAAGGGTTTATGCCTAGGTTCTTGTTTTCGTACATAAGTACCCTGCTGTTCCAGCACTGTTTGTTGAAAGGACTATCTTTGCTCCATTGAATTGTCCTTGCTCCTTTGTCAAAGATCAGTTGACTGTATTTAAAGGAGTCTGTTTCCGGGATTCCTGCCTCATTGATCAATTTGTCTATTCTTTTGCCAGTACCACACTGCCTTAATTACTATAGATTTATAATAAGTCTTGAGGTTCGATAATATAAATCTCCATGTGTTCTTCAATGCTGTGTTGACAATTCTGGGTCTCTTGCCTCTCCATGTATACTTGAGAAGCACCTTGTCGATATCCACAAAATAACTTGCTGAGATTTCTATTAAAACTGACATCTTGATAATATTTAGGCTTTCTATCCATGAACATGGGATATATTTCCATTTATGTAATTTTTCTTTTCTTTGATAAATTGTGTTTTCATTTTCATTCAGATAAAATATTTTAAAATTTCTATCAAGATTTCTTTTCTAAAGCTTTATGTTTCTATAGAGAAAAAAAAAAAGTCTCTTTAATTCTGATAAACACTATACCTAAAGATAAGCTTATTTAAGAAACAAACAAATCTTATTGACATTTTACTTCTAGAAAATCTTGGAACATTCCACCAGAAGGAAAGTTTAAGTCCTAAGTAAAAAATAGTTATTTGGGCAACTGCTTCCCAGTATCCTGTGAAGAAAAGGCAAGAAGGAGATCAAATACTCTTTATTCAGATTCTGTGAAAGATTAACACCAATTATACCACTAGATGCTGCTTAACAAAGATTTAACTCTCTACTTCTAATGGAAGCTTTATGGAATGAAGAAAGAAGGATGTATTACTTATGTAAGGTTTCTTATGATGGAAACTAGAAATGCAGAAAATGTGTTTTTCTTCTGTAATGATTAACTATTGACTATTACACTGGCAAAATTATTTTTATATAATTTATATTCCCACAAAAGCTCTCGTGTTTTGCCCTTATCATGCCTGTACTTAAATCCAACATTTTATTTTATGTTTACTTTAAGATAACTTTAATTGTATTTTTATTTCTTTTAGTACTCTGAGCATTATAGATATACATTTTTAAAATGAGGATCAATGAGATTAATTTATGTTTTTGCCCTTCTTCAATCCTGGTTGACTACTATTTGGGAACACCTTTCCATTCTTTGAGGAAAATACATTTAAAAATAAACTAAAGGTAATTTTTAAAATAAGATGACTTAAACATAATTGAATACAAACTAGCTCAGTGAAAATACGGCTATCATTAAGCCACTTCTCACCAGGAGAGCAGGATTGAAATTGGGGATGAAAATTCTAATACTTAGGATGATGTGAGAGTAAGAATGAATTGGAGGCTGAATTACCGAGTATATATTAAATAAATTGCTACAGAAGAATTATCTATCACTTCAGAAATAATTACCATTCTGTTATGGTATGAATTGTATCCCCTTAAAATTTATTATGTTGAAATTCTAATAATCCCTAGTACCTCAGAATGTAATTACATTAGAGATAGTCTTTAAAGAGTTAATGAGGGTAAAATAAGGTCAAAATACAAGGTACTTAATCCAATAAAACTGGTATCTTTCTCAAAATAAGACATTAGGACACAAATTTGCATGGGGCAAGAGGAAGAACATGGGAAGATGCAGAGAGAACACCACCACCTGTAAGTCAAGGAGAGAAACCTCAGGAGGAAACAGACCTGCCAAGAACTTGATCTCAGACTTCTAGCTTCCCGAACTATGAGAACATAAATTTCTCCTGACTTAGTCACCCCACCTGTGGTACTAGAGTATTCCTCAATAAGTAATACATATCTATTCTCTTCATTTTGTTTCCAACCTTTATTTTTCCTTTTCTCCTTTCTTCCTTTAGAACTATAAAAGGAAAACTTAATTCTAACCAGCAGGCAAGCACAGTACAGCTACTATGGTCTGGTACTGTCCACACACACATCAACACTGCCAAAGGATTAAGAATATCAATGCTCTCCTATATCAGTTATCACCTTTCAGTTCTGAATGTATCCTTCAATATGTGCTCTGTGATAAAGAAATTATTTAAAGTATTGATCCTTTACAGAGAGCAGGATGTTAAGCATTCTTAGAAAAGACCCCAGGAAGGACATTGCAGAAAAAAGACATGGTTCTACCATTTTGAGAGTGAGAAGGTACACTTGTGTGGGTATGAGAGCATCTGGAGCCTGGTGGGCCAATAATCTAGTACCTTTGAACTTGAAGTCTCAGCCTGATGTTTACTTTTTCATTAGCTCCTCACTTGGAGACTAGAGCCCCTGACTAGCCTGAGGGACCTATAGACCTCAATAAAGCCCACAGGAAGTTGCTGGTGGCCTGAAGGGTCAAATGTGAAGTGTACATTCCTTCTGTAGCCTCCACAAAACCCCACACTCTGAAGCTTTCCTGCCTTCTTCTGGACTCCCAATGCATGCCCACACCATAGCACTGGTGATTGATTCATTGACCACCTACACTATTCAGGCTGTCCATTGACTACCTTGCAACTTTGGATCATCTCTGACCTGACCAAACAAGTGAGCTTCCCTACCGTTGGATATATTGAACCATATCTCCTCCAACAGATCTGAACCCCTTTCAAGTCCTTTCTTCTGTAAGTCTCTCAGTTCTAGGGTATCATACAGTGTTTTCATACACCTTGTCATTACTCTCATACTTACTTGTAATTAAATAAGATGACCAGAGCAACAAGATTTCTCAGGAGTATCCCTGTGTATTTCTATACGTGTTTTTGTATGAGAAATGAATTTATGTCCCAAACAAAGTGAGCTGTTATTTAGGAGATGGTTGATTTTAGTGTTTGCTTGACACTACCATGATTGTGAAGATTAAAAAAAAAAAATCCTCCTCATTTGGCTTAATCTGAGGAATTAATAGGAAGATATCAGAATGAAAATAAAGGTGCATCACATCACAGCCAACACTTGATATTTGGGGGGATATTTTTCTTAAAGCATTCTGGTAAATGTGTAAGACTATTACATTGTGGTTTTAATTTACATTTTCTTGGTGCCATTCAACACCCTTTTATATGCTTCTTGGCCATTTGGATGATCATTTCATGTATAGCTATAAAAATTGGGCCATTTTTGAAATGGAGTGAAAGGTAAAGTTTGAACCACAATTTCACTATATTGATTGCAGTAAAAATATTTTTCAACTTTCAAAGTAAATATAAAGAGTAAAACATATATGCACTCCTAGTTTTGTTCTAAAAGAGGTACCTATAGGATAAATAGGACACTGGTTGGGAAATAAGGATTATCAAAAGACTTGTCTCATTGAAGTGGAGGGACAATACTATGTTTGAAGAGATTTCCACTCTATTAAACAGGTAGTTATAGAAACAAAAAGGGATAACGTTATCTTCCTAAATGTAAATTGTATCTGTAATGTTATATTTGTCTTGGCACTTTATAAAACCAATGACAAGCCAAATATCCTTCACAGAAATTATAGGTTTTCTTGGATTTTATTCATTATTTCTTTTATATTTTGTCTTAGAACCATTTCAAAACAATAACTTTTCTTCATATTTATTTGATGTCCTAATTGACCAAATTACTTAACTTGTCATGGATGTATGCTATCAGATACCATTACTCTAGATCAGTCCTAGCAAGAAACAGATGACATGAATCTTTTGGGTTATCTGAGGATAGTTTAATAAATCAAAGTGTGGGATTTATTAAGCCAAAATGATTATTGCTATTTTTTCTGGGGCTATGAACAGAATCCCATTACTTCTCTTAAAGTAAGACGACAAAAATAAGGTGCTTTTCTTGATTTTGGAAAGTGAGAGCAGAGTGGAGAGGATCTGATTGACAGGATCTGTGGCACAGGAATGAATAGGAGGAAAAAACAAGATAGAATCGAGCTATAGTTTAGGTAATTGGACAATTTGTCATTCTATTCACTCAATTACATTTTAGCTTTATCTGAAGCCTAATATTAATCCCATCATGAAAATCTTCATTCATTCCCAGTCAGCAAAATTAGCACTGATAAAAATTATTAAGGGACATATCACTTCCTCTGACTACTGCCATTTTGTTTCCTTACCCCCACCATTGTGCTAAGTTCATGTAGATACTGTTTCCAGACCATAGGGGTGTAGAGTTATATACAGACACATTTACACACACACACACACACGAGTTTTGATTATTTCTTGGATTTTAGATTTGATAGATTAAATACCACTAAGACCTATTTATTTCTTTGTAGAAATACAAAGTGACTGTGTCTTTGTAGAATTAAGCAATGTATAATAAATGCCACTTTAGAATTTTGATCAATAATATTTGTTTCAGTATGCCTCATTAAATTTACTTAGATATATGTTTATCCTAACATATAAATTCCCCTGCTTTCCAAAATTTATACAACTTTATGCTTGTTAGGCTTTTTCATTGTCAGAAATCTAAAACCAATGCTCAGTTTTACTCAGTAATTTAAACAACACATAGAAAGCAGCAAAAAGACCATAAACCATTTGCAAAACACTGCATCCTTATATCGTACAGAATGCCATCACACAGAAGCTGGAATAACCTTCAGGATATAACACACTTTGCATCTTGTTGCTCTCTTCACAAAAGACACCAATTCAATTTTCTCCCTTTCAGGGAATTTAAAATCTCCCTTCTAGGAATATATAATTTCTCCTTTATAGCATTTATATCTTGGCCCCAAACAAACTAAAGCTGTTCATTCTACTTTCATGTAGATTAAAATTTATGCATTTTGTTTCATCTCTGTTTGTCTGTGGAAATTCTATTTACTATTCTCTCTTAGTTAATGACCCCCAAAAGGAAACAGTTACAGAGAGCTCTGGATTATTGCTATCCCTTAGGCACTTACTAGGCATCCAATATGGCTTAGAATTAGGTATCCATCATCTCCACTTGCTATACGAGTAACACACTTTTACAATTACAAGAACCCAGAGTATCATTTACCAGAAATTTAATAAAAATATGAAGATACTCCAATAGTACAAACGTGTTCAGCCATCCCTGGATGTATGGAGAGTACAGAGGAAAGTACACCAAAAGGATCCTGGCTTTCTAGTTGTGCATTTTCTTTTTCATCTACTTGCCTAAAATAGTCTGCTTCTTCATCACGCTGGGGCAGAAAACACATCATCATTCCCATTCTCCATGTACCTCTCTGTAAAAAGAAAGGAAAGAAGAAAAAGAAAGAAAGAAAGAAAGAAAGAAAGAAAGAAAGAAAGAAAGAAAGAAGAAAGAGAGAAGAAAGAGAGAGAGAAGGAAGGAAGGAAGGAAGGAAGGAAGGAAGGAAGGAAGGAAGGAAGGGAGGGAGGGAGGAAGGAAGGAAGGAAAGAAGGGAGGGGGAGGGAGGGAAAGGGAGAAAGAAGGAAAAGAGAAATATACCATCATATCAATTCCAGCTTTTCCCCAGCTGTATCAGCTAGGTTACCTTACAGCACTTAAATTCTGCTAGTATTCACAGCTAAAATACCCACTGGCCATTTTTGTTAATTTTGGTAAAGCCTTTAATTGTGTGTTTGTGTGTATGTGTGTGTGTGTGTGTGTGTGTTTTCCATATGTGTATGTTGGAGGGAAGAGGTTGATGTATTCTACTCAAATATTAATACTTCCAAATTCTGTAGTATTTTAATAAGATATCATTAAAAAGAAAAACATATTTTTATATCTTTAAGATGTCCTAGGATTGAATATGTATATGGTCCATAGTGCAAGAAATTTACTGTCTTTCATCTATGTCCATTTCAGCTGAAAGCATGTGTTTTGGGTGACAGATATAATGTAAATCATAAAGCATTTCCTTTTAAATAAAATTACTTGTGTACATAAATTCTCATTATATTCTTATCTCATAAGGTAAGTGAAAAACAGACTTCAGTTAAATAACCTAAACAAGAATAATTTTAAATATATGTGTATATTTAAATATATGTGTAAATATGCACATATATTTATTTATTTATTTTAGAGAGGAAGAGAGAGTGAGCAAAAGACGGGGGAAGGATAGGTCTAAGCAGACTGTGTGCTGAGCATGGAGCCCAATGAGGGACTCAATCCTAGGACTCTGAGATCATGACCTAAGCTGAAATCAAGAGTCAGAGATTCAACCAACTGAGCCGCTCAGGTGCCCCTTAAATGTTTTAAAAGCATTGCAATGGAAATAACCTAGACAAGTCAATGCACTGACAAGTATTCATTGAAAAAAATTTAAAGTTAGTAAACAAATGAATTGTGAATATGCTAAATAATCTTAGAATTTAATAATATAACTAAGAATATAAACCATTTTGTACATTTGCTACTTTAAAACCAAGCAAATCAAAAGTCATGACAAATATATCTAGAAACAAAAAAATATTAACATAAGAATTGACTCATTAAGCACAGCAATAATAGCCTGGCAATACCTTATGTACATCACAATGCTGATAATGTACTGAAATTTACACATGTAATCCAGTTGCTTCTATGCCTCTCAGATCAGAGATTTTGTCTAACTCTATTCTTTTTCCTTCACAAAACAGAGAAAACATATTCTAAGCTTTATTTCAAAATGTGCAATTTTTCCTCATAAGGAGTCGAGTGTGTCTTGTTGCATGAGTGTAGCAATCTTATATAATGAAAAACAAAAAAAATTAGTAAGCATACTTCTGAAAATACAAATATATCAATTAAATATATATATTGAAATCTGGGGATAGAAATTAGGACATGTAAAAAACCTCCAAAAAATTATTTTATTTTTCACAATGGCAAAATCAATTTGATTATCTATTTGCCTAGATTTCCTTAAATGGTCACGTAGAATGATTATGTCTTAGCTGTACCTCCATCAAGCTTTTGCTTCAATTACCTTTTTCCACCTGTTTTATTTTTTTCAACCAAGTTTATTTTTAGAGGGTTTTTTTTTTTTTGAGAATGCTAATACATGCATATGATTCAACAAATTCAAATGGTACAAAATATTTCCAACTAAAGCAATTTGAGGATTTACATAAAGAAGCAGCCATCTGTTTAGAATATTCTCTTAACTCACACTCTCATTTCCTTTAAATCTCTGCTTAATGTTGGAGCACTTCATATAAAATAGCACTCATCACCATTCTGTTCCCCTTACATGTATTATGCTTTTCCATAATGCTCTATCACCTGAAGTACTAATATTTGTATAACTGTACTAGTGTCTGTCTCCCTAAGCTGGAAGGCAAGCTCTGTGAGATCAGGAAGCCAAAAACCAGAGAAGGTCTAGAATTTACTTTATCTGTAGGCTCATAAATTAGTGTGCCACCAGTTTATAGATGGTGACAGAGGACATGACTCCTGGCTCAGAGACAAAGGCATTTTTAGTCAGAGCAGACTAAGCAGCTCAGGTTGCATGTTTGCATCTATCTCCTTGCCCTCAAGGATCCCGGGGGTGATGTGAGGCTGCATGTAGGTCGATGCTACACACACAATGGGTTTATGCCACAGCCAAGAATCCCTGAGTTTAGGGAATCTCCAATCATATAAATGTGTCACTGGCCAACCTGCTCAAAATTTATTGAGGACAGAGACATTATATTCATTAGCCTGACCAGGAAACAAAAATGACTCCATCCCTGTGAGAGGCTTTATCTCAATCTCCCAAAGCTGTTTGCTGTACCAAATATTCTTTGAAAATAGTCTGGGATAAAACTGTCAATGTCCCTTCCAGCAATAATGTTGAAAGACCTCTTCTCCTGCCTCCATATCTATGCCATCTTGGGTTCTGGAAAATTTTCTCCTGAATACAATACTCCATCAACTAATTTGACTGACCTGGAATGGGACCTTACCTGTTGAATTTGATTCATGCAGCATTTAATTCAGGCCAATATCAAAGTACCTTAGACAGCAGACTGATGCAAACCTTCATTATGGACTCAGTCATATCTGATCACATGATTTCCAGTTTCCCAGATGAACAAATCCCCTAAACCATCAGGAACCAGCTCAGAAAGTCAAGCAGCTTTTTTTTTTTAATAATAAATTTATTTTTTATTGGTGTTCAATTTGCCAACATACAGAATAACACCCAGTGCTCATCCCGTCAAGTGCCCCCCTCAGTGCCCGCCACCCAGTCACCCCCACCCTCTGCCCTCTTCCCCTTCCACCACCTCTAGTTCGTTTCCCAGAGTTAGGAGTCTTCCATGTTCTGTCTCCCTTTCTGATATTTCCTACTCATTTCTTCTCCCTTCCCCTCTATTCCCTTTCACTATTATTTATATTCCCCAAATGAATGAGACCATATAATGTTTGTATTGGTTTTCGTATTGGCCTTTTCCATGTAGCTGATTCAGACACGAAATGGTATAGTCAACAGTTCGGTAGGCTTTCCTTTTTAATTGAAACATACTATTACTAAATGATTAAGCATTTCTATTCTTATGCAAATAACCAAGAGAAAGAAAACTCTGTATCTACACACAGACTTGTAAATGAATATTCATGGTAAACATATTCATAAGAGCTCCTCCTACAAAAAAATCAAATAAAATGTCCAAATGATAAATAGATAAAATAAGTATATCCATACCATGGAATACTACCCAGGAATAAAAAGGCAGAGGAGGGGTAGACTACTAGTAAAAGTACAACATGAGTACATCTTTAAAAAATGATGATAAGGGACGCCTGAGTGGCTCAGTGATTGAGCATCTACCTGCGAGTCCCACACTGAGCTCCCTGCGAGGAGCTGGCTTCTTTCTCTGTCTATGTCTCTGCTCCTCTGTGTTTCTCTCATGAATGAATAAATAAAACCTTAAAAAAAATAAATGATGATAAGTAAGAGAGGCCCCTGGTGTCTCAGTTGGTTAAACATGGACTCTTGGTTTCAGCTGAGATCAGTATCTCAAGATCCAAAGATTGCACCCCAAGGTAGGGCTCTGCTCAACAGAGTCTGCTTGTCCATCTTCCTTTACTCCACCCCTAGCTCCTGCTTTCTCTGTCTCTCAAGTAGATAAATAAATAGATAAAATATTTTTAAAAAGGCAAGTGAAAGAAGCCAGACACAAAAGGCTACACAATGTATGATTTAATTTACATTACATTATCAATAAGGCATAACTCTATTGATAGAAATCTGATCAGTGGGCAGCCTGGGTGGCTCAGCGGTTCAGCACCGCATTCAGCCCAGGATGTGATCCTGGAGACCCAGGATTGAGTCCGACATCTGGCTTCCTGCACGGAGCCTGCTTCTCCCTCTGCCTGTGTCTCTGCCTCTCTCTCTCTCTGTGTCTCTCATAAATAAATAAATAAATAAATAAATAAATAAATAAATAAATAAAATATTTTTTTTTAAAAAGGAAATCTGATCAGTCATAACCAGGGTTCAATGATCAGAGGAGGAATTGACTATAAAAGAGCCTGAAAGCACACCTGGGGTGACACCAGGTTCTAAAATTAGATAGTGGTAGTGTTTACGGTACTGTTTATGCTTATTTTACATTTATATATAAACCTTCATCAGATTGAACACTTAAGATGAATAAATTTATATAAATTATGCCCCAGTGAAGCCCCAAAATAATAAAATTTAGGTACAGATACATGTATTAATTTATTTTTACACATACCTATGAGACTGATAATAATGGTTTCCTTTAAAGAGAGGATGGTAGATTACATTAGGGTTGAACAAAAAAATTTTTTTTTCTTTCTTTACAGATGACAGAACAAAGGAGGTACTTGATGGTGGTCCTCAACTAGCATTACATTCTCAACCCTGTGAATATACATACAATGAATATACAATCTAAGTAAAAACAATATGTCCACTAAGTCAATACCATCTCAATAAAATTCCTTAGGTTTTTATTTATCATTCATCCTTTCAATAAATAATGGATTTAAACCTCATTATTCATCAAGTGATCTTTATTCTTGGGGAGAAAGTATTCTTTATTCAGCCATCTTAAATCTTTATTAGATCCTTTTAATGAATACATCAGTGACTCTACGTCTCAGCTTTAAGTTTTCCATAAGATTAATTGCCCTTTTTTGTTGATAGTTCCTCCTTGTGCATTAATTTTCATCATTTATTGCTTCAATTATTTTAATATAGTTATAGAAACTATGAAGTGTTTTGCTAAACTCAGCATCTGGACCTACTTAAAGTTAGTTTATGTAGACTACTTTTTTTCAGAACATGTGCCACACTTTCTTACTGCTTTATATATTTAGTAATTTTTAAAAAATATTTTATTTATTTATTCATGAGAGACATAGAGAGAGAGTCAGATATACAGGCAGAAGGAGAAGCAGGCTCCACGCAGGGAGCCCGACTTGGGACTCCATTGGGGTCTCCAGGATCCCACCCTGGGCTGAAGGAGGCGCTAAACCGCTGGGCCACCCAGGCTGCCCTATATATTTAGTAATTTTTGTTGTAGTTGTTGAAGACTGGAAATTTTTCTACATTAAATTGTAGTGTGATTCTACAATTTAGATTCTTCTTTTTTCTTTGAAGGTAACCCAATTTTTATTTCCTTTACAATTGATGTGTCTGAACTCATATTTTTAAATTTATATCCCACGTGTGTACAGTCATTTGTTGATGTGTCTCTAGGTTGTCTCCTTAGGGAGCTCCTGCACTTCTATGGTTCAGGAATCAGACTATGATTTTCAGAGGTTGCACTCAGTCTCTTCAAGCCAATTATGCTTTCTGCCAATTGAGATGTATGTGGATTAAATAATACATTCACAGCCACAGCAAGTTTTTAAGTCCCCCAGGCTTTAAATTTTCACTGGGATCCTGGCTTCTCCATTCCAGAATGTGTATTGAATTTATTATCTTAGCCCATCTAGTGACCTCTCACTTAAAAAATTCCTGTTAGTCTGTTAGTTTTACCTTCTTCTTCCAACCCTTAATCCAAAAGCCCTCAAGCTTATTATTCTTATCTCATTAGCTAGATATTTTTCATGAATCATCTTCAAGTTTAATTGCCTTTGAGAACTTACAAATTTGTTGCAGTTATTTTCAAAAAGTTCTTTTTTTCATGTTTTAAATAATGTTTTTCACTTCACAAATAGTTGCTCTGAAGTGAAATTGATTAACATTCCCCAAGCTGCCATTATAAATAGTAGCCTTAAATATGTTTAGTAAGCTGTCTTTGTTAGAACAGTTCTGTGTTCTAAATCATATTCTTTTGCCTTTAGTTTCCTTAAAGGAAACTAAATCATGTTTTCGAGATTGTTAATAATCTTACAACATCAGATTACTTGAAAATATATTTTTTTTTTTTTTTTTTTATTTTTATTTTTTTTTTTTTTATTTTTTTTTTTTTGAAAATATATTTAACACTTTTAGCAATATATTTTATGTAAAGGTTTTATATTTATATTAAGGGATTAATATGATGGATATGGTCATATTGAGCAGTATTTAGAAACATTAGCTGTAGCAGCTCTATACTTGGTACAGGTCTTTTTCCTTAAGAAGTTGCTAAAAAGCAAAGCTTCCTGTAACTTTTCCGTTGATTAAATCATCTAGTTAATTTCAGAAAACCTGGCTTTGCATGATACTGAGTAGAAGATCTAGGAGGAAAATTATGCTAAAATACCAAATAAAATTGATTGTTTTCATTGACATCAGTGTTTTCAAACATTAAATGTCAAATCATTTTCTTTTGATTGTTTATTGAATTGTTATCTTCCTAGAACATAAAAAGCTAAGTGCAATTTGTACTGTCAACTAATAATCTTAATTATTCAGTAAAAAGTAATATGTTCCATTTTATCACTCATAGATCTTCTCACTAATAATGATTAATGGCCTTTTGTGATGTCAGCACTAAAGAAAGCTGAAATTAACTAAAAGAGATAAAGGATTTCAAATGACAGAGACAGCTATTTGTAGTCACCTTTTTTGAAAATGGATATTAATTTTTCATAGTGTTGTAATGCCTCAAAAGTTAATCAGGCTTTCTGAAGGCACTTTATATATATATTTATATGTATGCACACACACGATACACATATACAAATGCATATAATATTTGTATATGTATATATAAAAGTTAATCAGGATTTCTGAGAGCATATTATATATATAAATACATGTATACAAATACATGTAATATATATGTAACATATATAAACACACACATATGTATATACATATACATACATATATATATGTGTGTGTGTGTGTGTGTGTATCCTTTTTTTGAGAGAGAGAGAGAGTGAGCACAGGGTAGGAGGCAGAGGGTAGAGATAGAGAATCTTAAGCAGGCTCCACGTCCAGTGTGGAGCCCAATGCAGGTCTCTATCTTATGACCATGAGATCATATCCTGAGCTGAAATCAAGAGATTGGATGCTTAACTGACTGAGCCACCCAGGTGCCCCAGGCCTGTATTATATCTTAATTCAAAGTTTTAATTATTATTGAAAACAGAATTTTTTAAAATATTTTATTTGTTTGTTTATTCATGAGAGATACAGAGAAAGAGGCAGAGACCTAGGCAGATGGAGAAGCAGGCTCCTTGCGGGGAGCCTGTTGTGGGACTTGATCCAGAACCCCAGGATCACGACCTTAGCCAAGGGCAGATGCTTAACCACTGGTAGCCACCCAGTTGCCCTCAAAACATAATTTTGATAAATGAAGTTAAGTATATTATTATTATAAAATATAATTTGAAGAACTGAATTCAAAATAGTAAGTGAAATAAAGTGTAACCTGGTACGAAGATTATTAAACCTTTGAGTACTAATAATATGTTCTACAGATGCTTGTTTTTTTTTTTTTTCCATTTTAACCATAACACCATGTTCATCTTTCAACAAACAACTACAAGGCATTCTAAAAGGCAAGAACACAGTTTAAGGAGACTGAACAGGTACCAGAACCCAAATCAGATATGGAAGGGACATTGGAATTATTAAACCAGGAGTTTGTAAAATGAAAACAAAATAAAAATTATTATTAATATGTTAAGGAATATAATGGAAAAGCAAACAGCATTCATGAACAGATGGCTAATGTAAGCAGAGAGATGGAAGATTAAGAAATAATCAAAATGAAAAGCTAGAGATCAAAAACACTGTAAAAGAAATGAAGAATTCTTTTAATGGGCTCATTAGTAGACTGCATGAAGCTGAGAAAAATCTCTGAGCTTGAGGATATGACAATAGTAACTTCCAAAACTGAAAATAAAATAAAATAAAACCATATCCAAGAACCATGGGACAACTTCAAAAGTACAGGTAATGCAGGTAACAGAAGAAAATAGAGAAAAGAGCACAGTGACAATGACTAGGAATTTCCTTCAAATTAATGTTAGACTCTCTACTCATGTTTTATGTTAACCTTTTCATGTCCTTGATTTTTTAAAGGAACTAAGATTTCTCATTTTAAATGAGTTAAGGTTTTTATTTACAATGTTTGACAATTTTGCTTTCTCAAAATCAAATCCTAAATGCAGTCTTGATCTTGATCTTGAGATGTCCCAGAGGGTTCTTAGAAAATATCAAATGATTTGTTCTTTCACCTGTAAAAAGAGAATTGTAAAGAAAATAATAATAATTAGGTTTATATGATATGTTGAGTTGCATGAAAAGCGCTGTAAAATAATGAGATGTTTAGCTTTTCCTAAGTTACATTTGTATGGGTAAATGCTATTAAGAAGTTGTATAAACTTCTTAGAAATTTGTTAACACCTTACTGTCCACAATATCTAGTGCAATGTATCAGTCATAAACTTAGTTATTTTTACTATTATTATTATTTTAAAATCCTATTTATTTATTTGAGAGAGAACATAAGCAGGAGGGAAGGGTAGGAGAAGAGGAAGGGGAGGAAGAGGGGCAGAGGCACAAGCAAACCCCCACCCCAGCTGCCACAGCTGAATGAGGAGCCAGATGTGAGACTCAATCCTAGGACACTGAAATCATGCCCGGAGCCAAAGTCCGATCTTAATCCACTGAACCGCCCAGGCTCCCTAAACCAGGCTATTATTTTAAAAGATTTTGTGCCACTGATATAACACAATTTCCTTGTCAATTGAACACTTACTAGATTTTTAATCATGGCATTTGAAGTTTCTGCTATATATGGATAGTTTTTGTTTTATTGATTCCTACGTGAAAGTACGTACAATTAGCTACATGTCAGAGTGCTTCCCTTTCAACAAAAAAGGACTATTTTAGAGACCCATAGAAAGAACTATGATAGGTACTCTGATGGTAATTACTTTGAGATTAAATCACTGGACTGCCTAAGGATTTGTAGAACCTTAGTGGAGAAGCTAATGTGTTCATAACACTACTAACCTAAGGTCAAAAAGAACAAAAATTAATTGCATGGGATGAATGAACTAATTAAAGATGATTATTGCTTCATTTCAAACTTTGCTGGTTCTTTAATGTTCTATTTTCAGGACAAAGCTATGCCCCCTTTTTATTCCTCTTGTCTGTAGCTTCAATTTAGTAGATTGTACTACTGAATTCTGTAAACAGCAGCACCTGGGTGGTAGAGTTGGTTAAGTGTCGGACTCTTGGTTTCAGCTCAGGTCATGATCTCAGGGTCCTGGGATCAAACCCCAGTCAGGCTCTGTGCTTAGTGTGGAATCTGCTTGAAATTCTCTCTTTCCCTCCCTCTTTGCCTCTCCTGTTCTTGCTGTCTCTCTCTCTCTCTCTCTCTCTCTCTCTAAAATAAATAAATAAAATCTTTAAAAACAAACAAATAAATAAATGCATACACTTTGTAAACAGAAGTGAAATATTTTCTTTTCTGCCTGCTGGATCTCTCCAGAATTTGAAAACCTTTTTTGAATATTCTTATTTCCATGACAATGTAATTATTTGCATGATTTTAATAAGAATCTGTCTTTGTTGTAACAGAACATCATTGGAAAATTTGGTTGTATAGTCAAGTCTTTGGAATTCCATATTTAAAAATGATGCATAAAATCAGATATGACCCGCCGCTCTTGGAAACTAAGATTGACTTTATGGAGACAATGATTACAAAGACTTATTTCATATTTTTGTGTTATAAGAAAGCTTTCTTTGTTTGTTTTAATGAGTAGTATGTAATTATATGACAAAAATTAATTGCATGGGATGAATGAACTAATTAAAGATGATTATTGCTTTATTTCAAACTTTGCTTACTTACTAGTAATTGGTCTGTTTATAGTTTCAGATATTTAAAAAGAACATTTGTGTAAAGTTTGTGTGTGTATGTATTTGTGTGAACTATATTTTAGTTTCTCTCATGAATACCTAGTAGTGAAATTTTTGGGTAAAAGTATAAATGTGGGGGATCCCTGGGTGGCTCAGTAGTTTGGCGCCTGCCTTTGGCCCAGGGCGCGATCCTCGAGTCCCGGGAATCGAGTCCCGCATCCCGCTCCAGGCATGGAGCCTGCTTCTCCCTCTGCCTGTGTCTCTGCCTCTCTCTCTCTCTCTCTCTCTCTCCTAAATAAATAAATCTTAAAAAAAAAAAGTATAAATGTGTGTTTAATGTGCTTTGCCTTTCTTTTTATTGAAGCCATTTTATCACCTTTGATGGTGATATCTTGGGTTGTTATATTTGTGTTTCCTTGATAATTGATGATACTGAACAACTTTTCATCTGCTTATTTGCCATGCACATATTTCCTGTTGTGAATTGTCTGTTTCACTCTTCTATTTCATTGTTTTATTCAAATATCTTATCATTCATTTGTAATCATTTTTTTTCTTTTTTGTATTCTATATACAAGTGTTTAATAAGAAATATATTTCTAGATATTTTCTCTTAATTTATAAATATGCCATTTCTTTTTCTGCAAAAAATATTACCACCAAATATAGGTCTTTGTAAACTTCATAAAGCTCATTTTTATTCTATTATTATTTATATGTAGTGCTTTTGTGTCCTGGCTAAGTAACCTTTGCTTTTTCCAGGTTTGTAAATATTTTTTTGCTATAAATTTCCTGTTTTCTTTCCTTTTCCTGTGATCAATTTTCAAGTTAATTTTTGTGTATACTATGTTCAATTTTCAAGTTAATTTTTGTATAAGGTAAGGCAACAATAACAGTATTTTTCTTTAGCCACTGTTGTATTTGTTATTTTTTAAAATAAAGGTAATAAGTTATTCTAACATCAACTAATACATTGAGTTATTACACTTTATTACCTATTTGGTTAATGCTTTCTTTATAGAATGAAGTAAAAGAATTGCATTCATCTGTAAATTATAATACATGTTTACTTTTAAACCACAGAATGTTTGAATTATCTTGTTCATCACCACAACCTGATATTAAAAGACTTAAATATGACTCAGCTGAGAAAAAAAAGGAAAGAAAAGAAAAGGTGAATGCACTTGGGCCAAGGTAGACTTTCACATTTTATTTTTTAAAAAAAGAAACAAAATAAAAACAAAAACAAAAACAAAAAAATGTCTTTAAAAACTCCAAACCAAAACAAGTAGCACAAAGAATGATTAGATTTTTAGTTTCTGGAGAAACTGCATATCACAACTACCAAAGTTCTTAGCCCCATATTCACAAATTTGTTTATATTAGAATTTAATTTGGTTTGGAACTCCAAGCAACAATTACCTCTTTTAGAGCTTCAGATGCTCTTGCCCAGTCAACTCCTTTGAAGCTGCATATTGCCAGAGCTCAACAATACTAGAAATGTCAGCCACTTGCACTTATGTTGACTGGAGCCTCTGGAATAAGACCTTGACTACCACCAATATATGACTAGTGGGATTTTATTAGAAAGTTACTTGAGGCTGCTGCCAAATACATTCCCTTTGAAATACAACTATTGTCATGAGCTTTAGTTAAAACTGTTACTGTTATGAGAAGACATAAGATTATCTTGAGACCTGAAATACCTATTATGTCATAAAATATGTCAGAAAAGCATTCCAATAGAAATGTTACACAAAAAAAATGTCTCCAAGGGACTCTTGGAGGTTCATACTGTATACTTGCAGATGATGATGGTGATGATGATGACGATGATAATGATGATGATGCATGAATTTATGTTAATTCTTGGCAGAGCCAATGAACTGACAATATGGTCAGGAAAGCAGACTTCAAATGATTAGAAGAGAAAAGAAATCATAGTATAGGGTCCATATTATGGGAAAAAAAAAGATCACTTAGAGAAGGAATAAAAAACACTTCTGAATTCAGAGAGGGAATGAAACCAACAAGTGGATATGCTCTTTATTTTATTGGAAATGGCCCTTTAAGTAGACATGATGAGAGGTCATGAAGTTATATAAGCAACGCAACAAGGAGTAGAAAAAGGCCTACCCCACTTTTACAGAAATAAAGCATGTGACTAAGAGTTGGCCTTTCTGTTAATGGGAATATCACTGTCACTTTACCAAGATCAGGCTATCAGTATGTCCTAAATCAATTAGATTTATTTAGTTGTCAGGATTCAAAGTGGATAACTATGGGTCTTGACTAAAATATGTATTAACTCTGGATTTGGATTTTTCATATCTGGTTCCTGAAGGAGATGTCAGGAATACTATTATGGGGCTTATCCTGAAAATATTTGAAAATGCTCTTTTAATTTGAACTCCCTGATCTATCAGCTGATAAATGAATCCATTTTACTGAAAATGCACCATAACACCAGACTAAGATTAAAAAACATGTACAATGGACTTATCATTTGCTTTACAACACACAAAAAGGTAGATTATTTAAAATTGTAATAGATGACTAAAATATGCTTGCTAAATTGAAGGTTCATAAGAGACTCAAGGGATTCACAGGATTGAATGAATGTGTGTTGAAGTAAGAAGGTCATTTTTGGATCAGTCATTAAAATATGATAGGGAAAAGAGGAAAGGGATAATGGGGGATGACACAAGAACTTGCATGTACTTTACATCTTTTTTATTTTCTGCCTCAAATTGTAGTGCCAGAAAATGTGTCAACGTTATGAATTCTGTTAAAGGGATGCTTGGGTGGCTCAGTGGTTGAGCGCCTGCCTTCCACCCTGGGTGAGATACTAGAGTTCCAGATCAAGTCCCACATCAGGCTCCCAGCATGGAGCCTGCTTCTTCCTTTGCCTGTGTCTCTGCCCCTCTCTCTGTGTCTATCATGAATAATCGTTAAAAAATGAATTATATAAAAAAACCTTGATTGCTAAACATGTCATTATGACCATTCCTTTAAATATTTCTGTCAAAAACATTAGGAAGATGATTATTCCTCTGAGGAATAAGAGATTGTTCTTTTATTTACTTGTCTAATCTGCTTCTTTGCCCCAGTAGATGAAACAGTTCTATATTCATGTGCATACCTAATATTACTCCTGGTAACTGGCAGTGGGAAAACATACATCAGACTCATATTGCTGTCATCTTTACAGGTCAGCGATCTTGCTAGTTTGGCCATCATACCCTAGAATTAAGGGTATGAATTAAAATTAATGACAGAAAAAAAAACAAAAAAAATTTAAAAAATTAATGACAAATGGAAAGATAATTGATTGCTGATTGGCAGGAAGCCAATAAAGAGTTAGTGCAAAATGGAAAATATTACATTCCCTTGGTACCTCCTAAGATTCTGAAAAAGAGAAAATATGTATTTACAGATGTCCATAAAGGGGATTGTCTGATGTAATGTACTACTTTACATGAAGGTAAAAATCAGAGTTGGGTCTTGATGGTTTTAAGGACATTTAGTGTGCATTCATGATGCAGTTTATAAGTGATGAATAAAAATAATTCATAACACCATTACATAAGCACTTGAAATAACCATAATGTTGCTTTATTATTTGGTTCCTATTTTACAGGTAATAACTATTACAGAGAACTTTATTTTTGGTAGTTTACATGTTTCCCTCTCAGAAGTATGCAGATAATTTTTCTAATGTTGGGACAAACATCGCAGTGTAAATAAGAACATAAGGGATGATTTGTGGAGAAATGTACAGAATATGATCTATATTATATCTTGTATTGTGAGCCCTGATGCTGTCAACCATGCTTTTTTATGTATGGAGGAAAATAGAGTACACTTGGTCAATTCAAACCAAAGTTAGCTTAGAGGTTACCTGGGGGGCTAGCACACATACTATACTACTGGTAGCCCCAGTGTTCACAGATGTAACCTATGGTAAGTTCTTTGGCACATGCAATCTAAAGTGTATAAGTAGTTAATACACTTAAGACACTAGCTTAGGAAACTAAATACTTTTATGTTAAAAGTGTAGATTCCAGCCACATTTAAACAAGAATGAAAACCATATACTTGATGGATAAACCAATATTTTCTAAGAGTGTAAGAGACTTAAAGCATCATTGACAGAAATCTAGGATTCCCCGGAAAAGCTAACCTAACCATAAGAAAAGGAGTTTTATTGAGGAAAAAGACTCATTGACAATGTTATTATAGGAAGAAAGAAAAAGTGGCAAGAAGTTTGGACAGATAGTATAGATTCAGAAAATGGATTACGCAAATTCAATAATAGCTGAGCAAACTGCTAGGGGAGAAAGCTGGAACAGATTGTGAAGACTGATTCAAGATGGTGTGAAACATATTCCTACAGAGAGAAGTAGATATAGGTGAAGGCAGATGGCCTGGGATCTTGGCAGTAGAAGTACAATAAGTGAATTTGTAGGACAATTATGGCCTCACCAGTCTGTGGGGATTTAAAATCAGAAAATATAATTTGCATATGAGCTGTCTAACTGCCAATGCTCAACACACAAATTAAAAACCAGCTGTGGAAGTCTCCCAAAAGATGCCCACCTCCTAATTTCTGGAACCCATGAATAGATTACCTTACATTGTATATGGGATTTTGCAAATATGATTACATGAAAGACTTTTAGATGGAGAGATTATCCTATTTTATCTGGATAGATCACGTGTAGGGTCTGTATAAAACAGAGGCAGAAAGGTCAGAAAAATAGTTGTGGTGATAAAAGGAGAGGTTGAGGAGATGTGGGACACATAAACTAAGGAATAGTTAGTTTATTAGATAATCTCTGAATAGCCTCTAGAAACTTGAAAAGTCAAACAGTTCTCCACTAGGAATGAAATCCTGTCCATCAATTTTGTATAGAAAATATCCTAAAAGATGGTTTGTACCTGCTTTCTGTTTTGGTCTCCTGATTTCTGTAATGGAATATGGTCATATAGACAGAGTATTATGAGACACATCCTTGAATGAGATTGGGACTTCTCTGAAATCAAGATGTTGCATATAAATAATGGGTGCTTCATGATCTAGAAACAAACTGTATCTTATGTGACTGAAGACAAACTCTGGAAACTGAACTTCTCAAACATCTTGGATGTCGGCTTGTGCTTTCTTTCTTCTGCTATATTTTGCCCTAGTAACTATTACAAACCCTTGCATAAATACACCTTGCTAATATGTTTTGTAATTGCTGTAAACCGAACCTTGTAGTACAATGCAATACTAAATTTCCTGGTGGGTCCTGATCTTGAAAGGGGTTGGCTCATTGATATGTCTTTGGTTTAAATTTCAAAGTGACTCTGTTACATTTTGATCACTGGCAAGCTACTAGTTTGTTTTTTGTTTTTTTTTTTTTTAATGAAATATTAAGTCTCACAGATCTCTGGAGAACTCAGCATTGCTAAAATCTATTATTTTCAATTTATTTTTATGAATTTGTTAAAGTATTTCTCATTTCCATAAGCTTTTTATATTGCTTTAGAACTATACATCATGCTTACAAACTTGCAGCACTCACAAAAACATGAAAATGAGAAGGGTATATAGACATATAAACTTTTATTTATATTTGTCATATTACCAATATGAGCCAGAATTTTAGTATCTGAGAGAGAATAGGGATAAATATATCTTACTATCTTGTTAGGTAAATGGAACTAAGACTAAATATTCTTGAAATTCCTTAATAGTAGTTCTACATATAACCACTTTATATGAATAACCTGAGAAATAAACCTTCTCAGGGAAATAAAATGGGAGGAATTCTATAAAAAAAAAAAAAAGTCATGCTAATATTCATTAAGAATTTATGTCACACAATATGTTAGGTACTAGGGACATAAGTATGCCTAAAACTAAAATTCCACCAAGCTTACGATTTTTAGGGTTAAAGAAGCAAACAAAACCAAGTTCAATAAATTTGCAGAATTTTAAAATTATGACAACTATTTATTGCCACGAAAGTGCTGATAAGTGACATTTAACCCATTTAATCAAATTGGTCAATAGATATATTCTGGAAAAATGATATACTGGTTAAGATATAAAGGATAAGCAACAACCGGAAGGTTCTAAGTTGAAGAGCACTACACATTCATTGAATGAACACCACAGAGGCAGGAGGATTCAAAGTGGATATACCAGTTTTGAGGCAAGGAAATGTTTACTGTTGCCAAATAACAGGGTGCTCTTTGGGGTGGTACGTAATTACAGACATGATGTCAGGTCACACCTAAGAGGTAACCATGCATTTATGAACTCTACAGTAGTGGAAAGAGCCCTGTAATGGTCTCCCCCCATGAGGCTCCCAAGTGGAGAAATAATTTCATGTCATTACTTCCCACATCCAGTTAATATGCTGTACATATTGGTTTATAGTGGTTCCACAATTTCTTTTTTAGGTCTTACATTTGCCCTTCCAATTTAAATCTCTTATGATTGTGATCTCTGGAAGATTTTTTTAAAAAGCAGAAGATCTATAACCTATCACTTGTTCAGCCTGATTTTTTACCTTTGAATATGGACAATAACCTAACGCAAATAATGATGAGTGTAGTTTGCAAAAGATTGAAACCAATGCTGAACTGTTTTTTTACATTGTGCAGATGGAACTTGTAACATATAGTATATTGGAGAAAACACAAAGTATAGGTATTGTGCAACTTTGGCATTTTGGGGCATCTCTTACAGAATTTCAGATTATGACTAAATGATTACTGGTATCTCAGAAATAAAACGAGTACTTCTTGTGCAGAATTGAATAAAAAGATTGTGGAAAACAAAACTTGTGCATTGTTTTCTATATTTGTGAAAACCCATCAGTTTACTAAGTTCTGGGATTCAAGCCATGAGGATACTCAAATAATATTGTCTCCCTACTGCGTAATTTAGTATTCAATTAATTTTTTGATAGTTCCATCTCTTAGTTTCAAGGGTAATAAGACTTCTATTAATTATTTTCATTGCATATAGTGATGCTTTGACTGTTATTAGAAAGCTAATTCTAATAAAATTTCTTAAAAACCTGGAAATTAATTTTACCTTATGATTTTGAACCACTGCTGAAATTGAGTCAACACAACAGTAGTCAAGATTAAAAAACAAAAATAAAAACAAATATAAAAACTTAAGTCTGTATGAAATCCCATTTAACTTCCCTTTTTATAGTTTACAGGCTTTATAATGTACATTTTGTATTTATTATCTAGATGAAGTCTGTGATAATGGCATGTGAAATGTAGAATTCCTTGGATTGAATACAAATTCAATGAATATTTTATATGCAGCCTGGATAACAATGAAGGCCAATGTTTATATCTGTAAATTAGTTGGAATTTTTTCAATTTCTGATTTTTTATGATAAATGTGTCCGATGTTTGCATATTGATCAGTGTAGTTCTAATCAGAACTCCAGTGTTCTGACTGAGTTATAAATATGAACAACATAAAATCACAAATAGTTGACATTATTATTCTAAGATCTTAAAACCGGTTTAGTGGTAGAGGCCATTTTAGAGAATTAATTAAAGATACAGTCAAGAATGCAGTCAAGTTGCATGCACAAAAAAAAAACGATTTGATCAAATTAAATGTCCAAGTGGCAAGGAGAAAAAGAACTATGAACCAGGAGATCTAGATTGAGTATAATGTGTCAGATGGGCAGTTTTGAGGATCAGGCTGCCTGATTCTAATCTCAGGTTTGCAATTTGTTAGCCAAAACCTCATATCTATCTATATCTCTCTATCTCTATCTATCTCTATCTCTATCTCTATCTCTATCTCTATCTCTATCTATCTCTATCTCTATCTCTATCTCTAATCTATATCATCTATATCTCTTTATATCTATATCTATTTATATTTATATTTATATATAATATATAATATATAATAATATATTGTTTATAAAATAGGGTTAGTATCTCTATCATTTACTTGTTTTAGATTTTAAGTTTTTAATTATAAAAATCATTTAATGCTACTCTTGATCTCTGGTTCATGACTTCAAGCCCCACATTGGGTGTAGAGTCTACTTAAAAAAAATCACTTGGAATGATCCTAACACAGCAATAATTCTTGCTATTATATTTACTGGCTACAAAATAAGTGAACATAACTCTACTTCTCTGACCACAGAAATTTTAAACCATAAAATGAAAGGATAAAATAAATAAATAAGAATAGAACAACTGTGATATTGTGATTTATAATAAAAAAAAATGTATATTTGGTCTTTATCCCTGTTTCTGACATGGAGCTTCTTGAAAGTTCCCAAGGGAGAGGTGAAACAAAGGTCTTTTGCTATGTTAATGAGGTGCCTTTTGGAGCTACCTAATGATGGAAGCTGGTTGCCTAGGAACCAGCCTGTGATTAGAAGGCTAGAACTTAATCACTGATCCCCAAAACACTGGGGAGAAGAGGAGTCAGAGGGTCAATTCAATAGCCAATAGCCATTGATTTAATCAGCCATGCCTCTGTGATACAAGCTCCATAAAAATCCAAAAGGGCAGGGTATAGGAAGCTTCTGAGTTGGTGAATATGTGATGTGGGACCAGTGGAGGGCCTGGAGAGAGGCTGGAAGCTCTGCAACCTTTCCCCACACCCTATCCTATGCATCTCTTCTGTCTATCTGGTTGTTGCTGAGTTATAGAGGAGACTTGAAAGTTGTCAACAGGGATCCCTGGGTGGCGCAGCGGTTTGGCGCCTGCCTTTGCCCCAGGGAGTGATCCTGGAGACCCGGGATCGAATCCCACATCGGGCTCCTGGTGCATGGAGCCTGCTTCTCCCTCTGCCTGTGTCTCTGCCTCTCTCTCTCTCTGTATCTGTCATAAATAAATATTAAAAAAAAAAAAAAAAGTTGTCAACAACTAAACATCAAAAACGGAGTCAGACTCTTAAGTTTCATTATATGAAATGTAACACTCTATTTAAAGAGCTTTTAAATATAGTTTTAAAATACATAGCTTATGGAATAATGAATTAGATACATTAATGAAGTAATTTATACTAATCATTAATTACATAGATACAAGTAAAAGTAATTTTATTAGGCCTCTGAGAGACAGAAATGGACTTGTGGAAGTGGCCTGAATGATCATGGATTTTGCAGAGTTAACCATCAGCTTTAGTGGATATTATTTCCATTAAATCACTTGTATCGAGAAACAGAAACAGTCTTCATGGCTACACTAATTTTACAATATGTCTGAAATATCTTAGCAGATAATTTTATTAATTGATAGCCTTTTTTCAGTAGAAAAATTGAATGGAAAATACATAGCTTCCACATACCACCTTACCCTTAATCCAGTTTCCCTTATTATAACATCTTGCTAAGTGTGGAACATTTGTTACAATTGATGGGCTGGTGCTGATTAATTGTTATTTAACTGAAGCCCATAGTATACATTAGGGTTCATTCTTTATGTTGTATGTTCTATGGATTTGGGGAAATGTAAAATGACAGGTGTAAGAGCCAAGGACCAACTTCCAAAATGTGTCACTTTGATACATTGATTATTTTAAATAAATGGTACTAAAGAAACACTTAGACCCTCCTCAGTCCCCCTGAAAGCAGGAAACAAACTTCCAATGTGAAAAATATCCTCTCTATACTAAGAAATAAAAAGATATCTTTATCATCAGAAATAGGAACTTTAAAGTTCAGAAAGCTGTAGAAACAAGCCTTATTGATCTTTTTTCTGAAACTAACCTACTTGCTCAGCCCAAATTCCACTTAAAATTATAAAGTTCCCAAACACTTGTTTTCCTTCTACTATAAATACCTCACAAATTTACCATCTCTATGTCTAAAATGTATAAAAACTACCTGTCTCAGTCATTTCTGTAGGTCTCAGTTTCCTTACTGGGTCTCTGTTGAAATGTAATAAAAGTTTTCCCGCTGTTTACCTCCCATATGTTAATATAATTGTGAAAGAACTTGAGCGTTGAGAATTCTCCCTCCCTTACAGGGGTATCCACCATTGTTATCTTTTTCAGGATAAATTTATTGCCCTAAAAATCTCTTTAGCTCCACCTATTTATCTTTTCTTCCTCTACTCCCATCCCTTGGCAACCACTATCCCTTTAGTGTCTCCATAATTTTCCTTTTCCAGAAGATCATATGCTTCATATGAAGGAACCATAGCATATGCTGCCTTCTTAGGTTGTCTTTTTTTCACTTAACATATATTTAAACTTCTTTCATGTTTTTCCATGGCTTAATATTATTATTATTTTTTTAATTATGAATAGTAGTCTATAGTATGGATGCACCAATTTGCTGATCCATTAACTTATTGAAGAACATCTTGGCTGCTTCCAACCTCTGAAAATTATAAATGAAGATGTTACAAATATTTGTGTGCATGATTTTCTGTGTGTATAAGTTTTCAACACACCCAAATACCAAGGAGCACAATTGCAAGATCCTATGGTTAAAAGAATGTTTAGTCTTATAAAAGACTACCAAACTGCCTTCTAAAGTGACTGTACCATTTTGGATTTCCATCAACAATGAATGGAGTCCTTGGTGCTCCATATGCTCATCAACATTTGGTGTTTTACCCCTCATTTTTACTTATAAAAAATATTGGGCAGCCCCGGTGGCTCAGTGGTTTAGTGCCGCCTTCAGCCCAGGGCATGATCCTGTAGACCTAAGATCGAGTCCCACCTCAGGCTCCCTGCATGGAGCCTGCTCCTCCCTCTGCCTGTGTCTCTGCCTCTCTCTCTCTCTCCCTCTCTCTTTCTCTCATAAATAAAAAATAAAATCTTTAAAAAATATATCTCTTGTGGGCATCACTATTCATGCCTTAATGTTCTTTTGTCTTCCATTCTTTTCAGAGGAATAAAATATTCTCATGTGATGAACATGACGATTGGCTAGGAATCCTCTGGGCAATTAGTGCTCCTGGTTGGGTCTTTTGTGTGAAGGTTATTATTTAAAACACTCACTCCATAATTTTCACCTTTATTTTACATGTTTCCTAAGTCCAAATTGAGAACTTTTTACTGCCAGTTCATATAAAAATGAGCATAAAACTGTAAGAACTTTTGAATTTTCAGCCTCAACTATCAAAAATAGTTTCTCTTTCTTTATAGGCATGTGCAAACTATTGTCATTCCATTATTAATGGAATATTTATTTCTTGGACAGTGTTTTTGGTTTTTATCTCTATAAAAATATCATTTTGGTTTTTTGGGTTTTTTTTTGTTTGTTTGTTTGTGTGTTTTGTTTTGTTTTGGATTTCTATCTCTCTGTTTATATTCTCTGTTCTCACATGCTGTCTACTTTATCCATCCGAGCCCTTAGCAGATTAATTGTAACTGTTTTAAATTATTGGTTTGATAACTCTAATATCTCTGCCTTGTCTGACTCTGTGCTGTGTTCTCTTCAAATTCTGTCTTTTGGGACACCTAGGTAGCTCAGCGGTTGAGCGTCTGCCTTCGGCTCAGGGCTTGATCCTGGGTCTGGGGATTGAGTCCTGCATCAGGTTCCCTGGAGGAAGTCTACTTCTTCCTCTTCCTCTGCTTATGTCTCTGCCTCTCTCTCTGTGTCTCTCATGAATAAATAAATAAAGTCTTTAAAAAAAATTTTTTTTTAAATTGTTCTTTACCTTTTGTCATTTGGTGTGGTACGCCTTGGAATTTTTTTCTTGGTAGTAGGACATAATGTATTTGACCAAAGGAGATGCTCTAAGTAGGCTTTTAGTACTGCGATGGTGACATATTGGGTAAAGGAAGTATTCTACAGTGAGGTCTCCGTCTTTTTGCGACTGGACTGTGAACTTCACAAGGGGTTTCTCAGGGTTTTTTTTTGTTTTGTTTTCTCACCTACTTTGGTGGGACAGGATGGCTGGAGTGATCAGAAGTTGAGTGTTCCCCTTCTCCCCTGAAAAAGGGTAGGACTAACTGGATTTGATCATTTCCTTTCTCTCAGGTCAGTTCTGTCCTGGTAAAGCCCCAGCTGATTAGGTCCAGGATAATTAGTTTCCTCTGAGGGAAGGCCCTATTAAGAATACAGTGCTCTGGGATATTTAAAAATGGTTTCTTTCCCCTTCTCCTTGCCAGAGCACCAGAGGAGTTTTCTTTAACATTTATGACAAGAATCTGGTTGAACTCCTAGAGGTAAATCTTACAATTTTGGGGTGCCCCTGGTAATGGGGTCCCCATGTTTTTAACCCAGAGAGTTGTTTACACTGAGCCTCCATCAATCTGTCAATTCTAATTTGGGTTTTCCTTCCCCCATGCTGGTTTCCCTGGGGTTTCTGCTCCGTCCTCTGTTCAGGTAAGCTGAGATTCCCTGTATTCCCCTATCTCCCCCATTGTGGGGGCAGAGTTTTGTCCTGTGTCCTCTCCCCTCTTATGGATCCAAGAAGAATTGATTTTTCAGTCTGTTCAGCTTTTTCTTGATGGAGTGATGACTGAATTCCAAGCTCCTTACATCGGAATAGGAAACTGGAAATCACATATGTTCTTCTAGTGACACTTCTTGAGCCTAAATTGTGCCTGATGCATCTGGGAAAACACTTGAAAATAATTCTGGCCTTGGTTGAGCATTGTGCAATAATTCGTGTTTAAATGAGGGGACTGATCACAAGTTATGCTCCAGAGAGTTAAAATGTAACCTTTTAGCTGCAGATATTTTTATCTTGTATTTTCAAATAGAAGATTCTATGTTAAGCTAAAATGTTAAAAAGAATGATGTAAACTGTGCTCACTGCTTTGTTGCCAAAGATGGCTATTGAGGTATTTGCCTTAGAAGCTTTTTTAATGAGTATATTCATTCACCTATAGGATTATCTACAAATTTTTTTTTTTAGCTACAAATTTTAACATGTATTTTTGAGTAACTGATGTAGCTCTTGTATCTGTGTTAAAATTTTTCATTGTCCAGTTGTTTTTAAATTACACATAACTTTATCCACAAAAAATATTCCAAAGTTTCAAAATAAAGCCTACAAAACTTTTAAAAATGAAGACTAGTGAGAAATACATATGTTAGATGAGGAAAGTTGCTTCAAACTTTTCTTATTCAGTTTCCTCCTGTTATTTTAAAATATATTAGATACAGAGGTAAACAATCATTTCTACTTAAAAGAGCATAAATTTTTAACAAGAAAAATGATTTTACCTCATCATCAATCCATTACTAGTTGCCATAGATACCTGTGGTCACTAGGCAAGCTGTGTAATAGAATTTCATTGCATTTTGACAATTCCTTACTCATCAAAATATTCTCAGATAAGAGAAATATATCCATATAGAATGATATCCTTTTGAATCTTGTGTTTAAAAATACCTTATTCTTGTAGTGCCAGGTTGACTTAGTTGGTTAGGCATCTGACTCTTGGTTTCAGCTTAAGTCATGATAGGGTCCTGGGAGACTCTGCACTTGGAGTTTGCTTGAGATTCCCTCTCTCTCTGTTTCTCTCTCTCTCTCTCTCTCCCTTTTCTCCTCTCCCACTCATGATACCTCCCCCTCAAATAAATAAATAAATCTTTATAAAAAATAAAAATATCCTATTCTCAAAGGTATCATATAGCTAGGAAGGAAGACTTTATTTTTTATATAGCACAAATAAAAATGGCCTTTTTGCCTGTGATCTTTAATGATATGCCAATCAGCACAATTAATTGTGATATAATTAAAAATTAAATTTCATTTCAAATGGATAAAAAGAATTCTGAACACATATCTAGATATACAAAGTCTAATTATTTCAGATTTTTCCATGACATTTAAAAAAAGAATTTTTATCAAAAAATGTTTAATAGAAATAGATTCACAAAATATGCTTATACCTAATTAGGATTCCTTTCCTCTTCCATTAATTTAATTCCATTTTATTGGGTAAAAGTTCTGTAATACATTCATCTGTGCACTGCAGAAATGTCAATGAATGTGATAAAGGAACTTCTTTGGAGATTTGTCATAGGATGTAATTTCTGAATTTTACATTTTGTTGCATTATGCAGTGTCACAGATAAAAATGCTTTGAAATTGCTGTTTTTCAGATCTTGAAAAACGTAAAAGGTCATGAGTCTCCTTTCTGTGACTGTTAGATAACAAACATGGTAATACCCTATAAAGGATAATTAAACTAAGACATAAAATGATCTCTAATGTTAATACACATTTTCTTTTATTTTTTTCCTCAAGCTGTTTAAAAATGTATGGCTCATTTGACATAAATGTTTATTTAAAAACATCTCCTGTAGGATGTAAGGAACATAAATAAGTCAATATATTTAATTTAAACAACAAGCAGTTGGTCAAAAATATGAGCTTCCTGAACAGAGATTTATAATCAACAAAAGAAAAGACAGTTCCAATGTTTCCAGATAACTTGTTATTTAACTGATGAAAGTGAATAAAGACATATAAACATTATGTGTGATATATACATGATATATAGCACAGGTATCCAGTTGTTCATAAGTCACTATTTAATTGAATTGTAGGATCATGGTCATGCATATCTAAATTAAAAGGACAAGGACATTTTCTTTTAACTTTTTTTGTTGTTGTTTGTTAATATTTTTACTTGACAAAATTAACAATACTGACAATATTTAACTTCAAGTTCAGATTTTGATTCTGAATAAATGAGATGCACAGTCTAGAGAGGCTTTAAGATACAAATTTTCACTTCCCTAAGCTGAGTAAATGACGGAACCTCAGAAAGAATTAAATTATTGCCATAATGAATATCAACCAAAACAAAACAAACAAAAAGAATAACACATCCCCGAAACAGTGTTCCCATAAGAACTGAATTTCTCACAAAGATGGTTCAGCAGCTGAGAATAGAGCATTTTAAGAGCTTGGTGGAATTTTGGATTTTTTTTTATGAAAAAACTTGTGTTTTTTCTTTAATTCTTAAAATTATGTTTATAAACATTAAGTTATTTTTTAAAGGTTTTATTTATTTATTCATGAGAGACACAGAGAGATAGGCAGAGACATAGGCAGACAGAGAAGCAGGCTCCCCAGAGGGAGCCTGATGTGGGACTAGATCCCAGAACCCAGGGATCATGAAAGGCAGATGCTCAACCAATGAGCCACCCAGGCACCCCAACATTATTTTTTATTTACATTTACCTGTTATACTCTTTACTCTTTTAAATTGGAGAAACATCACCACTTTCACAGAATAGGAAGGAGTACAAGACAAAAACAGGGGGAAAAGACATAAAACAGATAAGATCAGGCAAAGGAAAGTAAATGTGGGTCCTACACAGTAGTATTTCCTTATTCTGTCTATAAGTGGTGGAACTGCTTGGATCCTACAATTTCATGGCTGGAGAATGGTCAGGGGATAACCAAAATAGAATAGAATGTCTAATGTCAAAAAGGAAAATAGAGCACACAATTATCTAACATACCTTTATGGATGAAGGACAAAAGTATACTTCTGCTAATTAGTCTCAAGAATCTTAAAGGGTCTGAGATGTATCCCACTTGCAAGCTAACAAGTTAGTGTGCCATGGTTTTTGTTGATGTGGGCAGAAAGCATGAGACCACTGGGACAATAATAAAAGATGGTTTATCACTCATAGCAGTAGCTATAGCCAAGATACAGCACTTTTCTTGTAATGTTTCTCTGAGTCCCTCTTTCAAAAGGTGACTAAAAGAGCATCAAGTGACACCTGGATATACATGGGTTGCATTATAGGAAAATAATCCCAAGTTTAGGAAATTCTCATATTTTAAAATAGGCTTCAAGCAACCAATCTTGTCTTTGGCACTGAAGGGACAATATTATACTGGACAATTAAAAAAAAAATCTGTCATTTGCTCTGGAAGGAAATACTTTGTCGACCAAGGTTGCTGGATACAAAACATCTTTAGAAAAAGTAATCTGGAACCAAGGGACAGTGCCTCTTCTTGCAAGATGTGCCAAAATATGAGAAGTCCATAGAGAATTGCTCCAACATCTACTCCTCATTTCTATTCCATCTTGTCTTCTGGACATAAAGATGCCACTCTATTGGCCACTTGGATTAATCCAACCAACAGAGACTCTGGTAAAATCCATTTAAAAAACATAAAGTGTTTAATTAATTAAGGCCATCTTCCACAGAACTCTAGACAATAGGATGTGGCAATCTGAGGTACTGATTCAAAAATGTTCCACAGAGGGGCACCTGGGTGGCTCAGCGGTTGAGTGTCTGCCTTTGGCTCTGGTCATGATCCCGGGGTCCTGGGATCGAGTCCCACATCAGGCTCCCTGGAGGGCACCTGCTTCTCACTCTGCCTATGTCTCTGTCTCTCTCTGTTTTTCTTTCATGAATAAATAAATAAAATCTTCAAAAAATGTTCCACAGAGTCTCAAACCCACTAGTTGGACAAATTTCCTAACTATTGGGGTTATACCTTAGAAAGATAGATGTGCTTCCCTTTAATATTCTGAAGTGACTTTTCTGCTTTTCCTGAGACATTAATCCATGTAGAGGTATAGAAATTGCATAGAATCTGTCTCATTCCACAAGGAGGATGTGTAGGACAGTTCTGTCTTTCATAACAACCCTAGATATTATGAAGTAAAGGGATATCATTGATCATTTCACCTGGAGTCAGAGATGAACTTCATTCCTACTTTCTAGTTGAATGACTCCCATTGCAGTGATAACTGTTCTGAGTTGTATAAATTAGCATTCAGTTATGCCTTGGGAAGCTCCACTTAAGTTAAGGTAGTCTAACTGGTAAAAACCTTCACATCAGCTGAAGGTTACATCATATACTGGTGATTTTTCTTTACATCCCTTGAGGACTCTTCAGACAGTCCTTATGAGGGAAGTCATAAAGTTTTGGGAAGAGAATTGGTTGATGCCCAGCCTCCATAAGAACAGTGCCTCTGGGAAAGAAAATGCTGTTTACTATTGCTGAGATTCGTCAATGGGGACCCAGAGCAGTTAGAAGACGACTGTTCACACTGCCTCCAAAATGGCACTCTGACTGGTTGGCAGACACAGCCTGTCATTCTTTTCAAATTGGCTCAAATTTGTCTTTTTAAGGGACTGCTTAAAAGAAGTTACTTCAGTCTGTTCTTTATACTATATTCCACCCCCAAGAAATGATGAGTGGGAATGTGGCAGGAATGAGTGGGAATATGGCAGACAACTGGTGTTTTGCATGGAGGCCATCTATCTCCACCTGACTATTTCTAGTGGACATCGTAGAAAGTGTGAGCAGAATGGTGATCAAACCGTGTTCAGAAGTTTTTACTAAGGGATGGAAAATCCAGTAGCCAGTGAAAATTACTATTGTTTCAACAGTTTTAAAGAGGCATGCCAATCATTAAGGTTTCCTTCTCACCTTTGCCATCCTTCCCAGAAACTAAGATGGCCTCTCCCCAGGTCTCTGGCTGGTTACTCTCCAGAAATGTTTTGTCTTACCTAAAAATGCAATAGATAAAATTATTCTCTCCTCTTTCAATTTCAAAGATTTAGAGATTTTGTTTTAGATGTGAAAATCCCCACGTAACACTCCTTGTGTTAGTCTGTGTTCTATTTATAATCTCATTTCCCTAGATTTACTACTTCTCCATTTTGCTTGTTGGCTTATGACTTAGCTGAAATACTATGGAGATCAACAGCTACCAAGAACTTGGAGAGAATTCAAGTACTGGCATTTTTTTTTTCAATTTGGTATTCATTCCTGACAGTATCATGAGCATCAGCCCTATCTAAGTAACAACTGCTAAAGGAAAATCAGAGCAAATAGGAAAAAAAAAAAAAAAAAGTGCATCTGTGGTAAAGACCACTGAGACACGTTCTATGCAGCTAGAAATTATTCATGTTGCAATGAAATGTTGGATCAAAGCAGCTAAGACATATACACACACATTTCTACTGTGGTGTGTATAATAATGCAGTCTTTTTTGTTTTGAAAATTGCTAGCAAAATATGACTTCATGATCGAAGTCTAAGAATGTGGAATATTATGACTTTTGGAATATCATTCAAGCCCATGTTTTACACATACAGAAATTGAGGCTAGGGAAGTTACGTGATTGTTCTGAGGTTATACAATGCATGATAGAACTGGCACTGCAGGTCAGCTACCTTAACCAATCTCACCAAGACCCATTCTTCTATTTCTAAACAGTAAGAGTTCACCCTATGTTCCCAGCAGTAGTCTAAGTAGTTTACAGGTGTTAACTGATTTCATCCTTCAACAATATAAAATAGTTATTAATTGGCCCATCTATCCAATGAGGAAATGGTGGGACAGACATGTTGAATGATTTCCCCAGGGTCTCACACAGTAAGTGGTAACCTAGATCCATAAAGCAAGTACTTCAACCATTCAGTTATGCTGCCTCCTGTTTGCTAATGATGTTTAAAGTGAAGGCCAAGGTTTTATTTCAACAATTAAAAGACCATATTTACTGGCAAAATGACTGGTCATGTGTGCTTTCTTTTGCAGATTTTAAATATTTTCATTCAAATAGAGTCAGGAGATCAGAGGGCATCACCAAGATCCTTGACCACTCCTTAGCCTATACCAATGGTTCTCATTTGGGAAGCGACTATAACCTCCCTCTTCCCAGGGGACATTTGGAAATATCTGGGATATTTTTTATTGTAATAAAAGGATGGGGAAATGAAGGGGAATGCTACTGATTCTAATGTATTAGAGGGCAGGGATGCTGCTTAATATCCTACAATGCAAATGGCAGCCTCTACAACAAAGAATTATCTGGCTGAAAATAGTCATAGTTCTGAGGTTGAGAAATCCTGCCCTAGTCCTGATTTGGCAGTGTTGCTTTAGATCACTGTAAGATTCACACTCTATGATGAATATGCAGGTGAGAAACATCTTTGCAAAGATAGTTTCTATGTGCGTTTTGTAGTGGTGGAATAAAGATAAATAAAGAGGAGGGAAACCACACACACACACACACACACACACACAATCAAAGCAGCTTCTTCTAATTTCCCTATTTCCCCCCATTTTGAAATCAAACATATTTACCTTTACTTTTAGCATTCTTTTAACAATAGAGCGTGTCTGAAGTCACTATTTTTCTGCAATTGCTGCATCATGAGACTCAATTATACAGAAGTCTCTTTTTCCATCCACATCCAAGCTTGACAACTTGTTTTCTAATCTATAACTGGATTATATGGCAGGCACAGTTCCGTTACTGTACATATATTTTTGAACCACAGAGCTACTCCCTTCATGCATACACTCTCCAAACAAGCATGTAGGCAGAGCTTCTGTATTTCCTAGGAACACTCAAAGATCAAAAAGAGGAAGTTGCCTTAAGTCAATGACTTTGTGTATATATATATATATATATATATATATATATAAATTTGAAGACCATTTTATTGGTATCCTAGAAGGAGAGATAAAATGGGGCAATACTTTTTTGAAGATTGATAGTGAAAGGAAAATCCATCTGGCCTGGAGAGCAGATAGCAGTCTTTCTTTTTTTAAAATTTTTATACATTTATTTTTTATTGGTGTTCAGTTTGCCAACATATAGAATAACACCCAGTGCTCATCCCGTCAAGTGCCCACCTCAGTGCCCATCACCCAGTCACCCCCACCCCCTGCCCAACTCCCCTTCCACCACCCCTAGTTCGTTTCCCAGAGTTAGGAGTCTTTCATGTTCTGTCTCCCTTTCTGATATTTCCCACTCATTTTTTTCTCCTTTCCCCTTTATTCCCTTTCACCATTTTTTATATTCCCCAAATGAATGAGACCATATAATGTTTGTCCTTCTCTGATTGACTTATTTCACTCAGCATAATACCCTCCAGGTCCATCCACGTCGAAGCAAATGGTGGTTATTTGTCGTTTGTAATGGCTGAGTAATATTCCATTGTATACATAAACCACATCTTTATCCATTCATCTTTCAATGGACACCGAGGCTCCTTCTACAGTTTGGCTATTGTGGACATTGCGATAGCAGTCTTTCTAGTTCATATGCTTAAGATGTCAGGACACTAGAGAAAACCAGTGCCATTTTTTTTCATTTGTAAGTATTTGGAAAATATTGATGTTATGGAAGGTTTTGTAAGGATTTTTATTGTATCTATTTATACACACTCATAACACATAAGTTTAAAAATGTGGTCTTCTTAAGACTTCGACTTAACTACATATGCAAATTGCTTCTCAACTTGAAATATACATGGAAAAGCACTTGTGGATAGTGTGACAGTGTGACAGTGTGACAGATGATTGGGGCCCAGAGGGAATAATGGCAAGGTTACTGAGAATAAGCTGGGAAGTTAACAAATGCAAACTTAATTCCTAGAGAGTGAAGATAAAAAGGAAAATTTGAGGAGAGAATTTTGCAAACCTCTTATAGCTTGATGAGGGTCTGAAAATAGTGATTCACATAAGTATTATAGTCAAAAGCCTTCAGTAACCTGAAAATATGACCACGTATGCCAATCTAACCTTGGTTTTGTAAGTGCAGAGATTTTCATCGTGCCATCTTAAATAATTTATTATAGTACAAGGTTAAAAAAATGACATGTTAAAATCAAACAGTAAATGTTGGAATGGAAGTGAGAAAGCCATTTACTCATTTCCAGAAGGATTGTGAAATAAATGTTTTCTGTTTTCACTGTATTTGAACTTTAAAATTGTATTCATTTGGGATTCTGTCATCAAAGAAAAGTCTTTCTCAGGTAATTCTCTATTTTAAATATATAGAAACAGTGCTTTTGGGTAGAACCACACACCTCATGTGGCGATTGATCTTGTGTAGGTTAGAAGGTAGTTACACTTTATCCAAGTGGAGTACTACTAATCCTGTTTTCATAATGAATTCCCATTTGACAAATAATACAATTTTAAGATTATATTAGTCATTTGTGAAACATAGGGAGACAAATTTTGTCACCCTGTTGGATTTTCCCCATATTATGTAATTTTCTTTCTATTACTAATACTTGCCCTCTTATTTTCCCTCCTGAACAAAAGGTAACTAGGTTCTGTAAGGGAAATGTTGGCAAGATTGAAACAACAAAAATCTCAGCCTCTAATTTGTCATGTCCTGGCCGATAGTAGGTAATGCTCTCAAATTAGGTAATTTGAGAAGTGTTTAATAAAGGGACTATTTACAAAGAGGTCAAAAGAATGTAGGAAAACCAGAGACAACTGGCAAGTGTGTGTGTGAGGACAGAAAGAGGGGTTTGGGTTGTGGCTTACAACATTTAAGCTTTACTAAACAAGAAGGATGGTTTGCTCTCAGAACATGAAAAAGAGTACCATAGGAGTCGCTGACTTTTCCCTAGCCAGTATCTTAGTCAGTCTGGGTTGCTATAACAAAGATATCATAGACTAAGTGGCATAAACAACAAATATCTTTTTTGTTGTGGAGGCTGGAATTCTAAGATCAGGGTGCCAACTTGGTCAGGTCCTTGGTGAGGACTGTCCCCCTGATTGTGTCCTCACATGGTTTGTCCTTAGTGCACACATCCAGAGAAAGAGAGAGAGAGAGAGAGAGAGAGAGAGAGCGCTACCATTTCTTCTTCATTTTATAAGGATTCTAATCTTATCATGAGGATGCTACCATGATGCCCTAACAACTATCAAAGGCCTCACCTCCAACATTACATTACATTTAGGATTAAGATTTCAATATATGAATTTGGAGATGGGGTTCGGGGAGACAAACATTTACCCCATTGCAGCCAGCTAGTATAATTTCCACAGGGAGGGGGGCTAATAACTATCCTCCTTCGTTTTGAACTCATTGTTGGCTGAAACTGATCAGCAGTCAGAATGCAAAGGATTCCTTGATCCAGTCCAGGAGCACAGAACAGATTAGAAGAGAATGGAGTAAATCTGCTGGAGCCACCTAGAGTTATCTAGCAGAACCCCAGAGACAAGCCATACCCAAGGAAAATGAGCTATGTGGTTGTGTTCTTCGATTATGGTACTCAGTAACAAGGAATCTATTGAAGGCACACTTAATGTACCAAAAGAGGCAATATTCTGTGGGACAAAAAACTAAAAAATAACTACTAAACTTTTATGCTTTCATGTCTATAAAACCCCCAAACTTCACATGCCTAAAACCAAATTTATCTTGCACTCCAAAATATGTTTATAATCTTGAGTTGTATTTCTCATCAAATCACATTTCTGTCTATAACTTGGCCGAAGCCAGAGACTTAAGATTTTCCTTGGTTATCTTTTTCCTCCTATTTTTGTTCATCCAATTATTAAATCTAATCAGCTGTTACCACATAGATAATCACTACTCCTATCTCTTAGGGATGTTAACTTTATCTTCTGCATGACTTCAGGACACTAACATCTCTTAATTGGTTAAGATTAACTTGTTTCAGAGACTTCTGTCTTTATTCTAGTGCATTCTCTCAACAACTCAAAACCAACCTTTAATAATACATATCTATTAACTCATTTGTCTGTTTAAAACCCATTATCTTTCTCTGATCAAGAAAAAAAAACTGAAAAGTCACTAACTGATATCTCTGCTTCCTTTTTTCTTCCCTCCCCTGGTTCAATTTCTACACTCCACTCCTTGCCTTCTTACAATTGTTTTAATCCTCACATCCACAACTTCACCCTAAAATCTCTCTGCATGTAAAAGATAGCTCCTGATTCAATGACAACCTGTCATTTTTTTCTCCTCTGTCGAACATCCTCTTTCTTGATTGTTTCTTCAATACTTTCCTTCAGTTATGGCTGAGTTGGATTATCCGGGTCATGCTTGATGAGCTGTCAAGAACATTGACCCTACATGGAGGTGGTAAGACGAACATAGCAAAATGGCAGAGTTATCTGAGAAGCTTCAGATTCAGGAGTTCAGAGCACAACTTAATTATGCTCCAACAGGAAAAACAAAGTTACCTAAGAAAGGCAATATTTAGGGTATTTACCTCTGTTAGGGCATGTAGATCTTCAAATGGGAAAATGTGGAGGTTACAGATAACAGAAAATTTGATTCTGATAAAAATTGTAGGATGATTTCTATGCATGTCATGCATTTTACTCAAAAACCTATAAACCCAACTAAATACTCTGATGAATAAGATTAAATAACTCTTATTTGTTGCATTTCATTCAGTAATTGAATGCTTAGAAATGTTTGGTCCTCCTACATAAGAAATCCAAATTATTCAAAAGTTCTTTCATATGAAAATAATTGGTTTTATTTAATTTTATGTTATAGTAGATAAATATTACATCATGTGCTATATAATAGATTTATATTCTTAGGACCTCCTGAGATACACTGTCAGTTGCATTTTGGTGGTTGCTTGTAATTACTCTACGAATCATCTCTTGATGTAAAAACAAATTCAAAGGGTTATACTTGTTAAGTACTTAAATACATTTATCAGGATAAGCACCAATTTAAAAATTAAGAATTCATATAAAAGCATACTTGGCCATAATTTAAAAATAAAATTCACTATGAATTTGTTGATGCAAAGGTGATCTCACTTGCTCTGTTGATGGATTTTGTAGACTAAGCTAATGAAAGTAATGCACATAATTTATAGCAATACCATGAATAAAATAACTATCTACCACTATTGAAAGAAACTCATGAATATTAATGTTCTAAAAGAGAGGTGGGCTGTTTGCCACGTTAGGCCCTCAAGGCTATAAATTTAGAATTGAAATAAACTGAAACAATCCATTTGAAATCAACTACTCACAACCCATATTGTGTTTTGCAATTCTAGCCTAACATTGCATTTAAAATAGGCAATCTAAATTTGTTCCCAGTGGATAAGAAAAAGCCCCGGAGAACTATTTTTTAAATGTTGTGTCTCTCTTCAGAAACTGGACTTCAAAGATATTCTGAATACACCATAAAGTTTCAAACTTCAGTGCTCTCAAAAGCCACACATGGCTCCCATTGACATCAATCAGAATTTCATGTGCATGGATAGAGGGCAAAGGATAACAGTTTATATGACCGACAATAAGTTTGATGATTTAAAAAATTGCCTGAAATTCACTGTGCTGACTTCATACTCTGCAAGGACACTTAGCTTCTAAAGCTCACCCCCTGAGCAATAATAATTTAATTATTATTAAAGAGGGTGAGCAATAATAATTTAATCTCAAAGAGGGTGAGCAATAATAATTTAATCTCAAAATTTTCAAAATTTATTTGTAATTTGAAGGTCAGAGTTAAATTAACTGAAACATCTTGAAGAGATTTAAGGTGGTGTGAATATTTTCTCAACTGAAAAATTTCTTTCCATACAAAACAATGTTTTGTTACCACCATAAATTCATATATGCACATGAGCAAACATCATTTTTTTCAAATAAGTTTCAATAATGAGCAACATGAAATTTTCACCTAGTAAATGGGGAAACAAAAATCTTCCATTATAAGTATACTAACCAAACAAAAGATCAGAATGTATTTAGACTAATACTTCAGCTGATTTTACCTAGAATTAAGCTTCATGTAATTTCAATACTTTTGGCTTTCTGTGTTGTAGATTTCTGCTAATTCATTAGAACTCACAGGTTGAGTTCTGTCTTCTATAAGAGAAATTCAATGCTGTTCTCTTCCCTGGACTAGTGTGAAATTCTTCCTCTGCTTTCAGACAGAATGATTAAAGATAACTGTAGAACAGACATTTTTGCACTGTGGACATTTTGGTCTGTGTCACAATTGTGTAGGGACCTGTCCTGTGCATTGTAGCATGTATAAAAAAATCCTCACCCAAGTTTCTAAAAACAAAATTTTCTCCCAACATCGCCCAATGTTTGACTGCTCTAGAGATATTCATTTCCAAAACTGTTTTTATTGTTTATCTCAGTAGAAGGATTTTCATTTCTAGTAATTATTCACTTAGTTCAAAGGACTTTTTCAACTTTAAAGGGGATCTCTTAAAATTCAAATATGATTGGAAAAGGTAAAACTGTTGTTACTAATTAACTCTTTAGTGAAGACTAGTAGATTATAATGCTTTTTTTTTTAACAAAACATAGGATATTATATAAGAAAGAGTGCATTATATAAGGCCAAGAGTTCTAAAAACTAAAATTGTGGGGGAAAAGTTGGGAGAAATGAAATAAGAAGCCATAAAACTTCGACTTCAACTTCCCTACCTGGGTTACAAGTCATTATAGCAAAAGTATACGGATTAAATCAGTGAAGGTTAAAGTTCTTCCCATTGTCCAAATAATTAAAGTAGCATATTTTAGACTGTATTAAATGATCATCTCATATTTCACTTACCTTTTTTAGTTCAAAGTTATATGAAAGATGTCTTCCAATTCCCTTGCATAAGACAGCAATAGAAGGACAACATTTTACAAATAGTAAGTACAACTGGATCCTGGATGTCCCCTAATATCCCTTTATTCAATTGTGGAGCTAAATAAATACAGCTAAGTCAAATCACTATAATGTAGACGTGATATTATCACGTAATAAGAACCATATTTGGTCTTTACCCCCGGTTCCTGGCACAAGAACTTCTCAATGCTTGGAATTTCCTGGGCAATGAGGATGAGAGGATTATCTTTTGTTATTCATAATAAACCCTTTCTGAGTTTATATTAATGAGGGGACTTTTGATGGGCTTCTTGATACTTTAAGGATGGGAGCTGGTTGCCAGCTCATTACCAATTGTGTAATTAGAGGGTTTCAACTCTTAGCCCCATCTTCTGACTTCCAGTGAGAATAGGGAGGGGCTGGAGATTGAATTAATCACCTATGTCCAATGATTCAGTCAACCATGCTAAGTAATGAAACCTCCATAAAGACTCTAAACAACAAGGTTCAGAGAGCTTCTGGGTTGGTCAACACATTGAGGTACTGTGACAGTGGTACACCCCACAGAGCAGGAAGCTCAGTGTGATGTCCTGCCCTGCCCCCACAACATATCATTTGCATTTCTTCGATCAACTAGTTCCTGAGCTGCATTTTTTACAATAAAGCAGTAATGGTAGGTAGAGCCATTTTCCTGGAGTCTGTAAGTTGTTCTAGCCAATTACAGGCCCTGAGAAAAGAGCAGCAATTTATAGCTGCTTGGTCAGAAGCATTGGTGGCAACTTAGGACTTACAACTGGTACCTGCAGTAGGGCAGTTTTGTGGAATGAGCCCTTAACCCGTGGCATGGGACACTGACTCTGGGTAGTTAGTGTCAGAACTGAGTCATAGGATGCTCAGTTGGCACCTAGAAATTGGAAAACAACCATTTGGTAGTGGAAAAAACTCACACATTTGATGCTAAAAGTGTTGTGAGTGAAAATACACAGCAGGCCAGTGGAAAAAAATCTGCCAATATTGTTAGAGTCAACATTATTGGAAATTCCTATTTTCCATGCAAACGTTTGGAATATTACCTATTTTTTAAATGCTGTGTATTTTTTACGATTATATTTATTTATTCATGAGAGACACAGAGAGAGGCAGAGACATAGGCAAAGGAAGAAGCAGGCTCCCTGAGGGGACTCCAATCAGGACTCCATCCCAGGACCCTGGAATCACACCCTAAGCCAAAAGCAGACACTCAACTACTGAGCCACCCAGGCATCCTGAAATATTACCTATTTCATAGTTACCACATTGTTAACTACATAAAATAGATTTTCTGGGATGGTGCATATCTTAAATTGAAATATTTTGTAAAATTGAACTTAAAGGACGGGCAGGGTACCTACCTGAGACTGTAGTTTGTATATAGTGGTTATTGTCATATAATTTACCTGCAGCACTCACATTAAATAGGTATACTCTAGTATGTCTATTTACATTGTGAATTTGTTCTGATTGGCTAGTGTCTGAGCCATACCACTTGATAAACGTTTTGGAGATTCTCTCTGCCACATGAAAGTAACTACTAACTGATCGGGAAATTTTAAAATAAAGCACCAAGTGTATGTATTCCACAGATTTGTAGTAATGCAATTAAAAGATTACATTTTCAGAGTATTTTGGAGTTATTACCAGCTTGACATCAGTTCATAATTATTTTTCCATCTCAGATGCATAGGATTGAGTTAATCATATTATCCAATGGATGGAGTATTAGTATTATTAGTCTGTGCAGTGTGGTCATTCATTTGTTCATTCATTTCCATCTCCATACCGTAGGAAGCCATTTCTCTCCCCAACAGCATAAACATTATAAAGTCCTTTGTGTATATTATTTTTTATCTGAATATGTTTTCTAAATTATAAAGTATCATGCATATATTTTAATATAAAATATGCAATTACAGGGGATCCCAGGGTAGCTCAGTGGTTTAGCGCCTGCCTTCAGCCCAGGGTGTGATCCTGGAGCCGACATCGGGCTCCCTGCATGGAGCCTGCTTCTCCCTCTGCCTGTGTCTCTGCCTCTCTCTCTCTCTCATGAATAAATAAATAAAATCTTTAAAAAATATGCAATTACCTAATCATATGTACCATACATACATATTTACATTGATGTATGAGTGTATATGTGTGAATATAAACTCAATTCACTAAACACCATGACACTAAATACAGTCCCTCAAATTTCTCTGTGAATATCTATTTAATCAGTTGTTTCTGACTGCTGCCTGATAGTCCTTAGTTTTTCTCATAATATCTTTCTTCTGTCAGTGATGACTGCTCAGATTGCCTCCAGATACCACTGAACAGAAAAGACACAACAGGAAACATTACTATTATGAACATATTGGTTCATGAGAATGTATAGACTTAAGTAAAAACTTCCCAGAGCTAAACAATGAGGGGGGGCATAGCTCAGTCATTTGCATGCTTCTCTACACAATTTGACAATGAAATATTAATAGGTTTTTCTGTACATTACTGAATATTTACACCAGCAGAGCCTGAGCATTCTAATTTCCCTACATTCCCCCCAATGCTTGGCAGTATTTGGATATTTATATTTTCTGACCCAATGCATACAAAATGGCATCTCAAAGTTTTAGTTAGGGTTACTGTCTGGGCTTCTCTTATGTAAACTGAATAAATCCTCTTGCTCCCCCAAGATATCTATTTCCTAATCCCTGGAACCTGGGAGTATCACCTTACATGACACAGGGAGCTTTACAGATGTGATTAAATGAAGGATATTGAGGTGTGGGCCCAATGGAAACAAGGGTCCCGAGAGAGGGAGGCAGGGAGACCAGAATCAGCAGTACATGTGATGACAGAAATGAGGTTAGAGCTATGTGAAGTTGGACAATGAAGCAGGTGGCCTATAGAAGCTGAAAAAGTGAAGGAAATACTTTTCCCCTCAGAACCTCCAGAAAATGTCAGTCCTGCTAATACCTTGACTTTAGCCTAATGAGACTAATTCTTTTTTCTAGCTTTCAGCAGATTGCTTTTCAATAATTCAACAAATATTTATTTGAACACCTACCTTATTCAAACACAGTCGTGAACTTGCAGGTTGAACCCCAGAACATTATTGTACTCAACAAAGACACACCATAGCCAAAGAGGTTTCTTGAACATCAAATATGTGTTTGAAGATGGAAAATATTCAAGAGATGAGGGTTGAGGATGTTTTCAAATTGAATTAAAAATAAATGTGTTTAGCACCTGTCTTCTCAGTTAATCAATAGTCAGTATTCATATGCCACTGACATGGGTCTAGTTGTAAGAATGTGATGCTTCCATGCATTCAGTTCCTTTATATTTCCCCATTTCATTCAGCTACTTAATCCAGAATGTTTCCAGCTCATTTTGCAAATGAGGAAGACTGCAACTCACAGATACTAAATGATTCATTTTAAATAAATAAATTAATTAATTAATTAAAATAAAATAAAATAAAATAAAATAAAATAAAATAAAATAAAAACAAAATAAAATAAAAAAAATAAAAGATTCATTTCAGGTCACACCGGTAAGGAGCAAGAGTCACATCAAGACCCAGTTTCTCTGACCCCTATGTTCTATCCAATTTTATTAGCAAACATTTATTTTCATATAAGTACTCATGCATTTCCATATATTTAACATTAATATTATACTGAAAGAAAGATCTTAAACACCGCTACTCAAAACAGTCTGTATTTGAACTGTTTATGACCTGTTCTCCAGGAAATAATCGAGAAAGCTTTGCTAAGTAAAAACATTAGGCGAACTGAACAGTGTGCCTTGCAACTTGGCTGATTGACATGCTGGCTGCAACTCCTTATCTCACCCTGAATTAGTAACAAACAAGTCTAGCACCCACATGGGTCTTTAAACCCCATGTTGAGCGACACTGATGAAAATTCTTTCGGAGTTGACCTGGAAATCTGGGTACACTAAAGATTTTGCAGTATCCAGATGACAAAGAGAAAAATACCTATATAACCACTGTAAACTATGTCTCCAGAAGGTTCAGTGGCCAGGATTGACACTCAATGAACTGATTTTAACTTTTGTGTTGAGGAAACACACATATTCTAGGTATGACATTATTTTCTCTTTGGCTGGCAACTCTTTTCTTCACACATGAACATTCCATTCCCTCCCAGCTCCTTTTTCCCTGCCACTGCCACACCCTTTGCACACATGTTGTGTATGAATAGCTGGGAGCAGGGGCAGAGAAAGAGGAGACAATTTCGCCTTAGCTAGTTGTCATTTACAACTTTAAAGTTAGCTTCAAAAAGGAAGTAGAAGAGAAGAGTTTATGCTGAATGAAAGATTCTGCTTAAGGATTTTATTCTCTCTTGTCTTGAGAAACTTCCTTGGAATATAGAGAGCATGCCAAGGTCACCCACCTCTATATATGCCATCGAGCAGTGTAGGTAAAGCACAGGAACCAAAGATACATATGACAAGGAATATTTAGAGCTGATTAAGAACAGAAGTTATCCTTTATCTACCTATGCCAGAATATTCTATTTCTAAAATAAAACAGAGCTGTATGACTAAAATACCTGGTTGAATTCTTTCCTTGAGGGGATCTATAAACTGGAGCCTCGAGTATGTTCTAAAGTTGTATATGCTCACAGTAAAAAAAAATTCTTTGGGATTCTGTGAAAACTTTGTTTTGATCTGTTTAAACCATGTCATATTTTTAGCAAGTGTTTCTGGAATTTCTAAAAAGTACGTTTTGGTATGATGTAAAATCAAATACATCTTTCTCCAAATGACACAGAAACCATTGCCCAGTTGCTATTCTCTACACTGCATGCCCAGCTGTTTCCAGAGGAAACCATCCCTGATGATACTTTGACTTTGGCCTACTGAAACTGATCTTAAACTTCTGACCTTCAGAACTATATAATAATAAATGTTTATTGTTTTAAACCACTAATTTGAAAAAAAAAATAAAAAAAAAAAATAAACCACTAATTTGTGGTAAATTTTTACAACAGCAAAAAGAATTAATACATTTTACCTTTTACATTTTCATCTTTTTATTTTTGCAAAATTTTACATTGTGCTTTCTGCCTTTTTCTTGTTTACTTGTGCAATATTGATATCCTAGTTATTATTCACATACAAATTTTAGATATGGCAACCATAGTCTTTTCTACTATTGGTGGTCAGTTATTGATATCCATGAAATACTTTATTGAACATGAATTTTGATAGAATTGTCATTTTTGTTCTGGGATTTGTACTTTTGAACATATTTTTCAGGAAGTCATCTGTGGTTCACAAGGAGCTTTCATTTGCCTTTGCTAAATATATAATTTTACTTTTAGACTGAAGTCAATAACCGTCTAGAGACCATATTTATATTTTGTTATTAAAGGTACTTTTTTATTTTCCTTCTTAAACCAAGTCTATTTTCCAGCATCACTATGTATTCCAATTTTTAGTGATGCCACCTTCATTAGCTACTAATAATATATAATTATTATGTATCTGTCCATGTGATTTCTATGACTATTCTATGACTATTTTTCTGCTTTTGAATTGGTAGGGTTTTATTATTATTTAATTTTTATTGTATCATGATTTCCTTAAGGCTCGTACCCAGATTTATCTATTAAATTATTCACCCAGGGGATCCCTGGGTGGCTCAGGGGTTTAGCGCCTGCCTTTGGCCCAGAGTGTGACCCCGGGTCCGGGGATCGAGTCCCACATCGGGCTCCCTGCAGGGAGCCTGCTTCTCCTTCTGCCTGTGTCTCTGCCTCTCTCTCTATGTCTATCATAAATAAATAAATCTTTTTTTAAAAAATTATTCACCCAGCCCCAAAAACTCCAAGTCGATTTAACAATAGCAACAAAAATAATTTTTAAAGCTGCCGATTTGGTTTCTAGTGAAATATGAGCCAGACAGTGTATTGCTATGAGAAATAGTGGCACCTTACTTTCCTCAAATGGGGGAAGAAGAAACAAAGAAAGATGTGGGCCCTGTGTGTTTGTTTAATTATTTATATATTTTAGTTACACATTTTTTTCTGAAGATATTTTTCAATTTCTGTGTGAATGGGCATTGATGTACTACCCAATGATGAATATTTGAGAAATTATGATAACATGGCCCAGAAAGATTGTACAGTTTAAATCTCATTTTATGTCAATGAAGTTGTTAAGTATATCAAAAATAGAAATTGAGCTTCAAAATTAGAATTAGCCTTTGTATTTTCCAAATAACCCAGAGTTTCCTGTAAGAGTTGCAGTAAAGGTTTTGTGTTCATTAGTTCAAAAATTGAAACAAGCAAACTCATCCTTGTCACAAGAACATCTTTGGATATTCACAGTTCCAGAAATAACATCTATGACTTCAGGCCAAGTTATTCTTCTAAAAAGCATATACATTATTCATAAAAGTCATTACTTAATAATGTAAAAATTCCCTAACTCTGCCTATATATTTTATAGCTTAATATCTGTTCTTTCTAAATCAGCCTTTCATGCTTCCTTCTCTAACCCTATTTGTTTTAATGTCTAGAAGTAAAGGAGGTATTTTGTAATGCACTAAGCATTGCTGTGCCTTCTAATTCCACCACAGATGTGAACTTCACTCATCAAAAACTTAAAAGTGAAGCTAAATGCTCTGTTGAGATGAATGTAGCTGTTCTATTAGAACTTTTCTTTCCAGGAATATCATACACCAAAAGAAAGTGTTGTTCTAGAAAAAAAAAAAAGAAAGAAAATAAAGGGAGGGGATTTAGGTTCTGAGGTACTGCCTTACTTGTTATAGGAGGTATGGACTATCATAAAAAGTATTTGGATTGTTTTCATATTCATACATTTCTTTTTTTTAAGATTTATTTATTTATTCATGATAGACACAGAAAGAGAGAGAGAGACAGAGACACAGGCAGAGGGAGAAGCAGGCTCCATGCCAGGGGCCTGATGCGGGACTCGATCCCGGGACTCCAGGATCATGCCCTAGGCCAAAGGCAGGTGCTAAACCGCTGAGCCACCCAGGGATCCCACATTTCTTTCTTAGATTGGAAAAAAAAATAGAGAACTCATCATGGATACCTGAGAAGGGAGTGACCTGCAAGGAGACTGTTTGAATTTGACCTCATGCACCATGGCCACTGGTGTCTGCAACAGGTTACAGGGTAGAACCACTATGAACTAGGAAGAGGCCTGTAGACCAACCAACCTCCAACATGGTGCCTATGTACATGTGCACTACAATGGCTATGGGTATGAGGAAGGGGGCACAAGTAGCTAATCTTATTGATTCATTTTTTATTTTATTTCATTTTCAAATTTCAATGAACCAACACATTTATTTGGAGATGAATGTTTTAAATGAGCATATGTATTTGGGCATGTGTCTGGAATATACAATTCTGTGCAGTAGTTTTGCTCTTTATGGATGCAATATACTAGAACTCATGATGTTTATGTCTCATGCTTATGTTTACCAACAGCTATGTCCTGAGTGTAAACAATCTGTCCAGTTCATGCCTATCCATCAGAAATAACACTAGTGCAATACTTCTTATTTCTCAGTAGAGTTTTTAGAGTAGATACATTCATGCCTGGGAAACTGACCTAAAAAGGCGGCCATGGTGGTCATATTTGCCAATTCTTTTTGCTCCTCCCTCACCTCCAGTTTTCCTTTTTTTTTTTTTTTTTTTTTTTAATATTTCTGAGTGGGAGGTTGCTAGCTTATTGCAGTGAATGGGGATAGGACGTCCCCCTAAAGTATTAACGTGAAAGCTTATTAATAACTTTAAAGTGTGTGATAAGTATCTGACAAATGTTTACAAAATCTTTAGCATGAATTTACTTGTTAAATAGAATTGCTAAGCAATTTGAAGAGTTGTGAAATGAGTCAGTATCACATCAGTCAAAAATATTACAAAATGGCATACCACAACAGAATATACCTTAGAAAAGATTACATTCAGTGCTGCATTGTTTTCAAAAATAGCATTTCAGTGAGCTTGGTTAACACTGCCCTAAAGGGTGTGAATGCTTTTCAGTTGTTCGGTCATGAAGTAATATTTTAAAGAATATTAGTCCATAACATTATAATTGTTCCTATAATTTTACTTGTTTTTGAACATGAGAAACTGTGTGCATAAGAAATAAGATAGTTTTTTCCCCTTAATTTTTGCTAATTTTTCTCTAGAGAACCACATTTTGCCATTCCAATAAATGTTATAAAAACTTTAATTTTATTTGTTACTTGCAGAAAAAAAAAACCAAGAAAGTTCTTTATTAAAAAATTGATAAAATTTAAAAAAAAAACATGGGGCACCTTGGTGGCTCAATCAGTTAGGCAATGGACTTGGTTTCAACTCAGGTCATGATCTCAGAGTCATGAGCTGGAATCCTGCATCAGGCTCTGTGCTCAGTATGGAGTCTGCTTGAGATTCTTTCCCTTTCTTCTACTCCTCTCCCTGCTTGTACTCTCTCTCTTTCTAAAATTAAATAAATAAAATTTTAAAAATGATAGTTGTATTACAAATTAACATGCTACAGACTGAATGTGTCTGCCACAAATTCACATATTAAAATATAATTCCCAATGTGATGGAATTTGAAGGTGGGGATCTTTGGTTGATGATCAGATAATGAGGGTAGAGCGCTAGTGAACAGCATTAGTGTCCTTTAAGAGGGACACCAGAGAGCTCCCTTGCTACTTTCACCATAAAGGACAAAGCTAGGAGATGCCCCCTGGGAAGAAGGTTGGTCCTTACCAGGCAGTGAATCTGCCAGGGCCTTGATCTTGAATGTCCCAACCTCCAGAACTAAGGGAAATAAATATCTGTTGTTTGTAAGGTATCCAGAATATTTTTTTTATTGTTGTTGCTGTAGAAGTTCAAATAGGCTAAGTATCTATCATCTATCTATCTATCATCTATCTATCTATCTATCTATCTATCTATCTATCTATCTATCATCTATCTATCTATCATCTATCATCATCTACCTGTCTACTTACCCACCTAGCTATATTTTTTCTTTAACTCATCATCCAAATCTGTCCAATTCCCTCCACCTCTACTGCTATGACTCTACTTCAACATTGTATTATCTTTCTAATTACTTATATAGCACATAAATAGCTTAATATATGTTCTCCCTTAATCAGTCGTTCATGCTTCCTTCCTTACCTCTTCTCACTGTGTTGGTTCTACACCTTTTTTTTTGTAAAACACAGACCTGGTAATGTCTCAAAAGAAACTCAAATTCTCTTTGTGCCTCCCATTGTTTTTACGCTAAAGATCTACACTTTTTGCAGTGTTACAAAAATCTTATATACACAGGCTTCTCAATACCAGCTTCATTTTATTCCACACACCCACTTTTCTTCATGATTCTAACACTTAGCTTCCTTCAGTTCTTGACATAAGGGAAGAATTTACCCAGTGCCTCCCATCCCCCATCTACACATTGGTAAAGGTCTTACATTCAAAGGTTGCATATGTGTGTCTAGTGTATTCCCTTACTTAATGCCATACCTAAGCATCAGACAACCAGTGGGAAAGTCGAATGACCTCAACTGAGGATTGTTGAGTAACGTCAGTGTTAACCTTATGAAAGCCTGTAGTGCAGAGCTGACCACGTTAGCATTGGTTGACATAGTGTGAAACAGAAAAAAAAATCATATGAGGTACCAAAGCTCTTACAAATAATGGGAATAATAACAGTACTTACAACATATTATTGCTGTGAGGATTAAATGAATCAATAATGATAAAGTGTATAAGACAACCTCTACCTTACTATGAAGTCAGTGTTAAAAGTTCTCATTGTATAATTTGCCATTTTCTTCTAATGTGTTTGTTTCTTTTTTAATTTGTACTTCATTTTTTATTCTGGACATTAAAGCATTGAATATTCTCTGTATAGCTAATTTTAGCAATACTAGTGTTTGAAGAAAACATTTTTGTCAACTGATATAAAATGAAACTTCTGTCCTTTAGCGAATTGCCAGATATATCAATTCATTTCTGAAGTACCTACAGGCATATGTGACTTCATTGTGTTTCATTTTGTTGTGCTTTGCAGATATGGCATATTTTGCAAATTGAAGCCTGGTGGCAACTCTGTGTCAAGCAAATGTATTGGCACCATTTTTCTAATAGTATTTGCTCACTTCTTTTCTCTGCCACATTTTGGTAAGTCCCACAGTATTTCAAATTTCTATTGTGTTTGTTACGGTGATCTATGATCGGTGATCTTTGATGCTACTATTGTCATTGTTTTGGGGGCTCCATGAACTGCACCGATGTGATACGGCAAACTTATTAAGTGTTATGTGTGTTCTGACTGCTACGCTGACTAGCTGTTTCCCCATCTCTAGCCGTTTCCTCAGGTGTCCCTGTTCTCTGAGACACAACAATATTGAAATAAGGCCAAACAATACCCTATAATAGTCTCTAAGCATTCAAGTGAAAGGAAGAATAGAACACCTCTAATTTTGAATCAAAAGCTAGAAATGAGTGAGCTTGGTGAGGAAGGCAAGTCAATAGCCAAGATAAACCAAAATGTAGACCCCTTGTGCCAAACAGCTAAGCTGTGAATGCAAAGGAAAGGTTATTGAAGGAAATTTGAATTGCCACTCCAGTAAACACATGAATGATACAAAAGTAAAACAGCCTTATTACTGATATGGAGAAAATTTGAGTAGCCAGATAGAAGATCAAACCACCCACTACATTCCTTTAAGCCAAAGCCTAATTCAGATCAAGACCCTGACTTTCTTCAATTCTGTGAGGACCGAAAGAGGTGAGGTGGCTGCAGAAGAAAAGTTGGAAGTTAGCAGAGGTGGGTTCATGAGGTTGAAAGGGAGAAGCCCTCTCCATAACATAAAAGTACAGGGTAGAAGAAGCAAGTGCTGATGTAAAGTTGCACTGAATTTTCCAGAAGATCTAGTTGAGATACAGTGATTACTGAAAGTGGTTACACTAAACAACAGATATTCAATGTAGACAAAACAGGCTTATATTGGCAGAAGCTGCCATCTAGAATTTTCATAGCTAGAGAAGAGAAGTCAATGCCTTTCTTCAAAAGACTCTCTTGCTAGGGGCTCATGTAACTGATGACTTTAAACTGAAGCTGATGTTCTTTTGTCATTATGAAAATCCTAGGGCCTTTATGAGTTCTGCTAACTATAATTTGACAAATTACCTTCTTGAAGCAGCCACAACTTAGAAAGATAATGTCGAAACTAAGGTGATTTTTTTTTAAAGACCAGTCAAAATAAGGTATGGATTTGTCATACTGTTAAATTGAAATTGGTAACAGAATGTATGTCCCCTTCCAGTTTACCTTTTTGAGTTTTTAGAGTAATTGAAAATTTTATATTTTAAAATAATTTTTAAGTGTGAATGGCAAGATTGCATATAATAACCGGTTTTTATTTTCTATGGACAGACTTGATAAACTGGAGACCCTAAAGCCGGATTACCCAAATTGTAGTGTCAGGTTTTTAGCTGTACCAGAGTCCTTTATGTGCTACACATAATTTGTATAAAGTTTTATATGCGCAAATTGGGTACATAAACAGTTCTCCATTTTTCTAAGGGAATGCAATAAATGTAGCATCGTGAATAAATATAACTTTTAAAAAAATTTGTAATTTGTCAAAATCTGTGCTCTATAAATGGAACAACAAAACCTGGTTGATAGCACATCTGTTTATAACATGGGTTTACTGAATATTTTAAGTCCATTGTTGAGAACGGCTGTTCTGAAAAAAATATTCTTTTCAAAATATTACTGCTCAATGATATGCACCTTGTCACCCAAGACCTCTGATGAAGATGTGCAATGAGATGAATATTGTCTTCATGCCTGTTAACACACTATCCATCTGCATCTTGTGGGTGAAGGAGTCCTTTTGACTTTTAAGTCTTTCTATTTGAGAAATACATTTTATTAGTCTATAGATGGCATATTATAGTGATGGATCTGGCCAAATAACTTAAACAGTTTCTGGAAAGAAAAAAAAAAGTTTCTGGAAAGAATTTGCCATTCTAGATGCCATGAGGGATCTTTCTGATTCATGGAATGAGTTCCAAATATTAACATAAACAGGTTTGGAAGAAGTTGATTTCAACTATTGCAGATGACTTTGAGGGGTTCAAGACATCAGTGGAGACAGTAGCTACAAATGTGGTGAAAATGGCAAGAGGAATAAAATTAGAAGTGGACCCTGAAGATGGGACTGGATTATTGCAACCTCATAATTAAACTTGAACAGAGGAGGAGGTGCTTTTTATGGATACACAAAGAAAGTAGTTTCTTGAGATGGAATCTACTCCTGGCGAAGATGCTCTGAAGATTGTCAGAATGACAGCAAAGATTTAAAATGTTAAAAAAAAAAAAAAAAAAAAGACTTAAAATTTTACATCAACTCAGTTGATAAACCAGTGGCAGGGTTTGAGAGAATTGATTTTGAAAGAAGTTCTGTGGATAAAATGTCATCAAGCACCATTGCATGATATGGGGATATTGTTCATGAAAGGAAGAATCAATTGATGCCAAAAACTTCATGGTTATCTTATTTTAAGACATTGTCACAGCCACTCAACCTTCAGCACCACCCCTCTGGTCAGCAGCCGTCAACACAGAGGCAAGACTCTCCACCTGCAAAGAGATTATGACTCACTGGAAGCCATGATAGCTAGTATTTTTTTTTTTTTTTAGGAATGAAGTGTTTTTATTTTTTTTTTATTTTTATTTTTTGGAATGAACTGTTTTTGTTTTTTTATTTATTATTATTATTTTTTTTATTTATTTATGATAGTCACACAGAGAGAGAGAGAGAGAGGCAGAGACACAGGCAGAGGGAGAAGCAGGCTCCATGCACCGGGAGCCCGACGTGGGATTCGATCCCGGGTCTCCAGGATCACGCCCTGGGCCAAAGGCAGGCGCTAAACTGCTGTGTCACCCAGGGATCCATGGAATGAAGTGTTTTTAAATTAAAAGCATGAGCATTATTGTTTTAGGCATAACACCATTGCATACTTAATATACTACATTATATTATAAACATAACTGAGAAACTAAAACATTAATTTGACTTACTTTATTGCAATATTCATTTTATCATGGTGGTTATCTGAGGCATGCTTGTATTTTGATCCATCAATTCCCTATTTTATTTCATTTCCTATGTTAGTTTACAATAGATTGTTTTGTTTCTTTTTAAGAATTGCCATGAGTATTGCTTGAGTTCTAATCTTCCAAATATATTTTGATTCAGTTTGACAAAGATCATTATTTGGAATTATTGAGTTTGCACATTTAGTCCTGGGTAATTGTTATTTTGCCATATCTTCCTGATAATAAACATAGTGTATATTTTGTTTTAACTGGAAAGTTTTTAATGTACTACAATAAAATATTCTGAGCTTTTCTATAAATAGATCACTTGAGTTTCTGGTCCTGATTAAGCTTATCTAACTCACTTGCATTTTGTCACTGCATTGCTATAGCTTGCATTGAGGGCTCTGATTCCAATGACAAATAGGAATGGAGCATGTACACTACAACTCTGAATGAGGCATTTCACTTTATTTTTTTTTCTGTTACCATATTCTTTTTAAAACTTTATTTAAATTCAATTAATTAACATAAAATGTATTATTGGTTTCAGAGGTAGGGGTTAGTGCTTCATCAATCTTATATAACACCCAGTGCTCATTACATCTCGTGCCCTTCTTCATGTTCATCACCAGTTACCCTGTCCCCGTAATCTTCTCCCTTCCAGCAACACTTCACTTTAATTTATCTGAATAGTAAGCTGCCCTGCCTACCTTTATTCTTGTGGCTAAAAGAATAAAATGTACTCCATAGGACTGATTTCTTGAGTGTTTTTGTCCTGACTTTCAAGGTTTTATTGAACAGAACCACTTCTCTCTTTATTTTACTAATTTAAGTCTTATTTTAGCTAGCTAAATTTAATCCTTTTCTCTCTTCATTGCAATAGAACCCCCCCCCCCCATTAATCAATACTCCCCTCATTGTAACCTTTCAATAACATTCTCATGGAATTGCCTTAGCTTCCTTTTTATTTGATGTATTTTGGAAAATAATCTTATGCTGTAATTTGGACAAAAGAATGTGAGATTAAGGGTAGAGATGGGACAAAGAAATGAGAGGAAATGAGAGGAACACAGTGCTGGTTTTTTTTTTTTTATCACTTTCACCTTGTATAAATTCCAATGAAGTCAAGTTTCTAAGTTTTCAGGTCTCTCTATTGTAAGTTAATGACCTTGGTTGGTTAGTGTAGTTGTATTGAAAAAGTAGTTTAAGACCCTCTTACTTGTAACAACTTGACATATAGGGCTCCTATTTTCTGTACGGTTTGTAAAAGTAGGTCAAACAAACACCATTCATCCTGTGGTTTAGCAAGGGACTACTTAGAGGCTTCCCTATATTATTTTCCCCCAAATCTGTAGAGCTTCAAAATCCTGCTTCAAGTCCAGAGTGTAGCCTTCTACAGTGAATTGTTCTGATAAGATTCAGTGCCACTAAAGTCGAGAAATTTTCTTGAGAGTAAAACATGTCAAAAATCATTTTGTTTTCTAGTGTGCCTCTTTCATTTTCAATATGAAATCAAAACAAAGTTATCTCCTCCAGGGCAAGGGAATGACACAAATTGATAACATATTCTTTGAAAAATATTAAAGAGAAAGAAGAGGCATCTTTTCTATGACCATTCTAAGTTTCATTCTTAGAAGTCTGAGTCAATAAACTATAGTGAATCTGTTAAACAGATCTGTTAACCCTTTGGATGAAGTTGCAATGCACTTAAATAATTTTAGTAAAAACTATACCTCATATAAAAACAAATAAATATGCTTCTGTTTTCTTCTACCTATTAATGGTTTGGTAGCTGTAAGCATAATCATTCAATTATTTCAAAGAATAAATATTCTACTCAATAATGATTTAGAGAAATGCTATGCATGTATACATTATTGCTCATTTCTTGGGTAGGATACATTTTCACTAAGTAGGCAGTCTGAGAAAGTGAAAAGAAGAAAGTGTACAGATGATTTTGACATTACTACGTACATGGTCAGATCTTAGAAGCTTATCCTTATTACGTTTTCCACAAAAAAAAAATCTTACTCTTTTATACTAGGAACATGGCTAAGTGTGGTGGATCAGTCAAGGTTCAATGAGAAATTTGACCTAAGGCAATTGTGGGAGCCAGTTAAGAAGTCTCTTTAAAGAGGTTGTCTTCCTGTTGGATTGATGCTAACACTTGAAAACCACAGGGCAAGCATTTGGGTTAGGCAGAGAAATGTATGGCTGGCAAGAACAAGTTGGAGCCTATGAGCATGAACTACAGTCCCCAGAGATAGACTAAAATGCCTGTCAATTCTCTTTGCCTCTGACTTTAGTAGATTGAGGTCCCTGAAGAAATCCAGGCCCTTTATCATGGAGCCAACACACACACACACACACACAGACACACACACACACACAGCCCAAAATTCAGACAAGCTGGAAGAAAAAATCCAGTGCTTAAAGACTGAGTAGTTAATGATAAAATGTGACCAGGCTCTACATGTTTTAGCATGTCTTTCCCAACTAAATTGAATGACTATAAAATAAGTCATTTTTACCATTGGAAAAAGTTACTTGATTTAGTAGGATTGTTTGCATCACTATCTACCCACTTTCCATTTGGATATCATCTCATGTATTTTATTTTAAAAATTTTCGTAAGCTCTACTGGTATGCAAAACAGGTTAAAATATTAGTATTCCAATCCCTGGCATTTTAATTTTGAATTTAGTTCTTCATTGTTTACCAGAGGCAAAAGAAGGCATAAAAGCAGAGATCAGACAACATATTTTTCCTTAGGTATTGGTTGTCACATCCTTTGTTTACTTTTCAGTTCAATGGGGTGTTTCACCTTTTAATGGCTCACTGTTGTTTCAAAAGACAATCTATAAAAGACATGAGGTTGTTTTGTTATTTTTCCCATCAATAATTGATGTAAAAGCCTAGAGTGTAGTTTCCATAATATGTATTATGATTTGTCTTGTCTACTTTTTGGTTTTATGAACTACTGGCACTAAAATAAAAACATTGATTATTTAAAAGCACTTGTTCAAAATGTATGTAGCAGAAATGGTAGAAGCTGGGAAAATATTTTAAATGTGAATAAAAAAACAAAAGTAGCATGCATTTCCCCTATTATCTGCAGTAGTGTTCCTATGAAAACTTTCACAAGTCAAAATGATATAAAGTGAAAAGCAATTACCATTAGTTGATATGGAAAAATTTTTGTAGCATTTCCAGACCTAAAAATAACCTGTCTCAAGCTTTTGTGATACTTAGGATTCATTTTGTTAAAACTGGCCATTTGGAAGTGAAGAGATGCTCAACAAAGATAGAAATAAGGTGAATGCAAATTAAAGCCAAAAATATATACCAAATATCTTTTAGAATGACCAATGTTAAAATGACCAAATATTTGCAGCAAATGAAACTCTCATAAACTTCTAGGAGTATAAAATTGTATAACACTTTGGAAAACATTTTGTCAGTTTCTTAAATAAATATCCTCTTCCCATGTGACCCAGGCTTTCCTTTCCTAGATACTCATCCAAAATGAATGAAAACATGTGTCCACACAAAGACATGTACGCAATTATTTACAACAGCAAAGTTCGTAATAGTAAAAAACGAGAAATAATCTGAAAGTCCAGCGACATAAAAAAAAAAAAACTGATGAATTAAATGTAGTATGTCTTTTGATGAAATATTTCTTAGCAACAAAAAGAAACAAATTACTGATAAACACAGAAACATGGATGAATCTCAAAATTACAGTGAATAAAAATAGGAGCAAAACAGTGCATATAAAATTCAAATTAATCCATAGTGACCAAAGGCAAGATAGACATTTGCTGAGTCCAGGGGTGGAGGGAGACACGTATTGCAAAAAACCCTGAGGGGGATCCCCGGTGTGGCTCAGCGGTTCAGCGCCTGCCTTTGGGCCAGGGCGTGGTCCTGGAGTCCCTGGATGGAGTCCCACATCACGTTCCCTGTGGGAAGCCTGCTTCTCCCACTTCCTATGTCTCTGCCTGTCTCTCTGTGTGTCTCTCACGAATAAATAACAATTTTTTAAAAAAGTTTTAAAATTTTAAGTTAAATTTAAATAGTATTAAAATTTCTGAAATTGAAATATTTTCGGCCACTTAAACTGATGATAATAAAAGATAAAGAGCTAAATAAATCCACTGTATTCAAAAGGAGAGTGACTAATAACCTTGAATTTTAAAAATCCTACATAAATCATAATGTTTTAATAAGAAAAGGGGATTTCTGAATGTTTACCCATTCTAAAATATCCAGGAACAATAAGAACTTCAATCAAAATGATTGTTGGAGGAAAATAGAAAGCATAGGGCTTAAAGATTTTCATTTTTATTTTATAAATTATTAATGTCTTCAAAGATATGCCATATTCAAAAAGGAAATACACTAAAATGAATATACTCAACTACATTAAATCCATATTCTTCAAAAGGAAAAAATCTGGAATATTAAAAAACTATTTTACTAGTTTCTTAGGTTGACATTAAGTAAGTAGCACAAAGTGGGTAGCTTATACACCAGAAATGTGTGGCTTCATAGTTCTGAGAGCTAAAAAATTCAAAGTCCAAAATCAAAGGGCAGACAGGGTTGCTTCCTTCCAGGGGCTGGGAGGGAGAATCTGTTCCATGCCTTTCATGGTTTCTGGTATCTTTAAGAGTTTCTTGTAGATGCTGCTCTGTGTCTTCACATTATTCTCCCTCTTTACATCTCTCTCACTGTCCCAAATTTCCTCTTTTTATAAGGACACCAATCTTGATCAACTAGGGCCAACTTTAATATCTTTGTCTTAACTTGATCAGATACAGAGATCTTATTTCCAAATAAGATCACACTCGTGGGTACTACAGGTTAGGATTTCATGATCTTTGTGGGGAGAGGACACAATTCAGTCCATAAAAAGTATTTTGAGTATACTGTAAAATAATTCAAGATGTTTTCAGGAAAGAAAATAATATGAGATTATTTAGCACCATTAAGATATTGTTTTCTCTAGCCAAATTAGATTACATTCTCAGGTTTTAAAATGCCACGTGCAGTTGCAGTCTCTGGAATGTGGGAAAGCCAGTCGAAAGTAGGTGGGAGTGAATGGTCCCAGAGAGAGAGTGTGTAACCAAGGGATTTCCTTATATCAATCTCAATTGGCTGGATATTAACTTGGACATTGCGAGAAAAAGGAGGAAGCGGAGGAGAAAGAAAGAAGGAGAGGAAGAAGAAGAAAGAGGAGGAGGAGGAGAGGAAGAGAAGGGGAAGCAGCAGCAGTGATTACTAGGATGCATGGAAGTTTTACTGAGCATAAATGTATTTTTAGTTACACATAGCTACTAAATGGTTAACCAATAAAATATACTCCTCTGCATATCTTAACTACCAAACACATTTCAGAGTTGTTTTGTGTTGTGTGTGTGTGTGTGTATTAATGTGACATAAAAATGGCAAAAAATCTTTGGTGTGAAAAATATATGAAAACTTTATGAAAAATATTTTATGTCTTCACTGCCCATGAATAAAATATCAGCAGAAATCATAAAACAATAATATCATCAGTTAAATAGAATTTCATTATTGCATTTTAGTCTATTTTCTACACTTTGAGTATGTTTTCCATTTCTTGAAATCAAACTCACATAGATATATGCAAAACAGCATGAGGTAAATATACATTTGAAAGAACTAGGTGGTGTATAATGTGGACTGCTTCAAACACTGGAACACATGTGATTTAGAATATGTGGAATGTGATGGAAATTTAACCTTAATCATTTCAGAAGTGAGAATTAGAACCAATTAGATTTTATAGTTAAAAAATTCTGCTTATTGAAAATAATAGTTACCTGGTCCTGTTGAAGTTTTCACTGTTCAAAGGTGAAATGGACATTTGTGTTGTTCTTTGCCCATGACTTCTGTTTTTTTCTTTTTTTAATTATTATTAATTTTATTGGAGTTCAATTTTCCAGCATATAGCATATCACCCAGTACTCATCCCGTCAAGTGCCCCCCTCAGTGCCCATCACCCAGTCACCCTCTCCCCCCCCCCCCCCCTTCCCTTCCACTACCCCTTGTTTATTTCCCAGAGTTAGGAGTCTCTCTTGTTCTGTCTCCCTCTCTGATATTTCATACTCATTTTCTCTCCTTTCCCCTTTATTCCTTTTCACTATTTTTTTATATTCCCCAAATGAATGAGACCATATAATGTTTGTTCTTTTCCAATTGACTTACTTCACTCAGCATAATACCCTCCAGTTCCATCCACGTTGAAGCAAATGGGGGGTATTTGTCATTTCTAATAGCTGAGTAATATTCCATTGTATACATAAACCACATCTTCTTTATCCATTCATCTTTCGTTGGACACCGAGGCTCCTTCCACAGTTTGGCTATTGTGGCCATTGCTGCTATAAACATCGGGGTGCAGGTGTCCCGGCGTTTCACTGCATCTGTATTTTTGGGGTAAATCCCCAGCAGGGCAATTGCTGGGTCATAGGGCAGGTATATTTTTAACTCTTCGAGGAACCTCCACACAGTTTCCCAGAGTGGCTGCACCAGTTCACATTCCCACCAACAGTGCAAGAGGGTTCCCCTTTCTCCGCATCCCCTCCAACATTTGTTGTTTCCTGTCTTGTGAATTTTCACCATTCTCACTGGTGTGAGGTGGGATCTTATTGTGTTTTTGATTTGTATTTCCCTGATGGCCAGTGATGCGGAGGATTTCCTCATGTGCTTGTTGGCCATGTCTATGTCTTCCTCTGTGAGATTTCTGTGCATGTCTTTTGCCCATTTCATGATTGGATTGTTTGTTTCTTTGGTGTTGAGTTTGATAAGTTCTTTATAGATCTTGGAAACTAGCCCTTTATCTGATATGTCATTTGCAAATATCTTCTCCCATTCTGTAGGGTGTCTTTTAGTTTTGTTGACTGTTTCTTTTGCTGTGCAGAAGCTTCTTATCTTGATGAAGTCCCAATAATTTATTTTTGCTTTTGTTTCTTTTGCCTTCATGGATGTACCTTGCAAGAAGTTACTGTGGCCAAGTTCAAAAAGGGTGTTGCCTGTGTTCTCCTGTAGGATTTTGATGAAATCTTGTCTCACATTTAGATCTTTCATCCATTTTGAGTTTATCTTTGTGTATGGTGCAAGAGAGTGGTCTAGTTTCATTCTTCTGCATGTGGATGTCCAATTTTCCCAGCACCATTTTTTGAAGAGACTGTCCTTTTTCCAGTGGATAGTCTTTCCTGTTTGTTGAATATTAGTTGACCATAGAGTTGAGGGCCCACATCTGGGCCCTCTATTCTGTTCCATTGATCTATGTGTCTGTTTTTGTGCCAGTACCACACTGTCTTGAAGATCACAGCTTTGGAGTACAATCTGAAATCTGCCATTGTGATGCCCCAGGCTCTGGTTTTCTTCTTGAATATTCCCCTATTTGGGGTCTTTTCTGATTCCACACAAATCTTAAGATAATTTGTTCCAACTGTCTGAAGAAAGTCCATGGCACTTTGATAGGGATTTCATTGAACATGTAAATGGCCCTGGGTAGCATTGATATTTTCACAATATTAATTCTTCCAATCCATGAGCATGGACTATTTTTTCATCTCTTTGTGTCTTCCTCCATTTCTTTCAGAAGTGTTCTGTAGTTTTTAGGGTATAGATCCTTTACCTCTTTGGTTAGGTTTATTCCTAGGTATCTTATGCTTTTGGGTGCAATTGTAAATGGGATTGACTCCTTAATTTCCCTTTCTTCAGTCTCATTTTTAGTGTATAGAAATGCCACTGACTTCTGGGCATTGATTTTGTATCCTGCCACACTGTCGAATTGCTGTATGAGTTCTAGCAATCTTGAGGTGGAGTCTTTTGGGTTTTCTATTTATAGTATCATGTCATCTGCAAAGAGGGAGAGTTTGTCTTCTTCTTTGCCAATTTCAATGGCTTTTATTTCTTTTTGTTGCCCGATTGCTGAGGCTAGGACTTCTAGTACTATGCTGAATAGCAATGGTGAGAGTGGACATCCCTGTCATGTTCCTGATCTTAGGGGAAAGGCTCCCAGTGTTTCCCCATTGAGAATGATATTTACTGTGGGCTTTTTGTAGATGGCTTTTAAGATGCTGAAGAATATTCCCTCTATCCCTATACTCTGAAGAGTTTTGATCAGGAATGGATGCTCTATTTTGTCAAATGCTTTCTCTGCATCTATTGAGAGGATCATATGGTTCTTGTTTTTTCTCTTGTTGATATGATCTATCATGTTGATTTCTTTACAAGTGTTGAACCAGCCTTGCTTCCCCAGGGCTAAATCCCACTTGGTCATGGTGAATAATCTTCTTAGTGTACTCTTGGACCCTATTGGCTAGTATCTTGTTGAGAATTTTCTCATCTGTGTTCATCAGGGATATTGGTCTATAATTCTCCGTTTTGGTGGTTGTCTGGTTTTGGAATTAAGGTGATGCTGGCCTCATAGAATGAATTTGGAACTATTCCATCTCTTTCTATCTTGCCAAACAGCTTTAGTAGAATAGGTATGATTTCTTCTTAAAAGTTTGATAGAATTCCCCTAGGAAGCCATCTGGCCCTGGACTTTTGTGTCTTGGGAGGTTTTTGATGACTGCTTCAATTTCCTCCCTCGTTATCAGCCTGTTCAGGTTTTCTATTTCTTCCTGTTCCAATTTTGGTAGTTTGTGGTTTTCCAGAAATGCATCCATTTCTTCTAGATTGCCTAATTTATTGGTGTATAGCTGCTCATAATATGCTTTTAAAATCATTTGTATTTCCTTAGTACTGGTGGTGATCTCTCCTTTTTCATTTGTGATTTTATTAATTTGAGTCTTTTCTCTTTTGTTTTTAATAAGGCTGGCTAATGGTTTATCTATCTTATTAATTCTTTCAAAGAACTAACTCCTTGTCTTGTTGATCTGTTCCAGAGTACTTCTGCTCTCTATTTCATTAAATTCTGCTCAAATCTTTATTAACTTTCCTCTTCTGCTGGGTGTAGGTTTTATTTGCTGTTCTTTCTCCAGTTCCTTTAGGTGCAAGGTTAGCTTTTGTATTTGAGTTTTTTCCAGTTTTTTGAGGGATGCTTGTATTGTGATGTATTTCCTTCTTAGGACTGCTGTTGCTGTATGCTAAAGATTTTGAATGGTTGTATCTTCATTCTCATTAGTTTCCAAGAGTCTTTTTAATTCTTCTCTAATTTCCTGGTTGACCCTTTCATCCTTTAGCAGGATGGTCTTTAACCTCCATGTGTTTGAATTTCTTCCAAATTTCTTCTTGTGATTGAGTTCTAGTTTCAAAGCGCTGTGGTCTGAAAATATTCAAGGGACAATCCCAATCTTTTGGCATCAGTTAAGACCTGATTTGTGACCCAGTATGTGTTCTATTCTGGAGAAAGTTCCATGTGCACTTGAGAAGAACGTGTATTCAGTTGCATTTGGATGTAAAGTTCTGTAAATATCTGTGAAATCCATCTAGTCCAGTTTATCATTTAAAGCTCTTGTTTCTTTGGAGATGTGCTTAGAAGATCTGTCATTTACAGAAAGCACCGCGTTCAAGTCTCCAGGTATAAGTGTATTATTATCTAAGTATGTCTTAACTTTGGTTATTAATTGATTGATATACTTGGCAGCTCCCGCATTAGGGGCATAAATATTCATGATTGTTAGGTCCTCTTGTTGGATAGATCCTTGGAGTATGGTATAGTGTCCCTCTTCATCTCTTACTATAGTCTTTGGGATAAACTTTAGTTTATCTGATATGAGGATGGCTACCCCTGCTTTCTTTTAAGGAAGACCATCTGAATGGCAAGTGGTTTTCCAACCTTTCATTTTCAGGCTGTAGGTGTCCTTACATCTAAAATGAGTCTCGTGTAGACAGCAAATAGATGGGTCTTGCTTTTTATCCAGTCTGGAAAACCCTGCGCCTTTTGATGGGGTCATTAAGCCCATTCATGTTCAGAGTTATTGAAAGATATGAATTTAGTGTCATCATGATACCTATTCAGTCCCTGTTTCTGTGGATTGTTTCTTTGGACTTCCTCTTTCTTTTACAGAGTCCCCGTTAATATTTCTTGCAGAGCTGGTTAGGTGGTCACATATTCTTTCAGTTTCTGCCTATCTTGGAAGCTCTTTATCTTTCTTTGTATTCTGAATTAGAGCCTTGCTGGATAGAGTATTCTTGGCTTCATGTTCTTCTCATTTAGGACCCTGAATATATCCTGCCAGCCCTTTCTGGCTTGCCAGGTCTCTGTGGAGAGGTCTGCTGTTAACTTAATACTTCTCCCCATATAAGTTAGGGATCTCTGGTCTCTTACTGCTTTAAGGATTTTCTCTTTCCTTTGGAATTTGCAAGTTTCACTGTTAAATGTCAGGGTGTTGAATAGTTTTTATTGATTTTAGGGGGCGGTATCGCTCTATCTCCTGGATCTGAATGCCTGTTTCCCTCCCCAAGTTAGGGAATTTCCTAGCTATGATTTGTTCAAATACACTTTCTGGTCCTCTGTCCCTTTCAGCACTCTCTGGCCCCCAACTAAAAGTAGATTTTTCTTTCTGAGGCTGTCATTTATTTCCCATACCCTTTCCTCATGATCTTTTGTTTTTTCTTTTTTCCTCAGCTTCCTTCCTTGCCATCAACTTGTCTTCTATGTCACTCACTCATTCTTCTACCTCATTAACCCTCGTCGTTGTGACCTCCAGTTTGGATTGCATCTCATTTAATTGATTTTTAATTTCAGCCTGATTACATCTAAATTCTGCAGTCACGAAGTCTCTTGAATCCTTTACGCTTTTTCCCGAGCCACCAGTGGCTTTATAATTGTGCTTCTGAATTGGTTTTCTGACATCGAATTGTAATCCAAATTCTGTAAATCTGTGGGAGAGAGTACTGTTTCTGATTCTTCCTTTTGTGGTGAGTAGTTCTTTCTAGTCATTTTACTCAGTGGCTAAAAACAAGTTGTACTGGAAAAAGGAAGAAAAAAAAAGGGAAAATACAAAGAAAAAATAAAAACAAAAACAAAACAAGGAGGGGTATCTTCTGGTGCTATATACTGTAAGTCCCTGGACTTCCCCTGGTGCTTTCCAGTGCTGCTTGGTGAAGAACTTGCTCTTCCTCTGTCCTTCCAGCTGGTCTTCTGGGAAAGGGGCCTGCTGCACTGATTCTCAGGTGTATGCACCTGGGGGAGCTGCCCCACCCCCTGCCAGTTTCAGGGCTCAGTGGGAGCTGTTGACCTTATGAGGCCCCTGTTCCCTGGCGGCCTGCCCCGCCAAGGCACAGGGTGACACCAGGAGGAACGACAACAGTGGCAGCGGCCAGTTCTCCAGCCCTGGAGTCAGCTCCATTTTATAGAAAACTTTGCTGACATATTGACTGAAAGTAACTACTGCAGCTCCCAGTCCGCAGGGGCCTGGATGCCCCAGGGGGCGGGGGGCGCTGATCTGAACAGCTCGGGGCGCCCGGTGGCAGGAGCATCCTCGCTGTACTGTGTCCCTGCCTCCGCCTGTCCCCCGGGGGGAGTGCAGGATCCTGGGCTGTGTTCCCCGGAGCCCTGGGATCCGGGGCCTGTACTGCTGGAATCGCTCTCAGGGCCACGCAGCCCCCTCTGCATGGAGCACTGCCCGAGCTGCTCCCGAGGCCCTGGGGCCGCTCCAGCCCTTCACCGCACTTGGCCCGCGGTGTGTGGCGCTCTTCCCGGGGTGCACCTCCTCTGTTAGAGACCCCGGGAGCCTGGGGGCTCCACTGCCTCTCCTGGGATCCTGCTCGAGTTCCCTGCTGAGCGCCTTTCCATCCGGGAAGATTTTTAAAGTTCCTGCTTCTCCGGGGCTGGGCTTACCTGTCCTCTAGGCCTTTGCCCCCGGTCTTAGCCCAGCTCCCCCAGAGGCCCCTCCCTCACTGGATTTTTTTTTTTCCTTTTCAGTCTTCCTACCTTGATAGAAGCACGAACTCTTCTCACTGTAGCATTCTAGCTGTTCTCTCTTTAAATCTCAGGTCGAATTCATAGGTTTTCAGGATGGTTTGAAAGTTATCTAGGTAAGTTGGTGGAGACAGGTGACTTGGGGACCATGCTCCTCTGCCATCTTGCCCCACCCCCAACTTCTGTTTTTTCAAAGAACACTTTATCCTATTCCAAACAAGCCACTTGAATGGAAGCAGCCATAGGGCTGCAGACTCTATAAGGGGAAACCAGAATAATTTTTCCTAGTTTTTTAAAGTGTACTTATTGGCTATGCTTGGTAAGCAATGAAATCCAATAAGTCTATGATTGCAATGATGTTTACAACAATTCCCGAGCTTTACAAAATATAGTCCTTTCATTTCTTTTCTCCTTTTCTTTTTGTTCTAACAAGAATGATTTTATTGCAACTTATGTTTAAGATAAGTGATACTTCCTTCCCCCACTGTCTTTGCAGGACTCTGAGGAAATAAGAATCTTAAATAGATAATTCACTGCTTATTATAGGATGAGAGCCTCTGTTCATTGTAATGAGTTATACTCTAATAGTCTACTTGGGCTTATATCAGTAATAATAGAAAGGCATAACTAGAAAATGTAGCATTTAGAAAGAATCCCCAGGCAAGCCCAGGACACCTCAGTGGGCAGCACCATAGTTGGTTGCTACTAATCATAAGATTAGGGAATTGGTTTGATCAATTCAACAAAATTCAAATTCTGATCTCTGGCCACATGGTTGAGCAGCACATAGAAGGTGAATTAGACACTTGCAGATAAATGTCTAGTACTCAAGCATAGTGGACACTAATATAAAAATAGAATGCACTGTATTCATTTAAAATGAAAATTATAACTATTAATTAGAATTGACTCTGCTGCCCTTTGGCCAATGAATTCTCTTTGGGGCTAAAATATGTGAGAATAAAAATTACAATTAATAGACTAATAAGTATATAGCTCAAATATCCAGAGAGTAATTTGTATGATTTAGTTTTCTGATGGCAGTGTCAAACATGTACTTGCTCAGACCCAGAATAAGTTTGATAGTTCAGTCTTAGAGCCCCCTGTCAGATTCAAGTGTATTTAGGTTTAAGCAAAAAAGTCTTGCCATCTCCTAAAGGTTAAGTGATTTGACTAATGGTAGACAGGTAGTTAATTGAGTTAATGAGGACACAAGTTTCAGACACTAGTTAAATGAGTTTAGGGACAATAGGTTCCGAGGTGTCATAGTTGTTGTTAACAAAATGAGTCCTCAGTGAGCCTAGAGGCAAAATTTATACTTGAAAGAATATTGAAGCTAAAGATATTTTATCATTTTATAAAAAACTTTAATTCATGTCCATTTTATTTATCATTAAGTTCATCAAGTTCATTAGGATCTGCGAGTAAAGTATTCCCTTAATTTCCAGCTTAGCTGAAATGCTGCATATCTTTTTTTAAGTAATCCTTAACAAAACTAACATGTGATTTGATGTAGCTTTAATTTTTTTCTGATAATAATTATTGTTTTCAAAATATACTAAACTAGAAAGTGCACAATAAACTATGAAAATAAAATTTTCTTTATTAATTTCCAGCATCATTATCAATGGGAGACATATTGACTACAAGTGGGCAAAAAAAAAAAAAATGGTTCTTAGAAGTGGAGAAAATATATTTTTTTAAATAAAGCAAATATATACAGTATATAAACAGATGCACAGAATGTGTTATTAAAATTTTAAGAAGATGAATTAGAAAAAAATCTTAAAGGCAATTTAGTAGGATAATAATGAAAAACATGTGAAGAAATACTTATTTATGGAAACAATTTACTGAAACACTCTATATACTAAACCAAAGTCAAATGCCTTTTTAAAAGTCAGGTGAAAAAAATTATTGGCAGTCTTACAGGAAGAAGATCCCTTAAAGATAATCTCAACCTAATGCAGAAATCATCTTTTGGTTCTTTTTTCCTCTTCAAAACCATTGTCTTTTATTTATTTGGTATTTTCCCTCTACTCAGATCTTCATTTGAAATCCTCAAGGCCAGTAGTTCTTTCAAAACGTGTTCTCCCCATGATTTATCTTTTGTTAGCAATCCCGTGTTCTAGCACTGTGAGCTATGATTCAGAAATTTATGTCGTGTTCTTACCATCTTGAGAGTTTTTCATTTCCTTTTGCTTTGTGTTTATATTTTCCTATTATTTCAAAAAAGAAAATATCACCTTTTGTCTCATGACATAATGACTTGAAACTCACTAAGTACCAGAAAATTCCCATTTTGATATAGGGAGAATAGGAAGAAAGTGATGCATGTAAGAATTTAGACTATGGATAGCATGGATAAATACTCCATGAAGACTCTGTCCTTTGATTACTCAAGTACTTACTTGACAGTTTGGTAACAGAGAGTATTTCCTTCCCCCATTATCTCCAATCTGAACTGGATCTGTAGTATTATTCAATCAATGGAAATACTTAAATGATATAATGCCATTTACTTTTCTGCTCAAATATATTCCCCTTACAGAAATGTTCACTAACTATAAGAACAGGAATCCCTTAATTAACTATCCTTATAATGCTTTATTTTGTTTTTCAACACTTACAACGACCTGATATGTTTAAGCATTCATTTATTCACTCTTTGCCTTCATATCCTAGATGGTATATGCTCAAAGGGAACATATTTTTAGAAGTGTTCAATATATTATATTTAAGATCTATCACAAAGAAGATGATAGTAATTACATATGGAATGAAAACAATGCTAAACAAAAAATTATGATTACTTCTAAAAAAATTGTCTCAGTAAAACTAATATGATATTACAATTTCAAATTATGTGCTCCCAACATAAAGGTGTTGATTTTAGCAAGGATATTGTCATCATAAAATAATCAGTATTAATAAATGTCACCTCGCTATTATATCTCAATTTCTACTGCAAATTCCTACTTAGTGCTTTATAAAGCTTTCTTTTTTAAAATATTTTATTTATTTATTCATGAGACACAGAGAGAGAAAGAGAAGCAGAGACATAGGCAGAGAGAGAAGCAGGCTCTCTGCGGGGAGCTTGATGTGGGACTCGATTCCGGGATCACAGTATCATGACCTGAACCAAAAGCATATGCTCTACCACTGAGCCACGCAGATGCCCAAAGTTTCATTTTCTAATAGAAGATAACTATTTTCCATCTAGGAAAATAAAAACAATAATAATCAAATACAAACTACTAAAGTTATTAACATTTACTAACATTTTCAAACAGCATGGTATTATGTGATGCAGCCTATTATCAATTATCTAGAAATTTATTACATGGAGCTATCCATATTTTAGCATGGAATAATACAACACATTGAAATGCAGAAAAATGTAAACATTTAAATTATGATGAGAGGTGTTAAACACTGAAATAGAGAAAAAATTTCTGCTCAGAAAGCAATTTCTTTAGTGAAGATACACTTATGTTGGGCCACTTCAATAGTTTCTTTTTCCGTAAAAAGTGGATCTGAATTAATAAAGCTCAGAACTGTGATTGACACATTTTGAGTCAAATGTTCATTCCATATTAGCTTTGCTGTATGTATTGGTTATAAAAGGCTAAAAAGAAGCAAACCTTAATCACTTGCAGGTTGTCAAGAAGTGTACATGGAGGTGTGTTTTTGTAGTGACCTGAATCCATTCAGAACCTTCCTGGAACCTGCAATTGTCCACAGGAGTGTTAGGAAGAGGCTTTCCTAAGGACCCGTTATCAATTTCCCTACAGCCAAGTTGCCCACTGCATGCTAGTCAGTTCTGGCCCTCTGACCCTTCCTAAAGATACTCCAACCTCCTAAGGATCCTCATCCTCAAATGGCACTTTGGAGAATTCACATTGCCATGATATGCTTAGAAAATACAAAAGCCTTACATATCACAGATGTGTAACAAACATTTCCAAAGGAAAAATGCAACTGCCAAAATACCTTATAAAAACCCCAAACCAAATCTGTATCCAACAAAAGTAAACTCAAACAATTGTTATGCTCTTTTTCTCAGATTTATTTAGCAGAAATATCGCTGCTGCTGTCTGTGATAGACTACATCACAGCTCCCCAGTATCTACTGCTCCTTCCTGGGAGAAGATTTTATCCTCCTACACCAATAAAAATAGGCTCGACAATATGATTTGTTTAGTCTGATGACAGGGGAGAGGAAGTAAAATATGTCACTGATAGGTCACAGAACCAGCATGCTTCCTTTTTCTCCTGTGAAGACTAACACTGGTCCTGCTGTTGGTTGCCACTTCAGTTTGAATCCTGGAATGAAGATACTATACGAAAGAGCCACAGATGATCCATGGTGGACACATAGCAGGAACAAAACACCTTGTTTGATGTAAACCCCAGGGATTTGGGAGCTGTCATTCCATCACACCTGACCTATCCTGATCTGTGATCGATCGATGATCCACGATGGGACCGAAACTAGGGAGGAAAGCAATTAATTTGTATGTTGTTGAAGGCAAGTTTGAATTGCAAGAACATTGAAAAATATCACTCTGAAAATATTTACAAAAAGATTCATAAACAATGACTCATTATTTGCCTATTTGGAAAACTAGGATGAGGGACTGCCAGAAAGATGGTGGATATAAACCTCCTGGCTTTCCTTCTTCCTAGAGATGCAAGTAGTAAATGACCATATATCGATCAAGTGTTTCTGGGAGAAATCCAGAAAATGAGGGATTCCTACACATCAAATAACTAAAAGCTACTCATATCTAAGTATATAGGAAACTTACACAGCTAAGGAGACCACCAAAATGAGAAGGGAACCCATGGTGGATGCCTGGGTGGCTCAGTGGTTGAGTGCCTGCCATAGGCCCAGGGCATGATCCTGGAGTCCCAGGATCCAGTCTCACATCAGACTCCCTGCATAGAGCCTGCTTCTCTCTCTGCTTAGGTCTCTGCCTCTCTCTGTGTGTCTCTCATGAATAAATAAATAAAATCTTTAAAAAAAGAGAGAGAGAAGGTATCCCATGGAATAGTAGTTTTTGCAAATCCTATATCTGATAACGAGTTAACATCCAAAAACATGCAAAGAACTCCTACAACTCAATAGCAAACCAAACCAAACCAAACAAACAAATCCAATTTTAAAATGAGCAGAAGAGGGCAGCCCTGGTGGCTTAGCGGTTTAGCACCCTTTTCAGTCCAGGGGGTGATCTTGGAGACCCAGGATCAAGTCCCACATCAGGCTCCCTGCATGGAGCCTGCTTCTCCCTCTGCCTGTGTCTCAACATCTCTCTCTCTCTCTCTCTCTCTGTGTCTCTCATGAATAAATAAATAAAATCTTTAAAAAAAATAAATAAAATGAGCAGAAGAACTCAATAGACCTTTCGTAGGGTTTTTTTTTTTTGTACCTTTTGTGGCCAACAAACCGTTGGCAAACACGTACATGAAAACATGTCCAGCATTACTCAAAGGTACACATTCTGAGATAATAGCTCTAATAAACAGAATTGTATTAAAATTCCTTACAAGTAATTTTGAGGGATAAAATCCAAATTCTTTCAGTTTATGACTTCATCAGAAAATCATTACAAAGATAGCTAAAATCTCTGAATTTTGTAAATCTAAAACCTATATTATCTAACACTTTATTGTAACTCTAATTATCCGTAATCTGAGCTTTTACCCAAACATAATGATAACACCATAGTCATACACCCAATGAAGTTTACATTTTTGTTTTGCTATACCATAGGTAAAACTGTTTCGGATTCTCTACCTTTTAATAAAGAAAATATGAAAAGTACTTTAGAATTGCAGACCAGTTATGAACCAGTTTCCTCATATTCTTGAGTTTCATCAATACTCTGCATCAGTTCCTATGGCATATAGTGTGAATTTTATAAGTAGTGTATACCATAAAAAGTTATTAGATTTTTTGGTCTTGCAATGCCACTAATTATGAAAATACAAATGAATCTTTATAGTATGCCTGTCTGCTTCACCAGGCAGATGAATAAAAATTGACATGACAATCATAAAAACAAAGATGAATGCATTTGCCAATTTATAAATTACTTAGAACTAATATCCTTCAGAATTGAGAATTGTATATTAAAGGAAATGTTCCCATTTTTTTCAAACACTACCTAATTTACTAATGGTTCCTTGACAGACCAGGTTCTATATAATTAAGGCTATAACCTTTAGAACAAACATCCTTGATTCAAATCTCAAATCTGAAAATTAACTCTGTTAACATTGAATAAAAGACTTAATATTTCTGTTCTTTGTTTTGCTCAAATTTGAAATCATAAGAATAATGTTGGCCTTATTTAAATTGAAGGTTATTTTGAGATTATATGAGCTAATTTAGAAAAAGGACTCAGAAAAAGGGCAGCTGATACCTGGCATGCAATCAGTGATAATATTGACCTTTATTCAAATAGAATGTTATTTTGAGATTGTATGAGCTATTTTCAGCTAAAGGACCTACAAAAAGGGCAGCTGCTTGCTGGTATGCATTCAGTGAATATAGATATTATTTGCTGTTGTTGCTTGTTTTCTTGTCTTGTTTTGTTTGAGTTGGTTCCGATCATTTTTGGAGTCAGTCAATATAGTACAGCATTGTTCTTTTTCAGCCTCCGTGGGCATTTTGATTTCTATTTGTGTCTTTCTGAACACATTTCTACCTACTATGATTACCTAGTCTGAGAAGACATCATCAATTACAACAGTAGATTTTTTGGTGTGAAAAAATTATAGTGACATAACAAAATGTCATTATATATAATATTTTATAGTTATATATCATGATATACTAGTTTGTATATATATATATATATATATATATATACACACACACACACACACACACACACACCACACACCCACCCCTGCTCCTATGAAAATACACATATATACATATGGGGAGAGGGAGAGGCTATTTCATTTCATAGATCTTTCTCTTTTCTTTTGTTTTTATCTCAGTATTTTATTCTTTTAATTATTGTAACTTTTCAGAAGATAGGTACATAATATGCATTTTCTAAATATAGTTTTCGTATGAATCCTTACTATACAGTATTTCAGGTACAACATTTACATTATATGAGGACTTCTTTTGGGATTCAATTTAATTTTCTTGAGATTATAAGCCAATATTCAGTAACTAATATTATCATTTTGAAAGGCCATCATTACATTTTTCAAATATGCTATAGACAATCAACACATTGAACATTTGATTTTATCTAGCCACTTAGATTATTATACTGAAAACTGTGTAATAAATACATAGGCTATAACCTCAAATCCACTTTTGCAGAACAACGACTTTGAACATAACTGCAAGATCACTAGAGAAGGAAAAGTAATTGAGAAGCCATCCTCAAGATTTGCTAAATCTGTTTTACTTGGTTTCCAAAGATTTCTGAGCCTGTTCTCTAGAGAGAGAGATGGCAGAGACAGAGAAAGAGTTTAGAATTATATACTAGTCCATGCTAACATTCATGAGTGTTTTTGCTAGTTTGCAATAAATCAGAATGACTCACCAGGAAGTATATGTGTGATCTTTGTGGTTCCAGAAGGGAAATATAGCCATTCCCAGTTGATTTACAATCATCTTCCATCTAAGATCTCTTGCCTTGAATAGCTAAATTTAACAATTTAACAGGTTACTAACACTATTCTCACTCAATGAGCATTACTGGATTAGCTAGAGAGGAAGGATATACTCAGCCACCAGTGGAGATAAACTCATAAATCAACCCACAACCTTACAGGAGACATCACATGCACAAAACACAAATAATCAGTGTTTCTGGATTTATTTGAGGAAAGTCAACCTATGTGAAATTGGAGAGCATCAAAAACACATTTTAGATATCATACTTAAAATTTTGACTGCAAATTAAAAACTAGAAAACTTTATAAGAGGCTACCTTTTGTCATCTATAGGAAAATAATACTTATTTCTCCACCCCCAGTACTCTCAAAACAAGGATCCAAGGAAGTAGTATAAAAACAATTCAACCCTATTCATGTATATTCCATTTTAAAACTAATATTTAAAGATTATCATTCTTCCTATAAATTTCAAATGGTCCATATTGCAATTCTCAAAATTACATTGCTAACATTTGTATTTCAAAATTAAAGCATAGGTTTCATAGCCATTAACCATCCTTCTTATGATCCATGACTCTGTGACATATATAGGGCACTTAAATCTCAACAAAAAATGAACACTATATATTGTATGAGATAAAATATTCCTGAACAATTTGGGAGTAAATGAATTTCTGTTCTCTTTAGGAAAACACTGTTCATCCCTTTCTAATTTATAGAAGATTGCAAAGATTGCTCAATTAAAACACAAACAAAATCATATGAAGAAACATTTAGATAGAACAATTCATGATAAAAAGATTAACATTTTCAGCAGATATCAGAATGCTTTTTTTCTCCTTTTAATAACAAGATCTGATCAACTGCCACGTTCAGTGAATTATAGTAAAAATAGCTATTGTGCTTTGAGAATTCATACCAGGTGCTGTGCCAAGAGCTTTGCATACAATATCACAATGAATTCTTGTAAGAATTTGAAAAGTACTGCTATTATCTTCAATTTACCAATGCAAATTGACAATTACAGAGATGAAACATTTTGGTTAAGCACAAAAATCATTAAATGATGAGGATGGTATTTCAAACTGGATCTACCTTAGTTCGGAGTCTCTGCTCTTCTCCAGTATATAAGGATGTCTGTTAGCTCTTAAATCTTGGAATCCTCGGTTTCCAAATTGTCTTCCTGTTCCCTAGCTCAGACAAGCATCATGTCTTTTTTTTTTTTTTTCCAATTACTACAAGCACCTTCTTATTGATTTGCTGTCTCCACAACATAAATCTAATCAAGTTATTCACTACTCTATTTCTTAAAACATGTCCAAGTAAGAAAATTGATTACCTGGCCTCTGCTTCCCTTTGTAGCCAGCCCTCAAAACTTCCTCATTCATAGGTAGTGCTCTAATTTTACTTTTTTTAGTTCACTGGAGATGCCAAGTTATTTCTTGACTTGATACCAATGCCTGCAGCACTCTCCTCTGCCTGCTTTCCTCAGACAGTACTCTGTCTTTATATCTTAACTCAAACATCACATCTTACTAAAAAAAAAAAAAAAAAAAAAAAAAAGAAAAATAGATCTTACCTGCAAAGCCTGCTTAGGTGCCTGTCCCACAAATGCAACCAGGTCATACACTACTAGCTTCCTTGATTTGACAAGTAAACATATTAGTTAGGGAAATTTGGACATTTCTGGAGAACAATTACCATTGGTAATCTAGGAGATGTCCCCATGGTTCCACTGTATACTATATTTTCTCTGTTCAGGAACTGAATACTAACACTACACTCAATTTCTCTGGAGTCATTAGGCTTGTCTTGTAATAACTTTTATTCAGTGTAACTCAAATTCACAGACAGCTGGCCTCCACTGAATTTTAAGTAAGTAATTAAACCTAGATATGCATTTTTTAAAAAGCAAGTTCCTAATTGCTCCATCATTATGGAACAATGCCCTCACTCCTCGATCTACCTTGTGCTCTAATTTGAAATTTTAACACACCACATTTCATCTTTGTTTATAAGGCATTAGATGCATGTAAGGGGTAACATAATCTAGTGTCATCTTCCCTGATCTTTTAATGTATTCCCCTACTCCAGTCTTGGATGTTGTCCCTTGATGCAGCTCCACAGTTATGTTGTTCTTCACAAGGCATGACAGGTAAGATAGCAATCTGTTGTCTAAATATTCTCTGTTAATTTTCCCTGGGTCCTGATTATTTTCACTGAGAAGGCTCCCATGACCACAGTCCAGCCAGATTTAATGACCCTCATAAATAGTAATATGTACTGCAAGGTCTTATTATTAAGACTGGCACTAAGAAACACATATTCGAGGTTGGTTTCTTAATGTCAGAGATGAATAAAATCAGGAATTAGCCAGTATATTCTTTGGAGGTAATACAAGAAAATGAAAAGCAACCAACTATTTCTTTTTCATGATTTTTTAGGAATCTCTTATATAATCATGAAGAATTAATGGTATTTTGAATGGTATTTTGCCCTTAGACACCAAGATAATGTAATTACATCCTGACCATTACAAGCTTCCCCACAAGGCCCTCAATACACACAGGTCAAAATATAGCAAATATTTGCCCCAAGACCAGACCAAATTTCAGCTGAACACACCCAGTTAATGCTAAGTGGAACAGAAAAATCACATAGCCATGCCCTGCTTGAGTTTTTGATCTATAAGGTCATGAGATATAATAAAATTCCTGTTGCTTTAATCCATTAAAAAAAAAAAAAAAACTATCCCTATTTGGTGCTATTATTCCTACTGTTTTCTGTAAAAATGGTGAAACTTACACACCTAATGTTTAAAGGGCACAAGGGACCATTCTCTTCTCATTGCCAATGACAGTCTTAATATTGACCAACCCCTACTGAAGAGTTGGGGGCTTATGGTGAACAGGTGTTGGAAAGCAACCATTAACTGAAAATTTGAAGTATATTCTCTTTCTTAAAGGAATTAATTCTAGTTTTAGTTAATAAATTAACCTTCCAGTAATAAAACTAATCTACATATGGATAAGACACTTAATTGTATCAAGTTAAGAACCTAGAAGACTGTGAACCGATATTCCAATGAGTGAATAATTTTTCTAGAAAATGTATTAAAAATCAGCTAGAAATTACACAGTGACTTAAGCAAATATTAAATGAAACTTTATTTTTTTGACACAAACTTTAATAGTTCAGATATGTTTCAGAATATATTTAGGTCAGGTAGCCCCAGTGGCTTAGTGGTTTGGTGTCGCCTTCCGCCCAGGGCGTGATCCTGGAGACTCGGGATCGGGTCCCACGTCGGGCTCCCCGCAGAGAGCCTGCTTCTCCCTCTGCCTGTGTCTCTGCCTCTCTCTCTCTCTCTGTCTCCAATAAAAATAAAATCTTTAAAAAAAAAGAATTTATTTGGGTCATTTTCAAACCAGTATAATGACAAAAAATATTTAATACAAAAGACAATCTTTCTTGCCCTTGGCATAATACAAAACTATTAAATAAAGAAAAAAAGGAGTGTATTTCAGTAATGTTAAAAATTAAATTGTACTTATTACACTTAATATATTTTTTCAACAATATGGGCTCTTTAAATAAAAGTGTTGCTTATGAATCCACCAGATTATGTTGAATTACAGATATTAAACCACTGAATTTAATTTTATTATATACCAAAAGAAACGTATTAAGTAACTAAATTCCAGAAATATATGACACTATTTTTTATAAATATTTTAGAACCCTAAATGATATTTTAGATTACTCATTTTTTTTCTTGTTGACAATATCATTTTTTCTCAAAATATTTATACTAAAAAGATGAATGCTATTATTTACAAAATGATATTTTCAATACCAAACTTCACATATGCATAAATTAGAATTTTTTTGTTGTTATTTAACTCCACTTAATGATTATTTTGAGTCCCTATACTATCTAGAGGAAGAAACTATAATCTTAAGCATCTTTAGTTAAACTCAACCATTCTGAGAAGGTTTTCCTTCTCTTCTCTTCTCTTCTCTTCTCTTCTCTTCTCTTCTCTTCTCTAGTATTGAATTGAAGATTCTGTGGACTTCTGTGATATTATTGTGGAAGAGGTAACTTCTTGTACAAATTGTGTACTATTGAGTTAATTCTGCCATTCCACCTGTTTCTTGGGGAATATGGTATCTTTACATTTGCATTTGGTCTTGATTTATGAATCAAGGTCAAGACTAAGATGAAGTGATTAAGGCATCTAAGGCAAAAAATTTAAGCGGCACTCATATGCTAGTCATTCAAGTACCAACTCTGAAAATATATATACCTATATGACATTAACTTGAAGCTTCCCATTTTCAAAATTAAAAAAGAAATACTCTTTCTTGCTCAACTTTTGGTAACTTTAAGGGGAGAGTTAAATTCTACTACTTTCCTCTTCATTTTTCACTTAAGCTAAAATTTGGTCATTTCCTCCCCAAAAGTAAATTTTAGAATATTATATACTTACCTCATTAGTTTTAAGACCATTTGCAAACCACTTTCTCATGGAAAAAAAATTAGAACATGAATTTCTTGCCTCCTAACCAAAACTCATAATTAAATTGCTTAAAACTGGTGGTTTAGAGAAAAAAAAATAAAGCAACAAGGTAAAAAACACATTGCATATAGAGGAAAATAAAGGTAAGGATGACAGATGTTTTCCTCTCATAAACAATGGAAGGTAAAAGACAGTGGAACAACATCTTCAAAGTACTGAAAAATGTCACCTTAGAATTTTATATGAAGCAAAATATTTTTAAAAATGAAATGAAGGTAAATTAAAATGTTTTCAGATATCTAAAAGCTGGAAGAATTCACCATAGGCAGACTTGTACTACAAAATTTTCATAAAGCCAGTGTTTGATCTGATACTGGAGTCTGGCCATTTCTTCTCACCATAGGACTCCAACAGTCTTTGCTCTGGAACTCCCTATTTAAAAGTCAGGAAATTGTGTGTCTAAACTGCTTCCATACTTACAGGTATCAAATCTGTAATGCAGTCTGAAGAATTTCATTGCCCTAATATGTTTTATCTACATTTCATTTTTCATGTGCATTAATCCCTTAATAGACTTCTTGGTCTCATTGCTCCAGAGAACTAATTAATGTGCAAGCACACACACATACATACACACCTTCAAAAAGTCAATAAATCAGTCAATTTTTAAAATTTTGGTTGAATGATTGTAGACCTTTAAATGTAGACTGCAAATGTGGACTTTTAAAAATTTGGTTGAACAATTTTCCCACTAATTTGATAAACATAGATGGCAATTATAGCTGATTTAAGCCACAGAAGTTTTTGTTTGTTGGTTGGTTTTTACTCTCATGGATGCATAGAAATTGTTTTACTCCAATTTCATGGGTTATTTATTTTACAATTAAGCATTATATGTAAAGAAATCTAATGAATTCTATAATAAGGGATCTTTGTTTTTTTTTTTGTTTTGTTTTTTTGTTTTTTTTGGATCTTTGATTTAATCCTTTCTATCACTGATTTTAAACTTTCAGATTTATTTATTTATTTATTTATTTATTTATTTATTTTTAAAGATTTTATTTATTAATGAGAGACAGAGAGAGAGAGAGAGAGAGACAGGCAGAGGGAGAAGCAGGCTTCATGCAGGGAGCCTGACGTGGGACTCAATCCCGGGTCTCCAGGATCACACCCTGGGCTAACACAGTGTTAAATTGCTGAGCCACCTTGGCTGCCCAACTTTCAGCTTTAAATAATGTCACAGTGTGCATGTAAACAACTATCTTAATAATTACTCTGTAGGGAGAAAAGTCACAGTATAGCAGTTATTGGACTTGGTTTCTTTTATTGTTGTGTTTTATGTTCCTCTTACTGTAAAATCATTTCTCCTTGTATTTGGAATAATGTATTTTGGATATTTTTATAGTAGTCTCCTCTCTCTCAATTTCTCTTTAGATTGTTATATTTTAAAGCACAAGTTTAAAAATCAAATTTACATTTTATCCTCAAGTCTATTGTATAATACCAAAATTATTATTGTTAATTATTATTATTATTATTATTATTATTATTTGCTTCCTCATATTTTCTTCTGTTGAAAAGTTTTATTTCTCTTTTCTTCTCTTTTCATTTTTATTCTTTTCTTTTCTTTCTTAAGGGGATGGGAGTAGAGGGGGAGGGAGTGAATTTCAAGCATGCTCCATACCCAGTGCAGAACCCAGATGCAGGGCTCAATCTTACAACCCTGAGATCATGACCTGAGTCAAAATTGGGAGTTGGATGCCTAACAAACTGAACCACTCAGGTCCCTATAAAGTTGTTCCTTTCTTTTGCTCTTTCTTTTTTCTCTTTCTTTTCTTTTATGATTTACTTATTTATTCTAGAGACACAGAGAGAGGGTAGAGGGGAGGGGCAGAGGGAGAGGGAGAGAGAAATTATGTAGACTCCACACTGAGCACAGAGCCCCACATGGGACTCAAACACCTTAGCAGAAACCAAGAGTCAGAGCCTAAACCAACTGCACCAGTTAGCCACCCTTACAGTGATTTCTTAATCTACATATTTTATAAGTATCTATCAAATGGTTTTAACTTTAAAGTTTAAATTTACTCCTAAAATATATGTGTTTAAACTTTTGACTTTAATTTTTTTTTGTTTGCCTTAAACCAAAATATACATATGTTTTTGTTTTAAAAGATTGGGTAGGGACCCCTGGGTGGCTCAGTGGTTGAGCGTCTGCCATTGGCTCAGGTTGTAATCCCAGGGTCCTGGGACTGAGTCCAACATCAGGTCCCCTGCAGGGAGCCTGCTTCTCCCTCTGCCTATGTCTCTGCCTCTCTCTGTGCATGTCTCCCATGAATAAATAAATAAATAAATAAATAAATAAATAGTTAAAAAAAAGTAAATCCATCACTATTATTTCTGCAGAAATCAAAGGCAAAGAGGTGTTATTTAAAATGACAGAAACAGAAAAACAGATCATTCTAAAACTGGAAAAATATTGAAGCAAGATGAGAATGGTATAAATATTCCATTCACCAGAAAACTAACCAAAAAATTACTGCCAGTAATAATATTCTTTTGTAATTAAGGTAAAATAAATATATTTAAAAGCCAAATGAGCAGGGGAAAGGGAGAGGAGGATGTGGGAGGGAGAGACAGAGGGACAGAAGGAGCAAGGGACAGAAAAACAGAGACAGATAATTAGTAACTGCATGAAAGAAAATGTTGGAATGTACTCTTTAAGCAGGAGAAAAATGGAAGGTAAATAAGATATATTTAAATAAATATTGACTGAAAAACAATAGAAATGCCATGTGGAATTTAAAATATAGACTTAATTAAAACACAGAGAAGTAGCAGGATATTCTTGTGGAGGAGGAAATGAAAGGTCAGCACACCACCTGGGAAGATAGTCCAAGGTTGCCATTTATGTAATACTCTTATAAGTCAGAGATATTTTTATGTGTCATCATCTCCAATAAGACCGTTATTATCAAACAATAACAAAATGTTACATGAAAGATCTAGACGAATAGATGGAATAAAAGTAGAAAAACAGGAAGCAATACAAAATAAGCACATGAAAGAGAAAAATATGCCCCAAGAGAAACAAAAACCACATATTAAGATGACAGATTTAAATCTACATGTATTAAAATTACACTAACTGGAAGTGACTACATGTACCACTAAAAAAAAAGACTCAGAATAGGGAAAAAAAAAACTAAACTAAACTAATAGAAGAGAAATATCAAAGCTTTATCAATAGTGGTTAAAAATAATAAATGTAAAAATCAATGAAAACACCATCTATTCCACAAGTTAGGATAAAACACCAAAATATGTCCACAGAATCTAGAAAGAAGAAAATAAGAAAAATGAAATCACAGAGTTAAACATTTTTAAAAATTGTATAATAGAATGAACAAAACAAATAGTTCTTTGAAAAATTCTAAAACTGGTAATAATTTGGTGTGGTAAAATTTAGTGATATTTTTACCTGCCATTTACCTACCGCCTAAGCACACCTTAGTTTTTAGTATTTCCTTCTGTGGAATTATATTAATAATAAGATTTTTTTTCTCTCTCTCACCTGCATTTTCCAAGTGTATATATCAGATTTACTCTTCTGTGCCTAAAACTTCTCATTTTAACAATGCAATGGTGACATGTTCCAGATCAGCTGCTAATGGCTCCTAGCCAGGTAGCCAGATGAGAGAATGAGTAGGAGATATTAACTGATTGATGGGGATTGAGGGAGAAGAAGGGGGTTGCTAGTTAATGTGAATTCTGGAGACAAAGTCCAATGGACAATGCTTACACATGACCTTGATACATGTAAGGGCTAGACTTAGTCTTTCCCCTTCGTTGTACCATATACTTCCTGATTATCTCTCTGCATTTCATAATTCTGTCTCCTTTTGTCATAAAAAGGATTGAACTAGGTTCTTTCATGAAGTGATTTCTAGGCTTAAAGCTCTATGAAATAAGCTAAACCCATTTAAAAATGTGTACAGCATGTGTGTGTTTGAATGTCCTCAAATTGCTAGTTACATTACCATGGTCAATTATACTTGGCAATTGAACTTAATTGAAGATGAAAGCACATTAGGTTTTTAATTTAAAAGTCATAGGTAAAACCATTCTAAAAATCCTATTTGAATAGCAAACTGGTGATGTTTCTCTCTATGTGCTGGGAGTTTATGGTACATTAAGCTGTTCACTCATGTAATTAGAACAATAACAGGATGAGATGTTGTACCAGGTGATACACGATAGCACCTCCCATTTATCTCTACTAAGATTTAGATTACGAACATGAAATTGCCTTTGAGAACACTCAGGGTAAAATGTTTCATAAAAATACATGAGAGAGGAAATATTCTTCTCCTCTTAAACACTCTCATAAGATGATGGCTACATCAGCCACCAAATTGTCAGACAGGAATTGATAGTTTCTTGTTTTCTTCTACAAGACTTGATAAGTCAAAAAAAAAAAAAAAAAAAAAGACTTGATAAGTCACTACATCATGTCTCTTAAATAGTTCTCACGTTTGGCACTTTTCCTCCAACCCTGCTGGTCCACCATGGCTCAGTTTCTTTCCTCGACTCTTTCACATTCATCTTCCACACTGTTGAGAAAGTGACCTTAATTATGCCACACAGTGGTTTAAAGCATTTGTAAGTTAGGCTAATTCCAAATGCTTGCATCACCTACAAGCCCCAATCCTTTCTTCTCAGCCATCTTGCTCACACACATTTTGTTTCAGTCATGCTGTTGTTGACATTGCTGATGCCCCAGGCATTATTGACGCTGATTCTGAACATCATGGAAATTACATGGAAAGACAAAAAATACCCTACACTAGTATATTTGATCTTACACCTGAGTAGACTGTAGGATCCAGGGGAAACTCATATTCATGCTCACTATTTAAAAATTCCATTATGTCTGTGTCTGGCTGGCTGTCTTACCTGAAATTTGCATTAAACCAACATTATTTTCCTTCAGTGTTTTTGCTGTGCTTCTTGTTCAGAGAATGGGGTCTTGTAGTACCATAAAGATGCAAGTAAAGCATGTGATCATTATCTCCACAAGTTGTTAATCTGTCTGAATAGAAGCCGTAAACATATACCATAGTGACCAACCAGTTGATGATGGTGTTTATCAGCTCAACATGCAGATGTAGCATATATTTTTAATGACACATTTTATCGCAAACTCTAAAAATTATGTCTGGTGGAAGCATTTGTAATTTTTGGGTTTTTGTTCAGGTTATATCCACTTCCAAATGTATTAACAACAGTCATCAGGGTACTTTAAATTAATTATATTTTACATTAGTGCTCAATAAAGTTTATTATGCTACCATTGTAATCGCCATGACTTTCTTTATAATAACACAGCTATTGTAGCAAATACCACCTATAACAATTTTTACAATCTCATGCAATACCCTGATCATTTCAGGCATGGCACAATGATATATTTGTCACAGTGTAGATGACCATACAAATGCGTAATTTTGTACATTCATTCACACTGTGGTAAAGACAGCATTGTTCTCCGCATGAAATGCTCAGGCTATCACATCTAACAGAAGATTATTTAAAGAAAAATAGTTTAAAATAAAATAACTGCTAGCAATAACTTGATTATAAAGATATATCAGTAGAATATGCTTTCAAATTGAAATATCACACAACTCAGAGTCTAAGATTCAATTCACATCTTTAAAAAAAGGGGGGGGGACATATTTTTCATTTTAATGGTCCACTTTGTGAAATAGATTTTAATATAAATAAAAGCAATAAGACCTGTTGTTTCAATAACTATTTCAACAAACTTAATAAAACTAAGCCATTGTACATCCAGACAAAATTAAACTGTCACACTAAAAACAATAATCTGTCAGTAATAGAAAACCATTCTCCTGTTTACTTGCTAATTGCTTGAAAGGTATACCCATTTATCTTTCTCCTAAACTTTTATGAGGTATCATAAACCATAAGTTGATATCCTTAATTTTTTCTCTCAGATTGGAAATGGCCACTTTAAAAAATTATGTTTTGTTTTAGTTCCACTTTGAAATAATGGAATATGTGAGCTCAAAGTGGCCAGAATAATAGTAGGCAAATTTTCTCATATCTTTATTTCTTCAAAGCTTTGAAACCCATGACCCTCAACATCAGAGTGTGTGCTATTCAGAACGTGCTTCTTAGGTTACTTCTGCCCTTAATCATTCCAAAGGGGAAAGAAATAGGTGTGAATTAGTAAGGGGTTTTCACTGATCTAAACCTACGAGTCACTTTCTGTGACTCACTTTCTATGACTTCCTCTAGCTATTTCTTTCTGGGGCTTTTGCTGTCAGAAGTATCCTTTTTCTCAGGGCACTGGGTTTCTACTGGTAAAGGGTTTATTTATTTACTCTTGCCCCAAATACTCATTTCTCAGAAGGCCTTAGTTTTTCCATGATTTTCAGGCTTGTTTGATACTTCTTGTTGACCATCCTTAGGTTTCATGCTTCCAGTTCTGCACATTAAGATGCATAAAGTACACATCTCTATAGGTGAAGTTTTTCTCCTGGTACCCAGGAACATGGCATTTGCTGACTTGCTAAATATTCCACTTGATTATGTTCAGTGTGGCTGTCCCCTGGGGTTATTCTAAAACACAGGAGGTGTCATTTTAGTTTAGAAAAAGTTTATCATTATAGATGATCGCCAATTAGTTTTTAAAGAGATACTTTAAATGTGAAGCACTTCCTAATACAGGGCAACTTTATTTGATATGATATGATATGATTTGATATGAGTACAATGATTTTTTGAATTTTAGGTAAAGTATACTGTACTGAAGTCTTCCTGATTTTAGCTGAAGAAGGAGTATAATGCTTCCATTTTGATTTTGTTTACTTGTTTAAATGGTCATGTTTATGTAAATGATAATGTATCATAATAGAATCTTTAAGGACTAAAAGTTCTAAGTAACACAATAGCTTTTTTTTCACTGACAAATCTTGATATTAAGCATAAAATATAGTGAAATCTCATGTCAATGTTACCCTTTTCAATTTCAGTTAACAATTAATATGGATTTGGCAATGATAAGTATCAGTAAGCCTCATGGGGGTGACTTCAATATTAATGATGTAGGGAGATCTATTACTCTTTATTGCTACAAATTAATGATACTTTTTAAATAGAAACTTTGATAGGTAGTCATTATTTTTAACTGAGGGGATGATTCCTTGGATTTTTTTCTTTTTTCCCCTAACAAATCAAGTGGATAGCCACGGGTTTATCCTCATGATTGATCCTTGAATTGGGATGTGGAAGTTGGCAACTCTAGTCCTTGAATATAAATTATCTAAGTGGTGCCCCATCTAAATGCCATAACTTCTATCACCTTCTGCTTAGGTTCTTCACACAGTCATAGCTCTTGCCCATTCTTTGAAAGTATTTGAGTTTGCAAATAATCAATTTAAAAGCGCACATCCCTCAGTGAAGGTTGCTGAAGGGGAGGTGGGGTTGGGGGGTGGATGGAGTAACTGGGAATTAGGCATTAAGGAAGGTACAGGATGTGATGAGCACTGGATGTTATATGCAACTGATGAATTATTGAAAACTACATCTGAAACTAATGATGTACTATGTGTTGGCTAATTGAATTTAAATAAAATCTTTTTAAAAAATAAAATTAAAAAAATAAAAGTGCACATCCTTAAAAATGACCATTAGTCCCTTTGTGGCCTGTCCTCTAATTTCCTCTCCATTTTTAAAAGATTTTTATTTATTTATTTTACAGAGAGAGAGCATGTGCATACTCACAAAAGTGGGGATGTGGCAGAGGGAGAAGGAAAAGCAGGCTCCCCAATGGCAGGGGGAGCCCCCCGACGTGGGGGTCCATTCCAGGACCTGGATGGAGATCATGACCTCAGCTGAAGGCAGAAACTTAAACATCTGAGCCACCCAGGTGCTCCCCTTTCATGTTCTTTATAATCTCTAGGCATATGTCCTTTGTATATGTTATCTTTCTTTCTGAACAGCACTTTCCATGCATCACTTTAAACCATTACTCTTTAAAAAATAAAATAAACTATTACTCTTATATTCTTAGTACATTATGATGACTCTGCTATAGTCAATGAATAATTCAAAATATGCATAACTTAAATGCTCTTGTTATGTACCGGTACCAACAAGTGTTTTATATAAATTTTTCATGTATCATCATCACCTTTAAAAAATCTAAAATTATTTATAATCACAATCAGTAGCATTTCTTAAGAGCTTATTATATACTAGGCTCTATGTGAACTGCTCTCTTCATATTCTTTTTTAATAGAAATAAAAACATTTAATGTTTAAGCAACTTACCTAAGTTTAAAGCTATGAAATTACAGAAAGTAGGAGAAGTTTGGTCAATAGGTTTACTATCAATTTCAACCAGCTAGTGGGGCCCTTGTCTTTCTTTTCTCATAAATCCCATTTCTTACAGGATTCCACCCTCACCATTAAATGGATACTTTTTATGTCTATATTAATTTATTGTATTCTGACAGCAAAAACTAGGTTCATGGATCAGAGGCCAAAAGATTATTTATTTATAGAAGATCTTAACATGAGTTTTCTATGCCCCATTTCTGCCTTTTGTTTTAAGGAAGAATCAGGAAATGGTTGCTAGCAGGGTGCAGGGAAGGAGGCCATAGGCAACTTGATTGTTGGCTTCTGTTTTTGCTCATGCCCTCCTAAGGAAAGGGAAATGGCTCATTGATTTCTGGAACTGGGGCAAGGCTTTGGGCTAGAGCAGCTGTTACTCTTCTAGAGCCTGAAGGAAATGTGTATCATTTACTGGTACAAAGATTACTTTCTCTATGTTTCCCAGATCACTGGCCACTATTCTACCAAGATTTCAGCTGCTTTAAAGATTCGAGTTGGGGTCAAGACTTCACCTAAGTGTAGCTCAACTGAATATGCTTGGGAACTTCAAGGAGAGAAGGGTTTGACTTTTTATTGTTGTGCCCAAGATTGCGAATCCAAGAAACCACCGTGGAGCCGACACCAATGCAAACACACGAGGGTTTATTTACAAGCTCGAGCTTGGGTCCAAGTGCACCCAAACACACGAAGGTTTATTTACAAGCTCGAGCTTGGGTCCAAGTGCACCCGACACAGCGGAGCAGGGACTTGGACCCCGAGACTAAGACGTGTAGCAGCTTTATAGGCACCAGTGGCCAATGGGATACACAGAAAGTTGCACAGTCATGTCGGTCCACACGCAGGTGGCCAATTGAATTACACCTTACCCTATAGTATCCATTTGAGCTGCCCTATTACTTTGGTCAGAATTGGCGTGCAGTTTTGGCGGGCACAAAGCAGGGTTACATTGTTATGAGCCGATTTCTGATTAGGATGTGCCCAGCGGCTTGACTAGGGTGGGGCAGCGCCTTAAGCAATAAGCAGGTCATGTGAGGGTCATACGAGAGGTGGGAATCAGTGTAGCACAAAATGGAATCAGTCCTGCTCTGCTTGTCCAGGGGTAGGGGATTTTTGTTAAATTTCCTGGGTCCCACATTTATAGCTCTATTTGGTACAGGCCCTCAAATGCCCACCCTCTTGTGGATGCTGGGTGCAAAGATAGCTGAGGTACCAAGAAATGTAAGGTTGAATATGAGGGAGCAAATCTATGATCCCTCAAGCCTGGGCATTACAGATGCTGAGATGTGGATGCTACACAGATGAAAACAAACTGTGGGGCAAGGAATCAACGGAGAGAGAGAGAAAGTCTTTGCCTGCATTAGCTATCCCTCACCTAGCATTTGCCACTTCAATTCCACCTATTTATTCTCTAAGCTCTGGCCCGGAGATAACAGGATCTCTGGGCAGCTATAACTTAACTCTTGAAGCAGTGACTTTCATTGCTAAGGCCTAAAGCAAAACATAAAAAGTTACAATGTTTTATTGTATAGTTTCATTGCTTCTACTTAATATATGTTATTTGCCAATTGTATGTATATTTGAATTGATGTGTTCTTTGCTTGTAAATTTCCCATCTCATAAGCGCCAGAAGGGACCATCCCAACATCTCAACGGAAGAAAGATGCAATTAGAGAAGTACATTATGGGACAAGCTCCTTTGTCACTTAAAACAGCAAATGAGTTATGGTTTAATGCAAGTACCTGTAATTTCTGAGGTCTAGTAGTCAGGGAAAAAATTGCTATGTTTCTGGATACTTACCATAAAAAAGGGAAGCGGTGTGCAAAAGGTAGCAGCAGGAGATGTTGCTTTTGGGGTTTTGTACTTGGATTTGATAAAGCTACTAGCCACATCCCTTTTCAAAAAGCAGCTATTGGTTTGAAAATGAGTTCTTGTTGAAATCCAATGCCTGACACATAGAAATGTAATGACACTCCAGCTTGAGATAGGCATTCCGGGCTTTATAACTCTCAAGGTTTAAGAAACTCAAAAAACATTTCCCTTGTCAATAGGATATGCTATAATAAAGAATGCTGCAAGCTGGGCCCCAGAAGTAACTTGGTTTTAATTTAGAATGTGGCAGCTATCGCTCATCTTTATCATTTCTAAATGTGACTTTGGTCCTTCGACTTTAAGGTTATATAAATGATTGGGAACATAAGATGATTACCTAGCAAGTGAAATAAAATACATGGTACAAAAAATATTCATATTGCAACTGCCCCATGAAAGACAGCATTTTTTTAAAATTTGCTCTTTTTTTCACTTAGAATATAAACTAGGAATTCAAGGTAAAGTGATGGTTTAACATGTTTTAAATTATTCTAAATTGAATGCAATTTCAAATATTTATAAGATAAGTGGGAAAAAAGGAAATTGTATCCAGTGACAGGATAAATATTTACAAAATATTTTAAAAGCTTCCTATTGGACATAATGGCTAGGAAAGAATTTTATTGTTTGGCAATCATTCCTAAATTCATCCCCTCAATCAGTCAGCAAACGTCTGTAATATGCAACATCATAATATGAGAGTTATGATGAACATGGAGGTGGATAAGTTACAGTACTTATTTCAAGCAACCTAAGGTCAAATGTGAAACACAACATTGAAAGTATTTGGGTTAAATCTTTCAATATTTGGGTTAATACTTATGTTATAATTGAATATAAACAAATGTGATGAAATGCACTTTAACATATACATGATGATATTAAATTAATACTATCAAATGTAGCAAGAGAAATTTATTTAATTGTGTCTAAAAGAGACGGAAGAGAAACAATAAGTAAGTAATCTATTTACTTAGAGATTCTTTCAAGTATTGAATTGTCTATTCAAAGTATTGAATTGTCTATTATTTTCCATGAATGATGATGAAGTGAGGGAATTCTCTATTGTTTTCTCTTTATCACCTGTTAGGATTTGGTACGGAGAAAAAGTATCTGATTACATTAAAAAGATTTATTTTATTTGTTTGAGAGGGAGAGAGAGAGAGAAAGAGAGAGAGAGAGAGCCTTATGTGTGCTTGTGGGAGAAGGGGTAGAGGGAGAGGCTTTCAAGCAGTTTCTGCACAGAGTGGGAACCCCCACAAAGGATTTGATCTCAGGACCCTGAGTTTATGACTTGAGCCAAAATCAAGAGGTGGAGGCTCAACCCAATGGGCCATCCACATGCCCCAGACTGCATTTATGATCATTCTGCAAGTTGTAGTTAAACACAAATGCATATAAGGAGTTCATTTGTTAGGAGTGGTCAGAAGAATAATGTTCCCTCAAAATGTCCAAATCCTGATCTCCAGAGCCTATAAATTATGTAAGGTAAATTAAAGTTGCAAATGGAATGAAGGGTATCAATGGGCTAGACTTAAGCAGAGAGAGCAGTATGGATTATCCAGATGAGCACTCTGTAATCACACCAATCCTTGAAAGTAGAATCAGATGGCAGAAGAGGAGAGTCAAATGGAAATGAGACCACAAAGAGATGGTCAGAGAAATACAACTCTGCTGGCTTTGAAGTTGGAATAAGAAAGCCATGAGACACAGAATGTTGGAAGCCTATAGGAGCTGGAAAACAAAAGAAGTGCATTTTTCTCTAGAATCTCTAAGAAAAAAAAATAACAGTTCCCCCAATACCTTGATGTTTAACCCAGAGTGACCCCATAAAACCATAAGATAATACATTTGTATATTTTTAAGTCAGGAAATGTCTGGTAATTTGTTATAACAACCACAGAAAACTTATAAGGATTGAGAGTTCCGTGAGGTTTGTATGCACAGAGTAGTTTGAAGCCTATAGGTAGATAAATATAGAATGATTAAGAAAGCTCTTGACAATGTTTTTGTTTATTAAATAGACTATATAGGAGAAAACAGTTGAGAGAAATTACTCTAATAAAATGATATGCTCTTCTCTCAATGACACATTTTTTTTTTTTTAATTCAAAGCTGACTGTATTGGGCAACCAATGGCAATGGGTGATGAAATGAACTTTACATGATAAGCTACAAGTATAAGAGATTTAATGTTGTATTTAAATAAGCTATCAAATGAGACCTGCAATTTGCAATGTCTCGCATTATTACTTGATATAACTGGCTCCTGATCAGCACCTGAGGAAGAGAAAAAAAAATAGACTTGGGGACTACACCAAGGAATAAAACATCTTCGCTTGTTTTCTTTTCTTTTTTTTTTTCTTGTTTCTTTTTTTAGGTATAGAGATTTGGCTCTGTGACACCAGCAACATTGTAGCTTGCTGAAAGGGAAGAGGTCCAGGTGTTAACTGAGATTTAAAGGAGACCTCTCAATAACATTAATCTTGTTAATTATAAAGAACCAACTTCTTGTTTCATAAAATCCAAACATAGCTACTGAAAAAATATTTTTACTTTTGTTATAAGGCAAATACCTTGCTTTGTAAGTGTGACTCTCACCAGCTTCTAACCCCCCCCCCCCTTTTTTTTAATAATGTGTTTCTGGACAATTTAGTATTTTTAAGAACACAACTAGTATTATTATAGCAAATAAGACTATCCCATTAAATGTAATATATATGATTATTTGCTATAATATTACCTTCATGAATACTATGGCAAAGAAAACCAGTGTAGCTAGCCAAATTTTAAATGCACCTGGGAAAAATAACTCATACTCTTTTGTAAAGCAGGTGGTAGCTATTTGTTGTTGTGGCATCTTGAGGCTGAGGACCTGGAATTCCACTGTGGTTAGATCTGCCAAGTGGGAGTTATTATGTCACAACTTTAGTTCCGAAATAAACAAATATGTATCTCCTGTCACCTCCCTACATAGCCAAAAAAATACAAAACAAACAAACAAACAAACAAACAAAAAAAAACAAAAAAACAAAAAACCAAAAAACTGTAATATAGATGAGAGCTCTGAAGTTATGTCAGGGATGAAAACAAAGCATCTTCTATCCTCACCTGTACAAGGTGACCATTTGCAAGGTGACTTATATTTAAGGTTTATTTATTTATTTATTTATTTATTGGGGGGGTTGCACACACATGGGGGAGGGGCAGAGGGAGAGGGAGAGAGCTCTCTGTTGAGTGAGGATTCCTGATGTGGGGCTTCATCCCAGGACCCTGAGATCATGAGCTGAGCCAAAATCAAGAGTCATCCACTCAATGGACTAAGCCATCCAGGCACCCCTGCAATGTGACTTTTAGGAGATAGATGGATGACCTTTGAATGTCAGTAAATGATATTTCAGTATTTTCTAAGTTAATCCGCAGAGTAAAGAGGTTATATGTGCTGCTTGGGTCACCTGGCCCTGAAACTGATCCTTCTGCTGAACTTGTTTCAAACCACTCAAGTTTATGAGGAATGAAGGAGCAACTAAGAGAGAGGGGGAGAATGCTAACAACCTTTCTAGGCATGGGAGCAAGGGAAAGGCAAATGCAGCTCTTGTGTGGATTTTCCTTAATTTTTACTTATACTTCTAGTTGTCAGGGTGAGTGTATTTTGAAGATAGAATAAAAGTGGAAAGAAAAATTGAAATGACAAAAAGGGACTAAGAACAAAATTATTATAGCTTATATGTTTCCCTCCTCTAAGCAAAGTCGCATTGTTATTCAATCCTTCAAAATTCCATCCTAACACTGAAACTGTCATATTTTTGAAACCTAAATCCATATGTTCCAGAATATTCAAAGACCCTGCAAGGTTGATAAAGTTTAAGTTTGTCTCTAAAATAAAATATATTATTTTTAAAAGATTTTATTTATTTGACAGAGAGAGAAAGAGAAGGCACAAGCAGGGGCAGTGGCAGAAGAAGAGGAAGAAGGAGAAGCAGACTTCGCACTGAGTAGGAAGCCTGCTGTGTGCCCCAATCTCAGGACCCCAAGATCCTGACCTGAGCTGAGGGCAGATGCTTAACCATTTCAACCACCCAGATACCCCTAAAATACATTCTTAGTAATTAAACATTTGTGACTCGAGTTCAATTTTCATGTTTATAATACTGATATGTCATCAGGGAAATACCATTGATCACAATTGTGCATATAATTATGTGATAGTGATGTAGGGACAAGTTAGGGGTAGGTGGCACTAGGAAGGGAAAGATAAGGGAAGAGTCCCAGAGTCAGGGTCCTCCCCATCCCAAAAAAACAGAGGTAAGACAGTAAAAAACAGAAAAATAAACCTGGCTCCCTAGCTCCAAAACATTAGGGAGTATCCCCTTTCATAGCTACTAGGGTCACAGAAACCCCAGATGTAGAGGAATATTATGGAGGAGATATTAATCAGAGAAAAGGGAACACCTTGTTTGTGCTCATGTTATTTATAAAGAACCATCTTGTTCCAAGGCCACCCTGTTTGTTCTAAATATAGACATGATATTTACAAATCCACCCTGATATTGACGAGAAATTTACCAAGTTCCCTGTTCAGTTTCCTATAAAAGAGATTTAAAAAAAGCCCTCAGTGACAACCCTGTGAAGACCCCTCTCACTTTTGAGAGATTTCTCTGTTTCTTTGCTTAATAAACTTCTATTGCTTTGCTTACTCTCTGTTGTCTGTGAGATTCCTTCTTTGACTCCATGAGACAAGAACCAAGCTCTCCCATATCAATAGTAGATAATTTAACTGTAAATTGTTTTGAGAAACTGATAGTAAAGAAAATTTAACTTTAAAAAAATACAAGATGGAAAATACATAATTCTTAATGTTTAATTTTTTTATTAAACTATTCTGATTATTTTGCCCTTGGTTTCATGAGCCATGTGAACCATAAAAAAAATCATTTTGATAAGAATGATAAATTGCTGCAATTCTGAAATTTAATAGGCAAAAGTAATTGCATTCTCTCAAATAACTTGCAGACCATGTTTCATTAGAATGCCACATAGCAAGTATTTATTTTACAACAAAGAGCACTTAAAGTTTGCCTTAACTAATATAGTTATCTGAAACAGTGAAGACAAGAAGGACCATCTTTAGTTTTTATAGTGGAAACCTAAGATTTAGGAGAATAGCTTTATGTTAAAGTACTTGTCAACTCCTCTTTCTCTATTATTCTCTATTTCAGTCACTGGAATGGAATACATAATACAGCCTGTTGGATCTCTGACCCTCAAAACCTCAAAGAGAGAAAAATCTCACCTGTGAGGTTTAAGGAGAGATCAGTGGCTCCTTGCTCCACAAAATGACAGTGATGTGTTTATATGTATGCTGGGACTGTATATTTTTTAAGATACATATTTTATTGTATTTTAAAGATTATTTATTGATTGGAAACAGAGAATGCTAACCAGTAAAGAAAGAGATAAAGATTCCTCAAGCAGGCTCCTGGCTGAGCATGGAGCCTGAGGCTGGCTCAATCCCAGCCCCTTAAGACCTGAGCATAAATCAAGAGTCAGATTCCCAACCAACTTAGCCACCCAGGTGCCCTGGTTTCCTTCCATTTTAAACATTTGGTCCTGCAGGCACACTGTTTGCAACCTAGTATTCATAAAGGAAGTAGTTCACTAAATGCATGCATAAGTGAATAAATTAATAAAATAATGAGGTCAGTTGTACCTCTAACTTAAAAAAAATCTGTGCAATAAGAAAAATTGAGCCAAAACATCTGGCACCAAATGACACAAATACAATTTATGAAGGTTCTTACTTCAAAGACTAGAAAATACCACATGGACTGATGATACTCTATAGTTTTTACAAGAGACATAATCATTTTGGCAAGAATGATCAAAGTTTATGTCTTTTCATTGCTAAAGCAAAACTTTTTATTAGAAAATTACTTGTATTTAATGGTCATGTAGAAATTTCTTGGAATGTAAATATAGCAAATTTTAACATGATAGTTATGCAACAGCATGGCCATTCCAGGAAGCTATATGAGGAAACCAAACCATCATTCTAAATTAATTCAAAGGCCACTGCCACAGTTTTTTCCTCAGTTTTAGTCTTTACAACTTTAATGCCTCATTTGTATATGTATAAGTATACTAAAATTTTGCTTTCTTTTTTTAACACTCATATCGTTCTTCTAGAATCAATAGTCTTCTTCGTGACCTATGCTTTAAAATATCCTTTAAGGAGGTTAAATTTCCATATTGGAAAAGATCTCTATTCCATGAAATAGATTTTTAAATGTTCATTTAGACTTCTCTCCTGTTTCAGAGAAAGTAAATCAGGGGGCTGTTCTTGAGAAGCACAATCTTGATGCCATTTGTAGTGAGAACTGATCTGCCTCAAAAGGAAGTTCTAAAACTTGTGTCACTGCTGCTCCCAAGGAAAACCATTGCCTTTGCTGACTGATTCCATTTGCATAGTTGAAATTATTGTCTCTTATAACTCATTTCTCTCCTCAGGTCTCATGTGGGTACGCCTAGCTGTTGGATACTTGCATATGTTGAAGCACCTCAGCTACACATGAACCATGAGTGGGTTGACATGTATGGAGGAATACAAATTCCTGTATTTTTCAGGTGACTCTCGGTAGAGGCTACATTACACTAAAACTAGGCATTGTTTGTTTTGAATTTTCAAAATGTGGGGTAAAAAACTTAACAGGATAATTTAAAACTGAGGGTTAATCATATGCCTGAAATATAATACTGGCACATTGCTGAGGTAGAGAAGAAAGAGATTCTCTCAAATTATATTTTGCAAGACTAAAATGCTTCTGTGTAAAAAGCAAAACTAAACAAAAAACAACCCCCCACATACAAACAAACAAAAACCCTGCAGGCAAAGTCTAGTTTTCTCTCTATTGTTGGAAATAAAGTTTAATTGGAAAACATACCTGCTCAGTCATTTGTAAATAGTCTATAATTGCTTTGGATTACAATGGCAGGTTTTATTTTGTTTTGTTTAAATATTTTATTTACTTATTTGAGAGAGAGATAGTGAGAGGGAGAGCACGAGCTAGGAGGAGCAGGGAGCTCGATACGTAGCTCCACCCCAGGACCCAGGTTCGTGACCAGAGTGTAAAGGCAAACACTTAACTGACTGAGCCAGCCAGGCACCCCACAATGACAGGTTTTAATAGTTAAGAAAAGACCATATGGCCTACAATCCTAATATACTTATAGTCTGGCCTTTTGCAGAAAAATGTTGAACAACCTCTGTTTAAGTAGACTTCATAGATTGTGGATTTCCACTGGAAAGGAAAAGGTCACTGTGACTTGGTTATAATTGCAGAAATGTAGCAAAATAAATAAAGAAATGAGAGGCTGGGTGGATTTGGTTCATATTAGGGACAGCTGATGGTGAGAGTTAATCAATACATAGCTGTGTAGCCTCATGCTGGTAGCAAATTAAGAGTTTTTATTTCTTCAATAATATTTGCAACCTGTTTTATGAATCTGCCTGAAAGGTACTGTCTCCTTGGTCACATGAAATAGGCAATTGAGTGATTATTATTATTATTATTATTTTAGTTTTAGAAGAGGAATCTGTCTTCTGAAATGAAAATGCCTTTGAGAGTTAGATAGGAGTTCACTCCAATGTACCATAAAGATACTATAATTTTTCAGGTGGCTCTGACTTTGAAGGTGAATAAATTATGATAGAACATAAGGAAAGAGATCCAGCTCAAACCTAGATGCAGCTGTTTTGCGAAAGAACGGTAGGTTCCAGTGTCTTCGGACACCCTAAATGTCGCTAAGCAGTTCTTCTGAAACAAAGGGATCCAAATCAGAATCAGTTCCCCAAGGGCCAACAAAGAGTGCGGAGTAAGATGCTATTCCTCATGCTTTAAGAAGAAAACTAAGTAGTGAGAGATGATGTCTGGAGAATTAGCACAAGGAGATCACCTGAAATCTAGAATGTGTGGAGTGCAGAATCCTAAGAACTAGGCCCAAATCACCACTCTATCAGAAGAGAGAGACTCTGGGGATGCCTGGGTGGCTCAGTAGTTGAGTGTCTGCCTTCAGGTCAGGGCATGACCCCAGGATCCTGGGATCAAGTCCCACATCCCTGAGAGGAGCCTACTTCTCCCTCCGGCTCTGCCTCTTCCTCTCTCTGTGTCTCTTATGAATAAATGAATAAAATCTTAAAAAAAAGAGACTTTGTCAATGTCCATTGACACCATTAAATTCATGTCTAATAGGCAACTCATATGTATTTTCAATAACCCATTGCAAGAGTCCTTCTTATTGTGTGGGTATCCCTTTTGTTCTACTATGATTTTTTTTTTTTAAACTCTGCCCCTTTTTTCTTTTTTTTTTTCATTTTAATGAAAATATGCATGCATGTAAAACAAGAAATCTCAAACTCAGTGTGGTATGGCATCACGATTGTTTTACATATTGAAATTAGAGACTTTTATAGACAGTTGTAACACAAAGCATCTCTCCAATAATTGCTTTTTGGAAAGAAAAAAGGGAGGATTTTACAACATTCAGATGAGGCAGATACACAAAATATTGTTTCTTGAGAAAAGTGTTGCAACATATAATGATTTTCTCTTCTTTGAAGATTAATCATTTTTACTATCAACTTTGAAAAAGCCTTTGATATCTGGCTATATGAATTTGTCAATTTTAAACTTGCGTCAGGGCCATATTCTCTCCTCCCAACCACACTGGCTTCTTTCAGTTCCCTGGATGCATGACACCAGTTGCAGCAAGTATGCCCTGCTTTGGTGCTAAGCCTTTACTACCCTTCGGACCCACGCATGCTCACACATCTACCAAAATTAAATATTCTCTACTCATTCTTCAGTTTACAATTTAATCTCCCTTAGATGAGGCAGACATCTAGGCCACCAAACAAGAGTAAACTCATGAACCGTTCTTCACACACTTGATACTTATGAGGCTAAATTAATGCCACACTTCCATTTTTCTAATTGAGTAGATCTTTGAGGATGCTCATTTGTCACATATTAAATATATGCAGAAGAAACTCAGAATTGTGGCATTTCACCCTTATCAAAAATGACTTTTTAATAAGCAAACACTGCCTTGAAGGAATTCTGTATTTTGTAGGATAACTAACTACACTAATTGATCAGAAACAAATATATTTTCTTTGTATACTTCTGTGTGCTGTGCAAGAAAATCCTTTACACTCTGCAGGTTTTTTTTTTTTTTTTTTTTTACACTCTGCAGGTTTGATAGCATTTTAAAATACCAACCTTAACAAATGTAGTTAGCTAGGCATATTTGCCATGTTTCAAAAATAAGAGTTAAAAGAAAACTTCTGTTTGAAGCTTACAAGTGTTATAACTTTAGTATTTGGACAAAGGAGCAGAGTATAACACCAGCATATACCTCTGTGAATTCATGTTTGGATGAAAATTTTTCAAAAGAAACTGAGCATTGGAACCATGTCCCCCATGACCCAGGTTTACTTCCTAGGCTTCCATGAAGAACATTTGTGAAATTGAGGTGATAGCCTGAAAAAATAAATGAAGAATAATGATAGAAGCTCTGAAAGGCATAATCAGAAATCTCTTCTTTTCCTTTAAAATTGTTTGTCTTTTAAAAAATATTGTGTTTTGATTTCTAATTTGAGTTTACTACATTATCATTGTATTTAGCTTAAATAATATAGATTATATAAGGAAAATATAACATTCATCCATAAATCTATAATATAGTAAGTGCTGGTTGCAACTTTGGGGGTTTCCTGGATAAAATCTGAAAGTGGCCCTATACCTGGAGGGCAAAGACAACTGGAGAAAGAGACAGGGCACTCCAGGGTGCTGAGTGACAGTTTTAATAAGCAAGGAAACTTACACACAAGGCTTATTTTAGGAGGCTACAAAATGAGTATCTCCCTAAGGTCACCCACCAGAATCTTAAAAGTTTATATAGAGGCCTTCACTGGGCGGTCACATATACAATGTAACCAATGTGCCAATCCTTTACTGGTTGGGAACTCTTAATGATGGCCCTAGACTACTTTGGCAGTTGCCTTGAGCATTGCTTAGAACACATGAGGCATGTTGTTACTGCATTAACCAAGTTCTTGTATTTCAAAGGCAATCAGCATCCTTAGCAATGTGCCATTCCCCCCAGGTGCCACAATGGCCCCTTTTTCTATGCACCCAATCTGCTGTATATACTAAAAGGTCAGTTGCTAGGGCTCACACCCCAGCTAGGGCATCACCTTGCTGATTGTCAGGGGGTGTCAACAACTTATGAGCTAAGGCATGGAAAACAGTGAAGTTTGAGACAATGGGTCTTAAAGTTGAACCCAAATATCTTACCACATATCCTGTCCCACAGGACCTACTTATGATCATCTCTCTATCTCTCTACTTCCCATTTTCTAAGCCATACAGCTAATCCCTTTGGAACAGCCCAACTGTCAGCTTAGAGTTACCAGCCAGGGCTCATGAGTGATGACCAGCTAAACCATTCTAAGTTGAGCCCATTAGCTGCCATGGTTCCTTCATGAAAGGCTCTATCTGGAGGACTCCTGTGTACACTATGAGGGGGCTGTTGCTCTATGTGGGTAGATCTTGTTTCTGTCCCCTTCCAGAGCTAGAGCCAAAATCCTAGCAGCACTCTCCTTTTTGTTGTCTCTATCACAGTGCTCAACCCATAACTTCTGGGGTCTCAGACACATCTGACTCAATGGTGGCTCTGCTTGGTTGATGCCCAGAACTTTCATCTGCCTCGATACTATTTTTGCCTTTGCAAAGGTGGCTTGCTTCTCTTATCTGTCCCACACAGGCCCTTATCTTGGAGGTGGGATAAGAGATGGAGGCACTGTGCCAAGTGGGGAAGAAAAATCCTCCAAATCCCCAAATCCATACAAAGTCTTATACCTCTTTCACATTTTTAGGAGTTAAATAAGCTTGCATCCTATCAGTCTTAATTTTTGGGACAACATACATTTATCCTGAACAAATGACTCCCAGAATGTTATGGTAGTGTCTGGACCTTCAATTTTCTATGGCCTCACCACTTCCATTTCCTCATAGATGTTCCAGCAAAGCCTGAATAGCATCCTACAGCAGAGGCAAATCTTCACATGTTAACACTGTATCATCAGTGTAAGGCCCATTTTACTGATGTGGGGAAGGATAACAGGGACAGACCCCCAGCCATGGGGACGATGTCATCTCATGACATATGGGGAGGCTATGCAGGTAACCTTACGGAGGCACTTGAAAGATCTGATATTGTCCTTCACACATGAAGGCAAATTGATCTTTTGACTAAGTGGCCAGGGAAAGGCTTTTACTAACTCCAGAACAGCATGGGATACTCCTAGGACTCTGGCAGAGGCATCCAAGATGGAGGCTATGTTGGGCATAGCCACATGGATGGGAGTTACTATCTTGTTCAATTCTCTGCAGTCCATTTAGCTTTTTTATTTTTTTAAAGATATTATTTATTTATTCATTAGAGACAGAGAGAGAGAGAGAGAGAGGCAGAGACACAGGCAGATGGAGAAACAGGCTCCATGCAAGGAGCCCAATGTAGGACTCGATCTTGGATCCCAGGATCATGTCTTGAGCCAAAGGCAGACACTCAACCGCTGAGCCACCCAGGCGTCCCTCCATTTAGCTTTTTTATTGAGCTGTTGAAAGCACTATGGGCAGGATATGCAATATCCACTCAGTGCAGTTCTTGGATAGTTTCTCCTATCTCCTTCTACCCCCCTGCCCAGCAACTTATATTGTTTGAGAGTTACCAGTTTTCACAGAGGTGGCAGGCTTATGGATTCCCAGTTGGTAGGCAGTCTTGACCTATAGGTCTTATACCCAGGGCATGGGAGGTACCCACCCAGACTACCCGGACTAGGACTGTATCTCAGAGATCTCTGCTGGAGCAGGTGGACCATCAGGGTTGGTAGGGGCAGGTGGGGCAAGTCTGAACTCTTGTTCAGCCTTTTGAGGTTTTTCTTAGGCTTACCAGTACCGTGTGAGGTGGCCATTATGTCTTTCCAGTTGGGTTCCTGGCAGCGAGGAGATCAAATCACATTTGCTTTCAGGTTACTTTTATTGAGTATTTTACATCCATCTGGGAATAGCCTTTTGACTTTTTGAGTTCCTTCTCCATCTTAGGGCTTTCCCAAAGCTTGTACCCATTCTCAGGATTTGTCACTTTCCCCCACATCAGCAATGGCTTGCCTAATATCATAAATTTCTTGTCCTACAACTGCATTTAGCATGAATATCAGTGTCCCACACTGGGTGCTAAGGGGTGTACTGGAGTACCTTGGCTTTCATTTCTGCATTGAATGTGACCTGATCAGAGCCTTCAGAAACGGGGTTCTAGATGGCCTGTCTTATTCCCAACTTCTTTTTTTTTTCTTTTAAAGATTTTATTTATTTATTCATGACACACACACACACACACACACACACACAGACAGAGGGAGAAGCAGGTTCCATGCAGGGAGCCCAACGTGGGACTTGATCCCGGGTCTCCAGGATCATGCCCTGGACTGAAGGCAGCGCTAAATTGCTGAGCCACCTGGGCTGCAACTTCTTAAGAATTTGTTGTCTTCCTCTGTAGATTTCCAAGGTCCCACATGCCCAGGGAGGTACCTCTCATTTGGCCAAGCCTCCAAGCAGGATGGAGTAATCCAATCTACAAGACAGTGAATGCCTTGAATCCCTGGAATGCCACTCAGGTGTTGTGGGACAGGATATGTGGTGATATTTATTTTCTCTGCCTCCTGCCTAGTCAGAGAAATGTCATCACTCCCATATCCCACACCACTCCATCCATGCCTGGATACTTTCCGTGGCCTTGGTTGGGACCCAGCAGCTATACCAACAAGCTCAGTGGGAGTGTATTCTCTCATCATGAACATTCCTTGAATAGGGCACTGCCCTGCTGTCTGGAATTATTGTTGCTGTGCTTCTGCTTTCTTTTGCAGTAGGGGTCAGACACCGGGCATTTTGTCCATTCCACTGTCAATTACTGTACCATACTCCTCGGAGTTCTTAACGCCTTCCCAGGGTTTTCACCTCTTATCATCCCAATCACAAGTGCTCAGGGCTCAAGGCCTTAAATCTGCCCTCCGACCTTGCAGAACTGCACACTGAGCTCTCCAGCTAATTATCTTGCTCTTCCACCCTGTCTGCCCACCTGGAAGCCGCAAAGTTATGAACAACCACATGTCCTTCTGTAATCTCAGCTCTGCTTCCAGCTTTTTAACTCAGGCTTCAGCCTCTAGTTGGTAATCAGTGTCCAGCTGAATGACCACTGTAGAGTCCAGCCCACCGCAGCAGCCCCTGCTTCCCAGTTTGGCCGCCGTGTGCTGTGTGCAGTATTCCCAACAAGTGCATCAGAGCAGCTGGTGTGTTCAAGGCATCCTACTCAGGCGGGGGTTCATGAGCATCCAGCAAATGGGCCAACCCTCCCCACACTTCCCCACACCAAATTGGATGGCCATTTACGCATTGCCCTCAAGGTTGCTTCTTTCTCGAGACCCATTTTTTTCTGACTACTGACAGGCTACCAGTTGTTGGCTCTTTGCAATATCTAGAGCTTCCCATGTGAAATTTGCAACCAGCCCCCAGATCCAGGATGGCAGGACGAGATGGAAGAGAGAGTCAGGCCACTCCAGATTTGTAGGTGGTGAGTTGAGTAGATCACTGCACCCACCTGCCAAATCTTAAAAGCTTATACAGTGGCTTTAACTGACACCATCCATATGGTCTCAACAACACATTGCTCTCTCAAGGATGTATTCTTGAAAATGTTTCTCACTGTGGGAATGGCAGGCAGGATGGTCATCCCAAGGACCAGGGAGTATGTGAGGAACCTCTGAATACCCAGTTCCAGCTCATGGGTCAACCAGCAGATCACATCCTCTCCATGATCTCCTTCAACAGTAAGTAAGATTCTATTTTGTTCATTTGTTTCCTTCAGTTAAATTTAGTAGTAAGGAGTATGGGCAAAAACTCTTCTGGTTCCAATTTATGTGCAAATAATATCAAACTCTCCTGTGTTCACTTTCTCTTATGGTGGGGAACAGAAAAATGGAGATGCATGGCAGGCTGTTAATTTGGGAGTTTCTACTGAATTGCTGAGATAGAATACTTGAGAGTCTGTGGTTATCTATCAGATGGAGCAGTTGAAAGGGAAGGATAGAGGGAGAGCTTGAGTCTGAGGGACAGTTGGTGCTGTCTGTGTAAATAACTGCAGATGCCTCCATCCAGGAACCCCAGTAACCAGATAGGGACTCACAGCAGCAAAGTAAGTCTGAGTCACTTAAAATTAGCACCCTCTTAAGAAGATGTGCTAGATAAAAATTCAACAAAACAGTGAGATGTCACATGGGTTAAAAATTCTGAAAATCAGGGACACCTGGGTGGCTCAGTGGTTGAGCATCTGCCTTTGGCTCAGAACATGATCCCTGCAGTCCAGGGATCAAGTCCAGCATCAGGTTCCCTGTGAGGAGCCTCTCTCTCTGCCTTTCTCTCCGTGTCTCTCATGAATAAATAAATAAAATATTTTTTTAAAAAAAGAAAACAGGGATCCCTGGGTGGCGCAGCGGTTTGGCGCCTGCCTTTGGCCCAGGGCGCGATCCTGGAGACCCGGGGTCGAATCCCACATCGGGCTCCCGGTGCATGGAGCCTGCTTCTCCCTCTGCCTGTGTCTCTGCGCCTCTCTCTCTCTCTCTGTGACTATCATAAATAAATAAAAATTAAAAAAAAAAACTTAAAAAAAAAAAACAAAGTCTGAAAATCACAAATTGAAAGAAACATAGAACAGCCCCTGTGAAGTCAAGAGATCATCCATGAAGAGGAGTCAACAATGCAAGGGCACAGGTGGAAGGCTGTGAAGAAGCCGTGAATATACTCATGAAAGTGTAGCCTCCTCTTGTTAAAGCAGAGGAGTTTAACATTGTGCTGTCCACCTCATACTTAAATCCTGTGAGTTTGAACACAGTAGCTATGTGAAGAGGTTAAGGGAGATTGAAGGATGAGAGGGTCATCTGCTGCCCTACCCTTTCTCATCAAAGGTGGGGGAGGGGCACCTTATTTTTAATTAAGATAAAATTTCTGATAAATGTATTTGGATGAGCATTTTAATTTCTAAACTCAGCCCATGTTACCAAGTTTAAAGCAACTGTGAGGTTTTGTCTCACCTAAGAATGATCAGAAAATTCTTGAGTCTGCTGGAACTTCCACACCATGATAGAAGAAAAGCACTACTTCACTGAATATTAAAGAGGGTCTAGTCTAGGTAGGACACGTGGGTGGCTCAGCGGTTGAGCATCTGCCTTTAGCACAGGTCATGGTCCCAGGGTCCTGGGATCGAGTCCTGCATCAGGCTCCCCATGGGGAGCCTGCTCCTCCCTCTGCCTATGTGTCTGCTTCTTTCTCCATGACTCTCATGGATGAATAAGTAAAATCTTTAAAACAAAAAAGAGAGAGAATGTAAGAAACAATAAAACTATATTGAAATTAATTATATTATTTGTACCATGCTTACATAAAATATTATTTACCATTTCTATAAACATATGGCACTATAACTTTGTTTAAATTATTTTCATTTACAAAGAAGAGAAAGATTATGTTTTATTTATAATGATATATGAGGTATTAGAAATCAACATTGTCCCTGAAATACTTAACGGTGAATCCAATTATGGATTAACCTTTTACTTACTTTCTTACTTAATTTTTCAAATTCATCTAAGGACAATACCTGTTGGAACCACTTAATTTTAAGCATAGCTAAGAATTAGGATTTATCTCTATTCTACAGATTGAGATTTAAAAAAAAAAACAGCATTGTGGTAAAATAGGACACAGGTTGATAGGACAGGGAATATTAATATAAAATCTGTGCTTTTATATCAAGTGTCCTGTAACAGGATTTTGGTTAATGGTTAATGGTGAAACTGCTTTATTAAAAAAAATGTTTGTGGGATGCCTAGGTGGCTCAGTGGTTGAGCGCCTGCCTTCGGCCCAGGGAGTGATCCTAGAGTCCCAGGATCGAGTCCCACATCAGGCTCCCTGCACGGAACCTGCTTCTCTTTCTGCCTATGTCTCTCCCTCTCTTTCTGTGTGTCTCTCATGAATAAATAAATAAAACCTTTAGAAAAAAAATGTTTGTGAAAGAATAAGACTTGTAAAGATAAACATAGACTTGTTGTATTGGAAGTACAGGGAGCAGAGCAGAAAAGCTCCAAATGCGAAGCCATCCACTAGCACTCCACCACACGGCCCAGAATTCTAGCCTCTTGCATGACTCCCTATGCTGTGTAGAACTGGAAAATACACTGTACTATAAGATAATACACTATTCTGGATGAGGCTTCCTGGAAAGAATAAGAGACAAGAAAAACATAGAGAGAAAACTAAGATTTATGATAGTATTTTTTTAAATATTGTATTTATTTATTCATGAGACACACACACACACACACAGAGAGAGAGAGAGAGAGAGGCACAGACACAGGCAGTGGGAGAAGCAGGCTCCATGCAAGGAGCCCAACGTGGGACTCGATCCTGGGTCTCCGGGATCACGCCTGGGCTGAAGGTGGCACTAAACCACTGAGCCACCCGGGCTGCCCTATGATATTATTTTAATAGTTTTTAAATACGGTAGGTGCTTATGTGTTGTTTTTCTATTGCTTCATAACAATTACCACAAAATTAGCACTTAAAAACAACATACATTTGTTCTCCTAACATTTGCATGGGTCGTAATTTCAGATATGGTTTATATGGATCCTCTGCTCAGGGTCTCACAAGATTGCAATTAGGGTGTCAGCAGGAGCTGTGGTCTCATGAGGGTTTGAGGTGCTCTTCCTATGGTCATTAGCAAAATTTATTTCCTCACAGTGGTAGAACACATGGAGATGGGTTTCTTCAAAGTCAGCAAAAAACACACAAGTGAGTGAGGATGAGAAATAGAGAGGTGGGTAATGGCAGGGAGGGAGTGTCTGTTGCTTCCAGTCTCTCCCCCTTAGGTCCTATTTTAAAGGTTTTGCTTGATTAGGTCAGGCCCATCAATGGCAATCTCCTCTTTGTTTGTGGGACTTAATTACCTCTGCAAAATCATTTTATCATACAATGTAACATAATCAGAGAGTGACATCTCATCATTCTCAGAGTTTCTGCTCACACTGAAGGGGAAAGGATCACCTCCATTGTATACATCAGAGGGTAGGAATTTCGTAAGCATCTTAGAATTCTGTCTTCTACAGTCTGCTTTCCAATAGAGATTAATATTTCTAATTATGATTATTGATCAGAAGCTAATAATCTGTATCCTCTGAGTTTTGCTCCTAAAAAGGGCTTGATATAAGCTCAGGTGCATACGTGTCCTACCTAGCAAGAGGTGCTAGATGATGCAAAATTAAGTTGGTGCCTCTTATTTAAAATCAGTTTTGGGAGAAAATTGGAGAAATGCAACCAATTTTTATATAAAAGCAGGCAGAGGAATAAAATAGTGTAGAGCAGTTTTCACATGAATTTTAAGATGTTGCAGGAGGTTCTTCAAAATTCTCTGTGTTCTACAAAAGCCTCAGTGATGCCTCTCTCCAAGTAACCCAGTACTGACCATTCACTGGTCTTTGTCTTTATATCTATGTGGCTGGAGAAGGGTTAGATCCATTATATAATGTGGATAGAACAGCCAAATGTGAGATAGGAGCCTATGGTATCTGAAAATCACCAAATGGAAAAGTTTAATTAGGAAGCACTTTCATTAGGAAAAAATATACACAAAATTTTACAATCTTCAGGAAAAATAGGTGATAAAATCATATTGGGTACTTTTCTAAAAATATTTGATATTCAAAAAATAAGATAATTGTGTCATAATAGGAAGTCTAAATATGAAAAATAGCAAATAATAGCCATTTTGCAATAAAAAAGTTGAATTGAAATTACCCAAAACTAAGGAAATAAAAATTCTAATTGGTATGCAAAGTTCACTCTTCTATCTCTTGGGTCTTCAAAAACTGTTTCAGAAGTGGCTTCTTAGATATAGTCCAAGGGCAAAGTAATAATGTTTGAACCTGAATTTTAAACATTTCAATGTTTAATAATTCTGTTGATGGTGTTAATTTATCTCTGTCTGAGTACTTACATTAAGAAATGTGAGTTAAAATAGCTTTATTTCCAATATTTATGTTTACAGGCAAGAATATTCATTAAAAACAAAGAAAACAAACTTGTAAACATTCTGAAATCCCCTGCTGACTCATGTCTAAGGAATCTACATTTGTTAAGTTGCTAGGTTTCTTAATCAAGCTACACTGTGGCATCTGTGGTGCTCAGAGCTGAATTCTGTGTTAGTTTTATTTTTGTTTTTGTTTTTAATTAGCAAATTTTGTTTGTTTGTGCGTTTAATGCAGCTCTGCAATATGCAGCAAGTCCTATCAGGCAACTTCTGAGTGAAGAGTTCATTGATATTATATTATTGCTTAAACACAACTGAAGACCTGAACATACAAATTTATCAAAATTTACCAAAACAAAGGAATAATCTAAACTTTGTAACATAAAAAGTGAATCACTTTTAGGCTCCAACATTGCCCTCATTTATCCAGAATTTAAGAATATTAAGTTGAGGGACGCCTGGGTGAGCATCTGCCTTTGGCTCAGGGCATGATCCTGGAGTCACGGGATCGAGTCCCACAACAGGCTCCCTGCGAGGAGCCTGCTTCTCCCTCTCCCTATGTCTCTGTCTTCTCTCTGTGTCTCTCATGAATAAATAAATAAAATCTTTAAAAAAAAAATAAGTTGGGAGGGTCATTTTTACCATCATGAGGCCAATAGAAATAGTATAACCTCAGATATATACTTAATATATTTCTTGTATTGTCAAATTTTATAAATAATCATTATTTTTTAAATTCCTGCAAATAAAATAGATATTAACATGAAAAATATATATATATATTTTTTTTTTCATGAAAAATATTTTTAAGTTTTTATTTTACTCTGGGTTAGTTAACAAACTATATTTATTAAAGTCACATTTTTGTATTTCATTCTAAATGAAATAATTTAATTATATTAATTTTGAATATCAGAAATTAGATACAAAATATTAAAAATTAAAAAAATTCTGAAAATATTTGAAACATTAATTACTTAGCTCGTGTAATAGTTCAATTTGTGGTTTCATTAAGGTAAATTTAAATAGAGCTTTTCATAAATATATTTCATTACAGTTTACAGTGGATGTTGTCAGTCATCTCAAGGCCGAATGACTCTGCCACTTTTCATTTGGAAAAGTTAAACAGCTTTTTAAATAACCAAATGATAGATTCCTTCCTTCCAAAATATCCTGAAACAAATATCCTAAACACATACACACATATAGATGCATGCATGTGGTTGTGTTTGTATACTCAAGCAACCTTCTTCAGAGTGCAGGTTTCAAACACACCTAATTAAAAAACCTCAACATTTTAACTTATTTTTTGTATTGATATGCAAATAGATTACATTTATATGTTCAATTAAAAATTTATATATTGTTGACAATTTCTGGATCTGAATTAATAAAAATAAATTAAATCTCCTAGATGGTAAGTGGACTTCAACTGAATTTTTTTTAAAGAGTTATTTATCTATTTATTTATTTATTTATTTATTTATTTATTTATTATTTGAAAGAGAGATAATAAGCATGAACTTTCTGCAGGGATGGGAGGAGGGAGATGGAAAGACAGTCTTCACCAGGCACCCCACTAAGCAGGGAAGCCCCAGTCAGTGGGATCTCAGGACCCTGAGATCACTCCCTGAGCCTAAACCAAGAGTCCCATGCTTACTCATCACTGCCACCCAGGCGCCCCTCAACTTTAAAAAAACATATTTAATAAATGGTTATCAGATATATTACTAAATTATTTTCATTCTTAATAATGGTGGCATTTTGCAAATATATATATATATATATATATATATATATATATATATATATTTAAAATATCCCCTTGATGTGAAACATTTATGATTTAAAATCAAATTAATTGGGGGTGCTTGCGTGGCTCAGGGGGTTAAGCATCTGTTCCCTGCTGGGGTCATGATCTCAGGGCCTGGAATTGAGCCCTATGTTAGGCTGGAGTCTGCTTCTCTCTCCCTCTCCTTCTGTACTCTCTCTCTCTCTGTCTCTCAAATAAATGAATAAAATCTTTGAAAAGATCAAATTAAATGTATTTTAGATAATTTATACACTGGTACATGCTGTATCCTTAGAGAATCAATTTTTTCCTTCCCTGAATAAACATTTAAAATAAGCCATTGTAAGAGGGAAAGTAACCATTAAATTTGAATTTATCAAGTAACTAGAGATTAATTAATCTCTGCTTATTAGTGTTTGGTCCATTCATAATTTATATGGTCATATTTATATGGTTATAAAGTATCAACTGAGTATAACATTTTATAAGTTTCTATTTGCTCTTTTTAAATCCTCATTTCCTACCTTGTTTTGCATTATTTGAATATTTTTAGTTATACTTCTCAAATGATACACTGTATTTGAAACTTCAGATCTCTGGCAGGAAATTACATCACTTTATGTCATTTCTACTGTAAAAGAAGAGAAAGTAGACTAGATGTTACTACCTTGTGAGTACCTTAATTTATAACCCATTTCTGTGTATCTCAGTAAAACTACAGCATAGAAATGTTTCCCAAATATCCATATAAATACATGGTATTTTAATCACTAAAAACACTTTAACACATTTTATTATTTGAACAGTTTTAGATTTATTTATGGATTGTTTTCAATGGTCGAACAGAGAGTTCTCATGTACCCTATAGTCAGTTTCCTCTCATTAATATCTAACATTAGTGTAGTACATTTGTTATAAGTAATAAACCCAATATTGATAACTTATCATTGAGTAAAGTACATACTTTATTCGGAATTCCTTAGTTTTTACTGAGTGTACTTTTCTCTTCCAGGATTTAATCTGGGATACTACATTGCACTGAGTTGTCTGATTTCTTTAGACTACTGTTGTCTGTGGTAGGTTCTCAGACAGTGGTTGTTTCTGAAGACCATCATAGTTGTGAAGGACATTGGTCAGATAATTAGCAGACTGTCCCACCACTAGCATTTGTTTTTCTTGTGATTAGGCTGGAGTTATGGATATTTGAGAGAAAGCCTATAAAGATGAAGGGCCATTTTACTCACATCTTATGAAGGACACATGGTTTCCATATGACATTGTTGTTGATGATAACTTTAATCACATGCCTACGATAGGGTTTGTGAGGTCCATTCACTGTAAAGTTAAACTTTTTTCAGCTCTTCATTCTATACTCTTTGGAAGGAAGTCACTATGCACAACCCACACTTAGGGAGTGGGGATCTATCCACCTCTTTGAGAACAAAATATCTATAAAAAGTATTTGGCCATTTCCTGCATAAGGGATTTTCTCTTTCTTCTTATATATTTATTTATTCAATAATCAGTTGATAATCAACATAAAATCCTGGATATATGTTATTTTTTGGATTATGATCCAATATTACTTTATTTGTTGCCAAAGTTTTTTTCCGATTTGGCCATCAGGAGCTCTTTCTGTTGGTTCCTATGTCTCTTTGGCATACCCAATAGTTGATGCTTCAGACTCATCTTGTATACTTCCTACTATTTCTCCAAAGATTCCTGATTTCTTTTAATTGTTAGAAACCAAGAATTGGGTGCTAGGTATATTTGTAGCCACTAGGGTATCTTGCTTCTAAGCTCTCTTAGCCGACAAAACAAGAAAATATATGCATGTATACTAGCCAATGGGTATCCCAATCTCTATAAATATTGATATGTGTGACCATTGGTATCTATATTAGATTAAACATCAATTCATATTAATATATGTGATTTTAATCCGTTACCACACAGATCATTTACCATACCTCCTGTTTGTAAATTCCCCTTCAGTGAAAAACATGGCTCCTACCATCTGGCATCCATTTACTTTATTCTAGTATGTATACATCTATAGCAGTATTAGAGTTGTTAACCCTGCTTCCATGGAACACAACTTTAACATGAAAGAGAAGTGCTTCATACAGCTTCTTGCCCTTTAGTTGTGCAGACTCCACTCATTTCCAAAGTTACTTAGATCAAGTAACTTTTTTCTTTTGCCTCCTTCAGTGACATTTTATACATTTGCAATACTATTGGTTTATTTTATAACATTTTGCACGTAATCTCATGATTTCCCTAACCTTGTAAAGAATATGTTTTGTTAAAGTTATTTTTTTCCAGGGATCCCTGGGTGGCGCAGCGGTTTGGCGCCTGCCTATGGCCCAGGGCGCGATCCTGGAGACCCGGGATCGAATCCCACGTCGGGCTCCCGGTGCATGGAGCCGTCGGGCTCCCGGTGCATGGAGCCTGCTTCTCCCTCTGCCTATGTCTCTGCCTCTCTCTCTCTCACTGTGTGCCTATCATAAATAAATAAAAAAAAAAATTAAAAAAAAAAAAGTTATTTTTTTCCAGTTTGTTTGAGCTATAATTGGCATGTAACACTGTAGAAATTTAAGGTGCATAGAAGTGTCTCAAATCATCATGTTGTAATAATGTTTTTAATTTGCATACATTAAGATTTGCTCTTTCCTTGTGCTTTGAATTTGTATGTTTTGACAAATGCATAGTGTCTCATATAATACACAATTACAGCATCATACAGAATATAATCACATAAAATATTTCCTATGTTTCACATATTCAACTCTCTCTCCCTGCACCTACACCTCTGGTAGGCACTCATCTTTTAGTGTTTCTATAGTTAGCCTTTTCCAGAATGTGATATAATTGGAGTCACACAGTATTCCTTTGTAGACTGTCTTTCTTCACTTTACAACATGCATTTAAGATGCACTCATAACATTTTATGCTTGATAGTGAATTTCTTTTTATCTCTGAATCGTATTCCATCGCATGAGTAACCACAGTTTGTATATACATTTACCTATTGAAAGAAATCTTGGTTGCTTCTAGTAGTTTTGATGATTCTGTATAAAGACATATACATTTCTAAATGTGGGTTTTTGTATACACACAGTTTTCAACCCAGGTGATAAATGCATAGCAGCACAACACTGGATCATGTGGTAAGGCTGTGTTTAGCTTTGAAAGAAACTGACAAGCTGTCTTGCAAAGTTGTTGTTTCATTGTGCATTCCCACTAGGAATGAGAGTTCCTACTGCTTCTATCCTCACTGGCAATTGTCAGTGTTTTCTGTTTGTTTAATTTTAGCTTTCCTATAAGATGCATAACAGTATCACATTGTTATTGTGATGTTGGGAATCTTTTGCCTTTTTGCCAACTTTTTTTCTTTGGTGAGATGTTTGTTCAGATCGTTTGCCAATTCTTTGTTGTCGATATTGTTTTTTTAAATAGATTTTATTTTGTGGATTTTGGGTCCACAATTTTAGATTCACAGCAAAACTGAGTGGAAAGTACAGACAGTTCCCATATATACTATGCCTCTTTATACTCACAGCCACTCTCACTTTTGCTCAATTTTAATTGAGTTCTTTTTTCTTATTGTTGGATTTTAAGGGGCTTTTGTATATTTTAGATACAAGTCCTTTTCAGCTGTGTTTTTTTGCGAGGATTTTATTTGAGTCATGGATTGCCATTTTATTGTCATCACATTATCTTTCATAAAGCAGAAGTTTTAATTTTAAGAAAGTCAAATTTACCTATTTTTTCTTTCTTGGATCATTTTTTTGGTAATGTGTCTGAAAGTTAATTGCCAAAAAAGATTAGCTATATATACTCATGTGAGCCCTTCTAGAAGTTTTTCAGTTCTGTGTTTTACACTTAAGTCTCTGATCTTTTTTTTTTTTTTTTTTTTTTTTAATTTTTTTATTTATTTATGATAGTCACAGAGAGAGAAAGAGAGGCAGAGACACAGGCAGAGGGAGAAGCAGGCTCCATGCACCAGGAGCCCGACGTGGGATTCGATCCCGGGTCTCCAGGATCACGCCCTGAGCCAAAGGCAGGCGCCAAACCGCTGCGCCACCCAGGGATCCCTTAAGTCTCTGATCTATTTTCAGTTAATTTATTTGAAATGTGTAAAGTATATGTTTAGGTATTTGTTTTCTGTGTTTACATAGGCACATTAAAATGTTTAGTACCATTTTAAAAAAAGAGTCTTCTTTTTATTCAATTACCTTTGCTCTATTGACAAGATCAGTTGACTATATATTTGTGTGGATCTATTTTCCATGTAAATATTGGAATCAGTTTGTCGATAAGAATAAAACAGCTCAATGGGATTTGGGTTGGGGTAGCATTGAATCCAGAGATCCAGTTGGAGAGAATTGTCATCTTAAAAATATTTAGTCTTATGTATAAACATTTGATATTCATCTATTTGTTTAGATTCTCTTTCATTTGTTTCATCAGAGTTTTGTAATTTTTTGCATATAGATCTTGCACATACTTTGTTTGGTTTATACTTAAATATTTCATTTTGGTACTATTATAAATGGTTTTGATTTTCAATTTCAAATCCAATTATTCACTGCTTTTATGGAGAAAAATGATAAACTTTTAAAAATATTTTATCTTATTTATTCATGAAGCACACAGAGAGAGAGAGGCAGAGACATAGGCAGAGGGAAAAGGAGGTTCTCTGTAGGGAGCCTGATGCAGGACTCAATCCCCAGGCCCAGGATCATGTCAAAGGCAAATGCTCAACCACTGAGCATCCCAGGTGCCCCAATGATTAACTTTTTAATCTAAACCATGTGTATTTGTTTCCTAAGGCTGCTGCACTAACAAAGTTCTATGAGCTGGATGAGTGGTTTAAAATAACAGAAATTTATTCTTTCACAGTTCTGAATGCTAGAAGTCAAGATTCAAGGTATCAGCAGAGCCATGCTCTTTCTGAGAGTCTATGTAGAACTTCCTTGATTATTTCTAACTTCAAGTATTAGATTTTCATCTTTGATGTTCCTTGGCTTACAGATGCATTGCTTCATTCTTTGCCTCTGTTGTCATATGATATCTTCCTGATTGCCTTTGTCCAAATTTCCTCTTCTGATAAGAACACTAGTCATATTGAATTAGAGCCCACCCTAAAGGTCTTATTTTTCATTGAATTACGTCTGTAAAAACCCAATTTCCAAACAGGTCACATTCAGAGACAGCTGAGTTAGGATTTCAACATAATTTTTAGGGGAAAAAATCAACCCTATGTATCCTGTGACATGGTTCCTATGTATGTATACTATGTACCCTGTGACATTGCTATACTAACTAGTTAGTTTCCAGAAGATTTTGATGGACTCTTTGGGGTTTTCTTTTTTTTTTTTTCCTTTGGGGTTTTCTACATAGATATAATAATGCCCTTCAAACAAAGACATTTTTTCATCCTCCTAATATGTATACCTTTTATTTCCTTTTCTTGTCATACTAACTAGGACTGCCAATACGATGTTGAATAGGAGTAGTGAGAGAACATTATTGTCTTGTTTTCAGGCTTATAAGGAAATTGTCTATTTCCTCACCATCCAGTTGATATTAGATACAGATTGGTTGTAAATGTTCTTTGTCATGTTGAGGAAGTGTCCCTCTGTTTCTAGTTTAAGTAGAGTTTTCATCATGACTGGGTGTTGCATTTTGTCAAATGCTTTTTAAAAAATATCAATTTAGGGATCCCTGGGTGGGTGGCGCAGCGGTTTAGCGCCTGCCTTTGGCCCAGGGCGCGATCCTGGAGACCCGGGATCAAATCCCACGTTGGGCTCCCGGTGCATGGAGCCTGCTTCTCCCTCTGCCTGTGTCTCTGCCTCTCTCTCTCTCTTTCACTGTGTGCCTATCATTAATAAGTAAAATTAAAAAAAATAAAAATATCAATTAATATGATCATATAAATTTTCTTCTTTAGCCTATTAAAATGAGAGGTTACCTTGAAAGATCTTGGAATGAATATTTATTGAACTATCCTTGCCTATTAGAATATTTCCCACTTGGAGCATAATTCTTTTAATATAATGTTAGATTTGACTCAATATTTTGTTGACCATTACTGCATCTATGATCACAAGATATAAGATATATAATTTTCTTTTACTAGAATGTTTTTATCTGATTTTGTTATGATGGTAATTCCAGCCTTATCAAATGTAGTAGGAAGTGTTCATTGCTTATATTTTGTGAAATAGTTTGTGAAGAATACAAACTCTCATTTCTTTTGTAGATGTTTGGTAGAATTTACCAGTGAATTCTTCAGTACTCGGGGCTTTCTTTTTAGAAGGTTATTAACTACTGCTTAAGAATCCTTAATAGACAGATGCCTGGGTGGCTCAGTAGTTGAGCATCTATCTGCCTTTGGCTCAGGGCACGATCCTGGGGTCCCCAGATTGAGTCCCACATTGGGATCTCTGCTGGGAGCCTGCATCTCCCTCTGCCTATATCTCTGTGTGTGTATGTGTGTGTGTGTGTGTGTGATAAATAAATAAAATAAAATCTTTAAAAAAGTAATCCTTAATAGATATAGACTTATTCATGATTTATTTCCCCTTGTGTGAGTTTTGGAAGTTTCTGTTCTTCAAAAAATTGGTCCATTTCAGCTAAATTTTGAAATTTGTTGTCACAATGTTGCTCATAATATCCCTTTATTATCCCAGTCGACTTGCACCATTTCAAGCTCTTGCATCTCCTACATTTTTTTAATTCTATAAAGACTTCTAATTTTAGGCCTTTTCTCACATTTTAAGCAAACAAAAATAATAAAGGGAATATTATCCATAAAATCTGGGGATCATCTCATTTTACTTGGCTATTTAAAAAAATAAGAAATAAGAAATGATATAAAAGTTAATGGCATCTATAGCTTTTATTTTAGATTTCAGTGAATGAATGCACTATTACTGCCATGATGTTGCACTGTTTGAAATACGATAGTTTCTTTTCTGAAAAAGAGAATTTGAACAGTCATTGCTTCAAAGACTGCAGAGTAACACACATACTTTATATTATCTATGATTACTGCTAATCTGTAAAGATAAGAAAAACAATAGCATAATAAAAGCTATAGTAACAATATATTGCTGAAATAATTTATACTTTTACATTTTTTCACATATTTTGTCTCATTTGATGCAGTTTATGTTGAGATCATATTCTATGAGAGATGAAAATGTTTTATAAATAACTTGAAAATCGCTACTTTCTGGGCTTGAAATTCTCTTATAAAACACCTGTTTATAAGTGGTAAGGAGTATCTTATTTGAGGCGCTGATTTTCTCCTAAGATTACTTTTCAGATATTAGTTTTTATAGAATTGTAGAGAGATTATAAAGATACATTGGCTTAAAGTAAACTTATCAAGCCTTACCATTTCTAATTTATATGAAGGAGTTTACCTTTTTGAATATTTTGCAGTCATTGTTATTCATTGAGTATAATGCAGTTGTGCCTAGCAGATGCAAGAAATCCTAAGGCATGTGCCAAAGGTAAAATGTATAAAGCTAATTGTAGCATAACATTTCAAACTACACCAAAATCATATAACTTCACATGGATAACTAAATAAAATATATTTTGTAAAATATAGTATAAATAAAAACACTTTATGACTAGGTCTGAGGTTATAAATTCAAAGCCTTGAGGTCGTGATAAATGAAAATTATAGCATTTGGAATAATTTTACGCATGTTAAAGCATCTATAGAAAAACACATTACAAAGAAATAGATATTTTAATTAACTTAAAATTGCACAACTATAATTTTGTGTGTTCATATATTTTAGTACTCTCCAGCTCTGATAGTTATTTCCTGGTGTCTTAAAATTTCTCTTTCTAAGCTACTACTTAGCAAACCTTTAAGTCAATTTGGTGATTGAAATGCACTCATTCATTAGTTCAATATATATTCAGAAATGACAAGAGTTAGTGGACACTGTCCATTTGTTGGAATAAAAGTGTAACTGGAGGTCCTAGATTTAGATGGATAAAAAACATCCTGAGATTTAAGATTCTGCTGTGACTATACGAAGAAATGAGTTTGATGGAGTCATGGGATTAGATTATTGATATTAGACCAAACAACATATAAGAGTAAACTAAGTCGGGGATCCCTGGGTGGCTTAGCGGTTTAGCCCCTGCCTTTGGCCCAGGGCATGATCCTGGAGTCCCGGGATCGAAACCCACATCGGGCTCCCTGCATGGAGCCTGCTTCTCCCTCTGCCTGTGTCTCTGCCTCTCTCTCTGTGTGTCTTTTATGAATAAATAAATAAAATCTTAAAGAAAAAAAAAGAGTAAACTAAGTCTGGTAGCAGAAATCAAACCAAATCAAAACATAGTGGAAGAGAACTTATCTGTGTCCCATGATCAAATTATGTATAACCCTGTACAAATACTTTTCTCTACTTGTCATCATTTTCAGTTGTAAAATAAGAAGTTTGAACTAAATTGTTTATAATCTCATGCCTATGGTCAAGGGTGCTTGGAATCATAGGTTTGGAGTAAAGATGTAAAACAATGATTTGAAGCATGTCTAATAATTATTTAAAGAAGCAAAGACAAGGCACCAATTTATTCTTGGATTTTAAAAGGCTTAGAGAGCTCCTCTAGGGACACCTGGAAGAGTGGCAGTGCCTTTCCTTAATAATGAGCTCTTAAAGTGATATTTTCCTAAATGATCAAGGTGGTGAAAATCTCATGCCAGCAAGTTTGTTTTAATTACAGAATATGTAATAAGCATGACCAATTGTTCATAGTATCTTAACAACTTTTAAAGAAATTCATAACAAGTACAGATTTCAATGAGACATTAAAATAACATTACAGCATAATCTCTGGGAATTGGCAAATATACAAATTAGCTATAAAGAAAAAAGAGATTATTAAATATCATTGGTTCTTAAAAAGTTCTATATTCATTACATAGAGAAAAATGAAATTATGAAACAGAAAACAAAGGGTTTTTAAATATTTTTTAAAGTTTTTTTTTTAAGATTTTATTTATTTATTCATGAGAGACACAGAGAGAGAGAGAGAAGCAGAGACATAGGCAGAGGGAGAAGTAGGCTCCCTGTGGGGAGCCCAATTTAGGACTTGATCCAGGATCCCGGGATCATGTCCTGAGCCAAAGGCAGACGCTCAACCACCGAGACAGCCAGGCATCCCGAAAACAAAGTTTTAATTAATAAAATGTGAACAATTGGTTAAGTTTTGGTCTGATTCAATGACTCTTTACTTTTGAAATGATTTATTGCCAAACTCTTTTATAGAGTGTAAAATGCTGTAAGAAGATTATTTTATATTAAGAACATTGATTTATACTCATTTGTATTGACCTTTGCTATTAAGTTAAAATATATGCTATTTTGAATATGTTTTGAGATTGCCATAATTTTCTTGCTATACACTACTTCTTAATATAAATATCCCTAAAGTAATTTAAATATAATTTGTATTTCAAAAATCATGTAACATCATTTTATCATTTTAGTGATTTTCATAAAGCACAATTATACTTATGTGACATGAATACTTATCAGCATAATCCTTAATATTTTAAGCACAAATTCGATTTATATTAATATATGTTTTCATATGGTGTAAATGTATACACTTTAAAAATTATTGAATTATATTGACTTCCATGATGCTTTATGATTAAATTTTAAAGCATGCAATTACTTCAAAAACTATAAACGTAAGAGCACAAAATGAACTTTTTAGCTTACTATGTTATAATTAATCAAGATTTCCAATTGCATTGCTGAATGGTAAGCATATATATTTTAATTTAAAACATTTTTAAAAGTTTTTATTTTAACCACCTGGGGCTCAACATCCCAAGTGCACTCCTTAATCCCCCTTGCCTATTTAACGCATTACCCCATCCACCTCCCCTCTGGTAACTGTCAGCTTGTTCTCTTTAGTTAAGAAACTGTTTTAGTTTGATTCTCTCTCTCATTTTTTCCCTTTGTTCATTTGTTTTGTTTCTTAAATTCTGCATACAAGTGAAATCATATGGTATTTGTCTTTCTCTGACTATTTCGCTTAGCATTATCCTCTGCAGGTCCATCCATGTCATTGCATATGGCAAGGTTTCATTTCTTTTATGGCTGAATAGTGTTCCATGTTCACATTTACCACATCTTCTTTATCTATTCATAAATAGACATTTGGGCTACTTCCATATTTTAGCTATTATAATAATGCTGCAATAAACATGGAGGTGCATGTATCCCTTTGAATTAGTGTTTTTATATTGTTTGGGTAATACTCAGTAGTGAGATTGATGGATTATGGGGTAGTTCTATTTTTTAACTTTTGAGGAACCTCCATACTGCTATCCACAGTAGCTGCACCAGTTTGCATTCCCACCAACATTGCACAAGGGTATCTTTTTCTCCGCATCCTCACTAATACCTACTGTTTCTTTCTGTTGTTGATTTTATCCATGATGACAGGTGTGAGATGATATTTTATTGTAGTTTTATTTTGTATTTTCCTGATGATCAGTAATTTTGAGCATCTTTTCGTGTGTCTGTAGGCCATTTGTATGTCTTCTTTGGAGAAATGTCTGTTCATATCTTCTGTCATTTTTTGATTGGATTGTTTTTTAGGTATTGAGTTTTATAAGTATTTTATATATTATGAATATTAACCCTATATGGGATGCATCATTTGCAAATATCTTCACTCATTCAGTAGGTTGCCTTTTAGTTTTGTTGATTGTTGCTTTCACTGTGCAGAAACATTCATTTTGGGATGCCTGAGTGGCTCAGTTAATTAAATGGCTGCCTTCGGCTCAGATCATGAACTCAGGTCTTAGGATCCAGCCAGATGTCAGGTTCCTCGCTCAGTGAGGAGTTTGCTTCTTCCTCTTCCTCTGCCCCTCCCTCCCCTTGCTTATGCTTGCTTTCTCTCGAATAAATACATAAAATCTATTTTTTTAAAGGAACTTTTATTTTGATGTAGTCCCAATAGTTAATTTTTGTTTTTGTCTTCCTTGCCTCATGGGATTTATCTAGAAAAAAGTTGCTATAGTCAATGTTAGAAAAATTACTGCCTATCCTCTTTCTTAGGACTTTTATTTGTCTCCTGTCTCACATTTACATCTTTATTCCATTTTGAATTTATTTTTGCATATGGTGTAAGAAAGTGTCCAGTTTTCCCACATCATTTGTTGAAGAGTTTGTCTTTCTTATTGAATATTCTTTCCACTAAGATGAATTGATCATATAGTAGTGGGTTTATTTCTGGGTTTTCTGTTCTATTCCATTGATATATGTCTGTTTTTGTGTCAGTACCATACTGATTTGATTACTACAGCTTTGTAATATAACTTGAAGTTCAGAATTGTGATGGCTTCAGCTTGGATTTTCTAGGTTTTTTTTAAGGTTGCTTTGGCTATTAAGGGTTGTCTTTTGACATACACATTTTAGGATTGTTTGTTCTAGTTCTGTGAAAAATGCTGTTGGTATTGTGACACAGAATGCATTAAATGTGTGGACTGCTTTGGGTAGTATAAACATTTTAACAATATTTGTTCTTCCAATCCGTGAGCATGGAATGTCTTTCCATTTCTTTGTGTCCTTTTTAATTTCTTACATCAATGTTTTATAGTTTTCAGAGTATAGGTGTTTCACCTCTTTGGCTAGGTTTATTCCTGGGTATCTTACTATTTTTGATGCAATTGTAAATAGGATTTATTCCTTAATTTCTCTTTCTGCTGCTTCATTACCAGTGTATAGAGATACAGCAGATTTCTCTACATTGATTTTGTACCTTGTGTCTCTACCGAATTCATGTATAGTTCTAGCAGTTTTTTGGAGGAGTCTTTCAGGTTTTCAATATATAGTATCATATCATCTGCAGACAGTGAAAGATTTACTTCTTTCTTACTGATTTGGATGTCTTTTATTGCTTTTTATTGTCTGATTGCTGTGGCAAGGACTTCCAGTACTATGTTGAATGAAAGTGGTGAGAGTGGACATCCTTGTCTTGTTCTTGACTTTATGGAAAATGCTCTCAGTTTTTTTCCCACTGAGGATATTGTTAGCTGTGGATTTTTCATATATGGCTTTTATCATGGTGAGATATATTTTCTCTAAACACACTTTGTGGAGGGCTTTTATCATGAAAGGATGTTGTGTGTTGTCAAATGCTTTTTCTGCTTCTATTGAAATGATCATATGGTTCTTACCCTTTCTCTTATTGATGTGATGTATCACATTGATTGATTTGAGGATACTGAGCCATCTTTGCAACCCAGGAATAAATGCCACTTGATCTTGGTGAGTGGTTTTTTCTTTTTTTTTTATGTTTTGTTTGATTTGGTTTGCTAGTATTTTGTTAAGAATTTTTACATATAAGTTCAAGAGATATTGGCCTATAGTTCTTTTTTTGTGTAGTGTTTTTATCTGGTTCTGGTGTCAGTGTAATAGAATGAATTTGGAAGTTTTCCTTCCTTTTCTGTTTTTTGGAATGGTTTGAGTAGAATAGATACTAACTCTTTAAATTGATATATTCTACCTGTGAAGCTATCTGGTCTTGAACTTTTGTTTGTGGGGAGTTTTTTGATTACTGGTAATCAGTCTGTTCAAAATTTCTATTTCTTCCTGTTTCAGTATTGGCAGGTTTATCTTTCTAGGAATTTATCTACTTCTTCTAGGTTGTCCAATCTTTTGGCATATATTCTCTTATGATAACAATATTCATAATATTCTATTATATTTGTTTGTATTTCTGTGGTGTTGGTTGTTATTTCTCCTCTCTTATTTGTGATTTTATTTATTTGGGTATTTTCTCTTTTTTTCTTGATATGTTTGTCTAGAGGTATATAAATTTTATTGATTCTTTTTTTTTCAAAGAACCAGCTCCTGGTTTCACTGATGTGTTGTATTATTATTTTTTTAGTTTCTATATTATTTATTTATACTCTAATCTTTATTATTTCCTTCCTTCTGCTGGTTTTAGGTTTTGTTTTTATAGCTCTTTTAGGTGTAAGGGTAGATTATTTCTTTGAAATTTTTCTTGCTTCTTGAGGTAGACCTGGATTGGTATAAATTTCCCATTTTAGACCACTTTTGCTGCATCTGAGAGGTTTTAAACCATTGTGATTTCATTTTCATTTGTTTCCATGTAGTTTCTTATTTCTTCTTTTATTTTCTGGTTGGCCCATTTATTGTTTAGTAGTATGTCATTTAACATCGATGTATTTGTGGTCTTTCCAGAATTATTCTTGTAGTTGGCTTCCAGTGTCATAGCATTGTGGTCAGAAAATATGCATGGTATGACTTTGATCTTCTTGAATTTGTAGAGGTTTGTTTTGTGAGCTATTCTGGAGAATGTTCTGTGTGCACTTGAAAAGAATGTGCATTCTGCTGTTTTAGGATGGAATATTTTGAATATATCTGTTAAATCTCTCTGATCCAGTGTGTCATTCAAAGCTTTTCCTTCCTTGTTGATTTTTCTGTTTATATGATCTGTCTGTTGATATAAGAGGGACATTAATCCCCTACTATTATTGTATTATCATTGATTGATTAATTCATTTATGTGTGTTATTAACTGTTTTATGTATTGAAGTACTCCTATGATGGTTTCATGAATATTTACAATTGTTATATCTTCTTGTTGGATCATTCCTTTTATTATTATATAGTGTCATTCTTGTCTTTTGTTACAGTCTTTGTTTTAAAGTCTTTCTTGGGGCAGCCCCGGTGGTGCAGCGGTTTAGCGCCACCTGCAGCCCGGGGTGTGATCCTGGAGACCCCGGATCGAGTCCCATATCCGGTTCCCTGCATGGAGTCTGCTTCTCCCTCTGCCTGTGTCTCTGCCTCTCTCTCTCTCTCATGAATAAATAAAATCTTAAAAAAAAAAAGAAAAAATTAAAGTCTTTTTTGTCTGATATAAGTATTGCTATTCTTTTTAAATTCATTTGCCACACAGGTGTTTCTCCATCCTCTCATTTTCAATCTGCAGGTGTCTTTAGGACTAAAATGAGTCTCTTGGGGCACCTTAGTGGCTGAGTTGATTAAGTATCTGACTCTTGATTTCAGCTCAGGTCATGATCTCAGGGTACTGGGATCAAGCCCCAGGTAGGGCTTGGTGCTCAGAACAGAGTTTGTTTGAATTTCTCTCCCTCTGCCCCTGCTTACTCCTCCCTTGCATGCACTGCATGCACACACTCTCTCTCTATCTCTCTCTCAAGATAAACAAATAGATCTTTAAAAAATAAAATAAAATCAGTCTCTTGTAGGCAGCATGTAATTAGGTGATTTTTTTGTATCCATTCTGTCACTTTATGTTTTTTATTGGATCCTTAATTCCTTTTACATTCACAGTAATTATTGACAGATATGTTTTTATTGCCATGCTATTACTTGTTTTGTGCTTGTTTTTGAAGATTTTCTTTTATCTTTCCTTGTCTTTCTCTTTTATGTTTTGCTAATTTTCATTAGTGATATATTCAGACTTCTTTCTCTTTATTCTTTTCATATTTATTAGTTTTGATATATAGTTACCATTAAGCTTGTATATAACCTCTTCTGTGCATAGCAGCTATATTAATTTAATGGTTGTTTAAGTTTGAATTCATTCTTTTCTTTTTAGGTGTATATTAGTCCTTACATTTTAGGTATATGTTATTATATTTTAATACCCCGTTTTTGTTAGTTCCTTTACTGATATTTTTCAGAAATGTTCATTTTACTGCTCTTGTGTTTCCTATCTGTGTACTGTCACTTTAGTCTGTCCCTTCCGCTCAAGGAGTATCCTTTAATATTTCTTTCAAGGCTAGTTTAGTGGTTATGAACTCCTTTAGTTTTTATTTATCTGGGAAACTCTTATCTCCTTTTATTCCGAATGATAGCCTTGCTCAATAGAATATTCTTGGCTGCAGATCCTTTCCATTCAGCACATTGACTATATCATGCCACACTCTTCTGGCTTGCAAAGTTTCTGTTGGAAAATCTCCTGCTAGTTTAATGAGTTTCCCCTTGTAAATTAATGACTTCTTTAAGTCTTGCTGATTTTAAGATTTTTTATTTATCATGATATTTTTCCAATTTAACTGCAATATGTCTTGGTGGGGGTCTGCATTTGTTGATTTTCATGAGAGATCTCTGTGCCTCTTAGATCTGGTTATCTGTTTCCTTCTCTAGATTAGCCAAATTTTCAGCTACTATTTCCTCAAATAAAATTTCTGCTCCCTTATCTCTCTTATCTCCTGAGACTCCTATAATATGAATGCTATTATGTTTGATGAAATCTTTGAGTTTTCTAAGTCTATTCTTATATTGCATAATTATTTTCTCTTTCTTTTGTTCAGCTTGATTATGTTCCATTACTCTGTCTTCTAGATCTCTAATTTGTTCTACTGCTTCTTCTCTCCTGCTGTTAGTTCCATCAAGCAGGTTTCTCATTTTATTTATTGAGCTTTTATCTCTGCTGTGTTATTCCTTATCTCTATGTTAAGGGTCTCACTTAGGTCTTTCACTCCTTTCTCAAGTTCAAGTAGTATCCTTATGATTATTGCTTTAAATTCTCTATCAGGCATATTATTTATATCTATTTCACTTCTATCTTTGATTGTGGCCTTGTTCTGTTCTTTCATCTGGGATAAATTTTTCTGTCTCCTCATTTTGTCTGCCTCTCCATGCTTATTTCTGCATATTAAAATATCAACTGGGTCTTCTGCTCTTGAAAGTAATAACTATGAAGAAGAGGTCCTACAGTGCAATGTCCCAAAAACACCAGAATCTAGCACTTCAGGAGAGTATCATAAATGCAAAACAGTAAAATCTTTAAATTATAAGGACAATAAAATCTTCTCATTGATTACATTTTATATTTTGGGATGAGGTGAAGCAAATGTACTATAAAGCTTAAATATCAGAAAAGATGAAATCAGGAAATAGGTTAAAGAGGTACAGAATTTATATATTATGTAATAGGGAGAATATTTTGTTTTGAATTTTATATAAATAGCATAAAATATAATTCAATAATTATAAATGCAATATCAATAAGAATTAGTTAAAATGGATTCCTATGATAATAGTGATGATTCTTTCTCTTAGTACCTTCTTTCCCCAAATCTCTGGTAAAATAAAAACAAACTTAATCAACAACTCTTGCAATACCTAAAATACAATATCATAATGGATGTATAGTAGTCACTCCTTATATGCAGACTATACATTCTAAGACCTCCAGCAGATGCCTGAAAATGTTAATAGTACTGACTCCTACATATACTTTTTTTTCTATATGTATATTAATTACTATGATAGGTTTAATTTATAAATTGGGCAAAGGAAGAGATTAACAACAATAATGTATGGGAGCAAATTTTGACACCCAAAATGTCTCTTTGACATGTGAATAATTTTAGGCTAATTATTTTTAAGAAACAGAAGACCCAGGAATTTTTTTTACCTTCCCCTTAACCACCGAAAAGAATTCCTCTTCCTATTTTAGGAAGGAAGTTACCACCATAGATAACTACAGTGTAATATGAACAAGGTGTGGCAGACAGAGGGAAACCTAGCAAAATCAGTTTTTTAAAAAAAATTCCTCTTTGCTCCATTGTTTCTATGTGACCTAGTAACTATTTGTTTACTATCTACTCTTTTTCATCTCCCTATGAATTGCTTTATCTCCCTTTGAAGTCCAGAACCCTTCTCAGTTCTCCTTAGTTCGTGATAATACATATACCTCATGCCTGATAGCCTTTACCATCTCTCATATTTATGTGGATTCCCCATATATAATTAAATTTGTCTGTCTCCTATTAATCTGTCTCAAGTCAATTTAATTCTTAGGTCAGCCAAAATAATTTTGAAGGGTAGAGGAAAAATATGTCCTTCCCAACAATAACTGTTAATAAAATAGAACAATTATAATAATATACTCTAATAAAAGTTATGTGGATGTGAGCTCCTTCTCTCAGAAAATTTTAATACACTCTATTTACCTAGTTCTTATGATGATGATCTGAGATGATAAAATATCTAGGAGGTCCACCACAAAGACACTGTGAAGCATTGTGATGTCATCTTAGATATTGACCTAACAATATATCAGAAGGAGGATCATCTGCTTCCTGACCCAGGTTGACCATGGTAACTAAAATTATGGGTAACCTAGAGGAGGAGCTGCTGTCTGTAAAACACCTGTTAATTGGCCAGCTAGTGAGTATTTAATTCTTGTAGCATAATACAGTGTTCCTCACTATGTTTTAGAACAGCTATTGTCAAAGTTTGTTCTCTGGACCAGGAGCATCACCATCACCTGGAGAATTTTGGAAATGTAAATTATTAGATCCTGCCCCAGATTACCTGAAAAAGTAACTCTGGAATGTGGGACAATCAATGTTTGTTTTAATAAGACCTTAGGTTATTCCAATGCATTCTAAATCTTGAGAGCCTTTACTCTAAAACACTAAATTATCATTCCTAGTACAGAATATTACTATTATGAGTACATGATTAGCTAAGTTTATAGCAATTTATATGAAATGTTGGTTAGAATGTTAATATAGATTAATAATAAAAGATAGGTTTCCTGAACACCGCTTACTGTTTGGGTTAAAAAATTCTTAGCCATGTAATAGTATACTATGGGCAATTGTACTGTTTCTTACTGTTATTGTCCTTATCAGTACAATGGGAAATAATAAAATGTAACTTATTGAGTTAATGGATTCATGTCTCTTTGAAAAGGGCCTGGCACAGAAAATGAGAGATGACACCAATTTTAGAATCAGACACTAACTGCTACAAGTGTCTATCCAAATATACCTTTTTCCCAACCAATTGGTAATACTTTAATTAGTACTGCAGGATTTTTAAATATTTTATTAAATAATTTAGACATAGCAAAAATTAAAAAGTAAGATAGCAGAAATTCATCACACTACTTAGGATAAATAATATTAGCCTTATAAATAAAATCCCCAGAAATTCTTACAGATCACATTCACATCTTTCCTCACCCCAAATTAGTGGATGTTTTGAACATTTACTTTACAATCTCTATTCATTTCTGAATATATCTAATCAGTACCTTTGAAGTATCTTTTTGTATATTTGTTTAATTTTTTTTTGCTTCTTTTTTTTTAATTTTTATTTATTTATGATAGTCACAGAGAGAGAGAGAGAGGCAGAGATACAGGCAGAGGGAGAAGCAGGCTCCATGCACCGCGAGCCTGATGTGGGATTCAATCCCGGGTCTCCAGGATCACACCCTGGGCCAAAGGCAGGCGCCAAACCGCTGCGCCACCCAGGGATCCCAATTTTTTTTTTTTAATTTTTATTTATTTATGATAGTCACAGAGAGAGAGAGAGAGGCAGAGACACAGGCAGAGGGAGAATTTTTGCTTCTTTATAAGTAGACTGCCTTTCCCCTCTGCCTAATATGAATAGCTTTTCTATCTCCTTTGGTATTATAAATTTTTACTACAATTTGGGTAAAGTTTTTCTTTTGTTTGTTTTATTTATTTGCTTGTTTTTCTTGGTTTTACTACATGACATTATCATTTATAAGAAATATATTTTGGACCTTGTCCTTGTTCCTGGCTCAGAGTAAAACCCTTGGAATTTCCTAAGGGGTAAGAGATAAAAGTGTTTTTTTTTTTTATGTTAATGAGTGACTTTTGGGATACCCTAGGTAACCTAAGGATGGGTATTGATTGCCAGGGGAAGCAACGATGATGTTGATTGAGACTTCTCTCCAGAGAGAGGAGAGAGGCTGGAGGTAGAATCTAAGGCAAATAGCTAGTGATTTAATCAATTGTGCCTAAGTAGGGAAGCTTCCATAAAAAGCCAGAAGGATGAGACTAAAAGAGCTTCTGGGTTGGTGAGTACTTGGAAATTCCAGGAGAATGGTGTAAGGAGAGGGAGTAGATTTCCTGTGCCTATTTCCATATATCTTTACCATTGTATCTCTTCCATCTGTTTATTTCTAAATTCTGTGAGCCATTCTAGCAAATTAATGGAACCCAAGGAGGGGGCTTTTGAAGCCTCCAGTCTATAGCTGGTAAATCAGAAGCCCAGGTGATAACCTAGACTTGCAATCAATTTTTGAAGTGGGAAGGGGAGGCTAACTTGTGAGATTGATCCTGATCCCTTAACCTATTGGGATTTGATGTCATCTCCAAGCAGATAGTGTCAGAATTGCATTGTAGGACATGCTGCTGGTTTCAGAGAATTCCTTGGTGGTGTGGATAAAAAATACGTGATAGAACTGGCATCATCATTATACAGTATGAATCCTAAAAATAAGATTCATGCTTTTATTCAGTTTCTGACTTATCAGCCTTTATGCTGATAAATGCTACATAAATAATACTTCTTCCCTCTTTCTTTTTCCGAATTGTATTTTTTCAGAATGTTAGTGGAAGTACCTTAGACCCTATTCAGTTCTCTAACTCTGAACTCATTTCAGCTTTCAGAATTTTCATCTCTTACCTTTCTTTTACATGTGGAGTAATGTGCTGAGATCTGTTTTCCAATACACTGATTTTCTTTCAGCTAGTTATGCATAGTCTTCAGATTTAACTACTGATTGAACTTTTAAATTCAGTGGATATGTTTTTCATTTCTACAAATTCTATTCAGTTAATTTTAAAACAGTCTTATAACATTTTATGGTTTCTTGTTCCTTGCTCACATTATCAATTCTGTATTTAACTTTTAATATTTAATTATATTTTATAGCTTGTGTATGCTAATTTAAATTTCAAAGACTCACTTTTGAAATTATATATATTATATATTTATATATAAATGTATATTATATAATTAATTCAATTTATATAATTATTATATATAATATATAGTTATGTATTTATTTGAGATAGAGCAAGCATGAGCTGGGGGTAAGGGGCAGAGGGCAATATCTAAGCAGATTCCTATTGAGCCCAGAAGCCAGCCTGGGATTCATCTCCAAGCCATGAGATCAAGACCTGAGCCAAAACCAAGAATCAGATACATAACTTACTGAGCCACCCAGGTGCCCCAATTATATTTTTAAGACGCTCAATTATGACTTTGTCTCATGTTTTGAAATTGGGGCTGGCCATCAGATATTTGGATGATCTTAATCAGTAGGAATTCCTGGGATCTGGGTAGATAGGTTTTGCTGCTGCCAGCTGCTGTAGTGTGTCAACCAACAAAATACAAAACTGCATGCTGCAAAATAAAGTGTGTGCATTTCTTTGGGGTCTTAGGGATTGCAATCTGCAAGACACAGAACTGACAGAAATCAAAGTGTGCTCCAGAGAGATAGAGGAGGTTAGAGTTATTCATTTGTTTTTGTTTGTTTGTTTGGTTGGTTTTTGTTTTTGTTTTTTTTGGCTTTTTTGTTTGTTTGTTTGTTTTAGAGAGGGAGGGAAAGGAGTGTGGGAACAGCAGAGGGAAAGAGAGAATCTTAAACAGGCTCCTTGCCTAGCAGGGAGCCCCATGTGGAGCCCAACAGGGGCTCCAGGCAGGGCTTTGAGAGAGGCTCCCTCTCACAACCCTGAGATCATGACCTGAGCTGAAATCAAAAGTCAGTGGCTTAATCACTGAGCCACTCAGGCGCCTCACAGAGGTAGAGTTTTTAAAGAGGACAGAGGGAATTTATGTTTTGAATGAAGTGTGATTGGTCCTGTGTACTAGGACACAGTTATCCTACTCTCTGTGTGATTGGTTGCCAGGGCCAGTGCTAGGCAGCAAGTCCATTTATGTCCATTCTAACGTGCAGCAGACCCCTTGGCTTTGGCTGAGTTCAGCAATGATTTCTAGAATTTGATATAAAGACATGCATAAGTTCCACTTCTCTAATGGCATCTCTGGTCCATTTAAAAATAACTTTCGAAAAAAAAAAAAAAAAACCCTCTTAGCCATCATTGCTCCATTTTGAGTCGCTCACAGGTTCCCACCAACATGGAAACACTTTAAAGCTGTTCGTTGACCTACATTTTCCATTAGAAGTTCAAAATCTAAATATGAGTGAGAGCACAGATATAGTTTCATATTCTCTTCAGAGGATAATCTCCTTCCCCCTCAGCTAAGACTAATAAAGATCTCATTTTATCCTTTTAGTAGTGGGTGGATTTTTAAAGCTTTACCCTTTCATTGAGCTTGTATCCCTTTGAAGTCGATGATTTCTGAAGAGCCATCGTTCTGACTTCTCACCTTATGATACTGTCGTAAAGGACTTAGGAGATCATAATGCTTTGTCTCCCTTACTCTGGGCTGCTGTTAGGACTATGGAATCAGCAAACTTCTTTGGAGAGTCCCCATTTCAAGTTGTTTCTGACAACTTTTCTCTGGTTCTTTCTTTGCTTTTGGTTTCTGAGATCTTCCTTGATTTTATTGCAAGCTTCCAAAACAAAACAAAACAAAAAAATGTTTGTTGTATTTTGTCCAGCCCTAGTAGTTTTAGGGGATGGTTTTTTTTAGGGGGGAAGGATTTTTCTTTTTCAGATTGTGTAAATATTCTTGAAATCAGTAACTGAATTTATTATTTTTTTCTCCTTCTGAATCTAAAATAAAATATTCCATTACATAATACTAAGGTAGAAAATATTTTTATGTGGATCCTATTCATCAAAATAATTTTCCCAATTAAAATTATTTTCAATTATAAAGCTTTTTTAAGAGATATTAAAGTGATACATTTTTATGAAAAAGTTATATCTCATTTTAATGCTGTATAAGGGAATGGAAAATATTAGTTTATTGCTAAACATTAAAATACCAAGCTATGGCAATAAAACCAATGAATTTAAAAGGAAAACCTTAATTTCACAATATTTAGTTTTACGGTGAAATGTATTATTCCAGAAGGCAACATATGAACATTAAAAAAGAAAATTCCCTGCAGAGTGAATCAATAACACTTAGAAGCCATCTTGATAGAACATTTTGCAATTAGCTGTTGTTGAACTTAGGCTTTGTTTTATTTTCTCCAGTTTCAAATATTACAATAATAGTAATAATGCTTTTCACTTATATGATTATTTATAATTTATAAAACACTTTTCCTTTATTTTTAATTTAACTTTCATAATCTCAAAGAGAGAAAATCACATTTTTATCTCCAAAATTTTTAAAGATCAAACTGAGACTCAGAAAATATGTGCCTTTCATGATTTATCATGATTTTTTTAATTTTTAATTTTATTTTTTATTATTTTTTTAAAGATTTTATTTATTTATTCATGAGACACACAGAGAGAGAGAGAGGCAGAGACACAGGCAGAGGGAGAAGCAGGCTCCATGCAGGTAGCCCGACGCGGGACTCGATCCCTGGTCCTCCAGATCATGCCCTGGGCTGAAGGTGGTGCCAAACCGCTGAGCCACCGGGCTACCCATATCATGATTTTTTAAAAAAGATTTTTAAATTTATTCATGAGAGACACAGAAAGAGAGGCAGAGACATAGGCAGAGGGGGAAGCCGACTCTTCACAGGTGCCTGATGCGAGACTTGATCCCAAGTCCCAGAATCATGACTTGAGCCAAAGACAGACACTCCACCGCTGCACCACCCAGGTGTCCCTGATTTATCATGATTTTAAACAGAAGAGTATGGGGCACCTGAGTGGATCAGTGGTTGAGCATCTACCTTTGGCTCAGATCATGATTCCGGGGTCCTGGGATCGAGTATCGAGTCCTATATCAGGCTCCTCAAGAGGGAGCCTGCTTCTCCCTCTGCCTATGTCTCTACCTCTCTTTGTCTCTCATGAATAAATATATAAAATCTTTAAAAATAAATAAATAAACAGAAGAGTGCAGATCCAAACTGGATCTTCTTAACTCTTGTCCATCATACTTACAGTTCTAATTTGCATTTTTTAAAAAACTTTATATTTTTATGTGACAGAAAGACAGAAAGAGCATGTGAGGTAGGCAGGGTGGCAGGCAGAAGGAGAAGGAGAAGCAAACTCCCCACTGAGCAGGTAACCAGAAGCCTGCTTTATCCCAGGACCCTGAGCTCATGACCTGAGCAGAGGCAGATGCTTAACTGACCGAGCCACCCAGGAGGCCCCTAATTTATATTTTTAATGGGATTTAAGAATACTTAAAGAGTCTCTTTTTAATACAAAATGCCAACTTTTTAAAAAAATACATATTACGTATTTCAGTCAAAGAGTACAGCAACATGGGCTGCCTCAAGTAAAAATATTTCCTTTATATTTAACAATAAAGCCTATTTACAGAACTGTGAGTCTGTTGTGATGAAGGATATTTCATCAACACAATCACACTCAATTTCAGTGTGCTGTGCTGTGAAGATTTTAGCTGTATTTTATCTTTTCTACAGACAAGTGGTTCTTTTAGAAGTAAATTATTCTCGACACAAATAAAATGTCAGAGTGTTTGATATTTCTTTTGTCCCTCTTAACTGTGTCAGGTGCTTCAGTAAAGGACAGGAAATCTGGATTTAATTTTCTTGATCTTGCTTTTAATTCCAGTGTAGGCATTGCATGCACCTGCTCACATAGTAACTACCCTAGGCAGTGATAGAGCAGCTTCCTGGTGAGGCAAGGACAGAGGACATTCCTCATACTTCAGTAAGAGATCTGGGGAAATGAGCTCCTTGAAAGCCAAGAGCAAAAGCCTTCACCCCAGATACTTATACATTTACTAGAAAGAGACATTCAGCAATTTTTTAAAGGTATCTGGACAGAATATTTATGTTTTAGGAAAAGTAACTTCATGAAGAAAACTTAACTAATAGTGATTAGTCTATAATACCACCTTGTCAATCATTTAAGGGGTGATCCAGCAGCATTGGTATAACCTGAAAACTTGATCCACGATCTTGGGCATCTCTACAGATCCATCAAATCTGTACAGATCCATCAAATCTGTATTCTAATCTTCATTTAAATTACATGCATATTAAAATTTGAGAGTGTTGCTACAAGATGATTTCGGGCATGGATTTTATTAGTAGTAAATCGTTTTCAAACACTCTCCCTAGTATATATTAAATAACTTAATTTCCTAAAAAAAAAAAGAAAAAAGAAAAACTACTTCATTTTTATACCTTATACATATCCTTTTTAATTCATTTTCTGTCCTTTTTTAAAAGATTTTTAAAATTTATTTATTCATTTGAGAGAGAGAAATAGAGCAAGTGAACACAGTGAGGGGAGGGGCAGAGGGAGAAGGAGAGGCAGGCTCCACACCGAGCAGGGAGCCCTATGTGGTACTTGATTCCAGGACCCTGGGATCATGACCTGAGCTGAAGGCAGACACTTAACCAACTGAGCCACTCAGGAGTCCCTTCAATCCTTTTTCTAGTAATGAGTTGTAATAGTTACTTCCATATTGAAAGGAATTTTTTTCTGTGTAATACCCTTCCTTAAATTGAAAAACAGTTCCCCAATTTAATGCATCTCCTAAATGTCAAGCTCCATGCAGGCAAAGTTTCTCTTTCACAATTTCTGATATATCTCAGTTGAATAGTGTGTTGCCTATTTCAAAGCACATGGTCAGGAAATATTAAAATACTTGTGAAAAAAAGAAATATACCATTGACTAATGTTATTATTTCCTAGAAGCAGTTTGGGGAATGTCCTAGACCTTTCAGATTTTTTGTTATGATTTGTAATGTATGTTTAAATTTTTATGTTATAAAAGTTGCATGAAGTTTCTTAAGTATTTTTTCTTATGTAGGTATTGACAACTATTCCATTTTACATTTACTTGTTTGACATAATATTATCTTAAATATTCAAATTATTTTTTACAGGATTTATTTATTTATTTTAGAGGGGTGGGGGCAGAGGGAGAGAGAGTCCCAAGCAGATTCCATGCTGAGTGTAAAGCCCAAAACTGGGCTCCATCTCACATCCCCAAGATCATGACTTGAGCTGAAATCAAGAGTCTCACGCTTAACCAATGGCACCATGCTGGTGCCACTAAATATTTATGTTTTTAACTCATATAGAATAAGGTAATTTTTTATACTTCAGATGGCATCATATATATTTTGTTTATTTTAACAGCAGATTAAATTTACATTTCATTAGTAAGGAATCAAGAGGAGAGTGCAATTATATGGCATCTTTTGTGAGCTCATAAGGAGGTCTCATATGGTTCCAGTGTGATAATTGCTCATTGGCATACAGGGTGGTTTGGGGTTTTGCGGCCATACTATTTTGGGAATACTTGCATGCATGCATAATAGTTCTACTCACAAAGGAACCATAATTTCTAATCTAACTGCCTGTTGCTTACAGAAAGGTTTGTATTTATAATACTCTTAATACATAATCTGATGGCAGCTTTTAACTACATTTCCCTTCCCAGGACTTTGGTTAAAAATTTGCTTCATTTTTAAGATGTAAGAATTAAACTGTATTTACTCTAAGAGAAAACTCAAGTTTGTCTCATATCTGTATTATCCAGTGAGGTGCTCTTTGAAGATTATTTTCTTAGCAGTAAATTGCCTTCATATCAACTTGACATTGAATCACTTCAGATCATAAACTCATTATTTGATTATTAATATAAATAGTTACAAGCCACTGACAGAAAATGCCTCCTCAAAGTGTTCGGGCATGTGTACACCAGTGCAGTTTAGAAAAATGCAGCCTAGAGTGGCTGGTAAAATGCAGACTCTGATCAACATGTCTGGGTAAAGTCCTGGGATTTTCAGGTGAGGTCAGTGTTGCTATTCTGCAGAGCACACTTTGGAAAGATTTTAGAAAACATGTAAGTAAAACAGTAACACAAAAGAATTTCCTCAATCTCATTTACATTACCTATATGATTTCTTAGGATCATACTGGGTGCCCCTATGAATATGCTGTTCCTTCTCTCCCCATCTAATTATTCACAATGTTAAATATCATTACTGCCCTACTTAAATGTGGACTATTCACATTTACTTTGAAAACTACTTCTGCCTTCAAAAATTTTCCCAAAATGGTCTTTTAAAAATAACATATTGACTCTTACATATAAAATTCAATAGATTTTTTTTTTTTTGTATTTTTCAGTGCTTGATTTTTTTTTTCTTCTGAAATGCATATGTGACAGGCTAAAGACCGCTTCTTTCTTGAAACTCCCTTGGCCTCCACTACTTGGATATTTCTTTGTTCTCCTCCTCACATTTTGATAATGACTTCCCAGTGGCTTTCTCTGGAATTCTAAAAATGGTCATTGAATATCAGGTCTTCCTTTAAAAAAGACATTTGGAATCCCTGGGTGGCGCAGCGGGTTGGCGCCTGCCTTTGGCCCAGGGCGTGATCCTGGACACCCGAGATCGAATCCCACATCCGGCTCCCGGTGCATGGAGCCTGCTTCTCCCTCTGCCTATGTCTTCATTCATTTGGCTTCAGCTATCTTCTGCACATTGATGGTTTCTCAATATCGAACACATAAAGTATCCAAAGCTGAATTTTGTGCCTGGATCTACAGCCCTCACCAAACTTTATCTCTTTTATTTCCGTTGCAAATGTTTTCAGCACAATTTGCTTAATTCTTATTGTTCCACATCAATAAGTAGTCCTTGACTTGACCACTTTTTATAAAAGATTTTATTGGGCAGCCCCGGTGGCGCAGCGGTTAGCGCCTCCTGCAGCCCAGGGCGTGATACTGGAGACCCTGGATCACGTCCAAAGTCAGGCTCTCTGCATGGAGCCTGCTCCTCCCTCTGCCTGTGTCTCTGCCTCTCTCTCTCTCTCTCTCTCTCTCTCTCTCTCTCTGTGTGTCTCTATGAATGAATAAATAAAATCTTAAAGAAAAAAAAAAGATTTTATTTATTTATTTGAGACAGAGAGCACAAGCAGGGGGAGCCGCAGAGGGAGAGGGAGAAGCAGGCTCCCCACTGAGCAGGAAGCCCAACACAGGGTTCAATCCTAGGATATTGGGATCATGACCAGAGCATAAGGCAGATGCTTAACTGACTGAGCCACTCAGGCTCCCCTCAACTTGACCACCTTTTAAAGTTTCCTGTCACTTTCTATAAATAACTCCTTTTAAATAGTCCACAAGGCATTTCCCCATCTTTATCATTCCTGAAATGCATACTTTCATTATTTATTTTGGTACACTGCAGTTAACTTTTAACTGGCCTCCCTATGCCTTATTACCCAGGGCTAATCATTTTATATTGTCACAACTCCAGTGTTTCTGATTCGAAAACTAACTTTGGATTCCTTTTTAAAAGTAATTCTATGTATGTCCCAACTATTTCAGAATAGAATATCTTGAAAACCCTTAAAATTTGCACCATTCATAATTAAAATCTCTTCCTTTTGATTCATTCTTCACCTCTTGCCCTACTCACATCCAACTTCTAAGTATAACAAGCTTTGAGAAATCTTACCTTGATCATTCCTTTTGCTCTCTGAGGTACCACTTACAATATCATGGTTTCAAGTTTTTATATCTGTTTCCTTCTATTTCCTATAATCATATTCAGGATTGTCTTCAGTTTCAAGAATAATGTTGGATGTAGAAAAAGCAATTTAAAAATGTTATTGACTAAAAGATATAAATTCTTTCTTATGGCAAAATTAACATTTCTAAAATGACTTTTTGAATGGAAGGGACATAAAGACTGTGAATTTGAACTTCTATTCTTAATCTTTTATGACAATTTAACTAGTACTTTTGTGATTCATTTTCTATTTCTAAGAATAATAATGATGTAGCTGCTGGTTACTGTTCAGTTACTATTTAAAACACTTTATTTATATGGGACTCTTTCTCAATTGGTAAAAGTTGCTAGGGACAGAAACCAAACTCAACCTGTATTATTTGAAACAAAACAAAATGAAAGACCTACAGTTAATGGCCATGAAATAAAGCAACACAAGGAATTTATATACATATCAATGTGGTTCAAATATCATTAGTCTCATGCCCTACCTCACATACACCAAGATATACTTACCCCTCGCTCTCTCACACATACACAGAGACCTCATAACACACACACACATGTTCCTCTCTGCTTTTACTTTTGCTTTTCAATATTCCTGTCATGAAAATCTTCTTAAGGTAACAATACCCCCCCCATGTTTTCTTCTACCTAGTATTTCTTCTTTGTGTCATACCCCTTTCCTGAAGATTGACTTGCTTCTAAGCAATTGAATGAGACAAAATGATGGAATGTAGAGATTACATGTACAGGATTACATTATATAAGATTGTAATGCCCATAATGGGAAGAGAGTCTCCCTTGCTCATTTAATGAAGGAAACAGATATGTTGGGGACACAAGATACAAAACATTGATAGTAGGATTTGGGAACTGAGAGTGACCTCCAGCCAAGAGACGGCAAGAAAACAGGGCATTATTGCTATAATCATAACACATCGAGTTCTATCCATAATGCCATAAACTTAAAGCAGAGTCTTCTTTTCAGTCAAGTTTCCAGATTTATAATATGGCCATGGTGGACATGTTGATTGCAGCCTTGCAAAAGACCTATGTAAACCATATTGGGCTCCCAACCCTTAGACACTAGGACATAATAAATGAGTGCTATAAGCTAAGTTTGTGACAATATTGTTATGCAATAATAATAATTAAAAATCTCAACACACCTTCTTTCCCAAGTATTTCCCATATGTAGTAAGGGAAATTTGAAAATGACTATGTTAAGATTTCTAGCCCTGGTCTTCAGGACTGTGAATATGGTTAGATACTTAGCCCATGATTATACTGAGTTGCATTGCAAAGAGATTTTGAAAATGTAAAAAAGATCACTACTTTGTTGGCTTTGATTAGTAAACTATTGAAAGGAAAATTGAATGGGCTTAATTTAGTCTGTTCTTTCAAAGTACAGTTGTGGGCTTTTTTTTATTATTATTATTGGTTGTGTTTGTAATAGCTACTAGAAGATAAGGAAGTCAAAGTCATTGTAAGTATGAGGAGAATCTGATGTCACAGCACTGGCTTGAAGATGAAAGGGTGTCATGTGTCAAGGGTCCATGTGGTCTATAGGTAATGATAGTGATTTCCTTCAGACAGCCAACTAAGAAATGGAAACCTTTATAACCACAGGAGCTAAGTTTTGCCAACTGCCTGAATGAGTTTGGAAGCAAATTCTTCCTAAAGCCTCCAGATTAGAACTCAGCCTGACCAACACTTTGATCTCATCTTTGTGGGATCATAGGCAGAATAACCAGTTTAGCCTACCCAGATTGAAGTCATAAAATGAGATTAGGTAAAACATTCCTGGTCATTATAAAGATGTTGACTATTAGATGTGAATGAGATGGGTGTACATTGGAGTGTTCTTAGAAATACAGAAACATGATCTAAATCATGTGGATGAAGGAAATCTCTAATTTCAGGATAGTATATAAACTAGAGGAGTTGAAAGTAGAAAGGTCAGCTTGGCTTCCATTGCAATAAGTAGGTAAGAGATGATAGTGTCTTGGACTGAAGTGATAACATTGAAGATGTTGAGAAGCAGGGATAATGTGTAAAATCTTAATGCCTAGTATGACAGAGATAATAAAAATTCACAATAGATGTTGTAACAATTGGAATAGTTACTAGGTAATATGCTATATTGGAAAATACAAAATGGATAGAACAGTCCAGTGTATTTTTTTAAAAATAAATCTCATACATTTTGCCTATAGGTTGGAGATAGGATGTGTTTTCATGTTAAATTACATTTAAAGGGCAATTTTACCAAACATGTCCTGCCAAGGGCAAGGCAATTCAAAAATTAAAACCCACGTAACCCCATTAAGAAAAGTATTTGTTTTATCTAACATGAAAAATCTATGGGGAGAAGAACTGATGAATATTAGCAATCATACTATGCTGAAAATCACAGGGATTCTTAATCATTTTTGATCAATGCACCTTTTTTTTAGAGCAGATTTGTAAATTCATGAAACAAAATACATTTCTAGGAAATCTACAGTCTTATCAAAATTTAATATATATCAATATATGTAGTTATTCATTAACACATTAAATAATAAGAAATAGTAGCATTTCTAAAACCTACCATAATATCAAAGTGTAGTAGTTAATTACTTTGAGATATCTGTAAAAGCTGTATGTTTATATGAAAACATGTGATTTATACTGGTGAAAAGTAGTATTTAATCTTAACATTTGTATAATCTGTTGCCTACTTCCCTTAGGAAATGTGAAATTTCAATTAGAGACTAGTATTTTTTTATTTTTTTATTTTTGGCCCCTGCTGCCAAATTTATGGTGCCTCTGAATTTCATCCATAATCAACTACTGATACTCTAGTGTTTGCCATACACTCAGGATCTAAGCATGTTGGAACATAAAAGGAGACAAATGTCAGGAAACATAGTGGAGGAAGCAACTTATCCAAAAGGACTGAGCTGAGGGTTTGTATTTTTAAAGACTATGCATGACAGGAATCATTTTACTCCCAACAATTAAGTCTTCTCTGAATCATTATTTTAAAAATTCACCTAAAATTATTTTCTTTTGCAAAAGGCAAAAGAGCTTTACTAATATTCCCTCTGTCATTCATTTTATTTCAAGAGATATGGAGATTTAAGAGCATTGACATTGTGTGCAATAAGCATATATCCGTATGTGTCTAGAAATAAAAACTTACAGGCAATTTTATAGAATTATGTTCAAGTGAGAAAGTATATTCATAGCATAGATATGTCTCTCAACCATATGTCTTATTCATTAGAAACTTAGTCCGTGTGCCAAAAAATATTGAATAAAATCTATGTTTTCATGGTTTATGAACTAGTAAAATGTAGTGAGTGAATTAAACACAAAACCCTAGGTACTACTACTGAATACAGCAGCAAGAATTCTTCAGTTGGTCAGTTGCTTTAAAGTTTATGGTTTTACTTCATTAGAGCCAAGCAAAATGATTTCATCATGAGCAAAAATGTTTGAAGGGCAAAAGACCTCTATATGAATATGTCTTTATATGCTTATAAAACCATAAGAGCAATATTTTTAAAGAGCTCTATAAAAATAAAAGGAAAAGTGAATATTGAATAGACATGAAAAGAGGTAAATTTAATTGTTCCTGACCTGAAGCAATTAAAATGTTCTTAATTTTTAAAATTTTGCTTTTAATTTTGTGGATTTTTTCCAAATTACACTTTTAACATTCATAACAGTTAAACTTTATTTTATTTGAAAGTGATTTAAACATTTCAAAAGTAATAATTAGAACCAGCCATAATTTTATACATATACACATAATGCATTAAAACTTTTACTTAAAATTTTTCTCCTCTATGCCAAATTCTCAAAGGTTAAAATAGCTTGTGCAATGCAAGTTAGATACTATATATTAATGATATTAAGCCATTTAAATGACTTTCAGATTTCCACATAATCAAAACAAGTGAAGACTAGATGGAAAATTTGTTTTGGTTTTGCAAATTAACCCTCAAAGAATCTGTCCAATACCAATTCTTCTCTATGATGTACTTTGTACCTCATTCTGAGAGATAAAGCTTATTTTTCCCTCTTGTTAAGTATTCACCATTCTTGTGGCTAGCTTTGGCCAATGAAATGCACCAGAAGTGATCATTTGGAATTTCTGAATGCAGGCATTATGGTAGTATACAAGCTCCACTTCCTGCCTGGTGGAATTCAGTTGCCATGCGGTAAGAAGCCCAAACAGCTGCATGGAAAGACCACCTGGAGAAGAACCGAACAGGTAATGGGAAAGGTTCCAAACATATGACCTAAATAAAAACATTCTATCTACCACCCCTGCCCCCTGGCATTTCAGCTACCCTAGATAAGAAAATAGACATATAAGAATAATCATATTTAATATGGTAACCCAGTAGACATTATGTAAAGCAGAAATGAGCTATCACCACTGGACCCACAATAAGATGCGATGATGTTGTCTTAAGCCATTGAATTTTGGAGTAGATTATTCTGAAGCAATTGGTAAGTGAAATAAGAGTAAAACACCAAGAATTGCAGCTTTATCCAAAGATTAAGCTTTCACGCTCTAATTTTTGTGGGATGTGAGTGAAAAACTTAAAAACTTTGGAAAACATTCACTGATGCCAATTCCCTTTCACCAAAATGAAACTTTCAGTAAATAATATCCACCAGCATACCTTATGAAGCAATAAGGAATGAGAAAAAACACAATAATTTTTGTTAATTCTGTCCTCCTGGCTGTCTAAAAGTCACTAGTTCTTTTAGATTATCATGAACACTTGGGAGATATAAAGCACTGAACAGTAGTTGAATGGTTAACTTGAGAGATAAAAAGTTACTTTGGTTAGTTTTTGTCTTTGCAGAAGATAGGTCATGTTTTACTTAGATCTGTGTTTTTAATGATTGAAGAAGTAAATCAATCATTTTAAAGATTTTATTTTCATAACCAATATGTTATTTCCATTCTCCTTACTTATTTCTTGTGTGGAAACCACATTTCTGTTTTACTTCTATTCTGTCATTGTGTAAAAACTCTATATATAGTTATTGCTAATGTGATTGGATAGAACAGGCTTCATTTTTTTTCTTTCTCTTGCAATTATTTAGTCTTTATTAGTCCTTATATGCAATTCAAAAAATCGCATTAATTGCTTATATATGCAGTATCAAACATGCATTACCTGGCCTTCCTAGAAACAGCAGTAGAAGAAATTTACATAAGTTAAATGTGATAAGTAACATTTTAGGACACCTTACATAAAGTGATTTTATAATTACGTTTCATCAATATGAGTAACATTTATTATTTGAATCTGAATTTGAAATTTACTCTCTAGGAATGTTTATAAAGTCATAAAATAATTGATTGTGTTTAATCAATGTAACTGAGAAGATAATTTTTATTAATTGCAGTCTGAATTTAAAATTTACTATTCCAGTAAGTCTATTGCTATGGACCATTACAGATGTGAACCTCATGAAACTAATGGCACTAATATGATCCATAATCATCCATTTATTTATTCATCTACTTGTAAATTGATTAAGTGCTTTCCATTTCCACATACTGGGTGGTTGCTAGGAATACAGAGCCTAAAGAGTGCTCTGTTTTCATACTGTTCTTTGGCGCTTCCTAAGTACAGAATGCCAATCATATGCATGCGGATGAAGAGAATAATAGCTATAGCTACTGGGATTGTAGATTTGATATACATGAAATTCTAAGCACCATTAACTCTCCTGTCAACTATTAGTCACATAACATAACTGAAGATTTGAGAAAGAAGCACTGATTTGTCATCTACTGGTAGCTGAAAAGGGTAATGCAGACATTCCTTTGGCTGAAAGTTTTGTTGTGCTTCAATGACTTCAGTTGAAATTCGATATCAGTTATTTCAAAATTATTGACCTGTAATCTTTAATTCTATAAATCCTAGAAAAATTGTATTTCAGATTAATTTTTTAATTGAATAAAATTACAACTGAGCAGATAGTACATTACACTATTTTCTTTTGTTCACAGAGTGTGAATTAGAATTTTCAAACTGAATAAAATTCTAGTGATCAGTAAAACATTATTTAATTTACTGTAGTGACGGCATGTTATATGAACTGTGGATACTGTAAAACTTGACCAAGAAAGTAACATTTTAGATTAGATTAAAAGAAAACATGTTCCAGGTTGCTTGGGTACACATAGGTGAATACAATGATAAAACAGTTAATGTAGTCATGGATTTTGACTGTTTTTATAAGGTGTTCAGAATTCTAATGTTTTATGTGCTGTGACAATATTTTGAAAACATTGGTAACTTGAAAATTATAAAACTCATTTTAAATTTTCCACATTGAGTAGATCACATGTAAACTTACATGAAATAAATTTTTTAAAAATGAGACCCACAGAGAATCTTTAGGAGGGATTTAAATAACCAAACCATAAACATTTTAATCTTTTTAGATTCAGAACCAGAATCCAAGATATAGCCACACTGTACAATATTATTGTAAAATGATCTCTGAATATTTAGTAGCTCCAAAAATAATTATTTCAAGAATTGATAAAAGCTTTCTTAATCCATAATGTCAAATTGAAATTCTGGACTTCAGATTTAAGATGTTTTACACGTATTTAAAGTGGTTTGTAATGATGTTGATACTTTTGTTCCTTCCCAAAGTTCTTCATATATTTCATTATGGGGAAAAACCTTGATTTACTGCTCCATGTGTACTAATAGTCACTGCCTATGAGATCTCAGTTAGATCTAGTCCTCGATCTAAAATATTCATAGAGAGTGAAGTTGATTCTGCTAAATTGTTGTTTCCTCATTCTTGAGAGCTTAGTTTTGTTTATTTGTTTTTGTTTTTTACTTGTTCATGTTATGGACCACTCCCCATTCCACTGTCTTTCTCTCTTGAAGAATTCTTTTCTGTCCATTGCTTCCTCATGTCTTGTAGACTTCCATCAGGTCCTAACTTTCAAGCAAAGATAGTTCCTGTCCACAGTAAGGGCTTTAGAACATCAATGAGAATAAAAGATAGCTCAATGCCTTGACAAAAATTTTTGGAAAGCAGGTTGTGAGTATGCTGGAATAGAAGTTGGATTGGGGCCAAATGAGTTATTGGAATATATTCTCACATAAAGTAAAGCACAGAACATGGCCAGGCAACATGTCATCTGCATTTGGTCAAAATGACATGTTTCATACTCATAACAATGTCCATGGCTTTATCATATTGCATTAATATACCTTTGTCATTGCCCCCCTTTTTTTTTTTCAGGCATGAAACTTGCACTTACTAAAGACAAGCAATGCCCTGCTCTTCATTGTCATAAAAGGCTATTCATCATATTAACTGGAAAATTCTTGACATTTTTGTATACTACAATATATTTATAGTAAAAATTTTCTAATTTATTATTACTAATAACAGAATTCTGTTTCTTTTTCAGTAATTTTTAACTATTTTAAAAAAGTCTCAAAAACAAAAGCACAATGAATTAGAGATATAAGAAAATTAAATAGCTTATATTAAAATATAAGCAATTTGGTATTTCCAAAGTACTTTTTATTATGAGGAAATTTTGTATTACTTCCATCATCTGCCAACTTGTATTAATTTCAAATCAGTGAATTGACAGTAACTTAACAAAATGCAAGAAAGTGCCTTCAATGGACTGAAAAATGGTCTTGAATATGCCAAATTTATCTGACAGCCCATATTTGAAAGGATTAGCCACATTAGCTCTAAAGAAGAAAGAAAATAAGAGAATTTTTTTCTATAAGAAAATACCTTTATTAAAACAATAATCCTCATTCACAAGCAACTAAGCAAGCACTATTACTAATTTGTCCCCCCATGTTCATCTGAGGGCTTATCTTTAACCATTCTTGCCTGTCATTTTATTTTGAGAATCATCTAATTCCTAGTTGGAATTAGATGAGGACTATAAGTAGTAACTTATTTATGTATTTTTTAAATATCTTTAATATCTTGATGGAAAGCCACTATTGAATATCTTGGCTTAAACCATATAAAATATTCTTTTTAAAGTAGATTCCATGCCCAGTGTGGAGCCCAACATGGGGCTTGAACTATTGACTCTGAGATCAAGACCTGAGATGAGATCAAGACTCAACACTGAACTGACAGAGCCATCTAGGCCCTCCAACAAAACACACACACACATATATATATATATATATATATATATATATATATATATATATTTTTTTTTTTTAATTTATTTTAGAAAGAGAGAGAGCACAGGTATGTGAAGAGGTGGAAGGAGGAAAGAATGTCAAGCAGACTATGTGCCCAGCATGAAGTTGGAGGCATAGCTGGATCTCACCACCCTGAGATCATGACTAGCAGAAACCAAGAATCAGTTTAACTGACTCAGCCACCCAAACACCCCTGGGAAAAATAATTTTTTTGTTTTGTCTTTCTTTTTTGTTTTGGAGAAATAATTTTTTAAATGTATGGTGCACAGCCTTATCATTTTGTTTGGTTTGATTTATTTATTTATTCAGGAGAGACACAGACTGAGACAGAGACGCAGAGACACAGGCAGAGGGAGAAGTAGGCTCCCTGCAGGGAGCCCAATGCAGGACTTGATCCTGGATCCTGAGATCACAACCTGAGCCAAAGGCCGGCGCCCAATCGTTGAGCCACCCAGATGTCCCTAAAAAGGATGACTACTTAAGTTACTTTTATATATTTTTATACAAGTTGGCCTTAATTTCACTGACATTAGAAGAAAGCCTTATAAATAATAAAATTTCCATTTACTTTTAACTAATAGAACCTCTAGGAATTCATCTGTAAAGCAGATTATACTTATTTGATTTCATTAGTGTTATAATTTTTATTTCATTATAGTTAGTCCTATTTTAAGCCAACCATAACATGACAATGTTCAAATTAGCTCAGATATCAAAGTGATTTCAAATGCAGTTGCTTTTTAAAAAAATTTTCCCTCCTTTTTTTTAAAGGAAATATCTGATAATGCATTAGTCATTTCCCATTATATGCCATCTATGTTTGGGTCTTTGGAAAATTAAAACTTCAAATTAGAATCCCATACATTTTTATCACCTGATCTCAAAATTTATTAATATATCTTTAGAAAAAGTACTAAAATAATTTCTTCAATTTTCTAAGTTCTCCTTATCCAAATTTCCATTATAATTATTTTCATAGCCAAAGGAATTGTACATGTAATCCACATCTATTTTTTCCATGCTAAGTATTCTATTACCTCCCTTTTTTGTTCTTCTGTTGGTATTCTGTGTTTTCGTATTTCATGCAGACTCTAATCTTTCAATAGGCTCTAATTATTGAACTTCATGTTCATTTTTTGTAAGAACTAATTGGCATTAATAGTGTGTTTTTACCTACTTTTCCCACATAACAAATTTGTTACTAGCTTTCTTGGTAAGCCAGAAGTTGACTATTAATTACTTCCATAAGCTGATCTAAGGTGCAGCATGGAGGGGCAAAGGGAGAGGGAGAAAGAAACTCAAGTGGACTTGAAACGCCCCACATGGGGTTTGATCTCACCACCCTGAGATCAAACCTGAGCTGAAACCAAGAGTCGGATGCTTAACCAACCGTGCCACCGAGGCACCCCTCATATAATTATTAATATAACATCACAGTCTAAATATCTGTCTGTACTATGACAGAAATATCCATCTGTCTATCATCCCTCATGTATCTGTACCATCCATCAGTCAAGAAAGGCAGGGAGAGGGATGGAGGAGTAACTAAGTAAATACATTCTTATATACGTAAACAGTCTAAAATTCCAGATTATTGAGGAAAACCATGAGTACCCAGAGAATTCTGTAAATATTATAAATTTTCTTAAAATTAAAATTAAGCTAATATTTATTTTATATTTATTTTTAGCTTATAATGATTGATCTGTAATCATATTTGTAATTATACTTTCTCCTTCTTCTCCATTATATCCATACATTTGGAATTCCAGAACGCTTGATAGAAATATATCTTTCCCCAGTTTCTTGAATGTTCATGAACTATTAAGTTCTTTAAACTGTAGTCTTATTTATAAAGTGAAAATTATAATTTTCAAAATTAAATTTTCATTTAATGACAAAGACAGAGTGTCATAGTTTGTGGTCAGTAAATGACAGTTTAATGCAATTTTCACTATTAGCATTATACACAATAAAAAATTATTTTAAGTTTCTGCATGTTGGAATATCTTCTTTTTCCTATACATTTTCTATGACAATATAGTAAAACAAAATGAATTCTTAGTAGTGCCAAGTAAATAATAAATAAAAGTTTTGTAATTATTAAACATAACTTTTAATATATACCTGTCAGAAGCAAACAATTATGCCTGTCATAAATGAGCCTTCATATTGCCCAGTCAACTGCTCTAATCTCAAACCATTCTCCCCCACCACTAAGCTTCTGCCACATTTATCTTAACTTTTCTAGAATATTTCAATATAATTCCAGCCATAGAGTGTTTGCCATTCATATTCCTTTCTGGAATATTTTTCTGTTATCCTTCTTTTTAAAATTTATTTATTTATTCATGAGAGACACAGAGAAAGAGAGAGGCAGAGACACAGGCAGAGGAAAATCAGGCTCCATGCAGGGAGCCTGATGTGGGATTTGATCCTGGGACTCCAAGATCATTTCCTGGGCCAAAGGCAGGTGCTAAGCTGCTGAGCCACCCAGGGATCCCCCTATTATCCTTCATTGCCTAAAGCTGTGCTGTCCAATACCGTAGGACTAGTCACATGTATTTGATTAAATTCAAATTCAAATTAATTAATACTAATTAATTAATTAACCTAATTAATTAATTAGGCTTCAGAATAGCTATGTCCATGTCCTTGTCTTACTTGCTACTGTGTATATAGTGATATCAGAATAGCTATGTCCATGTCCTCGTCTTACTCGCTACTGTGTATATAGTGATATGCTAGGAAACATTGAAAAACTTGTTCTCTAATGAAAGAAAAAAGGCTCAGAATTGCCAATTCCCGTGGTGTAAATATTCATAGCATGGCCAATGGCAAGCTACAGATGTAGAAGCACTAAACATGGAGTTGAAAAGAAATGCACACATTCAGCTGTCACAAACCTGTATGAACTGGCCTTATCATGCTGTTTATGCATCCAATGAGAAGAAAGGAGCAAGACAATTAAGGGCTTCATATTGTTTAATAAATGGGAGAATAAATAAATTTGAGTTTTGGAAGTGTTAGTTCAGTCTTACTTAATCTTACTTAAATTATTTTTGGATAAAATGATACATATCAATTTTACATGTTGACAATCATGTTTAATTCTCAGTATCTTTGCAATTACTATATGAGAATTTCTCCATATGATGTATATTAGCCTCCTTAGGTCTAGAACAAATGGATGACTTGCAAGGATAGGGTTTGTCTAGTTAGAAATATTTTTAAAGGTAAAAAAAATAAAATTGTCACTTTGATTTTCATAACTAATATAGGGTTTTCAACTCAGAATATAACAAAATTTGAGAAGTGCTTTTGTTGACCACCTTGAATTAGTTTTCAGATGAGATCAACTCTCCTGACTACATGAATTAGAGGTTTCCATCATTAACAATTAATTTTGAATTTATCTGTAACTGCTCTTAATTATCATTGGTTTCATTCTAAGTAGGAACTACATTTCTTTAAAATACTCATTACAGCAAAATAGACCTATGGAAATTTATTTTATGTACTTTTTTTCTTGGTTTTTAACTATGCCATGGTATCAACTTTTCTGTTTTCATAGAGCTAGTCCATATTTGTGTTTAAATATTTAAGACTCTATCTGAGTATAATATTTAGAATAAGTCAGTGCTCTATTACCTCAACTGAAGGGAGAAAATTGGAGGATAAATGACAATAAATTTTGTGTGGCTATTTTCTCTTGTGATATATTTCACATTTCTATTTTCAAAATTTTTTAGAAAGCAAATAATGAGAATGAATTAATTAAATCCTCAAGAAATTATTTAAATAATAAGAAATATAATGAAATTACAGTGAGAAGGAAACCATGAGTGTCTTCTTGACATGATTTAATTACACTTATATTTTAAACCAAAGACTTTTATTATTTTTAAGTATCAAAAGTTTATTTTGCTATTGCTTTGGCAAAACAATTCTTTACAAAGTAATTATGATTTCAGGGTGGAATTATATTACTTATAATTAAAATGCTTCTGGCTAATTATTCTTGCTAATTGTGAGCATGTTAGTTTAATTTGCCTTTTTGATGTTTGAATTTAAGGTCTTTCTAATTTCCTTATAGATGAGATAGAAATCCCAATAATATTTTAGTTAGCATATTTTTAATATAAATTTATAGATTATGGTTGAAAAATTAAGCAAATTATGGGGTATTAAAATTTGGGCATTTTATCAAATACTAACATTTTTTAAAATTATTTATTTGAGAGAAAGAGAGAGAGGGAACTCTTCCCCAGAGGAAGAGTCAAAGGGAGAAGTAGACTCCCTACTGAGCAGGGAGCCTAACACAGGGCTCCATCTCAGGATCCTGGGATCATGACCTGAACCAAAGACAGACACTTAACCAACTGAACGACCCAGGTGCCCCAAATGCTAACATTTTCAATAGAGAATAGCATGTTACCATCCACAAAATTTGTGCAAAGCTTCTTGATTCAGTGCAAGCATATCTTGTTGTAGTTGGTACTGTAATTGATAAGTCCACCTCTGAGTCCCTTCATGTATACACAGAGTTTGGTAACTTTAACACTCTCTACCTGGAATGTTTCTCTCTAGTCTGATACAACAAGCTCCTGACTCACTCTTCAGATTTTATCAATTGATTTTTCTTTTAAAACCCCAATTTGGAATTTTATACCTATACCCACACACACACACACACACACATTCATGTACTTTACACACTTTTTTTTCCTCTTTGAGCAAAGGGTTGGTGCATAGATAATCAATTTTACAGATTCACCACTATAAATATATATATGAATATATAGCACTTCAGAGCAGTAATTTTACAGAATTTTTGTTTCATAGGTTTATTTAAAAATAAAAACCAATCAGTAAAAATCTAGACAGCAGTGTAAGTTTTAAAAATTACAACCACAAGTGAAACATTACATCTGTTTGCAATGTAAATTGTTCCTCAAATATACAAAACACTTTATTTAAACTTTGTCTTGTTAATGTAGAAGAGTGAAGTCTCTTGCCACATGCTCCATTTTGTCAAGAAGAGCAAGCAGTTGAGGCTGTAACCCAATCTTTTCCAGCTAAAAAATCACAGGACACTCTCACAAGAGAATTTTATAAAGAGAGAAGTATTCTAAGATGAGCAGTTTAAATAGAAAAAAAAAATCAACTATTTTTAGTATTTTCACTAAATGCTTGAATTAGCTACAGTCCCAAATATTCTCTACAAAACAAACTTTCTAGATACTCTCAGATGTTTAGCAATTTAGTTACATACTGTGAAGTGCATTCCATAATAAGACCATATTTGTTATCATGACAATAGTATTTATAGCATTTTCAATGTTTTTGTAGCTTTTCTGTTATTCATAGATTCTCAAAGGAGCATTAGATTTTAAAATCCATTTATTAATGAAAAATAAAGAATTAAACTTAGAGTAAAAGGAAAATTAGAACTCGGAATTTTTGATTCAATACCTTCTATTTTAATGACACTGGGCTACATGTTTATCGATCTATTCTATTTTGCTATTCTCTATTCTCCAAAGTAGCCTCAATATATATGAGGCAATTAGTGAATATCAGCCTCTTGAGTAAGTAGTTATTTCTGTTGTTGCAACTTTCTCCCGGAAGACCCAATGAATTGTAAATTGGATGTGTGCTTCTTAAAGAAAACTAGTTTAGGAATTTTCCAAGTCCTAATGGCAGTAGGTAGAAAACTACTAACCTTAAGATTCAAGCATCTTTAACAAAACAGTGTAGAAAGAAGTATTGAAAGTACTCAGTGGAAGCCTAATAGAACCTCCAGTGACATAATAAAGAGACCCTGAACAATCAAAATTTAAATTTCCTGCATAGTAGCCACATAACATACTCTTCTACCTACTTTTTAAGCTTTCTAGAACCAACTATATAAGTTAGTATGGGTAACAAATCTTCTAAAAAAATATTGAGTTCTCTTCCAATTCTTTCTGCATTAAAAATGGGCATTCATAAATAATGGTTTGAAGAAAATCAGAAGTTAATGGAGAATATTCCCTAGGCAGATGTGATTGAGAATATTTTATATCCTAAAGTAATAAAATCATTCAAGGTTATTTTACAGTACTCAAATATTTAAAAGTTTTCTCCATGATTTTCCAAAGCCAGAAAAATAGCTTTTCATCCTCTTTCCACACACACACACACACACACACTCATGTTCTAAGATGAACAATGTACAAAGAAAATAATGTCTTTGTATATACATATAGTCTATATATATGTGTGTGTGTGTATAGGTATATATATGTATATATATACCTCTGTGTGTATGTATATATGTGTATATATATATATGTGTGTATGTATGTACCCAGCAGTATCACCAAGTATGTAATACTTACCATTTGTAAAATGTTGGTGGAAACTTGATTAGTCATAATAGAATAAATAAAACTTTTATTTTAAAACATTCATCCAGAAATCCTCTTAAAATTTTAATATATGAACCAATGTTTACTTTCTGGGACGCCTGGGTGGCTCAGCGGTTGAGCATCTGCCTTCAGCTCAAGGCGTGATCCTGGAGTCCCGGGATCGTGTCCCACATCAGGCTCCCTGCATGGAGCCTGTTTCTCCCTCTGCCTGTATCTCTGCCTTTTTGTCTCTCATGAATAAATAAATAAAATCTTTAAAAAATAAAAATAAAAAAAATACTTACCTTCCATATGGCTACAAAATAGCTACAAAGGAATTAGAAATTTTACAAAATATGTATTACCTAGATATCTGGTACTAGGCATATATTATATTTAATATAATGCATTGGAGATATTCCATCAATCAAATAACTAATGGAAAATAAGACACTTCTAATGAGACACTATAACACTTCGGCTTAAATTATTTGAATAATAAAATTGTGAGAAAGGATGATTTGAGAAATAAGTACTTATAAGGTTTTGGTGCTTAAATATTAAAAACTATCCTATTTACACCTGAATGCTTTCTCTCTTTTCGGATACCTCTTTCTCCAAGAATTCGTTCTTCATTAGTATTGACTTTTTTCCCTGTTCTACACAATATCATTTTGTATAAATATATATTGTATTCTTCAAAAGATGTTTTTCTTTTTCTTATGTTTTTGATTTCCCAATTAGATGGTATATTCCTTGAGAAAAGAGAATTTATCCTATATTGATTTATCTGTAATACATAGCCCTCTCCTAGAAGAGAATTGGCAACTGGAGCAAACCAGCTAGTGCAGGTTGCTTAAGATAAATGCACTTGAAAGCAGTGGTTCTGGAACCTTTGGATATAATTCAGATGGAAACTGAAATTGAACTTCAAAAATGTTCAGAAAACTAAAGTGAAAAACCCTTTGTCCCACATTCCCAAGCACAAGATCTAGATCAAATATTCCATTTCCCCTCCCCCCAAAAATGACTAATTAGCTAAGTTTTGGATGCAAGTTTAACATTTATTAAGTTAAAGTAAGATGTTGATTAGTCTTATAATATATGTTATAACTTATAATGTCATTCTTTGGTTGGGGATTTCAAACCTGAGTATTAAATATATACTGGGCATATATTCCTCCTTTTCCTGTAAATTCTACAGATATCTAGTAAGGTATGATTCTCTAATCTCAAAACATCATGTGGATGTTGAATGATTTTTGTCCCTAACTGAATCTCCAAAAGTGCAATATGATTTTTTGAAACTTTGAAAGTTAAAATTACTTTTGCCTCATCTGAGTGACTTAGTCTATGGATTCTGACTCTTGATTTTGGCTCAGGTAATGATCTCAGGATCATGGGATCAAACCTCATGGGAGGCTAAGCAGTCAGAGAGGAGTCTAGTCCTATCACTCCTCTGCCCCTCACCCTTGCTTGCATGTACTTTCCTCTCTCTCTCTCTTTCTCTCAAATAAATAAATCTTTAAAAAATGATTTCTTGTTTGTCATAAAAATGTAAGGCCCATACAGGATCGTAAGGTGCAAAATTATCAGTTAGATGTATTAAAAATGTTTTGATAGTTCCCTAACCATCTAGAAGGAAAAAAAAATTGCTTAAATAATTGAGATAATTGCTGAAAAAATCCTCTTTACTTGAAGAAAGAAATTCTGTTTTTACGTTGGAGATCCTGAAAAAGATTCTTTAATTTCTTTCCATAAAAAAACCCATCTGTTCTAATATAGAAGTAATGCCTAACAAGAACAGCTGTATAAGGAAGACAAAGGTGCCTTCACCGTATTTTAGCAGTGCTGTTTCCCTTACTCAGGTGGAACACCATATGTATCATTTGAGGAATCCTCTCAATCTGTGTGACAAGAATTCACAGCAAGTCATACATGTCTGTTGCCTGAGGTTAACTCATGTGCATCTCACCCTCTTTCTTCTGGATATTTTAGTTTGCACATCAATAACTGATAATTTGACAAGAGCCAACAGCTGCTTTTTGTAGCATCACCTTTGCTAGGTAATATATTTGCTACTAAAATCTTAAATCTACATCAGGTTAGTAGAATGTAATAAAATTTTCTAAATGCATCATTTCTGATTTTTACTTGTACTTCACTTCTATTTGATACCAAAACTGAAAGTAGAAGACAGATTTGCTGTACTCCATTCCTACTTCTTGTCTAAAATATATTAAATATCTAAGGCTATCAGGTTTATAAACAAAGGCAGTAATCTGACTATTTCAGGCAAATACCCAGTAAATGATTCTGGATATTGATTAGCCCTGTACTTATTTAAAGCAATCTCCATAATAGATTCTTTATTTATTTTTAAAGATTTTATTTCAGATATTCAATCACTGAGCCATCCAGGTGTCCCTAAAAAAATCTGTTTAATTTTATTTGTAGTATTATTAATACAAGCAATAATAGCAGTAATAGGAATGAAAGTTTTAATAGTAAAAACAATAATGGTTATACTAGTTATGATTTATGAAGTATTCCTTCTGGCCAGGAATTGTCCTAATTTTGCATTCGTTACTGCTTTTTACCCATTTGCAATGCCATGTAACAATTATTTTTATTTGAATGAAAACTATAACATATTTGAAGGCATGCATGAAGAATGTCCACTGAATACACTGGCTTGACCAGGTAAATATTGTGTATTAAGTAGAAATGTGTGCCTCTAGATCAGTGTTACTATTGAGAATATTTTTTGAGACCCAGAGAGGCCAGTACACTGACTAAAGTCATATAGATAATTAATGGAAGATGTAGTATTGGAATTCCTGACTATGGTTAACCCCTCTTGACATTTCCATCATTTCTGACAGACAGTGCAATGGGTATTCTTGGTTTATGGCCATTATTATTATTATTATTCACCAATTTATTCACTTATTGAATAATAAGTGAATTAGTATTCACTATTATTCACTAATTTGATTTTGGAAAAGCTATTTTAAGCTCCCCTCTTTGTTTCTTCATCTCTAAAATGGGTATAATAATAGAGTCTCCCTCATAGAATAATTGTAAGGATAAAATGAGTGAAGATATTATGTAAATGAATTCATCAAAACAGTGTCAAACACATAATATTCTAGAAAGTATTACCCACTACTGGCCTAACACTAAAGAATCTTTCGTGTGGGACACCTGGGTGGCTCAGCAGTTGAGTATCTGCCTTTGGCTCAGGATATGATCCCAGGATCCTGGGATCGAGTCCCACATTGGGCTCCCCGCAGGGAGCCTGCTTCTCCCTCTGCCTCTGCCTCTGCATTTCTTTTTCTGTGTCTCTCTTGAATAAATAAAATCTTAAAAAAAAAACCTGACATTTTAAAAAGCAATATAATCCTTTGATAAAAATCTTGTACCATGATTTAGAGATTATTTGGGAACTTAAAATATATGTGTAAAAATGTATAACCTTGAAAAGAATGTAGTGTGTCTCAGACAACAAAGAACTGAGGAGACAGTACTAAAAGAAAGAAAGTCTGTCCCACTTCGATCCTTACCAGTTTCCTTAATGCAGAATTTTACTCAGCCATTGCTATTAACTTTTTCAATTTTAATCCACCTCCTACTCCAGTGGTACACAATCCATTGGAAAAATGAGGAAGTCTGGGAAAGTCAACGGATTATTCATTATAATTTAAATACTTACGTGAAAACAATTAAGAGTTGGCTGTACATATAGAGATATGTAATTCTCTATAATATCTAATAATATCTATAATATCTTCCTCTAGAGAAGGATTAGAAAAAAAAGGTTAACCAGGGTCAGAAATTGGGACTTTTTTTTTTAAAGAATAACATAAAGCACAAAACTGTAAATATTGCAATAGCTACTAGTGACTGTTACTACCGTTATTTGCACATTTCATTTATATTTTAAAATGATTACAATAATAATACTAATGGCAGATTAGGGATGCATTGCTTCTCAGCTGAAATTTAATAATATTTCTGAGAAGAGTTTCGATATTAACCCACATATTTTCTATTTATGCTTTAATTTTTTTTTTTACAGAGTCTAATCAACAATAAAATGAAGTGAAACTCCTTAGAGTTTAAATATTTTGTGTGCAAAAATCATCTCTCATTCTTTGTTGTGCCCTAATAATGGCCACCGTGACTGATACATAATAATTAATATAATGGTGATTATAACATAAATATTGACGTAATTGGTGCCTACTACACATATGTTAAATCAATTAATGGAGTATTTTATTTGAAATCCCATAATGTTTGTTAGATACATTTAATGTCTATTGAAGTATTTCCAATTAAAGTCACTTAAAATAATTTAACTCGTGTTAATAATGAGTCATCATAAATCAAAAGTCAAATATTAAGAGTGATTTTATTCCCCCCAATCTCTTAAATATAAGTACTTTCTCATGAAAGGTTCTTCATAATGACAAAGTTAGAGACATTCTAGAAGGTTAAATAAACACTTCAGTTGATTATTGCTAGAAATCATCACAGTAAATATGAAATTAAACTAAGTTAAACAACATTACTTTTATTTCCACAACATTCAGGAATCAAGTATTTAAAATATATTGAAAATAATTTTACTTGTGGATCAAAATTCCTCATGAAGTAGGCAGAGGACTTGAAGAAACTCTAAAAGCCACACATGCACACTTAACTTTAAAGAATATTCTCATGCAGGCCTAGGTGACAGATAATGTCTTGTGTCTGGGCCAAATAGGAGACTCAGTTTGAGGAAGAACTGAATGGAAGAAGAGAAAGGATAGATTAATTTACAGATCTGATGTTTTGTTTTCATTTTTAAGATTGATTGATTGATTGATTGATTTAGTGTGAGTGGGGAAAGTGGTGGAGGGAGACGGAGAGAGAAAATCTCAAGCAGAGTCCCCAGTTTTGTGGAGCTCAATACAGGACTCCATCCCATGACCCTGAAATCATCACCTGAGCCCAAATCAAGAGTTGGACACTTAACTGACTGAGCCACCCTGGTGCCCCCAAACCTGATGATTTTTAGAAAACCTGTCTTTTCCTCAATATCCTTTCTATATGCTGGCAGGTTGCTGTTTTGCTAAATCTGATACATAAACCCATTTCCTGATTAGCAGAAGTTTTTAAAGGCATTATTCTATTATGAAACAGTGCTGAATATGGAGATGAGGAAATCTATTAACAGCACCTGAGAATAAAGTGGATTTTTTTCTTGTTTCTGTAATCTAACAATTTGAAGAAAGAAACTGAAATATCTACCCACTGTTACCCTGTTCTCTTCTCAATTCCTTACTTAGCTGGCACATTTGTAAAGAGTCAGTCAATGAGCTGATAGTGTGAAGTCATGGTGGCGTTCTCCTATCTTTGAAGACAGGAGTTCTGCATGGGTTTGAAACTGACCTCTTTAACAATAGCATCCATATAACTTGTGGGAAATATTAATGAAGGTACACAGATTGTTTAAAGTTAATTGTTGTAACACTTTCTTTGAAATGCTGTGCCAGCACTGGAGCGCCAGATCAAACTGGGAAAGTAAAAATTGGAGCCTCTGACAGATTATATCTATCATGTGTATTCTAATTTCAGTCCATTGCCAATTGATTTTTCAAATTCCTTAAAAATGCATACGTACCTTTTTGTTGCCTCTGTGTATATATTCACCCAAATTGTAGCCTTGCAAAAATTCTTCCAAAACCTCATTGAGGTTCCCTGATGAAAAATAACTTCACTTTTAGTTCTGTCACTCTGTTTTATTGAGCATGTCTCTACTTCTAAGTTATCCAATATCTACCTGAGGATTTAACTTCTTCACCTTAGATTAAAAAAAAAAAGAAGTATCGTTTTATAAGAACCCAAAGCATATGAGAAACTTCATTCATTCAGTATATTCACCAAATATGGGTTGAGCACCTACCTTGTAATAGGGACTGTTCTGTGAGCTAGTAATGCAAAAATGAACTGAAGAGACACAGGATTTGCTCTCCTGCAGTTAAGCCTTGTTTTTTCAATTCACTCATCTGGGTTGGAAGTGCTCTTAATACGGGCAGGTGTGAGAAATGGTTCCACACACACACACACAAAAGGAAAATCCAAGGGACTTATTTAATTTGAATAATTAAATTGTTAATTTTTCCACTCTACTTTTTATTTAAATTCTTGGTATTTCAGTGAATAATCCTTTTTAATTAATTTAATGAGCAGCACATAGATCATCATTGTTAAATTTTGTTATTCATATTTATGTTTATGTATAATACAATAAAATAATTATGTTATCTACTATATGCAAATTATATATATCATTTATAACATATTTATAGAGTATGCTTATGTTATATATTTATTATATATTATATTTGAAATATATTAATATATTTATAAATCAACATATGTTGATATTTATGTTTTTTAATAATAAATTTATTTTTTATTGGTGTTCAATTTGCCAACATACAGAATAACACCCAGTGCTCATCCCGTCAAGTGCCCCCCTCAGTGCCCGTCACCCAGTCACTCCCATCCCCTGCCCTCCTCCCCTTCCACCATCCCTAGTTCGTTTCCCAGAGTTAGGAGTCTTCATGTTCTGTCTCTCTTTCTGATATTTCCTACCCATTTCTTCTCCCTTCCCTTCTATTCCCTTTCACTATTATTTATATTCCCCAAATGAATGAGACCATATAATGTTTGTCCTTCTCCGATTGACTTACTTCACTCAGCATAATACCCTCCAGTTCCATCCACGTCGAAGCAAATGGTGGGTATTTGTCGTTTCTAATGGCTGAGTAATATTCCATTATGTGTTTTTTATTTAAAATATTATTTGTCCTGGTAGTCAGGCCAAGAAGACAATGAGCCAAATGTTCAAATATATAAATGCAATGTTTTTTAATTTAATTAGCCATTATATAAATTTATAAAACACACTAATTGAATATGTGTTCAACACAAACATACACAACAAACTAAAGGAAGATCACCTATGTAGCTAAACATAACCAGATTCGTCTGAAGTTTCTAGAATTTCTTTCCCTGTTAGTGTTGCTTGTTCTATCAAGCATTCTAAAGATACTGTTGCAGAGATTAAAAATAAAAAAGTAATCTACCCACTTCAGGGTATATATACAAAATAATTGAAATCATGATCTCAAAGAGATATCTGTATCCCATGTTCATTACATTATTTACACTAGGTAAGACATTAAAATAACTCAAATGTCCATTGATGGATGGTTAAATGGACAAAAAAATGTGATACACACACACACACACACACACACACACACGAAGGTCTATTATTCAGTCTTAAAAGAACAAGGAAATCCTGCCATTTGCCATAACATGTTTGAAGTTAGAAGGCATCATATGCTAAGTGAAAAAAAACACCAGCCATAGCAAGATAGATAGTGCATAATTCCAGTTACATGAGGTATCTAAAATAGTTACTCTTAGTAGGAGAAAAGAGAATGGTGGTTGCCAGGGAGTGGGAAATGGCTGAAATGAAGAGTTGTTGTTCAATAGGTATAAAGTCCCTGTAGCACAAGATGAATAAATTCTAGCTATCTGTTTTACAACATAGCACCTATAGTTAACAATATTGTATTGTGAATTTACAAATTTGTTGAAAAGTAATATGTCATGTAAAGCATGTTACTGCAAAAAATAGGATCACAACTTTTCGAGATGATGGCTGTGTCTATTGCTTCGATTGTAATAATAGTTTCATGGGTGTGTACATATATCCAAATTCATTAAATTGTATGTGTTAACATGTTTGTATTTTCTGTGTACTAACTACACCCCAACAAAGATGTTGATATTTTTTTAATTAAAAAAAAGCAATCTACTATACTAAAGTTTTAATAATGGACCACTTTGCCTGTATTTGCAATGAACAACAAAACAATGCAATGTGTGCTCATTTTAATAAAGAACATGAAGTTATTCAAAAATCAAAATATTCTTTTAGAGATATGCTTATTTTAGCCTGAGACCAGGAATTCAACTCTTTGTGAGCAAATCTAGCTATAGACTCAGAGCTGTTATCAACTAGTACTGTGTTGTCTCTTCTTGACCTTGAATAGCATAATCAATCACTCAAACTGACAAGCTCTCCCACAGTGATTCAATATTTCTATATGTTACAAAGTGATTCTCATGGTAAGTCTAGTTACCATCTGTCATCATACAAAGTTATTGTAATATTATTGACTGTAGTCCCTACATTGGTCATTACATGCCTGATTTATTTTATAACAGGAAATTTGTACATCTTAATACTCTTCACCTAGTTCAGCTGCTCTCAGTCTCTCCCTTTCCTGGTAATGATCATTTTGTTTCTTGTATTTAGTGAGTCTGTTTCTGGTTTGCTTTGATTCCATATGCAAGTGAAATCATATGGTATGTGTCTTCCTCTGTCTGACTTTTTCACTTAGCATAACATCCTTTAAGTCCACCATGTTGTCACAAGTGACAGAATTTCATTTTTTTAAATATTTTATTTATTTATTTGAGAGAGAGAGAAAGAAAGAGAGTGCAGAAGCAGGGGAGGAGGAGCAGAGGAGAGGCGGAAGCAGGGGTTTGATTACAGGGCCCTGGGGATCATGACTTGAGCAGAAGGAAGACATATAAGTGGCTGAATCACCTAGGTGCCCCAGATTTTCATTCATTTTTATGGCTGAGTAATATTCTATCATGTGTGTGCATGTGTGTGTATGTGTGTGTGTGTGCATGTGTTTATGATATATTTATCCATTCATGAACATTTAGATTGCTTTTATATCTTGGCTATTGTCAATAATGCTCCAATGAACATGGAGATGAAAATATCTCTTTGAATTAGTGTTTTCATTTTCTTCAGATAAATCCACACTAAAGTGAAATTGCTGGATCATGTGGTAATTTTTAATTTTTTGAGGGGCCTCCATAGTATTTTCCATAGTGGCTGCACCAATTTGCACTCCCACCAACAGTGCACAAGGATTTCCTTTTCTCCACATCCTCACCGACACGTTTTTGTTTTTGTTTTTTTTCTTTTGGTCTTTTGGCTAATAGCCAATCTAATAGGCATGAGGTGATATCTTATTCAAGAAGAATAAAGAAACCAAAAAGAAGACAGAAAGACAGAAAGAATGAAAGAATGAACAAAAAGAAAGAAAGAAAGAAAGAAAGAAAGAAAGAAAGAAAGAAAAGAAGAAGAAGAAAGAAAGAAAGAAAGAAAGAAAGAAAGAAAGAAAGAAAGAAGAAAGAAAGAGAAGAAAGAAAGAAGAAAGAAAGAAGAAAGAAAGAAAGAAAGAAAGAAAGAAAGAAAGAGAAAGAAAAGAAAGAAAGAAAGAAAGAAAAAAGAAAGAAAGAAAGAAAGAAAAAAGAAAGAAAGAAAGGAAGGAAGGAAGGAAGGAAGGAAGGAAGGAAGAGAACTTACACAGCTTATTATTTAAAAAACTGATTAAAAAATGAGCAAATGACTTGAATAGATATTTTCCCAAAGAAGACATATAGATATCAACAGGCACAGGAAAGATGTTCAAAGTCACTGATCATCGGGCAGCCTGGGTGGTTTGGCTCCACTTTCAGCCTAGGGAGTGATCCTGGAGACCCGGGATCGAGTCCCACATTGGGCTCCCTGCATGGAGCCTGCTTCTTCCTCTGCCTGTGTCTCTGCCTCTGCCTCTCTCTCTGTGTGTCTATCATGAATAAATAAATAAAATCTTAAAAAAAGAAAAAAAACAAAGTCACTGATCATCAGGGAAATGCAAATCAAAACCACAATTCCCTTTGTCTTTCTGATGCTTAGAAACCAAAAGCATCACTGTAGGGAATTTATTTTTTTTTAAGAAAAAAAATGAAGTGCACACTTTCTAGTACTATGTATTCTTGCAATTTACTCAGTTTTGGAAAGAGCTGCAGACTTCTAACTTTGATGTTGACTGTGACTATTTCCCAATTTTACAACTCATTTATTTTCTATTTGCCCCTTTGAAATCTGCAAGTTCTCTACATCCTTAGGCGGAAAAAAAGCCCAGTGTATTACTGATGGGGTACTTTTCAACATGGTAAAAAATATCCCAGAAATGAAGACATATTTAACATTATATTTACTCCCACAAGGAAGACAATTATTTTGATTTTGTATTCATTATTGGCATTTTTCACCACACTAGAAGTCTCTAAAGATCTTCACTGAGTTCCAAAGTCCAATGCGCTGCAATGTTGAAATTCTCTTGCATGATATTCATATTTCAAAGAGATAATGTCCATTTTATTCTTATTGTTAGGTTTCCATATTAGCAAATTGTGGTGAAGATGCAGTGTATGATAGTGACTATGCTCTTAGAGAAGAGTGTCTACCGAACTCTTCAATACTGCCTGCAACTTGATTTGTTATCGAAGCCCAAGTGCAGCTGCTCATGGCTCAAATGCCAGTACTCCAGAGACAAATGTTGGTAGAAAGGAAAGTTCACTGTGTTTAGGAGGCCACCAACCTGGGGCAATGGCAGACTGATTTCCAAAGACCCTCTTGAAGGTTCTAGGTTGAGAAGTAAGATTTTAAACGGGGAAGTCAGGATGGGAGATTACATACATATTGATAAAAAGGACGAGGAGAGTTATGACTATTCATGAGGAAAGATGGAACACGTACTTTGAGCAGACATATGAGCAACATTCATCTCATGTTCATTTTGAGATGGAAACTTAATACCAGAACGAGGCAAAATTCAGCCCTGACTTCAAGAGATCTCTTAGGACAAAGAGAAGGGGCTCTGGTCATAATCCAAGAGTCTGTATAAACTGGATGGGGTCATTACTTTGGGGAAGGAATGCAGGGCTTTGCTTGTTCAGAGGCTGCTGCAGAGACAGCTGGTGGATTTGTCAGTGGGGTCTAAAAAAACATAATAGCTGATTTGGGAGAAATCCTTCTCTAAAAAACAACCTTAAAATTTTCTGCTGATTTCAACTTCATAACTTGAATGGGGCTGGTTTCAGAGTGACCTTAGGAAAGTTATTTAATTGGTCTAGGCTTCAGTTACATTACTTATGAAAAGGCTTTAAATTATTGGTGTTGATAGTTTTCTGAGTAAATGCAAGTAAAGTCTAAGCAAAGTTCCATATAATTAATAAACATTAATAAGTATTGCTTTTTTATCACTATTATAATTGCACTTATTGTGGTCATAATTTGTTCCTTAGCTTGAAATAAAATTTAAATAAAACTCTATTATGAATACATTAAATTAATGTCTCACTCTCCATTAAAGAAATAGAGAAGTAAGTTCTTGCCCTAAAGTTATTGCTTATAAATGGTGTAAAGAGGGTGTTGTAAATTGATGAGATTATTTTTGATAACTGGATTCATGAGCAAACATCTCTGCTCTTTCTTTCTAGAATTACCTCATCTCCCTTCTGTCCTGGGCTCCTTCATTCTACCCCTGTTCCTGTGTGGAAATAGTTTTTCTTGGTCCTAAAAGGCTTAGAGATTTCTCAGAGAGTCTGTGAAAGGAGAAAAAAGATAAGCATATACAAGTTGACCTAAGAAAACACATGCACTGACTTTCTCTACATCGTTTACTATATTTTCGGCACAAATAGAAGTTGAAAAGAGCATTTGTAATTTATTATGACTTAAAATGTTTTAATAGTTTCTGTGTTACTGTACCACATTCATATAGCAATTAGATCAGGATATGGCAATAAAATTGTTGGTGATGTATAATATAAGGCAAATATTTAATTCATGTTAAAAACTGAAAAAAATATCACCTAATAATTTTAAGGGTGGTATAACAATAAATTTTACAAAATAGTGAGGTTTCAGACACCAAAATTACAAGGCAAGATGTGTTATAGTTTCTTGATTTAATGAGAAGTGACATCTTGACATTGGTCAATAAAAAGTATGAAAAGTCATAAATTTTTAAGTACAATGTATTATTTTTAAACTTTGTTTTTATTTTATTATATTACGAACACTTAACATCTATTCTCACAACATATCATTTAAAGTATAATACAATATCACTAATTATAGGCACAAAGTTGTATAGCAAATCTCTAGAACTTATTTTTTATGCATAATGAAAACTTTAGCCATTGAACAATTGACTTTCATTTTCATTAACTTCTGCTCCTGGCAACTAGGTCTTTGCTTCTCAGAACTTGGCTGTGTTAGATACTTCATAGTGGTATTTGCCCTTCTGTGACTAATTTATTTCACTCAGCATCATGTTCATCATCCTCTAGTTCATCAATATTGTCACATATTGCAGATTTTCCTTTTTAACACTGTGAATTCTATTCAATTGTATGTACATAGCACATTTTCTTTATCCATTCATCCATCAATGGATATTTTGTTTATTTCTATGTCTTGGCTACTGTGGATAGCGCGGCAAAGAGTACATAAGATATGCCTCTGCAGTATTCTAACTTCAGTTCTTTTGACTAAATACCCAGAAGCAGGATTTCTAGATTATATGGTAGTTCTATGTCTAATGTTTTGAGAAACCTTTACACTCTTTTCCATAGCAGCTGCATCATTTTGCTTTCCTTTTTTAAAAGATTATCTATTTATTTGACAGAGAATGAGAGAGAGAACACAAGTGGCAAAGTGGCAGGCAGTGGGAGAAGGAGAAGCAGACTCCCTGCTGAGCAGGGAGCTTGATGCGGGACTGGATCCCCAGACTCCAGGATCATGAGCTGAGCTGAAGGCAGACGCTTAACTGACTGAGCCATCCAGGGACTCTCCATTTTTCATTCCTACTAATAGTACACAAATGTTCCTATTTCTCCACATTTTTGACTCTTGTTTCTCTTTATTATTATTTAATATATGGACATTTTCTTAAAAAATAAGAATGTCACATTAAGAAGAAAGAAAGAAAATGATTCCAAATGCAGTTTATGGAAGAATAAGTTTCACAAGGGGCCCAAAGTCACAGTTCTGTTGCCAAGTGACTCAGAATTGGGTGTGAGGTGCTGAGAGTCTTCTCCATCAATAGCATTTATAATTCTATAAAAATAGCTTAAACAGGGGCACCTGGGTGGTTCAGTCAGTAAAGCTTCCCAACTCTTGGTTTTGGATCAGGTTGTGATCTTGAGGTTGTGGGATCAGGCCTCACTCCTATTGGGCTCCTCACTCATTAGGGAGGCTGCTTCGAATTCTCTCCCTCCCTGTCCTGCCCCTCCCTCTGCCCATGTTTTTTCTTTCTCTCTAAAATAAGTAAATAAATCTTTAAAAAAATAATTTACAGATTCTGAGTTCAACTATAAAACAACTGCCTCCAAGCTCCTAATTGTTTAAGCATGCTTTTTGTTTAGAAGTAGAGAAAATTTCTAAGAATTACACATTGACTACATCATGTCTTCAGATGCAATCAATATGCATTTATTTAAAGACAATTTTCTGCCTTTTATTTATTTATTTTTAAATATTTTATTTATTTATTCATGAGAAACACACAGAAAGAGAAAGAGAGAGAGGCAGAGACAGAGGCAGAGGGAAAAGCAGGCTCCATGCAGGGAGCCTGATGTAGGACTTGATCCTGGCACTCCAGGATCACCCACTGGGCCGAAGACAGGCGTTAAACCATGGAGCCACCCAGGGATCCCCAATCAATATGCATATTAACCAAAATTTTATTTCTCCTTATCATATGAAATTATCATGTGATTTTTTTTGGTTAAATGAATAGATTTTATACAAAAATTATACATTAAATTGTGATGCAGTATCTTGCCATAGAACAATGAATACCTATGTTGAAAACTATGGGGGAAAAAAACTTGTCTGTCAAGGCAACTGAAGAATACTAATGCAAAGAAGATTTGAGAAAATAATTTCAAAAAAAGGCAAACCACATGGAGCAGTGAACTGGTATTTTCACCTACATTATCCTTCAGGAATTTGGCTTATTCTTGGCCCAGGACAAGAGGCCAAAGATAGACATATTAAAGGGGACTCTGCTAAACTCTGCTAGCTCCCCTCAAGACATTTGCTGAATTCTGAGTCTGCATATGGCAGGAGGCTAATTATCGAAGCAATGAGGAGTTCTGGGCAATTATATGTTACTGAGATGATGGATTTTAGAATTTTGAAACTGTGAAAAGAAGAGGCCATGGTCAACAGTTAAAACTCAGGTTTAGAATCACTGCAGGACTGTGCCCTGGACTCTGCAATGATAGAACTACAAAACTGGTTGCTATTCTTCCCTTTCGCTGATTGGGTTTAAGTAATCCACTCCCATTCTATCAGTTTACTAGAGAAAAATAGTAATAGTCCTCTTTGTTAGAGGACTTCTGTTGTTTCCTAACAAATTACCACACATTAATTGGCTTAAAACAATATCCATCCATTCATTAGCTCTCTTGCACATATCAGAAGTTTAAAAAGGTGTGGCTGAGTTCTCTGCTCATGTCCTAAGGCTGAAATCATCCTGGCAGACTTGACTGAGTTTTTATCTAGAGGCTCACTTTTTTTTTTTTTTTAAGATTTATTGATTTTAATAAGAGAGAACATGTGGGGGAGGGGCAAGGGAGACAGAGAGAATCTTAAGCAGACTGTCTGTGGAGTGAGGAGCCCTTTGTGGGGCTCCACAAGGGGGCTTGATCTCAGGACCCTGAGATCATGATCTAGAGATCATGACCTGAGCCATAATCAACAGTTGATGACTCAACCAACTGAACCACCCAGGGGCTCCTTTAGGGGCTCGTTCTTATTGGCAGAATTCAGTTCTTTATATTTTTAAGATTGAGATTCCAGTTCTCTTATTGCTAACCAACAGAAGCCACTCAGCTAATAGAGGCCAGATTCTTTTAAAAAAAATTTTTTTTAATTTTTATTTATTTATGATAGTCACAGAGAGAGAGAGAGAGGCGCAGAGACACAGGCAGAGGGAGAAGCAGGCTCCATGCACCAGGAGCCCGATGTGGGATTCGATCCCGGGTCTCCAGGATCGCGCCCTGGGCCAAAGGCAGGCGCCAAACCGCTGCGCCACCCAGGGATCCCAAGGCCAGATTCTTTAGCACTTGGCTCACTCCATCTTCAAGTCAGCAATTCATTTCACTTCTTCCTTTTGCTTTGAATCTGATTTTTTCTCTTGGAACTAGCCTGATAAAATTCTCTTTCTAGAGGGCTCCTGTGATTATGTCAGTCTTACCTAGATAATCTCCTTGTATTAAGGTCAATTGTAACATATAACCTATCAAATGAAAGTAAAACTCATTAGGGTCATGGTCCCAAGGATTATGCAAGGTGTGTACTCCAGGAGCATATGATATGGAAGACATCTTAGGATTCTGTCCAATGCAGTCCACATTCTGGCCCACAGTGACTCTGGTCCTTTCCAAAAGCAAAATACACTTATGACTCCTCAAGCTGCCAAATACCATCCCATTCCAACATTAGTTCAAAGTCTAAAGGCCATCTCAGTATCATTTCTTTTTTTTTTTTTCCCCTCGGTATCATTTCTAAAATCTAAAATTATATCATTTAAATCAGTTAAATCTGTACAGCAGACTTATAAGTAGAATCCATTATGTGGAGCTCTTGGGGCAGAAGTCCTCACCACCTACGCATCTACAAAACTAAAGAGACAACGTTTTGCATCCTTGAAATAATTTTCTTCATTAATGTTAATGCAGCAAAGTACACTGATGTTTGAAAATCAAACCAACCTTACATTCATGATATATTTTCTCAAGTGTATATGGATTTAAGATAAGTACAGTATATACATGTATATCATATCTACATATGATATAAAAACATGTACAGACAGATTATATTTGCTTATATTTTTTAGGGTTTTTATATCTAGTTAACATTAGTCACATTTATATTTATGGAGGAAGTAATTAGAAGAACTACATGTAGAAAGGATTAAACAAACCTCTGGGTATGGGAATACATGTAAGGAGAAGCTGCTAGTTTCAGTAACAGGTGCTTATAAATGTCTTTTATAAAAAAATGTTAATGCTTATTACTTATTTTCTAATACTTATTAGAAAAAAATTTAATAGGCTTTAATCAAATCACATATCTAATATTTTTCTGGGTTCAAATGCACTGTTGGGTAATATCTTCCTGATAATTTTCTTGATTAACTAAAAATTTTCTTGATTCTTAAACTGAAATTAAGAAAAATCAGTTACAAACATCTTGGTTTTTACTGTAAAAAGAGCCAAAAGTGTAGCTCACTATTTTTAAAAATTCTAATAAAAGTAATGCATTTTAAAACCAATATTTTCTGCCACTAAAAGAAAAAAAAAAAAAAACAGTTTCTAAGGGCAGTTGAATTACATTACACCCTGGTCTACTGGAAAGTATACTGAATTAAGGTTCTATATCCTGATATGATACATATTATCTGTAAATTGTTTTGAAAATTCTTGTTTTTCAGAGACATTCCATCTAAAAAGTGGAACAATGATACTTTATTTACTTACCTTTATAACAGAGTTGAGAATATGTTAAGTAACTATGTATTTTTTCAACACAGTATGTGAACAGATGATTTACATGAAAATAACTGGAAAAATTATACAAGTTTAAGATATTTTTAATGGCAGCTGTGAAGAAGCAAAACTATTTGCATATTGGTAAATGATTAATAATTTTTTTCTTGACAAACCAGATAAAATGATAAATTTATATAAATCCAATCTGTAATAAATTTGAGATTATAGCTAAAAAAACCTTCATATGTAAAATTCAACCAAATGTTACTTTTATAATTGATTATAAATTTCTAATTTTCTTTAAAAGACAGAAATCTGTTTACAAATGAATTTTCAAATACAGGCACAGAAAAACAAATTCCATGCTAAAGTACTGGAGAGAGAGAAAAAAAAGTCTGAGTCCGGCACTGAACATTTTGAAATGCATTAATGATGTATCTATGGCTGAAATAACAGCTCCATGGAGTAAAATCAGTGAAATTTGGTTTAAATTTTACAATGAGACAGACGAGAAAGTAACTGGATGTTGACACTAATTGGTAGTGAAATCAGCCAGACTGACTGCTTTCTAAAATTGTGAAGCTAAAAAAAAAATATAGTACCTGAGAGAGTGTATTAGAGCTCGTCTCTTTCAAATATATTATTCAAACATAACAACTTGTTAGTCTGCTATGTTTGAGCAAAGAAATCATTTAACTACCAAATCTATGTTGTGTAAAGAAAAAATGGGTGTTTGTGGTTACTATAAATCCAAATAAGCTTTTCATAAATGGATATGATCTTATAAACGCACGCAAATTGAGTACATTATATGTCTCTCAAGTGGTTAAAGGAAATATGTATTAAAAGGTGTGTTATACTGAAGGACACTGTCATAAGCTCTGATCGTTTGAAATGAAGCTAATATCTTGGATCAGTGCAGGGTAAAACTCAGATCACATAAGAAATTTGGACTTTAAGATAACCATATAACCTAGGGGGGGAAATATCATTAATTGGGCGATGGGGAGACATTAGAAGTCTCAGTAACAATAAACTCCTAGAATCAATTAAATTAACTTCTGTGGCTTGTGATCTATTGACTTCTTTTGGAACAAATTTCATTAATTTCAAGTCATTTTTATCAAGCTTGAAAATATAAACATTTCTCTGTATTGTTTTACCAAGGGCAGAGCAGGTCTTTTCAATTTGACAGACTGTTTTAAAAACTTCACAAAACGGTAAATAATAAAGAAACATAGAGGCCAAAAGAAACAAGCTTTGCATATTTAATTACAAAAGAGAGAGCAGAAGCATCTGCTAAGGCATTTCAGTCAAGGCTTTTCAGCCAGTTATTATTTAAAATATGCATGTAGGGCATGGAGAAATAACTATCTTTTGATAATCTGTTCACAGATTTCACATTTAAGCATTTTAAGGACTGAAAAATTCAGAAAAACTATACTAAGTGAGAGTACTAAGAAGGTGCATGCCTTGCAGCCTTTTCCCACCAATGATGATGATAGATTTGATTTAGTTATGATCAGTAATTTTTAATCATTTTAGTACTGTGCCTTTTCTCTTTTTTACTAGAAATGTTCTTTTTCAAGCCAATTCACTAGTTATGGGCAAATATTTTTCTAGAATCAGCCATGCTCAAGGGCTCTTAATTTTACCACTCACCAGTCACTGAAAGTCTTCATTTTGCAATAATGACATCATCAAAGCCTGGATCTTCTGTTAGATTCTATCCTTTTGACAAAAAATATTTTAAAGCCTTCAAATTATGTTTGATTAATTACATTTTGGTAAAAAAAAATATGTACCTAACAAAGTATATATTTTGGTGTGTCAAGATCTAAAATAATTACCAGTATTTCCTTTACAATTATCAATTATCAATATTTAAACCAATGACAATTATCAGTTATAGATATTTAAAGCAATGATAATATAATATGTTAATGTATGCATTGTATATTCAACTTTATTGAAAAACATGAATTAATAATACTAGTAATATATGAAGCATTTAAAAATGTCTAGTTAGATAAAAAATTAATATGAAATTTCGGAGGCCATTTTTCTGGAGGCTAATTCCAACATTTAATAATATTATTTCCACCCAAGAAAAAAAATACTCATTTAGTACACAAAAAGAAGAAACTACAAGTAGATATGACTAACATTTTTAGATGCATTAGGCTGTTTCCCTCTTTGAAGGGAATCCTTCTTACAACACTGAGAACTTCCCTGAATAATCCTTCTTACAACACTGAGAACTTCCCTGAAAGAATTTATAAGGATCTTAAATTTTCAGAGAAATTTTCTTAGAATGATGTTACCCACTTTCCAAAGAGAAACAATTTATTAGTTCTTTCTAACTTAAAGCATTTATGAGTCTCCTTTTTATCTGTAGTTAATTTTATCTATTCTAAATGAGTGAGGTCTCTTTCTGTGTTTTACTACTAGAACTGAAAATAGACTAAATATGTTAGCATCATCTAAGCAAATAGAAGGATAGATGGGGAGTTAAAGAGATGATAGATGGAGGAATGGGACAATGAATGGAGAGAGAGAATAAATGAATTCCATAACACCCATAGTTTTCTCTTTTACAGATTATAGTATAGTCAATTATTTTCCCCATAGCCTTCCGAATCACATTCCTTTTTAGACACTTTAAAAATTCCACTTGGGAGTCAGGAATCGTGGCTAAACTACAGGGGCAGAAATGACAAAAAAAAAGGTTTTAAGCCAGGCCTTAGGGAATAAAGGTAAAGTTTCACATGAAAGCTACAAACAACCTCTCTTCTTTCTTTCGCAATGCCCAAATGTCTTATGCCAGGATAGAGCTGAGGACAGGAATGAAGATCAATATAAGTCAGCATCTCTGTAAGCCTATTCAATGGAAGCATTTCCCAGTGGGCCTCAAAAAGCACTGGAGTTCAATTTTAAATGTATTCAGATTAGGCAGGAATTTGCAGGGGCATCTGCCCTCAAGGCAATGATGATCTCCACAAAGACTGTGCACTAGGGCTGCTGTTTCTCACTGCAGCTGACCCCACAGACCTCATTCTGTTTGACCACCTGGTCATCTTTCCTTAGAAGCTCCACAGCTGCCTCCGCTGGAGGTGACCTCTGCCCTAGGGAGACTTAGAATTCCCATTCTTTTCTGCTTGAAATCTTAATCAGTTTATAGAAATCAGGTGGAAGCTACAAATCGCTGTGGAAAGACAGATACATAAAAAATGTTAAGGGTAGGAGTAGTGTGGTGAAACATGAATCAGAGATGACATGGAATCAAGCCAAGATGTCAGGAAGTCTGACATGAGCTCAGGCTTTAATACTCTCATGGCAACTTGCATAAATTTCACCAGAACTAGGAGCCAATCTTTGGTCACTCCTCCCACTCCCATAAATAAATTTGTGTTCCTGAGACCTTGCATAAAGTACTGAAATCCTGATATTATTCATTCTTAAGAATTCACTGACTCCTGTCTTACCAAATTCATCATGCTGCCCTTCTGGTTAGTCCTAAACTCGTGACCATTTAATTAATAGTCTAAATTCATGGCGATGTTTACGAGGCAGGACCCATTTCTAGGATATTTCATTAGGGAGCACTGAAGCACACATATATATTTTAAATATTTTCTATTTTTAAGAGCATTCCTAAATCATGCCAAAAATTTATTGAATACCATATGTAAGTCAGACACTGTGAAAGTCATTTTCACTTTTATTATCTTTTGTTCCTTATAGGAAACCTTTTGCAAATGTTTTTGTTATCCTTGTTTTATGGATGGAGAAATGGAGGGACATAGAAATTATTGAGCACGGCGAAGATATTACCTGTGAACTCTGACTTTGAATCTAAACACTTGAAGATATTAAATCCATAATATGTTAGTGACATTCAATCATAATTTTATAGTATATAAAAAGTGTAATCTGCATAAAGCACATTGAAAATGTGCACTTTTAGTGTTTTATTAAATTATTTTTTTCCTGAGTCACACAAAAGTACTTTAGTTTGCGTTAACTTTTAAATTTTTCAGTGTTGACGAGGCACCTGGATGGCTCAGTAGGTTAAGCATTTGACTGTTGGTTTACCTCAGGTTATGATCTCATGGGTGATGTGATCAAACCCACACAGAGCTGGGCACACAGTGGGGAGTCTGCTTGAAGATTCTCTCCCTCTGCCCTTCTCCCTATGCATGCTCTCTCTCTCTCTCTCTCTCTCTCAAATAAATAAATAAATAAATAAATAAATAAATAAATAAATATTTAAAAGCATAATTTTTTTCACTGTTGAAGATAATATTGCCATGTGATGGATAGATGAGGAATAATTCAAACTCCATTGATAATTATCCATTAGATATAATCTTATTTGTATTATTGTGGATATTCTTTGTTTACATACAACTACAATGTTTAAAACATTTTAGGATCCCTGGGTGGCGCAGCAGTTTGGCGCCTGCCTTTGGCCCAAGGCGCGATCCTGGAGACCCGGGATCGAATCCCACGTCGGGCTCCCGGTGCATGGAGCCTGCTTCTCCCTCTGCCTGTGTCTCTGCCTCTCTCTCTCTCTCTCTGTGACTATCATAAATAAATAAAAATTAAAAAAAAAAACAAAACATTTTAAATTTCCTTTCCAATTCCTAAAATTCATTGTAGTTTCAAGTTAAATCTTTCATTTTCACTTTTTCATTAACTAGAGGCTGGTAGGCTGAGGCCAATAATGGAAGTGAAAGTTCCAGTGAATGTCTTGTCAAGAGCCCAGCTCCTGAGAAACGAAATATGGGCCTTGTTTACTGTCAATAATATCTTAAGCTCCGAAAGGGATGAGTGTCTTAATGAGACTTTTTTGGCTTTTATTTTATTTTATTTTATTTTATTTTATTTTATTTTTAATGATTTTATTTATTCATTCATGAAAGACACACAGAGAGAGGCAGAGACACAGGCAGAGGAGAAGCAGACTCCTCACAGGGAACCTGATGTGGGACTCAATCCTGGAACTCTGGTATCATGCCCTGAGCCAAAGGCAGATGCTCAACTGCTGAGCCACTCAGACATCCCTATATTGTGCTTTTAATTTTGGATATCTGTGATGGAAGAGATTTCTAGTGTTATTTTGGATGAGGCCGACTTGAAAAAGAAATTCTTGCTTTGGTGACTGGTCTGACCAGATGACCATACTATTGGTAATGGTGCAAGAGTCTACAAAAATGTACAGATGGGGCTATTGTTCGTCAGGGCATCTATGTGAAGAATTGCTACCGAAAGTCTGGTCAATTGTGTTGATTCATCTTTCTTGTCCTTGATAAGAGCTACCAATTGTGTTGATTCATCTTTCTTGTCCTTGATAAGAGCTACCATAAGAGCTACCTTGATAAGTCTTGGTTAAGGAGCAGAAGACAGCAACTCCCCTGGAGGTTCTAGAACATGTAACTGTAGTGCTGCCATTTATAAAGTACATGAATTTTCTTTGAAATTCAGTCAGTGGATACCAATGGACTCTCATGTGCCCAAGGGATGTGGTAGAGATATGACTTCATTCAGCATCATGATGTCTGGCAAGGGACTAAGATGAGGAGTCCACCTCCTCCTGCATTTGGGATATGCCAGGAGACCCAGGATTGGTTCTTTCATATTAGTACTATTTGCATTTAGCAAGTGACCATGCCTTATGGAGTGCTTCTTCCTGACCTAATTCACAATGGGCAGCTCTATATAAAGGTCCAAGGTTCAGTGCCTGTGAAAGTATTGATTTTAATAAGATCTATGTATGTATCCAGCAATTACTTATCTCATGTTGGGTAATATGCAGTCAAGAATGGCAGTTTCTTGCATCAGAAACTTATGAGCAATCTATAGCAACAATAGGTGATCCAAAGAATCTAGATGGCATGAGAGGAAGTTCCCATACTGTGTACAGTAAAAGAGTTTCTTGGAGATATTAATTGGAATATCTATTGCATTGAAATTTGGACAGACTCTAGACTTTTAATGGAAAGGGGACAATTCAAATCAGGTTAATTTAGGAATAATAGCATTTCTAGGCTTAAGAAAATATTTAAATTGGGACTATATTTCCTTCAGAATCCCCAAAGGCTTAAACTGTTCATGTTAATATTATGGATGCTGAAATGTTCAATAGCTGTTTCTTGACAATGTCAGGGATTAAGTGCCTCTTAACTGATCAAATAATATGCAGAAATTTTACTGAAGCAGTGGTTTTTATGTGGGGCAATTGTTCATTCATTTCTAGAGCTCATTTGTGAGTGTTTGGATGTCCTTGATCTGTATGTCAAATGAATCTACTTACAGAAATTTGTCATTGATGTGATGATATATTTGTGTTCTTAGATAAAGCTGGTGTGGTGAAGATCTTCCATACAAATATTGTGTGTAATGGCAAGGCTGTTACATCCCATCAGTTGTCAGATAAAGTATAGTATGTCTTTTTGAAGACGAAGGCAAACTGCAGTTGAAAGGCTATCATAATAGGCCCTGAACAGAATATATTAGCCAAATTTTTGACTCCAAGTTATTTACCAGTTAATGATTGAATGGAGTCTTTAATTTCAAAAATATTGAGTAGGAGGGAAAATCTACCATGAAACACCATTTCTTCTTTCCAGGTTTAAGGACAGGAGACATTGGGCTAAGAAAAAATAAAAAACAAACAAACAAACAAACAAAACAATAGGTTAATCATGCCTTATCTAGGCCTTATATAATTGGTTCAAGACCTCGGGAAGTCTTGTTTTAATTTATATCAGTCTGGTGGAGATAAGTAAAGTCCGTGGGATCTTATTTTGTCAAGAGAATTGTAAGCTTAAAAAAAAACAATTCAAATGTAATTTAATTTATGACTATTTAGTTACTTTGTATGATCATTTACATTTTTGCTTGTTGAATAGAGTATCTACTATGATGGAATATTTTAAAGCAACAGACACTATGACTATGGGGAATTTGGGTAAGGCTAAGGTGAAGCACACTTTCTTTCCCCTATTTTTATCTTTAGTAATTCAGATTAAAGAGGATACCTTTCTTAAAATTATCAGGATTCCCAAACTAAACTACAATTTGACTGCCCTTGTGAATTAAGACCATGAATTTTTGCCAACTGGTACATTTCAGCACTTGTTAAGTTAATTCATAACCTATGTTTTAGAGGCAAAAATGATGAATACCCTTTTATTTTTCTTCTTGCCTAAATTATTTCAGTAGATTGTGGACTTCCTATTGGAATTAGAAAATTGCAGGTATCCAATTCATTTTTTTCTTGTTGTCTCCCTTCCCCTGCATCGGTTTTTTGTTTGTTGAGATCAGCTTCAGGTTCAGGTATTTGAAAGATCAGTCCAGTCTCCATCAAAACTTTAACCTCATATTCAGTTGTAAGTTTCCCTCATCCTGCCCATGAGACCTGCCACACGACTGGAAGGGTAAGGTTTCAAGGAGATATGGTTACTGCTCACCTTTGCTCTACCCTCTCTTCTTCCTATCTGGCTGCCAGTGGATAGTTCAGGCTCTGGCAGTTCTGAGTTCTCCAAACCACACACTTCTCCATCAGGGAATAGACTCAATGTTTGAGTTCTTTGTTGTGAGTTCTTTGGAGAAGAAAATGAAAACCAGACACTAGTCTCTATTCTCCCAAAATTTCTAAAGAATCTTGATGGTTTGCTGAAGATCTTGAGTGCCCTGCTAAGTTCTTAGGACAGAACAGACAACACTTGCCATGTTTAACTCAGAAGCTTCCAGATAGGGAAAGAGATTGTGCTTTTTCTGTTTTCTTAGAGATCATCTCCAAAATATGTCTCAAGGGCCAAACACAGGAACATTCTTCATAGAATCCTTCATCTTAGTAGACGTTTAGCTTTCTTTCCATTAAGACTAAAAATAAGGGATTAATAAGGTCACTTCTTAATAAGATCTTAGTTGTAGGGATCCCTGGGTGGCGCAGCGGTTTGGCGCCTGCCTTTGGCCCAGGGCGCGATCCTGGAGATCCAGGATCGAATCCCACGTCGGGCTCCCGGTGCATGGAGCCTGCTTCTCCCTCTGCCTATGTCTCTGCCTCTCTCTCTCTCTCTCTGTGTGACTATCATAAATAAATAAAAATTAAAAAAAAAAAAAAAAAAGATCTTAGTTGTAGCTTCCTTCCTTCCTTCCTTCCTGCCTTCCTTCCTGCCTTCCTTCCTTTCATAATACAGTAGGTATTGTCACCTTTCTTGTCTGCTTTAAAAATTTAGCCAAAATTCTGGAAGACCAAAAATAAATAAATAATTTGGCCAAAATTCTGGAAGACAAAAAAAAGGGGGGGGGGAGGCATATTCCAAATCTTGTTGTATAGCTATTAAGGATATATGTAGATAGTTTTACTGGGTATGCAAATTGTTTAGTAATTCAAGGGATGCTCAAGAGAGATCCCTGCCTCAGGGATTCTCTTATACAAAAGATTGCCTTTTCCGAGTGCAGATACAAAGAAGAAAGAAAGGTAAGATATACAAGATTATTAAAATTTCATTTTCTTTATCCCAAATATATAAGGTAAAGATCATAGCTTATGCAGAAGGTAAAAATGCTGTAATGAATACTGATACTGTATTGCTTAATTTTTAATAGGATGGCCAAAATTAAAATTCTAGGATTTGTTTCCCCAGGAAAATAGTAACCTTTCAAAACGCACAGTTCTATGGTACTGTAAGTTATATAAATATTGAGATATAGAGTAAAACAAATAGATGCAATTTTATGTTATTGAGTAAACTTGCCAAGATGAGTATGGTTATATTTACATTTGTGTTGTGCAACTGGGGATTTCATGTCACTACAAAGAAGGTCTACGATTGTTTTTGATCATTCCTATCTTCCTCCTGTCATTATTGGAAAATTTTAACTATTAAGTGCTTGAGCCATAAAATTAATTATCAGTAAGCACAGAGGTGTTATGTTTCATATTTGTGAGTTGGTTTCTCAAATTAGAAAGGAAATTCTATATCAGATCTCATGAGCACCTTTTCTCCTCTCTTGTTCTTCCTCCCTGTAGCATCAATGATTCTGTAGCAGAGTTAATTTAGTGTATTAGTGAATGTCTCCCCCATGTAAACTCAGCCAATATCTTCCATGTACATTTTTATTCCTTAGTGTAATTTGGTCTTAGATTTTATGTCATACAGAAACTTCTGACTAACCACTTAATATCATGTTTATTTTTTGGGAAAAAAAGAACAAATAAAAGAAAGAAAAATTCTTAATCTCTGTAGATAAATTACTTTACATAAATATTTTTTGAAAACCTAAGGCTTTCCCATTGTGAATGAAACTAGCATTATTACGTGATTATATTACATCAGTGCAGTACAGCTATTGTGCCTTATTTTTCTGGTAAATCAGTAATTACTTAATTCCTTTGAATAATTTGGAGGGAATATCATTTGGGGCTACCAGGAAGCTGATTGTATAGAAATTGGACTGACAAAATATTTTGTCCCTTCTTACCTGATTTATAAGGAAAAATAATCAAGAAAAATAAAAATATGGGTTTCTATACAAACAATCTTACATTATTATTCCACCTGCTGCACTACAGAAGATTATTATGCACAGGGGATACTGTCTGTATGTTTGTACATTGTACATTGTACATTGAACCCATATGTAAATAGGGATGAAATAAAGACTAATACAGATTCTGCAAGCTGATGTTTTTTTCTCCATAAGTCGTTTAGTTGCAAATACTGTTTATTACTTTGCTTTTCAAGAATGAAGCAACACAGGATGCCTGGTTGGCTCAATGGTTGAGCGTCTGCCTTCGGCTCAAGGCATGACCCCCCATCCGGGAATGGATTCCCCCATCAGGCTCCCCTCCAGGAGCCTGCTTCTCCCTCTGCATGTGTCTCTGCCTCTCTCTGTGTGTCATAAATAAATAGATAGATAAATAAATAAATAAATAAATAAATAAATAAATAAATAAATATTTAAAAAAAGAATGAAGGAACAGTTGCAAGTTTTAAGATGGACAGTTTTTAATCTACTTTTCCTGATTTGTGACATTTGTAATGTATGCAAACCTACCATGACTCATATAACACTGGCTATAAAGTTAATGAGCAATAGTGCCAAGACCTAATGCTTCAGGGAGAGTCTTTAGAAATTTGAGGGGCATTGTCATGGCACCTCATGCTGTAGGGGAGTTCTGTCTCCAATCAGAAGGTTACTCTTCCTACTCAAGTAATTTAGAATCCCTTTACCATCACCACGTCCCATGGAGTGAAGACATATACCAAGCTTTCTTGCATGTGACAGACAATCATTCTCAAAGTTAATGAGCAAAGACTGAGAACCATCTGTGACTGTCCAGAGCAGATAGTTTTGTGTGAAAAGCAGGACATGCCCAAACTATATGCTTAGCACCATCACTTAAAGGAGATTGAGGTTTATTTAATTAAAAAGACCTGGGACTTTAATTAGAGCACAACAACATTTTTGTAGTTCTGGGGACCAGTTGTGAAGACCACATATGGGATCTGAAATCACACTGACTGGATAGGTTTTAACAGTCAACATAGGGAGGTGTGGCCAAAGACATGGGACTTGAAGAGGAGTGGGCATAGAGTTACAGAGATCATATAAATATTTTTTGTTTTAATTTCAAGGGCTGATGCATTTTGCAAAATAACTTATTAAATAAATGAAAGTGGGTCATGAAGGAGCTGTTTTGTTTCTGTCAAAACAATCATGAGACTAAAAGTGGTGGAAATATTGATATATATTAGTACAGTAATTAAGAATTACATGGTGAAATGAAAAAATCTTATAGTAGTTTGAGAATAGATAGCTGCAAGCAATTATTTCTTAGGGTATTAGATCATAAAATAAAAGGGATGTGATTGAGCTAATTAGATGAAAATGTATTGTTGAAAAAAAGGTCAAAAGGCTCTATGTTTTTGGGTTAGTGAATTTCACTTCCATGGCTTGGTATGGGAGAGAAATCCGAACTCTCTGTTAAGGATCTACTTTCTAACAAACTTGCTTCATCTTTTCCTGAATATGGGTAATAATTTTGAACCTGGATAGGGAAATAATCTTGTTAATGCATCAAAATCTTGAAACTATTCTGGAATTAAAGACAAATGAAATCCTGAATAATAATCTTAAATAATTTTAAACGTTTTTTCTATGCATTATAAAATACAAAATTATGAGAGAATATCCAGGATAGACAGCAAAGTACTTTGAAAATTCACCAACATAAACATTCTGTAAAACATGAAAATAATTTTTATCTCTTGATTTATTTCAAGTTACTTATAATAACAAGTATTGTACTTTACATAATTACAAATAAACATTTTATCTTCCATCCAAGAAAAAATTGAAGACTTACAGCTCCTTAACTGAAAGAACATACAGACATTACAAACCCAGTATATGTTGATGAGCTTATAATGAAAAGCATGGAGAGATTTGGTCAGTCTTTTCATATAAACAAGTTATGTTATCTATATTAGGCATATAGATAATACATATATTTGTGTATTAAAATAAATGGAGATCTTGATACATATGTAACACTAGGGTAAATGTTTTAATGCTACATTAAATTGTATGATCCAATAGCAATCTAAACAATCTAAGGTAAATGATATTATAGCAGTAGTATATGTTTTTTATATCTCTAGACTTTTAAGCAGGGTAGAAGATGTCACAGAGATTAGCATATAATCCTAGTAGGAATCAAACTCAGGATTATTTGAGTTCAATTTTATATTTTCCCTAATCAGGGATGCCTGGGTGGCTCAGCCATTAAGCATCTGCCTTCAGCTCAGGGTGTGTTCCTGGAGTCCTGGGATCAAGTCCCACATGAGGCTCCCTGCAGGGAGCCTGCTTTTCCCTCTGCCTGTGTCTCTGCCTTTCTCTCTCTCTGTGTCTCATGAATAAATTTTTAAAAAATCGTATATTTTCCCTAATCAATAGTAGGTAAATGTTTAGCATATCTATAGATTTTGTTTTTACTTATATATAATATATATTGTTTTTACTCAATATGCATGTTTTAAAATGTGGTTTTCTCAAAATTTATAATTAAGGACCTATAATTAGGACCCCACTGCTTTAGATATTTAGCAGTGTAAAATCCTGGATTTGTCATTTTACTTTGTACTTTGCTAAAGGTGATAACATATTTCAGGGTTAAAGTAAAGGAAAAAAATTATATATATGTCCATATTAATATATCATAAATTTACAATCTAAAAAAATAGAGCAAATATTAAGTTACCAAGTTGCCTAGCCAGATAGTAGAATGCATTTAACCATATGAAGTTACTATGTATGGCTTATATATAATCTATCTATACACAGCTTCAATAATTTAAAATAAGAGAATATTGTTCAACTTATGAAGATATTTTCTTTAAAATAGTTTTTTAAATATTTTATTTATTTATTTTAGAAAGAGAGAAAGAGAGAGCTATGCACAAGTGGAGAGAAGGGTAGAGGGATAGACAATTTCAAGCAGACTCTGGGCTGAACCCAGAGACTCTTCCAAGGCTCAGTCCCATGACCCTGAGATCATGAACTGAGTGGAAACCAAGAGTTGGGAGCTTAACCAACTAAGCCACCCAGGCATCCGTCTTTAAAATAATTTTTAATATTCTTCAAAATAGATCTTTAAAAACTGACAACATACTATGAAAATTAATTTTTCCCCAGGAATCTATTTGTTATGTATATTTATTAAATTGGAGTTCTACTTGCCAACATATGGTATAACACCCAGGGCTCATCCCATCAAGTGCCCCCCTCGGTGCCCATCACCCAGTCACACCATCCCCCCACCCACCTCCCCTTCCACTACCCCTTGTTTGTTTCCCAGAGTTAGGAGTCTCTCATGTTTCATCACCCTCTCTGATTTTTCCCACTCATTTTCTCTCCTTTCCCCTTTATTCCCTTTCACTATTTTTTATATTCCCCAATGAGTGAAACCATATAATGATTGTCCTTCTCTGATTGACTTACTTCACTCAGCATAATACCCTCCAGTTCCATCCACGTTGAAGCAAATGTTGGGTATTCATCCTTTCTAATGGCTGAATAATATTCCATTGTATACATAAACCACATCTTCTTTATCCATTCATCTGTTGATAGACACTTAGGCTCCTCCCACAGTTTGGCTCTTGTGGACATTGCTGCTATAAATATTGGGGTGCAAGTGTCCTGGCATTTCATTGCATCTGCATCTTTGGGGTAAATTCCCAGGAGTGCAAGTGCTGGGTCATAGGGCAGGTCTATTTTTAACTCTTTGAGGAACCTCCACACAGTTTTCCAGAGTGGCTGTACCAGTTCCCATTCCCACCAACAGTGCAAGAGGGTTCCCCTTTCTCCACATCCTCTCCAACATTTGTTGTTTCCTGTCTTGTTAATTTTCCCCATTCTCACTGGTGTGAGGTGGGATCTCATTGTAGTTTGATTTGTATTTCCCTGATGGCAAGTGATGCAGAGTGTTTTCTCATGTGCTTGTTGGCCATGTGTATATCGTCTTTGGTATGAAAATTCTAAGCTCAAAGTTAATATTGAAATACTTTGAAATGTATCAACACTGATCTTCATGTCAAGCGATGACTTTAAAATAGAAGTTTATTGATTTTTTTCAAACAAAATTGTAGGACTTTACACAAAATTATTCAAATTTTCAGATAAGTAGAGATTCATCAAAATGGAAATGAAGATTTAACTTTATACATTCTATTGGGGTTTTCACTGTCAATAGCTAAACCCAAACAAACAAAAGAACACAACTCCATTAAAAAATGTGTTCAATAGACATATTAACAACAAAGAATAATCATTTTGAAGAGTTTATCAATGAACATTTCGAATGCTATGGACAAAGGTAGAAAACTAAATAATGTAAAAAAAAAAAAAAAAACCCTGAAAGCCATTAAAATGCAAATATTCCCTAGTAATGTTTCCTACCTCTCAGCTGAGAGTAATAATTATTCATGTGCTGAATACTCCGTCACCAGTGGCTTGATATTAATGACTGTAATGCAGGTTTATTTGTTGGCCCTGACTATTCTAGTTTGTTCTCTCTTCCTCATTCTAACTAACTATCAAAATGCATTAAGGCTAATGGGGAAAAGACAAATTACCAAGTCTTATTTTAACAATTTAAGTGATTTTGCATTCCTGGTATGTTATTAAGTCAGATAATGCTGTTTAGAGATACTGCACAGAATTCTTGCTCATTGGGTTCTTATTATTATGGTGGGTGGTTTTGCTGATATTACACATCACTTATATCTAGGATCAGTGTTAGTACTCAACCTGAATTCTAAAATGACAGCAATGATATATACCTTATAGAAAAGAGAGAAATAATAAATAAATAAATAAATAAATAAATAAATAAATAAATAAATAAATAATTATAGGAAGCAAGATGATTTTTAACATAAAATTTCAAGTCATGGTTAGAAACTGATTTGGGGCAACGAAGAATTTAATTGTTCACATGAGGTAACAAGGAGAAAGACTTTTTCTTCCTTTAGCATTATAAATTCATTATGAGTTAGAGGAGAAGAAACATTTAAGGGTTTGTGCAGCCATTTCTCAAATAAAATTAGGAGAAAAGAATAAAACTTTAATTTTACTGTTCAGTTTGTTAAAAAGAAAACAATAAATCCTTTAAAAAGATTGTAGTATTTTCAAAAGAGTGTAGTATTTTCCCCCTTCAGAGATAGTTATATGGTTTTATTCTCCAAATGTATATAGGTATACATGTATATGTGTATGTATTATATAAAATATGCAAAATATATGTATACATTTGAATTTTAAACACATTAGATACCAGATTATTTTCCAGCAATACTTACTCTCCACTTAACAAATACATTCCCCACCAGTGCACTCCACTCTCACCGTCCTCCTGTCCTAACACTAGTCTCTTTCTTGCTTCCTGCAGTCATACTCATTCAGGAAACCCAGTGATTGACTAATAAGTGAGAAGGCTTCCTAATATTTCACTTGCATCCTAATATTTTATAACAACTTGGCAACTGAAAATTGAATTTCACTTTCCATTTTGTGTTATGGATCTGTAAACCATGGTCTTCAACATAATCACCTAATGTGTCCAACAAATGTCCAGCTCAGACTCCATCCTACACTCAGACCACCATGCATCTTTGTGTATAATTTAGAATGAATAACTCTTCGTACTTATCAATGCTTCATTGCCTTGTGATTTTTAGTCCCCAGTAAGTAATTTTGAAGAACAGATTAATTTGTCCAAGTAAGTTCTAGAAGCATGAGTCAGTAGGTTTCAACATAGCTATTTATGTTAACATGTCACATATTTCTTGGAAACTTCAGAATCATTTGTCAATTGATTTCTTTTGATTGTATTGGAATTTAAACTGCATCTCTTTAGAAATGGTCTCTTAATTTTGCCAGTCTCTATACCATAGCTGATAAAAATGTCCGCTCTGGCCATCATAACAAAATATCATAGACTAGGCAGTTTAAACTACAGATATTTATTTTCCTTATATTTTCCTCATGTTCATGATCAGTTGTTTAACATTTGATTATGTATTATATTTGGTCATTCTTCATTTCTAGCATTTTATTTTGTGTTAAGTATTTTATGAGGAATGAATATTTGAAACTTTTTTGACATAATCTAAATATTTTTGCCTATAAAATGTAAAGTTTAGACTTTTTGTACCTATTGACATATCTACATTATTTAACGTCTTTTAGCATCTTATTTTCTTCTCCTACCCCATATAGATCAAATATTATTTTGTATGGTATTTTTTATTCTGAGATACACAAGATAGACATATTTTTTTCTGTTCTTAACATACATTAAAGTGTTTCCCACATTAACTGAACAACAAAAACATTAAAAATTGATTATTATATATTTTTTAAAGATTTTATTTATTTATTCATGATAGTCACACAGAGAGAGACAGAGAGGCAGAGACACAGGCAGAGGGAGAAGCAGGCGCCATGCAGGGAGCCCGACGTGGGATTCGATCCCGGGTCTCCAGGATCGCGCCCCGGGCCAGAGGCAGGCGCCAAACCGCTGCGCCACCCAGGGATCCCAAAAATTGATAATTAAATTATAAATTTATCTCTTGTGGGTCCTCCTACTGAATTAAATTAAATTGAATTTATAATCCTTATAATTTTAAATTTATACCATTTATGTATTATCTTTCAGAGAAAATATAATCATTTGTATACATATTTAACTTAAACAGTAGGCTTATATCTATATATGTGTCAGTTCGATGCTCTAAATATTTATACTCTAAAATTTTCTATTCATATATCTTAACTTTCATTTTATTTTCTGTTACTATAATCTGATAGTATAAGATTATCTGAAAGGACTATAGTTCCTAGTTCCATATTTGTGAACATGTAATGTTGCCTTTACACAGTTAGGAAAATATCTCTTTGTCTCTGAACATTTATTAAGTGAAGGGAGAGTTTAGATCAATATGGCATCTCTCCATATTTTTTTCTTTTTTTGGCAAGGATAATTTTAGCAGTATTTCTCTATCTTTAAAGGTAGAATATTTAATACGATTAGTAAATTATGCAACAAAGCTTTCATCTCACTTTATTACTTTGGTAGAGGAGTATTTTATATTATAAAAATATCTGGTATATTCTCCCTGCAATTAAATCTCTTCCCGGTTTAGGCTTCTAGGTTTATTGTCCACATCTTTTTTTTTAGTTTGATACTGTTTTTAAATTCCTCTCTTTTCCCTCCATGTTGTAAAAATTAATTCCAACAGATTTCTAAATAAAGTTGAGCTCAAGTACTACTCAAGTACTACTTCATACACATGGCATGAAAAATACTGAAATACTATTAATAATACTACTAATATTATTATAGACTATCAGTATCGACTACTGTGTTCAATAGTATTAAGTAATACTGCTAATAGTATTTTGTAACCACATATCCATGGAGTTTTGAGGACAGTTTGCCAGAACCATTTATTAATAGCAGTGAGACTGATGATTGATTGATTGATTGATTGATTGATTTGAGACAGAGCGAGGCAGAGACATAGGCAGTGGGAGAATCAGGCTCCCTACAGGGAGGCTTGATCCCAGGACCCCAGGATCATGACCTGAGCCAAAGGCAGTGGCTCAACCACTGAGCCACCCAGGTGCCCAAGACTGGTGATTTACACTGTGAAACACAAAACAAATGCAGACTTAGATAGGTGAGACTTCATTCAAAAGGACAATTACAAGAGGAAGAAGAGGATTATTGCAATAAGGCAAGGGGGATTATTAGAATAAGGAGAGTGCTCAGATTAGAAAGTCTGCAAGCATCTAAAAGGTTAAGCAGAAAGGAAGTTCTCTCATAATGCAGGGTAACTTTGTCTAGAAAGAACCAAATGTGGAGGAATGGGGTGAGTGGATGTCATGAATGGACAATTAAGCAGGAAAGATCTTTTTCTGACATTAGCAGATTATATAAAAGTGTCTTTTTTGGTTATTCTGCAACCCAGTGTTTACTTTATCTTAAAGACATTTGTGGGGAAACAGAGACACTAACCTAAATTTTGGTAAATGAAGTTAGCAGGTATTTTGCCCAAATTGGACAACAGATGCAAACAATTCAGCTAATCATACTGAAGCAAATAATGGGAATGAGGCGTGTCTACGCCTTGTCTTGTCACAGGTAAAAAATATGTCATCCACAAGCCCTATCTAAGTCACCTAAGGAAGGGCGGTTCTTTGCAGTAAGCCATTTCCTGAAACAGCAAAGGGTGGGGAAAACCTCTGCTGTTTTCTAGAAGCACTGAACTCAGGTAAATTGTAACATTACTAACAGCTGGTTTTCATAAGACTCTCATAGGACCTTGGTTTTCAGGCTGTTTATAAAGCAAGAATATGCCTACATGTCCAATGGCATATAAGAAAATCTTGTTGAGGCTCCTTCTGGGCTCTCCATTCTGAAGTGTTCTGTGTATGCCTCAGTGGTTCAGTATTCAAGAAAGATAATATATACTGGAATTTTATAGAACAATTAGACCTGGTTCAGATTTTTCCAGATCCCTTAGTAATAGCTTTGGATTTGATGTATATTCTTACTTTAATGGTGATGCTATATCTTTGTATTACAGTAAACCATAGATCAGTACACACTGATATTTTGAGTTCTGTGAGTTTGAAACAGTGAAACTGAAGGAAGCCCATGAAGGACTGCTTTTTGCTTCTTTTCTTGCTTCTATTCTTGCTAGGACTTGCACCCTTACCTTGCATAGGCCTTATCATAAAGATAATCTATGGTCTCATAATAAAGGCCAAGGAGTTAATTTCTTTGGAGTCTTCCAGTATAATAGGTAACATCTAAGGAGTAACCAGGCAAAGTCATCATGAACACAAGACAACTGATGCATCAAGACCCCTGGTCCCAGGGGTGCCTGGGTGGGTCAGTCAGTTAAGCATCCAAAAATTTATTTCAGCTCAGGTCATGATCTCAGGTCATAATCTCAGGGTCATGAGATTGAGCTGCACACTCAACTGGCAGATGGTTTGAGATTCTCTCTCTCCCTCTGCCCCTCATTCTCAAATAAATAAATTATTAAAAAATAAAAAGGTCCCTGGCTCTCAGGCATAAGTGACTTATAGGGACACTTAACTGGTCTTTGTTCCTGGATGCCTGAGAAGACTCTTGCACCAGACTATCTCCTCAATAAAATTTTAAGCCCAAGCAAAGATGAGATTCACTTTTCTTTCTTTTCTGTGTCTCCACACTCTCTTTACTATCTGCTCTCTTTGTATCTTCAGTAAACTCTTCTCTCACTTCCTCTCAGCCTGCATTTGATTTCTATCCTGCATGAAGCCAAGGACCTTCTTGGCTGGTCCTGTGAGAACCCCCTGGGTCCTTGGACCCAGCCAGCCTGCATCAAGTTTTCTTTAGTAATTCAACATTGCCCATCTATCATTGTGACTAAAGCCCTTTATTTCTTGGAGGATTTGTCTTGCACAACTGTGATTAGGTATCGTAAAAACAAATCTATTTTTTTCACTGCTTTCAAAGTAAACTTAATACAGCATTAATGTTTTCCTCTCCACAAAAATTCTTCTTGACATTGCACTTATTCTTTGAGATACTTATTCTTGCCATACAAATGTACCAGAAGGGGAAAAAAAAGAACCTAAAGGTAAAATGTTTTCTGCAGTGAGAGAGAAGTACTCTGAACAAGATCTATGAAGAGTCACCATAGCACATTAGTCTCTAGAGTGGAGATCATCAGTATCTTTGATCATTGTCCTCAGAATCCAGCCTTTTCCTTTGTTTGTCTTCTGTGTGGAATGGCCACTGCAACAGAACAAATGCAAGACTTTCTATATGCCACTTCATGTATTTAAAATGTATTTAAATGCCATAATTCATGAAAGCTAGAGTGAAAATATTATTATCTCTATGCACAGGCCTATGGCTTTCTCTGCTAACAAAGTGTCATTGAGGCACCATTAGGAGCATATGTGGGAGAAATATCTGGACTCCTTCCTATAAATACACTGATGTGTGTATACACACACACACATATATACCATATATATATATATATGCTAATGGAGGAGAAGGATGAGTCACATAAGACTTTGTATGCATTTGTTAGGGCTACCATAACCAAATACCACAGACTGGGTGGCTTAAACACTAGAAGTTTATTTTCTTACAGTTCTGGAAGCTAGAAGTCCAAGATCAAGGTGCCAGCAGGGTTGGTTTCCTTTCAGGCCTCTCTCCTTACTATGTAGATAGATCTTGGTGCCTTTCCCATAGTGGTTCCTCCATATGCATGCAACCCTGGTGTTCCCTGGGTGTCCTAATCTCCCCTTCTTAAAAGGATGACATTCAGCCTGAAGTAGGGCCCAACCTAATAGCATAATTTTACCTTAATTATCTCTTTAAAGGCCTTATTTCCAGATACACATACTGTGAGGAATTGGGGGTTAAGGCTTCACTGTAAAAATTGGGGAGAACACAGTTCAGCCCATAGTAGTTCTTGATTGCCTTCTCAATTTATTTCCACCTAAAATCAGCAAAAATGCTTCATGTTATCCAGCTTGGGAAAAGCATTCATTTTTGTGTTTATTTACATACACTGATGGTTATTACCAGAATATAACAGTAGGACTACTGTTACTTGTTACTCAATAGTTATTAGCCTGATGTCAAGGTCACAGCAGAGGTTTCCCAGTTTTGCTGATTAAATCTGTCTTAATCAGGCACTATTTTCCTGAGTCTTGTAGTAGAGTCTTCTCAGCAATCCTGCCCTGTTCCCTGCTATAGGTCAAAGCCCAGGATTTCTTCTTCTTCTTCCACACGGGCAGAGGGATTTTGTTTTATTTTGTTTGTTTTGTTTTGCTTCCTGTTCCCTTATTTCAGTTGCAATAAGCTTGGAGCAGTGCCCTAAAGATGGCAGTGGTACTTGTCTTTCACCTAGTGCTTTAAGGTTTTTCTTCCATAGGAGAGTTAGAAAGAAAGGATCCAGGGATCCAGGGTGACTTTCTTTTTTCCTTGTAGTAGCATCTCCCCTAAGGCAGCAGCACCACCTAGCCTGATTCTAATCATTTTTGAGAGCACTGGTGAAGTCAATGAAAAAGAACCAATGAACAGATGCAAATTACCCTTGTGTCTTCTGCCTCCAGAGGTTCATATTCTCTTTCTATTCCACATTTAACTTTAACGAATCATTTAAAACTTTAGCCGAATTCTTTTTACCAATGCTCAGAGGCATCTGCCACAGATAAGCAAGTCTTATTCACTTGAGACTCATCCATCTTTCCTTATATTTATGGTTAATTATTTCCCTGCAACTTCAGCTTTGTGATGAATTCAAGAAAAGTTATGAATATTCAGACTTCTTTTTGCTCTTATGTTGTTTTGTAAGGCAAGGAAAGACAGTGTTTCTGATCTCTACATCCTCAAAGTCCATCTCATCTATTATTTTTTTAATATTAGTGTGATACATTTGTTAAAGTTAATGAATCAATATCAATACATTATTATTAAATAAAGTCCATAGTTTATAGGAGAGTACACTATTGGTGTTGTCTGTTTCCTAAGTTTTGGCAGATGTATAATGACATGTATCTGCCGTTATAGTGTATAGAATAGTATCACCACTATAAAAATCCCCTGTGCTGCACCTGTTCTTGCCTCTTTCTCTCTCCTTCCCAAAGAATATCTGGCAACCACTGATAATTTTACTATCTCCATAGTTCTGCTTTCTCCAGAATCTCATATTGTTGGAATAATACAGTATGCAAACCTTTTCAGATTGGATTCTTTCACCTAGCCATAGATATTTAAGGTTCTTCTGTGCCTTTTCATGGTCCCTCTATGTCCTTTCATGACTTATTTCTTTTTATTGCTGAATTACACTGCATTGTTTGAATATACCATTGTTCTTCTGTGCCTTTTCATGGTCCCTCTATGTCCTTTCATGACTTATTTCTTTTTATTGCTGAATTACACTGCATTGTTTGAATATACCACAGTTTATTAATTCACTTACCTATTAAAGGACATATTGGTTGCTTCTAAGTGTTAGCAATTATGAATAAAGCTCCTACAACCATTTGTGTGAAGGTTTTTGTGTACATAGATTTTAACTCCTTTGAGTAAATATCAAGACGCACAATTTCTGAATCATATAGCCAACAGATATTTAGTTTTATAAGAAACTAACAAATCATCTTCCAAAGTATCTAAAATATTTGGGATTTGCATCATCAATTAATGGGATTTCTGTTTTCTCTATATCCTCACTATTTTGTGTTGTAAGTGTTTTGGATTTTAGCCATCCTAATAGGTATGTGGTGGTCTATTATTTTTAACTCGAAATTCCCTAATGACATAGGATGTTGGTTATTGCTTCATACGTCTATTTGCTATATCTTCTTTGCTAAGGTGTTTGTTTAAATCTTTTACCATGTTTTCAAATTATTTCTTCCAGTCTGTGGCTTATCTTTTTAATCCCTTTATAGAGTGTTTCATAGAGATAATAAATTTTTACATGGTTCAAAAAGATCTATATAAAATATTCCACTTAAGAAAAAGGAGAATTTTTAAATTTAATGAAGTCCGACTTCTTTTTTCTTTCATCAATAGTGTTTTTGGTGTTGTATCTAAAAACCATTGTTGAAAATTTTCTCTCATGTTATCTTTTAGGAGTTTTAGGTCTATAAATCACTTTGAGTTAATTTCTGTGAAAAGTGTAAGATATGCATCTGAATTCATTTTTTCTTTCTTTCTTCCTTCATCTTCTACTTCTTTCTTTCTTTCTTTCTTCTTTCTTTCTTTTGTACATAATTGTCCCATTGGTCTAGCCTTTTGTTGAGAAGACTATCTTTTATCCGTTAATTAATTACCTTTGCTACTTTTTCAAAGATTAGTTGATTATATTCGTGTGGTTCTATTTCTGGGATCTCTATTCTGTTCCATTGCTTTACTTCCTTATATTTTCAACAATACTACAAAGTCTTGATTACTGTAGCTATATACTAAGTCTTAAGGTCAGGTAGTGTCAGTCCTCTGACTTTGTTCATTTCCTTTAATGTTGTGTTCACTTTTTTTGCTTTGTTTTGTTTTGATTTGTCTTTCTATAAAATTATAGAATAATTTTGTTGGTATTTACAAAATAACTTACTAGAATTTTGATTGGGATTGCCCTGAATTTATGGATCAAGTTGGACAAACTAACACCTTATGATTATTGAGTCTTCCTGTCCCTGAAATTGAAATATCTCTGTGTTCTTGTAGTTATTGATTTGTTTCCTCAGAGTTTTATAGTTTCCCTCACGTAGATATTTTTAGATTTCTATCTAAATATTTTATTTTTTGGTACTAACAGAAATAATATTTTGCTTTTAATTTCAAATTCTAGTTTTTCATTGTTAATACATAAGTGATTGGCTTGTATATTAACCTTACAACTTGCAACCTTGCAATAATCACTCATTAGTTTCAAGAGTTGTTGATTCTTTGGGATTTTCTACAAAGACAATCATGTCATGTACAATACACTTTTATTTCTTCCATTCCAATATGTATTCCTTTTATTTCCTTTTCTTTGCTTATTCTTTTTAAGTCTTACTGACATCTCTTTTATTTTTTTTAGGTAGTTTTTCATTCTTTCTGATTTTCCTTACTAAACTCTACGGTACTTCTATTTTAACACAATGTTGTAATTATCTGTGTATTTTTTCACTTTCTTTTTAAAATAGCTTGTTTTGGGGATCCCTGGGTGACTCAGCAGTTTAGTGCCTGCCTTTGGCCCAGAGCATGATCCTGGAGTCCCAGGACTGAGTCCCATGTTGGGCTCCCTGCATGGAGCCTGCTTCTCCCTCTGCCTTTGCCTCTGTGTGTTTCTCATGAATAAATAAAATCTTTAAAAATAAAATAAAATAAAATAAAATAAAATACCTTTTTTCTTTTTATAAACTTAATCTCCCATTACATTAATACTCTCAAAGTCTAGAAATACATCTTATTTTATGCTTATCCTCACAAATGATCTGACACAATGCGATAGACAGAAATTATTAGGTAAAGAAAGGAATAAATGAAGCCTTCATTGAATAAAATATTTAAGGCAGAGGTGTTCCTGGGTGGTGCAGTCAGTTAAGCACCCACCTCTTGATTTCTGCTTAAATTGTGATCTCAGAGTCCTGAGATTGAGCCCCAAATCAGCCTCTGCACTCAGAGTGGTCTGCTTAAGTTTCTCCCTTTCCCTCTGCACCATCTGTTCATGCTCACTCTCTCTCTCTTTTTCTCTCTCTAAAATAAATAAATAAATCTTTTTTTAAAAAAGATATTTAAATCAGATTAGAGTAGAAAATATTATTTTTAGATTAGAAGTAAATCAAGTCTTTAACAACACACAATAAATTTTAACCTTCTTTTTTCCGTCAGATAGTTTAGGCAAAAATTGGGAGAGAATATACAACTAAATGTATAAAACATTTTAAGATGTGATTTGCAATTTAATAATCAAAATAAATAGGAACTAAATTAGACCTCAATGAAATCTAAGCAAAGATTTGCACATTTTTGACTCACATGAGTATTTCTTTCAGAATTGGGATAATCTGATAATCTGATATAGCAGATAGTAAGCTTAAAACATGCAAATTAGCATAGAGTTAACTAGTTAGGACAGCACATATATTATCAAGCTTATATTTTGATAAATAGAAATTTTAACAGTAAATTACTCAAACATGTAACCTGACTGTAGTTAATAATATAATTCATTTCAACATGTTATTAATCAAAAACAAGCATTTGTATTTAAGCTTCAGGATATGTTCATAATGAAATCAGTTGCAAGCTTTTTGTGATTCTGTTCAATATGGCAAGCTACAAGGCAAAATATATAAGTGATTATTTGTGGCTACCAGCAAAGAAAATTAGCACTGACATCAAATCTCTAGAGGATATATCTAGTTTTCACACATAATGTTTTTTTAAACTTACTTATTTCAAGATTTCTGCTAAGTGTTGATAGCTAGAATTCATAAACTTGAACTACTGCTGTCAGTATAAAAACACATATATTGGGATCCCTGGGTGGCGCAGCGGTTTGGCGCCTGCCTTTGGCCCAGGGCGCGATCCTGGAGACCTGGGATCGAATCCCACGTCGGGCTCCCGGTGCATGGAGCCTGCTCTCCCTCTGCCTGTGTCTCTGCCTCTCTCTCTCTCACTGTGTGCCTATAAAATAAAATAAAATACTTTAAAAAAATAAATAAAAACACATATATTGTTATACTGTAGTTGAGATAGAGTAGTTTCTTTGAAGACTGTCTCAATCTATATGGAGACATTACACAGTCCCTGACACTGTAGTGACTACCATGTGCATGTGACATTGTAATCTTACTTTGCTATAGAATGAATGTTTATGTCCTCCTAAAATTCACATATTGAAACCTAATCCCAATGTGATTGTAGTTGGAAGTGGGGCCTTGGGAAGGTGATTAATTCCTGAGGGTGGAGATTAGTGCCCTCATAAAGAAACTATAGAGAGCTTCCTTGTCCTTTCCACCAGGTGAAGTTATAGGGGAAAAACAAACAAACAAAACAACCAATCATTTACGAAGCAGGAAATGGGCTCTTACCAGATATGAATCTGCCTACACTTTGGTCTTGGACTTCCCAGCCTCCAGAGTCATGAGAAATAAATGTTTGTTGTTTAAGCCACCCAGTCCATGATAGCTTGTTAAAGCAGCCCCAACAAAGACATATTTTGTGTTGAGATCCTGCTTTTATAATGTCCATGAGGATTCTATGTAACTAAGCCCTACTAGGCAGGTCAAAGATGAATCCCATTTACAGGAAATCCCACAAACTATTGTTTAAATTATAATCCTTCTTTATTACAGTTAGATTATGAGGTTCCCAGTTAAAAATTAATGTTAATTATTACATACATTAAGTATACATTTAAAATATTTTGAAAAGTTCACAATTTTGTTAGACCAGAGAAATGAGTATAATAATATGTTAATAAGGTCAGATAATATTAACAAACACAATTGTCTATGTCTAACTGTAAGTCTATAGTGTCACATTACCATTTATTACTATATACTCATTGAAACAAGTAATCTCATGTGTCTCTTGGCAGCCAAAGCAATTTTATTATTGTCTCTGTTGTTTCTTAAATTATTCCATTCCATCTCTTTTGAAAATTATAGTACATTTGTCGCCATTGTAATGAGATCAATGATGAAGAAATAGATAAATGAAGAGATACTGCAGGTCTTAATTCATAATAAGAGATTTCAGAATATTAAAATGTATTTTATATAACGTGAAATTAAGAAATAAGGATAAGTTGCATGGAAGGAAAATAAGTTCATTCAAAGTAGCTTTTATTTTTCAAACTAGATTTTTTTCTTTGCCTTTAACATCTCTTGTAAATTTTTATATCCACATTATGCTTACAGAAGACGAACAATTATGCCAGGAGGGATAAGGTACTCTCACCATGCTTACTAGAAGGAAAGGCACCCACGCTGCATGACAGTTATCACTGGATTTACTATCTGTCAGCAGATGCTCACTGAAATGAAAAAGTTCCCTGAATTCATGCTGTGCCTATCTTTGCTACTCCCTGGTGACTTTCCTCCTCAGGGAAACATGGGGATAAGAATCTCTCCCTTTTACAATGAACACTTTAGAGCTCACAAGGGGAGCACAACTTTTGCCCCCCCTCCCCCCCTTGGGAAGTCATTTATCTCCTCTGAAGCATATTTTCATTATTTCATTTTAGAGAGCAAGGTTTAGGTGCTTGTGACCCCTTTACTTACAGGGTCAGATGCAATTATCTCCTTATCCTATAGTGTGTGCCTTCTCCAAGAGATGAGCAGCTTATAAATGCTGCACTCTGTGCTTTATGGCTTTACTATCTATCCACTTAGAGAAAAAACATTGTTCATTCAAATGCACACTGAAAACATTGTAAAAATATAGTGGAAATTATTATTACTGACAATACTTAAATTATCTGAACCGGGAAGACGGGAAATCGGTGGTCCAAGTACTTGAAATCTCATTTCTCTTCCAATCTCAGAGTTGGAAGGAAGGTTACTTTGGTTATCACCAGCATTAGAGGATGTCGAAGCCCCTCACCTTGTGATGTACTCAAGCCACCTTGTAGTCAGAAAGCAAGTCTTAAAATCTAAAGCAAATCTCTCACAGTAGGCAAAGCTGCCTTCTTAATAAAAGATGTCCTGTAGCTATGCCAGGCTGCTCTGAGAAAGCTCCAAGGCTCTCTTGCCTATCCTTCGGCATTTGTCTAGATATCTCTTTTTTCAGGCCTAATACATTATCTCTCTCTCTCTCTCTTTCACTCTAGATCTTTCTCCCACTTCCCCACTCCCCCCATCCCTCATTCTGCTTACTACCACCATATTGTTGATTCTGTTGCTCTTCTGGAGGATTCTGGATTCACCACTGGACACCGTCCTTGAGATATCCTCTTCCAAAGACCGTTTCTGATCTTGCAAATGTTTTGTCTGTTTATTCTCTATAATCTAACAGTGAAATTGAGAAAGTGAAATGCAAGCTCAGATATAAATCAAGCTATCATTATTTTAAGGCTTTCCACAACAAAGAATTTTCTTTTTACTAATATACTTAGGATTGTTATTTATTTTTTTTCAATTGATAAAATCAAGCTTTTAAGACAAACAAGTCTATCAAATGATCAAAAATAATACAAGTAGAAATTTTTTAGTTCACCAACCTATGTATTTTAGCCCTGAGAGACAGAGTTGGAGACAGAATGTGACACAGGCCAGTCTGAAATCAACTTATCAGATGCCTGGAAAAGAAGCTGATCAAAGATAATTAAGTCACAGGAATGCATGTACTTGCTTTCTAAATATGTAGAATCCTGATTCTGTGGCCTGGCTTTTTCACTTTGCAGGACTTAACTTTGTCATTATAGGGTGTCCAGAGATGTCAATTCACTTCTTTAAAACTAAACAACTTTGTTAAGAAACTGAAGTACAATGACACTACAGTGCTTACAGTCTTGCATTTGTGAGATCACACCACATAATTTTTCTGACAGTGGAAAATCATACCCTCATGTGTGCCATCATCTCTGATTCTAGCTGTAAACTAGGCTTATCTCCATCATTTGCTTTCTTCTCGGGATGCCAAGTCAAAAAAACAAAAACAAAACAAAACAAAAAACATTTTGGTGATTGAATTTTTCTTCAGTCTTGGTTACTCTGTGATATTCAAAGGATTATCTCTAGAGTTCTTCAGAATGTCTTCTTTGTTCTTACAAGAATCCAGCACTCTACTGATGAATCAAGAGTTGTTTGCTGGCTTCTGGTGTCCTCTACAAGCTTCTTCTAAATTTCTTTATATCAGATTGACACTTCAACATTTTTAGGATGTTGGAGAGACTTTTCTAGGTATTTTTTCCAGTTGCAATTTTGATCTCTTTCATTGGTGATTTTAACTTAATTACATTAGAATGGAAGAGCTTTGAACCTATGAACTAATTCTCCATCTTCCCGGGTGATATCTCCGTGCATTTCATATTTATTACAAGCTAATGCCAATGAAATGTAATTTATTTTGCCTTAGAATATAAACTTTCTAGTAATTTCAAGTTCCTTAGATACACCTGAGAGATATTTAATTCATTATTGTTTTCACTGAAGTGGAAATTTTTCCTAGGGTTTATTTCTGTTTGACAGCTGAAAAGTATACAGATTATGCTGGAAACTAAAACAAGGCTTTCCCTGGCACTGGATGAAATGGGACTGCTGATGTAGGAAAGTAGAGTCCCACTGTAACCTAGAAGACTATAGAGACCCTCATTTGATTTTTCCCACCTCATGAGGCATTCTTTAAGTCACAGATTCATTTTCCCAAACTGTCACTAATAATGAAACTGTGCTAAAGAGGACCTGGAGAAATAAGCTATATCCAACAACTGTTCACAGAGAAGCATCTGTTCTGGCAGGCAGAGATAGCAACCTTGTGTGTGCCACTGGGACGGTGAGTCATGAACCAAGATGCTCAGGGGCATTTTTGCATATGCTTCTTTGGAGACAAGCATAACAGCCCTGGATGAGTGGTGTCCCAGCTCAGATCTTTGCTGTCCATCCAGCCTCTCTTCTCTTCCTCCTTTGTACTGGCATTTCTTCAAGAAACCCTCTGTTTTTGATCACTGGGCTTTCTTTTCCTTCTCTGTTTGTCCTTAGTAGAACAGACAACAGGAACAGCCCTGAAATCTAACCTTTACAGGCCCTTTCATTGTAAACCTACACGTCTTCCATTGGTATGTGAAATGTGAAAAAAAAAATATGCTAACTATAAAATAATTGTCAGGATACACAAACTTTCCATTAAGTCACATTAAAAAAATATCAAATACCAATTTAGAAAGAATGTTTGTCCCTTCTGCATATACTTAGGCCACCTACTGAATAACTAACCAGTGATGGTGAATAATATTTTTGCTATTCAGCTCTGAGCCTATTGCTTATTCTCCAGCTACCACCTTTACCCATGGAAACATGGCTCTTTCCATGATTAATAAATAGCTGTCGAATCAAAAAATGTCATGTGCCTCGTTAAGTGGATTTCAGGTTTTCTATCTTTTCTCTGTGTTTGTATGCATGTATGTGGATGTACAAACTGATTTACTGTTATTCATCATAGAATTAAAAGTTTTAAAGGTTTACACACTTTTACATGAATGTAATTCATGTTTGTGTGGGAAGATTTTGAAATTGGAGGAAAATATAAAGAAAAACGTCATAAAAAATTTATTAAGCAGAGGTAACCCTTTTAATATTCTCTCATTTATTTATTTACCTATTTTCTTTCTTGGCCCCCCTAGTCTCACTTTTGTTAACTCCAAACAAAAGTCAAACTTGTAAATTGTCTTGATTGTTCTTAAACTTAATGACTATATATTCTGTATGGAATAATAAAGCACTAAATTTTTTTTAAGCACTCAGTTTTGGATATTTAGCTTTTTAAAGTTATATTCAGCATAAAAATGATTTCTTAAGACAAATTAACAACAGCTACTCTGAGTATGAATATCATTATTTTGTGAGTGCATGAACTCAATATGTAGCAGTTCAGCTCCGCCTGTTCCAAAATGTTAACCAAAATAATTTTAATTAAGTATTCAAATAAAAAGTTGATTAAATATGTCTGATTAAATAGGTAAATTTAAATATGTAACATGACAATGTTAAATCTTATGCTAATACTCTTTAGACTGAAGATATATTAAGAAAATTAAAGTGCCACAAGAAGGAATTATTTGCAATACTTCATCAAACATAATTCAATTTGAAAGTACTATGCTTTACAAGGAAGTGAAGTTATCTACTGCAAATCTTGCATTTCAATGAATTCTGAGGTAACCTGCTTTAGTGGGATGAATGCAAATTATGTAATATGACAGAAATGATCATGAAGTTCAACATTATACTTTCTATTGGGTAATTTGATGAAATCTTTTAGATTCTCTAAGGATCAGTTTCCCATTTGGATATCTAATTGAATGTGTTTTTGTTTGGTTTTTAATTAATTTATTTATTTTAGGGAGAGAGAGAGAGAGAGAGAGAGAGAACACGTGAGCAGGTCGGGGAGGCTGTGCGGGAGAGGGAAAGAGAGAATCCACAAGCAGACTCCACGTTCAGCACAGAGCCTGACACACGACTTGATCTCACAACAATGAGATCATGAATTGAACCAAAAATCAAGAGTCGAACATCAACTGACTGAACCACCCAGGTGCCCCTAATTGAATGTTTTTCGTAAGGATAAAATTACAGGAAAATTTGGTGATCACTGGGTAGCTCAGAGGTTTAGCACCTGCCTTTGACCCAGGGCGTGATCCTGAAGTCCCGGGATCAAGTCCCACGTCGGGCTCCTTGCATGGAGCCTGCTTATCCCTCTGCCTGTGTCTCTGATTCTCTCTCTCTCTCTCTCTCTCTCTCTATGTGTCGCTCATGAATAAATAAATAAATAATAAAATATTTTTTAAAAATTACAGGAAAATTCTGAATACTTAAAAGAGCATTTTTCATTGTGTTTAATTCCCTCAAAAACATCTATGACATACAGCTATGACAACCTTAGTTTCTGTAACATTTTTTCATAGATATTTCAAGTAAAATAACTCTTCTGGACTGAGTTATCTTTGTCAATCTGTAAGATTTCCTTTTGGATTTATGTGTATATGCATGGTCTCTATAGATGTGTATCTTTGAAGACATTTTATCATATTTGTTGATTTAAGAGTTAATTGGTGTCATAAATAACATATGCAAAAAATAATAAATAACATATGCATTTGCTATATTATCCACTTGGATAAGTATATTTATTTTTCATATGGCTTCAGATAGTGTTCTGCTTGCATTCCCCTGCAGGGAAACCCCTGTATACTATCAGCTGCCTCTGTCTAGAAAAGGACAAAATTTTGATAAATGAAATGAAATGGAGTTTATACTAAATAGTTTTTGTGTACTATATTTTAGGAAGTGATTTCTTTAGGTGTTTTTTAGTCATAGTATCAGCAAGCCTTCGTGTATATTGAACTGTGATGCTGAATATGTATTTTTTTGGAAATACAGTTTTCCTATCATAACTATTGACTAGAATGAAGGGAATCGGTATTTTCACACTTAAAAAGACATTAAACACACACACACACACACACACACACACCTTTTCATCAGTATATGATATGCTTAAACTAATCGTACCAATCTTTGAAATACAAGTATACAAAATATGGACACCCTTGGGTTTCTGGTTACCTAAACTAGTCCCAAGACGCTCCATCACATTTGCTTTTTCATTTTTTGCAATAGTAATGTTCTATTTAGTCTTTGTGAACATAAATTAGTGAATACTGCTCCTGTAGTTTCCTTTGAAACTCTGGTTCAACATTCTCATCGATGTCTTATATGTGTTTTTATTAAAGACATCTTATTGAACATATACTGTTGATTTGTTAACACTGAATTTGTGACCAACAGCACCATCATTCATGTCCGAACAAAGCTATGTAACACATGTATTTTCCCCAAGGCACATCTCAGCCTTCTTGAACTCAGGAAACTGGAAAACTCTTTAGCACTACATACTGCACACTTGGGGGCATGTTAAACAGAGAAACCAACATAAAAATGTGAAAAACGTGGCACTAAGACCATGATTGAACATTTATTTGCAGTTTGAGAGTTGAAACAAGAAAGCAGAGCATTTCTTTGATCTCAGTTGGGCACATATGCATTAGGTGACTCAGATTCTTCATTGCTCTGCACAAGTCTACAGATGACTGTGGAAGAACTGTGAGTGTTAATTTTAGGGCTACTAATACATTTTAACAAATAGATGAATCCACAAATACCGAATCCATGAATGAAGAGGGTTGACTATATATAATGTATACTCATATATACACACACATATGAATATGGTAATATAAATATAGTAAATTGATAAGCAGTTATATATTAAAATTAAGATAGCATGAATCAAAAGGAAATAAATGGAATAAGAATTCAAGCTACAATCAGGTAGAAAACATTTTCATCAAATATAACTAAGAAAGGAGTGACATCTATAATAAAATTAATCCTCCAAATTAAAAGAAAGGCAAAACCCCAAGTGGTTTTAGATGTGCAAATTACGTGCATATGCACTTTTATAGTTTATGTAAACAAATAAAAATAAGTTCACTTTAATTAGTGATCAGAGAAATTCAAACTAATTCAGTGAAATGCTCTTACATATCTAAAGAACGACACAATGTGCAAGTCTAATATCGCAAATGACAATGAGGTTATGGAGTAAGAACTGCCAGTCATTTAGTAAAATCTAAAGAAAGTACCTTAGAAATTGTTATTTTTTAAATATTTTATTTATTTATTCATGAGAGACATAGAGAGAGAAGCAGAGACACAGGCAGAGGGAGAATCACTCTCCCTCCGGGGACCCTGATGTGAAACTCGATCCCAAGACCCCAGAATCATGACCTGAGCCGAAGGCAGATGCTCAACCACTGAGCCACCCAGGTGCCCCCCAAAAAGTTGTTATTAATGGTAAACTTAAACATGCCAATATCTTACAATTCAGAAATTTTTCTCCTTAACATGTTCATTCAATGACTCTTGCACATGTGCACATAAAGCCATTTAATATGTTCATACATACTAGAATGATAAAATACATTGTGTTACATTCACACAATGGAATATTAATACAGTTGTGAAACTAAAAGCATAATTGAACATGGATTTAACTTTAAAACATAATATAGAACAAATATTTCAAATCACATAAAAATAAGTCCTTAATTCATATAAATTTCAGAAACAACATATACAGATATAAACATATATAAAATATATATATACACAAACATACACACACATATATATATACATACATACATACATCAGTGTCAAAAGTGTAAAAAAAGAGAAGAATAGTATTTACTCTCAGGGGAACTAAAGTGGGGATAGAAAAAGTAAGACTTTTTAGTATAGAATTAGTTCTTGAAATGTTAGATATACATATAAGATAAGGCAGATTAGTTTGGTGCTTACAAGGATGACCTTGAGGCTGTGTCTTAGTCTTTTTGAGCTACTATAACAAGATACCATAGACTGGGTAGTTTATAAAAAACAGAAATTTATTGCTCATGGTACTGGAGGCTGGAAAATCCAAGATAAAGCCATCTTTTTTTTCCAGTTTGCAATTAGTGCCTTTAGTGGTGCAAGAGGTTAGGGATCTTTCTGGAGCCTTTTTTATGAGGGCACTAAATCCACTCATGAGGGCTCCAGTCTCACGGCTTAGATATCTCCCAAGGACCTCACCTCCAAACACCATCACATCAGACATTAGGATTTCAACATGTGAATTTAGGGAGGACACACACATGTAGAACATAGCAGCCTGTATTTCAGGTTTGGTTCAATGAATTTTGGTTGCCAGAGTGTTATTAATACATAATTGGTATGAGTTCAAAATATATCCTTGGGATATATCTAATTTATAATCTTTTTCAGTGTCAATTTCTTAAAATGACCAGATATTGACGAAATGTACAGAATTTCATCATGTACTTGGCTGATAATTTTAGTGAGAATAAACTTTGTGACTTTATTCCTTTTATTTTTACCCCTAAAATTCTTAGGAGAAGATTAAACTGCAAATTATCCTGGGTTTTCTTTAAATTCTATTGGAAGCTCATCAACTGGAAGCTTGAAGAAAGGAAATGCAGTTAAAGAAAAAATACTTTGACATCTTTTTGGTTTCAGGATTTTTTTGTTAACACTTAGATCAATCTTTTATTTGTTTTTATACCTGGTGAAATTCCCTGATGTCCCACTTCCAGAGACCTGGAAGCATCACTCAGAGTGGTGTAAGAGCCTTGTGTTTTATTTATAGATGTTATATCAAAATAAGAAAGGGATTTGCTTACACATATGTTCAAAAGCAATGTATTTCAATTTTTAAAATGGTTTTTAAACATATTATAAAGAAAATGGCATGCCAATAAAGAATTTAAAGATTTTTGGGGAAAAGATGTTAAACTTTTATATAGAATTATTTTATCTGCTCTGATGGGGACTTTAAAATTTCTAGCTCAAGGGAAAGACATTGAAATTCAAAATGATATATTAAGGTAGTCTATGCTAGTCTTTAGATTTATTTGTTTTATAACTTTATTTTTATTAAAGACTATGAAAAAATGCATACAGCATGGTAGAAAACCAATATACTATAACTTTTCTGAAGAAAGCTTAGAACTTAGCAAAATATTGTATGTACTTTGACAAAGAAACCATGTATTATAAAATACCAGTTCATCCTTTTTCTGTTGTGCTTGGAGATGTTTGTTATCTTTATTGATGATTTTCATCAAAATTTGTATGTAAATGCATGATGATCCCTAAATCCTTATTCATAGCTATCTGGCATGCAGTGTAGTGTTTTATTCCATAAAAACCAGAAGAAAATCTTGTTACTTAAACTTTTGTCCATGGGAGATTCATATTGTGTTGGATAAAATTCTGTTCCAATTTAACATCTAAATTCTCCATTGTTTGCAGGATAGCTTTGTGATCAATACCATGATTCATTTTCTTTTTTTCAGTCCCTTAAATTAAATTCACTAAGAGTTGCTGTGTCTCTTTTCTATACAACTTTTCAAATCTTTCCCTCTATGGCAGCATCAGGTAAAGTATGGATTTAAAGATCAACGGTACATGGGTCTGGATCTCAGTTCCTATAACTATTAGCTAAGTGACCATTGTCACCTGCTTACTTTCCTTTTCTGTTAAATTGAATTATTAATGGTAACTATTTTATATTATAATGTAGGAATACTGATGATATTTTATTTATTTTTTTAAAGATTTATTTATTTATTTGTGAGAGACAGAGAGAGAGAGGCAGAGACACAGGCAGAGAGAGAGAAGCAAGCTCCCTGCAGGAGCCTGATGTGGGACTCCATCCCAGAACTCCAGGATCATGCCCTGAGCCTAAGGCAAATGCTTAACCCCTGAGCCACCCAGGCGTCCCCTGATGATATTTTAATATACAGAAAATCCATTTGTGTTTGTGCCTTTGTTATTTTTTTCTCAGCAACTACTAAGCATCTTAGTTTTTCAATTTTGATTGTTTTTTAGGAATTCAAGAAAATGATGTGAGAAAAAATTTAGAACAACATAAATTTATCAGGCTACCTTCTGACCATATGTACACAGAATCATCCACAGTCTTGCTTGTATAAGAGAATAGTCTTCTTGGGATTCTAATTCTTTATAAAACATTGTACCATTGATGATTACACGTGGTGGTTCCTAGCTGGCTAAGGAGTATTGAACAAATGTCACATACCTATCTGAATTTCAGAAGCTGAAATTTAAACTTTGTTGCTGTATTATCGAATATAGTCCACAGTGCCTTATTGGAAAGTGAATTCACAAATAAAAACAGAATACATTACTGGAAAATCCATAGTCCAACTCAGAAAACCAGTCTTTCTGTAAACTGTGTTTTTTTTTTTTTTTAAAGAAATTGTTAGCTTTTAATCTAAGCTTCAGTTTTCACATCTGTAAAATGGCATAAAAATTAATCCTCGAAACAGGCTTTGAGAATTAAATGTGATACTACCAGTAAACATCTAAAAATAACTAGATAATTCTACATAGTAGATTTAACCAGTCCTCTTGAACAATTGATTGAATGATTGTTCAATAGTTCATTATTACCATTATCATTATTAGCATATAATATTGACTACAAAAAAAGGGGTAAATACCTCTAAAATATCAAAGGCCCTCCAAATGACCAACTTGTATGTCCTTCTTATCATTTTTCATCATAAGATCATGTTTGAGAAAACAAAGCAAAGGAGCTTCCTCCAAAAAAAATGCCTTCTCCTGCTTCTAGAGAGTTCATGCTTCCATGTCCAGCCACTTCTGAGGGTGTGTTGGTTCACATACAGTTTAGATAATCTGCATTGCAATGAATTTTTTGAGGATATATTTTCAATTGTATTTGTTATTTATTACTTGTCAAAGAAAAATTGCACCAAATAAGCAGGCAAGGAAAACTTTATTCAAGACTATTGAAACAGGGGAGAGGATTGAACTCAACTCTGCTGGAACAAAAAGCAGTAAGAAAAGTGCTGGAGTTCTTCAGATGGAAAGCTGTTCACTGCAATTAGGCCACCTGCATTTGCTAACTGTCCTTTGTGGGAGTTAGCTCTCCTCTGTGTGAGCACAGAGCCTGGGAGATAGGGGCACAGTGTCCTTAGATGATTATGTTTCAGATGGATGGCTCCCAGGTCCTTGAGAAAGACTTTGCCTGTTTGTCAAACAAGCAAGAGCCTGAGAGAAAACAAACTCACCCCTCAAAGGAGCAGAGAAAAAAATTACAGTTGAAAGTTTTCTGAAGTGCTTTTTTAAAAGATTTTATTCATTTATTTGAGAGAGAGAAAGCATGAACAAAGGGAGGGGCAGAGGGAGGAGGAGGAGAAGCTGACTCCCTGCTGAGTAGGGAGCCCAATATCAGGCTCTTGATCCCAGGACCCTGAGATCATGGCCTGAGCCTGAGGCAGCCATTTAGCCAACTGAGCCACCCAAGCATCCCTCTAAAGTGCTTTAAAAAAGTGGTGGTGGTGAGGAAGTTAGGGGTGTCAGTCAAGAACGAACCTTGACTTCTGTAAAATTTAGTCAAATTATAGGGGAAGAACATTAAGACTTTCCTCATCACACTACTGAAACTTCAAATCTTTAGGAAAGCAAAAAGCAAATCCTGATACGTCTCTAGCATCCTTTGTGCAATCAAATACTATTTGATTGTAATTCAGGGTGAAAATCTTTAAAAGATTAAATATTAAGTTGTGCTCAACAAACTCTGTATCTTCTCCTCTTAGAGCTCCACCATAAGTATGTATTTTTATATTATACAGAAGGCAAACTTTACTTTCAAAGATTGAGTTGTTTTCAGAATCATCCTGAGCTATTGTTACTTCTTGAGTATTTTCTGTAAATGGACCTTCAAACATTCCAAGTCAAAAAATGTGCTGTTTTTCTTGTCACTCTCTTCCTCACATCATAGGTTATCTGAAAGATATGAACACCGGGGCCTCTCAATAAATATTTGCTGAAAGAACAAAAGGAGTTTGCTCTAAACTCATTTTTATCATCTTTAGATTTAGGCTTTGAATAATTCTTTTCAAGGATAATTTCAAACAATGGGTGCCAGTCTTTGATATTTTTACTTTTATCAATTCTATAGTCACTGCCTTGCTTGGTTGATCTCACTGTATTTACCATCCATCCTAGAATGTAGTATAAGCCATTTAAAAACTAGTTATGGTACAAAATATATTACAGATATGTTAATTTGACAAAATGTCCAAATAAAATATCAGTTTACTTTTTGAATAATTTCAAATCCTTAGACAAATACTTAACAGTAAGAAAAATAAGTTTTAGGCCCTGTCTTCCCACTATTGATTTTTGTGTCAAAGTGTATTATTTTATTGTTTTGTGGAAAACCATCAAGAAAATAATTAGATTATTTGTAGCTTTTAATTGGGCAATATTCAAATGAAATAAAGTAAATGTGTTCAATACAGACAAGTTCACATATAGTTCTTCCTGAGAATGGCCCCTCCACCCTCCAAGATTTCCACAAGCCTTATTCTCTCACACACATTTATGTCTTCCAGAGAAATTAAACTTTCTTTGATTTCTAAGTCCTTCTTTAATAAACTGTAGCCACTTCTGTCTTGACGTAGCATGAGTATTAGGTCTGTGGCCATTCATCTAGTTATTTGTTCTGATCCAAGTGGACAATAAAACTTTTCTTCTCTTTCTGCGAGGGCCAAGTGGTTGCAGCCTGGATGAGGTTAAGCTAGGTTAAGCTCAGGTGCCTGGGAGACTTGTGTGCTGTCTACTTAGGTACTTATACTCCAGAAAGAAGACACTCCAGAACTTGTAGCCATCTCTGGGTTGTCAACAGCAAGTCTCACTGGGTTATCTGGCTCCCAGACAGATTTTATTTGCATAGCTAAGGATAAGAGTAAAAAGGAGAAAGGGAGGAGAAATAGTCATCTCTTTCTCCTCAATAGGCAGAGAAACTCATTTTTCCTTATCTCTTACCTGTGGAGTGGTCTCACTACTGGAAAATTAGTTCCCACCCTCTCTGGCTGGTGTCCATTGAATCTCCCAAAGAGAAAGGTCAGAGACAAAGAAGCTTGAGTACAGCATGTTTATTAATACTGTAATGTAATAATCAAGAAATCTGATCTGGAATGCCTCCTGAGCACATTAATTAATATGATGAATATTAAAAACCCAACACATCTCTTCTCAACTATTGTACCTTCAGACAGGAATTTCCCAATCCATTCTATCTAAAATAATCATCACTCATAGTCATTCATTCTCTGTCCTTTCCCTGTTATTATTTTAATGCTTATCTAAAATTACATAATTTATTTCTGTTTCTTATTTTCTGTATTTTTCACTGGATTGTAAACTCTATGAGGATTTCGATTTTGTATTATTTTACTCTGCTGCTAGTGCAGCATACCTGCCTTGTCTAATAATGTTAGGTTCGGGCACTGTTTAGATTTCTGGAAGCGATATCAAGCCTATTTTAGCTCATTTGACTGTACATTCATATGATTCATTTTGATTATATACATTATTTGTCAGAAAATAGAATCTCCAAAGGTATCCATATATGCAATTAAACATAAATATTTAGGGAAGCTTTTGAAGGAGACAAAGCTAAACCATTCCTTTATATATGCTTACATGTATATTTATATATGGAGATGGACATCTTGCTATAGACTGAATATGTCTGCCAAAATTCACGTGTTGAAACCTATTCCCCAATGTAATGATATTTGGGACTGGGATTTTGAGAAATGATAAGGACACGAGGGCAGAACTCTCAGAAATTGGAATAGTGCCTTTATAAAAGACTCCAGAGAGTGCCTGAACCTCTCCACCACGTAAAGAAACAGGGAGAAAACAGCTCTCACTAGATACTAAAACTCCTGGCACCTTAATTTGGAACTTCCAGCCTCTGGAACTCTGATAAATTTCTATTATTTATTAGCCACCTCGTCTATGATATTATAGTAGCTTAGACTAAAAGAGATTTCAAATTTCAAAACCTAACGGGGTCAGGCAGGAAAGCAGTATGTACAACAATAGGAGAGAAGCTCACAGGAGGACTTTTGCCTTATTTAAGAGGGGTAGCACTTGTTGAAATAGAGGGTATGGTTGCTGTGTGTTGATGTAAGTTCAAAGTTGATATACTTATGACTTTTTAAGGAAAGCTGGGAATAGGAATTTTTTAAAGATTTTATTTATTTATTCATGAGAGACAGAGAAAGAGAGAGAGAGAGAGAGAGAGAGAGGCAGAGACGTAGGCAGAGACACAGGCAAAGTGAGAAGCAGGCTCCATGCAAGAAGCCCAACGTGGGACTCGATCCCAGGACTCCAGGACCACGCCCTGGGCCAAAGGCAGGCACAAACCGCTGAGGCCATCCAGGAATCTCCTGGGAATAGGAATATTGATGTGAAATTTTGTGATATCCATGTATTCATTGGCCAAAGAAACTCATGACTGCTAGAGGACTGTAATGTTCATACTGCAGCTTTGCAATTTCTCTGTTGAGGCAATGAGATCGTTATGTCCTCCCACCATTTGGGGCCTTTCTAGATTTATTGTAATTTACTCATACTTTAGTAATGCACTATTGGTCTTCTGGAGGGAAATAATGAAAAATCCAGTTATAAAATTTACTACCATATTTAAAGAAACTTATTGATCTTTGCTTAGTGTATTTTCTTTGAGAAACCTCTCAGGCTACCCTGCACTTTTAATTCTGATTATTAGGTGAACAGTGGGAATCAGGTAATAGAAAATGTTATTTTTGTTTGATAGCTGTGAGGAGTTTGTATCAATCAATCTCAAGAAAACATATAGAATAATTTGGCATATGTTTTCAATAGTAGTTTGAATTTATTTTATCAATTAGTTCTTGTTGGATATAGGAAATACTCCCTAAACATCTAATATGATGTTCTATTTTATTATTATAACTACCTATGACATATTGATGCATTTGTACAATTTATAAAGACCTTTGGTATTATCTGTGTTCTTTACTGCTATATCCCTAGGAAACGGAAGAAAACTTAACAACCTAACATGTGATAGGTTCTCTGGAAACATTTGCTAAATTAACAACAAAAAAAAATGTGTTGTATTATAACTTAGATGGCTAATAAGTGCCCTACTAAACATTGCTAAGAACCTTCCAAACAGATGATAAACACAATTTTTAAAGATATGACAGATATAGTTGTCATCTTATAGATGAGGAAATTGAGGCTCAAAATGTATTCAGTGTCACACACTTCATATAATGATGCAAGTCATAAAAGTCTGTGTATATTCATTTTTTGTTATTTCATGTTGTCAAATGACCTTGATATTATAATTTGCATACTATGTGTTTATGGAAGTGATTGTAATCACTTTAGATCTTTTCTGCAGAATAATATAGAATAGGAAAAAAGGAAGAGAGAGTGGAAGGAAGGGAGGGGGCAGGAAAGGCAGAAAAGAAAAAGAAGACAGGCAGGCATCATGCTTCATAGAGAGTACATGCACTGGGTAAACTAATTAAAAAAAAAAGCACAGTACTTGGAAGCCAGGATTCGTGATAATAATTGGAAATTTAATATTCAGGAAACACATAATTAAAATTATATGTTTTATTTTTTATTGAGTTAACTAAGGACTTCATTTATATAGAAAATGGAAGACCTATCCCTTTAGAGTCTCTATGCATTACTTCACATACTCCGCTGTTTCTCTGTCCAGTATGGAATTCCTATTTAGAAATATAGAGGTTTAATTATAATCATGCTCTAAGAATTTCTGGATGATCAATATTAACATGAGTGCCAAATCCTAACTAAAAGGAAAAAAAAATCTGTAATGTAATTTGATTTCATTCTTAAGTAAGACTCTTACTATACATGTATATTTCTAAGTAATGGATATCTTTAGAATTCTTCTAAACTTTTATTCCAATTAGGCAATAAGAAATTATTAGAATATGATTAAACCAAGATATTCTGTGGAGCACTTTCAGGAGAAAAATTGGCAACTATTTTTTTTTCTATTCATATAAAATGCTTATGATCAACATAATAAGTAAAGTAAAATATATAGAAGATAAAAAGCCTCCATGATCTAACCATTTAGAATAACCACCAGTCCTATAGTATACTTCTTCTAAAACAATACATATGCTTATACTCACGCAGTGTATTGTATACAAGATTTTTTATTCTCATGCCATTTATGAATATAATCTGATGACTGCCTTGGGTAAAAGTATCCTTATAAAATATCCAGTGTTAAATATCTGATAGTATACAAGTTATTAAATATACAGAACTAATCATTTTTAGAATATAAAATGTTACTTCAAAATTAAAATATTGCATAATGTGAGACATTTGACTCCTTTGTGAATGTCTATTAAAGTTCTTGAAATTTATCTTTAAGTTGTCTTCCAGAAGCCTCCCACAGTTACATGTTTACTATAATAAAGAATCTGATGTCATTTTTTATTTTTGACTATTTGATATTGGAGCTCTACTCTTCTCTCTCCTGCCCCACATCTGGGCAGGCGGATAAGCAAGACCCTGAGCTCCCTCCATTGGTGCTGGTGGTAAATTTAAACCATTCAAACCCAGGTCCAGCAAAACCATCACCTAGGCTCTGACATCTGGCCACAATAAAAAACAAAACCAGCTGTCTTCACTCATGCTTTACTCAGGATCTGACCTGATCACTTCTCCTTGGGGAATCATTTTGCTGTTTACTCTGAGTAATAAACTTTATGTTACAACTATCAGTGCCTTTGGGTCATTCTTTCTAAATTTATATATTCCTGTGGAGAGGTGTCTGTGTGTATGTGGGATGGGGGTTGAGGGTTGCGGCACAAAGTCCAGCAGGGGATGCCAGGACTTCAAATACAACTTCTGCATTACATACTTTATTTTACTACACTTTTGTAAACTTGATGAGTATAAATAGCTTCATATTATTTTAAATGGCTAAGGAAGATAATGTATGACTATATGCTTACATTTAACATTTTAAATAAACTCATCTGTTAGAGGAGGTGTAGACTATTTTAAAATAAATGCACTGAAGGAACAATCTATTTTCATATGTGGTATATGAGAAACATTGCCTTCAAGCCACAGTTTCTACACATACCATCTGCTGTTATTTAATGAGAGTCTATTTGATCTGAATGATGCAGATAATTGCTTCAATCTTTCATTTCACTTGTCATTTTGCAAGTGCAGTTCTAAAAAGATAAAATGAAAATAAATTGGCCTTATTTGGGAAAAAATAAGGGCCTATTTATTTTTCTTCAGCCAAACTCAATTTTAGCAACATTTTTGCTTTCAGTAACCGATGTTTGTTTTAAGAAGAAATGCATATCCATTTCCTATATTCAAAATGCAACAACAGTTAAAATGTTTTACATTTTATCTTTTAAAAAGATTTTATTTATGTATTTGAAAGAGAGAGAGAGCAAGCATGCAAGCATGGAAGGGTAGCTGAGAGGGGAACCCGACTTGGGGCTTCATCTTAGCACCCTGAGATCATGACCTGAGCCAAAACCAAAAGTCAAGCACTTAACCAACTGAGCCTCCCAGGTGCCCCACATTTTATTTTTTAATTTAGAAAAATTTTGTATATCTCTTTTCAGAGTTTAATTAAAGGGTAAGATGGAAGGTCATTGGTTTTAATTGTGAAAATATATGTGTTGTTATCAGAAGAAAAAATTGAAAAATCATGAAGGAAAATTGAAACAAAGTATATAGGTGGAGGCTTCCCAAAACAAGAGTGAATTCTCAGGAGGAGTGGAGGCGAGATCTACAATGACAAGTTCATAGGTCAGTCCAGTTTCAGATATGTTTTGGGGTGATTTTAACATGATTGAGAATATGTTTGAAGAAGCTCACCTCATGAAATTTTAGTCCTTACCTTTACAGTAAGAAGCAGGTAGAAGAGAAGACAGTTCCTTCTCTCTCTCCATCTCTGCCTTTCTCTTTCTCTGTCTCTGTCTCTCTGTCTCTGCCATAAGATTTCTTGGTAAAAAGGTGGCTATCTGCAAGCCAGGAAAAGAGCTGTCACCAGAACTCAACCATGCTGCCCCCCTGATCGACTTCTAGCTCCTAGAACTGTGAGAAAGCCACTCTGTCTATAGTATTTTGTCACAGCAATCTGAACTAATTCATAAAGTCTGAATGAATTTGGGTCATCTCCATAAGTGTTTTTAATAGTGAATGACTATCAGTGAGTGACTTCTCTCAAAGTCACTGAGGTGCCAGCTTGGCCACCCTCACACCCCCACAACATCATCTCATAGCTTCCCTGAACATAGAATCACTGCTCCCAAATGGTCATGGGAGCTTGGTTATCCTCATCTGTAAAATAGAATTCATTTGCCTACTACCTCCCACCTAGGAATCATCTGTCCAGAAAAAGAACAAGATCAAATAAAATCAGAAAGTCTAGAAGACAGAAAAGTCTAATTATCAATTTGCCAACAATTTCTGGCACCTCTCCTACCCTGCAGAAACTCTGGCTGCCTTGGTTGCATCTCCAGGTTTCAAGAAGCCCCTCTGTATTTAGGACTTAGAAAACGTGTTTTATTTATTTTTTTAAAGATTTTATTTATTTATTCATGAGAGACACAGAGAGAGAGAGAGAGAGAGAGAGAGAGAGAGAGAGAGGCAGAGATACAGGCTGAGGGAGAAGCAGGCTTCATGCAGGGAGCCTGACTTGGGACTCGATCCCGGGACTCCAGGATTAAGCCCGGACCAAAGGCAGGCGCTAAACTGCTGAGCCACTCAGCGATCCCCAGAAAACTTGTTTTAACCTCAGTTTTGCAACTTACTAGCTGGAAACCTTTGGTTACATAATTCAAGCTCTTCTGAGTTTCATTTCTTCATCTATAAAAATGGGGTTGTATTGATTGGGCTGAATAACAAGGATATAGTAACTTAGCATTTATTTTATTAAAAAAAAACACCTTACAGAGTACATGGTACCAAAAAAAAAAAAAAAAAAAAGGTTTTTTTTTATGAAGGGCTGGTTATTTCAAATTCCTGAGCTAGAAATTAAAACTTTCCCTTACCAAAGTTGTAAAAATCCAGAGTGGCATAAAAATGTGGGATGTGGGAAGCATTCTCAAGTCAGCATGTCCAAACTTCTATCCTTACCTCCGAGTCACTTGCAAAGGAGCTCTGCTGAAACATTTAGATTTTTTATCTTCCTGCTGGAGCCAAGTCCTTCAGACTCTAACTCCTTAATATGGCTCTGATCTGCCCACTTACCTCCTATGCTGCTGCCCTGGCTCCATCCCTATCACTTCTCGTCTGGTCTTCAAGATTACAGAGTAATGAAAGAAATAAGTTAATCTAAGTTAAATTTCAACAGTTGTAGGTGCTGATCAACATATATAAATATACAGAAAATAATTTAGTTCTGATTTTAGAAATTGTGGAGCGATAAAATTTATTTTGCAATATTTAATTACTATATAAGCTTTATGACATCAATGTATATTTCATAGTGTTTGAAGATACTATGTACGTTTGTTATATTATATTATATTATATTATACGTTTGTTATATTAACAAAGGTTGCTTCAACTTTACATTTTTAACCCAACAGATAGTTTTTGAAATTCTGAAAACTTGACCTTGAAGTATCACATTTTTATTACTTTCTGTAAACAGAAGGCTAATGATTAATTAAAAATGATTTTATAGAGGTATTGTAGAAATTCTACATAATTCAAAGGTTTGCAAATAAGCAATAATATAATTTGTAGCTCGTTGTATTTTGTGGGAAGGACATTGGTTAAATGTACAGACTACAGAGTCATATTTCCCAAGTGTAAGTTCTGGCTTGACTATCTGACAGATTTCAGACTTTAAGAGATTTCAGACTTAAGTTAACTTTTCAAGTTCCTCAGTTCTTTCATCTTTAAAATGGGGATAAAATAAGCACTCTTTCAAGGATTGTTTTGTGGATAAAATAGTGTGAAGCACTTACAATTGTGACTCATACATGGAGTATCATTCATCTTTTGATAAAAAGCTTTTTGTTCTTTTAACTCTTTCTTCTATGGGAATATACTTTAAACATTTTAGTAAATTCAACTTCACAGATTTTGCATATGCCTAGAGTGGGTTTTTGCCTTCCCATTTATATATATATATATATATATATATATATATATATATATATATATATAATTTTGGAAAAACTTTTCAAGTAAGACTAAAATATGTGCAGAAATGATTGAAGACCAAATCCAATGAGAACAAAGCTTATTTATTCAGAGCTTGCTGTAGCAAGGGAGTCACCCACCATCATTTAGGTTTTGGCAGAAACTTAAAGGCAGGCAAAAAAGTTCATAGTAGGAAAAAAAAAAGAAAGCTCCAGACATGCCCTGGATAAGGTTCTTGTGATGGAGCAGCTGGAGGTGGACTTACTAGAAGTGGGCATCGTATGTAGTTGGTTAGTGATACATAGTTGACTTTCACTGGTTGATCCTACATAGTTGGCAAGAACGAATATTAGAGAAGCTATGAGTCATTAATCAAGTTCTGGCTATTTGGGTCAATTATTACAGAGGTTTTTGTTTGGTTTTTTGAATTGTTATTAGAAACAGTGGTCTAACTTCTTATTAATTTGACTTACAGATAGAAGACCAGCTTATGATAGATAATGAGTGGTTTTCCTGGCCTGGTTGCTGCAGGTTGTGAGTCAGGATTCTATTTTTGTATATGAAATGGCTATTGTCCTTTTGTGTATTCAGTCTTATATGTTTCAGTCATATATAGGAATAAATTTCCAAAATTCTCAAAGTCACAGAGTTTGTAATCACAATAATTTTTAAGTATATAATTTGTTTTAATTATAGGAACAAGTTAATAATGCAATTAATATTTTAGCCAAATAAGTTTTATTATTCAATGTATGTAATTAGTAATTTTATTAATGATATATTTTTCTGTTAATGTCCTTGGTTTTAATTACTTTGTTATATACTTTAGTAATTTTGCACAAAAAGATGAATAATTTTAGGAAAGAATGAGCAGGTGTGTTATTGCTGTTTATATGTGTGCATCTATAGTTACAAAATAAATCACACATCCTTAGGATATTAAGTACTGAAACTAAAAAATCTATGCAACCATTTTCTAAAAGTCTTACTAATTTGGGAGGCATTCCAAATACCCACCAGACTTATTCTTAAGACAAGATTGAAATGTTCTTTTTTTTTCCTCATTTATCCAATGCTGATAAAATAAATTTCTAAAAAAAAAAAAAAAAAAAAAAAAAAAAAAAAAGTATACAGAAGACCCTTATAGGGCATAAAACATTTCTTTATTTGAAAGGAATAGAAAGAAAATATTTTAAGAGAGGTAAAATTTTTTTAAAGCTTATAATTCCTTATTTCTTTAGAGACACACAGTGAGAAACAAAATGTGCTACCTTCACAGATGAACTCTTTATTTACCTATAACTTATGCAATTGAGTTGATTCATTTTATCAAAGAAAAAGCCCAGTGAACAGTAAATAGTTCATATTAACAATAAAAAAAGATACAAAGCCATTTATAATGGGTAACAAGGAAACATTCAGTTTAGTAATAAAGCATAATAAATCATCATTATCAATGATGACTGAAAATTAACTTTTAGAATGACTGTTTTGGTTGAGGTTAAGCACTGCGATGAAGTGCTATGCACTGATAATCTTTGGCCTTTTGGTTGTATAAAGGGCTTCTTTATTTCTGGAAGTGCAGCTGTAAAATAGTAAAATTAAATTGAGCTAAAGAAACCTCTTTCCAGTATTTATGCCAAGCCACTTAGAAGCAATATTAAATCATCATTTGAATAATTTATGGATGGTGATTGTCATAATGTGATGCGTGGTTTGTGATTATGGGCACCTTTTTTTTTTATTAGGCTTCCAGAATTACTTTCAGGAAATAAATCCAAGGTTAAAACTCAGGGCACCTAGTCTATGGCTAAGCCTAAGGCAATGCTTTTAGGGGAGTCAATGCAACTTTTAGGGGACTAAGTGCAACTGGCCTTAGTCAATATTTTATGATCCCAGGTTCTAATTCTAAATGACCTGGCTTGTTCGACACACTATGAATACTTAATGTATATAAACTCACTTTTTATTATATATTTCTTTTTTCTTTTTTTTTTTAATTTATGTATTCATGAGAGATACACAGAGAGAGGCAGAGACATAGGCAGAGAAGCAGGGTCCCTGCAGAGAGCCTGATGCGGTACTTGATCCCAGGACCCCAGGGTCCCCACCTGAGCCAAAGGCAGATGCTCAACCAGTGAGCCACCCAGGCATCCCACTTTTTATTCTATATTTCTTGCTTCACTTAATCTAAAACAAATGCAGAGTCAAGCAACTCTTCATGTAAAGGCAAAAATTTTGTTAAAAGAACATTTTAGAAAAGGAAAAAAAATTGACTCCTCTATAAATATAAAAACGAACAATCATGAAAGAGTTTAGTTAATTCGTTCAATGAAGGAAGTAGGAAGACATAACCAGGCCAAAAGAGAATAAGAAGTGCGGACATATTTATGTAAAGTTATAACAGCTCAAAGACAATAGGAGTTTAAATCAGGTATCCCAGCATCACATGCTGGATGTAAACAGTGCCATTGTAAAATAGCTCCGGACAGTGAAAGACTAGAATCAGGTCTGGAGAAGAATATCCTCTAGGCCATACATAGATTTCATTAAATCACATTTCTTTTCTGTAATTCACTTGCCATTAACACTGAAATATTAAGTTTTTGACATTTATGCAACTGAGCTCTCCAGGTATTTAGTTTAAAATATCCTTGATAATTAATGTTCTGATTTGCTGAGGTAGTTGATTAAAATAGACATGCATCATTTCAGACCCTGTGTCCTTTGAGAGAATGAATACACAAAAAATGGCCAGACAACATATTACAGTAGACCTTGGACCCACAAACTCTATAGTAACTGCTTTAGGAAGCCAAACCATAACCTGTGAAGCAATCAGCCTCAAAAAGTCATAATCTATCAATGACTGCCACTTCCTCTCTATTTTTGGCCCTACTTCTATTCCAGCTCAGGACTAACTTAGAGAAATCCAAACATGTTCTCCAAACCAATCACAAGAGAAGGCCTGCTTCTAGATAGCTCGCCCACAGCTTCCCTGTTCCAACAACTTCCCATCAAAATGTACCTGAAGCCTTCCCTTTTATCAGTGTAGAATCTTCACTCCAGTGCCTGTGATAAAAGGGATGTGCAAAATGCAAATGATGGTGCCTGACTCCCCTGTTACAGCAAGTTTTGAATGAATAGCTTATGTTTGTTCTGAAGCAGAGTGGTCTTTGTTTACCTAGATACCCCACAACTCTGAAAATTAGTCAATATTAGTGAACTTAGAGGGAGAAGTGAACTGAAATAGTGAACATTAAATAGTCAAAAATCTAAACTTTGAGGCACATTTGTAGTGTTTCCTGATTTCCTATGTTATAAATATTCTGACCAGGGTTAATTTCAAGTTATCAGCATAAAATCCAGACTGTATTCAGAGTTGGGAAGAAATATATGGGAGCACCACATTATATAGTATTTCTACAATACAGGATAATATATACAGTTGGAGATATGATAGGTATAAATAACTTCTAGGCAATAAATAATAAAATGTGGTAAAAATAATTAGTAAGTAATGAGTTGCAGGTATATTTTACTCATATTTTAAATATAATTTATTTTCCAGTAGGTATAATTTAATTTTTAATAACTGGCTTTCAAAATTCCTAAAAATCTAATAATCAACACTCACATGCAGTTCTAGGATGACAAGTTTCAGGAGATCAAGACCAGTCCAAGAGATGGAGGGAGTGGATAGAAAGATTAGGAAAAATAAAGAGGTACGTGGGCACTAGAACAAAAAAATGATGGATAGGCCTATATGCAGAATTTTGCTGTTTTTCTGGATGGCAAAGAAACCACTACAAGGTTTTGAGAAGAGAAGGGACATGGTCAATTATTTTCAAGTGACTAGCTTAAATTTCTGATAAGGGTCAAAGCTGTTGAACTTGAGCTTCTAGGAGGATGGGATTGTATTAACTGAGACAGGGAAGCAGAGGGTAAAACATGATGTCGCATTAACTTTAGAACGTGTTCAGTTTAAAATGGTATTATACAAGTGGGAATGTTGAGTAGGTGTTAGATACATGAATCTGGTGTTTAAGTGTTCAAATAACTATATAATGAAAGGCTTTACTCCCAAATGACTTTAATAATAAAGGCTTAATTGTAATTTAATTACCAGAAAGATAGGATAAGCAGTGGTTTGCATTAAGTAGGAAATGTTTAAATGATTGCCCATGTGCATACATAATTAGCAGAATCCTCTTTGGGTGGACAGCTATAGAGGGACATAAGTTAATGTTGCTGATGACAGGTTTAAGAAATACCTTCTTTGTAGTTTCAAATGCTGTATTTCAGCATTAATTCCCCAGGGGTTGATGAAGGCCACAGTCACTCAGGTAAATTCTGTGCTTTCCAACATGTGCTCTATCTCCTCACTGTCCTCAGAGAAGAATAGCAAGATACATGGATGTCTTGGTTTATCCACCCAGTTACAACATGAAATAACTACAAAATGTATTTTGTAATGATTGCTATTACTTACACACGGGCATAGACACATTGTTTGTTTTTTTCCAACCACACATTATTAATTTATTTTAAAATCTGAGTGTAGGTAACACACAGTTACATTTGTTTCAGGTGTACAACTGAGAATTTAGAGAAATCTAAATTTTGTGATTTGACATGGTGATACATTGTTCTCTGTTCCCCATGAGTCTAGCTACCCTGTGCCCCATTACACCACTATTACCATGTCACTGACTATGTTCCTTCTGCTCTGATTTTATTTCTATGACTTGCTCACTCCATAACTGAAAGCCTGTCTCTCCCTCTCTCTTTCCTTCACTCATTTTGCACAATTCCCATCCCCCTTCCCTCTGGCACCCATCAGTGTGTTCTCTGGATTTATAGGTCTGATTCTGCTTTTTGTTTGCTTTTTCAATTTTTTGTTCTGTTTTAGATACCAATTAGGAGTGGAATCGTATATTTATTTTTTTTCAGTCTGAGTCATTTCACTTAGCATAATGCTATCCATATTGTCTCAAATGGCATGATCTCATCATTTTTATGGCTGCATAACATTCCTTTGTTTATATATACTACTTTTCCTTATCCATTCTAAGTGATGGACACTTAGATTGTTTCCATATATTGGCTATTATAAACAATGCTGCGATAAACATAATGGTACATATATCTTTTTCAAATTAGCATTTTTGTTTTCTTTGGGTAAATATCTAGGAGTGGATATATAGTTTTTTTTTTTTAATTCTGTGTTTACATTTATCAACAAATATTTTTTTCAGGGTCCTAAAAACAAAATTCCACCTATTTTCACAATGAGAATTTATTCTTCCCCAGTCTGTCTCAACCAGAAATTTTTAAAAAGAACATTAATATTCCTATAAAAATTTCCTAGCCATTATCTAACCTAATACTTAGAATGATTGCATGAAGTAAATTTTATTTTGATTAGTCTTACCAGTTACAGCTTTGGAGGCCTGGACATGAAGATATTTTCCTGACTATCATCCTTTTTGTCTGATCTTATTTGCATAAGTCTCTCTTCACTTTGACTCCCACTACAGAGTGGTAACCAATGGTTAGACTCTGGTAGGAACCCTGGGCTCTGCTTACAATGTCTTAGTTCTGATTCATAATACCAAAGTGTCCCCAATTCCAGGCATATAGGGAAACCACACTTCTACATTGTGGAGAAGAGGAATAAGTTATTCTTATTCTCTGTTAAATGCAGTCTTATTCTGGGGACTTACAGATACCTATTTGCTTACATTCAAAGCCAAAGAAGTAGAATATTTTTAAAAATAAGAAATAAAATGCAATGTCCAAAGAAGGAAGTAGTAGTAGGTTGGATAAAGCAGGAAAGTCTTTGATGGAGAAAGCAATATTGAATTTGACTTGGGTGAATAAAATATCAACATGTAGAAACAATAGCAAGAGTTCACTAGGCAGAGAGGTATAGGATGCACAAAAATTCAGATGTTGGGAAAAGAGAGAATGTTTGGAAAGCAAGCAATCAAATTTGACTGGAATGAAGATGGATATAGAGGAACAGTACCTAGTACATCTGGAAAATATTTTAGAGTGACATTATTGGGAGGCTGGACAGCTAGTGTGAGGTCCTTCCATTTTAATAGCGATTGTAATTCTTTCCAGGTTTTTCTGTTTAAGAATTGATATGATATTGCAATACAATTTTGGTATATAATTAGTTGGATGTTAACACTGCAGAACCTCAATCAAGACGGTGGCAGGGAGAACTGAAGAATGAGTGGCAGAAGGAATTCTAGAAGTAGAAGCCGCAGGAGTTGGAAAATAATTGGATCTGAGAGATAAACAAAACTGAACAACATCAACTGTGGAGTTTTAAGCCAGAGGGACAGAGAAGGGTGCTGCTGCAAAGAGAAACAGGGAAGCTGGGAACAGAAGCAGATGTGGGGGAGTAGAAGTCCAGTTTTGCACGTGTTGCATATTAAATAGACAGCATCTGGGCCTTGGGCATCTACACCCTTTGAATAATAAATGATAAAGACAGGCTGATAATCATGTACCCTGAGTGTTTTCAAATAGAAACATTCATTGAAACCTGTGAACACAGATACGATTCTACTGGACCTAAAGGGAAGGTTAAAGGTAGTTCTTAATCTTTTCTGCAGTGTCCAAGACACCTCCCACTTTAAAAAAGTACCTTATATTTTGAACTTCGTTTTATCCATTTGTGCCATTTCTTTATGAGAGTGAAACTGGTTATCATAAGTTTCTTTCACACCGATGAATTGGCAAGACTCACAAGTGCCCACCCAATACCCTCTTTTCTTTTTGACCACAAAATTCTGTTTTTTGTCAATAAGGCCAGCTTTAAGTAATTCAATAATTAGGGATCCCTGGGTGGCGCAGCGGTTTGGCTCCTGCCTTTGGCCCAGGGCGCGATCCTAGAGACCCGGGATCGAATCCCACATCAGGCTCCCGGTGCATGGAGCCTGCTTCTCCCTCTGCCTGTGTCTCTGCCTCTCTCTCTCTCTCTGACTATCATAAATAAATAAATAAATAAATAAATAAATAAATAAATAAATAAATTAAAAAAATTTAAAAAAAAGAAAGAAATTCAATAATTAAAAAAAAAATGTTTCTCACCTTCTGTTATGTCACATATTTTGGCCAATGAGAAGAAAGCAGAAGTCCCAGAGCACCGTCCAGGGATTCAGGGGCATGCCTTCCTTCTGTTCTTTATTCTCTCCTTTCTTTGTGCCTGAAACATTGATGTGATGGCTGGAGATCTGGCAGCCATGTGGAGAGCATAAAAATGAGACTTAACACCAAAATCAAGGAAGGGAAAGATGTTAAGGCACCAATATCCCCTAATGGCACTTGACCTTCTGCTCTAATTTAGAATTCTCTGGTCTGAATTTTCTATACTTGAAAAAAACATTGCAGTTTTCATTTGCTCAAGATATTGTTTTGGACTTCTTGTTGTTCCTAGCTCAATACAATTCTGATTAATTAATTCAATTGGTTTCCTATGCCAACCTGCCATAATATGATTATGTGGATTTATTTATCATCTCCATAAGATACGTGTCAGTTTTAAGGGCAAACAGTATCAATATCACATGGTAAGATACATGATTGAAGTCACCTAACAGTGTACATTAAACTAGACATAGAGTTTTGTCTTGTTTTCAAAAGTCTGCTTTATGGATGACAGGGCTGATTATTACCTTTAAATGACTGCAGTTCCCTCTTGCAATCACCATGGTTAATGAGTAGGAACAAACATGTATTCATCTAAGTAAATATTCTACCAATCACAGATACCAACTGAGAAGGCAATGTCTTGATGTCCTTTGATTTCATATTTCTAGCATCCTTGCTTGGTGCACTGTGAAATGTATGCAGATAGACTAGGGGAGGAGAAAAAGCAATTTGACCAACTAGTGGTTTGCTCCCTTTGAGATAGGCAGCATATGGAAAATCGTGACAAATTGGAGATCTGGAGGCATGAAGAAACATATTAAAAACAGAAAACCTGATTACCTTAAGTAATATATCATTTTTTATGTTTTTATCTTCTGTGCACAGTAATCAGTGATGTTAAAAAAAAATAACTGCATCTACTCTATTACAACCCAAAGAGGAAAAAGCACAAAGCAAGTGCAGGTTTAAATATTAAGGGCATTCTGAAACTCCCAAGCTAGTGGCTCTTTTTTTCTTCTCTTCTTTTCCTCATTAAACTTTTGTTATAATGGGTCTCAAAATTCTGTGACAGATTCGTGGTCAAGTTGTTTCTATTAAAAAGTACTAATTTTATGCAAAAAAAAATAAAAAAATAAAAAGTACTAATTTTAAAACTAATAACTTAAAACTGCCACCACTCCCCCCCTACACACAAATGGTCCACAAAACATTCTCCTTTCCTTCTCAAGGTTTTACAATGCGTTATCATTAACCAATATTTTACTATTAAACTTAAATGGCCAATTAACACAGTTCTGAGGCCATTCTTCTGTCACTGATTAAGACTAGAGTGGCAGGTGTTGGGGACAATATTCATTTAACCTTCTGACTTGGAGACGTGGCCAGCTCCAGCTGCCTTCTTGTCCACTGCTTGAATGACACCCACAGTAACTGTCTGTCTCATGTCATGAACAGCAAAACAGCCTAAAGGAGGATAGTCAGAGAAGCTCTCAACATACACAGGCCTAAGCCAAGAACCATATCAACAATGGTAGCATCACCAGATTTCAAGAACATAGGACTATCTTCCAGCTCTTTTCCAGAACGATGATCTACTTCCGCTCAGCTAACTTGGAAGCAGTGTGAGCTGTGTGAGGATCAAGCACAGGTGCTATCCAGCACTTATTTGGCCTGACTGGTTCAGGATAATCCCATGAGTCATGAAGCCAACTGCTTCCATTGGTGGGTCATTTTTGCTGTCACCTGCCACATTGTCACATGGAACTTCTTTGATAGATATACTCTTGACATTGGAGCCCACATTGTCCCCAGGAAGAGCCTCCCTCATAGATTCATGGTCCATTTCAACAGACTTTACTTAAGTTGTAACATTGACTGGAACAGAAGTGACCACCATGACAGGTTTAGGAATACCAGTCTCCACTCAGCCCTCAAGGACGTACCAATACACCAATTTTGTAGATATCCTGGAGGGTCAGATGCAAGAGCTTGGCAGTTGGACAAGTTCATGGCAGAATGCAATCCAGAGCTTCAAGAAGTGTGGTTCCACTGGCATTCCCATCTTACAGGTGACTACATCCCTTGAAACAAGGCATGTAAACACTTGGCTCCAGCATATTGTCACCATTCCAACCAGAAATTGGCACAAATACCAACATGTTGAGGTTGTAGTCCATTTTCTTAATGTAGGTATTGGCTTCCTTAATGATTTCCTCATACCTATTCTGGCATTAGGGTGGCTCAGTTGAATTCATTGGGTTAACACCAACAATTATTTGTTTTATACTCAGTGTGTAAGCCTGAAGGGCATGCTTATGAGTCTGCCCTTTCTTGGAGCTACCTGCTTCAAATTCACCAACTTCAGCAGCAACAATTAGAACAGCACAGTAAACCTGAGATATGCCCATAATCATGTTTTGGATAAAGTGTCTGTGTCCCAGAGCATCAGTGATGGTCACAGTCAATAATACTTGCTGGTCTTGAATTTCCACAGGGAGATCTCAACAGTGATACCATGTTCATGTTCAATTTTCAGTTTATCCAAGACCCAAGCACACTTGAAGGCGCCATTTTCCATCTCAGCAGCCTCCTTTTCAAATTTTTCAGTAATTCTTTTGTCAATCCCACTACATTTGTAGAACAGATACACTCGGTATCTGTGGTAGACTTACCCGAATCTATGGTTCCAATGGTGACAATGTTGATATTAGTCTTTCCTTTTTCCATTTTGGTTTAGGTTTAGCAGTGATTTTCAGGACACCTGTGTCCTGGCAGCAAATCTGTTGTGAAAAACCTCTTCCTTTCTCTAATTTGATTGATGAAGAGGAGAGAATATTGCCCAAATTCACTAAAGTTTGCTTTATATTTATATTTTTTATATTATAAAATGAACAGAAAAAAATAGAGAACAATTATACTCTGGTGACAGAGAGGGAAGAAGGGAAAAAAAGGGGAGGGAAGGAAGAGGAGGAAGGCAAGGAACACTAGGATAATAAGAAGGAGAAGGAGGATGGGAAGGAAGGAAGGAAGGAAGGAAGGAAGGAAGGAAGGAAGGAAGGAAGGAAGGAAGGAAGGAAAGGATAAAGGAAAGAGACAGCAGAGACTCTTTATGCCAAGTCTGGTTGTGGCCTACTGCTGCTGTAGCTTTCTCCTGTCCCACAAGAAGAGCTCATCAGAGAGTAAAACAACAGGTTTAGAAAGTAGAGCAAAACTTTGAAAAGAATCTACATCCTTAAAGACATTTTTGAGCTGCTAAATTTACGAACTAAAATTTCTCCACGTCCATACTCTTCGTTATGTGACATGATAATTTGTTTCTATTTAAGGTAGGTGAGTAGTCTTCTATTACTTTCATCCAAAAGCAAGTTGAGGTGCAAAGTGTGTATTAACTAAATCCATAGCTAGTAAATGACTATCCTGTATGCTTTGCTTTAGGAGAAGAATTAGAAATTTCTTGTTAATGTTTTTTTTTTTTTTCCTGTGGAATGAACATACTCTTTATTCTTTGATTTTAGTGGGCAGGTAGATTGGTCTGAAGCAAACTTTATATCACTGTCTTTAAAATTAAATTAAGAATCACCTACATCATAATTATCAAAGTTTCAAAAATCCAAGACTCCTCTTCGTTGGAGTCTTTCCCTGACTTCTTAGACTCCTTCCCTAATTTCTCAAATCAGACTCTCTGGTGGGTGTTCCCTAGAATCTGAAAATTTAATGAACTTTTCAGTTGGATCTCAGATAGACTACTGATAGACACATGATAAACTTTCTGATTTATAAAACACTTCAGTACTTTGCATTTTTGTATAAGATATTTAATCCCAACTTGTTTACTATTATTACAATGGCTAATTGGTCAAAATTCATATCTTTGTTTGTTACTTGAGTTGGGATATTTTTTCCAGTGTTGAACTCTTTTCAGTCCCGTAGAACTTGTTAAACTTACTTAAAATCATGAAAGTACCTAGCATCAGCAATGCAATCTCTAAGAAATTTATATAGCATTACTTTTGATAATTTTGATCAATTTCAGCATAGTCCCGAAAATAAAATTATTGGGCTTTTATTAACTTAATCTCAATAAATAAACATCATTTAAAAATTTAGAATAGTAATGAGATTGTTAGATATCAGTCTATAGTTTGTAAACTCATTGTTCTATAAGCATAAGTAAATCAACTAAATTCTAATGATGTTAATTTGTATAGATTTGAATAATCACAACTGGTTCATCCAGACTATTGTCTAAATGACCAGCACAGCAGATGTTTCTCCTTTAGTTTCATGATACTCATGGAGATAACTAGTGGATGCAGCACAAACCAAGGAAATATGCTGTCTGCTGGAAATTATTCCCAGTGACGAGGCTATAGCATCTACCTGCTGATTCCGGGAACAAACAAGAGTGAGTTATGGAAAATCACTCACTGCCTTCAATGTACCTGTGAGTTTATTTGCCTTCTGTCATAATACAATTGCAGAGTGGTGTTGAAAATATACCACTAGTAACATGCTGCCATTTGTACTTGTGAGCAAACCATCTTCATTGTTGAGATACTTACTGAAAGATAATTACTGGAGAAGCAAGTATCTAGAAACTTAAGATGTCAGTCACCTTCTCTGGCAAGATATTCTGAATCAATATGACTTATGTGGACTAAATTGCTTTATTTTACCTTGTGATGTTCTTGTTGAACCAGTTCTAAGAATGATAGAATATGCAAGTAAGTACAGTATGATTGGGAATATAGTACTTCACAAACAATGTTAAATGTGTTCATGGTTAAATTTAATGATTCAGATTATACTTGTGCATTCATAATTTACATTTTTGCTTTTTTAAAAAATATAAACGTTAGAGCAATTTATCTGTAGGCCCAAGAACATTAGCTTTTGGATTTGAGGAAGGACTTTTTCTGACAAAATAGACAAGGTTATTTCAATTGACATGACTAACACAGAGAACTTTCCATGAAAGCACATTGTAAGTAATTAAAGTTTTTACAGCAGGATTTTTTGTATAGAATACATATTTAGCAATTTATGAAGATTAAGAGTCTAAGAAGACTTTTTCCATAAACATGTAAAGTTGTTCAAATTATTCAATTTACATTAACAATTTTGTTTAAGTTTTAGGGATAAGAATCTTCATGATGTCGGAATAGCTCTAGTATCTAATGATTCTGCCAGAAAATTTCTCTAATAATTAGCATTTACAAAGGGAATTATTTGAATGGGAAATGTAAAACAATAACTTTTAAGTTTTACTGAATGTGTTTATTTGCTTCATGTCTTATAAGAGAGATGTATTATGCCTTCTCTATTACATGTTACATATTTATTGAGTAAAACAAGTGATAGCACATACAAACCTCCACTAGGAATATACACAATATTACATTTGCCAAATAATTGCATTAAGAAAGCAAACAACAAAATTCGAAGAAATAGTCTAGTAGTTTATTTTTCCAAAATGGCTCTTCATTTTGTTCCCAGTTTCTAAGTTAATGACATGTAAATGTTCCTTCTGTAGTTCTAATTCAGAAATTCTATATTTGAAGCATTTTCAGTTAAGCTATCTTTAGTTTGTAGACAACTTAAAGATATGATGTTAAAAATAAAATTACTCTCTACATAGCAGTTTATTTATTTATTTATTTATTTATTTATTTATTTATTTATGAGACACAGAGCGAGGCAGAGGGAGAAGCAGGCTCCATGCAGGGAGCCCGACGTGGGACTCGATTCCGGGTCTCCAGGATCACGCCCTGGGTGGAAGGCGGAGCTAATCCACTGAGCCACCCGGGCTGCCCTTAGACAACTTTTTAAAGCAAATTTTTCTCACTACCCCCTAAACTCAATCTGAAGACTCATTGTTTCTTACCAAGCCATTAGGTGAACAATTAAGCTGACTAATAACATTCTCAATCACTGTTGGAAAATAAACATTCCTCTAGGTACTTTAAGCCCGGTCTGTTTCTATAGTTAAAATATCCATTCTAGTTGAAAACAAAAGTAATTTTCTTATCTCATTTAGAACTTCTTTCCTCCTCCAGCTAGCTTCTGCTTCAAGCTAAGGGATGAGGATTAGCAGAATGGTTATGGCCAGTTTGTGATTTCCATCCTACCTATACATCTGCTCTCCCCATCATTTCTGAGTTACTTTACCCTTCCAGGATTTGTGCCAAGAGAAACAGGATTACTAGACATGAGGTGTGGGTTTTTTTGTTGTTGTTGTTGTTGATTTTGCTTTGTTTTGTTTTGGTAGGGGGAGAGGAGGGTTGTTTATTTCTTATTTGTGTTTTTGGGATTTAGTATCAGGTTATAGTAAGCAGGTTAGAGCTGGTTCTTTCTTTCATAGAAAATTTCAAGGTGTTTTTTTTATTTCATATTATTTTATTTTTTCTCTCTATGCTCAGAACCTCTTGCTCTGACATTTCCTTGAGTCTTAATAGTTGTGTGGCTACTGCTTACAATTATCTCCAACAGCTGTGCAGCAGTTGCCTCACCCACATTGACTCTGCACAGCAAACTAACTGCACCCCCCCTCCAAAATACTTCCATCTATTTTAGTCTCTTGGTTCTCAAATTTTGATATGAGTTATGGGGTAGGTCAGTTTTCCTAATTAGTTTTAAACATCCCTCAACAATCCAGCATCAATTAGTTCATTCATTAAATCAGACATCTATTGAGTTCCCAGGTACTGTTCTGAGCAATGGAAAAACTTTCATCAACAAGAAGACAACAATCTGTTTTCATAGAGCTTAAATTTTATTGATAGAGGCAGACAATAAATATGACTTTTTAAGAAGAATAATATATACTATATGTGATCATTAAATTTAATGTGTCAACCTGGCTAGGTTGCTCAGTTGTTTGGTCAAATATTAGTCTCAATTTTTCTGGGAAGGTGTTTTGAGAATGTGACTAACATCCACAATCAGGTGACTTGAAGGACATTACATAGGGCTTTGTCAGTCAGTTGATTCCCTAGAGATGGTGATACAGAAATGCTGCCTGAATCTCCAGATTTATGGCTTGCCCTTTACTTTTTAGACTCAAGACTACAACATCAACTCCTGTCTGAGTTTTCAGCCTGTCAGCCTCTCCTATCGATTTTGTACTTATTAACCCTGACAGTCATGTAGGACATTTTCTTAAAATAAATTTCATAATATATATTTAGAGGATATATAGGATAATATATATGTCCTATTGATTCTCTTCATCCGAAATATCCTGACCAATATATTATGCTAGTGTGCTAAATGCTTCATAGAAAAATAAAAACTTAAGGCAATATGAAATTTAAATGTATGTGTGTAAAAATGTATGGATAATTTTTAGGTATGGTATCTAGAGGAGGCCTCATGAGAAGGAGACTTTTGAGTTGAGATAAAGAAAAAGAGCCAGTGTTTGGACTTTGTGGGAGGAAAAGAATTTCAGACAAAGTGAAAAACATTTGCAAAGGACCCTGAGGTAAGTCCTATTTTTTTTTTTTAAGATTTTATTTATTCATGAGAGACAGAGAGAGAGAAACAGAGAAAGAGAGGCAGAGACACAGGCAGAGGGAGAAGCAGGCTCCATGCAGGGAGCCTGATGTGGGACTTGATCCTGAGACTCCAGGATCATGCCCTGAGCCAAAGGCAGGCGCTAAACCGCTGAGCCACCCAGGGATCCCCAAGCTAAGTCCTATAAAGTTTGTTCAAAGAACAATGGAAAAGCCTGTCAGTGATGGAGTGAAAATGATAGACGGGTTTGAGCAAAGAAGTGTATTGACTTCAATTGTTATATTGAGTGTAGACAAAGAGACATACTGGTGATGTGAACCAGGATGGTGACTATGAAATGGAAAGAAATGGTCATATTCTGGAAATATACTGAAAGTTAGAGTCAGAATAATAGACTTCTGACAAGCTATGGGTTAGGACAGAAATAGAGAAATCTAAGACAACAGCAATTTTTTGGATGTGAGCAACTGGAAAAAGAGAGTTGCCATTAGTTGAGATGAAAGAGACCCAGAAGGGAGTTGGGGATGTAAGGAGATAATGAGCTACTAAGGAGCTTAGTCCTGTGCATGTATGAGCTATACAAATCTGCAGGGCAGCAAAGTTTTGGTCCTGACTTCAGTCTTCCACCAAGACAGTAATAGCAAATGTTCTAGCATCTGTTATAAAGATATTCACTGGTTTGATTCTTATAAAAAACATTGAGGCCAATGATATTTCCCCAAATTCACAGATTAGAAAAATAAGACTATAAAATGTTATGTTTATATTATGTTTTGCTCATATGACAAATTAAATCATTGCCTATATTTGATTAACAAGCTCTCAATATGCATTGATTACATACATGGGTTGGACCATGGTGCTCATTAGGCAAGGCATCTTATTTAGAAAGTTTTAGATATTGTGAGTGAAATTTACTCTCTAGTTTTTCTCTGTGCTCAGATACATATATATTTTTTATATCTCAACAAGGGATCTGCCTTCAATTTTAGAAGGAAAAATACACACCAAATACTAAGGTAGTAGATGTTTTTCTGAATTCTAGCCACAGATAATATATATATATTTTTTATCTCAACTAGATGTTCCGATTATTTACTCATAGTCCTGGACAAATATCCAGAAGATGCATTCTGTGTTTCCATTTCTTTTAGTGTTTCCTGTCTTGTATTAGCTTTTGCTGTGCCAACAAATTGTCAGAATCTGAGAAAATGACAATAAACACTAATTACTTACAGAAATCACATGGGGTCCATGAGCGAGTTGAATTAGCTGGATTATGTCTGGCTACACTGAGCTCAGTGAAGCTCTCTATGTTTTTATCCTGGTTTAATCGATTAAAGTCAGAGGTAAGTAAGGGAAATATCAGTATATCTGAGATTCCCTATAACTCTGGAAAATATGTTGGGAATACCCAATGCATGTGGGATAGAAACTGAAGCACATTCAATTTAATCTCAAATGATAGGGTGATCTGAGTTCATATAAAAAACAAAACACTTTCAATTTCTATTCAGTATTGGACTGGTGGGTTCTAGCTAGTGTAATAAAGTAATAAGAGGAAATAAAACATGTAAAAATGAGATAAAGAAAAAGAACAATTTCATATACATAAAATTTTAATATAGCAATTTCTAAGACATCTTTAATATACCTACAAGGAAAAGCTAACTTTTTGTTAAAATACAAGAACATTTTCTCATATATTTTTCTCATATATTTTTTTAAAAGTGGCCAATCTGAAAAAAAAAAAAAAAAGAGTTGATTGTGATCCTTGCAGAATTTTATTCACTAGTTTATCTGCATGATTAATTAAGACATTTGGCAAATAAAAAGAAGTAGAAGATAAAAGGATATGGATATAATAAAACACATTAAATTGCAAAATCATGAAATGATTTAAAACATATTAAAGCAGTTAAAGGTTGCTAATTAAGAGCGATGGTTGTTAACTTCTATTCACAGATGGAAAATATCCAATACTTCAGATGTTGATGTATCTCTGACAAAATCAGTATGATTAGAGAAGTAAAATAATGAGAAATTTATTCTACTAGGTTATTAAATAGAAATATTTTTAGTTAAAATATTTTGGTTTGACAGTCAAAATGTTACTAAAACTCACCATTGTATTTATTTTTTAAATAGGATTTATTATAGATCTAATATATTTTAAACAATTTTTATTAAAATATAATTGAGGGATCCCTGGGGGGTGCAGCGGTTTGGTGCCTGCCCTTGGCCCAGGGCGTGATCCTGGAGACCCGGGATCGAATCCCACATTGGGCTCCCAGTGCATGGAGCCTGCTTCTTCCTCTGCCTGTGTCTCTGCCTCTCTCTCTCTCTCTCTGTGACTATCATAAATAAATAAAAATTAAAAAACAATTTAAAAAAATAAAAATAAAATATAATTGACGTTTAACATTAAATTAGCTTCAGGCATACAACATGATTTGATATATGTATATTTTATTGCCACAATAAGTTTAGTTAACATCCATCACTACACATAACTACAATTTTTTTTCTTGTGATGAGAATTTTAAGATCTCTCTTAGCAACTTTCCAATATACAGTATTTTTTAAAAGATTTTATTCTTTTGAAAGAAAGAGAGAGAAAGAGCACATGGGTGAGAGGGGAAAGGCAGAGGAAGAGGGAGAAGCAGATTTCCAGCTGAGCAGGGAGCCAGACACAGGGCTTGATCCTTCCAGGACCTTAAAATCATGACCTGAGCCTAAGGCAGACACTTAACTTTCTGAGCCACCCAGGTGCCCCTAGAATACAGTATTGTTAACTACAGTCATCATCTGTATATTACTTCCTCAGGACTTCACTTTTTTAACTGGGAGTTTATATTTCACCCACCTCCCTCTCCCCAACTGCCAAACACTGTTCTCTGTATTAATGAAATAGATTTGGGGTTTGTTTTGTTCTCTAAATTTTAGATTCCAAAAAAAAAAATAAATAAAATAAAAAATAAATAAATAAATTTTAGATTCCACATCTAAGTAAGGTCATGCAGTATATCTTTTTCCATCTGATTTTAATATCACTTAGCATAATGCGCTCATGATCTATCTACATTGAAAATGGTAGGGCTGCTGTTGTGCCCAAGATTGCGAATCTGAGAAACCACCAAGGAACCCACACCGATGCAAACACACGAGGGTTTATTTACACGAGCTTGGGTCCAAATATACCCGACACAGGGGAGCAGGGACTTGACCCTGAGGTGGGTTCCAGCTTAGTTTTATGGGCTGGTCTAGGGGATTTTCAGAAGGGGTGGAGGAATTTCTCAGGTTCTGTTTACATTATGATATAGGGCTTTCAAGGGCATTGAGCTCTGTTCTCATTCTAATATGGGGCTTTCTAGGGCATTAAGCTGTAAACTGTTTTTTTCCTGTAACTGAAGCAAGGTAAAGTTCAGCTCTTATGCACAGGGGCCTGGGATGGCTGTACTTGTGCTAACGCTGAACTTAAGGTGGAATGGCCTTAATTTTCTCGGCCTCCACACTTCTTCTTTTCTTTCCTTCCTTCCGTATTATTACATCTCACTACTGAATGTAGTGAGGTTTTATTATATCTCACTACTGAATATATGGGGATATATATATATATATATATAAAATGTGAGCAGCACACTCTCCCTGGCCCTCAGGAACAGTCTTTAAAGCACCCTCTGTCCATCTATTCTTAAGCACTGGGTTTGATTGCCCAGAAAGTGTCCTGCCTTCCCCCAAGGTCAACAGCAACGGAGGGGGATAGAAAAAGGGACCTAGATGGGCAGGCAGTCCTGCACTGTCTCCGTTCTTCCTTCCTTTTTACTGGATATTGTTCTATTGTATGCATACACCATATTTTCTTTGTTCACTCATCTGTCAATGGACACTCAGGTCATTTCTATTGTCGTGGTTATTGTAAACAATGCTGCAGGGAATGTGGGGTGTAGATATATTCTCCCTTTTTCCTTTGGATTAATACCTAGAGTTGAAATTGTTGGATCATATGGTAGTTCTATTTTTTTTTTTCTTGAGGAAACTCCATTTTGTTTTTCACAGCAGCTGTATCAATTTACATTCCCACCAACAATGCACAAGTGGTCCCTTGTCTCTATATCTTTACCAACACTTGTTATTTCTTGTATTTTGGTAAAGGCCTTCCCAACAGGTATGAGCTAATTCTCCTTAAATTTTAAAGATTTTGATATTTTTCTAATGATTAGTGATATTGAGCACCTTTGAATGTACCTGTGGGCCATCTGCATGGCTTCTTTGGAAAAAAAGTCTATTCAGATCCTCTGTCCACTTTTTAATCATATTTTTAAATCAGGTTAATATTAAACAGATTGTTTATTAGACTTCTATTAGATACATGGTTTGCAAATATCTTATCCCATTCTGTAGTTTGCCTCTTGCCTCTTCATTTTATTAATTATTCCTTAACTGTGAAGATACTTTATAGGTTTCACAGTGTATTTCTTTAAAAAAAATAAAATAAAGATAAATGGACTTAGAAGATATTATTTAAAAAAAAAAAGAAGATATTATGTTCTGTGAAATAAGTGAGAGAGAAACAAGTACTATATGATTTCACTTATATGTGGAATCTAGAAAAACAAAAAAAAACAATCTGATAAACAGTAACAACAAACAATAAATATAAAGACCAAACTAGTAGTTGCCAGGGTAGGCAAAATTGGTGAAGGAGATTAAGAGGTACAAACTTCTGGCTATAAAATAAATAAGTCATAGGAATGTAATGTACAGCATAGGGAATATAATCAATAATATCATCATAATTTTGTATAGTGACAGATGTTAACTACACTTATTATGGTGAGCATTCCATAATGTATATAATTGTGGAAACAATGTTATACACCTAACACTATTATTACATGTGAACTTGGATTAAAAAGAAAAAAAAATGTTTCTGGTATTAAACATTAAATATATGTCAATTATGTTATGAGTTTAAAGGAGATTTTATTGCTGTAGGAACCCTTAAGATGTCTATTCTCTTAACAAATTTTTAATTGTATGATACTTTATTATTAAAATTGGTACTTTTAACCATCTTATTCGATCATTTTCTCTAATCATTTATAACAGATGCATTATTAACAATGTACATAATTAAACTCTCAATTGTCATTCATTAACTTACAATAACACTAAAGTGTCCCTGAACCTCATAAACATCTTTCTTTAACACATCCGTTCATGTTGCTTGGTAAAATTATATCTTTCTCTCCTAATATACTTTGTTATATAATATTGAACTTTGTAATTTTCCTTGTATGATGTATTATTCTACAATTTTGCATTTTTAAAACCTCAATGCTAGACTATTCTCTGAGTTACTGATTTTTACAACATAGGTCAAAGCAAATATACTTAATGAAATAACCAGTTTCTTGAGACATTTTTAATGAGCAAATGTGTTGATTGAATTGCGAACTACAATTCCCAAAACTAGCAGTAAGGTTTATCTCTTTGTCCTGAAAGCATGGGAGTTATTGTGATTTCCAACATGTTATATATTGAGGGCAATAGTTCAATTTTACTTGGAAGAACAACAATAAAAACCCAAAGACTATGTGTCATATTTCTCTAATTCCTTACAAGCCTCAAGGTAGATGTAGTATTAATTACATATGTGTGACATATCAGAGGCCAAACAACTTTCCAAGCATTAGTTTGGGGAAAAAAAAAAAAAAGTGCTACCAATTTCTTGGCAAGTTTCAAGTACATGTATTAAATTCTGCAAATCATATGAACCATAAAACTCTCCTACTAGAACAGTACCAAAATCGTTGCTACGGTTTCTCTGTAAGGAGCTCAGCTGATGATTAAGGGACTCTATTATATCAGAAACAATAATTGGTGGTCAACACTTCTTTTGTATAACTGATCATCTGGCTGAGTGTTACAGTTATACCTATGCAGAATTAGGTGTTGTCTTCACTTCTGTATTTGTAAATTGAGAAATTTGTAACCTACATAATTAGAAATTTTGCCTAAGGAACTCTGACAACCTCTGGGAAAATATGAAACACAATAAATAAGTCTAGCTATAATTTGGTAATGCCTAAACTATCTGGCATAATTTTATCTGTAATTTAACTTTAACCTGTGAAGATAGCAAATCCATGGAGAAGAAAGGAGATCTCCCAATGACTCCAATTATTCAGTATTATCTCAGTCTTAAATGATTAACTTGGTACATTCAGTGACTTAGAATTATATTTAATCAATGTTAAATTCAAGTTTTATAAACACTCTTATTTAGGAAAATAATGTCATACAAGGAAAATGAGAACAGTCCATTTCTGTAAGTAACTAAACTATATATGAATTATGAAGAATACACTCAGTTCTTTGTTTTTTTTAATTTAAATTCAAGTTAGTTAACATATAGTGAATTATTAATTGGGGGGTAGAATTTAGTGATTCATCAGTTGCATATAACACCCAATGCTCATTATATCAAGTGCCCTCCTTAATCACCATCACCCAGTTACCCCATCTCCCCACCCATCTCTCCTCCAGCCACTTTCAGTTTGTTCTCTATAGTTGAGAGTCCCTTGTGGTCTATCTCAGAATGCACGTAATTCTAACATCTAAAATTGGGGTCAGCCTTCTAGCATTGGGACATCTAAGTATATTTTCTATCTCCAAGTTACCATCCCAGGCTGCAGACTCCATAATTAAACAAATGCAGATAAGTTTGGCTCTGACACCAACAATGCAGTCTTCGACAGGATTATTCATTGCTCTGGGCTTCCGTTTCCTCATAAAAGTGGATATAAAATATAAAATTCTCATACACAATTTTTACAAGATTTAAGGAGATAGTCTATAAAAGGTAGTTAAATTAACACCTGGATTTATGTTGTTTATGCCTATCAGTTTAGGAGATGGCAATATTAATCCCTACCAAGCAGTTTCTGGTCAGTACACATGTGATTCATTTTTTAAAATATTTTATTTATTTATTTATTTATTTATTTATTTATTTATTTATTTATTTAAAACACAGAGAGAGAGAGAGAGAGAAGCAGAGACACAGGCAGAGGGAGAAGCAGGCTCCATGCAAGGAGCCTGATGTGGGACTCGATCCCAGGTCCCCAGGATCACACCCTGGGCTGCAGGCGGCGCTAAACCACTGCGCCACTGGGGCTGCCGATTCATTTTTTTTTTTTTTTAAAGGATTTACTTATTTATTTGAGAGAGAGAAAGACAATGAAGGATTAGACAGGAGAGAATCTCAGACTCCCGGTAGAGCTTGATCTCACAATCCATGAGATCATGACCTGAGCTGAAATCACAATAGTTGGATGGAAGCTCAACCAACTGAGCCACCCAGTTGACCCAACACATGTGATTCATTTTAAGTGCAACTCTGAACCTATATTCTTGTTTTCACTGCCATTCTTCCTTCTCTTACCTACAAGTTTCTCTTTGTGTTCTCTTTTTATAAGATTTCTCATAATTTGATCCTTCCTCACATCTGCCTTTCATTTTGGTAATTTGATAACTGAACAAGAAGATCTTAAAGTCCTCTTTTAGTTAAAGTTTTTTTTTTCTAATGTCCTCTTTAGCTTCCTGCAAAGCCTTGTCTCCAATATGTCTCATCAAAGAAAAAACAAAAAGCTTTATCTGATATTAAAGCAGTATTTATTATCTTGAAAAGTAACCTTAAACTTGGCAAGATAGCAAATTGCTATCTATAGATATATTTTCTTTTAACCTAGTCTTTAGCAAACTTTTTACTACTTTCTTTTTTGTTTATAATTCCTGGCAGTGATTAAGAAGCATGGATTTTATTAGTGAACCACAACAATCTCTCTAACCTTTCTTAAAATCTCAATAAAAAACATTTTATAAGTTTCTAGATTTGAAAAAAGAAAACAGTAACATCTACTTTGAATCTAACTCTTGACTAAGATAATTGGCTTTCCTCAGTTTACAAGACTGCTGGTCATAAATCACATTACGTGGCATAGAAAAATGAGATTTTTTTTTCCCTTGGCACAGAGGCAACATAAAAGCATCTAGAGCTGATCATTAGTTACTGTAGAGAACTGGCCAGTTTCAAATCTGGTTCTTTGTCCTATGAACTCAGAAACGGAATATGATTTCAGACAGAATAAATCCACATCTAGAACAGAAATATTTACCAAGGGGTGCCTGGGTGGTTCAGTGATTGAGCATCTCAGGTAGTGATCGTGGGGTCCTGGGATTGAGTCCCACATGGAGCTCCCCACAGGGAGCCTGTTTCTTCCTCTGCCTGTGTCTGTGCCTCTCTGTGTGTGTGTCTCATGAATAGATAAATAAGATCTTAAAAAAAAAAAAAAGAAATCTTTACCAAGACTATGAGAGTGACAAATTTTTATTCATTTCAAATAAAAAAGAAGACAAGTTACATGTAACAATGTATTTTTTAATGTTAGCATAAAAAGAATCTCTCCACTCACAAGTAGCCAAGTGATTTCTGTAGGCTTTAAAAAAAATTGTGCAACCAGAACAACAACAACAAAATATTTAATATTTAATTGTATCAAGATAAGACAGTTTGATGTATCTGTCTGCCTAAAGTAGGCCACTGCCAATGAGAACAGAATATTTCAGTTCTTTACTAAAAGAACTGAAATATTCTGTTACTTCCCCCTGGGAAGTATATAAATATAAAGTTACTTCCCCCTGGGAACACTTGGGTGGCTCAGCTGGTTAAATGTCTTTGATTCATGATTTCTGCTCAGGTCATAATCTCAGCACTTTGAGATCCAGCCCCTTGTCAGGCTCTGATCTCAGCACCGAGTCTGCTTGGGTTCTTTCTGTCTCCAAAAAGAAATTACTTCCCCTAGTGTATTAGCCATAGTTTTGAATATTATTTTAGTTATCCTTAGCATAGTAATGCTACATACAAATATGGTATGATCTCAGGGATTGATAACAATTGATATTTTCCCCCAATATTCAATCTGTAGGTAACTCTAGAACTATGCTCTATATTATGGGTTGGATTTAGCTCTGTCCACCAGCCTTCTCATTCAGGATTCATTCAATCCGAAAGGACAGAGGTTGCCAAAGATATGCTCTTTCATGGCAACTGGCAGGAATAAAAGAAACTAAGTCCATCAATAGTAGGGTAGGGAAGAACACTTCTCCTATGCAGGAAGGGAAAAGAGAGTGAATTTTAGCTCTATGATAATATAATCCACTACAGATGGCTTCTGAAAGCATTACTTCTGTGAATCTTCTTTCTTTCTGTGTTTAGTGGCTAAGTTACCAAATTTCTCATTGACTATTCTTTCTTTACATTCTTTTGTGTTAGTCTATTCAACTTGATAGGCCTGATGGCCCTTTTAATTCCTTAATGGTATTTCATTTACTCCTCTGATGGAATTTATATCATTTTAACTTATTCCCCTCAAGTTCATTCTTGGTTTGTTAATGCCTCATTATGATCATAAGAAATAGTAAATAAAACATAATTCAGATGTTATACTTTGAAAAATAAATAAATTTGTCCATACTAAATGAAGACCAATATTAAATTCAGGAAAAAAAGGTTTAAAAAATAGAATGTACTGTCCTGAAATAGTAAAATTGGGGGAGGGGTAAAGAAAAAACAAAACACAAGTCAAACATCATAACCTAGTAGACCCTAGAGTCCATGGCTTTGGGTTTGATGAAGCACAATGTGTTCTAATAAATTGTGTGCCCTTCATGCAGTTAATCAGGAAGATATTATCATTTGCCTCCCTCTCCCAATTTCTCTAGACAATGGTTCTGAAATTATTCTTGAAGAGTCAGCCTGCAATCCTTGACTCTGATAGTTTTTCCTGTATCACATTAAATTATCATTGATATTAAATACTATTATTATCCACTATTAAATTAGGTTTTATTACATTATGAATAAGCAAAAACTACAAGTCAATAATGCCATATACTATATTGTAACGTGACCTGACACTTGGAATGCACAAATTCCTCTTCTGGGTTTCCTGTTTTGACTTTAGTCCCATATTTCCTTTTTTTTTTTTTTTTTTTTTTTTTTTTTTTTTTTTTTTTTTTTTTAGTCCCATATTTCCAAATGCCTGATGAAAATCTTCATTGGATGGCCAAAGAACACTTCGAAGTCACTGTGAAAGTAAATTTGTCACAGTTCTTTTAGTTTGCTTCCTTTTTGTTTTTGTATCTGTTTTGCATCCTTATTTTCCCAGCTATAACAGATGGGTTTAATAATACATTACCTAGAATTAAAGCATTTCTCAACAGAGATATAAAACTAATATTATTATCCAGAACGCAGCAGAAAGAGATAGAGAAAGAAAAGATACAAGACATACATAAATAATAAATAATTTTAACATATTATAGTATTAAAATGAGTAAGAGAGAAGAGAAATAATATTCTAAGAGATAATAACAGAAATTTATACCAAAGTTATAAAATAAATGAATCCAAAGGAAAGATAAATCCCCAAGGAAGATAAATGAAATTAAATCCACACCTACAAACCTCACAGTGAGACTGTAGAGCTCCAAGCACAAAGGATAAGCTTATAATGTTTTGACATCTTTTCATTAATTTGTACCAAAAAACATACGAAACTTAAACATTGGACAGGTAACCACACTAAATTAAAGAGACATCAAACAAGTAGCTCTTTGCATTGATGCTCTGATAGAAGGTGATACATTCTTAATCTACCTTGTAGAAAATTTTGTTTGCTGGAAGGTTGAGAAAGAAAAGAGGGTAATTCCTATACAAGGCACAACATTCATTATCAATAACAACTAGTTTCTAACAAGAAACAGAAGAAAAGTTTACAATAAAGTGGCATTAATAATACCCAGAAAGAAAACTGTGAGAAGTCAGTCTAGCATATATTCTAGATTTAAGAAAATTTTCAAAAGTTTAGGGAAAATACAGTTATAAAACTAAAAGAAAAAATTAAGTGATGAGGGCAGCCCCGGTGGTCCAGTGGTTTGGCACCACCTTCGGCCTGGGGTGTGATTTCAAGATATCATCATATCTAACATAAAGCTCTAGAGCAAATACATACTTAAAGTTAGTGAAGATAGACAAAGACAATGCAATTAATGAATAAGAATATCATAAACCTTTAAGAATACCATTTAGAGGGTGGAAACCCAGATAAAACTACTACTTGCAAAAAGGCAGAGGATAGGAAGAGATATCTTTGGCTTTAGGGGGAAAACAAAGAGCAATGCAATCTGAAGTCTGCTTTTTAGAATAGATGGAAAGATATTAATAGAAAATAGAGTGAGAAAGTCCTCAAACCTATTTTATGTTCCTCTCTTTTGTTTCTGTCAATTATATTAACTTAAAAAGTGATATATCAGAATTGATAAGAAAATTATTTGGGGATCCCTGGGTGGCTCAGCGGTTTAGCGCCTGCCTTTGGCCCAGGCCACGATCCTGGAGTCCCAGGATTGAGTCCTGCGTTGGGCTCCTGGCATGGAGCCTGTTTCTCCTTCTGCTTATGTCTCTGCTTCTCTCTCTCTCTCTCTCTCTCTCTCTCATATATATATATATATATATATATATATATATATATATATATAATAAAAATTTTTAAAAAAGAAAATTATTCAAAGGCACTTGAGAATTTTAAAAACAAACTAGCTTTCTAAATCAATCTAACACAAATGGCTTAGACCATTTGCTCTTTAGTGCACTGAAAGATCTTGTAGATAATATTAAGCTAATGTCACCTGTATGGTAGGGATTATGTCTAACTACAGAGGTGGTGCAGTTGGTAAGCAATAAACTAAACTTCCTCCCAAAAGAAGATGATTTGTGGGCACTTAGAAATGAAAATAACATTCTAAGTGCCTAATAGGAAATTGTTGGAACAATTATGGATTGCATTTAATAAGGAAGGTAATAGTTACCTAGGCTTCATACAGATTATTTTCACCTGGAAAGTTGAAATGATTTAAAGGTAATGCAAACAACTGAAACCATAAAATTTAGGGCTCTTGGCATGAAATAGGGAAGAGGATGGAAGAAGGTTAGCTAGGAAAAAGAAATATTTAAAAGACTAGGAAAAATGGAAAAATGACTTAGAAATATTTGGCATGATTCTGGCAAGAAAGAAAATAAGTACAATAATTCTAGGTAGATGGAGTCCAGTGAGCTGTCTTTCAGGGTGGAACAAAATAGTCTTAAAAAGAATTAGAGCTGAGGTTGTATTAAGAATGCTTAGAGAATGTAAAATATATAGAAATGCTAGAATTTGTGATCTAAAGGATCTAGTCCATATATAATGTTAACAGAAGGATGGGTTGAGTGCTGATGGCTACAATTCTTGTGACAACTTATGCAATAGGGCAAGAAGACAGTAAAATCAGCTTCTTTTTGCTACTCTTTGCACCATCAGTAAATAAAATGTTTTACTTAATTATGAACTCACTTAGCAAAACCTATTAGTTTGGGTCATTTAAACCTGGACAGATTCCAGGGCACCTGGGTGGCTCAGTCGGGTAAGCATCTGCCTTCGGCTCAGGTCAGGATCCCATAGTCCTGGGATCAACCCCGAATCTAACTCCCTGTTCAGAAGAGAGCCTGCTTCTCCATCTGCACCTCACCCTGCTTGGGCAGTCACTCTCTCTCTCTCTCTCTCTCTCTCTCTCAAATAAATATATATATTTTTTAAATCTTAAAAACAACAACAACAACAAAAGACCTGGACAGATTCCTAGAAAATATACTGTAGAGAAGAGTTGTGTATGCCAAAGTGATGTCCCAGTTGACTCAATAGGTCTTACCTGTCAGTAATTTCTGTAAGATAATACTTAGGACAATTATATTACATAGCAGAACTGTAAGGTAATACTTAGGACAATTATACTACATAGGAAATTATTCTACTTATCTATCAGAGGGATTATGTTGCCTAACACAGTACACTTTCTTGTATTTTATCTCCATAATTGTATTTTCTTGTATTTAAATCTTTATAATTAACATCTTATTCTTTATAGCAGGTATATCTCATTTATCTTCTAATTCACAGTATTTAACAGCAAGATAATTACCTCTCTTTCTTTTAAAGAACACAGGACACAGGACACATTTCCTTAGAAAAGGTTTTCTTTAATGGATAGTTAAATATATTTAATAGCAAGGATATTTTTTAACATCAAAAGAAAATTCTGGTCAGTTAACGTGCCAAACATAATGGCATGATTTGATTATCCTGACCTCCTGTCCTACTCCAAGCACAAAGTTATTAAAAAAAACCCAAAATATCAAAAGAGAAAATATAAAAGGAACATAAGTTCAAGATAAACACAAAGCAGTATGTGGATAAAATATATAGATATGATAGGTTCTGAGTCAGAAAGGAAGAAGAAGAGGTTTTGGTTCTTTGCAGTAATAGGAATATAAAGTATCCTTTGAAAGCTAGAAAAATGCTGCTAGGCCCTTGAAATCAGACATTCAGAAACTGAGATAGTACTTTCTCTCTCTCATCCTGTCTTTCAAAGAGGTTGGAAACAAGAGAGGAAAAAAAAAGATATGATAAACTTTGTTCGGAAGGACGTGATTAGATAAACTTACATACCTGATGGTGGTATGACATAACTAGGTGATGGGCATTAGATGGGCATAGATAAATGCACACAACTAATGAGGTGCAATAAAGTGGCCAAGGAACATAAATAGCCATTGGCCAACTCGTCTACTAAATATAGAATATAATAATATCACCAAAGGAAAGGAACTCTGAAGCACTATACAATTCTAATCAGAATGGTTAGATAAAGACATAAAAATTGGATAAAGGAACAGAGAGAATAAATAAAAACACACAGAAAACCCTCCATTCAGTAGAAACAATAAATTCAAATTTAGAAATATGTTAGGAGAGATAGTCAAGCAAAGCAATTTTCAAAATTTGAGTTTAGTATAGATAAAATAATAATCAAACTACTGAAAAAGGGAAAATTAACAAAAGAGCATGTTGTTACATAAGTAATTTACTAGAAATCCCTAAAATGGGAAAAATACTGTCATTGAGTTATAATAAACAAACAACTGACGGAATAAATTCTAGGCTGCACACAGATTGACAAATAGTGAACTGGAAATCATTAAGCGTGGAACATAATGAAGCAAACGGACAAATTTATCAGAAAGAATAGTTAAAAGGAGAGTAAAAAGACATGGCGACAACGATATAATGCCTATTAGAATGGCCAAAATCTGGAATTCTGACAACACCAAATATGAAGCAATGAGAACACTCATCCACTTCTGGGGTTATGAAAAATGGCATAACCACTTGGTAGAAAGTTTGGCAGTCTCTTTAAAGCTAAACATAGTATTACCATAGGATCCAGTAATTGCACTTCTAGGTATTTACTCAACTGACTTGAAAACCTGTGGCCTCCAACCTCCCCCTCAAAAATCAGACAGCTGCATATTAATTTTTATAGCAGTTTTATTTATAATAGCCTCAAACTCCAAGCAGTCAAGATGTCTTTCAATAGGTGAGTGAATAAACAAACTGTGGACTATCCATCTGTTCAATGGAAAAGTTTTCAGCAATAAAAAGATATGAGTCAAGAAAAGATATGGGAGAAACTTAATTGCATATTAACAAGTGAAAATGGAAGTCTGCAAATACTACATACTATACTGTTCCAATTATATGATGTCCTGCAAAAGGTAAAAATATGGAGACAACTAAAAGGATCAGTAGTTGCTGGGGTTGAAGAGAAGGGAAAGGGCCTTAATAGAGGAAGCACAAGGCAGTGAAAATATTCTCTATGATACTACATTTATGGGATACATGAACTTATGCAATTGTCAAAACCCACAACACTTCATACAAGAAAGAATAAACCTTAATGTACACATTTTTTTTTTTAATTTTGGAAAATTCAGGGGATTTCTACGAAATGCTGATTGCAACAAGAGAACAGAACTGCATTACAAATGTATAAAATAATCTCACTGAAAAGAATGGCAGAGAAAAGTTGTAATAAGTAACTTTGGAAATGGGTGGAATCTGTGACACTAAAAGCAAAGGGAACTAACTGAATATAAGAGCTGTGCTCTGGTTGGTAAAGTTGTTTCCCATGGAGGTATGGGAGGTGTGGAGGTTACCAGTTCTAATACCCACTTACATACATACTGAAGTTGAACAACTGAATAAATGGATGGCAGATGGTGGCAGACTGGCTTCTCACTGGTGAAGTAGGAATATACATATAATCAAGGAAAGTATCTAGAATAGTCCATGTTAATGGATCAGAGTTGGATACACCAATGTGAACTCAAGTTTATTTTTTTTTGAACTCATATTTAACTTTGTATAAATACAAATAGTTACATTTAGAAATATTTATTGATGTGTGCATATATATGCATTACTATACACATGCATTTCCTTGTCCTCTCAGCTGAGAGGTGTTGGAAACAATGCCACTCACAATGGATGTTGCTTCCTGGATGAGGAACAGTAACTTTCCATGAATCAAAATGATCGTTTATACATGACAAATATAAAATCCAGAACAATCAATCAGTTATACAAATTTTATAAACACATAGTTATAAAATCAGGACTATAGTATATCTTTCTCTGTTCTGCATTCCTTCTTATATCTAACATATTATATCTATCTATCTATCTATCTATCTATCTATCTATCTATGTATCTAAGATTTATTTATTTATTTTAGAGGGAGCAAGAGTGGTGGTAGGGCCAGAGAGAAAGGGAAAGGGAGAGAATCTGAAGCAGACCCCCTTGCTGAGTACGAAGCCCAATGCAGGGCTCAATCTCATGACCCAGAGATCATGATCTGAGCCAAAGGCAAGAATTGATGCTTAACTGATTGAGTCACCCAGGCACCCCATCTTCTAGCATATGTTAATAATACTCCCTGAAGACTTTAAGGAAGAAATATAGTAAAGTATAATGATCTACTCTCAAAGTTATATTTAAAAGAAGGAGAAGGCGATTGCTGGTTGCAGTTTTCAAATTTGCTATTAATAGTCTCTCCTATGCGAAGATATCTATCTAGAAACTGTTCTAATAAGAATGTAGTTTCACAGGCTAAAGTTTCCAATTAAATCAAAGCCCTTTTTCCTTAAGCAAATTTGTCCTCATTCTTCTTAGTATTTATTATATTTTCTGTATTTCTTACCATAAAACAGTATTTTTCCTTTGTGAAACAGTTCCAAGTTCTTTATATCCCTGTTCTGAACAAAAGATTCACAACAGCCATGTTTTGGTTTCAAAAAGGAAAGAAGACTTTATCATTATTATAAAAACCTAAAAGAAACAAGAGAAAAGGAATCTATATGCAGATGAAGGTAATATTAGGAAATAAATGAGAATAAGGCAAAGTTACATCAAATTGGGTCCTTACAATATCCAACCTCATTAGTTGGGGAAGCTCATGGTTAGAGCCTGGCCTCAGGTGAGTCTTCCAATTGACCATCTCAACAAGGGCTATATTTATAGGGTAAACAACAGGGTTTGAAATTAAACATTTGTTTGTCCATGTGCAGTTTGGAGCTAGCTGAATTTCTATGTTACCATGTTTTTATATTTTCAAGGAGCCTGGGCTATGTATGTCTGCCTTCCCTCCCAAATTCCATTCCAGTGAGCCAGCCCAGCCTGGAGAAGGAGGATCGGATGTGAGGCAAGATTTGTAGCTCTGGCATCCAGAATCAAAGGGCCAGTTCTGACCTGGAGGCCAGATAATATATTTTAAATAACCAGGCTCCCAAGTCTATTTATGGAGCAGGAGTCTCGCAAACATTTCTTAGGCTGCTTGCATACTGTAAGTCCAGGTGATTGGTTATGCAGGACAAATCACAGAAACATCTATTCATATAGAACAATCTCTTTTAATAGCTCACCAATAATGTCACGGGAAACCTGTTTCATGCAGCATTATCTAGTCTAGTGTACTCTTGCAGATTTTTACTCATGTAACTACTTTTATGTCTCAAAATCACAAGGATTATAAAATATTTACATAAAAGAAGATATGTGAAAATGTTTTAATGTATGTTGGATTATCATGGAATTTAATAAGGATATGGCCTAATGAGAAAGAATGGCTATGGAATCTCTATAACAGTCTATAGATAGTATGATCTGGTCTTAAATTTGCCTCCCCTCACTTAACTTAGGTATGTAACATTAAGCATGTTAATTTACTTCTGTGAGACTCATTTTCCTCATCTTAAAAATGGGAATAATAATATTGAATTTAGGCCAGAGGTCAGCAAACTAGTTCAGACAGGCCAAATCTTTCCTGCTGCCTGTTTTTGTAAATGATTTCACCAGAACACAGTTGTCTTTCACTGCTTTGGGGCAACAATGATGGTGTTGAATAATGACAGAGACCACGTGGTACACACAGCCTAAAATATTTACTATCTGGATCTTTACAGAAAGAAACGTTTGCCAATTCCTGGATAACCAAACTTAAAAAAATAACAATGATGAATTAACTGTTTAGACATCACAGTTATAAATTTCCTAGTACAATATCTGGCTATAGTGGTTGTCAGTAAATGGTCATGTGCCATACAAAATTTATATTGGTCTACACATTCAATGCAAATATTTTAATCAAACAATGCAAAATTGATGAGGATGAGTTGATTAATTTTCTTTCATTCCATACAAAAATGCAATTCTTAAAGTATAGGCCTGAATAGATTTTCCCCATTTTTTACAATGTTTATGTGATATTATTCTCAATACTTTAGATCAGCCTTTTAAAAAATTATTTAGTAGTGAGATTCTGTTTGAAAAGGATGTTCATACTCAGTTTACAAAATACAGTGAAAGCTGCATTCATTTAAGCACAAGAAGTGTTTTAAGTACCTTACCTTTCACTCCAGATATTTTTTCCTCTACTGTAAACCTTGATGAACTTTGCAAAATGCTCTCAGTCCCAGAGAATAAAGTTTTTTTAAAAAAAGTAGTATGGGTTAAAGTTATAGAAGGACCATATTTAATTTTTTATCTTTTGCATGATATAAATGGCATATTTCATAACATTTTCGATGAGTGTGGGTGCACATACGCACACACATGCACACAATAACCTAAGACTAACCAAAAAGATAGCAGCACCTCCTCTGAACTAAAACCTCTCGTTTCTTCAAATACAAATTCTAATTCTTTTATATAATAGTTTTATCTATTAAAATAAGTTTTAAACTCAAAGAATATAATTACAGATAATTATATTATACCATTGGGGAACTTTGTAAAAGGAACTTTGCTGTCTCTTTTTCTAAGTCTGAGAAGCATAGTAGGAATTAACTTGAATACTACTGCACAATGTTTTATTAAAATAATAAATTCCACAATCTCATTTATTTATCGTTTTTTATTTCTTATATTGATTTATCAGTTTTTAAAAATTATGTTAGGGTTTATTTACTGGTAAACTGCGACAAATTTCAATAAATAATTGAAATTGCCCCTACTAATTTTTTTCTTTTTTTAGTCAGATATGCATACTGCAGCTTTTGAAGAAAATAAGTTTGCATTCTAGATAAAGAACAGTAGTCACATAGGTAATGTCTGGATCAGAATATGATAAACAGAGAGGGAGTATAATATATCACAAGAACAAAACTAAGTACAAAGCATGACAGTGCTATCAACCTAGAATTCTATTATTGATGTCTTGGCAATGCTAGCATGAGTATCAGTTATAATTTCATGTGAACAATATTTCTTCAGGCATTTTAACTGTGGGATTTTGTTTTTTATTGCTAGTCAAAGCCAGATTTATGCAATGCACATAAACTTATATCAACCATGATATAAGTTTTAGTGACTAATCCAAAATACCTTTCCAAGAACAAATTATTTTATTTATTTTGCTGAAATAGATACAGCTATTTTATTGTTTGGTGCATACTGCATTATTTTATATGATATGTTTCCACTGTGCTATATTTACTTATACCACATTCAATCTTCATGCTTTTATTTAAAATTCCTCTGAATTATTTAAAGAAACCATGGTAAGGTTCTTGGGAATTTATATGAGATGGTTATATAATATAGTGCCCAGCAGTGTCAAATGCTTATTAGAGATGTCTTTTCAACGCCTATCCTCTTTAATCTTTATCTTTAATTCATATTTTACAGTAGTCAATGAAAAAGAAATATTAGTGTGACAATATTGTCCCTTTTGCCTCATAGGTAAAACTAGCTATTCCCTACAATAATCTCATTTATACCTAGGGTTTTAGCTGCCATTTCGAGGCTGATAACAATCAAATTTTAAGTTCAGCTTATCTATCTTTTATTCATTTATATTTTGCCTAATGGCTATATATATATATATATATACACACATACACATATTTTGGGCTTTGCTCAGTGCTGAGCAAATAATATGGTGTACAACAAGGAAAATGCATTCCTTGTTTTCATTACATTTATTTGGAGATTTTAGAGAATGAACAAGCAGAATCAGGATTGAAACTTTGTAAAAGGTGTGGTAGAGATGTTAATCAGACATCTAAGTGAAAATATGAAACATCTCATTTGGTATCACTGAGCTTAATTCTACTTAGCTAGTCCATTTTACACCGTACGTGGAGTGTAGCCAAACCTAAAACCTGGTATTGCTGATCCAATCTGATTCTTTTTACTCACAGCCTTAGAGAATGGCAGCCGGCTCCATTCAGTCAACTAAGAGGCTTGAGGGTCATTCTAGAACCTCTGTTCCCTCCACTTGCCTCATCTAATCAGTTTCACAGTCCTACTAATTCTAACTTCTTAAGGTTTTAGCACCTGTTCCCCTTGTTACATTCATCTGGAGGGTGGAGCACCACTACAGATTGCGAACTTGCCTCTCTAGTTTCTTTATCAGGCCCTTCAAAGAGTCTCCCCCAGTGCAGACTTAGGCAAGCCACTTGTCTGCATAAACCATGAATAATCACTATTTTGTATATCAAATACAAATCCCATGGAATGGAATAAAATCCCTTTGATCATCTCTCTCTAGTTCTACATCCAACCACATCTCTTACATGGCTTTATAGAAAACTCCATGTTTCAGCCATACCGAAGTTATTTTAATTTCTTCAACTTCTGCATGTTATATCAATTTACGTAGGCTGTTTTCTTTGCCTGAATATCTCATTGTATAGCTCTTGCTTTTCTGACTCAAGTGTCACTCTTTCATTGATTGCTTTCCTACATTCTGTTGATGAGATTAGCGGTTGTGAACCTCATTTCCTTACAACACCCTTGTTTCAGTTTGCTCTTTTTTGGTTGCAAGGGGTAGTGACTAATAGGTTATGTTATTATGCATGTACAGTGGTAAATAAGGAAGGGGCAGTTCTTATATGCATTTTGGAACATGAGTCACAGAGAACCAGATCTCATGGAGATTAATAGAGCAGTGAATTCTGGCTTTAAGTTGATTGTGGCCACGTTACAGCCAGACTCTACAACTCTATTCTCCCATGATTTGTATGGCCTAACCAAATTCTCAGTTCTTCTTTCATTGTGTAACTTAGTTTATATTTAGTGTGAATGCCTTACTCTGCACCACTCTCCCCATATGACTTTGATTTGCACCCTGGTTCATCATGGCCATCCAGTCCCATGGCTTCCTCATGATGTTTCTTCTATACCTCCCACCATTCACTGCTATAATATGTCTCCTTCTTAGTTAAGCATTTGAAGGGTATTATGAATGATTCAGCCAATCTTTTTATATTCAGGCCACAGAGTCCACATAGATCACTGGGTAGTCTACACATTGGTTGCTCTTTATTGCCTAGCCTGATGCAGAATGATGTTAGAAATTGTGATTATCATACAGAATAACCCCCAGTGCCCGTCACCCATTCACTCCCACCCCCCGCCCTCATTGAACACCAATAAAAAAATAAATAAATAAAAATATTTTCAGGGCACAGGACAACAGTACAAATTATATTGCACCCAGCATATATCTCAATATTTAAAAGTTGTAATCAGGCTAATAAACTATTAAGTTTCATCCTCCTACATTAACTGATTAATATTATGATGACTTGGAAGGCCAGGTTGTGGACTCCTCAGAATTTGGTGCCAGCTTGTGGTAGGAGAGATAGCCAGTTAGCAGCTTGTACCCCCTCTCACCTGCCCTATATCCATCCAAGCAAGTGGATACTTCAGCTTGCATTGACAAGCTCAGATCTCAGCTTCTGCAAAGGCAGCCCCTGGAAGCTGGCTCAGTGCCAACTACACAGAGAATTCTGTGCCCTAGTTGCTTGGTACACGGCTAGGCTCATCCACTTAGTCTTAGGGACTCTCTAAAGTATGGGTGCCATGACAGGGGCTCCCTTTGCCTGGACATAAGGAAGTTACTTGGAATCTTGCAAAATCATGGAGTTATAAAACTGAAAGAGAACTTGGAGATCATTTGATCCAAGGCCTTCAATTTGCAAATAAAGCAGATGCAGAGAGGTTGTGTGATTAGTTCAAGTCATACCCCTAGTTAAGGGCAGAACTAAGACTAGGGCTCAGGTCTTCTTTCACCCATTCCTCTCTGTCCAAACTTTTTATACAGAGTAAAATCCTCAACTAGGTGTAATTTCTATTGATTCTTCAGTTTGAAAATGACATTCAGGCTATCTTTTAAAAAACCATCTTCCCCAGGTAACTGTTGACTTAGGCTGGGAGCCTTGGTGGCAGTGGGTCCATCCTGGCATCATAGTAACCTGGAAGGAGGAAGGGGATGTAGCTGGGTAGATGGGGTCTCCCTTGAGCAAAAGCTGTAATGGACAATAAAGCTAAGGAAAAAAAAAAAAAAAGAAATTGTGACTATCTAGGCAGAAAGCAAGAGCTCAGCAAATTTCATTAAGGAAGGTTATTAATGAGACTAATTGAACACATTTCAACTTTTAACTATTATGTTATTCATTTTACCTTTTCTGGTTACTAATATACTTCTATATAAATTGATCTAACCGTCTTGTATCCTGCCAAACACATTCATGTCTTTCATTCATCAGACAATCTTCCACCCACTCCCCCCAAAATCAGAAATACATCCAGATATAAAATGACACAGATGTTTGAAAGTGTTTATTGGTGTTAGAGCCCAAAATTCACCAAGAGATTTTCACCAAGTTCATAGTTCACTTAGTTTCATAGTCCTGTCCAATCCATCCACATCTACCCATCCCTGACTTCATTTTTTTTCCCCATTCCTGACTTCAAAATGCGACCACTCAGGATCCTAACAAGGAGAGAATAGTCTCCCAATTTTCAGGGACATGTGTCCCATAATTGTCTCTCTCATCCTAGCTGAAGAAAATTCCAGAAGCTTCTTCACCCCTACGAGGCAAATTCTTCATCTGCCCTTAGTGCAAATTCCTGAGTAAGAAAATCTACATGGGTGATAACTTTTATTGCAGTACAATGACATAGTTGCTATCTCCACGAACCAGACACCCTTAGTGATATATCTGCCTTCTGGTTTGATCTCTGTGATTATGAATGTGAAGGTCTGGGTTAAATGATATATAATCTTGTTTTTGATAAAACCAGCCATGTGGGAGAACAGGGTGAGGGACAGGCAATAAATCAGTGATTTCTCTTAGAAGGTGATATGGATAACAAGATACAAAGAATGCAATGTCCAGTTTGACTATGAAGTTTATACTTAACAGGCAGCTATATACTGTATTCTTCATAATGACAATCATAATGTTAGGAAATAATTGTCATAAATATACCAATGGAAAACTAGCTTTACAAGTTTATTATAAATATTTACAAATGTATTTTTACGTATGCTTTATAAAATCAGAAAATTTCCTCCAAGTTTTAAAACACTGAATTCAGGGACTATCTACAAAAGAAAAAAATAATAACATTGTAAATCACAGTTTAAGTAAGTACTTAAATCTGTCCTGTTGTATATTTGATCAAATTACTTGTGCTCTGATCTGCCTATTAAGTGTAAAACCAGAATATTTTTTAAAAGTATTAAAATCTGATCACCACACTCTTTGCTTTGTAACACTTTCATAAATATATCACATGTAAATAATGTTTTAAAAATAGTGACTGGGGACCCCTGAGTGGCTCAGTCAGTTAAGCATCTGCCTTTGGCTCGGGCTGTGATTTAGCCCCATGTCGGGCTCTCTGCTTAGCGGGAAGCCTGCTTCTTTCTTGCCCTCTGCCTGCTATTCCCTCTGCTTGTGTTCTCTCTCTCTATCAAATAAATAAATGCAATATTAAAAAAATAGTGATACTGATTAGAAATTGATCATAGTCTGTGAATAATTCAGGCAAGTTCATACTCTACCTTAAACATCTTATTTATATTCCATGAATATTAAGGGTTTGTTTCGTTTTTTGTTTTTTTTTTTGTTTGTTTTTTGTTTTTTTGGATGAGGATATAGTAGTATGAGATGGTTCGAAGACAGAGTCAAATGTTAAGGCAGGTCAGTAACATTTATTTGGTATGAAATGATATGAAAAATAATGGGATCAGACATAGGAAACATAGGTACATTTCTTAAGTAGATGCACAAAATGCCACATATTATTTTTTTAAGTAGATGCACAAAATGCCACATATTATTTTGTCTTTTCCAATATATGGGCTTCTTTACATGAATTAAAAAGAGCCATGGAATACTAGCTATAGTAGTGGAAAAACAATTTGCATTCATTATTTACATAAAGAATTGAAATATATCCAAAATTAACATTCATGCAATCAACGTGGTGGACATGACATTGGAATTCTAGCACACAAGATAGAAATTATAAAGAAGAGATGAAGAATGTGCTTCTAGAAGAGGGTATAAACAGCTTGAACTTGAAAGTTAGTTTTTCCAATGTCCTTCTAATGAAAGTTAGCACTGCATATTTCTTCTGATGCAGAACCCTGATAGTCCAAAGATATCTAATTCTGGTAATAACCACTGACTATCTTGAAGCCTGGCAGAAACATTTGTCATCATCACCTGACTTGCTCCATTGCTCAGTGTGCAGTGAAAGCGTATTGAGGGATTCAGTTCATGGGCTGTTTGCTGCCAGATGTGCCTGTGAATGTACCACTGAGATTAAACCATTTTGAAAAGACTTGAAGGAGTAGAAACACTTGCCCTCCTACAGGGAGTTTGAGATTAATCCATTAAACGTATTATACTGAAAATGTACTATTTTAGATCATTACGTATCTTACTTTGGATTTCCTTATGTTTAATGCAAACCTGTGATAATTTACAATTCAACATGGAAAGATAAGTTTATAGATAATATGAGGTTTCTATCTCACTGCCTTTAGGCATTAGAAAAAAAAATGTGCATGTGCTACATATTTTTAAAATCAAGCTATGCAGGATTCCATAAATACATCACATCTCTAGAGAAAAATAATGTGGATATAATGTATGGAGATGATTATATTTAATTGATAGTAGAATTCCCTTTCTTCCTTATTAACTCTTATTAACCTAATATATAAAGTTTCTTTTTCATCCTTTTCCTAACATTTTAATGAATATAATTTTTGGATTAAACAATTTTACTATTAATTTATTTTGGAAATACTTTTGTATCATCATCCAAAATGCTACAAGAATGAAAACTTCTAAAAAATTTAGACATGATTTGCTTTTAAATTAATTAATGTATGCATCAACTTAGGTATTCACTAAATATATCTAAAACTTATGTAATAGCCATGACTCTAAAAATGACTTTGAGGTGAGATAAAATATTATAATTTTATGTAAGATAATTGATGGGAAAAATATTATAATTTTATGTAAGATAATTGATGGGAAAATTATTTCACTCTGTATTTTGTGCCCTAACTGCAATATTTAACAGCAAGCTAGAAAAATTAAAAAAAAAAATAAAAGAAAAGAAAAAGAAAATGGTGTCCTAGGAAAATAAGATAAAGTGTTAGGAAAGATGACGAGGCTATATAGAAATATTTCAAACTTCTTTTCTTAGTTTGAACTCTGTAATATTTTAAATAACATCTATCCTCTTGGGATAGAAAGAGTAAGAATTCACCAAGGAGTCAATTCTCCACCCATTTAGATTAGTATCAGGATAACCTGTTATTGAAGTGAAATATATACACTGAAATATAACTGTATATTTCAGACCAGGAAAACCCAGTTGAGACTGAGAAAACATTTCAAATGTTGAGACAAATCTGACTCTTGTTGGTAAGCTGTTGCCCAGAAATTTTCTATGGTGAAAATACTTATTCAGATCCTACTGTCTGGATAATGGAATTCCAAAGCACTCCTTGCCTCAAATGAAATGGCTGCTTCACCAAATTATCTACTTCTTAGTTATAGATTACAATATGCCATTAATAGTTTGTGAATCTACAACCTTTCTTTTCAAGTATTTAGGACAGGCATTGTTACTTGTACTTCTGTGTGATCTCCCATGTTGTTCCCTGTGTTGTATCAACCAAATGAATGCTCCATACAGTGAGTCCTATGACTTACAAATAGAGATTTCACTAAACAAACAATGTAAATGACTATTTGAAAACTTATTAGTTGTTTTGGAAATCCAGATTTTCTTTTGAATAAAGCCCTTAATTAGTAATTCCAATTCATCACTTGTGGCAAACACACTCATCTAATTATGTAACAAACATGAAGTCTTTTAAACATGCCAATTTCTAATTAATTAATTATGTTGAAGTTATATTAATTTTTGCACATTTAATTTCCTAGTTGCCTATGTCAGAAACTTAGAGTTATCTTAACTAAGCACTCCCACACATTCCTGACACTTAAAAAGGGATATGTTTTATGGATACTATCTTTATAAGCCTCTTTATTTTTCAATTCCAACTCCCAGGCTTTGGTTAATACCTCTTACTTCTTGCCTGGTCAATTAGGAGAGCTTTAATTTGGTCTTTTGACCTTTAATGTTGATTCTCTCACAATACATTGTTGGTATAGATACCAGAATGAGCTTCCTAAAATGAATATCTAATTATGCTACTTACTTGAAGGTGAATCAGGGCATACCCAGATTGGGAGCCACTAGCTTAATGCATTTGCCATTACCTAGGGGGTAAAATGTGACTTGACATACAAGTCTGTTGAAAATATGACTTCACTTAGCTTTCTAACCCCTTAGGCTGCACCAGAGTAGTATCAAATCGCTCACAGTTCTCTGAATGCACAATGATTTTTAATTTTGTGTGTGTCTTTGATCTACTTTATTTTGAATGCTCTTCACCACTTTGCCCACTGGTCAATGTTATTATTCCATTAAGAGTGATTTCCAAGGTATGTGTCAGCCATTCTTTCATGGAGCAACCATGTCACTGCAATTATCCTCCTCTTCTCACTAAGAGTACTGTGTTGTATCTATTGCCACACATATCTGTCTCTCCTCCACTAGGTAATGATTTTCTTCAGGTTAGGGACAGTGGCTCATTCTTCTTTCTATGGACAGAATTTGTTACCATTTAGTGACTGGCACATAATAAGAACTCAATAAGTACTTTCAATCAATTGATGAAGCGAGAATGTGTTAACTTTTTATTATGCTTTCACAAAATCAACAGTTTCTGCAGGAAAAAAGCATTTTCTTTGGTAATAATTAAATATAATAATTAGTAAAGTTAAGTCATGTTTGTAGTGAGAATTTAGATAATTTAAGAATGTCATAATAAGAAATTAATTCTAAACAGAAAGATTTCAGTTCTTATCTAGATTAGAATATTCTCTCTGCCTTTTACAATATGCCTTCTGGCATAATACTTTTATAAAATAGCTGGATACACTACTTTTTTAAAGAGATATATATTTGATATAATATAAAAGGCTAAACAGATTTGCAAAAGACTAAACAGGTTTGCAAACCAGTTATGTTAGGGTGAATACCATAGAATGGATATTTGTATCTCCTAAAAATTCATATGTTGAAACATAATCTCCCATGTAGTTGTATTTAGAGAGGGGACTTTGGGAAGTGGTTAGGTCTTGAACGCAAAACCCTCATGAATAGGATCAATGTAATTGTAGAAGAGACTCTAAAGAGCTCTCTCTTATCCCTTCTGTCATGTGAAGGGGCAATGCAAAGATGGCTATCTATGAACCAGGAAATGGACTCTCACCAGACAGTGAATCGGCTGGTGCCTTGATCTTGTGTTTCCCAGGCTTTAGAACTATGAAAAATGAACTTCTATTGATTATAGATGAACCAGTCTATGGTGTTTTGCTATAGCAGCTTGGATGGATTAAAACAGTGAACCATTCATACTGTTGACATTATGAAAGAAATAAATGAGAGGCTACATATTGGCATTTTGTTCTCGATAATGCCATAACATGAGGCCATAGTGAGAAAATTATTTTTTCTATTCTAATCATCTAAATTTTACATTTACCTGAATTAAACAAATCATATCAGTTAGCTGAACAGAGAAAATGCTTCCTTTCAAGACCCATGGTACTCCATTACCATGGCAGCATGATCATACTTCAAAGGACTTATTTTTGATTTATTACAATGAGGACTCCAGCTCTTTTCTGATGAAGTGGTCTTGAATACAGAGCTCTGATCAAGCATATGCTTGGTATAGGACACCTAGGTGGCACTATTTGGGGATAGCTTAAATGCTGGATGATTTTTTAACATACCACAGCTTGAAATTTTTGCTGTTGGTGTTACTGAAATCACAGTAATTTATTTGTTTCAATTGATTTAAAATATTAGGTAATTTTTATATTAGGCTCTAATAGCATTAGATAAAGAGTGACCAATTTTCAAAGAAAAAAGTATATAGGAACAAAACAATGTTTTGTGTGTTAAGTGAGGAATCTATGAGATTCTCAATCAATATAGGAAATGATGAAGTTTCTGATGTCCCTGGGCAGAGGCATATGAGAAAAAGAAAGCTGAAAATGAAATGAAAATAAGGATTTTTGTCTTATCACTCAGGATCTAATGAGGATCAAATTGCATAAGACAAAAAAAAAGTTTGAAAAAATAAAAAAAGATCAAGGGCAAGATCTTTTAAAAATAATGAAAAAGTTGCAGATAATAAAGACACTTTTCTTTCATTCTTTCTAAGTAATCTTTAAAGAATTTGATATAATGTCTTAGCAATTTAAAAAAAATTATTTTTTACTTTGCTTCAATCTTAAAGAATTTGAGATTTCACTAGTAGCTCATTAGTAATCAGCTAATAGCCACATATTTCTTAAAATAAACTAAATTTTCAGCTTAACATTCATTGAGGCTATTGAATGTTCAAGTGTTTCTAGACTAAGTACTTTTTCCATTCCTTGATTGGAGAGCTGTTCAGTCTAATGATTCATTCATTTAGCTTCTCTAAAAACGACATGAAATTATTTGAGCCAGTCACCTTCAATCTTTGTTCCTTGGAGGTTCCCATGGTGACAGGAAAACTATGGGGAACTTGGAGCATTAACCTCATCTTTAGCACTTTTTTTAAAAAGATTTTACTTATTTATTTATTCATGAGAGATACAGAGAGAAAGAGACAGAGGGGAAGCAGGCTCTTCACAGGAGCCTGATGCAGGACTCGATCCCCGATCCCGGGATCATGACCTGAGCCCAAGGCAGCAAGCAGCCCAAACACTGAGCCACCAAGGCGTCCCCTACTTTAGCTCTTTAAGCAAACACATTCCAGGCTATTCTTTTTGTTTTACTTCCTTACAATATTTGTGAGAACTTGTCCTTACTGTATATAAGTTTGAAAATTTATATTCTGAGACAGAGAACACAAAATGGCATGAAAAAACAAGGTTTTGGTTTTTTGTTTTGTTTTGTTTTTTTGTTTTTTTGTTTTTAGATCAAGATTTTATTATGAACATTAGCCATGCTACTGAAAACATAAGTAGACTGAAGTAAGAGACAGCTGACACGGAATACATGTGCTTATGGCCACCGTAGACCACGCATACTCACTGCTCCAGAATACAACAAAAATCTAACTGCATGCATGTTGGGCTTTGATCTCTACAAGGCATAATCTTACTTAGGAATGTTTAGTAATATTTCATAACATTTTCCTTTATATGGACAAATAGATCATTACAAATCAGGATGAAAACTAATTTGTAATGCAAACTACAGATATGATGATTTTGTTTTGTTTTGTTTTTTTTTTTGCTTTTTGTCAATTTAGAATAAAGAGTCTGCTTTTCCAACTTTGAAAGGAGGGAAAGAAGAAAAAAAGGGAAGGAAGGAAGGAAGGAAGGAAGGAAAGGAAGGTTGGATCTGGTCATACATGGGTTGCATTCCCATAACACAGCTCCTAGAACAAAGTAACCACTGTAAAGGAAACCAGTTTAGAAGGCATTTGCATTCTTAAACACTCCCCATCCCCCCACACAGGGAAGTACTGCTTTCTCTTAATATTCTTCATGGCCTGCCAGCCTCACTTATTTGTGTCTCTTATTAAGCTCCTACTGTATACAACTAAATTTGGTCATTTCTAGGTTATTATCTTGTCAATGAACAGTGAATCAACAAGTCAAATATATAGATTAAAATATGAGAAAGAGAACAAGATGAATAACTGGGCTTTCCTCTCTCTCTCTCTCTCTCTCTCTCTCCTTTCTCACAATGGATAAGAAACCAGGCCTAAACTCAAGAATTTAAGATACATTTTTAATAACTAAAATTAAATTTCAATTTGAATCTCGATTCTTCTCAGGTGATAGGAGATTGATCTCTTTGAAATTGGGATCCCTTCTTTACTCCTACATTTTTCAATAGTTTAGAGGATGATTAGGGTTTCCTGGGGCCCATTTATCTTCCAAATAATCTGTCTACACAGAAATCGTCTGAGACTTCTGTCACTGATCTGTGTAGGTAGACACTGATCTGATCCTTTTTCACCTCTCCTATTTCTTTCAGAAGAAACACTCCATTATTTCCACTCCAGGACTAAGGGCATGAACAATACTGGGTGGATTCTTTGTCACTCTGAGGCATGGGCAAAGGGTGAGGCTATTGATGGCTCTTATCTGCTTTCTTCTGAGTCACAACCATTCCCAGAAGCAGTGAACATGGAATGGGCTAAGTGCTTATATGGGACAGAGACAGAATTACTGAGAGAAGAGGGGGGAAAAAATCCAGCCTCCTGTACAAACAGAAGCGACAATCCGTAAAATTGCAATGATTAAATCACATGTCATTCTGAGCTTCCTTCAGGTAATGTCCCCCTGTGCCAGGAGCCAAATATAGTTACCAAAGCTCTGTAATACAAAGGGATAAATAAACCAACCAGCCGAAAATCTAATTAAATTAAATTCACTGGACCATGAAGCATACAAATGTCTAATATCTATAACAGCCTAGGCAAACATAAAAACTTTGAGTGTACTGACACAGAAAAAGAGGAGGGGCGTAGTTGTTCACAATGGCTCTCACATATGCATAGGGAGGCAACATGAGTAGTATGCAAAAATGAAAGAGAATCAAGAATATTAAACTTTTGAGATGGAATTAGGAAATCTTTCAGATGAGGTTCAGATTGATAATATGCTATGATCACTTTGTAAATTAAATTTAAGACACAATCTACCCAAAGTTTTAACTTCTAGAAATCTTTCATTGATTTTGGCAATGGTATGTGTGCATGCATGTGCACACACACATGCACATGCACTTTATTTGAATGGTATATGAATGTAATACATTTTACACCATAGTAGTTTTGATTGTTTAAGTGCATTAATCATATGTGATAATTGGATGTCAAATTTATCTATAATGAAGTTACTTTCTCACACTGTACTACAATATGAATGTAATACATTTTACACCATAGTAGTTTTGATTGTTTAAGTGCATTAATCATATGTGATAATTGGATGTCAAATTTATCTATAATGAAGTTACTTTCTCACACTGTACTACAATACAAACTGATTTCTTTAGAGTAAAAGTCAAGAATCTATTGATGTCTGTGGCATTGCCATTCTTCCATATATTTTGCTTAAATCTGAAAGCTATTTTTTAAGTACTTATTTATTTGAGAGAGAGAGAGTAGGGGGAGGGGCAGAGGGAGAGAATCTTCAAGCAGATCCCCATTGAGTGTGGAATCTGATGCGGGGCTTTCTCTCACAATGAATGAGATCATGATCTAAGCCTAAATCAGAAGTTGATTGCTTAACCAACTGAGACACCAGGGGCATCTGAAAGCTGCCTTTAATACTTTGTTCCTTGACAATAATTTCCAATAGATCATTATGATCTATAAATTAACACTTTCATCAAAGAACTATAACTCTTAAACACCTGCTCTCCCTTCATAACTAGTTAGTACAATATTTTTTAAAAGTTTTCCCAAGGTTTACTTTTATATCGTCTCCAAATGGAGGCTACATGCAAGCATCCCCTAGGAACAAAGTCAGAGACCATGAATTACCTTGGACAAAGTTGTTCTACCAACACAGAATAAGAGGCTAGCAGATAACGAGGTCAAAGATTTACTTAAGAGCCAGAACAGGAAATTGTCACTATTCTTACTGTGGGTTTTGATAATTTGCCTGGAACAACGTCAAACGTATATTCCCTATTCTTTTTCTTTATTTTTCAAATGGGAGCTGTAATTCTGGGTTTCTAGATCATTCTCTTTTATTGTATATCTGATGTCCCTGGGTATGATAACTTGAATTTTTGTTTATTAGTTGTCAGTTGGCAAGGAGATTATACAGACTTGATGAGATGACTGATATTGAATTTGAAGCTAGAAATGTAACTGGATGGATCTTTTCTGGTTGTCTCCTGTGAGGAGGGATTATTGAGTTCTACGTGTAAGAAGCAAGACAAGCTTAATGCCCTTACACTAATGTAGGTATATCAACAAGTATACCCAGCAAACTGATCCCACAATGCCTTATCTTGGAAGCCTTATTACTGGTGCTTTTTTTCCCCACTACATAATGGAGAAAATAATAATTTCTTTTTAGAACTTTGTAGAGAGAATTATGTGAGATAATTTACAGAGAATATGACAATATGTGATATATATTTGTTAGTTATTTGTGATTACTATTGTTATTAGTATAGATATCCCAGTTATACCTGGGGCCCCATGGTGCAGCTCTGGAAGATGCCTAGTCCATCTTCCTTCTCAAGACTTAATACTCTTTCCAATCCCTCTTTTAGTCTCTGATGTCTTATTTCAAACACATTGGAACCCCTGGGCACATACTATTCCCAATATGTGATGATAAATGCACTATAATTTAGAGATTTCTGTTGTGCTGTTATTTCCTTGAAAATTCTTTTATTTCCAACAGAAGGTGACCAGCTACTTATAGTAATCGGTTGCCTCCCTCATGTGTTTAATGGAAGCCCCGAGGCTACACAACGATTGTTCCATGAGTCCTTGGTTCTCACTTCCATTTATTATGCCACCTTTTTTTCAGACTTCTTCCTACAAATTCAGTATCCAAATATCTCTTTGGCCTTACCTCCATTTTAGAGATGAATACATGTATTTTATCAGTAAAATAAAAGCCATTAGGAAGGAAATACTTCAATTTCCTGCTGTTGAATCTACAAACCTACTTGTATTCATTCCTCTTTTTTCTACATTATTTCCTCATAAAGATAAGAGGTGTTTCTTGTCCCTTCTAAAATTCTTCCTTCTACATAATCTCTGCATCCCATGATATCTTAGTCTGTTCAGGCTGCTGTAACAGAATATCATAGATCATGTAGTTTATAAATAACAGAAATTTATTTCTTATAGTTTTAGAGGCTGCAGATATAAGATCAGAGTATCTATATGGTCAGGCTCTGGTAAAAGTCATTTTCCAGGCTGCACACAGGGCTGAAAGATAGCTAGCTATCTCTGGCCTCTTCTTATAAGGCACTAATCCTATTCAAGAGAGATCCTTCTTCATGACCTAATTACTTTCCAAAATCCCTGACTCCAAATACCATCCTAACCATGCTCCACAATTGTCTCTGCAACAGGAGCCATTTCTGTGGGTTCTATCTGAGTGCATCAGATCCCTTATTAGTGCGTATAACACTTTTTCTTTATTTAGTTGCATTCCTAATTATTGCCTCTAAAATGTGATCTTTATAATATCATCATCTATTCCATATCGCTTATCGTTGAATGGTGAGCCCATTGCACAATGTATTAATGAATCTGAAAAAATCAAATAATAAGTAATATAACATGGTCCTCTTTCTACTCATACCCATTTTTTCCCTTTCCACACACATGCCACAGTTGAGTCTTCATTCTTATGATTCATCTTTTAGAATATAGAAATAGTGGGAGATAAATCTCAAAAGATATTAGAATCAAATAGTCTTGAATATTAGAGCATGAATCTTAAACTCAATTTGTTAGTAAATGGAGAGTGAATGAGCACTTTAAGTAGTCATCACTAAAAAGATGCCGGAGTCACGAGATTTGGTCTCATGCTCAGTCTAGTCAATTAAAATGAAATGACCACCACATTAATGATATTCTTAGTCGAAATATGTGGTTAGTGCTAATCCCTGAATTATTTAACAGAAGACACTATGAAATCAGGATGATGGAATATTCTCTGCACTCATTAACTTGGTACATAACATTAAACAAGAAGGGAAAGGAACGTAGCTAAAAATATAGAAGATAAAATCACCATTCAAAGTGACCTTGTTGAATAGAAAAACACATATGAAAAAATGCAGTCAAGAGAAGATGAAGGTAGTATATCTGAAGAGAAAAATAGGTTTTCAATGCAAAAAAAATACAAGAAATGCAAGGCAAAAAAATAGCTAAGTGCCGTAATAGATAATAAACTAACCACGATCAGTGATGCAGCCCTGAGAAGAGCAAACACAGCGCTGAATTCTTAAGTAGGAGCCATGCACCAAGAAACCATGAGGTAATTCTCATAATCAGCACTGACTTGACTTGTTTTTATAATCAAAATTAATGCTGTTGTGGGAAATGTAGGGAGAGTTCAGAAAAAGGCAATGGCATTGGATTATAAATTAGTTATGAAGAAAACGCTTACTCTGGGGATGACAACATTGAAAGAAGACACATGGTAACACAGAAAGAGTGTAGAGCAAGTTTTACCTGTATTCAAGATATGGTGGGGATTTCTAAGAGTTGATAAAACACTAGTAGAGGATGCTACAAAGATAAAGATCAAAATTGATTTTTCTTTGAACGACTTAAATAAAATCCCATCTAACTGAGGGTACACTAAATTGCCTTCAATTTACTCCTAATCTTCATAGTAATGTGGATGCTATTATTTTAGCATTGATTCTGACAAGCTGTTAAAAAAGCAGTAATCTCCAGTATAGATCTTTATAAAAAGTGCAAATGATAACAGTGGGACAAAGCCAGATAGTGGATAACATGGAGTCAGATATGCACAGTGCAACCAGCACCAGCTTTTGAGACCTGGGCCAGGAGAAGTCAGCTGTGATGAATGCATAGTGTGCCAGTGCCAGGCTGAGCAGCCCATTGACTGCCTTGTCATTGTTAATTTGCTTAGTGATTTTGTGTGTAAGGTGACATTATCATCTCTAGTTTACAATGTGGAAATTGAAGTTTATTAGATGAAGCAGCAAACCCACAGCCTTAGAACTAAAATGTATTATTTAAATGCATGCTTGTCTGACACTAAAACCCATGTTCTTTACCACACACAATATTAAGTTTTAAGTAGTGATTTATTTTTCTCCCTATTCCCCCAGAGGCATGTATATGGTAGCTGTGTGATAAACATCCGTTAAAAAACTATTACAGGTAACAGATTGGGGAAAATATAAGAAGATAGGTTGGAAAATGCAAAGAAATTTATATAACAGAGGAACATAATTTTAAAGGTTTTAAATTTGTTAGTTATACTGATACTCTTTATTTGGGCATTTGGTCATATAAAATGTCTTAGTGTCAGATTATGTTTCCTGGGTGCTAATAATTTGTGCTGTTTTTACAATTTATAAGACATACCTTTCACAATTATGATTGTGGTGTTTGAATGGTAAGAGGACAAACTTGTTAATTTTATGAAACAGAATTTCATTCAGATAATGAAAAGAAAAAGAAAAAAGAACAAAAGAGAAAGAAAGGAAGGGAGGAAGGAAGGAAGGAAGGAAGGAAGGAGAAGAAAGAAAGAAAGAAAGAAAGAAAGAAAGAAAGAAAGAAAGAAAGAAAGAAAGAAAGAAAGAAAAAAGAAAAGAAAAGAAAGAAAGAAGAAGAAAGAAAGAAAGAAAGAGAAAGAAAGAGAAAGAAAGAGAAAGAAAAGAAAGAGGGAAGGGGGGGAAGAAGGAAGGTGTCTTAAAATGGGAAGGCAGCATATAACTTAGAATAGATTATGTCCACACTTTCAAAATCACAAAAACATAAATCTGTTAAATCTAAAAGTAGGCTAGTTCTACAAAGAAAGCAAAGATGATTGTGAAAATAGCGCTTTTAACAGAACCTTGCTCAGAGAATCTCTTAGATCTGTTTGTTTCTTTTTATTAACGTAAAAAGACTGCACAAAAAAATCTTAGTTTCACTCTTTACAATCTTAGATAAATGGCATGAGAGATCAGGGACAGACCTTAGCCCTGAAAATAATAAAGTGAAATAATCAGTTATGAGAACTGTACTAGTCAAGGTTCTCCAGAGAAACATAACAAATAGGAGATACACACACATGGACACACACACACACACACACACACACGTGCATATGGGGAGGGAGAGGGAAAGATTGGGATTTGAAGAATTGGCTCAGGTGATGATTGCAGAGGCACTGTGAGTCCAAAATCTGATGGGAGAAAGAGAGAGTTTGGTGGGCTGGAGACTCAGGATAGAAAGATATTAAAATGGAAACTTAATACAGAAAGAAAGGCTTCATTTTTTCTCCATAGTATAAATTTGTAGATGGTGGTTTTTATTATTCTAAATCACAAGTTGATATTCTGGTTGCCTTCTCCATAATTCATGTGCCTATTTTTAAAGATTTATTTATTTATTTTAGAAAGAGAGAAGGCACAAGTGGGCAGAAGGGTAAGAGGAAAGGGAAAGAGAGAGAATTTCAAGCAGACTCCCCAGAGTGTGGAGCCCAGAGTGGAGCCCAATCCTAGGACTCTGAGATCATGACCTAAGCCAAAATCAAGAAACTGCCACTTAACCAATGGAGCCACCCAGGCATCTCAGGCTCCTCCACAATTTATATTTTGAAGAGAAATATTTTCTATTGCAATGTTGTTTCCAAAAGGCTTCCAAAGTCTTTTCCTGATACTCTTTTTTTTTTTCCTGATACTCTTTTGAGGGAAAGTTTATAATATTCATAAGAAACTTTACCAATAAATGATAGTGGACTTGATTTAAAAAAAATATGTAAACTTTTTTGAACTTATTATTCTAGACTAATTCTTTCATTTAATAAATATTCAGTAATGTAGAAAATCTTCTTATTTTCTACCTTTAAGTGTAATGTATCTGAAAGATATTTCCTCTTTCAGGATTTGAAAGGAAACTTGTCATCTCTATGGCAGACTGAGCTGATATGAGAAGTTATCCTTTCAGCTTCAAGCATATAAGAATTCACACAGTATAATATTACAGATTGTATAAGGGAAAGCTTTTAATATAAAGCAAACTACAGGGAATACAAGATGTCAGAATTAAGAATTCTCTAAATGAAAGGCATGAAAGACCCAAAAGACACCTAACCTTGAGATTTTCAAATTGGATTTTGACCTTGGGCCTAGGCACTAGGATGCTAATATCCACCCCAGGGGTGAAAATAACATTATCCCCAAGTCCAGTGGAAAACTGGATTTCCTTCACAAATCTATGAAGTGAATCCCATCCGTGGAATGGAAATGAGAATATCTCACTCACCAGCACAAGGACTCATCATATAAACTGGCCATGTGTTTGAAATAGTGGGTAGAAAGGGAATGTCCATTAAAATCTGAATCTTATGTCTATGTCCAAAGTGGGTGTTAAGTAATAATCGTTACTTGTGAGGTTGATCAGCTGTGAAGTTAACATATTGTTCTGTAATTACAAAAAAAAAATATAGGTTTCCTACAGCCCATACAAATATTACTCTAGAAGTACACGATACCAATTCAGATAGGTATGGCACCTAGAGAAAAACAATGCCCTCTCAAGAAAATTTCACAGTAACAACTACACAGATGCACACATACATATATAAGTAGATAAACAGAAGGAACACAATTACTATGAGAATTAAAGATGTAACAAATGGCGGAATGTACACTTCAAGGACTTCAATGGAGCAGTATAAATGGCAATTTAAAATATGTGCATCCAGGGGCACCTGAGTGGCTCAGTGGATGAATGTCTGTCTTTGGCTCAGGTTGTGATCCTAGGGTCTTGGGATCAAGTCCCACATCAGGCTCCCTGCAGGGAGCCTAGTTCTCCCTCTACCTATTTCTCTGCCTCTGTGTCTCTCATAAATAAATAAATTAATTAATTAATTAAAAAAATAACTCTGAAGTTCTCAAAATGATAGAGGGAAACATGTAATTCATAAAGCCAAAACAATATATTGTAAAAAAAAAAAAAAAAAAGAATATACGTTTGAAAAAGAACAGCCAGTATAGCCATTCTAGAACGACAAAATGTAACCACTAAAATAAAACTGTTAAGGAGGCAACTTCAATCAGTTTATTGATTATACCAAAAGAGAAACTTGGTCAATTAGAAAGTGAGTATAAGGAAACCTTCAGGGAATCTTTTACAGAGAGATAATACATGACATACAGATGTGAGACAAATTAGATCCCTGCAGAATAGGCTAAGAAAGCTCACATACATCTCATAACAGTGTCGCACTTAGAGGCATCTTAATAAAACTACTGCAGAACTTCAGCATTCAGAGAAAAACAGTAAAATTTACAACATGAGTTTATTAGGCTGCATAACAAAGTACCACAGGCTGGGTGGCTTAAACAACAGAAATTTATTTTCTCACAGGTGTAGAAGCCCAAAGTCCCAGATCAAGGTATTGGCAGAGTTGACTTCATTCTGAGGTCTCTCTCCTTGGACTACAGGTGGCTGCCTTCTGACAATGTGCTAACATGGACTTTCCTCTATGTGCATGCACCCTGGCATTTCTTTATGTGTCAGAACTTCCTCTTAAAGGGACACCAATCAGGGCCTACACCAATGGCCTCATTTTAAAGCAATCGCCTCTTTAAAGTCCCTATCTCCAAATACAGTCAGATGCTGAGGCATGAGACTTCAACATAGGAAATTTTTAGGGGTTGGAGTTGGATATAATTCAGACAATGATCAAATAATAAAAAAGGATTTCTTAAAAGAACTGACAATGAGGGATGCCTGAGTGGCTCATTCAGTTAAGCCTGGACTCTTGACTTCAGGTCAGGTCATGATCTCATTTCAGGGTTGTGAGATGGAGCCCCCTTTAGGGCTCTGCACTCAGTGTGGAGCCTGCTTGGGATTCTCTCTCTGCCTCTTTCTCTACCCCTCCTCCTCCAGCTCTGGCACACTTGGATGCTCTCTCTGTCAAAGAAAAGAAAAGAAAAGAAAAGAAAAAAAAAAAAAAGATCTGCCAATAATCAGACCTACTGTAAAATATATGCCAGGGGAGGAAATGGAATAATACCTTCCAAATACTATTGGAAAATAATATTAATCTAGGAATCCATAGTCAGAGACAATATTTTCAAGAAAAAGAAATAGAATTATTAAGAAATAAAAAATTGTTATTATTAATATACTTTCTATGAAAAACTGGTGATCAGATTTTAGAAAGACAGAAAACTGAATTTTGAGGAAAGAATGGTATACAAATATTAATGCTTAACAAAAGGATTTCAAATATTTTGGTATATCTAAATATTTACTATAAAATTATAGGATGATGTTATGTAGTCAATTACTTTGGAAGTTATTGGGACATCTGGGTGGCTCAGTAGCTGAGCATCTGCCGTTGGCTCAGGGCATGATCCCAGGGTGCTGGGATCGAGTCCCACATTGGGCTCCCCACAGGGAGCCTTCTTCTACCTCTGCCTATGTCTCTGCCTCTCTTTAAGAGATTATGTATAAATACTCTTTTTTTTTCTACCTAAGAGGAACAACACTGTTGAATGTAAGTGATAAAAGAGGATGAGAAAAGAAAAATGTGAAATTAGGCTTTCTTAAAACTAAAACAGATTCCAGGCAAAAAGGCTTTCCATTTCCCATAGAAAAGTGAGTGTTGAGGAAGGGAGGTGATTATTAAAACCAGGAACAGTAGGGCTAAAATGAGCATTTTAAAACAACAGCTTATCAACTAATAATTGCAATAGTTTCTTAACTCTTAAAACCTAACAACCAAAAACTAGAAGATCTTTAATATATTTTAAAAACAGAAAATTCAAAAGACCGACAAATTGCATCATTAGTACTTCAGATTTGTATTATTAATTGTTTATATTATCATGTTATTTAAAGTCTATTCTATTCAGTAACCAGGATGTCTGTCCACAGGTGAATGAACAGATTATCTGTGGTACACCAGAGAATGTAATATTATTCAATGATAAAAAGAGATGAGCCTTAAGAAAGTTTATTCTGTTTACATATACAATTCTTGTAAGTCAATTTCTATTTTACACACTAATTTTTTTATTGATGGCAGTAATTATCTTTAAATTTTAAAATCAATGTTTATGTGTGTTCAAGAAGCAAAGCTATCATTAAGCCTGCAGATCAAGATTTCAGACAAAAATTTAATGTAAAATAATTTCAGTATGACAGGGCTAAGACAATCTTAATTTTGCACATGCTTTAGGGGCCATACAAACTGAAGATCATTTCATATATACCATTCTCTAGGTGAAAATCTCTTTTATAGTTAAAATAACGATAACACAACTGCTACTTCAAAACTTCATATTTGTAACAAGTTCCACTTTTGAAATGTATATCTATTAGAACCACTTACAGTTGATTTTCATGGCATTTTTAACTATGACGCTGCATTATTTGAATCTTATATTTTGCTTTATCAAACGTGTTTTTTGCTACTTAGGTAACACGCGGTGTTATTTTTTTGCAACATAAATTGAAATTCAGTTTTGTACATTAAATTAGATGGAGTTTTTAGCATCATTTTGAAGAAAAGATGTATCAGCCTTTTCCAAGCAGTTGTAATTATGAGATTATAAAACATGATTATAAAATAAAGCTGACAGAAGCCATATAAACTCATACACACAATGTTTATTTTTATTTTTATTTTAAATTTTTATTTATTTATGATAGTCACACAGAGAGAGAGAGAGGCAGAGACATAGGCAGAGGGAGAAGCAGGCTCCATGCACTGGGAGCCCGATGTGGGATTCGATCCCAGGTCTCCAGGATCGCGCCCTGGGCCAAAGGCAGGTGCCAAACCACTGCGCCACCCAGGGATCCCCCACACAATGTTTATATACCTATGCAAGCTGTTCTAAAAGTAACTTTAACTAGAGGGCAAAAGTTAGATATAAGGAAAGAGAAAGTCTGAAAAACTCAGTCACACTCAGTAAATACAAATAGATCCAAGATGTGTAGAAAGAAATTCTGAGGAATCCCACCCCAACCACTATCCAGATACCTGAATAGACATGTGATGGCAAAGTTCATGTAAGAATAGGTATATCTAAACTTTCTTGCTAATGTTTGCCTTTGTAATATTCAGCATTGCCCCTTCTTTCCAGCAAAGTAGAAAGAGTGGAAAACCTTATTATAAGAAATTTTTCCTCTTGAAATGGTAAAACTCTTGGAAATGTATCTCTTATAAAACTGAAACAGGGTTCCCCATAGTTCAAGTTTTATAGGAAAATATCAACTTGTCCTTTTTTTTCATCTTTTTAAACATTGTCTTATATCAATGTATAAATAAAAATAACTTGTTAAATGTTTTGTTATCATAAATGAATTTAAACTAGCCTATTGAAAGTAGGGAGGAAAAAGTTAGCATTTACCAAACTAAACTTAAAATACTAATCACTAAACAAATTTTCCTTACGCATTTTTACAATTCTAGCTATAAGATATTTTCTTAAAATTGCTAACAGCATGACATCATAAAAAATAGAGGACCATGTAATAAATAGCTTCTTTCCCTCGGTAAATCTAAAGATTTTTTTTTTAAGAAACTTAATTATCTCTTAAAACTTTTAAATAATACATAAGGAAGGTAATGGAAACCAAATGACTCAAGTACCATAAAATTATGACAAAATAATATGCATTGCAAAGTCACCAATAAAAATAAATAAAAATATGTTAAAATATCTGTATGGTTTTATAGTTTCATTCTGTCAGAAACACTTCCTTCTATACACTTCTACACTGTGGACAACTCCAATTAAGCATGCTTTATATCTTATATGCTCTCTATTCTTCAACAGACACAGAGAGGCAAATTAGGAATAGGCCATATCTTTTTAAATCTGTCAATATTAAAATTAGATTGATATTTACCTGAGAGCTCAAAGTTTTACATATTGTTTTGTTATTCTTTGGTCTAGAAGTAAGGACGTGAATTGCAATATAGTGAGATGACTGCAAAGATTACATTGCATTCAAGAAAGAATACATGATTTCATTACAAAAATAATTGATTATTCTTTCTGGTAGAGTTGGAGAGTGGGAAGATTATTATAAAAGAAGAGGGGGTAAAAAGAATAAAAAATTAAAAAAAAATAAATGAAGAGGGGTTGGGGGCGGCTAGTGACTCAGTCCGTTGAGCTTCCAACTTTTGATTTTGGATCAGTTCATGATCTCAGAGTGGTGGGATTGAGCCCCACGTTGGGCTCCATGCTCAGTAGGGAGTCTGCTTGTCCCTCTCCCTTTGCTGTTCCCACTGTTTTTTCTCTCTCTCAAATAAAATTTAAAAAAAGTAAATAAAAGACAAGGTATTTGGGCTGGACATTGAATAAAGATTTGACCCTATCAAGTTAGTAAAGAAAAGGAAAGAATGTTCAGAAAGAAAGAAAGGCATATGCAAAATCAAAGAAATGAACTTATACTGGTTTTGATGAATTTTACATATTGTGAACTTGCCAGAATATGAATTATCGAGGGATAATAGAAGTTGTGGCTAGAATGTTGAGCTAGATCTAGAGATAGTTCTATAAAAAGCCATTCACTCTCAGATTGTGTGGACCATTCACTCTCAACTATTCAACTCTGCCACTATACCATGAAAACATCCATGGCAATATATAAAGAAATGAACATACCGTGTTCTAATAAAACTTTATTTGCATAAACAGGCAGTGGTCAGGTTTAAGTCTGCAGTCTATAGCTTGCTGACTGCTAAGACATTATGCTAAGTGAAATAAGCTAGATAGAGAAAGACAAATACTTTATATTCTCACTTATATGTAGAATCTAAAAAAGCTGAACTCATAGAAATAGGGTAGCATGGTATGGGGTAAGGTAGATGGGAAAATGTTGAAGAGTATGAATGCTAAGCTGTAGGATGAACAAGTTCTGGGATCCAATGTACAGCAGGTGACTATAACAATATTGCATTACATACTTGAAAGTTGTTAATGGTAGATCTTAAATGTTGTCACCACACACTAAGAAAAAAGTAAGTGCGTGAGGGAATTGAGATGTTAGCTAACTTTATTGTGATTATCATTTTACAATATGTACATGTATCAAATCACCATATTATACATCATATACTTACATATATATCAATAACAGACTAAAAAGGTGAGAAAAAAATTATATATACTGCCCTAAGTGGATAATGCTTAAATTTTCCAAAAAATAAATGTTTGATTTTAAAATATATATATTTTAAATCTAAGAATTCCATATGGATTTTATTTTTGTTAAAAACAAAACAAAACAAAATAGCCTTGTATTCTATGAACTATGAAGATTTTGCCATAAAATGTCATTACCCTCTTCTGAGCCCTATTGCCCTTGCTTCTATGATAACAATGGCACCTGAAGTTCCTTGGTTTTTCAAACGTGGCCCCTAAAGTCTGTTCTCAAGGAAGAAGCTAGATACTTCTCTTTTTCTTTTTTAAAGATTTATTTATTTGAGAGAAAGAGAGAGAGAGAGAGTGAGAGGAGGTTGACAGGGAGGGGGAGATAGAATCTCTAGGAGATTCTTCACTGAGTGTGAAGTTACAGGGGAAGGAGGTGGTGCTCAATCCCAGGATCCTGAGATCATGACCCGAGTTCAAACCAAGGGTCAGATGCTCAACCGACTGAGCCACCCAGGTACCTCCAGACTATTTTTCTTAAATGTGAATTGAGCTGTGTAAGTCTTCTACTTAACATCTCTCAGTGGTGTCCCATCTTTCTCAGAGTAGAAAATTAAGCCATTACATCAGACAAAATGCCCTTTATGGATTGGTTCACAAGTTACTCCTCTTAAATTCTCTCCTAGTATTGCATTGACCTCCATATTGGTGTCCCTTTTACATAGGTCACAGCCTCTGCACAGGCTATCCCCTATCCCTGGAACGCTCTTTCCCCCAGTATATCTACCAGAAAAACTCTATTGTTACTTTCAATATTTGATGAAATGCTATTTTATGAGAAAAATCTATCCCGGCCACCTATTTCAAATTGCAAAAGCCTCCTGATTCCACCAGCTGCCCTTCATCATCTGGACACAAGATCCTCCGTATCCTGATGTTTTTCTTTACTGTATGACACATATAACCTTTAAAATTGCTATATAATGTACTTTTATTTTGCTTAATGATAATAAAGCAGGAATCTTAGCTTGTTTTGTTCACTGTTATAGGCTAAGTTCCTAGAACAAGATCAGTCACATAACATGCATGCAAATCTATTCCTTGTATGATTGATTGATTAATTAATTAGCATGATGATATAAATATTGACTGAAATTACACAATTTGATAATTGAAGTATGGGATTATTGGAAAACAGTCGATAATATCCAGTTTTATTCCTCGTTCTGTCATTACTTGGTTGTGCTAATTAGCCGTGGAGAAGTCACTTAGTATAAGTATCAGTCACATTATCAGTTAAAACAATAATAACAATAAAAGAGAAACTTGAGCTAAATTATTTCCAATTTCTCTCAGGTTTCACATTCTATTATCCATGAGTATTCTATGGTTTTCTCATACAAACAACTAGAAGTAGATGTGCCCTAAATGTTAGACAACCAATATATAATGAAATTTTTGGAATGTATAACAAATACTATGAATTGAAGGAATAACTATAAGGTAATTAATTTGTAGCTTAATTTTGTTGTCTTAAATATGCAGGTGGTAAATTTATGATTAAATTGCAGAATATAATTCCAGAAGTAAAAACAAAAATGTGTTTCACTGCCATATTTCCCATTGAGGAAACAAAATAAGGGTAGCAATAAAAATACAAAATCCAGGGATCCCTGGGTAGCTCAGCACTTTAGCACTTGCCTTCGGCCCAGGGCATAATCCTGGAGTCCCAGGATTGAGTCCCACATAAGGCTCCCTGCATGGAGCTTGCTTCTTCCTCTGCCTGTGTCTCTGCTTCTCATTCTCTCTCTCTCTCTCTCTCTCTCTCTCTCTCCCTCTGTATCTCATGAATAAATAAATAAAATCTTTAAAAAAAATTAAAAAAATCCAAAATCCAATAGTAGGTCAAATTGTGTTAAGTGCAATGAGGAATAATCCTTATGGGAACATGGAAAGGACACATCTGGAAACAGGTCATGTGAGTGAAATTTATTTTTACTTTTGTTAGTTTGACAAATATATCTGTAATTGGCAATGGATATTGGCTTTCAGAGAATAAAGAATGACCTAAACATTCAAAATTTTTTTCTGATGAGAATATGCATGCTGATTTAACAATAAAACTGTCAACAATTAGTTTCTTATATATTTAAGAAAATATTGCTGTCTCTATCTACATAGTAAGTAGAAGAGAAGATTGTACAAAAATTTATTTTACTACCAAGTTAAAAAAAGAAGTCCTTGAAAACTGAGGGGAAGATTTTATTATCTGCATTTCCACAATGATTAAACATTTTGGGTTTTGATTTTATATCAATTTTCAAGTGTGGCTAAAGGAAACCAATGTGATAAATAAACATGTATAAAGGAAAATGTAAGATTCATTAAAATGTATTCACATAAGTGACATATAAGTTTTTAAAGATCAACTTTCTCATTCATGTATCAGGTAGTTTTCAGTATTCTACCTAAGATTTTCCTCTACATCAGGATAAACCACATGAAGCTTTAGCAACAAACACAACATTAAATTAGGAGGATCCTGAGTGCTTAAATTAAAACGATAGGAAGATGTCAGAAATGAGAAAAATAAGTAGAAGCACTGAAATTATAAAGCAGTTCTGGGTGAAGATTCAGAGGGAATTCAAGCCAAATTGTTCATAAATGGATGTGGGGATATTGGAACCAAAGCATGAGTTGAACAAGCATCCTTATGTATGTTTCAGATGGGACATTGTTAAGGGTGCAAGGACAATTCAGTATAGCTGTGCTGAAAGTAAATTTGGGCCAAAGGGAGATAACGTGAGTTACACACACAAAAACAGCTATACTATTCAAATACACAGTATTGCATTTGGGAAATAGGATATGTCACAGCTTATATTAAGTAAAATGTAATCTTAACAAATTCAATGTTTGAATAGCATTTATAAAACACATGTGTAGGGCAGCCCTGGTGGCTCAGGGGTTTAGCGGCGCCTTCAGCCCAGGGTGGGATCCTGGAGACCCGGGATCGAATCCCATGTCAGGCTCCCTGCAAGGAGTGGAGCTTGCTTCTCCCTCTGCCTGTGTCTCTGCCTCTCTCTCTCTCAAGCATAAATAAAATACAATAAAACACACGTACTTATTTATAGAAGCTGATATTTTAAATGGTTTTTTCTAAAAAAAATTAAATGGTTTTCTATGTGCACTGGTCTCATAAGACTTTCAGTAGATTCATTTATTCATTCATTCATTCCACAAATATATATCAAGAGTTCACTGTGTACAGTTTGGCATTCTTCTTACATGGGGAAATCCTGATGAGTGAGACAGAAGAGGATACAGCTTGCATGGAGCTTACATTTTAGTAGGGAAGACTAGTGGTTTATATAGTGTAAGAACTAGTGAAAGTCAGCTCTTACCATTAATATAAATTGGTTAATATTCACAGACTGGTCAATCCTTAAGAAATTTAGATTTTCTAAATCAAAGCTAATGTTTCTTATGTTACAACTGTCCAAATTACCTATAAATAAACCTGGCTGATTTGTTTTATGTAAATTTATAATAATAGAGATATATAGTTTACTACCCTAAGTTTTATGCAAATAAAGACAAGGCTGAACCACATATTGCCTCACAAACACTTATGCAATTGCTTGAGTGCTCTTTAAGGGATACTTGAAAATTAGTTGAGTCAGTAGGAAACCCAAGGCTAAGGAAATTCTCCATAAGTTAAAAGGTATCCTGTTTCTTGTCCATAAGTTTTTGATTCTTTACATAAATCTTGCAAAAAGGTATCCTGCTTCTTGCACATCAGGTATCCTGCTCGGGGGGAGTCTGCTTCTCTCTCTCTCCCTTGGCCCTTCCCCCTGCTCATACTCACACAAGCATTAGATCTCCCGCTATCTCAAATAAATAAAATAAAATATTAAAAAAAACTTTATAATAGATCAAATTTGGTTTTTATGTTACTCAAGATGTTCTACTTAGATATTCAGTTTGGTTTTGTTTTTTTAAGATTTTATTTATTTACTCATGAGAGACACACACACAGAGAGAGAGAGAGAGAGAGAGAGAGAGAGAGACAGAGACACAAGCAGACGGAGAAGCAGGCTCCATGCAGGGAGCCCGACATGGGACTCGATCCTGGGACTCCAGGATCAGGCCCTAGACTAAAGGCAGCTCTAAACCGCTGAGCCACCTGGGCTTCCCACATACTCAGTTTTACAATAAGTTATTAGCTTAAAACAGCTTGCATTCATTTTGAAATTGAAAATAGCATTTAGATTTTCTCATTATTTCAGATTACACATCAAACATTAGAGAAGACAGGATCAGAAAAACCTCTTAATGCACATTCAGGTAATTGCCAGAGTGGACTTTGATAAAATATTTTATCTATTCAGAATATGGATTCATCGATTATTAACTTAAAATGGATAACAGAAGATAAAACATTGATATTTATTTTAATATGTTCATTAATATTTGCATAAATAAAGTAACCATTACTAGCCATGAAGAAAGATATGTTTGTGCTAGTTCATATACAGTCTATCATGAAACATAAAATATGTTTAGAAGATTGCTGCCACATAATTTGATTTTTCTGAGTCTTTTGTATTTCTTTCCTCTGATGGAATAGTCCTAGTTACTAATTTCCATAATGAATTGTCATGCATCTATGTTGGAATTATTAAGAGATGATCAAAGGATGTGACTGTATCTTAGCTATAAACCTATGCTTCTTTGTTCTGAGCTGCTGGGCTGGGACTTGGATCCTGCAAATTACTTTTCTCTGTTAACAGGGAGTTCCTAGTAGGTACTGCATTAGGAGGACTAGAGGGAAATCAAAACGTTAAGAGTAGGAAGAAAAATTTACTCCTCTATGAATGCATAGTTACTTTTAGCTTTACTTAGCAATGCCTTTCTTAGCAGCAACAGAGCAGCAGTTGGTTTCATTATCCAATTTTTTTTCAGTATTTCCAAGATTAGTCTAATTATACCAGTTACAGCCAGGGGGAAGACTCTCCTGAGAAATCTGAGTCCCAAATCCATGGGCTTCTTTCACAACTTTAGGTTATAAAATCCCAGACTCTTCTTTTTGTTCATCCCTTTCTAATGATAGCAGACACGTTGTTCATTTCATGTATTTCTGATAGCTCAATTTTATCTATTTCTTTGCAGCCATGCAAAAACTGTGTAACCAATTCCCTTTGTTGAAAAACTTGTGTGGTTTCTGTTTCTTCATGGGAACTAGAGTGATACAAAGATGTTTTTTTATTAGTAAGACTACCAGAGAAATTCTCTCTTCAATCAGTGACTATAAGAAACCTAAAGGATTTTCTAATATTAAATGCTAATCTAAAAAAGACTGACTTCTAGTCTAGACAAAATGGTGGGGATTTATTTCCCACTTCTCTCTGTGAAGTACAATGGTAAGTCCTGGATATAATTCAATAAAAAGCCAAAGGAAACTCTGAAAGAGAGGAAAAAAAAAAAAAAAAGGAAAAGTGAACTGGTTAGGAATTCCAGAACTAGAGAGAAAATATAATGACAGAACATTTTATCCACTCAAAAGAAGACCCAAGTTAATGTTTCCTGAAACCCAACATAGCAACAGAAGTGGCCAAGGTAGGCTTCGTTCTATCACACGGCAATCATATGCTGAGGTGCCTGGCCATAAGATACTCTTCATCCCCACAGGATGGGAAATGTCTTTTGCCACCTAGAGACACCTGGAAAACTCTTCTACTCTCTGAGACAGGACCACTCTGATGTAGTGGGTGTCCTCATAGTAGCAGATAAACCAAGTAGGCCAAACAAAACAACGTTCTGAAAATTAAATTCTCATTTGAACTAAAACCAATAACAGTAAGCAAAGATTCGTGTACTAAACCTAAGCAGAATAACTGCCTGCTACAAAAACTATTTCAATAGGACTCAAAATGTACTAATAGACAAAATTTTAAATGCATAATTAAAAATCACCTACTATATTAAGAATAAACAAAATCACAATTAGATGATGAAAAGACAACCAACTGATACTAGTACTGAAATGAATCAGACATTGGGATTTTCTGACAAGATTTTAAAAAGCCGTTATAAAAATTCTTAAAACAATAAATTATAAATTATCTTGAAATGAATGAAAACAGAAAATGTGAGCAAAAAATAAATTTATAAAAATAAGCCAACAAATTTTAGAACAAACAATATGAAAAAAAAAGTAAAAATTTGCTCTATAAGCTCAGTAGTAGGTAGGATTTGACAGAAAATATAATCAATAAACTTGAAGACAGAGCAGTAGAGTTTTTCCGATCTGAATTATAAAGGGAAAATATGGACAAGAAAGAAAATGAACAGAGCCTCACAAACCTGTAGGAAACTAACAAGGTATCCAAAACTTGTGTCATCAGTGACTGTTCCACCATCCTAAAAAAGAAAAAGAGAGTGGGATAGAGAAAGTATTTTAAGAAATGCAGCCATTTTAGGAAATGGCTGAAAACTTCCCAAATTTGACAACAGATATAAACCTATAGATTCAAGAAGCTGAGTGAAACCCAACCAGAATAAATCCAAAGGAAGTCATACTAAAACATATCATAAATTAACTTTTAAAAGTGAAAGATGAAGAAAAAACTTGCAAGCAACCAGACAGAAACAAATGCATTAGTCATAGGGGAACACCAATTTGAACAACAGTATATTTTTCATTTGAAATCATGGAAGCAAGAAGAAAATGGCATAACATTTTACAAGTGTTGCAAAAATGGTACCATGGACCCCAAATTGTATGCAAAAAAGAACCCCACAAAACTTCACAAATGAAGAAATAAAGACAAAAACTATATATAGTTATATAATTATTATGTCACAATTATTATATATTACATGTATTACTAACAGATATACTCTTAAAGATTGACTAAAGGAAGTTTATCAAACAAAAAGAAAATTATAAAGCAATTATAGAACATCAGGAAGGAAGAATGAACAGAAATATGGGCACATTCAATAGACTATTTTACTCATAAGTTTTAAAAATCATATTTCATAATTGAAACAATTATAACTCCTTATATTTAAAACTTGGGAATGTTAAGGAACTGAAGGGAAGAGATAAAATGCTGATATCAATAGATTGTAATAAGTTATATATGTATATTGTAATGCTCAGAAAATGTTTCCAAACTTTTCCAAAATATACACTCAATATCCCAGAATAAATAAAGGTTGAATCCTAAAAGATGTACAAGCAAATAATAAGAAAGCAACAAAAAAGAAATAATAAAGAAAGTACATAAATCTAAAATAAGTAATTAAGGGCAGACTTAAGCTCTGACATATCAACAATTACACTAAATGTAAATAATTAAAAGGCAGAGATTGGCAAGGTATGTTCACACACACACACACACACACACACACACACAATCAGCTCTAACTTATTTATGAGAAACTTCAAACTCAGTGGCATAGGTATTTTGAAAGTAAAAGAATGGAATGAAATTTATCATTTAAACATGAGTAAAAAAAGAAAGAGTGACTAATATTAATATCAGAGAAAGTAGACCTTGGGGCAAAAAATAATTACTGGAGTCAAAGAAGAACATAGCATGCTGATAAAAATGGATAATCAGCAAGGATCCTAACGTGTAACCATCCTAGTGCATGCACTAAAACAGTATCAAAATAGATCAAGCAAAAGCTGGTAGAAATGAAACAAGCAGACAAACCCCAAATTATACTTGCGAACTTCAATACCCCACCCTCAACAACTGATATAAGTAATAGACAGATTGAGCAAGGATACAATGAGCTAAATAATTCCTTATATATGTGGGCATTAAGTCAGAATACACAGCAGATAGGCCAAAAACAACCAGAAATGAAAGTGGGAGACTATATAGGATACTTTTAAGATATTGTGAAACATTTTGGGTTTCTTTTTTGTTTTTGTTTTGTTTTGTTTTTCTAAAGGAATGTAAGATTAATACTGCAAAGGCTTAGACAATGTAGGCTTTTTTTTTGGAGAATTTTGCTTAATAATATTTGAGATGAATAGAATTGGCTTTTGCAAATGTGCCATACCTCTGTGTACATGAACACATGTGGGGCAGGGAATGACGTTCTAGTATAACTGGGAATGATGTGTAGAAGCATGTAGTTAATGGTTGAAAAGTTTAGGAAGAATATTATGAGAGATTAGAATGTTCTTCTCAGCTCATTCTCAATTTATTGACCTACTTTTCAGATTGAGAGTTTATCCATAATTCTTTATCAAGTCAGTACTCAATACAAGTATGCTTTTGATTTTGGAAAGCTGTCGAGTACATTTGTAAACACATCTCCAAAAATTGAAGTATATCATACAAGTAACGTATTGACTTTTATCTATAAGTAATCTGGCCATCCCTCTTTCCATAAACAGTCTTGATAGGATGATGTGTTCACTAAACTTGTTTATTAAAAGTAATAAATTTCCTACAATATTTCTACATTGTTGAATGGTTCAATTTTAGGCAGGTTATTTTATGATGTCGGTATTGAGCGGATCATGGTGCCAGGTTCATGCCATTTTCACTCAATTCATTTAATTAGATAAATGTCTTGAGTCTTGGGGATCCCTGGGTAGCTCAGCAGTTTAATGCCTGCCTTCAGCCCAGGGGTGATCCTGGGGTCCCGGGATCGAGTCCCGCATTGGGCTCCCTGCATGGAGCCTGCTTCTCCCTCTGCCTGTGTCTCTGCCTCTCTCTCTCTCTCTCTCTCTGTGTCTCTCATGAATAAATAAATAAATTATTTTTTAAAAATCTCTTGGAAAAAAAAATCTCTTGGGTCTTATATGTTAAATGCTGGATAATAAGAACTCTTGCATAAAAATACTGCCAATAAACTTGTCATTCATATATATATATATATATATATATATATATATATATATATCCTTCGCTGTGCAAGAGATTTTTATCTTGATGGAATCCCAGTAAAAGTCCATTTTTGCCTTTGTTTCCCTTGCCTTTTGCAGCGTGTCTAGCAAGAAATTGCTGTGGCCAAGGTCGAAGAGGTTGCTGCCTGTGTTCTCCTCAAGGATTTTGATGGATTTCTTTCTCACATTTAGGTCTTTTGGCCATTTTAGTCTAATTTTTGTGCATGATGTGAGGAAATGGTCCAGTTTCATTCTTCTACATGTGACTGTTGAATTATCCCACCGCCATTTGTTGAAGAGTCTCTTCAAAAAATAAAAATAAGAAAGATATATTCTTTTTGAATAACAAGTGAGTGGGACTGGGAAGGAAAGACAAACAGAGGGGTCAGAGGTTTAGGAGACTAGGGAATGCATGAATACGCTGTAGTGGAGAGCACCAAAACGAGCTACTTATAAAAGAGAAAATGAGGCAGATATCTCAAATCATTTTGGTGCTTAAAAATGCTGCTGAATGACGTATTCAAGTAGTCATATCCACCAAGGGAAAATGTTGCCTTCATCCAAGATTAGGGTTTAGCAAGAGTATGTAAATCAGATGAAAGTAAATCAAAGGAGTATAGGATAACCATAAAGTATGTGAGCAAAAATATTATTTCAATGAAACATGCATGCTGTATTATAGTTCTTTTCAAAATCATTTTAACCATAGTTATCTGAAAAGTGTATTCTTTCAATTCCATTGAATCTAATCACACTGTCGGTCTATTAAAAGCTGTACTTTCAAAGCACAGACAGCTTGGGCTACTGTGGTCCCTAATCTTTCTCAAAATTGACGTTGTAGAGCATCATTCTTGTTAGGATACATGTTTTCAACTGTCAGATTTGGGCACTGAAGTACCCGCTTATGCCCTTTCAAATGTATGCTTGTCATTTAAAATCTAGAAAATAATGTTGAATCTTAAATTAGCAGGCAAGCTCTCCTTTCCAGCTCCTCTCTCTAAAAACTGAGCAGTCTTAAGACTTTCTTATTTTGGAGTTAGTTATAATTTAACCTGAAACCTTTCCCAGAAGATCATAGGAATACAGTAGATAGAAATAGACACATTTATTCTAAACATGATAGACATTTCCCCTATGGTTCTTTTGACAACTGTCTTTGAACGCATGGTCTGATCTTGATAATAATCCCAATCAAGCAAATTTACAAAGATGTGTCTACATAGCTTTTTACCACTTGCCTGATGTATGAGTCACAGTTACAATTGCTAAGATCTGTAATAGAAAAAAATAGGAAAAAAATTGATGACTGTTTACTGTGTTTTGTGAGTTGTCAGAGGAAAGTTACTAGTATTCTTTCAACACAGATACTGAGGCTCATTTACACTAATTGTGCCAAAGGAGAAGAGAATTAAAGTTTATTTTATTTTTTTGAGAATTAAAGTCTATATAAATATAATTGAGGTATTCTTTTTAGTTTTATTTCATTTCAGGAAATGGAGTTTTTAAAAATTAGGTATGCAGCGAGAATCTCATAATAGTAAACTATCTCTGAGAATTAATTTAGAAGTTCACTTTTATTTTTTTACTTTGAGAAATTGCTTGAAACTACTCCTATTATTCATCAACATCACATAAAAATAAATATTTTAGAAGCCTATTTTCAACATAGCTTTTAAATGCTATCAGAAGTCATTTAGACACTTGTGGGATGATGGGTTACTACTAATTAAGGATTTACTTGAAGTCAATTTCATAGCCAATTGGCCCATATAGATGTGATAAACCAGTTTCCATGTAGTAATCAATGCTCGCAGCTCTTTAGTTCTCTCAGCCCTTAAGGTTGTCATGTCCTGGAAGATATAACATAACCTTCACATGAGATGAAGTTATATCTCTTTATATTATATATCTCTAATTTACAACAAAGTCACAACAAACAGACAAATTTATTTGTGCTTGCATATTTGTGGGGTCAGACAAGGACAATTGTTTTCTCATCCTTTTTAATAGTAACTCATTTAGTCATATGGCATTCTAGCATATTTTTGGAATAAAGTAAGAACCTGATATATATTTTTTACCATCTTATATATTTATTCATGAGAGAGAGGCAGAGACATAGGCAGAGGGAGAACCAGGCTCCCTATGGTGAACCTGATGTGGAACTCGATCCCAGGACCCTGGGATCATTCCCTAAGCCAAAGGCAGATGCTCAACCACTGAGCCACCCAGGTGTCCCAGAACCTGATGTGTTATTGCTACATGATTTTAACATTATTATTAATCTTAAAATACAAGAACATTTTTCCAGAGTTGGAGAACAAGAGCAGTGTTATGTCTATCATAGTTTATTTAGAGGTCTCTGCCATTCCACTGTCTGCTCTGTCTGTGATGACCCATTCATCATTCAGAAGCGATACTCATATGGGCTGGTTCTGCTGTCCTTTGTGTTTTTAGTTAATATGACACTGGCCAAAGTTTTCACATTAGGAATGTGAGTTTCTATCAGTTGCACTAGAATACTGAACATTTCTTCACAGACTTTTGGTTAAGTCTTCAAAAGATTTTGCAGTTAGGACAATTCAATAACCAGAATTTGGATGCCAACCCCATCTGTCAACTATAGTTCTTCCTACCCCTCCCTTCAAATACAGATTTCAACTAAGCACTGGCGAATCCCAGAATAATTTTTCTCTTGCTATTTAGAATTATTGGCCTGCGACTCATCACAAAACTGCTCTTTGAGGATCCTGTCTTTCATTCTTAATATAGGACTGTTTTAGCATCGTGTTGAGTGAGAGCATTCTAAATGCTGACAGGCATGCTACACTCTTGGATGCCAACACTGCCTATGACTGAAGTACAATGATCAGAGCTAATGCTAGTCAAACTGGGCAGAGAATCATGGCCTCAAATTTTAGCTTTTGGTTACATAGTAACACCAACTTACAGAACTCTGTTCAGTCTGGGATTGATGCTACATCTGTCAAAATATTTCCTCTCATATTCCCATAATCCCAATAAGCCCTAGTAGAGATTGTATCTCGATGCTTTACAGTTGCTCAGGAACAAACCTCAAAGGAGTTGTGGGAATGACCAAGCCCAGATTCAAATACATAGATATCCATATCCAGAGAGTGATCCAAGAGCAGAGATATAAAGAGGGAAAATACAGAAACAAGTTGAATTTTATCCTTTTTAAAATAAAGGTATAAGAATTAGCTTTATAAATGTATGAAGGTACAGAGATAAATTAAATATGAGGAAGTAGGCAATCAAGAAATTTTTAAAGAGTTATTCCTACTAATAGTTCCAGAAAGTTCTTTTTCTTTTGAATTATGAAAAACAGAAGTTTATATAACTAAAATTTTGTCTTCTTAATTAAAATCTTCATCTAATCCTTTTACAAAATAACCTGGGATTTTGTGTCTGCATGTGAGATTAAAGTTAGCAAATTCATATCTTGATGATGAACTGCTATATAATAATATTTGTGAGAAAATGTTAAACTCATGAATTTTAATGAAAATACTAAGTATTTAAACATAATTCTGTAACATTTGGAATTTATAATTTATACATCAGTACTGTAAAGTTTTGTGATGATTAGTCTTATATTTTAACTTAGCTAGGCTATGATACCCAGGTATTCAATTAAACACTAATTTAGGGGATGCCTGGGTGGCTCAGCAGTTGATCCTCTGCCTTTGGCTCAGGGTGTGATCCTGGAGACCCGGGATTGAGTCTCCCGTCAGGCTCCCAGCATGGAGCCTGCTTCTCCCTCTGCCTGTGTCTCTGCCTCTCTCATTCTGTGTCTTTCATGAGTAAATAAGTAAAATCTTTTTTAAAAAAATTAAAAACCCACTAATTTAGATATTAGATTTAGATGTCAAGGTATTTTGTAGATGTCACTAATATCTACAATCATTTGACTTTAAGTGAAGAATTTAACCTAATTCTTCACATCTGTAATGTGGATGAGTCAATCTAATCAGATGGTTACCTCAAGACTGTAATGTAGAAATCCTGCAGCAGTTTCCAGTCTACAGGCATGTTTATACATTTTAGATATTCCAGTCCCTACAAGCATGTGAACCAATTTTTTAATATCTCTTGGCCCAGACACCACCATTTGTTTCATATACATTCTTTTTTTTCCCTGTGGAGACCCCTGGTTGATAAAAAGAAAATAAGATTTTTATTATTCAGGGACTGAGTATGCATAGTAACCTTAAACTACTATATGAATAATACAGGTAGAAGAGTTTCAACAAACAGTTAATGACATTGGCATTAAGAACTAGACAGAGGTGAAAACAAACTATATCCTACAGAACTTCCTGCCTCTGAAGGGACTATCCTTGAAGAGATTGCTGCTGCTCATAAATACCAGAGTGGAAGTTGAGAGTTAAGGGAAAGTGGGTTGAGAATATAGGGCCAGTAAAAAGTGGATCAGTCAGCAGTAAAATTATGGGTCAACAATAAGAACAACCCACAGATACACAGAACAACATGGATGGATCTCAAAGCATTATTCTGAATGAAAGAAGCAGACACAAAAGGAGATTATAGCATCTTTCCATTTGTGAAGCTGTAGAACAGACAAACTCATTTATAGTAATAGAAATAAGAACAAGGGTTGTTCTTGAGATGATGGAAATAGATCAGTTAGGAGCACAAATGCAAGATAAATAAGTGTATATGTTTGTTAATACTGATCAAATTTGAACACTTAAGATCTGTGTATTTCACCATATGTAAATTAAACCTCATTTTTAAAAATGAGATAGAAATAACAGTCTTACCATTTTAGAGTGTGGAAAACATTGTGTACCTATTAAAATAGTTTCTGAAGTCTTTTCTACTACAGGAATATTCATGATGTAAAGTTACATATTAAGATTCTGTGCTCTAATAATTACAGAACATTTATGAAAGAAATTAAGGAAGACACAAAAAGATGGGAAAACATTCCATGTTCATGGATTGGAAGCATGAATATTGTGAAAATGTCTATGCTACCCAGGGCAATTTACACTTTCAATGCAATCCTTCTCAAAATATAGTGGACTTTCTTCACAGAGTTGGAACAAATAATCCTAAGATTTTCATGGAACCCAAAAATGTTGATAATAACCTTGAATGAACCTTGTTGATAATGAACCTTGAATGTTCAGAGGATGTTGAAAAATAAAACCAAATCTAGGGGCATCATAATGCCTGACTTCAAACTGTACTACAAACCTGTGACCATCAAGACAGTATGGTAATGGCACAGAAACAGACACATAGATCAATGGAACAGAATACAGAACCCAGAAATGTACCCTCAATTCTATAGTAAACTAAACTTTGACAAAACAGGAAAGAATATCAAATGGAAAAAAGACAGTCTCTTCAATAAATGGTGCTGGGAAAATTGGACAGCCACGTACAGAAGAATGAAAGTAGATCATTCTCTTACACCATACACAAAGATAAACTCAAAATAGATGAAAGATCAAATGTGAGATAAGAATCCATCAAAATCCTAGAGAAGAACACAGGCAACACCTTTTTTGAGCTTGGCCACAGCAACTTCTTGCAAGATACAATCCATGAAGGCAAGGGAAACAAAAGCAAAAATGAACTATTGGGACTTCATCAAGATAAAAAGCTTCTGCACAGCAAAGGAAACAATCAACAAAACTAATAGACAAACAACAGAATGGGAGAAGATATTTGCAAATGACATATTAAATAAAGGGCTGGTATCCAAGATCTATAAGGAACCTATCAAACTCAACACCAAAAAAAAAAAAAAAAAAAAAAAAAACAGTTGAGAAATGGGCAGAAGATGTGAGCAGATGTTTCTCCAAAGAAGACCCACGCAAGGCCCACAAACACATGAAACAATGCTCCCCATCACTTAGTATCAGGAAAAATAAATTAAAACCACAATAAGATGTCACTTTACACCAGTGAGGATGTCTAAAATTAACAAGACAGGAAACAATGTTGGTGAGGACATGGAGAAAGGGGAACCCTCTTGCACTGTTGGTGGGAATACACACTGGTAAAGCCACTCTGGAAAACTGTGTGGAGGTTCCTCAAAGAGTTAAAAATAGAGCTGCCCTATGACCCAGCAATTGCCTTGCTGGATATTTACCCCCAAAGATACAGATGCAGTGAAACAATGAGACACCTACACCCCAATGTTCATAGCATCAATGTCCACAATAGCCAAACTGTGGAAGGAGCTGAGATGCCCTTTGACAGATGAATGGATAGAGAAGATGTAGTATATATACAACGGAATATCACTCAGCCATCAGAAAGGATGAATACCTACCATTTACATTGACATGAATGAAACTGGAGGGTATTATGCTGAGGGAAATAAGTCAGAGAAAGAATCATGATATGGCTTCACTCATATGTGAAATATAAGAAATAGTGAAAGGGACCATAGGGGAAGAGGGCGAAACTGAGTGGGGAAAAATTAGAGAGGAAGACAAACCATGAGAGACTCCTAACTCTGGGAAATAAACAAAGGGTTGCAGAAAGTGAGGTGGGTGGGAAGATAGGGTGATTGGGTAACAGGCATTAAAGAGGGGCACATGATGTGATGAGCACTGGATGTTATATATTGGCAAATTGAATTTAAATAAAATTAAAATACATGAAAAATTCTGTGCTATTAAATATAACATGATCCTTCTTTTACTGAGAAAATATAATTCGTGTGCATAAAAATATATTGGAAATAAAGACAAAAGAATGTTATCAGTAATGATCTCTGGATAGTGGGATTTTAGGGACAGTTAGAGCATGATGCCAGCAATGAGTGCACGTGACATATTCATGACCATTTCTAATTCATACGTCTTTCTCTTCCATTAGTTGTGTGCTTTGGTTGGGGGAGCGGAGGGGGATGGCTATACTTATTAATATTGGTATCTCTATCTAGTGGCATTGTATCAGGTCAACACAGGTGGAAAGTAGATCATAAATGGGAATCTTCACTCCATACCCTTGCCCCTCCTATGTCTGCACTTGAAGTTTCTGTCATGAGAGCACCTAACAGGTAAGACGACTTGATCCTGAGTACCTTCAGGTATTGTCAAAACCAAATGAACGTCCAAGATAGACATGTTTTATACCATGCTCTCTTTTTTTAGAAAAAGACTTTTACTGGATGCAATGAATCTATGCTTTAATTTTCTATCAGCGTTCTCCTGTGGAGACTTTAATAAGACTTATTTGAAATAGTGCCACACAATATAAAGAAGTATTAGGACACATCTAAATCATCCTTCATTCCTCTTCTCTGACCCCTGAGACCCCCAAACACAGCCCCAATCTATCCTTGCTTCTCCACATCAGTGACAACCACTCTGATGCCAGCCAGCAGGGCTCTCTTGTAGGCAACTGTAAGGTTCTTCACAGCCAAAGAGATCTATGTAGAATACGTATCCTACCATACCATTTCTTCCTCATCATTCCTCATCTCATCCATCAATAGGGCTTAAAACTTTCCTATGGTGCTGCTACACTACACTCAACATCTGTGTAATTGGCCCTGTTTACCCACCACCACCCTTCCCTTCCCTGCCATCTTGACTCCATTTCCCTTGGCTCAGGAAATTGAGCTCTCAAGGTTTTAATATTTCCACCTTTTCTTTCTACCTGACATGTTCTACCCTGTGAACTTCCCAGGTAGCCTTTTACTTAACCTTTTAGATTTTAGCTTAAATGTCACTTCCTCAGTATTAGCACTTTGTTCCTTTGCAATCATCTTCTGAGCACATATTACCATCCACCTGCTTATTTGTTCATTGTAATGTGAACCTGACCCTCACTAGAATGTAAGCTTGTGGATCTGCAGCCCTCCTTGTATTGTTTTCTCCCATCACTACATCCTAAAAGCCTAGAACAGTATTGCAGGCTTCAATAGATAATAATAGAAACTCAACATATTTTTAAAAAAATATTTATTTGTTTATTCATGTTTATTCTCACACAGAATGAGAGAGAGAGAGAGAGAGAGGCAGAGACACAGGCAAAGAGAGAAGCAGGCTCTATGCAGGGCGCCTGATGTGGGACTCAATCCCGGGTCTCCAGGATCACACCCTGGGCTAAAGGCGGTGCTAAACCACTGAGCCACCGGGGCTGCCCAACATATTTTTTTAAATGAATGGATGTTGATGAATGTAATGACACATACATACACACAAATTTTTTATCGACAGACTCAGGTGTGCTGGTCGTTCTTCAAATTCAGTCAGTACCCTTTTCTGGCCTGCCTTGTGTCCAGAAGGTTGGCTTTTTTGGTCTGCACTACCTAGGCCCTCTGAGTGGCTGCCATTTGTACCAGCAGTAAATAGGAGAATACAAGGGGAGAGGGTGGAGGCAATTTTCCTGTCCCTTCCCTGTTTTGCATTCCATGAGGACAGCCATCTCTCTGGGTCCAAATGACACTACATCTACCTTTATCTCTTTGGGCCAAGGGGTGGGAATGGTTTCTCCCTATTACTAGCATCTGGGCATCTCATTTCCCCTTCTAAGTTGCCTTACCCCTGCCTACCGCTCAGGAAACTATGCCTTCATCAGTCTCTTTATTTGAACAATCTGGGATGAAATGCTTCTCTTTTTAAAAATATTTTATTTATTTAATCATGAGAGACACAGAGAGAGAGAGGCAGAGACATAGGCGAAGGAGAAGCAGGCTTCCCTGTGGAGAGCCTGATGCAGGACTCGATCCCAGAACCCCAGGATCATGACCTGAGCTGAAGGCAGATGCCCAACCACTGAGCCACCCAGACGTCCCTGGGATGAAATGCTTCTTGTTGAAATCTTGTCTGATACATCAGCCAACTCTCTGTGTTAAATAATTTATGTGTTTTTTTGTGTATGCACAATTTTTTTTCTTTCTTCATTTATTATTTTTTAATTTCTGATTCTCTGTATTTTTACATTTTCCTCAGGTGCTTACATAACAACTAAAAGAGATTTGTATGTGCACTGGTGTGTGTGTGTGTGTGTGTGTGTGTGTGTGTGTGTGTTGATCATTAAAACCCTGAGTATGAATCTTGGGAACCAGTACGCACATTGCATTGTTTATTACTTTTACTCTAAGTCTGAGAAGTTAGTACTTAAACAGAGTAAGTAACCAATAATGACTACAAATGGGTATAAAGAATTAAATGGGTATAACAGGTATACCCATTAATGGATATAATGCAAAATGCAAAAATGGGTATAAAGAATTAAATGTGTGTGTTATTGGATTCATTAACATCATCATTAACATCCATTTGTTTAACATAATATCTATTGAGCTTCTGTTCATATCTTCTGATATCTGTAATATTGTTCTAGGTTTTTAGGATTGTAGTGATGGAGAAAAACAGCACAATCTGAACATCTGATTTTACTTTTTACCAAACTCAGCAAAAAACACACCTTACAGCTAATTCCAAATACTGAGAGTTTGAGTTAATAAACCTTTTGGAAGTGCACTAAATGCAGAAAGAAGACATTTGGAATTGTGTCTGAGGAATAAATGACAGTACTTTTTTGGGGGAAGTTAGAATTTTGAGCTGAATTTTTCTAAATCATAGAAAGATAGGAAGTAGTGTATCTATGCATTTCAGTGGAACCAAAATGGCCTCATGTAGTATGAAAACCCCCATTGCAACAAGATGAAATACTCCCTAGACCATTTCAATCTGCTGATAATGGTGTTTCTGTCTGCAGTGAGAGGGAGATGTGGCTATGCCAACACATTGTGCACATTTGCTCCATCAAAAAGATGGTCTAGAGAAAAGTAAATTTTCATTAATGCCCCATAGTCCATCCTCCACACCTTAATTTGAGTGTTAAGTAAACTTCAGAAATTCTAAATGGAAATGATATTAATTTAAAATAAGAATTTAATGCTCATCTCAGTTGGGCAGGATGCTACTTACATCAATGATATAAAAAGGATTCCATGTCACTAAACTAAGATAAATAAATTTAAGAAAGGCCAGTGAATTAGGAAATGGTATTTTGAAAATACCTCAGATACTTTCACTGTGGAGTAACATTATCGAAAAGGTCACTTGGTTATACATTTGTTTCCCATATGCTCTAAACTGTCCTAAGAGCAGTGATTTATAACTTAACTGGGGGTATAGCCTCCTTTGAAGACTTAATGAAAACTGTGGCCCTCTCTTAAGCTAAATGCTTATACAAGGAAAATTTGCATGTAATGATATGTCCTTGAATGTCCTCATGTTCTGAACTCTTGCTTTAGAGAATGTTTCTATAAAAATAGCATACGAATACAAAATCTATAAATTGGTAATATTAAAGTGTTAAGTACTTGCTTTTTGCAAAGTAAATGCTGCATTTGACTTCAACTGCCAATCACACATTAGGGTCAGAGAAGTTTTCTACATGTTGTCTTTAATTTTATCTGTCGAGATACAATATGTGGGTAATCACTTAAAAGTTCTTGCACATTTGAATGAAATAAAAATTTAAAAAAAAAAAAAACTACTGTCATTTGATAAAAGGTTACTTAAGACTCAACTTGACCACCCCACTTACTTTATAGCATCCTGTCAGAGGTAAGGGGAGGTACATCACTGATGTAGGTATTGGTATGTTGACACTGAAATTCATTTCTAATATAGTTTAAAAGCAACCAAGCATAGATCTGAGTTCTAAAAATAAAAAGATCTGAGGTCTAAATTATTTTACAACTCTCTAGTATTTTTTTTTTGAAATTTTTTAAATTATTTATTTATGATAGTCATACAGAGAGAGAGAGAGAGGCAGAGACATAGGCAGAGGGAGAAGCAGGCACCATGCACCGGGAGCCTGACGTGGGATTCGATCCCTGGTCTCCAGGATCGCGCCCTGGGCCAAAGGCAGGCGCCAAACCGCTGCGCCACCCAGGAATCCCCACAACTCTGTAGTATTAAGGAAAAAAATATTTTGCAGGATAAGTGCTATAGATCTGAAAAAGATACTGACATAAGTCTCTTGAAATGCCACTCAGTGTCCACAAAATGTTAAGAAAGATTAACTATGGTTGATGTGAATAAGTATAGCAAGAAAACAAAGTGTAATTATTTTAAAAAAGGTCTAAATGTTACAATAGATATCAAAATTATCAAAGAATAAGTAATGGCTGATGAATTCAATATTAGGTAGTAAAATTTGATCAGCAAAATATATTTTTAATATTATAAAATACAATTTAATTACAATCTTAACTCATTTAATTCTAAGCATTACTATATCATAAGTGAAAATGATAATAATTTATTGAGCATCAACTATATGCCATATATGTCTTTTACATTATGCCCAATTATCACAAGATTGCATTCCCAGGTTTTTCAGAGGGCAAAGCAAAGGAGAAGTGAATTTAAATCTCAAGTCTGGGTAGATAAGCCAAAAGAAGAATTAAATCCATGTTTTTCTGGCGCAGTCCTTTTATAGAGAAGCAAGATTTAATAATTATCCAGAGTGGGATCCCTGGGTGGCGCAGTGGTTTGGCGCCTGCTTTGGGCCGAGGGCGCGATCCTGGAGACCCGGGATCGAATCCCACGTCGGGCTCCCGGTGCATGGAGCCTGCTTCTCCCTCTGCCTCTCTCTCTTTCTCTCTCTGTGACTATCATAAATAAATAAAAATTTTAAAAAGTTAAAAAAAAAATAATTATCCAGAGTATGGAATGATTGGACTTAAATAAATAAACTATTTGGTTTTATTTATTCTCCTTACTTTTTAAATATTATTAGAGACAAGGGATCTTCAAAATTATGTGTAATAAAAATTAAAAAATATATTTGTTTTTGCTTAGAAAGATACTTATCTATAAAAATCATCATTTTTTACAAATATTTAGTGATTCTTGATCTTTAGCTAAATTTTTAACACATTATTTGTCAAGGCAATCTTGTTAAAAAGCCAGAAAATCCTTATTTTCTCATCATAGGATAAAAGGAAGTTATATAAATCTATTTTTATTCATTGAGTTTTAATATCCTAGCTTATGTCACACAGCTAATTTTATAGCATTCTTGTAGAAATATCCTCAGATAGAAACATGCTTAATCCTTTAGGAACTGAATGATCTCATCATGACAACCATTCTAATGCAAAGGAGATTTTTTTCTTTTTTTTTCACTGCAGGGCTTAGTTGAGTTTTCAAAAGGGTGATTCATACCTGGCAAATTCTTGAAAAAGGGAAGAGTGGTCTGCAGCTGTCCAAGTCATGGTTGCAGAGAAAATACTCCCATGATGGAGAAAAAAGTTAAGAAATTTAAAATAATGTATTTTCCTTGATATGAAATGAAATATTAGACATGTTAATTGTAGAAATATGTTTTCCTGGGTTTTCTGGTGAATCTAGAAAACAACATAAAAGCAGAAATAAATTCTTTCCTCTGTTTCTCTTATTTTTCTTATATTGAGCAAAAAGAAAAAAAATTAAGCACATTTCTTGGTAAAAAAAAAAGAAAAAAGGAATAAAAGAAATACAGAAAGGTCAAAGAACATAAAATGTTAGCATTGATATATACATATATATAGTGTATGTTAAATAAAATATATATGTATTTTTAACAGGAAGTCGTTGGAAATTAAGAATCCGGCAATGAGGGATCCCTGGGTGGCGCAGCGGTTTGGCGCCTGCCTTTGGCCCAGGGCGCGATCCTGGAGACCCAGGATCGAATCCCACGTCGAGCTCCCTGCATGGAGCCTGCTTCTCCCTCTGCCTGTGTCTCTGTCTCTCTCTCTCTCTGTGTGACTATCATAAATAAATTAAAAAAAAAAAAAAAAAAGAAGTTTAAGAATCAGGCAATGATACTACAATAAATAGAAGTGAAGCCTACTAGCAAGATTTAAATGTGAACTTTATTACAGTGAAAGCAAATGTGCCCTGTGAGAAGCAGATATTTTATAACTATGCCTAATTGTCTCAAAAAGACTAGCTTTCATAAATTTCAGACAATCTTATTTTTAAAAATTATCTTCTTGATGGGAAAAACTTTGTCTGACTGTGCCAGAAAATTTGTTTTATTTCTTTTCATTTTCAGCCCTGCTGTGTTGGGTACATCAGCAGCTGTATTAATTAGTGAAATATGGTAACATATATAAAATTGTAAAAGTCTACAGAAAATCCCTGCCCCAATAAATAATCACAAAAATGACATCAAATCTCTTAGACAATTGCCAAATGCTCTATAGTGCTCCTGTGTTAAGAGTCATGGCAAGACAAAAAAAAAAAAAAATCATATTTTGCTTAATACATTATAAGTAAAGATTGGGACATGTCATAAAAATATTCTTGAAAAAAATCAAATTTATCTATTCAAATACAATTATGAACCCACAGAATTTCTCTCTTGCTGGTACTAATTCAACTCTAATTTTGTGCTGATCATTTTATATGCTAGAATATTTTTCTTCGAAGGACTAAAAACGTTGTGCTACCAAAAAAAAGGAATATTGTTTATATTAGAGCACTACTCTATCATGTTTTAATAGAGATTTAGTTTTTTTATTCTTTTTTTTTTTTTTTTTTTTGGAAAATTTAACAGTCTTCAAGTGTTCAGAAACAACCATGAAAGACTTTCTCTGTTTCCTAGGTGAAATTAGATTTAACCTTCAGATTGCTGCTAAGGTCAATGATGGCAATGAAGAGCACAAGGTTCTTATGTCTCAATAAGAGAGCTGATTGCTCAAAATCCTTGGTGTTTATTTTTTCCCTAAAACTTCAACAATGTAGTAAAATGAGACTCTTTATAAAGGCCAGTGATATTCTATACTATGGAACTTACAATGTGTACTTTTTAGTATATTTTATATTCTTACATGTAATAAAATAGCACATTGTTCTTAGATGGTACTCAACAAACATGCCTACCATATTGGGGACAAGTGCTATCAATGATGTATACTGAATAGGTTAAATCAGAAGACTGCAGGTTAATTCTGTTTAGCTCTGTAGAGGAGGAAAAATAATTTTCCATCTGTCATTCTGTGTTTTCTGCTGGCACCTCCGTCACAAAAGACAGATTAACAAGAGAAAACTCAACAATAGCTTATTAACATGTATACCTAATGCATACATGGGAGATACCCATGGAAAAATGAGTAAAAAAAAAAAAAAATCCTCTCTGAGGTGACTTAGAATTCAGGCTTAAATTCCATCTTCAGCTAAAAATAAAAGAAAGAAAGGTGTCAAGGAGGCTAGTTATGGGGAGGTGACCCAAAAAAGAACAGTTAATAATAGGTTGGTTATGCTGATTTAAGTCAGTGCCTTGTCAATTGATAAGGGTCTAAAGTTGTCTCTAATGATTAATTTTATCCTTCCTGGTAGAGTGGGGAGGAGGGACACCTTTGTAAATGTATGCACTACCTTTAGACAAATAGAGGAGACGGCAGAGAATCTCTCTGTTTCCTTTTTAGTGTCTTCATCCTTACACCAATATTTTATGGCGGCATGTTCTGCCAAACTTCAGTTATAATTTCTGGACATTGGTATGAAATTAGAAGTAGTGCTATTCATTAAATGTTAAAATTCTGGTCACCTACTACAAATATGCACCCAATTCCAACTGGGTGGGTGGGTGGGAGTTCTCACACCAAGCAATTCTGTGGTATCAGCTGGGTGTCCTACAATTCAACTCCATTTTGACATTATTTACTTATAGCATCAGATCCTACAGATTAAGTGCTCAGTCCTACAAGAGAGCCAACCCTCCCAGTTCAGATGCTAATCGCATGTCCAGGTTGTCACCTGTGCTTCTGATCCACTGGCTATAGGCTATAGATCAGAGGTTCCAATGATGTCCTGGTTAGGTTTGACTGATTTGCAAAAGCAGCTTATAAAAGTTAGAGAAGCATGCTACTTACTAGATTTCTGGTTTATTATAAAAGGTTATAACAGGAACAGCCATATGGAAGAGATGTGTTAAGTAACAAAAATTCAAGTATTTTATTTTTTTAAGATTTTATTTATTTATTCATGAGAGACACAGAGAGATAGAGAGAGACAGAGGCAGAGACAGAGGCAGAGGGAGAAGCAGGCTCCATGCCAGGAGCCCGACTCAGCACTCGATCCCAGGACCCCAGAATCAGGCCCTGGGCTGAAGGCATTGCTAAACCGCTGAGCCACCCTGGCTGCCCAAATTCAAGTATTTTAAAAGATCAAATTGACTTTATTGAACAATTTATGAATCAGGCAGCATCCCTTCTAGCAAATAGAAAGGAGCTCCGATATACTGTAGGAAAGGAAATATTTTCAAATTCAGAAATGAAGGGGCAGCTGAGTGGCTCAGCGGTTTAATGCCGTCTTCTGCCCAGGTGTGATCCTGGAGTCCCGAGATCGAGTCCCACGTCCGGCTCCCTGCGTGGAGCCTGCTTCTTCCTCTTCCTGTGTCTCTGCCTCTCTCTCTCTCTCTCTCATGAATAAATAAATAAAATCTTGATAAAAAATTCAGAATTGAACATGAAAAAAGGAATTAGTAAAGAATGCATTATTTTAGGGAGGAGTACCTTCCTCAGGAGATCTATCAGCCACTTCCCTATTACTAACTAGGAAATTTCATGGTGACTGATTAAAGGTTACTTCCCTGGGAGATTTGAAACTGCACTTAGTTTTGGTAGTAATTTTGGTTTGTTGATGTGGGGTCTTAACTCCATTTTGGAATTTTTTTTTTTTTTTTTTTTTTTTTTTTTTTTTTTTTTATGGTTGCAGAAGGCAAAGGATGTGGAAAGGGTATGGAACTTCCGTGCCTTCTCCTAGTATACCACTCTGCCCAAGTCTTCACGGACTTGTCCTTTTGGATTTTTTGGAGGTTTCATCACATAGACGTGATTGATTAAATCATTCACCATTCACGATTGAACTTGATCTGTGGCCCCTCTCTTGTCCCTAGAGCTCAGGAAGGTGGGACTCAAAGTTCCATCCCTCTAATCATATGGTTGATTCTCCTGGCAACCACTCCTCATCCTTAACGTGTTTTCCAAAATCATCTTATTAGCATAACAGAAAGCACTTTTGCTAATTTCATAATTTAGGAAATCCTAAGGGTTTTAGAACCTTTGTGCCAGAACAGTGGATGAAGACCAACTATATTTTTCTTATTATTGGTGACAATATCACAATTCTGGATGTCATAAATAGAAATAGATGCTTTTAATGAATGTATTAATCAGAAGTTAACCAGAGAAACAGAATGAGTAGGAGATATATATCAAGAGATCAATTAGAGGGAATTGGCTTACCCTATTATAGGCCCTTGCTGGTCATGTTGGAATCTATAGAGCAAGTTGTCAGCAAGGTAGGCAGCAATTCTTGGATATAAGATGATGATATTATCCACAGGCAGCATATCTCCTTCATCAGATATGTCTTAGTCCTGATCTTAAAGCTTTTCAAATGAATGAATTAAGCCCACTCAGACTGTCTAGGATAATTTCCCTTACTTAAATTCAACCGCTTATGAACATCAATAACATTCTCAAAATTCATTCACAGTACTTAACACTTATATAAGTATTTGAAATATGGAAATGGAAAGCCAGCCAGGTTGACACATCAAACTGAGTGTTATAATGAGAAAGAAATGTGAGGAAATATTTTTCTGATTGTGTTTCAGTATTAATGAATTTCCAGGATGTTTTTTCAGTCCTTTTTTATACTGAATGCAGTATATACATTAAAAGCCATCAATAATCTCTTCATTGTGTCTCAGGCATCTCTCTTGTGCCAGTAGATTCCCCACCATCCCAGATAGTGCTGTCAAAAGACTGCCCAAGTCTATATCTTATTCCACATATTCTTCTTAATAGTGATGTTGACACTCTTCCAAAGAGGAGACACAGAGTCTACATTTCTTCTCCTTGAATCTGGCCAGATCATTCTAACTGCCTCAACCAACTGGATGTGGGGGAACTGAGACCACATAAATTCTGAGTCTAGGTCAAGAAAAGTGATAAGACCTTCATCTCGTTCTCTTTTCTTTTTGGAACACATGCTCTATGAACTGAGGCATCATGTTGAAAGGAAGTGCAGACCACATGGAGATATTACACGTAAGTGGTTCATCAGAGCAACATCAACTTGGTGAGAAGTGAACTCTTTGATAAGTTCAGCACCCAACCTTCAAATATTCCATCTAAGGCTAAAAGCATCGTTAGACACAGGAAAACCATTCAAACCATATGCCTGGATTTCTCATTCAATGACTTCTTGCACAAAATAAATAGTTGCAATCTTATGCCAATAACTTTTAGAGTAATTTGTAGTCTAACACTAGTAACCTGAATTTCTACCCTGAAGCCTCTGTGATTCTATTAGACTCTCAAAAATGCCTACTTGAATATAAGAGATGCCTAGAATAAAACAAACCAACCAGGTGGATTAATTTTGTAATTTTTGACCTTCATAAATAAAATTTAGTTCTACAATTTAGCCAAATAACCGGCATTTTTCAATGGATATGGAGATTGTTTCCTCTTATTGTCATTTTTCTTACAAAGCTATAAATGTTTATTTAAATCTTCTAGCTGAGTATATCTAAACATTCTGAATATATGTCTTCTTATTGATTTAACTGCATATCTTAATTGGTGAGCCCAGTAGCAGCTGCAACTGAGGAAAGAAGTGGCTGTCTGTGAAGTCATAGGAAGAAAAAATAATGTATCTGAACTCTTTTTAATAACTTTTACAGTCATCCTCCTTCTTTTTCTTCTCTAGATTAACAGGTATAATACAGAGAGGATAAAACTAAACTTCAGCTGGATTTTTCTGTAATTTTCCAGAGTCAGTTTCCTTTGGTGCTATTAAATCTCATACTTCCTTAAATGTGGTGAGGTAAGTAAAATGCTTGGCACAAAGCCTGGTATAAACTAAGTTCTTTTTAAAAATTTTTAAGAAGATTTTATTTATTTATTCATGAGAGATACAGAAAGAGACAGAGAGGCAGAGACACAGACAGAGGGAGAAGCAGGCTCCATGCAAGGAGCCTGATGCAGGACTCGTTCCCGGGACTCCAGGATCACTCCCTGAGCTGAAGGCATATGCTCAACTGCTGAGCCACCAAGGTGTCCCTAAACTAAGCTCTTAATAAAAGAATAAAACGTAGGCATAATTCTAGTGAAAATTGAAAAATGAAATTATTCATATTGGCAAAATTATGGACATTGTATTGATACAAAGAATATGTATGCTGATTTTGAATAAAAGAAAACAGTACTTTAAAAGTAATGTGTTGGCTAAATTTAGGAACTAGAGTACTATTCAATGAATAAGGTAGGTATTTTGGCCTCATTTTCAGGGAAGGTGTTAGGTCCACAGTAATCCAATAATAAACTCTTTATTTTAGGTAAAAATACATTATTTTTTGTTGCTACAATGACAAATTTCCTCAAATCTACTAAATTAAAACAACACACATTTAATACCTTTGAGTTCTATAGGTCTACAGGTCAGAGGCCCTGGTACAATATGGCTCAATTGGGTCCCGTGTTCAGAATCTGCAAGGTGAATACCACAGTGTCGACAGGGTTGCATTACTTCCTGAAGGTTCTGGGAAGGAATCTGCTTTCAAGCACATTGTGGTAGATGACCAAATTCAGTTTCTTGCCATAAGATTAAAGTTCCTGTTTCCTTTATTGCCATCATCCAAGGGCCAGTCTTTCCTCCTTAGAGGCTACCTGCATTTGCTTTGGTTTAGTCACATGGAATATTCAAACACAAATATTGTAGACTGAATAGCTTAAATAATAAACATTTATTTCTCCAGTTTTGGAGGTCAGAATTCCAAGATCAAGATGTCAGGAGATTTGGTGTCTTGCAAAGGCCTGCTTTCTCATTCATATATAACCATGTTCTCCTTCTGTTCTCACGTGGAAGAAAGAGGGCAGGAGAGATGTCTTGGACCTCTTTTATAAGGGCCTTAATCTCATTCGTGAAGGATCCATCCTAATAACCTACCTTTTACTACCATCACTTGGCAGGTTAGGAATTCAACAAAGAATTTGAAGAGACACATTCAGTCTATAACACTTCTCACACTTGCCATGTGACTCCTTCCTGCATTGCTGGTTGGGCCCTTTGCATCCTTGGAACATCTCTCCTGACTCTAGTTGAAGAAAATTCTGAGTTTAAAGGCTCATGTAAAAAAAAAATAAATAAAAATAAAGGCTCATGTGATCAGATCAAGCCTACCCTTAAAATCCAGGATAATCTCCCTATTTTAAGGCCCTTGACCATAATTATACCTGTCAAGTCTCTTTTGCCATCTAATGTAATATTCACAAGTTCTGGAGATTGGGGCATGAACAATCTTGAGTGGCAGGGTTTGAGAGAAAGGGTATATGTTTTATTCACTGTATGTCCAACACCTAGAAATAATGCATATATTAAGCCCAATTTGATCAAAGGTATACTTTAATCATTTAAAGATATCTTGAATCTTCCTTTAATATTTTAAATTTGAAGCTACTTTTACAATTTTGTCTATAATCATGAGATGTCATTTTCCATTGCTGCAATTTTCAAACATTTCTCATACTTTGTTCCATTTGATGCTCTTTGCTCTTGATGTTACTTCCCTATAGCCTCCAATTTCTGCCTCAATGGGAAAAGAGGAACTGTATTTCCCTTTACCAACACTTTAACCAGAGCACCTCCACATTTAACTTTTTCAAAAATGAAGCCTTTGTATAATATTTAAAAACTTTCAAAACCACTGTTCTGGAATTCAGTGCTTCTCAAACTATCTGTGATAAAGAGTCAATTGTTTTCAAACTTAAACTTTGATAATATAAAATGAAAACTGAATTACTATAAAAATTGAAAATATGAATTCAGATTTTAAATGATTAGATCTGTTAGACATGTCATTAGTCTGGCAAATTTCTGTAAAATGTTTAGTCTCAATTTTTGTACTTACCTCTTACTGGTCGTAATCACTTTATATGTCATCACTATTCCACAGAGCATACTTGGAACTGGTTAAATGGTAACTACAAACTGGTAGCTCAGGGAATTAGAAATATAGAACTTTTATCTAATAGATTCAAATCTATCTCTTTCAAGACTTTAAAATTTTTTATTCATTCCAAACCATAAAAGCATGGAAAGTGATATTTACTATTCCAAATTATAAATATTTTGGAATGTTTATAGCAGTGTTTTCCTACTTGGATGAATTATAAAAGGGGCAATCTTTTGGAAACAAATAAAATCAGCCATTCAAGCACAATTCTTTATTGAGAAACATACCCCTGAAGCCCGTACAGAAAGAATTAAACCACATCATGCATCTTGGAGTGCCAGCACAGCATTGTGTTAACAATAAGCTTAAAAGAGAATGAGGTCATTTTTTTAGCCAGCTTTCAGAAACTTCCTCTGTAAAACTCTTAGGTCCTTGACTGCAATAAATATCTATGCTTCTAATCTCTAGACTTGAACAACAACAACAACAACAACAACAACAACAACAGCAACAACAACAACAACAAAGCTCTACAGCCACAGTAGGTAATTTCTGTGTCAGCACAGTTTTGCATAGGGAAAACTTAGCCATTAAAATAATTTCAACGTCAGCTGATTTTTCCATGGAGTTCATTTACTATATTGAAGACAGCTATGCCAACATGAAATTTAATTAACTTAAAGGCTTTTCTACATGGAAAAAGAATGGAATGTTAATAATTATAGGATACTTTATGTGCTTTGTGCAGAGGATTACTGTAGCAGAAGGGTATGAGGAAACATTTTTTCCTTCTACATAGATAATTCCCATATACTTATTTTATCATTTGTTTTTGTAGTTAATTGGCAATCCTAACAAATGAAAAAATATATATAAGATAGATGTTATTATGACACATAAACACACACACACACACACACACATATATATATATACACACACACACATACAAAATAGTGGGCTCTACAAAAGTTTAATTATTCATGTCATAAGAGTCTCAAAAATGTTGGATCACTGGATGACTCCAGAGGAGAACGAGGAAAAAAATTCAGATAGGAAAACCTGAGGTTGCCTTTAGTATTTCCAAGCCTAAAGCTTCTGAATGGAATGATACCTATGGAGGCACTTTCAAGCCCCTTGTCTCTTAAGACTTCAGTTTCCCTGCCTACATCAGAAACAAAGGAGAAGTCTTTTTCACCAGCCCACATCACTAAAGTCTTTCTCCAAGTATTGAAATCTTTCCCGAGACTATGGACAAATGCAAGTATAGAAAACACCTGGGAAAAGGAGAAGGTAGATAGGTGGGAAGCATGGCTATCATTCTTAAAGTATTTATCATCCTAAAATAAAGTTTATTATAGTACAGTCACTTAAAAGGTAGAAATATGATTTGGAAAGAAGTTAAATAGATGTGGCTCTTCATTTTAACATTAATATAAAATACATGTTATAGAAGAACATTTACAGTAAAAGAGGAAAAATGTATTAAGATAACACTACTCTTACTTTTACTTGTCTTTTAGAAGAGTAATTTGCCTCAACTGCTCTCTCTCATGGAGGTTGTACCAGATGTGAACCAAGTATGGGGTGGCTAGGGGTTAATTTCTGCTTCCATGGAAACTATCCTGGTGTGTCTTGGTTTTAAATGACTTCCTGCAGGCTGAGACATGGAAACACCTGCTCTGAGAAACAACTTTCTTAGCAATGAAGCCCCTGCTGGGAGAAAAAAAGGCTTTTGTGTTGAACTTCATCTGCATCAAGTATGCCACTGAATGTTTCCAATATTTAGAAAACTACATTTTGAGAATATACTTATCTGTGATAAAAAGGAATGTCTATCTATCTATCTATCTATCTATCTATCTATCTATCTATCTATTTATCGAGCATGTGCATGCACAAATGTGAGGGAGAGGGACAGATAGAGAGGGAGAGAGAGAATATTAGACAGACTCCATGCCTAGGGCAGAGCCTGACTTGGGGCTCAATCTTATGACCCTGAGATCATGACCTGAACTGAAACTAAGAATCAGATGCTTAACCAACTGAGCCACCTGGGCACCCCAAAAGGAGTGTCCATTTAAATGAATATTAAAGCTGAAAGTTTAAGAACATCTTTTTACACACTTCATAGGGTGGGATCCAGGTTTCAAGGATGTTTTTGTAGTGGTGTTCATTAATACCAGAATGAGATGATTAAGAATGAGATAATTGAGTCATAGACCTCAAGGATCTATCAACCTAATTTTAAAGCAGAACACAAAATAATTCTAAGACAAATGCCAACTATAGTAAACAATGATAAGTACACATGACATTTCAAAAATATTTAGAAGGAGTAAGTTACTGCAGATGGGGAAGTGCAAATCATGAGAAATTACCTGAACTAGTTAACGAACTAAATATTAAATGAAAAGTTAAAAAAATAATAAAATAAAATAAATAAAATAAAATAAAATGAAATAAAGGAAAAGTCAAGTGAGAAACCTAATAAATGGAGCAAAGAGAATGTCATAACAGAGGGAGACAGTGACAGCTTAAAAAATCATGGAGAAGAGAAATAACTGTCCGGATATAGTCAGGAAATAGCAAGTCATTCTGGGTCTTTGAAGCATACAATACAAGAGAGGAAGTGACCAGAAGGGAAAATCTATGATTATGAGTAGTATGGATGGTTTTATAGTGTAGCTTTATATTGTGGTACTTAGACTATATTCTAAACGATAAGGAACCAGAGAAAGACATAAAGCACAGAAAATGCACAGTTTGAAATGATTTTTCAGATAGGTGATTCTAGGGGCAATACACAAGTGGTTTGAGGCCGAGAACCAATTGGAGACCCTTCCAAATGACCAGGCAAGAAGTAATAAAGATCAAACAGAAAAGAAAAGAGAGGAACACGTAGCACACCATACATTTCAATATGTGTCCTATGCAATTTCTATTGGATTAGGAGTTCTGTTATTTAATAAGGCTTCGAGGACAGCCTGAGTGGCTCAGTGGTTTCGCGCCGCCCTCAGCACAGGGTGTGATCCTGGAGACCCGGGATTGAGTCCCACATCAGGCTCCCTGCATGGAGCCTGCTTCTCCCTCTGCCTGTGTCTCTGCCTCTCTCTGTGTGTGTCTATCATGAATAAATAAATAAAATATTAAAAAAATAATACTTTGAACCTGAGAGGAGGTCCATAGTTGGCTCAGCCTTATATGCAAACTACAAGCTTTTATGTGGCTATTTAATGATCAGAAATTTTATATGGTTGTAGAGCACATACTGTAAATTAGCCAATATTCTTTGTTTCTATGTAGTTCCTGCATCTCATGATTTAAATGTTGCATTCTTTAATTGTGTTACCTGTATTTCTCACTTTGAAATAAGTGTTAGATTGGTACTAAAATATGACAGGGTTATATTCTTTTCCACAGAGACCAACCATACAGGTTAGTGCTCTGTTTTAAATTTGATATTATCTAACTATGAAGAGTCTATGTTAATTCTTTATGACCTATTCATCATTTAAATAAAGTACCTTGACAGTTTCTGGAGGAATGGAATAAACCCAGGACTTTCTTGATTAAATGCTAATGAGGTTTGTTTTGTTCTTGTTTTTGTTTTCTGAAAACTTAGACCACACAGATTTGAAACTTATTGAACTAAAAGCTTCCACTGAATATTGTCAGTATCCATTATAAAGAAAACAATGTTCACTCTGCTATACAATTGTTGATTTCTTCTTTCTTTTGCCATCAGTAAGTATAGGTTTTGAGAAAGTAATTAGATCTTAAAATCTCACACAACTAAAAAAGAAAAAAAATATACATATATATGTTGGAGACTTCTTCAAATCACACATGATTCTATCTTTTAATTTTAATTGTTAGTTAACCATTTTTTTTTCTTTTTTTCTTTTCCAAAAATTTTTTCTAATGTTATCCAGGAGTAGTAAAAGAACAATAGTTATACTAATTGGTTTTTCAAAGAACATATGATGTCAGTGAGTCTTGTTTATCTTATTTCTTATGTTCTGCGATAGGGAAGAAAAAATTGGTGGAATTAGGGGTCAAACTGACTTGAAATGGTTAATAAAGGATAGATATACATCCACAAAAATTAGCTGAAATGTCATCTAGGATTCTGATTGTTTATGCCTAACTCAGACGAGGAGAAATAGGCTTTTAGTTTTGGGAAAGAAATATGTCTTATAACAATCATATTTGCTAGATGTTATAAACTCAGATGCCCAATTTTAGGTTGGGACTACATTGCTTCAGTAAAGAGCATCTCTTTTCAAAACGGATGCAAACTTCACTTAGGCACAGACATTGTGAAAGTTTTGTTGGAGAACTAGAAACACATTGATCAAAGACATACACAGAGCTTACAAAAAATTTGGATCACTGTTGATGGAATACTACAGTGAAAAGTCAATCTTTCATTATTGAATTTTGCTTCTCCTTTACCCTGCCTCAGCTGAATATGTGTTAGTGCAAGAAAGTGGTTGAATTTATTTAATAACAATGGAGAATCTTTTGGAATTTGCAATACTTACGTCCAAGCTAGGAGTAGAACCACATCTACTCTATAAAGCATGGAAGTTTTACAGTGAAAGGAGAACAGAGGAAAACTAAAGAAGAACGTGTGTGGTATCATGGAGGAGGATGATTGGGATAAGAATGGGGAAGCTGGAAAAGGAAAATCTGAGGACCAGTGTCATCTCCTTCTTTCTTCTCTCTGCACTGCTTTTTATATATTTATATATATAAATATATAAATACTCCTCTCAACTTTAGTTCTGCATTCAAAATGAATGCTGATCAGAATCCTTGACACATTGGATAAAAGTCTTCCAGCCTTTACTGTGTCTAAATCAGGCACATCAGGAGATAAATCAGGAGAGTTTGGTCTCACAAATTAAGGTGATATTTTTACATTTTTGTTTTTAGCATAGTCATAGGAGAAAACAAATGTAATCTGATATAAACTGTTAATTGAATAAAGGACATTAGCCAGACAGCTCTATTATACTAAATACTATTTTGAAAAAAAAAAGATTAGACAATTAAATTAAAACAAATACCATAATTTTCCAATCACAAGAATTAAGTAATTTCTAAAATAATGAATAAGGGAAATCTGCACAATCTATAAAATAAGAATGCATACTTTAAATGTTCTTGTAAAAAGTTGTATCTTTCTCTGCAGCTATAAACAGATTTTCTTTCAAATACATTAGCATTCATGTGTGATTCAATTTACTTGAACCCAAAATTGCCCACGCCACCACTGAGATCACTTGTGATTCTTAATAAGCAATGTTTCAGGCTTATAGAATTTCTTCATACTAAATGGAATAAAAATAAAATATTTATTCTACAAGACAATGGATTGAAGTTTTGTATTTTTAAACTTGTATATCCATTCTGTCTTTAATTCATTTACCAAGTAAATTTAACATGATAAAATAGTTAAAAATGCTATCAGTACATATTCTAAAAAGAGTCATTATATTTCATAATACGTTTCACTTTTACCCTGAATGATCTTCCCTTTCTATTTGAAACATTTGCAAATACAGCACCATGTGAAATTGAAAGTTAAAAATTTCCAGTAAATGTATTTAAATATATAGCCCCAAAGAACTCATTATTAAGAGAAGATAACTATGAGCCCTTTTATTTAAGAAAGAAAGAACTAGCATTTTTTCATCATTCACTTTTTTAAAGATTTTATTTATTCATGAGAGACACATAGAGAGAGGCAGAGACACAGGCAGAGGGAGAAGCAGGGTCCCTGTGGGGAGCCCGATGCTGGACTCAATCCCATGACCCTGGGAGCATGAACTGATCTGAAGGCAGACACTCAACCAATGAGCCACCCAGGTGCCCCCACTCACTGGCTTTTAGACTAGGGGGTTATGAGAGACTCAAATAATCCTATTTAATCTTCATAGTACAATTGACCCTTGAATAATGCAGGCCTTAGGAGTGCCAACCCCCGAGCAGGTGAAAATCATGTATAACTTTTGACTCCTCAAAATCTCAACCACTAATAGCCTCTTCTTGACCAGACTTTGCTGATAATATAAACAATTAATCAATACATATTTTATATGTAATTGTATTATATATTGTATCCTTTTAAAAAAATTATACATTTATTTAAGAGAGCAAAAGGGAGGGAGGAGGGGAAGGAGCAGAGGGGGAGGGACAGGCACTCTCCATGCTGAGTGCAGAGCCCTGCATGGGGCTTGATGCCACAACCCTGAGACCATGACATGTGCTGAAACCTAGAATTGGACACTTAATTAACTGAGCCACCCAGGCATCCCTGTATACTGTATTCTTATAATAAACTAAGCTAGAGAAAAGAATATTAAGAAAATTATAAGAAAGAGAAAATATATTTGAAGTACTGTACCATATTTATACTTAAAAATCCACATATAAATGGGTCTGTGCAGTTCAAATCCATGTTGTCCAAGCATCAAGTATAACTGTGAGGCCAGTTTTATAATCCCAAAATTTTTTAAAGGTTTTATTTATTTATTCATGAGAGACACAGAGAGAGGCAGAGACACAGGCAGAGAGAGAAGCAGGCTCCTCACAAAGAGCCTGACACAGGACTCGATCCCTGGACTGGGATCATGCCTGAGCCAAAGGCAGATGCTAAACCTCTGAGCCCTCCAGGTGTTCCTTATTATCCCCAATTTTAACATGAGAAAACTAGAATGTTGAGAGATTGACGGACATGAACACTCATGATCTCACACAGCTAATATATAGTATAATAGTAATTACTTGTGCTCACCACATTGGGCTCTCCTCTCTTCCTTGGGATTTTAGAAAGACTCCCAGCCATCCAGGAAGTTAGAAGAGCCATGTGACCAAACTAGCTAATTGACTGTGAGAAGGAAGTGGAATGTGTCACTTTTGGTAGGGGGCATTTAGAAGTATGTGAAAGTTCACACTGTTTTTTCCACTACCACTGTCTTCATGGCAGGAACAAGTAGAGATGAAGTTACTATGAAACATACGGCCTTAATTTCTGAGTCACAAGAAGCATAAAATTGCCCTGGAGAGCAGCCAACTAGTAAGCTTTGGACTTTAGAATTAACATTTGTTGGGTTAGATTTCAGGGTATATTTGTGACAGTGGTAGTCCAGATTATCCTAAATAGTGTATAAAATGTGCAATAAACAAGAAAATACATACTTGTTTCGTACAAAATACCAACAGGTATGAATATGTTTTCAATCAACACCATGTAGAATAAGTCATTTTAGATAAGCCTGATTTTTCTTTCTGGGTTAGACACATTGGCATAAAAATTAGTACTAGGTGGACCTTGAGTAAGATGGCTTCTGTAGCCAATTTCAGTCTTAGAAATCTGTAATTAAAATAAAGTGCATTCTCCAAAAACAAAAATAGTTAAGAAAAAAAAATCAGAATGGCAGTATCACAGGTTTTCTCATTAATGACTTCTTTGCTTTTGTAAAAATTTGCATACATTAGCATTTTGACTATCCCTATGTGAAAAGTAGAATTTGGAAAGATTTCCAAGTGGTAAAGCATCACTGAAATAAAATTTTGTCTCCTTCTTTAGTTCATGGATGTGTATGAACATATATATCTATTCATGTACACACGTAGGTGCACACACTTCACTGCTCTGTCCATTGGAATTCATTATAAAATATTTTCCAGCAATATCTGTTTAATTATAAGAAAGACTCCTTGGGACACCTGAGTGGCTCAGTCAGTTGAGTCCAATTCTTGGTTTTGGCTCAGTTTATGATCTCAGGGTCATGAGATCAAGCCCTGCATTAAGCTCTGTGTGAATCAGAGAGTCTGATTGAGATTCTCTCTCTTTCTCCCTCTCTGCCCCTCCCTCCACTCTGTTTCTCTCTAAATAAGTTAATTAATTTAATTAAATAAAAATTATAAGAAAGATTCCAAATGTTAATATTTCTGAAGAAAGAGTACCTGTCCTGTGCTAAAATCAGGACTGACTAAAACAGACATAGGGGTGTAACACTGCTTTACCTTGAGGATATTGCAACAAAGACCCAACTTATGTTTTAAAACAGCTTTCCATTTCCTTAGTAACACATTCAGAAATATGCTTCTCACACTTCAAGAAAATCTTTGGAGTTAATCTTCACAATGTTCTGGTTTTTCTTTTCTCCTCCTATTTATCAACTATCATGAATACCCAGAAATCCCACTCTCAACATATGTCAGTTGGACTAGAAACGGATAAAAAAAGAAAGAAAAGGTGACCTAAGTGACCATTTAACTCCATTTTACTACACAGTGACACCATTGTCTTCAAACAGAATCTTCCCTTGGATACATAAATCTGCTGGGGACATGTTTTCTAATCTCTCCAATGAAGGAAAACATATTAGAAATTCCCATAAGAGTTCTATATTCCAAGAAAATTTAGCAGCTGTTAGTTGCCAGAATATGATTCCTTTTCTTAAGTTAGACATTTTTCAATAGTTTTCTCATTTTGACCTAAATCCCAATTTATCCTTAAATATATGGTAAAATATATTTCATATATATTCAACACTTCTTTTATAAATTTGATTTATAGCTTCAAATTACTTTAATAATATTCAGGGCAAATTTGATGTAAAACCTACTAGCAAAGGTAAGAATTGACTTTAATGTGAGTCAGTGTCCATTAATTTTAAAAAATGGATTTCATAACTATATGAAAAAATGGTGAACAGTAGTCTGAAAGTGAAATAAAAATAAAATTAAAACCTTTGCAGGCATAAAATTTACCCAGGGTCTATGTAAAACCACTAAGATAGAAAAACAGATGAACCTAGAAAATAGTGGAATATTAGATGTAAAAACAAAAAAAAAAACAAACAAAAACTATATTATTTTGTGGCAAAATAGGCAGTGATATTTACAAAAGATAGTCCTTTACATTCTTATCAATTTTCAAGGTGAAAAATGGATTAGAAGCCAAATAATTCAATAAGGAAAGTATGATAATTTACGAGATTGAGATATTTCATTATTACTCATTGAAAAACAAGATGCCAAATTGATTACATTGAATATGAATAAACTTAGGTGAAGGATAATGTATTATAATTATCTTCTATCTTCTATCTTTTCATTTCTCTGTATGCTGTCCAACCAACATCTTAGCTCAGATTACAACACTGATAATTCAGACTTAAGAAATATGTTTCAGTGTTACTACATCAAAAGAGAATAATATAAGTAAAACAAAATCATGTTGCATTCCTTGGATATTGAGTGAACAGAGGGATTAGCTCAGGAAAATCCATACGGGGAGATTATCACAGATTCTTGATAAACAATCATTTTCTTCCTAATTTCAGCCTTTTTGATGTCCTTTCCAAATCCTTCAATGTTTTACTATTTATGGCATTTTTGTAAAGTAGCATGATTTTTAAAGACCTATTTTCATTTTCTAAGGTTTTTTCTTTAGTTAATCTTAGATCACATTCCTGGGAAAAAGTATTTTGAATCAGATTTGAGTGACAGGTGTTTAATTGCAAGTGCTGTTAAGGATTACTCCTGAAAAGAAGTAACAGAGGCAATGAAAGGAAGAAGGTAGACTGAAATGCAGAAGTTTCAACTGATCCTATGGAGCTGGAACAGCCCATAACATTTGCCCCAAATTAAGGCAAATTGGTCAGGTATTTATTTGGACCATCCCACTGACACGTTACTGAATGTCAGAATAGGTGAAATGGATAAATAGACCCATCATAGAAGATAAGTTGAATTTATTTTTTATATAAGCTTTAAGGTCTCCTTCTACTTTCCTCACTTTTGCATAAGGACATACAATTGCTCCAACATCTTTGTTGGAAAGACTATCATCTTTGCAAGGATTGCAATTGTGTCTTTGTTAAAAATCAGTTGTCTATATTTCTTTTTTTTTAATTTTTTATTTATTTATGATAGTCACAGAGAGAGAGAGAGGCAGAGACACAGGCAGAGGGAGAAGCAGGCTCCATGCACCGGGAGCCTGACGTGGGATTCGATCCCGGGTCTCCAGGATCGCGCCCTGGGCCAAAGGCAGGCGCTAAACCGCTGCACCACCCAGGGATCCCCAGTTGTCTATATTTATGTGAGTCTATTGCGGGGCTCTATATCTTATCTTTAGGAGGTATCTTTTAAAATTTTGGCTGGTTCTTTTATAATAATGTAGTACAGTTATTAGAGTGTCAAAAAAAGAAAATGTTATTGGGCATATGTTATGAAATAACTGGATAAACTGAACCATATTAAAATGACATATATTTGGTATCAGACAGAATTGAATATGAAACCTGCCTTGCTGATTATACATATGATATTGTTGATTTGTCTTTAAGTCTTGATTTCTACAATTGTAAAATTAACACAGTAATTGTTGATTTTATAAGACTATATTAAATTATCTAAATTACATAAAGTATTGTAGGATTTCTAAAATGGATCAGATTTTCATTGAGTAATTTTTAGATTTGTAACTATGTGTTTTAAATTTTGTCATAAGCAAAAAATAAATCTCTGAATTATTTTACTTAGCGTATTTTTCTAGCTTGAGAGTATTATGCTAAGTGACATAAGTCAGTTATAGACAAATACCATATGATTTCACTCATGTGAAATTTAAGGAAAAAAAAGAAACCAAACAAGCAAGAGTGAAAGAGAGAGAGAGGAAGGAGGGAGAGAGAGAGAGAAAAAACAAACAAACAAACAAACAGACTCTTAACTATAGAGAACAAACTGATGGTTACCAGTGGGGAGGTGGAAGGGAGGAGGGATGACATGGGTGATGGGGATTAAGGAGGGCATTTGCTGTGATGAGCACTAGTTGTTGTATGGAACTGTGGAATCAATATATTGTACACCTGAAACCTATAATATACTGTGTTAATAGACTGGAATTTAAGTAAAAATTTTAAAAATAATCCAGTAACAGTGTATTTTATAACGATAAAATAATTCCTTTACTAACAAATACAACATGTGATTCTTGAATTTATTGTTCTTTCTGTGGCAAACAATTAAAATGATACCAAGGAAAACACTGTATATGAGGATTTTATTATGATTTAAATACAGAAAGTGGTAGGAACATGTGGTATGAGAATTTGTAAAGTATGATAGTCACACTGAATTAAAACCAGATGATGAAAGCAAGAAAAACATATACTGTCATTATCCCAAATTATCTCCCAAAGGCCTTATTTCCAAATACTATCATATTAGGAGTTAGAGATTCAACACATGAATTTTAGGGACATGATTCAGTCCATAGCAGCTAGTCAGACCCATCAACAAACGAAACCAATGTAAGGCTTAGACGGAATGTTCTAGGAGTAGAAGGGAGGGGCTGAATTTGCAAAACGTCGGGAAAACTGAATAGAAAATGTGAACTACATAAAGTTTGGGGAGAAGCTTGACAGAAGAGAGAGGAAAGATACTTCAGGCAGAGGGAATAACAGGAATATAGGAATAAGAGTGAGTTCCATCTTAATGGAGAAGGGAGAGTTTGAGGTCAGAACTAGATTGAGATTGTGAAAGTTAGTTAGATCCAAGTTTAAACATTTCTGTGTATCATGTTGTAGAGTAAGAAATTAATCCTGTAGGTCACACTTTTGCTTAGTGACTTATAGGGACTAAAATGAACAAGGTCAATAAGGAGGTAGTTTCCTTGACACAGGGATAAACTTATTTCAAATTAGTTCACTACTGGCAATAACATTAATGTATTTTAATGTATTTGGTTTGCTATTGAGTATATCTTCAGGGAAATTGGAAAAAGTGAACATGACCACTTTTCCTCATTGAATAAAGGCCTGACTCAGATATTAACATTTCTCTGGCTGACTGACAATAAGGAAACACACAAAGGTGAAGAATATGGGAGATTGGGTGCTATCAGTAATATTTATAATAATCTACAATTACATTCACCTTGAAGTTCTATACCTAAGACCAATAAACAGCTGGAAGATGGTTTTAAAAAACTCATGTAGTATATTCTGGAAAAAATTTAAGCAGTTGAATTTTGATTTAGTTTTGCAGTTGGAGAAAAAAATGATTTAAAGTTTACTACAAAAATATATTGTCTCTTAGGATATATTATCCTCTTGGTATATGTCTTTCATATGCAATATAATTTTGTATATTGAAAATTTAAAGACCATAGGGATCAGATTCTTGATCAGTAAATGCTATTATGGCATAGGTCATTCAGTGCTTCCATCATTATCTGAATATTAATGATCCTGATTGGATCTTGCCATTGTCATTTGCCTGACTTCCACTTCACAGATGACCTGAGGTCCTTTTTTCCAATTACTGAAAAATACTGATTTTTTTTTTTTTTTAGGATTTATTCAATGACATCATCTTAATAAACAAATCTCTGAAATTAAAAAGATCATGATGGGCTCATTCCCATGAGTATGGCTTATTAGAGTAATAGTACCATTCAGATTAAGCTATGTCTCTGTGTCTTTGTCTGTGATACCTGGGAGACAGTTATACATCTTAAAAGTACAATATACTAGAACAATCCTGAGATGAAAAGTCTGGCTTAACAGGATTTTAGTACTTGCTATATTTACTAGTTTGTATGACTTTAATTAAATTATGAGAAGTCTCAATTTCAACCTCAACGTAATAAAAATAATCAATTCCTCATGGGTTTATTGAAGAGATTAAAAAGATAATGTGTGCAAAGCACCAAGCACAGTGCAGGCCAGATAGTAAGAGTTCAAAAGATATAACTTCATTTCCCTCCCCAAATCTTTATAAAGTAAAAGTAATGAAATAAGTCCTATTGTATTTATATACCTTTCAAAGCAACTGTAATTAAAAGACTGTATCAGATGTCAAATAAAAGTGTTAGATTGTTAATATGACATTAAAAATTTATAAGGGATTATTAGTTCCACTTTTATGTATTTTCACCCTATTTTCTTTTTAGAACCTATTTCTCTAATTTAGTACAGAATTATTTTTTATGATTAGGTACTTATACCAACACATGCTATTTAAAATCACCCTGGCTGACATTGACATCTCTGCCTTGATGGTGGTGGACTGCTAATTCAAAGTTCTTTTTTCTGTACACTCTCATATAACATGAACAATTACCCTTAAAGAAATGTGTCCTGATGATAATGATGGTGTGCAATAAACTCCCATTTATTTGGGTCTTAAACAACCATAAAACTTAAATAGCCAGGTTTTCTTTCTATTTTCTGTCAATGGCATCTAGGTCATAACACAGTTGAAATCAAACAGGGAACAGCCACATGTAAGCTTTTCCTGCTATTTAAGGGTCCAATTATCACTACTTGCTGTCATTCTATACTGTGGAATTCACACCTGTAGATCACTCTTTGCCACCTTTAGGCCAGGAGTTCTGGTTTAGTCTGAGGCCCATTTGCTCCAGTATATGAAGATTAGCCCTTGAATATTTAGTTGATGCTAACATATTTTAAATCATGTTTTTATTTTTTCCATTTACTCTCATTTTGGAACATCCTCATCATATTGTTAAAAATGAATGTTTTAGTATAGATTTCTTTTTTATCTTCTCCAGTGTATACCTAATGTTTTATGTGTATTCTTAATCATTCTTATTTCACTCCTGATCTAGCCAGTGTATATAACCATATACATAAATACATAGAGACACACACATACACAAACAATATGTTTTGTATAACTCTGTGGTATTAAATATTTGTATACATAACATGTGTTCAGCTAGATCTTTGAGGTCTTCCAATTTCTATTTTAAATTTTTAGTATGGAGTGACTTCAAGATGCTAGTACAAGGGTGTCAATATAAAATCTGCAATATTTGTTTTCACTAGAGGCATGCATTATTGTGCATAAACAATATCATAAGATTGTAGTGAAAAAAAAGATGACCCTTAGGAATAATGAGGAATTTTATTACAGAATGTTTAATGTAGTAAAACTCTTCATGTTACAAAATATTTTTCAAAGTTCTATAGTCTTTAATCCTAAACACCCATAGTCTACAAAGTTTAGGATAATTTAGAATCTGGATAGTATGAAAAGCCAGATAATTTAAAGTTTGAATAAGTGTATTGTGTTCTTAAGATCCACGAGTTACTATACATTTGTTTATTTCAATCTGTAATCTGCAAAAAATCTTAACTTGCATCAATGGAAGAATAATACGTAGAAATGATATTTCAAAAGCTAGTTATTTCCTTGCAAAAGTCTATTTTTAAAAATCTCTATTTAAAATTATATATTCTTTGACTAAATAATCAGGCTTTAAATGCATTTTATTATTTTGTAGTTAAGCAAGCTTGGGGATTATTGACTTTCACTTCATTTGAAAGTATTTTATTTCCCTGAATTTTGGATATCAATGTTTAAGTATATGTTATGTGAGGTTATAAAAATATAGACGTTATTTTTTCTATTTAAAATATATTTCGAGGGCAGCCTGGGTGGCTCAGAGGTTTAGCACCACCAGCAGCCCAGGGCATGATCCTGGAGACCCGGGATGGAGTCCCACATCAGGCTCCCTGCATGGAACCTACTTCACCCTCCACCTGTGTCTCTGCCTCTCTCTTTCTGTGCCTTTCATGAATAAATAAATAAAATCTATTTAAAAATAAAAAAATAAGATAAAATAAAATATAATTATCTAATTACATATCATTTATAAATCATTTATAGATACAAATTGTGTTGTTCTGCTGTTGAAAGTTGAACGTTTATTGTAAATATAACTAAAGGTGTTTAATTATTTAAAAATATTACATGTTGGAATTGATTTTAAATATATACACCTAGCTTGGAGAAAATTTAGACTATCTATAAACAAGAGATGCATACGTGGTATTAAATACTATAAGATTATACAAACTGAATGTGTGTGTGTGTTTTCCCATGGTATTTAGTTATTGATTAGAAAGTATTCAACTAGGTGGCAGGAGGCCCAAATTTAAATCCAGTTTCCTCCACTTCCTACTCAGATAAATAATTTTATCTTTCTATTGTTAGGATTTTAGTTATAACAAGAAAGAACTTTAAAATTTTTCTAATGTCATTTCTAGTTGTCATTTATTTTGAATTTCTCTTCTATAATATCTTAGGCTAGAGGCTTATATAATTATCTAAAGTAATTTTAAGTATATTCAACTATTACAATTCTCAGGTTGGATGTACATTTCAAATGAAATGGAAAGTCCTTTCATTTATTTATTTATCATTTGTATTTTATTAATAAAGATGGCAATGAAGTATGAACCACTCAATTTATGTATGACACATTTTAAATCTAAAGATGTAGTCTTTCTTTAAAACAATCTATTATAAATGAGAAAATCTGGCAGATATAGAGTATGTGTGGTATGCTAGGTACTATAAGGCCTGTTTTATAAAGATCATTTCAAGTAATCATGAAATCAGTTTTCTGAAACAGGTATTATTGTTCCCATCATCAAAACCATTTTATAGAAGAGAAACCTGGAATATGTCTCCATACTTTGTCATTCATAAACTGACTTCCAAGAGGAGGGGGATAATGTCATAATAATTTCAAAGCTACCGCTTTGTCTGTATTATGATGTTTTGGATAGACTCTGGTAGATTCTATTTTTATATTAATCTCAACCTTTACATGTTGATATAGGATGCTATTCAGAATTTGACAAAGTTGAAAGAGAGATGAGTGAAGAATTTGTGGGAAGAGGGTAAGATAATAATTTGGTTTATCCAATTTATTTATTTTTTTAAATATTTTATTTATTTATTCATGAGAGACACACACAGAGAGAGAGGCAGAGACACAGGCAGAGAGAAGCAGGCTCCATGCAGGGAGCCCGAGGTGGGACTCAATCCGGGAACTTCAGGATCACTCCCTGAGCCGAAGGCAGACGCTCAACCACTGGGCCTCCCAGGCATCCCAATCCAATTTGGTTTTTTGGGGTCAAGATACCAGAAGCTTCCGAATATTAGAACCAATTGCCTCTGTCGCTGTGGTATTGATAAAAAGGAAGAACATTCTCAAATTTGATTGAATCTCATACAGTAATATATTGATATTTTTGTTTTGCTTTGATATAATTTATTCTAGATATTCCTTCTCTGTATGACATTCTAAATTTTCCAGGGGATATGATATACATATACCTGTGTATACAGGTATGGATATCTGGATTCCATTTCTTTTGTTCTCATTTCTAAGACAGTTGTTTCAATTGTAATGTACACATCCTTAAGGACTTTTCTGTTAATAAAAAGTCATGGTTTTGACAACTCTGATGATGTCAAGGTTTGGTTAAGTCTTATTTCACTATTAATTTAAGTTCCATAAATCATTTGGTAAAAAATAACTTATTACACAGTACAATTGTTTCTTTCCCTTCCAAAGATAGAGCTAGATCTATAATTTTAAACACCTGTAATTCACAATTACATTAAGAGAATAATATTGCACTGCTTGTACTTTAGAAATCTATTTGCAGCTTTCTTTTTGCACTTTAAAATGTTAAGTAGAAGCCAGTGAAATATGAAGGTTCTGACATGACCATATGAAAATTAGACATTCCAAGAGAAAAGTTGCTAAGTTCCATTGCTCAAGTCAAGGGCAATGGCAATGTATCTGCTCAGGTAGATTATTCCATGTATATACATTATAAATAGAATATTTATTATACAGTGGTTTATTTTCTTCATCCCAAGTCAACACACTTGGCAACAAGAGATTAAAAATCAGTGAGTAAATGATGACATAAAAATGTAAAGAGAATCAGAATTTGCATAAGCTACTAACATGATGCACTGGAAACTTTTTACTCAAATAAATAGCTTCAGTTTTTAATCTATAAATGTTTGGACATAATCCTTGGGTGATTCCTTTTGAAAGAGTGGTATTTCACTATTTATGCTTATGTAAAACTCTTAAAAATTATTAATATATTCTATTATATTCTTCTATTCTATATTTCTATTCTATGTTTTCTACATAACATAAAAATTATGTTTTTTTAATCAGAAAGAAGATAACTAAATTAGCCAGCAATTCATGTCTCTCTTTTTTTAAAATTAGAATTGTACCAATTGACGATATTCAAGTAAACTTTATACAGTAGTTTCTGAACAAAAACATACAAAACTCGGGACACTTGGGTTACTTAGTGGTTGAGCATCTTCCTTTGGCTCAGGGTGTGATCCTGGAGTCCCAGGATCGAGTCCTGCATCAGGATCCCCACAGGGAGACTGCTTCTCCCTCTGCCTATGTGTCACCTCTGTCTCTCATGAATAAATAAATAAAATCTTAAAATAAAAAAAAATATATATGCAAGACTCTATTGGTTATTTGACAGAGGAGAAATTGTTCACTGATTCATGAAAATGGCTTATTTTGGAAGTGGATAAAACACAGAATTTCTTATGAATCTATTTTCAATAAACTATTTCAAGCTTAAAGTAATCTATTAAACCAAATTATTTAAAAAAATATCTTAAAATCTGGGACTCCTGGGTGGCTCAGCAGTTAAGTGTCTGCCTTTGACTCAGGGCATGATCGTAGAGTCCCCAGATCGAGTCCCACATCTGGCTCCCTGCATGGAGCCTGCTTCTCCCTCTGCTTATGTCTCTGCCTCTCTCTGTGTCTCTCATGAATGAATAAATAAAGTCTTAAAAAAATCTTAAAATCTACATTACATTCCTAATCTGCACAGTAGTGCTTTGTATTTGCCTAAATAATCCATCCCTTCCAAGCCCTAGAAAGTAGTCAAAAGGAGGATTTTTTACATAATTCATTTTCTTCAGATTCTGAAATAGTTGTTGATTTCATGTGAGAAATCTCGATATTTAAAGTTTTTATACAATGGAATGCTAATAGCTGAAGAATTGATGCTATTTATTTTGAGACAAAATAAAAACAAGAACTTTTTAGTCTAAAGCTAAGTCATTTTGTTATACCTCTAACAGGTTTGTTAGATGTAAATAAACTTCATTGCTCTTCCTTTCAATATCTTTCATTTGAATTAATTTGAAACATCCATTCTATTTTAGAAACATGAACCCTGGCAAGTGTTTATTAACTTTGCAGGTTTCACTGAATTGACTACTTTTGTAGAAAATTCAAAGAATAAAAAAATGAAGTGGAAAATTAAACCAATGTGTAGTAATGCAAGACTTGATTGGGACCTCAGTTACATCTTTTATCACTGAAGACAAAGGCATAATGTTAAAAATTATGTAAGGTAAAATGCACAGAATGAAATATGACTAAAATACAGGTAGGTGAAAATTTTTTTGTGGTTCTACTGTTTTGACTTTGAGAACATGTAAAGATATTCCATTTACTGTGAATAGAGTTGAAAGTCATAGGCAATATAAGGGTTGTCTTTTATACTTCTACAAATCTTCTTTATTAAAAAAATCTTATGCATATTTTGGAACTTATATTTGTATTCCACACTGTGTATTTGCATTCAATTTATTATTGCCTTCCCAATCCAGTATTTATTTAGTAAGTTAACTGAATTTTTAGAGTGCTGATTTCATTAGAACCGAGATTAATGTTAAAAATTCAAATCTGACACATATTTGCCTCTGACATTTTGAAATAAGATTAGAAATATATGTATAAACAATAGATTTATCTGACATTGATCAGCAGTTATGTGATATATTTCAACAGAATGTGGGTTTTAGACATTCACTTCTGTCATATGTTAAAAGGAAATTCACAAACCTACAAATAAGGTTGATTCTTATCTGGATAATATATATTTAAAACTAAATGTGTATTTAGTTTTTGAAAAAGCTGCATTACCCAGGATCCTGATGCCACAGAGAGTAATACTGTTTGAAGATACATGTCCTTGACAAGTCTGAAAAGAAAATTAATGGTTCTATGATTCCTTTTTGATGATTCAGACATTGACAAAGTACTTCTAATTATTTGCATCTCAGTTTGCCTTTATTTACCTATTTTGCTTACCTTTTTTGATCAATTATATCTTTGATATCATATGAGAGAAAATTAAAACATTATACATAGTGAAAGTCTAACTTTTAAAAAAATTGTGTAAAAGCTTTTGTGAAAATTTGTTGAGAAAAAAAGTGACTTGTAAACAAAAAATAAATATTAGATATGTAACACTAATTATTTATAGATCTAAATTCCAAATTTTATAAATTCTTATAATAAAATTTTTAAATGCAGGGTGCCTGGGTGGCTCTGTCAATTAAGCATCTGCCTTCAGCCCAGGTCATGATGTCAGGGTTTTGGGATCAAGTTCCATGTGGGGCCCTCTGCTCAGTGGGGAGTCTGCTTTTCTTTCTCCCTCTGCCCTCCCCACTACTCATTTTCTCTGTCAGATGAATAAATAAATAAAGAATCTTAAAAAATTCTTTTTTTAATAAAATAATTTTTATTGGTGTTCAATTTACCAACATACAGAATAACACCCAGTGCTCATCCCGTCAAGTATCCCCCTCAGTGCCCGTCACCCACTCACCCCCAACCCCGCCCTCCTCCCCTTCCACCACCGCTAGTTCATTTCCCAGAGTTAGGAGTCTTTATGTTCTGTCTCCCTTTCTGATATTTCCCACACATTTCTTCTCCCTTCCCTTATATTCCCTTTCACTATTATTTATATTCCCCAAATGAATGAGAACATATAATGTTCGTCCTTCTCCGATTGACTTACTTCACTCAGCATAATACCCTCCAGTTCCATCCACGTTGAAGCAAATGGTGGGTATTTGTCATTTCTAATGGCTGAGGAATATTCCATTGTATACATAAACCACATCTTCTTTATCCATTCATCTTTCGATGGACACTGAGGCTCCTTCCACAGTTTGGCTATTGTGGACATTGCTGCTAGAAACATCGGGGTGCAAGTGTCCTGGCGTTTCATTGCATCTGTATCTTTGGGGTAAATCCTCAACAGTGCAATTGCTGGGTCGTAGGGCAGGTCTATTTTTAACTCTTTGAGGAACCTCCACACAGTTTTCCAGAGTGGCTGCACCAGTTCACATTCCCACCAACAGGGTAAGAGGGTTCCCTTTTCTCCGCATCCTCTCCAACATTTGTGGTTTCCTGCCTTGTTAATTTTCCCCATTCTCACTGGTGTGAGGTGGTATCTCATTGTGGTTTTGATTTGTATTTCCCTGATGGCAAGTGATGCGGAGCATTTTCTCATGTGCATGTTGGCCATGTCTATGTCTTCCTCTGTGAGATTTCTCTTCGTGTCTTTTGCCCATTTCATGATTGGATTGTTTGTTTCTTTGGTGTTGAGTTTAAGAAGTTCTTTATAGATCTTGGAAACTAGCTCTAGATCTGATACGTCATTTGCAAATATCTTCTCCCATTCTGTAGCTTGTCTTTGAGTTTTGTTGACTGTATCCTTTGCTGTGCAAAAGCTTCTTATCTTGATGAAGTCCCAATAGTTCATTTTTGCTTTTGTTTCTTTTGCCTTCGTGGATGTATCTTGCAAGAAGTTACTGTGGCCGAGTTCAAAAAGGGTGTTGCCTGTGTTCTTCTCTAGGATTTTGATGGAATCTTGTCTCACATTTAGATCTTTCATCCATTTTGAGTTTACCTTTGTGTATGGTGTAAGGGAATGGTCTAGTTTCATTCTTCTGCATGTGGATGTCCAATTTTCCCAGCACCATTTATTGAAGAGACTGTCTTTCTTCCAGTGGATAGTCTTTCCTCCTTTTTCGAATATTAGTTGACCATAAAGTTCAGGGTCCACTTCTGGATTCTCTATTCTGTTCCATTGATCTATGTGTCTGTTTTTGTGCCAGTACCACACTGTCTTGATGACCACAGCTTTGTAGTACAACCTGAAATCTGGCATTGTGATGCCCCCACCTATGGTTTTCTTTTTTAAAATTCCCCTGGCTATTCGGGGTCTTTTCTGATTCCACACAAATCTTAAAATAATTTGTTCTAACTTTCTGAAGAAAGTCCATGGTATTTTGATAGGGATTGCATTAAACGTGTATATTGCCCTGGGTAACATTGACATTTTCACAATATTAATTCTGCCAATCCATGAGCATGGAATATTTTTCCATCTCTTTGTGTCTTCCTCAATTTCTTTCAGAAGTGTTCTACAGTTTTTAGGGTATAGATCTTTTACCTCTTTGGTTAGGTTTATTCCTAGGTATCTTATGCTTTTGGGTGCAATTGTAAATGGGATTGACTCCTTAATTTCTCTTTCTTCAGCCTCAGTGTATAGAAATGCCATTGATTTCTGGGCATTGATTTTGTATCCTGCCACTCTACCAAATTGCTGTATGAGTTCTAGCAATCTTGGGGTGGAGGCTTTTGGGTTTTCTATGTAGAGTATCATGTCATCGGCGAAGAGGGAGAGTTTGAGTTCTTCTTTGCCAATTTTTTTTTAAATTTTTTTTCTCTTTGCCAATTTGAATGCCTTTAATGTCTTTTTGTTGTCTGATTGCTGAGGCTAGGACTTCCAATACTATGTTGAATAGCAGTGGTGAGAGTGGATATCCCTGTCTTGTTCCTGATCTTAGGGGAAAGGCTCCCAGTGCTTCCCCACTGAGAATGATATTTGCTGTGGGCTTTTCGTAGATGGCTTTTAAGATGTCGAGGAAAGTTCCCTCTATCCCTACACTCTGAAGAGTTTTGATCAGGAATGGATGCTCTATTTTGTCAAATGCTTTCTCTGCATCTAATGAGAGGATCATATGGTTCTTGGTTTTTCTCTTGCTGATATGATGAATCACATTGATTGTTTTATGAGTGTTGAACCAGCCTTGTGTCCCGGGGATAAATCCTACTTGGTCGTGGTGAATAATTTTCTTAATGTGCTGTTGGATCCTATTGGCTAGTATCTTGTTGAGAATTTTTGCATCCATGTTCATCAGGGATATTGGTCTGTAATTCTCCTTTTTGGTGGGGTCTTTGTCTTGTTTTGGAATTAAGGTGATGCTGGCCTCATAGAACGAATTTGGAAGTACTCCATCTCTTTCTATCTTTCCAAACAGCTTTAGTAGAATAGGTATGATTTCTTCTTTAAACGTTTGATAGAATTCCCCTGGGAAGCCATCTGACCATGGACTCTTGTGTCTTGGGAGGTTTTTGATGACTGCTTCAATTTCCTCCCTGGTTATTGGCCTGTTCAGGTTTTCTATTTCTTCCTGTTCCAGTTTTGGTAGTTTGTGGCTTTCCAGGAATGCGTCCATTTCTTCTAGATTGCCTAATTTATTGGCGTATAGCTGTTCATAATATGTTTTTAAAATCGTTTGTATTTCCTTGGTGTTGGTAGTGATCTCTCCTTTCTCATTCATGATTTTATTAATTTGAGTCTTCTCTCTCTTCTTTTTAATAAGGTTGGCTAATGGTTTATCTATCTTATTAATTCTTTCAAAGAACCAACTCCTGGTTCTGTTGATCTGTTCCACAGTTCTTCTGGTCTCGATTTCGTTGAGTTCTGCTCGAATTTTAATTAACTCTCTTCTGCTGGGCGTGGGGTCAATCTGCTGTTTATTCTCTAGCTCCATTAGGTGTAAGGTTAGCTTTTGTATTTGAGTTCTTTCCAGTTTTTGAATGGATGCTTGTATTGCGATGTATTTCCCCCTTAGGACTGCTTTTGCTGCATCCCAAAGGTTTTGAACGGTTGTATCTTCATTCTCATTAGTTTCCATGAATCTTTTTAATTCTTCCTTAATTTCCTGGTTGACCCTTTCATCTTTTAGCAGGATGGTCCTTAACCTCCACGTGTTTGAGGTCCTTCCAAACTTCTTGTTGTGATTTAGTTCTAATTTCAAAGCATTATGCTCTGAGAATACGCAGGGGATGATCCCAATCTTTTGGTATTGGTTCAAACCAGATTTGTGACCCAGTATGTGGTCTATTTTGGAGAAAGTTCCATGTGCACTTGAGAAGAATGTGTATTCAGTTGAGTTTGGATGTAAAGTTCTGTAGATATCTGTGAAATCCATCTGGTCCAGTGTATCATTTAAAGCTCTCGTTTCTTTGGAGATGTTGTGCTTAGAAGACCTATCAAGGGTAGAAAGAGCTAGATTGAAGTCACCACATATAAGTGTATTATTATCTAAGTATTTCTTCACTTTGGTTATTAATTGGTTTAAATATTTGGCAGCTCCCACATTCGGGGCATATATATTCAGGATTGTTAAGTCCTCTTGTTGGATAGATCCTTTAAGTATGAGATAGTGTCCCTCTTCATCTCTCACTACAGTCTTTGGGGTAAATTTTAGTTTATCTGATATAAGGAGGGCTACCCCTGCTTTCTTTTGAGGACCATTCGAATGGTAAATGGTTCTCCAACCTTTTATTTTCAGGCTGTAGGTGTCCTTCTGTCTAAAATGAGTCTCTTGTAGACAGCAAATAGATGGGTCCTGCTTTTTTATCCAGTCTGAAACCCTGCGCCTTTTGATGGGGTCATTAAGCCCGTTCATGTTCAGAGTTACTATTGACAGATATGAGTTTAGTGTCATCATGGTATCTATTCAGTCCTTGTTTTTGTGGATTGTTCTGCTGAATTTCTTCTTAAAGGGGAATTTTAAGAGTCCCCCTTAAAATTTCTTGCAGAGCTGGTTTGGAGGTCACATATTCTTTCAGTTCCTGCCTGTCTTGGAAGCTCTTTATCCCTCCTTCCATTTTGAATGAGAGCCTTGCTGGATAAAGTATTCTTGGTTGCATGTTCTTCTCATTTAGGACCCTGAATATATCCTGCCAGCCCGTTCTGGCCTGCCAGGTCTCTGTGGAGAGGTCTGCTGTTACCCTAATACTCCTCCCCATAAAAGTCAGGGATATCTTGTCTCTTGCTGCTTTAAGGATCTTCTCTTTATCTTTGCAATTCGCAAGCTTCACTATTAGATTTCGAGGTGTTGAACGGTTTTTACTGATTTTAGGGGGGATCTCTCTATTTCCTGGATCTGAATGCCTGTTTCCCTTCCCAGATTAGGAAAGTTTTCAGCTAGGATTTGTTCAAATACATATTCTGGCCCTCTGTCCCTTTTGGCGCCCTCAGGAACCCCAATTAAATGTAGGTTTTTCTTCCTCAGGCTGTCATTTATTTCCCTTAATCTAACCTCATGGTCTTTTAATTGTCTGTCTCTTTTTTCCTCAGTTTCCCTCTTTGCCATCAACTTGTCTTCTATGTCACTCACTCATTCTTCCACCTCGTTAACCCTCGTCGTTAGGACTTCTAGTTTGGATTGCATCTCATTCAATTGATTTTTAATTTCTGCCTGATTGGATCTAAATTCTGCAGTCATGAAGTCTCTTGAGACCTTTATGCTTTTTTCTAGAGCCACCAGTAGCTGTATGATAGTGCTTCTGAATTGGCTTTCTGACATTGAATTGTAATCCAGATTTTGTAACTCTGTGGGAGAGAGGACTGTTTCCGGTTCTTTCTTTTGAGGTGAGGTTTTCCTTCTAGTCATTTTGCTCAGTGCAGAGTGGCCAAAAACAAGTTGTACTGGGAAAAGGAGAAAAAGAGAAGGAAAGAAAAGAGAAAAAGAAAAAAGGAAGAAAAAAAAGAGAAGAGAAAGAGAAAGAGAAAGAAAAAAAATGAAAGGGAAAAAAGGGTGGGGGAAGCAAACAGAAATCAAAAAGAAAAAAAAAAGAAAAAAAGAAAAAAAAAAAACAGTGGGGAAGAATCTTCTGATTCTGTATACTTTAAGTCCCTTGACTGGGATCCCTGGGTGGCACAGTGGTTTAGCGCCTGCCTTTGGCCCAGGGCACGATCCTGGAGACCCGGGATCGAATCCCACATCGGGCCCCAGGTGCATGGAGCTTGCTTCTCCCTCTGCCTATGTCTCTGCCTCTCTCTCTCTGTGTGACTATCATAAATAAATAAAAATTAAAAAAAATAAATAAAGTCCCTTGACTTCCCCTGGAACTTGTCCGTCTAGCTGGTCTTCTGGGGTAGGGGCCGGTTGTGCTGATTTTCAGGTGTTAGCACTTGAGGGAGCTGCTGTGCCCCTGCCTGGTGCAGGGCTCAGTGGGGGTTGTTTACCCCGTGAGGCCCCAGGAGGAACAACCGCAGTGGCGGGGCCAGCTCTGCAGCCCTGGAGTCAGCCCCCGCAGTAGCTCCAGAGCTCTCCGTCTGCAGGGCCTGGAGGCTCCGGGCGGGGCCGCTGATCTGCTCAGCTGGGGCAGAAGCGTCCTTGCTGTCCTGGGCCCTCCCGGCCTCTGCCTGTCCCGGGGGAGGCCGGATCCTGGGCTGTGTCCCGGCGCCCTGTGCTCCGGGGCCTGCGCTGTTGGATTCGCGCTCTCAACCCGCAGCCCCCTCCGCGGAGCCGCCCCCGAGCCCCCCGAGCCCCCCGAGCCGCTCCCGCCCCGCAGCCCCCTCCGCGGAGCCGCCCCCGAGTCCCCCGAGCTGCTCCGGGTCCCGCCGTGCGCGCTGCAGCCCTTAGGGAGCTCGGCGCACTCTCCTGGGCGCAGGTGTCTGTTAGTGTCCCCGGAGCCCGAGGGCATCCCCGCCCTCCTGGGTCCTGCTCCACCTCCCTGCAGCCCCTTTCCCCCGGGAAGGTCGGTGCAGCTCCTGCTCCTCCGGGACGGGGCTCTCCTGTCCTGGGGACACTCGCCCCGGCCTCAGCCCGGCTCCTCGCGGGCCCCTCCCCCTTGGAGGCCTTTGGTTTCTTTATTTCTTTTTCCCCGTCTTCCTACCTTGATAGATGCGCGAACTCTTCTCACTGTAGCGTTCCAGCTGTTCTCTCTTTAAATCTCAGGCCGAATTCGTAGATTTTCAGGATGATTTGAAGGTTTTCGAGGTAATTTGATGGGGACAGGTGACTTGGGGACCCTACTCTTCCGCCGTCTTGCCCCTCCCCCAAGAATCTTAAAAAATTCTAATGCATTTAAGCCAACATTCATTATATAATTTAACCTGCAATAATTTGCATTGAATTACTTATAATCTAACATTACAAAAGCAAAACTCATTACCAGTTATTATGTCTTCTAACAAGGCATTATAGCATTCTATTCCAAATCTTATTTGATTTTTTAATATAGTAATGTTTTGGTCAGTAGGTCGTTAAATTACTATCCATATAAAAATTTACTTTTTTTATTAATTCCCCAAATAAACCCAGAGTTCCTAGTTAATGAAGGAATTGATTATGTTATAAATTATTAATCAGTTATGTGTTAAATGAGTCAAGGTGATTATTGTTAACTGTGTCATTTTAGGTCATTTTGTAATTTCTCTGCCTCATGTTTCTCAACTCTGAAATGAGAAACATGACTGAACCTACCTCTATTCACTCTTATAAGGGTTCAATATGGTGATCCAGATGACATGTGTGTTGCAGGTTCTGGACAGAAGCCCCCTTATTTTTTTTTTCCTTCAGATATAAAGACATACACACACACACACACACACACACACATACACTCAATCTGTCTCTCTGTCTCTCTCTTTTTATTTTTTTTAAGATCTAAAACACACTGGGAATTTTTTTTTTTTTTTTTTTGGTAGCAAGGGATCAAGTCCTGCATCAAGCTCCCCACAGGGAGCCTGCTTCTCCCTCTTCTTCTCTCTGTGTCTCTCATGAATAAATAAATAAAATCTTTTTTAAAAAATAAAATCAGTTTGTAGAAGATTTATACGTTCACTTTGCATAGATGGCAAACCAGACAGAGAGATTTCTCTTGACTAGTAATTTAGGATAAACAGGGAGAAACAAGGAGGTATTCTGATGTTGATGTTATATTTTTGTCCCTACTCAATTATTTTCTTGCAACAGAAAGGCTAAGTACATAAACTGAACTTTGTTTTAGCTAAAACAGGAATTAGTAGCACCTGTTCTGAAGGCAATTTTTAACAAACATTTGCAACTATAAAATAAACATATGCCGTTCTTCTTGATTTTTATTTTAACTTACAAATAGATGCCTATGTTAAACTGGCATGTGAGTGTAGCACAGTTTAGTGTGTCATGAGGTTTAGTGCAAAACACATAGCAAAATTAAGAAGAGGTGAAGCCAAAAGGGTGATGACTTGTCCAAGATGTTAAATAAATAGTTGAGTTAGAAAATAAAACCATGTGAGCTAAGTTTTTAGTCAACAATTAGATGTCCCAAGCATCAATTAATTTTTCCCCTGAGAAACCACTTTCATTTTATTCATCTGCTTTCCATTTATTCACTCACTTACAAAAATTTACACGAAATGCACTGTGAACAATATACTTGCAGTACCCTCCCCTGGAGTTTAAAAAGTAATCGAGAACAAGAAAAGGTACAAGGGTGAGTATCCTATGAGAACCAGAGAGTTTCAAGGAAGCATGTAACAGGGAGACATAATAACTATGGGTCCAGAAGAAAGACCCCCACTTTTTCTGAACCTCAGTTTGCTAATCTGAACGTACAGAGGTGAGTATTTGAGATAATTATTTAGAGAATCATTAGGAATTTGGATGATTGTTATAATTTGAAAAAAAAAATACCATGGAGAAAGGGGAAGCCTCTTACACTGCTGGTGGGAATGCAAACTGGTGCAGCTACTCTGGAAAATAGTATGGAGGTACCTCAGAAATTTAAAAATAGAATTATCTATGATCCATTTTATATCTACCCAAAGAATACAAAAATACTAATTCAGAGATACATGCACCCTGATGTTTATAGCAGCTCTATCAACAATAACCAAATTATGGAAAAAGCCCAAATGTCCATTGACTGGTGAATACACAAAATGTTATGTATACACACACACAACGGAATTTACTCATCAAAAAGAATGAAATCTTTCCATTTGCATTGACATAGATGGATCTAGAGAGTATTATGCTAAATTAAATAAGTCAGAAAAAGACAAACACCACATGATTTCACTCATATGTGGAATTTAAGAAACAAAACAAATGAACATAGAGGAGAGAAAGAGAAACCAAGAAACAGACTCTTAACAATAGGGAACAATGTGCTGGTTACTACAGGTATGATGGGCAGGAGGATGGGTTAGACAGGTGGTGGGAATTAAGGAGGGCACTCAGTTGTGATGAGCACCAAATGTAGTATGTAAGTGATGAATCAGTAAATTCTTCACCTGAAACTAGTAATACATTGTATGTTAACTAGTTGGAACTTAAAACTTGGGGAGAAATGAGATCTTTTAGCTACTTCTGAGATTTAGAAACATGTAAGATTTGAATGTTCCTAATATGGTTTCGGTTTCTAATCTTTTTTTTTCATTATCATGATTTATTCAAATGAGTCTTGTTCCATATCAAGATTTGTTGATTTACACTTTACTCAAGCTTATTTATTAATATTTAGGACTTCTAGAGGACTTAACCCCTACTTCAACTAATCTTGGCTTTTCTCTCCCATACAATTTTTTTTTTTTTTTTTTTTTTTTTTTTTTTTTTTTTTTTTTTTTAGAAAAGTGTTTCTCATTTAGAGTGACATTGTCTATCAGAGGATATTTGGCAATATATGGATATATTTTTAATTGTCACACTGTGGAGGGGTAGGGGATGATATTAGTATCTGGTGGATTGAAGGCAGTGTTGCTGTTAAACATCTTATAATACATGGTATATCATCCCAAAGGAAAAAAAAAAAAAAAAAGGAAAAAGTCTACCTCAAAATGTCAAAAGTGCAAAGGTTGAGAAAACCTGCTTTGGAAATAATATTTTCCTCCTTACTTCATCTCCTATGTTTTCACACTCTTAAACAAGTTATATTGTGTAAGAAGACTAATTTTTAACACAATAATCACCAAATTTATTAAATGACTTTCTTACACAGGTCACACATTATGTAGCTTTGAGAAATTCACTTATTTATCTACACATTTATTTATAAATCAATAAATATTCACTGAGGGCTTACTATGTGTTGGGCATTCTTCTTTTAATACAAAACAGATGAATAGGGGGTGGGACAAGATGGCAGAGGAACAGGGTCCCCAAGTCACCTGTCCCCACCAACTTACCTTGATAACTTTCAAATCATCCTGAAAACCTACGAATTCAGCCTGAGATTTAAAGAGAGAACAGCTGAAACGCTACAGAGAGGAGTTTGCGCTTTTTTTATTTTTATTTTTATTTATTTATGATAGTCACACAGAGAGAGAGAGAGAGAGAGAGAGAGAGAGAGGCAAAGACACAGGCAGAGGGAGAAGCAGGCTCCATGCAGGGAGCCCGACGTGGGACTCGATCCCAGGTCTCCAGGATCACGCCCTGGGCCAAAGACAGGCGCCAAACCGCTGCACCATCCAGGGATCCCTCCGAGTTTGCACTTCTAACAAGGTAGGAGGGTGGGAAAAAATTAAAAAGAATCCCCAACAAAAAAGGGGGGAGGGGACCTGGGAGGAGCCGAGCAAGGGCTGGGCAGCGAGGGCCTCAGGACAGGAAAGCCCAGCCCTGGAGAAGCAGGAACTTTAAAAATCCGCACAGGATTCTTCCCGGATGGAAAGGTGCTCAGCAGGGAAACCGGGCAGGATCCCAGGAGGCGCAGTGGAGCCTCCAGGTTACCGGGGTCACCAACAGAGGAGGTGCACCGGGGGAGAGGGCCCCACACACCGCAGCCGGCAGTAAAGGGCTGGAGCCTGCGCCCCATGGGGCCTCGGAAGCAGCTCAGGTGGCGGCTCCGGGTGAGGGGGCTCCGGACCCCACGAGCGTGATTCCAGTGGCACAGGCCCCAGATCCCAGGGTGCTGGGGGACACTGCCCAGGATCCTGCACTCCCCCTGGGGACAGGCGGAGGCCAGGGAGGCACAGGACACTGAGGACTCCTCTGCCAACGTGCACCCCCAAGCTGTGCAGATCAGCATCCCCAGCCCCCGAGCATCCAGGCCCCTGTGGACTGGGACCTGTGGTGGTTACTGCGGGAGCTGACTCTAGGGCTGGAGAGCTGGCCACCACCAGTGTTGCTGTTCCTCCTGGTGTCACCCTGTGCCTGGGAGGATTAGGGCCACCAGGGAACAGGGGCCTCACAGGATAAACAGCTCCCACTGAGCCCTGCAACTGGCAGGGAGGTGGGGCAGCTCCCCCAGGTACACACACCTGAGAGTCAGCACAGCAGGCCCCTCCTCCCAGAAGACCAGCTGGAGGACAGGGGAAGAGCAAGTTCTTGGCTGAGCAGTGCTGGAAAGCTCCAGGGAGGGTCGAGGGATTTACAGTATATAGAACCACAGGATACCCCTCCTTGTTTTTGTTTTTGTTTCTTTTTTTTTTTCTTTTTCTTCCTTTTTCCAATACAACTCCTTTTTAGCCACTTTGCACTGAGCAAAATGACTAGAAAGAACTCACCACAAAAGAATCAGAAACAGTACTCTATGTCACAGAGTTACAAAATTTGGATTACAATTCAATGTCAGAAAGTCAATTCAGAAGCACAGTTCTAAAGCTACTGGTGGCTCTGGAAAAAAGCATAAAGGATTCAAGAGACTTCATGATGGCAGAATTTAGATCTAATCGGGCTGAAATTAAAAATCAACTAAATGAGATGCAATCCAAACTGGAGGGCCTAACGATGAGGGTTAAAGAGTGAGTGACAGAGAAGACAACTTGATGGCAAGGAAGGAAGCTGAGGAAAAAAGAGAAAAACAATTAAAAGACCATGAGGAAAGGTTAAGGGCAATAAATGACAGCCTCAGAAGGAAAAATCTACATTTAATTGGGGTTCCTGAGGGCACCAAAAGGGAGAGAGGACCAGAAAGCATATTTGAACAAATCATAGCTGAGAACTTTCCTAATATGGGGAGGGAAACAGGCATTCAAATCCAGGAGATAGAGATCCCCCCTAAAATCAATAAAAAACATTCAACACCACAACATCTAATAGTGAAACTTGCAAATTCCAAAGATAAAGAGAAAATCCTTAAAGCAGCAAGAGACAAGAGATTCCTAACTTATATGGGGGGAAGTATTAGATTAACAGCAGACCTCTCCACAGACACCTGGCAGGCTAGAAAGGGCTGGCAGGATATATTCAAGGTCCTAAATGAGAAGAACATTCAGCCAAGAATATTTTATCCAGCAAGGCTATCATTCAGAATAGAAGGAGAGATAAAGAGCTTCCAAGATAGGCAGAAACTGAAAGAGTATGTGACCACCTAACCAGCTCTGCAAGAAATGTTAAGGGGGACTCTGTAAAAGAAAGAGGATGGCCAAAGAAATAATCCACAAAAACAAGGACTGAATAGGTATTATGAGGACACTAAATTCATATCTTTCAATAGTAACTCTGAACATGAATGGGCTTAATGATCCCATCAAAAGATTCAGGGTTTCAGACTGGATAAAAAAGCAAGACCCATCCATTTGCTGTCTACAAGAGACTCATTTTAGACCTAAGGACACCTACAGCCTGAAAATAAAAGGTTGGAGAAACATTTACCATTCAAATGGTCCCCAAAAGAAAGCAGGGATAGCAAACCTCATGTCAAATAAATTAGTTTATCCGAAAGACTGTAGAAAGAGATGAAGAGGGATACTATATCATACTTCAAGGATCTATCCAACAAGAGGACCTAACAATCATGAATATTTATACCCCTAATGTGGGAGTTGCCAAGTATATCAATCAATTAACAAAGTAAAGACATACTTAGATAATAATACACTAATACTGGGTGACTTCAACATGGCACTTTCTACAACTAAGAGATCTTCTAAGCACAACATCTCCAAAGAAACAAGAGCTTTAAATGATACATTGGACCAGATGGATTTCATAGATATTTACAGAACTCTACATCCAAATGCAACTGCATACACATTCTTCTCAAGTACACATGGAACCTTCTCCAAAATAGACCACATACTGGGTCACAAATCAGGTCTTAACTGATACCAAAAGATTGGGATTGTCCCCTGCATATTTTCAGAGCATAATGCTCTGAAACTAGAGCTCAATCACAAGAAGAAATTTGGAAGAAATTCAAACACATGGAGGTTAAAGACCATCCTGCTGAAAGACGAAAAGTTCAACCCACGATCCCATCTTGGTTAGAGAAGAATCTAAAAGAGTCATGGAAATTAATGAGAATGAAGATAAAACTATTCAAAATCTTTGGGATTCAGCAAAAGCAGTCCTGAGAGGCAAATACATCACAATACAAGCATTCCTCAAAAAACTGCAAAAAACTCAAATACACAAGCTAACCTTAAACCTAAAGGAACTGGAGAAAGAACAGCAAATAAAACTACACCAAGCAGAAGAAGAGAATTAATAAAGATTTGAGCAGAATTCAATGAAATAGAGACCAGAAGAACTGTGGAACAGATCAACAAAACCAGGAGTTAGTTCTTTGAAAGAATTAATGAGATAGAGAAACCATTAGCCAGCCTTATTAAAAACAAAAGAGAAAAGACTCTAATTAATAAAATCATGAATGAAAAAGGAGAGATCATAACCAATACCAAGGAAATGCAAACAATTTTAAAAACATATTATGAGCAGCTATACACCAATAAATTAGGCAATCTAGAAGAAATTGATGATTTCTGGAAAACCAGGGTGACAGACCATGAGAGACTCCTAACTCTGGGAAACAAACAAGGGGTAGTGGAAGGGGAGTCGAAGGGGTGATGGGGTGACTGGGTGATGGGCACTGAGGGGGGCCACTTGACGGGATGAGCACTGGGAGTTATGCTATATGTTGGCATATCAAACTCCAATAAAAAGTGAATCAATCAATAAATAATAAAACAACAACAAAAAACAAAACAGATGAATAGGGAAAGAGAAGGAAAAGTAAGATAAAAACAGAGAGGGAGGCAAATTGTAGGAGATTCTTAACTCTAGGAAACAAAGAGGGTTGCTGGAGGGGATGTCAGTGAGATGATGGAATAACTGGGTGATAGGCATTAAGGGGAGCACGTGATGTAAAGATCACTGTGTGTTATTTGCCGCTGATGAATCACTCCCTAAATTCTACCCCTGAAGCAAATAGTACATTATATGTGAACTAACTTGAATTTAAATAAAATCTAAACCAAAACAAAAACAAAGCCCCTTCCATTACAATAAACAAAATGTTTAAATGGTTAGCAATATATAACGTTTAAAAGTTTTTGGCTTAAATATATTTCAAAGCCTACATTAAGTAAATTCCAGTGTATATACATAGACATAAGTACTAGGAAATAAATTATCTTCACAATTACATTTAGTTTTATTTATTATCTTAAAAACTTATTTAAGATTGCCTATCCATCTTTTATTACCATTGTATGTCATGCAACCTATCATACCACAAGTAACTTAAGAAGGTCAATTAAGCTTTAGAAACTATGCCATGAGCACAATTACTAATCCCTTGGTACTTTTCTCTTAATTGAATTTAAACTACCAATTTTCTTTAGTTCTCCTTAGCTCAGAAAACTTACTTAATGTGCCAAGACTAATATAAAACCATAGCTATCATCAAATTAAATAGAATTTAATTTCCATTACAATATAGGGAAAGGACTATACCCAAAACTATTCATTAAAATATATATGGCTGTATTGACAGTACAAGTACAAAGTTGATATGAAACGATCTACTTTTTAAATTTTTTCCATGCATTTTCCATATACAATTGTTACATTTTTATGCTCATTTTGATTTTTTTTTTGTTCTCCAAGTTTTGTGTTATTTTAAAATTTTATTTCAATTTTTAGTAAAGGTCTAAAGAGACCTACAATGTACTATGCCATACTATCTCATAAGTTTTTGTTCTGAATGCATGGGTGAAGGAGGACATGTGCCAAGTCTAGAGAGTAGTCGATAAAGTGTACTTTCAGGTCTAAAACCTGTGGAGTAATCTTTTTTCTCTTAAAATATGGCCAGTTTCTACCTAATTCTCAATGATATGCAGGTCCAAATTATTACTATCAGTTCTGCCAGGAATCAAGACCAGAATGGGTAACATATCATCTTAAATTTTATATTCCTGGTATATGCAATACATAGTCCTACTATAGCAGGAATACATACACACAGAAAATACATAAAGGATGGAATTAAAAAAAAAACACACACACCTAAGTAAAAACTATAAAAGCTTTTATTACCTTTTACTTCCCCCTATTTTTTTTTCAACTGTGTAGATTGTGTAAGTTCATTCAGTTATAGAACAGATAAGAAATGTTCAAGTTGGGCGGCCCAGGTGGCTCAGCAGTTTAGCGCCGCCTTCAGCCCAGGGTGTGATCCTGGAGACTCCGGATCGAGTCCCACATCAGGCTTCCTGCATGGAGCCTGCTTCTCCCTCTGCCTGTGTCTCTGCCTCTCTCTCTCTCTCTCTCTCTGTGTGTGTGTCTCTCATGAATAAATAAATAAAATCTTTAAAAAAAATAAAAACAGTCATGTGCTTCTTTTGAAATTATTCTTAAAACATCGAGTTTAAACATGAAGACAAATGCTAACATAAATATTTAATAGTGAATCATTTTAAAAAATGGAAAATGTGAAGACAATCTCTTCAGAAAACATATAAAGAAATATATTTTACCCTTAATTGGAATACCACTTTGCCCCATTAATATAACTTGGAATTGGGTTATAAATGTTTCCAAATGAACCTGCTGAGAAATATGCTGGAAAAACAAAATTGCTGAAGAAGGGTATCAAAAGCAAGAAAATGCTTCAGACATTCAAATATTGAGTCATTGGCATTAGGGGAAATTTTCTCCAGATAGGGAGGAGAAATGGTAAGTCCACAGAGAAGAACATCTAAGGTACAGATAGAACTCTGGAGAGCATTTTAGTGAATTGAGGCAGAGGTAGAGTATCAGGAGTATCAGATAACATGGCAACAAAGAGAGCAGACATGACTGCTTGGCAGCATGGCAGCTAGGCAGTTGAGTTGAGGGAAGGTGCATGATAATTTATAGGAGGATCCAAAGTTCAGAGAGACACTTCTATTCAGCCACTGCCCAGCAAGTGTTAGACCAAAGGTTTTCTGAGACCCATGAAGATGGGAGAAAGTGTTTCTTTTTGTTGTGATAAATAACAAGCAATTCTCCAATGATTAACAGTATTTTCTTCCTTTGTATTCTTAAAATTCAAAGAGTAGTGAGGTCATTTTATACATGCTCTACGTGCTTCTAATGGCTAAAGTTGCCCAATAGAATTTTATTTCTTTGCATATGTACACTGCTCTGGTAAAATGCTACTAGCCTATAGAGAGGCCCCATATTGACTCGTGCAGAACATAATATCTACTATGTTTTAGTAACAAATAATTCTCATTGTGCCAGTTTTTAAAGAACTTTTCCTAGAAACTGTCAGTGGAGGTAGAGGATGTGAGAAGGAAAGTGAGAATGGGGAAAAGATGACAAAGCAGAAAGGTAGAATTTAGAAAGAACTAAGCCTCAATATTAGGAATCAGGTATTGGGTAAATTGGGGGCAAGATAAAAGCACTACAGCGTTTAATTATGGGAGAAGAAAAGAATAGGATAGAAAGACAGAAGCTTGTTTAAAATAATCATTATCTAGTTCAAAATATTAGTTAAGGCTCCACTTATGTTTAGATTACTCTATATGTTTTAGGTACTAAGGTGAAACTTAGTGACCAACTTTATATGAACTTACTAGATTTATCATGACTTACTGGATTTATCATGCTAATTATTTCTACTACATGCTTCATTGTATTTCCCTTTCTCAATGCAGATATTGGATAATCCTAGATAATTTTACAAATAAAGAATTTATTTTTTGAAGAATTTAATAATCACTTTGTGTATGTGAAAAGAGCCACTTTGTGCTCAGTTCTAAAATAAGATGTCCTTTTAGCTAAATACACTCATAGAAATGACCAATGTTATCCCACTATATGAAACTAAATAAAAGTTATCAATGTGGATGCTACCACATTAAAAAATGTTTGAAAATATATGAAGGCATTTTTGTTGTCGTTATGATAGAAAGGCTCTACCAGAATACAATGGATAGGGTGAGAGATGCTAAACAACCAACAGTGGATTATAAATTTTGCATAACCAAAATTTTCCTATTGAAAATGTCAATATTTCCCCTATTGAATTATGCTGGATTTGTGACAGATAACTTTTAAGATAATATAAATAGTATAGGATGCCTGGGCAGCTTAGCAGTTTAGCACTCGCCTTTGGCCCAGGGCGTGATCTTGAAGTCCTAGGTTCAAGTCCCACATCGGGCTCCCTGCATGGAGCCTTCTTCTCCCTCTGCCTGTGTCTCTGCCTCTGTGTGTCTCTCATGAATATACACATATATATTATGTATATATATGTGTATATTATAGTTAAGAAAGAGACAGACATCATTAACTCACTGACCTAATCTTCTCCCACAATCCCCTTTTCTCTAAGCACATTCCATGTAGGGTAGACATGTGTGACAGAGCTCCTATCAAGGAGACAAGATTGGAAATGGCTGTGTGATGCTTTTGAGAATGTTTCACTTTCTTTATAAGGAGACAAACAGGTAAGGCATAAGCTGTTGACCCTTTCATCCTTCTACCATCTTCATAATTTGAATGTGGATTTGTAGCATCCATCTTAGTAAAATCAGATCATGAGCATGAGGGAAAAAATGGCAGAAAACGAAGGTAGAAAGTGATGTGATATCTAAGACCATTTCTAAACTCCTTCTGAGCCCTGGACGTCTCAACTCCAAACTTTTATTTTAAAATGAGAAAAACCAATATCTGTATTTTAAAACCACTCTATTCATGCTTTCTATACTTCAGTATTCCTTCCATGTATGTATATATTCGGTTTAGATTAATTTGGTTATAGTTTATTTAAAAATTGGCAATTTTATGGAAAATATAAACTTGTAAACTTTCTTCTAAACAAGCTGACACAATTAGCCTTTGAATTTTTGTTTTGAAAAAGTATTATACAAATAATTACTTGAGCAGTCATCTTCCTATTAGCTACTGAAATCCACTTCTAGAATATTGGAATTAGAAACAAAAGTGTAAGAAAGAAATTCCTAAAATATATGAATTCTATTAATAAACCTCATTGATAATTTTACTGACAAAAAAGACATGAGAGGAAATAGAAAGTTTGCTTTACTAATTTAAATCAGCAATGATCATTGATTCGAATATAGCACATGAGTTACTTCAATTTATCATGTCAATTCTAGAAAAACACATTAAGAAATATCTTCCTGGTATAGGCAAAGGTTTAGTAGGAAAATTTTTGAAGTAATCTGAGAATAGATCATCACACTTTTCTGTGTATTATACTCTTACATTAAGATTGTTGCGGGGGGGGGGGGGGGTGAGGGGAGTAGCCCAGGTGGCTCAGCGGTTTAGCGCCACCTTCAGTCCAGGGCGTGATCCTGGAGACCCGGGATCGAGTCCCACATCGGGCTCCCTGCACGGGGCCTGCTTCTCCCTCTGCCTGTGTCTCTGCTCTCTCTCTCTCTCTCTCAACACAATTTATGCCTCAGTCCCTTGTAGAGATTCTGTCTTTTCTATAGAATTTTCAGATGGGATATTTAGAATGTCTAGGAAACTTGATTTGACAAATACCAAACTATCAGGTTTGGTGAAAAATAAGTGAATCAAAAGGATGAGCTGATGACTAAATATAATTATAGAAATAAAATATTCAAAATCATTTTTCTTATTTTCTCTATGTCTTGAAGGTTAGATGTTTGAATTTGGGAGTTTTAAAATAGAAGTTTAGAAAATTATGGAATACAATTCTATAGATCAGTCATAATCCTGTAAAAATTCCTCTGCTTAAAAAGCTATCTTGAGCAAAATTCAGCCGCAATAAATATGCAACTGACTCTATTACTAGGATGTTTATATGCATAAAAATAAGCATTACATAATTTCTGTTTAAAGTGTGTTTCATTTTTAACAGATTTTACGGTAAACAACATGTGGTCACAGCGCAAAAAGAAGTGACAAACTGTTCAAAGCATTTCTTAGATAAATCTGCAATCTGCTGGATTTCTTCACCTCTCACCATACAAAAGGCCCAAACACCTCTCTCTCTGGCTCTACAAACTTGTCTATAGCTGTCTAAAGACCTTTCCGTGGCAGTTCTCTCTAGCCATTGCTGCTTACACTCCAGGAATGCTGTTCTTGACTCTCAAGTCCAGTTAAGATCCTTATGTTCTCAATGTGACTGTTTGAAGTGTTAAGAATAAAGCCATCTGTTTAGTTTATTAAACTAATTCATTCTGAGGAATGATTTACCAATAACCTTAGCCAAATATTTGCAATTCCTATATGCTATTGTATCTAATGTATGGATAAACTGTATTGCAATCGACGTCTTGTTTATTATCTATCCTACCCACTAGAATAGAAGCTTCATGGTGCAGACATCTCTGTCATCATGCTTCCTCCATAGTATCTAGTTCAGACTCAGTGGTATTCATTCATGTTTCTTAAAGTATTGTAAACTTTAGAAGTCCAGAAAAGAGTCAGACCCATTGTAGGTGATTATTGTTGGGCAAGAAGGAAGGGAATGTCCATTGGGCTAGATAATGAAGGATGGATAGGATTTGTATGAATCAAGTACTTAGGTGCTAAACACTTGCTACCTACCTCACAGTCTATTATCAGAAATATTACACATCCCATTAGATGTCTGATATCAGAATAGTGCATAATATTCTATGAGTGCTTATCTGGAGATGGATGGAGGAATTGGAAAATGGAATACAGGTTGAAGACATGGACTGAATTTGGAACAGGAAAGTAGCTGGTACAGGTGATACAGTGAGATAGATCCTGGCTATGGGAATATAATATGCTGGGAAGCTCAAAGACATAAGTTGAATAAATCTATCTTCCCCATTTGTGGTGAATACCACAGTCCAATTTACTTATATGCAATGATTTATTTTCTATGCATATTGATAGATTATATAATAGCAACTATACACTTAGACTCAATACATCTGTTTTTCATAGCATATTCTATTAAAGGAAATGGTACTTCCACTGAAGTGTATTTCAACATTCTCAAGTAACTCAATTTGCTGTACAATATATCAAAGAAGGGATGTTACATGTTTAAGGCTACAATAGTCATTATTCTCCTATAGTTACTACTTTAATAGGTTAATTTATTGGTTCCATTTTCTCATACTTATTGGCTATTTGATTTATCGGATAAAAGCAATAGTCATGCCAAATTAAAGTAATAGAATATTGGTCATGTTACATAGACAATTTTCCATTATCATACAGAATGAAGACTCCACACTACAATCCAATTAATCAGAACATGAGTAAGTAGGGCACCATCTTTACTGAAACAATTTCGTGAGGAAAATTTTTCTCTAAGTATTTCAATACAGCTTTTTTTCTTATACCAGAGTAAGATTATTTCTTGTACTCTGAGATGTCACAGTCACCCAAATGCCTTCAAGAGAGATAAAAGGCACTTATGAGAAGTGTTAACTATATGCCTACATTTTTAAATCCCATTTTAAAAACAAAAATTGCTAGAGAACAGCAAATATAAATCACGACAATTATTTTTTTAGACCTTGCCTTAGCACAAAAGGACATCATTATTGGAAGATTTTGTTTTACTCTTATTTCCTTGCTCTTTTCTATGTATACCAGCAACTCTGATTTCATGATTTGACTTTGGTTCTTGGTTGCTCAGAACAAGACTTTGCTAAACTTTATACATAATATATAACCTACACCCAAAAAATTTTATTGAGAAAACCAATATCAAGCTGGAATAATACTGAAAAATCATTTCACCATAAAATTTTTCAGAAAATGCCTTATAAAAGTAAAAAGTGAATAGATTTTTCTCACAATATCTATAATCACAAAGAAGAAAGTAAAATACTTTTTCATCTTTATGGAACCAAGGAATGAGGAATGGGAACAAAACCCTTTGTTTAAATTTACTTTCTGTTTACTCTGTGTGTGTGTATATACATATATATATATATGTATATATATACAGATATGTAGATATATATATATATATTTTTTTTTTTTTTTAGAAAAATACATTCACTTTATTTTAGAAAAACACAGACCAATATAAGCTTATTGTCAACTGGCCTCTTAGGAGTCCTAGAAGTCACAGGAAACAAGTTCTGGACACCAGGTACCTGCCTCTGTCTCTCCAAACAGGCCTGCTTCCAATAGAGGATGTGATTCAGAGCCGCTCCTCAGAGAGCAGGGAGGTTAGCTACAGAGGCCAGCGACAGAGGCCTTTCACATGTAAATGTCCAGTGAACCAATGCCTTGGAAGAAGATCAAACTCTCTGGGACTGAACACAAGAGTGGGGGTGGATGAGGACAGACTATTCTCCAGCATTTCTCATTTTTCTGCTTGTTAATTTCACTGTTGGGCGGTGACCTCTTTTCCCTAATCCTCTTTGGACCCACAGGGTTTGATTCCCCTCCAGCTCAACTGTAATCCACCCCATCTCCCATCTTTTATTCCTGGGGCACCAGCCCTGGTGGCATCTCTTCCTCCTGCTCCTGGGCCAGAATCTGCTAGAATTAGGGAATGTCTTCCACGGAAGGGTTTGGGAGGCTGAGTATAGGTGAGTCCAGGCAGTGACAGTAGTGATTTGCTACTGAATTCTTGCTTGCTGTCCTGATCTCTTTAACTGGTAGGTCCTGGGACTACCAGGACATATATATATATATATATATATATATATATATATATATATATATACACACACACACACACACACACACATATACATGTATAATATATATTACATGTATGTATATAATATACAATATGCATATGCATTTTACATATATGTGTATATAGTATGCATTATATATAACATGTTATATATTAAATAAAATTATATAAGTGATGGCCCTATAAATATCATTAAACTTGGTCTATAATAGAATTATACATGTAATATATAATATATATTCTATAATTATAATCATATAAACAAATTCATGTAATTTATTTATGTGTATTATATGTAAACATATAATCCTATAAACATGATTATAAATATAAAAACATAAAATTATAAATATTGTATAACTATAATTATAAATGAGAACAGTTTTTCGTGATCAAATAAAGTGTAATATAGTCAATATATTCAACATTGTAAAATAATTATTTTCTTCTATAATGAATAATATTAAATTCTAAAATCATCTGTAATCAAATATTTAAAAGTATTTTTATTTTTATTTAATATTTTTAAATTTTATTTATTTATTTATTCATGAGAGACACAGAGAGGGAGGCAGAGACAATGGCAGAGGGAGAAGCAGGTTCCTCACAGGGAGCCTGTTGAAGGACTCGATCCCAGGACCCCAGGATCACGACTGAGCCAAAGGCAGATGCTCAACCACTGAGCCACCAGGTGTCCCTCAAAGTATTTTTAAAAGTAGATTTATGGGGTACCATATTTCCTTCTACAATAAAAAGATTTGTTTAATGAATTCATTTTTATTATTTCATTTTTTTTAATTTTTTTAATTTTTTATTTATTTATGATAGTCACACAGAGAGAGAGAGAGAGAGGCAGAGACACAGGCAGAGGGAGAAGCAGGCTCCATGCACCGGGAGCCCGACGTGGGATTCGATCCCTGGTCTCCGGGATCACGCCCTGGGCCAAAGGCAGGCGCCAAACCGCTGCGCCACCCAGGGATCCCTATTATTTCATTTTTTAAAAGATTTATTTATTTGAGAGACAGAGGGAGGGAAAGGAGGTAGAGGAGCAAAGGGGAGGAACAAGCAGACTCCTCACTGAGCAGGGAGCTCAAGGCAGGGCTAGAGTCCATCACCCATGAGATCATGACCTGAGCCAAAATCATGAGTCAGGCACTAAGCCCTCTGAGCTATCCAAGTGCCCCTATTATTTCCTTCTTGTATTTGTTTCCAGTTTTCACATTTGTGACATTTACGTGGCTTGTATTGTTATGGTTATTTAATTTGTACAAAATCAAAATCTTCTGAATAGACTGTAAACTTGGTGCCAAATCCAAAAGAGAAAATATTCAACATTGTATAATGGTAATTGCAATAATATAAGGTCTAAATCTAGATAATATTTAGATCACATCCAGAACTTATTTAATTTAGCATAGATGCTTAAAATCAGCAAGAAGTGAAAGTTTTCGATAGGCAAAATTTATTCTTAGATTTCTCAGTTTTATTCTCTGCTTTGTAAGAAACTCAAACTGTATGTTTAAGATTATAATGCTGCCATGCCAAAGCCTCCACGTTTAACAGTGTAAGATCAAAAGGAGACCAACCAGGAAATAAAAATGATTGGCAGAGAAAGCTGACTGATTAGAAGTAGCCAGATTTATGGAAAAACCAACATTGAATCCAGGGATTTCTGGCAGGCTAATGGCCTGGAAGCTTTTTTCAGGAAGACCAGACCAAGTTGCTGACCTGGAATCAATGAATATGTAAGTAACATGATTCCAACACAATTACAGATACCATATAATTTAAAAGTTACACAGATAGTCCATGTAGTGAATATGCTAAGCCAGGAGAGTTGAGAGTTTGCAATATATGCTCATAACACTTGATGCTACTTACGCATATGTGCAGATTCCTTGCATGGCTGCCAATGACTGAGATTAAACACACTCATTTTTCCTTATTTAATCTATGTGAACATGTAGAGAAAAGGATAATTAGTAACATTTATATTGTTTGTTTTGCTTGATGAAGCTGAAGATGAAAAACAATGCAATTCAAAGCATCTATATATGAAACATTGCAGATATTCAGGTAAATAAAATTATTCACAAGACAGAAAGAAGTAAGACAGATCACATTTTGAATACACTCATAATATTTTTATTTAAAGCATAACTATCTCTAGTCACAGACAAAACTATTAAAAGTGTATCCACAGAATAACATGCAAAATTGTAATTGCACAAATATATATTTAAAACCCAAGAAAAATAAAGGCAAAAAAAAAAAACCCTCACATGTAAAACCATTTCTTTTTTTATCCTAATAAATTAGCTCTGATCTAAAATGTAAAGACACTCCAAGGAACTGTATATTCCCCTCCCTTTTGGCCAGGGAAAATTTGTTTTGTTTTGGTTTTATTTTTGTTTTTTATACTCTGATCCATTAGGGAGAATTTTCATCCAGTTTCCTTGTATTTTTCATTCCCTAGTTTCAAGATCTTCCCACAAAAAATTTCATATTTTTGCAGGAACTTATCAAGAGGTTTGACCACTAGTTGACCTGTGAGGTAGACCCTGGCAATTGAAGGCTATATATATTCTCTTCTGTTCTTACAATGTGCATTCAGCTTGTTTTCTCCAAAAGCTGCCCCAAATACATAGCCTTGAGATAGTAATGTATTGTTGAGAGGGTCTGGAAGGTATATGTGAATGAATGAAGTTAAGGCCTCAATATAAATTTTAAAATTTGACAGGTAGGTGCAATGATCTACTCATCTTGAGGCCTGAAATACCTGTAAGGAAATAGGTGGGTGGTGGAAGGCCCAGGCACTGTCATAGGTTCTAGAAGTCATTTGTTCAGATAAAATGTATGTTGTCCCAGAAGTTGTGATTGCTAAAATGCAAGCTTATCCAACTCCTAAAAATGTGAAAGATGTGCAAGCATTTTTAGGGATTTTAGGGCTTGGAGGATTCTTATTCAATTGATACAGTACCTTTATCCCTTAAAGGTAAGGGCTTGTGTGGGACAGATGATGAGAGTAGTAGGTCACCTTTGTGAAAGCAAAACTAGTAGTGAAGCAGATGAAAGGCTCTGGGTATCAAACAACCAGGGCCACCATTTGAGTCAGATGCATCTGTGACCCCAGAAGAAATGGGTTTGGCACTGTGGCAGAGACAACAAAAGGGAGAGCATTTTGGTCCCAGCTCCAGAAAGGGACAGAAACTTGATAGACCCCCATAGAGCAACAGCTCCTAGCAGTATACACAGTACCTCTTTGTGTAGAGCCTCTCGTGAAAGAACCACAGCAACTAATGGGCTGAACACAGAATGATGTGGCTGGCCATAACTCATGAGTCCTGGCTGGTAACCCTTTGCATGAACAGTTGGGGTGTTCTAAAGGGATTAACCCTATGGCTTGGACAACAGGAGGCCAAGGAGGGTAGATGATCATGAGTGGACCCTTTTAAGGTCAAGATATGGGGAAAGACATTTGTGTTCAACTGCAAGAGTCTGAGCCAGTCCTTACTAATTCCATGTCCTGGCTCATAAGGCAGTACACCACCTGACAATCAAGAAGCCGATACCCCAGCTGGGGTACAAGTACTAACAAGTGACCTGCCAGGGGATAAAGCAGATTGTATATATAGGAGGAGTTGCCGCTATTTAGGCCAGGAGGGGTGACGTATTGTCAGAATGCCATTGAAATACATGGACTTGGCTAATGAAGTAACAGTACGTCCTGTGGGTTCTAAAACGTCCAAAGCAACTGCCAAAGGAGTGTAGGGCTATCCAGCAGGTGGTAATTGCTTTTACTGATCCCCTTCCTCTGCTTGGGAGTTCTAAATATTTGTGTGGACATCGAATTTGGCCAACCCAGGAATTAAGGCTTCCACCCCCTCATGGAATGGGGATAGACTATCAAAACTCAGCCAATGAAAAGCTTTCAGCTCTCAGTTTACGCCAGTGGATATTTTGACATACCAAATAGCCTCCCCAAATTCCCACTTTCCTCTATAAAAGAGCATTCCTCTCCTTTGTTCTCCAGACTTACTTGTGGTTTGACCAGAGTGTGCTTGTGTCAGATTGCAATTCTTTGCTACTCTCAAATAAACCCATCTTTTGCTAGTAAAATTACTGGCAGTTTTATTTTTAAGGTTATTAGGTCTTTCCTTGCCTTAGACTTCTGGGGCCAGTCTTGGGTGTCACCTGGGAAACTCTTGAGTAACAAACCACATCAAAGTAGTTCATGGAGGGAAAGAGGAAAAAATCACATAGGGTTTATGAATAAAGTTTCTATAACCTGAGCTAAAACAGAGAAGCTTTATTGATGACATTAAAAAATATTAGGGAAGAGGAATGTAAAACTAACTTTGTGATTGAATTTTCCAAAGTCCCAGTAAAAATAAAAGTCAGCTTGCTTTTGATTCTTGAATATAAAAATTTTAGTGTAGTAATTCCTATTATGAAGCTTATTAACATTTTGTGAAAATATAAATCATAGCTTCAATAAAATAGAAATATCTCTTTAGGGACAGAATTAAAGAGAAGGAGTAAAGAAATTCAGGAGAGGAAAAGACATAAATCTGAATAAAATGATGTATACATTTGAGTACATACGGAGATTAAAACATTCAGCCATCAAAAAGCATGAGATGCTGCCATTTGCAATGACATGGATGGAACTAGAGTATTATGCTAAATGAAATAAGTCAGTCAGAGAAAGATAAATACCATATGATTTCACTCGCATGTGGATTTAAGAAACAAAACAGATGAACATATGGGAAGGGAAGAAAAAATAAAATAAGATAAAAACAAATAGGCAAACCATAAGAGATGTCTCACTGAACTCTAGGAAACAAACTGAGGGTTGCTGGAGGGGAGATGGGTGGGGGATGGGGTAACTAGGCAATGGGTATTAAGGAGGGCACCCCATGGTATGAGTAATGCGTGTTATGTGCAACTGATGAATCACTAAACTCTACCTCTCAAACTAATAATACAATGTATGTTGATTAAATAAAATTTAAATTCAAAATTCACAAAATTCACAAAATGCTGGCATATTACTAAAATCAATCTTTTAGATGAATCAAGATTAAACTGCCCTTGAAAAGTGAAATGAGGCATGCCTGGATGGCTCAGCGGTTGGGCATCTGCCTTTGGCCCAGGGTATGATCCAGGAGTCCTGGGATCGAGTCCCACATCGGGCTTCCTGCATGGAGCCTGCTTCTCTCTCTCTCTCTCTCTCTCTCGTCTTTCATGAATAAATAAATAAATAATATTTTTAAAAAGAGAAGTGAAATGATAAAAGAATTGGGAAAAAAAGAAAAGTGAAATGCTGATGACTTTAAAGCCGGTGAAATCTGGGGATCCCTGGGTGGCTCAGCGGTTTAGCACCTGCCTTTGGCTCAGGGCGTGATCCTGGATTCCTGGGATCGAGTCCCACATCGGACTCCCTGCATGGAGCCTGCTTCTCCCTCTGCCTGTATCTCTGCCTGCCTCTCTCTCTGTGTGTCTCTGTATCTGAATGAATAAATAAAATCTTTAAAAAAAATCAGGTGAAATCCCATCAAATTTTCAAAGCCGTTAGTAAAACAAGATCACCACATAAGAAGTTTTTCTTCGATGTGGCAGCAATGATAGATTTTATATAGAGTCTGGTTTTCCTCATAATTTAATGTTTCTGCATGATCCTAATATAATTTAGTTTCATATAGAATCCTTCAGCTTCTGGCTTTAAATTCAAAAGTTTAGTTTAAACATACAAATTCAAATCAGTTGAAATGATTTTTGAGTAACGATGTGAAAAATAAAAACATTTTTAAATATTGTTTGGAAATGTGGAAATAATAGTGTTCCAGAGAGAAATTTGATATCAGAGATCGTAGCTTCCCTTTAAGGGAATCAGACTTAATTAAATGGAAATGAGAAAGTTTCTTTTTCATACACATAATGTGCTGCAAACCCCTTCCTTCTTGCAGATAAAAGAAATCATAGGATACAAAATATTTATGGCCACAGGAGTAGAAGAAATTACATATTTGGTAACAAATTAGATTTAGCAAGGGTCTAAAGTATTCAATGTAGCCATGCAGTCTCTTTAATCTTAAATGACATTTCCCACCATTCAATGTTAGCAGATATAAGGATTCCCTTGAGGTAGAACTGCTGTATTATCACATAAACTGGAACTGTTTATCTTTGTGAAGAAAAGTGAATGAAGTACACTAAATATTTATGTGGAATCATAAAGCTTATATAAGATAGAAAACTTAACCATTCAAAATTACACTTGCTGTTAATCTCACCTGGTAAATGTGAAAATACAGCGAAATCATTCAAGTTTCTTACCTAAGGAAAGCTTAATTTTTGCTCTCTAAAAAATATAACAATAATTGAGAAGTTTGAGGATTTTCTTCTGAGATAATTCTTTGACTCCTTTATGCAAGAATATATTGCGAGCCAGAACAATGATAAAAGTGTTTCTAAATCTTTTTGTAATATAGAAATTCTATCATTTGCTATTCGATACATATATAAGGATGACAATGGTTAATTCAATTATTGATACAATTAATGTTTCTTTAAAGTATCTTAAGAAACCTGTATATAAAAATCTCAATTCCATTATGCTTTTTTTTGTTTGGTTTATATAAATTTTCAAAATTTATAGTTGTTGCTTAAGAATATGCTCTGATATATTGAACTTCAGTAATGAGAAACATTAAGCAGAAACAAGTTGGATAAATAATTTGTAGGAGTATATAAATTGAACAATAAAAATAATAAATATTGTAATGATTAAGTATAATGAATATTCTAATTTGTTTCTTTGGTTCTCTTACTCAAAATCCTGTGTTGATGAGAATATTTTTAGGGTATGTCCATTACTTTAGTCCTCAGTAATCATTTATATCCACTATTCATTTATATACTCTTTCCCTTCATGAGTACAAACCACTGTTAATATACATAAATGATTGGCAAATACATGGTTTAAATAATGCAAGATTTATGCAAGTCTACACATCATTATCCCTTTTTTTAATAATAAATTTATTGGTGTTCTATTTGCCAACATACAGAATAACACCCAGTGCTCATCCCGTCAAGTGCCCTCCTCAGTGCCCATCACCCAGTCACCCCCACCCCCCGCCCTCCTCCCCTTCCACCACCCTTAGTTCGTTTCCCAGAGTTAGCAGTCTTTACGTTCTGTCTCCCTTTCTGATATTTCCCACACATTTCTTCTCCCTTCCCTTATATTCCCTTTCACTATTATTTATATTCCCCAAATGAATGAGAACATATAATGTTTGTCCTTCTCCGACTGACTTACTTCACTCAGCATAATACCCTCCAGTTCCATCCACGTTGAAGCAAATGGTGGGTATTTGTCATTTCTAATAGCTGAGGAATATTCCATTGTATACATAAACCACATCTTCTTTATCCATTCATCTTTCGATGGACACCGAGGCTCCTTCCACAGTTTGGCTATTGTGGCCATTGCTGCTATAAACATCGGGGTGCAGGTGTCCCGGCGTTTCACTGCATCTGTATCTTTGGGGTGAATCCCCAGCAGTGCAATTGCTGGGTCGTAGGGAAGGTCTATTTTTAACTCTTTGAGGAACCATCATTATCCCTTAAAATAGATTTATTTCTTTTGAAGTATATCCAGTATTTGAAATCCATATTTAAAATACAAAGTTGGGATCCCTGGGTGGCTCAGCTGTTAGGCGCCTCCCTTTGGCCCAGGGTGTGATCCTGGAGTCCCGGGGTCGAATTTCACGTCGGGCTCCCGGTGCATGGAGCCTGATTCTCCCTCTGCCTGTGTCTCTGCCTCTGTCTCTCTCTCTATCATGAATAAATAAATCTTTAAAAAAAATAAAAAATAAAATACATAGTTAAGGTCATTCTTCATTAAAACAAAATTATTTACCTAATAATACACATTATATCACATTTCAAATATAAAGTCGTTTATGTATACAAAGTATTATTCACGGAAAAGGAGTTCAACTGATGCATTTTTCAAAACGGCAGGTATTATGTAAAGAATGATACATGTATAATTACCAAAGAGTTACTTTATATTCTAAACTGTAGTTTCTAAGCATATTTTCATGAAGCCTGCTGTTGATTAGACAATTAGTACTTTACTTCTTACTCAGGTTTTCTTAAATTTCCAGAATTTTACTGGAAGATATATTTATAACCCCTTCTTTGACTAAAAGCCCTCTTCTCTTTGAGCTTTGGAAGTCAAATTATTTCAATGTATCTAAGAAACCCTAAACATCTTTTAAGCTATTTAGCATTTTAATAACTTCTTATATTCATCACAGTACTGACAGTTATTGTTCACACCCCTGTTTTTAATTTGTTTTTATTTATTTATTTATTTATTTATTTATTTATTTATTTATTTATTTATGATAGTCACAGAGAGAGAGAGAGAGAGAGGCAGAGACATAGGCAGAGGGAGAAGCAGGCTCCATGCACTGGGAGCCTGACGTAGGATTCGATCCCGGGTCTCCAGGATCGTGCCCTGGGCCAAAGGCAGGCGCTAAACTGCTGTGCCACCCAGGGATCCCCCTGTTTTTAATTTGAATATGTTCTTTCACTTATGACCTTTAATTGTCGTATGAATATAAGTTATATGCCTAATCTGATCACAAATTCCCTTTGAGCAGAAAGCACATCATAGATACCATATCCTGCCCTCACAGAAGCTAGTTTATTTCTGAATGCAAGCTATCCCAAAATATTGATGAATTACTATTTAAAAAATATGCTAAATAATTTTAAAGTGATTAAAGGAAATTTTATTCCAACAGCATACACTTATTGTAATCTAAAAGAATGGACTGCAATAAATAAATAAATAAATAAATAAATAAATAAATAATTAATAAAAAGAAACAACTTTTATTTTTGTTTGTGATCTATAAAATTATTTTTGCCAATGTAAAATACTAATACTCACTTGAGGACCATGCCACCTTCTGAAAATGTCACACAGTTGCTTCTTAGATATCTCAAAGTTGGAGCAGTTCTCAGTCTTGTCCAGACTGAAGCCTATGGCCAACAAGTGTTTTCCAGGACACAAATCTGACCATGTTGGGATGCAGCCATGGAGCAAAGCAACACAGGAAGATGGAGAGGACTTTTCATTTAAGGGCAAAATATCCAAATGGGTGTCTGGCTAAATAATTTCTGCTTTCACACTAATCAACTTGTATAAAATGGAGCACCGTTTTTAAAGATGTGATGTGCTAGAGCCTGGCAAAGCTTCATACCATCTTTTATCACCTAATTGCTGTATACTTTTGAATCTATAAAACATATTTATCACTCTAAAGAAAACTTTTGACTTCTGGGGGAAAACATCCATTGTTCATGTCACATATGAGACATTTTTTAATTTTAGACTTACCTCAAGATATTGCTTTTTCAATTTTTTAAGATATCACTTGAAAAAGGAATATGCAAAATTAGGTGAACCAAGTATTCATTTTTTCCCCAACGGCTATGAAAAAAGTATTATATTAAATTATTTTTATTTTTAGTATATTTATTACTTAGTCATAAAATTAAAAAATATATCTGCTTTTTAAGTTTAATTATAACCTATGAAAGAAAATGTCACCTCTGTTTTATTTAACATTTTAGATGCATAGTACACATTACAAAATACATGCATGTTTGTGATCTTTGTTGATTCCAAATATTTTAAGAGGAATAACATTGAAAGATTCTGCTACTTAAATCTTAAATGCATGTAATCTTCAAAACCCAAATGAGTCATCAGACATTCAAAGCAAATTCAGACCAGACCTTCTGGTGATAACGTTTTGAATTTTAATGGTTCCCATTCTATTTTTTTTTAAATTTTATTTATGATAGTCACACACACACACAGAGAGAGAGAGGCAGAGACACAGGCAGAGGGAGAAGCAGGCTCCATGCAGGGAGCCCGACGTGGGACTCGATCCCGGGTCTTCAGGATCGCGCCCTGGGCCAAAGGCAGGCGCCAAACCGCTGCGCCACCCAGGGATCCCAATGGTTCCCATTCTAGAAGAACATTGTATTCTGTCCTAACCAATTAAATTTTTCACTTTAAATTTAAAAACAAGGCAAAAAATCAGTTTATTTCATGAACTCCATTCAAGATTTCTAACCACATCTCCAAATAATGAGGAATAAGCAGGTACTGGTCCTCATGCATGTACTCTCCTGTACAACACCTGAACTGTGCAGGTATGACCTGGAAATAGAGTTAAAGATTTATGCTGGATTCTTTCAGTGCACTGATGGGGACACATATACCTACAGTTTCAAAAAAGATGATGCTAATATTGTTGAAAATCTTAAAATGTATGTGAAATTTTTCTTAGGAAAATTATTCTTTCATATAGGTAACTAAAAACACTTCCATCTGTTTTAAATAAAGACTTTAAAATTTCAATAAAATTTTGGGTAAGATAATGGTCCTCTTTCTTTGTACATTTGATGATACTCATTCTTTTTAAAAAGTTTTTCTAATAGCAAATTTTATTGCTTTTCATTTACCTTTAAATGTTTACATTGAATTCACATAAACTCTTTCCAAGGTATTTATTCCCAAAATACTATGGCAAACAAAAAATAACCATGTTATTTATATATCTATCTATCCATTTATTTATTTTTAAAGATTTTTTTTATTTATTCACGAGAAAAACAGAGAGAGAAAGAGACAGGCAGAGGGAGAAGCAGGATCCATGCAAGGAACCTGATGTAGGACTTGATCTCAGGCCTCCAAGATCACATGCTGAGCTGAAGGCAGCTGCTTAACCACTGAGCCACCCAGGCATCCCATGTTTTGTTTTTTTTTGTTTTTTTTTTGTTTTTTTGTTTTTTTTTTTTTATTACAGCTTTTATAGGAAGAATACATTATGCATCTTGGATTACTACTCTCACCATTTATAAATCTTTTTTTGCCAGAAATTACTTTGAAAATACATTGTTTTAATAACTAAAACCAAATGGAGAAAAAGAATCTTATAAGTATATAGTTTCATTAGAAAATTTTCTTATATTATCTAAGATTTTCATCTGAGTACATTTTCATCAGGATACATCCACTGGAATCTATCTTGAAATAAATATCCAGAATCGTGAATTTTAAAGCCCTAGCAACTGAATAACTAAAAACTCAGGTTTTAGTAACTAGCAAGAACTATAGATTGGACACAAATACAAAATGGATGTAATTCTCTCATGATTTGGATGTTTCTGACTAAACTTGATTCTCAGCAGCAAAGATAAGGGGAAAATAAGGATTTTTAAAAAGCAAGTAAGTTTAAATCGAAAAGTATACTGAAGTATTTATTATATTAGAATTCAGAGGAAGCCTCATGTAATCCAATTTGTGAGAAATTATGAGTTAAAACTTGTAATCCTTTTCTTATAAGATTCATTTGAGTTCAGTAAAACCTAATAAAATGCCATGGAGAATAAATTATTGTTCCTAATTATTCTCCCTTAGACTATAATAACTTCCTCCAATATCTGAAGAAGGAATATGCATGTTATACCTGTGAAAATGCAGAATTGTATTAATCATGCTCTTCAGAACAAAAGCAAGTTCTATAGCTGTAAGTTAACAAGTTCCAAAATTTGTTTCCATTATCTCTTTTCTACAGAGTAAGAACTTTACTTTTCTTGTTGGATATGTCCCACAAGAACCAGAGTAGGTTTTTTTTTCCATAAATCCCTGGAATTTGATAACATGCTTTACATCAGTCAATTAAATAGACCATCACATACAGTGAATCAAGACACATTTTGTCTGGGACGCATTTCAAAACTGTCTGGAATACTTTTCTAACGCAGAATTATAAAATTTTTGTATTATTTCAGATTATCCATTTTTTGGGACAAGGACAAGCTTTGTGAGCAATTTTCACACTTTAGAATGCAATGTATATTCTATTAAGTACTATTATTGATGTGTGAGCAATGAAGTTCATGTTCATTAATTCAATTTGTAGATAAATTGAGGAAATATTAAAGAACAATGTTATATATTCTTTTCACAAGGAAGGAAGGAAAAAGAAGGAAGGAGAGAGAGAAGAAAGAAAAGAAAGAGAGGAAAGAAGAAAGAAAGAAAGAAAGAAAGAAAGAAAGAAAGAAAGAAAGAAAGAAAGAAGAAAGAAAGAAAGAAAGAAAGAAAGAAAGAAAGAAAGAAAGAAAGAAAGAAAGGAAAAGAAAGGAGAAGAGAGAGGAGAGGAAAATGAAATCCCAGTACTTTTAGAATATAAAATATGTGGTCTCTGTGAGAGAATTTGTTGCTGTTCTCACTGTATCCTCAGCACCTATATACTTGGAACATAGTAAATATTTGATAAATAATTACAAACTATAAAATCCAATACAATCTCAGAATTAGTTTTAAATTAACCAGAACTAGTATTTCTTGGAGTATAGTGGCATGTCAATTTTATATATTTAGAAAAGAGTGAATGTCTCTCTCTATATAAAGCAGTTCTATAAATCTCACCGTTACTCTGGCAGAGATTCTAGTCATAAAAATAATAATTTATCCTCAATATAACCCTTAAAATTTCAGAGATACCTAATTTTTGTCATAATTTGTACTGTGTGGAAAAATGGAAGTTATATTCTAAAAGAAAAGAAACCCAAACACTAAAAATTAATTTTATTTGCACCAAATATTTTCTACCTTTAAAAATAAAGTATATGAGGACAAAATCAAATAAGAAGAAAAAAGTCATACTTTGAAACACTTGAAATAGGACACCTTTACATAAAAAGGATCACTATGCCTGAGAAGTGGTTTCTGGCTAACCGAGCCTGAGTCAAAAGGAGCCAATTTTGGGATCCCTGGGTGGCACAGCGGTTTGGCGCCTGCCTTTGGCCCAGGGCACGATCCTGGAGACCCGGGATCGAATCCCACATCGGGCTCCCGGTGCATGGAGCCTGCTTCTCCCTCTGCCTATGTCTCTGCCTCTCTCTCTTTCTCGCTCTCTCTCTCTCTGTGTGTGTGACTATCATAAATAAATAAAAATTAAAAAAAAAGGAACCAATTTTAAATTTGAGCAGATGGATTTGGTGTGTAAATGGTGAAGAGGAGTTTGGTAACTTCTTTTTCTTTGCTGTGAGGACTTAAGTCTTCACAGTATTTGAAACTAATCTAAGTTAAACCCGAATAGTTACTAAATATTACTTATGAGATATTCTCTTGCTTCCTGTCATATGTAAGAAAAACATATTTATTTCATTATATTTAGGCAAAGTCCTTTGTGTGGTCTATGAGTGGTCCTGAGCCTATGATACAGACCTTAGCTCTTTTTTCCAGCGTTGCCTCCTTCTCTACCTCTGCATTTACCCCTCCTTCCAGGCCAGCTGCTTCCTATCCTCTACCTAGCATGTTCTCCCCCCAGTTGTGTGTGCTACTTATTCAGGGTTCAGCCTCACCACCTTGGCAGAGAGTTCTTTCATCACCCCTTTCTAAAGCGATGTCCCTCTTAGCACATGCTGGTTCTCCTTTAGTTTTTAATTGTAATCATCACCTAACACACCCTCGTATAAAAAAAGCTTCTCCCATTAAAGTATCAACTGCAGGAGTTCTAAAGCTTTACCATTCACTGACAAATCCTTAGCATCCAAAATAATTCCTGGTTCAAAGTATCAAAGAAAATGTTTGTTGGATTAAATAAATGGTATGGAGTATTTAAATAGGTATCATCAGATAGTAAGTAATGTGTGTATTATTTAGCATATATACAAATGTTTATATATGTAGGTTCACCTCTGTATTTCAGAGGATGAGTAACTTACCCAAAATAGGGTCATTGATAAGAGAGTCACCATGCTATACTGCCTCCTAAGACTATGACAGAGGAAAATTCAATAAAACTAGTTACTAATTTACAGCAAAGAATGAATATAGAAAAATTACCTTCAAAAACAAGTGAAAATTACTGATCAGGTCTTAGAGAAAGGGAAGCCACTGTCTCCATTTATTTAAGAATATTCATGGATTGGTGGGATGCCTGTGTGGCTCAGTGATTGAGCATCTGTCTTTGGCATAGGTCATGGTCCCAGGGTCCTGGGATTGAGTCCTACATCAGGCTCACTGCAGGAAGCCTGCTTCTCCCTCTGCCTATGTCTCTGCCTCTCTCTCTGTGTCTCTCATGAATAAATAAAATCTTAAAAAAAAAAAAGAATATTCATGGACTGGGGAAAAATGCTACAAAGGATAAGTTAAGTCACTTGGTAATTTATATCAATTTTAATAAAATTTAATATAATTAATTGCTGAAGAGCAGTTAACTTCATAGCACTAATTCCCAGTAAACCTTGTTAAATTTATTTCCAGGGTCTCTAAAGAATAGAGGGAATTTTAGATGGCTTAATTGAGCAATACATGAAGATATAATAACTGAAAATGTCTGAAAATAATGTTTAACCATAATTTCATATGATTATAGGAAAACATAGTAAATAAGCATCTCATTCATTTATATTTAACAATATAGAAATTTCAGTGATCCACCCATTTTGGCACATTGTTTCTAAGACTTGCAGCCTTATTGAAGCAAGATGGTTTATCTCATGATACTCTACAGTGAGCTAATACAACTCACAAAACACCAGTGTAGGCAACACATATGACTGCAGAAATAGCATTTCTACTTCTAAAGCATTATTGATTAACATCTTACATTAAGCTAGAATTTGGATTGTGCTTTGCAAATAGCAAATGACAGAAAGAAAGGGCATCCTTGTGAGGGGGAATAACATAAACTAAGTATATTGGCCCTGAGAAGGGGGGTTCAAGGGTGTTGATCACCTGCACAATTGAAAAGCTATATGTAATTTCTGACTCTCCCTATGAATAGCTTCCTGCTGACTGGAAGCCTTACCAATAACATAAATGGCCAGTTAACACATGTTTTGTATGTTATTTGTATTCTATATTGCATTATTATAATAAAATAAGCCAAAGAAATGTAAGTGTCATTAACAAAATCATAAAGAGTGAGGGCACTTGGGTGGCTCAGTGGTTGAGCATCTGCCTTCAACTCAGGTCCTGATCCCAGGTTCCTGGATCAAGTCCCATATCAGGCTCCCTGTAGGGAGCCTGATTCTCCCTCTGCCTATGTCTGCTTCTCTCTGTGTGTCTTCTATGAATAAATAAATAAAATCTTTAAAAAAAGAAAATCATAAGAAAAAGTACATTTACAGTACTGTATTGTATTTATTGATACCATAAGTTTATGTACCTGTTTTCAAGATAAATTGTCAGTATCTACACCAATACTGTCTTCTATAATACAAAACACTCCAGATGTTATATGTATTACTGACACCGGACATCAAAAATGAAAAAATAGTGTATAGTGTATAAGTGTGTGCATAAATTTTGATAAATTTTAACTCCTTATAATAGATTCATGGTAGTAAATGATAAAGTAGATGAACATACATATGTTTTATGTATTCATAGAATATCTAACTTTTTCTTAATTATTTTCAATATTTCTAGGCTATATTGTGAGTTTTATTAATTGTCAAAATCTCCGAAAAAATTCCCCAGAATATTTGTTGGAAAAAAATCTGTTATGTATGTGGACTCGCATAATGCAAATCTGTGTGACTCAGTGTCAACTATATAGTATTTAGAAAAATGGATTGAACACTTAGCGCAGTGAGGAGACTGATTTGTGTGTGAAGACTTCTTGCATAAACTTTATCTAGAGACAAGGTTAAAAATAAAAGCTAATATATATGCATTTGTTCTTTTCAAACTTTTTTAGTATATACTCTTAGTAATAAAATTGCATAATATCATATTGAATTAGTCAATTTTAATTATTTCATTTAGTAAATATAAATCTAAAACATTATTAAGAATATTTGTATACCTCCAATAGGTGAGCTTTCATATACATTTGAGAATATGCATGCATGCTATTTTGAGAGCTCATTGGTGTATGCAATGATGCAAATGAAGCAGACTACTGGTTTTTAAATATGAATGTGATAAAATTTCAGCAGGATTTTAGAAGGTTAACCATCAATAGAATGCAGAAATATATGGAACAAGTGAGATAAGTGAAAAGGCCATCTCCACAGTCCATACAAAAAATGATAAGATAGAGATCCACGGTGGAAATAGCCTAGAAAACCATTTCTGAACATATCAACACACACTGATTTCTACATCCTAGCTCATTAGATTAGAAAAGACATTGAGAGTGCTTGAGTGGTTCAATTGGTTGAGCAGCCAACTCCTGATTTCAGCTCAGATTGTGACCTCAGGCTTTGGGGATTGAGCCTGTGTCACGTCCCCCACTCATCAGGGAGTCTGCTTGAGATCCTCTCTCTCTCCCTTTCCCTTGCCTTCCCTGTTCACTTGCACTCTCTCTCTCTAAATAAATAAATCTTTTTTAAAAAATCAAGAAGACACTGACTCTCCTACATCTAGTAGTCTGAAGCTCTTGGGTAAATAGGGCAGTGTCTTTTATTCCTCCCCTGTCTCTAAGAATGTCTGTAGTGTAATAGGGAAAATATATAATGTTCATAATAATGATTTTAATGATCTATAACAAGTTAAATTGTACTTCATATGGTATATAGTGAAATATGTTGAATGCGATTTTGAATTATTTTGATGATAAACTTTAAAAAATATCTTCTGAAATTTGTCCTACAGAAATTCTTCATGTCAGTTAAGTGCTGTGTTATAGTATACATTGTATTTATATTACAATATGAAATGTCCAGATGTGAGTAGATGCAAGCACTGAGGTGGACTGTATTAAAAATTTCCTGACAAGGGATCCCTGGGTGGCGCAGCGGTTTGGCGCCTGCCTTTGGTCCAGGGCGCGATCCTGGAGACCCCGGATCGAATCCCACATCGGGCTCCCGGTGCATGGAGCCTGCTTCTCCCTCTGCCTATGTCTCTCTGCCTCTCTCTCTCTCTCTCTCTCTGTGTGTGTGACTATCATAAATAAATAAAAATTAAAAAAAAAATTTCCTGACATTTTAGTATCCATCTTTCAAAGGGGAAACTATGAATATTTTAATGCTTCCATGGATTAGATTTCCATAAAACTCTCATGGAATATCCTCTTTATTTTCTCATATTTTACTTTATTTATTTTTTAAGTTTTTATTTAAATTTTAGTTAGTAACATAGAGTGTAATACTGGTTTCAGGAATATAATTTGATGATTCATCACTTACATACAACACCCAGTGCTTGTCACAACAAGTGCCCTCCTTAACATCCATCACCCATTTAGTACACCTGCCCCACCTCATGCAATCCTATTTGTTCTCTATAGTTAATAGTCTCAAATATTTTGTTCATGTGTTAAGCAATGTTTCCCCTGCTTTTCAAATCCCTTATTTGTGTGGGTTTGGGGGTGGTGTGGGGTCCCCCTGTGGCCAGCACCCTGGTGGAGACAATAAACAGTAGAGAGGAAGGGGGTTCTAGACTAGTCCTGCAGGAAGAACCATGGACCTCAAGACGTCTGCCTTATTCACTGGCTTCCCAGGGGATTTCCTTCCACCCTTCTAAGTGTTCATATTTAGTTACAGTTTTAGAAAAATGTTAAGCATTTATTTTGAGGTAAAAATAAAAACTAATTTCATACTACTTAGGTTTTCTTTTTTTATTTTGCATTTATTGTCCTTTCTTTTCTGCTTCTTTTGCATGAGTTATGTGGGGAGACCAGGAGGAGGAGGGATGTTAACAATTTCTCACACTTAGAAACAAAGAAGTACTCCTGTTTCTGGATACACTTGGATGTGGAAGCCCTAAGAGCATGTGGTGCAGTGAATTAAAAGTTGCATTTGAAATCTTTGTATTCCCATGACTAGTTTTGTCTTCCAGATTAAAACGATATTGCTGATGCACCCAAGGGCTAACGTATAAAACAGAAATGATTTCTAAAAAAAAAAAAAAAAAAAGGAAACTATTTTTTCCCTTCCTCATCTTCATCTGTTTTGTTTCTTAAATTCCACATAAGTGAAATCATATGGTATTTGTCTTTCTCTGACTGACTTATTTCACTTAGTGTAATATACTCTAGCTCCATCCACATTGTTGCAAAGGGAAATATTTTATCTTTTTGATGGCTGAGTAATTTTTTATATATATACCACATATTCCTTATCCATTCATCAGTTGATGGACATTTGGGCTTTTTCCATAGTTTGGCTATTGTCAGTAATGCTGTTGTAGATTTCAAGATGCATGTGCCCCTTTGGGTCAGTATTTTTGTATCTTCTGGATAAATACCTAATAGTTTAGTTGTTGGTTCATAACATAGTTCTATTTTTAACTTTTTGAGGAAACTTCATACTGTTTTCCAGAATGGCTGCACCAGTTTGCATTCCCACTCCTAGTGTAAGAGGGTTCCCCTATCTCCAGTCCTTGCAAACATCTGTTGTTTCCTGTGTTGATAATTTTAGCTATTCTGACTATGTCATAGGTATCTCATCATAGTTTTGATTTGTATTTCCCTGATACTGAGTGATGCTGAGCATCTTTTCATGTGCCTGTTGCCCTGGATGTCTTATTTGGAAAGATGTCTATTCATGTCTTCTGCCTATTTCTTAACTGGACTATTTGTCTTTTGGGTGTTGAGTTTGAGGAGTTCTTTATACATTTTAGATACTACCCTTTATCAGGTATGTCATTCACAAATATTTCTCCCAGTCCATAGGTTGCCTTTTAGTCTTGTTGATTTTTTCCTTCTCAGTACAGAAGCATTTTTATCTTGATGACGTCTCAAAAATTCATTTTTGCTTTTGTTTCCCTTGCCTATTTTCTCATACTTTATAAACAAATCAATTATAAAAATTAATATAATAAATGTAATATATAATACACTGCATGTATTTGACAAAATCATATGCATGTTTATAGTTAATTTTAAAATTTTAATATTTCATACAATCTACTCTCTCTAATAGACAGAATTTCCATATTTATAATATACAGAATTCTGTATGATTTTGTCTCATTTTTTCCAAAAATGTGGGAAATTTTCCAGAAGACAAGTAATATCTATTCAAAACTGACATTTTGCTCAGTTTATCTTAGTTTATCTTAGGCAGTTCATTGTATAATTTGATCTGCAGAGTTTAAGTTTATTAGAGTTTTAGTTAGCTATAACCTCATTTAAATATCATTCTTTACATGAGCAAAAGAAAAACAAGACTAGAAATGTGTAATTTGAAATTTTACATGCAACAACTTTTCATTACATGTAAACCAAAGCACATTTCTTTAATATTTAAGTATTTTGATATTTAATATTAATAATTTAAGTAATATTTTAATATCTTCTCAAAACATTTCCAAGTATGGACATCTTTCAAGTTGTATATTCACTTATGTAAAGTACAAAATTAAAATATATTTATTTTAAATAAAATAATGCAGCTTCAGTGGCCCAGCAGTTTGGCACCACCTTCTGCCCAAGGTGTGATCCTGGAGACCTGGATCGAGTCCCATGTCAGGCTCCCTGCATGGAGCCTGCTTCTCTCCCTCTCCCTCTGCCTGTGTTTCTTCTCTCTCTCCCTCTCTGTCATGAATAAATAAATAAAATCTTTAAATATATATATGTATAAATAAATTTACTCAATTTAGTTAAATGTCATTACTTTTAAAATTCACTCACTCTGTCCCATCGTCAACACTAATACTATTTTGAAATAACTGAGCTGTTTTTCCATATGAAACAGAATATGACTATTTAAGTGTTTAAATTAATAATAATGGATGATAATGGTTTAGGGGTACTTTTTTATTTCAGTAACTTTATCGAATGGTATAATTTAAATCTTTGATACTGACAACAACCGAAGAAGTATTTACTATCGTCATTCTTATTTGCTGGTAGGAAAAGTAGGTTAACTATTCACAAAGGAAAAAAGCATATCTAAGAACTGAAACATCTCTTAGCTCAAATAGCAAGATACTGGAGACAAAGAGATCCTCCTCAGGCAAGCTTCCTGTTTCCAGAGCCGCTGCCATCAGCAAATACGCAATTCTCACCCTCTAGTCAGTTTGGATGGAAAGATTGAAACAAAAGTTATTGCACCTTATATGTGTGCCAATTTCAAAGTGTGTTCAACAACTACAGGGAAGTAGTTTTATAGATCCTTTTGCCATCCTGAGTTGTATATGAACTCAAAAGGTAAAGAATACTGTTCCTTATAAGTTTCTTTCTCAAAAAAATAAAACTTTAGAGATTAACATTTTGGAATGTCAAAAGCTATTACGAATAACAGAAGAGAACAAATAGATAATTCCTCTCCCCAAATCAATAATAATATGGTCTGGCTTCTAAAGACTGTTTCCATATGTATAATACAAATCTAGAGTATGCATTTTCTATTTGAGTTAGTGGAAGTTGAGTGTCAATGCCTAAGAATGCCTAAAAAAAACCCATGAAATATATTTTAAGTCTGTGAACTGTGTTAGCATACATGTGACATAATGATGATACCTTTAATAAAATCAGTACAATTTATTAAAAACAACAATGAAAGGAACTACAAGGGTTCTAAAAAGAGTGACCTAGATATTCAGTATATGCAGTCTTTTTTTTTTTTTTTTTTTTTTTTTTAGTATATGCAGTCTTATATGCCTTGGGTACTCATAGGTACTGCAGTAGCTTGATTCACAGGTAAGGATGTGGTGTTTAGAACCGAGAAAAGGCTTCAGGGATTTACATATCTATAGTTTTATGCAAACTCAGCATGTATGTGTATTAGGCAGAGCAGGAGTCCATATGTTTTATTAGAATCTCTCTAATGTCCATATAGTAACAACAAAAGTTTGAGAAAATGGTCTTTCAAATTTGTTCTTAAGTTCTAGTTGACCTAAGTAAACAATTGCAAAATAACTGTTATTTTTCTCCAACACTTCGGATTCAATATTTCACTAATTTCTGGCTCCTATTTTTGCAATAGGGAGATCTACTACTTCTTTGTAGATAATCAGTTTTCTCTTAAGATCCCATTGCCTTACTGGTTTTGTTTGTTTGTTTGTTTGCAGCATCTTTTTCAGTTTTTTCCATGCCTGGAAATCATGCTTCTAGGCTCTAAAGATCTGTGTCTTTTACCAGTTCACAGCAAATACTCAGCTATTACCTTCACTGAAAGTACTTCATTTTCAAGTCTCTTCCAGATATGTGTTAGAATTAAACACGGAATGCCATGATCACATCCATTAACTTAAACAACTTTTCCATATTTTTATTTATCTTTTGGACTTAAAATATTTTCTTCCACTTTGTTATCTAGTTTGTATTTTTCTTCTGTCTCTATTAAGCTACTTAACATGTTTTATTTTAATTTAAGTTATCCCTTGATTAGAAGGACAGGGAACACTCCAACACAAAAATTAACTTGGTAAGTGATTCAGTTTCCAAGAAATTCATTAATTAATTGCATGGGACCCTCACTTGCACGCTCTGCTCCAGGTCTTACATATAGAAGTGTACATTTTCAAGACTCGGTTGAAGTCCTAACAATTGTTCTGATGATTGATGTGGTAGGGAATCAATTTTCTAAATATTGTGAATTGCTAACAATTCATAAATCAGCAACTTCATTTAAGTATAAAAAGTAAGACATTTTGACATGTTTTGAGAATATTATCCAAAATATAACAAAGCTTTCTGGTTTGGAATAACATGACATTTTCTTCACTCCCTATTTAGATTTTGTGAAGACATATTTCACTACGAAGCCAATGAAAAGAAAATAATAATTTTACTAAACAGCAGCTCCTCTCTTTAGTCCTTATAATTGAAAATTAAAATTTGATATTTTCTACCTATAAATTTTCTTTTACAGAGCATAAAGATTTTTTCTTTCAAAAGGAAATTTATTTTTCATTTGAATTGAAATATTTGGTTAGTTAAAATTTATATTTGTTTCTCTTTATAACCACACAAATTATTATGTGATTTGGTTTATCAAAAACTAGGTTGATGCTTAGAATAGATTTTTTCTTTTCTTTTAAAAATAAGAAAAAAGTATCAAATAAAATTTTTCTAATAGCTTTTATCTCTACTCTTTAAAGGATATAATGATTAACAGTTTGAAAATAGTTACCCAGTTGGATCTAGGCAGTAGCCTCAGAGGACATAATTATAATGTATACATTTTAATATATAGATGGTAATTTGAATATTATTGAGCTTAGTTTATAAACACTATAATTAAGGTCATGTACAGATTCCATGATTACTTATGCTTCTAAAATCTTATAATTTCTAATCTCAGTGAAAGGCTTTATTTCAAATGAAGTTTGCACCAATTTTTTTTATATTAAAAGAAGTTATTTTCCCATCTTATTGGGGAAAAAACATTATTTTCTCAATTTTGATTTCATTGACTTTGTTGTAGCTATTTACATTATTTTAAGGTTCAGATTTGTCGTGATAATATATAGTAAATCAGTATGCTGACATATTAATTTTAAATGCAAATGTGAATAGGGATGTAGTAAATATAAGTAGATGAAAGTAAGATAATACATGCATATTCTTCCTTATTCGTAAAAATACAATATATCATCAATAAACACAGCCAGTACCAGAATAAATTCCTTTCTCCTGATTTCTTTTTTTTTTTTTAAGATTTTATTTATTTATTTGACAGACAGGGAGACAAAGCATGAGCAGGGGGAGTGGCAGAGGGAGAGGGAGAAGCAGGCTCCCCACTGAGCAGGGAGCCTGATCTGGGCTCTAGCCTAGGACCCTGGGATCATTACCTCAACTGAAGGCAGATGCTTAACCAACTGAGCCACCCAGGTGCTCCTCTTTCTTCCATTATAAATTAACATCACAGTACTCTTATCCATGTTTTCACTTTCTGTGGTTTCAGTGGTCATCGAGGGTCCAGAAGCAGATGATCCTCCTGATGTCTCATCAGAAGGTCAATGGTAGGCCTAACAGCCACATGACAATGCCTTTGTCATTCATCTCATTTCATCTCTTCATAGAGGCATTTTATCATCTTACGTCATCATCATAAGAAAGGTGAGTACAGTATAATAAGATCTTTTGAGAATGAAAGAGACAATATTTTCTAAATTTCTGGTACAGTGTATTGTTATGATGGCTCTATTTTATTATTAGTTACTGTTACTAATTTCTTACCATACCTAATTTATAAATTAAACTTTATCATAGGTATGTATGCATAGGAATAAACATAGGATATATAGGATTTGGTGCTTTCTGTGGCTTCAGGAATCCAAGGAGGATTTGGAATGTACCCCTTGGTGGATAAGGGGGATTACTGTATATTAGAAAACTTTTGAAAACATCTGTTCCATAGATAACAAAGAAAACTATATACTATCTAAATTTAGACATTTGCAAAAGCCCAGAGGTAGAAGTCTGAGTTGGTAAAGTTATTCTAGAAGCTGACAAAAATGTAGGCCTAGCTAGAGTGATCCAGAACATCACCTTAACTCATTAAAAGTATGAGTAAGATAGAAATATTGTCAAAACTAACCTACATAGGGATGCCTGGGTGGCTCAGTGGGTGAGCATCTGCCTTTAGCTCAGGGCATGATCCCGGGGGTCTGGGATTGAGTCCCACAACAAGCTCCCTGCAGGGAGTCTGCTTCTCCCTCTGCCTATGTCTCTGCTTCTCTCTGTGTCTCTCATGAATAAATAAATAAAATCTTGAAACAAAACAAAACAAAACAAAACTAACCTACATACCTGTTCAGACTAATTTTTGTTATGACATGCACACACACATATGCACACTCACACATGTTAACACTCTTTGTAATCCAAAGATTGGGCGGATTCAGTTTATATGAAGATTTTGTGATTGCATAAAATGAATTATGGAGAGTTTAAAAAAAAATATCCTTACCAATTTTTCCTCACCTTCTCTGAGGTACATTTTAACCTGCCAGATTACCAGATGTCATCCAAATCAAGTAGTAACTGTTAGACTGTGACAGGGGTATGATTAGACTTCATCATTATTAAAATGAAGCTATCATAAACATTTTTGCTTATGAGGAATGTATAATATTTTAAAGTGTTTCTGGTGGATTCATATGTAGCTAACCTAAATCCCTTCCAATCCTCCAAAAAAAGAAATAGATTGTTTCATTTAACAACTCCCCAAACCCAGAGATATAAAACAACAATAAATTTATTATGTATCATGATTCTCTGAATCAGAAAATCCACATGGCATTGATAGAGGTCATTGTTTATGTTCAACCTAGGATGAGTTGGGTTGAATGATTTGGTTTGCGCTGTGGTTGAATGCTGGCCCACTGGACTCGCTTGGCAGTCTCGGGATAATTTTAATCCATACCTTGCAAGTCAGGGCTTCTAGAGAAGTATTTTATGAGAGAGACCCAGGCCCATGATAAAATGTCCCATTTGGCCAAGCCTCCATAATTCCTGAAAGGTCAGTTCTACTACATTACTTTGGGCTAACAATTCACCAGGACGTGCCCAGATTCAAGGAGAGGAAAAAAATAAAATTATCTTACTTAGCAGAGTAGCAAGGCATTCATAGACATCTCTAATCTACCATATAGATGAAATTCAAAGATTTGTTTTTAAAAAAATTGTTTTTGTTTTAATATATTGTTCTTAATATTAACTAGAGTGAAACAAGCGTGTTTCAATTTCTTTCCAAAACAATCCTTAAGGATACCCTACTAGGTGTAAAATAAGAATTGTCTCTGGACTTAAAATCAATCATAACAAAGTAGTATCTTATTCTTATTTTAAGACCATACATATAACAGAGTAAGGGTATAACCAAGGTAATAAGACAACTTGTTAAATCACAGCTAAATTATGTTTCCCTCTATAAATAAGACAATATTCTAATTTCTATCATAACTTATTGTTACTTTTATTTGTACATTTAAAACATCACATCTTAACTCATTCTGTAAATACAGACTCTCATAGTTATCTTTATCTTAACTAACATGCATTTGTAATAAATCATGAATATGGTAATTCAATAAATTATCTTCAATATTGAAGTGTTATGGATATAATACTAATTTATTTCCCTAGAACTTTAGAAGGTATCTTGTGTTCCCTATCTACTGTTTTTATCCCTCAGAAAAAATTGCATTATGTGTTCTTACCTCTGAACAGAAATAAATGCGGATGCAGAAGACTTGGTAGGGAAAAATGTAAATAAGACAATTTAATGTTTCTCATGAATTGTTAAGTTGTAACTTTAATTTATCTCATACAATAAGGCAGTATAATTAGTAGGTAATATATAATGACTATCCTGTTACAAATGATATTTTATTTATTTTTTAAAGATTTTATTTATTTATTCATGAAAGCACGGAGAGAAGGCAGAGACATAGGCAGAGGGAGAAGCAGGCCCCATGCAGAGAGCCCAATGTGGGCCTCGATCTTGGAACTCTGGGATCACTACCTGACCCTAAGGCAGACACTCAACTGCTGAGCCACCCAGGCATCCCACAAATGATATTTTAAATATCATTTAAAATAATTAAATGTTATGCAATCAGTGCTCATTTTGTTAAACCATATGCAACATGCCTATGATCTCCTTTGTTTTGAAAGCATAGTATCTTTGAAATGTTGAAAAGTGTTAGCGGGGGCAAGATGGCTGAAGAGAAGGGTCCCCAAGTCACCTGTCCCTACAATTTACCTAGATAACTTTCAAATCATGAAAACCTACGAATTCAGCCTGAGATTTAAAGAGAGAACAGCTGGAACGCTACAGAGAGAATAGTTTGCGCTTCTAAAAAGGTAGGAAGATGGAAATGTTGAAAAGAAATGGGGTGGTTTCAGCATATACTGAAACATAAAAGCATGTTTTTGAACATTAAAGGAGGGACCTAATCTTCCAAATTTCTTAGGATTGATATTATAATAATAAAAAGTTTAATTCTAATTATGAATGGTTGGGTTCTTTTCTATAACTTCATAGTAAAATTAAGAATTATGTGTTGTGTTCTAAGGTAAGAATTTTGCTCTTAAAAGTTTTCTAACATAATAGGCAATTTTATTTCATTTTTAAATCTCCATTCTATTTTATTGATAAATTTTTAAGTTTCTAAAGCAAACAAAAACATGAAACGTAGTTTCAGGATAAAAGTAGCAGTATTTGTAATGTTGAATATTTTATTTTCAGCAATAGCTAGCTTTCTATGACCTGCTTATGTGGAAATTACTAATAGTTTTATTATTAAGATAAGTACGTCACTAATTAAAGTACCTGTCAGATCACCTAATGGCCCAGGCTTCAAATAACAAGGAGTAAGCAAATTAGATAAATTCAGTTTTTATCAGTCATTATGTGCAGTTTTCAACTAGAATTTCCTCTAATCCTCATACTAAAAGCAGATAAGAAATTTTCATACCTCCACTGACATGATATAATGACACTAATTTTCAAGGATAATAACTGGATCAGAGGAGCAGGCTAAAATTTAAAGGAGAATGTTTTTTTTTTTTTAATAAATTTTTATTTATTTATGATAGTCACAGAGAGAGATAGAAAGAGAGAGAGAGAGGAGAGAGAGGCAGAGACACAGGCAGAGGGAGAAGCAGGCTCCATGCACCGGGAGCCTGACGTGGGATCCGGTCCCGGGTCTCCAGGATCGCGCCCTGGGCCAAAGGCAGGCGCCAAACCGCTGCGCCACCCAGGGATCCCGAGAATGTTTTTAAATTATGAAATGACAAGACATACCTGAAACATGTGTATGGTATTTAAATGAAGTTAATCTTTTGGAGAGGAAAAGATTTCATTTAAATAAAGCATTTATGCATAGGTTTGAGACAAGGAAGAAATTTCTACAGTTGGATATTTCTTTTTTAAGCCTGAAATCTATCAAATGGATATACGGCAGATGTGTGAGAACTGATTTTCAAATAATAAAAAAAAAAAAGTTTATTTTGACTCAATGATTTACTTAAAATTCTGTTCATATTACTGCAAAACTTTTTATTTCTGCCTTTTGCAATCCAAAGATAATAAAACTTTTGAACACTTAACTCCCATTTAGATAAGTCTTAAATATTTTCATTGCAAACATCTTTCTTTACAGAAATAATTCTGATTCTTAGGAAAAATCTGAGACTTGTCAGGAAGACTCATTCTGTAATGATTAAAACAATAATATAAACAAAAATCTCAACACAAAAACTCCTAATAAAACACTTAGATCCAAGTGACTAGTAAGGATCGAGGAAAGTTGCTCGAATGCTTTGTAGAGCTCTCTGATTTAAATACTTTTCTAAAACAGGAACCTTACTTCAGTATGAAGATATATTTTATAAAATGATATATCATAAATAGTTGTAAATATCTAAACCAAAGCATGTCAACATATTGTCTAGTATCTCTCCTGTAAATAGGTTACAAGGTTTTGTTTTGCAAATCCATTTTGTTAAATCTGTATAAAAATCCCAGAGTTTTTATTTTTCCAAATTCGCCAAAAGCTAAGTGTGCAGACATATGTGGGAAATAATCAAATAGCAGTGTTTGCTATTAATACACTGACTTAAAAAAAAAAACAAAATAACTGTTTTTTTCTATGTCTCTAACAGAATTATCATTGTCTTTTAATATTATTAAAACTGAATTTGATGACTCATGTAATTTTTCTGTTACTATGGTTATAATCAGGGGAAAAAAAGCCATAATTTATTAAATGCAGCTTCAAAGAATGAAGTATATTAGTTACAGCAGCTCCTGTGACAAAGCAATGAAGAATAGCTTCAGTTTGATATTTGGACTCATTTTCAGTCAACAACAGGATTATTTAATGTGTTTCTTATTCTAGGAGATTGCTTTTGCTGGCTTCAGACTCAAAGTGAAACATTGCTTTTTCCTGTGGCTTGAGCTTGCGCCTAAGGACTGGAAGCACAGCGTGCTGTCCTGGTAATCAGGCTTTCAGACATCGCCAGTACTTCTGAATCACCAGCTTCCTGCAGATCTCTGGAATCATCAGCCTCCATAATTGTGTGATCCAATTCTTTATAATAAACCAATCTCTTTCTCTCTCTCTGATAGAGGATTAGCGATAGAGAGATATATATCTCCCATTGATTCTGGGTTGTTGGGATTTTTTTTTTTTTTTTTTTTTTGGAGAATTCTAATACACCAGCATTACATATTACCTTGACATTTTCTGTGTCTCTTACTTTTCACTTTTATGATAAATGAATAGTGAGGGTTGATTTCTCTCTTTCAACCATATGGACAAATATAGCAGAAGCTGTCCATTATACATATTGTATCTCTCATCACTCAGCATAAAACCTAATCGCTAAAGTAAATGAAGACAGGGATCCCTGGGTGGCGCAGTGGTTTGGCGCCTGCCTTTGGCCCAGGGCGTGATCCTGGAGACCCGGAATCGAATCCCACGTCGGGCTCCTGGTGCATGGAGCCTGCTTCTCCCTCTGCCTGTGTCTCTGCCCCTCTCTCTCTCTCACTGTGTGCCTATCATAAATATATAAAAAATTTAAAAAAAGAAAAGAAATATACATATTTAAAAAAAAAGTAAATGAAGACATAGTCCTGACCTAGCATAACTTGCTTAATTTTTTCAAATATGATTTTATTTTTTTCTTCCAAGTTTTTATTTAAATTCAAGTTAGTTAACATATAGTATAGTTTTGGTTTCAGGAGAAGAATTTAATGATTCATCACTTTCATATGATAACCACTGCTCATCACAAGTGCCCTCCTTAATGCCCATCACCCAATTATCCCTTCTTCTCCCTCCAGCAACCCTCTTCCTTTCCTAAAGTTAAGAATTTGTCATGGTTTGCCTCCCTCTGTGTCTTTATCTTATTTTATTTTTCCTTCCTTTCACCTATGTTCATCTGTTTTGTTTATTAAATTTGACATATGAGTGAAATACATGGTATTTGCCTTTCTCTGACTTATTTTGCTTAGCATAAAGCTCTTGCTAGCTCCATCCATGTGGTTGCAAATGGCAAGATTTTTGATGGCTGAATAATATTCCCTTTCACACGCACACACACACACACCACCACCACCACCACCACCACCACCACCACCACCACCACCACCCACATCTTTATACGTCCATGAGTTGATGGACATTTGAGCCCTTTTCATGTTTTGGCTATTGTAGAGAGTTCTGCTACAAACAATGGGGAACATGTGCCCCTTTGAATCAGTATTTTTGTATTCTTTGGATAAATTCCTAGTAGTATAGTTGCTGGGATATAGGGTAGTTCTATTTTTAACTTTTTGAGGAACCTCCATACTGTTTTCCAGAGTGGCTGCACCATTTTGCATTCCCCTTTCTCTGCATCTGTGCCAACATCTGTTGTCTCCTGAGTTGTTAATTTTAGCCATTCTAACAAGTATGAGGTGGTATCTCAATGTGGTTTTGATTTGTATTTCCCTGATGATGAGTGATATTGACCATTTTTTTCATGACCTGTTAGCCATTTGTATATCATATATGATTTTTTTTTTAAGATTTTATTTATTTATTCATGATAGTCACAGAGAGAGAGAGAGGCAGAGACACAGGCAGAGGGAGAAGCAGGCTCCATGCACCGGGAGCCCGACGTGGGATTCGATCCGGAGTCTCCAGGATCGCGCCCTGGGCCAAAGGCAGGCGCCAAACCGCTGCGCCACCCAGGGATCCCTCATATATGATTTTAAAATTGCAACCTCTAGAAAGTATAGACTTTAGTGTACTAGGCTACTTAGTGTGAAAACAGTTATATGCAAGAATGAATAAAAATTATTCCAATGTTCTGTTGCATCCTCTATGGATTAAACACGCATGAGTTTTGAAACACAAAATACTTTAGAATGTTGGGTATGGGGCAGCCCCGGTGGCGCAGCGGTTTAGCGCCACCTGCAGCCCAGGGCGTGATCCTGGAGACCCTGGATCTAGTCCCACGTCGGGCTCTCTGCATGGAGCCTGCTTATCCCTCTGCCTGTATCTCTGCCTCTCTCTCTCTCTCTCTCTCTCTCTCTCTCTCTGTGTCTCTACGAATACATAAATAAAATCTTAAAAAAAAAAAAAAAAGAATGTTGGGTATGAAGAAGTTCTGATACCTTTCTGCTGCAACTCACCTATATCATATATAAGGAAACTGAGGTCCCAGGGAAGAAAAATGACTTATCTTAAGGTGGCATGATTAATTAAATTAATACCATAGGCAGGGATAGAATCAGGGCTTATCATGTGGAAGATGGAGCCACTCCAGCAGGAAAGAGTAATTTATCACAGACCTTGTTTAAAATTAATAGTGAAAACTGAACATGAAAAGAATAATAACTTTCCATAAGTTTTTTTTTTTTTTTTTTTAACTTCTCTGCAGAAAGTCCCCTCTCATTGCCTGGATCCAGAGCAGAGGGGTTCCAAGATTACTTCTCCCTTGATCCATCACTGCTCAAATCCTGTTCTTATACTGTAAAATCAAGAATGTTGATAATGTCTTATGACTTTCTTTCTAAGTGCTAATATTAATTATTTGGATTACATATCGAATAACTTGAAAATATTTCTGAAACACAAGAGTAAGTTTACATAGAAAAAGTATTTGAAAGAACTCACAAGATTCCAGGGAACACTCAGATATAACTTTAATAAAAATAAAGGATATGTGGGGCACCTGGGTGGCATAGTAAGCTTAGCACCCAACTCATGATTTGGGCTCAGGTCATGATCTCAGGGTCCTGAGATCAAGCCTTGCATTGGTCTCCAGGCTCAGAGAGTCTACTTGAGATTCTCTCTCTCCCTCTCCGTCTGCCCCCTCTCACTTACACTCTCTCTCTCTGTCAAATAAACAAATCAATCTTTTAAAAAGAAAGATAAAGGATATGCTGCAGCAGGAGACAGCAGAAGAAGCACATGCAAACATTAGGGAGACACAAGACTTCTAGCTAAAGCTTCCAGAGTCTGGTCTCAGTTGCAGTCAACATGCTTTGTCTTTGGATGATGAACCAACAAGATATGCTCTGGATCACTTGGTTTCAAAGGATCCATGTCACATGTTTAATGAGAATCTTTTTACTCCCTTATTTCTTTTTTCTTTTTAATGTAGCTGAAACTAGGCTATTTAATCCTATAAATCAGATGTAACACATTTGTCTACATATTTTTAGTGATATATGTAGACAAACATTGAGATAATGCTCACAGAGGAGTTTTGAATATTGATCAGTCTATTTTACATCACCAGTAAGACATCTCCATCACTCTTTGGCCATAGATGAATATCATGTTTCCATGTATCTCTGGTAATAACTATAAAACAACCATCATAAAGCTGTGGGTAAATTCCATTCTTAGGTAGTCAAACCCCTGTCCCTTTGTCTAGCTTTCTTACTTTTATATATCTCAACATCATCTCTTCTCATTTTGTCTTTAAAAATACAGGCAGTTGGTGGCTCAGTTGGTTAAGTGACCAGCTCTTAGTTTCAGCTCAGGTCGTGATCTCTGGGTCATGAGAAGGAGACCCATATCTGGCTCTGTGCTTAGCACAGTCTGCTTAGGATTCTCTCTCCCCCCTCCCTCTTGCCCTCCTTCCATCCCTCCCCATAAAAATAAATAAAATATGCAAAAAGTAGAAGGATAAGCATCAAAACAACTAATCATTCACAGCATCCAATAAGATCTATGTAATGCTTCTTTTTTTTTAGAGATTTTATTTATTAATTTATGAGAGACACACAGAGAGAGAGAGAGAGAAAGAGGCAGAGACACAGGCAGAGGGAGAAGCAGGCTCCATGCAGGGAGCCTGATGTGGGACTCGGTCCCGGGTCTCCAGGATCAGGCACTGAGCCGAAGGGCAAGGCACTAAACCACTGAGCCACCCCAGGATCCCCTATGTAATGCTTCTTAAGGCGGCATTTTAATTTACTAAATATACCAATTCAAAGTTGTGTGTCTTTCACAAGCTTATAACCCTTTTACTTCTTTTCAGTGGTGAAATTTGAAATACAGGAAAAGGATAAATATAAGGATTTGATGTAGTAATTACTGGATAAATCTACATTTTCACTAGTGAATCATCTTCCTTTGAAAGAGCATGTTATCAAGCTACCAATTCAATCTAATAAATTTTGTCCTCAATGCCAGTATTATAGATGTTGTTAAGTCATTCAAAGGGCCAGATGTCAGTTAATTCCCAATTCCAAGTTTCATGTTTCTTGTCTCATACTGCAGTTTACACACTCATAGTTTCCCAATAGAACTTTTCCTTAAATAATTCCCATCTTATGACCTGTAGAAAGAATCTTAGACATGTTTAAAAGGTGTCAGTTTTAATTAATTGCATAGTGGGTAAATTTGCTTCTTAAAAATATTCATGATGCTTTCAAAGTTAAAAAAATATGCAAGATATACTGTCTATAAATGTATTTTCACAGCCTACTGGGGCCAAAAGTTTCACATAAGTTCATTCCTTGTGCTTTCTTCTGCCAAGGTCAAAGACCATTTTCCACAAACTACTGCCCCTTCCATCTAGATGAGCATACATAGACAGCCTCTCTTGGGTCAGTGTGCATGCTATTTTCCAATCAAGTCTCCTAGAATGCTGTCTAGCAGCCTGTTGAGTTTTTTAATCTGTTTTTCTCTAAAAGCATATCCTCTATACACAGGCACTTGTTATCCTTTGTCTTCCTCCAAAAATATCATGCATTCTAAATGACAATAGAAGCTCATGAGTCTTTTCTCTCAGTGTATCTCTCCTCATTAGACAAGTTTAGTTTATTCCATGACTTCTAGACTTGAGCCAGAATCACTCAAGTTTCTTTTAGACTGTCTCAATTTTGTCTTATCTACCAAACATACTGTTGTCAGTGAGTTTAGTGATTAAGAATGAAAAAAAAATCCGAATTTTAGATACAATTCCTTTCTGAAGTGTATGTGTCTGTGTGTGTCCATATGTTGCACATGCACACGCACATCATTATATACATCTTTGTATTCATTATTTTCATATCCATTATTTATATCCATTATATGCATCTTTGTTTTTCATCTTCAAAACTGTAATATTTCTCATGACAAGAGTGCCACAAACTGAGACTCCTTTCATTTTCTAATAATTTAAGGCATATTGTGAACCACACTGACAAATCATTGGCTACTGCTTAAGAATTGGTAAACTACTGTTTTATTATTTTAATCTAGATCCTCAAACACCACAAGGAAGACTGCTCCTAGTTCTGATAACTTAGTCTGTTTATTTTTTAAGTCTTCTTGCAAATTTCAGCCATTGTCCAGATATAGTACAGCTGCATTTCTGATTGAGGATCCTGGGAATTAACATCTGTGAACATTATTACTTATTTAGCATCATCTATTAGGTGACCTTAGGGACATATCTATTCAACTGTACAGTTAGGTAATTCTGCAGGTGGACTGAATAGGGAACCCACAGGTATGGGTGCCACCTGTTCATGTATGGGATAGGTACTGCTGTAGCATATTTTTAATATATCATTCCCAACTCCTCTGTGTGTTTCCCTCTCTATTGGAAAGGTGTTTTGACATAATCCATGACATGAAAGGTATTCTGTATCTCAAAATAATTTTATGTCCTTCCATAACAGAAACAGTTTAATTTGAAGCCCAGTAACATACCTAAAATTGTCTTTCAAAGGGAATTTATATGGCAACAGCTTCTGGCAAATTTCTACTCCAAAATCCCAGCAGTTATTATTGCTGGGTAACAGATATGAGCTTTTGCAAAACTCTAGACAGCAAAAGTGCAAGTGGCTGACACTTATAACATTTGAGCATTGGGCTTGTACCACCCCAAGGAATTGACTGGTAAGACATTAGACTGAGTTCTTTGAAACTCTAAGAGTGTCTTCTGTTGTACATAACATCATTAAAATTCATCTTTTTCCCTGATACTTTGATGAAAAGGAACTAGTAAATTTTTTACTTGTGCTATGTGATTTCTTCAGAGACTAACAACTCAATCAATCTTCATGCCTCTTATTTTCATTTTGGAGATGGCCGAGAAAAAAAAAAAAAAAAAAAAACACTTATTTCTGGTTCTTTGAGGTATATCTCTAGTGTCTCCAGTGCAGATAATTTTTAAGAATCTTATCATTTGTGCTTGACTCTGTAGTTCAGCTGGGTTAATCCATGACCCTCTGGTGGCCATATTGATTTATCAGCATTTTAGTTCAGTCCCCTTGACCTTCAGATTGAGTTGTCAACATTGTATCATCACTATGATGAATAACAGTCTTTTTTTCATTTAATCAGATCTAAGTCTCTTCATAGTAGATTTTGTCAATAATCAGCAGGATCTATATCTGTGTGAGAATACAGTAAGTTTGTTGGGCTCCATTCTGCAGAATACAAATTAGTTTTGCTTCCTTTTGAAATAAAGCAAATTGTTCACAAAACACTGATCTCCTTTAGCATAATGCATGTTTGTATTGTTCAAACCATACTGAATACAGCATATTACTAAGGCAACACTTTGTCTAATTCTTTATATCCTACAAGTAAACTCCAGGATTTATTAGCCTTCCTCACAGATAATGCAAAAATATTAAATAAGACATTTATGGTACTAATTCAGGTGAAACTGAAATATCCTTAAAGCAAAAATCCCTTGATTACATCAAATATCCTACATTGTTTTAAATTAATCACCTGAGTGGTTTTAGGTAATTCTAAAGATTTCTATCTAGCACGATGAATTTAAACAGGTGGAGAGCAGATTGGCATGGATTCCTTTTTCTTAATGGTAAGTATGGAAAAAAAACCCACATTCAGACATTACATCTATTCCCTTAGTACTTTCTGATAGGGCTAATGCATTAGGAATACAATACTTCCCTTCATTAATTTTTACTTTGAGTCATCTTTGCATTTAAGCCATCCAAAATTGTATTACCATATTGCCTGACAGAAGCATGTCACCCCTTAAATTTTTATTAGCAATTAATTTCATTAGCCAATTTGGGTATAAGAGCATAGCATGCACTAGTATTCAATAGTTTCCTTACCACTCTCAGGCATTTAACTCATATCAATATAAATGTTCCCAAATCTCTCCCATTCCTATGTCAAGGGACCTTTACCAATCCATCACACAGAATCATAATTCTCTCTTTTACTTCACACATTCTAATCAGTACTTGTTCTGAAGGGAGAACAGTTTCCATATTTTTGTTATCATCACAAATTTTAAAAATTATTTAGGCTAGGAAAGTCTGAATGAATCTGCTCCTGTCCTTTTTTAGTCTAAGGTGTTGATGGACCAGCCAGATTACCTAATATTTACTCTAATCTGTTAAAATTTTTATAGCTACTTCATCTATCTCCTATTTTTTTCATTTTAAATGAACTATATTTTGTTTCATTTTAAATGAACCATAAAAATGCTTCCACCAGCTTACTTGTTTCAAACTTATTCAGTGTTTTAATCTTGTTTTCTCTGCTCAAAATCATTTCTAATATTTTCCACAAATTATCCTGCCCTCCTAAGAGTAGGGTCAAAAGGAATCCAAACACATGGAGTCCTTTTTATCAAAGAATGAATAATGCTTGGTCAAAGATGTAAAATTAGGGGATACTTTGATACCATCATAAAATGAATCTAAATGTACAAGCATTCTTAATATTTCTTGCAGCTTCAGAAGAATTCCACTTAATATCAAAAGGAGGTCTGTCCTCCCGACTCCCTTTCAGAAGCATGTCTCTACATTTTAAAAAGGATTTCTGGCAGCCTTGAATTTCTGTTTCTTCGTTTTCTTATATTTTCACTAAAATAGTCCAAGGAATCCAAAAGAATTCTTGATCGATTTTTTTCTCTTTAAAACTTAAAAAAAATAATTTAGTTATTTTTCCAACTTTAGATCTAGAAATTCCATTAATATATTGTCTTATCAGTGTGTATGACCTCAAACCAGGTGTGGCCTGGGAGGCAAACCTGCATCAGAGGATAATTTCATTTATTCTCCTTACAATGCCCCCTACAGGTATCCCTGAGTGGCTCAGCAGGTTTAGGGCCTGCCTTCGGCCGGGGGCATGATCCTGGAATCCAAGATCCAGGATCGAGTCCCACATCAGGCTCCCGGAAGGAGCCTGCTTCTCCCTCTGCCTGTGTCTCTGCCTCTCTCGCTCTCTCTCTGTCTCTCATGAATAAATAAATAAAATTAAAAAAAAAAAAAAACAATGCCCCCTACAGCTATTACACAGGATTGAATATTCTAAATACTTACAAACAACTGCATAAAGACAAAGCAGAATATGCAAAGGTACCATCAAAATATGTGTGAGACACTTTGGGCTCAAAGAGTCTAGGCGCAAGTTTGCAGCTAAAATCAGGCTATGTAAACTAATTCATCCTCACCGTCATCATCATCATCTATATATTTTAATAACAATGAGGTAAGCTAGTACAGGGTTCCACTCAGGGAGATTTAGGTGAACTCTAAATAACAAGCAATTAGTCCCACTACTATTTAATATACTTAATTCCTCTCTTGATCAAGTTTAGTGCCATGGTTCCAGACTTTTGTGGAGGTAAGATGGAACAACCACAGACAAGATAAAGCTAACTTTATATTTATGTATAAGATCATGTGTTTACATGTCATTATTTGAAGGCCATTGGCGGAATCCAGAAAGATTATAATGATTTGCTTTCCATCTTTGTCACAATGGTTTTGCTACCAGAACACAGGGTTGTGAAAACAACCACTAAATCTAAACCTAAATGGGAAAGGAAAAGATTCATACCAACATCATCATCACTGGACCCATTGGTTCAGGCAAGTTTGCCATTACTGGCCATCTGATCTATAAATGTGGTAAATTAACCCAGAATCATTGGAAGAATCTGAGAAGGAGGCTGCTGGGATGGAAAGGCTCCTTCAAGGATGTCTGAGTTTTGGATAAGCTGAAAGATGAACATGAGTACTGTATCATCATTGACATCTCTTTGTGGAAATTTGAGGCCAGTATTATATGACCTTCACTGATACCTGAAGACACAGAGACTTTATCAGGAACAGGTTTACAGGCACATTTCAGGTGGATTGTGGTGTGTCGCTGCTGGTGCTGGTGAATTTGAAGCAGGTAGCTCCAAGAAGGTCCAAGCAGAAGAGACAGGGGGAAATTGTTATGGAAGGTAGCGCCAACATTTTAAAAATTGGGTATAATCCCAACATAGCAATGATTTTACCAGTTTCTGATTGAAAGGGTGACAAGATGCTGGAGTCAAGTGCCAACATACCTTGGTTCAAGGAATGGAAAATCACCTGTAAGGATGGAAATGCCAGTGGAACCATGTTGGTTGAAGCTCTGTATTGCACCCTGCCACCAAACTGTGCAAGATTGGTGATATTGGTCCCGTGCTTGGGAGCTGAATAGAGACAGGTGTTCTAAAACATGGCATGCAAAAAAAGCAAAAATAAATAAATAAATAAATAAATAAAAGGCCAAAAACCTGGCATGGTGGTCACCTTTGCTCTAGTCAGTATTACAGGTAAAGTCTGTTCAAATGTGTCATGAAATGTTGAGTAAAGCTCTTCCTGGAGATAAATGTACGCTTCAATGTCAAGAATGTGTCTGTCAAAGATATTCACTGTGACATGTGGCTGATCATGTGGGACATGACCCACGAAGGAAAGTAGCTGACTTTAAGGCTGAAGTGATTCTCCTGAACCATCCAGGCCAAATTGATGCTGGCTATGCACCCGTGTGGGTACACATATACATTTATAATCTAAATATGTTTGCACTTACAGCCTTTTTTTTCTAAATATAAACTATAATGTGCTGTCTATTTTGTATCTGTTTTACATTTAAGGAAAGACCAGACTTCTTTAAAGAGTGTATTTAGAAAGTATCATAGTATAAAAAATTGTAGCACTTTGATTTTTTTATATAAAAGACTTATGATGAAAAGATGAAGTCACTTATGAGGGTTATATTCTTTTAGAAAGTTGATTTTTTTTTCTAAAAAGCATCTCTGAACTGTATAAGGTTAATAAAAAATTCCTTTAAAGCAAAAAAAAAAAAAAAAAAAAAAAAAAAACGACCAGCAAACATCACACAACTCACATTGCTTGTAACTTTGCTGAACTGAAGAAGAAAATTTATTGCCTTTATGGGGAGAAACTAATGGAAGATGGCCCCAAAATCTTGAAATATGATGATGCTGCCATCATTGAAATGGCTCCTGGTGAGCCCATACATGTTGAGACCTTGTCTGACTATCCTCCTCTGGGTTTTGCATTTCGTGATATGACATGGGCAGTTATTATTGGTGTCATAAAGGCAATAGACAAGAGGTGCCTGCGTGGCTCAGTTGATTAAGCAGCCAACTCTTGATTTTGGCTCAGGTCATGATCTCAGGTTGTGTGATCTCAGGGTTGTGTGATCATCAGGGTTCCCTTTCAGCAGGAAATCTGCTTGAAATTCTCTCCCTCTCTCCTTCTCCCTCTGTCCCTCACCTTGCTTGCGTGCTATCTCTCCAACTAAAATAAATAAATAAAAAGTAAAAAAATGAAAAAATAAAACAACAGATGAGAAGTTTGCTGGAGCTGGCAAGGTTCAGAAGGCTCAATGAATATTATCCCTAGTACATGCCACCACAATTAATCAGACTGGTCTCAGAGCTATTTGTTTCAGTTGACCATTCAAGTTTAATAGGAAAAGACTGATTAGTGATAATGCATCCTAAAACCTTCATAAGGAAAAGAAAATATTTTAAAGACCGTGTGTGTGTGTGTGTGTGTGTGTAAGAGAGAGTTTTATTACTTTTTAATATTAGTACTTCTTAAGGGAAACAACCTGAACAAAAATCCATCATGGAATTTTGAAACTTAATGAAACAAAATTTAATGAAAAGCCTGCTTCTTCTCACTGTCAACACTGTAACTTTCTACAGCATTAGTTAGGTGAGAGAGGAATTGCCAGTGGTCGATTTCTGGTATTTCACTGCTGAAACTCCAGAATTTGTAATTTCTAGTTAACATTTTTAGGGGGTGGGAATTTCAAGTTTATTGACCTTTCCTAAGAGGAGGAATCCTCTATGTTTCAAGCACCTGGTGAAAAGCTGAGAGGGACTCTGTTGGTTGTAATCCTTCCTAAGTTAGGACAAAGAGTAACTTTGTTTATATGTAGACTACCTTGTCAGAAGCCCAAATTCTGTAATGTTAATGGCCCTGGGTTGCATATGCTTTTTTATTGTTACATCATTGTTGGGTAAAATGTTGGTATAATCTCAAAATTTTTTTCTTTTTTTCCTTTCCCAACAGTTGTGTGATTTTGGTATAAATATAAATTCCTTGAAATTTCTTTTTTTTTTTTTTAATTCTTTGAAATTCCTAAATATAATTCTGTCAGATACAGGACACAAATTAATACATATAAAATGGTTTTGTTTTTTGTTTTTCGTTTTTTTATAAAATGGTTTTAGATGTAAGACATCACATCTAAAAATATAAAGTGGGAACTAATTTAAAAAAATTAAAAAGTTAAATATATAAAAATAACATTGACCCAAATATTCATAATTTTTTTTATTACTCTTTACATAATTGAGAAGATAATAAAATGTCCATCTTGGAAGTAACCCAACTATCCTACAAAAGTATAGAAAACAGTACTAAAGATATGTTAAAGACAATATTTCCCTTAGTATTAAATATCCTTTTCTAGTTTCTTAATTGAAGTTTTTAAAGAGTTTACAAATGTTTAAAGCAGAGTGGATGGATTAAATATATCTATTTTTAAGAAAGTAATGGCTTTTTTTAGGTGTTTTCAAATAAGCAAATGTATCTTATTTTGCATGTAAAATAGCATTTCTATCAATCCAACAATGACAGGAAGTCTTCAGTAGAAAACATTTATCAATATAGTATCTTTCTCTTTCCCACTGAGAGAATTTTGAGAAAGTCATCAAAATATTATCTTCAGGTAGGCCATGATAGTATCTTACTCTAAAATTTTCTAAACCTCAAAATCTATTCTACAAACTATTTCTTATTGCTCAGTAGCAATATAATATATATATATATATATATATGCATTTATATATTTACAATGAGTTTCAAAGTCTAGGTTTTGAAACTGGAAATATTTTATTTAACTCTGATTAGTTTAGTTTCAGTTTCCCATAATTAGCTACATGGGAAATAATGAAAAAAAGAATAATTTTACCAGTTTATCTTTGGACATGACCAATACATACAAATATCATTTATTGTTTGGATGACATAGAGAAAAAGTTCCCATGTAATTGTGACTTAATTCAACTGCCATAAAATTAATAGAGCAAGATACTTCTAATGAGCATGTTATTTAATATGGCATATTAAATCCTTTTTCCTTCTTTCTCCCCTCCCCTCCTTTCTTCTTTGTTTATAGAATCATAGAGAAGGAATGGATTAAGCATTCAACTCTTGATTTCAGCTCAGGTCATGATCTCAAGGTCATGAAATCCAGCCTTGCATAAGGCTCCAGGCTGAGCATGGAGTCTGCTTGAGATTTTCTCTCCCTCTCCATCTGCCCTTACCCTGATTTGTGCTCTCCCTCTCTCAAAAATATACATATTTTGATATTATATTATAATATATATTATATATTATATCATAGTATATTATATATAGATATATATTATATATTATATCATAGTATATTATATATAGATATAAATTATATATAATAATATATTATTAATGTATTATATACATAATAATTATAATATATAATATAATATAGATATTATAACATATTATATATAAACAATTAAGCTTTTAGGGTCATAAGGAGGATTTCAATTTCATTTAATTGTTTCAATAATTCTATAAAGAATTTTTGCTATATTAGAAAGGACAGTTTAGACCTTTGGAATGCCTATATAGACTATCATATATACCCCAGATTTAAATAAGTACTTTAAATTAGTTTAGAATAAATGTATCCCTAAGTCCAGTTACTGAATACTATTTTTTATTTTATTTTATTTTATTTTTTTACTGAATACTATTTTTAACTAAATGACATGTCTAAGTCACAAGAGATTTTGTGCAGAAGTCACCAACCTCCTGTTTATTTTCCAAGGACACTTACACACTCCCTTGAGTATTTATTATTGTTGAACAAGAGGAGCTGGGGAAATCGTTAATTTACATTGCCTGAATTTTGTGACGGCTGGATATTTTCTCTCAGTGGAGGTCTGAAAAACTCAAGTATTATATCTCATGAATGAGTTTTTTTTTTTTTTTTTCCCCAAGCAGGCATTTTGATGAATAGCATGAGCAGCTAAACATCTACCTGTATACAGGTTCAATTCTGGTTTTAACAGTGAGTAAAGATAAGGACATTCTGGGTGCACTCTCACTGGGGAGCAGGGAGCCTGGTTGAGATTCTCTCCCTCCCTCTCCCTCTTCTCCTCTCCCTGCTCATGCTCTTACTCCCTCTCAAAATAATAAATAAAATCTTTTTTTAAAAAGGGTAAAAAAAAAAATTGTAAAAGAGAAAGCAAAAAAAGAAAAATCAAGTTGTAAAACAATATGTATGGAATGGTTTATGCATTTTTCTTTTTAATAAACCAAACAGAACAAAAGGAAAAAAAAGAGAAGGATATAAATGACATGTTGGCGATTTGTACTATGATCTGAGAGAGTGGAAGAAAATTAAAACTAATAGTTTTCTGTATAGATCTGTTGCATTATGAGCATTTACAGAGAACAGTCAAAGAATTTGATCTCAGAGACTAGCTCTTGTCCATGAGACATATAATAGAAAATTCTACCATCCCTTTGCCTTTTGAAACATTGAAAATATCCAGGAAGATTGATTATTTTATAGGAGTAGCAGGTTGCAAATGTGAATATAAATATGTAGGCCACATTTAAAATAGCATCTGGAAAGCAATTTATTATTTTTTTAGAATATGAAAGTATTTTTCATGTCACTGTTATGTGGCATTGACCTCTCACCTGACTACAAAGGTTTGTATGGAAGGAATGAGTCACTGATGAAACTTTTCATACATGAACTTTTCATACATGAACTTTTCATACATGAACATAGGGGTACATTCCTGATCCCATAGCATGGACCTAAACACCTTAAATTATGATTAGCCTGTCAAACTTCATTAACAGAAATTATTATGTGTAATGAGGAGACCTTATTACAGGGTGTAGTGACTCTTACCTCATACAATTGATTGTACACAGTTTACAGATGGTACTTTTGAAAATACTATCTAAATGACTAGCAGAAGTGAGAAATGTGCTGTATCTCCCCTGTGAGAAATAAGCCCTGAGTAGAGAAATATGGAAGTTAAGTCTCTAAAGTTAGATTTGAGAACACTCCATAGAAGGTCCCCAGATCATAGAATGGCAGGAAGTTTGGATATTATTTGTTGGACTGGGGGAACCCTTAAGTATAATTAAGAAGGACACAGTAAACACTTTATCAAAGAAGTTTAAACAAGCAGAGGTATATAAGAATCAATGATTGGGGGAATACTGGTGACAGAAAAGTTAATTAAGGGACTATTAAAATGGTCAAGCATTTACGAAAGTCTGGCCTTCAGAACCCTGTACCCAGATATAAGAAAAAGTTGAAACTGAGAGGAATAATACTAAAATAAATAAACAACCAAAAACTTAAACTCTAGAGGGAATTACAATCTAATCAAAACTGAAAGAAGATACAATATACTGCCTTCCCAATCAGACAAGGATATCCAGAAAGAGCTAGTGAAAATAATTAACAAGTCAGTGTAGCTCCAAGTGACTTCTCCAGGAGATTGAGACATAGAAAAGGTTCTGTTCCAGGAATTAATAGCAGAAATGTTCCACCATTGACCAGAAAAATCACTTTAAACAGAATCCTGTTAGAGCCATCAAAATTGCTGGTGGTGAACTCTGTGGTCTCAGACACAGCTTCCAGCATCAGCATGAGTCCAGATCACAATGCTTGTTCACAGCACACCTTCTCACCAACTTGGACTTGATAAGGAGCCTGTGAATAAGAAACACAAAGTCAGAGAGACACAGAGGGAGGGAGACAGGGAAAGACAGTTGAATATTTGAAGATGTTACATTGCTGGCTCTGAAGATAAAGGAAGAAGACCAAGAGCTGAGGAATGTGGGCAGTCTCTAGAAGCTGGAAGAGGCAAATAGATGGATTTTCCCAAAAAGCCTCTGGAAGAAACATATTTTGATTTTAGAACTTCTGACCTCTAAAAGTGAACGATAAATGTATGTTGTTATAAGACACAAAGCTGTTCGAATTTGTTGCAGCAACAATAAGAAACTAACACCACTAGGAAGAAAAGTCTGTGAGCTATTCAGTCTCCAGTCTCTTGAACCATTTTCTTAAATCTTCATTGGCCTCTTTCTTTTATATTTAATGCAAAGCAGCAAAAGTGCAGGGGGAAATCCATGAGAATGGCTGAAATTGGGGACAGTGTAAAAGGAAAGGAAGGTTTGCATTTGAGGATTACTGGGGAGATTGAATTAACACAATTTGGGAACAAGCATGGAGAATAAGAAAAGAATAAAAATAAGAATAAGAAAGAAGAAGAAGAAGAAAAAGAAGAAGAAGAAGAAGAAGAAGAAGAAGAAGAAGAGGAAGAAGAGGAAGAAGAAAAATAAAAGGATGCATCTAGGCCAATGGTTTTAAAATCTCTTTTATGACAAAACTAGCAATCTCATACTGAGAAAATATGTAAACATACAATTTAGGTTATAATCGCTGTGTTTTCACAGATACTTTAACCAAAAGTCAAATTTATAGAGGAAATTTATGCATTCTGAAAGATGGCTTAGATTATGATACTTCTTCCAATCCCACAATTCAATTATAACTATAAAACCTAAGTTTTAAGACACTAACGGAGCCAATGATGGATCCAAAGAAGGCAGGAAAAAAAATGATATTCCTGTAGGGCGATGATGAAGGGGATGGTACATGGGAATCAACTTGTCTTTTAAACACAAGATGAGGCACTGTTAGAGCATTTATGAGGAACTACTGACAGATCATTAAAAACACAGAAGTGGCACCTGGGCAAAAGTTCCAGGCTATAGACAATATTGACCCAAAACAGCTTGTGAGCAGTTAAGATTTCTATGGGAAAAGTATAAAAGGAAGAGTGTCGACAGAGGGATCAGAGTTGTGGAGAATATGCTTTCCATATTTATCATTCGAAGGAAAGGAGGCTGAGAAGGATCTAGAGAATAAGCAAAAGTAGGTGACATCACAGGGATCAAATGTAAAGGGAAATTCATGAAAGATTTCACAAATAACTCCTGTGAAGTACTTTTGCTTTAGCCTATTAATGTTAGTGGTGGAGGTTGAACTCTGGAAAGCATAATAATCAAATCTAATTCTTAAGAAAGTATAACTTTAAAAAAAAAAAAAGAAAGTATAACTTTGACGTTGTTAGAGGGTAGACTGAATTCGAAGAAAAACTGAAGTCAAGGAGGCCAGAAAATCAGGGAATAATGACAAATATTTAACATCTAAAAAGCCTAGTAGAAAGCTAACTTAAAATCAAACTTTGTATTTTATTTTCTTTCAGTGATGAAAGATGTATTTTTGAAAAATATGGTTTGATTTGGCTTCGCTTTGGTAACAGTGTATATGTATATGTATATATAATTAAAGAAAATAGGTTGCAGTGAAAATCAATGTTATACACAGATGATGAAAGATGCTTTAGGTAGAAAGAATACAGAGACATAGAAAAATTAAGGAAACAAACTTCATAGGATTTCCAAGAAAATAGGTTGTCTTCTTGTTTAATTGTTTCTGGTTAAAAAAGAATGAGAAAGAGTATTATTCTCCAGCCTTGAAAACATGACAGTGGGAAGAATTGCTCCAAAAAGAATTTTCCTCGAAGCTCCATAACTTATGAACATTTCAGATATTTTAAAGTGTTTGCCAACTTAGCATACAACTTTGCAGTACATCCTTTGTAGCAGAAATGCTGCTACTTAAAATGATTCACTTAGAGCTCTGTTTAGAGTGAAGAACACATGCAAATTTTTGAAAATACAATATTAGGATATTCAGAAAGATGAACTGAAAGGCTTGAGAGTGTTTGGATTGCTTTTATTGATCTAAGAGTAAGGAAAAAAAAATAATAAAGAAATCACTAGATATAATCACTAGAAGTTAATACAAAAGGGAAGCCACTGATTTATCAAAATATTTGGAAAATTGACCTACCTCAGCACCAGAGGAGCCTGATATGCTGATTGTCATTTTACAAATGTTAAAAAAAAAAAAAAAAAAAAAAAAACACTTATGCATGTGAAGCAATTTATGTGGCAAAACCAAGGTCAATTGTTTGAACAAATTATGCCAGATGATAAATGTAGTAAGTGGCCAAATTGGGAAATTAGGATTGTATCAGCCCCCCGATAAGGCTGTGGTAGTAGTGGCAAGATCGGTGGTAGAACCAATAGCACCAGTGGAAGTGGTGTCACCTAACAGATAACATCTAGGAAGCATTCATTATGTTGCAGGGATTCTTCTGAGCACTTTACATGTTTGAACTCTTTGTTTATGACGACAACTATATGAAGTAGGTCTCGTTCTTATTCTATTTTACCGAAAAGACCTGGGATGTAAAGGAACTAGCTCAAGGACACACATTCGTGTTGCATCATACCAAAACCCCAAAGTTGACCAGTGAATGTAAAGCGAATCAGTCATCTTAACTAGGTTAGTTTTTGATACCTAACAACTCAAAAAATTTCAATGACTTAGAAAAGCAAAAGTTTATTTTCACCTCACGCTCTTCGTGCAGAGCAGCTGTATGTGGTTTTGTGGTTCTTTGTTTTTTTTCCATCTTTTCTCAGATTGCATTTTCAGACAGCCCTTATCATTATTAGTCCTGTAGAAGAGAAAATTATATGAAGAGTAATAGGTAAACTGCATTATAGCTTCTGTAACATTTCTTCAGAGGTACCTCATGTCACTCCCTCTCATATTTCATCTGCCAAAGTAAACTGCATTTCTAAGCCTGTCAATGGATGTGAAGTATAATATTTCCATATGGAGGGGCTCTGGAGTAAAAAAAAAATGTATAGTGATGGGTAGTAAGTAGTTGAGCTATCTTCTACACTATCACTATCACATAGGCCCACCAGCGATGTGGTTTTCATTGTGTTAATTTCAGTTCCTCACAGGAGGTGATCAGTGGATGGTTTGACCTGGTTTCACACCAGAGTATTAATGTTATGATCCCTAAGGTTGATTCTTGGTTTGTCAGTCTTAAACAGGTAATGATTCAAGTTGAATAAAAACTATTAAATTGAGAGCACTCCCAATTTCTGTAAGCTATCTATAGATTTGAGAGACAGATCTCTAGAATGAGCTAAACACCATACTATATCAGATTAACAGAGGAAAATACCTTTTTTTAAATGTACCAAATCATACAATACAAGAGTCTTAGGCTGACCTGGTACGATGTCAGGAGGTGTGCCAGTGGAGTCCTTTTTCAACAAAGAATTTGTTCTTCAGCTTCAATGAGTGCAGTTAATCTGACACTGTTGGCAGCCTAGGACCTAACTCAGTTTTCAAGGCAACCACATTTCATCTGAGCAGCCCAAATCCAGACTAGTTTGGAGATACTATGGATTCGCCATTTTTATTCAATACAGAAATTATCCAGTGGGTAATCTTTGCTCTAGACTTTCTAACTGGGTTGTCTTGTATGTTGTAAGGTCTGCATCACGGTCTGAGATGATCTTTGTGCCAACATCTTCATTCCTCTTTACTCTTACAGGTTTCTGATCTCCACTGTGGTCTGATGCTTTTCTATCATCTGTTCTGCCTCCTGCCCATTTAGCTTTCACGGGTGTTTTTTCTAACTTTTTTCCACATTGACTTCCTAGAGGACCAAAGTGACACTTCAAGAGAAAGAACTTCTAGGGAAGGATAGGTAAAGCAATAAGCTAAGAAAAAAAATAGAGGTTGGAGATACTGAAGTAAACATTGAGATTGTTTAACTTATTAATGTATAAAGATTGTGTTATGAGGTGGGCGTCAGGTCCTGATCTGACTGATCTAAAAGTGGTCCCAATATGAATTGACTGGGGAATCTTCTAAAATCAAATGGGTACATTAGATAATATTCAGAAATAGTTGTAGGTGAGGACAAGAAGGGTCTTATTATAAAGCATAAAGAGTCTGGACTATGTGCTTTAGAAGACTAGAACCTGTAAAATAACCAGAAATAAGAAATGAAGAGTAAGGGAGGTGTTTATAGGAAACCAGATAATAAAATCCGGTGGCATGATTTAGTCCAGTGGCAGGGGAAATAGAGAGAATGAGTAGACTTTATGAGATGTTTGTGGGGCAGAATTGACAAACAGAGATTTAATGGAGTGGGAGAGGCCATAGAGCAAAGAAAAGAGAACAGGAATATTTCTTGATAACATTCCTTACCTACTAAGAGAAAGTATTTTATTGAATTCTCTAAAAAGAATCAATGTAAATACCCTTATGAAAAATATAAATGTTAGTTTGACAACCATTCTGTGGCCTTGGGAAGTTAAGTCATTTTTTTCCAGGTCTGGCTGAGTGATATATATTTGTACAGCTTCTGTAATAAATGCTATTGATGTGAATAATGGAATAAAAACCAAAGATAAATCTGTATAAAGTTAATTGCTATAAAGTAAATTGTAAAGATTTCCAGCACTAACAGGAACACCGTATTTTGTTTTTTTGTTCTTTTTTGTTTTTGTTTTTGGAAGATGCCTACATTAGCTCTCAATGGAATGTAAACAGTCTCCAAAGCCGAAAGATTGAGCTGACTCCAAGTTTTCTGGCTGAGCATTGCAGCTATATAATAAAGACAAGAGGCATTTGATAGAGGTAAACATGAGAAAATTCTTGGGCAGGACTGATTGCTTTGTGGGAGGGATAAGAAAGAGAAGATGATGCACCAGAAATATTTCAGTGGGGATATTTGGTGAAGCCAGGAAGATTGACTGAGGTTTTATTAGATTGTATAATTGGGTTATTTGCTATATAAAATACTTTCATCTCTCCTAATAATTTCCAATAACATCTGAAAGCATGTGCACACACAAGTACTCAAAAAAACTTTGGATGTTACTGGAATTATTCTCCATAACAGTAATAGGGTTGAAATCTGCTTACCTTGGGGCAGAAGGTAGAGGGAGGGAACCCTCAATACCTGAATCACGAATGAGATTATATACAGTGCTTGGCTAACATGTTTCTTAAGCCAAAGCAACTTGTCTTCACATTAGGCAATGTATTGCCTTCCTTTACTGTTTTTTAAAGAATCAGTTTAAAAGGGCGTAGTTGTGAATCTCATACACATATGAAATGAGCATGTCAATGATTTAATTTAATCCACTTATTAATAAGGAAAACAGTAAGATGTTACAATGAGTTCAAAAAACTCACACCTTTGTATGAGGTGAGGGAATACTGCAATGAATTTGCAAATATATGCAAAAATTGGTTTATTTACAAAGCAATAATCAATTGCATTCTGCAGGACACAGCTGCTTAGCATTTCTCTGGACAAAATTCATTTGTAATACTATCAGTTTTCTACAATTTACAGAGTTGTAGAATTTCTTGAAAACACAGCACAGGGACACCTGGGTGGCTTAGTGGTTAAGCGTCTGCCTTTGACTCAGGGCATGATCCCGAAGTCCTGGGTTCGAGTCCCACATCAGGCTTCCTGCGTAGAGTCTGCTTCTCCCTCTGCCTATGTCTCTCTTCTCTCTCTCTCTCTCTCTCTCTCTCTCTCTCTCTATGTCTCAAGAATAAATAAATAAAATCTTTAAAAAAAATTTAAAAAACACAGCACAAATAACTTGAATGTGTGGCATAGAACCTTGATTAATTCTTTTAAAATCTTTTTGTCTATTTCAAAGACCTCCTTACACTTCAAATCTGCAAGTGGCAGAAATAAAGAAAAACAAGTAGAGTCAGACCTCCAAGATGATAAGCAATAAGTTATATGAATGAAAGGTCTCACCTTCAGGTTTAAACATAACAGCATAAAATAAGTAGAAAACATTCTTTACTTGTGTATTCCTTCTGTATCTACATCAGTAATAAAGTCTACTGATTTTAAAAGCTACATCTTTGTCCCTCCTTGCCCCTTGTGTGAAAGCAATATAAAATTAATTTATGGCCAATAGCAAGTTAATAAATAAGTCACAATAAAAATCTAATAGAAAAAGCTGGAAAGAGTGGACATTTGAAAATGATTAATACCTTAAGGGAATAAGAAAGAATAATAGATGGAAGATTATCTGGGCACTTACACTGTTAGAGAGTTAAAATGGAAAATTCAATTTTAGGTTCTGAATGCACTGGTATAATATCACATCATGAAATATGAAGAAACCATTCACTTTGGAGAATTTGAGCATGAAAATCAAATAGTTGAATGCAAGTCAATGTGATATAAAGGGAAGTGGAGATTACAGGACTAGAGGGATAGTCTCAGAGATAAATACATAATTGAAATTTTTTTTTAAAAGAACCCCAGTGGAGTTTATATTGAAGATGGATGAAAAAGTAGGAGAGAGAGAAAAATTCGTATAACAGTGCCTGGACTACTCAATTTTCCACTGTCAATGGGGTTTCATACAAAATCCATGTACTTTATGCTTTCACAAAATACTTGACAATAATTTGATGAGAATGGATTAGAAACTTCATTTCTATATGACCAAATTCATTAAGTGCCAGATTTAAAAATGAAGGAACTTGGAAAAAGACGTATTTTCTTCAACATAGCTACATATAATTTAGCACTTTCCAGATTTCATTTATAAGTTATGGAACATGGGGCTAAGTGATTTTCATTTCTACGAAAAAAATGAGCATTTATGTCAACTTCAGAAATTAAAAAATATTTTAAGGAAGTTCAAACTTCAATGAATCAGTGATATAACTTTATTAAGTTAGCATTTGTTAAGTAGATCTCAGGAGTGTCATATGGTGAGCCACCCTTCCCTCATCAATAAGATGAGCAAAGAAACTGACTTCATTCTAACACTACTGCCAGCAACCTGGGAGAGAGGGAAGACCCAGTTTTTATATTCAGCTCTTCTGACAAAGACTGGGGTGGGAGTTGGGATATTAGGCCACCTTAGTTTACTAGTTGGCTTTACTCAAAATAAAAGTAAACCTTTATTTTTTTATCTTCAGGATGTAGTTTTTACAAATTGGAGTAGGCTGCTCTTTGAAGTTAAGTTTTACTCTCCTACAGACTGGCAAATGGAGGCCCTGTCTTCCTTGATGATTACATTTCAAAGGGATGACTCCCACATGCTTGAGGAGGAAAGTCATGGATTATAAAACTAGCCAAGAGATCTTTAAAAAGATTCATACCTCAAAGGGGCAGAAGAAGAATTGATAAGTTTAAGTTTTGTGAGAAAAATACAATTTTACTATAATATACCCATATTTTGCAGCAGACAGATCTCATTTTAATTGATACAATAAACATACAGCCACTTATTTTGATTTCAATCACCAGAAAAAGCAACTCAGACAATATTTTTTGAAAAGGATTCACTTACCCATTGTAGACATATTTGATCACTTTCAGTGAGCCAGCCACTGTTCTAGACTCATCAGAAGGACAAAGTCCTTGCCCATAGAAAGCAATATCCTAAATGGGCAAATAGATATAAACAAATATGTTGCCCAAATTTGAATATTATGAAAAAAAAGAAGGTGATTATGATGAAAAAAAGAAGGTAGGGAAAGCAGGATAAGGAGTGGCTGGCATGTATGATGCATTGTCATCAGTTTAAACTTAACCACCACAAAGGTGATATTTGAGTAAAGCTCTAAAAAGTGCAAATCTTTAGGAAAGAAAATTTCTAGGTTGGTAAATCCAAGGCAGGAGTGTTCTGATATGTTTGAAGGACAGTGAGGAAGCTAGTAAGCCTGGGAGAGGAATCTCTGTGTCAGAGTTTATGTCATGAGGTAAGTGATGGGGGTGCTGGTGTTGTGCTAGGGAAAAATGGTAAGGGGATGGTCAGATCCTAAAGGACCCGGTAGGCTTTTGTAAGGACTTTTGGGTCCTCAAAAGTGAAACCATTAAAGGTATTGAATAGAGTAATGACTCAACCTCACTTATTGAAAATAATTGTTCTGGATATTGTGCAGAAGATAAACTCCAGAGAAGCAAGAACTGAGATTAGCAGACCAGATAGAAGGCTTTTGGAAGTAACCAAACTGATAGGTGGTTGAGTCAGAAAGATCATAGTGGTGGGAGGTGATAAATCAAGATTCTGATTATATTTTGAATTTAAAATTAATAGTCTATAATAGATCATGTGAATGGTGAGAAAAATAGAAAAACAATGCATGTGCAGAGAGTTTTGAACAATTAAGATAATGTAATTCCTATTAATTAGATGGGAAAATGGTTGGAGAGGTAGGTTAGAAAAGAAGATCAGGAGTCTATTTTAATTATTAATTATGTTATATTTGAGCTAATATTTTAAGATGGAATAGTAGAAAACAAATGGGAACAAATATAGACTCTCATCTACAGGGATTTTTTTTTTTTATTCTGACAAGATCAAGAAGAAAGTGTTCAAGAGCTGGGGGAAGAGATGAGGCATTGAAAGGTTTTCCAAACTAATTCAGTAGAGAAAGAAAGACAGATGATAGTGCACTGGGGAGAGGGGGTAACTGCTGGAGTAATATCTATGAACCTAAAAGATCGAAAATGATAGAGAGTAGAGAGATAATTGTTTATTGGCAATTGCAGAAATAGGAATAGAATATCACCCAAATGGATCTATTGTTATCATTTGGCTCCATTTGTTTATCATTAACTATTCCTCTTTTTCTTGAAAAGTATAAATATTTCCATAAAAGTAGATACAGGTGTAAGTATAGCTGTAGATTATAGGTATAGGTATAGATATAATTTTTCTGAACTATTTGAGAACAAATACCACTTTTGTTATCTGTTTATTATTGAGTATGTTAGGTTTAAGTAATTGACATTATAGCAGCCAAATGTTCAAAATACTCCTTCAAAAATCCCCCCAACTTCCCCCCAGAAAAGAAAAGACAAATTAAATTAGGTCTATAGATAACACAGAAAACCCACAAGATGGCAGGAGTGCCACATATATATGTAAGTTCCCTGATTACTTTCCTTATTTTTATCCTCCCATTTCCTCATGTAATGTAACTTGATATTTAATGTTTTGTTAGTTTTGAAATATATATGCCTCAAGAGGCTTAAAGGAAGATGAGAATATATAAATAGCCAAAAGACAAGAAAAAAAAAAAACAACAAAGAGCAAAGTAACATATCCAGAGCATCATAATAGTAAATGATTCAAAATTAATCCTATAAAACGTATCATGTGTTTAGATTGAGGGAAAATGAGGTCAGGAAACTATAAGAACAATATATTTTAGTGTATAATAAACAAAGTTCCTAAAGTTCTAATTATAAGGCATAGGTCTCAAAGACATCATGTCATATATTGTATAGATATATCATATCATATAAATATATTACAGCATATAATATATAATAAATATATGTACACAGATGTACACTTATACTAATATTACATCTATGAAACTCATGTCTTATAATTTTAACTTTAAGAGATCCTGTTTATTTATATAAAATCCCTAAGGGACATTTGCATCTTTGCTTTAAAAAAGATGAAAACTGTAATAGTCATTTTACTTGCAGAAATTCTAGAGTGGGCTGCAGTTTAACCACACAAGAGCTATCCAATTTACCAGACTGACTTCAGATTCCACTTCTTGCTCAGTGAATCACTTTCTAGTTCTGGGTTTCAACTGTGAAATGGGAATAATTATACCATTTCCATAGGGTTTGTTATAAATGACATCACAAGTAAAACACCTCATGTATAATAATGGAAACAGATGCTTCCTGACATCCACAGTTTTTTAACGCTATTGCTGTTTGTCTTTCCCTGCAGGACAGAAAGCTTCGTATACTGTTCTGAAATCTCTCTTCCCTATCTGTATAAAACATGATGTTCTTTGTAAAGACTCGTTTTTTTTTTTTTCTTTATGTGTTTAATTATGCATTTGTTATATCAGGCATCTGATGATTTATTCCCTGTGGTATTATTCAATATATTGTAAGAAAAAAAGAGAATAGAAAAATGTGTTTTATCAGCAAGCAAGATGTCCTCTTTATCCTTGCATGTAATTTGCTAAAGAGCTGACAAAGTCAAAGCACAGGCTGTCTCTCACCATATTCTGCAGACAGCGTTAAGACTGACACTGAATCTGTGCTTTCCAACTTGGATCCAAGTGTGAAATTTGATGAGGTTATGTACAAATTACTATTAGTGCACCGGGAAGAAATAGGGTACCTACATGAAAAGAGGCTCAGTGGATGTGTGCTTTCGACAAAGGATGGGAGCAAAGATGTTGCCAAGGATGCTTGATAACCAAATACATGCACACTTTAACAGCTTCAGATAAATCTTACACTTGATATCAGGAAAGAAATCCATTGAAACACATCAAAGAAATGTAAAAAAAAAAAAAATCATGGGCCAGAGATGGGAATAGAAAATAATAAAGATAAGTGAATATTATAATAAAGACATGAATATCATTCATATGTAAGATTTGTGAAGAAAAAATGTTAAGTGACAAGGTACAATCATGCTCAGAAGAGGAATATATTTTACAAACATGAAAGGGAATACAGTGGAAAAAGGAAATGAATAGGAGAATATGCTGAACAGCTGTATGAGTTAAATGCTGGTGATGCTGATATATATGATTTAATTATAAGTACATTTTATAATGAACGTCTTTGATCTTATGAGTAAAAAACCATAAGAGAATGTTGAGCATTATTTAATTGTTTAACTGTTCAATTGGTTTCAGTAAGTCAATAGGCTTGAGAATTGTAGGGTTTTTAATCCCAATTGATGAATTCCATTCCTCTCTACTCAATCACTTTTTAAGTATAGAAATTTGTGTAGGATGATAAAGGTATAGATATGCTTAAGAAATTGCAGCTTGCTATTAAAATTTGATTTAGTACTTATAGAGAACAGTGTTTATTTTTCATTTTCAAAGCTCTTTGGATATCAATAATAGTTTGAAAAAAATCACTTGTGATTTATCCAGTCCATATTTCCAACTGCATACAGTTGAGTTTGAATAGACAGTCTGGATTTTTCAAGCCCTGTGAATTAGGGCAAACCACTTGATAGAGCCTTCAGCATAGAATATATATATATATAAAAGGGGACTATGGGGGCAGCCTGGGTGACTCAGCCTGGGATTGAATTGCACTTCAGGTTCCCTGCATGGAGCCCGCTTCTCCCTCTGTGTCTCTGCTTCTCTCTCTCTCTCTCTCTCTCTCTCTTTCTCTCTCTCTGTGTGTCTCATGAAAATATAAATAAAATCTTAAAAAAAAAAGAGGGACTATGGCTTTAACTTTAAAGCTAAGAGAAACAGTTTTGAAGAGGTAGAAAAGAGCATGCAAGGCTGGAGACCCTTTGAGAGAGCCAGTAGTTAGAGATCAAGTTCCGAAAGGACTCAGCATATTTGGTCAAGGTGTCAAGAATCAATAGCAAATCTGAAAAAATGGTGGCACATCGGCCACAGGGCTTCAAATATGTAACTCCGGGAAGGTGTAAGGTATAAGTTTTGAGTAGTCTTAGATGATTTTAGGTTATTCTAGGAATTTCATACAAGCAAGGGCAAGCAAAAGTGAAAATTCATTAAAAGAAAGAAGGTGAGCCAAAGGGTTGAAATGAAAAACCAAGTGCAAGCCATCCCCAGACTTAGAGTACAGGATAGTCTGGAGAATAGAATAAAACTTATCCCCTGCAAAAATAGGAGCCATGGTTATGAAACAGATTATTTGGATGCCAGACATCAAGAGACTCAGACAGGGGTTTAATTAGACACAGTGGAAACTCCTAAAGTGGGATGGATTCCCAGAAGCAGCTCACAGATAACTGGTTCATCTAGGCTTCAGGACAAAGAACTGGATTTTTCACCCATACTTACTTGATTAACTATACAATTCTTAAATTCTAAGGGATTGTCTTCATTTTTTCCCCCAAGTCAATAGAGGTGATGGACAGGCCAGCCGACTCAGACCATCGTCTGAACAGATGGTTGGGGATGAGTCAGGTAGAGGAAGCACAGGTTTTGTAACCCTGAGATGCTATGGTCTCTGCGGTTCTTGCCCATAGTTTGCAATGCCTTTATGGAATCACACCCTAAACAATAAATCACATTTTTACTTCCTTTTCTTAAAAGTCCAAAACATGTTAAAGAACTTAGTTCATGGCAAATCTTATTAGAATCATTTTCCTTTCCCATTATCTAAATGCTCATAACTCCTGGGAAGAAATTTCTAGCTGCCTTACCCATTCACTTCTGTCTCTGCCTTTATCTCACATCATCAGCATACTACTCTCTCGTCTACATCCCTTGACATCTCTGCTCATGTGGTTCCCACCACTGCAAATAATCTCAGGAGTATGATTGACCATCTCTGTTTTTCTCATAGACAAGACCTGTATAGTTTTCTGTTTTGACTGCATCCTCAATATCTTAATTTGATTGTACCAAATCCTACTATTCTAAAAATAGTAGCACTCTCCTCAGTGGGAAAGAAGAGGCACAGCTAGCAAAATCAAAGCAAATTTCCCTAAGGAGAGAAAGAGAAAGGACTAGAAGTCCCATCGATTTACCTATTTTTTTCTTATATTACCTATTTTCTCATTCCTAACACATTCATTCTCCACCTCAGAGTCACTTCTTCAAATTACATCCCTTTGTTTCAAATAGCACATATTTCTATTTGGGGCATATGACTATACAAATCATGTTTTTCCAAAACATACAAATTCATTTTTAAAATGATTTAGTAAGTTTAAAAAAGTTTTCTCAGGATAGGCAAGCCTTCAAAATCCACTTTCTCTAAAGTAGTTGGCTTCTCTATATTCCCAAGTGTGTTCCCTTCACCCCACAGAGGTTTTTTTTTCACATACTTTATTATCTGAAATTCTTCCTTTGACTTATTTGCTTAAAATGTAATGTTTATTTCAATAGAATACAATCTCTATTAATGGCGTTTATATTATGTCATTCCAACTTGTGCTCCAAACTCCAAAAGTAGTTCCTGAATAACATAAAAAGCTGCTAAATAAATATTTATGGAGCAAATGAGTCAATGTCAGATTAGATGCCTGTACTCTTTCTCTGGAATACAAAGTTTTATAATAATAATAATAATAATAATAATACTTAATATATATTGAGTGCTTACTATATGTTAGCCATATTACATGCATTGACTTATTTAATCTCACAAAGTTCTAAAAAAATGGGCATTATTATTATAATTTCAACTTAATATATGCATGTTTTGAAATTTTTAGAATTAAGATGCTTGTCAAAAGTCATGCGTCTAATATGTAATGAAAGTAGTATTGAAGTCCAAATCCTTTTTTTTTAAGTCCAAATCTTTTAAACTTCAAGTGTATCTTAATCACTTTGATGTAACTCTTCAGTTCATTCTTTTAAGTAGCAATAGAAAGTCTAACTTTCTGTATTAGTTTCCTTGGGCTGCCATAACAAAGTACCACAAACTGAGTAACCTAAAACAACAGATATTAGTTCTGTCACAGTTCTAGAAGCTGACAGTTAAAAATCAAGATGTCAGTAATGTGTATTCCTTCTGGGGACTCTGAGGGAGAATCCCTCCCATGCCTGTTTCTTAACTTCTGGTAATCGTCAGAGAGTCTTGGTGTCCCTTTGCTTTTAAATGCCTTACTATTTGTAATTCTGCTCCATCTCCACACAGTATTCTCCCTTTAGCCCTATGCCCTTACATAGCTGTCTCCTTATAAAGATATAGGTATATGATTATACTGACTTCATCTTGATTAAATCTTCACTTGATTAAATCTGCAAAGACCCTATGTTCAAATAAGGTCAACATTCACAGGTATGGTGGTTGGGACTTCAATTTACTTTTTTTTTTTTTTGAGGGGGGCGATTAAACACATGGCACTTTCCAAAACTATAAACTGAATCCATAATACTTGTATCCCTATTACTTCAAAAGACAGCAAAGGCCAACTCTATGTATCATACCATAGTAACATCCCTAGAACATCAGTTAAGGTTGAAAATTGTGTCGATATAAATATTGCTTATTAGAATGAAGGAACATTAAGAAATTCAACCCTGTAGGAACATTAGCTTTCTAGAATTGTTTATACAGAGTCTAGATGAATACCCAGAGGATATGTTGTAGAAGAAATTCATTAGATTCATATATTAGATAGTTGGCTATCCAGGATGATTTTGACTTTATATTAAGGATGTTTGATTCTTTGTTCCTCCAAGGCCATGGTTTCTAACTGCATTTCTCGGAGCCTGAGGTTTTCACCAAGGAAATGCCAGGGTGAAAGTAGCCCACTTTGCCGGTTTTGTACATTAAACTTAGTTTATGGAAATGTTCCAATGGCAAAATACTTTACAAAAGCATTTGCTCTTATGAGAATGCCCTGATAAACAATAGGTGACAGAGGCTTTTCTGTCTATATTATAAACAGGATTGGATATATGGCATCAAAGGTGCCTGTGTGTGTGTTAAATTTTACCTTTTACTCAAACATGTAGTAGCTCAAAGTATAGCTATTGTGCTGAATGTGGAATTTTTATTGGAGAAGATCAATACAACCTCTAGCACTGGGTAACCTCTAGTCTAGTGAAAACGTTCTTATATGTCCCTATTAACCAGCAAAATCCAAACTGTTTGAATTTACATAGGAATACAGTAGTCTGTTTTTCTGTCTTGCTCTATGGCTACATTAACTCTCCAGCTCTTTGCCAAACTATAATCCAAAGTAAATTTTAACATCTTGAAATTCTGTAGAACATCAAAGTGATCAACTTTATTGATGACATGTTACTAACTAGACATGGTGAGCAATACTGATATGCGTCTAGCTACCTAATAAGACATTGACATACCAGGGCATAGGAGATAAATTCTATGAAGTTTCACGGGTAAGTCTAGAGGATTACAGTATTTCAGGACAGGTGAAGGCATTCTTTCTAAGCGAAAGACTATGTTGTTCCTCTTTTACCGTCTATTGTTAAAGAGGTATGATATTTAGATTTTGAGACACTACATGTCATGCTGCATTTGGTAAGACTGTTCCTATCTCTTTATCATGATTTAGATGCCTACTAGCTTTGAGTCTAGACTGTGATGCAAGTTGCTCTGCTGATTAAGCCACATAACGCATAAGATCCACTGGATAAAGATGCTGGATGGGGTGTCTGACAAGTTTTAATAGAATAACTGAAGCAGAGATCCTCAGGGTTCTGGAACAAAGTTATGTCTTTTACAGTGTAAACTATTCGCCATTTCAAAAGTGACTTCTGGTGTGCAACTGGGACTTAGTGGAGGCTGAATGCCTGGACATAAGACACCAAGCGAGGAAGTGTGGGACTTGACATTTGCACTAAGTTATACTTTTGTGAGAGGTAGGCGACAACAGAAATCCATTGTACTATAGATTCATAATCTGGCTTAAGAATATATATATATATGTATGTAAATTACAGCTACAGGAGCCAATACTACAACAGTATCTCCCTTTTCCTACTGACGCTATTCTATCAGTTCACATCTATGGTTTTCTGGAAGGTTATGATTAAATGGTGAACAACAACAACATCAACAAAAACCTGAGGTCTGGTCATTTTTTTTTTAAGATTTTATTTATTTATTCATGATAGTCACACAGAGAGAGACAGAGAAGCAGAGACACAGGCAGAGGGAGAAGCAGGCTCCATGCAGGGAGCCCAACGTGGGATTCAATCCCGGGTCTCCAGGATCGCGCCCCGGCCAAAGGCAGGCGCCAAACCACTGCGCCACCCAGGGATCCCTGGTCTGGTCATTGATCTTAGTGCTGCCACACCACAGCCCCACTCAGGGGCAGCTCTAAAAGACATGGTGAAGAAAAATCCTCTCAGAGGACAGAGTAGAACACTAGAAAGTAAGACACCTACCAAATCCAAATACATAGTTAGTTCCAACTTTTTGGAATATCAACATTAAACATTAGTTCAGCAACATGACTGACGGCTAAGTATGCAAAATTCATTCAAGATTAGAGATTTGGCATCATGGTACATCAATGGTAGTGATTTCAAGGCCAGAGATTGCCCACAGCCGTTATCTGAGGTAACTGTGAAGTCAAGAATTGATAGCCCAAAGGGAAGCAAGGTGCCATTTCATTAATATTGAATTTTCAATGTGTTACTTTCCTTCAACCAATCTTTAATGAAGTAATTTGTGACTGAAGACCCAAGCAATGTTTCCTTCTCTTTACATATTTATTTATTTTAGGGCCCTGCCATTAGAAGAGATGTGATAATCTTGAGATTTCACATTAGGCGCTGCATGCAATTTACTAGCTGTGTTGACTTTGTGCAATTCATATAACCTTTCTGAGCCCCAGCTTTCTGTCCCTCTAAAGTGAGCATTAAATTGCTACCTATGTCAGATTGTTGTTATGAATATTAAATCATATATGTGAAATCGCTTATAAATAAGAAAGTGCCCTCCACCTCTATGTCACAGTGTTTCTTCTACTTCTGGGGCAAACTTGAGAGTCTCCACAGCATGAAGATGTACATTGTGTACAGCATGTACATTACAGATTGGAAAAGTCACCTTCGCTCTGCCTGTCCTTTTGTCTGCCTTATTCATCTTTGTCCCATTTGCAGAGCATGATGCCATCCAACTGTGCGTGGTTCTACACCTCGATAACAACTCCGCAGAAAATGAACTTAATGTATGCCGCAACATGTACTGGGAAATAAATGGAATGTGACAAGGGAAATGCCAGTTCTGCCTCACTCCTGGTAAAATCAAGATGAGTCAGCGATGCCTGTAAATGAGGCCAAATGAAGGGTTAACATGGAAGACAGCCCCAGTAATTGGGGACTTCAGTAGGGCTACTTGCAGTCCCTACTCTGGAGATTCATAAAAGGAGTGAAAAAGATGGGAAAGATATTCAAAATTCAAGGCACATGAAAGAATTAATCTTTCTCTCTAGTTAAACAGCATTGGATCCAAAGGCTGTTTGACTCCGCTGATGTTTGAATTGCATATTTAAGGATTTACACCAAGGCTACACAGGCTATGAAAGCAAAAGTAGGATAAAATAGAGAATAACTACGCTAGTGATTCTACTGGTTAAAAATAAAAGTGGAAAAAGGGAAAAAAATGGAAATAAAAAATAATAATTGTCTGTCATGTATGCTATTACATTGGAAGCTAACACATGGAATTAGTCAACATTTTATTTATTTCCATAAAAGATATCTCTTCCACCCAAATATTTTTTTTCGTTCTTTCATGAAGCCATTAAAAGATTTTGTAAGGCTTCTATGTGCCACATATAGCAATAGAAGCTTGTGTATATGCTACCAGTTTTTCACATCAATTATTTTCAACAGGTACAATATTTCCATTTTATCTCTAAGGAGTCTGACATGTAGAGCAGTAAAATAGCATGTAAATCATGATACACTCACTAAAGAAATAAACTAGGATTTGAGCATGCCCCCCCCCTTTTTTCTACTTTAAAATCAACTTCCCTTTATCTGTCATGCACATAATTTCTTGGTTACAATGAATTGAATTGAAAAACTTCAAAGAAGTTTCATCAATTTCTTTTCTTTAAAGATTTTATTTATTTATTTGAGAGAGAGAGAGAGAAAGACAGAGAGAGCACAAGTTGGAAGAGAAATGAACAGACTCCCCGCTGAGCTGAGGGAGGTTGAGGCAGGGCTCCATCCCAGAATCCTGAGATCATGACCTGAGCCAAGGTCACATGCTTAACCCACTGAGCCACCCAGGCAACCCAGCAATTTCTTAATAACTTTTAAATATGAGAGACATCAAAATGTGGTATCTGTTTTATAACCTAAAGAAGGGGAGGAGGTACTGAATGGTGAATTTTGTCTTCCTGTTTGTGTCTTTAAGAAATATTTTACTAGGTTATATATTGGTTACAGCTTTTGGAGCTCCTAGTTTGGAGGTAGCTTCTACAACTTCTTTTACATCGTTTTACCTCCTAAATTATGCTTTCTCATCAGAAATATACTTTAGGATTACTTCAGTCTCATTAAGTAAAGATTCCTGCACCCACTCCAGACTAAACTAGAATCTCTAGGGTGGGTCAGGGAAGCTGCATTTGCAACAAACACACCTGCTTATTCTGACACGTGTGCAAATTTGAGAATCAGTGGCCTAGACAATTCTCCATGCAAAGCTCACCCACAGTGACTGGAGGCAGCAGCGCTGGCATCTTCAAGTCTGCAGAATTCAGTTCAGAATTCTGAACTTCCATCATCAGGTCAGGACCTTCCACCAACCACATTACACAAAGTGGCACTGTACCAAAGTCCATCCATTTTGATCACTTTCATTCACTCAAGTCCCTACTCCGATCCTAAGTTTTGGCCCCTATGGACACTGGAAGCTCTGGCATACTTCTTTCTTCTCAAACCTCAAGGAAAGCTGCAATTTCTGCTTTTTTCTTTCAATACCCAGTCCTGTATATGATCCTGATTCCAAGCCTGGATTTTTTCCCTGGTTGCCCTCCCTCCACTTCTACACAAGAAATCTCTTATCCCAGAATAAATAGAGTCATCTCTTTCTCTTGATTCAGGGATTCAGATTACAGATGCAGGATATTTCTATACCTGGTAAATGATGACTTAATACCTTGCTGGAGTCAGGACTAATTATGCACCATTGAATGTGGTTCTGATAAGGACTGTGCTAGTGAAAATTGTGATAACGAAATCAATGATTACGTTACTTTTTTATTATAGGTTTTTGAATTTTATATTTGAATGGTATCCTGCTGCTCCATAAGGGGAAAAAAATGTTTGGGTGCCTCTCTGAAACACACAGCATCCTGTAAGTCTAAAAAATGATTTGTGCTAGCTAAACAAAAGATAACGAAACTTTCCTAGAACATCTATTATTTCATGAGGTTTAAAAGAACGTTAAAAATCAACCTTGGGGGCAGCCCCGGTGGCGCAGCAGTTTAGCTCCGCCTTCAGCCCAGGGCGTGATTCTGGGGACCCTGGATCGAATCCCACATCGGGCTCCCTGCATGGAGCCTGCTTCTCCCTCTGCCTGTGTCTCTGCCTCTCTCTCTCTTTCTCTCTTTCTCTCCCTCTCTGTCTCTCATGAATAAATAAATAAAATCTTTAAAAAAATAACCTTGGGAACCAAAGAATTAATACTATATTCACAAAATACAAATTATACAATATTAACTGGAATGTTTCTTGACATTTTGTATACTTCAAAAGGTACAAAGTACTGTTGTGAACAATGGGAAAATTTTCCTGCACATCTCTTTTTCATTCAATCTGTGTTTTGATCCCAACAGAAACAGCATGACTATTGAGATATGCTCTGGAGAAACAAAGCATTTCAGAGCGAACTCTAAATTCACTTCTACAAATAATAATAATAATAATAATAATAATAATAATAATAATAAAATAAAAAATAAAAATAAAATAAATTCACTTCTACAGGTTAGGAATGCATCAGTTATCCTTCCATCACCAATTTCAGTATGGTACTTTGAGGAAAATGGGACAAGCACAAACTTGATCGTTAAAGTTGACTTTGAATCTTGACTCAAAGATTTATAAATTGCCAGAATTTAGAAAAGAAATTAAACGTTGGGTTCCTATCTAATTTTTATATGATGATTTCCAATTTGAACTACTTTTGCCTTCTTTTTTAACTGACCTCATTGAAGAGGACATGGGTTCTGATGCTTCACTTACCAACTGAACTGATCTTTCCTCTTGGCTATCTTTCTTTAGAAAGTTCACAGTTGTATGGGGTTAATGCTTTTCAAGGTAGCGTGGCAAAGGACTAGTTATTTCCCTTGTTTAAACCCCAAACTATCATGGACCAAAACTTTCTCTTTTTTTCTTAAAGATTATTATTTATTTATTTATTTATTTATTTATTTATTTATTTATTTATCTATTTATTCAAAAACAGATAGAGAGGCAGAGACACAGGCAGAGGGAGAAGCAGGCTCCATGCAGGGAGCCCCACGTGGGACTCAATTCCTCCAGGATCATGCCCTGGGCTGAAGGCAGCACTAAACCACTGAGCCACCCAGGCTGCTGGACCAAAACTTTCATAAAATAAAGTAAGTATGAACAATCAGAATTATCAGAATGAGCTCAAAATGATTAAGTTTTCGGTGCCATTGCAGTGTGGAATTGTTGTCAAAGTTTCTTCGTGCTTCATTCCAATATCTGTACTTAATTTATGGATAGGTTCACAGTGTATATAAATGGTACTGGTCTTGGAAGACACATTGTTTGAAATACTTACTGGATAGTAGTGTCATCTATACTGTGTTTCATAGCCCTCACTGCCTCCTTAGATATCTGTTCTCCCTTTGACTATAAACTTCTTAAGGGCAAGTTACCTCTTCATCTGTCACAAGTGGCCAACTTTCAGTGAACCATATGGTAAATATTTACCAAAAATGTGTGTTTTGGGATGAATGGCACTGTAAAGTATTGAAAGAAATGTCTGATCAAAATAGCTGCTTCTAAGACCTGCAGGAGATAACTGTAAAGTTTGTGGCACCATTGTAGGTGCTCGATAAATGCTTAGCTTGCTTCTCCAAAGGAGCTCTGCCTGACTTCTCAACTCTGCTCCTATCACCAGTTTTAACCAGTTTTACCTGGTGTTTCTCTGAGCTTCATACCACTTTTGGAAATGCAATCTGATGCAACAAGACCAATGGAGGACTTACACCCTGCTTATTCCCAGGGATGGTGCATGTTTAATTGAAGAAGATACCTTACAGACACGATATGGCTTTTTATCACTCTGTGATGGGTGAATATTAGAGCTGGAAACCTCTTAAGCTTATTTCAGAACAAACCTTACCAACCTGTCATTCAGGATCTAAAAATGAGCATGTGCTCCCTTTCCAGATGTCTTTCTTCCTTCATCCTGAGCCATATATTATCAGGCAATGTCTATATGGGAACTAATTGACCCATGCATTCTAAATATTTACCATAGAAGGTGAAGAGATGGATATGCCTGCTGTAACTGCAGTGGTCCTTGTCACCTAGGAGGATGAACCATCTCCATCAGTAAGAATGAAGGAGATTGGTATATTTTACTATATACAGTGCATAATATATATATATATATATATATGTTAAAAAAGACTATATACAGAAGCATTTATCAATATTATTTTAAAATTCATCTAGTTATGGCAAGTTAAAGTTATTTGCTTTATAAGAATTGTATAAATAATTTCTCCTTTGAAATCTACAAGATATATAATAAAAATAAATATGGTATGATTAAGCTGGAGTCCGTATTGCTATGCCTGGGGCTGGGTTCATTATTCATAAAGACTGATTAGCTAAATTTTCTGGGAGAATTTTCTGGTCAGTAGAGGTTCTCAGTTTCATGATCCCTAATCAATCACAATGTAGACATCCTAAGCACATTAGCTATTTTGGAAAATAGTCTGTGTAGCCTAGTTAAGAGATAATTCCAACATATGTTATAAAGAACAATTAATTGTCAGAGGATAAAGAATGAAGTAAAATTGAAACAGTGCCTAGGTTATATATTGAGAGGTAAGTTTTCATGATTTAGGAGATTTGGAAGGGTTTTTTAGTAGCATTGCTGTCTATGCTGACAGAGCCCTATACGACAATGTCAGAGAAGAAGGAAAAAGTACATAACCCTACTTCAGGCGTGATGGGCTCAAGTTCTATGGTTAACTATGGGATGTATGATAGACTTTATGAAGAATCAGCACATGTTAATATATGTTTTGTTTTCCAATAATAAAGTAGGGGAAATGAGCTCCTTTGATAGGGACTAATATTGTTTCAACGTCTAACACCCTTCCTTGAGATACAGTATCTGGAATGAAATGCCTGCCCTGTTCTTATATTTGGCCTGGCTGTGCCATGTCAGAGGCAGAAACTGACTCAGCTCACAATCTCTGAAAGAAAGAAAAAAAAAAAAACAAAACAAAACCTCAAGTTGAGTGAAACAGAGAGGTCAATGACAATGTCTTATGGCCCATGAAAGTGACCTTGCCAAGGTCACTGGTTTCATTCTGCACAGCCCACTTTCTCAGAGTCTTCAATTTCTATCTAACTAGTAGGCATTTGTAGCAGTAATACAGTCTGGTTCAGAAAATGAAAATTCACTTCTTTAAGAGCAGAACAAGGTTTTAAAAGGCTATAATAAGAAAATACTTCTTCACCCTTTGCACTAGTTCAGATTAGTGCTTATATTCTCCAGAGAAACATAAACCAAGAGAAGCATAAAAGACATTTTTCACATATGTCATGCTATATAAGACATTTGTTCCTTTTTTTCTTTTCTTTTCTTTTCTTTTCTTTTTTTTTTTTTTTTTTTTTTGGAAGGGCAGAGTGCTACATTCAGGACCTCGTTTGGATGTTTGGATGTGTCTGGAGTCTTAGATGCATGACTACCTTATGTTCTATAAATGGACCTTGAGAACTTTTTTGGAGATTGTAGCAGGGCAATGCAGCTACTCCTATATTCTTGACCAAAGAATATTCCTCCTCTGTCAGGGAAGGTCGTCTTCTTCAACTTAGCATGCACTTTGGGGATGGATACACATGGTAGTATAAGGAAGGAAAGGGGCACCCACTTAGTCAATTCAGATCAGCTGAATTGACCCTGACTGTCAATGGAGCGATGGATATTGTAGCTAGATTGCCCTAATAGCCAAGACACTTGTTCTTTTTGCTCATAAATCCTCAATTAAAAATTAGTTTCTGAAAATACTTAAAAAATTGGTGCACCTGGATGGCTCAGTTGATTAAGCATCTGACTCTTGATTTCACTTCAGGTCAGGATTTTAGGGGTATGAGATCAAGTCTGGCATCCGGCTCTGAGCTAAGCATGGAACCTGCTTAGGATTCTCTCCCTCCCTCTCCTTTTGACCCTCTCTCTCTCTTTAACAACAGCAACAACAACAACAACAACAAAAAGAGAATAAAAGAAAAAATAAAGGAAAGAAATAAAATAAAATAAAATTAATAGCTGGTTGATATTAAAAAAGTATTAAGACCTGACTTACATTTTATAGTTTTATATAATTAGCTTGTGATTTTTTACTAAGTAAAATAATGATATGCTACAGAGAAATGTAAAATTCCTCATCTTTTATTAATTTTCATCTTCCATATATATGTACACATAAATATAAAATGTAGTCTTTCAAAAGGTTCTTATTGATATTTTAAGTTTTATTCACATATCGAAGATTGATGTTTAGGTTTGGAGTAATAATATACTTTGTTTCCACAAATAATAATTTCCTTCATATACTTCTACTAATTACACTTCTAGAGTGATATAATCTTGTTACAGCATGTAATATATAATATTAGACTCTGTAATATCATTATACTTGTTTTTTATAGTTTCTAACTAGTAAGGGACGGAGACCTAAAATCACATATTGATTGAATTGCAGTATCAGCTTTGTAACATTGGAATCCAGGCTGTTTTATGTAAATACAAGAGAAAAATAATTTATTCTAAAGACAAAATGAAGCAATCAAGTCTTTCTCCCAACCTCCAGCTAAAATAATAACAAAGTTTGCTTTCCTTCATTCTCTTCAATTTTAGAGAAGTTAGAGAAGTTCTCTAAGTTCCTCTTAGAGAAGTTATTCATTATTGTCTGAATATTTAGAACTTAAGAAAACAAATGCATAGAACAAATATAGACATAAGGTCCCTATTATTTATTTCCAGAATGAAAATTATATAATAGAAGTAATCATATACTATATTAATGAAATAAAAATGAGTTTGTTTTCAGATATATTTCACATGGGGAATGAAATAAGTAGATTATTCACAATATACTTATACATATGTGAGCAACAAATATGTAGATATAATTAGAATTACAATTTACACATGATCATGATGCATATTTAAATTAATCAGAATGTCGAGTTTCAAAAAAAAACCCTCAAAATATAATTTATAATAATATGCTCTGAAATGTAATTTTATATAATTTGCTGCTATGAGGATAAAACAATTTGAATTATTTTAATGTGTTACAAGTGTAAAAATTGAAAACCTTTAAAAGATTAAATGTTAATGCTGTTTGTGAACATAATGCATTTGCAAAGTATAGAAGCACTTCTCATTATCTTATGCCCAAGAGACCTAGGGAATTTCATTATATAGACGATTTCACTTCCAGAAAATTAGTATAATCATAGACATTAGCAAAAAGACAGGCTTAAGAAGTAATTTAGTTCATTATTATAAAAAGAACTTCATATCTTAAAATCCTTCAGGTAATTCTAGTTTGGATATCATAGGTAGCACTATTTTCATAAATTAAAACAAAAAAAACAACTTCAAAATATTTTATGGACTTAGTTTCCATTTTATATAAAGTAAGACTAAAACACAATGGCACATCGTATTTGTCAAGTTTCCACAAGCTTGTTCCCATGTCTTTTTACATACTGACCCAGGATACAGACACTCTTTTTGGTATTTTGCCAACTGGTAAGTTGGCCTGTTCATAAATGAATACAGAATACTAAATATTTTGAAAGTTCTTCTATGAAGAGTTGTCAATTGAAAATATACTCAGTGTATAAAGCATAAAAACCATATTTTAATTTATGCTGATCCTCTGTTAATAATAGCATCCCCTTACATTCTGCTATAGAACACCACAATGTTAATTTAATAAAAATATTCCAATTGACCCGTATGAGTTATTTTTTCTTTCTTCCCATTGACTGCTTGGTTCTTAACATATGTATTATTTTTTTTAAGATGTAATTATTTATTTTGAGAGAGAGAAACAGAGAGCAAGAGCAGGAGGGGCAGAGGGAGCAAACTCCATGCTAAGCACAGAGCCCAAAGTGGGATCTCATGTCCCTGAGATCATGACCTGAACTGAAACCAAGAGTCGTATGCTTAATGAACTGTGCCACTCAAGACCCCCCAACATATGTCTTAATTTAATGAAAATATTATACTAATTGAAATAAATCCGGGGATATAGAAAAGGCAGAACAACACTTGTTAGTCACCATTAAACCAGTATATTCTTAATATAACTCTTCACGGCAACTACCTTAGAATTAAAGCTATTATTTCCAAAAAGTAACACAACGTATCATAAATTATTAATTTAAAACAAGCATAATGTGATTAAAAATAATTGTGTATTTTTGTTTACTATCATGAGGGTTTGGAAACTTAAAAGAAATCAAGACACAAATACAACAATGTAACAAATAAAATGAATAGATAATTTTCTTCTAAAGGAAGCCTGTATCACTGATGAATGCAATAAGCAATATATATTTTTAAAGGCAGAGTCTCAATCACACATATGTTTACTTTGGGAGAATTTTCTAGACCAACACTGTCTTGACACAGATATTAAGCAGATAGTTACCTAGCTTCTACAATATGCTGGAGACTGCAATATATATTAGTGATATAACCAATGAAATTGAGAGAATAAAGAGAAGTGAAATGGAAAAAGAGGCTTGACCAACAGGAGATAGCCAGAAAATACAAAGCTTGCCAGGAGGACACCAGTAATGAGAAAACACCAATGGGTTTTAAACACAAATGACATTATTATATCACTCTAACCACAAGATGGAGTAAAGATGAGGAAGGAGGCCAAATGGCTGTGGCTGAAGCAGTTAGAACCATTAAAGAGTTGGTCTTTAATGGGAGATAACATCCACTTACACTAGAGAGGATTGGTTCAGGTGAGAAAGGTAGAGTATTTAGAGAAATATTTAGGTGATAAAATTAAAAAGACTTGATGGCTGATTTGAGGAAAGAAAAATATAAAGATTGTCATTTAAGTTTCTGGTTAATGTATATGGTTGTCATTTATTGAAACAATGAGCACTGGATAAATATCAGATTTTGAGGTAGAGAGGTAGGTGAACATGGAAGAAGATTATTTGATCAACTGAACATGTTGAGTTTGAGTGCATTTACCAGGGTCACCAGGTAGTGTAACTTCAGGGTTCATCATTCATATAGAATATAATGTTTTCAAACAACAGGGTTTTTGTTGAAGACTACTCAGACATTCAAGTGGAAATTAGGAGTGGTTAATGGGTCTGGATTTCAGAGGGCAGATTAGAGCTGAATATAACTGTATTATAGTAAATCTAAGAAACCAGGGATCTTAAGATGCACACAATTCATGTCATTAAGAAAAACTGTCAATTGAAATGTCCTATTGTAGGACACATTCTCCTATCAGATATGGTAAAATGTGAAAATAAAGTTTGCCTTAGGAATTATTAATAATGAAGTAAATTTGGAATTCACAAGCATCTGGGGTATTATTATCTAAATACCACATGCATGGATGGGATAGCTATGGAGTGCAGATGGAGAGTAAGAAAAGCCTGGAAAAATGGCATAAGAAAACCTAACATTTAATGATCTGGATGAAGGTGAATTATTCTACAAAGAAATAAAATTTAAAAAGTTAGGTCAGCAGGTCAGTAGAGAATTTCATAAGAAAGAAAAAAGTTCTTAGAAAGAAGAAATCAGTAGTACTATATACTACTGAAATCTTTATAGATAGTATCAAAATGGAAATTTTTGGTTACCTTAGAAAGAATTACTTTGGTTGAGTGGTGGAAATAGAATCAAATGGAATGAGTTTAGGAATTAGGGTACTGAAGCCATGGAAATGGAGGAGGGAAGCCAAATTTTTAAGAAGTTTGGTCATGAGTGGGAAAAGAGAGAGAGACAGGAGACTTCATTTTTTAAGATGAATAATCTTGGGGACATGTCAAAAAATAAAAACAAAACTATGAGAAGGATCCAGATAACTGTGATGAGGTGAAGAATTAGAAAGGGAAACAAAAAGGGTAAATAGTGTAAGATTTCGTAGAGGGTAAATTCAAATAGGTTACAAAACACGGGTTAAGAGATTAGTCTTTGGCAGTGGGAGGGATAACTTCTGATTGTCTTTGGAAGCATGGGGAAGGGCAGGTCATCTGGAACTGGAGTTTGCCAGATGAATGCAAAGACTAAAGGAAAGAGAAGTTAATGCAATTCTATTCAAACTGTGGTCCACAAACTGGTTTCTGTTTTTCAAATGGTTTGTTACCAGTCTCTGGCAAGAAATATACAGAAAATGGGAGTAATGTTTACAAATGTTATAGCACATTAATAATAGTTTATCTGTTGAAACTAACAGTACAAATTGGTGTCTTGTACACTGTGTGTCATTGTGGATTTTTAAACTTTATTTTTAATAATTCATTTTATTTGGTTATATAAAAGTATTAGTCCACAATGGATTATAAATGCCATATGCCATCACTTTCATCATCATCAGTAACTACAACGTCTTCTATCAAAGGTCTCTTGAGAAGCACTAGTTCACTGTGTTTTCTGGAATGTTACTGGAATTACAAACCACAGGATCTAAGGAAGCTTGAAAGTGATTTTGGAGGAGGAGTAGTCATGACCATGGCTGCAATTGGCTCAGGTGGAGTGGTCAAGAAAGTCATTGGAGGTAGTGAGACAAAGGAAATGAAAGGCCAGTGTTTAAAATAAAACTTCCATGGAAATGTTCACTGTTACACAGTGTTGAGGCAAAGCACTTGATCCAGGTGGCAGTGGAGGGAAACAGGGAATTCTGTAGGGAGATAGAATGCAGGATCATAAAAGGAACAGATTTTGTTTGTAACAAAAATTTTTTAAGTTCCATAGTTTTATTAGTTAGGTGAAAGAGAGTATGTGTAAAATAAATGACATAGGAAGGGAAAGATAAAGAAGAGGCATGAAGAAATATGCAGAAGAATAATTTTCAAAATTGCATGTTGAAAATGACATTGTCATTCTCTCCTGCCTCATTTAACAGCTGAGTTCCTCCAGTGGCCCGAAGGATGGATTCAGTTTCCACAAACATTTGTTTTGTCCCCATTTTCAAAATTATGAGCCAACGTTAGAGTTATTGATCACAAAAATGACATTTTGGAGCATGCAGTCCTTATGAATCTGTAGGTAGCAGTAAAGTTGTAGCTGGTGTGTGGTCAGGACCTCACAAATGGGAGTTTGGCGATCTTTTTGTCTTCTTTCACTAAAGATGCTGGAAGCAGGGCTTCCCTTAAAAACTTTCCCGCTCATTTTATAGCTGCAGTGAGGGAAAGAGAAATAAGCCCACAGAGAAAGTGAACTTTTGACTCCTATTTACTCCTCTCTCTAAAAGTTTTATATCCTACTATAGTGGTCTCACTATAACCCCTTGAGAACTCTTTTTTGACCTTGATTCAGACTACAGAATTTTCTCCTTAAGTAAGGTGAGAGGAAATTAGCTATTGTGGCTGAGAAGTAATTGGTTGTGCAGAATCTGGAACTTTCCTGAGGAGGTAGCATGTTACCAAGTGGGGTGCAAAATTAACAAGTGTATCAGATTATTAGTAAGTATATCAGAAAACTTTAAGTATGGCAGGTCATTTATTGTTTATTAGTTTACCCTTGAGGTATGATGCAAAATGCTTTTGCTTAGATTTACCTTGGATGAATTATTTAGTAGCTTGCTAACACTTAGTTTATTGTAGCTTTGGCGGCACTGGCACGTGAAGATGTGCATACCATTATCCCTTTACGTACACTACAACATTATATTTTTTCCCTATACAGTTAGTGGACATTTTGATATATGAAAATTAAATTTACTGTGGTAGCAACAGATCATGTTTGAAGTTGTTGTTGTTTTGTTTTGGGGTTTTTTTGTTTGTTTGTTTGTTTTGCCTTACTTCCTCTTCTATTGGAGTTTCTGTTCACTCACAGGACACATTTTTATTGTGACTATTGTTTCATGAGGATGCAGGTGGATTCATGTGTTATTTTTTATTTGTTTTTATTATGTTGTTGACCATTAGACTATTGTTCTCTATGGTTTTTTTTACACACATGGTAGAAAAACGAATGTGGACAAGATAAAGTGTCTGACTTATGTGATTCTGCTATTTAATGGGTTTCAACCAGGGGCAGTTTGCCCCATTGGGAATACTTCACAATGTCAAGAGAAATTTTTTTGGTTAGAATTGGGTTGGGTGGGGTGTGCTATTGGCATCCAGTGAAAAGAAGACAGGAATGTTGCTAAACATACTACAATGCCCAGGACAGAGGCCAATAATAAATTACCAGGCCCAAAATGTCAATAGCTCTGAGGCTGAGAAATCAGACTAGTTGAACAGAATACCATCTTAACTGCTTTTGCACAAAAAACATATAATTCCAGTCTTATTTAATTATCGCAATGAGCAAGCACTTTGTGATAAGGTATACCGGAATTTTTAATATTTCACCTGTAAATATATTTTATAAAACATTTTTTACTTTTTAAGTAATTATTTTCTTGAAGAAAATAGGACATACATCTATCTCTCTCTCTCCCTCTCTCTCTCTATATATATACACATTCTCTCTCTCTATATACATATAAATAAATAAATATATATATATATATATATATATATATATATATATATATATAAATTCCATACATTTGAACAGACCTCAGGATATTTTAGAGTGTTTTCTTAAAAATAGCACACATTTTTAGCTCTTTTAGGAAGATGTGTCTAGCTATTTTTCTCTTCCAAATAAAGAGTAAAATATCCTGGCTGGGATCTCCTGCAATATGAAATGGAAAATTTGTATCATTTAGACATTTGTGACTGCAGATTTATGAAAATACAGTCAAATGAGTGAATGCATATATTCCAGGTTTTCATACATAATATAATTTTGAATCCTGATTTTTTGGCAAGGAAGAGATCAAAAGTTTTCATGCAATTCAGACATCTCAATATGCATACACTTTTCTTCCATGTCTTTTCTTTCCCTAGGCAAGCACACAACTTAAAAAAAAAAATGCCTGTTTAATAGTTTTCAATTCTTTCTAGAACTCTTCAGAAGATGTTAAAAGTTTCTCTGACAAGGTTAGCTATTTTTCAGCAAACATAATAAATCCAGAGTATAAGTAGTCATGTACTTTTATGACACATATAAAAAAGTACTTACCTTGAATTTATGGATTTTCTATTTCATGAAATATTTGAGAGTTAATAAAAGTTTTCCCCTTTTTATTACAATATGTGATCCAAATTTATACTAGGATAAGATATCCAAGGATTCTTTTAAGGGAGTTAACATTATTGGTAAGGGGTGCCTGGGTGACTCAGTTGGTTAAGCATCGGACTCTTGATTTTGGCTGAGGTCATGATCTCAGGGTCATGAGATGGAGTCCTGCACTGGGTTCTGTGCTCAGCAAGGACTCTGCTTAAAGATTCTCTCCCTCTCCCTCTGCCACTTCCCATGACACACACACTCTCTCTAAAATAAGTAAGATAAAATAAAATAAAATAATTGGTAACTTAATATGAGGCTGACATACTCAGATATATCCAAGATGATCCATGATGATATAGGAATAAAATCATGAAACTTCTAATTATATTTTGTATTTTAAAACTAAAAATGGTGGTTAAGACTTCAAATATAAAATACAAGATCTTACCTGGTCCTGTATCATACATGCAGTAGTGAGATAGTGCCTAGGCTACTCAATCTATCTGAGGAATGCTCCAGATATCCTAATTATTACAGAGTGCCACAGAATTGCTGTTACCTTTCACTTATTTTCAAAGTAGTACCACAAACTATAATTTTTCTTTGCCTACTTAAGTGAAAGTGTCTAGTTTGAGGTAAGATATTCTTCCCAAAATGAACAACAATCTTAAAAAAAGATACTTCCACAGAAATTGTAGTTAAAAAATCATACTAAAATGCAAAAAGTGAACAGTAAAAAAATGACTAATTTTTCTTCTTTTACCAGTAGGAGATCTTTTGATTGTGAGAGAAAAACAATGATGACTAATGAGATGTGACAATATGTTAGTTGAAAATTATCATCTTGGGATGCCTGAGTGGCTCAGCAGTTGAGCATCTAACTTTGGCTCAGGGTGTGTTCCTGGAGTCCCAGGATAGAGCACTGCATCAGCCTTCCTGCATGGAGCCTGCTTCTCCCTCTGCCTGTGTCTCTACCTCTCTCTCTCTGTGTTTCTCATGAATAAATAAATACAATCTTAAAAAAAAAAATATCATCTTATTGAATAATCAGTAATGGATTTATATCCACTGCCATAACAATGGTCTATCTCTTAAGTGTGTGTGCATGTGTTTCTGCATGTGTCATTGTTTGTGTAATAAATATTATAACTAACTTTTTAATTTTTGCATCCACTAACAATTTTTCTACTTATTGTATTTAAATTCAATTAACATATAGTGTATCATTAGTTTCAGATGTAGAGGTCAGTAATTCATCATGTGCCCTCCTTAATGCGTGTCACTCAGTTAATCCATCCCCCCTAACCACTTCCTCTCCAGCAACTTTCATTTTGTTTCCTATGGTTAAGAGTCTCTTATGGTTTGTCTCCCTCTCTGATTTCATTGCACCCCCTAACAATTACATAAAACTTTAATTTAGAATCAGTTTTGTGAATATCTGTATTCTACGGTGTTAAGACAATATTTTAGAAAGGAACCCAATTCAATAACATAACCCCAAATATTATTATTAATATATACTATTAATATATAGACACTATTTCTTAAACTATATTAATAATATGTACATAAAATTATTGGTAACAATGTGGAGGGTGACATACTCAGATATGTACAAGATTATTCACTGTGGTGCAGGAAGAAAAAAGGGATTAAAAGCTTCTTAATATAAAATTTAAGAACATATCTGATCCTATATTCACCATGAGATGTTGATTAATAATATATAACACATTAATTAATTATATATAGCACATAATACATTATTCATTATGTATAATATATATTAATCATAATCCTCCTATTATATAATAAAAACTGGTAACAATATGTTAGTAAGAATAAGAAATTTTCCCTATCCCTAGTAAATAAGATAAAATCAAATAAAATTTTACAATATTTTTCTAATTTTTATCTTACCAGTGTAAAATTTTTATTTCTTATTAAATATATGGATGACCTATGATATGTTATAATTCTAGATATACATATTATATATATATATATATATACACACACACATATGCAAGTGTCCCCACACACATACTATAAACTTAAAATTTTTTACTTCTAGAGATGCACTAATAAAAGTGTTTAAAATGTTGCTATAATGCTAGGAATAAAAATTTAATATGCTATTTTTCCAAATGGTCTATAAATAATAAATTAATAAAAATACTAATATTTTATTTTCCTTTAGTAATTTTTAAAACAGAAAAAAAGAGCTATTGATTATGAAGCACATACATGTTGAAGGGATCGTGTTAAAATTTTAAGCCACTTAATACCCTATGCAATTCAACTGTTTTTTTCAAAATTTTAATGACAATCATTAAAAATATCAGCATTTTATGCACAATCTTATATGAGTTTGTGTCTTGTTGACATTGCAGACTGTTTTCACACACTTTATCTTGTTTTAATTTTGACAAGTAAAGCAATTTTGGAACTTCTTAGATTGGGTGTGTTTTGCTCCATTTTACAGAAAAGAAATCTGAGGTTAGAAGAGAGCACTCTCTCAAACTTACAAAGTAAAGGGACTTAAAGACCTTAATTTTCTCCCCTTCTTGTTTCTCTATTGGATCCTTAATCTCTTCTAGTTCTCACTGATGCTGTATTCATAAATACTCCTCAAAGTTATAAAATTTTGGGCAGCCTGGGTGGCTCAGTGGTTTATCGCTGCCTTTAGTCCAGGGCCTGATCCTGGGAACCCCGGATTGAGTCCCGTGTTGGGCTCCTTGCATGGAGCCTGCTTCTCCCTCTGCCTGTGTCTCTGCCTCTCTCTCTTTCTGTCTCTCATGAATAAATAAATAAAATCTAAAAAAAAGAAAAAAACCCAACCTTTAAAAAAAAAAAGTCATGAAATTGTATGCAAACAGTCACTGCTGCTTCTCTGTCCAACACATGGCATTTTTGATGACAGCCAAATGACTGACAGTAATTGTTTTTAAATTGTGTTAATTACGTGTCATAATTTTTTTAGCTTCTTTTTGATGGACTAACATTTTTTTCAGAAACACCTATTTTATCATGATAGCATCAATATTAATTTGTTGGTGTGTTTGGCAGAGATGATTGTCAACCCAAATCCTTTTCCTGGACACATGACAAGACTACATTTTCTGGCTTCTCTCGAAGTCAGGGCTGTCATCTGACTGAGTTCCTAGTGGAATGAGAATAGAAAGAGTGTGTTGCTTTTAAGCTCGAACCTATAACTGAGTGGGAGTGCCTGCCAGCTGGGGAGAGACCAGTCTTCATGATGTAAAGGATGACAAGGGCACGAAGGACAGCAGTAGTGAAGGGAATAGCCAGGAACTCTGGGTTCCTGAATGGAGGAGAGCTGCCCCCCAGTCAGGAACACCTGCCAGGATTGTTAAAACGGAAGAAATGTAACGTCTTTATAGATCTTGTTGTTACAGCAGTTAACCCAACACTGACAATAGCATTTAACACAATGTTTTTAATTGGATTCTTTGATTGCCTTCTTTCACTTTTCATAATCTATTGTGCACATATATGGACATTTTCAGGACATTTTTCTGTACTTTTTTTTAAAATTTATTTATTTATTTATGGTAGTCACAGAGAGAGAGAGAGAGAGAGAGAGAGAGAGAGAGGCAGAGACACAAGCAGAGGGAGAAGCAGGCTCCATGCACCGGGAGCCCGACGTGGGATTCGATCCCGGGTCTCCAGGATTGAGCCCTGGGCCAAAGGCAGGCGCTAAACCACTGCGCCACCCAGGGATCCCCATTTTTCTGTACTTCTTATGACTCATACCCTTAGGTCAAATCATTATGTAAGTCCTATTTCCCAATACTTTTGATAGAAAACCTCGTACAGGTTTTCAGTTTACCTCTCAGGCTTTTCTGCTAGGCTGGCTTAATGTGCTGATTTGCACAGCAAGATGAACTTTTGCCCACATTTTAAACCTGAAAGCTTATATTGTGATGAATACAGCAAACATTGGGAAAAAGCACTAAAATGCACAGAATCTGTCAATTTACCACACCCCTGCACTGTAAAGGCCCTTGTTAAGACCTCAAAAATGCCAGAAATTCAGGAAAAGTTCCTTCTTATGTACAACACATAATACATAAGATGTCTTCAACCACAGAAATTACACGTTGTAAAGAAGTCATTTTAGAAAATAGTTATGTAGAATCGACTACATTAATAACTATTTTATACTCTGCTTTAGGGTCCCTGGTTATTAGGGCGCCTTATAAGTAACTGTAGTAGTTGGAAACTGCAGAAGTGTGGTTCATTCTGGGACACACATTCTATTCCTGACTTCCTTAGTTCTCAGGGATAGAATCCAGGGCTCATTTCAAGGCTTGAAGACTTGTGCCCCTTAAATTCTATGGAGTGATTAGATCCTAAACTCCTACTTTTACACAGACCAAAATCTACTTAGTTAAATAAATAAATTCCTCACAATTCCATGGTGATTCTTTTGTTAGGAATTGCAAATAACACTCAGGGAGATGCTGCATGTTTAATATACTCTGTACAGCCAGGTTTCTGTTCACTTATCATTCTGCTCATTTAATTAACACTGTTTTTAGTAAGTTACTATCCAGTTTAACATAACTCTAAGGACAAAGAGAATTAGGAAAAAGGTATTCTGAATAATTTGGAGGAAAAAATTATGTATATATTTAAATAGCCATAGTAATCTGGGCAGCTCTGATGGCCCAGTGGTTTGGCACCGCCTTCAGCCCAGGGTATGATCCTGGAGACCCGGGATCAAGTCCCACATCAGGCTCCCTGCATGGAGCCTGCTTCTCCCTCTGCCTTTGTCTCTGCCTCTCTCTTTCTGTGTGTGTGTCTGTCTTGAATAAATAAATAAAATCTTTTTAAAATAAATGAATAAATAAATAGCCATAGTAATCTAAACCAGAAGTAAGAAACATATTTACTTTTTAATTCCAAGGATGTGCAAAATTAACCTAAGATCACTTTGAAATTGTGCACACTTACCTTCTCCTAGCCATGTCTCCTTCTTGTCTCCCTTCAACCATTACAAAATGCTAAAGTCAAAAACTTTAGCATTTTCTCAAAATTTCCAACTGTTACACTACTTATGTTGAACAGCGGACTTACAACAATATGAAAAGATATAAAAAGGAGTGATCTGGATTGTTGTAATGCATGATGAAGAAAGTGAGACAGTTGCATTGCTAAAAACAATACACATAGAGAAGAAAAAAAAACAGTTCATTTGTCTGATTAAATTCAGGCCTCGAAATAACCACCTGTGCCTCATTGGTTATACAGTAAGATATACATGTGTATATAAGATGCGCACATGATATTCAACTTTAAATAACAGACAGATAAACAATTTCATTTGAATAAGCTTATGGTTAATTAGTTTAAACTATGCTGTGTTATATGTGGCGATTTGTGATTTGGGGTGATGGATCGTACAGAAATTTAAGAATCTACCTCAGAAGAGCCTATAGAATCTGTATTCTTTTATAATTATGAATAATAAGAATCTTTTAGATTTTGTAGCATATGGTTCTTATAGAAATCCCATAAAATTGAGCACACTGAGGATTAGATAAATTCTGTAGATTGCTCCACAGTGGGTAAAAATGAGAGCTAGACTAACCTGAGGATTTTTTATTCCTGGCCCAGTAGTCTACACTCCATGACATATGCACATCTCCCTCCTTCCTATCACTGGGTTATTCCCCTTGTCCTCTTCTCACTGGTTGAAAGTAGCACAACCTAATGTAGACAGTTTCTGTCATAGATGTTTTCTAGTGAGGCAGGTTAGAACTTTTGCAAGACTAACTCTTTTGTTTTTAAGGTGGTTGAAAGGTCTCCAGTTCTACCAAGTGTGTTGTAGAATGATCCAGAGTATTGTAATGTGTATCTCTTTGCATTTGTGTAGGCAGGCATGGGGGTTTATCTAGGAAGTCTGATTGTGTAAAAGAAGTTTCCCGGGGATCCCTGGGTGGCGCAGCGGTTTGGCGCCTGCCTTTGGCCCAGGGCACGATCCTGGAGATCCGGGATCGCATCCCACGTCAGGCTCCCGGTGCATGGAGCCTGCTTCTTCCTCTGCTTCTTCCTCTGCCTGTGTCTCTGCCTCTCTCTCTCTCTCTCTCACTGTGTGCCTATCATAAAAAACAAAACAAAACAAAAAAAAAAAAAAAAAAAAACAGAAGTTTCCTGGAAAAAAAAGTCTCAACATCCTCTTAATGCTGAGAACTATGGTTCTTGGTACAAGGATGACAGAAAGAATGGCATCATACTTAACATTCAAATGATGGTAACATAAAGATTACAGTTATTGAATAATGAAATAAACTATAGTAATTTTCCTTAATTTTTTCCTATTTAATACAAAGTAATTTTAAGAGACTTTTACTTCAGGTTAATGCTTTTAAAAGAGACTTTAGTTATATTTATCGACTAATTCAATTATTTTAGCTTCGTCTTAATATAAAAACATACATTGTTTTCTAAGATTCTCCTTCCATGAGATAGTTCCAACGTGCATATTTCTACAGATCATTGGAGGTCAGATAGTCTTAATGGCATTCCCAGACTCACAATGAAGGAATTCTCATAGATCAGAGAAGTTTTAAGTCTGCATAAATATTAAAGCATACCTAAAGCCTTCAGTATTGTCCTCCTCAAAGAATTATGTTAATTTGGGTCAAAGGCTTGTTCTCACACAATTTTTATTTCCTCTAGAGTACCTTGGAGAATACCGAGTACTGGTAGGTTTTAACAAATATTTGTTATATAAAAATGAGAGATTTAATACCAAAGTCAGCAATTTATCTGAGACTCTTTGTTAGCTATTTCAGTATAACCAACTTGTAACTTAGAGTTTTAACACTATAACCATCTTACTCTTTTTCCAGAGGCTGAGTCTTTGGAATGTTCTGCACATCTAGGTCCTACTTGGTTGATTTTGACACATTCAGGAGATGAGCCATTTGGGGCTGGCTGCTCTAGGATGACCTTAGCTGGGAAGGATCAGCTCTGTTCATGGTAGTCTCTCATCCTATAGGTTGGCTGGTCCCTGTTATTCTCAAAGATAAGTGGCAAAATTCCAAGACAGTGGCAACCCAGAAGGCCTCCAGAAGCCTAGGTGCAGAATGCCATGCCAAGGGTACTGCATTGTTTTGTCTAAATCAAGGCAAAAGGCCTGCTCTGATTCAAGGGGCAGAGAAAGCAAGTCTACTACTAGTTGAAAGGAGCTGTAATGTCATGTACACACAGCATACATGTACAGATGAGTGATGAATGGGGGCTGTTTTTACAACCAATATCCAAAACATTGAAGTAAAAAATAAAGAAATCAGAATATGCTCAAGGCTCAAAATTCCTACATGATGAATTTGTTAGTAGCCACATTTTTCCCCTACCATCAGCAACTCAAAATGACAGGGGAAAAAATCTGCAATTCGTGTAAGCAGAATGAGCTTTTCAAATGACTTATGTTAGTTGTCAAAACAGAGTAGTTATTCACACAAACAACTTAGCAGTGGATTTATCAAAGCCCTAATTTTTGTAAACTGAGCATTGCTATTAATAGTACAATGTTTCTACTGTGAGGGCCTTTCAGTTCCTTTGCTTTATTATTATTTCTTAGCCTTCTGCAGTATCTCCTGTTTAAAATTATAACAGTTGCTACAAAAATCCCTTTATATTACAAAGAATTAATGACTCCGATAATAGCTATTTTTCTCTGAAGTGATGCACAAAACAACAAAAGTTTTTGATAAACTTTGGAGCATTATTCACTTTTTTAATTGGCAAATTTTACTTTTTAGGAGGGTTTTAGGTTCATAGCATAATTGAGCTGAAAGAACAGACATTTCCTGTATACCTCCTGCGCCTCCCCTAGACTCCCTCATTATGAACATTTCCCCACCAGAGTGATACATTTGTTACAACCAGTGAGCCTAGATTGATATATCATAATTACCCAGCATCCATAGTTTATAATAGAGTTCACTCTTGGTGTTGTACATTCTATGGGTTTGGACAAATGCATAATGACCTGTAGCCATCACGGTAATATCATACAGAGTATTTTCACTGCCCTAAAAATCCTGTGTTCTTCCTATTAATCCTTACCCTACACTTACTCCTGGCAACTACTGATCTTTTTACTGTCCCCATGGTTTTGCCTCTTCCAAAGGCATTGTAGAGTTGGAATAATACAGTATGTAGCATTTTCAAATTGGTTTCTTTCTCTTATTTTTATGCATTTCACATTCTTCCGTGTCTTTTCATGACTTGATAACATATTACCTTTTAATACTGCATAATATTCCATTGCATATATATACTAGTTCATTTATCCACCACCCACCTACTGAAGAAAATCTTGGTTGCTTTCAAGTTTTGACAATTATCAATAAAGTTGCCACAAATATTCACTTGCAGGTTTTTGTGTGGACATACATTTTCATTGCATTTGTATAAATACCAAGAAGTGTAGTTGCTGGATCATATGGTAAGAGTACGGTTAGTTTTGAACAAAATTGTCAAAATGTCTTCTCAAGTGGCTACACCATTTTGCATTCCCACCAGCAATGAGTGACAGTTCCTGTTGCTCTACATCTTCAGCAGCACTTAGAACTTAGCTTTTAACAACCATATGTTTAAACTTTTCATTTTTTTTATGCTTTTGACTTGTAGTTATAAAATAGAGACCTTAAAAGTTATTGTTTTGTAAATCACATACAAATTAAAGAATATATATGCTAATAAAACTAGCAATTAATCATATATAAAAATCTGAATTTTTGCTAGTCAATATTTTCATTCTTATAAAACTATCCATACAACAAATAGTAATCTGAATAGAAATCCTATGACTGGGATCCCTGGGTGGCGCAGCGGTTTGGCGCCTGCCTTTGGCCCAGGGCGCGATCCTGGAGACCCGGGATCGAGTCCCACGTCGGGCTCCCAGTACATGGAGCCTGCTTCTCCCTCTGCCTGTGTCTCTGCCTCTCTCTCTCTCTCTCTGTGACTATCATAAATAAATAAAAAAAAAAGAAATCCTATGACTATAAAGGAGACAATGATCAAACATGAGAACCTAATGTTCCATTTTGTGGGCTTCCAGGTTCAAGAGCGAACCCAGGCCTCACAAGACTTGGCAAGGGGCTGGGTCATCCAGTGTCCTGCTATAGTTAGGGATTGACCTACCCAGAAGAGTAGAGGCCTCATTCATTCTACTTAGGATCCTACCTTTTACTGTCTCTAGAATGGAGTGTCCTAGTATCTTGCCAGGAACTCACCTTTGGCCTACCATGGCCCAGAACTATTAAAATCAGTGCCAATGACAAATTTCTTTCTTCTCCATCTTCTCTTTCACCTTCCCTGTCCTTCTCCTCCTCCTTCTCATTCTTATTAGTTACTATTTAATTTCCAATCTCAGGGTAGCACAGGTTTTCTAAGCTTATCTAACTTTATCAGGGGATGGTGGAAGATACAAGAACCAGAGCCTAAACAGAGTACAGTTAATCCATATCAAGTCAAGTCTATACCAAGATGAGATTGATAAAGATTACACACCCTACAGTAGAAGAGGAGCCTATGCCTTAGAAATGTCACTGTTTTTATACTTAAGTGATTTGAGATTTTTTTAACATTTCCTTTTAGAAAGTGGGTCATTAGAGAATGTCAATTGCTAGAAAGTTAATTTTAATTGCAAATAGTGTCTTGAGGTAAAATGAATTAAATTAAAAATTAAAATATACATGTAATTTAGAGAGTGTATGGAGAAACAAAAAAAAAAGCACTCGTTTACTTCATTCTAGAAGAGAATTGGTATAATCCCTCCTGCTATAAGAAAAGTATGTATACTGCTGTTCTTGCTGAGAAAATTAGTCTTCTTCCTTTTGTATAACTGAAGACCCTCTCTTTGAAGTACTGAAATTAACTTACACCTTCCAGACAAGACAAATTTTACAAGACACACTCAATAATAGCATTGTAGCATAATCTCTTGTATTTATAATAGTCTTCTTTAACTTTGATAGAAAACCAGAAGTGCAAGTAAAAATATGTTAATAAATATTAATAAATACTAGTTTAAATATGATAGTTTAATGTCCATTTTTTCCATTTCTAACCAAAAATAACTCAAAATGCTGATGTAAGTGCAAAGTGAGTGTTGATTTTTATTTTACTTATTTTTTATTATCTTTTTAAAATTTTGCTCTTTATATGATGGCATTAGTTGATAATTTAAGACTCTTAATTCTCTTCATAATGGAAATCATTTCTCCGGCATTATAACTGGTATAGTATCATTACCTAATGTCATCCTGGCATTTAGAAGGCATCACACAAATACAATTCTTGAATGAAACAATGAATCAATAAGAATGAATAAAAATTAAGAATTTATAAATAATGAATAAGAATGAATACATTTTAAGTCTGAGAATGAAGATTAGATTGCTTGTTTGCCCAAAGAGGAAAGATTAATACCTAAGGAAATATGGAGGAAATATTTTGTTGCTGTTTTTGTTGTTGTTTATTTCCTTGTTCTCCATGATTTTCATTAGCATTCAGGATACTGTAAGGTAAACAATGTGATTTATTGGAATATCTAGACCTAGATGCCCTTGAGCCGCCAAATGAACAAGATTAAACCTTTTCATTTCCCCATCCCTACCTAAATCAGCATCACCTACCACCTTCAACAATAAAGATCTTATCTATCAATAACTCAGCATCTAATATGTGCTTCTATTGGCCTCGCTGATGGCTTCATTGAATTCATTGACAAAAGAACCATTTGTTTTATAAAGAGTAATTGTATTAACTTAAAATAAATAGAGAAAAGTACAAGTCTTGGGCATTTGGATTCGGTGAAAATGCTGCCTTGTTTAATTTTCTATATACTTTTTAAATTTCTCCTTGGTGATATGTAGGTTTGACTGACTTTTCTTACAGCCATGACTCAATACTCTAATTTGGTAAAAAGTTAACAAATTTCCTGTCTTCAGATATCTTCCCTACACAAATTAATTTGAAAAGAAAATCGCCAACCCTTGCTTTCCTCACACTAATCATCCACAAAATGTTTAATATAAATAAATACAAAACAGATGCTAACAGAATAGTTAAATTTCGATCTTAATTATTCAGATAATCTAATTACTAAATGTCTACTTTGATCAAAATCATCAGATTCTTGTTCAAACGTCTGCCTCTGTTTTCTTGTTTAAGTACGATGTATTGCCTTGGAAGCAGTTTTATGAGGAGGAATTGCTAGAGCTTCAGAGAACAGCTCAAGCATTTTATCTGTGTTTGTACAAACCTAGACTCAGATTGAGGATCTTCCTATTTATATCTTTGGTAAAGAAAGGGGCAGATCTGAGCTGTCTCAAGAGAAATTTTGTATATTTCTCAAATGAACAGTGTATACTTACAGCTGATGTTTTGTTTTACAAAATTCAATATTCCCTTTCTTTAAGAGAAGAAATGATGATTTAACAATTCTTTGCAGCAAGCAACACTTTTAGGTGTAATAAATTCAAGCATTCTAGTAGTCATTTTGCAAATGCCTTCTAGTATTCCAGACAATCAATGTTTTTGAATTTTTTTCTGTTTATACAGCTTTGCAAGGAGATACTTATGAGAGAATTAATTCGACAAATTATTTTTTCCCTTCATCTTGCATTTTGGTGCCTGTGGAAGTGAAACTTTCTTAAGACTATCTGCAACTTGTCTTTTATTATCAGTGGTACTGTTATTATCATATGTCATTATGCTCTTCAAGTCAGGAGGTTGAAAAGAAGAGTCAAGATATTTATTTGAAAAGATTCAGGCTTGTGCTTTAAGGCCATAAATACAACCTTCTGGCCTGGCCATGGTTGTTCACTAGCCAGGAGAGCAAGAAAGAGGTGCTGTGTTGGCAGCCTGGGTAGCTCAGCGGTTTAGCGCCACTTTCAGCCCAGGGCATGATCCTGGAGTCCCAGGATTGAGTCCCACGTCAGGCTCCCTGCATGGAGCCTGCTTCTCCCTCTGCTTGTGTCTCTGTGTCTCTATGAATAAATAAATAAAATCTTTAAAAAAAAAGAAAAGAAAGAAAGAGGTGCTGTGTTTCCATTTCCCATAGTGCAATTAGCAGTGCACTGTGTTTTCCAATTATGAATAAACACATTTGTCTCGTTTTGTGCATTTTGCCCACAATGTACACGTTATAATGAAAACCACATCTTGACTATGTTTTTACCTGATAAGATCTCAGCAGGAAACAGCTCATTCAACCTTGGCATTTAAAAGATAATTGAATAATGGGATTATTGTTATAAACATAGTCAGAGTTCAGGTAAAACAGCAAGGGATTGTACAATGTTCCAGGAATAGAAACAGGAGGGAGACTTCATCAAGCCTGGACTTGAAGAAATGGAATTACAGGAATCCAGAAAGCATAGCTATATGTGAGGGTGACTTCATAGGGATTGGGACTTTCTGTATGGAATGCAGTTGACTCACTAGGTAAGTAGCTGAGGTGAATGAATACCAGAAGCTCCATTTCCTTATGTCTTCTGGATCTGCTTCTAGAGTGACCAATTGATCAAACACAACTGGAGAGAATAAATCAAACCACTGTGACAATTTATGCAGTTAAGATTTTGGGTGCACAGAATAGGTGAAAGAAGGTAGAGAGTGGATATGGAGGGGGCAAACATATGGCAGCCATCACTGTCTACAAGGCCCAATGCTATCAGGCTATTTGTAACACATGACATGTCCTACTACTTTCTCCATCAGTTACTTTCCTCTGACCACCACAGCCTTCTTTTTCTTCCTGACAATGAAATAATGTACATCTTAGGGCCTCTGTATATTATGTTCCATCTACCAGAAAAAGTCTTTTTCTGGAAGATAAGTTGGCTGACTCATATCATGTAGGGACATTGTGATTGTCAGTTCATCGAGGCCTTCTACAACCATCCAACTGGAAATGTCTTCTTCACTTAGTCATTCTTAACAAATCAGCCTTTTGATTTTCCTCAGACCAGATACCACACCATGAACTCACCTTGCTCATTTATTTGTTGCCTTATGCATTTAGCACAATTTAGGTCTCTAGTATAAGGACATTGCCTGTCTTGTTGATCACAGTATGTTCAGCATTTGGAACAGTGCCTGACCCATACCCCATTTAGTTCACCCATCTATCTTCCCCTTTTAATGGATAAGGAATCTGTGGCACAGGTGTGTTTAAACTAAAAGGCAGTGTGAGAATCAAGTACAAGTCAGTTACCCCTAACTCCACTAAATACCACCACCACTGCTTTCAAAAATTACAGTTGGAAAGATAGGTTTTGCTTATGACTGTTAGAGTTAATAAATAATTAGAAGTTGATTCATTTGAGGACATGCATTTAATTTATGGATGTAAGAAAATTATGAGTCAATGTTAATTGTAGAGTGGGGAAGATATCTCTAAATATCAACTCCATGTCAGTAAGCTTATATAATTGTTAAGTAGATGCCTCTAGAGTTTTAATATTTTCCAGTGTATCACATTACATATAAAAAAGCAACTTCTGTTCTACACTGTTATTCATGATGCTTGAGCAAAACCAGAAATGGCTCATTTGATAAAATGTTTCCTGTTTTATAATTATTTTTAATCAACCCTCAGTCCCCTTTGCACAAAAACTGCATAAGTTATATCCCTCCTTCATTTTATATTTCAATGAAGTCCCATTCCTCCTCCTTTCTTCCTCTGCCTTCTGAATCATACTCAGTGAAACTTGGAGAGTGATATCACACTTGGTCAAAATATATACCATTTTTTTTTCATCCACATAGTCATTCCCACTATTCTTCCCTAGTTTTTGTTGCACATAATGAAAACAAAAGCTGATAAAGATGTTTTTATGAGAGGTGAAGTGGGTGGCAGTAGAGATGGGAAAAGAACGGGAAAGTGACATAGCAAAATATTTTCAAGCATTTACAATAACAGCGTTCCCACAATTTCTTTTCTTGTAAAATTCCACTGGGAGAAACCCTTCTGTTCAGGGTCTTTTCTTCCCTCAATGTACACAATTCTCTCACTCTTCCTGCTTCTTATTTTATAAAAACAACTATGTGCAGAGGAGAAGATAAGCTCCAGTTTAATTTTTTATTATTTTGTCAAAATTTCTCACATTTCTTTCATTTTCTCATTTCTGTCTTTGTTGGCATTGGACAACAATGGTTTCTCTGTAATTATGTCATTCTGTTTGCTTTTGCTTTCTAAGCCTCCAAGTTTATTTGGTTTACTAGTCTTTTATTCTGTCACCTAGCTAAGGTAAGCACTGGGGGAACCAGATATTTTCATGCTCACAGATGGAGAAGAAGACACCAAGAACTTTATCTAAACTTCTGTTCTGATAATTCATCTTGTTGAAAGCTTTTAAAGTCTTTCTTAGAGAACTCTCCTCTGTCACCCAGCAACTGCTCATATTTTTGTAATTAAACTAATAATCTCAGATGAGACTTCAGTGTGTTTTTGTTTTAAAATACTAAATGAAATATCGTTGGAACAACATTAATAATATTATGTCTCTGGTCATCAAGCAGTGCAGCAATGTTGAAAAAAAGGTAGAGCCAAAAACTGTTTAGATTTCAAACCCAAATATTTAAGACATTTTCTTTTAGAGAGAGGGACTAAAAGAACCTCTTGCCCCAATGAAGTATCTGTAATTTTCTCTCCTGGGATATCCACATTTACTGTCTTCCAAAAGTTGAATCATCTTATGTGTTTTACTTATATACAAAATATATCACCTTGAAATAGGGTATAGATCTAGTGGTCTTATTTTATTGGAGCTGTATCTAGCATAGAGGAAATTTCTTTCAATCTTACCTTCAGTGTCTGGTAGGTTTGACTGATGCTAAGTGGTTTATCCTTTGCTTGGATATGGGGTGTTCCTCTTGTGCTGTTTGGCTTATTTCCAAAATTAAGAATGATTTAAGTAAGAAAAAGTATGTATTTACAAAGATTAAGATACATTTAAAAGTTAACATAGGATTCTAAACTAGGTGTTAAGGTAGGTTGATGATCCATCTAGAATTTTTTGTTGTTGCATAATATGAGATAGATGTTGAGGTTCATATTTTTTGTTTACCTAATTATTTCAGAACTATTTGTAGAAAAAGCTGTCCATTCTCAATTGAATTGCTTTGATGTTTTTGCCAAATCATTTGAATATGTGGGTCTACTTTTGGATTCTCTATTTTATTCCATTAATCTATATCTATCCTTTTGTCAATTCTACACTCTCACACCATCTTGATTACTGTAGCGTTATATAGAGTCTTAAAGTAGTGTAAGTCTTCTAGACTTACAGATTTATCTTCTAGACTTCTAGATTTATTTTCTATTTAAAGATTGTTTAAAAAAATAAAGATTGTTTTGACTTATTTTGATTGTTTCCATTTAAATTTTAGGATACATTATCCAAATCTCAAAAGAAAGCACATTGGAAAGTTAATTGGGGTTATAATTATCTATACATGAATTTTGAGAAAAAATGAATATTTTAATATTACAACACATGGTATATCTCTCCCATTTATTTTTATTTGTACTGAATGCTAGGATCTCCAGAGCAATACTTAATATAATTGATGAGAGCAAATCGTTTTCCTTATCTAATGGGGAAGGTGGAAACTGTTCATTATCTCACAATTACATATAGTATCCCCAAAAGGCTCCCCTTCTACTAACATCATCCTGGGGATTAGGATTAGGATTTCAACATATGAGAGACAGAGAGAAAGAGAGAGAGAAAGAGAAAGTGCATGATGAGGTGGAGGTGAGGGGCAGAAGAAGAGGGAGAGAGAGAATCCTAAGCAAGCTCCACACTCTGCACAGAGTCTGATTCGGGGCTTGATCTGAGCTGAAATCAAAAGTCAGATGCTTAACCTACTGAGCCACACAGGAAGCCCCTTGAGATTTTCGGCTCACAATCTGTTTCTTTTCTTCGAATTATTTTGTATAAATTTCAGTTTGGGGCAGATTAACAAGTCAGTTCATCCCCTGTCAGCCAGAATAGAGTAAATACTCTAATGACATAGAGATCTTACTTTTAAGTAATATCAGCATGATTCACTATTGGACACTCTTTAAATATCATTTAGTAGGATTATTGCTAAGTTATGCCTTTCCATGGTGCCTGGAAGGCTCAGATAGTTAAGAACCTGCCTTCAGCTGGGGTCATGATCTTTGGGTCCTGGGATGGAGCCCACATCAGGCTTCTGGCTGGAGAGTCTGCTTCTCCTTCTCCCTCTATGCTTTCTCTCTCTGTGTCTTTCTCCTCTCTCAAAACAAACATTTAAAATCTAAAAATAAATGGATAAATGAGTGAATAAATAATTAATTAATTAATTAATAAAATATTTCCCTTGCTTAATAAATTTCACATTCAGAAGCTACAAATTTTAAAAGTATTTGTCTTGCTTGAGATTTGTAAGAGAAATATTTTCTTTTAGGAGTTTCTTAAAAACATGAGCATCTGATTGAAAACACATAGTCTTTACTACTAGACAAGTCCTGATTGTAATACTTGGGCAAGTTTTAATAGAATATTAAATACCCCGTAAGTGGTAGCCAGTTGCATATCAACTCTACAGGTTCCCTTCAAATTTCCAAATCCCCTTCAAATTTCAATTCCATCAGAAGGCATATGTCTTCAATTCATGCAGTCTTTATAAATCCTCTGTTTAATCTGCTAGTTTATGTATACTTCTTAGTTTCTCCTTCAGAAAAGTCTGAAGCCTTAAAGAGATTTTAAAGCAAAAAATACCTAGAAGGTAAAATTAAAAATTCTGGAAAGAAAGCTCTAAGGGTCAAAATCAATAAATTCTATCAACCTAGAAAAGAAAATAAAAATCATTTAAAGTATTGAGAAAAACTGTAATTAAAAAGAAAAATCAAATTAAACTCTTCCAGAGTAAACACCTTCCAAGTTCAAGTACCATTGACTTTGGTGTACTGAGCTGAGTAGACCTTATGGTTGAATAGAATAAACCTCTCAACACTATTCTGTCTAAATTTCCTTGAATTTATCACAAATTGGGCTTCTCTGAATTGTGCTTATTTCTAAATAATAATTCATGCCAACTAGGCATTTGTTTAAAAAACAATATAATGAGATCTATATTTTATTAATGTTAACCTTGAGGAAAACTGCATGAGATTTACCTCTATTTTCATAGGAAAATGATAAGAATCATGAGAGATTAAGTAACATATCCAAGGTCCTGTTTGAAGAAGAATCAGAGCTGAAATCTAAAGCCAAATTTGTCTAAGTCAGAATCCACTTCTCATCTGACTTCTTAATAAATTGAAACTTCTTAATAAGTTTTTTGTGATAGACAATATGCTTCTGTTTTCTTCAAATGGTTTTGATGTATTAAACAAGAAAGAGTTTATCAACATATTTAGATTCAAAATCTAATAAAACGATATAAAGTGCCTTGAAGTAATGATTTTGGCAACAAGAAATATTAAATATTTATTCCATGGTGCTTTTATGGTGGAGACCCGACTGTTCTGATATATTATGTTTGTTTTAAAAATTGAACTTTAACAAAACTCTCAATAAGTATAAAATATTCTGCTATAAAATGTAAAATATTGTGTGGATAATGTCTAACATGAGACAAATGGTCTACCTAATTCTTGTTAGAAAAATTAGGAGAAAATCAAAAGATGATTTTGTATTTGTGTTTTGTTTAACCTGATAATTTAAACTGCTTACAGCCCTAGGGAGGCATTTTGCTGTGGTATATTTTACATAATACGTAGGCAGTCCTTTCTCTACATTTGTTCATTAATCTAAACAATGTATGAAGTAACCAGGAATAATCTGCAATCAAATTTTCTTTGTTTCATTATTCAGGAACTTATTTTACATAAGCTTTGAAATCAAAGTCCTTGAAGATTTTTAAAGGAATTATAAAATAACACAGCAATGAGAATCAAGGCTGGTTATAGCAACATTCTTCATGTCGGCTGCAAGCCTCAATTTTCCCTGTGACTATTCAGAAAGCAGTTTGAAACTCCCAGCATGCCATCTTTACACTTTTTTGTTCACTTAAAAAACAACAACAACAACAAAAAAAAACCCTTCTTAGTACCCAGAAAACCTTCTGATCTCAAATATGTCTAGACTTCTAGCTTTGGGTAAACATTATTTCTCCTATGGTTAAACATATGAGTTTAGATCTGAAACATAAAGGAACTATCTTCATAATAGCATTTCTTTTACACAGCGGAGAGATGAATACAATGGTATTAACTAGATATTTCTAATTCCAAAGGTATTCTCAGCAGTAAATTTCATACTTAGAAAAGCACATCAACAACAATAGGAAGGAAGGAAGGAAGGAAGGAAGGAAGGAAGGAAGGAAGGAAGGGAGGAAGGAAGGAAGGGAGGAAGGAAGGAAGGAAGGAAGGAAGGAAGGAAGGAAGGAAGGAAGAAAGGAAAGGAAGGGAGGTCAGTCAATATTTTAATTTAGGACTCCTGACAATTTCAGTTATGCCATTTTATAAACTATAGTCTTGCTTTAATTTCTCCAATCCATTTTTTAGCACCTGAGTGAGTACACAAACAATACATGGAGAAAACATCACACAATAACAAGTAAATCTTATACATGGAGATTCTCCTTTTCAGACCTTTAAAAAGCAAAAGCCTGATCATAACCACAGATGAACTGAACCAGAATTTTGTTGTTGTTGGGGAGAGGTTGCATTATAAGGATCCACAGTTCATTCTGGCTATCACAAATATTAGGACTGAATGAATTAGAAACACTTTTTGATGTTGAGGTATAAAGAAGTTGAAGGTCAAGCATTTGGGGACTCAGACTTAAGCCCCACTATTAAACTGTGGGACCAGAAGTTAAGAATGGGTCAGTATCTTTCTTCCTCATCCCTTTATCTTCAGGGCTGTCTGGGTATCAGACATAGAACAGATACTCAACTCAATATGCATTTGTTAAACAAATTAATAAATCAAGGAATAAATTGCTTTCTCTTTCTTCATGACAAAAAACTTTAGGAAATAACAGAGGCTGTTTGTGACATTTTCTTGGAAAGAACACATATTTGGTCAATTTAATAATGAGCATTTTTCTGAAGGTCAGACTGTCCACTAAATTCTGTATGAGGAGAAGCATTTGGGGTGTCAAATAGGGGTTTGTTCAGGTCTCTAGTGAGCATTAAAAAGAAAGTGGTAGGAGGATTTGTAAGATGATTACTTCTCCTTGATACCTTAGAGGAAGAGTTCAAAAGGAAATTGACTTTGATTTTCTTGATTTCTTGAGGAAATAGTGTAAGCCTTTTTTTCCCCCTCTGGTGTAGTGAAATGAGGTTGCAGAGGTCAAAGACAATGATTTATGGACGTGGTCTTAGAACTAGGTGTGCTGAATTAAAGGAAAGAAAAGTACTGTATTTCTTGGTCTTTCCTGATAAACTACAGAATGAAGTGTTACTGATTCAACCCAGTGCTTTCTGATGGAGTGCTGTCAGGACACATTGTTCGAAGCTGACTATCATCCAGCAGTTTGAGATGTGTTCTAAAAACTATCAGGATTTTTTTTTCTTTCTTTCTTTCTTTCTTTCTTTCTTTCTTTCTTTCTTTCTTTCTTTCTTTTTTTTTTTTGTGTGTGTGTGTGTGTGTGTGAGTGTGTGTGTTTGAGATCACTTCCTTTGGATGGGATCAATTACATGAGAATGTGCTTCTTGGGTATTCTTTCTAAGTATAGCAAGCTTTGCAGTCAGATTAAGTGTTAACGTTAAGTACATTTCTCTAATCTATACAGTTTTTGTGGTAGGACTTAAAGAGGAATTAAAGTATTGTATTTTTATAAGAGGAAGTAATAACTTTACTTAAAAATGCCTTGCAAGTAATTTAGACAAATTTTGCTGACTATAAACTCACAGCTCTGTGAGGTAAAGAGTAAATTCTCAATAAAGTTACAATTTGCTAATAAGTGGACAGCATATGGTACTTAAACACAGCACCTAAATTACTACTCATATTTTTCCATCTTTTTTAGTGGCTTGAAGTCCTATTAAGGACCTATCCGCAGAATGATCGACATTGTTTTAAGAGATACTATTTATACACAGTCAGTTGAATTCTACAGAAATGCCACTGATGGTTTCTCAACATCTTGACTCAACAGCCTATGGGTAACCCAAACTGTGTATCAGAGAATTGTGGCCTGCCTGCTTGAGACAGTACTACAGATTTGCTCTCAATATGTGTGCAGCTGGAATTAAGCTGTAGACTTTTGCTGTTCTAAGTGACTTCGCAAAACTTGTCAGAATAGCAGTAATTCAGGCTTGCCCTCAGTTCTACTGAATTAGAATCAGCATATTAACAATGATTCTTGGTAAGTAACTGGATGTATGTTAGTTTGGTAGCACTCTGCCAGGTTTCAGGATGTAAAATAAAGCATTCATCGCATAGAAGGGATTCAATTCACAGGAAGGACCATAGTTGCATTATTGCAGGATTAGACGCTACGAAACAAAATTATTGGTATTGAGTTTCTCTACTAACAATTTTAAATCCAGTAGAAGCAAAAAAAAATGTTTTTCATTTAAAAAAATATCCAGCACAAATATGTAAGATAACAGAATCAAATACACTATAATCTCATTTGATATCATATTTATAAATTAGATCAGAAAACCTTAGCAAGTATAGACCAGTATCCTCATTTTATAGATGAAGAATCAGAGGCCTGGAAAAGTAAAATGTCACCCAAACTTTCACAGCTAGTAAGTGGCAGAAGTCTGATGACCCTGCAGACTTCTGGAATCCATCTCCCCAAAAGGAGATTTTTTTTTTCTCTCTGTAAATTCACTAAATACTTTTACCTGTTATTCATATGCAAAAATCTGTGGATAAATATATGTAAATAACATGTAATCACCAGTACTTAATGATGACCATATAAAAGAAAAAAATTAAGTTACTTCCGTCCGGAGTACAAGCAAATGTACACAGAAAATATTTGCAATTATCACATAATAAAAGATTAGCTGTGAGTGATATTTTTATATGATGTATGATATGTAACAAGGGATGTTGATTAAGTATACATGTGTAGTGGAGAGTTTAATTCTTATCTTCCATTATAGGAGGATATATCAGTAAAAAATGGCTAATTTTGGGCAGCCCGGGTAGCTCAGCAGTTTAGCACTGCCTTCAGCCTAGGGCATGATCCTGGAGACCCAGGATCCAGTCCCACGTCGGGCTCCCTGCATGGAGCCTGCTTCTCCCTCTGCCTGTGTCTCTGCCTCTCTCTCTCTCTCCTCTCTGTGTTTCTCATGAATAAATAAAATCTTAAAAAAAAAAGAAAATAGCTAATTTGAAAAATAAAGTAAGAGAAAGAAAGGGGTCCCTGGGTGGCTCAGTCGATTAAGCTAAGCATATGCCTTTGGCTCAGGTCATTATCTAAGGTCCTGGAATCCAGCCCCAAGTTGGGCTCCCTGTGCAGTGGGCAGCCTGCTTCTTCCTCTCCCTTTGCCCCTCCCCAACTTCTCTCTCAAATAACTAAATAAAAATCTTTAAGAGAGAGAGAGAAAGAAAAGTAGATGCATAAACATACTATTTAGAAATATTGAGGTAGATTCAAGGATGCAGCTAAGAGAAATAAAAAACCTTGCCTCTAGGAACACAGGTCAGTAAAGTTGTGTTAATGGATGGCTGTTTTTCATTAAAAGTTTTATAGACCTACTTTCTCCCAAAAGCTTTTAACTTTTAAAAATATTTTTTAATTTACAAAAGGAGGGGGAAAAAAAAGAAAATACATCAATGGTTCACCTTATGGTTCAGAAACAATCCAACAACAACAACGAATGGAGATGGGTTGATTCTGAAAATAGTACTTTGCATTTAACTGGCAACTTCCGTTAGGTTCCAGATATCTGTCTGGAAATAGAACTCAAACTCATTTCCAGTCAACACCTCAAGGAAGCTCAGATGAAGAAAACAATGTTTTTGGAGGAGCTCCATAATTACCATAACAGAAAAATATTTCTCTAAAAAGAAAACCAGAAAATACTGTCAATATAAAACATTTTTTGAGTATCACTAGGGGGCACTAAGATTCCACTCAAATGAAAATAATAGCCCTGTAGCACAGTCATAAATTCTTTGTGCTCTTACTTTAACTTTAAAGGGAAAACATCATAAACTCCATGCTTTTTTTTAACTTTAGTATAGCTGGTGGAAATGCTTTCCTTTTAACCCTTTTAACAAGGGGATGCATTGAGCTATTTTCTTTAACTGGGAATTTATCTATGTTTTCTCCTATTTCCAAATCTGTCTGGTTTGCCTCTTATTCAGCATTCAAATGCAAAGTTAGTTTGCTCCATTTGTCAAATATAGAGTAATTAGGATTTTTCTCAGATAAGTGACCACCTACTAAATGACCTACCAAAAGCTCCTTTAAAATGAAGCAAAAGTATGTTTACTAAAGTTGGAATGAAGAAGGAAGCGGCAGGAACAACAAGCAAGCTTTACATAAACCCACGCTCTTCACCAACCTCCACGACAATGAAAAGCACCACGGGACAACTAGGGACATGCCAAAAATCATCCTAAATGTGAGATGAAACTAACGCTGTGAACATCCATTTTGATTGACTATGGAACACTAATTTCACAGTTAAAGGAAAAGTATCTTGTATTCTCTCATAGGACCTTACCAGATCAGAAAAACCAACCAACAGAGATGAACTGTGAAGGGATGAAATACTACTGATGGATTTTCATGGTCTCTTTAATTCTGGTTCTTTTTAGTATTAAGGAAACTTTAAAAAATCCCAGTAGAATGTTTTTGAAGTATATTGCAAAGGGTCCCCAATACATAGATTTTAGCCCTGATCATAGATTGTTGGCCTGAACACTTACTTGTGCTCATAACTGTCAAAAAATAAATCCAGAAAGAACAATAAAAACAAAAAGAAAAACAAGTCATGAATCAAAATATGGGCTCTGAATTTGGTCACATTGATCATTGCTTTAGGTAATTTGTGGATTGCTTCTGAATGACATGAGAAATGTCATTTCTAATCAGTTTATGTTGACTTTTCTTATTTATAAGCCTAATAAACCAAGCTGTGAAGAACTCTCCCAACAACCCTTTTATTTTACAAATGAGAAATCTTTAAGTACAGAAAGGTCACTCAGAAACCTTTATAAACAGAAGAGAATTATTTGCCATGGTAGCACAACAGGCAGAAAGTCTCCGGTCTCTTGACTCGATCCAGAATTAGTTCTCCTCCGTGCCATGATGCCTTGATGTGTGAAGTATAATTGATTCGCTCTCAGTGTAATAGATTTCTTTAGAACAATTCAGAGAACAACCTGTACCCTAAGGAAAACAAGTGAAAATTGATCCTATCTGTATTTGCATGAGGAGCATCTTTTTTGGAGGTGGAGGACACTATACATTGCTATAGAAAAATGGATTTCTAGGACCATTAAGGGATGAACCAAAGAAATGAGCACACCACTTATTGGTTTCTTTTTTTGGTTTTCTCTATGAGCACAACTGAAGTACTGCTCCAAAGAAGCCATATCAGAAGTGAGACAACATATCTAGCAAGGACAGATGCTTTTAAATAAGACCAATGTTGCTCAGTGTTGGTTAGGACACTTGAGAATGGTGTAGAGATGAAAATCTCAGTTTAAACCCAAGGCGTATTACCTCTCCACCACTAACACAATTTGAGTTGTGTGCCTTGTTTACATTTGGCTGACTGTCCTGCTTCAGTCCATTTTGCCATCTCTCTTTTCAATATAATTAAATTTATATGCTGGGTCCATGATGATTCCTTGTGGCTGTGTTACTTGGCAGTAAAATGTTTTGCTCTTTACATTTCATGCTGGTTCTCTTTCTGTGAACAAAAATGAAAATTTCCGGCTACATTACAAGATTAAAACTCTTGACAGAATTAAAGATTGTTGATCCTTTCTTTCCAGTTCCAAAACATTTTTCTTCTTGGAAACTACTAGCCTGAACACTAGCATCTCAAACCACAATTTCTCCAGCGATGATTTTTTTTTTTAATTTTCTGCCCACTGGGGAAGAGCTTGGTAGTGTATCACCAAACTTAGCAAAAGAGTTAAGCAATATAAAATAAAATTATCTGAAATGAATGAAAGGATCTTACATAATGGTGTGCATAAGTACTTCAAAATACTTGAGATGTGCTGCACTGCATTACTGTGACCTCTAGGACATAGTATTTAAGATTTTTATAAAATAACACAGGATACTGTCACACCTTGTAAATATATTTTGTTGTTTCTTTTGCCTTTTGACATTGAAGAGGCACAATACATTTTTAAAAGGCCAAGAGATTGGTTTCCTTCTCCCTCATAGCAAACATATTAAAATAGTGTTAATTTTCTTGTTTACTCTTGAATTGAGTTTCCAGTCAATTTTTTTTGTCATGAGATATAACTAAAACAGTCAAGGATGATAATATAGTGGCAGTAAATAAGTACTGTTTGGACTTTCTTTCTTCTCTGTCTCCCTTTCTTTCTTTCCTTCTTTCTTTCATTATTTTGTCCTTTTGAAATAGAGTTCTTATTTCAGTTTCCTATTTATATGAGTGAAAAGTTACATCTCCTTTGCAAGGGAATATTTTTTTTGAAGTTTATGCTTAAACCTACATTTGGAGAAGATACTCTATTTTATGTAGCTTGAGAAAGGAGCGTTTGCTAATTTAAATGGAGAATATCTCTTATTGTGTTCTTTTAATTGAGTCATTTTTTTCAGAGCTAAAAACTGGACCTAAGAAGTTTCATTCAGAGAGCTCTGTGCACGTAACTGAGGAGGTTCCTCGACAGTCATCTTCATTTAGGCTCATCACTATCAAAGCATGAAGCAGTCTATTAGTAAATGGAAAAAAAAAAAACAACTTGAATCAATATCTGTTACAAGTATTCACCGTACACAGAATGCTATGTTAAAACCCACAGCTGGGAGTGACATGAGCAGATGACATAATTTTGTTTATAAGAAAATCCTAAAAAATCTACACAGAAGACTAGTAGAGTTCAAGCAAGTTCAGCCAGATTGCAGGATACAAAACCAATATTTAAAACAACAACATTGCCTGTATGGTGAGTGAAAATTAAGGCTGAGGGGATGTGAAATTAAGATAAGACTTCAGAGTATTAAACTGCTGAACTAAGCTTTGAATTCAAATCTGACTCCAAAGCCCATTTTATTCCCACCCTCCCTCCAACTATCTCATAATTCACCTTGTGTTCCATTCAATGACCCAATGCTTATTTTGAAATGAATGGAAGGATCTTATAAAAACAAGTTACCCTTCTTAAAACATTTATATGCCACTGTTATAAAAATTAATCCCATTATTCCTGGTTTGGCTCAAAAATAAAAGCCAAAACAAAACAAAACAAAAACCAAACAAACTAAAAGTCACTTTGAGGCCAGTAGTATGATAAGAGCTGTCTTTGACCTTTTTGACACCGAAAATTTATAGCGAACCCTCTACAACTCTTCAATACTGTGGGGTGCTGCATGCAGTTCACACGTCAGATTTGGCAGCGACTCTGGTACTTTCCCTCTAATGCAGGGTTTCATTGCTTTTCCTTGCCTTTTGGTTTTCTGGCTTTGCTTTATCTTTGCTAGGAGTCAGCAAGAGGATATTGAAACTGAACGAGTTTGGAAGAAAGTTGGATTGTAAACATTCTTAGAATATGAGAAATTCAGCAGCAAGGCCCTAAAGAAAATATTGAGGAAAAGTCAGGAGCAAGTGAAATCAGTCTTTGGGAAAGCATAATGGGAGAACAGGAAGGAGAGTAGGGAATCCAAAATGCAGACTAATGTACTGGTATACTGGAAATATAGTTCAACAACTCATTGTATGTACATTTCTGGCTCTGAAGTCTATCTAGCAAGATCAAAATAAGTGTCATTAAGACATTATCAATGCATACTATTATTCAGCAAAATGGTGATCTCTCTCCTTTAAAAAAAATGGTATTTCACTTATTGCATATCTTTGGAATTTAGAAGGGCTGGCCTTTACATCTCTTAACCATCAGTGGCTTGAAATGGCTTAGTGATGAAAATCATTTTGTTTTAATTAGCTTTATGAGTTTACTCTCTTTATAGTTGAAATGAGCGATGGAATTTGAATTCTAAGAACATCCATATCTGTTCCACATAGCAAGTTAATTTTCAAGTTCATCAGATGTGTATTTATATGGTGATTGTATCTGTCACATAAACATTTTGTCAATCACTCCTTCCTTCTGTTTTGATATGCTATGCATTCCATCTAAAATGTGATGAATGTTTTGCTTGTTCTAAGTAAAAATTAGTTATGGCAATGACAAGTGTTTTGCCAAACTATGTGTATTCTATTATGATGTTGCATTAACAAAAGCAATCACTGAAGTTTTAAATTCAAAAATAAACATCTAGGTCTGAATTAAATTATGAAATGGTTTTGTTTGTTCTTTTAAAATTCACTTGTTTTTTTTGGAACAAAAATTTACTTAAAACTACGATAAAGATATAAACTAGCCCAGGACTGTGAATTATAAAATCAATCAGAATGTGTAACTGACAATAGAGCCTAGTGAACAAATCAATCTATCTTGCTTTTTTTTTTCTGCACTGCTATTTTGTTCAGTTATACGATGAATAAAGGAAACTTCATCATTTTTTTCCTTTTAAATGATAATGGCATTCTCACTTGGCAGTGACCACAGAAATAATTGCTTCAAGCGAAAATCATCAATGAATAATAAAATTAGCACAAATGTAAGTAAAATTGGGATGCTGACATAGTCTCAAAATGGCTTCAGTTAAGTACATTGTAATTACAAGGGTAAAAATATTAACTTCACAGTGGAGAAACCCCATAGGCACCACCTTAACCAAGTGATCACAATTAACATAACTAGGAGTGGACAAATTGACATTATGTGCCTCCCAACATAATGAACTAAGAATACAAAATTTTCTTTGGTATTGATTGCCACAAATATATAATCAATGAACAAACATCGAACAGACCTACACTAGGGAAGGCACATTCCACAAAGTAACTAGTCTCTACTCTTTACAAGCAAGATTGAGGGCCTGGGGGATCCCTGGGTGGCTCAGCAGTTTAGCACCTGCCTTTGGCCCAGGGCATGATCCTAGAGTCCCAGGATCGAGTGCCACCTCGGGCTCCCTGCATGGAGCCTGCTTTTCCCTCTGCCTGTGTCTCTGCCTCTCTCTCTCTCTCTCTCTCTCTGTGTGTGTGTCTGATGAATAATAAATAAAATCTTAAAAAAAAAAAAGATTGAGGGCCTGTTTCATATGTAAGTGATGACAAGAAGTGCGATGTGTCTACTATACTGGATCATGAACAGAAGAAGACATCAATATGTAATTTTCTTATTTTGACCATTTTTTTAATATAAGAGAATATCTTTGTTTTTAAAGAAGGTAAAGAACTTAGAGCTAAAATAGCATCACTTCTGTACATTATGCTCAGTATTTTCAGGGAAAAATACGTAGAAAAAAAGAATAAAACAAGTACCTGAAATGCAAATATGTGAGAATTTGAGACAGGTAGATGGGAATCATTTGTATTTTTGCAACATTTCTTTTAAGTAGAATATTTTACCAAAAAATGTTAAAAAAAAATAGAGTAATGTCACAAAGGTTGAATAGGAAGTTTAACATGATGCCACAAGGAGGAGAACTGGACCTACAGAGTTTTTTCCTTTGGAATTTAAACAGTTAAAATGGTACACAAGGATATAAGATATTCTTTAAATGTGATATTTTTACAAAAGCAACTATAGCTACTTCTCTATAGTTTCTTCTGAATTATAGTCTAGAGAATGTATATATGCCCAAGAGGATATTATTATAAAGAGTAGCACTTTATTGTAAAATAGTTTGTTTAATGTAATATATTAGAATAAGTGGCTTGAAAATGTTAAATTTCCAAACCTAGTATTTTAAAACTAAGCTTAGAGTGCATAACAGGAAAAGTACTCTTCTTCATTGTTATTGTTGTTAAGTTCATATAATAAAATAATAAAACACACAATAAAGAATGCCAAACTTTACATCAACCAAGGAATTTAATCTGGGATGGTCATTCTGCTAGGTATAAGCACTATGAGAAGAGAAGAATCCTAAGACAGTACATCAGACCCTACTTAGAGAAAACAATGTAGTGTTTCAACCACCAATAGCTAGCAGTTAATATGCATTTAGTCCTTAATTTCTAAGCATTACACACACACACACACACACACACACACACACACACACACATTTGCCTGGAATTCCAAAACAACACTCAATATATCTGGAATCTTACATGAATTATTCATTTTTTAAAAATTTCCACTGTCGAATATAGGATTACCTATTCTTATCATGTCTAAGTATTGTTTAATATTAGATTAAGCACAGAGTGTTAGAAACTCCCAATTAAAGTGGTTTAAAATAAGACAGAGGATGACATCAGTGAAATGGTGAAGGAAGGATCTGTAAAGACCATCTCTTCCATAAAAGCAATGAGAACACTAAGAAATTCTCAGAATCAGCTTTTTTGGAGCTTTGAAAATTAAGCAAAAGCTTGCAGCAGTTCAGAGCATGTTTATTCAAAAGAACAGCTGAATCTTGTAAGAATAGAGAGCTCTGTGGTGTTTTAACTTGCCCGACTCCCATTGTCTCCTCCCCAGCTATGTTATAGCCAACAACCCACAGCCACAGGAAAACTAGTTGCCCAGCAGTGACTGGAGGGAACAAAATCAGTTATAGCTTCTTTAAGGCAGCATTCCTAATTATTATCATTATTTAATTTGTCTGTTGGGTCTTTTAAAGAGCTCACTCATTAAGCTGTCTTTATGTTACTTGACTCAAAGCTTACACATTATAAATGGCCTATCCTAGGAGAGATTTTTTTGTAACACTATAAACCCAAAGAGCTAAACATTTAACATCCCATCTGTCTATGGTGGTGCATTATAGTTGGGACAAAATATAGATCAACCAAAAAGTTTAAAAATGAAAGCTAGGGATTAAATGTCCATATAGGTCGGGAAGCTCCAATGTGTTTTGGGAATCTGGAAGGGAATCTACATGCATAGGGCTGTGTACATGCCCAGGGTGTTATGCATTTTCTCAAAAGATCTAAAAGGTCCCCCTGCCATCAGCTAATCCTGAGGCTCTGTAGAAGCAGTAAATAAAGGATAAAACAAAGATGTAAACTGTTTGACTTAATACCAAAATCATGCCCCAACATGTACAATGAGCCCATCAGAAAACACTGGGTTTCAGGTAAAATCTCTGTCCTATTATTAGGTGGTTACTACTGAGCAGAAACTTGAATGGCTACACATTTCAAAAAACACAGAATTTACAGAATAAGTCCAGAAAAGTTGCTAAACAAAACAACAGTAACAGAAAACAATAACAATGAATGCCTAGGAGAGGGAAGTATTTGTTTTCCACAGTCGCCACATTCAGTTATTTAAAGTGTCTAGTTTAAAAAAAATGAATAAATAGAATAAAATGTCTAGCTCTAAGTGACAACAAAAAATAGACATGCAAAGACATAAGAAAGTGTGCTAATTCACAGGAGAAAAAAATTAAAAGAAAATTCCTCAGGAAGTTCCTCAGGAATTCCAATATCAGTTGGAGGAACTAAACAAGGACTTTACGTCAGCTGTTTAAAATGTGTTCAAAGAACTAAAGTGCATTAGATCTAGAGGACTGACAAAATATGAAGATGATGTCTTCTCAAATAGAGAATATTGATAAAGAGAAATTACAGAAAGACAAACAGAGCTCAACATCAGATTTGAGCAGATAAAAAGTTAATCAGTCAACTTGAAAATAGGTCAATTGAGATTATTCAGGCAGAGGAACAGAAAAAAAAAAAAAGAAGAAAGAAGGAAGAAAAAAGAGAAGAGACTCAGAGACATATGGAACACCATCAAGTGTACCAACATAACATAACAACATTTCCTCAAGTACACATGGAAGTTTCTATAGAATAGATCATATGCAAGGTCATAAAACAAATCACATAAATTTAACAGAACTGGAAATCATATATAGTGTGTATTCTGACCACAGAGGATGCAATTAGTAATCAATAATAAAACATTGTCAAATTCAGATATGTGAAGATTATACAAAATACTCCAAAATAATGGATCAAAGAAGAAATCAAAAATGAATTTGAAAAACACTTCATGATGGTAGAAAAAAAACCCCACAATATATCAAAATTTATAGAACCCTGATGGAGCAGTGCTTAAAAGGAAATTAGTAACTACAAATACTTGTAAGAAGAGAAAGAAAAATATACAGTCAATTACCTAAACTTCTTCCTTAAAAAGCTGGAGAGAGAAATAAAAAAGAAAGACTCAAAGCAAGCAGAAAGAAAAAAATAATAAATGATATCAAGAATAGAAAATTAATAGAGAATATTAAAAAACAAATCTCATTCTTTGTAAAGATCAACACATCTGGTAAACATGTAACTGAACTAAGAAATAGACAACTCAATTTATTAAATAAGGAATGAAAAAGGGAATATTGTTACTGACTTTATTTACAGATATAAAAAGGATTAGGGGCAGCCCAGGTGACTCAGCCTTTTAGTGCCGCCTTCAGCCCGGGGCCTGATCCTGGACACCCGGGATTGAGTCCCATGTCGGGCTCCCTGCATGGAGCCTGCTTCTCCGTCTGCCTCTGTGTGTGTGTGTGTGTGTGTGTGTGTGTGTGTCTCATGAATAAGTAAATTAAATCTTAAAAAAGAAAAAGGATTATAATATAATTTCATGAACAACTGTGTGGCTAAAACAGAATAAATTAGATGAATGGACAAATTCCTGAAAAGATACATACTACCAAAGCTGACTCAAGAACAAATAGAAAATCTGAACAGACCACTAAGAAATAAAAAAGATTAAATTAGCAATTTAAAAAAATTTCCCATAGAAGAAAACCAAACCCAGGTGGTTTCACTTGTAAATTCTACCAAATGTTTATAGAACTAACACCAATCCTTCACAAATGCTTACCGCACCCCCAAAAATAGAAGGAATGTTTCTCGACTCATTCTACCAGCCCATAATTACTCTGATACCAAAATCATCCTAAGACATCACAAGAAAAGAATAGTATAGAGCAATATCCCTTATGGATATAAACACAAAAGTCTCTAACAAAATACTAGCAAACCAAATCCAGCAACATTTAAGAAGGATTATATGTAATGACCAAGTGAGGTTTATCCCAGGAATGTACCATTGGTTCAAAAATACAAGAATTAATCAATGTAATACATTATATTAATAGAATATGGGAGTGGGAAAAAATGCTTGATCATCTTAGTAGATGTAAGAATAGAAATCAACAACATCCAAGACCTCTTTATAATAAAAAACATTTAACAAACTAAGAACAGAAGACTCCCTTACCTTGATAAAGAGAATCTACAAAAGTCCACTGCTAACATCATACTTAATTGTAAAATATTCAGACTTTCCCCCAAGATCAAGAACTAGACAAAAATGTGTGCTTTTGCCGATTTTACTCAGTATTGAGGTTATATCCAGATCACTTAGGCAAGAAGTTGAAGTAAAAGATCTCCAGCTTGGAAAGAAAAATGTAGAACTTTATTTGCAGATGACATATCTTGTATTTAGAAAATTAGGAAAATACACACACACACACACAAGGACTAAATGCATTCAGCAAAGTTACAGGATACATTAATATACAATAATTAGTTGTATGTGAGTATACTAGCAACAGACGATTCAGGAAGGAATTTAGGAAGTATTTACATTTTAACAAATAAAATACTTAAAAAAATTTTTTTTAAAGATTTTATTTATTTATTCATGAGAGACACACACAGAGAGAGAGAGAGGCAGAGACACAGGCAGAGGGAGAAGCAGGCTCCATGCAGGGATCCCGATGTGGGACTCGATCCTGGGTCCCCAGGATCACACCCTGGGCTGCAGGCCAGTGCTAAACCGCTGCGCCACCGGGCTGCCCTAAAATACTTAAAAATTAACTGAACAAAAAAATTCAATATTTGTACAGTGAAAACTACAAAAAATAATTATTGAGGGAAATTAGAGAAGACCTATGTAAACAACAGATACCTTGTGTTCATGTATTGGGAGGTTTAATGTTGTTAAGCTGATGGCAATACTCCCAAATTGGTCTACAGGTTAAATACCAGTTCTATAAAATCTAAGGTTGTTTTTTTTTTTTTTTTTTCGCAGTAATTGGCAAGCTAATCTTAAAATGCGTATGGAAATTAAAGGAACCAGAATAGTCAAAACAAGCTTAAAGCAGAACAAAGTTAGAAGACTCACACACACCAATTTTAAAACTTAATACAAAGCTACTGTCATTCAGATTATGTGGTAGTGGCATAAGGATAGACGTATTAAATCATTTGAAATGAACGGAGTGTTTTTAAACACAATGATTTACGGCTAATTGATTTTCTATGAGGGTGCCAAGACAGTACAATACGGGAAAAACTGTCTTCTTATCAAATGGTACGAGGGAACCTGAATATCAAAATACAACAGAATGAAGATAGACTTCTACCTCACACCATATACAAAAAGTAACTCAAAATCATTCAAAGATCTAAATATAAGAGATAAAACTATAATACTTTTAGGAGAAAACATATCTGCAAATCTTTGCTATGTGGGATTAGGCAATAATTTCTTTTACATGACACCAAAAGCAAGGAAGAAAGAAAAAAAAATTGACTATCAAAACTAAAAGAAAAAAAATGTTTAAAAAAAACACTATTGTGTTTGAAAAGGCAATCTGTATAATGGGAAAATATATTTGCAAATCATATATCTAATAAGGGTCCTCTATCAAGAACACAAAAATAACTTTCACAGCTTAACGGCAAAGACAACCCAGTTTTTGTTCTTTCATTGTTGAGTTTGCAAGAGTTCTTTATGTACTTCTGGATACTTAATGACTAGTGATCTCAGGCATCTTATGTGTGCTTATTAGCCATCTGTATTTCTTCTTTGAAGAAATGTCTATTCAAATTATATAATTCTTTAAAAGAGACCATAAATCTGAATAAACATTTTATATGTATGATATAGATAGATATAGATGATAGATAGACGATAGATAGATAGATGATAGATGATAGATAGATGATAGATAGATAGATAGATAGATAGATAGATAGATAATCTTTAGTCATTAAGAGAATGCAAACCCAGAACTGCAGACACCAGTTCACAGTCAGTAGGGCAGCTGTAATAAAAAAGATGAGACAACAGCAAGTCTTGATAAGATAGTAGAGAAATAGAAATACTCATAAAATGTAAAATGGAGCAAACTCCAGGGAAAACAGTTGGGCAATTACTCAGCAAGCTAAACATGGAGTTACCACATGACTCAGAAATTCTACATTTTTTTTTTCAGAAATTCTACATTATTTTATATGTGCAAGAAAACCATGCCACATAAAATGTGTACACTAGTGCTACAGCAGCATTACTGATGCTAGCAAAACAGTGGAAATGACATAAATATCCATCAACTGATTGGATGAACAAAATACGGTATAGCAAACAATACTATAATTTATGTAGCCATGAAAAGGAATGGGATACTGATACACACCAGCATAGATGAACATTGAAGCCATTATAAGCTAAGTAAGTGAAAGGAGCTAGACACAAAAGGCCCATTTATATGAGCCCATTTATATGAAATATTTAGAATAAAATCCATAGAAAGTAAATGAGTGGTTGCAAGGGTCTGGGAGGAGAGGAAAATGAGGGAATGGAAGCTGTTAAGTATGGGTTTCTTAAGGTGATGAAACTACTCTGGAGTTAGTAGTAATGATTGCATAACATTGTGAACCAACTGAATTATGCATTTTAAAAAGGTGAATCCTATGCTATGCAGATTGTACACCAATGTAAAAATTAGGGATCCCTGGGTGGCGCAGCAGTTTAGCGCCTGCCTTTGGCCCAGGGCGCAATCCTGGAGACCCGGGATCGAATCCCACGTCGGGATCCCGGTGCATGGAGCCTGCTTCTCCCTCTGCCTGTGTCTCTGCCTCTCTCTCTCTCTCTCTGTGACTATCATAAATAAATAAAAAATTAAAAAAAATACAAAAATTAATGATAAAATAAAAGGCAGCCTCTCTTTCTACAGGATAGAGTTGCCAAGTTAATTCAGATTTAACTGGAGAAAGTAGTGTGAAGCAGGGCATGAAGACTTTAGACAGAGAGATGAGGAGGACACTCTGGATGGATTGGGTGAGTGCCAGAGATGAGGGTGGCACAGGCATGGCTTGGTCCTGAGGAAAGTCAAAATTCCATATACCCAGGGCCTGAGGCAGCAACAGCATCCCATTCTCATCCCATGAGCTGATGGCAGTTGTAATGACTGTGGAGACTCTTCCAGATCTGGGTAGAAAGAATGAGCGCCCCTCTAACAAAGTCAATTTCCAAGGGTTCTCCACAACTTAAGAAGACAGGTGCATAGCAAGTGGTTCACAGCTCCAGCACATCAGCTTTAAGCCCTGGAGTCATGCAGATCTGAGACCTTGGGTCACTACTGTGTCCTAACTGGAAGAGTCTCCATCTGTCCAGGCAAGCCCAGCAGTTTCCCAGAGGAAATGGATGCAGTGTTCAGCAACTTACCTATGTGTGATTTTCCTTCTATCTGACCTTGATATTGGAAAAAAGTGTAAAATAATACTCGGCATCTATCACATAAGAAGTGCCCACCACACTTTATGAAGATTTTTCTTACATTTATAGAAGGCTAGTGTACATATGAAAAGCTGTTCTCAAATCTTCCTGGAATCTTTGCAAAATAAACCTATTTTGCTGTATCTAGGCTGTCTAGAAGTAAGCAGATTGCTAGCATATGATAATGTTGAGCTAGAAAATCACATTGTAAATGTCCTTAAAACATATAGACACATATACACACAACAAATGTCTCCTTAATATGATTTTTGGAAATGAAATTGTTAGGCCATGAATTGCTAGGCCAAAATTGAAAGACATTTTTGCATTATAACCATTGTTCTGTGTGTGCATATTATTCTTCACTATGGATATATAGTTGATAATGCTTACTATTTTTTGAAATAGTGTTTCAGGATGATCTGAGTTCCTGTTGAATTAAAAGTAGAGATTATAAAATGTTTTTTTTTCAGTATCTTTTTTATTAAAGTTCCTATAACATACTGGCAGTTGTTGTTGTTGTGTAAAGTGGAGCAGCCAAACCACCTCATTGAGAAGTACTACATTGTGTTTCTACTGGTTAGGAAGGAGGAAGGGGAAAGAAGTGAAAAGTGCTGTCTTCCTGTGTGTTTGTAGTAGAGACAAGACTAACCATTATTCCCTTTGCTCTGTGCATTTTGTTTTACTTTGCTGCATATACCATGTGCAGATGTGTATTTGTTCCTGACCTTGAGAGTTCCCTGGGTCAAGTCTGAAACTAGCTTTCATACATGGAGGGCAAGGAGAGACTGAAGAAATGAGCAGGTGACCATTCCAGGTTGGGAAATGACAGCTTTAATAACCAAGATAACTTACATATGAAGCTTGTCTTGGGTGACCACAAGACAAATCAATCTCTATACCCACCTGCCAAATCTTCAAAGTCTGCAAAGAGGCCTTAACTGAGTTCAGATACATATTCAGGCCATGTGATCTCAACAACACCTTAATCTCTGAAGGTTACACCCCTGAAATGAGCTCCCACTGTTGAAAGGGTGAGCATAACATACATTCCAAGGACAGAAGGTAAGGTGAAGAGCTTCTAATTGCCTGGGTCCAGCTCATGAGTCAACTGGTGGTCATATTCTGTCTATGACTTACCCCCAAAATATGATGGATAAATGAATAAGTTTACAACATTTAATCTTTCCACATGTCAATGAGTTTGCCAGAATATGAGAAAAGTAGAATTAAAAACTTAATATGTTTTATGTTAAAATTCATAGGAAAGATTATTTTCTGAAAATGGCATGTAGAAGAGAAATTGTTAAAATCATCTCCAAACAGTGACACTTTCAGTTATCCACTGAGTTGTCAAGCAGAAAAGTAAAAGTTCTAGTCTAGAATGCTCCTACTTAAAAGACATTCAGATTATAGCCTCTATTTTATGTGTGCAATTTATTCAATGTATCTGTGTGTGTAGTGGATAGATTGCAGTTCTTATTTGAAACAACTCATCTTCCTAGATGTCTCGAAGTACACAGTATAGAGAATGTAGAGAATATGAAATAGCTCTCTCATTTTTTTTTCTGTGAATTTATTGAAATTTTTGTGTTTGGGGAATGGAATTGTGAAACTTGATCTCTTAAAGTAGCATTCTAGCTGTTCCCTAGGTCATGGTGTGGGGAGGAAATGTAAAAGAGCTCCCATGGTCTAACTATTAAAAAATCCTAAGTTCTAAAAGTATGTGAAAGATACAGATAATAAAATAAATTATTTATAATGGTCATTTTGGTTAATTTATAGGAAGAACTGTCTTCTGGGATTGACCTTTGTTAAACCATCTCCTGGAGCCAAATGCATTTCTGTATTTAGTCATTGGGAGGTGGAGAATGAAGAAAAGGACGGGCAAAGGGAGAGTTGATTACTACTACTTCTGTATCTAAAAGATCGTTTTGAATTATAACTAGAGTTCTATATGTGCATTTTTTTGTTAAGTACCTATGTGTATTGTGGACAAAGTTCATTATTTCACAACTTCCAAGTTTCTTAGGTATTTTGAGACAATGAATGATAAAAAAAGTAGAGCTAGTAAATTAACCAATTCATAACTAACTGAATATATATATATATATATATATTTAAAGATTTTATTTATTTATTAATGAGAGACACAGAGAGAGAGGCAGAGACACAGGCAGAGGGAGAAGCAGGCTCCATGCAGGGAGCCGGATGTGGGACTCGATCCCAGGACTCCAGGATCATGCCCTGGGCTGAAGGCAGGTGCTAAACTGCTGAGCCACCCAGGGATTCCCCTGAATATATTTAAAATAAAATAGGCACTTTGGGTATATATACCTCTGGGGAGTATTCAGCAGACTTATTATTAAGTTGGCAGTGGAGGGGAAGATTGTTCATATGAACATTTTGATGAGAAATCTTCTCCTAAATGCATCTGCTTTGGTTGTGGGAACATAGTTTTGTGTTAATATTTTAATAGTATATACCTGATAACAGCTTCTCTTAGAAGCATTATACTTATTATACTCTTGCTTTGCATCTCTGAGAGCTGTAGACACTAAGCCTCCAACACTTCATCAGTTAGGGTTCATTTTTTCCTTACCAGCACTGGTTCACACAATTTTCTGCTTCTGGTTCTCAGCTTCACTAAGCCATGCCTTCCTGTATTTGTCTATCTGTGTCTCCAATCTTGGGGAAAATAGTTGGCTATGGTATCCTTACCTTTCTTATGGATCCAAGAAGAGTTGTGATTTTTCAGTCCATTTACTCATTAGGATGGAATAATCACTTCTGAACTCCTTACATGTGAAACCAGAAATCTTTAGTTCTTGATCTTTAATGTATGCATTTAAGAAACTATATGGATTGAATGCTTTGAGCTTTAGAAATCAGAGCCATATAAAAAAAGTTACCTAAATAAACTATCCTGCAAAAGATAATCATGAACTCATTACTCTGATTAACTTAAAGTCTTCTGACCCATATAAATGTTCTTCAATCAGCAGTGTTGCATTTAACAGTTATAGAACTGGTTTCTAAATATGTGCTCAATGTAGGAGAGTTCTACCCTTGTTCCATGTCATAATAGCTAGAACTGGAATTGTTAAAATAAATGGCACAAAATATGATATCTCATCTAGAAATTTGGATAAGTCATTAATTGATTTTTTTTGTGTGTGTGTGGAAATATCCACCTATCAGATATTTTGGAGACCTTGCTGATAGAGGGCAAAATGATTTTTCCCCAACTTCCAATAAGTTACAGACCTAATTTTTGAGGCAAGAAATAACAAAATAGTAATTCTCTTAAAGACATGAAATAAGATAAATATATATACTCATTAAGACCTAACAGAATTACATGTGCCTCCAAGATAATTTTAGCTCAAAACACTTGAAATAACCATGGCTGACAACTTTTGACCTACAAAAATGTGTATTTCATGCCAAAACCTAAGAAATAGGTAGGAAAGTTAATATAAATATTAAAAATATTTTTCTAATCTACCAACAATAAATTAGTTCCCAGCTAATGCCAGAATCTTCTTAGAAGATGTTTAAACTTTTAGATTATGAGGAATAGCTTGTATACAAATCAGATCGACAAAGCTAGCTTTTACAAAGGAGTACAGTGACTTTTGCATTTAGCATTTTGATTATTTTTTTTAAAGATTTTATTTATTTATTCAAGACAGACACAGAGAGAGAAGCAGAGACACAGGCAGAGGGAGAAGCAGGCCCCATGCAGGAGCCCGATATGGGACTCAATCCTGGGGCTCCAGGATCACTCCCTGAGCTGAAGGCAGATGCTTAACTGCTGAGCCACCCAGGCATCCCTAGCATTTTGATTCTCCAGAAGAAAGAGTAGAAAAGTGACAGCTCTCTGATGATGTTAGTGAGATGAAGGTATTCAAAATAAACTCAGGCATAACTAAATAATCTATGCATAAGACATTAAGGCAGGTTGTATGAAAGTAATTAAAAAGAATGTATAATTCAATTTCACTGCCTCATCACACCACAAGCATTACCATATTTTTAATGGTATTTCTAATTTTAACGTAATGTTTAGGAAGAGACAAATATGCATGTAACATTGATTCAGTTAAATGACCTCTGAAAAGTGCTAGAAAAGATAAATGTAAAGATTTTTTTATTATTCATAAGCAACATGCACAAAAATAAGATTTCTTAATAAAAAGAAATGGTAAGAAGTACCAGAATGATAATAAGGCTTCCTCAAACTTGAAATCAAGTCTAACATCTAGAGATAAATTTAATAAATGCCAACATACAATCTGAGCATTCAGATGGCAAGGAAAAAGCAAAGTCCCCTATTTAGGCCCCGAGATTCCCTCAAACTCCATCTGTCCTCAATGGGAAACAAATATGATTAAGTGATCACCTCCATTGCTCTTCTAATTAAGAAAGATATAGGGTCTGTTCACAAAATAAGCTTTTGTATTTACAATAAAGAAGAACCAAAAAACATGTCCACAGACCCCTGATAATATCACTTTGTCTAGAAAAAATGTTTAAATTTTTTTTTAGTAGAAGAATATGTTGAAACCTGAACCACCCCTCAATAAGAAATCCAAAGGAGGCAAAAAAAAGCACAATGTCAATCATTTCTGCTTTAAATAGAGTAAGAAAAAGAGAAAAAACAGCTTTATCCTTTGCTGGAAATAGGATAAGTATATGCCAGATTTGGTGGATGTCATCTTAAAGCACAGAGTGCTCCAGAAAAAATAAAATCCTCTTTTAATGTGGTAGTAACAGAACATATATCTCCCTCAGATTTTAAGGAAAAACTTTATCTCTGATCCAACTTCTAGGATTTCTTCATAATCTTTCTGTTGTCCAGATTTTGATTACTTCAGTTTGGTGAATACAAAAATTCACTGGACTATGAAAAACAAAGGAACCACTGTAATAAGACATATGCAAGTAAAAGTCCAAGGTCAATTTTTTATGAAACATTAAAGTAAAATCTTTATGTCATCAATGTCCCACTTTTACTTTCCATGTTATCTTAAACTTTAAGAGTAGATGCAATAATGACTTAAAGAATGTAAAATAAGAGAAAAACAATGTGGCAAATGATAGACCCTTACAAATTTGGTATCAGTTGGAAAAATCAATTATTTGCTACTTGCTATTCTCCATATGATTATAACACTGTCTGGTTATTCTTACAGGGTGCTGACAGTTGCTAAATAGTAACCATGATATGTATAGAAGTGTAAAATATTCCAGTCTATGCTGATTTGATATCAATATGTTTAAAACAAATCATAAAGTTATCAATTACATAATTCTTAACATCAAATGGTATTTCCTGTTTTAATAGTTCAAAACTTATACTTAGTTCCCTACTACCTGTTTATTGATGACATCTGAGAATTGGCTATCTGGAGAGTTTTGTTTTTGTTTTTTAATCTGAATGCGTGCCAAAAAGAAAAAAAATGTTATTTTGATGTTTGGGCTGGAGAAGAGGCTTATATAAAGCTTCTGAAGATAAGTAAGCTCTCGGTTTCTGAGTTGACAGGAAAGGGAAAGAAGTATTTGTCTTGTGGATGTACAAATAGTCACACTGTAGAGTACGATCCATTATGAAGAGGGTTAGGATAATAAACATTGGCTATGTTGACCGCCTGGCAATTTCCTGCTTGCCTCCTTTATTCAGAGATTCTTTCATCTTCTGTTTCAGAGTCGGTGATCAAGACCACCAGCGGTGTTGGGGAAATGATTAGTTACTGAAATAATAGGTGAGTGAAATATGGAAGGGAAGTGAGATCTTAACTTGTTCATATTTATTGGGTCATTTCCAAAGCCCTAGTCAGGTCATTAGCTCAATTATTCAACAAATACCTGTTGATATCTCACTATATGGAAGGTTTGCAAAATATGAGTTATCAATATCTAGCAGAAAGTTCAGGAAAATCTCATTTTTTAGTGCCTGGTATGTTATCTCATGTAGTTTTGTTGATTATGATAAAGATAGTGATAACCATAACTTTGAAAATATTAATTTTCTTTCAAATATGATGTAAAATAAAACAGAAAAGAAAGTAAAAAAGAAGTATCAATTTTATACCATTTTGCAAGAAAAGAAATACTTAGGAATACCCAGTAGATCATTTTAAGTGTAGAGGTCCTTAGCATCATCATTCAGGAGCCCTGCAAAGCCTCACATGGCTACTTGGCATGTCCACCATATGAGCATGGTTTAATGATTTTCCAAGTATTTGTGCATAATTTACTTGCAGATTTGGGGGATTACCCTCCCTCCCTCTGTTTCTCTTCCGAGATTTTTCTCCTATTTTCAATCGGTGCGCCAGCCTGAAACACTATTTCTGAGTTCTCACTTTGGATAAGCCAGTTATTAACACAACTTAACTTTTGCACTCTATAATTAAAAAGAAATATCTTGCCATGTCCTATTATGATGGGCAAACTTTGAAAGACAGAATGATTTTTATTAAAGATTCAGTTAAGAGCTCATGGTTCTGCATTAAATTATCGCTTAGTCAATTTCATTGTGATTTCAAAAATTAAACTTGCAAATCTCTTCAACAAAACATCTTCTAATATCAAACATTCTTTTTCAAAATTTGAATATGGTATGGCTTTAGGTGGATACATACTTAATCCTATTTTGCACCTAAGCTGCTATCTCCTCTGTCTCCTGTTTCAGTGAGAGGGAGTTTAGGAATTCAAACTTGAAATTGGCACAATTCTGGCAAGAAAAACATTTTAAAAATCACCAGAATTCTTTTCACGTTATAAAGCACATTGTTGAAGGTAATTATTGCAGGCTGTCTTGGGAGGTAGCAGAGTCTGGGTGCAGCATTACAATAAGAGAAAGGAAGATATTAGTCACAATGTAAGCTTCTATTAACAAAGGCTTTTAAAATATGTTTTCTATATGTCTAAGGTCACAATTGCAGACCTACCGAAACTGTGGAGACATAGACAGAATCCAAATTTATAACTTTAATCTAGTTTTGGAAAGCCAGAGCTCCAAAATATTTTCAATTGCATTTCACATAATGACATCCCATCACAGAAAAAGCAGGCAGCCCTGACATATGATCTTCACATCACATCGCACACAAGAGTAGAGGGTTTGAAGGCTATTGAGCACCAAATTTTCCTATTGTATTGCAATTACAAAAACACCTGTGCTACCTAGCTGTGCACGGGGCCCCATGAAATGCAATGTTCCAGAGCTGTCGAAATGTCTCATTTTTTGTCTTTCATGCAGAGGCATAATTTTGCTGGATCTGGCTCTCGTGTTGGGCTATGTTTCAGTTATAAGCATAAGGCAGAAGGTCTAATAATGTTTAATTTAATCAAAGAAGCAGCTGTAAGCATGCAGCTTTGTGCCATTCTTTAAATAATACTTTCAGTATATTAACAGAGAAAATGTAGGGGTCACTGTAATATAAGTATAATCCTTAAATCATGAGGATGTTTTTAACAGACCTGTTGATCTGTACTCATCTCATGTATCTCAGCTTTAACATTTGAATTAGTTATGTTGTTTGAGCTCTACATTACAAAAATTCTGATGGTTTGCATATTGGACTCCTTTTACTACCTGATGGTCCTACTGATGCATCAGTGATTAGATTTTTTGAGCCCCAAATCAGGACAATTTATCTGGTATATCGAAGAAATTACTTACTGAATTACTTAAAAGGATGTAAAATAATTATATTAAGTAGCTAATAGTTCATTAATGAATTTCATATTTAATCAATTAGTTCAATCAAAAAGAAAATAAGTTTTCCATAGGTTAGATACTTCCCTAGAAATTCCCTTAGAACAGAATATGTATTATTCATGTTTGAGATATCACTTAAGAGGATTAAACAAAATGAAAGGTATATGTGGTAATAACTAAGTTTTGAAAAGAGAAAAATTTCATTCTAGAGAAGTGGGTTGAGCATAAGATTGAGATCTCATCGTTAGATTTGTGTAACACAAACTCTGCTTCTCTACATTGATCTGATGCTTAATATGTATTTTGATCTCCTTCTGAGTATCTGCTACATAATAGGTTCTCAAATGTATGCTAATTTTTGTGACTTGAAATAAACTGATAATTTCATTACTGAATATGTCCAATGAACACATTTATCTCTGGATTTTTTTATACCCCATTTTAGCTATATTAGAAATACCTTTTCTAAGGGTAACTAAGTGGCTCAGTTGATTAAGAATTAGACTCTTAGGCAGCCTAGGTGGCTCAGCGGTTTAGCACCGACTTCAGCCCAGGGCCTGATCCTGGAGACTCGAGATCGAGTCCCACATCGGGCTGCCTGCATGGAGACTGCTTCTCCCTCTGCCTGAGTCTGTGTGTGTGTGTGTGTGTGTGTGTCTCTCATGAATAAATAAATAAAATCTTAAAAAAAAAAAAACAGACTCTTGATCTCAGCTCAGGTCTTGATTTCAGGGCTATGAGTTCAAACTTCACACTGGGCTCCATGATGGGTGTGGAGCCTACTTAAATTTTTTTTTTCAAAATTTGTTTTCAAAACACATTTGAAAAGTCATGGAGCTGACTAGATTTATACTCAATACAGTTAAAAAATATAAACATAATCATCCATGAATTTCAGGAGAAAATGTTGGTTAATAAGAGAACACAAAAATAAAAATACTAACAAAATCAGCACTATTAAATTTAACAAGTTAAATTTGTTAACATTCTAAAGGAGCAATATAGAAAAGAAAAGTATATTTTATTAAAATAATACAAAGTTGTTAAACATAAAAAATATTTCAACACAATTAAGTACATTGATAAATTGAAGGAGAAAATAATCCCATTATGTTAATTGATAACAAAGAAAGCATTGACTGAAACTTGGCAATTGTTATTAATTTTTAAAATTAAATATGAACAAAAAGCCAATTATAAAAATAATGTCCATCAGAGTTGCTCAAAGTCAAAACAGAATGGATCACCAATTTTTTCAATTAAGTTTTTAACACTCACGTGTTAACTAAGTGTCTACTATATTTTTTTCAATGTTCTAAGTCAGGGTTGGCAAATCATGTTATGGACTGAATGTTTCTGTCTGTCCAAATTTCATGTGCTGAATCCTTACCCCAATGTGACAGTACTAGGAAGTAGGGCCTTTGAAAGATCATGAGGGCAAAGCCTTCTTCAAAGAAATTAATGCCCTAAAAAAAAACAGACCTTAGACAGCTGTCTAGTTCTCTTGCCATGTAAAGACTCAAGTAGAAAATGACTATCTACAACTGGGAAGATGGTCATCACCAAAACCTGACCACACAAGTACGCCGTTCTTGGAGTTTCAGAATCCAGAACTATGAGAACATAAATTTCTGCTGTTTATAAGCCATCTAGCCTATGGTAGTCTGTTACAGCTGCTGAAACCGACTAAAGCATCAATGCTTTAATGCTAATATGATTTAATAGAATACTGGAAAACTGTTTTAAGTTCAAAAGAAGAGGTCAGAACTACATCTATGGAATTGAAACTATACATGGCCCAACCTTACCTATTCAGTTTTTGATCCTTATGTCTTCTGAAAGCAAATGCTTTTATCCTTCCTCCTAATTTTCAAATACATAGTAAGAAACAAGTTAACTCTAGAACAGTGGTTTTCAACCAGGATATATTTGGCAATGTCCAATGTCAAATTTGGCTATCATAACTAGCAATTGGCATTGGAGGATACCATTGGTATCTAGAGAAAATATAAAAAACATAACTTTCCAACCTTCTTTCTAGTGACCTTTTGATTGGACTTCAGTGAGATTGTCTTATTTCAGATTTCCCAAATCTCCAGACTATCTTTGCCACTGAGAATTTGCTTAGTATGCTCAGCAACACTCCCACCCCCAAGACATACATACACCTACACTTTTTTTTTGTTTTTGTTTTTGTGAATATACTCTTTCTCATCTTTGAAATCTCACCTCGGTGACATTTTCTTTAGGGAGCTTCCCCTAATGCCCAGTATCTAGGTTAAGTGTTCCTAGATGGGCCTTCACAGAGCACTGTGCTGCTTCTCTGGCAGCCATTATCACCCTATGGTATGTGATTGCCTTACTCAGGACTTCTGCGTGCAGGAAGTACATTTTCTTTTTCCTGTTATGCCTCTAAGGACTAGTACAGTGGATGCCCGACAATTAGAAGTTACTCAATAAAGGGCACTGGGTGGCTCAGTTGATTAAGTGTGGACTCTTGATTTTGGCTCAAGTCATGATCTCAGGGTCATGAGATTGAGCCTCACATGGGGCTCTGTGCTGAGAATGGACCTGCTTAAGATTGTCTCTCCTCTCCCTATGCCCCTCCCCATGCTCGTGCTCTCTCTCTCTCTCAAAAAAAAAAAAAAAATGAAGCTACTCAATAAATATGTCTTATGCATAAATTTATTATACTCATTATGCTTTTTCAACTTACCAAAAAAGCTCCATTCTGAGTTATATGTGCAATTAATTTAGTGAGTGTTATAGACCGAAGTGTGTCGTCCTACAATATACATGTTGAAGCTTAAACACCAATGTAACTATATTTAGAGATACAGCTTTTATAAAGCTAATTAGGGGATCCTTGGATGGCTCAGTGATTTAGCGTCTGCCTTCAGCCCAGGGCGTGGCCCTGGAGTCTCCAGATTGAGTACCACATCTGGCTCCCTACACTGATCCTGCTTTTCCCTCTGCCTATGTCTCTGCCTCTCTCTCTCTCTTTGTGTGTGTGTGTTTGTGTGTGTCTCTCATGAATAAATAAATAAAATCTTAAAAAAATAAAATAAAAAATAAAATAAAGAGCTAATTAAAGCTAAGTGACTTAATAAAGGAGGGATCCTAATCCAATATGACTGCATCCTTATAAGACACCATGGGTGTGCCTGGACAGAGAAAAAGCCATATGAAGACTAGCTAGAAACTGGCCATCTACGTATAAGTCAAGGGGAGAAAATTCAGGAAGATCAAATATGCCGCCACATTGATCTTCAACTTTTAGCCTCCAGAACTGTGGGAAAATGCATTTCTGTTGTAAATTTAAACCATCAAGCCTATAGTATTTTGTTATGGTAGCCTAAGCTAAACTAATATAGTTGGTAAAGTATTTAATAATGTCTGTTATGTTTATTTAAGGAAGATTTATGAAAGCTTTGCTTTTCTTGTTTTTACCCCTATTTTATTTTAACAGTAAATTGGATACTGATTTTTTATATAAGCAAAAGAAATTAACTGAATCTACCATGCTTGCTTACCTAAAACGTACAATATTAAATGAATAATTTGTTGGAGGTTAAAGTCTGACGTTAACAAATCTGGCTACTGAAGTACCCAAAGAACTTCCTTCTTGAGTTATCCTTTCATGTAAGGTGACCCTCACAACTGGGTTTACCCAAACACTGTCATAGAACAAAGCCTTAAGAGTTAATTTTGGACCTTATAAAGCAAAAATGAATTTTTCTAGGTATGTGTTTGAATTATATCATTCCTTAAGCTTACTTATCCCAATGAGATATTAATTCTCTAAGATTCTAGAGGAAAAAATCATGTCCAGTCTGTATATAGTCACAGTATTTGGTCCTATATTGGAAGGTCAGCTTGAATCTTGTAGAACACATCAGAACAAGTAGTTAAGTGAGCTTTTCATAATTATTCTATGGTATATTGCAGAGCTATCCTATGAAATTGCTTTAGTTTTGATGTTTTAATTCCACACCCTTTAATTTTGTATTGCCCTATTGAATCTTAGGTTTGCTGTTTTCACAGAAAAGGATATAACTATTCTTAATGATCAAGAAAGCAATACGAAACGCCAAAAAAATCATGAATTAAAACTAGATTTCAGAATTAATTCAATGATGCCTTATAAGAACTGAAACAGTTGCTACTTAAAATTGCCATTGACAATCATTGAAGTATAAAATATTGTCCATACTGAAGATAAGCACAGTTAAATGACAATTGATATTTTTAGTGGAATATGCATATCGCACTGGTGTGGCCCCAGTAGACTATATGGATATATTGAAAAGAGGAGCATTGCCTGAATTATGCTTTAGACAACATTGAGATCTTTAAATAGCATTGAGATCTCAAGAAACTTTAATAAGTATTTTGGGAAAAAAAAAGTAAAAGGATTCTTGGATAAATTAGATTGTTAAATGTTGCAAGCTAAATTGCTCTCTTGGTGATTCACACTAAGCATTGGCAATGTTAAAATTCCTAAGGTAAAAAAAATCTATTTAACAACATGTAACCTAGTATTTCCCAGACTCCTTTTTAAATATTATTTCTTGAATGTTTTTACATCTAAATTTAAAATGTCTAAAAGATTAGAGCTTTATGAATTATTAAAAAGCAAGCACACTTTTAGCAGCTACTAGATCTGAAAATAGAAATTCAACATATATTCTCTAGTACACCCTCCAAAGTATAGCCTGGTTTTTATGGTAAGCTCTTTTTTACTTTAAAAAAAAAAAAAAAAAAAAAAACTTTATTTATTTTAGGGAAAATTTTTCCCTATTTTAATTTTTTAACATCCTTGTGTTCCCTTTGATCTCTCTCTCTCTCTCTCTCTTTTCTTTTTAAAATTGCAACCTATTTGTCTAAGGAATTGGATAAACTATCTATACTTTCCCACAGTCTGGATTTTCCTAACTGGATTACTATGTAGTAGTTTAATATGTTTTTCTGTCTTTCATGATTTTTGTTAATTAGTAATTGCTCATGTAAGTCTAATGAGATTTAGGGTCAATGTTTTGGCAAGACTGTTTCATAGATAATGTGTTTAATTAGGGAGGATGTAATATTTGATTTTTCCTTATGTGGTGATATTTGCAGACATGGATTTTTCAATTGATTCATTAAGATTGTAAAATGGATTTATTCAAATTCTAAAATTCCTCTTCATTTAATTTCTTCACAGAAATATTTTAAAGATATATTTTATTTCATATTTCTTCTTTATCTAGTGACATAGTTAATATAGGAAAGATAGAATAAATGCTAGATTCTTTCCTTTCTTGACCAGCTGTCAAAACAATGAGCTGATTTTCTAGAATCCTCAAAAGGTGACAATTAGGGTTTTTTTTTTTAAGTATCATTTTAAACTCACATTTTAAATGTATTTGATGTGGTTCGATCTATGGCAATTATTATCCTCATTACTTTTAATTTTTTTCTATTTTGACTGGCCTGCATATGAACTGGAAGCAGACAGTTCTCCAAATTATATCTTTTTGTGGGAAACAGTATTCGGGGTATTAAGAGTGATCTTTGTTTTTAGGTATTTCCAGGGGACTAAGCTAAGAAATATGAATATAAATCCTCATGAAGTCTCACTGACTGATCTTTTCTTTTTCTACCTGATATTTTCCTTTTTTATTTTAAAGCTCGAGAAGATTTTGTCTCTTTTTTCAAGACTTTAAAAAAAAATTAAGTAGTCTGTACACCCAACATGGGCTCAAACCTACAATCTTAAGATCAAGAGTAGCATGCTACACTGACTAAACCAACCAGGTGCCCCAAGATAATTTTCTTAAACTATACTTTTAAGTATTTATTTTATTCTCTTACTTTGGTATCTTTAGCAATACCTCTTTTGTACAAGCTACCTCTTCTTTGATTAGTTTCTATATTTATATTTCCTTAATTTATTTTTATCCTTTTTCTTCTCTCTTTTTTTCTTCTTTCTTTTTGATTTTTTAATTCTCTATTTCTCATAAGGAATTATCAGGTTTGTTTACCTGCCTTTAACTTTATTCTTATCTTCTGAAATGTGCTTCTTTAATTTTTTGTGTTTTTATTCCCTTGTTTCTGAGTTATAAAGTTATACCCTTTTTATATGTATTATTTATGTAATTTTTTCACCTATTTAAAATATTACATTTATATATGTTGTGGGCATTTCTTCCTAGCAATCTTTTATTGTCTATAGAAATTCTATACTATTTATTATTTATAGGAATACAATGCTATGTATTATTTTCTTTATTAGAATTACTTCATATGAGATTATCTTCTCTTCTTTTGTTACTCATTCCTATATAAAATGATTTCCAAGAATCTTCAAATGGTAAATCAATTACATTTTTAAGTCTTTAAAAATATCATTTTAAAAAGGAAAAAATGATCTAAAATTGCTTCAATAATTATACAATTCAGGATGTCTTCTTAGATTGAAGGAATCCTGTTCAAAAGTATGACATCTTGATTCCTGAATTTTTCTATATTCCTTCCCTACTTTTATCTGGACCATCTTTTTCCATTTTCCTTTTCTTGCTCAATTGCTCAATTTAGATTCCATTCTTAGAATTTTATCCTCTCTGTGAGGCTTTGTCCTAGAAAGGAGTTTGGTTGGTTAGTTTTGAGAATTCAGAAAGCTCAGATTTCCCAAAAAAAATCTCAATACAGAACTTTTTTTTTTTCTTTTTCTCACCTACTCTTGTAGTGTGTATAGCCTCGCTTTCCCATTTCACATGTTCTTCTTAAAATGTCCTGGTGAGCTTTCAGAGAGTATCTGTTGGGCCATATTGAGATTCTCAGAAATGTGAGACATGTCATTGCTTACTTCTCCCTCTTACATAGTTGCTCACACTGTTCAGCTCATGTTGCTGCCAATGGTTTATCTATAACAATTCATATTTAAAGGTTTGAGTGAAAAATGGATCAGCTACTTTTACTATACATGTTGTTCAGGGGTTTTAACTTTGTTACCCTAGTTGCACTGTCAGATTTTATTCAAGGGGAAGGAAGGACAGGTTTGAGGAATATTTAAATCCGTTTCAGGGATGCCTGGGTGGCTCAGGGGTTGAATGTCTGCCTTTTATTCAGGGAGTGATCCCAGAATCCAGGGATCTAGTCCCACATCAGGCTTCCTGGATGGAACCTGCTTCTCCCTCTGCCTATGTCTCTGCCTCTCTCTCTCTCTCTCTCATGACTAAATAAATAAAATCTTTAAAATAAATAAATAAATAAATAAATAAATAAATAAATAAATAATGACTAAATAAATAAATAAATAAATAAATCTCTTTCACCAACCATTTTCTCAGAACTCCTTTCCAACCCTTCTTGGCTCAACTTCTAGTCATGCAGATCACTTATTCATTTATACCAAGAATGACCACAGGTTGATAACCACCCTGAAATACACATCATATGCTAAAGAAATAGGTATGGTTTTTCATATAAATTCTTATTGATTTATTTAATGTAGAATAATCCATGTAGGCTATTTTCTAAGTCAAAGTATCTAGATAAATGCTCAATGGATTATTTCCTTGTGCTATATGGACATGAATAATGAAATAAAGAATATTTTTCTAATAATCTATGTTACCTAAGATGAGTTAATTACAGTTAGATAAGATCATTAGAAGAATGTAAAAAGTATGTTCATTCATTAATACACTCAAATGCATATTGAGACTTTCTTTTTTTTAAAATATTTATTTATTCATGAGAGACACAGAGAGAAAGAGGCAGAGACATAGGCAGAGGGAGAAGCAGGCTCCTTGCAGGGAGATCAATGTGGAACTTGATCTTGGATTCCAGGATCAGGCTCTGAGCCAAAGGCAGATGCTCGACCACTGAGCCACCCAGGCGCCCCAATATTGACACTTTCAAAGTGACTATAGTGGTATACTTGCTTATATCAGTTTCTATAATCCTCATTATCATAATAAAATATATATTAGAGATTGATTGTATGCTCAGTCCTATGTTAGGAAATATTTCATATCTTGCAAATTTAATATTTATAGCAATTCAATATAGATACAGTATTACTCAATATCTAATTTAAAGAAACAGAAGCTCAGAAAGCCAATAAAACTTACTGGCTGGGAGAATATAGGCAATCTCTGAACACAGGCTTTCTATCAACAATGTACATGTTCATAACTAAACTCAATCTCTTCTGCTGCAGTATGAATTCATTTTACTGACCTGCCTTTATTTTACAGCAGTAATTATTCTTAATACTTGGGTTAAGGAACACTTCTTATAAACAGTATAATTCAGCAATTCCTGTGATAATGCAATGTAACAAGCAACTGAAATATCTCAGTAGATATTAACAATACACAGTCACTTTTTGTTCATATGTTTTGTTCATGTAGGTGGTTGAGACAACTCTATTGCATGTTATATGTTGAGGTCTTTAACAAAAATATGTCTCTTTCTTTAAAGTCAGAATACAAAACTTGTGGCTACCCTGACATGTTCTTCTCACATTTAATAAGAGGATGACACCCAGGAAAGCACTTTTAAATCCTTTTGTTAGAAACATAATGCATATATACACTCACATTCTTTGACCAAAACAGCTTACATGTAATCTCAAACTCAATGAGGCAAAGAAGGAAGACAATTGAAAAAAAAGTACAATAAGTCACACGTAATGAGACCATATTCAAATCCCTACTGTTATTCAATAGTCATGTGACCTTGAGAAAGAAGTTTAATAGCTCTGAACCTCAGTTCCCTCATTTGTTACTAAAAGAAGGAGAAGGAGGAAGAGGAGGGGAGGATAAGATGATTTTGTCCACCATATGATTTTGTTTTGAGAATTTAATATCAAGACAAATTTAAAGGGATTGGTATAGTTACCAGTGAATATTAAATCTTCAATAAATATATGTGCTAGGACTCATAGGCTAAATGTTTAATATATTTACAAAGTAAAATATATAATCATTATATAATATATTATATATTAAAATATAATCTATACTTATTTACTCATAAGTACTTTACATATAAATAACATACTATATAACAATATATGTATATATTTTAAATATGTATAAAATTTTGGCTTTTTGCAGTTAGAAAAAATCCCTCTAGTTATTATAATTAAAAAACCTGATATCATAAATTGACATTTCTAGAATACAAATAATGAGGAGGGAGTTGTAGATCATGTCTAAGAAACAATGGAAGTCTAGGTCATATAACGATTTATAAAAAAGTTGAACTTCACTATAGATAAGATACCAATCCAATAAGAAGAGTTTTCAGTAAAGGGGTTATTCTCTGACTTTGTATTTTATGGCATCACTTTAGTTGTAGCTTTGGGAATCACAGTAGGGAGTCCATTTATGAGTCAACTGAAATAATACAACTAAGAGATTAAGGTAGTTAGACCACTCAGCTGTGGAAGTGAGGTAAAGAGGTTGGAATTTTCATATATTTCTACCATAGGCTATAAGAAATGCAAATAAGTTGGATATGTGGTGTGAAAAAGAGCCAAGGGCAAAGAAGAGTTTGGACCTGAACAAACGGAATAAGGAAATTCACAGAAACAGGGAAGACTAGGGAAGAAAGACTCTGGCAGGGAAAAATAAATTATTTCTGGGTATGTAAAATGTAGTATGGTTATTAGACATCTCCGTAGAGATATTGAGGAGATAATTGGGTATATGAACCTGTGGTTCAGTAGAGAGGTTGGTGCCAGAGATACAAATAGGAGAAGGTTCAACATATAAATTTCACTGGAAGAAACTGAACTAGAAAAGCATAAAAAAAGCATATATTGAAAAGAAAAGAGGTTCAAGAACTGAAACTGGACCATCTAATGTGCACGATTGGAAAAATCTGAGGAGGAATGAACAAAGGAGAACAGAAGAATTGGCAGCCAATGTTGCCTCAGAAGACACGTGAGAGGGTATCTAAGAACCTAAGTGAAAAAAAAAAAAAAGATTTTTAAGAGGAAGATTTTTTTTAAGATTTTATTTATCTATTCATGAGAGACACAGAGCAAGAGGCAAAGACATAGGCAGCGGGAGAAGCAGGCTCCATGCAAGAAACCTGATGTAGGACTCCATCGTAGGACTCTGGGCTCACACTCTGAGCCGTAGGCAGACACTCAACCATTGAGCCATCCAGGCATCCCAAGAGGAAGATTTCTGATTAGCTGTGATAAATGAAGTACAAAGAGGACTGATAATTGATCACCAAATTTGACAGTGTGAAGGCAATGGTGACCTTGACAGAAACATTTTGAACAGATAGGAGAATATGAACATTTGATGATGAAAAACTGGTGAAGGGGCTCAAGACCAGAGATAGACTATAGAGAACTCTTTTGAAGGATTTGACTGGAAAGTAATGAAAAGAAATGGTCATTAGTTGGAGGGTAAGTAAGTAGAGACTATTAATACCTGTGTGCATAGTAATGAAAAAGGTCCAGCAAGAAGGAAGAATTTGATTAACAGAAAACAAGTGGGAACAATTACAGGTGTAACTGTTCACCTAAGGGAGTCTTTATGTGAATGAGATGGAATTGATCCAGGCATAAGTAAAGAAGCCAAACTTAGATGTAAACATGGACAATATACAGGAAAGAGACGTGAAGGGCACCTGGTGGCTCAATTGGATAAGTGTCCGACTCTTGATTTTTGCTCAGGTCATGATCTCAGGGTTGGGAGATTAAGTCCCTGTCCATCCCCCTGCCTACTCAGTGAGGAGTCTGTTTCTCTCCTTCTCCTCTCCTTTGTCGCTCCCACCATTTGCATCCCCTATCTCTCTCCAAAATAAACAAATAAATATTTTTTTAAAAAAGTATTCAAAAGTAAAGAGTAAATAACATTATATCATGCAAACACTAACAACAGCAACATGCTTGAAAGGATATAATAATATTAGGAAAAAGCAGATATGATGCTTAATTGTGTCATCTTTTTAGGCATATGTGCTGCCAATGACAGCACCTTATTTGTTTCATCTTGACTGGGTTACCTATCTTCCCTGGGTGCCCCGGTATTTGGCTCAACATTATTTCAGACTGAATCTGTGAGAATGTTTTCAGATGAGCTTAGCCTTTCAATTGGTTGACTGAATCAAAGAGATTATCTTTCTGTAAGGATTCAATCCACTGAAGATCTAAATAGAAGAAAAAAATCAGAAGAAGAAATTCTTCTTGCCTGAAAAGAGCTGTGAAATGAATCTTCTCTTGCTCTTGGGCTGAGACTAGGACCTAGAACCATTGGCTTTTCTAATTCTTGGGCTTTCAGATATGGACTGGCACTACAGCATAGGCTTTCCTGGATCTCCAGCATGCAGACAGCAGAATGTAGACTTGGTGCCTCCATAATCAAGTGATACATTCCCTTACAATAAATCTATCTGTATCTCTATCTATCTATATCTCTCCTATTGGTTCTGTTTCTATGGTGAATCCTACATAATACAGCAGGTTTCAAAATAAAGATTACTAGGAATAAAATAGAACATTTCATAATGACAAATGGGTCAGTTTATCAAGTAGAGAAAACAATCTTAAATTTATATATACCGAATAATAGGGATTGAAAACATGAAACAAAATTGATAATATTATAAGAACAAAAACTATACTTGTATTTAAATACCTTAACATACTTCTCTGTGATTGCTTACAATTTAAAAAAAAATATCAAACATATAGAGCATCTGAATATCAATTATCTTGACTTATTTGTCATATTTACAACAATCTACTGATTAACAACAGTAACATATATGTGCTGAGAATATTACCAAGATAAATCTCATTCTTGGCCAAAAACAGATCTTACTAATTTTAATGGAATTGATATTATTAAAAGTATTTAATATGGACATAAAGATATAAAATTAAAAATTAGTAAAAAGCTCTGGAAAATCCCCAAATATTTGTTTTAAGGACTGAATGTTTGTGGTATCCCTAAAATCCATACTAAAATTCTAATCTCCTTGGGACATCTGGGTGGTTCAGCGATTAAGCACCTGCCTTCGCTCAGGGTGTGATCCTGGAGCCCCGGGATCCAGTCTACCATTGGGCTCCCTGCATGCAGCCTGCTTCTCCCTCTGCCTATGTCTCTGCCCCTCTCTCTCTGTGTCTTTCATGAAAAATTAAATAAAATCTTTAAATAAATAAATAAATAAATAAATAAATAAATAAATAAATAAAATTCTAATCCCCAATTTGATGGTGTTAGGAGGTGGAGCCTTTGGCAGTTGATTTGGTCATGAGGGTGAAGCCCTTATAAATGGGATAAGCGCCCCAATAAAAGAGGCCCCAGAGAGATCTGTTGCCCTAGTCAACATATGAAAACATGGTAAGAAGAGGATTATCTGTGAACCAGAAAGTGGGCTCCCTCCAGACACCAAATCAGCCAACATCTTAAACTTCCCAGTGTCTATACTGTGAGAAATAATTGCTTGTTATTTAAGCCACCCAGTCTATGCCTCTTTTTATTAGAGTAGCCCAAACAGATAAAAACTATTTTGATATTTTTACAAAGCACACTACTCAATAATCCATATATAAAAAAGGAAGTCTAAGAGAAGTTTAAAAGTATTTTGAATAGAAAGAAAATGAGAATATAATATATTCATATCTGTGGAAGTAGCTTAGAGGGAAACTTGTAGCATTAATTATGTATATTAAAAAGAAGAAAGAGGGCAGCCCTGGTGGCGCAGCAGTTTGGTGCAGCTTGCAGCCTGGGGTGTGATCCTGGAGACCCAGGATCGAGTCCCACCCACATCGGGCTCCCTGCATGGAGCCTGCTTCTTCCTCTGCCTGTGTCTCTGCCTCTCTCTCTGTGTCTATGAATAAATAAATAAAATCTTTAAAAAAAATAAATAAAAAATAAAAAAATAAAAAAGAAGAAAGAATGCAAGTCTATAATTTATGTCATTACCCTAAGATAAAACAATCAGAGCAAAATTAACCCAAAGCAATCAGAAGGAATAAAAAGATAAAACAATAAATATAAATTCATAAATAAATAAAAGGGAAAACAGAAAAACAGTCTGGATAATAAGTGAAAGAAAAGCTGAGACTTCAAAAGAAATTAATATAATTGATAAATCTTTAGTCATATTCTGTAAGAAAGAAGGAAGACTGGGAGATCCCTGGGTGGCTCAGCAGTTTAGCACCTGCCTTCAGCCCAGGGCATGATCCTGGAGTCCTGGGATCGAGTCCCACATCAGGCTCCCTGCAAGGAGGCTGCTTCTCCCTCTGCCTATGTCTCTGCCTCTCTCTGTGTGTCTTTCATGAATAAATAAATAAATCAATCTTTAAAAAACAAAAAACAAAATTCTTTTGAACCCACTGATGTTAAAAGGATGAGATAGATCTACAAACAGCATTATGCACATAAATTTAAAACTCAGATAAAAAGACTTAACCCTTGAAAAATGTAAGCTACCAACATTCACCAAAGATATGACAGATAAGGTAAAAATGTCTGATATCAAATACAATCATTGTATTTGTGTTTAGAAACTATCTTACAAAGAAAATACCAGACCCAGATGGCTTCACTAGTTAACTGTAGTATATAAAATAGAAGTATCTCTTCTATACAATTTGTTCAGAAAAAAGAAGAGAAGCAAATGCTTTCCAACTCATTTTGTAAGGTCCTTATAAAAATTACCAAAATACTATAACAACAAAACAAAACACAGCAATAACAACAGAAAACACTACAGACTAAAATACTTTATAAATATAGATGAAACAGGGATCCCTGGGTGGCGCAGTGGTTTGGCGCCTGCCTTTGGCCCAGGGCGCGATCCTGGAGACCTGGGATCGAATCCCACGTCAGGCTCCCGGTGCATGGAGCCTGCTTCTCCCTATGCCTGTGTCTCTGCCTCTCTCTCTCTCTCTCTCTCTCTCTGTGACTATCATAAATAAATAAAAATTAAAAAATAAATAAATAAATAAATATAGATGAAACAATCCTAAAAAAATCATTAAATTGAAACCAGTAATATATAAATAGACTAATATAACATAATCAAAAGTATTTTAACCTGAAAATGTTAACCTCATTCAATACTTGGAAACCAATCAATGTAATTCACCATATAAACAAATTAACAAATAAAAACCACATGAACATCTCAATAGATGTAGAAAAACACTTTGCAAAATTCAACTTCCATTCATGATGATAATGAATAATTAATAACAATAATAATAATAATAGAAATAGAAAAAATTCACCCTCTGATAAAAATCTCTTTTAGAACCACAGGGCTGCTGAGACAAGGTGCCACAGATTTGGTGGCATACAATGAGAAATTTATTCTCTCACATTTCTGGAGTCAAGAAGTCCAAATCAAGGCATCAGCAGGACCATATCTGTTCTAAAGGCTCTAGGGAATAATCTTTTTCTGCCACTTGTAGTTTCTTCTGGCCTACACCATTGCTTGGTTTACGACAGCACAAATTAAATCTCTGCTCCGTCTTCATGAGACTGTCTTCTCCTGTATGTTTATGTGTCTACAAATTTCCCTTTTTTTATAAGGACATCAATCACTGGATTCAGGATACGTTCAAATTCAATATGACATCATCTCAACTTGATTACATTGCACAGACCCTATTTGCATATAAGATCACATTCACAGTACCAAGGGTTAGGATTTCAGCATGTCTTTTTGCAGAACACAAGTTGGTTCACATTTCCTTTCACCAGAAACTAGGCAAGTTTGTATGCTTTCACCACTTCTACTCAACATTGTATTGGAAGTCCTAGCAAGTGTAATAAGACAAATAAATGAGATAAATGACTTAAAATCTTTTATGACAGCCTATTTGGGATTCTCCCTCTCCCTCTGCTGCTCTCTTCCTCTCAAATAAATAAAAATAGCTAATATGAAAAATATATATCAAGTACTGGCAATGATGCAAAGCATCTGACACTTTCATACATTGCTGGGGGGAATGCAAAACAGTTCAGCAATTCTGAAAAACAGTTTGGCAGTTTTTTTTATAAAGTTAAACATGTACTTATATCACCAAGAAATCCAAAGTTTAGAATTTTTTCCTAGAGAATTAAATAATGTGTTCATACAAAAATCAGGACATAAATGTTTATGACAGCAGTATTCATAATTGGCAAAAATATAAAATAACCCAAATATCCTTTAATGAGTGACTAGGTAAACAAAATTTCTCACACAAGCAATGGAATCCTACTAAGTAATAAAAACAGATTAGCTATTGATACTGAAACTGCTTACAAGTATAGAGTTGAACAAAAATCAAAATGGTTGCACTAATGCTTCAGTGAAGCTCCATTTTAAATAACCTTTTTGCTCTTTTCTGCAAAACTCCTCCCCTCCACCCTTAGTCTTTTGTTTCAGGAACCTGGTACCACCCTAAAGACAAGACAAAGGAGGTTGGCAGCATGTACACAATTTCTGTCAAAACCAGCTAGATCTTGTATTTCCCTATAAAATCCCCCAGCCCCTTCCTCCAGGAAGCCTGCAGTTTCTGAACGCCAGAGCCTGCTGTAGCCTTCTTTGTCCCGCAGACCAATAAAGCTATTAGTTTTATCCCAAACTCTGTCTTCCCATTATATCTGGGCTCCAAAGCACAGTCAGGTTTTGACAATACCAGCAATATCTGGATGAATCGGTGAAAGAAGCCGGTCCCAAAATATTACAAACTACATGATTCCATTGATGAGACATTTGAGAAAGAGCAAAATGAAAGGGATAATGAACAGACTATTAACACATTTGCTTTTGAATCAAAGTAAGACCTATATTTGATGTTGGGGTTAAACTTAACTGAAGAAGTCTTAACTAAAGCTCATGAGCAGAGAATACAGAAAAATAATGTATCTGATTTTAAAAATACTGTTACTACCTTTATAAGAAGTTATTTGACAAAGCATCCTTCTGGCAGTTAAGATATCTATCTAACATATATTATTCATCAGAAAATGCCATGGTTCCCTACAAATCACAACACTTGTTACTGTTCACTGATCAGTAAAGAAACTGAACAGTTAGATAAAATTTTTCAAGGATTCTTAATCAATTCATGATATTTGTGTGCTGTTTCCATAAACTAAACCAGATTCTATTCCAAAGTTCACTCTGAAAAAATAATATAACACTGTGTTAACTATACTGGAGTTAAAATAAAATAAGGTAATAAAAAAAGAAAACAATATTTCAAGATGGATTGGAGAAAAATCATTTGAAAAAATAAGATAATACATTTTTAATGAAATGTATGAGACATATCATTATGGCTATTCCCTTTTTCACTTTAGACTTTAATGTCTATAAATTGAGATCCAATTGTAAAGGTCATGAAAAACATGAAAGCAGAAACCCTGGGTGTTCTAGAGTATGAAAAGCCAATTTTTCAGCTTTTTATTCACTCTCATTTCTAAATTGCTTTTCCTATTTGTTGCTTCCGTTTTTGTATTTTTGAAGCACTGCTCCCATGATATGCTGATTGCTCTATGGATGTTTACCATTGTGTACAATAACTTGAGAATTATTGTATGTTAAATGGCTCTTCTGTAGTTTTGCTTTTAATTGAGTTGCAGATGTTAAGCCTATGAGAGTAATAATACTCCCATTACATTCTATGAATGTGTTTCAATAAGACAACTCCGAACTTAGTACATAAAGTTGCATATAGAAAATAGCATCGTTTGTTAGAAACAAATGTGTATATACACACATACATATGTAAATATCTAATATTTTAGCATTTTACCTGATGATTGCTCTTAAGTTATTTGACAAGTATACTCCAAGACTAGATTAAAAGTTTTTCATATATTTTTATCTTTGTTAATACTCTGAAGATTTATCAACAGTGAGATCAATCTATTCCATATTTTTAAAAAAGTATGCTATGCTTTATGAATTTATCTTTGTTTCACCATTGTTTCTACTTATATGATATATGAGTTATTATAATATTTATTTCAACTGACTTGACCAATATAAGAAATTAAAGTTGATTCTAAAAATACATTCTGCAGAAAATATGTATTTTACTACAAAGTTTGATTAGATTTTCCCAAAGTTTTTCTCTCTTTCCTACACGATTCTGGGAGTGTGGGCTGAGGACACATTATTCAGTTTGTCAGACGCCTCACACTGGGTTTCTTTCTGCTGTAGCTTCGGATGCAGTAACTAGTTCTGAGCAGACTTTGTCCAAGTTTTTATAGGTGCATCTTATCAGCTTTCACTTAGACCTAGGCTCTCTGCTTTTATTTCCTACCCAGGGACCTCGCTGACCTAAAAAAATGAATTTTCCTGTTAGGAATCAACCTAACATTCAAACGTATGAACCCAGACGTGACAGCAGTTAACCCCCATAGAACCATCATTGATCTGTTAAGAATATATGCTGGTGGAAAAATCTTTCTCATCCCAAGCCCCAGGCAGCCAGTTCTAAGATTCATTTCATAAAGCTCCTCAAAAGGTCATATGTGAGATCTAACACTGGTCAACCATAGCAGTGACCAATCTGATAACTCATCCTTGTATTGTTTTTCTCTCATTCCCTGTCTCTCATTCCTGTTCTCTGAGGTGAACTTCCAAAAATACAATCTGTACTGCAAATCTTAGTTTTTGGCTCTGTTTTTTTCTCGACCAAGGTTAAACCTGTCTTAAAATACTCTAGCGGATGCTGTATAATGTTATCCTTTATTTTTTTTCCTTCAGAAAGTTCACAAAATGCATTTAGCTTAATGCAATTCTGAGGAAGTCCAACCTGTAAATAAATGTTAATTTTTAAATTTGCTTTATATAAACTAAAATTTCCTAAACCTTTTTTTTTTTTTTTGCCAAAATCCTTCTTTTTACCCACATAATACCTATCAATATCCTAACATTAAAAAACATGTTAATGGGGGGCACATAGGTGGCTCAGTGGTTGAGTGTCTGTTTTTGACTCTGGTTGTGATCCTGGGGTCCTGGGATGGAGTCTCTATAAAATCTTTTATGACAGCCTATTTGGGATTCTCCCTCTGCCTATGTCTCTGCCTCTCTCTCTCTCTCTCTGTGTCTCCCATGAGTAAATACATATTTTGTAATTCAATTTGTCAACATAAAGTATAACACCCAGTGCTCATTCCATCAAGAGCCCTCCTCAGTGCCCATCACCCAGCTATCCCATCCCTCCACCCACCTCCCCTTCTGCAACCCTTTGTTTGTTGCCCAGAGTTAGGAGTCTCCTGGTTTGTCTCTCTCTCTCTAATAAATAAAATATTTTAAAAAATGTTAATGGACAGAAAACTGAAGAATGTAAGTTCTCCTATCATTTCAGCATATTATCAGTCCACTAAAGCATTACAAGATTCATTTGTTATCTTAATTCTTATTATATTATATATATTGAGAACCACGATTTTTGTTGCGAATTCAGCAAATCGACTAATATATTCTCTATATATCTTTAAAGACATTATTTACAAGTGTCCATAATTCTAGTTTTAGTTGCAAACTCCAGCTCCAAGAACTAGGAAAAGATGAAGAATTAAAATTAAATTAAAAAAAGAAAAATGGAAATAATAAAATGATTATAATATGTAAGGCTGTTTGGAGAAATCTAAACAAAATCAAACAAAATTAAGACCATTTCTCTCCCAAAGAAGTTACAAATGTTAAATGAACCGATAAGCAGTAAGATTTATTTTCATTAGTGTTAAATGATAATAATCATGTTTCTTCTTCAGAGAGCATAGCTTTCCACATTCCTTTGGAATTATGTGACTAGATTGGTCAGTGATACATGAGAAGAATTGATATACCTTGCTTCTTCCTGTGCTCAATAATTGTGAGATATAAGTTGATATGTGATATGAAAGAGTCATATGACTGAAACAGAATTGATTGAACTAAAAAAAATAAATAAATAAGCTTCTGTTAAGCCACTAAAATCCTGGGATTACTACAGTGTGACCTAGCCTATCTTGACCTGTGTAATCATCTGAAAGAATGGTAGAAGAAATAAAACCGGACCGAACCTGAGGTAACTTCCAAATAATTTATAAATCCCTTTGCATATGTGTATTTAGTGGGTGTTGATTATGAAACAGGTAATCTTGTGAGCACTGACTTGTGAGTTTGAGTGTAAACCAAAGCAATGTTTCTGTTCTTACAGAGTTTATTCCTAATAGAAACATATAGTGAATGAATAAATATACCAGCTCCAACAAGATAATTTTAAATTACTTTTGATTACTAAAAAAAATGGCATAAGGGACAATTTATATACTTTCAAATGGGAATACAAAAAGTAAAATATAATTCAAAGAGTCAGCCAGGCTTGTGGCTTATATACCATTATAGACTAAACAAAAGGCAATAGAGTTTTGGACTTCTGGGCAGGGGAGGAGAGTTATGGAAAAGGGAGGGAAAGAAATCTAGGGTGAATAAAGATTGTCTTATCATTTGGATTAAGAATCTCTCAGGTGTTAAGAGTTTTCTTTGGATTAGCTATGTTCCAGGTATAGAGATATCTTTACAAATGAAATTTTCCTTTATAAATGTATATTTATTTCATGAAAGAAGACATTTAGTATTTATTTTTAAGTAGTTGGGAGGAGGTAGAGACCTTTGGCTGCATCTCCCAGTTCTCAGTGCCTTTAGCTTCATATAATTCATAAGCCAAAGAAGAATATTTTGGGGTGGAATACTTGTGACCCTTCATGGAGTTACAATGTGGCCTTTAGGGTGGATCTGAATCCAATCTGACTAGTGTCTTTATAAAAGGAAAACAGATTAGGACACAGGGGAGATGAGAGAGACAGAGAGAGAGAGAGAGAGGGAGAGAGAGAGAGAGACATATCAGGGGCACAAAGGCTCAGAGAAATGACTCTGTGAAGAAACAGCAAGAAGGTGGTCACCTGCAGGCCAAAAAGAAAGGCCTCAGAGAAAACCAACCTTGTTGGCACCTAGATTTGGACGTTAAGCTTCCAGAACTGTGAGAGCCTCAGAGTTGTTCAAAGCCACTCAGTGTGTGATATTATGTATGACAGTCCCAGAAAACTAACATAGATGTTAGATATAGTTAGATAGATGATGATGATAGATAGACAGATAGATAATAGATATAGATGATATAGATAGATATAGACAATATATGGATTTATCTAGGTCTATATTGAAATCTATCAAGAAAAAGAGAAAGAGAAATGAGTTATACTTCAACCATAGTGTGGGCAAAATTTAATGACTTGCTACCAAAAATAGAATGTGGAAAGAAAAAAAAAAATAGTAACTTTACCATGGAAAAACTTGGCAAACATTACTTTACATTTGACATCACTGATAATGTTATATTGATGATACATGCCTACTGATACATGCCTACTGATAGATGGGATGAGAAGGGCACTTCATCTCTATGGTATTCTTTCTCCTAGACTCCTAACATCTGCCTAATAAGAAACAAAACAAAACAAAACAAACAAAACAAAACAGCCTGACAAATCTAAAGTGAGGGACAACGTACCTCACCAGAAGTCAAAACTGTCAAGGTCATCAAACACAAGAATACCTGAGAAACCATCACAGACTGAGGAGGCTAAGGAGACCTGATAAATAAATTCAATGTGGTATTCTGAATTGAATTCTGTAACAGAAAGGAGAAATTAATGAATAAAATTGGTGAAATCTGAATATGTTGCAAAGTTTAGTTTTTAAAAATGTTTCAGTGTTAGCTGTTTACAATATAGCATGGCTGTATACAAAGCTATGCAAGCACTCAATCTAAGCAAATTCTGAAGTCTTCCAAGTGTGATAAATTATGGCTAAGTTTGAGTTACTGATGATTTATAGAGAAATGTATTATTTACAGATAAACGAGTGATCGATATTTCTCTAGCTTAGCTCTCTTTTCTGGAGCATCTTACATGAGAAAATACATATTATACTTTTTTTATTCATTTAAATATTCTACTGCAAAGAAGCCTATTCAGGGACAGTCTGATGAAAAAGAACACCTTTTTTCAAGATTTCTCAGCCTTCATATATTTCCTTACTCTCAAAAAATGGAAAGAAATTATGTCTTTTTGTGCTCCTTTGAAGATTGTGCCTAATCTAAATTTGGCCTCCAAGTGCCACATTGGCTGTACAGAAATATTGGCATTTTCTAAGACCGAACATCAGCCATTGCTGTATCTATTTCTGCTTATAGTCTCTGGAATGGCTAGTGAGGAGAGCTTGAAGATGTAATATGTCCTATCATAATTACTCCACAGATATTTTTCCATTAGCTTGATCTAATAACTCTAATTGATACATCACTATTTCCTACTTAAATGAAAACATGAGCCTCATCTGGACTCCTCCTTATCTAATGACCCAAACACCTGATTCTTCACTTTTAAATGTTTTTCACATTTATTGAAAATAAATAATTCATCAATTTGTCTCATCCAATTCATTTCTCATTTTCTAGTATATATATTTAGTGAAGTAATGTATGTGTGTATAAGTTTGTCAAAAGGGTTAAATTGTAATGGATAAATGTTGGTGTCTGCACCGACTCAATTTTCTATCATATTAATATAAAATCTGAAGCTTTCTCTGCCCCTGTGCTCAGAATTATATGAAAGTTTAACTACCGTGACAAAGTTCTACCTGTTGACTTCCCCAACTTTTGAACACTGGTTACACTTATGATACATATCAACAAATGGTAGTTCCTATAGTAGGGTTTATAAATTCTACTTTTATAACTGGAGGAATAGAATTACTTTTCTTTCCTGCTTGGAAACTAACTCCTTCCATCAAATCTATGCAGGTTTCTTTTATAACTGTGTCTTTATTAAGTCACTTTTGTAAATTTATCTAGAAGTGAGTTAATATTATGCTACTATTGCTGAATATTTAAAATGAATATGGTCTTTTGTTCACTTTAGACACCATATTCAAGCAGGAGTATAAATCAAAATAATAAAAATCTAAGATACATTGTCTATATACAACAAAGCAATGACAAGCAAATTAATAAATTGAGGCTACTGGAGAGAAAAGGAAAAATTTGAATCATAGTAAGCAGGATCTAACTTAATGTAAGACAATATTCAAAAGTAAGTTTCTGGGCCCTTAGGAGTATAACTCAAATTTGTTGGCATCTCCCACATTTTGTAACCAAATTCTTCATACTTAACCAAATTCTTCATACGTTTAGGCAGTGAAACTTGACAAATAATTGATAGCAAATATGATTAATTCCAAGGAAACTTATGGCAATATACCAATGATTTTAGTTCTCATAAGCAGAATTTAATGTGAAATAATGAACACTTTCCTCTATGGATATTAATCCCTCTTCAAATAAATTAATTTGGGGGAAAGTTTTTAATGTCTCCACTATGCTTCTTCTGGATGTTATCTATAGCATTTTCTATATGGTGAGACTTTTGGCTACAAAACCAATCTCAACAGTATTAAAAGTATTTTAAATATAAATTTAAACAGCTAATACTGACTTCCAAAACAATGATTTTTCTTCTAGGTATTCAATTGCTTATAGAAATTTTAATCATATGGAAATCATCTGGCAAAATGAAATTACAGCATATTTATTAAAACTTTGTTCTTCTCCCACCTCCAATGCTGCGATCACATGTGATTTACTTTTGCAGAAAAATTAGAATGTACTACTCCCAATTTACGTAGAGTAAATTTGTGAAGATTAACTCAAGTCATATGCTTTGCATTCATTTGCAAAATAATGTTTTTACTTACTCAGCTGAGCCAGGGAGAAAGAAAAAAAGAATGCAAATAGTTTTCCAGTGTTCTGACCTGTCTTCAACAATTGACTATTTAAGCTATTGTGAATTCTAAAAATATTCAAGCACAGAAGTTTGATACAAAGATGGAAATACAAACGAACAAACATGAGAATACAACACCAAAATATAACTAATTTTTGGATTACCTTTTCATTTGATTACTGGCATTCTCTACTGTAATAAATTCTAGATTACTGATCATGATAAACATGCTATCCATTGGATTAAGAGCAAAAAAGTCTTAATATTCATTCTGTTGATTAAATTAATTTAAAAGTCCTCATTAATTGTACAGTCTCTCTATAATATTCCTAGAGGATTATGGAGAACTAAAATCAACTAAAATATTGAAGTTTCGTTTTGTTTGTTTTTATTTTGTTTTTAAGTAATGTTTTTGAGTATAAAACTATTGAGCATAGTTGACAAACAATGTCACATTAGTTTCAGGTATAGAACTCTATAGTTCTGTAGAGATTGGACAAGTTTATGCATAATACTATGCTCACCACAAGTGTAGTTACTATCTGTCAACATACAACTGTATTATAGTACCATTGGCTATATTCCTATGCTGTACCTTTTATTCCTGTGCCTTATGCATTCCATAAATAGAAACCTGTGTCTCTCACTCCCCTTCACTCATTTTACCTGTTCCTCACTCAATCATCAATTTGTTCTCTGTATTCACAAGTTTAATTCTGATTTTTGTTTGTTTATCCATTTATTGTTTGTTGGTTTTAGACTCTACATCTGAGTGAAATCATATGGTATTTGCCTCCTAAGGCAAGAGAAACAAAAGCAAAAATAAGCTATTAGGATTACATCAAAATAAAAAGTTTTTGCACAGTGATGAAAACCATCAACAAAACAGAAAGACAACAGTGAAAGGGAGAAGGTATTTGCAAATCAAATGATATATACAATAAGGGGCTAATATCCAAAATTTATAAAGAACTTATACAAGTCAACAAACATACACACAACAATTTGATTAAAAAATGGACAGAGAACCTGAAGAGACATTTTTCTACAGAAGATACATATATGGTCAACAGATACACTGAAAAGATGCTCAACATTGCTAATCATCAGAGGAATGCAAAGTAAAACCACAATGAGATATCACCTTATACCTATCAGAATGGCTAAAATAAAAAAGATAAGAAACAACAAATGTTGAGGTTTCTAAAGCATATCCATGGAACTGTTTATTCATATACATAAATAAACTCTTTCTAGGAAGAATTTGTCTTTACTGCCTCTTTTGAGAAAATAACTAAATCTCTTTATTTAATATTGATATAGATTCCCCCTTGAAGCCTCCAGTATTCACTTAACTAAGATATATTTTTTAAAAAACTGATATTTCTGACCAAATAAGACTAGACTCATAATCCTAGGCTGTAATTGAAAAGTCCTTTGAGTACTAAGTTGAGTATTTTTATTCGATTTCAAAATACCTATATTTTAGTTCTATATTTACCATGAAGATACCTTTCTTATCAGCAAGATGCAATACTTGTTTTAGAGATGGTACAGCCCAACTTTTTAAAGGGACAAAATAATTTACAATATAGCCAATATTCTTGAGATTGAAATATTTTGATTGAATTCATTTTACCCAAGAGGTCAGGTCTAGTATATTGTAATTTGTGAGAGTTCTAAATGTAAGGGCGGGCATACTCAGTTGGGTGACATTAAAATTATGCCTTTATATAAAAGATACTCCAGAGATGAAAAGAGAGCTACATCCAGAAAACTTATAATTATTCTACTACTTTTATCTGTCCACTCATTTTGATACATTCACCATATGGGAGAGTCAGGACTATAAACTATATTGAATAGACATGGCACCTTTTACAGGGTAACATTTTCCTTGAGCAAAATATTGTGAGGATTTCTTTACTCAGAAGCATAATCATATTTCATAGATAAACATGCATCGCACAGACATTTGAAAAATAATTAAATATGCAAATCTACTTTACTTTTTTCAAGTTTTCTTCTTCTTTTAAACTGTTAAAATTGGAAAACGTTCTGTATATGAGTTTTCAATTTCAAATGGAATATTTGTGGAATGAAATATATATTCTGCATTTATATATAATTCATAACAATTAATTTAATGGTAGTCATAATAAGAACAACAATGGAGACAACAGTTATTTTATAAAGTTTTTACCACATGGCATGTAACGGGTAACATGCTTTGGATCTTCTCTCTCTTAATCTCCACAAACTCCTATGAATAAGTTTCTATTACCCTCATTTTACAGATGAGGGAATCAAAGTTCAGAGTTCATTTGAACAGCATTGCAAACCAATACACGATAGAACTAAAATTAAACAATATTTAAATTGCCAAAGATCATGTCCTTAAGTTCTACTGCCTTCCTAATAGGAATCATTATGAAAGCCATGGCTGATAAGTATAATGAAATAAAATACATTATAGATTTTAATGATAAAAATAGAAAACAGAAGGAAGACATCAGGCAGGTTGGTAAAGTGAAGTTGGGTCCACTGCAGAGGAAGAAAGCCAATACTTACACCCTCCACTATGGTGTTGAAGCCAACTCGAGTATTGCTGATTTGCTGATTCAGTTCTTTCATACTGAGTTAACTTGAAATAACTTCCTATAGAGTCTTGACAGAACCAAAACACAATTCTTTCTTGCAATAAAACACAGAGGTAAGAATATGTAATTTTAAATATTAAAGAAAATGAAATACATAATAATAGTGTATTCAAAAATTTGTTTAGAAAAACGACAATACAGTGAACGTCTTTTATTTTCAACCTAAATACCATATATTAAATCATTACTAGGCTTATTTTATTTTTCTGTGATATTTTAGAAATACTTCTAAGCTGGAAAATATAAATTATGTTTTCTTACATAATCATAGAGTCAAAAATTAAAGGTTATAAATTTTCATGCACAAATAATATAATTGCAGTACCTTTTAAGAAATAAAAAATAAAACTAGAAGCGGCATGGCTTGGAGAAGAAATGTGAAGATGTCATGGTACTGACAATAATAAAATGAAAGAATGAGTGACATGTACAGTTGTGTTACCAGATATAGTTATCTCAAATTGGCCAGTTAACAAACTGAATTCCTACCCAGGCTGAAAACATCTTACTTAATTCCTAGAAATCCTACGGTAATTCTGAATTCTGTTAAGTATTAGAAGAAAGGTACTATTTAACTTTTGCTGATATGAGGGAATTGGTCACAGATACACATATACAAACACAATATTTTATACAGATATGAGTTGAGTCCAGACCAATTGAGAAAAATCAAAGGAGGAAAACTTAAATTCAATGTAAAATTACTACAATTAGAAGAAAGGCAAAATGATAACTTCTGATTCCTCCATGTTTGAAATCAAACTCATAAGAACATTGGCAAAAAGCAGAATTAATCATTCAAGTATGGTCAGATATTCTTCATGTAAGTATTGGCACATATGTTCATGTTCCTACAATGGGCTAAATGTCTGGTCCCTGCCACCCTCAAATCCCTATGTTGAAGCCCTAATCGCTAGTATGATGGTATTTGGAAGTGAGACCTTTGAGAGGTAATTAGAATTAGATATGATCATGAGGGTGAAGTCCCCATGCTGAGAGAGTGTCTCTCTAAGAAGAGGAAGATATCAAAATCCCTCTGTCTCTATCATATAATTATACAGCAAGATGGCCACCATCTACAGGGCAAAAAGTGGGATATTACCAGACATCAAATATGCTGGCACCTGGATCTTGGACTTCCTGGCTTCCAAAGCAATTGTCTTTTGTTTCAGCTGCGCAATATATGGTATTTTCTTATCGAAGCCTGAGCAAAAACAGTTTCCTCCTCTATTCCCCAATGATACAATGGTTAGTTGTCTATGTAAATCTCTTTACAACTAGACTTACAGGACCCTTGAAGTCATAAACCACTAGTTTGTGGCTGAATGAAATCCAGTAGAAATATGGTTGCATGTAGTCTATTGGATAAAAATCAAATCTCTTACACTTATGCAGTATTTGAAATTTCTCAAAGTGCTTTTATATCTATAATCTCATTTAACAACTACATGCTATTCCCGTGAAAATATTTATTATATAATTTCTAGGGTAAAATAACTATGTTTAGAAAAGGCAAAAAAAAGTCCCAAAGTCATAAATCTATATACATTTGTATTTTTGCACACAGTAGTTAATATTCATACACATTTTTTCTACTTTGAACTTGACATTGATCTCTTTAGCCAATGGAGTTATTAATTTACTAAAATTATCTTTTTGCTACACTGTCCTTAAATGACTGTTAGGCTATATTCTGTATGCTTAGCATGTATCATAACTGAGTGATGATGACAAATTCATTTAAAAATGTCTAGTGAAAAAAAATAAAAAATAATAAAATAATAAAATAAAATAAAATAAAATAAAAATAAAAATAATAGTAATAATAATAATAATAATAATAATAATAATAATAATAATATTTAGGGATCCCTGGGTGGCGCAGCGGTTTGGTGCCTGCCTTTGGCCCAGGGCACGATCCTGGAGACCCGGGATCGAATCCCGCATTGGGCTCCCGGTGCATGGAGCCTGCTTCTCCCTCTGCCTATGTCTCTGCCTCTCTCTCTCTCTCTCTCTCTGTGACTATCATAAAAAAAATAAAATAAAATAAAATAAAAATGTCTAGTGCATGGGACGCCCGGATGGCTCAGTGGTTGAGAGCCCACCTTCTGCCCAGGGTGATCCTGGAGTACCAGGATCAAGTCCCATATCAGGCTCCGTGCATGGAGCCTACTTCTCTCTCTGCCTGTGTCCCTGCCTCTCTCTCTCTCTGTCTCATGAATAAATAAATAAAATATTTTTAAAAATAAAAAATAAAAATGTCTAGTGCTGCTTGCTTCTTCTATTTGTTCACTTTATCTTTTGAAGTTCGTTAAAATAGAATTTTTGCTACCTTTGTTTTGAATGAAATGCTAATTAGGCAGATATCGGTTTCCAGAGTAAGGGAGAGGCAGACTTGCCCATATGCAGAAATTTAAAAAACAATTTAGAGAAACCTGGGTCTATTTTTTTAATCCTTTAATCAAATCAAGTATGGTGCATCAGAAACTGACTCTCTCCCCTTAAAAAAATTCCATGTCCTACTCCCTATAATCTGGGAATGTTAGCTAACATGACAAAGTCTTTGCAGATGAGATTAAGTTATAGGCTTTGAGAAAGGCAAATTACCTTGGATTATCCAGGTGGATCTTTAAGGCAATTACATGTATCCTTATAGTAAAAAGGCAGAGGGATATTTGACAGACACATAGAAGAGAGGGCCAGATGAAGATGAAGCAGAGACATTTGAATATGCTGACCTTGAAAAATGGAGTGATGTAGTTACAAGGAAAGGAATGATGGCAGTCAACAGAAGCTAGAAGACTCAAAGAATAAATTAGAGCCTTTAGATCCCTAGAGCCTCTGGATGGCACATGGCCCACCTTGATTTCAACCCAGTGATACTGATTACAGACATCTGGACTCCAGAACTTTGACAGAGAAGTTTTCTTTTGTTTTCAACTACTTAGCTTTTGATACTTTGTTATAGCAGCCGCAGAAAACTGATATATCAAGGATATATAAAAGTGATCAAAGTGGGTACCAGTGAGCTGTAGGGGATACAGAAAAGAAAATGGAATTGGTACAGGCTCCATGTGTGGGTCTAGGCAGTATGATCTGGGCTTGATGAGTGATGGTTTGGAAAGTAAAGGGAAGGGAAGTCCTACACAGCTCAGAACTGCAAACATTGCAACTCAGCCCAATTTATGAATCATTATTTTAGAAATATTTTCTGTTTTCTTCTTTTTAGCATTCTTGGACTATTACACACATATTTTTTAAAGATTTTATTTATTTATTCATGAGAAACAGAGAGAGAGAGAGAGAGAGAGAGGCAGAGACACAGGCAGAGGGAGAAGCAGGCTCCATGCAGGGAGCCCAATGTGGGACTGGATCCTTGATCTCCAGGATCAGGCCCTGGACTGAAAGTAGCGCTAAACCACTGAGCCACCCAGGCTGCTCATATACATATGTTGTTAAAGATTTTTTGTTTTGTTTTCTTTCCAGAAAGATTTATCTTTAAGAAACATATTTTCTTATTGGAATATTCCAAGACAGGAGTCATAAAGTGTTGCTGTGGTAGCTTCTTCTTCTTCTTCTTCTTCTTCTTCTTCTTCTTCTTCTTCTTCTTCTTCTTCTTCTTCTTCCTTCTTCTTCTTCTTCTTCTTCTTCTTCTTCTCCTTCTCCTTCTCCTTCTTCTTCTTTCTCCTTCTTCTTCTTCTTCTTCTTCTTCTTCTTCTTCTTCTTCTTCTTCTTCTTCTTTTTAGTATTCCCTTTTTTTTTAATCCAAACTGAAATTCAGCTAGTTTTTCTCCTGATTGCTTATGACAGTGTGAGACAAAATAACCCAATTAGATAATAATAATAAGTGACCATTTATGGGGTAACCCCCTGCATCTAACATTGTTCTAGTTACATTCCCTCTAGTCTGCCTCCTCTGAGGTAGGTATTATAACCCTTCTGTTAGTTCACACCCAAGACCACCCACCTGGTGAAGGACAGAGCTAGGAGATCTGAATTTCCATGTTCATCTTCCTAAAAAATTCAGCCTCTGCACCCAGGAAAAAAAAAATCCATAAACAGTGAAAATCAGCACACAAAAAAAGAGAGTGAAAATCAGCAGGAAAGGAAATGAATTTGGGATTGGGTGTTGGGTTTTTGTTTGTTTTTGTTTATGACACATCTCGTATCCCAAGTAAATACAAATTAACCTTGAAGCATACTAAAGAAAATCAGACCGAAGTGGAAGAGACGGGTCACACAGAGTAGGAGATCAATGTGAGCATGTGCAATCTCCCTTTGCCCCTTGAGAACTGGTGACTTCAGTTTGGATAGAAAGAGGTATGGCAGTCCAGGAATCTACAACAGCCAGCTCCAGGGTCTGGGACTTAAGATCCAGATTTTAGCTAAGTGGCTGTGGGCAACTGGCCTACCCTCTGTACACATCGGTTGCCTCAGTGGACAAGAAGGAGTGACCAGGGATCTGGCATTGTACATAAGGTTCCACACTGCTCAAAGAAGTATACAGCATCCCTCAATGCCAGGATTAGCCAATTAGATGACCTTGTCAATTTTAGTACAGATTTATATTACACTTTTGGCCAAAATCTCTTTTCCAGTCTCCAAATGCACCGTCTCCTCTGACAAATAAGCAGCAGTTGCTCCCATCAGCCCTTGGACCCATTTTCTCACTTTTATGTTACCCAATTTCATAAAACATGGGTGCCTTTTCTCCCCACAAATGAATCACGAGGGAAACATGAATTGCACCTCGGTTTCTCCCTGTCCCAACCATGCTGGCTATGAACAATGTGATGATGCAGAAAGCACATAAGCAGCATTTTGAACTGTGGGATGTAAACATACCTAATCACAGTGACAGAGATCAAAAACAGTCCCCTCAAATGTGGATTCTTTCCAAAACTTTAAGTGCCTGTTGCATGTTGGAATTCTGCAGCTAAGAATGTGACCCAGGTTTAAGTTTCTGCAGGCAACACTTTTCCAAATGATTACTCCAGTGTCACCATGGATTATCTGCACAAACACATCTGGAAACTTCAGAAGACTGTCATGGAAGCAATCTTCAATTCACAGCTTGACAAGCAGAACCAAAAAAGACTGGTTCATGAGCTTAGATGCTCTGCTCTGGACACTCTCCCACCAGCTCTTCCTGAGGGCAGTGGCTGTTCATAAAGAAACTTTGTGAGTGTGGGTACAGTCTAGGGCTGTCTGCAGGTCAGTTTTCCCTAGGACTCCAGGTTGCTGCTATACTTTCCCTAACTTTGCACTAGAAAGCCAGTTGTCCAAGTCCCATATCTTTGTCATTTGTGTTGCCTGATATATCTCCTGGGCTTGAATAGTGCCTGGCACCTAGTAGGTGCTTCATGAACATTTGGCTAATTGAATTGATTGACTAAGACCTGTACCTCCAGTGAGTTGCTCTGTCTGACTTTCTCACTCCTTGAGAGATGAACAGTTCCTCTACAAGATTGGAAGAACTCTGAAGGCTCAGCCCTTCCACTGTCCTATGACTTTCCCAGGATGCATTCCATAACAGAGAGAGCCTTTGTCTTTCTTGTAGTTGGTCAGCTGGCCAGCATTCTGAATTTCACTTCCAATTTAACCTAGTCTCTGGCTGCCTCCAAGCCTTACAAGGCAAAATGCAACATGCATAAAGAAATGTCTGCATGCCTACTAGTTGCAAGTTGTACTAGTATATTCTATGCTTTGGCTCATTTAATTTCACTTCTGAAAATATTACTTTTTCCATTTTACAGATTTAAGGCGACAAAAAAAAACACCTTTGGTTTCAAGGATAGTAAAGAAGTCACTCCAAATCAGTGTGGCTGACTTACACACCTTAAGAAAATAAATTTGTGTTGTTCTAAGTCATTACATTTACTGTGATTTTTTTATGGCACCAAATTAGAAACCATTTCATCTCTAATGGGCATTTGGTTTGCTTTTTAATGCCAAGTTCCTTTGGGTATGCAGATAGCCATAGGATGAGTGTGAATCTTCCTCAGTTCCTGGGCTTTGCCCCACATCTCAGTGTACTCAGTATGCTCCCATTCTTGACCTTTCCTGTTTCCACATCCATACCCCTACTAAGAACTGAGGATGGCAGGAATTTTTGTGTGAAGGTGGGATCATGGGCAGCTAAAAAGTCATCCCAGGGGAGGTGGCAAATCAGTTGCATTTGAGCTAAGGCCCTACACTGCCTGGAAATGCTTCTTTGTTTCATTAGATCTTGCAAAATGCAAGTACAAAGATAACATTATTAAGGGTATCAAGACAGCAAATGGAGAGTTTTAAACCTCATATATAAAATCCCATTGTGAATGTGGGACCCTGTGTGCAGGGTCATGAAGCTGGTCCTGATCTTTCTACAGAGACAAACCACAAGGGCCGTGAGCCCCTGAAGGTAGAAGTGAATCCTGGATTCCCTTGAACAATGAAAGGAGTCATAGTTTTCTACTGAGGATAGATGCATTTGCCTCAGCGAGTGAAATTGTGGGTGATCTAAGCTGGCTTCTACCAGCAGCAGCATCAGTGGTAAAGATTCAAACACACATTTTCCGTAGGGAAGATGATCTCAGAAAGCACTGGCAGGGTAATAAGGAAGTCAGATAGAAGAAATCCAATGAGAATACATGAAGAGTAGGTTGCTACTATTGGCAATTAGGCATCAGTTCTGCTGGGGATAGTCAGGACACCTTGAAACAAATGTCAGGCATGTCCCTCGTGGATAAGAAAGAGATGGGCTATTTATCCATCCACTCCTGTCACTGATGAAAGGTTTCTCCTGGAAGTATCAATTTTCCATTTTTGTGGCATGTTTCTCATAAGGCCGATGCACATTCAATTATTTATTTCCTTTTGGAGATCTTTGTGAACCACTGTCTAGGCATTTTTCACTGCAGCAAGTGGCTAAAAAGTGGGTATAAATGAAAGTACCTTGCATCAGAATGTAGAACATGTGTTAAGCATGAAGACTTTTGGATCTAACATTTACCTTTCACACTGTGGGATGAAAAAAGAACCCATTGTTCATGCAGAAGAATCCATTGTTTTCTGGAGCTTACACCTGTCAGATGTGTTGTCAAAGGGTTAGCAGCTACTTACTAGTTCTTGCCTCTTGACCGTCTATGGATAGTTGACAAACAATAGAACTTTTACACAGTTATTTAAAATATGTGATTTTAGAAAAGCTTTAAACACATTTATTACCATTTCTAAGTTGCTTCTGTTTAAGAGACACAGGACTTCTTACCTCATCATGTGGTTGAGTTTTCGTGTAGTTATGGGATAGTAATAAAACGAATAGAATATATAACATAGCAAAACTGTTTTTAAATGATGTTATTTTTCTTTAACTTTCTTGATTCTTTTTTATTTTGTTTTGTTTTGCTTTTATCACATTTATTTTATCCTTAGCAGTTCTTCAATTCAGTGTATTTTGGTCATTTATTTCATATAGTTCTGAAACTAGGTTTTTAAGTAAAATCTTTAACTGTTTTATTTTGTTTTAATTTAGTGGTATAAAAACATTTATTAGTAACCATACTTTGAAATATGACTTCAATGATTACATAGCATTGATTTGAGGAATCATTTGTCATTTCAAGTTTTTTTCCATAATCCATGGGTCAATGGATATCCCTGCTTTTTTGTAACTTCTTATTTTTTTTATAACTACAAACATAACAGCCACAAGAATGTATAAGAATACTAAAAGAAACTCCCCCCCCAAAAAAAAGAAAAAGAAACTCCCATATATCCTTTACCCATATTCAATACTTGTTTACATTTGCTTTTTTACCAAGATACACCTTGTAGAAGATTTTTCTCTTGGATAATACAAAGAGAACAAAATTGGAAATTGAAAAGGCAAGTGTAGGAGTTTTTAAAAAGATGTAATTCTTTGAGTCTGAAATGCAAAGAAAGTCTTGAAACCCTCTTGGAAAAATGTAAACAGTATTGCTTCTAAAAGAGAAAGAGGATAACATGCAGACTTATTACCTCCTTAAAATTGCCACAATACGTATGCCTTCAACCCAATCATTGGTTCATTTATTATCAGTGGCATCATATTATCTGAATTGAAGTACGGTATGATATTAAATAGTTTCTGAGCTTTCAACTAAACTATGGACTTATAGAACATTGGGTGAACTTTTAAACAGTGTTCCATATAAAGGAAATTATTTTTATTTTATTTAACAAATGCTTATCAACCATTCACCATAAGGATATTAAATTTAATTAAGTTTATGTATATTCTCAGATATTGCCTTAATGACAATTCATAATAACAATAATAAAAATAATTTGACTGTAGCCTTATGAAGGAACAGTTTTAGAACTCTGCCTTCCATAAATTTAATCAAATTATTTCCTTAATTGTTTGACTTAAAACACATGCATTTTTAGAACCCAAATATTCAATACTCAATTCTGTCTCTACAAATAACAGTTCCCTGTAGTTATTTTCAATATTGACCATTTATGATAGAGATTGCTGCAAAATTCCTGTACATTGAATATCGAATACCAATTACTATTATTTTGAAAAGTTCCCCAAGGTATTTTGAAGTTTTGATAAATGGTCATGAAGAAGTCAATTCAGATGGTTGACAGATAGCTATAAGTCAGTTTTATCAATTGCTTTTTGATCATGGAATAATTCTAAGCAGCCAGTGTGTGTGTGGGGGGGGGAGAATATATATGTATGTGTATGTGTGTGTATGTGTATGTGTGTGTGTGGTGCAAATATTAACAGATCTAAAGGGAGAAACAGAAATACAATGATCTTACGGGATTGTAATATCCCACTTACATCAGTGGATAGATCATCCTGACAGAAAATCAACAAGGAAGCATTAACTTTAAATAGCAGACCAGATAGACCTAACAGGTACGTTCAGACTTCCAACCAAAAGCAACAGAATACACATTCTTCTCAAGTATATATGGACAATTTTCCAGTATATAGCATATATTAGGCCACAAAACAAATTTTAATAAAATTAAGAGAATTAAAATCTATCAAGCATCTTCTCCTACCATAATGGTATGAAACCAGCAAATAATGGAAATTGACAAATAATGTGGAAATTATGCACCATGCTATTGAACAGCCAATGGGTCAAAGGAGAAATCAAAATATACCTTGAGACAAACATAAATGGAAATATAACATACTGAAACTTGTGTTTTACAAGTACTGCAAAAGCAGTACTGACAGGGAAGTTCTTAGGGATAAATGCCTACCTCGAGAAACAAGAAAATTCTAAAACAACCTAACTTTATACCTCAAGGAATTATGAAAAGAAAAACAAACAAAGCTCAAAGTTAGTAGAAGAAAGGAAATAACAAATATTAGAGTGGAATAAATGAAACAGAGATTAAAAAGACAATAGAGTGGTGCCTGTATGGCTCAGTCATTTAAGTGTCCTACTCTGGATTTCAGCTCAGGTTCTTTGAAAAGAAAAACAAAACTGGCACACCTTTAGCCAGACTCACCAAGAAAATAAAAGGATTCAAAAAATAAAATCAGATACGAAAGAGGAGCTACAATTGATACCACAGAAATGCAAAGGATCATTAAAGACTGCTATTAACAATTATATGTCGATAAATTGACCAACCTAGAAGAAATGAATAAATTCCTGGAAATATACAGCCTGCAAAGAGTAAATCAAATGAAATAGATAATATGAATGGAATGATTACAAGTAAACAAATTAAATCAGTAATCAAAAACCTCTCAACAAAGAAAAGTCTAGGACCAGATGACTTCACTAGTGAATATTACTAAACTTTTGGAGAATTAATATAAATTATTCTCAAACTCAACCAAAAAGTTGAAAAGGAAGGAATTGTTCCAAACTTATTTTATGATGGCAGCATTACTTTGTTATAAGAAATACACAAGAACACTACAAGACAAAAAAAAAAAAATACAGGTTAATATCTCTGTGAACAAAGCTACAATAATCCTCAACAAAATATTATCAAGCTAAATTCAACAATACATCAAAAGGAACATACTCCACAATTGAATGGGGATTATTCAGTGATGAAAGAATTGTTCATCATCTGCAAATCAGTCAGTATGATAAACCACATTACCAAAAAGGATAAAAATCATACAATCATTTGAATAGGTACAGAAAAAGCATTTAGCAAAATTCAACATATCTTTATGATAACTCTTAGCGAAGTGGGCAGAGAGGGAACATTCTTCAACATAATAAAGATTGCATATGATAAATTTACAGCTAACATCATCTCAATGGTAAAAAAACAAAACAAAACAAAAAAAACCCTGAAATCCTGAAATCATTTTCTCTAAGATTAGGAGCAAGACAAGGATGCCGACTTTCACCACTTTTATTCAAAATAGTATAGGAAGTCCTAGCCAGAACAGTTTTGCAAGAAAAAGAAATAAAAGGCATCCAAATTTGAAAAAAAGTAAAGCTGTCACTATTTGCAAATGGCATGATATTATATGTAGAAAACCTTAAAGACTCCATCAAAAAAAAATTGTTAGAACTAATACATTGAGTAAAGTTGCAAGATACAAAACTAATGCACACAAATCTGTTGTCTTTCTGTATACTAATAAGGAACTACCAGAAAGAGAAATACAGGAAATAATTTGCAATTGCATTAAAAAGAATAAAATGCTTAGAAATAAATTTGACCAAGAGGGCGAAATACCTTTCTGTTGAAAACTATAAAACACTACTGAAAGAAACTTAAGAGACACAAATGAGTGGGAAAATATTTTGCACTAATAGATTAGAAGAATCAATATTGTTAAAATGTCCATACAATCCAAAGCGATCTATTGATTCATTACAAGACTTATCAAAATTCCAATGGCATTTTCAAATCAATAGAACAAATAATTCTAAAATTTATATGGAATTGAAAAAAAAATAGCTAAAGCAAACTTGAGAAAGAAGAACAAAGACTAGAGCCATAATACTCCCTGATTTTAAACCATACTATAATACTCTAGTAATTAAAATATTAGGTATTGGCATAAAAACAGACATATGGATCAATGGAACCAAAAAGCCAGAAATAAACCCATACATATATGCCCAGTTAATTTACAACAAAGGAGCCAAGAATACACAATGAGGAAAATCTTTTCAATAAATTGTGTAAACTGGAAAGCCACACGTGAAAAAATGATACTCAACCACTATTTTACAACAAAAATTAACTCAAAAATTATTAAAGACTTGAATGTAAGTCCTAATACCATAACTTCATTGAAGGAAACAAAAGACTGCATTTGTGCCTCTTCTATATCACAATGCCTCATGGAAACTAGCTTATTAAAATTGTATTTCAGTGAAACATAAGATCCAGAATAATTACCATTTGTTTTCTATTACTGTTTTTGTGAGATTTTTGAGTGACAATCTCTGAGATCCTAGCTTTGTGTAATGAGAAGAATCTTCTGTGAGGAAAACAGGAGCAATGGTGTGTTGGGTTTTGTTTTGTTTTGTTTTGTTTTTGTGTGTGTAATATAAATTTTATAAACTAAATAGCAATTTCTTTGTTCCCAGAAAATATTATACTTCTCCTCCATACTCAAAGGTCACAATAAAAAAGTCAACTGGGAAAAAATCCATTTTATTTTAATTAAACTACTTGGCTTTTCCTGGGGTCTATAACTCAAATCTTGGTTAACCGGTAACCAAAACTTAAAGCGTGGCCTGACCCCATCAACTGAACTACAGGTTTGTTAAATACCAGGGAGAAAAAAAAATCCTGGAAGGGAAGGTCACCAACATACTAACAGTGCTTACAAAAGATGACAAGATTGCTAGTGGATTTTCTAATATTTCTTTGTTTATACTTTTATCATTTTTTTTCCAAATTTTCTACAATGAATATATATTCACTTTTTTAGTCAAATGTTATTTTTAACATTTTTATAATTCTGAAAAGCAGGATGTAAGGTTTATTTGCAATGTAATCCTCCATATGAAATAATTACTTAATGTTGCTTAGAAAATTACTGGGAAGAAGGAAGCCAAATATTGTAAAATGTCTGTTCCTAGATGAAGGCATCTTTTATGTATTTCTCACATTCTCTCTAAGGAGCTTGTACAGGACTTTTCATTTTAAATAATATACATTTTTAAAGGCTTGAAGAAAATAGCCAATAAAAATAATTAATACAGCTTGACAGAAGAAAATACATTATTTAATTGTTAATGGTTATAAATGCTGTAAAAAGGTTAACTTTGCAAGAAGAAATCAAATAATTACAATTGTATACTAACAACAAATAAGTAAGTTTCTACAAGCCTTGGCCTAATATTACTGTGTTTAAAATTCTAAACGGCCATATAAAAGTGAAGTAAAGATGATCATAAGAAACACACTATTAACTTCAAGAAAATCAAATGTTATATTGATTTTTTCATTATGTAAAGTCAATTAGCCATATCAGCAGTATTGACTTAGATAGAGGGTGTTCTTGTGTCTTTGTGAAGGTGTGAATGTGCTACTGGAAGGCATACATGCTTTAGTAAATTTTTAGTGTTGCTTTGATTGGTTAAATAAAATAGCAACAAAGGAAAAAAACCAACTAAACAAAAACACGATAAATTCAGAAAAATTGTCATCTTGATTTTCAAAAATTTAAAAACAAGTTATAGCTGTAGTATTTTTTTTACTATGTTAATGGAATGGCTGTAGATCTTCAGAAAGCAGAAATTTATTGCAGGAAATCTATGTTCACTTTATTATACTCTAGCTATATGATATTACATAATTAGCTTACCCAATGTTTTAATTATTTAAGAAAATCTATTAAGTACTTGCTCTGTGCCAGGAATTTTGATAGATGTTGAAAGTATAAAGGAGAATAATATCTAGTCCCTAAAGCTTAGATGTTCAGCACTCAGTAAAGAAGAGAATATAAAATAAATTCAGCGGTAACATGTATGCTTTGCTAGAAATAAGTACAGGAAGAGATGGGTGAAAATTTATTTGTGGAAATTGGAGAAGGGAATCACAATAGAAGACTCAGTTAAGCTGGGCTTTGAAATTAGTTGAAGCCTGTCAGAAGCAGAAAACGTTTTTAGGCATTGGTAATAGAATATGCAAAGATCGATTTTTTTCATCTTTTAATAAGCTTAAAATAATATCTTCATTAAAAGGTTGTTTTAGAATCCTATGATGCTTACAAACTGTAAAAGCACTGTCTAGGTTTTATTAATTCTTTATCTTTTTAAACTAAATGTCCAGTGTTTTATAAGTTTTCTCTTTCAGATTTTGATGATCTGTATCATTTTGAAGTGATTCATTTAGAATTTATATTACTTCATGTGTAGGTAGAGTTATTAAAAGTGATCTAAAAGCAGTAAAATCTGAATCTACCCATCAAAATACACAGGCAATTAAATGCTCTGCTTTAGTAATGTTCTAAAAAAATCAATATAAAAGCTCTTCTATTTCAACATTTATTTAAAGTATAATTCCTTAAAAATGTAAAGTTCTTATACTCTACACTTAAATATAATGATATATTTTTTTTTATATTACACATTCTTTCATTCCTCAATGAAGAAGAGCTAGCTACTGGAAACACCTATTTCTCTGGGCAGATATAAATTGATTAAAAACTAATCCAGAGGTCACTTAGTCCAGTTTCCTCATCAATTAGGAAGTCTCTTATCTGTATATATGGTTAGTATATGATTATTTGTTTCTGCTTTAATAACTCCAATAAGACATCTATGATGATGAAGGAATCATTCTATTGCTGATTATCCGGAAGTGAATGGAAACTACTTTTCTAAAGTCTACAAAGTTACATTTACATTTATTAAGTTACTAAAGGAAATTTGAAGGCCGTTGATCATGTACAGACAGGTATTTGGGTCCATCTGACAGATATAATTTTTCCCATTTCAGATTTTTAGAACTGGTCAGTCACAGTTATGCATTATAAAGTATGACATATTTATTTATTGTTCAGTATTTTTTTGTCTAAGGGAGAAAAATAATTTGAAAGGAAGCCAATTATAGTGGTAATGGTTACAGGTACTCTGGATAAATTGGCTGTAAATTTGGGAATGTGTCTTAACATCTATCCACAATTTCCTTATCAATAAAGTAGGGATAATAATATATAGTGTTATTTTGTACATCAATTGAGATAATATATTCAAAGTTATAAGAATAATGTCTGCCTCAGAATAGCTACCTACTGTTAGTTGTTATTTTTGAGAAATAAATATAAATGTAACTTTCTCAGTGTGGAAAAGTGAATTAACACATGAATCAATTTAATCAGAATCTTCTAACATGGCATAGAAACTTAGGAAGAAAAAAAACTCACAAAATGCTTCATACTTGATTTTGTCAACATGAGTAGGACTACAGAAAGATCTGATTGAACAAAAGACTTGATGGTTATTTAGTCTGGAGAAATCTACAAAGAAACCTCACACTGATGAACAAGTAAAATTTGAAATTGAAAACATAATACCATTTATATTAAAACTCCAAAAAAATGAAATACTTAGGTACAAATCTATCAAAATATGTAAAAGATCTATATAAGGAAAACAAAATCTAATACAAAAAAATCAAGGAAGAACCAAATACATGGAGAGCTTTTCAATCTTTATGGATAGAAAGACTCAGTATTGCCAAGATGTCAGTTTTTTCCCAACTTGCATTGCTATTCAGGGCAATCCCAATCAAAATACTAGCAAGTTATTTTGTGGGCATTGACAAACTAATTCCAGGGTTTTTATGAAGAGGCAAAAGGCCTAGACTAGACAACTGACACTACCCAACTTCAAGACTTACTTAAAGCTATATTAATCAAGAAAGTGTAGTATTAGCAAGAGGGTAGGCAAATAGATCAGCAGAACAGAATAGAGAGACCAGAGGGGGGGAAAAAAAAAAACTAAAAATATAGTGAACTCATGTTTGATAAAGCAGCAAAGACAATATAATTAGTAGAATGGAGCTAAGATAGTACTTTAAACAAATGGTGTTGGAACAACTAGACATCCACATGCCAAAAAAAAAAAAATTGTAGGTTCAGACCTTACACCTTTCACAAAGATTAACTCAGAATAGATTGGAGACCTAAATGTAAAACTCAAATCTATAACACTTCCAGAAGATAACATAGGAGAAAACTAGATGACCTTGGTAATGGCAAAGACTATAAATACAACACCAAAGACATGAAAGAAATAATTGATAACCTGGACATCACTAAAATTAAAAACATTTTCTTTACAAAAGACAATGTCAAGAGAATGAGAAGACAAGCAATACACTGGGAGAAAACATTTGGAAAAGACACATCAGATAAAACATTTATCCAAAGTATACAAAGAGCTCATAAAACTCAACAACAACAAAAATCTGATTTAAAATGGGCCAAGGGCCTTAACAGACATCTCATTAAAAAAGATAAACAAATGGAAAATAGTTATATGGGAAAATGTCCCACATCATGTATCATCTTGGACATTCCAATTAAAACAGCAATTCAAGACCAACCAGAGAAAGTCAAATATGTTTCTTAAATCACATTAGATTATCTGCTTCCAGTTAGGCTGTCTCAAGCTGCCCCTTAAAAACAATATTTAGTCAGAGGATATCTACAGATGTTTGTGTCCAGTATTGCGACAAACTAACAAGAACAAAAGGGAAAGGAACATTTATCTACATTTTCCTCTTATGCTCATCACAGTGATTAAATCTATTTTTCTAGAATCAGACTTGAATTTGAGCCCCGGTTCCTTCAAACATCCCCTGTCCTCTTCTGGGAAGGCACTGCACCTCTCTGAGATCCAGTTTTTATATGAAAAATAGGAGTATATAATAGAGTTACATTAAAGGAGTACTCTCAGGATTAAATGAGAGAATGACCATTGATATTACTTCTACAACATTTAGCATTAGAAATAACAGCAAATACAATCTAAATTATGTAAAAACTGATAACATAAGGTTTAGTCGGGCATCCATCTCAAATGTTAGTAAATCTGTATTATTGAATTCAAAAGTTTCTATGTTACGTGGAAATTATTTACTTTTCCTAAAAACGAATACCATTAAATGGGAAAAATTTTAGCAAGAACAATTTCCTGTTATATGTTTCACAAATAAAAAATATGACATAATGAAATCTCTGTAAGACAAATGAGCAGGTCTCATTTGATCAAATAGCTCTTACACACTAAAGTTAAAATACAACAGGATTGCAATTGTGATGACTAAATAAAAAGAAAGGTTGCATCTGTGTTACTGAATTTTTTCATAACAAAGTTTTAAACTCTGAGAATATTTCTTCAATGATAATTTTATATTTGACAGATGACTTCCAACACAATTAAAGTGAATTAAATCATCCTTGCTTTCATAGCTTTACATTATTTGTAATAGTTTTTATTCATTTTATATATTTTTATAAACTTAATATAAAACATACATATTTTAGTCAAGACAATATCACATACATTTTTCTATATTTCAACATATGATGTAATTGTGATTCTTAATTATGAACAAAAAATCATATTAAAACTAAGGTAGAAAACAAAAGAATCCTCTCATAAATTTTTCAATTTTACAACTACAATAGCCATTCAATGTTATTACGTTTTTTAAAAACAAGATTTATTTATTTACTGGAAGAGGCGGGGCGGGGGGCGGGTAGAGTGGCAGATGGAGAGAATCTCAAGCAGACTCCCCAGTGAGTGCAGAGCCCAATTTGGGGCTCAATCTCACAACCCATGAGTCATGACCGAGCTAAGAGGCACCAATTAACCAACAGCCACCTTGGTGCCCCAATGTTTTTACTTCTAATAGAATTTGTAGTTTTCTCTCATGTATGTGTTTGTGTGTTTGAGTGCTTGTTTTATTACAGTAAATTTATGTTGTTAAAGAAGCTTCAATACATCTTTATCCACTTGAATTTATGCCAAATATATTTCCAGGAAATAAGTTGACTTATTTGTTTTCTAGCAGTGTGTTTTTTAATCATATTCTGACTAATCATGAGTGTTTTAAGGTTTTTAAACAAACAAAAAAGGACAAATAAATGGACAAATAAATGATCATCTATTATTACCTTAATTTTTATATTTTCAATTACTGAAAATTTTTATAGTTTCAGATATTAGTATTATCTGATCAGTTTTCTATTAAATTGGATTTTAGAAATCTAAATATTTTTAAGATCTTGACATTTTGTGATTTTTTTTTGTAAATCAATAATAATTTAAGCTGGCATTTACTTTTTTTAAGCTGGCATTTAAATGTTAAGTATTTCTTCTGAGAATGTCTTAGCTATTATTGTAGGAATAACAACATCCTAAAACTTTTACAATAAAATATTTTTTTGTGGAATCAGTGCACACAAGCTGGATATATTATTATTATCCTCAAATGAAATCTCAACTTGTTTATATTAATATCTGTAATGAGTATCGAGGGTAGTGAAGCTTTATTTAGATTCTTAGCTTCCTGTCTTAAACAGTTGGATTTTAAAATATCAGATTGATAAAAGTTAGATGTAAGATTTTTCCAGATGAATCCTTCATAGTACATAAAGATATGGCAGGTGCTGGACTAGACATTTCTTCCAGGTTTGAAATTCTTATGACACCTCAAGCCATTCCTGAATTGAAAAGCAGAATGAGTTTGCAAAGATTTTAAATTCACAGTGTGCCTGGGGCAAAGACAGAAACTTAACTCAGCCAGTTCTATTACTCATGGTAGACAAAGCTAAAAATTGAAGTTGCATTTTTATTATAGTGCATTAACTTTTCTTGTTAAAAAAAAAAAAGTTCTAACTGGAGAAACAAACTTCATTCACTTTAGACTGTGTACCATAGACATTATAGAATATTGATGATGAACCAAATTTTAATGGAAAATACACTGTCTTCTGTTTTACATGGAACATTGAAATGTATGTTTCATTCTAATAACTACTTCTGAGTAGAGAAAGTAATACCTGGATTGTAAACTCCCATTGTTTCAGTAAAAAATTGAATATTGATATCTAAACACTAAAAAAGAAAATAATTTTAAAGATGTCTTATAATCATAGAACTCAACTAAAAGGAAATCAGGTGAAAATATTACAAATACCTCTTAATGAAGTCTTAGAACCTTAGAGTTCTAATAAAATGGTATTTAGAAGGTAAAGTCCTTTAAAATGTCACAAAGAACTGCTCTCAGGATATATATATATATATATATATATATATATATATATAATCAAGAAATTTACTTACATCACCACTTTCCTCATTATTCAGCATAAAAGCAGAAACACAACGTACCTTACAAGTGACCAGTTTATTTATTTTTTATGGTAATGAGTTCAAGTCTTGTATGCTTTGCTTCATCCTGTTGCACACCATCTGTGCCTCTCCCTACCCCATTCACAATCTTTTCCAATACATAGTCCCTGTTCAAGCTGAAGTCTGCAAATGCACAGCCTACAAATATAACAATTCAACTTTTAGCTTCATTTTTAATGCTTATCTTACTTTTTATAGCCCAGCACAGTGTTTATCAGTGAGTTCCAGGGATACTATGACCACCAAACCTCACCACATGCTGCTAAGTGTTATTCCTTTCCTTTCTCAAGAAGCCCAGTTTAATTGAACACGGCTGGCCTGAAGGTACAACCCCCCCACCCCAAATCCTATCAGCAATCGTTCTTTACCATGTAATCTATATGCAGTATTTCAGTTGCTTCCTAAATAAGTCTACTTAAGTCCATTGTTCCTTGTAGACTTCATTTTCCTCCCAGAGGGAAGTTATGCTTTTTTCTCCAAATACATATATAGTTAAGATGCAAATTATTTTCCCAGGGTTTCTACAGTTGATCCACTATCTACCTGGAACTATGAAATACAAGGAACTTCCACAGGAAAATAAATGTGTTATAGGACTAAATACCTCTACAGTTACATGCACTAACATCTTTATTTCCACTGCAATATTAAAATTGCATTTATTCATTTCATTATTTGGCAAATATTTATTGAGCTTTACCAAGCGCTGTGAAAGGCAGGTAAAATACAAACATTTTTATTGGATACTTACCCTAAGGCAACACATTTTATTCATCTCATGACTGTTCTTTCCTTTACTACTGACTTTCTGTAGACTAGACCAGAGGTTAAGTGAATTATGATATTTTAAATTATTGTATGGTTGGCATGTTTTTCAGTGAATTTTCAAAAGGGTGAGTCACACCCTTATCCATGCATGTATTCATGTATTCATTCATCTATTCAACAAATATTTTTTGAGTACCTACTGAGAGATAGGCCCTGTTCTAAGTCTTGTGAAAACATCACTGAGCAAAATAAACAATCTCTTCCCTCTTGGGAGAGTAGCTTGATGGAATTGATAGGAAAACCATTCGAGTATAGGCAGCTTGTGTTCACATTATGATTTGGTAAATTTTTATGTACCATATCTATAATGAGGTATGAATGCAAATTTGGTTCTACTTTTCAAGAAGTCATTGGTGGCATTTTGGGATCAATTTTGGTGATAATGGTGGAAGAGAAAGCCTGTTTGGGGGATCTTTAAAAAAGAATGGAGTTAAAATAAGTCAGCTATAATAGACATGTCACTGCAAAGGAGAGAGAGAGAGTTGAAAAAATACTGGATATGTAGGAGGTGAAGAAAGCTTTTTTTTTTTTTTTAACATGGTGTGAAAAATAATAATATATTTCATGATGATGGGAAATGCATATTTCATGATGATGGGAATAGAGGAGACAAATGATAATGCAAAAGAGATAATGGGTAATTTCTGGAGTAATTGCCTTGAGAAATAAGAATAGGATCTAGTACATAAAGGAAGATAGTTTTATCAAAAGTATGTGTGGGCAAAGATGCTGGTATGTAGGTAGGTATATAATGGGAGTCCACAGAATTTTTCTTCAATTTTCTTAGTGAGGTATGAAGTGGGAATTTTTTTTGGCATTTTAAATAAATGTCATTGTATATACCTTTGCTCCTAAAATATATTTTTAATTTAAAAATCACTGTGTTAACATTGGTTTGAACCTTACTCTTTCTAGAAGCTAACATTCCAAATAAAATGCAGAATAGCATAATGGCAAAGTACAAGAACTCAAGATTCAGGATGTTGCAGGGTTTTTATTTTTTATTTTTTTTTCTGTTTGATTTGGTTTGGTTTTTTTTCCAGTTTTATAGGCTAGTTGGTTTTCAAAATTTGTTCCCCATTATTGTGTCATTTTGAGCAAGCTATTTAAACTATCTAAGTTTCTATTTCTTCATCTATAAAATAGCAAAATAAAAATAAAAGAAAATGCTCCATAGGGTTGCTGTTAGGATTTATTTAGGTATTGACTATAAAAAGCCCTTGATACAACAATTACATAGTAGTTCATTATTATCAATTAAAATACAGTGGTATTAATATTGCCTTACATATTCAGTTGGCTAAATAAAAAATAAAAAGCTGCTCTCCCTTCAGTTCTTTATTTCATTAACTCATATCTCGGCTTAAGTGAAAAAAAATGTCTTTGCAGGATTTATATTCTGTAATATATATTCTCCTGGCATTCCACCTTCTTTCCTTCCTCTGTATTGTTTGACATGGACACATAGTACAAAAATCCAAACATTTTCTTCACTGGTTTCAAGATGTTGCTTTTCTGTTTGGGTTAGTAAACTACAATATAACTATTTCTTAATTTATATATATTATATTACATAGTATAAATATATATTAAGTACTGCACATTATATATCATATAAAATACATATCATATATATGTATATATCATATATTGTTACATAAGTCATTTAGTTTTAGGTTCCCAATACTTAGGTTCAAAATATTACGTTCAATTATCTTCTTAACATTTAGATTTTGCTTGATGCACTTAGCATCAAAGCCCTCTCCATAGTCATTCTCCTTCACAAAAGGCTTTGCTTGATCAAATTTTTCCTTCTCCAGGTAGCTGGAAGAGCTATTTAAGAGGATAGGAAAGAGATTGGGCATTTCTCTCTCAATTCCAGTACTCTAAAATTTATTTTCCCCCTTCCTCACAAAGGAATGTTAAAAAAAAAAAAAAAAAGATGGGTGCCTGGGTGGCTCAGTGGTTGAGAGTCTGCCTTCAGTTCAAGGCTGATCCTAGATCCCGGGTCAGGGGGATGGAGCCCCACGTTGGGCTCCCTGTAGGGAGCTTGCTTCTCCTGCCTATGTCTCTCTCTGTGTCTCTCATGAATAAATACACAAAAATCTTTTAAAAAATAAAATAAAGACACTACTTAGGAATATAAGGGCTTACTATCTAAGGCACTTTCAGTTATAAAAGGTTTTCCTGCTTAATGTTATCATTGTATCTTTGCTCAAATTCTCCTTCTCAAGAAGCTGCATTTTTTTTTCCTTAGGGTATTTGATTTTATATTGCTTTCCAGTTTGAAGTTATCTTTTTAGCCAACTTTAAAACATTATTGTGAAGTATAATTAATATAGAGTGCTATATTAGCTTTAGGTGTCCAACATAATGATTCAACAATTCTATACATTACTCCGTGCTCACCAAGATAAATGCAGTCATCATCTGTCATCAGACAATGTTACTATGATCTAATTGACTATATTCTGTATGCATGTACAGAATATCTCTGTGACTTATTTATTGTGTAACTGAAAGTTTGTACCTCTTAATCCTTTTATCTTTTAGTCAACATTTTATTCCCTTAGCAATACCCCTGGCAACTTCAGATAAAAATTGCACTGCCAGTTCCCTTTTTTTAAAGTCTTCCAAACCTCATTTAAAAGCCCAAATGTACACATTAAATGATTTGAACAGCATGTTAATTTCTAATTAATCAGTCATCGCTGTAACAGAAATAAATAATGATGTGTTCACAGTGAAGTAAGGTCCACTCTAAGAGCTGATTAGAGCCATACTGCATGGTTAAGTCAGTGTCTGCAAGTAGAATTTAGAAAAATATTTTACATAAGCTTTATATTCAAACTCAGAATTATGTAGTGAGGCAATGAGCTCTTCACAAATCAGTTCAAAAAAGCTTAATCTTGGAAAGATATTTCCATGAGTATATGCAACAACAGGGCAGATAGATGAAGTAGGCGATAGAGTTGAGGACAGTTGATCCCCTCAACATGCAGTGTTTTATCAAAGTTATGAAAGTTGGAATGTAGTGAATTATGACAAAAGTTTTGCACAGCATTGTTAATAATGAATAATTTCCAAAGAGAGGTGAAGTTGGTATAGAAATCTAGAATGTGCATATCTATCTGCCTAGCCATCTGTCATCCATATATGTGCATACATAGGTGATGAGAAACAAGCATCATGCTATTTTGTAGGTCAGGATTAATGTACAAAGTTGTGAATCATTCTCAAATTTCTAGCAAATCAGCTAAAATGCATCTTTGAGAAGGAGCTGAAAAATAAAAAAAAATCATGTTTTCCTCTAATGAGAAATAGAAAACCAAGTTATGTGGATGGAAAGGCAATGGGGAAAGAAAATGTACAATAAAATAAATGATACTAAAGAAATCAAAAAGCTTATGTCCTCCATCTCTACATAAAAATATTGGACTAGACATAAGACATGATTAGCCCTACATGGGTGAAAATGAGAACCAAGGCTGAGAGTGAAGGAGGAAACCTAAAATTAGGACATTTTAATGTACTTAAACTGGAGTGTATTTACCATCAACAAACTTTGCAATTCTAGAACTTCTGTCTAGAACAGGATCATTTCAAAGCAGGCTTCAGAGGTCAAGCAATGTACTTCTTCCCCCTACATGGAGTGTGGTGCTCTCTGGTTTGATGAAAAAATATTAATCTTACCTTCTGGACATCCAACTCAGGAGCACCACTCTGCCATATTGTTTTGTAGGGACCCTTGCTGCAAAACATGGCAAGAGCAATGGATTTGTAGCAGATGGAGGTATTGCTAAACTCCTAAAGCTTTGCTTGCCTCTATGTTAACAGATGAAGGAAAAAGAACAGATGCCAGAAACAATCAAACAGTTCTCAGGGCAAGAAAAATAAACACTGAAGGAAACCTGTATCTTGCCAGAGCAGATGATTGAGAAATTAAAACAGCTGATGATAAAGTGCTTTGTCCAGATGGCATTTATCTCTGACTTCTCAAGGAAAAAGAATAATGGTGGGTAGAAAAAATTACCATTCCCAGAAATAATATAATTCTCTATGAAATTATGATAGAGTGGATACTGTAGAAAAATCAAATCAAAACAAATACATATACATGTGTATATATATGTATATATATATAAAACTTCATATGTATATGAAGATAACATGAGACCATTTAGATTATAGAACCCTTTTACCTATATCATGAAAATGTCGTGCATATTTACTAGGCATTGCTAACAGACGTGATACTAGTCAAAGCTTAATCATATTCATTTAATATTTTATTCCAAAGTAAAATATTAATATAACAGTGATTATTAGTGATTTCCATCATCTATTTCTTGTTCTACACCTGGACACAAGGCAGAGTTGTTTTCCTCTATACCATCTCCTTCAATGTAAGAGTTTTCTTAGTGGAGGATAATTCAACTGTATCACAAATTTAGTGATGGAAGAACTAGTGATCCCATCAGCTTCTACTGGGAGAGGGCTTTTGTAGGTTTACTCTGAGTTTCCTCTGGGCTGTGACCAATGCTACTTTTCCATTGGCTGATTTTGCTTTGTATCCTTTTGCTATAGTAAATCATAGCCATGAGTACTGCTACTATATGCTGAGTCTGTGGGTCCTCCTAGAAAAATCACTGAATCTTGGGGGTGTTCTTGCATATCTGACACAATGTCACTTCCAGGTTGGGAGCTTTAAAAGCCAGTTCATGATTTGGCATATCCCTTTTTCTATGCTAACAATTATGAATGCATGTGTTGCATCCTCCTTCAGCCTGGAATCTAAATAAATGTAAAGCAGATGCTACTTTTGCAAGGTTCAATGAGACTTTTTGTTTGTTTGTTTTAAGTCAAGGAGATTTTGGTGTTATTAACGCAGTATAGATATCATATCTAATTCAGATATTGAGCAATAAAGTCAGGATGTTCATAGTAGACCTACATTTTTATTCAAGTTAATTGGTTTCAGGACAAAGTAAGGTAATTGTGTAGAATATTGTACAAAGGTGTAGGGCAGTGGCAGAGCAAGTCAAAGTATCATGTTTTGTTTGAAAAGGCTAAACACACTAACAAAAACTGAATAATGTAGTTTTCTTTTTCAGGATTATTAGATGTTATATATGCTACAAAGTCCAACAATTATCAGATACATCATTTAAAAAAGGAGAGAGCACCAAAATTAGGGGCCAGAAAATAAAATTAAAAGATTAGTAATATACTGTTTTATTCCTGGCATCATAATTCAGTGGCACATTTGAAAACCGTCAAAATTCATCTCAGTGAATAAATATAAAAACAAATAGTGTTTTTACAAGCCTAGTTCCTTAAAACCATTCTGGCTTAACTCCCTTATTTATTTATTCATTCAGTAAATATTTGTTGACTGCCTACTTACTGCCAGATACTGTTTTCCATGACAGAAGATAAGAGAAAACAAAAGTACATTATTTCCTCCCTCCATGCAAAAAGCTACAGGATTTTGCTTTTTAATTTCATTATTTTTAATCCTTTTGTGATTTTAGATTCCTATATTTTTCTTCATATATTTGTCATAGTTTATCAAATTTACTCGTTTTGCAAAGATCCAACCTTTGAGTTATTACTCATCTCTGTTGTTTTCTTCTGCAATCATTAGTTTCTCTATTAGTCAAGGTTCTTCAGAGAAACAGAACCAACACAAGATGATATAGATAGATTAGATAGAGAGACAGGTAGGTAGATGGATATCGAGAGGAGATTTATTAGAGTAATTGGGTTATGTGGTTATGGATGCTGAAAGGTTTAAAGATCTGCTGTCTTCAAGCAGAGAACCAGAAAAGCCAATGGTATAATTCAGTATGAAGCTAAAGAACTGAGAACAAGAGGAGCCCATGAGCTGTGTCTAAAGTACCAAGGTCTAAGAACCAGGAGCTCTGATGTCCAAACGCAGAACATATAGATGTCTCAGCTAAAGAAGAGATCAAGAATTTACCCTTCCTCCAATGTCTCAGCTAAAGAAGAGATCAAGAATTCACCCTTCCTCCATCTTTTTGTTCTACTCAGGCCATCAGTGTATTGAATGAGGCTCACCCACACTGGTGAGCATGATCTTCCATTGATTCAAATGATAATTTCTTCTAGAAATACCCTCATGGACACACCCAGAAATAATGTTTTCCTAGTTATCTGGGTATCCCTTAGCACAGTCAAGTTGATATGTAAAAGTAACTACCTTGATTTCTATACTGAGATTTATTATTTCTATCTTTGACCTTATTTGCGTTTACTCTGTGATTCTTTCTCTATTATTCTTCATTTGAATACTTAGCTCATCAATTTCCACTCATGTCTTCTAATACTTACATTGACAATATGTAACAATTTTATTTTTATTCAGATATATTTATTATGCTATTTGTATGCATATACATATATACATGTGTGTGTGATGTGTGTGAATATTTCTCCCAAGGCTATTCTCTGTACAAACATCTTTAACTTAAAAGGGTCTTAAATGCTTCCTCTGCCTGTTTGATATACATGACAGTGAGAGACCCACAGAGAACATTCTCTCAACTTTATATCGATATAGAATAATGGCTTTTGGCAATTTACCTGCTACACATTAGATAATTTATATATATATATTTATTCTAACTTTTGTTCCTACTAATGAGAAGACTGTTGGTAGTCTACAAAAGTCCTGTAGGATCTGAACATGCTAATAATCATCCCTTTGCTCACTTGAGTTCCAGCCAACTTAGCTTCCTTACTGTGCCTTGGACATACATGTTTCTTTCTCTGAGTCTTTCCACCGGCAGTTCTCATTTCCTGTAATGTTCCTAAACTTCAATTCCTTGCCCAAATGTCACTTCTCAATAGTACCTACCATGCTTTAAACTTCAACCCCTCCTGTGACAATCTTCATGTACCTATTTCTATTTCATATCATCCCCATTATACCTCTAACATGCCATATAATTTTTTGAGAATATTTTTTTTTGTCTATCCTAAAATCCAAGTTCCTCAGCTTTAGGCATTGTTATTGTTCCTTTTATAGAATGCAAGTCTTTTATTTGAAGACTTTTTTTGTTCTATTGAACCGTAAAAACCCAGCCTCTGTTTTGAGTCACTGGATTTACTAGGCTGTGGAGAGTAAAAAGGAGAAAACACAGATGGCAAGGATGGAAATCAGGGTGCAGTAACACAATAGAGACTCTGCTCCAACTGCTACTTCCCTTTCTTTGCTCATGGAATTTGTCAAAGAATAGAAAACTTTGAAAAGTGAAATTTCTCTTCTGAAAATAATTTCTCCCCTTCCTTTCTCGGAAATCTTTATGGCTATTAGAATCAGAATGGGGCATTAGAATCAAAATGGAGCATTAGAATCAGAATTTTGTACTGTAGTAATTGACTTAGACTACTGTTAAAGAATTACCTTTTGTTCATGCTTTTCTTCCTCTGGTAACACATGGACTTCTGAAATAACTTGAAGCAGTGTGCACTTGTCATCTCCAGTGTGTCTTGTTATGCAAAGCTTCATGGTGTAAAGCGTGTGTCAGTGGTGAGCATCCTGATCATCCTAGGGCTGAGAGATTTGATTTTCATAAAGAGATCAAATATTGAAGAGCATCTAGCATAATAATTCAAACTTCACTATGGCAAATGCTTTCCTATTTTTCCAGAAATTATATAAATGTTTTGTTTTATTCTTGAAGACAGATATAAAATTATAGAGGTAGTGAAATAATTTCCGGGCAGCTGGGCTAGGTGCTTTTTGAATGGATGGGAGTAGAATGAACAAAATATTATATTAAAAAATTCTTGAAAGGAAACCCTTAGAGTATCAGATAAGTTTGCAGTTTATACACTTCACATTATAATAACCTTTTTTCATTTATTTTTTTTTTCAGAGGAATGATGTGGACTATTCACATTTTTCTAATTACACACACAAAAAAATGTCTGAGTGTATGTATCTGTGTGGTTGCCTCAAAAGACCTATTTCATTACATGATATTTGTTTAGAAAAATTTATAGCTTTTTTTTTATTCTTAGACACATTACTGAGGGACATATTTTTCAAATTAGAGTCTCAGGTCAGACAAATATGACCTTAGATGTATTTGTTTAATAAGCTAGTAATATTTATTTTAAGCAAAGACAGCAAAAGGGCAATACCTGTGAATTCATATAATAAAATTGGTTTTGTTCATATCAGACTGAGATATACTCTTTTCCCAAGAAATAATATTGAGTTGAAACTAAACCCATTGAAATGCATTTATTTACTTTTGCATTTTTAACAATATGAAACTTCAAAAATACTAGAATTGAAGATCCATTTTTGTTTGTTTGGGTTTTTACTAGAAAGTTGGTGATCATTTGTGAGGTAGCAGTACTTTTGCAACAACAAAACCTAAACTTAGGCACAGTTCAAAATGAGAAGTAATGCGTGGCTTATTTTATCACTGATTAATTGAGTGAGTGACTCATTCAATAGATATTAGGAAATTTCTATGTGCTGAGCACTATGCTATGTTTGGGAGATTTTAAAATAAGCAAAACAAAAATCCCAGAATTCAAGGAGCATCTACTTGAATAGTAAGATATGATAAATGCAGTCAAATTGTTGATATTTTGCCCAGTTAATTATGCTCTTATAAATAATGAATATTGATATCACATTTACTTTTCTGGTGACATAGAACAACCATGATAAACAACCCTTAGCAAGTCTCCTGTTTCAGAATAGACTGTGATTTAAGAACATTCTTTATATTTTTAAATGGTTGCATTTTAAATTATATAAGTACCTACGTAAAACCTTGGATCTTCCCTTTTGTCTCACAAAACCTAAAATATTTACTACTGTGCCCTTAAGAAAAAGTTTGCTAACCATGATATAAACTACAAATGTATATCTAATTCTTCCTCTATAAGTAGCCACTAGTGATATGAGGATATTTTACTTTAACTTTTTTTATATATATGAATATAATTTCTTGATGTATATATATCAAGAATATAACTTATGCACATATATTATATGTTTCTCTCTCTCTGAAAGAAAAATGTAGCAAATGTCCTCTAGGCCTACTCAGTGGATGTACTTGGTTGAAGTGGGAGAGAGCAGGGTTGGTAGTATGTAGAATGCATGTAATAACTTAATATATCTATTTTACAAAATCTTCATATTCCTGTATCCATGTTTTGCCAATAAAGTTCTAGCATCTGAAACCTACTGAATGTAGGTGTCACTGGTCCAAATTCTAGATGAACATCCAAGTCAACTGATAGATGTACTTCATGCTGCATGAGTTAATATATCACATTTAGAATTTTTGGTATACCCTGAATCCAATACATTCGTACCAATCCAGTGAGTGATAAATTCCAACACACTGGAAATCTCTTCCCAAATATTTTCCCAGGGTTATGAAAACATAAGTTAATAAAAACCTTTTGATTATAAAGGAGTATAAACTGTATTCTATAGGGTCAGCCTCTCTCCAGAACAAGCTGACACCTGACCCTATTAGCGATCCGAAGGTAATAAAAAGTGGTTCAGATGTGTCTTGAGAATAATAGGCATGTCTTTACAGGAAAATTCCTCAGGTCAGTTTATCATGGCTTTTCTAAACAAGAGGGGACCGATGTCTTCAGACATGGGAGGATAAGTGCTTTACTGGCAAGGAGGTTTAGGGTAACTCCAGGGTTCAAGTCCTCATGTTCTCCTGAATATGCCCAAACTGGGACACCTGGGTGGCTCAGTGGTTAAGCGCCTGCCTTTGGCTGAATATACCCAAATATCCACATTTCCAATTTCAGAATTTATGATGGTGAGTTTTATCTGTCAACTTGACTAGACTATAGTCCGTCCCAGTTATTCAATCAAATACTAATAGAAACATAAAGGTACTTTGTAGGTAGGTAGAAGTTAAATGTATAATAAATTAATATTAAGTAAAGGGGATTATCCTGGATTACCAGGGTGGGCCTGAGTCAATCAGTTGAGTGGTTTTAAGAGTAGAACTGACACTTCCAGGAAGAATTTCTGCTTTGGGTTGCATGTCTCAAAGGATGGGCCACTGCCTGACTAGTACAGATGCCTCAGAGACTCTAGATGTACCCCCAGGGAGACTGACCCAGTCTTCTCAGGAGGATCAGACCAGCTGGTAGGTTGTTTATCAGGAGGTGAAATGAAACTGAGTCAGGAGGGACGCCTGGGTGGCTCAGCGGTTGAGTGTCTGCCTTTGTCTCAGGGTGTGATCCTGGTTTTTCAGGATCGAGTCCCACATCGGGCTCCCTGCATGGAGCCTGCTTCTCCCTTTGTCTGTGTCTCAGCCTCTCTTCCTCTGTGTCTCTCATGAGTAAATAAACAAAATCTTAAAAAAAAAAAAAAAACAAAAAACAAAAAACTGAGTCAATAGTATGGAAAATACTACCAAACTGCTGGTTTTGGGGCCATCTGCTCCTGCTCCAGTGAGGAACTGTTGTTATGGTAATGCCATCAGGAAGAAGAGGCAACAGGAAACTTCTTGTCTCCCCCTGTGTTACCTACTGGCAGAGCTCAACAGGGACCCAACTGGCATGAGACAGGAGTTTTTGCAAAATCCTAGCCTCAGCAACTCAGAGTTGATCAAAGAAAGGTCAGTTTGAAGCTGAGAGTCAGTAGCTAAATAACAAACACATTGGTCATTGTCTTACAGTGTCACGAAGGAGGATTTAAATTGGGATCCTGGTTGGGGGGGAGGTTGCTCCCAGAAGACAGTAAGATTCATTCCCACGCCTGTGTTTGAGTGTTCCAAATACTATTTTTTATTAGTATCTCTGTCCTTGCTACCTTGTAGCTTCAGTTCAATTTATCAACTATGTATTTATCATTTATTTTAAATATGAATCCTATTAGGTGTTACTATCAGCCTTCTGAAAAGAGGCACAGCCAATTTGGGGACATTGTCAGGCCATAGTTTTTACCTGCAAAAAGAAAATACCAAGACTTGAGAGTATGTCACATGTGATCTTCAACTACTAGATGTCCCATAGATGAAATTATACTTAGCTTTCTCTTATTAAAGCTTCCATATAGTAAATACTTACCGACAATGAAGGAAAAGAGAAAAGTTTCCTAATTTTTAAATGAGAATTAACTAGAAATCACACTACTTTCCTGACTATATCTTTAATATTGGCTAAAAATAGTCAACATATGTGAGACTTTCACTGCAAAAACTTTGAATCACCAAGGTAAAAGATGATGGATGTAGTTCCATGAGAACATAATGAATGCTCAATGCAGGGTAAACTTAAGAAAGAAAATACATGATATAAGAGATAGGAATGAAATGCAATTTCAGAAATATAAATCAAAGGGCACGCTTCTTGAGACTTATGCTTAGGTGAATTTGGACATTCTGTGGCTTATTCAATAGAACTGAAAATATAAAGAGATAAATTCTGAGATCCATTTGTAGTCTTAGCAGATACTGGAGTATCCAGGTCTCATGCATCGCAGTGATAGCTGGTTATAATGAAATATATCATTTAAAAATAATAGCATGGGAGCCTCACCACATCAGAGTTCTGCTCAGAAAACTCCTGGCAGGGGAGACACTGCCAAACGTGAAGTGTGCTATAGAGAATGTTCTCTGTTATCATCACCGTGCCACATAATGAGCTGGCACATAAAATGAAGCACAGGCTGACTGCTTCTCCTTTCTCTTGCAGCAGTTTTTGCTTCAGGGGCATATTATTTACCTTCAGACTGTGCTGAATTCCAAATATTCTCCTTTCCCAAAATACCACTTTGAAAAGATTCCATTTGCCTTATCACATGGGAAACCCTAATTCAACATTTTTAGATCGAATTTAAATATTTGATGGCATATATTAGATAAATGGCATGTTTCGCTCTACTACAACATGGAAATTGATATTTTGGGTTTATGTTATTTCTTTAAAAAAAAGATTTTATTATTTGAAAGAGAGAAAGCAGAGGAGGAGGGGCAGGAGAGAGAGAAGCAGACCCCCCCTAAAGAGGGAGCCAGACATGGGGCTCATCCCAGGACCCTGGGATCATGATCTGAGCCAAAGGCATAGGCTTAACTGACTGAGCCACCCAGATACCCCTATATTATTTCTTTTAATCAAGAGAAACTTGTTCTATTTTCCCAGGTGATTTTGCTTGTAGAAGCATTATATCTAAATGCAACAAGAAATTGGTTAATAATCCAGATATATTTTAAACCAATATAATGTATATATTTCATTTTTTAATGATGCTAAGAAACTCTGAAGGAGGGGAAATTAATCACCCTTCTTCTAATTTATTTTGTCCTTTATATATTTGCTATATTACTGTGTAATTGCCAAAATAAAGGGTAATTGTATCTTCTAACCAGGAAAAAAGTGAAACTGTTAAAAAGGATGCCAAGAAAGCAATTCTTTCTTCTGTTTATAGAAAATATTATTCCCTTTTAATTCCATGTCTGAAGAAAATTTCATGTAGGTAGCTGGAAAAGTTGAGACACCAATTTAAAAATGTTGTGCAGCTGTACCAAAACCAGAAATTTATTTAAGAATAAATGAAATTTATAAAGAAAGGAAGTTGGGTTTCAGTGGAATGCTTATAGTGGCTCCTGGAAGGATAATAGGGAAACAAAGATGGTGAATTCAAAGCATCCTGGTAAAGAGAAACTGTCATTTCTTTTTCTCACCAAAGCATTTTTCGCACATACAACACTGGCCTATGGTTTTACATGGAGTTAGAATGGTCTCTGTACAAATCCTGGCTTTGCCAGGAAAACGGAGAGGGAAGGAAGAAAAGAGGGAGGAAGTTTGGCAGACCACATAAACGTGTCGGCCCTTTATGTATTCTAAACACTTTTATGTAGCCACACATATCAGAAAGTCATGTCAGTTTGGGTTTATTTCTAATTATTGACTTCCTCCACATTGGCTTATTGCTATTTTAGGCAATCTTAAAAAAAATCAAGTTTATTTTATAAAGAGAGTAAGTTAACGATATTCAGTTTCTTGTATAATTCAACAAGCTCATTTTTTTTTTTTTTCTACTTCAAAGCTCATAACAGCATCAAAATAAAGCAGTGAACTCAGGGACTTTCAGGTAGATCCAGTCAGGAGTGCTCCTATAGTGATCCAGTTTCAGCTTATCCTTCACTGTTCCGTGTCCTTGGGGCAAGTTAGGTTTGTGCTATTAGAGGAAGGTTATTGTCTGCATTCCATGAAGAATGTAACACTTGAGATGAAACAGAGCCATTTGCTTTCAGAGGTGTGTGTGAGCAGCAGTTTCCTTCTATTGTTCTTTAATTCAGGTGTGTGAATGGGGGACAAGTAGGTCAATGAGGAAAGGACATAGGATTGATTCGTTTCCTGTTTAAAAAAGGTCATGTGAACACATATGAATATTTGAATTAAAAATTGGCTTAAAATGGACTCATTGTTCTCCGCGTCCAAGAAGCCAGGTAGTTAACAGGCTTGCTGCACTTAATTGTAGACATGCCCAAACAATCAGCTCGGCCAATTTTCAACCCACACAAGCAGCTCTTGTACTGGAATAGAAAAATGCAGGTGTATCGTGGTACGTGCCTAAACTCAATCCCAGGTTGAGCTTTAGATGCCCAAATAAGCATCTATGAAAAACTCTTTTTAGTCTATTTTTACTCACCATATTCAAAAACAGAACACTGGCATCAACATATATTATCATAGATATCTTGAAGAAGGAAGCATCGGTATTAATGGTAATTCTATAACTTAATAAGTTAGTAATCCAATATATAAATAATAAAATATTATTAAATGTTATGCATTTAAATCAAACTGCAATCTCCTTTTAAAGTTTGCTTTGAAACCTATTTCAAAATGATAAAATATTTTATCCTTTTGGGTCATTCAGATGAAAAGATTAGAATAACCATATTCAAAATGGTTGGTTTTGATTACAACTGATTGCTTTACTTTTTCCACTCATGTCTTATCCTTCAAAGACCATTTAAAAGTTACAACAAGGTGAGGCATCTATATTTCATTTTGATTACCCAAAAGTGCTCTACCATACTTAGAGTAACAGCTTGGAAATGTGATTCAGGGATGGGATCCCCACCCCTCCAACCTCAGTCTGCAATAGCCCAGTGGGCTCCATCTCTATCTCCAGAGCATTGCCAAAGTAGTGATCCAGGCCAAAGCCATTTTGTTTCAGGCCTGGGTACATGATCTAAACACTAACCACATGACATATGCGGAAGCTATCAGAACATAGGATTCTGGGTCACCTGGGTGGCTCTTGTGGAGCACCTGCCTTTGGCTCAGGGTGTGATCCCAGGGTCCTAGGATCGAATCCCACATCTGGCTCCCTGCTTGGAGCCTGCTTGGAGCCTGTGTCTCTGCCTCTCTCGCCTCTCATGAATAAATAAATAAAATCTTAAAAACAAACACACAACAACAACAATCCCACACAACAACAACAATCCCACACAACAACAACAATCCCACACAACAACAACAACAACAACAACAAAACCATAGGATTCCTACTGATTTTCTTGGATAGAAATTAGTAGACCCCCATCTTATAACTACAAAGGAAGGATATGTCTGACAAGGAAGAATAGAGATAAGCTGAGTCAGAAGATGGCTGAGAAATGGATAGGATTAAGTTGTCTCTGTTTTGTTTTGTTTTTTTTTAAGATTTTATTTATTCATGAGAGACACAGAGAGAGAGAGAGAGAGACAGGGAGAGAGACAGAGACACAGGCAGAGGGAGAAGCAGGCTCTATGCAGGGAGCCCAATGCGGGACTCGATCCCGGGACCCCAGGATCACGCCCTGGGCCAAAGGCAAGCGCTAAACCACTGAGCCACCCAGGCATCCCTGTTTCTGTTTTTATACCCAGGCATACCTGAAAGCAGATCTTAGACCCCTGAACTCATCAATTACATGAATCAATAAAATTAATTTTGGTTCCAGCTAGTTTCAATTAAGTTTTCTGTCATTTGCAACCAAATGAGCCCAACTCCATGTTTCATAAGAGTTTCTCTTCACATTTGCTATCTTAAAATATGACCATATTTATATAAACATTATTTAAATGTTATAGAAATACTTCAAATAATAGTATAATTTGATGTATAATTTAAATGATTTAAAAGAATTACTACTGGCCTTGAGGGTTAATAAATCCCACATTTATGGTTTGTCACATACATCTTAGGATGTAGTGTTCTCTTTTTTCCAATATAACAGTTTCCATATTTTTTTAAGTAGCACCTACAAATCATGGGGGGTAGTTAAAAATAAACATTTACAAAAGAAAATAACTCTTTTACAATACCTCTTGAGCTAGTCTATTGGTCATAAATAGAGGGTTTAATATTCCTGATCTTCGGACCTTCAAAAAGTTCTTAGAGAATGAAAAATAAAAATGGAGCTTCCGTCTCTACCTGCCTGTGTCTCTGCCTCCCTCTCTGTGTTTCTCATGAATGAATGAATAAAATCTTAAAAAAATGTAATTACAACTTTATATCTTGACTTAACAGATGACACAAAATTTCATCAGCTCCTTCCTTTATGAAATCTGTGACTTTTAATTTATCTCTTCTTTTTTTTTTTTTTTTTTAATGCCTTTAACTAAAGAATGAAAGTGTTCATTAGCATAGGTATATTTAGCAGTATCCCAGTAGTCAGGCTATTCTGGGTTTGAGGTAAGAAGCTTTGTGCATCTTTTGTTTTGCTTTCTCAGTAATGCAGAGTTTAGACTCATCCTCCACCCTGGTTAGATGCAAGCTGTCACCATGGGGCTCCAGCGTTGTGCTCTGACTCACTATTGCTTGAAACCGGTTCAGGACTTGGTGTTGCTACATTGGGTCTGTCATGGAAATCTGATCTCTCACCGCTGAATTTTCCCAACCTATTAATAGATCTAATTCCCTGCTATTCTTAAGTATAGGATGGCCCCAAGGTCACAGTTCCTAATATCCATTGCAGTCATTTATATATTTTACTGGGTCCTGTCAAATACTTAGGTATTGCCTTATTTCTAGTATCTATTTTGGGGAATTGAATCTACCTCCTGATCTCTAGATTTTACTTTTTGATGCCAACGCATCTAAAAATTCTATTACTGAGTTTCCATAATTTGTTGGAGACATCCTATTAATAGTTGGATTACCTATGACTGAACGATGCTTTGGAATACTTCCGAATAGAGTGTTAAAAGGTTGTTGTTGAAACTCTTGGATGGCATGCCTTCTTTCCCATAGACCCTCACAATCCATAGAGGCTTCCACTAATAGCTGCCTTATTCTGTTTTGTTTTTTTTTTTTAAGATTTTATTTATTTATTCATGAGAGACACACAGAGAGAGGCAGAGACACAGGCAGAGGGAGAAGCAGGCTCCACGCAGGGAGCCCGATGTAGGACTCGATCCCGGGTCTCCAGGATCACGCCCTGGGCCAAAGGCAGATGCTCAACTGCTGAGCCACCCAGGCATCCCCCTTATTCTGGTTTGTACGATGCTTCTCAGTCTACCTTGTTCTCCTACTTTTCCCTTAGTCTCCAACTATTTCTATATCTAAATGGTAGATGAAGCAGCTAAATTATTTTCATGTTAGGAGAATGATATATAGTTTACATTTTGTAGTAGAGCCTATGATATGTTCTTATTTTAATTTGGGAAATCAAATGCTGAGTATGCCAAGAAGGTTGCCAAGAAGGCTCTGATCACTCTTTACCAGGGTCATTTCAGAGTTTATTTTTGCAGTGAGCAATTATGAGGGGTGTTGTAGCATCTCTTAACTGACCACAATAGGTTTGCTTACTTAGTGATAAAAGTGGCTAGCTGCCCAAGTGAAATGTTCCTCCCCTGTAATACTTCTCACTGTATATGTAGGTATATAGGCTGTTCTGCACTCTCCCTGTGGAAACTAAGTCTCAGGGTTCTGACACGACTACACTAACACTCCAGCTATTGCTTTTTCTGTACCTAATAAAGTCTTTTATTTCTAACCCAGGGGTCCCATGTCTTCTGTCAGCTTCCATGAAGTTGTAACATGCTTACTTGTTAGTTTGCAAGTAATGTAAAACCTTTGACTCTTCAGAGTTCTTAACAATAGAATCATGGGCCACTTTAGGAAAAAAAAAACCTATACTTTCTGTTTTTCTTATCTTTTTTAAAATTAAAAAAAAAAACCCACCTCAATATCAATGGCTAAAAATCCTTAGAATTAGGTAGATTCTATCTATACGATAGATTGTGTATACAATCTAGCTTATAAACATAAGGTAATGTGCACCTTTCAACATTATTATTAAGAAAAACCATGCCAAGAAAAATTATTATCATGGATTTACATAGAGAACCAACTAATTGGTTCCAACTAATAAGAACTGTGGCAATCATTTAATAATAAATTATGGACAATAGGTTTTATTTATTTATTTTTAAAGGTTTATTTGTTTGAGAGAGAGAGAGCAAGAGAAAGAGAACGATGTGGAGGGGCAGAGGAAGAAGGAAAGTCTTAAGCAGACTCTGCACTGGGTGTGGAGGCCCACTCAGAGCTCCACAAGCAACTCGATCTTATGACCCTGAGATCAGGATCTGAGCTGAAACCAAGAGTCAGCCACTTAACCAGTGACTCTGCCACTCAGGAACTACTGGACAATAGGTTTTAAACTACACTTTTTAGCTTGAACTTCCAAGAACTAAATTTTCTCTATGTTTATTTTTCAAACATATTTTATCTGAATATGGATGTACTTATGCCCATCCCTTATCTCTTCCATCTTATCATATAGGATGTGATTTAGAATACAAAGTGATACACGAAGGTAAATGTTTATTCATCTAGTGTAGGCCTAAAGATCTACAAAGAGCATGAACAAGAGTATGGAGATATACATTTCTTTAATGGAGCTGTATTAACGGACCAGACAGGGCATTCTAAGCTGCATAAAGGCAAATCCATGTAGGTAAGTGTGTGGGAGTTCACTGTGCAATAGGCTTAAAGTTTCTTCTGTTCTGAACCTAGAATAACTGAGCCCTTGGAAGGAATTCTATCTATATCTGTATCCCTCTCTGTGTGTATCTACATTTCCATCTATCTATCTGTGTCTATATCTAAAAATTAAAAGTAACATTGAGAGAGCTTCCCTTCCTCCCTTCCATCCTTTCTTGTTTTCCTTCTTCTTTCCCTCTCTGCTTTCTCTTTCTTTTCCTCACCCCATCTCTTCTTTCTCCCTTCCCTCCCTCCCCTCTTCCTAACCTTCATTCCTCCCTTCCTTTCTTTTTTCTTTCTTTTTTACAATTCTTTCCTTTCAGGGCAGCCTGGGTGGCTCAGAGGTTTAGTTCCTCTTTCAGCCCAGGGCCATCCTGAAGACCCGGGATCAAGTCCCACGTCGGGCTTCCTGCATGGAGCCCGCTTCTCCCTCTGCCTTTGTTTCTCTCTCTCTCTCTCTCTCTCTGTGTCTCTCATGAATAAATAAATAAAATCTTAAAAAAAATAAAATTATTTTCTTTCACACATTGATAAGACAATGTACTTCCTGTTTAAACTTTTCCTTTTGAACATACTAAGTATTATTACTCTACTTACAAGTCATTTAAATTTCCTTGGAAGAAGTTAGAGTTTAAAATTTAAGAAATTAAAAAAAAATAAAATAAATAAAATAAAATTTAAGAAATTACTGAAAGCATACAGGAAATTGTAAGATTAACTTTTTAGAGACAATTTAGAAACAGATTTTTTAAATTAATAGCAGAAGTATGAGATGATTTTTCATTTAAACTTACAACAAATTTAAGGAAAAATAGATTTATAATAAGAGCTATATTAAAAATAATGTTTGTTTTGCAACAAATAACTGTTGCTTGGATAGTTTTAACTATATTAATTTTTAATTGGATATAATTGACATAATATTGTATAAGCTTAAGGTGTACGACTTGTTGATTTGATACATTTATATATTGGCATATGATTACCACCATTGTGTAGTTATGTGACTATCATTTTTTTTTTGTCATGAGAACATTTAAGATCTAGTTTCTTAGCAACTTTGAAGTATATAACATAGTATTGTTGACTATAATCACAATGCTGTGCATTAGATTTCCAGAACTTATTCATCTTCTAACTGCAGATTTGTACCCTTTGACCCACATCTCCCAATTCAACTTTAATAAACTAAAACTGATTCATTATATTTGACCTAGCAAGGATTGAAAAAAATAAGTGGGAACTATTATCAGATAAGAAAATTATATTCATTAGTTTTGACAAGAAAACTATACTCATTTGTTTGCTCAATGATCTTACAGTCACTTTAACGAAACAATTAAATGCACCCAAATATTTAAATTTTAAATCAAAATTAGCACTTCTTTGCTTACCACTGAGTACAATAATCTTTTTCAGAAGGAACACCCTGAGTGACATAACTAGAAATGGATGCTCTGTATGAAATAGTGAATTCTCTTTTATCTTACCTGTAGGTGGGTAAAGCAATTGGAAAAACTTCAGCATTTATTCCTTGTATTAATGCATGCGTAAGGCAAAAGTTCACCAGAGCTGTTGATTCATCTGCATATAAAATGTTGAGTGCTATCCAGAAGAGAGCGCTAAATGTTCCACAGCATTACAAATTTGCATAATGAAGAAGAGAGTGCATTTAATTTACCATTAACATGTTAAACCTCTCTGTAATATTTTCTCTCTGTAATTTATTTTTATATGCATTACAAGGTAATTGAAATCAAAACTGCAATAGGTTAATGTAGTCAAAGGAAAAAAAAGGTAACTATGAACTGGATTTGCCCTTAGAATATTATCATAAAGAGCCAGGATATTAGAGTCTATAAGTGTTGAAGGCTATTCATTGAAGCTTGATATTGGACTTCCAGATGGTAGGTAAAATACTTCTAATCAATTTTTATTTATACCTTCTGTAGAGATTGTGCATTAACAACAAAGAGTACAGTACACTATGGGGCACTATCTTACATTTTGTGTGATGCCTATAATGGCTGGAAATTCTAAGAAGTAAAATTACAAATAAGCATGTGGGCAAATGCTTACCATCCTCAGCACTCCAGCTAGGTTGATTTAAAAATATTAAGAAAGCACATTTGTATTAAGTATAGAAAAGACTTAGAAATATTAGAAAGGTAAGAGTAAACATAACTGGTATGTTTTAACATAATCCTCATAAACATAATTCTCATCAAATCTCTCCCTATAAATGGGGATGGGTCTAATATTTTTCTTAATGCTCTGCACATGACACTGAAAATCATCCTTAAAGATATAACTCCCAGAAAATGCATTTAAACAATAGCTAAGCAGGTATCAGAAATATATCCCTTCATTTTCTAGGGAAGATAAAGTTTATCAAAGTGTAGCTTAGGAAGGGGGAGCAGATTCAACTGTAATTATTATTAAAACTTCTCTTCCACATCTTAAATTCCTATTTCAAGAATTACAGTTTTTAGTATTTGCAGATATTATCTGGAAAACATATACATTTGGACAAAGTGTCATTATATAAATGTAGCTTTCACCGATAATTAAACTAACCCAAACTAACAATCTCTGTGGTTTAAACACTGTAGTATATACAGTCTCTTTAAACACAGAAACATTCCTTCTTTCATTTATTCACAGGCAATTTTTTTTCTGTCTAAATACAGGATTTGTTAAAAAGAAATATTTTCTAAAGCTTTGTAAATGTTTGTAATGTTAGGAGACACCTCTTCATTCCCATATCTGCCAGTCATCCCTCAGTCCCCTCCGTATCTTGTTACCCCCCAAGTATCTCCCACTGACTTTTCATCCAGTGGATTTAAGCCCCTCTAAGCAAATCAGATATTTATGAATGGAATTAGATTTCTAAGTTGTGGAAACAGTAAGTAAGTTCTTTAAAAAAAAAAAAAAAAAAAAAAGCACATTACTCTAGAGAATTTATTTTTCCACAAAGCCTCCTGTAGTCCATGCCATGCCTTTGTACATATTTTCAAAAGCTGCCCCTCCCATTCACCTCTGTGGATAGATGAAGACCTGTTGTTGCACAGGTGACAGGTGGGCTAGGTGTTCTTGCTAAGAGAACAATGTATTAAACTGTGCACAGCCACTCTGCCAACTAGTCCTATTCCATATAAATTACCGTGTCTAGTTTTAAAACCAAATAGGGACAATTCCTAAAAGGGTATTGTGGTTATATGCAAGAGAGGGATGGAATAAGCATGCATTTATCAACACATGATACATTTTCTAAATCACACTGATAGTTATGCTTTTAATATAGCAAAACAAAGTCATCATTCTAAATATAGTAAACTAGTTTCTTAGTTTAGTACATAGTTTTACTATTTACCATAGTAAACTATAAACTCTTCTTTGAAGAATTGGAACAAAAAATAGAAAGAAAAGAAAGAAAAAAGAACACCCTTGACTATTCCAAGAGTTAGATATTGTTAAAATGTCAAATTGTGCTTACTTTTCTTCATCTAATGTTAGATAATGAGCATTTTTCATGTCATTGAAATTTTAATAAATTTGAATTCTTATTTTAATGATCATCTTAACTTGCTAATTGTTAATTGTTTAACAATTTTAATTTGTTTAATTTAAATAAAATAAAATATTCGAATAATCGGAATAAGCATATGCTACGTATTGTTTAATTAATTTACATGTTTAATTCAAATAACCATGTTTAATTTAAATAAAAATGAAAGATTAATTTAAATAGAATATCTTTGAATAATCTTAATAATTAATTATATGCTTTGTATTGACACAATTTTTGTCAAAACAAATAAGATAATTACAATTACAATTAAGATAATACCAGAGGACAATCTCTCAAGGTTAACAAGGCTTTATTATTATTATTTTTATTATACCACATTACAGCTGGGGTTGGAATATTTTACCCTAAATCTCAGTGTCTGATCTTGAGGATTTTTTTTTATCCTTCCATATTACAAATGTAATGATATGTCGAGGGAATACTTACTATTCTAAGTAAAAGCTACAAATAAAAAAAATTAACACAATATTAAGCAAAAATTATAGGCTAAGGATAACTAAAAAATGTCCTGCATTGTCTAATATAATCAGGATATACTTTAAACATGAATACTCGAAAAGTGGTCATAAAAATATTACTTGATTAAAAACATTCTACACAGAAGTCTGTAAAAGCAGGACATTATTACCAATACTACTTTCATTGTAGTGTTTCATTGTTTGGAAAGGACTCCTTTCTGAAAGAATTATTTACACCACTGTTTGAGTTTTGTATTCACAGCATATATAAAAACACTGAGCCACTTCATCACAGAAAAGAAATTGAATCCATTTCCTGCTGACTAGCAAGCACCATAGTTGGAAGAACAATTTACAATCTTTTTAGATGTAAATAGATTTTCTTAAACAATGGGTTCCTTCTCTTAACTTTCCTAAATCCTTCTACCAGAATTCAGGTTCAGCTGCTATTTTCAGTGAAAATCCTCTGTCCCCATCACCAATTGGAATCATTATTCAACAGAAACTCTCTAAAAAACAACCAAATTTTCTCAAACTGGGGTGACATATTTCCAGAAAATTAAGGATGTACAGAGTGACGAGGAAGTCCAATGTACTCACAGTACTCAGGAACAAGTAAAAACTGTGTCAATCAGGTCCTTACAGGACCACTACTAATGACACAAATACTCAAGAAATCCAAACTATTAGATTTGACCATCAAGTGTCCAGCCTTTTATAGAAAGCAAGTAAACAAACAAATCTGCCTCAGTGTTATAGTCTTTCATGCCAGTGGCTAATGGAGATGTTTGCTACTCTTCAAAATGACAAAGACATTCTTCCATGTTCTAAAATGCAGCCTTGTCTTTGGGCTAAGAGCTCTAGCAAATGTGTGGGTTGAATAACTACTTTCTGAAAAAAATTCCTTCCCTTGAGGCACTCCCACTGACCTCCTCCATGGGTAGTTCCTAGTTTCATCCCTGGCATTCTCAGTCCTCATTACTGAATCATTCACTACTCTCAGAACACCAATGGAAGCAGCAGCATTCAATCTCAAAGTAATGGTCTGAGAATTACGATCTAGGCTTGTCATTTGACACCTGTGCCAAACAACTAACATTCCCATCATGATTCTATCTCTTGATTCTGAAGCTGGAGAGCTAGGTTCTTGTCTCATGGAGTCAAAGAGAAGAATGAATCTTGCAGATAAAGGAGAATGAATAAAGTGACAGAGTTTTATTGAACAAGGATACAGAAAAACTCTCAGGAGAGAGAGGGGTCCTGACAGGGTTGTCATATGATGTAGGAAACACATTAAGATTCAGAGCCAACAATGGCCAAGAAAGAATTATTGAGATGTCATTGGTGCAAAAAAGGTAGTTGTATTAAAGCACGAGGACAGGACCCATGGGCAAAATAGCTGCACTGGAATCATGAGGAGTGGCCCTTTATATACTTTCAAGTTGGGAGGGAGTTAGGGATATTGTAAGTCTCTAAGTAATTCTGGAGGCAAAGTTTCCAGGACCTGGAGGGGGCTAGCTATTGTTGGGAAAAGGTCATTTTTACTGTGTAATAAAATTTTAGTCATGGCACTCTTCAGATGTATATCAGTGGGCCATATGCTTGGAGATGATTGCCAACATCTATCTTGTGAGGGTTAGAGATAAAGGAACTTTCTAAAGGAATTTCCACATGTCAAAGTAGACTTACAAGGTCCTGTTGGGCTAAGATTGCCTTTTGCCCTTAGCAAAGTATCAACATTGAGGCAGCCAAGTCCCTAGAGGAATGCCACTCTGTCTGTCCCAAGGACTCATCAATGGGCTGCAGGTAGTAAGGAAATTTAATAATTTTTCTTCTACTTTTATTTCCCAAATCAATTCCAATACTGTGTCTCAGGTGTTCACTGAATTTGTGAAAAAGGCATGCTTGGATTTTTTACTTTTGTTTATTATTATTTTTATAAAATTCAAAATAATTCACAGGGTTTTTCAGACCAAGTCTTGCTATTGATGATATTATTGGTTACACTCAGCAGTGTTTCTGGTGACTCAGGTACAGTGCCATTAAAAAAAGTGTTTCTTGGGTAGCCCGGGTGGCTCAGCGGTTTAGCGCCACCTGCGGCCCAGGGCATGATCTTGGAGACCCCGGATGGAGTCCCATGTCGGGCTCCCCACATGGAGCCTGTTTCTCCCTCTGCCTGTGTCTCTGCCTCTCTCTCTTTCTCTCTCTGTGTCTCTCATGATTAAATAAATAAAATCTAAAAAAAATAAAAATAAAAAAGTGTTTCTTCTACAGAGCTGTTATAGCTCTTACTGATAGATAATGCATATCATTCCAACAGACTTTTTTTTTTTTTTTTTTTCTGTACTATGATGGTAGGGACAGTCAGATAAATGTTTTAGTTCCTCTTAGCTTTCCTTAGCAGAGTAAGCCTAGTGTAACTGCTCACTTCTCTTCACCCACCGTTTATTTTGTGGTTTTTCTTAACCTCTACTGTGAGTATGGATCTTATTTATGTGTTTTCATTGCAGATTATCTGAAATTCCATTTGCAATGTATGTGTTTTCTCCCACAAGTCTTTCCATCTCTTTTCTGTATATTGGTAAATTAAATTAAAAGTAGTGTGAAGAGTAACCCCTCATATATTAACTATAGTTCCTTTGGCATAATAAAATATCAACAATGTCTTTACATGGAAGACCTCCATTTGACTAGAAACATAATAAAATAATACTTAAGAAGTCCCGTAATATTCAATTTCAGGAAATTCACGCTTGCTTAATCATGGCATCACACATTGAGTCAGCTAGACTATCAACTAACAGTAAGACCATGGGAAATCTCTATTTCCTTTGTGGTAAAATGATGGAATTGATCTTTGTCGTTGGTCATTAAGAATGTGAAAATGTCTTGTGTTTCTCCAAGGATTCTGTCTTTTAAAATTCAGAGTAATGTGCATATAATTTTCCTATAAATTAAAAAAAATGATAAATGGGAAACTCATTTGTATTCTTATAATCTTTAAAAATGTACATAAATTAAATTCTATTGGATTTTGTTTTAGCACCCACACCAGGCCTTGTAGTTATCTTGACACTTTCTAAAATGATATAAAAAGTGTTCATTGGTGTCTAGAACTAAAATTCCAACTCCAATATAGAAGCTGTTAACATTCTGGGTCATGTCTCCCACACAGTTGTCAGACCACGTCCTGAAAATCAAGGTGCTTCATTAACCACCTATGGGTAATCCAGAGTTTCAGTTTCAGAATGACACCTAAGAGAGTAATAACTGTGGCAAACAAAATTTAACATGAATAGCTTTATGAAAGCTTTTCAGTGATTGGGATCAAAACACATGGATGAATCAAACCAATAATAAGCATTAACCTAAAAAAAAGAATAGAGGAATCAAAATAAGAATGAATCATGTATGCAAGATAATAAGAAGATTTAAGATAAAGCTATTCGCTTTGGAGTCTTTAGAAGGGAAGCAGGAAAAGCAAAAAATGAGTACTGTCAAAGAAGCCAAAGGGATAATTTTTTAAAGTCTACCCTGTCACATGCCATGCATCTGGAAGAATAAAGATCAGGAAATATATACAGATGTGCATGTGTTCTCACACACATAAAGAGCTTTTTCTGTATGAGTTGCAAAAAGTATCTAAAATTTTATTAAACACAAATCGCATTTCAAGGTATTGAATAGTTTGAATGTGAAGAAAGATGAATGGGCTGTACTTCCATTCTTTTGAAAAATATGATAGTAAAATATTAGCTGAAGAGAAAGCAAGTTGAGGAAATGTTCTCAAGGTTGAGATCTGATTGTTGCTGAAAGAAAACAGCAGATATAAAGGTTACAAATGAGATTTTAGGTGTGAAAGAAATTGTTAGTTGGGGGAAGTAAGATCAAGGAATAGTGTTAGTTTATTCTTGTGGGGTGATCCCAGAGGGCATCATGAATGAAGCATTTCTACCAAATGGCATGGGAGACTGTGGGATATGTTGTGTATGGACAGAAAAATCAACACAGTGCTTTGAAAGTAGGAAGATTAGAGGGGGGAGGGAATTAGTATATTTGGGATAGGTAAATGAAGTGGGGGAACTTGAGGGAGATATGACACAGTAACCAGATTACACCCCTGAGTTGGTTGAAGTATACAATTGAAAGATTATTGCTCATCAAATGGCTTGAGCTCTATTAGAATATTGGTGATGATTTGATAAGGCCTGAAAACCTGTGAGTCCAATTGCCAATAGTATGGTGGGCAGGCTATAGAATGGCTGTGGGAGATTTTATTATTAATATTAATAACTATCATCTATTTATTATACTCTGTCAGGTGCCTTATAAATGAATTACATGAGTTTGCCTAATACTCAAAAGAAGCTTAAAAAGGAGTTTGTTATTATTTCAGTTTTACAAAGGCACAGAGAGGTTAAGAGAACTAACCAAAATTTTACAAGTAGTTAGTGGCAGAGTTTACAAGAGTCAGTAGCAGAGAAAGTCTGACTCTGCAGTTAATGTCCTTAACAATTTCTGATGAAATAACTGAACATCAACTGATAGAAAATTCTACAATTTGGGAGAGGGGTGTGGGGTAGCTAACTGAAGGGAACCTTCTGTTCCCCCCAGAAGCACTACCTGTCTCTCAGAGAACTGACCACATCTCAACACTGGCTTTTTAGCAGTGCAGATTATGCCCCATAGATTCTTGGTTAGTGGTATTTGTTCTATCTGCCTCTATGTTTGCATACTTCACTGTTTTGCCACATGTTGATTTGGGTGAGCAATCTATACCATCTATTTCCAGAAACAATTGTCCTCAAGAATTGTGTGAGTTTACAGAATTTGCTGGAGAAGGTGGTATACATAGGGAAATGTCCAATACCACAGCTTGAAGCCTTCTGCCATCACCTGCCTTTACTCCTGTGTCCTCCCTCTCACTACCTCTCTTTTTCTCTCTAAAAGAAAACACTATTTGTTCCCTTTTCCTGCGCAGAACAGTTCCTGTTCACATTCCTAATGTAGGAAGGATCTTACATTCTACGGCAAACACTGCCCATCCTGAAAGAAATATAGTGAATAACGTTTTCTCCATTTCACTGCTTGTGTTGTGCTGCTTTCTCTGTGGGTGATTTCTAGAGTTTATATATAGCGACCTTTCCTCCTTACATTTGCATGTGAAGTGTTAAGAATATATATTAGCTTTCTATCTTTAGTGTTTAACCTATAAAATACAGTTGAATGAATTACAAGTCCAAGTGGTCCATTTTCTGAAAATAATAGTTGTTCTAAAATTTGGTTTGCACATACACATTGTGGATTTTAGTAAACCTGCGGTCTTTTTGGAACTGGATTAGGGCTTCATGGTTGAAGGTTAACAAATGAAGACATGTTTGATCAACAGTCTTAAAGGGGATTGTATGTTTTATATGCTTGTCAGTGAGAGGAGGAAAGCTTTAGGGACAAATAGAAACCTACAGCGTTGATCCAGAAGTGGGAATTGCTTAGCACTTGGAGTGACTTTAATTCTACCTTGGGAAATGTTTTCTGGGCATCCAGAAAATAAATAAGACTACTTACTATGGAAATAGGCATGCATTCCAAAGAAAGAAAGAAGAAGGAAGAAGAAGAAGAAGAAGAAGAAGAAGAAGAAGAAGAAGAAGAAGAAGAAAGAAGAAGAAGAAGAAGAAGAAGAAGAAGAAGAAGAAGAAGAAGAAGAAGAAGAAGAAGAAGAAGAAGAAGGAGGAGGAGGAGGAGGAGGAGGAGGAGGAGGAGGAGGAGGAGGAGGAGGAGGAGAAGGAGAAGGAGAAGAAGAAAGAAGGAAGAAGAAGAAGAAGAAGAAGAAGAAGAAGAAGAAGAAGAAGAAGAAGAAGAAGAAGAAGAAGAAAAATGAAAGAAGATTTAGGAGACAGGAGACAGGAGATGTATTTTAACTTTGCTTCTGCTACTAACTAGGTGAGGGACCCTGGACATATGGTTCAACGTCCCTGGACCTCTGGTTTCTCTCTTACCAAATAAAAGATTGAGAATCATATGGTTTCTTAAGTTTCTTCTAAATCTAAATCTTATGATTCTAAGAGGAATTTTACAATGCTATAGTCAAATAAATCCCTGAATTTAGAAATTGTTCTTCAATGCCAAGGGATTTCTACTTCCATATGTGTGAAAGATGCCTTGGACAAATAAGAAACCTCATCAGATTTCAGATGCCTCCATTCCCCAGATCTGATATTGGGCCAGTAACGTAAATTTCCTAAACTTCACTTCCTTTCTTGATAAGAATAATAGCGTTCACTTCAAAAGGTTGTTTTGAGCATCAACTGTGATACTAAATGTAAAGGACACAGTGCTTGGAAGTCAGTAAATGACAGTTATCCCTATTACTATCACTATAATTACTGGTATTAGTACTGCTAGTACTTAACTTACTACTAATTCACAGTAAGGGATTAGCAAATCTCCACTTTGCTTCCGGCTGATAGCCTGAAACCCAAGAATCAAAAGTGTGAAAAGAACTCACAGGTTGGCCTTTCTATGCAACTATGGAAAACTTTCATAAACTGGGTTAATGTGATACTTTAGATTTTACCATTTGGTAATTGTGTCACTACTAGGTAGTACGCAAATCACGGTGACAAATTCTCTTAAAATGAATTCCTTAATCTGGTCAATGGGTTAAATATCTGAGGCATTAGATTTTCTACAGTTTTGTGATAACCCAGTCACTGATGTGACAAGGTGCTTTAAGAGCAAGACCCTAAACCAAGTACACCTAATATTTATTGAAATAGTTCCTACTATGGGTCTTTTTGGAAATGCTTTACATAAACTAAATCACCTATGAGGTCATTGCTATTATTATTCCTTTTTGCCATTAGGCAAAATTTCTGGAGCACAGAGAAGGTTGGAAACTTGCCAGGAGATTTTAAGTGACAGAGAGGGGAGTCAGTCAGAGAGGAGATCACTCTTGACAGGGAGGGATCGAGAGGATCCTGTGTAACACCACTAGGTACCACTGTGAGGGCACAGAATGACTGGATGAGTCCATGGGGGGCTGGAGATGGGGTGTCTGTCCCAGGCTGACAGGGAGTAGCTGAGGAGTGCAACCTACCTTGATTATAGGCTCTTCTCTTTGAGGCAATGGATGTGACAGAGGAAGTTACTTTCCCTCAGTTTTCCTCTAGAGAGGCTTCTAACAAGTCTTCCAGCAAAATTGCATCCCAAAGCTGAAACTCAATTTCTTCCCTCAGGAGCTTAGGCTCCAGGCAAAGGCTTTTCAGTTTCTTTTGGTTGTAGACCAAAAAAATTGGCTTGGTCCTTGATGATCGTACTTATTTTACTACAATTTATACATAGCAGTTTTTTCTATTTTTCATTCTGTAAATAGGAAAGAAAGCTAAAATATGAGTATGAACCTCAGGTATAGCCCAGGACCCCAGTACATATTCTTTCTTACTTAGATCTGAGGGGGGCTTTATTGAACATTTAATTAGCTGCCTGCATTCACTCTGGAGTCAGGTGGTTCTTAGCCTCTGGGGAATGCAAACAGCTTCATCGATAAAATTACTTCCCCAAGAAAATCTGATGGTGAAACTACAGATGAAAAATTCACCTCAAGAGTATGCACATCCCCAGGTGGCTTGGAGAAAATTCTGTTTTCTTAAACTTATACATTTGTTATCTCTATAAAAGAAATCTATAAATTAAGAAAAAAAAAACAACTATGATCTTAGACTTCCCTGGAGCTCATGTCTTGGACTAAAAACAGAATTATCAGGGAAAAATGAGGAATTAACCTTGCTTATTCATTTTCCATTCCTTTCATTCTATTTTAGAAATTCAAAGGCAGCAAAGAGGTCTATCAACACCAGGAGTTTCAAGAGAAGAGACTCTGCTAAATAAGTAATTGTAACATCTAAGCATGTACTAGCTCAGAGGAGCCTGCCTCTTTATTTTAGAACAAGAAAAAAATCAAGAATTGCTTGCTGGGCAACTAGTTGCCAAAGGAGTAACCAAGAGGCAATGCCTTACAACAGGTCAAAGTGGAGGGCTTTTTTTTTTTTTTTTTTTGCATGTCAAGATGCAAAATCCAAATTTGGGCAGCAGATTAGGTTTTCAGAGTAAATGCAGAGAATGTGCCATCTCAAAAATCTAAAATCAATGGGTATAGGGCCAAAATGTGGATACTGATCATTTGTATAAGATGCACGGAAAAAGCTGCAGCGTGACTTTTGTGGATAGGACTGACTGGCTTCTTCTACACTGTTGGCCTCTGGTGGCTCCTTAACTAAATCCAAATGTCCTCTCTTGTGCTATCTCTTCACCAGTATGTTTTCAGGCCACTAATAGAGAAACAATAGTTTGGCAGATTTAGTAGGAAGTAGCATATCAACTTTTAAAACTATTCCTGTGGTCTGAGGTAGATAAGTAGAGGGTTATCAATTTGAAAATATGTGGGGGAAGGATAAGGCTTAGAATGAGGTCCTTAACTTTTCAGGTTGCACTGGATCATTCTAACAGAGCCGTTGTTTCTGGTCGACCACTTAACAGTGAAAGAAGCTCGTCATCAACGTTATGCTAACATTCTTGTGCTCAAAAATATCCTGGAATCTATATGGGGACTGAGATATGAAGGATGAATATCATGATGACGTTTCCAATCTCCTGAATATCAGAAGCGGTCCAAAACCCAAAAGAAACAATATTAGGCTAAAGAAAGTATTTCTCTCTGAAGGTGTAAGATATACACATAAGCATAGCAGCTTGTCAACATTCTTTGTTCATCTGCATCCAGTTTAGATGACACTGATGTGGGATCCCTGGGTGGCGCAGCGGTTTGGCGCCTGCCTTTGGCCCAGGGCGCGATCCTGGAGACCCGGGATCGAATCCCACATCGGGCTCCTGGTGCATGGAGCCTGCTTCTCCCTCTGCCTCTCTGTCTCTCTCTCTCTCTCTGTGACTACCATAAAAAAAAAAAAAAAAATTAGATGACACTGATGCTTTCCATAAAACTCTACTATAAGAAAAGTGTGATAGTAACTTTTTGATGAGGTGCTGTGTGGTTGGAAGTCAGTTTGTGCTCCACATCATGTTTCAAAACTTAAATCCAAACTCACCTCTAATTTTTTAGCGACTCCTCAATGGAGAATGATTACTCCATTGATTTAAGATCATACAAATTGTTCCTAAGTGATTCCGCAGGAAGTTTAGATAGCAAGTGATATTTAGTCAGATGTTTAAATGTAAGTGTGGGCCTTATAGACAACTGATAACAAAGTTCTTACCTGAAACAAACAAACAAATAGAACAACAACAAAAATCACCTTGATTACTCGTTAGGAAGCCTGGCCCGGGGGGGCGGGGGGGGGGGGGAGGCAACATTGCCAGTGTTTCTGCAGCTGCTATCTAGTTTGTAGCAAAATTTGTGAGACTTAGAAAAGAAAGTACATACTTTGTTTTGAATTTTGTTGTTAAGGGAGCATGTCAGAAATCAATTTTCACCATACAATTTTATTTCTTCATGTTTCTGATTGGCTGTGCAATTAACATTTGTTAATTTGGAATAATTTCTTCTAAGTATTACAAGTTCCTACAGATTTCTCTCTAAAAAGCGTTATACTGTTTTCTCCCTTCCTTACTTTTTTGTAAACTTTTGGGAAGAAATAATTGCTTTTTAGAAAATTCATTGGTTTATATAAACACCATCCTAAGTAATGGGGTAATAGAGTTTGTGGAAAAAAAGGTAACAGCATCTTTTATTTGACAAAGAGGCAACTTAGTGCTCAAATCTCATGTACATTTCGTGTTCAAGTAATCAAAGTTCAATTGCTTTCAGATCCTTGTTTTGATAGATTTTTCATTGTGTGTTTTGATTAAATGTCTGGCTGATTGATTGATGGGCTTTTTCTCATTGCCCTGAATTGATTGTGAAGGTGTCTGCAATGGAACTACTATGTTAGGTATTTTGTAAATGGATTTAGCTGTTAGCTGTTTTTAACGTAGTTTACAAGAGATTACCAATCACTTTGACATTGGGATTTCAAGGCTATATTCTAGTTCCAACATTTTTAATAGTAGTTTATACTTAATATTTAAAATATATCATACATAAAATTGGAAGATAAGATTTATGATCATGAAAACTTGCATTAATTTTTAAAGCCCTGTGGTAGTTATTTAACTATAACATAAATGTTTTATCAGTGAAAAATTAATAACCATCCACATACTTTCACCAACACCAAATTATATAAAAACTTTAAATGAAGAAATGAATAAAACCACCCAACAAGTTTGCAATTTTGAATACATTTACAACAAAGAGATTCTGGATTGTCAAAACACCAAGGCTGACCATGTAAAATAGATCTTCAAGGAATCTGGAATGAGTGTGCTGAAATTAAATCGTAGCTCCACTCTTGTATCCGTATGACCTTGAGCAACTTACAAAACTATTCTGTGTCTCAAATTTCCTCATTTGTAGAATGGAAATAGTGGCTAGATCATATTGATGCTAGGAAAAATTGAGTGATTAAATGATGTGAACACAATAAATACTAGTGTTTCATATCCATTAAGCCTTAGAGAGAAAAGGAATATTGGCCATGTAATAGTGAAATCCTTAAGGTTCAATTTTTATAATAATCATATAATAGGAGTTACAATATTTTATGTGATACTCACTCAACAAAGAGATATTACACCTAACATAGGTCAGGCTAAAGATAAAATTATAAAGACAAAATTCTTTTCCTAATAACTTATTTATTTTTTTTTTCCTAATAACTTATTTAATAGGAGACAAAATGAGAAAAAGGTTATTAGTATAGGAAGTATGGAGTCCAGACCCATTGGATCAATTTTGAATCCAACATAAATAAATAAAAAAATAAATAAATAACAAAAAGAAACTGCCCTATGTTTGAGTTTCATGGGCCCTTTGGAACATCATTAAAGAAAAAATAATCTGGTTGAATTGTAATGATATTAAGAGAAGAACAGTAAGGCTCAGAATCCCTTATTTCCCAAGCATCGGTTCCAGGATATTCAAGAAACTGTCCCACACTAGGGACACATCTGCCTGTTTATGAACTATCTTAATCGAACAAATATTTATATGGGTTGACAAGCCATTTATGTGAAGAGGGTAAATCCCTGGGAATTATTCAGTTTCTTAAAAAGAGCTTAGGACACTCTGAAAAGTCTAGGTTGAGATAGTGATAGGCAGTTACTATACAGAGGAATTTAGACATTAGGTATTTTATGATGGTTAGAAGAAAATGAAAAGTTTGAAAAAAAAAGAAGCAACCTAAACATAACTTTAGTTTAATTTAAACACTTAGAATCATATGCAAACAAATGTCTCATTTATTCTGAACAGCCTTTATAAGTTGTCTTTGTAGGTAGTTATAGGCTTGTCCTAAAAGGAGGCACTGAAATTTGGCAGAAAAAATGCAGTTTTGGGAGAGAAGGATGGGATTAGAGCTTATTGTTGTCTAGATGTATGACTTTGGCAATTAATACATTTCTTAATTGCTTTGAGGCTTCATGTCAGTAAACTGAAAATTACTTTGGTAATTAAGGATAGCAGCCCCTGCGTGCTGGGCATTGGAAAGGGTCAGAATAAAAGATCATTTTTATTTAATTCATTGGAATTAATGAATCAACTAATTCTACCTTAAAAAGAATATTTCATTTTTTTTTTCTTTCTTTCAGTAATAATGCTTGGACTTCCACTCTCAGTTAGGTTTCCATTTGCTTTCATTTTCCCCTCTGGAATGTAAATTCCTCTAAGAAGTAGATAATCACCTAGTCCAATGGTTCTCAAAGTTTAGAGTTTCTCAGATTCCCTTGTAGCAACAGTTAAAACACATACTATATTGCTGGTCTCATCTTCAGAGTTTCTGATTCAGTAGGTCTTGGGTGGTATCAGGGTTCGAGATTCAGCATTTCTCATCATCTCCCAGAGGGTGCTGTAGATGCAAAGTGGTAGGTAAAAATAAAGGCAGTTTTGTGAAGAACATACAACTTCCAACAGATGTCATTCCTCACTGTTGCAGAGATAAATGATAAAAGTCATTTTTTGACTTTATTAAATAGCATATCATTGATTCATTTTCCTGGAAAAGTACTTATTTGACAGTCATCATATAAAAGCTATTTTGTAATAATATAATTTTTGGTATAATTTTATAGCTTTTAGTTCAGAGGAAATCTCATTGAGGGGTAGGGTTTTTTAAAAGGTCAAATAGGGGCACTTGGATCGCATAGTTAGTTGAGCATCTGATTTTTGGTTTCAGCTCAGATCATGATTTCAGGGTCATGGGAATTAGCCCCACATGGGGCTCCACGCTTATTGTGGAGTCCATTTGAGACTCTCTCTGTTCCTATCCTCTCTCTCCTATGCTCTCTCTCCTATGCTCTCTCTCTCACTCTCAAATAAACCTATTTTTTTTTTTTGCAGATACAGTCCTATGATATTATCTATCACTCTCTCCTGGCTACAAGAAGGCAATTTAGAAAGATGGTTATCCATGTCTCATAAATATTTGCAACTTATAAGTAACTAATAATTAAATGAGTTTCTAGTAACAACAAACATAGCAAACCTCTAAAAGATTGCAGTTAGTCCTTCAAATGATTTAGGGAATTGAAATAATCATCAATAACAAAAGGGGAGGGAATACAGTAAGTCAGCATGCTTTCTCCACAAAATTCAATCCAAGTAACTCTTAGAAAAACAAAAAACAAACAAACAAGAAAAACCAACAACAACATCTATTTGAGCTGCAAAATATGCAGTTGCTGCATTTTACATTTTAGGGACACCATAAATGCTTCCTTCATTTACCCTACCATTGTTTGATTATTTACACAACAGGAACACATTTACCTCCTCTTAGGAGTGATAATGATTTTCTCTGAGGTCATCCACTAATTAATATGACAAAGCAAAAAATGCTTTGTAGGTGAGTTTGTGTCTTTGTTTTTTTTCAAATTTCTATTTTATTCTTTGTTGTTTAATCAAAGTAAGACTAAAAGTTTCAAGTTATAGTGCATTAGCATGTGGACTTATGTACACTCAATCAGCAAACAGATTTAAATACCTTGCAATATTCTGCATTAAGAGCAATTAATTGATACAAAAGTAATAATTGGCATAACTAAATAATATGGAGAAGACTGAATGAGCTGTGTGTCTGTGTATGACTCTGTGGACTCTGTGACCTTAAATGACATGTGGTAAGCAAATACTTTCAGTTTTTGTAAATTGTGACATCAGAACAAAATGCCTTGGTAATTAGAGATTTATTAAAATTCAACTAGTTATAAATTCCCAAAAGAATGACTTAGTAATTGCAATTCTATTTTGCTGCCCATTGAAATTCCTATTTGCTTATTCAGGCTATTTGGTTAAATACTTGCTATTTTCATGCAATATCTACAAAAACAATAGAGTAATACAATTATTAGAAATTATAAATTAGTTTAGCCAGAAGTCAGATGCAAAATCAATGTACAAAGGCATTATAGCATTCTAATACAAAGTCATAGCTAACTGTACATTTCAATGGAAAGATCTTATTCATAGAAAATCTATGGAGTTTCTAGGAATGCGTTTAACATGAGGTGTTTAAGTTGTATATAAATAGTTTGGAAAAATTTAGTGAAACACAAAAGTGGTTAATTTTGTGTGTCAATTTGACTAAGCTAAGGGATACCCAGACAACTGGTAAAACATTATTTCTGGGTGTGACTGCAAGGGTGTTTCTGGAAGAAGTCAGCATTGCATTCAGTAGACTGAGCAAAGATCGGTACTCATCAATGTCATGGGCATCAGCTGCCCCAGTAAGGGACCAGATAAAGCAAAGAGGCAAAAAAGAACAAATTCTCTTGTTCTTCTTAGCTAGGACTTTCATCTTTTCTTGCCCTTTGACATCAGAGCTCATGGTTCTCAGGTTCTTTACACTCAGGGACTTTAACCAGTGGTCCCTCAGTTCTCAGGCTTTTGGCCTCAAACTGAATCATATTGTTTGCTTTCCTGGTTCACCAGCTTGCAGATAACATATTGTGGGACTTCTCAGGCTCCATAACGTATGAGTCAATTCCTAAAATAAATCTCATCTTATTTATTTGTATGTATCCTATTAGTTCTGTTTCTGACTAATACAAGAGAATCCTGACTAATACAAGAGATATGACGTGTCCATAGCTAGAAATACATTAAATTGTAAGCACATCAGTCTTCTCCCTATCAATTTTTACATTCCTTTAAATCATACCCTCAACATCAATTGAAATTTGATAGAACTTAAGATGCTAATATTCATAGGAAGAGAAAATCGGCAAGAAAAAATCAAAACCACCTTGAAAATGAAAATAATTAATGGGAATGTGCTTGATTAGCTATGAAAAGATACCATAAAACTATGGCAACTACAAAAATGTAGTATTGGTGCAAAACAATAATTAAACAGGTGTGGTACTGACACAGATTAATCATTGGAGCAAAAGAGTAGTTTAGAATCAGTTGTTTGTATACTGTATAAAATGTATACAGTATAAAAAATAATAAAGATTTCATTTCTAATCAGGGCAACATGTGGGCCATTTAATACTTTTTTGACAATTGGCTATTTATTTAAAAAATGCAGTTTTATTTCATATAGTATACAAACATAAATTCCAGAATGGTCAAAGTAAAAAAAAAAAAAAAAGGAGAAGGAGAAGAAAAGCCTCCTGAAGATTGAATGCAAAGAGAGGACTCTATCACTGTTTCATGGAATAATCACGTTTCTTGTTCTAGGTAAGATTGATGTTGGCTTTCTTGGCCAAACACTCTACCTAAGTCTTTAATGAAGCCAAGTTCCAGATGCTTGAGATGTCTGTGTCCTACATGCTTAGATGACCTTCCTTGCTGTATAAGAGAGCATCAAATGGAAGGCTATGGGAGCCATGGGGATCCGTGACTGGGTTATGATTGAGCTGTGGCTTTAAAACTAGTTGCACTACTAGACATTTACCTCAAAGATACAAATGTAGTGATTCGAAGATGAATAGATAAAGACAATATGGCATTCCATAAAGAAGTAATGGAATATTCCTCAGGCATCAGAAAAGATGAATATTTACCATTTACATTGACATGGGTGGAACTGGAGGGTATTATGCTGAGCAAAATAAGTCGATCAAGGAAACGCAATTATCATATGGTTTCACTCATATGTGGAATATAAGAGACAGCACAGAGGATCATGTGGGAAGGGAGGGAAAACTGAATGGGAAGTCTTTAGATGGAGAGAAAAACCATGAGACATTCTTAACTCTAGGAAACAAACAGGAGTGTGGGAGGAGAGGTGGGCAGGGAGATGGGGTAAATGGGTGATGGACATTAAGGAGGGCACATGATGTGATGAGCACTGTGTGTTATACACAACTGATGAATCATTGAACTCTACATCTGAAACTAATGATGTACTATATGTTGGCTAATTGAATTGAAGTTAAAAAAGTAAAGACACCACATGCTCTAAACTGGATTGATGCTTGCCTCATCAATGAAGTTCATCAAATGAACTTCCTTCATCAAATGAAGTTCCATTTCCTAACAACTCTCTCACTCATTCATTGGTACTTTCTTCATGGCCCTCAAACATAGGAAATTTGTTCCTGTTTCAGGGTTTATCTACTTGATTTCTCCCTAAGACCTATGCACAGACTTTATCTTCAAGTCTGTGTTGACTTATTACTTCCTCATGGAGTAGTTCCCTGACCACCTTATATAAAATAACCTTCTTCTTCCCTCTCTAACATTTACCTACCTATTGAAGAACTGGCTTTAGTAGTAATATTTACTAAGAAACTTTTATAAAAAGTGTATCAGAGAGGTGGGTAGTTGGCTCAGTCTGTTAGGTGTCTGCTTTTGGCTCAGGTCATGATCTCAGGATCCTGGGATCGAGCACTACCCCCCCATCCCACCCCTGCACAACTGGAAGTCTGCTTCTCCCTCTCTCCTTCTCCCTCCTCTTGCTTGTGTCTGTGCACACACACTCTCTCTCCCTCTTAAATAGATAAATAAAATCTTTAAAAAAACTTTTAAAGTAGCAGATAATAGTTAACCCAGTGCATACTATATGCCAATTATAACATTTCTATAATGTTAAGTTTTATCATTCTTATAAATTGTAGGAAGTATTTTAAGGGCAGGGCCCCTGGGTAACTCAGTCTGTTAAGCATCTGACTTCACCTCAGGTCGTGATCTCAGGGTCCTGGGAGTAAGCCCTATGTGGGGCTCTGCACTCAGCAGGAAGTCTGCTTCTCCATCTTCCTCTAAACCATCCACTGCTCATGTGCTCACTTACTCTCTCTCATATAAATAAATTTAAAATCTTGAAAAAAAAAAACTGTTATAAGGGCAGGGACCATGGCTTTCTTGCTAATATGAAACCACCAATTCAATAGTTGTTGAATGAATGAGAAGGAATAAAGGAATGCTTGAAGCAAAAAATATATGTGTGTATACACATATACACACATATTTGTATGTGTTATACGGCTGTCTATATACAGTAATGCACAGTAAACACAGCATATGCCTTATAGTATATAATCTATATAATAATAGCAGTGGTAATAGGTCTTTTGACATGCTTTCTTGGTATTAATCAAAGTAAATTCACCATATTTTATGAGATAATCATAGGTATTTTGTTGTTTTAGATCTTTTTATTTTTGATAATAGGTCTTTGATGTGCTATAATTTCTTGACCTCATAGATATACATGAAACTTCCAGGTCTGGAAATTTCAGTAGTCATATCTTACAGAGCAAAAAACATTTGGTGCATGCAAAATTAGGAGCTTCTTAGAGTGTTATGTTTAGAATCGTCTCACTAAAAGTGAGACTGTCTGGCATAGCTGATAAACAGGAAATTCTGGAGTTCATGGAGGAGCCTGGAGGAATAAATCTGTGAAAGGCTCCACTGCTCTCCTACCAACAGTAGGTGTCAACAGGGCTGCCATCGCTGGCACTGACACCCCAAAAGGTGCTCCTTTGGCTAGGACACACTTATAGGAACAATGTCTTCCAGAATTGCTATTTTAAAAGATATATCATATGAGAGCTCTCTTCAAAAACTTGACTCTCCCCACTTACTGACTTAGACCAACTCACACCTTCTAAAATTACTCTGAACTTGCTCTTGATTGGCAGTAGTTTGTCTGGTCCACAATCAATGTAATTTTGATGTGATGTGAAAAGATCAATAACAACTTTGAAGTTTTCATCTCAGTATAAAAGAACCTCATTTTCTTTCTCTTGTTATTTTTTCCAAGAAAAACATTAAAAAGATGATGGTAAGATATGAAAACATATAATGCATTTACTTGACAACTCTGATTAAACAAATTTTAAAATAATCATTTAAAGTATACATTTAAGATGATTTTGAAATTTTATTTTTCTTCCATACACTTGAGTTTCAGCAGACAAAGGAATGGTGCTACATACATTTTGATATGAAAGAGACATTTGTTAATATTTATTACAAATGAAATTACTAAAACAAAACAAATTAAAACAAAACACCACAGAAAAATTGTATGGAAATGCATGTTTGATATTCTAGAGTTCTCGTTCATGATTAGGGGTATACATTTTGTCCCGGAAGGTACCCAGTCCTCACAGGTTATTGTTTATCAGCAAGCATCTCAGTTTCATTTACATAAGATCATTCTAATGTTCTAACAGACAAGTGGTAACTGCATGGTGTGGATGTGATGGGACCAAAGCATTTTATGATTATTTACCTAATCAACCATCCCACCCTCCTCTTTACTGTCGAATAGATTCCTTAGTCTTAGAATATATTATGTGGAATTCTGTGACGTTGATCAAACTATCTGTAATTCCTCAAATACAGGTACCGACCAAGGCCCCATGGATAGAAGAGGCAAACTCATTTTAGAAAATGTATTGATCCTGGTAAGCATAAATCACTGTCTTTTCTAGGATTGAGAGGGTCAATACACCAAACTTACCAACAATTGGATGGTTGATCTCCTTGAAGGATGGACATGTTGGGGACTAATGATTGGCCTTTGTGGACAGCTGGTTGATTATTGAGCAATGGCAGCAACAAAGTCAGACTTGGTGAGTGGAAACACGTCATCACACTTTCTGTAGCCTTCATCTCTGACACAATGATCAGTTCATTTATGCACCCATTTTGCCAGCACTATGGTGGCTGATATGAAGTAACAGAGTCACACGGACTATCCAAATGTTCAGCGATTTTTTTTCTATGGTTAATCCATTCTGGTGGTTTATAACATGAGTTAAAAAGAGCCCTACCTGTTAAAAAGAGCCCTACCCTTCATGACAATCAATGTAAGTCCATCTGTATGCCTACTCTGAAACTTTAATTTCCTTTATCTTTCCAATTTTTATTTTTCCTTTAAGTCTCATGGCCAGCTAGCCAGCTAATCAATAACTCCTTGCTCTTAAGTCTATGTTTATACTTACCATGTGCCAGTCCTCTTTTCCTACATATTGGAGAACCAGATATACAGCCCAGAACAGCACATTGGGGGCTTTCTCCTCATTGCCAGAGTAATTTTGTAATAGCATAGGATCTATTTATGGATCACATATACATACTGAGCTACCCTATCTTTGATCCAAGCTTCTTGTTGTTGTTGTTGTTGTTGTTGTTTTTTATTACATCCGGTGGTCATAAAGAACCCCCCTATGAAGCTATAGATATGAGCTGTGGTAGCAGTGCTGGTGAAGCAGAAATAGTGATATGCAGGATGCATCCCAGATATAATACCTCTATCATACTGAATTGAATCTTACCCACTCAACCTATGCTCTAGTGGGTCTAACAGACCCTAGCTCATATGGAATTTTCTGGTTGCATGACTGTTTAATAATCCATCATCAGGTACTCCATCTGTACCTGGGCCCACATTCTTGGAACAGATTTCCAAATGTGTGATTTACTTCTGTGGCCTTGCTCCAGAGTTCTAAGGGACTACGTTTTATTCAAGGCCTTGCCATACACTTCATGTAATATATTTTCGAACCATACAGCAGGCTGTATGGCACTTTTAGTACCTGCAAATTGATCAATTAATTTGGGATCAGATTGGGAGCAACACTCAATATTAAGAATCCCTGGTATCATCCACCCAATCACAATCCACCAACCTAAGGTGACATTAATTTCTACCTTTTTCTCCTTCTCCCAGTATGTGTTATTGTTTTTCATTTACTTTCTTAGGGTGTGTGCAGTTTCAGCAACTTGTCTTGGTCTTCTCCACTATTATAGCAATCACCCCATTGATGAGGTGACCAATATAAAGACTCTTTCATATCAAGTACATCCACTCCTATTATAACTCAAAGAACGGGGCGCTGAGTACTAAGTGGTTTTGTAGATATAGAGGGACCACTATGAGCTTGATCTGGCTCCCATTTTTCCTCACTGTAACAAGGATATAATGGTTAGTTAATGTGTCCCTAAATCCTCTAGTATCTGGGTTTTCCCCTTTCCTCAATTCATATTTAAGTATTGGCTTATAAATCCCTTTGGAGAACTCTAAAATAAATTGCAAGAGAATAAATTAGTCTTCAGTACAAATTCCTTTCTGACAGAGACTTAAGTTTTCCTTCAGCCTGTGGGTTCTGGATTGAAAATCTACAAACTAGGTAGGGATTGTACCATTTTATTTTGGGGACTACTTTCAGCCTCCTGATAATGAGTTTTAGATCTCTATGACTGCTCTAGAAAATAATCCCAAATTTTGTGCCCTAAAATAATTCATTCTCTTAGAGTCTATAAGTGTGAAATCTTTTTAATTAGGCCAAAACCAAGGTGTTTGCCTGGCCCACTCCCTCTGGAGACTCTAGGGAAAAAAAATCTTTCTCTTTTCTGACTTCAAGATCCAAATTCTTTGCAGTCTTAGACTCATGAACTCTTCCCCCCAACTTCAAATTTTTCTATTGATGTCACATTATCTTCTATCTTCTAGAATAAAAAAAATCTCTCCATTTTCCCTTTTTCTTTGATATTGTTCAGTCTACCACATTATCTAATCTTGATATCTTCATATTCTTTTGTTGGCTGTCCATCTGTCTTGTTTCAAGAAGCACTGTTGTTAGATTCTCTATAACTGGATGTGGATAAAAACCTCATAATTGCCACTCCATTCTTATCTTACCTTGATTTCTGCACTCACTTGTTTCTTCTGGTAAATGTCATTTCTTAGTTTCTATCATTTTCAGGAAGCCCCATTATGTAATAGAATCTTCTATTGTCTAAACTTCTCAACAATTTGTTTGTCTTCTCACTCTGATTCTTCATTGTTTTGGTAAGCAGAATGTCCTCTGGATCCTACTGTGAGACACAATCAGAAAGACAGTTACTAAGCCCACTTCTCTGAATGTTTGAAGCTGTCCTTCAGAACCATTAATGTTCTGGCATTTCTAATTCAATTAATGTACACCATCATTTTTTCCATGTTTTCAAGTGCGATCCTTGGGACATGTTAGTACTGTGACTCGGTATTTGCTAGGATGTTAAATCCTATATCAAAGAAGTATTTTCCCATTGGTAAGCTGTTCTCTATTAAATTTTGCGTAGTGTGTCCTACTAATCTAAGACATCATAGAATATAGTCCCATAAACACTCTTTTATCTCTTAAAGGTATACATTAGCCATATCCTGAAGTTCTTCCAAGTAATTATCCCTCTTCTTGCTTATTTCCAGTTGGTTATTGGTCAGTTGGTCAGCAGGAAAATTTGAAGCTAGATTCTGAAGGGGTATAGAATTGTCTCTTGAGATAGCAGGACATTTACAGCATCAATATGATTTTAATGTAAAGGGAAGGGTGGATTTAGCAGGAGTTAAAATATAAACTTATTTTAGAATAAAAATATCAAAGTAGACCCCCAAATACTGTGCATGCCCATGTACTTATATGCATGTGTTTTTATATGTGCATGAACCTTGTGTATATATGTGTGCCTGTATGAGTATGTATGTGTTTGTGTGTATAATGTGATAATTCCAGACAGTTTTAGTCTAAAAGAAGATTCTACTTATTTACTTTATGAAGAAGGAGAGGAATTAAGCTTTGATAAAAGATATTTTTTTACTTAGTTCAAATTCCTGAGTTTTTTTTTTTTATATTTTTTAGACCTCCAGACATTAAAATAAATTTCCTCTTTTGAGTGGTTCAAGGCGCCTTGAGACCAAATGGAAGTAATAACTTGTTTTCCCAGAATCATACCTATTTACTGTTGTGGTGATATATAAGATATCATCACCTTGGAAGGTGATTTGATGTCTGATTTATTCCCAGGTTTTCATTGCTTCCTTATTTTATATCACAGTTACTTGCCAATGCTAAGGATCAATAGCCTATGCCAAAGGTTCAAAATAGCCAAAGTAAAACCGATGAATCACTGAAGTAGTAATTGGTAAACAATTAGTGTACACAGGCTAAAAAGTTTGCAAACCAGGACCACTCAAACCAGATCATATAATGAGGGCAGCCCGAGTGGCTCAGCAGCAGGTTAGTGCTGCCTTCAGTCCAGGTTGTGATCCTGGAGACCTGGGATGGAGTCCCACATCCGGCTTCCTTCATGGAACCTGCTTCTCTCTCGGCCTGTGTCTCTGCCTCTCTCTCTCTCTCTCTCTCTCTCTCTCTCTCTTGCTCTGTGTCTCCCATGAATAAATACAATCTTAAAAAAAAACCACATATATTTAGGCTAAGGGGTATATTTCTATAAAGCAGCTTATACAGTGAGAAAATGGTGTCTGTTCATTCTTCCCAATGATTGGTTATAATATTACCATTTTCAGTGGTTACTACTTATCGGCCTTGTGAAACAGTTCAAGTTTTCCTTATCATTTCCAGAGCACAAATGAGAAATGATCCAGGTTAAGTTAATCTTGCAAAATAAGCTAAATTAAGCTTTGCCTGCACGACTACACTGGGTGTGTCTGCTCAGGGAACCTTCGAGGCTGCCCTGCATGTCCTTGCTTTTAACACTCATTAAAAATGAGAAGCAAAAGAGATTAGAGACTTAAACCTAAGCCATCTACCTGGAACATATAACAGAACAAGATTTTTTTTTAATGATTAAAATATATAGATCGTAATATAGTCACAAGAGCTCTGTATAAAGTAAAGGTCTCTTAACTGGAACTGATAACGTTTGTTGACCTGACAGCCTTTTCAATGTGAGTCCAGATCAACAGTTTTATTCACAGACTTTGTTTGTTTCTTGAATTCTAGGAAAATAAAACAAAGGAAAGTAAAACCAAAAATAGCATGGCAGATGAAACCTGAAAAATACTATACCAAAGCTTTGGATTGGTAGTTTATATTTTCTTCTTCCTTTATGACCCTAATCCATGTGAAGATGCAATTTCTGATTAATGCAATAAAATAATTGATAAATGACAAAGTGGACTTTGCAATTATTATCTCAACAAGAACAATCTCAACAAGAACAGGGGCTACCATATTGCTTATGTTTCTGGGAAATGTTGGGAAGTAGAAGGAGAGCTTAGGGGTCAAATAACTGGCCTGAGTTTCATTTTCTTTCAATGTTAACACCTTCTAAAAGCAAAAGCTGAATGTCCAGTTCCCATACCTTCAGTGTTCATTCTTGTTTTAATTAACTAGATAATATAGAACATAGCTTGGGTCATCACTCTGTGTGTGATGGCTTTAAGGTCTTGATTTTTATAAAGTCCTGTTCCAGGAATGATTATATCTCCAACAAATTCATCCTAAGTACCTGTTTGTCATCTCTTGCTTGAAACTCCTACTCTGAGCCTCTGTGATGATTACTTTTTACTCTTCAAAACCATCTCCCCAGCCACTGACTTGGTGCACAGATCATTATATATCATAAGCAAAAGTCACTCCTGCAAACACACACAAACACACACACACACAAATATGCTCACCACTAAATAAAAACCTAGAGGGGACTAGAATAAAACACACAAAAAAATAAATTTTCTGAAAAACTGAGAATCTTAGAATGAAATTAAAATGCAATAAAATGCAGTAAAATGCAATGCAATGCAATGCAATTCAATGCAATAAAATAAATAAAATAAATAAAATAAAATAAAATAAAATAAAATAAAATAAAATAAAATAAATAAAATAAAATAAAATAAAATCACACACACAGGCAAACACATGCATGCATACTGGCTACTAGGTTTCACTTTTGCTTTTTCACCAGGATTCCTTATAGTCCTTGCTCCATTGTTCCCTTGACTTCCTCCAGCCATTTCTCAAGAGTCAACTTGCACTTCTCAAGAGTCCAGTTCAATTGTTTTGTACCTCTCCAGAGTGCAGACCCCAAACCTTGAACTCAGAAAGAGAAATGTGTCCTTCCTATCTCCAGATTAAAGCCTGCTTCCTGAGGTGTCCCTGAATAATTGATCTCTGAAACACCACTTCTTTCAGAGGAAACCACTACTTGGACTTCTAAATGTTTCATATGGCCTAGAACCAGGTTAGGTGATCACAGCGCGTGATGCATCTTTCCCAGGCAGCAGTTAAGGCTTCCCTGAGAATTATACTACCTGTTGTTCACCAAAGTGCCCCATCTCTTAGTTGCGGGATGGCCTGTCTAGAGATAAACTTCAACTTCCACCCAGGAAGGCAGAAGGTACATATATGGCCAATCACTTACAAGTTTGGAAGGCAGAAGGTACATACATGGCCAATCACAAGTTTTTTGTTTGTTTGTTTTTGCAGCTGTCAATGTAAAGTCAAGGATCTATCTCACAACAAAAAGGAAGTGCTGATAACTCTTAAACAATAATTTGTCCCTGCTACAAAAATGGATCCGTTACTAATGTTGTAGTTTTGTCTTTTGGGTTGTTCAGTATATGTGTGCCCATGTATGTGTGTTTATTTGTTTTGGTAGTTGCTTAATTAATATATTTTTTAAAAGTACTTTACATTTAAAAAACCATAAAAAATATAAAATTGTCTGGATTCAATACTTTTGTATTTTCATGTTTGGTTTTTATTTTAATATATACTTGGAGGGGTTATGTTATTATAGGTGGCAGCTGATTTTGTGAGAGAAATAATTAAGAATGGATGTAATTGATAAGAGAAATATATACTTTTATAGGTTTAAGGATTAAAATTAATACTATTTGCAAATATTCTTTAGATATAGCAAGTAAAGAATTAGCTAACAAATATTGCTGAGAAGAATTTACATTCTAGGCCTAGCCCTGGACTATATGCCATGGGTGAAAAAGTATGTAAATTTAAGAGAAGCCCTTGGTACCAAAAGGCTTCAGTCATAAACCTGACTGTGAATGTTTCAAAATCCTAAATTTACTAGGATAAAAAAAGAAAAAAAAAAACTTTAATTTCTTTCCAAACCTACTTCCTGAATGATACATGACCTGTAGTGATTTTTTGGTAAACAAGTGTTGTTGCTGTTGTTGTTTTCTGTCTGCAGTGAAAAATATAAAGATGTCATGTGTTTGATAAAAAGAAGTTTAAAGACTTCTTGTGTCAAATTAATCTTATTTAGGGGCACCCGGGTAGCTCAGTGGTTGAGCATCTGCCTTTGGCTCTGGTCATGATCCCAGGGTCCTGGGATAGAGTCCCGCATTGGGCTCTCCACAGGGAGCCTGTTTCTCCCTCTATCTATGTCTCTGCCCCTTTCTCTGTGTCTCTCATGAATAAATAAAATTTTTTAAAAAAATTAATTTTATTTAATTATACTAGTCTAATGTTGACAGCATCCTCATTTTACTTTATTGTATTTCAGTAGACTATAAAATCATGCTCGATTGTTTATTTCATATTCTAAACAGGTATGAATTGACCACTTCTATCAAACTAGAGTCCATTGTAAATTTTTCATTTCTCTAGATTTGCTACAGTTACACATTCTCCTTTGGCATGTTTTGCTTGGAGGAATAACTGTTCTCTGTCTTCATAACAGAATCTATCAAAAGGGTTGTGCATCATGGCCTGTCCAGTGAGAGTTATTCAAGAAAAATTACTGATTGAAAATAATGTGGAGAACCACTACTGATCATTGCTGAGGTAAATCTTTCTTTTTAGTAGCAAAGGGCCATTGGTAACAGTGTAAAAGTAGACATAACCACAGAACTGTAGTTTGGAATATAGCTTTCACTAAATGGTTCCTGTGAGGTCTCACACTGTGTTTTGAAAACATTTTTTAAGAGAAGATGGGAATCTAATAAATATATTCATGACTGTAGAAATGGTAAAAACTCATGAACTCAGACTCTATAGAACCTCACCAGGGCCTTTTAAAGATTACTTTTTCAAAATAATTTTTAGCTGAACTTTGAGAAATGGGACTTGATCTTCATAACTGTAAGGATGAAGGGCCTCGGTTTTAATATATATCAATTGGTGATTTGACTGGAGTTGCTTTTTGTAGTTGTGGCCTCTTAATTCTGAGAATTCTCTTCTGGACGCATACTGCTTCATTTTATTTTTCTATCTTTTTAAAAGTTGCAGATATTTTGGCATCAGTTGTAATGTTTCCTTTTTCATTTACAATTGTATTGATTTAAGTCCCCTCTCTTTTTTTCTTGGCAAGTCTAGTTAGAGGCTTGTCAATTTTGTATGCTCCTGGGAATTGGCCCATAAATCTGAGAAAGCTAAATGTAAATCTTTAGTTTCCTTTCCAACTGGAAGGACCAAGAGACCCTCTTAGCACAACACTGAGGTAGCCTGGGGAGGGGGACCGCTGTGATCAAAGTGAAACTGTTCCTCTTACCCTTCTAATGTTGTCCTTGGTAGTATCTGTGGTCAAGGGAGGTGCTTCAGCCACATCCCCAGTTTCAGAGATTTTCACAATGTGGTCTTGTCAATGGATAGTGGCTAGTTGATTATCTTGTGAGGAGGGATGAAACTGGGAATAAGTTAGGTCATTCATTACATTAATGATGTCATTTATTTGGCTTTTAACAAAGTTTTGATGTGTATGTGTGTATGTGTGTGTGCATGCTTATGTCTGACTATATTTGTGCATGTGTGTGTGAGAGAGAGATTTTTTTCTTTTGAATGAAGAGAAATAATATGGTTACAGTTCTAGTTAATTAAGACTGATTCCACAAATCCAATATTAAATCCTTTATCGTTTGATTAAAAAATTTGTAAAATACATGTCACTTATAGAAATACTGATGTTGCTCTTTGATAAATGTAAACATAAGAAATTAAATGGGACAAAATCCTTTCCTATATAGCATTTTATTCATAATTATTACCGACTGCTGACATTTGTGTTTCTGTGATGACATGACTTTGAGGGCTATTCTAAAGCTGTAGCTGTGCAGTCCATGAATGTTTCAACCTCTATCTGCTTTTCTCTTTCATTCTCCAAATGCATGAAGGCTTCTACCTTTCTGTACTGATCAAATGCATAATTGTGTAAGAAATGGTTAAACAGCAAAGTCAGAGGCTGTGGGAGCTAGGGATGTAATTAATCAAGGCAACAGAGGAAATTAGTATTGATTTTTTAAATAATGGGTGAAGACTTTCTGAAATAGTTCTCAATGTGGAAGTTATTATTTTGTGTGTCTCTATTCAGTATGGACATAAATACTTCTTCATTAGCACCTTTCTATCCATAGCCCGCATTTACCACCACTTGCATCATCTCATCAATGTAGAAGAAAAAGCCATGGCTTGTGGTTCCAGTTGACACACATTGAGGAGAATGAACATCTTTATACTTTCCAGGTACACTAGAATACAAACTATGTGGGCAAGATATTCTTTTTTTTAATAAATTTATTTTTATTGGTGTTCAATTTGTCAGCATACAGAATAACACCCAGTGCTCATCCCGTCAAGTGCCCACCTCAGTGCCCACCACCCAGTCACCCCCACCCTCCCGCCCACTTCCCCCTCCACCACCCCTAGTTCGTTTCCCAGAGTTAGGAGTCTTTCATGTTCCGTCTCCCTTTCTGATATTTCCCACTCATTTTTTCTCCTTTCCCCTTTATTCCCTTTCACCATTTTTTATATTCCCCAAATGAATGAGACCAGATAATGTTTGTCCTTCTCCAATTGACTTATTTCACTCAGCATAATACCCTCCAGGTCCATCCACGTTGAAGCAAATGGTGGGTATTTGTCATTTCTAATGGCTGAGTAATATTCCATTGTATACATAAACCACATCTTCTTTATCCATTCATCTTTCGATGGACACCGAGGCTCCTTCCACAGTTTGGCTATTGTGGACATTGCTGCTATAAACATCGGGGTGCAGGTGTCCTGGCCTTTCACTGCATCTGTATCTTTGGGGTCAATCCCCAGCAGTGCAATTGCTGGGTCCTAGGGCAGGTCTATTTTTAACTCTTTGAGGAACCTCCACACAGTTTTCCAGAGCGGCTGCACCAGTTCACATTCCCACCAACAGTGTAAGAGGGTTCCCTTTTCTCCGCATCCTCTCCAACATTTGTGGTTTCCTGCCTTGTTAATTTTCCCCATTCTCACTGGTGTGAGGTGGTATCTCATCATGGTTTTGATTTGTATTTCCCTGATGGCAAGTGATGCGGAGCATTTTCTCATGTGCATGTTGGCCATGTCTATGTCTTCCTCTGTGAGATTTCTGTTCATGTCTTTTGCCCATTTCCTGATTGGATTGTTTGTTTCTTTGGTGTTGAGTTTAATAAGTTCTTTATAGATCTTGGAAACTAGCCCTTTATCTGATACTTCATTTGCAAATATCTTCTCCCATTCTATAGGTTGTCTTTTAGTTTTGTTGACTGTATCCTTTGGGCAAGATATTCTATTTTGCTTTGTTCACTCATGTGCCCAGAACCTTGTACAGAAATGGCACATAAAAGACCCCAAGTCAGTGTCTGTTAATTAAATAAATAGTTAAATAAGATAAAAATAACTGTAGTTGATTAAAAAAAAACCTGTATTTGAAATTCTGTATCTTAGGGAATATAAATGGAAAGTCAGAATTATTCATTGATAGGTTTTTCTTTTTGATACAAGTAAGGGCTCAAACAAATAGCAATTAAATTTCAGCTGAAAAGTCCAAAACAGAATAACAGAATCAAGAGCATAACAAAGAATCAATTATAAAATAAGAATTGGATTGGTGTCGGAAAAGGTTCATACATTTCCCTAAGGCATAAGGGATACACACACACACACACACACACACACACACACACACACTCACTCTTATATCCTGTTTAACTATGTAGTAAGTAATTTGTTATATTGTAATTTCAATTATTCCCTTTATTGATTTTAAAGAAGTTCTTTAAAACAGTGTTTTCAAACAATTTTGCTCCTCAGGATATATTTGGCAATGTCTTGAGACATTTTTGATTGCCATAACTGGATGATTGCTATTGTCGCTTAGTGGGTAGGGGCCAAGGATGCTGCTAAACTTCTGATAGTACATAGGACAGTCACCACAACAAAGAATCATATTGTTCAAAAAATCAATAGTGCTAAGGTTGGGGAATCCTGCTATGAAGAAACATTTATCATATTTTTACTGAGAACTCTTGACTGAGGCAGAAGAGACATCATAAACATGACTCTGGTACTCGGCTGATGTCCAAGTAAAGGACACAGTTCTCTTCAAGCATCTCATTGTTACATCTAAACGAACCACACAAATATAAATTAAAAATAAATTTAAAACAATTCTGGAAATTTTTCTCAGATTAGAGATACTTTGGACTGTCATAAAAACCAGAGTTGAAAATTTCTATCAAGACAGTAATTCCAACTATGAGGCTATGGGAGATATGTGGAGTTGTGTCAGTGTAACATATAGCAAGACCTCTGTAATTACTGAGTGTTTGAGTAATTAGATAGATTGAATGCAGCACTTGATTTTTTTGGATTACATAAAATCATATTAAGGCCTAATTACTCATACAGTTGATATCAGCTTTCAAAAACTATATATTCAAAATGGTATGTTAGTTTAGTTCCTTCTAGAGGACTCATTCCAAAATGGAATGAGAGGTGCACAAGATTTATTGGGGGAAGTGCCTGTTCAACATAGTGAAGGAGTCACAGGAGGTGAGAAGAGCAGTGAGGCTGACTTGTGGTTCTGACAACTGTAAAGGAGGGAGGGGTGCAGGAGGTTGTACAGGAAGCATCTTGGACTCCAGCACACTTCCAAGACCAGTTTGATCAGGCCAATTAGGAATCTTCAAGCCCAAATTCCCCAGTTGAAGAGTTCCATGGCTTGTAGGGATGGGGTTTCATTTGAGTTTCCATTGTGCAGAGTCGTTACTATGAGGAGCCCACAAGAAGCATGACCTTATGGATGTAGCGTCAGGCCAGAGAAGAAGAGCTGAGCATCAGTTTGCCCCTGGTAGCCAGAGACAGGGGTAGTCCATTTTGATAGTTGTAACACCACTGATGACAAGAAGATAGAATGTACTCTGGTATATTTGTACAAATGAGATACCAGAAACATTGACAATCTCTGCTGAGGATATTTAATTCAGGCACAAATAAGAATCTCTGTCTTCTCCTTCCCTGCCCCCCATTTTTGATTTTATTAAATAACTATAAAGTCTTTAAATACAGGATTATGCTGTGGGTTTCATATCAACTACAAATAATTAGTATTTCCAAAATCATTAATTGATATTAAGAGCCAGTGTATACTGATAGAGAATCCTGACTGAAGTTTTTGAAAGGATAACTGAAAACAATACTGACAACTGTAGGTCAATAGACAATACATCCATCAAATAATGCAATGATTACCCTACATGTGAAAATTTGCTTATACCCACAGTTCTTGATTGAAAGGTTTAAAAAGTTCTTCAACTTTTGGGCTGTCTGGGTGACTCAGTCAGTTAAGTGTCTGACTCTTGATTTTGGCTCAGATCATGGTCTCAGGGTCATGAGATCAAGTCCTTGGTAGAGTAGGAAATCCACACTCAGTGAGGAGTCTACTTGAGATTCTCTATCTTCCTCTCCCTCTCCTCCACCTTCCCACACTCTCTCTCTCTCTGTCTAAAAAAATAAATAATTTTTTTAAAAAGTTCTTTAATTTTTTCTCTTTAACTGGAAGAAATGTTAGAAATGGTTTTAATGTTCTAATACTGGGATTTCTACCTCTGGGCTCTATGAAAATCCAAAATATGTGCTGCCGAAGTTTGATATGAAGTCATAAGTTGCATATGCTGGTTTTGAAACAATTTGGTTTAGGCCTGAGCTTTCCAGTAGAAACTCATCTTCTTGCTTCACATCTTCTATCAGGTATCTCTTAGTTCATTCCACAATTATTATTCTTTTTACAATATTTCACATTCGTGAATGCTGCATGTGCTCATCTGAATCAACATGAATCCCCAATTAGGCTAATTAAGGTCTGATGTAACAAATTCACCTTCTTTCATACTCACCTTTACATCACTCTCCTTTTGTTTTATCTTTTGAACCAGCGTTTCTTACATTTGTAGTGGGCATGCTGTTATCCCCTGAGAAAGAGATTTATGCTGGGCCAAAACGAAATTGACCAGCACTTTAGGGCACATTGAAAATAGCACCCCTGTGACAGCCTCACAAGATTAATTCCTATATCTACCATTTACAGTAGATTGCCATCATTTACACTCTTGAATTTATGCTGTTTCGCATACTATCTTTTGTCTGTCTTGATTCTAACTTGCTTAATAACTGATAGGCATATTTTAAAAGGGGAATTTTAAAAAGCTCAGAAATCTGGTGGGCACTATTTTAAGACTGCAGCTGCATTTGTTACCCTATTTTCAAAGTGTTCAGGTTATTTTTATCTAATTTTTCTGAGAAGGTATTAGCCTCATGTGCTTTCACACATCAGTTTATTCCTAACCTTCTGTGTCCATCAAAGTGTAGAGGGGGAAAAATGATAAAGCACAGTTAGGAAAAAGAAATCTGACTAATTCTAATTTATGCCCATTAATGGGAGACTTTAGGAAAACTTTAAAGTCTGTACCTTACTTAGGCCTACAACATCCTTCATGGCTTATTCTGGAAGCCTCTCAAACTCATGTCACATCATTTTGCAGGACAGCTTCCTGAGATACCTTCTGTCTGCTGTTTTGGCAACACTTTCCTTCTACTTGTCTTCTTTTTGTCATTCTCCCTTTGGTCTTTTCCTTCCTATGTTGTATATCCTGTATAGAATATTTATAACCTTATTCTATCTTTTTTGCCCAGAACAAGTATAAGCCTGTTCAAAATAAGTATGCTAAATATTTTCTATATATGCTAAATATTTCTATATACTATCTCATTTAATCCTTTCAAAAATCCTAGATGACACAAGAATCACTATATACTCACTTTGCAAATGGAAAATCTGATAGACAAATAACATAGAAGTCCTGCTGAAGGTCATATAGCTAGTAAGTGACAGTTCAATCAGAGTTAAAGCCTGTGATTCAAACCCCTTATAAAATGCTACCTTCTCAAAGTGAAAGTCTGACACCTTCTCAAAGTGAAAGGTGTGGATTTATGTAGCAAATGTATCTATTAAAAGAAAATACTGACATTAGGTCAAAATCAAAGTAATTTATATTACTAATAGATTCTTTTAGATATTAATATGTATAACTTTATCAATAGAAGCAACATGATATTCAATCATTAGTTAACATAGAGGAATTATTTACACGGCTTTTCCCCTCCATATAACTTTCGTTATCAGAACAACCTAGAACAAAATACCTTAATAAAGTAGTGATTAGCTAACAAATGAACACTTCATAGTTTCTTTTATTTATTTATTTATTTTAGATTTTATTTATTTATTTATTTAGAGAGAGAGAGCAAACATAAGCAAGGGGAGTGGCAGAGGGTGAGGGGGAGAGAATCTCAAGCAGACTCCCTGCTGAGCGCAGAGTCCAACACGGGGCTTGACCCCACAACCCTGAAATCATGACCCTAGCTGAAATTAAGGGTCAGTCATCTTACCAAGTGAGCCTCCCAGACACCCCCATAATTTCATTTAAATCAAAATTCATCTAGAAATATATAAAAAATAAGAAGAATAACATTTACCAATTTTCTACAGTAAAATGTTCCTTAGCCAGGTGTTACCAAGTCCTTGGAATTAGTCATACTAAGTTAAACTTATGAGGGGGCATAGTGTCTTGGTTGAGATGAACAAATTTTCTTTGGATTTCAAACCTGCAAGTATAAGATTAATAGTGTCTCCTGGAATGGTCTCTCCTATTGCAGATAATTTACCTTTGTTTTCACAGCATAGGATGTCCCATCTTTATAAAGGAGTCAATTAGAAATTCCTAGCATTTCTTCACATAGCAATTTTGCATTTCTCTTAAACCTTGGTAGGTGCTTATTTATTTATTTATTTATTAAAGATTTTATTTATTCATTCATGAAAGACAGAGAGAAACAGCGTGAGAGAGGTAGAGACACAGGCAGAGGGAGAAGCAGGCTCCATGCAGGGAGCCAATGTGGGACTTTATTCCGGGTCTCCAGGATCAGGTCCTGGGCTGAAGGCAGCACTAAACCGCTGAGCCATTGGGGCTGCCCGGTAAGTGCGTATTTAAAACATAAGAGTCCTATGCTACAGGAAAAAGAAGAGATAACTATGGCTGGATATTTTAAAATCCCATTATCCTGTTCAAAATTTCTGATCACATTAATGACAGGAAAACCTGATCCTGCTGTGTAAAACATTCATATAAATATATTGTTTTGATTTCAAAGATCAGTTACCATTGAAGTAATGGAAGGTTATGGTCAGAAATATGGAAAACAAGAACACTCGAATAACATCACACTGAACTAACAAATTTAAGGAATAGGCTACTCATGCCATTGTCCCAGTGGATGGAGTTCATTTAAATTCATTCTGTTGTTCCATCATTAAACATGACTTAACTCCTCTGTCTTGGCTTTTCTTTGAATTTCATCTTCCAAATACCAAGATATTGATTATTCTGTTTCATATTCAATGTCTCAGGGAGAATCTGATTGATATAATCTATTCATCATTATCCCTGACGGGCTGGGGATCTAGGACTTTAGATCATTGGACAACATATAGATTGGATGCCCTGGGGTCAGGTGCCCCCCAACACCAGCTAGATAGGCAGGTATCACGATAGCAGAAAATCTCAGAGCCATTGCCTTTATATGGAGACTAAGGATAGGAATAGCTGGTAAAATCTCGGGAGATAATCATGGTTTCCCTGTTCAATTCATTGACTATAAAGAATGCAGCCTTAAGAGAGACTTAACAGAATTAGTTAGTGGCACATATTTGCAGATTTTTAATCTAATTGGCTCTCTAAGTGATATGGATTGTTTACTATTGATTTGTAAAGAAAACTACCAAAACTCAGTCAAAACTGATAATGTTGTTTTCTTCATTTAGACTAGAAAATGAGAAGATTTGCATGTTGAAACCACTCTTCTTTTGCAAAGAGTACAAAATTATATTATTGATGCAGGAGAAGATACTTTTTTTCCTCTGCTTTGGCAAAAAGCCAGGCCTCTAGTTAATTGAAGGTATGCATCAGTGTATTTAGGTATAAGTTAAAGTGTAGTGAAGGCTGAGAAAAAGTCCTCTATGCTATTTGAGGCAAAACTGCTGCTGTTCAGTGCTTGCTTGCCTACGCTGATTCTGTCAGGGAAAGATAGTCTTTTGGAAAAGTCATTATGTAATAGTTCAGAAAGCTAAACTCATGTAGCTCAGTCTGGGGGTGATTTCTCCCCAAAGTTTTGAAAGCTGCTGATCACTTAAAAAGTGCTACAAAATGTTCCATATTCAAGAGTAAAAACAGGTAAGCAGAGGAGCTTAAAACATTTCTGCATATTTATTCTGAATTTTACAGAAATATTCTTTTGTAAATCAAGTTGTCTGTGTTTGTATGTTTCTAGCAATATTAACTGAACGAAGTACTGACTTTACATTTACTTTAGAGTAGAAGAGAAAGGACAATCTAGTAGTGCAAAAATTTTGGAAGAAAAAAAATTATAAATCAACTTGGCCACTCCCCACCTTCAGAGTTGGTTGCACACACTGACTTAATTCTACATAGTATAAGGAAAAGGAGAAAAAGTAACTGTACAGTAAAGAGACCTGTCCAATACTACCTTGGCCAAGTGATCAAGGTTAACATCAGTGATTGGTCGTGTCGACAGCAAATACAGATGACGTGATGTGACGAGAAGGGCACTTCATCTCTGTGGTATTTGGTCCCTCAAACATAATGACAGCCTGACCATGAGAGAAAATAATCCAAATTGAGGGACACTCTGCAAAATACCTCACCAGGAATCCTCCAAAGCATTCAAATCATAAAAATCATGGAAAGTCTGAGAAATAATCAGACTGTGAGAAAATAAAGGGACTTGACAACTAAGTGTGATGTGGTGTTCTGGATAGGATCCTAGAATGGAAAATAGAGAAAAATTAGTGAAATAGTGAAATTCAGGGATCCCTGGGTGGCGCAGCGGTTTGGCGCCTGCCTTTGGCCCAGGGCGCGATCCTGGAGACCCGGGATCGAATCCCACATCGGGCTCCCGGTGCATGGAGCCTGCTTCTCCCTCTGCCTGTGTCTCTGCCTCTCTCTCTTTCTCTCTCTGTGACTATCATAAATAAATAAAAATTTAAAAAAAAAAAAAAAAAAAAAAAAAAAAAAAAAAAAAAAAAGAAATTCAAGTAAAGTGTAGATTTTAGTTAGTAACATTTGAATAAAGTCAGGTTGTTAGTCATAACAAATGGTCGATGCTAATTTATATAAGATATTCACAATATGGGAATCTGAGAGAGAGGCATAGGGTAGCTATCCATATATCACCCCTGCAACCTTTCTGTGAAAGATTCAGTTTATTAAAATCAGTGTGAAAAAATCATTATTTATTTCTTTGATTTTAGGCATTCTATTTATGCACCTTCTTGCTCTATTTTAACTTTGTTAGCATCATCTAATCTTAGCATTCCAATCATTGAAATAAAACCAAATCAAACAGAAGAGCTGTTTTGCATATCAAGATGGTGAAGTAAGGAGTGGAGTATAGTGATTTTTTTCACTTTTGAATCTTTAGATTATCTTTAGTTTCTGTTTTGCATATTTTTTTGTCCTTCAACCTCAATAACAAGAAGATGAGAGAGTCAAATCCATGTCATCAATACTATCAATTTAAGCCTGTAACCAGTGTTAGGGATTGAGTTATGCTGACCTCAAAATCCATACATTGATGTCCTAATGCCTAAGGCCTAAAAACATAATTTTTTTTTTTTGGACATAAGGTCTTTATAGTGGTAATCACATTAAAGTGATGTCATTAGTGTGGGCCCTAATCCAATATGACTCATAAATTAAGGGGATTTGAATAGAGAGACATGAAGGATAGGTGATGAAAAGAAATGCAGGGTGAAGGTGGTCATCAACAAACCAAGCAGAGAAGGCTGGAGCAGATTGTCCTCTCCTGACCCTCAAAGGAACAAGCCCTGCCAATACCTTGATTTGGGATTTCTAGCCTCCAGGACTGTTAGTAGATTTCTTAAATTTTCAAAAAATTGAACAACCCAATCTATGATATTTTGTTAGAGAGCCCTAGGAAAGTAAGATAGCCACTAACCAATCATTGAAAAAAAACATATTGTCTCCATGGAGGCAACTTCAAGTGCTATACAGAGTGTCAAGGCACAGCCAACGAGGTTACATTTGAGAAAGAACTTCAGGATCAATGTTCTAAGCAGAGAAAAATGGTCAATGTTAAGTGGTATGGGTAGAGTGAAAGGAAGGGATTAGGGTTTACTAGGCTTGTAGTTCTACAACTATTCAGAAATAAAGTATCAATCAAATCTGTAGTAGAAGAATCAAGGCCCAGCTCAACCATGGATATCCAAAGAGCTATTTAACAGGGAGCTGGAGCATATCTGTCCAGGGTACCTAATTCATGGGCCACTGGTAAGATTTGTACCTTGGGATAATCTAACATAAATAGGGATAAAATAAATCAAAAAGAATTTTAGGTAGTAATATTAAGCTGAAAGAAAAATAATGGATTCCAAGTTTTAAAAAACATAAGTCTTGATGGTTTATACCATGAGAAATGAAGAGAAAGTAAAAAAAAAAAAATACAGATTCAGGATATTGCAGGGGACATGACTACACTATCACTTACTTTAGAGGGGTTATTGATAAATAAATGTCCATAGTTCTTAACTGCTCATGTGACCATTCTTCTAAGCCATGCCACTAGCTCTCATGTATTTATACACTCAAGAAACAGTTATTACTTTATTCAACCACATTCACAGCCTCAATAAATCATGTGGAGGACAGAATCAAAAGAGAAACCATCGTCCTCCCCCTCCCCCTTCTATTAAATATATCCAGGAAACAATTGAGGTTGAGCATCAGCTGTATATAATAAACTCTGGTAAGAACTACACAGTGCATAGAAGCATGATTCAAGAGATTCTTGGTTATAAATTAGCAGTGAAAGAAAATTACCTATAAAGAACTATAACACAAGCCATTAATTTTCAAAAATTGATTATAGTAATTCACTAAATCATGCTAGATAACAAGTAATTTAACTTCTATTTTTGGTGAGTGTGTGTGTGTGTGTGCACACAAGCACATGTCTTCAGCTAAAGGAATTTCATTAATTAAATATAAAATTTCTAGCAAGTATAACTTCCACATCTATAACAAGGGATTAGTACACATTTAAAGTTATATATTCTAAGTAAAGCTAAATAAATAATTAGATAGATAATTAGATGACAGAAAAAAACTATCCAAAATGAATGGAAAAATAAGTAAAATTTTAAATTAAAAGTACTTTTGACTTCAGTATTGTATGACCAAACCAAGAAACAAAATATCCCAGAATTTAGTGGCTAAATAACATCATCTACAAAAAAATAAATAAATAAATAAATAAATAAATAAATAAATAAATAACATCATCTACTATGGCTCACAAGTCCACAGGTCTGCTGGACATTTCACATGCTCTCAACCAGACTTGTCTGATCTTAACAAGGTTCATAGTTGGTAGACAGGGAGGAAGCTGATAACCTAGCTTAATTCAAATGCCTGGAACCTGGTTCGTGGTCTTCTAAGGTGTAAAAGATGACTAGTTCTCCCGTCACTTGTCATCCAGCAGGTGAATGGCTTTTGTTCAGGGAAGAAAAAAGTTTGAAGAAAGACGAAGTGTACAAAGTTTCTGGAGGCCTAGGTTGGCACACCATTACTACTGGTACATTCTGTCATCCAAGGCAAGTCCCAAGGCCAGTGCAAATTCAAAGGCAGAGAAAAATAGATTCTACCTCTAATTAGGAAAAGTGATACAGGGTATGAACACAAGAAGAGGTGAAGAATTGCATTTTTGCAATCTACTACAGCTACTAACAGAATAATGTTCTGCTCTGCCATGTTTAAACAAGTAATGCCCGGAAGGTCTTTTTTATTTACATCCTCAACTTGAAGGGATGTCACCCAGAGTGTTGCCATTCATGCATTAGGTATAAATGTAAAACATACCAAAATCAATACAAATATTTCACCTTGTTGTAAAAATTGATATTCAATTATTTCCAGAAATTATACACCTGAGGATATTGCTATAAAAAATTGGAAAAGACAAGAAGTCCTCTGTGTATTAGTTTGTTAGGGTTGTCATTACATGGAACCACAGACTGTGTGTCCTAAACAATAGACATTTACTTTCTCACGGTTCTGGAGGCAAAACTGGGATCAAAGTGTTGGTAGGGATGATTCCATTCTGAAGCGTGTGGATGACTGTGTTCTTCCTGTGACCTCACACTGCTACCTCTAAGTCTGTGTGTAGCTGTGTCTTCATTTCCTCTTCTTTCAAGAACATGAATTGAACGGGTTTGGCCCAGTCATATGACCTCATTTCACCTCAGTTACCTCTTCAAAGGCCCTAGCTCCAAATACAGTTACATCCTGAGGTACATGGGGTTAGGACTTTAATATATAAACTTGGGTGGAGGAGAGCACCATTAAGCTAATAACTTCTACACAAATAAAACCAGATTGTCTTTTGGTCATTTGAAACATTATAGAATTCTTTAAGTAGATAATTTGTACTGGTATTAATATTACCTCACCATAGTTCTGTTCACACCTCCCTCAGTTGTGGCCATTGGGAATGGATATTATTTTCTACTTATTTTTTAAGAATTATTTGTACCCTACATTGATACACAGATTTTTATTGTCATGCTACTAGAACAAACCTTTATTGTTTGGTAAATACATTTGTGGATAAAATATTTCAGCAAGTAAAATTTGAAACTTCCGGAAAGATTTGACCTATTTGGATGGATCACTCCTTTTCTTTTGTCTCAGATCAATCTCAGGTGAAAATCATCAAAACAGATGAAGATCTTGTACATATTTTGGCTTTTTAAATACATATATTACAAGTGTACACATTGTACATGAATTTATATGTGCTATGTTTGTTATACTCTCCCCAGTACCCAAGAAAGAGATGGGGATAATACAATTCCTATTTTCTTAGTATAGGTACAAATAGGTTTTGACAGTTCTGGAGATAGAGTTAGTGCAGAGATTGAAATAAAAAGCCAGATTCCCAGCCTTTCTTCCACTACCATTTTTATTCTGTAACTAATTAGGGAACTGCAGTTGCCTGGTGCTGTAGAAATCTGTATCCATCAGAGAAGAAAAGGCTTTAAGACTTTATTTCAACATATTTATTCCCATACCAAGCCATATTCACAAACTTCCATCTCTATGCAGTTAAGATTGTTCTTTAATTAATAGATCCTTGCATATCAGACCTGAAAGTATTTCCTAAAAAAACAACTACTTCTTACTGTAAGAGGACTGAGTAAATCAAGCAAAATACTCTCCAACTAGTACATTGACAATTAGATTCCTGGGATTTTCCCAGAGCTACTCTAGAATTAAACACATTCCTATATTTATTACTCTATCAAGGACGTGTGCCCTTACATTAAAATATTTTTTATAATTCGAAAAAACAGAGAGTACAAAAAAGATATACCATATGTAGTTATAAAAGAAGCATACAGCATTTCTAAATTTGCAGAGGGGATCCTAAATAGCTATTTTTTTCCTGCAAAGCTCAGCGTATTTGTTGACAATTCTGGATCTGGAGTTCAAACCCAGGGCTTTCTGGCACCCAAATCTGTGTTATTTTTACTATGCCATATTGCATGAAGTGTTAGACTTGTTCATGTTACTTTCCTGACTTGACTCTCTTGGCTTACAAACTCAGCTCAAGGGCAGATAACTATCTTCCCTTAGACAAGAAGAATGAAAATAAGGTACTGGACACCTGGGATTTTGCCTTCTAATAACTATGACATTTTTCTCAAATTGAAAGACTCCTGATAGAGACTTGACAATCTTATGAAATCTTCAACAGGAACTTTCTATAGTGCACTGAAAAATTTTGTACCACAAACATTTGTAGACCTATGAACCTTGATTTTTCTTACCACTTGACAAATTGGCATTGTGGGTTCCTGTTTATATTAACTCACTTCAGTTAAACTCCAGCATTCTTTCTAGATTATGTATGTCTCAATTCAAACTTTAATAACTTCAATTAAATTTTTCACAGTTAGCCCCCAAATTCACTGATTAGACTTCTTTGACTTTATGGCTTCAATTATTATCATTTTGGTCCCCAGGGCAATGACAATATAATGTTAAACTGTCAGTTTGATATGGTGTGCTTTAAGTTATTCATATACCAATATCATGGGGAAAGATAGGGTTTTTAAAGAAGATTTTATTTGTTTATCTATGAGGCACACACACACACACACACACACACACACACACACACACCGAGGCAGAGACACAGGCAGAGGGAGAGGCAGGCTCCATGCAGGACTCATCCTGGCACTCCAGGATCACGCCCCCAGCCGAAGGCAGATGCCCAACCACTGAGCCGCCCAGGCGTCAGTGGGTCAACACGAAAGATTAGGATATTAAACAAAAGAATTAAGGAGCAGTACCATGTAGATTATATATTTGTTTTATTTTCAGTCTCTTTATCCTTTCTCCAAACTCTAAAGCACTCCCAGTTGATGGTAAATACATCTGTATTATCTCTCTGAATCAGAGGTAGGATATAAGACATTTTGCTTCATTAGGAAGGAACCCAACATCTCATTGGCTTACAAGACAAAGTTTATTTTTTGCATGTTCAAGTTGTCTAGATAGGTTCAGCAAAGGGTCTCTGCTGATTATTATTAAGGGACTGTTGTTGATGGAGACTTAAGTTTGAAACATGCTTCCACATCCTACAGCAAGTGGCAGAAAGGTCTGGCAAGCTATCCACTGGCTCTTCACCTTCTAACAGAGGTGCTAACATCATTTGTACTTCCATTTTACCATATGGTAACATATGACCAGGACTGAGGCCAGCGAAAGGATGGTGCAATTATTCCCCAGAGATGGGAAGTCAATACTTGTAAACAAAAATGGAACCTATGTAGGCTAGTGCACGCCTAACCTTTCAGTCTCAAGTGTTCTTCTTCACCTCCTTTACACTTGAAGAACACATTCCTTCCTACTCCAGCCCCCCAGGGAACTCCCTTTCAGTTACAGAGCTAGACTCAAGATCTGGGGTCTGACAGTCCTCCACAACAGGTCCTGATGTTTTAGAAAACAATAAATAAAATTGTCAAATTATTTGTTTCCTTGTTGTATTCCCCTCACAACCTCCCACCCTCACATCCCAAGGATACTCGGGTAGATGAGGATCATCATAACCACAATCAACATTCTCGTTTGACTTCACTTATATGTGGAGTCAAACAAAAAACAAATGAACGATGAAACAACAACAACAACAAAAAGAGAAACAGACTCATAAATACAGGAACTAACTGGTGGTAGCTAGAGAGGGGATTGAGGAGATGAGTGAAATAGGTGAAGCTTAGCACAGGTAAGTCACAGGGATGAAGATTACAGCGTAGGAGAATATAATCAATAAGACTGCAATAACTTTGCATGCTGACAGATAGTAACTACACTTACTGTGATGAGCATCACGTAAGATCCAGAATTGCCGAATCAGTATGTTGCACACCTGAAACTAATATAATGCTATATGTCAACTATAACTCAGTTTTAAAAAGTAAAGGGAATGGGATTTACACAGCATTCCTTGGCCATGACCATTCTAAACTCCTACTAGGCCGATATTTTGAAGGTCTTCTCTTTCAACACATCACTGGAAATATGAATAGTGCCATGCAAACATTACATCAGTGCATTAATAGTGCAAAGATAAATAGCACAAAAAACATGTTAACAACATGAATCAAAGCAACATAATTTTCCTGAAATTGTATCTAAATTAATTGATAAATTAAATAAGGGAATTGCCCTAAGAGATTTTAAATCCTCTTTAAGCCTTTCAGAGCCCGTCTTTTCAAAATTATCTAGCAAAGCTATCTTTAAGCATCTTGTGGTGTATTACTTTGATTTTCAACCCTGAATTCTGTTGCTCTTTGCCTAAATGGCTTGTTTTCTTCCCTGCTCTGTGGCTCACCAGAGGCTGCCTTCCATCTGACAGGGACCTTTCCCTGAATCAGGACTTGATACTTTGCTCTTTTTTACCCAATCCATAGATGTGTTGTTCACTCTCGTTCTTGAAGATTTTTATCATTCATCTCACACTCTTTCAGTGCACATCTCCACTGCTGGCCTTTACTGTTGAATGTAAATATACTTTTTTTTTTTTTAATTGTCCTGATCCAATTTGGGTGTATTCATGTTCTGATTTTTGTTTTCTTAGTTGTTTGCTTTTTTGCTTGCTTGCTTGCTTGGTTGTTTTTTCCTAATGTCTCTGTTCCATTTTGCTGAGAGATAATCCTGACTGATTTGCTAGAGAATGTATTCTGTGGATGTGAAGAAATATGGCTAGAAGGGTTTATCTCAGTTTTCATTATGCACCTTTGAATTGGAAAAATCAGCCTTGCTCTCATAGGAAATCTGAGACACTGACCGTTTAAAGCAGCCCTGGGAAGACTTAAAAGTGCTACCACTGCAGCACACAAGCCCTTGAAAAACACAGATTTCTGAGTGACTTGTCATGTGTGACCTCTGCTTCTGCTTCCCCCTCCAAACACACATCTTGTTTTTCATCCAAATGAATTGGAACTATGGAAAATGTTAATTACTCTCCCACTGTATTGGGTTCTATAACCAGGAAAGTCACAGATAATTCCTGGAATTGTGTTTTGGTTGTACTATAAAATATCTTCATATCTTTCTTAAGATTATTTTTTTATTTATTAGAAAGAGAGAGAGAGAGGGCATGTGCAGAGGAGCAGAGAGGTGGGGAGGTGGGAGAGGGAAAAGCAGACTCCCCACTTCCCCACTGAGCAGGGAGCCCCAATGCCAGCTCCATGAAGAGGTCCATGCAGCTCCATGAAGAGGTCCATGCAGGATCCCAGGACCCTGAGATCATGACCTGAGCCAAAGGCAGATGCTCAACCTACTGAGCCATCCAGGCACCGCATAAAATATCTTTAGAAGACCATTCACATCTGAGGCTTTCCTGGTCTCATGTTGGTCTGCTTTGTACATCTAATTTACTACCCAAGGCTTGCTTTGGGAAGAAGGAAACTCACTGTGGTTATTTGAAATCAGGATTTGAAATATCTCTTTTCTTCTCACTTAGTCTAGTAGAATCCACTAGGAGAAATTAGATTTAAAGAGGTGGAAGCTAGGCACCCGCTTTTATTTCCCTTGGAGATTCTTTTAAGCTCTTGGATCTAAAAGACTTTATCTAAAAGCAGCAGTCAGGGTAGCATCTCATTCACTTACATGCCAATCCCACCTCTCACTGCTTTCTTCCCATCTTATTTTTATTAGCATGAGAAGATTTCAGGGAAATTAAAAGCAATTTCTTCTTAAGGAGATATGGAAGGTATATGTTATAGGATTGAGAAAATAGATGTGGATTATTTTCCTGGACGGAGTAATATGGAGAAGCCAATATCTTAGAAGTCTCAGATTCATTCAGCCTAAGTAAGCCATTCCACTGAGACTTGACCACGTTTTGCATGTGAATATTCTCCCCTTAGCTTCTGTCTGGTACTTTAAAAGCCCAAGTTGCATGAAAATGGAGGGTTATGAAGCTACCTCTATTAAATAGAAAGTATAAAGTTTTTTTTTATTGCTCTTTAGGCACAGATTATTAATGCTGTAATGACACTAAAGAGTATTAAATGCAAATTTGCAAAGCTCTAAAGAGCTTTATTAAGATAAGCAACATTTTATTGAGTCAATTCAGTTGCTATTTTAATGAAATTCTGGCTAAATAAATCTCTGTGGAAGCCACCACAGATGTTGCATCATGCATTCTGGGGAATAAGCAACAGAATTTGGCAGAATGGTGAAACAAAAAACCTATAAAAAGGAGGAGAAGGTGGGACAGGTGAAGTATAGGGCTTTGATCTAGACTTTAGAATGATTTGCTCCCTTTCATTTACTGACATTGCAAAATGGCCATTGAGAGTCACACCAACCAATTCCTGTCTTTTGATAGTAACTGACATCTCTTTTTTCTAAGTAAAAGAATGGTATTTCAAGTCTCTACTAAGTGAAGTAAAGTGTGCGTGAATGTGTGTGTGTGTATGTGTGTAAATTTGCACATCAAGCGAGGAAGAAAAGAAAGAAGAGGAAAAAAGTAATCAAAGAGGAAATTTAAAAAGAAGAAAAGTAGGAAAAGGAACAAGGAGGAAGGGAATGATGGTGTGAGGTAGGCAGGGAGAGAGAGAGGGAATATAGGCAGGTGTTTGAACATTGGTACTTAACAAGATGGCCATAATGTTCTCCTCAGTGTCAATAAATTTTGATAGGCTTCTTTTTATCTATGCAGGGAGTGGGGTAGGGAGTGGGAGGCTAACGGTCCTTTGCTTAGAGTATTTACTATAGAAAAATTGCAGTTGCGATTTTTTTCTCTACTCTCTGAGATAGGTCTTCTACTGTCTAAAAATATCTTTTTCAAGGACCTGAGAGCCATCCCTTTAATATGTAATCAAGAAAGATCAAGTTCCTTTCTCTTAGCCTCTGTGGAAAGGAAGGAGCCTAACTCCAATTAAGTCACACTTAGCAAACACAGATGGTCTCATCACATTGACCAAACTCCCACTGACTACATTTTCTGGCAGTTTTCCAATAACTCACCATAATGTTTAAAAATCTTCTGACCATGGGGTGCCTGGGCGGCTCGGTTGCTTAAGGGTCCAACTCTTGATTTTGGCTCAGGTCATGATCTCAGGGTCCTGAGATGGAGTCCCATGTGGGACCTCCACAGTCAGTTGGGAGTCTGCTTAAGATTCTTTCCCTCTGCCCCTCACTCTGGTACTCTCTTTCTCAAAATAAATAAATAAATCTTTAAAAAATAAATAGAATAATTCCTCATTGGTTTGTCCTGACCCTATGCATTGTACAAGGATTAGCACATCTGTCTCCTGTCCATAAAATGACAGTCGTGCCCCAGGGATTAAAATATAAACTGTATCACTTTGCTACTCAAAGAGTGGCCTTCAAACCAGAAGCATAATTACCCAGGGAACTTGTTAGAAAAGAAAAATCTTAGACTCCACCTCAGACCTGCTGAATCAGAATATCCATTATAGGGACACCTGGGTGGCTCAGCGGTTATGTGCCTGCCTTTGGCCCGGGGCAGATCCTGGAGTCCCAAGATCCAGTCCCACATCAAGTGCCACATCGGACTCCCCACAGGGAGTCTGCTTCTCCCTCTGCCTGTGTCTCTGCCTCTCTCTCTCTCTGTGTCTCTCATGAATAATTAAATAAAATCTTAAAAAAAAGAATATTCATTATAACCGATTTCCCCAGGTGTTTCCTACACAAGTTAGAGTTTAAGAAACATGGCTCCAGTATACATTTTTAAAAGATGTCAGGATGTGTGTGTGTGTATGTGTGTGTATGTGGGAAAGAGAGAGAGAGAGGAGTGAGAGAAGGATATTTGGTTTACAGATTAGCATTGCTGTTACTAGATTGAGGACCACAGGATCCTTACTGATTTTTAAGATTTCTTTGGTCTTCTATTTCATTCTTTTAAAATATATTTTAATAATATTTTATAGTTTTCTGTCTAGTAGTCTTGCATACTATTGTTAAATTGATTAATTATATGTTACTGAACCAACCGAAGTATGTATTTTTAAAATGTTATTTTATAACTATATTCCTAATGTATACAAGTTTTGCATATGATTACTTGTCCACCCAAATTACCATGTTCAGTTAAGATTTCTTTATTTTTATTTTTATTTTTTTCACTTAAGATTTCTAACAGTGTGCTCGTCAATTATTTAAATTCCTTTCTGAAAATAATGACATTTTTATCACTTCAAGTATTTTTACTTTTTTAAAAAATATTTTATTTATTTTTTCATGAGAGACACAGACAGAGAAAGAAGCAGAGACACAGGCAGAGGGAGCAGCAGGCTCCTTAAGGAGAGCCTGATGTGGAACTTGATCCCAGGACTGATCACAACCTGAGCTGAAGGCAGAAGCTCCACCACTGAGCCACCCAGGTGCCCCCAAGGCTTTCTATTTTTATTTTTCTAATTTCTAGAACTGCTCTGAAGTGATCTTAATAGGCATTTCTGTTTCACTTCTATTCCTAACAGAAAAATTTCATCATTTTGCCATTAAGTGAGGGTATTAAAGGTAGCTTTTATTCTATCAAGGAGGTTTCCTTAAATTTCTAGTTTTCTAAATGTTTATCACCATCATATTTTGATTAATAGGTACTTAGTTACATGTTTTTCTGCATCCATTGAGATGCATATAATTGTTTCCTTTATTTTTAGTTTGTGAATTAAATGGATTCATTCTCAAGTATTAAATATATCCTATATTCCCATAATATATCCAGCCTGGCTATGATCTATTTTTCTTTATATAAATTGCTGAATTAGTTTGCCAATATTTTGCTTAGAATTTCTGGTAAAAATAGTCTCTGATTTTTCTTTCTTGCCAAGTTCTATCATGTTTTAGTTGCATAAGATGCTGGTATCATAAAACTACTTGTAGAGTACTCCTTATTTTTATACTCTATGGAAAAAACTTTTATAAGATCAGCCTTTTTAAGTTGTTTTTGTTTTTCTTCTGTAGAATTCACATATAAAGTTAACTGTACCTAATATTTCCTTAGTGGGAAGTATTTTATTGCACATTGAACTTATTTAATATTTATTAAAATTTTAAGACTTCTATTTTTCTTTCATTTTGACAGGTAAGATTATTTGGTAAGATTTTGTCCATTTGTCAAATTTTGTCATATATTGACATAAAATAATATTACCTAATATTATTATTTTATTATCAGTATTATTTAGTATTTTTAATCATGTTATGTATTTTATTTATTATTTTATTTTTCATAAAGGCTGAAGTACCTGTCACAAATTCATTTTTATTGTAATGATAATTACTGTTGATGTTTTTCCCTTCTCTCTTTTTCTCTTCATCAGTTTCAGAATTGATTTGTTCTTTACATCAATCTTTTTTACAAGCTTCAACCTTTGACTAAGTTTTCTCTCACATATGTATTTAATTCCTGCTTTATTAATTTCTAATACTTATTTTTTCACTTTTTGTAACTTTTTTTCTTTAAAGATTTTATTTATTTATTGAAAGACACACACACACAGAGGAGAGAGAGAGAGAGAGAGGCAGAGACACAGGCTGAGAGGGAAGCAGTCTCCATGCTGGGAGTCTGACTTGGGACTTGATCCCCAAATTCCAGGATCACACCCTGGGCAGAAGGCAGGGGCTCAAACACTGAGCCAGCCACCCAGGCGTCCCATTTTATGTCCCTTCTTAATTCAATTTGCTGGGGTTTTATTTTGTGCTGTGATTAGCACATGATTTCCAAGTTTTCGCCCTTTCAAAGTATAGTATAGTAGCTCTCTATTTTCCTTTAAATATGGTTTTAGTTGCACCTCACAATTTCTGATATATAGTAAGGCAATTAAAACTATTTAAAAAAATATTTTATTTGTGAGAGAGAGAGAGAGAGGTGCACGTACATGAGTGCGGGGAGGAGTAGAGGGAGAGGAAGAAGCAGACTCCCTACTGATCCAGGAGCCCGACCTGGGACTCAATCCCAGGACCCTAAGATCTTTTCCTGAGCCAAAGGCAGACACTCAACTGACTGAGCCACCGAGGAGCCCCTAAAACATCTATCTTTTTCTTTCTTTCTTTTCTTTCTTTCTTTCTTTCTTTCTTTCTTTCTTTCTTTCTTTCTTCTTTCTTTCTTTTTTTCTTTCTTCTTTCTTTCTTTTTTCTTTCTTCTTTCTTTCCTTTTTCTTTCTTTCTTTCTTTCTTTCTTTCTTTCTTTCTTTCTTTCTCTTTCTTTCTCTTTCTTTTTCTTTTCTTTCTTTCTTTCTTTCTTTTCTTTCTTTCTTCTTTCTTTCTTTCTTTCTTTCTTTCTTTCTTTCTTTCTTTCTTTCTTTCTTCTTTCTTTCTTTCTTCTTTCTCTTTATTTTTGTTTCTTTCTTCTTTTTTAAAGATTTTATTTATTTGAGAGTGAGAAAGAGCATGAGCAGGGTGAGGGGCAGATGGAGAGGGCGACTCTTCACTGAGCAGGGAGCCTGATGCAGGGCTAGATCCCAGGGCTCAATCCTGGGGCTCCAAGATTGTGACCTGAGCTAAAAGCAGAAGCGCAGCTGACTGAGCCACCCAGGCACCCCTAAAACCATTTTCTAAAGATAATTATAATTTTCTTTGATATATTGTTTATTTAGATTTTTTTCATTTTCAAACATACAACTATGTTCGCTTTTTGTTTAGTTTTCTGTTCTCTATTGCTAAATCTAAATATATTGTGATGGAGAATTTATTCTACATGATGTAGATTCTTTGGAATTTGCTGGGATCCCTGTGTACCCCAAATAGAGTCAATTTTTATAAGTGTTCCACATATTTTTGAAACTAATATGCACCCTACATTTGGGAATGTTATTTTCTGTATATCAGAGAATGTCTGCTGATCAAGTTATTGAAATTGTCTGCATCCTTACTAATTAACTTTCCATTAGTTACTGAGCTAGATGAAGCTCTCTATGATTTTTGTTTCATTGATATTTCCCTATATTCTTGTCACATTTTGCATTATATATTATGAAACTGTGTTATAAGGTGCATATAGACATAATTTACATAATCTTTTTCTATTCACTCATTGTCAAATTTTAATCAAATCCAGCATTAATTGGTACTTTTTTAAAAAACACTTTATTTATTTATTCCCGAGAGAGAGAGAGAGAGGCAGAGACACAGGCAGAGGGAGAAGCAGGGTCTATGCAGGGAGCCCGATGTGGGACTCATCCCAGGACTCCAGGATCATGCCCTGGGGCCAAAGGCAGGCGCTCAACCACTGAGTCACCAGGCACCCCTGGTACTTGTTTTGAAAATGTAAGAAACATAAACCAGTCTAACTCTAGTTATTGCTCTTCCTAATATATTCTATTATATCCATGTAATTTAGTTCCATATAAGTTTTAAACCCAACTAAATATTACTCAGTGATCATTGGTATTTATCCACACATTAGCTATTTGCATTGTTTTTTTTTCTCCTTAAATCTCTAACATTCAAAGATCATTTACCTTTTCTGTAAAAATACGAGTGGTATTTTCTTTACTAGGATTTACTAGTTACTATACTGAAAATTCAATATCTCTCCCTACCTCCGTGAAGCTCTCAAAAACAGACTTCACTCGGCATCTGCCCTCTCCCACATCCTGAACCAAAAATTTTCCATGAGCTTATTATCTAATTCCTTTAATCAGATAGTCTTAATATTTTTATGCAATATTTTTTTCTTCAGTAAGAAATTAGGTCCCAGTTAGCTCATTCACTATTGGGGGAACTAGAAGTCCCTACTAACTATATAGATTATTTTCTACCAAGCTATTAGTGGCTTGCTATGCCACAAAAACTTAACTTTTCTTTTTTCTTTCTTGCCTGCCTATCTCTGTGGTTTAAGAAAGAATAGCTCCTGGCAATTCATATTTAGATTTCTTGTTTTAGCTTCTCTTCACTCTGTACTAATGGACATTATTAGTGTACAAGCTTTCCTTACAGTTGCTTGGAATGGCACTGTCAAAGTCACATTCTCAAGAAATACTGAATTCTCTAGCAGTGGTTTTGATAATAAAAATTAGGAAATGTTGTTTTATCATTTGATAGTAAGGATAATTAATGTAATCAGTGCAGAAGCTCTAATATATTGCATGCTAAATTTTGGGAAGTGTAGTACAATCGTAAATTAATAAATGTAGAAGAGCTATTTAATATTTTATGTCCAATTCTTTTATTTTTGGTATGGAGGTAATTATTTTTCATGACAAATGATAATGACTGTTAGTCAGCTTTTCATGTTCAAAATGTTTAGGTGAATGAATGATAAAACGAATTAAAGGGTAAATATTAAGTATATTATATGTCAAGTAATTTCATGTACTTTGGTTAATACAGCAGTCATGAGAAGAAGTATGATTTCCTAAATTTGAAGATAAAAATAAAAGAAAATTTTTGACTCCAATATAGCAGTTTTCCAATATTTTCTGGGCAATGTAAAAGATGAGATCAGACATTAAGGCAAAGAGATATATGGTATATCATCTCTGCTAGTAATAGCAATGAGAATTACTATTAAAATAATGACAGAATGACAATTTTCATGATGCAGATGAGGGTATAACATTATATTAAATTCCTAAGTAGATATTGCTAAATTGGTTCACATACTTTGAGAATACAGCGTGTGAACCGATATATGTTACTGTTAGCAACGTATGGAATTATCTCAATTCCCTATGCCTCCCCTCTGATCAAGAATACGTTACATAACTAAACAGTTTCTGATATTTGTCATGTAAGAGGTAAAATAATAGCAACTCATTACAGATTCCACTTGAAGCCTATTTGAGAAATTTCACATATGCTTAAAAGCTAGTTGTGTTTTCTTTTCTGTAAACTGTCTATTCATATACTTTGTCTATATTCCATTAAGATTTTGGTTCTTATTAATACATATTTTTAAATGTACTAAATAAACTGCAGCTCTCTGTGATATTAATTGCCAATATTTTCACATTTGTTCTATGTTTTTTACCTTTGCTTGTGATATTTATGCCAGGAAACATTACTGTTTTTAATGTAGTCTTTTCTTTTGCAGCTTTTCATGTTACTTTATATTTTAAAAAATGTTCTCTATCCTGATATAATAATAAATTTCCCATGCTTTCTTCTTGCATTTTAAGGATTTCTTTTTTCTGTGCTTAAATCATATGCCAATCTGAAATTATTTTTGTACAAAATTAAAATAGATGTGACTTTTTTCCCAATGACTTTCTAATTGCTCTAATGCCATTTAATGAATAATTCATCTTTCCCTTGTATATTTGAAATGAGTGGGTTACCATTGTTTTCAATGCCTCTTTTCTTATGATCCTCTTTGGTTCCATCTCTTAAAGCACCAGTGTGTATCTATCCTCTCCTTGTAACCACCAAAATCCTTGCTCAAAAAGACCAAAGCATCCATTTTAATTTTAGTTTAAATCCAGTAATATAACTTACTTCCTTTCAGAAAATTTGGATTTAGGAAGTTTTTTTTTTTTTTGAAAAACTATTTTTATTTGGTATCTGACTAACTACTTAATTAAAGAAATGTTATACATTAGGTCTAGGTTAAGACAGAATTTGTTTGATGTAAATTAATCATTCCTGTTTCTGCAAATCAAGAGTTTATCTACCTATACTTAGCAAAAAACTAACCCTGAATTTGAAGATGTACATTTGATAGAGGAATGCATGACTTCACATGGTTCAAGTGAAGACAGTGAAAAATAGGTAAGCTTTTGACCTGTACTAAAATTCAAGCTCTGCCACTAATATTTCTGTGAATTTGGGAAAGTTACTTTACCTTTCTGAATCTTCATTTTCACAATTACAGAATTGAGATAATAATGGATTCTTCATGAAATATTCTTGGGTCTAAAGTCAACATATTATACAGTAGAAAGGTTTATATCACTGATTATGATAATGTATTTATGTGTATTGCAAAAATGAGTTAAATGTATGGGGTTGAAATGTATGGGGTTAAAACAGAAAATTCAAATTTTGTTCTTTAGAATAGTTAAACATTTGGTGTCTACCTTTCACATTTTCTTATGTGTTTATGAGCCATATATAAGACATTTTGCAAAAAATGAGATTATCATAGCATATTCTTATGCAGCTTGTTAATTTTATTAAATAACACATACCTCCTCACACGTACATTTCTGTCTCCACCTAATACAGTAATTTTTGTATTATTAGTTGCAAGACATTTGTCTCTCATTTTGACAACAGGCATTTGTTCTCCTAAATGACAAAGCATTACATGAGGGTATAGTTTGAAAATAGAGTGAATATTTTTCTTCTTATTCTTCATATAGACCTCAACTACATTTTTTTAGATTTATTTATTCATTCATGAGAGCCACATACAGAGAGAGGTAGAGACATAGGCAGAGGGAGAAACAGGCTTGTTTCAGGGAGCCCCATGTGGGACTTGATCCCAGATCCCAGGATCATGCCCTGAGCCAAAGGCAGACACTCAACTGCTGAGCCTTAAAGCCCAATAAAGACATTTTGAAGTACAGGTTTCTTAATTTCTCTAATTGTAAGAGATAATAATGATGAATGAAAGCCTGAGGTTTAGGGTCAGACTAGGACCTAGCTATTACATTGAGGACTGTGTGATCTTGGATGAATCTTCTCAACAGTAAAATGGGGATAATAATCCTTTTCTGGACAAAGTGGTCTTTAGAATAGTTTTAGGATCATTAAAATGCTTACCAACTGTTAATCATATATGTATGTTTCTTATTTTGACCTATTATACCCAGAAAAATTGCATATATTATTACTTAAAACTGAGTGAAAAAATAAGTTGATATCAAGGAAATATTCTGGCTTATTGAAAATTGGTGATTATTTTTACACAAGTGTTAATTGTGTGCATATTTTTGCTCAAGATATATTCAAGGAAGTTTAGAACAGTTGAGGCTAAATATTTATTTTTATTTTGTGTTTTCAACCTGAGCAGCTTTGTTGAGGTGATGGATGTATTTGTGGGTGAATTTATAGTCACAAGTTTCATATTAGGTCATGAACCCAAAGAGATGTGTTATAAGTTTGAGGCTAAATCCAAGAGTCTATTATTTTTTTTATTGCTATTTGTCATGGTAGTGATATAAGCACTGAAGATGGAAACATAGTTTTTTGTTGCTGTTAAATTCGGAGAAATCAGATTATAGCTGATGTAATTTAGATGTTTGGAGGTGGGGGCATTTTCTGATAGCAAAATCTAATATATGTAGCTCCCAAAATGGAAAGCCTCTCTCAGGGGGATGACCTGCATCAGAGAATTTATTTTTCAATGTGGTGATGCTGACACCAACTTTAATACTGAATTTTTTTTAATGGAAGTTTTTTGATTGGAGGTGACTCAGATTTTGTATTTAGTCTTAACTGTGAGGGGAAGGGAGCAAAGGAGACATCCTTTCTTTCTGTACCCCAATGCCTTTAGCCTGAATTAATGTCTTCAACACTCATGTGCACTGCTTTAGTGTCTTGTTATTAATATTTCATATGCAATGGGCACCATAATAGTTTTCTTAACACTTACTTCATTGATCGGTATTCTACATGGTGAAGTAAGTGCTATCCTACTTATTTTATAGAGGACAAAACTTGAGGGGCACCTGGGGGACTCAGTTGTTTAAGTGCCTGCCTTTGGCTCAGGTCATAATCTCAGGGTTGTAGGATGAAGCCCTGCATGAGGCTTCAGGGGACTCCCTAGGGGAGTCTGTTCCTCCCTCTTCTTCTGCCTGCAGCTCTGCCTACTTGTTCTCCTCTCTCTGTGTCAAATACATGGGTAGAATTAAAAAAAAAAAAAGAGAAAAAAGAAAGAAAACTTGAGACTTAGGAAGTATAAATAATTTACCCTAAGTCACACAGTTTAAAGAGGGTAAAATCAATTAGGTATATCTAACTCTGGAGTTCGTATTTCCAGTCACCATGTTATAAGGCTGAATTACAGTAGTCATTGTGTGTTATACATGTTTAGCTGTCCAGAACTTAATAATTAACCTCTTTGTGGCTTGTCATCTTAGATACCAAGCCAGTGTCTAAATAATTGTTCAAAAAATATATATATATATATTTTAATTTGTAACACCTAGAAATTTCTAAACTCTACTTGGGAAAGAATGAAGATTTACATTTTAGTTATTGGCTTCTCAAAAACAAGTGACCATGACCACTGAAAGAGCACCTGTTATTGCTTTGTTTTCTGTTTTTTTTTTTTCAAAAACCCTGAACTTTCTTTTTTTTTTTTTTTTTTTTTTTTAGCACTGGCCTTTCATTCCCTCCCTCCTCTACTTGAACGTCTGGGAAAGGTAAGTTTCATTCTTGAGAATGGAAGATAATAATTCTGTGTTTCTGTTAAACTGAATGTAAAACTAAACCTTCTGCAAACATAACACATTCCTTTGGTCAGTTTTGTGCAGAATCTATCAAACTTGCCATAAGTTGACTACTGTAAATTGAGTTTGGATGATCATTTCCTTCATTTTTTAAGAGTGTAATGAAAACAACTCACCATGAAAGGTAAAACTGGTTAAAAGAATCAACCCATATATTGAATAATCATAAGCTTAGATATATGATGTACAGTTTCAAAGAAGTTTCTAATCTCCTGGGTTTGATATGAACAGTTACATATATTGTCTTCTTAAGATATAGCCTGAGGAAATGCCTTCCAGGTCTATCCTATATTCTTCTTCATTACCCACACCCATTCCTGTAGAACTATTTAATCTTTTCCACAAAGTTATCATGAGAAACTCTTATGCACTACTTCCTTTGGAACCATATGTTCTCAGTACACTTATTTTTATCACTTAAGAGGCAGAAAAAGCTTACATAAAATTCTAAATATATCCACTGCACATTTTAGATAATCCCCCACCTCACCCTTTTAAGGATTTATTTCTCTAATTGGCTTTCTCTCCAAATCTCCATACAGCTATTTCCAACTTTCTGAATTTTTAAATTTCACAACCTTTCTTCTCCCACCTTATTCTTATCAGACAAGCTCATCTACATCTTAGAAAAACAGGAATAAAACAGAAATCATCAGAAGACATTTCTCTCAGCCTCCTGTTCCCAAAGTTACAAATAAGACCTTCATTTGATCTTTCTTCCTTTTTTCCTATTAGAAAGAATCACTTCCCCCTTGAGCTGCAGAAAGTTAATTTTTCTGTCTTATTCCTCATCCCTTGCTTCCCACATTTTCAGGGGAAAAATCAATGATTTCCTCTATGTGTGTTCAACCTTTCACTCTCCATAAGTACCTTCCTTCCCTTAAGCTTTTAGACATGCTTACATTTTGGTCTAAAAATTTAAATATGAAAAAATGTAATGAAAAAATTAGAAAAGCTTCTCCGAGACATGGCAGTCCTTTTTGGCTAATGGTCCTTTTTGGCTGCTGACACAGCTAGAATTCTCAAGTTGGAAGAGCCCATGCTCAGTGTTCTCATTTGCTAGTCCTCAGAAATCAGACATGGTCCATGATTCCACTCATGTCAATCTTATCAGATCAAAATTGTCTGCCTATTGCTAAATAACAGTCCTTGTCATAGTTTACTTGAAATAATATCCAACAGCTTTGACTTCTTCCTCTTTCTTGAATGAAATGTCTTTGGCTTCCAGAAGACCAAGTTCTGGTTTTGTTTGCTGTTCTTTTGTACTAGCATGTCTTTTTACTATAATGCTTTAATACCTGAGGTTTTACTGATTCTAGGGAGACAGTCCTCTCGAGGGCTAGCCAATTCATAGAGATAGTAAAGGGCTCACCAGAGAACATACGTTTCAAGGAAAACTAACCAATCCAGAGCCCACACCCCTACTTCCTCTCCCCCATCAGGCTGTAATACCCCTGGCCAATATTCTCTACCCCAATCACTTCAGGGCTAGGTGCCAAATGTAGGAGAGCCAATACTCCAGAGTCTACTGAAATTATTTAAACTAATCATTTCTAAATCTGCATACCCTCACTCACCTATTTCTTCTCATGGAAACCACAATATTAACTCTTGCCTAGGTTTCTTCATGATCCTGGTGCTTTCTTGCATGACCCTTTGTGGTATGGAGTGCCCCTTTAGAAACTGTGTAACAAACCACCTTTCCAATGGCAATCATCTCTTGATTTGTTGCCCTCACAAAATCAAAATAATAATAAAACCTACACTTTAAAATACTCCTTAGAAGATCTATTCCTGTAGTCATCCTTAAATTAATGATTGGATATCTCTCTACAGAGCCTTCTGGAAATTATTGGAAATACATGTTATTTATCATAACAATTAGAATGTTGGACTTCCAGCATTATTGAGAGCAGTGGGTCAGGGATATTAGACATCCTGAAAAACAAGAATAGCATTACAAGAATCAAGAATTTTCTATAGCCCTGCATACTTTTAAAATGACCTGCCTAGTATACAGATAAACTTTAAAATTTCATCATAGAATCCAACTGTTTTACATATATATGTACAAGATATTGCTTTCATAGTTTTAATCCAAGTGGGATTTGCCAGAAATAAAACTATGTCTTAATTTGAGGAAAACCATTTAATCCATAATTTTACCAGAAGTTCCATTATTTTGGAAAATCATGTCACAAAGGGCAATATCATAAGTGGAATTTGAAATGCTAATGGTACATAGTTGTATGAGTCTTTATTTCTTGATTCACCATGTTTCTACAATGAAGAGTAAAATCTTGATTCTTCCTTACTGTTTTGTGTGTAGAATTGTCCCAGAATTTACATATTGAAAGACATTTTTCGTGATAGATTCCTTTCATGTCTCTTTAATATTATATCTATGCCATTCTACTAATTTTTACTCTATATAAAGTTGTAGGTTTTATTAACTATGCATTGCATGCTGAGATAAAGGGAGCATCACAATACAGTTGATAGAAAAAAAATGGGCATTGGGTCTTATAACCGTATCAAGATACAGCATCTAAAATTCTGATTATCTTTGGGATTTGGTCTAGGACTTATTCTCTTGCCTTTCTACCTACATTCTCCAGGCAATTACATATGCTGAAATTATAATTGTTTTCAAGACTGTTTACTCATTGAATGCTCATGCTTTATCCCCTGCCCATACTTTGTACATAGCTCCAGACTCTTTATTCTTCTGCTTTGCTAGCACACCCATCCCATGTCTATGGCCTTCCAAAGCTAACTCAGTCCTTTGCTGAAAGGATCTCCTTTGCCACAAAAGTCTGCCTTTTTTAGTATTCCCAATCTCAAAAGGCAAGTGTCAGAGACATTGGTGCTAAAATAATTAATTATCTCCTTCTTCCCTATACCTTTACCTTTTCTTTTCTTCTCTTCTCCTCTTCTCTCCTCTCCTCCCCTCTCCTCCCTTCCCCTCCCCTCCCCTCCCATCTCCTCTCCTCTCCTCTCCTCTCCTCTCTTCTCTTCTCTTCTCTTCTCTTCTCTTCTCTTCTCTTCTCTTCTCTTCTCTTCTCTTCTCTTCTTTCTCTTCTCTTCTCTTCTCTTCTTCTCTTCTCTCTTTCCCTTCTCTTCTTCTCTTCTCTTCTTTCTTTCTCTTCTCTTCCTCCTCTCCTCTTCTCTTCTCTTCTCCTCTTCTCTTCCTCTTCTTTCTCTTCTCTTCTCCTTTCTTTCTCTCTGTCTCTCTCTATATATCTCCCCAAACATACACTGACTTCAAATTGCTTTCATCTTGCAACAAGGAAAATCCCCACATCTTTCTTCACTTACCATGTTGCTCTTTGAAACAAAAATCTCTCTCCTACTCACAGACAAGCTCCTCAGGAAGTAGACTAATCACTGTCATTACTGCCTCACTGTGCACTGGTGCCTCAACATACTGTAACATAGAACAAGCTCTCACTGTTCACTGAAAGTACTTTAAATAAAGTTGTCAATGTCTTTCTTGTGTGCTAAGTACAAAGAGTGTACCTCAGGCCTTTCATGCCTGGCTTCTCTGTGGCTTCTGAAACCGTTGATTACATTTTGCTTCTTGACACACTTTTCTTCGTTTTTATATTCCTTCTTCTTCCCTTATGTCTTGGAACCCCCTAAATCTCTGGCCCAGGCAACTCTTCATACATACATCTAGTCTCTAAATGTACTTTATGTGTAACATGGCTTGATCTTCTTTTCTTTCTGTCCTTTTAAATCTATGGATTTATTTGAGTTATTTCATTCATACTTTAGGCTTCAACTACCACATGACAAACAATTACTTCTCTTTTTCTTTAGCACAAACTTTCTTTCCTGTTCTGGCTCAATTACTTATTGAACATTTCTATATTCCATAGGATCTTCAAGCCTTTATTCCATATGATCCTGAAAGCTGAATTCAGCCATTTTATACTACCCCCCAAGCCCATACCATCTTATGTATTTTGGAAATTGGTGAAGTTCATCATCTAACACATTGTCCCTCAGACTCTCTATGTTTATGCACTAACATATTTCTGTATTTACCAATTCCTGTTAACTACTCCTACTTTTGGTTTAGACCTCCATGTTCAATTAAATTGAATTTTTCACGAATTTATTCTCACTTTCCTTGTGTGGTATTATCTTCTACTCAGTTTTACTTTGTACATGCACAAGAATTATTTTTCCAATAGTCAATACTGATTACATCATTTCCACCTTAAAAATGTTGAACGGTCACCAATTATTTATTGCCTATCAGATAGTTTATTTGTGCCATGCATAGTGTGGCATTCAAAGTCTTTCCTTTTTAGCTCCTGGTTTTCACCCAAGCTCCAACATTCCATTCTCCTCCATACTTCACTTATGCTCTAGCCATGCCAAAAATTTTCTTTTTTTTTCCCTATACATAATCCTTTTGTGCTTCTTTTTGTCAGATCATTCCCTCTTTTAGAAATACTTTTTTCTTCCCTTGTCCACCTGATAGTCATGTTTATTTTTCAAAGTCAGCTTAAGCATTACCTCTGAAGATTTCTTTAGCTCTTCTAAGCAACTTAGGAACATTTGTCACAGCCCAGTAACCTTAGCCTAATTCCATTTTAGCAGATATTGCCATATCATGCAGAGCAATTTGTACATTTAGAATCAACTACAAATGACTAAAACTCTCAAATGATGTATAGTAAAAGGCCTAGTATATATATTTTTTAATTTTAACAAGAAATTCTTAGAGGAAAGAGGAGAGGGGGCTTACCCTCCTTTTAGTTAGCTAAGACTATTTGTTTTTAAAGTATAATTTTTTTGTGGGGTAATTTCAATGTTTCGCATATACTATCTGCATGTTATCACCACAGACTAAACACTCTGTTAATCGTTTTATTTACCCCAAGTAGATACATGTCATGTAAACTTTCATTGATGTACTAGGACAAAATATCATATTTATATCATATCACCACTGACAACCTAAAGTCAAGTATTAATTATCACAATTCTTTTTTTTTTTTTAATGGAATCCTGTATATAATTCAGGTACTGTGGTTTTTTTTTTTAATTATTTATTTATTCATGACACAGAGAGAGAGAGAGGCAGAGACATAGGCAGAAGGAGAGGCAGGCTCCTTGCAGGGAACCCGGTGTGGGACTTGATTCCAGGACTCTGGGATCATGCCCTGAGCAAAGGCAGACGCTCAACCACTGAGCCACCCAGGCATCCCAGTTATCACAATTCTTAAAGGTCCTTTTCCTATTTCTTTAGCAGAAATATCTTACTGGCCACCTTCTCTATGAAATCCACCTTCCTGCTCTGTTCCACAGATCTCTTTCCATTGCTTATTGTCACACAACTGTTCCTACCCTCAAATAGTTGTTAGTAGCTTGTGCAGAGAAGTCCAGGTGTACTTATTTCAAGGTTTTTTTGTTTTGTTTTGTGTTTTGCTTTTTTTCCCCCAAAATCTACATTCAGGGCATCTTATCCCATAACTGAAGATTTCAAGATATTATATTTAACAAGGATGTTTTTTCCTAAAATTGGCTCCTGGATCATTTTTAACTTGTTTACATTGACTACGCTTTTCTTGAAGTCACAGACAAAAAAAAAAAAAAAAAAAAAAAAAACTTCTCAATTTTTATACATACAATTTTCATTGTCTTCAACAAAGATTTATTCAATGAAAATTTATATGAATATGATAAATGTCAACTAAAGAGTGGACAACAGATTGTTTTCATTATTATTCATTTTTATTCAATTAGGTAAATCAAACTAATATTGTAGTTTTAATTTTTCATAATTATTCTTGAGAACACATTTCCTCTAAGTTGTTAAAATCCTTCAAAATTTTAGAAATTTCAAACAATTTAATTTAATTGATAGTGCTTTTTATCTTAGTCAAAAGCAATAATTAAGGTGAGTTTTAAAAATTATACTCTAAAAATAAAATACGATGAAAAATATAAAGTATGCTCTATGTCCCTGGTGTATTACTATCAAATTAGAGGTTTGGTATGTACCTAAACAAAGTACTAATGTTTTATAATCATATTATGTCAAAAGGTCTGGAACTCTTTATTTCAGACATCTTTGATAATACTTCAATATTAATGATAAAATAATATATCAATGATTTTTTATATCAATGATTATAACAAAATCATAATTATGATAATAAAAGCTATCGTTTTGAGTATTATTTTATGTGTTCTTAACAATAACATGGAATATGGGGATTATTTTCACTTTTAAGGATACTACTAGCAGTTGTAGCCCTTTGAGAAGCCTCAGTTTAATTTACAAAAAGTGATTTCTTGTCCAGGTATTATGGGATAGGGCTGTTTCTACCCGACTTTCCCCACTAAATGCAAACTATAAACACTGGAAATATCAACAAAAAGAGAACTCTGAAAGATAGAGATTAGGGATCCAGGGCTGGAGGAACAACACTGTTGTGGTGGGTCTTTCAACTCCCACACAGCAGAAGACCACCTGTGGCAAATATTTTCCCATTTCTGTTTGTCAACAGCAGGCGGCCCAGGTAGGCTCATTCTTCTCCTAGACTGAGCAAAAGTCCCTCCCATCATCATCAGCAGCAATAGGGATTGATAAGGATCCCAGCTGATGATAAAACCAGCCAAGAGAAGTTATCTCTTTACTCACTAAACCTGAGATGGATCTTTCCTCACCCAACATCCTCACACACATACACGCACATGCACACACTGAGACACCTGGGTGGCCTGGCAACACTGGGAGGGGAGATCATGTCACTATAAACATTATGGCCTAGGAGGTCTCTTTGTCCCCATGATCTGAAACTCCCTACATTACCTAGAAACAATACTACAAGGAAAACATAACCATTCTAAGTGTGTACCCACCAAATAGAACTTCGAAATACAAAAACACAAAACTTACAGCACTAAAAGGAGATACAGGAAAATCCAAATTTATTAGATCCTCAATGTATCTTTATAAGAAACTGATAAAATTAGTATATAGAAATCAGAGAGGATATACAAAAACAGCATAATTGACCACTAGGATCTAACTGGCATTTAAAGAAGACTTTGACCAACAACCATTAGCACAGTGTGCATCTTTTTGTGGGCCTGTGGAACATTTACCAAGGTAGACCATATCCATAAAATAAAACTTACAATATTTAACAGAATTAAAATTGTACAGATTCTGTTCTCTGACCACATGGAATTAAAATATAAATCAACATCAGAAAGACAAGAAAGTCTCCAAATACATAGGAATTAAACAACACACTCCTAGTGACCCATAGGTCAAAGAGGCAGTGTCAAAAGAAATTAAAACAAATACCCAGAACTGAATGAAAATACAAGATATAAAAATGTCTAGATTTTTTTTTTAATTTTTATTTATTTATGATAGTCACAGAGAGAGAGAGGTGCAGAGACACAGGCAGAGGGAGAAGCAGGCTCCATGCACCGGGAGCCCGACGTGGGATTCGATCCTGGGTCTTCAGGATCGCGCCCCGGGCCAAAGGCAGGCGCCAAACCGCTGCGCCACCCAGGGATACCAAAAATGTCTAGATTTTAACTAAAATGTGCTAAGAAGAAAATGTTTAGTGATAATAACTTACATTAGAAAAGACAAAAGGTCTCAAATCAATGCATTCCTACCTCAAGTAGAAAAAAAAAAGGAGAAAAATAGTCCCAAATAAGGCAGAAGCAAATAAATGAGAACTTAATGAAAATGAAGAAATGTGGGGAAAATCTGTTAAAAAAAGCAGTTGTTGGGGGAGGAGCAAGATGGCGGAAGAGCAGGGTCCCCAAATCACCTGTCTCCACCAAACTACCTAGAAAACCTTCCAATCATCCTGAAAATCTATGAATTCGGCCTGAGATTCAAAGAGAGACCAGCTGGAATGCTACAGTGAGAAGAGTTCGCGCTTCTATCAGGTAGGAAGACGGGGAAAAAGAAATAAAGACACAAAAGGCCTCCAAGGGGGAGGGGCCCGCGAGGAGCCGGGCTGAGGCCGGGGCGAGTGTCCCCAGGACAGGAGAGCCCCGTCCCGGAGGAGCAGGAGCTGCACCGACCTTCCCGGGGGAAAGGGGCTCGCGGGGAGGTGGAGCAGGACCCAGGAGGGCGGGGATGCCCTCGGGCTCCCGGGGACAGTAACAGCAACTGCGCGCCCAGGAGAGTGCGCCGAGCTCCCTAAGGGCTGCAGCGCGCACGGCGGCACCCGGAGCAGCTCGGGGGGCTCGGGGGCGGCTCCGCGGAGGGGGCTGCGCGGCCCGGGAGCGCGAATCCACCAGCGCAGGCTCCGGAGCACAGGGCGCCGGGACACAGCCCAGGATCCCGCCTCCCCCGGGACAGGCAGAGGCCGGGAGGGCCCAGGACAGCGAGGACGCTCCTGCCCCAGCTGAGCAGATCAGCGGCCCCGCCCCGGAGCCTCCAGGCCCTGCAGACGGAGTTCCTGCCGGAGCTGAATCCAGGTTTCCAGAGCTGCCCCGCCACTGGGGCTGTTCCTCCTGCGGCCTCACGGGGTAAACAACCCCCACCGAGCCCTGCACCAGGCAGGGGCACAGCAGCTCCCCCAACTGCTAACACCTGAAAATCAGCACAACAGGCCCCTCCCCCAGAACACCAGCTAGACGGACAACTTCCAGGGGAAGCCAAGGGACTTAAAGTACACAGAATCAGAAGATACTCCCCGGTGGTTCTTTTTTTGTTTGTTTGTTTTTGTTTTTGTTTTTGTTTTGTTTTGCTTTTTGATTTGTTTCCTTCCCCCACCCCCTTTTTTTTCTCCTTTCTTTTTCTTTCTCTTTTTCTTCTTTTTTTTTTTTTCGTTTTTTTTTTTCTTCCCTTTTTTTTTCTCTTTCTCTTTTCTTTCCTTCTTTCTCTCCTCTCTTTTTCTCTTTTTCCCAATACAACTTGCTTTTGGCCACTCTGCACTGAGCAAAATGACTAGAAGGAAAACCTCACCTCAAAAGAAAGAATCAGAAACAGTCCTCTCTCCCACAGAGTTACAAAATCTGGATTACAATTCAATGTCAGAAAGCCAATTCAGAAGCACTATTATACAGCTACTGGTGGCTCTAGAAAAAAGTATAAAGGACTCAAGAGACTTCATGACTGCAGAATTTAGAGCTAATCAGGCAGAAATTAAAAATCAATTGAATGAGATGCAATCCAAACTAGAAGTCCTAACGACGAGGGTTAACGAGGTGGAAGAACGAGTGAGTGACCTAGAAGACAAGTTGATAGCAAAGAGGGAAACTGAGGAAAAAAGAGACAAACAATTAAAAGACCATGAAGATAGATTAAGGGAAATAAACGACAGCCTGAGGAAGAAAAACCTACGTTTAATTGGGGTTCCCGAGGGCGCCGAAAGGGACAGAGGGCCAGAATATGTATTTGAACAAATTCTAGCTGAAAACTTTCCTAATCTGGGAAGGGAAACAGGCATTCAGATCCAGGAAATAGAGAGATCCCCCCCTAAAATCAATAAAAACCGTTCAACACCTCGACATTTAATTGTGAAGCTTGCAAATTCCAAAGATAAAGAGAAGATCCTTAAAGCAGCAAGAGACAAGAAATCCCTGACTTTTATGGGGAGGAGTATTAGGGTAACAGCAGACCTCTCCACAGAGACCTGGCAGGCCAGAAAGGGCTGGCAGGATATATTCAGGGTCCTAAATGAAAAGAACATGCAACCAAGAATACTTTATCCAGCAAGGCTCTCATTCAAAATGGAAGGAGAGATAAAGAGCTTCCAAGACAGGCAGCAACTAAAAGAATATGTGACCTCCAAACCAGCTCTGCAAGAAATTTTAAGGGGGCCTCTTAAAATTCCCCTTTAAGAAGAAGTTCAGTGGAACAGTCCACAAAAACAAGGACTGAATAGATATCATGATGACACTAAACTCATATCTCTCAATAGTAACTCTGAATGTGAACGGGCTTAATGACCCCATCAAAAGGCGCAGGGTTTCAGACTGGATAAAAAAGCAGGACCCATCTATTTGCTGTCTACAAGAGACTCATTTTAGACAGAAGGACACCTACAGCCTGAAAATAAAAGGTTGGAGAACCATTTACCATTCGAATGGTCCTCAAAAGAAAGCAGGGGTAGCCATCCTTATATCAGATAAACTAAAATTTACCCCAAAGACTGTAGTGAGAGATGAAGAGGGACACTATATCATACTTAAAGGATCTATTCAACAAGAGGACTTAACAATCCTCAATATATATGCTCCGAATGTGGGAGCTGCCAAATATATAAAGCAATTATTAACCAAAGTGAAGAAATACTTAGATAATAATACACTTATACTTGGTGACTTCAATCTAGCTCTTTCTATACTCGATAGGTCTTCTAAGCAAAACATCTCCAAAGAAACGAGAGCTTTAGATGATACACTGGACCAGATGGATTTCACAGATATCTACAGAACTTTACATCCAAACTCAACTGAATACACATTCTTCTCAAGCGCACATGGAACTTTCTCCAGAATAGACCACATATTGGGTCACAAATCGGGTCTGAACCGATACCAAAAGATTGGGATTGTCCCCTGCATATTCTCGGACCATAATGCCTTGAAATTAGAACTAAATCACAACAAGAAATTTGGAAGGACCTCAAACACATGGAGGTTAAGGACCATCCTGCTAAAAGATAAAAGGGTCAACCAGGAAATTAAGGAAGAATTAAAAAGATTCATGGAAACTAATGAGAATGAAGATACAACCGTTCAAAATCTTTGGGATGCAGCAAAAGCAGTCCTAAGGGGGAAATACATCGCAATACAAGCATCCATTCAAAAACTGGAAAGAACTCAAATACAAAAGCTAACCTTACACATAAAGGAGCTAGAGAAAAAACAGCAAATAGATCCTACACCCAAGAGAAGAAGGGAGTTAATAAAGATTCGAGCAGAACTCAACGAAATCGAGACCAGAAGAACTGTGGAACAGATCAACAGAACCAGGAGTTGGTTCTTTGAAAGAATTAATAAGATAGATAAACCATTAGCCAGCCTTATTAAAAAGAAGAGAGAGAAGACTCAAATTAATAAAATCATGAATGAGAAAGGAGAGATCACTACCAACACCAAGGAAATACAAACGATTTTAAAAACATATTATGAACAGCTATACGCCAATAAATTAGGCAATCTAGAAGAAATGGACGCATTCCTGGAAAGCCACAAACTACCAAAACTGGAACAGGAAGAAATAGAAAACCTGAACAGGCCAATAACCAGGGAGGAAATTGAAGCAGTCATCAAAAACCTCCCAAGACACAAGAGTCCAGGGCCAGATGGCTTCCCAGGAGAATTTTATCAAACGTTTAAAGAAGAAATCATACCTATTCTCCTAAAGCTGTTTGGAAAGATAGAAAGAGATGGAGTACTTCCAAATTCATTCTATGAAGCCAGCATCACCTTAATTCCAAAGCCAGACAAAGACCCCGCCAAAAAGGAGAATTACAGACCAATATCCCTGATGAACATGGATGCAAAAATTCTCAACAAGATACTGGCCAATAGGATCCAACAGTACATTAAGAAAATTATTCACCATGACCAAGTAGGATTTATCCCTGGGACACAAGGCTGGTTCAACACCCGTAAAACAATCAATGTGATTCATCATATCAGCAAGAGAAAAACCAAGAACCATATGATCCTCTCATTGGATGCAGAGAAAGCATTTGACAAAATACAGCATCCATTCCTGATTAAAACTCTTCAGAGTGTAGGGATAGAGGGAACATTCCTCGACATCTTAAAAGCCATCTATGAAAAGCCCACAGCAAATATCATTCTCAATGGGGAAGCACTGGGAGCCTTTCCCCTAAGATCAGGAACAAGACAGGGATGTCCACTCTCACCACTGCTATTCAACATAGTACTGGAAGTCCTAGCCTCAGCAATCAGACAACAAAAAGACATTAAAGGCATTCAAATTGGCAAAGAAGAAGTCAAACTCTCTCTCTTCGCCGATGACATGATACTCTACATAGAAAACCCAAAAGACTCCACCCCAAGATTGCTAGAACTCATACAGCAATTCGGTAGCGTGGCAGGATACAAAATCAATGCCCAGAAGTCAGTGGCATTTCTATACACTAACAATGAGACTGAAGAAAGAGAAATTAAGGAGTCAATCCCATTTACAATTGCACCCAAAAGCATAAGATACCTAGGAATAAACCTAACCAAAGATGTAAAGGATCTATACCCTCAAAACTATAGAACACTTCTGAAAGAAATTGAGGAAGACACAAAGAGATGGAAAAATATTCCATGCTCATGGATTGGCAGAATTAATATTGTGAAAATGTCAATGTTACCCAGGGCAATATACACGTTTAATGCAATCCCTATCAAAATACCATGGACTTTCTTCAGAGAGTTAGAACAAATTATTTTAAGATTTGTGTGGAATCAGAAAAGACCCCGAATAGCCAGGGGAATTTTAAAAAAGAAAACCATATCTGGGGGCATCACAATGCCAGATTTCAGGTTGTACTACAAAGCTGTGGTCATCAAGACAGTGTGGTACTGGCACAAAAACAGACACATAGATCAGTGGAACAGAATAGAGAATCCAGAAGTGGACCCTGAACTTTATGGGCAACTAATATTCGATAAAGGAGGAAAGACTATCCATTGGAAGAAAGACAGTCTCTTCAATAAATGGTGCTGGGAAAATTGGACATCCACATGCAGAAGAATGAAACTAGACCACTCTCTTTCACCATACACAAAGATAAACTCAAAATGGATGAAAGATCTAAATGTGAGACAAGATTCCATCAAAATCCTAGAGAAGAACACAGGCAACACCCTTTTTGAACTCGGCCATAGTAACTTCTTGCAAGATACATCCACAAAGGCAAAAGAAACAAAAGCAAAAATGAACTATTGGGACTTCATCAAGATAAGAAGCTTTTGCACAGCAAAGGATACAGTCAACAAAACTCAAAGACAACCTACAGAATGGGAGAAGATATTTGCAAATGACATATCAGATAAAGGGCTAGTTTCCAAGATCTACAAAGAACTTATTAAACTCAACACCAAAGAAACAAACAATCCAATCATGAAATGGGCAAAAGACATGAACAGAAATCTCACAGAGGAAGACATAGACATGGCCAACATGCATATGAGAAAATGCTCTGCATCACTTGCCATCAGGGAAATACAAATCAAAACTACAATGAGATACCACCTCACACCAGTGAGAATGGGGAAAATTAACAAGACAGGAAACCACAAATGTTGGAGAGGATGCGGAGAAAAGGGAACCCTCTTACACTGTTGGTGGGAATGTGAACTGGTGCAGCCACTCTGGAAAACTGTGTGGAGGTTCCTCAAACAGTTAAAAATATACCTGCCCTACGACCCAGCAATTGCACTGTTGGGGATTTACCCCAAAGATACAAATGCAATGAAACGCCGGGACACTTGCACCCCGATGTTTCTAGCAGCAATGGCCACTATAGCCAAACTGTGGAAGGAGCCTCGGTGTCCAACGAAAGATGAATGGATAAAGAAGATGTGGTTTATGTATACAATGGAATATTACTCAGCTATTAGAAATGACAAATACCCACCATTTGCTTCAACGTGGATGGAACTGGAGGGTATTATGCTGAGTGAAGTAAGTCAGTCGGAGAAGGACAAACATTATATGTTCTCATTCATTTGGGGAATATAAATAATAGTGAAAGGGAAAATAAGGGAAGGGAGAAGAAATGTGTGGGAAATATCAGAAAGGGAGACAGAACGTAAAGACTGCTAACTCTGGGAAATGAACTAGGGGTGGTAGAAGGGGAGGAGGGCGGGGGGTGGGAGTGAATGGGTGACAGGCACTGGGGGTTATTCTGTATGTTAGTAAATTGAACACCAATAAAAAATAAAAAATAAAAAAAAAAAAGCAGTTGTTGGGGAGAAAAACATGAAATTGATTAATCTCTATCTTTATTCAGGTTGCTATAACAAAATATCACAGAGCAGGTGACTTAAATAAAGAATCGAAATTCACTTCTCACATTCTGGAGTCTGGAAGTTCAGGATCAGAGTGCCCAAGTGGTCAGGTGAGGGCTCTTTTCTCAGTCAATACTTGTATCCTCACATGGCTAAAGGCTGTGGGGAACTCTGTCAGACCTCTTTTATAAGAGCACTAATCCCATTCATGAAGCCTCTGTCCTCATCTCCTAAACACCCTCAAAAGCCTTACCCTCTAATATCACCACATAAGGAGTGAGGTTCCAACAAAGGAATTGGGCAGTATTCAGACCATAGCAAGTTCTAAGACTAACAAAAATAAAAGAAGTTACAAATTATCAAACTGAGATAAAAAGAAGAATGTCATTAGCTTGAAGCCATTTATAAGATAATGAGGGAATACTATAAACAGCTCTATGCTCATAAATTCAACAACTTTGAAGAAATGGACCAATTCCTTAACAAAAAGACCACAACAACTCAACCAAGATGAAACTGCCAAATTGAATAGTCTATATTTGAAAATCTTCCCCCAAAATATCTCCAGGCCCAGATGGTTTCACTGGTGAATCCTATCAATTAGATAACTGGCACCAATTTTACATATTTCTTGCAGAAAACAGAAGATGAGAACACTTCCATCACTTGTTGTGTAGCCAGTTTTATTGTAATGCAAAAAAAAAACCAAAAGTACCGAAGACAAAACTCATTCTCTTTCTTGAGTTTAGACGTGAAAATCAACATAATTTTAGCAAACTGGATCTAGTAATAAATAAAATGATTATATACCAAACCAGTGGGACTTATTCCAAATATGTAAGACACATAAAAATATGTGTCCTTGTGTCCCTTTGGCTTTCTCTTTCTCTCTCCCTCCCTCCTTCCTTCCATTCCTTCTCCTTTTCTCTTTCTTTTTGTGATAAGATTACTTAACATGAGACCTGATTAACGAATTTTTATTTATTTCTTTTAAAAGATTTTATTTATTTATTCATAGAGATGCAGAGAGAGAGAGAGGCAGAGACACGGGCAGAGGAAGAAGCAGGCTCCATGCAGGGAGCCCGACGCGGGACTCGATCCAGTGTCTCCAGGATCACGCCCTGGGCTGCAGGAGGCGCTAAACTGCTGAGCCACCAGGGCTGCACTGATTAATGAATTTTTAAAGTATTACACTAAATTGTTAACTACAGGCACTGTTATACAGCAGAAAGTTAGAACTTAGCTTGACCCACTGACAGCAATTACCCATTTTTCCCCTTCCTCCAGGCAACTACCATTCTGTTTTCTGCTTCCATGAGTTTGCTGTTTTGTATGCCTCATATAAGTGGAATGATGCAGTCTTTGTCCCTCACTGCCTGATTTATTTCACTTCCAGGTCCATCCATGTTGTTGCAAATGGTAGGATTTCCTTCTTTTTTTAATGCTGAATAATGTTCATTGCATATATTTGCCACGGTTTTTTAATCCATTCTTCTGTCGATGAACATGTGGGTTTTTCCCTCATCTTGGCTTGTGATTGATACTATAATGAACTTAGAAGTGCAGATATGTCTTTGAGATCCTAATTTTATTCTTTGGATATATATCTAGGAGTGGGATTGCTGAATCATATGGTAGATTTATTTTGAATTTTTTAGGAAACTTCATACTGCTTTCCATAGTGGCTAGACAGATCATTTACATTTCCACAAACAGTGTCCAAGGCTTCCAATTTCATAACATACTCACCTACATTTGTTGTCTTTTGATTTTATGATAATAGGTTTCCTAACATGTATGAGGTATGTGGTAGCTTATTGTAATTTCTATCTGTATTTCCCTGATAGTGATTTTAAACATCTTTTTGTAGACTTCTTGGCAATTTGTAGGTCTTCTTTGAATAAATGTCTATTCAAGTCCTTTGCCCATTTTTAAATTAAATTGTCATTTTATTATTAAATTATGGTTGTTTCTTGTATCTTTTGGATATTTACCTTTATTGAATATGTGGTTTATAAACGTTTTCTCTCATTCTGTGGATTTCTCTTTCACCCTGATGACAATCATTCTTTTGTGGTTTTATTTTTATGTAGTCTCACTTCCACTTGTCTATTTTTGCATTTGTTGCTTGTGCTTTTTTTTAAAGATTTTATTTATTTATTCATGAGAGACAGAGATAGGCAGAGACACTGAGGCAGAGACACTTTCCACAGAAACATGTGGGACCCGATCCTGGGATTCCAGGGTCATGCCCTGGGCCGAAGGCAGGCGCCAAACTGCTGAGCCACCCAGGGATCCCATGTTGCCTCTGCTTTTGTTGTCACATCCATGAAATCATTGCTGAGACCAAGATCATAAAGCTATCCCCCCCATGTTTTCTTCTAGGAATTTTACAGTTTCAAATCTTGTGTTTCAAGTCTTCAATCCTCTTTAAGCTGATTTTTGTTTTGAATGGTGTAAGATAGGAGTCCAATTCCATTGTTTTGAAAATAGATAGCCTTTTTCCCCAAATCATTTATTGAAGAGACTACTCTCTCTATATTTTCTTACACTCTTATTTCAGGACAGTTGACTATAGATGTGTGGACTTGTTTCTGGTCTCTTTATTGTGTTCCATTGATCTATAGGTCTATTTTTATGCTAGTACAATAGTTTTAATTATAATAGTTTTGGAACACTGATTTTAAAAACTGGAATTGTGATGCCTCCAACTTTGTTCTTCTTTTTCAAGATTGCTTCACCTCTTCTGGGTCTTTTTTGTTCCATATGAATTTTAGAATTTTCTTTTTCTATTTCTGTAAGAAATGCCATTGAGATTTTGATGGGAATAGCATTGAATATGTAAATTGCTTAGGGTAGTATGGACATTTAACAATATTAAATCGACCCATGAATCTAAAATGTCTTTCACTTATTTCTTTTTTAAAATCTTTCATTAGTGTTATATAATTTATAGCTTATGAGTCTTTCACTTCCTTGCTTAAGTTAACTCCCAAATATGTTATTCTTTGTGATACTATTGTAATGGCCTCATTGCATTCGTTGATATTCTGTGAGAATACATGTAAAAACACTTTTAAGAGAAATATAAATAGAAATCATAAATTTCACATATTATTTCTCTAAAATATGGTGAGAAATGGTAATAAAAAAAACTTTTCCACAGATATACTTGTGGGGGAAATGACTATATCTCTCTTAAGAACACAAGGACACGGATCTTAATTTAGAAATTTTATTTGTTGATGTAGAAAGTAGCAAATAAAACATACTTATTTACATGATTGGAATTCAAATCCCTATTTCCTTTAAAGGCCTAGGCAAAGCCTAATGATATGGTATCAGATGAGTGTTTAGTATTTACTTTAGTAGCATTTAGGTATCTCTATATTTAAGAAAAATATGCTTCAATCATTAAAACATACCTGCCTCACTCCAAAACAATTAATTTCAATCACTATAAAACAGAGCTCCTATAATACTTCAAAGGTTACTTGATGCTAGATATAATTTATATGAAAGCGTAGACATTAGAAATTTTATTTAACAACTGCTTGTTTAGATCTACCTTTCAGTCCTTTTCATAGTAATTTCACTAGTAATTGACTAGTAGATCCAATAACTACTCAGGATTCATATAGATTGCATCTTTATTTATTGGTTAATTTTTGTTATTGTTGTTGATACCTTGATTTTATTGTCATCACCCCTATTTTTCAGATGTGGTCTCTCTGTAGTTGGCTTTCTCCATTGCATTCTCATGTAGATAGGCCCAGATCTCTGGCCTCTGCCACTGACAGGCCACTGCTTGGATCATCAGAGCTCTCTGGGGTCTCTTGTTCAGACTCCAGCTGATTCTGATGTATTTTCTTGTTTGTTCTGTAGTAACAGACTATTATTGTTGGATTTTTTGTGTTCTTCATTTTATCCAAATTCTGTTGATGGCCTAATGTTGCTCTTATGACTTCCTTTTGCACCTGTTAGAAAAAGAAGATGAAGCCATAAGGACATTAGTTTGGAGGAAGAGGAGGGAGGGTGGATGGCAGGGAGGCTTTATAAGAAGGGGTATGAGTTGCAAGACAAGGAGAGTGTAGGGGTTGTAGGATGGAAATCTAAAGAAGAGGAGAAGCATGAATAGAGACATCTTACCTTGTCATTTTTTTTGTTGTTGGAGGGACAAGAAATGTTCTGCTTTTTCCTTCCTTTGGTGCATGGCATTCGGCGTTTCATTCTCATACTTGATTGTTCTAGATTTATGCTAGGCTTTTATGGTATGTGGATCTTATCACCATATTTAAGCCTCCTAGTGATCTATCTCAGGGCTCCTGACTTTCGTTTATGTACATATACACACTTTCCCTTAGACAATGTGGAGTCATATCCTTTGGCTTTGGTCATCAAAGAACTGTTCCAGCCAATGGGTGGCTTCAACATCACAAAGCGTTACTTCTGACATCTTTGTGGGTGGGGGGATATAGGTTTGATGCTGTGGTCAGTTCTTTAACAACCTTAAAGATAGGTCCTAAAATGACCTGTAATTCTTCTTTATCTCCAATATACAATTCTGATGGCAAACATGACATAAAGAGGGAGTTTCTTCCATTCATGCTCCATTACACCCCTATTCTGTGGTTCATTTGGTTCTTTCTCACTCTTCACCATTACCTTTTATTATGAATTTCTTTTTTTTTTAAGATTTTATTTTATTTATTCATGAGATGCACAGAGAGAGAGAGAGAGAGAGAGGCACAGACACAGGCAGAGGGAAGAAGCAGGCTCCATGCAGGGAGCCTGATTGATATGGGACTCGATTCCAGGTCTCCAGGATCATGCCCTGGGCTGAAGGTGGCACTAAACTGCTGGGCCACCAGGGCTGCCCTTATTTTGAATTTCTTATCTAAACTTTCTCCAAACTAATGGGGCCATATTTAAATCTATAAAGATATTTGTTCTTTATTTTTTATTTTAATCACCCATTGCTCATCACACAAGTGCATTCCTAAATTCCCATCCCCTATTTTACCCATCTCCCCACTCACCTCCCTTTTGGTAACCATCAGTTGGTTCTCTATAGTTGAGTCTGGTTTTTTTGTTTGTTTGTTTGTTTTGGTTTGGTTTTTTTTTTTTTTTTGGTTTATTTGTCTGTCTGTCTCTCTTTTTTCCCTTTGTAGTCTATGAGGAGATCTGAATTATATCATTTTCCCACCACAAACCTTCCTATGCACTTTGAAGACCAGTTATTTTTTGGTTACTGCCAGGCAAATTTTTTTTTAAGATTTTATTTATTTAGGGACACCTGAGTGGCTCAGTGGTTGGGCGTCTGTCTTTGGCTTGGGCCATGACCATAGGCCTGAGATTGAGTCTTGCATTGGGCTCCCTGCAGGTAGCCTGCTTCTCCCTCTGCCTATGTCTCTGTGTCATAAATAAATAAATAAATAAATAAATAAATAAATAAATAAAATTTAATAAGATTAATAAGATTTTATTTATTTGAGAGAGAGAGAAAGAGAGAGAACAAGCAGGAGGAGGAGTGGATGGGGAGGGAGTGGGAGGGGGATTAATCTCAACCAGATTCCTCACTGGGCTCAGAGCCTGATGTAGGACTCAATCTCACAACTCTGAGATCATGTTCTGAGCCAAAACCAAGACTTGATCACTTAACCAATGGAGCCACACAGGCACCCCAGTCCAGGCAACTTTTCTATCCATCTCTTTCTCCCCAGGGTTCATGTAGATCTCTTCAATTTTTGGTTTTCATTCTGAAATCACTGCCTGACAGCTGTCAAGACTTCAGTGACTTAGTTTCTCTACTGGGTATCTTCATCTTGTTTTAAATATGGAATACATATTCATGTTAGTATATGTAGTATTCTGACATGGGTTTTACCAGTGTAGAGGGACAGGGGAAGGTATTCATAGGACAAAAGTTGCTCTGAGTGTTTAAATGCAAAACACTACAAGCTAAAACTGACTTGTGCACCCAGAGTAGGGCTAACTCAACTTATCCTGGAAGTTTTGTGCATTGTAACAAGAGAAAAAGAAATAAGATTGGTAAAGGAGAAGTAAAAATGTCCTTCAAAAACTATGACAGTTGGGGCACCTGGATAGTTCAGTGGTTGAGCATCTGCCTTTGGCTCAGGGTATGATCCTGGGGTGCTGGGACTGAGTCCTGCATCAGGCTTCCAGGAAACCTGATTCTCCCTTTGCCTATGTCTCTGCCACTCTCATTTTGTCTCTCATGAATAAATAAATCTTTAAAAACAAAAACAAAAACTATGAGAATTTATGTACCATCAATGTGAAAAAAAGCTTCTATAACTAATAATTGAATGTATCGAGGTTGCAGGATATAGAATCAATACATAAAGTCAATTGTATGTTTTTATATTAATAAACAATTACAATTTTTATTAATAAGCAATTAAAGTAGTTTATTAAGAATTAAAATTTAAAAGTGTAATTTAAAATATTACTAGAAAATAAGAAATACTCAGGGATAAATTTGACAAAAGATATAAAAGACCCACACTAAAAGGTATAAAACATTGTGAAGATACATAAATGACGTAATTAAACAAATGGAAACATATACCATTGTTCATGGGTATGAAAACACAACCTGAAACCAATCAAAATCCCAGAAAGACTTTATTTAAAAGATGTACTTATTTATTTTAGAGACAGAGTTGGGGAGGGTAGAGTAGAGGTAGAGGCAGAAGAGAGAATCCGAAGCTGACTCTGCTCTGAGCATGGACCCCAACGCGGGTGGTAATCCCTCAACTCTGAGACCATAATCTAAGCTGAAACCAACAGTTTGATGCCTAACTAACTATACCACCCAGGCACCCCCCAGAAAAGCTTTTTTAACAGAAATTGACAGTTATTCTAACATTCATATAAAAATTCAAAAGACCTAGAATAGCCAAAACAAAATTCTAAAATGAGATGAATTCTGAATAAATACTGTGAAGTAAATCAATGTCAATGTTCTAATTTTAATAATGCTCTGTGATTATACAATATTTTATCACTGAAGGAAGCTAGGTTACACACAGGACTCCCTTGTATATAACTTTGAAACTTCTTTTAAATCTATAATTATTTCAAAATTAAAAATTAATAGAAGCAGCAAGAGAGAGAGCTAAGGGTACCAACAGCATGCCTCCAGAGTCCTCTAACAAGAATTCACACAACTTCATAATGAGAAAATAATTGGATTAGAACCTTGATTCTTGATCCAGTTTTCATGCAGCGCATACATCTTCATCTCATACACTAGAACATCAAGAAAGACCTAGCAAAATGCCCTAATGATTTCCAGACAAAACAAATTTATAGCATTCCCATGACCATAGACTAAACACTACTAAATAAAGAGAATGCTGTTACTAAGGCATACTTTTTCTTAGTGTGTTCCAGATGATGTCTAGTGATTACCACTTCCATTTATTAAACGTACACAAGCCAATTTTTAAGGTTTTTCTTTAACTCTTGTCTGCAATAATGAGAATACCATGTCATATATATACTATATATACATATATATAGTATATGTATATGTATATATATGTATATGTATATACATACATATATAATCAACAGACTACATCAAATAGAGATCAAAATGATTAAAATTGTTGAAAATAACATCCTTCCATTCTCTTAAGTAACAGTTTTCTAAATTTGCTTACCAAAAATATATTGAAGGTTGTACTACTACCCAGTGAAAATTCATCAAAGCATTAGGAACATAATCAGTCTATGCTCTGTACTGAAATATTGTAATTGATTCTATAAAATAATCCATGTTGGACTCTTTAGTGATTCTCTTTTAAATTTCCCACCTAAATGAATGAGAAAAAAAATTAAAGGCCATCAATGGACACTGAGTTCATTTTTTATCAAAACTTTCCATTTTGATGTGTTCAGCTTTCAAGACTAATCTTCATCATACAGGGTTGAGGAACACATTCAAAGTGACTCTCCCGTGACACAATGCAAGTCAGAGACAGATCCAGGCCCCCCAAATCACATGCTCCTATTTTCCTTTTTGTTTCTTTTTTCTAGGCTTTTGTACAAGTGATATTATCAACTGACACTGATTTCACTATAATAATAACCCTCAACTACATCTGCAATGACTTTCTTTACACTATTTATTTTTTAACTATAGAAGGCAGGTTTGAAAATTACACAGAGCACCAGACATGGGATGGAATCTGCTTGAGAATTTGCTTCATTCTGGCCACAAAGGGCAAGGTGTCAGAAGCCAGCCATCCAATTTCCTCAAGGGCAGTTAAAGAGAAATAGACTGGGAAGAGCTGAGGACCATGGAAGGGGGTACTTCTTACAAGCTTTGTGTGGGACTTGCTTTAGGAAATACCAACACCATCACCTGCACTGTGACCACTCGTATCACTTATAACACTGCTACTACTAATGGCAACAGAGACCATGTACCAAGAACGTACTACATGCCAAGCTCTATTCTCAGCATATAATATCAGTCAGAGCCCAAACAGGAAACAGTGCACACAAACTGGAATAATTTGACAAAGAAAAGGTTATGGGGAGACCATCAGCAAGACTGCCATCACAGTGTTAATAGCAGCTGCATTGCTATTACCTCTGACCTAAAAAGAAAAGAAGATGGAGTGGTCCCTGGAACCTAGAAAGGTCGATAATCATGAAGAAAAAGCCATCTTGAAAAGAGCAGTGGCCTCTATCAAGAAACTCAGCCAGCCCAAAGTGATAAGCAGAGAGGAAGACAGGAGATTAAGCACCCTGCCCTCACTGTCCTCCCTACCCCAATTCTCCTTGAGACTCCCCAGTAATCAAACCCAGTGAATTCCTGAGGGTCAAGAATGATATAATCCACAGGAAACAGCTTCCCTGGACAGAGAGCTGGGTCAAGAAGAGTGGATAGTGGATCTGAAGGGCAGAGGGAATATGTCTAGCAAGATGCAAGATGCACAACAATGCCAGGAAGTGGGTACCAATTGTAGTTCAGAAGGAAAAGTTAGGGAATTGAGGTCCTGAGAATAATCCATACAACATTGTGAAACATGATTTCTAACTCCTGTTCTTCCTGCCCCAAGTCACGCATTCTTTCTGGGACTCTGGGTAAACTGTGTATCCTCCCTCATCATCAATTCCCAATCTACAAAATAAAGAAATTGAAATAACCAATGATAACTTTTAAAAATATGTTATCATTCCATAATTCTTACTTTTAATATTATAATTCCTTTAAGCTTTTAATCATATTTTTATTAGCTTTTAATCATATTGTGATTCCAGCCAACCAGCTTACAACGCCAAAGTATAAAACTCTGTGTGGGACTACCCTGGCTTGAGCTACCCTCCTGCTCTTCTGATTCAGTCATCCCTGGGAGGGCACCAGACCCAGCTGGCACCAGTTGGCTAAATCTGGAGGATTATTTCAACAACAAGGTGCTTTAGACAGAAGTAAACCACAGAACAAAGACCATTAACTCACTCAATAATCCTTGAAAAAGCACATGTTCTGTGTTGAGCGCTGCACTAAGCACAAGGATGCAGAGACTGATAAGACATGGTACTTGTCATGCACTTTTTGAAAATCTCTCTGACCCATGCCTTCCCAGACTTCCACATATGGCATAGTGAAAAGCAATTTCCATATTATTAGAAAATAAACCTCAACCCTTAAAATCAAGCATTCTGAATTTTCAGACATTTCCTATAAGGCTCAACACTTTAAGGTTTTTCTCCTCTCAGATGCCTAAAGCTAAGGAAGTATAATCTTTTATTACTATGCCAAATATGAAAAATGCTTTAATGCCACATGATAAATGGAAATATTAGTTTGCAATAAGAAATACCTTCAATTGTACATATCAAGGAAAGAGAAAAAAAATTGTGATTTTTTTTCCCCTGTGGCCTGACAAGCTGAAAGAATATTTTTTTATTCCACAAAGGCTATCTGGGGAAAGTTTTCCAGGAAACAATGCTAGATATTGAGGCATTTTTATGGAGAAAAGAAAATCGGGCTATTAAAAGTTTGCTGTATGTCAATTATATTTCAATAAACATTATTCTAAGCACAAAAGTTTTTTGTCTATATAGAATATTTTTTCTATGTTAATTTTGTCATGTTATCAGTGACAATGTAGAATGTAACAAAGTACAATTATAAATAATTAGAATTGTAATTTGCCCCTACATTTTTCTTTGCCCCACATCTATCCTGATGATAAGAGTTTCCTGTTCTACCCAAGTTGTAGATTCTATTATTTTTCTCAGGTTTTCTGAACTCTAAGTGGAATGGCATTATTTGAAGGTCAGTTCAAAGATAGAGAAACTGACATTGTCCATACTTTCTGACCAGGGTGAACTTCCAACGTGTTTTCTCCCTTGAATTGATGTGTATCCAACCAAACAGGCTTTTATTCTCTTTTTTAACTATAAAGATTAAACGGTTTGACATGTTAAAAATCATTTTATCAATTTCTATAGCCTTAATTAAATTGTAAATTTCAGGAAACTATAATACTAATCAGAAATGTCATAAAGCCAATAAAGGCCAGGCTGGCATAAAAGATGATCCCACCATTCCATGCATAACCCAGCACCACAATGCTGCCTACATTCAGCTTGGAAAAAAGTTCTTCATACTGACCGTGGTTTACTTCCCTCTTCCCAAATAATGGCTGTTCTGAATATGTTCACTTTGCAGATTCAACATATTCATCAGACATACATCCTTTGGTTAAAGACTGTTGAGTTCACTATCTCAGTAACATAAACATTTAAGATGGATTGAAAATTTTGCTTTAGAACTGCCTTTCCAATCATTACACAATATGCAACTTTTTCCTGTGATTTGCTAACACATACAGTATTTTGTATAATGCTTTATATTTAGAGACCATTTGTACTTTATAAAGCCTATCTTTCTAATATAGGAATATAGAACTATAGAAAGAATGAAGGTAGCAGTTTCTTTCACATTTACATTCAACAGAACAATATGCTGCAGTGTGCAGCTTTATGAACATTCACAGACCTCCATTTATAACAGAGCATTTTTGCTCCTTCTATGGAGGACACAGTCCATCTTTCATATGGGACTCACACACTCCCTCTGAAGCCCTTTCAGTTCAATCAAAATCAAGAGCTATCATTTGCAAAAGCTGCCAGGATGTCATATAGTGGAGCATGAATACCACATGCTCTGCTTGGGGGACTCCAGGAGAAGGAGGAAAAACAGGCGGAGTGAGTTTCAGATTTCCAAAAACTGGGCTTAGAATCAGCAAAGGTCTCACCTGGCTAAGCTTGGCTCTGGGAAGAATGACAATTAACCACTGGCAATGATAGAGGAAAATATGATTTTCACTAGTAATGACTTGTTTGAACCAAAGCGTGTGATTGATGTATTTTGTCCTTCCATGAGAAGATGCTTACATTTTGCCAGGATCAACATGATCATGAGAAGAATTGTGGATGCGAGGCAACTGGGTGGCTCAGCCCTGCACTGTATGCCTTCACCAGAGAAGCTTATGGCAACAGCAGAGTCCATTTCACAACACTTTCCTAGTTGAAATCTCTGATTGTCTACTGAGCTCCTGTCCTGGGCCAGAAACTGAGCTGTGAGAGACACACCAATGAATCAGACATGGAGCCTCCATGGAAAATACAGTATACTATGGCATGAGTGAGAGATAGCAGTCAGAGACTGGGATGGGAAGTGAGAGAGAGCAGTCAGGATGAGTGAGAGAGAGCAGTCAGAGACAAGGATAGATGCTCAAAGAGAACAGATCACAGGGTGGCTTAGTCCATTAAGCCTCTGACTCTTGAGTGGATCTGAGTTGAAGCCCCATGTTGGGCTCCACACTGACCATGGAGCCTACTTAAAAAGAGAGAGAGAGACAGAGAGAGAGAGAGAACAGATCACAGAAGATAGAAAGGGTCTATTAAAGAGATGGAAATTGGAAAGGACTTTATAAAAAATTATTTATTTGAGAGAGAGGTAGGTGTGTATGGCAGAGGTTGGAGGAAGAGGGACAGGCAGGCTCTGAGCTCAGCACAGAGCTCCATCTCACAACCCTGAGATCATGACCTGAGCAGAAACCAAGAGTCAGATGCTCAACCGAGAGTGACCCAGGCACCCCACCAGAAAGAACTTTCATGGATAGAAGACATAGGCTTTAATGGGGAAGAATGAAGTCACTCAAGAAGGGGCAGCTTAGGGGAAGCAGGATATGGATCTGGTTGACTCTATCCAACATCCCCATAGCACTGCATGTTTTTCCGATTTTTATACCTGTATCATCGTCCACTTTCTTGTCAGTCTCCCTCATGATGCCAGGAATCCATGAGATCAGAAACCATCATGTGCTCATTTCCCCATCTCCATTTCTTTTATAAAGCAGCCTTTCACAACTGTATGCAAGATATTCATCAGTATTTGCTCCCCCAATAGTTATACAGGTAAGGAAATGAAACCCTAAGAGATAAAGTGAGATAAGAAATAAAGTTTTCATTCCCACACTTATGAGCTTGTAGAACTGGGAGTCAAACATAAGTTATAGTAACTCTGGATCCTGAGACTATGTCGTGCTAGACCATGATGATCCAAGCAGATGGGAAGGGAGACAAAGTACAAAGGATTGCCTTTTCCCATCATGTGTCACAGGAATCACCATTGTCATACCATGTCAACTCTCACTTTTTCCTTATCATGAGGTAGAAACAGGGTCTGTCATAATTGTTAGGGTGGGGGGTGGGCATCCTGACACAGCCAAGTGTTTGTGTCCATCAATTTCTGGGCTCACCATCTGAAACGAAAATGGTACTCTGAGAAAAAGTTCTATGAAACCTGATGACAAGGGTGGACTCCGGGCTGGGCTTTGAAGTCTCTAGACTCAGACTCGAATTCCAGCAAGGCTACTTGCTGCCCGTGCCTGGGGACACACTTACTAACCTCTCAGCCTTTGTTTCCTCAGGAAATAAGGTCTCCTATGTCAGAGGTGGTCTGTGAAGAGGTGGCACATATCGCAGCTGCGACACACTTAGCCAACGTCAGTTGTCATTGCTCAGACAAATATGCACACCCTTCTTCAGCCACAGCTCGGAAAGGACAACTGGAAGGGACTTCCCCAGTCAGGAGCTGCCATGGTAAGCATAATTTCACTAGCAGGCATGGCCTAAGACTTGCCGTGGAGAGGGATCCTATATTGATCCAATCTGAAGTTACCACATGCACAACTTGCCACTAGGAATGTGGGGACTTGAGCAGAAGCCTGGAAATGGCATGTGCATGTTGGAAGTGGGGTGGGCTCAGCGTTCACAGCTGCACAGCTCATTTGGGCGGGCTGCTGTTCTGCTGCTGCAAACCCAGCTGGCCCCACCTGGAGTTGCAGCCAGGGCCATTCTGACTGATTGAGGTCCATGACGTCCCAGGAGTGCAGAATCTGTCCAATTGCTCTAGTTTTTAGGACTTGCCCCAGTGTTCTGACAGGCAAAGTGCCCGAAGAGCCACAAAATGGTCACGGAGTGTCCCAAAGCACCCTACAGATACACAAACTAGGGGACTGATTCAGGGAGATGACCACGGGCACCAAGGCCACAAGATCCTCCAGAGTCTGTCGTGAAACACTGACTTCCTGCTCCTTACCATGGGCACACTCTTGCCCTTGAGCTTTCCCAAAAATTGTGTGACCCGCATAAATTGGATTCTTCTAACCATAATGACAACAACTCCTATGTCTTTATGAGGCCTTCCTTTGTGCAGAAGCTTTCAAGGCATGCATCTCATTTGGCCCTCCCAATAATCCCTTGAAGTAGGCATGGTTTATCATCCCCCAGTTTCAGATCAGGACAGATACTCAAAAGGTAGACAGCAATGAAAATCAAAATGACAGTGACACACCACCTCACACCTTTCAGAATGCCTATTGCGAGAAAAGACAAGAAATAATGAGTGTTGACGAGGATACAGAGGAAAGGGAACACCTATACTCTTGCTGGAAATGTAAACTGATGTAGCCACTATGGAAAATAGGGAGTTTCTTCAAAAATTTTAAAATATGGGGGGCAGGTCTAGGTTTAATTTTTTACCGAGGGCAGAAGTGAATAAACCTTTTTATATTGGGAAAAAAAAATAGAACCAATGATCCAGCAGTTTCACTTCTGGGTATTTATCCAAAGGAAATGAAAATACTAGCTCAAAAATATATACATGCTCCCCCATGTTCACTGCAGCGTCATTTACAGCAGCCAAGATGTGCAAACAACCCAAGTTTCCATCCACAGAGGAATGGATTAAAAAAACATGGAAGATGACAGAACCATAAGAAAGAATGAAACCTTGCCTTCTGCAACAACATGAATGGACCTTGAGGGCATTATGCTAAGTGAAGTAAGTCAGACAGAGCATTACAAATAACCAGACGATCTCACTTCTATGTGGCATCTTTAAAAAACAACAAACAAGGGGCTCATAGATACTGGTAACAAATTGGTGATCACCTGTGGTGGGAGTCAAACGGTAAAAATTTCCAATTATAAAATAAATAAGTCATGGGGATGTCATGTACAGCAAGTCAACTATAATTAATAACACTGCATCATATATTTAAAAGTTGCTAAGAGACTAAATCTTCAAAAGAGCTTGTCACAAGAAAAAAAAAAACTTGTGGCTATATGTGGCGACAGATGTTAACTAGACTCACTGCAATGATCATTTATTTTGCATTATATACAAATATCAAATCATTGTATCGTGCACTCGATACTAATAAAATGTTACACATCAGTTATATCTCAATTTAAAACTTAGAAATTAAAAAAAAAAAAAAGCCAGCTTTTTTGTCATCTGGTGCCACACCACAGAGGGACTCAGTAAATGCTAGATGAACTGCTCACAGCTGAATGAGCCAGCTCTTCACCAGAACCAGGACGTAGGCAGCACCTCAACTCCTTGGTCTCTCAGCCCTGTATCTAACCAGTCATGAGATGCAGTCGCTTCTGCCAGAAAGCTATCTTTGGAATCTTGTGAGCCTTTTCATTTTCATTGCTACAGCAGCCTTGTTTGAAGCTTTCATCATGCACATTTTCCCCTTGCCCTGGGTTGGCACTACAGATATAATGAAGTCTGAAATCCCTGGCATGACATTTGAAGAGGCTCTACACAGGAGTTCCAAGATCTTTCCAGGGCCACTTCTCACCACTCCCCTCACGTGCTCCCCAATCTGTGCTCCAAGCACAGGAGTCAGCCACTTCCTTTCTCGGGAAGCTCACACATGCTCATTGCTCACTGCTTTGGCTCACGCTGCGTTTTCAACCTTGAATAGCCTCTGTGCCTCCTCAACCTCATCTTATCTCTTGTCAAAGCCTCCTCAACCAGCTGAGACCTTCTCTGTCCCCTGGGAAAGGATGCATCAATTCCTCTTCCAAACTCCCATAACTCTTTAATTTATTATTTTTTTTCTCATGACATTACAAGGTAGTATACTTTAGAAGAAAAAGTGGAGTCAGGTAGATTTTGTTTAAAATCCTAGATCTACTACTTTTTAGGAGTCTAACTTTTGGCTTGTCATTTTACCTCTCAATGCCTTAATTTCCTTATAACAAAAGTGACTTGTGTGATAAAAATAGTTAAAGATTATTTTGGTTGTTCATTACTGGCATGTTTCATGTGCCAGTGTGTTCCCTCTCTCTCTACACATACATGCACACACATACACACACCACACAATACACACCCACGTATATACATATAATATATACATATATGATGTAGATAGATGATAGATAGATAGATAGATAAAAGCACAATACAGGTATTTAATATTTGTGTAATGAATAAAAATTAGTATATTCTTAATGAAGGCTTCCCACTTGAACTGATTAATTCCATTAAACATTTGTACTTTGATCACATGATGAAGTAAAGGTATAGAAATGAAAGAAATATAATCAGCTTTCACTTTCAGTCCAGCATTCACCAACTTCATCACTGTCCTCATGGCCATCACCTTCTTCTCAATGGACTCTCCTTCCTATGCAACCTTGATTCCAAAGAGATGAAAGCACCTAATTACCTTTACAATCATTCCGTCTTATAATTAATCAAAACCAGTTGGAAAATTAAGTGGAAAATTCCAATTTTTTCAGTCAAATTCCTTTCCTAAAATTGTCTGTGAAATGACTTCAGAAGAGGATCTATCATACTGAAGATGCAGATCCCTGACTCTAGAGACCGGAGCTGCTTGACTGGGGGGCTGATGGCTATAGACGCTCCAAGATAAATCCTGGACTCTGTAAATGCTCAATATTATGAAAAAGAGTAAATAAATACACAAGAGCCCATAGTTGATTCAATTCTGAAGTTCCTTATCCAACACATATGTCAAATAACTAGCCACCAAAGGCATCTTTACCTTTGCAAAATAATTTTATATTTCTGGGTTAATGTAAATATCTCATGAAATGAGAAACACAGCAGCATAGGAGTCACTGAAAAGCATATACCCTTTTTCTAAGTAATGTGAATTCTCAGAATTGATTCTCACAAAATCATTTCAAAACAAAACAAAATAAAAGCCACTATGCACAGAAATATTTACCAAAGTGCTTTTTTTAGATAATAGCAAACATAGAAGAACAATTCATATGCCCAACAATAGGGAAATTTTTAAAGGATAAATTATGCTACCTCCCTATGTCTCAGTTTCCTTATTTATAAATTGGAAATAATATCTACTCGATTGTTTTAGGGGATTAAGTTAACTAATATAGGTCAAATATGTGCATCTTAAATTGGGTTCCATGAGATTCCCCTTATTAATAAATCCTCTTTTCACTTTGGTTATTTTGAAATGTTTCTGTTTCATATTCCTTGCAATCAAGTGATCCAGAATTCAGATGGGGAAGAGTGGGAGAAAGAAAGACATTGAGAAACATTGCCCTCTCTGTACTCTCCCTGTAAGTGTATGGAAAAATACAATGAATGCTTAATTATAGGTGACCTAAATTGCCAGATATAACATCTGTAAAAATTTCATTCCAATACTATTTTTTACCCAGAGATGCATGCCAACAATGGCTCATCCACTGTTAAACACCGTATGTGGAAGTTCTCATTAAATATTTATTTCTTCCACCTTAAAGATGAGGAAACTGAAGCTCAGAAAAGTTATATATTGTTAGCTGAGAATATATAGGTTTTATTTAGGACCTCAATCTCCTGCATGAGTATATGTGTGTGTGTGTGTGTGTGAAAGAGAGAGAGAGAGAGAGAGAGAGACAGACAGAGAGAACACAAAGTGAACAAGTTGAAAGTGAGAGTTGGGTAAAGGACTGACTTATTTGAAATTAAATTTGCCTAGAAGACTACTGCTTTTTAAAAATTTTTTTTTGCATTTTTTGTAGATTGGGTACTGGTCTTGAAGCCTCATTTGTATCCCTTGCACTTTGTCTTTATTAATCCTTAGGTATATGTTCCTTTGGGGGTAGGTTGTATGAAGTACTGAGCTGTTGAACCATCACACCTGGAAAGCTAAAGTCCTTACAAATCACACTCTTGCTCCTCTCTGGCTTCCCCACTGATTAAAATCTGGTCCAGAATCGCACAAATCTCCCAGACCTCAAAATCAGAATACTTAACAACAGAGGTGACCTCCCAATAGACTTTACAGGGGAAATAATATCTGTTTTCAAATCTTACATTATATAAGCATTGTGTATTTATCAAGCAATTTCTGAGCTGTGATCTTATTTGGTGTGACCCAACTTGTCAAGAAGCAACTCTCCTATTTTAATGAGACTGACTTAGAGATACCTTAACGTAACACAGCTATCCCAGACCTCACCAGTCGAAAATGTTTTACTTTTATTTTTCATGAACAAAGCATGGAGCTTAAGCCTCCACCTACCAGATTGCTAGAAATCCTACCTCTATTTATTTTTTTTATTTTTTTTTCCTACCTCTATTTAAAAAATGTTCCCTCTATATATCTTGGAGTAGTTTCCAAGGCCTCTCACAAGACTTTCTGTTGTAAGCATCACACAGGATCTGTTCTGTACCTCTTTGTTTTATCTCTACTACATGGCCACCCTCCAAGCTAGTAGGAAAAGGCTTTACCGTTATCACTGCCCAACTTGCAAGGCCCAAGGTCCACACCAAGGCTGCTATATTTAGATGCTTTCCCAAGTTCCCATTAGGGCATTTCTGTATGAAAAACCTCTAAGAACTTCAGTTTAGGGCCCTCAATAGGGCCTTGAAGCAGCACACTTTGGGTGAGTCTTAACACACACAGAATTTTGAAGACTTTGGCTGGAATCTCACTCCCTGCTTGCCCAGAATCTCATCGATTATCTCATAAAAATTCAATTCTATAGATTTCTGGTGCTCAAACTCTTTTAACCAGAGGAGCTCAACCCTATCCAAAGGGCCAGATGGCAGACATTGATTCTGAGATGGAGAGCTACTTACTGGAGGATGACTGGGGAAACTTGAAAGTGACAGTGTTGAACCTGATCTCAGCCCCGGCTTCCCAGAAGGCAATGGCAGTTATGACCTGACCACCACCATCACTCACTTTTTGCTCTGGAAATGGCTAACCACAAAGGAGCACCTCAGCCTGGACTATTTGCATATACCCAGACAAAATCATGTCTACACTTCCACTCAACCTCTACAATACTCCCATATAAAGCAAATGACTCCCTTGTCTCCTGCCATTATAAAACACTAGTCCTTTCCTCTTCTTTGTTTCTTGAACTTGGGAGCTGATCTTTAGGTTTGGCACCATGCTCATGAAGCTTGGGTTGGTCAGTGGGCTGGTCATGTCAAAGCTGCAGACAAGTTCCTTGGGACTCACTCTCTCTAAGCTTCAGTACGGCCATCCCGAAGTTCAACTTGTAGGTCTCATTGTGGGGACCGTCTCCAAAGCCTACCTGTTGTTGCAGGCCACTGCTCCACTGAGCTCCTTTGAACTGGGGGCCACTAGGCAAGCTCCACCCCGGGCTGTGCTCTAAGATGGATCAATGCAGTTGGCCCACTCACAGTCCTGTCCTGCCCTCGTGTACCTAAGGGGTTTGCCAGAGGCCTGGACTCTGTTTCAGAAATAGACCACATGGGCCAGGTTCCACTCAGCTGCTTTCACTGTAGAACTGCACGACAGCTCCAACGTTTGCTACCCTCCCTTCGGTTTAGAGGCACTGTGTCTCAGCGAGTGCTTTTCTGAAGGCAGAGGTTTTGCTCGTGGTTCTTCACGTCCTGCGGCCAGATGTCATCTTTAAAAGTCAAGATTTTAGTTTGTAGCAAGCATGTATCTTAGCGTGTAGGATATTAATAAAAGGGTTTTTTATTATGAAGTAAAAATTATAATATTTTTTTAGAAATGATAATTTTAGAACAGTATCACAAGAAATTTTGAATTGATGGAAGGGTAGAGTAGAATAATGTTATGGAACATTTGAGAAATTAAGTATAATCATTATTGTAATTTTTTAAAAACTAGGGTTTTTTTCATTAAATTGAAATGATATAAATAAAAGATAAACAGAGGTGTAATATATATTGACTTCAGGAAAAGAAAAATGAATGATTAATAGTCAAAAGAGTAGCACTATTCACTATAGATAGGATATGGAAACAACCTATGAATAGGTCCATGAATAGATGAACAGTTAAAAATTAAAAAGTTGTATATACATATAATAGAATACTGTTCAGCCTTTAAAAAGAAGTAAATTCTGCAATATGTGACAACATGGATGAACTTTGAGGACATTAAAAGTGAAAAAATAAAAACAGTGACTGAAAGATAAGAACTGCACAATTCCACTTATATATGAGCCATCTAAACTAGTGAAATTCATAGAATCAAAGGGTGAAATGGCAGTCTCCAGGGGATGATGGGAGGGAGAAATGGGGGGATACTAATCAATGAACATAGAGTTTCAGTTAAGCAAGATGAGTATTTTAGAGATCTACAGTACAACATTTTATCTATAGCCAACAAAACTGTATTGCACATTTAAAAATTCATTAGGAGGGTAAATCTCATGTTGTGTTCTTAGTACAATAAAATGTATTTTAAAATAATTCAAAAAATAAAAAAACAATCATCAGAAAAGATAGAAGGACTTGATAGTTACTGGGAACTCTTTTCCAGTTTTAAGCAAAGTGTAAGTTAATAATAGCATTTGTAAAATGGTGAAATATAGATATGTCTCTCATCAAGAGAGGCTTAACTCAGAAATAAAGAAATGAATCTATGAAGAGAGGTCAGGACCATAAATGGTCTCGAAGAGACTATGAACACTTACATTTTGCATGGAATTTCACATGAAGGAGAATCAGAGTTTAAGTAGAACTTGATTTTACACAGTATAACTCTTGGGGACTTTCCCTGAATTAGATTATTGAAATCTTTATTATAAAATGTGGCTTTATTGATTTAAAAAATATTTAGTACATATATGAATTCTAGAGGAAATAAGAGAATATGTAAGTTGAACCAAAAAGTTAAAAAGTTTTGAAAATTTATCGATATAAAAGTGCCGCCCACAAAGTCAGTAGGCTTTGTTATTTTTAAATAAACGTTTCTTGAAAGTTTGGAGAGTAGCTGAGAAGAGAAAGACCTTAATAAAATTTTTATAAATAAGTCTCAGGAGACTAAAGGAAAATGGTTGATAAAAACAACAACAAACCAACAACAACTAGGACTTTTGTGATAAAATGGAACTAAAAAGATCTAGTACTAAAAGGAGAAAATAAGGCAACATGAGGACAGGAAATAAAAGGTAATTCACTGCTGGGTTTACAAAAATCAGAAACAGATTATGTGATTACTCATTATTCTCTGACTAATCTGTTGAGTGTGTTTTGGAATACTGACGAGCTCACACATTATTTCAGTAGTTGGCAGTAGCATGTATAAAAGCACAAATGATGTGTAAGTGAAGGAGTAACAGATCAGGAGTGATTCTGAAATCCAGGGATGATGTGGAAGTTGCAACGACCCGGTCATAGAGGCAGAATGCTGTCTTATTGGTCACACTCTAGAGGCTCTTTAATTTCCAATTACCAAAAGTAATATTTCGCTTCATTAAAAAAAATTCTTAATTATTGGGGATCCCTGGGTGGCGCAGCGGTTTGGCGCCTGCCTTTGGCCCAGGGCGCGATCCTGGAGACCCGGGATCGAATCCCACGTCAGGCTCCCGGTGCATGGAGCCTGCTTCTCCCTCTGCCTATGTCTCTGCGCCTCTCTCTCTCTCTGTGTGACTATCAAAAAAAAAAAAATTCTTAATTATTACACTTTCCAACATTCAGCATTTAAACTAAAGGATGTTGAAAGGGTTGATTCATTCTTCCACTAATATTTACAGTGGGTCTATGTACTTGATCTGGTGTTGGATCTAGGAATATATTAGTGAAAAGATACAGAATATTGTTCCTCCACTATAGAAGTTTGAGACTATAGCAGAGTTTTATATTATGCTGGGTTACAGAAATATGTAAAATAAATGTGGTAAATTCTGCAAAGAAAAAAAAATATATATATATGAGATCACCTAAGAGAACAGGAAAATCTGAATTTTTCTGGGATTGGGTGTCAGAAGACTTTCTTGAGGATAGGACATTTGAGCTGAATTCAGAACGATAAGTAGGTTCCAATGAGGACACATAAAGTATATAGCAATTTGAACAGAAGTCAATACAAAGCACTGTTAACAAGGGATTGGAGTAATGAGAGATTGTCTGGTAAGAAGTAAAAAAGAATTCCAAAAACATAGGAATATAAGGTACAATGGACAGCACCTTTAAGACACGATACATGAGTAAGTTTCTCACCTGTCTGCCAGCACGGAGAGCCAGACCTTGTGGGAGAGGGTATACCTTAGCTCAATGATGGAGAGAAGTAGCTGAGGTACCATACTGGTGGAATTTGCCAGAAATATGTGCTCTAAAGTGGCAAGAGGAGCTATTTGCGGAAGGTGCCTCATGGGAGCCATTCCTCTACGAAACCACCTGTGGGGCTGCCAGGAGAATCTCTTGTCCCTGGGCTGCTGACCTCTATACACCTGGAGAAGCTGTGAGCTAAAGAAGTTGTATGTGCACCTGGCACTGGAGAAACCATCCCCACGGCTGGAGCTGGACCCTCGGGATATACCGTGTACTGAAGGAGCCTGCCAGGAAGAGTGCCACAGACCAGGAAAAAAAAGCTTCTTTCTGCGAAATCTGTTCACCATTCTCTACTGATAAAGCTCAAGTGTTCCAACTGGCTAAGGAAAATGTTTAGTGGGCCAGCGTTATCCTCAGAGTACATTTGGACCCAAGAGACAGTCAATTGATAACTGGCCAGGGAATTGACTTTGCAGAGGCTCTGGGTAAGTAAATAAGACATATATGTGGAAATAATTCACAGTGCAATGCATTTTATTTAACTCTTTAATTCAAATCTGAGCTGAAATCAACTTTCCATACCTTGTAAAGATGGTTAATGTAAAGTGTAATTGTGCATGTGTTGCATCTGTTTTGAGGAATCTTTACAATAATCTTAAGTTTGATGCAAGTATTTCCCTATAGTTCATGAACAAAGAATGCATTGTGATGTAGTTGCCACCCAAAGCTTCCAGAGCACTGTCAGCATATCACAGAGCCAGAAATGCCATTCCAGTAGTTTACAGGCTGATGAATGCTCTCATGGACCTGAACTTGTTCCTGCAATTATTATTCAATGGTACTTTTAATTGACCACCATAGGCAATGCAGTAGATCCTTTCTTTTTGTTTATGCTCCAGAAAATGAATCTGAGAATTCTCCTCAACCTAAAAGGGAGAATTTAACCATAAGTATCAGATTGTAATAGCTTTAGTTAAGTTAAAGATGTAGTCATTGTAGTGTTAAGTGGCATTTTGCCCCTATGATTTAATGATTTTCAGAAGATGGCATCTGCAAGTTCCTGGGACTCTGTAGGCTGTAATTAGTATTCAAAACCACCGCCAGTTTGAGAGCTTATCCTTAATTATATATATATATATATATATATATATATATATATATATATATACACACACACACGCACACACACATATATATATACACACACACACAAATAATAGAAAGATTAGCAAAAGGATAATGAATCTCAACAGTTTTATAAAAAAAATTTCCACGAGATATCTCTTCACAAATAAGCTCCAATAGTGATAGAGAAATTTAGTTAAAATTATGGATGAGCCTTCATGCAAATCATGAATCTTTTAAAGCTGTATTCAGTAAAGTTCTTCATCATATGATTTTTTTCCTAGGCCTCATTATTTTCTGGTTTGCAAATGACCTAGTAGAATGATGTTAAAAGACCAAAATAAACACTATTTTCCATGAATCTCTGGCTCATAAGAGTTTTGGACAGCACACAGAATCATTTTCAATAGATTTTATGTCATAGATTTGCCACATATGAAGATGCTAAACCTTATAAATTGATTATTTTAAGGGAGATAAAAAAAAAGGAAGAACTTTCTATATCTCAGTAATAATTTTTAATGCCAACTACTTTTTCTTGAGCAGCAGCTTAGGATGTCCAATTAATTGACTTAAATTTACTCTTTTCTTTTGCTGCTTTAATGAAAAGTAACTTTATAATTGGGAGAAAATAGAGAGCTATTTTTAGAAGTCATGGAGAACTACTTTCTAAAATTTCAGTTGTATCTAGATTATATATTAAATAGTTTTTTATCTAAAGAGATGATTTTAAGTAACTTTGTTCTGTTAAATTTAAGATAAATTGTTCTATGAATGTTTTGATTTGCTTCTTTAGCTTATCAGTTGCCTCAATGTTTTTATGAAGATGCTGCATGAAGAACATCTATGTACCAAAACTTATTTCTGAGCAGCTTTTCCACATCAATGCATCTTGTGCAGCATAGTGTGTAATATCAGTCCATTCATTAAAATATATATTCAGCACATGCTAACTTTGTCAGATGCTGAAAACACAACAATAACAAAACACCCCCACAAACCCAGAAACACATTATGTAGCTTTTAGTCCAAAGAACAATTTTTATTACCTAGTCTTTCATGGAAATGTAGAGAAGGGAAATGCAAGATAATTGATATTTATTAAAAGAATCTTTAGATAAGATACAATCGTGATTTAGGTTTTTGACTAAATGAAGTGGTTAAAACCTGAGAGGCAAGAATAATGCACTATAAAATCTAATAATACAGAATATTATATATTTACAAAATGTTGGAGAGATAGTAAATGACAAAGTCAGGGCATATAAATATTTTGATAAGACAGACAAATGAGCCTAAATTTATATAATGAAATTTAGCTAGATTTAATTCAAGTTCTTAGCTCTAAAACAGGACAATAAACAAGCATTTAACAGAATAACTACACAAATAGAGAGGAAGAGAAGCAACATTGGTTTAAAAATCTTGACAGTTTATTGACAGTAAATTCAATACCAGACAACTCTGAGTCATGTTAATAACGTGAGTCATGGTAAGTCATCCTGCCAAGAAAAGTCATTTTGATGGTGGTTACAGTGATAGACTTATAGGATAAGAAATGTGATAGGAACGCAGAACAAGGAACAAGGAAAACGACAGTGCTTTGTCATTTGGTTGAATCTAAGTTTTTTCAGTCCAAAGTACCAGACTTTAAGAGAGAGATTGACAAAGTGGAAGAGCGTCAGAGCTGAGAAGGCCACATTTGTGAAGGGAACCAGCAGCATGACACATGAAGCCTCCTTAAAGGTATTGTGGATATTGAATCTGTAAAAGAGAAGACTCAAGGGGAATTTGAGAGGTCCACTGCAATAGACCAAGAGTTTTCCTGTGCAAGAGGCATTTGATTTGTTCCTTATAGTCCCATGGCATCAAAATGGAATGAAAAAGTGGAAACTCTGGGGCACATAATTTTTGCTAACTGTAAAGAGGAATTTTATACCACTTACAGGTGTCCAAAGACACCTCAGACTCCCTCTGGAGAGGGCATCCCCAGGCTATAATATTTTCTGCATTACTGAAAGCGTTCAGGCACAGACTGGACAAGCACACATCTGTAAAGTTGTTATATGGGGGATTCAACACCAAACATAAGCTGGGATAGAAGCCCCTAAAAATCTCCTATCCCTTTCTACTCTGTGCAAAGGACATGTTTATTCTTCTGCACATCAAGTATGGACATTCTTCCACTTACCTACATTTCTCTGACAGTGAAGTCTTGAGATTCCTTTTTCTCCTTAGACATTGAATATATAACACTAGAATCCTTTTATATTACAAAGTTATCTAAGAAAAAACTTCCTTATCGATCTATCTACCTCTCTAGCTAGCCAGCTATCTACCCATCCACATCTGTAGTTGTATATCACGGTCTCTATCTTTGCCTCAATCCCTTTAAAACATCACCCCGTGAAAAATTAATGAATTTTAAACAGGCTAAGGAGATGTGAAGGATTTTGTTTTTGGCAAGGTTAGCAAAAGGAAAATATCAAAATAATTTCAACAATTCAAAAATCTTTTATCCTCAATTATAGAACTAAGGGAGTTTGTAGGGAAGTAGAATCTTTGGTTGTTAGACTTCCAAACATGGGGACCCAGTGATAGAAGACATGTATTGGAGCCTGGATCAACCCTGGGGAATGTCATCATTGTTTCTTCTTCTTTTGCCTCTGCTGTGTGGGCTCCTCTTTCATTTTTGGTCTGTGTGCCCTACAGTCATCTGAGATGGGCCCTGCTACCAACAACTTTATCTTGACCCCAGATGTGATTCTAGGGATCCCGGCCACTTTTCTCAAGTGAATGGTATAGTTGCTGTGTTTTATTCATGGCAATTGTCCTTCATGTAGGTCTTCACCACTCCTAGCAAACTCATCTGTCCTCCAGCATACCTGTCTCAAGGACACTCCACCCTTACTCTCAGGATCAGACACTTCAATTAGCTTCAATCCTTTCTACCTATGGGCTCAGCCAGCTTATTAGCCATGAGTGAGCCTGAAAATCAACTGATCCTTATGAACCCTTTGGAAATAGAAATGGGGGCCAGGGGTTAATGCATATCTACTGGTTTTAGAAAAACAATGTGAAATTCCATTCTTTATTTCTTTATATTGACATTCTCTCTTTGACCAAACTGTAGTCAAGCATCACTGAGGCCTCTCCTGGATTGGGCCTCAGGGTGGGCCTACAAAGTTTGGAACACACACTAGCATAATTTCCAACAGCTGGAGGGAAGCTATATGCCTGGGAGTATACAAGTCTTCATGATGGTGCCTGCCTAGGAAAAATCTAGCCTGAAAAGATCATTTACTACTTGTTTCAGCCAACACCTAAAGATAGGCCCTCTCTCTCCTGGATTCTGGGATGGTAGGAACCTACCTTTGATAAGAGCCAGTTTACATACCAAAATGGGTCTCACTTGGCCCAAACTTCCTTTCCTGTTTTTTATAATTTTTTACTTTTCTGACTAATCAAGTCTCATATGTTTTCCCCTACTAATACCTCATGTTCCTTTTAAAACAACCAGCCACCTCTGTTAAAGTTCATTTCACACTTGACCCTTTTCTCCATTACAGTAGTATATATTATTAAAATTGGTCCTGACCACATTAGTGGCTAGCTTTGTTGATCATTTGATAGTTTGTGAGGAATGGGAATACTGATAACTTAATTTTCTTAACTCATCCTGTTAGAAAACGAATCTCATTTATACATAGTAGGGCTTCTATATTTCAAAGAATTCTTCCCTGAAGAGCATGGCCCAAATCAGAGGTAGTCATTGGTAGAATGCAAAGCTTCTTGCAGGTAAATGCAATTGGAAAGGTGAGTCTCTTTTCCTTTCTTTTCTCATCTGCTCTCTTCTCCTTTGCTTTCTTCTCTTCTTTTTCACTATTAGATTATTTTTAAAGTGTTTGGGCTTTTGGTCTAGGAGGTAGATAGATACACTACATGGAGGCTGCTTTGGAGCTGAGATGATATGCAGATTGGGAGACTGTTTGTCTTACAAACTAGATACTGTGTTATCCTTTGTGTTTATGTATTTCAAATTTTCAATACCCCAGTCTTCAGTACAGTTTTAAAAATTATTTCATTTTTATGTTATGTTTACTACAAGATTTAAAGGGGAGAGTTCTGTATCTAGAGTGCTAAAAAGTGATCAGTGGTATTTCACATACTGATTGCAATGATTTCTATAAATGTATGTTAAAAATATAGATACCTCTCCTCTATTAGTCTTTAAATATTTTAATTGGTTAATAAATGTAATGTATGCAAAATAAAAGGAATGAAAAGGCGCTTTTTTATGAACAAAAATTAGAATCAGTAATACTGAAAAGAGAGACAATTAGAACACGGCACAAACATAACACAAGAGAGACTGCTTCAGTGATTTTTAAAATCTAAGTTGGTAAAAGGATATTGTATATTTAAGTTGCAAGACATAATCCTGTTACTGATCTCTAATATCTCTACTGTCCAATATACTTATTTTTTAAAGCAGAACATTATTACATTTCAATACATCAGAAGTACAACCAGAAGTAAAACATTACAGCAAAATATTGGTGAGAAAACATATTTCATTTGCCATGTATGGTGAATGGTTAACACCCTAATCCTAAATGATCTCTTAGAAACCAGAACAAAGACACTAATATTCCAAGGTAAATGAAATAACAAATGACATAAAACATATAATTTTAGATTTTAAAAGTAAGTTCTTAGGAAAAGTAATTGGTGACCCGCGCAAAAATAACTCCCAGTGGCCAAAAAATATGGACGCGCAGCCCAGGTAAAATCAAGCTGCCTTATTTGGTCATCGTGGCCAAGTCTTTGTTTTGCTTGAATTTTGAAACTTGTGGACAAATCACATTCTGCTAAAGTCAAGAAAAACTATGGAAAAAATATACATAAACGGAGGCAACTATTCTCTTTTTGGTCCTTGTTTTGTTTTGTTTCGTTTTGTTTTTCCTAGTAGGTTAATTATCAGTTCTGTGGCCTAAAAATACCACCTTCCACCTCTGGTATATGATGATACAGACGTTTACGCAATCAAGTATATGATCTGTGTGGTTATATGAATGTGAGCCTCATGTTTGATTGCTCTTTTCCCTATGTCCCTCTCATTTAATCTCTTTGTATGTCTGGTTGATATAATCTTTGTATATTTCTTATTTCTTCTCTTCATTCTCATTTCCACTATTCTTGCTGAGGCCTCAATAACCAAAGTGGGAATAGAGAAGAAGCTATTGTATGTGTCTCCCTGCCTCCAGTCTGTTTCTACAACACTTTTTATACCTGGTTGTCAGATTAAGCTTCCTGAAGCAAGGACCTGATAGTTTCTTTAACAAAAAAAAAAAAAAAAAAAAAAATCGGAGTCCCCTTTCCCCAAGACAACAGCAAAAATATTGAAATTCACCAGGATTTAAGGTCTTCATTGACCAAATCACAAAATTCTTTTGCTATCATCATTTTCCTGCAATAATAGGTTTTCTTACTTTTGGTGTTGTCTGAACTGAGCCACTTGCCTTTACAATATATTTCATGTTTCCCCAATCCTGGTTCTTTCTTTATTCCATTTTCCTCACCTGAAATGTTTTCCTACTTTACCCTCAAAAGTATAGCTTGTTTCCTTTTTTTCCTTAACTTCTGTTTTCTATTTCAAGTTTTTATTTAACTTCCAGTTAGTTGTGCTCACTTCAGCAGTACATACACTAAATTCCAGTTAGTGAACATAGAGTGTGATGTAAGTTTAAGGAGTATAATTTAATGAGTCATCACTTAGATACAAACCCAGTGCTCATCACAGGTGCCATCCTTAATTCCCATCACCCGTCTAGCCCATCCCTACCCTCCACCCTTCTAGCAACCCTCAGTTTATTTTCTATAGTTAAGAGTCTGTTTTCTTGTTTGCTTCCCTCTTCCTCCCTTCCCATGTTCATCGATTTTGTTTCCTAATTTACACAAGTGAAATCATACAGTGTTTGTCTTTCTCTGACTTAGCCAACTATTTTGAAGAAAATGCCACTCAATTTTTCTTCCTAAAAGGAACTCCTCTGTTTACAAGTAAATTGTGAGTCATGTTATGGCAATGATGCATGCTCTTGGAATTACTAAATATCTATGTATGGGTTATCTAAACAAATTTAGTATCTGGTTGACTTTTTATCATTATAACATACATTAATTACTAAGGCATATTCTCTGGCAATAATTGTTGATTGTTTCAGTGTAAATATTAGCTAAACCTAAGCAGAAAGTCATATCTTCTAAGAGAAATAACAAATGGAAACTTTATAGAGTAAGTCTCAAATACCCATGAATACTGAGGTACTTAACTTTGGTATCATCATATCTCATTTCCCTTTCAAAGCTGCCCAAAGCATTCATATACTATTCTACAATAGATTCTTCAAACAATGCAGATGATGAAATCTTAAAATCATAGCATTTCTAGGAGTAGCTATAAAATTATGACAGTCTTGCAAATATGCTTTGATATGTAGCCCTTTCCACTTTGGTATGGCAGGTCAAGGAAATGCGTGACAGAGAAAAAGTGAAACACAGAGGCACAAACTTCAATGCCATGTATGGAAATCTTCCAAATAACTCTTAAATTTAAGGTGGTATGCTTGACCTGAAAGCTCTTTTCCTCTTGATGCAGAGGGCTTATAAAATCATGACCACAAGGCAGATGACGTTGGCACGATATTATTTAGAGGAGCATAGTATTTTGAGAATGGTTACTAAGTGGCTATCTCTCTCAGTATTTCTATAATTTACCAGTTATACAAGTTAATTGAGGAGAACATGAAATATCTAGATAAAATATAAGTAAAAATGACAACAAGTTAATTGAGGAGAACATGAAATATCTAGATAAAATATAAGTAAAAATGACAACTTCTATTAAAAATATACATCCATGTTTAGTATACTATGTGTGGTTTTCTGGACTTTTAGAAATATGTATATGTAAATATTTAATTATATACATGATTAGGAAGACACTTTTTGCAATAACAGAATCATGCTCTGCATATAGGGCAACTTTTCGCCCCATTACATCATAATAATAAAGCTATAATTTTATCTGAATTAAATTAAAAATGTTAATAATTTATTCTGAAATTTAATTAATGTGCCCTTTTATCATTTCTTGATATGCCTCATGTTTTTATATTACAAAAACGATTATCCTCAAGGAGTCTAATATTAATCCTCTTCAACAAGTCATTATGTAAAGAAAAAAAGTAAGCCTCAGGTACAATATATAGGGCTCAGTGACACATACACACACAATTTCCCATCAGAATCTAAACAGAGCTATCTAAAAGGATATTAATTTGATTTTGTTACTAAGTTAATTTCTTGAACCAATTTGCTATGTAGTGCAACTTTTTTATTTATGGGAGATGACCAAAGTAATTCATTTAAATTCTCATTTCCCTACTTACATTTCACTCATGTTTTCTCACACTGAAGAAGCTTTATGTAATTCTTTAATTTGAAAATGCTGTTTTTATGTAGTAAGCCTTCTTTAATTAATATGTAAATCACTCAGAACTTTTAGTATTACCTCTAAAATTATATATTCATGTCTCAATGGAATAGCTCATTGCACATAGACCAATTTTTGGAAAAGTAAATCTTCTCCCATCTGGCTAATAATTTAGCCCAAGACTTCTCAAAAATGCACTGACTTGGACTTCATGTAATTTTAAATTAATACTCCCCAGCTTCAGGAGGGATGTGAAAACTGAAATGATCAGTAGGGAACATCATGTTTTTGCCAACTGGTTTTGCCAAACTTTGATGGAATGTACTGTGTATATATATATATGTGTGTGTGTGTGTGTGTATGTGTGTGTGTGTGTGTTTATTTTGAATCTCAGCTTTCTTGGACTATTACAGTATACATGCAAAAGCTAACAAAATAGGTGGCCATATAGAGCAAAAATATAGAACACTTTCTTTTATTGTTAAAATAAGTAGGGAAAGATGTAATGTAAAAGATACTTATTTTTTCAACTCCTAAAATATGTATTTCATTAAGAAAAGAATGAAGCACAAATAGCAAATGTTTTTTTATCAATATTTATAATAATTTTTTTAATTATCAAAGAGATTTTCAAGTATTTAAAAATGTTGTTGAGATGGGTACCTGGGTGGCTCAGTCAGTTAACTGCTTGACTCTTGAAATCAGCTCAGGTCATGATCTCATGGTCATAGGATAGAGCCCCAGGTGGGGCTCCATGCTCAGTATGAGGTCTGCGGGATTCTGCTTCTCCCTCTCCCTTCGTCCCTACCCCCTTACTCTCTCTCAAATAAATAAATAAATCTTTAAAAATGTTGCTGAGATAAAAACAAGAAATTCTTCATTTGAAGATACAGACCATTAAATGTGAGCAAACTATGAAATGGGTAGTGGTAGTAAGGAGAAGCTCCATCAGTATGAATTTGATTATAGTCCTACAATTAGTAGATATAAAAGTGAAATAGATAAGAAACTGAGGGATGTGGGAGTCTTACAAATAAAAAATTCACTTAATTATTCATTTATGCTTATATGAAACAGAGCTAAATGCAAACAATAATGCTTTTCTGTGCCATGAGAGCAGAATGGAAGGAAACAAAATTAACTATCTTAAGATACCATCACTAGAAACTAGAAACTGGAAGGGAGAAAGAGAAGTCACATTAAGAGATACGTAGAAAATAATCACTTTAAATATACCTAGAAACCTGAGTTTTCACTTGGGGTAAGGTGGAAGACTCCCTAAAGTCTAAGACTATAATGGTGCCTTGAAGTAACTTTTTTACCAAGCTTTAATAGGCACTCATTTTGTCAGATGACCTGTGACTATGTTACTCTTCACAGCCTGTTCCTGACCACACTGCAGTCTCTTTAACAGGTCATTTATTGAGATGGCTTTGGATCATCCTTACATGAGAAGAGTTGGGACTACGTTCAGGTTGTCAGGTTCCTGAACCTCTCTTTTGATGGAATTAATGAAGGAATCATCTAAGAAATCATCTTGAGTTTCATTTGGCCACACCAGTTAAGTTAGATGAATCAGAGTTTTTCTTCTGGTACTGAACTCAAAATTCAAATCATCAAGCTATGTGAACAACTATCTAGCACTTCTCATTTATCTACCTTTTCTTGGACTATTACAATATACATGCAAAAGCTAACAAAATAGGTGTTATAATACAGCACTTCAAAGAGTAATTTGTAGGATGACATGCAGAGACCCCTCAAATAAAATGCTTAGCAAACAGGCTTACAGTAAAGTTCTAGGCAAATAGGCTGAATGTCTAGGGGAAATTAATATTATTGGTGCAGCATCCATGCTGTCTGAAAGATATATATAGAAAGTCAATTTTAGGAAATTCTTCTGAAACAAATGTTTATCCTATTATTGGTGTAAATCTCTATAATTACAGTTACATGGGGCTCTTATTATCATTTCATCATGTTAAATGGTCATTACGGTGTCATAAACACTCGAAATGGCTGCAACAATTGCAGTGAGTTGAAAGGAAATCCATACACACAGGACTGCATTTTACCCAGTAGAAAAAGTTTTGTAATACTTAATTTTATACAAAGCACAAATCTGGCAAGGAATTAAAAAAAAAAGGCTTGAATTATATAAGCTAATTTTTCAAATGGAGAAAAAAAATGACTCTACCTCAGGACTTCCATCTGTCTGAACGGTAAAATAGTCACCACCTGCCTTCTGTGTAAGATCATTGCTCTTACAGCAAATGTCACAATTTCCATTTCAAAACTCCCCTTCAGCTGTCTCTTTCACTACCTTAAAATAATTAATCATGAACTATTGTGGTCAAAATAAATTCCCTATCTATGTGATAATGATTAGAGAAAATACCTCAAGAAACAATCGTGGTGGATCGGTTGCTCTCTGCTACATTGTTTCTATGTGAAATGAAAGAGGTGGAAGGTGTTTTAAAATAGAGAATTAGCAACATTTACTTTATACTCACCTATAAGACATAGTACCAGTTCTGCTGCTACAACAGCAGCTCGGACTCTACAAAAACAACAATATTGCTTTAACTACAAGATTGCCAGGTCTTAGGATTTACCCCAAATTTTGCTTATTATGAATATGTGTAGAGAAACATCACTTAGCCATCCAAGAATAATTTTACAAAAACACCTGCCTTTTTCACTTCACAAAGTCGTTTTGGAGGCTCAATGAAATGATATAAGTGGTAAAATGGGTAAGTAGGTCTATGCAATTATTTTGAGATGTCCAAAACAATATCCTTGCAGGCTTAAATAGAATTAGTCACTAGTCATCATTTATAATATTATCTCATTCTGTATTACATAACTGTGTTCATGATAAGTCAAAGCACCTGATTTATTCAAGGTCCAAGGATATAATTTATTTAAAGTATATCCAGTTGTTTCTATTATATAAAATGATAGGAAAAATAGTGATTCTTATTTATCATTGAATTGAAACTTTTTCCTCTAATATCCATGTTTTTGTCTATATTTAGTCCTTAGCCACATTTTCAAACACATTCTTTTTGAATTCTATAGAATAGTGGCCAATAATTTGTTTTTATGTTTATTTTTTAAGATCTTATTTATTTATTCATGACAGACACACAGTTAGAGGTATAAGCAGAGGGAGATGCAGGCTACCTGCGGGGAGCCTGATGTAGGACTCAATCCCTGGACCCCAGGATCACAACCGAAGCCAAAGGTAGATGTTCAACCCTGAGCCACCCAGGTGCCCTGGTGGCCAAGAATTTAAATATATAATTTTATATATATTTATAAATTATATATATATATATTTAGAAGGGAGTATTTTTAGGGCAATGTTAGATTGGTAGAAAAATTAAGAAGATCATATAGAGTTCTTATATACCTTCTCTACCCTTCCCTGTCCACAGTTGCTTGTATTATTAAATCTTATGCCTGGTACGGTGTATTTGTTAAAATTAATGAATTGATATTGGTACTTTATCACTTAATAAAGCTCCCAGTTTATGGAGATTTACCTGGTTTTTACGTTATGCTTTTTTTTTTTCTCCTGTTCCAGGGCCCCTTCCAGTATATCATAATACATTTACTTGTCTTACTTTCTTAGTTTCCTCTGAATGTGACAGTTTCTCAGTCTTGTTTCTGATGACCTTAAGAATTTTGAGCAATACTGTTTAGGTATATTATAGGATGCTCCCCATTGGAATTTGTCTCATGTTCTTCTCATGATTAGGCTGAGACTGTGGGTTTGGGAGGAAGATCATAGAAGTAAAGTGCCATTTTCATGACTATCAACAAGACTTATGACTGTTAATGTTGACCCTGGTCACCAAGCTGAAGTAGAGGTTTTAGGTTTCTCCACTATGAAGTTATACTTCTTTTGCCCTCCTTTCCATACTGTGCTCTTTAAAGGAAGTCACAATGTACAATCTGCACTTATGAAAGGGGGAAATTATACTTCCTATCCTTGATGGTTGAGTACATTATATGGAATTCTACTGATGAGAGACTTATTTTTTCTCCTCTCTCCCATTCATTTATTTATTTAGTCATTTACTCAAATTAGTATAAATGGAGATTTATTTTATAATTCAAGTTATGATCCAGTACTCCTTTTTTAAATTTTATTGCTCAAGTTGTTCCAGTTTTGGCCATTGGGAACTGTTTCAGTTGGCTCATCAATGTGAGGATTTTTTTTTTAAGCATTTCTTTACTTTCAGGCACCACAAGATGCTTCAGGCTCAATGTATAAATTTCCTGCCCTAGAATCAATCAGCCTTTTCTCCAATCAGCCTTTTCTCTATTAAGGTTACTCTTAATAGATAGTATCAAAAATTATGATCTGGACCCTACATGTGCTCAATGTTACTAGGATGTCATTCCTTTCAGACACTCAGCTAACAGAGAAATGAAAAATCTGTTTACATACCAACCCATGTATGTTCACACGTCCAGAAATGTTTCTATATGTAAACATGTATATCTATATTAAGCTAAATATGAGTTCTCACTACAACTCTAATCCCTTACCCATAGATAATTCTAGCCTTTATTCATTGTTTTTCTGTAAAATCCCACTCCAACTGTGAAAAGCCTGGCTCCCACCATCTTCTATTCACTGTCTTAATTGTTTAATTCTTGTATACATGTAGAGCAGTGTCAGAATTGTAAACCTTACCTCTGGGGGAGCTGTAGAATGCTTATTTGCAGTGAATTTTGACTTCAGTCTTACAGACTGTATTCATTTACAAAGCTACTTAAGATCAGTACCTTTTCTTCCGGCTTCTTTTGTGAGATTATTTCATGTATTTGTAATAAGTTAGATTGTCTTGTCACAGTCTGCTTTCTTTCCTGGGATCCTTCCAGATCGTAAATGATTTTTAATTTGCATACATTATGGTTCACTATGCTATAAAATTCTATGAATTTGAAAAATGCATCATGCCTCTATCCATCCATCATTGCAGTTGCTACCAGAACAGTTTCAGCACCTTAAAAAATCTCACTGGATCTCTTGTAACCACTGATCCTTTCACTCGGTCTATAGTTTTGTTTTATCCTGAATGTCATAAAATGGGAATCATGCAATATATAGCCTTTTGAAATTGGCATCATTCATTAGCAATATGTATTTAAAGTTCCATCATGTCTTTTTATAAAGTGATAGCTCATTTCTTTTTGTTTTCTTTTTGTCACTGAAAATATTCTTTGTATATATGTACAGTTTATTTATCCATTCACCTATTCATGAACTACTTGGTTGGTTCTACTTGGGACAAATATAAACAAAGTTTTTAAAAACAATCACATGCAAACATTGGCATGGTCCTAAGTAAGGGTACCATTTGTGAACCATTGGTAAGACTATATTTAGTTTTGTGACAAACTTCCACACTGGCTTAAAAAATGGTTGTATCACTTTGTAGTCCAACCAACAAAAAATTAGAGTTCCCATTGCTCCACATCCTCACCAGCATTTGGTATTATCTAAACTCTTTCTAGATTTTATTCATTATAATGTATATGTTGTGATATCTGTTGCTTCAATTTATAATTTCATAATAACAAATAACATTGAACATTTTTCCATTTGCTTGGTAGGCATCTGTATACTTGTGAGGTGTCATTTTTTTTTTGCCCACTTTTAACTGTTTTTGTTTTGTTTACTTAATGTTGAACATCGAATTCTTTGTATGTTTTCTATATGAGTCCTTTATCAGATGTGTATCCTACAAATAGTTTCTTTAGGTCTGTGGCTTGTCTTTTATTTCTCTGATAATGTCTTTGACAAAGCTTACTTTTAAATTTAAATTAAATCCAATTTGTCAGTTTTTTCTTCTATGCATTGTGCTTTTGGATTCTGTGTTTAAAAACTCATCACTGAACACAAGGTTATATGGATTTCTTCCAATAATATCTTTGATCAGATATGAGGTTTGCATGTTATATGCTCCCAGCCAGTGGCTCAGTATGAGATAGTTAGTAAATCTGGGTGATTCCTGTGCAACATTTGCTATCGAGTTTCCCATATGATACCTGAGACTGTCCCATTTTCCCATTTTCTGAGCTGTCCTTCCATCAGAATCTCTTTTTACTCATTCTTCCTATTTATTCGCCTCATTTCATGTGCCTCTCTCCACAAGACTTGCTTTCTGGTCTGAGGCTCTTACTAGCTACTCCTGCTCCCTTTCCCCTTTTATCATTCATTTGAGTTTCTCTATTTTCTAACTTTTCTTCACATTGGCAGCTGCTAAGAACACAAACTGTTTCAACATTAATATGGGGGAAAACAGCCTAGATACTTTTGCCTGTTTATGTTTGAGTTACTTGGATAAGAGGACACTATGGAAGAAGATAGTTTATCCTAGCTTTTCAAAAGTTTGCCTTACATAACATTTACATTAGAATTTGTTTTGCTGATCAGAGAGAGAGAAAGAGAGAAGGAATTTTCACTCTTATGAAAAAAGACATTTCAGTATTTGTTTGCAATGAGCCATTATAGGGACAGTACATCCAAAGCAGTGAGAGCAGCCCCACCAAGCTCCTTCCCTGGGAACTATGCTCAGCATCTCAGCATCAAGCTTCCAGAGCTCTGAACTTTGTGAGCATCTGTGCTGGATCCCAATTTATTTTGTATACCTATGGGTGTACAAAAGATGGGTCCTATAGTATCAGAACTGCCTAAGACAGATGATTTTCTGGGTCTGAGAGTGCTCAATAATGTTTCCATATAAATTGACTGTGATTGCTTCTTTGCTTTAGGGCCATTTTGGCCTGCAAAAGTTTTCACAGAAGAAAAAAAAAAAGTTTTCATAGGAATAGCCTACTTTTGGATAACAGGGTACCTGTATATATGAGCACATTAATTCCATTTTCTTGGACTTTCTTCAGTATCATAAGAGACAATAGACTACATTTTATAGACAACAAAAAGAAATGAAAGAGATTGCATAAGATTTGCTTATATAATGTTTCGGCTGGAATTTTCAGAAAGTATTTTTGGATATATAATGTTCAAGTCATATTGGAATGACAAAAAGTATACTACAGTTGGTACTGTTCTTCTTTAGTCATTGTGCGAATACTGAAAGAAATGCTATGCCTTTAGATTTCCTATGTCCCAGCATGTAATAGAAAAATCAATATTATTTGATGGAACAAAAAAAGATATAAATTATCCTGGTACGATGGTTGTTAAATAACAATATTAAACAGAGTGACAAATACTTTTCTGCCAAACTCAAAGGTATTTTCCCCAGTTTCATCTTTGATTTTCAGATAAGCAGTATATAAGAAATAGCTATCATATAAAAAGACTTATTCAATTAAAAACAAAGCATATACCATATTAATAGAATAAATAAAAAATAAATGATAATCTTAATGAATATAGATAAAGCACTTGATCACATTCACCATCCTTTTTGGTTATAGTCTAATATCCAGAACATAAACAAGTCATAACTCAACAATTAAAAGATGGGTCTGATGTTAATAATAGGTAAAGGATTTCAATATTCATTACCGTGAGAAAGATTATAAAAAGGCTAGTAATCATCTAAAAAATATCCAATATCATTAATCTTTAGGACAATGCAAATCAAAAGTATAATAAAATATTATTTTACCCACTAAAGTAGCTCATTTTTTTAAAGGCAATAACAACCAGTAAGATTGCGGAGAAATTACAACTTCAGTTATCATATCATAAAGCTATGCACCCACTTTGGAAGACAGTTTGAGAGTTCTTTAAAAATATAAATTTATAGTTATATGACACAGCAAATTGACTCCTCAGGATTATGCCTAGGAGAAATGAGGAGATAAACAAAATGTGGTATATCTATACAACAGAATAGTACTCATAAATAAAAAAGAATGAAATAATGACACATGCCAGAACACACAGAGGAACCTTGAAAGATTTATGTCAACTGAACAAAGTCAGTCACTAATAGGCCACATATTGTATGATTCTCTTTATTTGAAATCTCCCAAAGGCAAATTCATAGAGACAGAATGTACATTAGTGGTTGCTGGAGCCAGAGGGAGGGAGAATAAGTAGGTAATGCTGCAGGATACCTTTCTGAAGTGATGGAAATAATCTAAAATTAGATAGTGGTGATGACTGCACACCTGTGCATATACTAAAATACCATTGAAATCTAAAATTAAGGGACACCTGGGTGACTCAGCTGTTGAGTGCCTGCCTTTGGCTCAGGGCGTAATCCCGGGTCCGGGGATCAAGTCCCACCTCGGCCTGCTTCTCCCTCTGCCTGTGCCTCTGCCTCACTCTCTGCATCTCTCATGAATAAATAAAATCTTTAAAAAAATCTACACTTAAAATGGTGAATTTTATGATATATAAAAGAAAAAAATATACAAGTACACAACAAATACATTAAAAGATGCTTAACAGAGTTAATCCTCAACTCCACCCCTAGCATGTGGTGCCACACTGTCACTGCCTGAAGAGGGAAGCTGGTTAACTGTTGCCAAGCAACATCTTTGAATCATAGAAACCTTTCCCATCATTTACATGCCTCTCTCAGCATCACCCACCTTAGGTGATGATAGAGGACACATTTCTGTTACGAGTTTTTATTTTTCTTCCAGGATTGAGACATCCAAAGGCCTCTCTTCAGGAGTCTGCCTTGGAGCCATCATGTCACCACAAATGCAAGTTTCTGAGTCGGTTGGGTGGGTCTGTGTGTTGTTACCTGGGCACTTCGCAGATAAAAACATCTCATAACTTTCAAACTTGCCCACCTCACCCTCCACTTCCATTTCTTTAAGGAAGGTAGCTGTTGCTAATACTTTATTCCTAAGTTAGACTTAATTATTGTATTTTCTCACATCATTCCTCTCTGCTGAAGGAATCTTATGTGTGTGTGTGTATGTGTGTGTGCACGCACGCGCATGCATATATGTGAATCTCTAGAAATATGTATATGTAAATATGCTCAGCATTTCAGGGTCCACACTCCTCTTCCTCTCTTCCCCTCCTCTCTCTTTTCCATATCTTTGTTCCTCCTTTCTACTTTCTTTTTTTCTTTTCTTTTCTTACTTCCCTTCCCGCCTTCTATCCCACCCCACCTCTCTCTCTCTCTGCTTCTGTTTTTGTCTTTGTGTGTGTCTCTGTATATATATACAACTGTAAACAGCCAAAAGGTGTTACATTTCCTCTCTGTAATAGAATGAAGACATGTTGAAATTGATTGATATTGATAAATACATATTTAGAATGAAATCTCTGAATAAATAATGGGAATAATTTGTATAATTTAATGAAGATGAAGAAACTTGCAATTATATCATGTGATCAATTGTAGCAGTTAGTGTGGCACTATATTTCGTAAAAAAAGGAGGAAGGATATTTATTGTAAAAATATCAATTTTTAATGAGTAAATCTAAGATTTACTGCATAATTGAATTCTTTTCTTAAGGGAAAGTCCATTAAGGACTAAAATTGGTGGGTTTTGTGTTTTGCATTTCCTGCTCATCTCAACCAAGAGAGGGAATTTCAGTTTTGGGATCATAAAAATTAAATGGGGGTGCCCAGGGGGCTTAATCAGTTAATCATCTGCTTTTAGCTCAGGGTCATGATCTCAGGATCCTGGGATAAAGCCCTTCATTGGGCTCCTTGCTCAGCAGGGAGTCTCTTTGTCCTTACCTCTGCCCCTCTCCCCAGCTTGTACACTCTTTCTCTCTCAAATAGATAAAATATTTTTTAAAGTTAGACATAATATAAAGCATATAACTAGTTCTTTTTTTTCAATTTAAATAAATGAATTTAAGGAGGATGTAATTTGTTTTCCTTGAAATGGTACTAAGAACTCAGAAAAGTTAAAATAATTGACTCCAGCAGCTCTGCTGTAATATCGTGTTTCACTCTTCCTGTAAGCAGGTGGGCTCTACTAAGAAAGCTTTAACAATTTGGTAGCATGACACGCTTTGGGGAAACAAAATCTATAATGACAAATGGAGTAATAAATAAGGAAAGATGAGTAATTCTAATAGATTTATAAAAGCAGAAATTGAAAGGAAGGAAATAAAAAATATTGATTAAACATGACTTCTAAAAAATATCTATTACTCTGGTGACTTTCTTGAATATTTTATAATGCAATTATTCATATGTATTAGAAGTTAATGTTCTAGAAGTTCTGTTGGCCATGCATATTTAATAGGATTTTACAGAAAAAAAATAAGACTTTTTATTTAAAAAGATAACCATTTTATATGAGCTGTATAGAGTCATTTTTCAGTTTATTTATCTTTATATTCTATGTGTTACTAGATTTCATTATCAAAAAATGACATGCCTACTGCTCACAGCAGCTGCAATCTATTAGCCTAATGGATTGGAATTATAGGCTGCCTTAGGAATTGTCTATTGTGTGGCAAAATCTAATCTAAACCTTATAGTGAAAAGTCTTGCCATTGTTAAATGTAAGAAGTACAATGTGTTCTGGGAGATGTTAGTAAAAAAGACTTTATTATATTTGACCAATCCACGAGAAATTAATATAATGTTTGGGTAAAATAGAAGCTACTTGTGTTTTCTTATTGTTCTTTAGTAGAGCAATTGCACACTGTCAGTGCCCAAAAGTGCTAAATGTAAAATGGGTACTAATTAATTATCTTCTCTTCCTATCAAACACTATGCATATGCTGTGTGTACAAATATTTTATTATTACTCAAAACAGTATCTAGTGAAATTACCTGTATGTATCCATTCAGAAACAACTACAAGAACACCACAATGAGATATTGAGTGCCTGTTCTATACCTAGCATTAGAAATGTGTATTGGTTATAGACATGATCAGATCTCACAAATAACTTTCAAGGAAATAATCTTTTCACATTCTCATAACTAGCATGGAAGTATTCTTACCACTTTATATTATCATATTCTCTCTGTTGTATACATCTCACTTTTACAACATGACATTATCAGCATTGTGTGTTTCAGGGGTTCCCTGATCAGGACTCGGTCCACAAGCAGCAGCCTCTGAAGTCTGAATGTTGACATTCTTAAATCCGATTTTGAAACAAACAGAAAGGGGAGGGAGGAATGATTTCATGTTCTTTCCAGGAGCTACCCAATATTGACATAGGGAGTATCCAGCAAAAGAGATAAGACACCTGTTAACAGATGGAATCAGTGCAGTAAGAGCACTACTGAGGAGAGCTTGCATGCAGCCAAATTTCCAAGAGGAAAGAGAGTCACCATTGCTACTGCTGCCAAGGACAATTGAGGCACCTTGACTCAACTCTTCAAACCTACAAAGATGAGGGGGGTGCCTGGGTGGCTCAGTTAGTTTTGCGTCCGACTATTGATTTTAGGTCAGGTCTTGATCTCAAGCCCCACGTTGAGCTCCATGCTGGGAATGGAGGCTACTTAAACAAAACAAAACAAAAAAACAAGACAAAAATAAACCCAAACAAACAAACACTTATAAGAATGATAGAGCTCTGGAAACTCATTTGTGACTGATCTAACCCTGATATTAGCTATTAAATCCATTAGAACTTATTCTTTAAACATTCAACCTTCCTTTATACATTTTAGTTATTCCTCCATGAATAGCTCCTTCCCTACAAATAAATCTAAGTTATTGTTATGGACTGAATGTTTGTGTCCTCCCAAAATTCATATGTCCAAGCCGTAACTCTCAAAGTGGTGATAGTAGGAGGTGAGGCATTTGGCAAGTGATTGAATTTAGATGAGGTCATGAGAGTGGAACCCCAGGATGGAATGGTGTCCTTTTATAAGAATCAGAGTTCTCAGTTCTCTCTGCCATGTGAGGACACAATGAGAAGGCAGCCATCCACAAGCTAGGAGGAGGGCTCTCATCAGAAACTGAATCTGCCAGTGTCTTGATCTTGGACATCAGAGCTGTCAAAACTGTAAGAAATAAATGTTTGCAAAAAAAAAAAAAAAAAAAAAAAAGAAAGAAAGAAATGTTTGCTGTTTAAGTCACTCAGTGTATGGAATTTTGTTACAGAAATTGAAGCCAACTAAGATGATCGTTTATATTTAAAATTAAAACAAATAATGAAAAACGCTTAGCTAATTGAAGGTTCATTTTTCATGCTTAATATTAGCATTATCAAACTTAAGAGATAGGAAGTGATCTGAAATGTAAATAAAAATAAAACAGCTATAACACATGAACATTTTCTTATCTGTCTTCGAAAAGGGAAAAAAACTGAATCATACTATCATAGGATTTAAATCTGGGAGAAAGCTGATCATTTAGAAACATAAAGTATCTCCATCAGTTCTCAAGGACACCCTCTGTTTTGTCTCTTTATCTTCTCTCTGTCCCTGTCTCTCTCTTTGTCTTCCTCTCTCTCTCACACACACACAGATAACTCATTCATTTATTTTCAATTAAAAAAAAATTAGTAGGCTTTCCCAATGTGGGGCTTGAAATCACAACCCTAATATCAAAACCTGAGTTGAGGATCAGAAGTTAGAAGCCTAATCGTCTGAGCCACCCATGAGATCCTTTTTTTTTTTTTTTTTAATATCTAACAACACTTAATGTTCTCTGATCATGTGCTTATAATTTAATTTGGAAGACAAAATATATGCTAAGTCAATCATTTAACACACATTTAACCAATGTCATTATTGTGTCAAATATATGCACACATTAGATAAATAACAAAAATAATTGAAGCACTAAAATATAACATCAGACTCCAAGGAGAATACGAGAATTGCAGATATAATGACCAGAGATGAGCATACTGAGATTTTATTGCAAATAGAATTTAGACAGAAGATATAAATTCAGATAAAGGTAGAAAAGAAGAAAGTCCACTCAACTAGTATATTACAATGCAAACTGGGCAGGGGTCTAGAAAGGAGAGGAATATTGACATTGACTAGCAGAGAAGACTCTAGAAAAAATATGGACATAGTTAGCTCATTGAATTTACTCAGGACAAAGACATTTCCTATGGATTTATACTTAAGAAAAATGCATGTGTGCATTATTCCATACAATTTCAGAAACTTAATAGAACTTATAACCTATCATTTTATGAATCAGTTCAAGAAAATATCGTGTAGGAAAATCCTTACTCCAGTATTTTGAACAGGAAAAATTCTGAGTCAGAGTATGTAGATGTGACAGGCACCTTGAATAAATAACCTCCTCTTCATTCACTTCTGTCATAAAGAAGCTGAGCTGGGGAGTCGGGGTGCAGATTCCATTTTCAATGTAATGTCCTGGGGATGTAAAATAAGAGTGAAGTATTTTGGAAGTCGTTCACGATCTGATTCCTTTCTGGTCATTTTCCCCATATAGGACATGCTTCATTGGAATCCATAATTATTGTCAAATTCTGTTGACTAACTTGACAGTTTGTGATCTAACTTGGAACCACCCAACTGATATCACGTAGAACAGAAACAACCCATTTCCATTTTGGATCCCAAATCACATTTTCATAAATGAAATAAAGGACTGTTGGTTTTATATTCCACTACATCTTGTGGTGGTGTTTTACACATATTGGAACAAATTTATTATCAGGAATGGGATGCTGTAATAATAAAACACTCAACTTGGAAAAGGCAGTCTGCAGTTACTCAAAGAACTTAAAGAAAATGAGAAAAATATTATTGAGGGATGGGAAAAAAGATGACTAGTGTTTGTGGATGGCAGAAAGCTAATCAAACTGTTGCCTGTGCTGTGGTATATAGAAATTTTACCTAATGAGTTATTGGATCTGACTATGGATATTTAGACACAAATCTCCAAATTGTTTAACTGCATATAATTCCAAATTGTTTAGCTGCATATAATAAAATACAAGGAAGGAAGATGATCTAAGGGTGAGACTGGTATATTTTTAAGAACAATTGAGAGGAAATGTGGGGAGTTGTAAATACTTTGTGGTCAGATGGAATATGGTGTTTAAGCCCTACATTGTATGGTGGTTCTTTATGCAGCAGTAGATAATCAGAACATAAAGTCAGCTGAGACGAAGATAGGGGGTAAATTTGGAAGTTTCAGGATAGAGCAAAAGGTATGATTTTCAAATAGAATAAATGGACTATAAAGCTTAGTGTGATTGCTAGTCAACACTAATGTCTCAATTATGAATAATTGAGATAATAATAAATAATAATAATAAATAATAATAAATAAATCACTAATGCATTATAAATCATAATTTAAAATTTTTCCTATTATGTTTAAAGTAGGGCTTTCTCCTGCCAGTATACACTCTTAGCAATCTACATAATGAACACAATTTTATAAGAACTGTTCTCAGAGCATCATCTCACCACAGATTAGTGTCTAGTTTAAGACTGTCTTAATCTGAGCTGTGGACCAAATGGAGGGGTTAGTAGACACAAACCTGCCAAGTAATATAGATACTGAGAGGCACACAGAGTGAAGGCATAAGATAAAGTCTATAATGCAACCAAAATTATGCATAGTAGAAGCCATGGTAAGTATAAGGTATGAGGGAAAGAGGATTAATAAATATATTCACCAGCAAATATATATATGTATATATATGTGTATGTATATATGTATTATAATTATATATATTTATATTAAAAACTGAATGCATTCTCTAAAAATTCATATGTGGAAGCTCTAATCTCTACTGTAATGATATTAGAAGTCTTTGGGAGTCTTTGGGAGGTTGTAGGTTTAGCGGAGGTCAGGGAAACGTAGCTCCCATGATGGGAGTAGTGTCCTTATAAGACAAAACTAGAAAGTTACCTATCTCTCTTTTTCTGCCATATGAGGATATAGCAAGAAGATCGCAAACCTGGAAGAAGTATCTCACCACACGCTGAGTCTGCTGGCACTTTGATCCTGAGATTACCAGCCTCTAGAAGTGTTTGAGACACACTATTTATGATACTGATGATCCTTAATTTAGGATGTTTTGACTTACTATTTTTTTATTTCACGATGGTGCAAAAGTGATATGCATTCTTCAGAAACTGCAAATCAGATTTTGAGTTCTGCTATTCTCCTGGGCTAACAATCAATATGGTGTATGGCCCTCTCTTGTGTCCCTGGGCGATGGCAGTGGCCTGACCTCCCAGTCAGCTACGTGATTACAAGGTACAACCATTTTGTTTTTCACTTTCTGTACAGTATTCAATAAATCACATGACATATTCAACACTTTATTGTAAAATAGGCTTTGTGTTAGATGGTATGGCCAACTCTAGGCTCAGGTACTTACCATCTTTAAAGTAGGCTAGGCTAAGTTATAATGTTCAATAGCTTAGATGTATTAAATGCATTTTGACTTATGATATTGTGATTTACGATGAGTGTATCTAGACATAATTCCACTGTAAGTCAAGAAAGGTCTATATCTTGTTATAGCAGCCTGGGCTAAGAATCTATATCTATATGTATATCTATGTCTATCTTAGAGCAGTGGAACAAGAAAGTGTAAAATTTATGGAAGAGCAAAGATTAAGGAACCTGATGTTGATTCAGAGAAATGTCTTACTTATAGAGTAATTAATTAATTAATTCACAAAAATATGCTGAATGTTTAAAATAAATAGGCCCTGGGTCACCTGGGTGGCTTAGTCAGTTAAGTGACCGACTTTTGGTTTAGGCTCAGGTCATGATCTCCAGGTCCAGAGATGGAGCCCTGCATTGGTCTCTGCACTCAGAGGGGAGGTCTGCTTCCCCTTTCCCTTGGCATCTCTTTCAACTTACATACTTTTTTTCTCTGAAATTAATAAATAAATCCTTTAAAAATAATAAAAATAAAATGAATAGGCTCTGCTCTACATATTAGAGAGGAACATGTTGACAAAATAGAATCCTAACAAACTAGCAAGGGATACAGATCTTAAATTTAAAAAGCATACACATATAGAGCATCTGGGTGGCTCAGTCATGTAAGCATCAGACTCTTGATTTCAGCTCAGGTCATGATCTCGGAGTAGTGAGATGGAGCCCCATCTCAGGCTCCTCACTCAGCAGGGAGTCTGCTTGTGGATTCTCTCCCTTTCTCTTCGTGTGTCCTCCTTTCCCCTCATTCTCTCTCTCTCTCTCTAAAATAAAATAAATATGTAAAAAGATAAATAAATAAAAAGTGTACACAAATATAGATATAGTTAAGAGAATTTTTAAAATTAAATGTATAAATATACATACACATATAAAATACATCACAATAAGTAGAAATATACATGCTATAGCAAGGCAAGGTAATGGGAAATAGAATGGGGTAGCTTGGTATTCCCTGTCAGGTAGTCAGGAAGGTCCCATTGAAGAAAGAGCATTTTTGGAGAGAAATGAAAGAAGGGAGAAAGGCACCTGAACAAACATTTCAGGGAGAAGGAATGTAAGTGCCTAGGTCCAAGAAAGGGTGTGTGTGTGGGGGGGTGTTTGGGATTTTTTAAGCAGCAAGTGACTGAGCAGGAGTGAGAATAAGATAGATTTGAAATGACAATGTAGACAGAAGCCACCATTCAGGCAGTAGGTTTTCCTTTGAGAGATACAGAAAGCCAATAGCAGGCTTAGATCAGGAGACTGACATGACCCAATATATATTTTAGTAGGATCCTTCTCATCTCTGTATAGAGCAGAGCAAAGCAAGAGTGGAAGCAGGGCCTCAGTTAGTAGACTATTGAGCTGTCCTGAACAAACATGATGGAGCTTGCGACTATAGTAGTTAGCTGACATGGTGGAAGGCAGTGATCACATATGGGATAGATTTTGAAAGCAGAGCCTAAGTCACTGCTGATGGATTGTTTCTGAGAGATAACAATTTCAAGTTCTAGTTCACTTATTAGTTCTGTTTGTTTTGTTTCCCCAAGCATCTGGATGAATGGTAGCTCTACTTCCTGAGGTAGAGAACAGTGTCATAGGAGTGATTTTGGAGCTGATAGAAGAATTCAGTTTGCCTTAGAATGTGTTAATCTAAAAAAAAAAAAAAAAAAAAAAAGAATGTGTTAATCTTGAAGTACAATTTTATCATCTGCATGTCATTTGTTAAAGGATTTTGGTCTCTTGGTAACTGGATGGGGTGCCAGGTCATTCGTTCAATTATAGGATGCAGTGGGAAGCATAAATTGGAAGTGATGCATGGGAGGAGAGGTACATTTGTTGCTCAGTCTCAAGCACCATTGTCAAATACTAAGAATATTATATAATGGTAAGAAAAGAAAGGCATATTTTTGATTGGTCTGTTGATCACGACACATAGGCCCCTTTCATGATTAAATCATTATGGTGAGAGGGCAGCCTGGGTGGCTCAGTGGTTTAGTGCTGCCTTTGGCCCAGGGCCTGATCCTGGAGACCCGGGATCAAGTCCCACATCAGGCTTCCTGCATGGAGCCTGCTTCTCCCTCTGCCTGTGTCTCTGCCTCTCTCTCTCTCTCTCTCTCTCTATGTCTATCAAGAATAAATAAATAAATAAATAAATAAATAAATAAATAAATAAATAAACAAATCTTAAAAAAAAGATAAATCATTATGGTGAAAGATGTGGTCTCTATAGCAGTACCCAATCCTGAGTACAATAAATGAAAAGTATTTTTTAGAAAAATGTTAGAGTGCAGATGCAAAATAACTTTTCACTGACTGAAAGAGAGCTAGAAATATACAAGAAAAGCACTAATTCATATATTTTAATACCATTTATGTTATAGTTGATAATAAAAGGAACACACAATTTATGTGCTAGTTAAAAAGTATAAGTTAAACACACATAATTTATATGCTAGTTAAAAAGTAGAAGTTAAAAGTATAAGTTAAACAAATCTCCATTAATTCACCAGAACAACATATCAAAAATAGTTTGAAGATATAAGCAGCTATTTTTTATAAAGGCAGGTTTTAAAAAGTTTGCAAACGTGTAGAGCAATGCCATTCCTCTCACCAATTAAAGATTTTATGTTTTCAGGGAAGTCTTAGGGTCATAGCAAAATTGATGAGAAGGTACAGGGATTTCCTATATACCATACCCTGTTCCCACATGTGCAGCCTCTCCCATTATCAACCTCTCTCACATTAGTTACAACTGATAAACCTACATTTACCTCCGGGTTCACTCTTGGTATTGTACTTTCTATGGGTTGGGATGAGTGTATAATGACATATGTCCTTCATTACTGTATATCATATGGAGTATTTAAACTGTCCTAAAGATTCCTTGTGTTCTACTTATTCACCCTCCACCCACCCTTACTCCTGGAACACACTGACCTTTTTATCGTCCCCATAGTTTTACCTCTCACAGAATGCCACATAAATGGAATCATACAGTATGTAGCCTTTTCAGACTGACTTCTGTCACCTAGTCATATACTTTATGATTCTTCCATGTCCTTTTGGCCCAATAGCTCATTTCTTTTTAGTGCTGAATAATATTCCATTGTCTATATATTCCACAGTTTATTTATCCATTCACCCACTGAAGGACATCTTGGGTGTTTCCAAGTTTGGGCAATTAAAAGTAATACTGTTATAAACATATGTGTACAAGTTTTTGAGTGGACAGACATTTACAAGTTCTTTGGGTGGTTACCAAGGAGCAAAATTGCTGGAACATATGGAAGAAATATGTTCAGTTTTGTAATGAAGCGCCAAAGTGTCTGTGCCATTTTGCATTCTCACCAACAATAAATGCAAAATCCTATTGCTCCACAACCTCACCAGCATTTGGTATGCTTTTCACCAGTAATATTTTTGGTAAAATACTTTCTAATATGAAATTTGGTCATTGATGCTAACATACCATGGAGTTCTTATTGTTATTTTTCAATTAATAAATAAATATTTTAAGAATCACTGTTTTAATTAATAATATAGTAAATATCAATGCCTACATAATCCACAAAAAATTGTGATCCATATTAGAGTTCTTTAAGGAAACAGATCAATAGCATCTATATATCTATATCGAGAGAGAGAGAGAGAGAGAGAGAGATTTATTATAAGGAATTAACTTATGTAGTTGTGAAAGCTGGTAAGTCCAAATTCTGTAAAACAGACCGGTAGTGCAGGAAATCCAGGGGGAATTGAGGTTACAGTTTGAAAGTTTAAAAACTTTCATGCAGGAAGAGACAATGTTGTAGAAAAAGTTCAAAGGCAGCCAGCTAGGCCCACCCACACTATATGAGGATAATTTGCTTTACTCAGCTGAACCAGTTCAAATATTAACAGAAACATACAGAATATTCAGGGTACATGGTTGGGTCAATGGTTGAGCATCTGCCTTTGGCTCAGGTAGTGATCCCCAGGTCCTGGGATCAAGTCAGCATTGGGCTCCCAGCAGGGAGCCTACTTCTCCCTTTGCCGATGTCTCTACCTCTCTATCTGTGTCTCTCATGAATAAATAAATAAAATTTTAAAAATACCATAGAGAATAATCTTTGTCCATCTGGGAACCCGATGGCACAGTAAAGTTGACATATTAGCCATTACTTATTTTTTAGAGTATAAATCTGTCCTGAAAGTAAAGTTTTGGATGTGTTTCATATAATATCCTGCTCTGTGTGTGTGTGTGTGTGTGTGTATAGAATATCCCATGTGTGTGTGAGTGTGTGTGTGTGTATACACAACTAAGCTGTATAAAAAAGATACATTTTATTTATGCTACTTTAGGCAGACATTTGGATTTTTTTTATTTTTGTTATAAACAAGTTTTTATGACCTAAGACTCTTGTTTTTGTCACAAGAAGCATGTTTTTGTGCTTCTTGCTGCATTTATGCAGATTTTCTAAAATCCATGTAGATGAGTAACTGCATGGTCACAGATTATCTAAAATCCATATAGATGGGGAACTGCATGGCCACATGGATATGTTCAAGTTCAGATTTATAAAATAATGGTAATTTGTTTTCAAAACTGACAATTTGTTTTCCAAATATACTAATTTATACTCTCACCACCAATTGCATAAGGATTTTCTCTAAATTGTCACCAACTATAGGTGTTGTTAAAATTCTTGATGTTTGCCATTTTTTTGGGGAGAAAAAGATTTTTTCCCTACAATCTTAATTTTGAGTTGAGCAGGGAGAGGACTATGGATTAGCTGATAATAAATTATCAGGAGAAAAGACAGGGCATATTTATAACTGCATACATTTGCACTCACTAATGAGTAACTTAATAAGTAACCAGAGTTAAGGTTTATATAATGACTCAACAAAAAAAAAAAAAAAAAAGAAAAAGAAAAAAAAGAAAGAAAAGAAGAAAAAAAAAGAAAAGAAAGAAAAGAAAAGAAGAAAAGAAAGAAAAAAGAAAAGAAAGAAAAGAAAAGAAAAGAAAAGAAAAGAAAAAAGAAAAGAAAAAGAAAAGAAAAGAAAGAAAAGAAAAGAAAAGAAAAAGAAAAGAAAAGAAAAGAAAAGAAAAGAAAAGAAAAGAAAAGAAAAGAAAAGAAAAGAAAAGAAAAGAAAAAAAGAAAAAAACCCTCAGGGCTCCAGGGCTGGGGGCATCAACATGAAAAGTTCTCTTGGGCTTCTTGATGCTAATGGGAAGAGGCAATCTGTCTTCTTCCTGACCGGAAGTTTCTCTGTAGGGGTGAAATTATGGTGGCTGAATTCATACTTCCAAGTGCTAAATCAGTCCTCTTTCAAATAGGAAAATCCTTCTGGGGGCAGGGTGGGGGTGTCAGTGACAGTTGTATAACTGTTTGGTTTTATTATTTTGTTTTTTTTCTTTCTGGGAGGGAGGCTCTGCTTAAGTTTAGATATGTTCATTTCTGCAGCTTTTTAAAGATGTTTCCAGTTTTAAATAAGCCATCTACCACTTTGGTAGGCTGCTAATTGCTTTATCTAATACGGTAATATTGAATGTTACTGAAGCCTAGTTTTACATTTTCTCTGATGATTAATGACTTCAGCATCTTTTTAAATTTTTTTTTAAAGTAGGCTCCGTGCCCCTGAGACCAAGACCTGGGCTGACATCAAGAGTCAGCCACTTAACCAACCAAACCACCCATGCTCCCCAACTTTGAGTATCTTCTGACTTGTTAAAAAACTTTACAGATGGCCTGTTTTGTAACATGTCTGATCATGTTTTGGCCATTATTGTTGTATCGAGCTATTGTACTTTTTCTTCTTAATTTGTAGACTTCTTTCTATATTTTGGATACTATTTTTTTGTCAGTTTTAAGTACTGGAAATGACTTCTCTATGTTAAGGAATTTGGATAAAAGAAGCTTTGCATTTTGTGTTATCTAATAATTTATCTATTTTTAGTATCTCATGTCTTCTTTCATATTTTCCTTAAAATACTAAAATTTGGGGCTTCTGGGTGTTTCAGTTAGTTGAGCATCTACCTTTGGCTCAGGTATTAGTCTCAGCAGGGAGTCTACTTCTCCTTCTCCCTCTCCCCTCCCCTCCCCAAGCTCTCTTTCATTATCTCTCTCTCAAATAAACTAAATAAATAAATAGATAGATAGATAAATAAATAAATAAATAAATAAATAAATAAATAAATAAATAAATAAATAGTTAAAAGTTTTGAGTAGTAGACATAATTCTAAATATGTTCATTACCCAAGGTTCTGGTCACTTGGAATCAAACACTAAACTAGGGACTGTTATGAAGTGATTTTACAGAAATAATTTAAGTCCCAGTTAGTTGACCTTAAGATTCAGAAATCTCCTGGTGGGGATTCAGAAATCTCCTGGTGAGCTTACCAGGAGCTTGTTAAAAGCAGAAAATTTCCTCCAGGTAGCAGAAGCAGAAGTCAGAGTTTCAAAGCACAAGGAGGGTTTGGTGTACTGTTGCAGCTTAATCGTGGAGGATCCATATGATTAGTAATGTAGAGGTCTCTAGAAGTTCAGTGTGGCTCCTGCAATAGCCTGCAAGGAAACAGGGACCTCAGTCCTAAAACCACAAAGAACAGAATTCAGCCAAAAAAACCTGAGTAATCCTGAAAGAGTATTTTGCCCCTAGGCCTCCAGGTAAGAGCCCAGTCTGGCCAACAACTTGATGTGATCTTGTGAGAACCTAAGCAAAGACCGTATCTGAGCTTATCTGGACACCTGACCTATAGAACTGTGAGATCAAAAATGGATATTGTTTTAAGTCACTAAGATGGTGTGACTTTCAATGTAGCAATAGAAGCTAATATATATTTGCCTTTACACTTCAATCTTTAATGTGAAGACTTGGTGAGGTTTTATTTTTATTTCCTCCCTATGAAACTGCATGATAGAAATTAGGTATGCATTTTCATTTTTCCACATAGCAACTAGTTGTTTTAAAACTATCATTTGTTCCTAACCTAGCAAATTCCATTTAATAAATATTAAACTTCTCTCCTTAATAATAAAGGATCTTTTTTTAATGGTTTTATTTATTTATTCATGAGAGACACACAGAGAGAAGCAAAGACACAGGCAGAGGGAGAAGCAGGCTCCATGCAGGTAGCCCAATGTGGGACTCGTTCCCAGGACTCCAGGATCACACTCTGAGCCAGAAGGCAGACAGACACTTAACCGTTGAGCCACCCAGGCCTCCCAATAACAAAGGATCTTATAACACTTATTCTCATCATCCTTGTTCTGATATACTATTATTTTCTAGTATTTTTAGTGTTTTTTTTAATTTTAAAATTAATTATTGATGTTATTGTACATATTGTGATAATCATTTGTAAGGATATTTTTATTATCTTACATCAACTAAGTTATTTGTTTTTTACAAGCTTACTTGCTCCCCAGATCATTCTTTATTCATTACATTCCTCACATCTCAGATCTTCCTTCTAAGATTATTCTTCTTATGCCTGAATTTACTGTAGCAAAGTTATATTGATTACATTCCTTAGCTTTTTGCACTATTTAATATTAAAGTAGTAATATTCAGAGGCACCTGGATAGCTCAGTTAATTAAGCATCCAACTCTTGATTTCAGCCCAGGTCATGATCTCAGGGTTATGAGATTGAGCCCCATGTTAGGCTCTGACTCAGTCTACTTAAGATTCTCTCCCTTTCCCTCTGTACCCCCCATTCTCTCTCTAAAATAAATAAATAAAAGCTTAAAAAAATATAAAGTAGTAATAGTCAAAAGCCAACTCTGAAGTTATCTTGTTAAACACTAGTACTACCTTTTCATTTTACAGATGAGAAGATTAAACCCCAAAGGCTGAGCTTTATAAGGCCACAAAGAAACTTAGCAGAAAAACTACAACATTTCTGGGTCTTATCTTTTCTCCATTTGGTTACCTCACCATGATTCCCTATATAAATTTCCCTCTGACTCAGAAACTTGAGTGAACTTGAGTGAATTTGAACTCATTTTCACCCCCACTTTCCATGATAACCTCTTGTCTAATTCTCAGAACTCTGAGGGAAGTTGGATGAGGGAATAAAGCACTGAAAATACTCTTTTTGACTGTCTTAGCTTAAAAACAGTGGTGGGTATTTTTAATAATATCTATGTAGCCGTGCTTCCAAAATTTGTCCTAGGACTAGAGTACATTGAATGATAAAGTAATGATTTCTGCTCTGGTATCCTGCTGTTAGTGTCTATCAAATAAAATGTTTATCGTTATTCATTTATAGAAGAAAATTGAGAGTGTTGATTTCTAATTATTTCCCTTGCACATCAGGAATATTACACTTCATTTAATTGATACAGAGAATGAGTAAAATCATCACATGAATATTTCATAGTAATAACTCTTATGTTTGAAGTTAACATATTTAGAGTATATTATTTAAGAAACTTCATATAAGTGATACCTTCCATGTGTCTACCAGGCAAAAGTAAAATAAGGCAAGATTTTTAGAAAAGAAAAGTTATTTTTTTGAATATCTTATGATTCACCAGTTTTTAAATTGCCTTTTAGAAGTAGAATATGGCCCACTATTTTAATTGCATGTTCATTGTTTGTGCAACAAACTCATTCAGTGAGTTTAATTTGGAAAATTCCTATAATATGTATTATTTATTCTGCATTTTGTATCATCACAGAATCTTATAAACTGCCAGTGACTCACATAAACCTAATTGATTAAATGTTCACTCAAATTTATGACTCTGATTAGACACTAAGTGTTTTGCATACAAATCATTTTATGCTGGTTGGGTCCGTTTAAAGCATCACAGTGAATTTTATAAATGAATATTGACATTTCAATACTGCAACATTTTGCTAACATATCATCTGATAACAACAAAAATAAGCAAAGGAATTTAAAAGAAGAAGGCAATTTAATTTCATAAATAAAGCAGTTCAGTCTCCATTCACTATGTGCAATTGAAGAGATTAATCTTTGGTTGCAGCCTCATGGTGACTACCATAATGCAAGTGGAGAGAGTCTATAAAAAAAGTCAGCATTGTTATCAAACAGCATCATATCCTACAAGGAAATCATTCATGAAAGGAGAAGTCAATAGCAGCAAACTTCATTCATCTCATTTTTTAAAAAAATGCCCAGCCACCCCAGCCTTCATTAACCACTCTAATCGGTCAACAGCTATCAACATCAAGGTAAGACCTTCTCCCAGAAAAAAAGAAATTTAACTCCATGAATGCTCAAATGACAGTTAGCATTTTTTAGCCATAAAATGTTTTTAATTAAGGTAATAAAAAAAGAAAAAAATAAATTGTTTGTAGCTATCTATAAGCATCCCTTCTTCATACAGAGACTGTATCTATATTGGATAAACCCTATAATCAGATTTCTAGTAAGAAAAAATAAAACACAGTTGCTTCAACACCCAGTATGCAACCAGTGTGCAAAAAAGCAATAGCTGTCTTGCCTTCAAAGTGATATTTTTCTTACACAATTTTTTCCTCTTGATGGGCTAGATGCCCAAGTGTACTAGAGTTCTTGGTATTGTCATTGTTTCTACCATGTCTTTTTTCTCTTCTCTCAGTTATGCTTTAGACACTCTATGCTTTCTTATTGATCTCTGTCTATAACTTTGGGACTTATGAAATGATATTTGTTTCATGGGTACTTGTTTCTGGGGAAGAGTGATACAAAGTCATTCATACTTTGTTTTCTAACTATCTTGGTTAGTTACACAAAATTCTATTAACACAAAGATTACAAGGATAACTAGAAGGACTTTTGAAATAGAGAGATATAATTTGAAAGCCAGGAATAAATGTCTAAATAAATAAATGCAAAACACAAACCCTTGTCAGAGGATCTCTACCCCTACTCCCTAGGTTTGTGATTTGCTCTTTTTTCCCCTAATTTCCAAGAGTCTCATTCTTCAATCATTCCAGGGCATATTTCTGAAGTTCTTTTAAAAGCCTATTCAAGATCATGAGAATTGTTCTTGCTTTATGATTTATTCTTTCGCTACCAAAAACCAAGGGTAAAGAAACTCACATCAGCAAATTCTAAGGTAATGACTACCCAGTTAACAGTAAAACCACGTGGAGCTGGTCACCCTTTTTCTTCCTGTAATAACTTTAGGATCCAATGTCTATGTTCACACACACACACACACACTCACACACACACACATTTTAAGGAAAAGCTACTAATATGAATCAGCATGAAAGAAATAGTCTAATTTCATATTGAAGAAAATTTTTCTTTTGTTAAACATTACATCAAATTTCCAGACTTCTGGGACAACTTGGTAGCTCGGTGGTTGGGGGTCTGACTCCAGCTCAGGGCATGATCCGGGGTCCTGAGATCTAGTCCTGCACTGGCCCCCCACAAGGAGCCTGCTTCTCCCTCTACATATGTCTCTGGTCTCTCTGTGTCTCTCATGAATAAATAAATAAAATCTTTTAAAATTTTTCCAGATTTCCTTAGCCTTAAGATAATGTTATTTTTATCTTTTTTCTCCCGTTTCCCAACAATATGAAAAGTCACTCATGTGTTAGAAATGCAGCCCAATTAGAATGTCTCATCAGAACATAAAATTTCTGAAGGGACAATACTTCGTTTTGCAAAGATTTATAGAAGCTTTGAAATTAATGTATGCTTTTCTACTGTTGGATGGGTCAAATTCTTGGAAAAATCAGCTTTCTCACTGATCTCTAGAAGTGAAAAAGCAGTATGATATTGATTTATTAAACTTCTCTTTTTTCCAGAGAAAATTCTCTGGATGGCGAAGTTAATACTTCAGGTACAAAAAGATTTATAGTAATACTTCCCACATAACCATATTTCAGTGAAAAAGGAATCAAAATTAGACCTACACACTGTATGTCCTGTTGAGTTGATGGGATACATCAAGAAGTAATGTGTTATGTAATCATAATCCTCATCTCCTTGTCTGACAAGTTGACCACATTGGTAGACAGGCTACTAGGTAGTTCCAGTGATTAGAACAAGTTCATGGTAAGATCTTGGATTTAGTACTCTCTAAACCACACTTCTTTCAAATATATATTACTAGTGCAGGGGGTGGGGGGTGGGGGACTTGGTTTAGAATTGATAAAATCTCTCGTTGCATCAGCAAAAACTAATTAGATTTTGAGTGCAAGTGTTAGTGTCAGAGAGGAACTATTCATTCAAAAAGTTTACAACTACTAATGCCCAACTGGAAAGAAAATATTTTTGTCTTATGCTGTATAATATTTCCTTTCCCTAGGAGATACTTATGTGAGTTATCCAAAGTTGAACTTTATATTTGAGTGGTTTGCTTATGTAAAACTGGAGCATATCTTTTCAAATAAAGAGCATATCTTTTCACATACTTTTAAAATAATATTTGGGGCATTGGTGTAGCTGTGATCATGGTTACTTAGTTAAATTTCTTCCTAGCAATCAAAAATTCTGTCATGATCAATGTAAGATAAAGTACAGTGGAAGAGTGGAAATTACTAAATCAGCTAGGGTGGTTTACTAACCTAAGTAAACTTAACAATTCATTTGAAAAAACAGTCTTTATAATTAAATATTAACTGATGATTTTGACAATATGTAAGGAATAGTTGCTTATCTAGTCTTATACAGTTAATTAGTCTAATAAACAATAAGGATTTTGCATGCCTGGAGAGCTTCCTTTTGTGATCCACCCTGGTCAAGTTTACATGGTAAATGTCATTCTCCTTAGAATTATTCCTGCTAGTGGACAACTCCAGAAGAAGCCAGTGAAGAATGCTTGATTAGAGATTAGAAAATGTCATTTTTCAAAATCTCTCTGCAAACTGCTGTGTTTATCTTTCCCCTGAAAAAAAGTTGACACCAAGAACACTTTGCAAAAACCCTGAATTTGAAATATTTCTTAGCTGCATGTTTGTTTTAGTACATCTGTTATATTATTATTAAAGAAGTTCAAATTTATTGAAATTGCTATACTATTTTCAAAAATATATGTAACTTAAGTTATACACATATTCTCCATTTGTCAACAAAGCTTAACTTAGAAAAAAATTCATGGTCCATTATAGTTTATAACTTCTGTATGTTGTTTGACAAAACAATACAACAGTGCTTCATATAATCAAAAAATAACAAGCATTTACATGGTTGGACAAACTAGGTGATAGTTGACTATAAATAACTGAAAAATTATAAAAGATTGGTGAAATGAACTTCCTATAATGGCTGTCCATGTAATGAAATTTACCAGTGTATGTGGCATTCCTTTCAAAATCAGAAATGATCACATGGGTTGGAGATAAAACATAGGATCTAAGTAAATAACCGTGGAAAATAAGATTTAAGTGTAAAATGAAAAAAAGTTTATGCATAAACCATGAACTTTGGATTTAATATTGTTTAATGTAGTTTCAGGATGACTATCACATCCAGCAAAATGTATTTGGAATTTGGTATAAGACACGCAAAATAAATCTAGTAAGTTTATTTTTCCAAGTTTAAATTCTCATCGTGTAACAAAATTGGGAAAATCTTTATGAAATAACATTCTCAGTCCCATGATAAATAAGGACACAGCCCAAATATTAAAAACTTTATAAAACTATAAAAACATCATAGAATTTTATAAATACATAACTAAGAATGATGAATTCTGAATAATATTTTTTTCTCAGCTTTGCTTTTTATTAACTTATCAATATATCCTGGAGGTCACCCTTAAGTATTATAGGAGAGACATCCTTACTCCACTTTTTACTTATCCAGCACTCCATTATGTGTATCTGCCACAATTTAACCACCAGTTTCATATTTATCAACATTTGGGTGATGGTCTGTCTTTTGCTATGACAATCAGCGTGTCAGTGTGAATAGCCTTGCATTTGTCCTTTTGCATTTTGATGGCAGTTTCCTAGAAGTGGGATGCTGGATCAAAGTGGAAAAGTATATGTAATTTTGCTAGATATTACCAAACTCCTACACAGAGATTGAACCATTTTGCATTTTCTCCAGGGAGTCTTTTCCTTACAGTCTCACCAGCAACCAGTATGGAAAACTTTTGTAGTGTGCCAATGCAATAGGTGATAACTAAAAGTGTTTCTCAACTTTTTTGAGAAACACAATTTACTCTATATACTTCTTCTGAAATCAATTTATTTTTCTAAAAGTAACACCTCTATAACTTAGTGTATTCTTTTCTTGCCCTGCATCGTCTTTCTTTAAAAAAAAAAAAAAAAAAAAAACCAAAACAGAATAAAAAAAAATAAAATGTATACTATTTAAAAAAAAAAATCAGAGTCTGGGGAAATTAATTCAGAAAGACATGGATAATTAACATAAGCACAGACCATCTCTGCTTATTTTAAATTAAAAAGGAGTTGCAAATGCAAATGGCGGTCTTCAAGGACCAGTATTTTGATATAAAGGCCATATGGCTGTTTCTTTTCTACAACAAATATGGCAGATTTAAATGCAAGCAGCGCTCCACATTGCTCTTCTATATCCCAACTCAAATACTTCTGAGGATATATATGCAACTTTTGGGTGTGATCAGCACTTTGAAAATATTTTGTTATCCTCTAAGTCTATACAAGCCATAGATGATTTAAGTAAATTTAAAACTTTCATTCTGAATGATGACTTAGAAGTTTCTTGGAACCACTTTTTTACTCCTGTTACATAATTTAGAACAGTAGTTTTCTCCCTAATGTGTGATCGGTTCATAGATAAATTGCTCTTTTATTTTGAGTTGATAATACAGATTCTTACTACCAAAAACCCATTTCTCTTAGAGCCAGAGATCCTGACTGTGTTTTAGCAACTAAAATATATGGAATAAATAGTGGGATTATATTTACATTGTATACAGGGCAAATAGAACTTTACCCAGAGTGGTCATAAAGCCTTAACTTAGTGCTTTCAATAGATTCGTGCTGTTTTCCTTGGGGTCTACTATAACTCAAAATGCACTGAGAACATGAAGGTATATTTTGTATTTGGGACTCTTTGAGGCTTTTTGTTCCCTTTCTCCATTATAAGAGAGCCTATAACTTTCCCAGTATTTTATAGGCTCTCCTTGGGGAAAAGTCCACAGCAGATAGTCTACTCTTGCTAAAAAGGTAATGCTGGAAACTAAAATCCCCATTTCCAATGTGGCAGTATTTACATTTTCAAAGGAAACAAAAATAAATTCTGCTGGTTACTTCTCATTGATGCATGTATTCATCATTGTTTGTCATACATTGTTTTGTCTAAAAAATGGCAACTTTTTTACATGTATTATTTCTCTTTCACAAAATATCGTAAGATGGATATTATTTCACATTTTACAGCTAAAAAATTAGAACCTGAAAAGTAAAATAACTTACTCATCATCACACTGCTATTTGATCTGTGAATCTCAAACACAGTTCCCAAAACTTTTTTATTACACTGAGCCACTTCCCAGTGAAGTTCTAATGTGATTCTTGAACATTTTTATAGTTGTTTCCCTGGAAGATGGAAAGAGAAGTTTTTTTTTTTTTTTTTTTTTCTTTTTGCATGTGTACACATGTGATTTTTATCGTGGCCATGGTATTGATCCACTGCACTCTAAGATTGCATGTACATAAAAGTAAGCAATTTTGTTAACAGGAAATGACAAACTTCTCTACTTTCAGACAACAAAATATTAAGACATCCTGCAAAGTGTTAAAAATCATAGATTTTGGAGTGAGATTGCTTACTTAGGTACTTATGCTCCTATATCACATATTAGGTGTGTAGTCTTGGATAAGGCATTTAATCTTTCCATGCTTTGATTTCTATATCTATTAAATTTGCATAGTAACAAATAACTCATTGAATTGTGAATAAGACTAATTAAAAAATCTCTGTATATGTTCATTTACAGATGCATACATGTACTTATATATGTATATCTTAGGACAGCCACAACACATAATAACTGATCTGCTTAATAAATGTTAGGTATTATTGTAAGGATTCCTAAAAACAAACAAGAATTTGTCGTATTTTCTACTACAGAATATTTTTTTCAATTTGCTGACAGTCGTTTCTGCTCATAGTTATAGTAAATACTTGTCTTATTAATGACTGGTTCAAGATTTTATTCCACCTCGGGCAGTCCTTACTTAATAAGCAATAATAAATAGTGATATTGTTGAAATGAGCAGTATTAATGTCTCAGACACATTAAGGACCAAATGCATCATACAATAGACTAGAATGCAAGATACATTCTGGACTCAAACAGATTCGGTTTAAAAATTTTGGTTAAATAGGGCAGCCCTGGTGGCGCAGCGTTTTAGTGCTGCCTGCAGCCCGGGGTGTGATCCTGGGGACCCTGGATCAAGTCCCACGTCAGGCTCCCTATATGGAGCCTCCTTCTCCCTCTGCCTGTGCCTCTGCCCCGCCCCCCTCTCTCTCGTCTCTATGAATAAATAAATAAAATCTTTAAAATTTTTTTGGTTAAATAATTTATCCTTAATTTTCCATACATAACAATGAATAGAAAATTCTACTTTAGGGATGCCTGAGTGGCTGGCTAGCAGTAGAGTGTTTGCCTGAAGCTCAGGGTGTGATCTTGGGGTCAGGGATCAAGTCCCACATCATGCTCCTTGAGAGGAACCTGCTTCTCCTTCTGCCTATGTCTCTGCCTCTCTCTGTCTCTGTGTCTCTCATGAGTAAATAAATAAATAATTTAAAAAAAAAGAAAATTCTACTCTACAGTAATTGTGAGACAAGATGGGATCCATTATGACGAATGGCTGGTATATCATTGGCTGGTATATCAGAGAAGAGGAGCTCTCTTCTCTGAGCAGAGTAGCTCAGGGAGCCTGAAGAGTTTCCTACCTGAAACAGATAATCCATCTAGGGAAACACTGTCAATGGGCACTGATAATTTGTAATTGGAAATTTAGGAACAAAACTGAGCACATATTATAACTTATTTTTTAATATTATAAAATTCACACATTTATTTTTAAAATGAATCCTGATATACCACATACAATTTCTTAAAAAGAGTTTCTATATTGTTGTTGTGCAAATAAAGTAAGCAACCTACTATTTCACATATGTGATATCCAGAATGTAAACCCAATAAAATGATTTTTGAAGTCTTGACAAAATAAAACCATAGTAAATCACCGTACCTATACAATACTGTTTAAAAAAATCATTCTGGAAGTCTGTCTTTCTTATTGTTGGTTCTTTCCTAAAGGACTAGACCCTTTTAGATGTTAATTTTTCTTAACTAACTTGACAATATGGTACTAAACATTTGTATTCCCGAGGACTGTTATTTTTTTAATAAGCCTTTTTTTTTTACTTTGCATTTTTTTCCTCTAGGAAGACACATTTTATTTTTTCTAGTACATATAATGAAATAGGCAGTAGTGGAAATAGTCTGACTCCAGTGATAGTGAAATGAAAATTGCATCTAGCTCATGTCATGATTGCAGTCCAAGATGACAGAGTGTTTGCACACCCTATAAATTATCTTTCCCTCAACCAAATGTGTGTCTTAATTCTGAATATAGACCTTAGGCAATTATTAATCTTCAGTGGTAGAAAAACCCAAGCCCAATCTTTTTTATGTTACTTCATTATTCCTGTTCATTAATGAAATTTTAATTTGTTTCAGCATTTCATAATTATTAATTATAAATTATTTCTAATTCCTAGGAATAATATTTTAATAGTGTTTAATCTCTTTCCCACATTCTAGTATCTTTTATAATCATGTCTCTGCTTTTTACTTGGTTTTATTTTATTTGCAAACAAACCCAGCGGTGCAAGTTGTAATTCCAAGTTGGCTGATGTTTCTGAATCAGACACATTGCTCATAATCAACATTGTAAATTTTAAGAAAAAAGAACCAGAGATAGAAATTTCGTTCCAAATGACTGTTGCAATCTTGAGCCTACCGTCTTAAACCTTATTTGATGTTTAATGCTTTCACAAGTATCGAGTGGTCATTTAAGCTTTTGGCAATTGATTTTGAAGATTTTTTAGGTGGAAATTGTTTTTGAATATCACAAGGTACATGATTTCTGTGATAGAATTATGCTTTGAGAGACTTTACAACAAGGGCTTATAGCTCTTGTATATGGCAACAAATTTAGGCATCTCACTCCCAAGCATTTGATAACTTACTTTTGTTAAGGGGGTATATGTCAGGAATATTAGAACTGTGTCATTATATTATTTTTCTCCTGTATATTGGTGGGACTTGGGCTTAAATTTGCCTTGGCTTGGCTAGAATTTCCCATTATTCTCTTTTGTGTTATATTTCCTATGTAATAAAGCAGAGCTAAACAGAAATAGCTTCTTTTACCTTTTTCTTTCTCTTTAAGTGAGAATATTTTGACTTTTCCTTATTTGATTTACTATGGACATAAATAGGCTGATTTATTTAGTTGAGGGAAGACATGGGAGAGAACCCAATTAATAGTCTTGGTAACAATGTGTTGTATAAGGTTCTTTAGGACTTTCAAATAGCTGTTGTGGGGATCCCTGGGTGGCGCAGCGGTTTGGCACCTGCCTTTGGCCCAGGGCGTGATCCTGGAGACCCGGGATCGAATCCCACGTCGGGCTCCCGGTGCATGGAGCCTGCTTCTCCCTCTGCCTATGTCTCTGCCCCTCTCTCTCTCTCTGTGACTATCATAAATTAAAAAAAATAAAAAATAAATTAAAAAAAAAGTACAAATAGCTGTTGTGCTGCATCACACCCCAGCCTCATGATAGGAATGAATGGATCTTACTAGCCATGGTCTAAGGAGACCTAGATTTCAAGACAGAAGAGAAGGAATAAAATCAAGATTGATTTACTTGTTCAAAAATATTTGCTGATTAGACTCCGGCTAAATTGTCAAACAAACAAACAAAAAAAAAACGTTTGATGCCCTCAAGAAGTTACCAGTCATATTAGTAAGAAAGACAATAAATCATTTATTACAAAGCATTATGATAAGAACTATGAGTAAATAGAGGATGGAGGGAAGAAAGGATCTGGAACATGTCATCTTAAGCTAAGGGATCCATACACAGAAATTATGGGGCTATGAACTTAGAAAAAAATTCATCATTATTTTCACTAACCTCTTAAAAACTCAATTTCCTTTAATTTATTAATATAGGCAATAGATCACAGTAATATTAACGGTGTCTGCTTTTTCACCAACATAAATCACAGACACTTTTGTATCACATTATAGTTACTGCATTATTCTGTATTATTAATGATTATCCCTATTTTAAAATTATGGTAATTATTAGACTTGTCTCTGAATTTTTAAATTTCTCTTAATAAAGTATTTTAAAATGTTTTTGGAATTTTATTTATTACTTTTGTATTTTATTTCATGAATCACCTTTATTATCTTTGTATTTTACTTCATGAATCAAAAAGTCATTCTCAGAAAGGGTTCGTAGGCTTCACTAGACTGCCAAACAGGTACATGACATAAGAAGTAATCATGAATTTCTGGTCTAGAGATAGCTTTTAGATGAAAAAGAGAAGAAAACTAAACAAGAAACTTCCAGGAACAACGAAATTGAAGGAAAGGGGGAAAAACTATAGAAATTGAAGAAGAAAAGGGAAAGAGAAGAGATAGCAAACAAGAGAGAAGAAAAATATGGTTTCAACAAAGTGTGTGAGAAGGCAAGTTGTGTGAGAAAAGAGGAATCGTTTTTAGATTTGGAAATTTGCAAAAAAGTGAGGAAACTAAATCTCAGAGACTCTGTTGTTCTGAGTTAAATGGCATTAGGTGACAGACCTCAAATCCCTATTTAGCATTTAAGGATCTCACTTTATTTCCTAGTCTACACTACATCCAAGGGAATAACACTGAAAATTTTGCTGGAGCTGAATTGACATAAGTGGTTACATACCTAAGAGGATTCTCTTTTTTTATCAAGACTTAATTGCCTGCACACATGAAATTATTTCCTTCTGGAATCGTTTGCTTTTGTGCAAACAAAGCTCCAACTTATAAGACAAACATTGACTTTGATAATAGCAGTGTCTTATTACAAATGAAGGTCAGCCCATCCCCTAAAATACTTCCAGTGAAAAGATGACACAGGTTCTGGCCTACTTCCATTAAGGGCTTTTTTGGGGGTTAAAACTTCCATAAGGTACCTCTTTTTAAAAGACAAATTCCTCTACACGTCAAATTCATAATTGGAAAGATTTCACTGGATATTTTTTTCATTCATAGGATTGAGTATACCATATAAATGCTACTGAGTAGTTTGGATACAAAGGGAATCTGAAAGCAGAGGATCATAAGGCAAGAAGTAGAAACAAATTTCTGCATCCTTACTGCACACCTGATAAATGCATTTAAAACTGAGAGCAGTAAGTTCAGCATCATCAAGGATATATACATAGATAAAACATATATAATTTTATACTTTTGTGTTTAATTTTGTGAACATCTACTGTCAAGTAACAGACTCACATACTTTCTAATGATTGTTTTACACAAAAATTAAAAATTGAAAATATGATTTGTTGAGTTTATGATGAATTTTATTGGAGTCTTTGAATAATTTACACTAATTATATTAGCTCAAGTCACTTATCAATGAGTAATAAAAGTGGCCAGCCTGCTCAAATATCAAAGAAGTCCACTGTCTCCATGGTAACATCTGCCTTAGCAGAGAGAGCTACATAGGTTGACTATAAATACACAGGTACCTATGTGTGCATCCACAACTGATGAAAGTAAGAATTGTGATGGATTTTTCTTAAAACTGATATTCAGAAGTCTTCTGATTTTCCATTTTATGAAAATCTCAAGCGTAAAAAATATATATTGTTTCCACCATGGGAAAAGAAATAGATATAACTACTTAGAAGTGACACTTTGCAAGGCTGATGGAACATTTGGGATCAGCAGAGCCCCCCAGGAGGGTTTCACCTCAAAGAACCTTCTGGACTAAAAGCATCAAGGCCATCCTATTCTTCAACATTTTCCAAATTATCTCTCTTCTTGAGAAGAATAACTATTAACCGTGAAGGAAATTGCATTCACAGAGTTTTTTAAAGGGGAAGCTGTAGTGATACTAAACTGTATGGAAACAGAGAAATCAAATTAAAAATAATAAAAACTCGCATTTAGAATTTAATGAATATATGTACCATTATTTAAAAAAAACTTTCAATTAACTTTGTGTTATAATCTTTGTTATAAATAATATATTTTTCTGGAGTGGGAAAAGAACACAGCCCTTAAGGTTTTGAACAAATCGTTATTTCACACTTGCCCCTGAATTGTTCTCTTTGGAGCTCAAAGCTATTGCTTGAGATACAAATATTTCTTTTGAACGTATACGATTTGCTGATGTGCTCTCTTTTCTTCCTTCTATTGTCCCCTGACTGCAAAATGAACAGTGCTGAAAAATATCAATATTTGAATTAGCCTAAGGAATTAACAAAATCTCAACTGCTGGAAGCAAGAGATGAGAGAGTTCTTGCTGTGTAAGCAAACCTGCTCCATGTGGTTCAGAACACATCTCTGCATCCTTAGCTTGCTTTGAATGTGTATTACTTTGTAAATATCAGGAATGAATAAAATCCACAGAAGCAAAAGACAGCTGATTTTTCAACTCTTTTTTCTAAAGTCATTGATGACTACAGTATTTCTATTTTCAGAGTCAGCCCCCAAATCACACTGACATAAGCGTTAATAGAAAAACAAATGTTGGAACTGAAAGAAAAAATATGGTTCTCCTTAACTTTAAATGGATTATTCAGTTGTATTGTACAACTGACCCAGACATCCTTAGAGTGAAACTTGATCAAATATAAAAATACATGCCAGATTAGTAATTTCTGATCCACTGACCTCAAATAAAAGAACAGACAAGGGCCAAAATGGTTCAAATTTTCTCAAATCTGATTCACTGCCAGATACCTATTTTAATAAATTCAAACATGTGGAGGACTTAAAACATTCTCTCCTCCATAGCAAGAACCTAATAAATGCAAATCACCTTTATTATTATTTTTGTTATAATTACCATTAGGTAACTATTTTTTCTTATCCATGTATGCAAATGATTATTAATGTCAAGGGACTTAACAAACCATAGAATATTTGTATTGGCATACCTCATTTATGGCTGACCACATTCTCCCTGAACTAGTAATTTTCATGAAATTAAACAGTACTACTCTAGATTTTGTCCAGATAAAATAAAAGTAAAAAGAGAAGCAAATGAAAAACAATATGGAGAAATGACTGAAGAGAAATAGTTTCAGGAATACAAACTTTATAAGGAAGTTCTTTTTAAGATAATTAGAAACTTAAAGGTCCTGTCAAAATGTACTTTGTATTATTTAAGATAAAACTCTTTAAAAAGGGGTATAATATCCAATACATTATCCTATCAACTGCTGTATCTAATTCCTGTTATTTCAGGCAAGATAATTGCCTGGTAAACAGCATTAGCTATTCATTAGCTGTAGCTGTTCTTGCTGATTCTTTCTCAGGTGGGAAGATTTAATTTTGTGACAAGAAAAGTACTGCAAATCAACTCTGTCATATGAACTAAGTAAATAAAAAGAGAAGTACAAAAATTCATACACTCATGAAATGGCCTGCGTTAGAAAATGCGATCTCTTAAATTTAGTTGTCACTAATACTGTACACCAGTTAGATTGAAAGATGAGTAAGTAATGTTATTAATACTCAATGCAGTATTTTCGTAAGAACAATCAGTGGATATGTCAGGGTCTGTAGGGGATCACCAACACGATAATTAAATAGCGTCACACTTTCTTATCCATTGTCAATAGTATTAACATGTTTAATTCAACCGAAGTCCTCTTACTTCATTACTGCCATAGGATGCTCATTAATAGTGAAATCACGATTGAGTTTCTCATGGATATGTGAAGCTTATCATTTTCGTTCTTAGGCATAACAAAGGTTAACTCAAACTTTTCACATAACTTCTTTAAGTAAGTGCATAAATGTTCTTTTTTTTTTTTTAAGTAGGCTCCATGCCCAGTGTAGAGCCCAACATGGGACCTGAATTTATAACTCTAAGATAAACACCCTGAGATGTGATCAAGAGTCAGAAACAACCAATTGAGTCACCCAGGCACCCCTAAATGCATACTTCTTTAAAATTTAGCTAATAAAACCTTTGTTTTCCCTTTGTGGAATTCAGCAAACAGGGACTCTCAAGTGATTTTTCTCATTATTCTTTTATATGTTTTGCCTTCCATATACAACATATAAAAATGCATATTATATAAATAATTATCTCTATCACTTGCCTTTTCCTAAAATACTCCACTGAAAACAATTATTAATAAAATTAAATGTCATAGGAAGAGTAGGTTTACATTTAAATCAATTTCTAATTTCTACAAAATTTAGAATTTTATTTTGATTCTTATAAATTAACCTACAGATTTCTTAAAAATATATTTGAGTTTATTTTCTTTATTGAATATTAACACAGCAGAAAGATAGCTGATTTGATGAACCTGGACATTTATCTATCACTTCAGGTAACATTTTTTTAAATAAATGCATGGATAGATAGGAAAGGAAAAGATCATTATTAACTTGGAAAAAAAGAAATCTAAGGAGAGCATAGTGACTTTCATAGTAGGTAGTTGTAAATTCATTATATTCATTACAGACTTAACTTTTCTGTGTTGTTCTAAAGGACTGGTGAACATAAATTTAAAAGGGAGTTTCTCAATTCAGTACAGGAAGAGTCTTTCTTTCTTTCCTTCTTTTCTCTCATTCCATTTTTCTTTCCCTTTGTTTAACTTCTTTTTGTTCTCTTGTTTTTCCTTTTATTCTAAAAATAGAACCCATTTGAGGAAATTGGATAACTCTTTAAAACACACAGGAAATAAGAGATTTTATCATTTCAACACTCATAGATAACAAAACTACATATTTTTAAGTTTCTTAATCTTTTGCTAAACACAAGCATAACAGTATATATTTATTTTCAGATGAAAAAAATATTAGCAGTGGAAAAGTAAAGATAGGGACACCTGGGTGGCTGACTCTTGATTTCCTCTCAGGTCATGATCTCAGGGTTCTGAGATTGAGCCTCAAGTTGGGGTCTGCACTGGGTGTGAAGCCTGCTTGAGATTTTCTCCTTCTGCCCCTCCCTCCCTCCTCTCTCACTCTCTCTCTCTCAAATAAATAAATAAATCTTTGTTTTTAAAAAATTAACAATGGAATGCATGACTAGCAATAGCAAATATGTTCCACTTCTCAATGCATTTTTTAAAAATTACATTTGAATTACCATGTCAGGACTATTAGAAAGGTGATTTCTGTACATATCGATGATCAAACATTGTAATTTCCAAGGTCTTTTGAATTACTAAGGTTCCATGTGTTAAGAATTCTTGTGGTACCACAATAAAGTCCTCCTAAAGGATCACTACATTTTAAATGAAATACATTCTCCTTTATGACACTATCCTATTGGTTTTTTACTGTGGATACTGTCTAGTTATTTGGAAACATACTGTCTCACAATTTTGTTCTTAGTTGTTTTCATTAGCGTTGCATTTTGAGCTTGCCATTTTTTTCTGAAAATTTAACCCAATGCAATTTTTTAGTATAATTACATCAACCAGCTTATGAAAAAAGTTCCTCAACTAACATGCTTTATTCATTCCATTATTGATTGCCTCAAGAAATAGTTTAAACATCTACAATATGTCAGAATCTGCTTTGCCAGCTTGGATTAGAACTAATATCATGCCCCACAACCTGACTACATGGTGTTCACAGTCCCATGGGGGGAAGAGTGGACAAGAATATAAATGATTTTGAGTGACTGTGAAAAGAGGAATGCATGAAGTTTGTGGGAGAATACAGAATAAATTACATTGACTGAATTCAGTTGATATGTTTAAGTTAAACAAAAGCCAATCTAATAGCAAATAATTGACTTTAATTTTGAAGTGAAGGTGGAAAAAATATTTTAAGCAGTAGGAACAGTGTAAGAGGTATAGGGGCTTTAAATAGATCCGATTTGGAAAGTAAAGGACATACAAAGAATGAAATTAGAATGTATATAAAAATCAGATTATGCACAGATGTATATATCATGATAAGGAATGTAAAGTAATAATATGGGAATTTACTGAACAATCTTAAGTAGAGCAAAGCCGTTACATTCCAACTTAAAAGTTACTTTAGAGAAAGATGATAAAACATTGGAGAGGGATCACACGCCAGAGAAAGACAGGGTAGTCAAGGGGCTACTGCATTAATTCAAGTGAGGGATGGATGAAGTCTAGACTGAGACAGGAGCAGTAGTAGTAGGGTGGCATGAAGCATTTGGAACAGAAAGCTTTTACATTTGACTGGGTATAAGGTGTGAAGGATGAAGAGGAATCCATAACACTTTTCTAGGAGACAAATAAATGATGATAACATTCACAAAGAATGCCCTTTTTAGTGAGTGCAGTAGATGAGAAGAGTTCAGTTTTTTAGAAGATGAGTCTAAAATGCCTGGGGGTCCCAAATGGTGATGGAGGAGAGAGATTCAACATGCAGGTGGAAATCAGCATTCAGAATTCAGGAGGAAGACATCCTGGTGAAATAGTTTTTCAAATTGTGGATGTGAAGAAGATTTTCTAGGGGGAAAATAGACAACGGAAAGAAAAGATCCGATAAGAAAACACTGGGAACAGTGATGTCTGTCAGTGAGCAGATGAGGTACCGTGGAGGAGATAAAGTCCAGGAAAAACATAAAGCTATTATAATAACAAAATCTGGGTGATGCTCAACCCACTGAATTACCTTTAAATGATAAGAATTCTGTATCCTTTAATGCATTGCATATGTTCTATTTCATGTAGACATCTTAGGGAAACTATTGCCAAGTTTCAGAAAAGAATTTGGATCCCTGAAACATGTCCTTTGGAGGAATTCCTTTACTCTTATGGTAAAAACAGCTGAAAAACAGCAGGCAATTTATTCCAAAGGCCATGTTCTTAATCATTATAAATATAGCCCCACATATTAATCAATTTATAATAACTATGTTCCTTTGTACTTTCAATTTGCATTTCTTTATTAGTTGCATAATTGTGATGCAACTATTGCACAGATGTAAACAAAATGATATAATAACAATGACAAGATCGATGTTGGCAGTAACTGCTACAACTTCTATGTATTACTATCATTCAATGTGTATCATATAACAAATTCTATGCTAAGCTTTGCCTAAATTATAACTTGCCAAAGTAGAAGTTGCTATTAATCATCTTTTATCTGGAAGAAAAAAAAAAACAAAGTATAATCATTGAAATACTTTTTGCAAAAAAAAAAAAAAAAAGAAATACTTTTTGCACACTGGTAAGTGGCACAGACAGGGTTGAGTTTCATAGCCCAAAACCTTACCTGCTCAACACTCATTTCTGCCTTGCAGTAAAGAGGAAACACCAACCACAATGATGTGACTTAGTTCTGATGTGCAATGACTGATATAAAAGCAGATATTGATGGAGGAGAACACTGGGCATTACTGCAGTGATTTATTTATTTATTTTTTTAAGATTTTATGTATTTATTCATGAGAGACACAGAGAGAGAGAGAGAGAGGCAGAGACACAAGCAGAGGGAGGAGCAGGCTCCATGCAGGGAACCTATATGGGACTCCATCCCGGGTCTCCAGGATCACGCCCTGAACTGAAGGCAGCACTAAACTGCTGAGCCACCCAGGCTTCCCCTCAGCAGTGATTTAAAGCAAACAATCACTGAAATACTGGTGACGCTCTGAACACACTTCATCAAATTGCACCACATGAGCTGCTGGAGGGGTTCAGTGCATTCAAAGCAATTTGACTAGATGACACAGGGCAGTAATTGTCTAGCTCTGTATTTGTACTTACCTCATCATGTTGTCATTATCTATTTAGATGTCTATCCAATGATCCCAATCTCAAACTCTAGACTCCAGAGATTATATTTTATTCTTTTTTTTTCCTATAGGTTAGGGGATGGCCTGATACATAGTAGGGACATTGTATCTATTTGCAAAATGCTACATTAATTGGTGCATCAGATATTTTATTTTGTAGTGATTTTTTTATGCAAAAAGATTTACTTAAGTCACTTAAATTTGCATTTCTCATGCAAAAGTCAATAAAATATGAAGCAATATATTTATGATCTTTTATTTCTTAAAACTACTCTTAGTTTTTTAAAAAGTGTTTGTAAATTTTAAAAATGTAACATAATTACCATAAAAGTCTCCATAAAATAGGAATATAGACCATGATAGTCTCACATTCTCCAAACTTGTATACTTCAAACACCACACATTTCATCTTTAAACTTCTTCAAAAATACATAGTTAAAAGTATAAACTATTTGTAAAAGTGCAAATGCCTTTAAGAGGGAACATGATGTAAATTAAAAATTATGAAATTCATGAAAAATTTTGAAATAAAAATTTATACACTTTATCTTATGAAATAAACTAATTGCTTTAATCATACATACATTTTTAAAATATTACACATTCAGGCTATTTTTTAAGAATACTAAAGTAACTAATGACTGAATGAAAATACAAATAAAGCTATTTTTATGAATACAACAAGAAAAATATAATCATATACATTCACCTATAATAAATAATTTATAAATATGATTTCATGTAATATTTTATATTTGTTAATTATTATGTAAATATTAGCTTATATAGAAACATATAGTTTATATATTAATTTATATTTTATAAATTTTATGAATAATCTATTTATATTTTATATATTTTATAAACTCTCTATATTTTATATATTTTATAAACATCTACCTTCAAGGTCAAAAGCTATTAAATTATAGTTAGAGATGAAAAAATGCAATAACTGAAATTGGAAACAGATGTAGTGCAATGAATACAAGGCTGAAAGAAGTAGAGAAATGAATAAGTGATTAGAGGACAAAATAATGGAAAATAATGAAGCTGAACAAAAGACAGAAAGAATAATTATGAAATATGAGAATAGACTTAGCAAACTCAGTGATTCCATCAAATATAATAACATTTGTATTATAGGAGTCCCAGAGAGACTGAGAAGAAGAGAGAAAATAGAGGATGGAAAATTTATCTGAGAAAATGTAGCTGAAAATTTTACTAAGCTGGGGAAGGAAAAAAAAAAAAAATCCAGATCCAGGAGGCACAGAGAACTCCCATCAAAATCAACAAAAGCAAGCCAACACCAAGGCACATTGTAATTAAATTTGCAAAATATATTGATAAAGAAAAAAAATTTTAAAATCAGCAAAACAAAAGAAGTCCACAACTTATAAGGGAAGACCCATAAGATCAGCTGTAGATCTCGCAACAGAAATTTGGCAAGCTAGACCAGAAAGCAGTGGCATGATATATTTAACATGCTGAATGGGAAAATTCTACAGCTAAGAATATTCTATCCAGCAAGGCTAGCTATTGTTTGGAATAGAAGAACAGATAAAGAGTTTCTGACAAACAAAAACTAAAAGAATTTGTGACCACTAAAACAGCCCTGCAAGAAATATTAAAGGGGATTCTTTGAGTGGAAAGGAAAACCCAAAGGCGACAAAGACAAGAAAAGAACAGAGAAAATCTCCAGAAACAATGACAAAACAAGTAATGAGACAGCAACAAATACATACTTATCAATAATTACTCTGAATGTAAATGGATTAAAAATTCCAAACAAAAGACATAGAGTGTCAGAATAGATAAATATAGACATATGTTTATCTACATATTGCCTATGAGAGACTTGTTTTAGATTTACGGACAACTGCAGATTGAAAGTGAGGAGATAGAGAAACACGTATCACGTAAAGAATATCAAAAGAAAGCCAGATTACCAATATTTATATCAGACAACCTAAATTTTAAACAAAAGACTGCAATAAGAGATGAAGGGAACTCTACAACAAGAAGATCTAGCATTTGGAAATATTTATATCACCAACATGGAAGCACCCAAGTATATAAAACAATAGCAAACATAAAAGAACTCATTGATAATAATACAATAATAGTAGGAGACTTTAACATCCACTCACATCAATGGACAGATAAGCTAAGCAGAAAATAAAAAAGGAAACAATAGCTTTTAATGACTGGATCAGATGGACTTAACAGATATATTCAGAACATTCCATCCTAAAGCAGCAGAATACACATTCTTTTCAAGTGCACATGTGACATTCTCCAGAATAGACCACATATAGTCACAAATCAGGCCTCAACAAGTACAAAAAGATTGAGATCATATCAACCATACTTTCTGGTTACAATGTCATGAAACTTGAAGTCAACCACAAGACAAATTTTGTGAAGATCACAAATACATAGAGGTAAACAACATACTATCATATAATAAATGGGTCAACCAAGAAATCAAAGAAGAAATTTTAAAAATATATGGAAATGTAAACATAACATTCTAAAACCTTTAGGATGCAACAAAAACTGTCCTAAGAGTATATAGCAATATAGGCCTACTTAAAGAAGCAAGAAAAATCTCAAATACACTAACTTTACACTTACAGGGGCTAGAAAGACAACAACAAACAAGCCTAAAGCTAGCAGAAGGACGGAAATAACAAAGATTAGAGCAGAAATTAATGCTACAGAAAGTAAAACAAGCAAACAGGAACAATAGAACAGATCAATGAGACCAGGAGCTGGGTAAATGAAAAAATTAATAAAATTCATAAGCCCCCAGTCAGAGCTTTCAAAAAGAAAAACAAAATAAAAAAAAGAGAACAATAAAAAAAAATGAGAGAGGAGTTATAATAACCAATGCCACAGAAATATATACAATTATAAGAGAATACTATGAAAAACTATATGCACATAAACCAGACAACCTAGAAGATATGAATAAGTTCCTAGAAACATATAACTACTAAAACTGAAACAGGAAGAAGAGAAAACAAAGAGACCAATCACCAGCAAAGAAATTGAATCAGTAATCAAAAATCTACCAACAAACAAAAGACCATGGCCAGATGGCTTCACAGGCAAATTCTATCAAACATTTAAAAAATAACTGAAAAAGAATTAATACTTATTCTCCTCAAACTATTCAAAAAAATAAAAATGGAAGGAAAACTTCCAAATTTATTCTAGGAAGCTAGCATTATCCTTATTTCAAAATCAGATAAAGACCATCAAAAAGAGAACTACAGGCCAATATTCTTGATGAACATGGATGCAAAACGTCTTAATAAAATACTAGAATCAGAATCCAATAGTACATTCAAAGAATTATTCACCACTACCACAATCAAGTGGAATTTATTCCTGGGCTGCAAGGAGGATTCAATATTCACAAATAAATCTCAATGTCATCCATTACATTAATTAAAGAAAGAATAAGAAATATATGATTCCTTCAATAGATACAGAAGAAGCATTTGACAAAATACAACATTATTCATGATAAAAACGTTCAGCAAAGTAGGGTTAGAAGGAACATACTATAACATAATAAAGGTCATATAGGAAAAAAAAAACTCGTTATCATCTTCAATGGGGAAAAACTGAGAGCTTTTCCTTTATGAGCAGGAACAAAGCAGGAATGTCCACTGTCACCAGTTATTTAACATAGTACTTGAAGTCCTAACCACAGAAATGAGACAACACAAAGAAATAAAAGGCCTCCAAATCAGCAAGGAAGAAGTCAAACTTTCACTATCTGAGGATGACATGATACTGTAGGGAAAACCTGAAAGATTCCACATACACACAAAAAAACTGCTAGAACTTATATACAAATTCAATAACGTTGCATGACACTAAATCCACAGACAGAAATCTGTTGCATTTCTATACACAAATAATGAAGCAGCAGAAAGAGAAATCAAGGAATTGATCTTGCACCAAAAACCATAAGATACTTAGGAATAAAACTAACCACAGAGGTAAAAGATCAGTTCACTGAAAACAATAGAAAACTTATGAAAGAAATTGAGGATGACTCAAAGAAATGGAAAAACATTTCATGCTCATAGATTGGAAGAACACACATCATTAAAATGTCTATAGTACCCAAAGCAATATTCACATTTAATTCAATCCCTATGAAAATACCACCAGCATTTTTCACAGAGCTTGAAAAATTTGTACAGAACCATAGAAGACCCTGACTAGCCAAAGTAATCTTGAAAAAGCAAAGCAAAGCAGGAGGAACCACAATCCCAGACTTCCTCAAGTTATATTACAAAGCTGTAGAAATCAAAAGTATGGTATTGGCACAAAAATAGACACATAGGTCAATAGAACAGAGAAAACCCAGAAATGAACCCACAACTACATAGTCAATTAATTTCAAGAAATAGCAAAGTATATCCAATGGGAAAAAGACAGTCTTTTCAACAAATGGTGTTGAGAGAACTGGACAGCAACATGCAGAAAAATGAAACTGGACCACTTTCTTAAACCATATAGACACACAAAAAAAGTTTTGAAGTGGATTAAAGACCTAAATGTGAGACAAGGAACTATCATAATCCTGAAAGAAAATATAGGTAGCAACTTCTTTCACCCTGGCCATAAAAACTTCTTACTAGATATGTTCTCCTTAGGCAAGGGTAACAAAAGCAAAAATAGACTATTGGGATTTCATCAAATCAAAATGAAAAGCTTATACACAGCGAAAGAGACAATCAATAAATCTAAAAAGTGACCTACAGTATGGAAGAAGGTATTTGCAAATGACATATCTGATAAAGGGTTAGCACCCAAATATATAAAGAACTCATAAGACATAATACCTAAACAGCAAATAGTCCAGTTAAAAAATAGGCAGAAGAGGGAATCCCTGGGTGGCTCAGCGGTTTAGTGTCTGCCTTTGGCCCAGGGCGTGATCCTGGAGTCCCGGGATCGAGTCCTACGTCAGGCTCCCTGCATGGAGCCTGCCTCTCCCTCTGCCTGTGCCTCTGCCTCTCTCTCTTTCTCTCAATCTCTCTGTCTCATGAATAAATAAATGAAATCCTTAAAAAAAAAAAGGTGGAAGACATGACCAGATATTTTTCCAAAGAAGACATACAAATGGCCAACAGACACATGAAAAGATGCCCAGCATCACTCATCATCAGTAAAACACAAATCAAAACTACAATGAGATATCACCTCACACCTGTCAGGATGGTAAAACTAACAACACAGGAAACAACATGTCTCAGTGAGTATGTGTAGAAAGGGGAGCCCTTTTACACTATTGATGGGAATGCAAACTGGTGCAGCCACTGTGAAAAACAGTATGGAGGCTCCTCAAAAGTTAAAAAAAAGAGCTACCCTATGACCCAGCAATTACACTACTAGGTATTTACTCAAAGGATACAAAAATACTGATTTGAAGGGACACATCCACCCTGAGGTTTATAGCAGCATTATCAACAATAGCCAAATTTGGAAACAGCCCAAATGTCCATCAAATGATGAATGGATAAAGAAGTGATATATATTTAGATATATAAATATATATTCATATATATGCAAATATATAGTGATATATATTTTAGATATAGATATATAAAATTTTTATATATTTTATATATATATATAATGCACATGCACACACTGTCAAATTATAAGGAAGCAGTGGAAACATAATGACTCTTAAACCTTTGCTGGCTAGTAATGTACATGGTTTACACTCACAATATTACTGGCAAAGAAAATCACATTGTCAACCTAGCAATGAGGTAGAGAATATTATTTTCTCTCTAGTGTGGTCCTGTAAGTTGCATGGTAAGGGACAGTAAATCTTACTGGAAAGGAGGAAATGTGATGGGAAGTAATAATGTAGTTTTCAAAACTTTAAACTTAAAATTATAGTCTATCAATATTATCTGTTACTAAATTTATTTCAAAGAAATTATTTTTATTTTATTTTTAAATTATTTATTTATTTATTTATTTATTTTTATTTATTTATTTCGAGAGAGAGAACGCACAAGTGGAGAGAGGGGTAGAGGGAGAGAAAGAGAATCTTCTCCACACTGAGTGCAGAGCTGGATTAAAGGCTCAAACTCATGACTCTGAGATCATGACCTGAGCCAAAAACCAAGAGTTGGACACTCAACCGACTTAATCACCCAGTACCCCATCTCAAAGAAATGATTTTTAAAGGAGTAAAATACTTTATGCTATCATTATTTTATAATAAATATTTATCAGGGGATCCCTGGGTGGCGCAGCGGTTTAGCGCCTGCCTTTGGCCCAGGGCGCGATCCTGGAGACCCGTGATTGAATCCCACGTCAGGCTCCCGGTACATGGAGCCTGCTTCTCCCTCTGCCTGTGTCTCTGCCTCTCTCACTCTGTGACTATCATAAATAAATAAAAATTAAAAATAAATAAATAAATAAATATTTATCAAATTTTGGCTAATTATGATTTATATACATTATAATATTTTTGCATGTGATTATTCCTCAGGATAAACAAATAGATTAAAAAAGCTTAGTCAAGTAAAAAGTTATTCAAGGTTCTTGATAGATCTTGTTAAGGTTTTTTTTTCAAAAGATTAACCAATATTTCCTTCAATGAGCAATTTTTGAGAATATCAATTTTCCTTCCCTTTACAATAGCCAAGTTCTATTTTCTATTCATTTTTTCCAGTTGGGAGGACGAAAAATTATATAATCTTATCACTATAATTTCCTGTATGTAATTTGCATTTCATTAATGATCAATGGAACTTCTGTTGGTTTATACAGTTGTTTTTTATCTGTAAATTATCTGTATACTTTTCTATTTTTCAAGGTAAATTAAGCATTTTTTGACTGGTTGTTTTAAAGGCTTAAAATTATGGAAAATAATAATTATTTTGTCATACTTTATTGCATTCTTTCTTAGTTTAATATTTTATGTTTATTCCATAATGCATCCATTGTTGGTAGATATTTATTTAGAAAGATTGTGTTAGCCAGAAAGAAAGCATAGACAATCCAGCCAACATTTGGAGGTGCAGGTTTTGGGATATGCAGAGCTGAGAATGTGATAGGCCCTTGTCATAACAGGAAAAGAATACATGAAAGCCAACCCAGCCCAGATTCTCAGAATTAAGTTCTATTGGTGGAGTGAGCAGCTTTTATAGTAGCATGTAGGACCAGTCCATGCAACCTTTTTTACCAGGTTGATATTTTCTGCAAACCTATGGGAAACTATCTCTACATCTTCATTGTTATTATTGCATCCATTGCACCAGGGGTCACTGGAGGATCACAGGTATTTTACAAAGGAACATAGTTAATATGCTGTTTGACTTTTGTGTATTTAAAATTCTTAGGTTTAATTTAAAATTCAACTAATTTAATTTAGTTTAATTAATTAGTTCCAAGTTTCAAAGGAAATAGGCTGGTCAAGGCAATGAAATGGTAAGTTACTCCACTTAACAAGTAAAACTTCTCCTGTGGATGGACATGAAGGAATTTATGACATGAAGGAATGTTTCATTTCTCCTTACAGGCTGCCAAGACAGGAGTTATGAGATTCTCCAGAATTTTAGAAATAAGAGGATGAAAACAGACAGTGACTCCCCTGTAATAGGAGTCCCAAGGATTCAAAGATTGAGTACAGGACTTCCTATAGGTGTATAGATTGGAAATTTAGTGATATATTTAGTTGTTTTTGTTTTCTGTGTTATAATTTCATTGGCCTTTAATAAAGTGAGTTACCCATAACAACCTTATATTAATCTTACCATGACCCATTAAAATAAATAAAGTTATTGGAGGAAAAAGAAAGATCAATGGAGGGGAAGTGGAAATAAAACATTATTGATATGAGAAAGTATAATCTATCAAATTTTATAAATTTACCATAACTGTTAACCTAAAAAAGTATACATATAATGATCATACTAATAATATTAATTACCTAATAAGATAATTATTTTTCTCTAAAAACATTTTCAAGAAATAATGGTCTCTGATATTGACTCTTTTGTATGTTATGTATAATGTTTTGTATGTTTTGTATGTTTTGTATAATGTTTTGTATGTTTTGTATGATGGTCTCTTTTGTATGTTTATTTTTTTTATTGAAGTATAATTGACCTCTAATATCCTATTTATTTCTGGTTTATAAAGAGTTCCCTTTTTTTTTTAATTTTTTTTTTCTTTTTATTTTATGATAGTCACACAGAGAGAGAGAGAGAGAGGCAGAGACACAGGCAGAGGGAGAAGCAGGCTCCATGCACCAGGAGCCCAACATGGGATTCGATCCCGGGTCTCCAGGATCGCGCCCTGGGCCAAAGGCAGGCGCCAAACCACTGCGCCACCCAGGGATCCCAAGAGTTCCCTTTTTATCTTTACATAATATTGCATGGAATTAGCTTCTTAGGCATGTGACATTATTTAATAATTTCTGTCATTTGTTTATAATCTACAGATTAATATTAATATTAGATTGGATTTTTGAAGATATTTTTGTTAAGAATGAGCAGCAATTTAACTCCTAATGACTTTACATTCATGAATTCATGAATGACAAAATCATTGAAAACTGTCAAGAGATGAAATTGTTTTCAATCAAGATAGGCTTGGCAAAGATGAAGACAAATAGAAAAATGAGTCATTTTCAGGAGGTAAAATCTACAGAATATGGGTACAAATAGATTCTTTCTTTCTCAATAACTAGATGGATGATAGCAGAATAAATGAAGCATGTGGGAGAAATTATTTGGTCCTCTTAACAAGGTTTGACCTCTTTACATTTTCTAAAGCATGTCATAAAGAAAAAATCCGATATTTTAAAAATCTGGTAAATAACATCAGGTAGAAACTTGAAACAATTTATTTAAATTTTGTGATTGCTTTTTTTGCAAAGGTCAGCCTGTGAAATCGGGTTAGATTATCATAAGTGAGTATGTGTTCTGTGTGTAGATACACAAATGCCATATTGTCACCAACCTTCTTAGAATTGGCTTAACAGACAAGTCACTTTGTTTTGTTGTATTTTTCATCTTTAAGAAGAAAGATCCTAGGGCAGCACGGTGGCTCAGCAGTTTAGCGCCACCTTTGGCCCAGAGTGTGATCCTGGAGACCAGGGATCGAGTCCCACTTCAGGCTCCCTGCATGATGGAGCCTGCTTGTCCCTCTGCCTGTGTCTCTGCCTCTCTCTCTCTCTCTCTCTCTCATAAATAAATAAAATCTTAAAAAAAAAAAAAAGAACAAAGATCCTAGATTTCTGTAGTCAGTTTGATTATAAAATGCTTTGATGAGTGAAAAAGGCTCATATATTGATAGAAAGTGAGCACTCTAGTAAAATAGAAAGACATAAATGGCTAGAGTAGTTTGCAGCACTTAATCTTATGAGTGTCTCGTATGCACACTCAAGAAACTGATAGAGAAGACCTCCTGCAGTCCCACAGAACATTGGATGTAATTTAAATTCATGCTGCCACCTGCTACTACTGCTTTTGTTACTATGCACTGTAATGACTAGATATAGCATTTACCAGTGCTTGATAACACTGGGGGGAAAATGTATATTATCTTTGTAACTGCTTTGTTATTTTTTTTCTTATTCAAAACAAAAATATCCTTCAAATCCCAAGAAGCATAAATATTCCCTATTAACCAAGAATGTATGGAGATGGAAAAACAGGTTCTTGAGAATGTAATTTTTAATTCCATTTTACTCATCTCATTGCTAGACTTAGAAATAGACAAGAGAAAGGCATAGGTGTCCTTTTGGTGGTATGCTGGCACTGTCCACTGGACCTTCCAACATTACGGATTCTATAGGATTGTGCAACTTTGATTGGCTATCAATTGACTAGAATATTTTATGACTCTGAGGATTCAGAATTCAAGATGCAATAGTACAACAGTAATGCACACTATCATTATCAACAACACTGTAATTAAATTTGTGCAGGAGATGTCAATTGGTGTTCATCCTATAGAAAATATAGCCCCTACATTTCATCCCAGTAGTTTCCCTTCTGACCAGACTGACATCTATCAACCTTTTCCAAAACCAGTGCCTGGCCAAACTTCAAGCTGGCTTCTACAGGTGTTTAATAGTCATTTGTTCATTTGTTGGCAAAATGCCATAGTATCTCTGTCAACTAATTTTCTTCTGCTTTTCTCAAGCTTACTTTTGCTCATTTTTTTCTTAAATAGATAGATCTTATTGATTATTACTATTATTGTTCCTTCTACGTCTCCCACAATTACTACAACTCAGAAAATAGCTCGGAAAATTTCCTGAAAAAAAGAACGAAAATATGACCCCAAGTGTAGAATTTTATTAACCTATAAAGTATAAATCAGTTTCACTTTTCTGAACAAATTCATCTGAGCATTCCTAATCTGTGTGTGTGTATACACACACACATATATATTTTGTCATTAAGATATATGTGGATATATATATATATATGCATATATATATCAGAATATATACATAAAACCTCAGCATTAAAATAATTAGATTTTAATTTAGGCTTTGTTAAGTTATAAAACTCAGATGTTTACAAAATAAAAAAGACTTAGGGAAAAATTGTTGATACAATATTACTAATCAATAGGTTATTTTACTACTTTAAAAATGACATGTACTTTTTGTTATTTAGAAATGGTATAAAATATTTCTCCATATGTTTTCAAGTAAACAATGTGATAAGTTGACAACTTTTTAATTAACTTAGGATTTGACTCCTACATCCATCTAGTGTTGCCAGTTTCTATACGAATGGAGTTGCTTATATGCAATGCTTATCAACTTTGAATTTTCCAGATATCTTGACAGGAGGAAATTAAAAATATAATTTTCTGAAGGTTAGTTAATTATGGTTAATGAATTTTGTTATGCAAATATGAACTCCTCAAAATGATTAGATTTTCCAACACTGCATACTCAGCTGATAAATTAAAATTTACTTTTTATATGTAATGTTAAATTGTCAATCAAACTGAAGGCTATTTAACTATAAGGACATATAAGTTTCCATATGCATTTGATTTCTTTTTCCATTTGAAGGATCTAATTTTAGTCTTTTTAGTTATCCCAATAAGAGCTTTGATAAAAAGATAAAATGTGTTTTTACCCTGACCTAAATCTTTCCAATGCTTACTTAAGGTAAAGCTGAGTAAATTAGGCATTCTGAGGATTTTTATTAACTCATTCATTCCACAATCTTTCTCCTTATTGCCTACAGAAGTTAATTCAATTTGCTTGACTCTAATCTTCACTGTATTTCTTCCAGCATAAGAATGATAGAAAAAAAATAATTGGCAAGATATATATTAGCCATATTTTAAATTCATGTGCACTGGGGATATTTAATAAAAATATCTGTCTTTTCCTCTTTCCATCCAAAATGATTCCACCTTAATCTTCCCTTATTTCTTTTTTTCTCCTCTCTCTGCTATGCCTACCCTCATTTATTCCCTCTGATACAATTCTAAAGGGGAGTAGTAATAACTTATTACAAAACCAGACTATAAAAATGGCAAACATAAAAACAAACAACAAAAACTTAGAGAAAGAGAGAATAATTAAAATACTAAATATCTAGAAACCTATGATCATCCTATTATGGCAGTCTAATACTAAATTTAACTCGGAGCTCTCCAGCCAACACACAACCACACCTAGTCCCACCTACCTCACCACCATCCACCCTAAGAAAACATGATGATTATAGCAATCTCACTATTATGTTGGCTCTTTTGGTTCCCCAATGAGCCATGTCTCCCCCTACATCTTTGTACAAGATGACAGATGACTTCTTTACCAAATTGATTAACACTTGCTTCTATTCCTATTTTGAGGGCTTCGTTATGTCCTAAAATTAATTGATGGCCTTTAATAAAGAAAAAAAGTTAGCACAGGTTCTTATGAAAAGTCAATCACTTAAACAACCTACTCTTATCTAGCCTAGGTAACTTTGTACATTTTTCTTGGGGCTGTGTTTTTAGAAGCTATAACTATTTTTTTACACTGTAATTGAAAAAAATTATCATGAACTTGCAGATAGAATAATCCTTTATATTTCAGCCACATAATTCTTTAATAGTGACCTTTGTAATTATATCTATGCCATCAACTTTTGTCACCATAAGGCAGAATTTAGTATCTAAGAGTGCCCATCATCAGAGAATCAAGTTACAATATCAGATTTGCTAGATGATTTCTTCATGGCATTAAACAATTAATTTTAGGACATAAAGTAAAAGCTTCAGCTTACTCATCAGGTGTGTTCCAGGATGGAGGTTACTGTGATGCTGCCATTTCCTTTCATCCAGAAAGGAATTTGCACTTCTATTGTGAAATTCTTTCTTCCATTGCCTTGCTTAATAGTGTATGTTCTTCGAAAATATTTTACTCTTCCTTTTTTGGAATGGCCTTGCTCTTTTTGTCCCACCCCACTCCCACACCTCCTTCAGCTTACTTACTTGACATGTGCCATAATTTTACCTGTCTTTTGTGCTGAAAATGACATCATTGAAATTTATGTAACTTCATACCTTCCACTTTCATCATAATTATGTCTTCCCAAGATACTCAGATGTTTTCAGAATAAACCTCAAGCAAATGCTGATATAGATACTGAAGAACAGGGATAATCCTAAGAAATTTACTGATATATTCTTAAATGCCTTTATTAATATCAGAAGCTCATCTTATAAGTGAGAAAACTTTTTCGCAAAGAGTCTAAATTTTAAAAGATAATTCAGGATCTTTACCTCAGGTGTATTTGATTCCAGACCCCAGATCTTTCTATTAAATAAGCTTCAGAACCTCACTCTGACTCACATAACTGAGAGTCACAGACTTTTGTCCTTGCATCAGGTCTCACCTGTCCTATATGTACAGCCATCCATTTTACATTCTAGCAGATGACCTCTGCAAAAGAATTATGTATCTTTTTGCAAAGCTCTCAGTTACATCAGTTTGGATACTTTCAGTTGGGCAAGAGGGATCTAATCAAAATTCTCCAATGCATGTAGGAATTCTGTGTCCATAAACCTTTGCTCTACCTTAGAGTAAAACAGAGCATGGCTGGTAGGGTTGCAATATAGTATACTACCAGAGGAATTAAAAAATATATATATATATATAGGAGGCAACAGACAAAGAAGACCCTAAAAGCAAATACTTAATATCTTTGGAGTTTGATATTTTAACAGCAACTATTAAAGGTCATCATGGATGCACTGGGTTTTTATATCTAAACAATATTACAATTGCATTACTATCACTGTTTGCATTACTATCTTTTTCATTATGCTAGAGACTCCTGTGTAATCATTCACTTTTGCATCCTCGATGTCTAATGTAAAAACTGGCATATAGAAGCTGACCAATAAATGTTTGAGTGATGAAGTACAGGAGTGAGTAAATTAATGATGAGCAGCCCCTCTTTGCAATTTAGTGCATCTGCTTAACCTGTCTTAATTTTCAACTGAAATACCTTCTACTTCTTGTTCAAGCACCAGGCCAAGTGTTTCTTCCTCCCCTGAGAATCTTCAAATCAAAACTCTGCAAACTTTTTCTTGCACTTTCTTTATATCCTCTTCTAAATTAAATATAGCTTCTAGTATAAGCTTTCAGATTTGTCTATACCACTCACTATGACATTTTTATAAAGCAGAGGATTCTTTACATCCATGTATTTTGACATCAAGTATAATGTTAGTGGCAAGTGTTCATACAGTACTTATAAAATAATACATCTGAATGACAGGGTATACCTCCACTAAGAAGAAGAAAACTTAAGGACCTGTGGGGCGCCTGGGTGGTTCAGTTGATTGAACATCCTACCCTTGATACCAGTCCAGGTCATGATCTCAAGGTTGGTGAGATCGACCCTTGTGTCAAGCTCTGCACTTAGCATGGAGTCTACTTGACTCTCTCCCTCTGCTTCTCCCCTACTCTTTCTCTCAAATAAGTAAATAAAACCTTAAAAAAAATAAAAATAAAACAAACCCTTTAAGGACCTGTCAGGAACTTGGAATTCTGGAAATATTTATGTATAAGCTTTCATAAATTGTCACCTTGAGGGAACCTCATTGTCTTCTGGTCTTATTTCTCTTCCCCACACCTTTGTATCTAAATAAAGCATAACATCACCATAATTAAAAGTGGACATACTTGAACTTGCAATGAAGCCAAAGGAAGAGAATGCATTCATAATTCTGATGAAGAGGAGGCCCCAATATTCTGTATGTAATTTAAATTATTTAATATCTGGTATTGTATTCTTGATGGAAACTATGCTCCAAGGTAAGCAGTGAAACAAAAAAACAAAAATGAGGTAAAGATCCAGAGTTCCCCTTATATCTCTGAAAGAAACCCAAGAAAAGGATAATGATGATTACTTCTAGGAAGGTTCGTTGGGTAAGTGTGGTCAAAGGGCAGAAAAGACACTGGCTTTTCATGTTAGACTCTATTACATATTTAAGCTTCTGTCTTGATTATCTATTAATGATGGATTCAATAAGTTACACAATCTGTATAACACTTTATCACAAATTAGCAATCAACTCAGATAAAAGTAAACATGTGTCATGAAAAATGTTGACATTCAATCCACATTTCCTGTGGCCCTGGCATTTTTGTTCATACAAATGTCATTAAAGTATTACCTTATGTTCTTTTTGAAGATTTTATTTATTTATTTGAGAGAGAATGAGTGAGAGAGAAAAAGAGAGAGAGCACAACCAGGGGGAAGAGGGAGGAGCAGACTCTCTGCTGAGCAGGGAGCCCAACGTGGGTCTCGATCTCAGAACCCTGGGATCATGACCTGAGCTGAAGGCAGATGCTTAACTGAATGAGCCACCCAAGTGCCCCTATCTCGGGTTCTTTTATAAGGTTTACTATTTCAGTTTTTCTACATGGGTCTACAATTTATTTAGAGTTTATTATTGTGTATGATGTCATTGAGGACATTTTCTTCTTTTATACTGATACCCAGAAGTCTATTTGGCTTATTCAGTTATCCAGTATTATTTACTGAAAATGGCCTCTTCCTCCCCCACCTGCACTGCAGTGATATGTTGCTGTTTATATCAGATAACTGTATACATGTGAGATTGTTCCAGAACTCCTTATTCTGTCCTACTCCATTTAATCCTCTCTGCCCTTTTGTTTCAATCACTACACACTTATACTAAGTCTTGGTATCTTGTAAAGCAAAGCCTTTAACTTTTATATGTGTGTGTATCCAAAATGTATATAGAAATATATTAAAAATTCATATAGGTAAATAACTAAAGATAGTCAAGCTAGTTTTTAAGATAGACAGACAAAAATCAGAATGGACACATCACACACAAAAAAGATATCAAAATGACTAATAAACACATAAATGCAATTTTTCATCAAGAAAATGCAATTTAAAGTGGTACACAGCCTCTGTGACTAAAATATTAAAAAGAAATACTAATGCAAATTATCTGAGAACATATGATATAACTGGACTTTTGTACAAGACTGCCAGGAAGGTAAATTGGAACAACCATTATGGAAAATTATTTCCCTATAATTTATGAAATTGCACGTATGCATAGTCATAGTCTAAAATTCAGTAATTCCAGTCCTGCATACCTATGAGATGGAAATGCAGACAGATGAGTACCAGAAATATGTATTAGAATTTTCAAAGAAGCATTAATAATATTATCCCCAAACTAGAAAGAATGTACATAATAATTAATGGTTGAAAGGACAAATAAATCATTATAAGAGAATCAAACAGCACGAATGTCTAAAACAGCAGCCACTAGCCACATGTGGCTACTAAACACTTGAAATCTAAGCTAATTAGATTTGAGATACGCTATAATTGTAAAACACAGTGGCTTTTTAAAATTTAGTGAAAAAAATATAAGACTCCATAATTTTTATATTGGTTCTATGCTAAAATAATAACATTTGGATATATTGGAATAAATAAGATTCATTTATAAATTTAACTTTATTTACTTGTGCCTTTTTTATTTGATTTGATGTGATTATTAGAAAATTTAAAATTACATCATATGGGGTTCACATTATTTACTGTTGGACAGAACTGCTATACAAATATGAAAAAACAAAACTATAACTCCCTAACAACATAGATGACTCTCATGGCATAAGACTGAGCCATGAGGCTCTTACAGCTTATGAGTACCACATTCCTATGCTTTCAATATTATAAAGTTTAAAACCGATGATACTCATCTATGGTGGCTTCCTGTGTTGGGAAAAAATGAAACACTGAAGTCTTAATTAAGGCCAATATTTTCAAGAATGATAGTTATATGGATGCATTTATGTTATAAAATTTCATTGAGCAAGCATGTATGCATTTTAATTTATGTATGCTGACCTTTAAGAAAAAGGTTTCAAAAATATTAATGTTAATATTGAAATTAATATCATTTATCTGTCCTTTCCCAAATATGCTATGCTTGTCTGGGATGCTTTCCATCTCTCTGAAGTAATACTGTTAGTGAAAGCACTTTGTAAGTGCTTAGCATGTATCATTGCTTTTAAATCTCACAAAACCCATGTTGCACATGGAGAGACACAGAGGCTTAGGAAGCTACTGGGGCTTCTCAGCACATAACTGCTTTGTGGTGGATTCTGGGCTTGAAACAAATCTACTGTACTTGGAAGCTTGGGGTTTTCTTCCTTCTTTGTTCAAAAACTTTCTTACGCTTTCTTCCTAGCAAAACTTTCCTGATGGTCTTTCATTATCTTAGAGCCAGAATAGCTCTGATAACAAACTGTAGTGCACTATTAATGATGTATTATTTTATAATTTCCTCTATTCATCTGAAAGTCCCTGGCCCAGAAAAAGATGTACAATGTTTCAGATGGGGTCGGTGAATGAAGATAATTTTTTGCAGGTAGTTCCATTATATGAGATGATCTTCTTTATCTAGATGGAAAAAAAAAAAAGTCTGTTGACTCTGCTGACAAATAGAGAATTTCACATTTTCTATGAAAATTGTCTTTATGCAAACACATTTCCTTGATGTATAAAGTATATTTTTGTAATAGTTTCTTTTATAACTTACCATATCTAATTTGTCTGATGTCATGCCCTCAATTTGCAGAAATATAAACAGATTTCTTCAGTAGAAACTTGGTTATATTTGGATAGTAGCTGAAATACATTATACTTAGGTCGGATATTATTATTTGATTTTAAAATTGCCCTAATATGTTCAATATTGAAAAGTCTGCAAAACTTTGCAATTTTTAAAACCAAATATGTGTGTCCTCTGCTGACACTCACCCCCTTATACTTCAGAAATGTATTACTTTAATTCTCTTAGTACTAATTTTAGCCTGACTTATTTTTATTTTTTAAATTTCTATTTTATTCTAACATTACATATATCTATACACACATACACACATATACATGTGTGTATATACATATATGTACACTTTTTATGGAATAACAATACTTTATCTACTTATAACTCTTCTTTCTGGAATCTCCTGGCATTCCTCAACCTGAACATAACCATTTTCATTCTCTTGGGAAAGACATCATCCCAATTTTTATCACTCTTTTCTGACTTTTAGTTTCCAATTTCACTGTTTATTCCTGAACAATATTGTCTAGTCAATGTGTCTAATGACTGGGAAATAAATTCTTTTGCGCATAAAATATTTCCAGTTCTTTGTTTCCAATATGACATAAAAAAGATCTAAATGATTTGTCCAAGGAATAACTATTATGGATAATGTGTCATGAAATAGCACTGTACAATATTTGGCATATTACTGAATGACATTGCACAGTGAAGTTCATGCCATTTGTGTGCACCTATTTATGATAAACAACATTTCTCAATGTCATAACAGTATGAACTAAAATTAGGAATAGAAAAAAAAAAGGAATAGACTCAGTGTTTGATCCTGTCTTACACAAGCAATAAATGATAGTCATATGAAACTAAACTATTGAGAATTAAGGCCCATTTACCTGTGTAAGTGGTATACACTTACATTATTTTTAAGATTTTTGTTTTGTTTTGTTTTTTAAGATTTTATTTATACATCCATGAGAGACACAGAGAGAGAAGCAGAGACACAGGCAGAGGGAGAAGCAAGCTCCATACAGGGAGATCAATGTGGGACTCCATCCTGGGACCCCAAGATCACGCCCTGGGCTGAAGGCAGGCGCCAACCTGCTGAGCCACCCAGGTGTCCCACTTCTAAGTTTTGATATCATTAATATATATATAATGAGTAATATATTTCTTCCATGATTAATAGCCTGTCATAATAACCAATATAGTACCTAAAGCCAAAATAATGTTTTTAATACATAAAACCTTATGGGAACAAGGATAAAAAATAATAAAATTTCACTTTGTATGTATACCTATTAGCAAAGAAATATTACAGAACCATATCAAAAATAATTATAATTATGAAATATATTACATTGGTATGAAATTCTCTGAAAGACAGTTGAACGGGGGAAGGGCAGAGGGAGAGACTCTTTCAAGAAGACTCCCTGCCCAGCGAGGAGCCTGTGGCGGAGGGGGATCCCATGACCCATGAGATCGTGACCTGAGCCAAAACCAAGAGTTGGACACTTAATTGACTGAGCCACCCAGGCTCCCCTTTATTTGTTTTGTTATAAATGAGTGGTATGAACATTTTATTTTCTAAAGTCACTCTTTACAATATACTGAAATGGTACCATTTATTTGCAACTTTTAAAACAGTGCAGTTAGTTTTGGATATTACCTTAAAAATATGCAAGAAGGTACAGAGTTTTCAGAAAAAATTAGGGGGCATATGTGAGCATAAAATCTTTAAACATTAATCCTAATGAATCTGATTTTTCAACTTTCCTATCTTCCTTTAATCTGCTATAGTTTTTAATGTTAAATTTACTGTTTTCAAATTTCAGAAAGTCTTTTTCTTACCTTAAGTTTAACTTCTTAAATATTCTCATTGGAATTTGGTTTAGAATTAAAATTTGGTTTAGAATTAAAATTGGCTTCTCTGTCATTTCTTCTCATAATTGAAAACCGACTATTCTGGACATTTACCTTGGCTTCTCCTTTCAGGTTCCTGAGTCTTCTCAAGTGAGTGTTAAATTTTTTTTATCTGCTGATAATCTTTCATCCCTGTGCCTTTCAAGTAATTAGGATCTCTTGTACAATGGAAAAGCAAGTAGAGTTTGCAAAACACCAGTTTCCCTGTTGGGGGCTAAAAAGGCAAACAGAATCTTGATTTTGTGTTGAAGTTCTAGAATGAAACTCCATTCCATCCTACAGTTTCTCACCATCCTCAGCTTCCCAGCCACTGTCTCCTAACCAGCCAACCCTGCCAGTACAAGGGAATATTGTCTCAACTGTGCAAAAAGGGAAGCACATGATCCCATAGGTTCACTCTACTTTCATTTGTACCACCGTCAACAGAACTCAACAGAGTTGCCTACATCTCCCCTTATTAAGCAAGATCCCAGGCCACTGTTCCCTGAGCCCCCTGAATAACAATAAAATCTCAGGCTTTGTTACAGGTATCAAGTGACACAAACCACTACTCTATCATGGAGGCCTTGAATCCTGCATTGCCTTATAAAGAAAACATTAGGATACTTGCAATCTACAATGAGATTCCCTATGTAACCTATTGTCATTGATATGCCAATTGGGACCTGATTGTTGTATTACTTCAAATACTGAGTTAGTCTTGAGAAGCAATCATGGATATATGCTCATGTCTCTAATCTCTTATATTATTTTAAGCCTACCTAAACTTAAAAAAGGGGGGGATGTTTCTCAATTCTTTTTACAAAAGTAATAAAAATTTATTTGGCCAAATTTAAAAAACAGATCATATAAAAGTTAAAACTACAGGCCAGTGTAACTATGAATTGACATAGAAAAATTCTCATTAAAGTATCATCAAATCATGGGCAGCCGGGGCAGGGGGCGGGGGTGGGGAGGGGTTGTCAGTGGTTTAGCGCTGCCTTCAGCCCAGGGTGAGATCCTGGCAACCTGGGATTGAGTCCCACCTCAGGCTCCCTGCGTGGAGCCTTCTTCTCCCTCTGCCTGTGTGTCTGCCTCTTTCTCTCTGTGTGTCTCTCATGAATAAATAAATAAAATCTTAAAAAAAAATAATGTATCATTAAATCAATTTCTGCAAAATACTTAGAAGTATAAATACTGAGTTAATACAAAAATCTGCTTGTGTCATTAGAATCATACAAATCAGAGCTGTTTTTGTTCCCAGAAGCAAGTTTTACTAAAAATTATAAAGTTTCAAGCAAAGAGGCAGAGAGAGGACATTCCACTGGCTCTACAAGTTCCTCCTTCCCACCTCTGACACATGCTATCTGGCCCAAAGTAAACAAGGTCTTTAAATAAGGACAGTAGGTCACCTTGCCCAGCAGGGATCTTTAAGTTCTTACAGACTCTTTTTTTTTTTTTTTAATTTTTATTTATTTATGATAGTCACAGAGAGAAAGAGAGAGGCAGAGACATAGGCAGAGGGAGAAGCAGACTCCATGCACCGGGAGCCCGATGTGGGATTCGATCCCGGGTCTCCAGGATCGTGCCCTGGGCCAAAGGCAGGCGCCAAACCACGGCGCCACCCAGGGATCCCGATCTTTAAGTTCTTAAACATCCTTTTTGCTGTTTTTATACCAGACAGTTATTTACTTATGTGGAATACTTCAAGGATCCGTGTCTTAAAAATTCAAATATTATAGGTTTATGTATCATAAATGATCCTAAAATAAGAAAATCATTACTCAAAGCTTCCAATAGATTGGAATATTCTGTTAGCAAACTTCATTAGTCTATTTGTCCAGAAGTTCAATTACCATTTTTTAATAGTATCAGACTGAGACATTTGCTTTCTTTTTTTCTTTTTTTTTTTTTTCTTTTTTTCTTTACCTAAAAAACTCAGCCCAAAGTAATTGGGGAGAAATGGATCACAACCCAGCTACCTTAACTCCTTCATTTCCAGTTGATCCTCTGACATCAGTAAATGCCTTACTGCCCATATTCCCTTGCAGTATCTGAAAATTTAACTATGAATTAAGATAGATCATTTTCTGAAATATCTCACACTAAGAATTAATTTATCAATACACAATGACTACCAAAATATGGGGCATCCAATGGAGGAAAAAAAAAATCCTCTACAAAGCATTTGGGCATTATCAGATCCTTTCACAGATCTGTATTCTTTTACTAGCTTAATTTCTCACTTTTGTAAATCATCCATAGGTTTTGGAGTATTGTATTCATTTTAATAAAGACATTTAATTGAAAAAGTAATTTTTCTAAGGCTGAATTCATTTTCTTTGCCAGCCAATTGGTGTTGAGGGCTTTGACTCAGCTTCCCAAAATTTTCTCATGCTAGAATACTACTGCTTTCAATAAATGAATTTACAAATTCCTTTGTTTTACCACATAGCTATGAAAGAGATACTAAAATAATGTTTGACATAGCATACATCAATTCAAATTACTATAAAATCTCTAGAAAAATGACCTTTCATTTCCTTTATGTTTTACAGGGCCCCAGTGAATAAGGTGGTGACTATAGGTCTCTGTCTAGTAAATTCTGAGTTCCATCTGCTAAGTGAATATAATAACTAATTTGACTCTGTTTGATGTTGGCCACTGTCAACCTTCAAGCCCCATCTCTCTCCTTTTGAATTTTGTCCCATACCCAGAACGCTTATAAGAAAGTATGGGGTATGGGTGCTCTATTGACACCAACAGAGAAGTTCTAACAATAAAACTGCTATGAGGAAAGTCTTATTTTAGCTCCATAACCCAACCACAAACCAGTAGACACTGTTATTAAAGATGTCTTCAATGGAAAAGATATGAAGTATAGAGCTTATGGTAAGCCCTGGTGGGATATAGATACTAACTACACAGTGCCCTGCATTTCTGGAGCAAGGTCATGCCTTTAGCAGATCTACATATCATTTGAAAAATATTTCCTTCCTTGGTTCTAGTTCTGACAAAGATAATTTACTTGACCTTAGAGCTGGAATCACTGAGTATCTGGAACTACCAGTCATGAACTAATTCCTTCTGGATATAACAAACTATAAAGTTGAGCAGACTCAGCTACAAACCATTGGAATCAGGGATAATGAGTTTTGAATGAAAGGTAGGTGGATAGATGCGAGTAGGCACAAAGTGTGGGAATCTTTGTCTTTCATGCTAATATCCATCAGAAAACATAAAATAGTTAGCGAGTTGATGTTAAAAAGTCTTTATCAACAGCCACCTCACTGCTGCCACACACACACACACACACACACACACACACACAAATGAGGAAATCATACTTGCATAAGTTAAATTATACATGGAACCAGCAGCATGAATTCTGACATGTTGAGGCCAATCTAGTTATTTTTGGCTTGAATATCCAAATTTCCAATAAGAAAGATCCAGTCTTAATTCCTGGTATAGTAATAGTATAATTTCCAGGAAATTGATTGACTATTTGATGGCAAGTTGACTACATTAGTCCTCTAGAAAGAACAATGCTTTACTTTCCAAAGAATAGATATACTCTTCAGGTTTACATTTGCTTTTCTTTCCTCAGGGTTCAGGTTGCATCATTATGTAAGGACTTATGGTTTATTGAATCCATATATCACAATAGAGTCTTTTAACCAGGAAAGTAACTTTACAGTGACAAAGTATACAAGTAGATTCACAACCATGGGCTCTATTTACAGTTATATTAAATTCATACTCCCCAGAAACTGATAGAAAGTGTTGTATTGACAAGATGAAAATGCAGTTGATCCAAATGACCTGCTTTATCTTGCTTGGGAGGGAATCAAAGCATGTAAGTATATAAGCATGTAAGCAGGTATGAGGCATCTGCCCCATATGTGAGGAAGCAATTTGGTTGTAAATATGGTGAACACCCTCAGTGAACACCCTTAACGTGTTCTTAGCATGCTTATCTTAGCATCCTTTTCTAATCTATGGGTGAACTGTATGATTTTGTGTTGTCTTCTTCCTATCTAAATGCCTTTTGTAACACAAAAAGTTTTATTAATATTTGTGCCCTTATAGTCATCCAATGTCTTAAGGTAGTGGGAACAGTTTCATCCAACTGCCAGTTATAAGGTACAAGTTGTCTTTCAAATCAGCTTCAATGGGTAGCCGCCTCTGGTGCTTTCAGATCCAAAACTCAAGAAACCTTCACTGAGTCACCATTTTTTTTTTTCTGCCAAAGAATCAGGTTTGCATATCTCTTTTGCAGTTACTTCTAATATTATCTCATGTTAGTTAGAATCACGATGGGTCTAAGAAGATGGCCAGCACTGCCATAAATCTTGTTTGTACTCAGAGAACCACTCAAATTCAGTTTGCTCTAACTTTAAAAACTCAATTTTTTGTGTTAATAAAATAATAGCTAGTCTTTTACATACTAAATTTTTTTTAAATAAGCTAAATTGTTCTTTGACCAATATCCAAAATTGCATTCCCTCCTTCACTTAACTGCAAAAATAAATACAGTATTTACACTCTGGTAAAAAGTGACAGAGGCTCTGGGGCAAATTTTTAGGGAGAATTCTAATGAAATCTGAAAAAAATTTCTATTTTCTTGAATAGAAAAATTGTAAATTTACTTCAAAACATAAGGCGTTCCTGCAAAGATTCACATTAACAATTCTATATTTAATAAATATTTAAAATTTAATATCCCTGAAATGATTCAAATAATTAACTATTAGAATCAAAAAGTATCTCAAAGTGGGAAAAATATTCATAGTTTGTTAGGGGCATGAGAATCAGAAGGACTGATCACATGACTCCATTTCATGGGATGAGGGGAAGAGGATGCTATATGAAAAGTGAGAATATTTCCAAAAGATATTTGAGTTTTTTAGGTGAGTTAGTTCACTAGTTTTCCAGATGCTTCCCTCTGATATCTTGCTTCACAATGTCTAGAGCTTCAGCCTGAAGATAAAAATGAATTTAAAAATAACAGTCATAACACCATATACACACAAAACAAAAAGGTTAGAAATGAAGTACATTTCCCTAAACCTATATCTTGAATTAGCTGGCATCTTGAATTACCTGACATCTCTTCTGAATTTATTTTGTTTTTGTTCATATTAAGATGTGTATTTTCCTAGAAACATGGGAACTATTACTGAAAAATCAAAGTGAATTTTAAAGAAATGAATCTTAAAGAAAGTATATCATATATATATATATATATATATATATATATATATATATATATACTAGTGGGAAGTATACGACATATTCTAAAAATAATCCATGATTAGCTAAATACTCTTCAGTATTTTTCCCTGGCAAATGTCATGGAATATTTTGAAAAATGTATTAAAAATTCTAATATACAAAGTAATAAAACAGAAACTTTTACCTATAAACTGTATAAAAGAAAATATTCTGGATCAAGGCTAAGGAATATTGCTAATACCTATGTAAATGTACACAACAAACTAAAACACCTTGAATGACTAAATAAAACTTATGACTGTTATAAGACTCAAACATTTTTGTTTTTAATTCCTAACAGGATGAAATCATGTTAATTTTAGCCAAATTAGTTTGATAGGTGGACTTTCCCCTTTATAAACTCTTTCCTAGAACAGATCTTGTTACTTGTAACCTAACCAACCCTTGAATAGAAATGAACTGTATGAGCTGATATACTCAGAGTTTTCATTTTAAACAAATTTACCTAGAAAATTAAATAAATAGAAAATGTGAAGTATTACCAATAGAACACAATCTATACTACCATAACAAGAAAATATTTCATAGTATGTGCTTCAGTAATTTTTCTAGAGAGAAAACTTGGTAGTATTTCATTTAGCCATGAACTCAAATACAATACTGCTTTAATCACTATCTTAAATGTAATTGCATCAAATAAGAATAGTATAAAAACTTTTACTTCTTGTCAGGGAAGATTTATTTAAGAATAGACAGAAAAGGGGTGAAGCAAGATGGCAGAAGAGTAGAGTCCCCAAGTCACCTGCCCCCCCCCCCCAACTTATCTGGATAACTTTTAAATCATCCTGAAAACCTATGAATTCAGCCTGAGATTTAAAGAGAGAACACCTGCAACGCTAGGGAGAGAACAGTTTACGCTTCTAACAAGGTAGGAAGATGGAAAAATAAATAAATAAATAAATAAATTGATTGATTGATTAATAAGAATCCAGGGGGGAGGGGCCCCGCGAGGAGCTGGGCTAAGGTCAGGCAGTGAGAGCCTCCAGGACAGGAAGGCCCAGCCCCGGAGAAGCAGGAACTTTAACAATCTTCCCAGACAGAAGGGCACTCGCAGGGAACTAGGGCAGAATCCCAGGAGGGCAGTGGAGCCTCCAGTCTCCCAGGTTCTATAGGAGAGGAAGTGAGCCCAGGGGAGAGCGCACCACACTCTGTGGGCCAAACGCTGGAGCGCACCTGGGGGGGCCTCGGGAGCAGCTCAGGAGGTGGCTCAGCGCAGACGGAGCTGCATGGCCCTGGGAGCGATTCCAGAGGCACAGGCCCCCGATCCCAGGGCGCTGGGGGAATCACCCCAGGATCCTGCGCTCCCCTGGAGGCAGGCAGAGGCAGGGAGGAAACAGGACAGACAGGATGCTCCTGCCAATGGGCAGCCCAAACTGCGGATTACCGCCCCCCCCCCCCCCCCCCGGGAGCATCCAGGCCCCTGCGGACTGGGAGCTGCAGTAGTTACTGTGGGAGCTGACTCCAGGGCTGGAGAGCTGGCCGCCAACAGTGTAGTTCCTCCTGGTGTCACCCTGTGCCTGGGAGGATTGGGACCACCAGGGAACGGGGGCCTCACAGGATAAACAGCTCCCACTGAGCTGTGCATCCGGCAGGGGACGGGCAACTCCCCCAGGTGCACACACCTAAGAATCAGCACAGCAGGCTCCTCCCCCGTAAGACCAGCTGGAAGGACAGGGGAGGAGCAAGTTCTTGGCCAAGAAGCACTGGAAAGCTCCAGGGGAAGTCGAGACATTTACAGTATATAGAACCAGAGGATATCTCTCCTTTTGTTTTTGTTTTTGTTTTTGATTTCTTTTTTGTCTGTTTGTCCACCCCCCCCCCCTTTTTTTCTCTCTCTCTTTTTTTTTTCCTTCCATTTTCCAGTACAACTTGTTTAGCCCTTCAGAACTGGCAAAATTACTAAGAAAGAAAAACTCACCACAAAAGAAAGAATCAGAAACAGTACTCTCTCCCACAGAGTTACAGAATTTGGATTACAATTTGATGTCAGAAAGCCAATTCAGAAGCACAATTATAAAGCTACTGGTGGCTCTGGAAAAAAGCATAAAAGATTCAAGAGACTTCATGACTGCAGAATTTAGATCGAATCAGGCTGACATTAAAAATCACATAAATGAGATGCAATCCAAACTGGAGGGTCTAACGATGAGGGTTAATGAGGTAGAATAAAGAGTGAGTGACATAGAAGACAAGTTGATTACAAGGAAGGAAGCTGAGGAAAAAAGAAAAACAAAAGAACATGAGGAAAGGTTAAGGGAAATAAAAGGCAGCCTCAGAAGGAAAAATCTACATTTAATTGGGGTTCCAGAGGGCGCTGAAAGGGACAGAGGACAAGAAAGTGTATTTGAACAAATCATAGCTGAGTACTTCCTTAATTTGGGGAGGGAAACAGGCATTCAGATCCAGGAGATAGAGAGATCCCCCCCCTAAAATCAATAAAAAACATTCAATATCCCAACATTTGATAGTGAAACTTGCAAATTCCTAAGATAAAGAGAAAATCCTTAAAGCAGCAAGAGGCAGAGATCCCTAACTTATATGGGAAGAAGTATTGGATTAATAGCAGACCTCTCCACAGAGACCTGGCAGACCAGAAAGGGCTGGCAGGATATATTCAGGGTCCTAAATGAGAAGAACATACAGCCAAGAATACTCTATCCAGCAAGGCTCTCATTCAGAATAGAAAGAGAGATGAAGAGCTTCCAGGATAGACAGAAACTGAAAGAATATGTGACCACCAAACCAGCTGTGCAAGAAATATATTTTTTTAAGGTTTTATTTATTTATTCATGAGAGACGAGAGAGAGAGAGGCAGAGACACAGGCAGAGGGAGAAGCAGGCTCCATGCAGGGAGCCTGACATGGGACTCGATCTTGGGTCTCTAGGATCAGGCCCTGGGCTGAAGGCTGCGCCAAACCGCTGAGCCACCCCGGCTGCCCTGTGCAAGAAATATTAAGGGCGGGGGGGGGGGGGCTCTGTAAAAGAGGAAGTCCAAAGAAACAATCCACAAAAACAGGGACTGAATAGTATGATGACATTAAATTAATATCTTTCAATAGTTACTCTGAATGTGAATGGGCTTAATGACCCCATAAAAAATAAAGATTCGAGCAGAACTCAATGACATGGGACCAGAAGAACTGTAGAACAGATCAACAAAACCTGGAGTTGGTTTTTTGAAAGAATTAATAAGATAAACCATTAGCCAGCCTTATTAAAACAAAAGAGAAAAGACTCTAATTAATAAAATCATGAATGAAAAAGGAGAGATCACAACCAATACCAAGAAAATACAAATGATTTTAAAAACATATTATGAGAAGCTATACACCAATAAATTAGGCAATCTAGAAGAAATGGATGCATTTCTGGAAAACCACAAACTACCAAAACTGGAACAAGAAAAAATAAAAAACCTGAACAGGCCAATAATCAGGGAGGAATTGAAGCAATCATCAAAAACCTCCCAAGACATAAAAATCCAGGGCCAGATGGCTTCCCAGGGGAATTCTATCAAATATTTAAAGAAGAAACAATACCCATTCTACTAAAGCTGTTCTGAAAGATAGAAAGGGATGGAATACTTCCAAACTCATTCTATGAGGCCAATATCATCTTAATTCCAAAACCAAACAAAAACCCCACCAAAAAGGAGAATTATAGACCAATATCCCTGATGAACAAAGATGCAAAAATCCTCAACAAGATACTAGCCAATAGGATCCAACAGTTCATTAAACATGTGACAAGATACAAAATCAATGCACAGAAATCAGTGGCATTTCTATATACTAACAAAGAGACTGAAGAAAGAGAAATTAAGGAGTTAATTCCATTTATAATTGCACCCAAAAGCATAAGATACCTAGGAATAAACCTAACCAAAGATGTAAAGGATCTATACTGTAAAAACTACATAAAACTTCTGAAATAAATTGAGGAAGACACAAAGAGATAGAAAAATCTTCCATGCTTATGGATTGGAAGAATTAATATTGTGAAAATATCAATGCTACCAGGCAATTTACACATTTAATGTAATCCCTATCAAAATACCATGGACTTTCTTTAGAGAGTTGGAACAAATCATCTTAAGATTTGTGTGGAATCAGAAAAGACCCAAATAGCCGGGGGAATATTAAAAACAACAACAACCAAAAAAAAAAAAAAAAAAAGAAAGAAAAACAGAGCTGGGGGCATCACAATGATAGATTTCAGGTTGTACTTCAAAGCTGTGATCATCAAGACAGTGTGGTACTGGCACAAAAACAGACACATAGATCAATGGAACAGAATAGAGAATCCAGAAATGGGCCCTCAACTCTATGGTCAACTAATACTTGACAAAGCAGGAAAGACTATCCACTGGAAAAAGGACAGTATCTTCAATAAAAGGTGCTGTGAAAATTGGACAGCCGTATGCAGAAGAATGAAACTAGACCATTCTCTTACACCAGACACAAAGATAAACTCAAAATGGATGAAAGATCTCAATGTGAGACAAGAATCCTTCAAAATCCTAGAGGAGAACACAGGTAACACCCTTTTGAACTTGGCCACAGCAACTTCTTAAAAGATACATATATGAAGGCAAAGGAAACAAAAGCAAAAATGAACTATTGGTACTTAATCAAGGTAGAAAGCTTCTGCACAGCAAAGGAAACAATCAACAAAACTAAAAGACAACCTACAGAATGGGAGAAGATATTTGCAAATGGCATATCAGATAAAGAGCTAGTATCCAAGATCTATAAAGAACTTATTAAACTCAACAGCAAAGAAACAAACAACCCAATCATGAAATGGACAAAAGACATGAACAGAAATTTCATAGAGGAAGACATAGACATGGCCAACAAGCACATGAGAAAATGCTCCATATCACTTGCCATCAGGGAAATACAAATCAAAACCACAATGAAATCCCACCTCACACCAGTGAGAATGGTGAAAATTAGCAGGACAGGAAACAACAAATGTTGGAGAGAATGTGGAGAAAGGGGAACCTTCTTGCACTGTTGGTGGGAGTGTGAACTGGTACAGCCACTCTGGAAAACCGTGGAGATTCCTCAAAGAGTTAAAAATAGAGCTACCCTACGACCCAGCAATTGCACTACTGAGTATATACACCAAAGATACAGATGCAGTGAAAGGCCAGGACACCTGCACCCCAATGTTTCTAGCAGCAATGTCCACAATTGCCAAACTGTGGAAGGAGCCTCAGTGTCCATCTAAAGATGAATGGAAAAATAAACAAAAAATCTTTAAAAAAAAGAAAGATGAATGGATAAAGAAAATGTGGTTTATGTATACAATGGAATATTACTCAGCCATTAGAAACAACAAATACCCACCATTTGCTTCAACATGGATGGAACTGGAGGGTATTATGCTGAGTGAATCAGTAAGTCAGTCAGAGAAGGACAAACATTATATGGTCTCATTCATTTGGGGAATATAAAAAATAGTGAAAGGGAATAAAGGGGAAAGGAGAGAAAATGAGTGGGAAATATCAGAGAGGGTGACAACATGAGAGACTCCTAACTCTGGGGAGTGAACAAGGGGTAGTGTAAAGGGAGATGGGCAGGGGTTTGGGGTGACTTGGTGACGGGCACTGAGGGGGGCTCTTGGCGGGATGAGCCCTGGGTGATATGCTATATGTTGGTAAATTGAACTCCAATAAAAAAATAATTAAAAGAATAGACAGAAAGTGTAATATAAGTTCAAAGATCTATCTATACTGATTCTAAATTTGTCCCCATTTAAATTTGTTTTCAAAAGCAGGCATTGTTAAACATAGTTTCATGAAAGTTAATACAATGTGTTATTTTGGAACATCTTGTAGAAGAAGGAATATGTGAATATTCTAATGGAAGTAAGCATTGAGAAAACACATCATCTGCATAACAATGATTTTTATATACACCAAAAGAGCTCATATGAAAGTATAATTTACATGCTGTCCATCTATCTTTATATTTCTCATCAATACTTCCCTAGAAGCAGATATGTCCAATAGCATTCTATGGTGTTTTAGAAGTAAAAGAGAATATCAGTGTAATAAAGAAAGGAAATGAACTTGTGTCACTAGTTTATTTTGCATAAAACAGACATCACATGGTCATTAATAAAATGATAGGCAAACGTGGATGTTCTGATTGTGATGGATTATGATTGTGATGTTATTGCAAAATAGACCTCTAGGTCTACTAAAAAATTTTCTAAGAAGTGTTGGGATCCTGGGTGGTGCAGCGGTTTAGTGCCTGCCTATGGCCCAGGGCACGATCCTGGAGACCCAGGATCTAATCCCACGTCGGGCTCCCGGTGCATGGAGCCTACTTCTCCCTCTGCCTGTGTCTCTGCCTCTCGCTCTCTCTCTCTCTCTCTCTGTGTGTGTGTGTGACTATCATAAATAAATAAATAATTAAAAAACAAAAAGGAAGTGTAATACATTTTCTTCTTCAGAGCTATCTGAAGATTATTTTTATATTGGAGGATATTAATGATTAAATCTACATTATAGTGGTTTCCTGCATTTATTTAAAAAAAAAAGGATACTGTCTAATTAATATTGGTGAAAGTAATCTTGGTCTTTAATATCTCTTTATCGTACTTAGAAGTGCCAAAAATAATTTTAGCCTGTGATGGAAATGTGTATACAGATGTGACTACACAGAAAATAAAACATTTTTAATAGTAGTATTGTTGGAATTTACATATAAACTTATTTTGCTTTCCTCCTGATTTTTTCCTTCCTAATGTTTGTTTTATACAGCTTTTCAAATATAAATTTCTACTTATTTGTTCACTTACTGATTATGTAATGGAACATCTGATTTTTGATAACTTATTAATACTATAACCCTCAATAAAGAACAATGAGTAGAGTTGCCTTCCTTGGTCAATTGTTAGTGTATATAGGTAGAAAAATACCACATTGGGCTTCCTATCCAGAAACTTAATATTCCAGACAATGTGCAAGAAAAATATCTCTAGATTAATTGTCAATAGGTCATGTTCCAATTTATTTATATTTTCTGAAAATTATTACATGCTTGTAAGGATCAAACACAATAAGTGTTTACATAGTGCTAAGTTTTAGATATTCTATTCAGTTCTTTTAAAATGTATGCTGCTTTATGGTTTTTAAGATGTTATTATTTATTTATGTATGTATTTATTTATTTATTTATTTATTTTAGAGGCAGTGTGTGTGTGTGTGTGTGTGTGTGTGTGTGTGCATGATCAGGGGAAGGGGTAGAGGGAGTGGGAGAGAATCTCACGCAGACTCCAAGCTGATCCCAGAGCCCAATCTGGGCTTGATCTCAGGACCATGACCTGAGTGGAAACCAAGAGTCAATCATTCAACTGACTGAGCCATTCAGGCACCCCTATGCTCCTTTAATATATTAAATAATATCCTGTATTAGTTCCCTAGAGTTGCCATAACAAAGTACCTCAAATTACATAGCTTAAAACAACAGAAATGTTTCTGTTCTAGAGATTAGAAGTTTGAAATCAAGGTTTCAGCAAGGCTATTCTCATTCCGAAATTCTGGGTAGATTCTTTTCTTTTCTCTTCCTAGCTATACATGATGTTTATCAATCTTTTGCATCCCATGGCTTGAGATACATTGCTCCAACCTCTGCCTTTGTCATTTTACAGCATTTTTAAGAAATATTTTATGTATTTATTCACGAGAGACACAGAGAGGGAAAGAGAGGCAGAGACACAGGCAGAGGGAGAAGCAGGCTCCATGCAGGGATCCTGACGTGGGACTTGATCCTAGGTCTCCAGGATCACACCCTGGGCCGAAGGTGGTGCTAAACCGCTGGGCCACCCGGGCTGCCCATTGTACAGCATTTTTTATGTATGTCTCTTCATATGGCATTTTCCTCTTCTTAGGAAGATACCAGACATATTGGTTTAGAGTTCATCTTAACTATTTTATTTTACATTAATTACCTCTACAAAGACTATATTTCTAGACAAGATTATACTCTTAAGTACTGAGAATTAGGACATCAGCAAAACTTTAGGAGGCCACAATTCAATCCATATCACCTTATGAACTAGATACTGGTTTTAACTTCTGTCAAAATAGAAAGACATGGACCCACCAACAGATTAATTGTTTGCTCTATGAAAATTAAGATTGGAATGCAGGCAGTCTTGTTTGTTAACCCACACACTACCTGTCATACAATATTGCCTCTTATTATACGAAGTAAAGTGAGAGTCTTTAGGTAAAGTTTGACACTTAGTAAATACTCAGCAAATGTCAGATTTTTGTTTCCACTTTTCCTAATTTCTTTTTTTTCTCCTGTTCCATCTCATAGTATTTTAAGCTTTTTAATCTTTGTTCAGATAGCAAAGAATAGAAGTAGGTACAACCTTAAATAGAGCACTTTTTAAAAATTTATTTATTTGAGAAAGTGCCATCTCACAACACTGAGATCAGGACCTGAGCCAAAACAATGAGTTGGATGCTAAACTGACTTGAGTCACCCAGACACTCCAATAGAGCACTTTAATGTGCATGTTATATTCAGTCTTAATTCTAGGCATGTCATTGGTAGCATCCTACAATTTGTTTATATACATCTCATAATCTATGGTAGCTCAATTAAGACTTTGATATTTTATCTTATTTCTTTTGCTGTTTTTCTGGATTCCTAAAGTTCTTTAATTAGATAATCCAACTTTATACTTAGCCTTCACACGGTAGCAAATTATCTCTTGACAAAATAGCAGTACATTTTTTATTGATTATGAGGCTATATGTTTTCTTATATTTTATACACAGGCATATGTCTTCTAGTCATAAAACAGGATCTGAGGAAAATTTCAGAAGTTAAAACTGCAAATTCAAATGAAGGTTTAAAAAATTCTCTGTGGTCACACAAGAGATCCCAATATGATTGTGATGTTATTGCAATATGTTGTCATTTATATTATTGCTATTTCTTTATAGATCTTATGTTAGGGAAGAGAATTAAAGTAAAAAATGTGTAGTAAGGGACTTAGATTTGCCCAAACAGGTTCTTTTTCAGGGTCTGACAAGATAACCACTAAACACAAGGGAATTTCCTGAGGAATAAAAAGTGCCTTTATTATACATGATGGGCCCCCTAAACAGTATCTGGAAGTTTATGCTAAAGGTGGCTTGGACTGGGTCAGTCCTCACCCAATACTCTTAGGGTAAAAGTTGGCCACACCTAAGAAAACAACCATGCGTTTGGAGAGCAGAGGCTTTGCATTACAAAAAATGAATCAATCATCAGATGAAATTGAGGGACTAATCAAACATGCCTGCTTAATTACATCCCAGTGAAAACTCTGGACACAAAAATTTGAGTGAGTTTTCCTGCTTGGCAATATTCTGTGCATATTCTCCTATATCAGATTCAAGAGTAGGTAATGCTATCTGTGAGTACACAGGAAAAGGACAAGTGGAAACTCAACGTTTGGCCTCTCCCAGATTTTGCCCTGTGTCTATTCCTTTAATTGCCTCCCATTAGTATTCTTTTCCTTCAGTAACTGTGACTGTGAGCATATTAGATTTCAGTGAGCTTTGTGTTTCCAATGAATTTCTGAAACTTGATAGGGAAACTCTTAAATTTGTCATTAATATCAAAACTCAGGAAAAACTTGGCAATCTTGAGGACTGTGCCCTGAGCCTTGTAGTTTGTCTAGTTCTAGGTAACAGCCCACATAAAAAATTCAATTGGCTGTACTAAATGATTCATGGAAATTGTATATAGGAGTAAAATGGCAATTCCTAAGGTGCTAGCAGAAGTCAACACCAGTGTGCCAATTTCCTTAATTAGCTGCATCATGTGTACCAAATAGGATGCATTTTATTAGGCAGTGGAGCCCTTTTAAATAATGGATCTATTAAGCTAATAAAACATTGACACAATAAATAATCTATTTTACAGGATTCTCATGTGTTTTGCTAAATTTGCCATCATAGAGCTAAGGGTTTTCTAAAATGCAATGATTTGAATCCTCATCAGGGATATTTAAATTTTAAATTTCTTAATTCCAGACTCTCCAAATACAACTATTTGTGGGAATGTTTTTGTATTGAGGTAGAAATTTGGCCACAGAGTTTGATTACTAACATCTCATTTAGAAAGACAGATTAGTCATTTCTATACCATGATCATAAGCATGCAAGTTTGGATATTTGAGCAAAAAACCTATTTTTTATCAAATAGAAGGTTTTAATGTAACAGACTTTAACCCATTGATTTCATTTGTTATCTAGTTATAAAATTGCAAACAGGAATATATTTTACATTGATATTAGGAATTTTTTTGTTTACAGAATCATGGTAATTGTGAGGTAATGCATTTTGACAATTAAAAGCTTTTTTATGACTTCTGCCACAAACCCCAAATAGAAAAGGAAAGGATTTTGTACATTCCGTTTTTATGTTTTCTTTTCCATAACAATCATGCTTGAAAGATAATATTTTCAGTGGATGTTAACTTTACAATTTTCTTAAAACTGCAACAAACAAATGAGTATATAGGTACTGTTGTAGGAAAATAAAGACTATACTTATTTGCAGCAATATCTTGAATTAATTTGTAACCAACTATTTTTATTATCCAATTATCATTACTTGTGAAAAAGAACTTACAAATGTCCCATTTTGTCTTTCAAGAGACCTGGAAAAGAAGAATCATATTAAAACCCAACAAGTCAGGGATCCCTGGGTGGCTCAGCAGTTTAGCACCTGCCTTTGGCCCAGGGTGGGATCCTGGGGTCCCGGGACGAGTTCTGCGTTGGGCTCCCAGCATAGAGCCTGCTTCTTCCTTGTCCTGTGCCTCTCTCTCTCTCTCTTTCTGTCTATAATAAATAAATAAATCTTTAAAAAGAAAAACAAAAACCAACAAGTCTTTAGTGTATTTGATTTACTTCATAATGAGAATTGGCTTTGAGTTATTTGCTGGATGTAGACCAGTTTGAAACTCCTGTCAGAATGTTGCTCTTCTCATGCTTTGAAGAGTTGCACAGGTGCTAAATCATAAATATCTTTGGTTTCTATCTTTATGTTCTCTGATTTGGGGAAGTTTTATTAGAATTGCCTTTTTGTCTTTAATGCTGTCTTTTTTTTTTTTTCTTCTTCTTCTATGAATGTGATCAAATGATCAAACATTGTTGAATCTTAGGAAATTCTGGTTACACATGGTGGGTTAAAAGCTTTCATAAGTCTCCCTTAATCATTATGCTCAAATATAAAAAGGGGAATAAAAGAAAACTCTAAACTCAGAAGATCAACAAGTCTAGGATAAGAGAAAAGGAGATAAAAGATGTGAACATTTTTTTTAAGATTTTTTAAATCTACCTTAGAGAGAGAGAGAGCGCATGATCAGGGGGAGGGACAGAGGAAGAGTGAGAATCTCCAGCAGACTCCCCATTGAGCACTAAGCCCTTTGGAGGGCTCCATCTCATGACCCTGAGATCATGACCCTAGTTGAAATCAAGAGTAGGTCACTCAATGAATTGAGCCACCAAGGAGCCCCAGTGAACTTTTTTTTTTTTTTTAATGAAAAGATAGTGAATGATTGATTTGCCTGATGAAAGCATTAAAACTGGTCTCTATTATGTTCTTTGACCTCAAAGTTACCTGAAACAAATCAAAACAAAAATTTGCCTGAGGAGGATTAGTTACCTCAATTAGCAACTCTAATTAAAAAACAAATTAGAAAAAAAAAATTAGGAGGGATCCCTGGGTGGCTCAGCCGTTTAACGCCTGCCTTCGGCCCGGGGCATGATCCTGGGGTCCCAGGATCATGTCCCACATTGGGCTCCCTGCATAGAGCCTGCTTCTCCCTCTGCCTGTGTCTCTGCCTCTCTCTCTCTGTCTTTCATAAATAAATAAATAAAAATCTTTAAAAAAATAGGAATAACAAACTAGGGTGGATGAGCATTTTCATAAAGTTATTATGTTCCAAATGAAGCATTTCATACTTAGTTGGTGATTTTAAAAACTGAATAACCTGTAATTAGTAACCCATGGATATACTTGCTCTAGAGAATGGTAACTAGTCACATAAACTTGGAGGAGATAAATGAATACATGATTAAAGTATACATAAAAGTTGAATAGATTTAATAATTGATGGTTTCACTGAGCTGAGTTGGTCAAGACCATGCAGGCTCATCTCTCATTTTTCATCAACACCAAAGTTCATGAGAATAATTTCAAAGAATAATTTCACTACATCATAAGCTACACCTAGAAGTCATGAGTTCTTCATGATGCTGTGCCACTTTTACTCTGTTTTCCTTAAAAAAGAATAAATATGAAAACAAATAAAGCCTATTATGTCTCTTGAGTTTTACTACCAACATGAACATAAGAATACTGCTGTTAGTTGGGAAGAATGTATAATATATAACTGGTAGCTCACCAGAGAAAGATATAGCATTAGATTTGATTTGCTACACAACAATGCAGAAGCTCAGGACTGGTGTAATAGGACACATGGAAGGTAGATAAGGAGGTCTGAGATGTGGGACTAAAAAAGAAAGTAAACACTTATATACAAGAGAAGTTTGATCCCAGGTGTTCTCTTTTGTCTCACACAGCAAGGCCACTTCTTCCTTTATGCTCTCTTCTCCGTATCCAGATGAGAAGGTGTTATACAGAGAAAACCAAATCAGTGAATACCTGCACTTTGAAACCCCAGACCACATAAAAGCCAATGATATGACTGAGGACTTCAGATAGAACATTCCATTGAAAACCAGTCTACTAAACAGGCAAATCCCCTAGCACCTTTATCCAGAGCTCATCCAGCCAGAGTATGCATCCCCTATTCCCACTCCCATCATACCTAGAAGAACTTTAGATTTTTAAATAGAAAACAAACTGGTCCCAGAGATAATATATGCATTATCCTAGCATTTCAGAATTCATGAATGAAGCACATTTGACCAAGATTATCATCCATTTAGAGTCCACTGACAATTTTTGCCCTTGTTCAGGGAGTTTACAATGAGTTCATTCTGTGACATTAATGGACTAAAGTTCGCCAGGCACTTGACTAGAAATTAAAACATGAAAGGAAATCCAAAGAAACATGCAAAGATGTTGAGAAAACTGGAAAAAAAAAAAAAAAACAACTCTGAAATAATGCTGTTAAAAATTGCAATGCAGGAAGAAAATTTCAAAGCAAGTCAAAAATGATAATTAATATCTTCCACTAAAAAAGGAAAGTTATTTCACCCTAAAAAAAAAAAAAAAAGAATCTAATAACCATGCCAGAAAAACAAAATAATAATAGTTTTGGCATTAGAGATAAGAAAAAGTAAATTTGCTGAAATCTACCAGGAATAAGAACAAAAATATAAAAAGGTAAATAAATAAAATGAAAAGATAAAATATTAAATGATTATTTCAGGAGACTTATTACTTCTCTTCAGAGTTCCAGGAAGGAAAAAACAAAACAAAACAAAACAAAACAAAACAAAACAAAAAAGACAAGGTAGAGAAAATCATCAAATAGAATAAGAACATTTTCCTCAATTAAAGGATATGGTTTACAGATTGTAATGGCTGAATAGATTACCAGCATAATCAATTCACTCCTTTCCTAACCATTGTCAATCCTTCCATCAAAGTGTATGTCAGTAAAATTATGAAATACCACAGATGAAGAAGAAATTCTGAGTTCTTCAAGAGCAGATAAAAACTAAACAATGCTAACAACTAAAAGATCACACAAAATAATGAAGAAAAACAAATGCCTCTGCCTTCTAAAGAGTAACATTGAGACTTTAAATATAATAGAGCCACACCTTCAGTGTCCTGAGGGAAGGGGTTTCTAGCCTGAAAGTCTGTATAGAGCCATACTGTGAATCACGAGTTGGAAGATTAAAGGTATTTTGAGATATTTAAGGAGTAGAAAGTTAAGATCTCCTGCACTCATACTCAGAAAACTACTAGAGGACATGTCATCAAAATGAAGGAGCAAAGTAGAGGGTGGGATCTAGGAGGAGATGGGAAATCCAGAATGAGAGAAGACAAAAAGAAAGCTTCCCAGCAGGCCAAGAGAACAATTATTCCAGACGGGAATAACAGAGCACCAGCAGGACTTTCCATGATTAAGGACTGGAAGTGGTGAATTACTTGATGCATTCCAACATGTATGCAATAATACGGAGAGGCATTTAAGAATTCTACATGTGATGATGACAGAAACGTAAGCAATTTTTAAGAAATAGAAATCATTAATTTCAGGAAAGAAGATATAAAAGAAGAGAAACACAAGCATATTACTTATACATATTCATAAGTGCAAGAATCCCAGAACCACATTTTCTAGAATTTCCTTACCCATATAAAGAAAATATTAGAGGACTTAGTATCAAGGCACCATTGAAATCGGCCAGTTTACAGTGAGGTACTACTAGAGGATTACCAGTCCTCATCCTACAGATTAAGTACTCAAATGGAAGTTTTCCAGAGATGCTTGAGATTTGCAGTGACTTTAGGGATAGCCCTTGAAAACTACTCACTTCCATGTTGCAGGATAAGACATTCTGGGTCCACTTTCCAAACTGTTGATCCCCAGGCTAACAATTATGCAAGACTTTGATTTCCTGCATTAAAATATGCCTATGGGGGCACTTGTTTGGCTCAGTCAGTTAAGCTTCACTTTGGGCTCAAGTCATGATCTCAGGGTCCTGGGATCAAGTCCCAAGTCAAGCTCCTTGCTCAGTAGGGAATCTGCTTCTCCTTCTGCCCCTCCCCCCCACTCATGCGCTCTCTCTCTCTCTCTCTCTCTCCCCCTCCCTCCTTCCCTCTCTCTGTCACTCTGTCTCTATCTCTCAAATTAATACATAAAATCTTAAAGAAAATTTTAAAAATTATTTATTTATTTTTTTAAATGCCTTTGGAGGGCAGCCTGGGTGGCTCAGCGACTTAGTGCTGCCTTCAACCCAGGGCATGATCCTGGAGACCCAGGATTGAGTCCCAGGATGAGCCTCCTGCATGGAGCCTGCTTCTCCCTCTGCCTGTGTCTCTGCCTCCCTCTCTCTCTCCCTGTGTGTCTCTCATGAATAAATAAATAAATAAATCCTAAAAATTAAATAAATAAATAAATGGATAAATAAATAAATAAATGAATAAATAAATAAATAAATAAATAAATAAATAAATAAATGCCTTTGGAGTAGAGAGACTGGATTCTGTTTTCCTGACCAAATACAAGATACTTAATGAAAGATTGATTACATAAACAGGAATAACTGCTAAAAGTGTTATATTTGGGAGTGAGGGGTAATAGAACACAGGATTACCGACTTTTTTAAAAAAAAATATTTATTATTGCTTCTTTTTTAAAAAAAATCTTTTTATTTAAATTCATTTAACATGTAGTGTATTAGTTTCAGAAGTAGAGATCAGTGATTGATCATTTGTATATAACACCCATTATATCACGTTTTCCTTAATGCCCATCACCCAGTTGCTCCATCATCCCACCCACCATCCCTTCAGCAACCCTGTTTGTTTTCTACAAGTAAGAGTCTTTCATGGTTCGTCTTCCTCTTCGATATTATGTGTACTATTTTTTAAATAACTATTGAAGAATTATTTAATTTGTTAAACTACATGCATGTATCATTATTTACCATTGTTGACTGTGAAAAAATGACTGAGCTTTGTCATGGATAAAACTTTGGAGTTGGAGTCAAGTGGTCACACTTAAGATATAACAGAGGAGGGAGTCAAGATCACTGTTTCAGGATTATATAATACTCTTCTCCAGAAATAAGCTGTGTCAATGTCAAGAGTTTTCACTGAAAGGTCTGCATATCCTTTGAGAGTGTAAACTAAACTAAAGTTTATACTCTAGCTTCCCTGTGAGGGTCAAGTCCAAATATTTCACTAGAAGAAAAAAAGATTATTGTGTAGTTTTCATTCTTTTTGATAATGCAATGTTCTTACTATGTGATTTGCTTAAAGAGAACTATTTCTTTTTGTAAAAGCATACCAATAATATTTCCTCTTAAGATGGTAGGCATTAGTGGACTTTTGTTTTTCACTGAAATTGATGGGAAAATTCTACTCCGGCTTCTCGGGAATTAAAAACAAAGAAGCCTCAGCGACTTATGACTGAAGATTCAGCTGTGTAAATAGGGGAAGACAAGCCCTTAGAACTTATGGGGTTATTTGCATGCAGCTTATGTTGTAATTCTTAGCAATACATTTGACTCTTTGCACTCTCTGATGGTAGTAAATTTGATTCCTGCTGACAGCAAAAGTAATTGCTTTGAACATTATAACGGGGATTGTTGAAAAATTTTAACAAGGTTTTCTTACCTCACTTCTGTAGTCTCTGCATTTCTTTTTATATAAATAAGAGAGGAAAGGCAGAAACAACACTAGTAGTTGAAAAATGAAGTATTAGTATGGGCAATATTGCTCTTTTATATAAGGATAAATTCCATCATTATTTCCCCTTCTTTTGCATTATGGAAATGTTAAGCAAGTTCTATAAAAAGTATATAAATGACCCTTCATCCACTAACCCCTGCCATTTTCAACCTTTTCTCTGGACTATTAAGATCATGCAAAAATCCACAACAAAAATACAAAACAAAAACAAAAACCAAACATCGGTGACTGATTATCAGCATATACATTCTTCCTTCCTTTGCATCTTTGCCACTTGTTTTCTTCTTATAACATTAGCCATGCTTTGGTCTCTTAAACTCAGTCTTGACTTGGTTGAGACGACCTTGAGGAACTAGAACCAATATGCAGAGACATAGTATTTAACTATCTCATGTGCATCCATGACTTTGTAATTTCTGTACTTTTAACAGACTTCCTTCATCAGTTCCTGTTGGATTGTTCCTACAGTTCCAGATTCAAGGTACAACAGATTCTCCGGGAAACAGTTCTTGCTCATCTTTCAAACTGAGTTAGGTGCTCTGCTATGATCTCCTGTTTTCTCTTCTCTCTCATGCTACAGAATCAACTTCATAATTTCACACGGCTATTTACAGCTTAACTAAATTAGTTGAAGTATTGTTTTTGGAAAAAAAAAAAAAAAACAACAACCCGAAGAACCAAAAAAGAATCATTTCATAATAAAAACAATCATAAATAGCTAAAATAGCCAAGTTTTCATTTCAAATAGTGATTTTTGTGTTGGGAATGATAGTATAGGATAGACCATAAATATTTTATCCAGGTGGTCTTACATTAGCAAGCCCAAATCAATATAAGTGAGATAAAATTAGGTTTCTAAAAGAAATGTTCAATATCATCTCATGATGAGAAGTCTGGATGTGCTCTTTAGAGTACTGGATTGAGAGTCAGCATTCTCCAGCAACTTCCATCCCCTCTCTGGGGTTTCATTTCCTCATGTACAGAAAGAGGCTATGCAATTGACTCTGTTCACTTTCTCTGGGACTTTGGAGCAATCCAATAACACAGGTGAGAGCTAAACAAGTTATGCCATTCTTATCTACCATAGTACTTTTATTTATTGTTTTATCTGAGTCCCCCATTAAGTGACAAAAGAAACTAATCAGGCACTGTTACTCAAGAAACAATAAGTCAGTCTCTGTATAGAATCTACCTATAGTGAAGTTCTAAATGAATGCTCCATTTAAGTTTGAATGGTGTGTACACTGCTGGGCTCAAAGCAGAAGATAGTTGGCAATAGATCTTGCACTCAGAGGAGGCAGGGCTTAGGACACCAGTCAGTGAGTAAGAATTCTTTTTGATTAAATAAAAACATTTTGATCCCACAAACATCGATGTATTAAGTTTATTAGTTATGATCCAATTATAAAATTTAAAAGTTATTTCTTTTATCAGATAACTTTGTTCTAACACATATTAGTTGTGCAGCTTCAAGTATGTTGCTTTACTTTTCTGAGTCTAGGGTCATTTCATACACTTTAAAGAATCAGCTCTTCCTGTCTCTTACCTTACTAGGAACCTCAGCTTCTCTCCAGTATTTTATCCATCGAAGAGTAGAGCTTGGGTATCATCTTCTTTATGAAGGCTAACATAAAAAATTTCCCACAATTACCTAACCTAACTTTTCTGCTGAGATCAGGCAAAAATCCTGTCTCTAGTGGTTTTATGGTATTAACCTGTGTGCTCATTCATAATTACACTAACTACACGGTATCTGCAATATACTGTAACACTCAAGTGGTTCATGTCCCTCCATACTAAAATGTTGAAATTATGATGGCATTAAGAGGTGGGCCTTTGTGAAAAAAGTAGACCCTAAGTGTGAACCCCCATGAATGAGGTTAGTGCCCTTACAAAAGAGAGCCAAGAAAGTTCTCTTGCACTCTCTTTCCCATGTGAGGACACAGCAAGAAGACAATCACCTATGAACCAGGAAGAGGGCCCTAACAGACACTGAATCTGCCAATGTCTTGATCTTGGACTTTTCAGACTCTAAGACTGTGAGAAATAAATGTCTGTTGTCTAAGTCACCCAGTCTAGGGTATTTTTGTCACCAGCCTTAACCGACTAAGACAGTATTGAATATATATCTTCCTTCCATCCCTAGATATTATGGGAAATAAGCTATAGAAAATAATGTTTTATTAATCTCACTCTTCTCAAAATTAAATGTATAATACCTGTAAAGCACCTAGAACAGGTCTAGTTGGTAATAGCACTAAGAAGTAATATAAATAATTTTAATAAGTTTATTTACATTTCTAGAACAGTACCTCAAACCTGATAAGCATTAAATATATGTTTGCTGAATTGAACTAAATATAAAGTCCCTTTGATGAAAATTTGAGATGGATGCCAGAGATTATAGATTGAAACCCTACTCTAGAGATAGTCTCCGTGTCTCTCCAGAGCTTTCTTTTATGTTTCCAAGTGAAATTCTTACCCTCTTTGTGGTTTCCCCAAATCTTGCAGCAGAACAAATAATCAGTCCTCTCTATATTATGCTAATGTCCTCTGTATAGTTTCACTCGTCATTCATCACATTATATTGTAACCATTTGAGGTTGTGAGGGTTTCCTGGCACCAATATGTGATCTGATCTTTTCAAAGGTAGAGACTAGTTTATTATTTTGTATCCACAGAACCTCATAAAGTTACTGGCATTTAATTTTGTTGAAATAATTTTGGAAAAATAATACCAGAAAAGCATAATCAGGTCTTTTACACTAAAAAAAATAACAATATAGTATCTTTCAAAATCTGAAGTTTTGCATTGTGAAGTGGTCCTGGAAATTTCTCCTAGGATATGAAAGTCATTGAGTGAATTTTCTCAATTTATTAATGTTTGACAAAGTAAACAACCTTTGGAATTTTTATTTTATTTTTTATTTTTTGCGTAATTCTCAAATAGGTTCACTGATAGATTTTCTTTGGTCCTTCGTCTCACAGCATTAAAGTCAAACCTCACTAGTTACCTGAGAACTGAAAGCAAATAAGAAGACCATTCAATACTCTAATGAATGAATTTTCAAATGTTAAATAAAATGGGTCTATTAGAAAGAACTTTCCACATGAAGAAAGGAAAATATTGGGATCCCTGGGTGGCGCAGCGGTTTGGTGCCTGCCTTTGGCCCAGGGCGCAATCCTGGAGACCCGGAATCGAATCCCACATCGGGCTCCCGGTGCATGGAGCCTGCTTCTCCCTCTGCCTGTGTCTCTGCCTCTCTCTCTCTCTCTCTGTCTGTGTGACTATCATAAATAATTAAAGAAAAAAAAATTGTAAAAAAAGAAAGGAAAATATTACAATTTATAAAATTTATATTACATTTATAAAGAATAATTTTTAAAAATATGCTAGTCCTGTGCTTAAGCCTTTAAATGCCTTCTTATTATTCTTCACTGTCTTAATCTCACAAAGTTCTACCTTATTTCCAAATTACATATCAAATTATTATCAAATACATACATTCTAGTATTTCATAGACTTTGTCTGCTGATGAACTCCTTGTCTACAACTCCAGTCTAGCTGAGTTTCCCTGAATATATATCAATAAAGACCATTAACTTGTTCTGCTAAAGACCAACAGATTATTTATCCTGAATCAATGAAACAATCATTTACACATAATAAGCAACTCATGAAACATTTATTGACTGAATAGATACTTTATAATTTATATAAATGAATTATAGAGCTCAGACCCACCCAATATTCCAGATGTGACCTGAAAAATAGGGTACTTAACAAGGGCTTTTTATTCCTTTCTTGAAAATATTATATTTCTTATTTTATTTTATTTTTTTAATTCCAGTATAGTTAACATACAGTCTTGTACAGGTTCAGAGGTACAATATAATGACTCAACAATTCTCACTGCTCATCAAGATACGTGTACTCTAAATCCACTTTATCTGTTTCACCCATCCCCCAACCCACTTCCTCTCCATTGAGTCATTACATTGTACTCCTGTAATTAATATAACACAGTATGCTAACTATACTGGAATAAGAAAAAATAAGTAAAAATAAAAGAAAATAAATTTCTCTTTTTCATCAAGATTTTATTTATGTATTCATTAGAGACACACAGAGAGAGACAGAAACACAGACAGAAAGAGAAGCAGTCTCCATACAGGGAGCCTGATGTGGTACTTGATCCCAGGACCCTGGGATCACCACCTGAGCCGAAGGCAGATGCCCAACAACTGAGCCACCCAGGTGCCCCTAAAATAAATCTTTTTTAGTCTTTTTCTTCATTCATTTTGTTGCTTAAATTCCATATGAGTGAAATTATATACTATTTTTATTTTTATAGGTATTATATTCCTATTAACAGTGCCTACAATATTCCATTGCATTCATCTGACAAGAGTCGCACTCTCATCTTTCCTTGAGTATATATTGATTAAATCCTTAACTTCTATTTTTTTCTTATTCTTTTCTGACATATATTATTGATAAAATTTATCTTGTAATATTTATACTTGTATACTTGTAAGTTTTTGTATCAAAGTTCAGGTACTATAAAAAAAAAGTGTTCAGGTGGCTATAAAGTGTTCAGGTGGCTATAAAATGACTTGAAGCTATTAACACTCTGGATCTTAAATCTTTTACTGTATTCACTATCCCTTCAGCTTGTTGTGAATTGAGTAACATGCCCTTTATATCTTCCTTGTGATTATCGATGAACACACTGAACTGGAGAGGTCCAAGGAGAAAACCCTATGTTTTCTCATGGAAGACCTCCAGTTAGCTAATATCTTCCTCTGTGATGGAATAATAAATTAGATGGTTCAGTCCCATGTGTCTGATCTGCTTTCATTTAAGCATTGTCAAGATAAATGAGGAAACACTGCATAATCTGGAGAGATGACTCAGGACCCTGCCCCCTGAGAGCATTTCTAGACCAGGTCAATACCATGAAATATACGAGACACAGCAACGTACATATGTACTCACAATTCTGAAGCCAGACTCCCTCAGGATGTCTTGCCTTATCCTTCATGTTTCCTCTCAGAAATTAATTTTTCTGAAAGTTTTTCTTGATTACTTTCTACTCAGAAGATTTGGATAGGTATCCCTCCTAGGCTCTTCCATAAGACACTTTCTTTCTAATATAAGAGATCTCATACTTTAATATATGTTTGCATTGTCTACATTTCTCACTTCAATATGAAATTCCTGAGAAACACAGCTTTATTTATCTTTTCCATCAATTGTATATTTAGCTACTAAAACTGTGCCTGTATGTCTTTTAACACATGTAGGGTAATATCACAGATACACTCACAGTACACTCAGATCAATTAAAGGGAGTGTGGAGGGGCACCTATGTGGCTTAGTTAGTTAAGTGTTAGTCTCTTGATTTGGGCTCAGGTTATGATCTTAGGATCTAAGATTGAGCCCCATATCAGGCTCTGTACTCAGTGTAGTTTCTGAATGAGATTCTTTCCCCCTCCTCCTTCTACCCACTCTCTCTCTAAAATACATACATACGTAAAATATTTAAAACAATTAAAAAATATAAGACAGTATAGCTTCTTTATTTCTTATGTCTGATTTGATTTCCCTTAAGAGCTACTATTCCATTAGTTGATAGCCAGATTTAAGCCTATATTTGAAGACTTTCTCAGCCATTTCTAAAGAATAAGTCCTCAACATGTTTAGTGTCCACTGCCCTATTGGGGCTGGTTTGAAAAGTGTTTTTCAAATGACTCCTTGTCCTCATTCTACACACCTCTCCTTCATATGAGTGGTAGGTGTGTAAAAAGTCTGAGTCCTTACTAACACTTGAGAAGAGGTGATATTCTGGACTATAAAGTTGACCTTTTGTTCTCATCATTCTCAATGGAGTGGCTGACTGATGTATTTCTTGTATGGTGTGATGTAGGGTTTGTCTAAGTGGCCTTGGGAACTGATATGTTTGCTCCTTCATCTGAAGCCTGTGGACTCAGCTATTTGCTCAGAGTTGGCAAGCCCTTGTTGATGATGACCACTTTGTTATGATCCCAGGCCTTTGAGAATTTACATTTTCTTAGAAACCTTCATTTGGATACTCAGGTACCTTTAAATTTTCTGAAAACCACAGGGAACCCAGGGCACTTCCTGAGGCTCTTCTATCTGTCTCCAACAGTGTCTTTATTTTTTCTACTGTGTCTTATTTGCACATTAGAGTCTGGCAGCTCTTTCTTTTTAATCCCCATAAGGCATGACTTGAGCTGATCCTTTCCTATTGTCTTTGACCCAGCTTCCTATACACATTTATCTATATATTTCAAATGACTTTCCTCTTGAAGCTCAGTCTCAAGTGAGCCTATGGGTAGCAGGGTACATGAGGACCAGGATGTTTCACAGTATTTCAGCTCTCACCATCCTTCTTCATCTTTCTATCCTGGGTATACAGTAACACTATTATCTAGTTTCTTCACCTTGCTATTAACATATTAGTTTGAGTAAATCTCCCTCTCTTCCTCCCCACATAAAACTTGACTTTACTGCCACCTTGCCGATAAGGTCTCTTTAAGACTCAAAGCTGACCAATGACACATATTTTGAGTCAGACTGTGTTTCTCTTCCCATCTGGAGGAAAATAGCCTCAAGGCTCTGCCTCAGAAATAGAACATTGCAAAGAAATGCAATTCAAGGAGGAAAATGAAACTGCTTTGGAAAATAACTTCCACTGCAAATGAGTGGATAAAGGTATGATGCATTTTTAAGCTCATGCTTCCTCCTCAGGAAGGGTTCCATGCATTCTAAAGTACAAAGGGATGCTTGTGGGCTTCAACATCTTCTTAATGTATATATCTGTTGTGGAGTGAATATCTTTTATTCATTAGTTTATATATCTAATTCCTCTGCTAAACTGTAGAACTTGGATGCTAGGAAACTCATTTAATTTATCTTTGAATATCTAGAAGAGAAGCACAGTGTCTAACATATAGTAGTGATGGATAAATATTTTACAATGACTGTGTGATTTTGAATTATTAAAGACATTTTTTCCCAGATTTGGTCATAATTATAGAAAACTTTAACTTCTAAAGGAATTTGGCCCGTTAAATGAACTGACACATTAGACATCTGGATGTACAAATCAATAGCATTAGATTGAAATGATAACATTAAAGGTAATTTTCTTCTTGGAAAGTTATTCAGGTGATTTTTTTTTTTTAGTGGTCATAGAAGGCTTTTTCTTTGCCTACCATTCATATGTAATTTGAAAAAGTAAGTTATTCTATCTATCCTACGCATATTGGTGGAATGTCATCACAACCAACCCTAGAGACCAAGTTCATGATCTCTACCAAATGCATGTGCTCAGACTGACAGTTTAAAATGTAAGAGTAACATCAGTTTTGGCAGAGAGGCATACTTCTAAGTGACCTCAAGCCCATCAGCCACTTTAAAGTCACTTAAAGATGATTTATTGACATCCAATTTAGGAAATGCAGTAATGTTACCAAAACCCAGTTGCCCAGAACTATGGTGAATCTTCATGTTACTCCACTACAAATGATAGATTCACACTCTTGGAAGCTGTGCTGAAAGGGAATTAGTATAAACTGGCTGCATGATGAAAAGAATACTCAGTGCAGTGGCAGGAAATTCATGGGAATATGGATTCAACTGGTGCTATGCAGATAAGAAACATGTAGTTTCATACTACATCTCCTCTGCAATGTTTTAAATGGAACATGTGGTATTAAGTGATCTTTCTACTCACAAAATAGAGATATAAAAGAAAGAGGGGTTAGCGCCTCCATTTTATTTATTCTTCCCAATGTTGTCTTCAGGGGATTAAGGATGACCAAAGTCAATGCACTGAAACAACTAGTTTAGACAAAGTGATTCTTGAGACTGAGAAATGAGTGATGTACTGAGCTGTGTACCTGAGCAATGGGAAAATATGGATGAGACTATGTTCTGAGTTTAGAAAAGTTCATTTTGGTGTATCTCATATATACTTGAATGCAAGAAAAAGAAAAGGGATATCAAGTCTGTAGTAAATGTCACATTTGGAATGTCAAATTGGCATTTTAATGAATATACTTCTTACTAGGGAAATAAAATAAAAAAGGAAGAAATATACAGTGCAGCTTCATCTCTTAGACTATGTGTGTCTACCAGTATTGAAAGCACTCACTACTTTTTTGATAAATGAAATATATCTTTAAATCCCCCACTTAGCTATTATGCTGCACAGTGAGTCTTTAAAAAAAAAAAAAAACTGCTTTTGGCAGAAGATAACAGATTCACTACAGTGGGAGTGTCATTACAGAGGGCAACCCAAGACCAGCTTCCAAACTTTGATAAAAATGAACAGTGCATAAATTCTGCGTCCTCAGGTCTTAGCAAAGTATCTTGTTAACCTAGTTAATGCTCATAAATGTTTCCTGAATTAAATTATGAAAAAAAAAAGTTGAAGGTCTAGTAAGTGAAGGGTTGCAACTTGTCTAAAAAAGTAATGAAAGAGCAAAAACTGTTGCTAGGAATTTTCATTAACATTCTTGAAGAAGGCTACTTTATGCATTACACTTTTTTCCCCAACATCAAACGCAGGCATTAATTTTTTTTTTTAATTAAATAACCACTTACAAAGTGAGTTTTCTTAAACCAGAAAGGATGTTTTGTGTTCCCAAATGGGCTAAGCTTTTAGTAACCGATGTGACCTCATTTTTATAGTTTAATTTCCATATGATAGATCCCCTTAAAAAAGCCATCATAGTGTCTCTTAATGATTTAGTTGAATAGTAATCTGTCCCTTAGGTTGATACATTGTCTTTTCATTTAGTATCAAGAAAAACGAGCTCCCTTAAATAATTAGTATAAGCTCCTTTTATCAGATAATGAGAAGTACATAATCTATCACATTTCCATTTTTATTCAGTCTTCCAGAATGTAATTAACTAAATTTAATGGCCAAACATGGTAACTAGTTAAACAAATATTGATATATTTTCTTCATATTCTTTGATATGTTTTTTTTCTATCAAATATTCTTATAGTAAACTCAAAGTCCCAGGGCATATATTTTATGTATGTAGTGAGTAGCTAGTTAGATGTTAATAGGGTACTTTCCAGTATGAGGACAGGAAATCAGCATCCTTGAAGAGACATAAGAGCCCTGAGGAAAGTCTTTGTGATTGAGATAAAAGAAAGATCATCTACATAGAACAGCAGAATAGAGAGAACCAAAGCTTTTATCTTAATTGATGGGTGGACTCTATAAGTATTATGTTGAAGAGTCTCCATGGTAAAGTACACGTGAAGATATCTTAGTAACATAAGCAGAACCATGAAGCACAATATTAAAATAAATAATATGGAAAGAAGTCAAAGAATTTGCTAGTTGTCCCCTATTACTTCAGTGCACCTCATCAAAAAAAAAAAAAAAAAGATTAAATTATGTTTCTTTTTTCAGACTGAAAGAATGTACATGGTCATTGAGTTGTGAAGTGACCTGGACACTTCTTTTTAAAAGAGTACCGTTCTTATTTGGAAGAATGATAGACACAGAAATGATGGTCTAGGTAATTGTCATGAATTTTCTCAAAAATGAATGTGATGCTCTGAGAATATGCATTTTAAAACTATCAGCATATACATGGTATTTAAAAAATTGGGACTAAGATGATATTACTTAAGAGTGAGAATAGAGTCAAAGACTGACTTCTGAGGCTAAGCTTGAAGACTTACTGTTACTTCAAAGAATATTGACACTATTTGTTGCAAATAATAAAACTCATGCTTTCAAGCACAATTAGAATTTTGCTAAACTTGTATCTGCCACTCTGAACTTGACAGCTTCTCAACAGTTAATTTTTTATAAGATTGGTGATGATATTAATGAGTGTGCATCTGTTAGGTATTTATAAAAAAAAATTCCAACATTTGTATGATCTTCATAGTTTAGTGAGCCATTATTTTCCAAATGACCAGGGCGTGATGGCAGAAAATCCTGAATAGATAAAAAACTCATTCAAAGCACAGGAGAAATCAATAGATTATAATAGAGTAAAAAAAAAAAAAAAAAAAAACAATAATGATTTCACACATTCACATTATAAATTGTGAAGTTTTGGTATAGTATCAGAGAATATTCACAATTATCTGAAAATATTTTTAAAATACTGGCATTTCTAATACTTCTCTGTGTGATGCCTGGTTTTTGTTGTATACTTTCACCAGAACAGCATATTACAATACACTGAATGCAAAAGCAGGTTTAGGGGCACCTGGATGGGGCAATCGATTAATTCTCTGACTCTTGGTTTTGATTCAGGTTGTGGTCTCAGGGTTCTGAGATTAAGCTCCACATTGGGCTCCATGCTCAGTGGGGAATTTACTTAGGATTCTCTCTCTTCTTCTCCCTATGCAAGCCCTCTCAAATAAATAATAAATCTTAAAAAAAACCCACACACATATTAGTATTTAACTATGTTCCATTAAACTAAACATAAGACAGACTTACAAACATGTAAAACTATCCTCTTCTGCTTAGTAATTTTTTTAATTTTAGAAAAGTTATTCACATAAATGTAAGTTGTGTAAAAATTTAATATATTTGGCATTATGTTTTTAACATATCCATAAAAATAACTATTTAAAATTTTTAACCTTTAATATTGTGCTAATATATTCAACTTACATAAAATCTTTGGGGGATCCTCAATGATTTTTAAGAGGGTATTTGTTTCCTGAGACCAAAACTGTTGAGAATGACAGATTTAAAAAAAAAAAAAAAAAAGAGAGAGGAAGGAGAGTCAAGAAGGATAGAAAGTGCAGAAGGTGTGTTAGGGAAGAGCAAGAATCCAATAATGTAATGAAAGGTATGAGCAAAATGAAGACAATCATCTATATAAATATATATATGGGAGAAATGCCAAGAAATTATTAAGGTGATATAAGAATCCATGCTTATCATAGAGATTTTTAATTTAGATACAGAATAAGTATATTTTCTGAGTTCTCTGCCTGTTTTTAAAGATGTGATGTGTCTTAAAATGCTTGGATGTAAACAAATTCTTCATATCCTGATATTTTTTCTACCTATGAATTTAGCACTTTTTAAATATTACAATTTGAAAGAGTGGCATTTGTCTATGAAATATATCATGGATTTAAAGACTTTATGCCACTTCTGAGATTTTGATGGCTCTTAGTTTTAAAACCCATCCTTTTTTATTGGCTTTGAGTTCCCTCTGTTTAGATTCCTTGCATCAAAAAACAAAAAAACAAAAAAGTTTCCCAAGAGCCTCTTGATGTTTAAGATGTTTTCAGGATTATTATACTACTCCTTACCCCCTGAAAATAGAACTTTAAAAAAAATCTGTTACAATAATATATACACAATGTGTCAGCTAAAGTTTGAATTAAAGTTTGAAACTAATTCCTGAAATGTAATGGGGGAAAAAAAAAATCACTGAGTGGGTGAGATTCCAAAGAGCAAGAAGTAATAAAGGAGAGAATACCCAGTTACTCCAGAAATATTTGATTTAGGAGAAGTGGTAATTGATATTCTATATTTCACATGCACACCAACCTAAAATTGTCCTTCCTTATCTTTGCTGTTCTTCCCACAAGTCTTTTAACTTTAATTCCATTTTTCACATCAGAACAACTAATTGGGGAAAGATTTACTCTTCATGAACCATGGAGCCCAGCTGGTAACCATTGCTAAGAAGCCCATCATTTCCTTAAGGAGTAATAGGGCATAATAAAACATAAATTTTTCTCCCTATCTCATGGGAGTGGGGCTCAGAGCAAAAATTTAAAAAAAAAAATTTTGGCCTCATGAAATTAAAAAGAATAAGGAAAGCCACCATATGTACTTTGGTAGATATGTAAAGGAGAATATTCCTTTGTTTTGTTTTGTTTTGTTTTTTGAGATTTTATTTATTCATGAGAGACACAGAGAGAGAGAGGCAGAGACACAGGCAGAGGAAGAAGCGGGCTCCATGCAGGGAGCTGGATATGGGACTCGATCCTGGGATTTTGGGATCGCACCCTGAGCCGAAGGCAGACGCTCAACCACTGAGCCAGCCAGGCATCCCGAGAATATTCCTTTGAAACACAGTTTCCCAACCACTAAGTTTTAGAAGGTTTAAAAAACAAACAAACAAACAAAGAAAAAACAAACAAACAAAAAAGTTGTGTGTGTGTGAGCACATGTACACGAGTGCACACACTCACTGGAGATTAAGTCCAAAAGAATGGAGAGCTTGGTGGAGACCAACCCTTTTATCTTATGATGGTAAAATGTAAGTTACCTGACTCCAGTTTCCAGTTCTAATAAGAGATTGTGACATGAGAGATAAAAAATAGAAAAATGGGACAAAAGTGAGTTTTCAGAGATGTTCTCTGGCCACTTATTTATCTTATATATATAGATTGTTTTTGGAAGAGAGACCTCTCAGCTTGATTGGCTCATAATATTATTCCTTTTTCTCTAAGCTCAGAGTATGTATTTACATTAGTCAAGAGAATATAAGATCTATTTTCCTTTTGACTCTAATTCCCTGCTTTTCAAGGGATAAATAATTCACATATTAACATATATAATGTTTCTAAGAAAATATTGTATAGAAAATAAATATAATATGATTCCTTGCAGATAGAAGACATTATCCCCCAACATTTCAATTTAGGTGAAGGAAGACAGCTCAAAAAAATCATTCAGCCTGAGTGAAAATTAGTAAAACTTTTGACTAAATTATGAAATTCAAAAAGAATATCTGTATTATACATTTTGAATATTATAGTTTTTTTTTTAACTTCTGCAGCTACATGCCTGGAATATACCTTTTAACAAGGTATTTTTCAGTATCCAAATGACAAAGAGGTACACTCTTCGGATGGATGGGAAGGTGTTGATGAAAATAGAATTTTATTTAATTTTTCTCAAATATTAAAGAAAATTAGATAGCCATTAAATTAAGAAATAAAAGTATTTAAAAAGCAATGTATTCTAAGATTTCAGCTCAAAGAATTAATACATTTTTGTTCATTTTAATATGACTTATTGAAGTTTCATCCTGGGAAATATTCACTCTTTCTGGCTCCATGTCATGAATTGATCAGTAGAACATACAATACTGATATCATTCATATGCATTTGTCTCTCTTGTCTTCTGAGGTTCATGCAGTTTCCTCTATAATCATGACTGCTGATAGTTGAGAAGTGATTGGACAGCAGCATTATTTCTGCACATAGTACCCTGGACACATGTAAAAGTTATATAGAAAGAACTAAAATTTAACCTCTACTTGGACCCAATTCTCCCCATAAGCCCAAACTATTCCAGGAAAGAAAGAAAAGGATAAGACTTTCTCCACAGTGTTCCCCATATTTACAGAAGCCTTTCATCAGAATATTTTAATATGGCATTAAGTATTTAAGCATAATGTCAGGGAGAAAAAAAATATATCTTATAGTAGGATTATCAGAGAAAATAATAGACACATTCAATCATATATTTTATGCATATGTTTCTTACTTTGTGTTATTGCTTTCTGCTTCATATAGACTTCTTTTCACCAAAGTGAGTCCAAGAGCTTCTGTAATACCTAGATTGGAGTACATGATTAAGTGAATAGATGAAAGAAATGAAAATGGCATATAATAAGAATATTACATATCCATTTGATATGTTTTTGAAAATTATATGATATGAAAAATATTTTTTAATGATCACTAAAAAAATAGAGAAGACATTGTCAGCAATAATAAGAACAAAAACAACAAAAATATTAAACTTCTTGTAAGGCTATTTTTTTTAAGAGGGAGAGAGAGGCTGAGGGAGGAGCAGAGAGAGAAGGAGAGAGAGAGAATCTTTTAGAGCCTGATGTGGGGCTTTATCTCACAGCCTTGAGAGCATGACCTGGGCCAAAAATCAAGAGTTGGACACTTAACCAGCTGAGCCACTCAGGCACCCCCTATAATGCTATTTTAATACCGGGAACTGCTATAAATAAGTTACTATGCACCAACTGATATAGTTCTAGATACTACACTGAGACAAAAGTAATTCTATTAGCTTGCTATTTCACACAAAATATAAGATTCTGATCTGTGATTGAAATGCAAGTTATTTGGATACAAAGTATGCTTTGTAGATTTTCATAAGAAATCCTGGATTTTATTCTGAGTAACATGGAAAGCCATCATCAGGGGTATAACAGAAGAGTGATATGGACCAGCATGTTTTAGAAAGGATAAAATCTGTTATCAGAAGTGTAGTTGGGTATAAGGAAGGATAAAATAATGAAGACTCAGTTTTATGGCCTGGAAGTAAAGGATTATTGTGGCTTGGATTATGGTGCTAACAATAGAAGCTGTGCGAAAAAGCATACTCAACATATTTTGAATGCAAAACCAATAGGATATGATGATGAAATGAATGGAGTGTACAATAGAGATTCAGGAGTCAAAGATGATTGTATTGGGCCTGTATTGAGTTATAGGAGGAATGGAGTTACATTTCTTAAGCTTATCTACAAACTTCCAGCCTGACATAAAACGAAATAACATGTTGAAGGCCGTTATGTGATACTTCTTGAAAACAATGCCTTAAGAGTGATCATTACATCATGCTATTCCCCCAAGAGGTAGAGCACATAACTCTGGAAACCAAAGGATAAGGATGGAAATGTTTTATCCATCATCACTTTCAGTCATTCACTTGGAGTACTTGTGCTTCCTGGTACTGTAATTTTAGGTTCTGTGGATCCCAAGTTTTGGTTGTCATAGGGAAACATTTCTACCAGGGACACAGCTGGATTTCCATTAAGCTTCAATCTAGGACTGTGATTTGAGCATTTTGAAGCATTCACACCAGAAATGCTAGCCAAGAGGAGGGTAATCTAGAAGAGTGGTGGAGGAAGGAGGTGATGAGTATCATTTACAAGTTCAAGATCAAATGCAGCAGAAGGGAATTTTCTCTGTTCATATAATTTCTCCTAGAAATTGTTATTAAATGAAATCCTGAAGGAACAGAGCCTGAATGAAGTAAACTTAGTGAAAGAAATAAGTTGAAACTTAATGGGAGAAGGTTCACTTGAATGGTGCAAGAATTATGTCACAGTAGATATTGTTGGTGCCCTGACCAGATAGCCTCACCCAGTTTATATACATACACTCTAGCTGCAAATTATGCATAGCTGCCATCTTGTCTGTAGACCACATACATCCCAACAGGAATTGCTTCTTCTAGGAGATTATACATTCCTGGCTCCAGAAGTGGGAGGGAGCCATGGGCCAATGATGAACTGACAGAGATTACCACTGTTTATCTTCCTTACCATAGGGTAGAAAGAACTCTATGTTGTGATTTGTATTCCAGAGGTCCCTGTAAGATCTGATGGAATCTAATCTTTACTTGAAGCAACATCCATGTTTATATATTTCCCCTAGATCTTACTCTTTTTATCTGAAAGTGCACCCTCAATACAACACTTTTCTAAGTTGTTTCTAGTGAGTCTAACATAATACAGGGCAATTATCGTTAATGACAAAATGTAGGGAAAAATCCATTTGAGGAAGGCTGACCAAGCAAGAGTAAAGAATGGTATTATCCCTGCCATAAGTATACTGTAGAGTAGAAGCCAACATTCATTCTCTAAGGAAGTACTGGATACCTAATTAAGAAAGGTATAAACAAAGTTATTTTTTAATGCAGAATAAAGCAAGTCATTCTTGGCTAGGATGGGGTTAGCCATCCTTGGCTTATGAGATGGGGTTTCAATTGCATATGGGGAGATGGGAAGCAAAAGTTTATAGTGGAGAAGGCACAGCATTCTGGGTGTGAGAAATGCATGAATAATGCTAGAGTATCTTTAGCGCAGGGTAGGAGATTTGGAATTGTTTTAAATAATAAGATGAGTGGATAAAGAAGATGTGGTTTATATATACAATGGAATATTACTCAGCTGTTAGAAAGGACAAATACCCACCATTTGCTTCAATGTGGATGGAACTGGAGGGTATTATGATGAGTGAAGTAAGTCAGCCGGAGAAGGACAAACATTATATGTTCTCATTCATTTGGGGAATATAAATAATAGTGAAAGGGAATAGAAGGGAAGGGAGAAGAAATGTGTGGGAAATATCAGAAAGGGAGACAGAACGTAAAGACTGCTAACTCTGGGAAACGAACTAGGGGTGGTAGAAGGGGAGGAGGGCGGGGGTGGGAGTGAATGGGTGACGGGCACTGGGGGTTGGTTATTCTGTATGTTGGTAAATTGAACACCAATAAAAAATAAATTTAAAAAAATAAATGAGCAAAGAAGAAAAAAGACAAACAAAAACCAGACTCTTAAATACGGAAAACAAACTGGTGGTTGCCAGAGGGCAGGTGGGTGGGAGGAGGGACAACACAGATAAAATAAATTAAGAGTACTCTTATCTTGATAAGCACTGATTAATGTACAGAATTTTTGAATCATTAAATTGTAGACCTGAAACTAATAACACTATATGTTCATTATACTTAAATTTTTAAAAAAGAAAGATATGTAAGAGTATGTAGCTATGATAAAATTAGTCTGTACAATAATATGACTGGAAATAATAATATATGATTTTGCATTGAAACAAACAAGACTATCAAATATAGTGTGCCTCTATTTCTCACTCCTGATGGAAGAAACAGACTTGAAATAAAAATACATTATATACCTGGGAGGAAAGGAAAAATAAATAAATAAATAAATAAATAAATAGGAATCCCAGATAGTTTTTGAAAGGTAATATCCTACTTATAGATTATGTATTTAGCCAGGCCAATCTGGACTTGTTGAGTATGATGAATTAGATAAAGTGTGCCTAGAAAAAGACAGATTTATTTGAATAATCTTGTCAATAAATAGTGGATAAACCTTTATGATGTTTGTGGGAATGGAAATTAACTGATATTTTAAAATCCCATTGATATTTTGGGAGTGTCTAGGTGGCTCGTTGGTTAAGTGGCTGACTCTTGATTTTGCTCAGGTCATGACCTAAGAGTCATGAAATTGAGCCCCACATTGGGCTCCAGGCTGGGCACGGAGCCTACTTAAGATTCTCTCTCTCTGTTCCTCCTTCTCTCTCTTTCTCTCTCTTTAAATAAATAAATAAATAAATAAATATTAAAAATATATTACTTTAATATATTTTTCTTTTGAAGCCAAATAATTGCCTAAAGAAGGAAAAAGATAAAAAGAGTCAAGGACCCAAATTTTCATCTGATTTCAAATTTCAGAAGAATTGATGATGTTGCAGTCAGGAACAGAAATAGCTACTGAGAAAACACTGATTTTGTTGGAGTGCTTATGAACACAAACATGGACACATCAAATTTGAATTACTTTGTATAGATACATATGTGTCTATATCTGAGACAGTAAATCAGAATGAGAGTATTGAAAGAATTTAAAGTTATGGCAAGAGAGACAGCTAGCTCCAAAGATGTGAGGAAGCCTTTGATGCAAACAGCAATAGGTCATGGATAACTCTTAGGGAAGTTTTTTAAAGGAAGCTCAGAGAAAGAAAAGATGAATTTGAGCTACTGTAGTAGTGAGGTAGTATAAACATATCCTCTAAATATTCAAAAAACTGAACATTTTAAGTTGAAATTCAGTGAGCTGGGCAGACTATAACCCTGTAGTAGGCTTTATAACCAACATGATAGTGGAAAGAATATGTTTTTAGAGTCAGGCTATCAGTGTTTGTGGTATCCTGGCTTTGTGTTACTTAACATCTCTGCTCTTCAGCTTATTCATCTGTAAAAAAAATAAAATATAATATTTACTTAATAAATTTATATTTGAGAATTGAATGATATGTCCTATCCAGTCCTGAGCTTTTCTTTGTTGGGAGATTTTATTTCTGATTTGTCAAATGTAGTCAATTTACAAGTAATTGGTTTGTTCAGATTTTCTATTTCTTCATGAATCAGTCTTGGTAGAATATTTGTTTCTAGCAATTTATCCATTTCATCTAGATTATTCTATTTGTTGGTGTATCATTGTTCATAGTATTCTCTTATGATCCTTTGTATTTTGCAATATCAATTGCAATGTCTTCTCTTTCATTTCTAATTTCACTTACTTGATCTTGGGGATACGTACATCTATAAGACACCAAAAGTAAAAACCTAGACGTTTGCTACATCCAACTAAAAAGCTTCTGTACAGCAAAGGAAACCATCCACAGAATCAAAAGGTAAACAATAACGTAACAGAAAATTTTACAACTTGTAAGTATGGGTTACTATAAAGGGTTAATTTCCAAACTTATAAATAACTCCCACAACTTAATAGCTAAATAAATAAACAAACAAATAACTCAGTGAATAAGTGGGTTAAGAATTGGAATAGACATTTCTCCAAAGAAGACATACATATGACTCACAGATATAGGAAAGTGCTTAACATCAGTACATGACAATGAGATATCAACTCATTAGGGGTATGATATCCTAAATAATAATAGCTGTTAGAATGGTTATTGTCAAACAAACAAAAGACCAAGTCCTGGTGAGGATGTAAGGAAATCAAAACCCTTGTGAACTATAAGTGGGAATGCAAAATGATGCAGCCACTATGAAAAACAGTATAGAGTGTCTTCAAGAAGTTAAAATTAGAACTATCATATGATACAGAAATCCTCTTCCTAGATATACATCCATAAGAAGTGAAATCAGAATCTCAAAGAGATAGCTGCACTCCCATATTTACTGCAACATTATTCACAAAGCCAAGGATAGAAACAATCCAAATGTCCATCATCAGATGAACTGATGAAGTAAATATGGTATATACATACAGTGAAATATTAGTTATCCTTAGAAAAAAAGGAAATCCTACCATTTGTAACATGAATGGGCCAGAACAATATTATACTAAGAGAAAAAAACAAAACACAGAAGGACAAATACTGCATGATTCCATTTCTATGAGATATCTAAAATAGCCAAACTCATAGAAATAGCAAATAGAATGATGGATGCCAATGGATGAGGGCAGAATCAGGGAGTTGCTAAATTGGTTTAAACCTACAGTTATACAAGATACATGTGTTCTACATATTGGCTCTGTGACATAGTGTCTTTAGTTAACAATATGGTGTTAAAAACTTAAAAGAATAAATCTCATGCTGTTTCCTTACCACACATATACATACACAGGCACACAAGCCAGACAACACAAGAAATGTTTTGGGAGTGATGGATATGTTTACCACCTTGATTATGAGTTGATATTATGGATGTATGTATATATTGAATATGTTCAATTTTTGTGTATTAAGTATATCTTAATTCTGCTGAAAAAAATTAAAAAAAATAACCTATACAATGACAAGTACAATAGTAAGTCTCTAATCAGAGCACACGAAGCATGTCTCTATCTCCAACTTCCTTTCTCATTTCTCCTTTTTTTTTCTCATTTCTCTTCTCTCTCAGACCACTTGACCCCCAACACACACTTTTGACTTCTTTTTTTAAAAGAGTTATTTATTTGCGAGAGGGAGGTGGGGAGGGCAGAGGAAGAAGATGAGAGAATTTCACTGAATCCCTACTGAACATAGAGCCAGAGGTGGTGCTCAATCTCAGGACCCTGAGATCATGACCCAGAGCTGAAACCAAGAGTCAGACGCTTAACCACTGTGCTATCCAGGCAGCCCAACTTTTTTACATCCTCCCTAAACAATTAATTTATAACCATAGTCCCACCAGCCATAGGTGCAGTATCTGTGGTGAGTGTGTGTGTTAGTATATATTTCTGTGCAAACCTCTGTATTTGTATGTAATGGATGCTTTGTGTAGTTTTTTGAAGATAATAAAAGATTTCCTTTTGCCATAATACTATGAATAAATAACACAATCTCCAGAAAAAAAGCTAGTGACGGGTCATTGAGATACTTATGCAAATTCTGATATAAAATTTCCTAGTGCTTTGTAAATGTTAAAATCCTGTCACACATTTTACTTGTCTATTTCCTTGTTGGTGACATCTGAGGACTTTCTATTCTCTTACTTTTGATTATTTGTCTCATGGATTTTAATACCCAGGACAATTTAATTCTGAGGCAACAAAACAGAATGAAAATTGCCCATAAATTTGAGAGATGCTTAATCACAATGGGATTAAGAGTGACAAAGGAATTAACAAATCAACAATGGCTGTGATGAAATAAATAAAAGTTAGTGGAGAACCAAATAGTTAGCTATCAGACAATTGCAGCTCTGCAGAGAAAGATGAAGAAATCCCTATGACATAAAGAAGTCCTTGTCAAAGAAATAGGTTAAAAATGGCAATTTTTAAAATTACTTGTGTGTGAATGCGACAGCTTTAGTCATCTTGTCTGGGGTGACATGTGGCTCACAGAGCATCCTGTATCTAGTAACTGGGAGAGACAGAGTATAAATGATGACTATTTCGAGCCAATGCAGGACACTCTAATGGATGATATTGGATCCAGAGCTATCCACCAATTGGCCAAGACTTTGTCATCCTGCAACATGATTCAATTTCTTTTTCTAGGAGTGAAGAGGAGGAGGAGGAGGAAAAAAAAAATTCTTTTTCTGACCAATCTTGCTTCCTTTACCTTCCTTTTACAAGTGTTGATCTGAACAAATATCTCTTCTCAACATCTGTTATTGCAGAATCCAATCTGCTAGAGATACCTCATGCTTCACAGGTACTTGATAACTGTTAGTAGAAGAGAAAAATAAGTCATCACTATTGGCAATAGGTATTTCTTGAGAATCTAGTCTGTCTTATGCACGGTGTACTTAAACAAGTACTGGTTGGATAGTGTCCTCATGTGACAGGACCTTGGACTAATTGGTAGGTAATATAGGATGATACTTGAAATGATTCATTTCAGGGATATTGAATTAACTATTTTTCTCACAACTTATTTCATTCTATGATTAATGTGAATCTTCTCTCAGACTGGAAAAAAAAGTTCATTGCAAAAATATGGTTTTAAATACAAATAACTCTTGCAGATGTAACTTTTTAAATTTCTCTATAATAATTACATTGCCCTTCTCCAAAGACACTTTGAATGTACTGTAGTGGGGCAAAGTTGGGTTATTGAACTCTTTTTCCTGAGGAAGAACCCACACCTTAGGGAATTCTGGGGCATCTCAGCAAGTGATGTTGGGAGGGTCTAGTTATAGGATCTGAGCACGTATTAGGATATTTTGGGGAAGCTGCAGAGAAATGCATTTTTATCCTGCATTTGATGCTGTCAGAAAATGGAAGCAATTATATGGTTTCATCTCTTAATTTTTATCTAGGAGGAAAGGTGAATTAAAAGGAGCTAGGGAGAAAGATCCAATTGGTAAATATAAAGAGCAGTTCCTCGTGTTGGCCACGAGAGGGAAATATTTGGTCACTTTTGAGGTTTAGAGGTGTGTGTGTGTGTGTGTGTGTGTGTGTGTGTGTGTGTGTTCTTTCTGGCTCAGATATAATTATGGTCTTTCGTCTTGACCATCACCAACACATGATGGCTTTATCTGACATTGGCATACACGATACTGCTTGTATTCAACTGGAGAATATACATTCCTGTTCTTGGATTTGACCCCCATCAGAGACTGCTTTATTTCATTTCTCAATATATGCATGATTGAGACCAGTACATGTATTATTTTGCACAAAAATAGTTTTATTAAAAAGAATCACTAGAGAAAAAAAAGGTCCTGGGCACACAGAAGTGATCAGACAGCAAAGATAACTCCAACTTTCCTGTTTTGCTAGGGCTGACTCATGTCCCAGGCGCCTGAACTGAAATACATGGGAGTGTGTGAAAAATGAGTAGACACACATATTTGTAGGGCCAAAGGAAGATCCCACTGAACAACTCTCTACCTAAGAAATACCTATGTCTCCCAATTGAACATTCATCCCTTGGGAAAATGGATGTGACTATCAATATAAGCATATTTCTTCAGTGAAATAATTCTAGAAAAACAATTAGAATGAAATTACACATCTTGCTTTTTAGACATAGCTTTAGTAGTAATACATTGTATGACCATGAACAAGTAGCTTAACATTTCCAGCTCTCTAGAAGAAAACAATTAAACTTGAGGAACTATAAGGTCCAACAGGATTCTCAGACTCTATGATCTCATATGCAATAATTTGCACCTTAAGTGAGGATTCTATCTCTTAGATACAGTCAGGACCATAAAAGATTAGAACCTTGGTTAAACTGATTTTTCTCATAACAAGCACTGTCTCAGCTAAAGTCTAAGTTTGAAAGAAAGCCCGAGATAGGGCAGCCCGGGTGGCTCAGCGGTATAGCCCCTGTCTTTGGCCCAGGGCCTGGTCCTGGAGACCTGGGATCGAGTCTCGTGTTGGGGTCCCTGCATGGAGCCTTCTTCTCCCTCTGCCTGTGTCTCTACCTCTCTCTCTCTCTGTGTCTCTCATGAATGGATAAATAAAATCTTAAAAAAAAAAAAAGAAAGAAAGAAAGCTCGAGATAGTCACAAGGTAAACATTTCAGAACTTGGGAAAGCAAAGAGGTGGACTTGGCAGATAATGCTGAGCCAGGAGATTCTCCGGTTAGAGATACTGGCCAGGTGCAGAAACAAGAAGCCAAAGAGGCTTAAGCCAAGATTATACAAACAGTTACTGGTCTATTCGAGCCAGGATGAATAACCCTCAACATCAAGGTTAATCCAAAGCAATGAACACAAATTACTCATTTCAGGGCTTGATAGTTATGGGATGAATTTAAGGAATAAACAATTTAGAGCAGAGTAGAAAGAGAAATTCAAGACATGGGATGAGGGGAACAGAAACGTCCCGGTTATCTGTTATTCTTGTGGTGCCTTCACCAGTAAATTTAGAGGCATCCACACATGGTTTCTGATCAATTTGACCTTAATTGGGCACATCAAAGGATCACTGAAGGGAGAAGAGTGTCGTAACAGAGCCAGGAAAATTTACTAGTGAATCAATTAATATTTCCCTTATTTTAAGTTCACTTCGCTCAGAAACACTGAATTTAATAATAATTAGGAAAATATGTTACCTCATTATATGTCAAGGCACTTAAAAATGTACAAATGCCAGAAATCTTGCCTGACATGAAAAGGGACTACCACACTCAAACTAATATAGCTAATGAAACTTAAAATGATAATTCTTTTAAAATAAACCAGATTCCAGAGAAATCAAAGAGAGAGAGAATATTGGGAGGTAGTTACCTCCGCTAAGAAGAGAACCACTAAAACAGCATTGTTAGCCCCACAAATAGGTTATTGGGAAACACAAACACTCCCCTTAACTGTAGTCACAATAGTCACATCTCAGAAAATCTTTATTGGACATCCAAATGTCTCTTACTTGTGTATATTTTCAAAGATATTAGGAGAAAAATTAATAACATAATCTATAGATTGGATGTATGAACTGAGAGTCCTATAAAAGTAATCTTTTACGTTTTCAATTTCATGGTTGCATATTGTCACAGAAATAAGAGATCATCCACTCTTGCTGAATGTGCCAACCCTACGACTCTTCTGAAGTCATAGCTTCTGGGTTTTGGTAGCAACTCAGTTGGCTCCCTGGTCTTCCAGGTGCTAAGATGAACACTTTGGTTCAAGCTCTCTCAATCTCAAGCTGTGCTCTTGCAGCTACGGGGAAGTCCACTTCTGGCGCAGGTAACATGTGGCTTCTGTCCTGCATATGGCCACTATTTTAATCCCTTTCTTCCTTATGCTCAGGAGCCAGGAGCCATGCCCCTATCTGCTCTCAAAAACAGGTTCATACATCCTCTTACTGAGGAAATAGCTTAGCTTCCAGTTAGTTTATATCCCAAAATGTTTATTCTCATCCCCGAAGCATTAAGGAATAAATACAGCTCTCAGCTCCTTCTGACGTCTACAGCTTTAAAGTGAGAGATTCACTCCCCTTCAAGAGCTTTTTGCAAGGTCGACCAGAGAGTTGACATTTGAATTCTTTCGGTGAATAAAGGAATAATCTCTGATATAAAGTCAAACATAAAAATAAAATAAAATGTTAGTTCTATCGATTTGCCATTTTAAATTATTCCACAGTAAGCCTTGTTGAACTGAAAAGCATCAAAACAAGGAAAAAAGCACATTTTCCCACTGAGCACAGTGCATCACTAACTCTCTGTCTCTGTCTCCCCCTCACATTTGGCCTTCCTGTGCTCTGCCTCACAATTCTGGCTCTTGGCCTTCTCTTCACTGCTTTGTCCAGGTAAACACCTATGGAGGTACATAGCATGGAAGTACAATAACATCAAGAAAGCTCCTGAAAACTTGAAGTTTTTAACCAAGCTGGCTAACATTCTCATGTTCTTTGTATGAATTCCTATAAAATTTCTGTTGTTGTATTTTTTTCACATGGAAAAGCCTCAGGATATTACATTTTAAAGGTTTTAACCATGACAAATATACAACATAAACTCAAAACTCTCGACTACTATTGAGGAGTAATTCAGACAAACTGGAGATTGTTACCTCTGGATAAATTAGAGAAATATAGTATTGAAGAAATCTAAAGACAGAGTATTTAAACACATTCAAGAGCACTTTTATGAAAGTGAGATAAAAGAGTTCTACTTAAGAGCTCAACCTCTAAATAAGAATTGTTGAATGGGGGAATTTTTTATTATTACTTTTATTTTTACAAATTCATAAGCTAGTTTGAAATTTAGGAACTGCTAACATTGTTTTTCATGGTCATATTTTATTTATAGCATCCATTTAGAAAGATATATGTCAAATACATGTACTTTTATAATTACCACTTTCTGATCATGTAAGTGCATATGCACTAAACAACAACAACAACAACAACAACAACAAAAACCCAAAGAACAAAAAGAAAACATCAAACCTCTAAATTTTAAAAAAGATGATTGTCATTTTGTGATGGGCTGAGTTTGAGGTTGTTCAAATCCAGAGTTTAAATACTATCTTCCATATGAAGCTTTTCTAACTACTCACCAGTCTGTCTTTCCTTCTTTTTCTCTCAAGCCCCCACCATAGACACACACACACACACATGAAAATGCCATATTATATATTTTAAATATATATATTACATTGTGCAGAAATACTATTCTTTCTGAATTTTTTCTTTTTTTAAAGATTTTATTCATTTATTTATGAGAGACACCGAGAGAGAGGCAGAGACATAGGCAGAAGGAGTAGCAGGCTCCTCGCAGGGAGCCGGATGTGGGACTTGATCCCAGGACCGGAGGATCACATACTGAGCCAAAGTCAGACGCTCAACTGCTGAGTCACCCAAGTATCCTGTTCTTTCTGAATTTTTTCATTCAGTTTTCTATGGCTAAGAACTGCCATGTTGGTCATGTGTGATTCTACTTATGATTTGTTTCATAGTTTTCTTTTGGTTAATTTAGCATGATTCTAAAATGTATATCATACTGGTCTGTGATTCATCAAATGTTAATAGGTGTTGTTGAACCAATTTGGAGAATATGATGCCAAATATCCTTAGGAAGTTGGGTTTTGCTTTGTTTTCCCCATTATATCACTTTTCAGAGACTTTATTAATTAACTTATTTATTAAGGATTTTATTTGTAAGTAATCTCTACACCAAATGTGGGGCTTGAACTTACAACCCTAAGAAGAGTCACATGCTCTATCAACTGAGCCAGCCAAGTGCTCTTCAGAGGCTTTAATAGACTTATATATATTATGATTATCTAAGAGTAGTGTTTACATTTAATATCATTATTTAATTTTGATTTACTTTCAAAAATGTCAACTTAACAAAACATTGGAAGAATTGTCTACTTCTATAACCTATTTGGTTGCTTGTGATATATTACACTGGAGTCTATTTAAATAAAATCAAACCTGTTTCTAAGATTTTTATAATTAGTAACTTTATTTTGAGCCATGATATTATACATCAATATTTGTGTGCATCTGTAATCCCTCTTAGGCAAGAGCTTTAGAATATGATTTGTTGTAGGAATAATAGGCATAATATAAACAATTTTAGTGACTTTTTGATTACAGTGAAAGGATGACTACAAGAAAGTTTTACCTAGTTAGGGGTCATCTAAAAACATCTGTGAGTGTCTGTTTTTCCATATTTTCATCTCCTTTTCCATATTTTCCATTGGAAATGGAAATCATAATATGGCAACTTTATTTGAATTTTGCATAAATAATTTTATCTTGTCTTAATTTTGCTTTAAGTTTTTTATACTCAGGTGCTGAGTTAATAATATTACTTTCTAAAAAGATTTTATTTATTTATTTGAGAGAGAGAGAAAGAGAATGAGTTGGGGGAGTAGTAAGGGGAGAGGAAGAAGAGACTCCTAGCTAAGCACTAAGCCCGACTCTGAGATCATGACATGAGCTGAAGGCAGCTGCTTAACTGACTGAGCCACCCAGACACCCAAATATTATTCTTCATTTCATAATGTCTTTGCAAAGACCTTTCTCTTATTGATAGATAGGTTGATTTTTGGTCCTAAGAGCACACTCTTCCCTGTATTCCTACTCTTTGCTGTGTGACTTTGCAGTTTTTCCCATCAACATGGCAAGTTATATTTCCCTACCCCTGTGTTTCGTGTTCAGTCAAGTGACCTGTTCCAACCAAAAGATTTAGAGAGAGCTGAAGAATGTGCCAATACCTGCCTAAGACTTAGGAGGTCTTTCAGGATTTTTCCTTGCTCAGTTTTGCCTCTGACATTGCCATGAGAACATGCTCAGGCTAGGGTGCTGGTCCCAGGAGGAAGATGAGACTCATGTGGAACAAAAAACTGGGCTTGCTGTGCCTGGCCTTCATCTGTTGACTCCCAAGTTATCTACAGCTGCTCAAAGTTGATTCTAGAAAAGTTGTAGCCTTAACTATAACTGGCAGACACTTGAGTAATGATGAGTAACTTCTATTTTAAACCACTAAGTGTTAGGAGGTTTGAAATGCAGCAATAGTTATTCAGTGCATTCACCTGGAGACAACATAAAACTGTATTTTCTTTTAGGATAACTTAAATCCATTTCCATGAAATAGTGTCCTAAATTTGTTCTGTTAACACACTTAATATTTAAAATTGGTTGAGTACTTAGAATGAACCAAGCACTCTTCTAAACAGTTTATGTATATTAACATGATAAAATATTTTCTACAACTTTTTGGATGTTATCATCCTCATTTTACAGATGAGATGACTAAAATGACACGAGTTGAAATGATTTCCCAAAGATTGAGAACCAGCAAGTTGCAAAGACTAGTCTCAAAATTAAGCTGTCTGAATGTAGGGTATTTTTATAACCACTGTAAAATGCTACCTCTTGGTACTTACCCAGTTATTTCATGGTTTATTGAATAATAGCCTTCTTCGTGTTAAAGATTATATTCATCATGTGCTTAATACATAGTTGTGGTCTTGTTCTTGGGCATTCTATTTTATTATATCAATGCAGTAATCATCTGTCTACTTTTATCTTTCAAAAATAGCAGCCAAGAGGGAAAAGCTAGCCTATACCTCTTCACTTACCTTCTCATAACAGTTCATTATACATATATATGTGTATATATGTGTAATATACCTATATCTGTATATGCATGTGTATATAAAATATATATATATTTTTTTTTATTTCAGAGAGAGGCCAAGAATATTATGAAAGGAGAAACAATGAATGTGGGTACATGGCTCTTCTTGGGTACCTCATATTAGACCACTGGAATCATCATGTGCAAAAACTCTTTTTAAATCTTATCTCCACATCAGGGTTTATGTTAGAACATCTTCCAAGGTCTGGGTCCAAGGAAATAAGCCAGATGGAAAGGCTAGTACCCAAAGAACATGGAGGAAAATCAGTGTTTAAGAGATTTGTCTAAAAATCATCACTGAATTACTTAGAAATATTTACTTAGAGTTACTTATGTGTAATATTTTAACTCTGACTGGTACAAATGTCAGAAACTTTTTGTTCCATCTCTGTGTTTTGATAGCTTTGCTTGGAAGGTAATCTTGCCAACACTATCCTGGCTCCTATGTGCCGCTAAAACAATTGTTTTCTCAAATCCTCATTTAGCATCTGATCCACTGCCAGCTTCCCTAAATTTAGATCAAAATGCTGCTTCACAATTTGCAAGGACATCACACTACTGCCATTATATGACAGTCACAACTTTTCCCCTTTACATTTAAAAGCTCTGTTAATATTCACATGTCGGTGCTTTGGTTTCAGAAACTGTCTTATGTTCACACCCTTATGTAGTGTGAAACTGAAAGGTTTAGAAAAATATTCCTCTTGAAAAGTAATTTAAAAATCTTACAAGGATGACTATAGTCATGGAATATTACCACTAGTTGCTTACCATTTTTTTTCTAGTGCAATGATAAGACTTTCTTTTCTTCTTGGACCAGAAATAGTTGCTTTAGTTTTCATACATTGATGAAGAGAAAAATCATAATGGTATAAAGTGGATTTTATATATACATATGACTTTTCTGAAGCACTTTTTTATGAAGAAAATCTAAAAAAAAAATTTACAGTAGAGAGTTTTAAGTAAAGTGGCATAATGCTAAATATTTTCCCCAAATTTTACCTGTAAAGACCTGTATTAGTTATCTATTGGGAGATAATCAATTACTCCAAAATCTAATGGATGAAAACAATTATTCATTGTTTCTATGGATTCCTGTGAGTCAGGATCCCAGATGTGATTTTGCTGGGTGCCTATGATTCAAGATCTCTGAAGGCTACGTTTAAGGTGTGGAAGAATGAATGAAGCCATCTCCACACTCAGCTGGAGGGGGATGTGCTTCTGAGCTCACTCATGTTCTGTCAACTGGTCTCAGATCTGTGCTAATATGTGGCTGAAGGAAGCCATCAATTCTTTGGCCATAGGCTCTCCCAAGGTCCTCTCACAACAAAACAGCTTGCTTCTACGAGAGACAGGGGTTGAAAGAGAGAGAGAGAGAGAAATAGAAGCAAAGATTATTTTAATCTAATCTTGGAAGTGATATCTCATAACTTTGATTTGTTTTATTAGTAGTGAAACACTAGGTCCAGCCCACACTCAAGGCTGGAGGATTACTCCATGATGCTAGTAACAGAACAGGGCTTTGTGGCCCATTTTAGATGCTAAGATGGGTCCATTATTTTGTTTTGTTTGCTTTTGTTCACTTCTTCTCACTCTGGCAGGTGTACTCTCCATCGTTGAACTTTGAGATATATAAAATATGGCATGAAATCAAACTGTACACTTCTGACATGTTTTCTGCAAAAAATATATGTATATACTTATTGCAATAGGGTCATTTTTTCTGCAAAAAAATATATATATATACTTATTGCAATAGGGTCATTTCTGCAGCATACAAATGTTGCATTTTGAAATCTGTTTTGGACCCCTGTCTGTCATTGTTCTGTCACAACAACCACATTCATTTTCCTACACAGTATGTTTGACTCTGTCTTTACCAGACAGTGAAAAAAATTAGTATTTAAATTGTTCAAGCCCAGGATGTGTCACTATTCACATTGCTAGTTATGTCAATAGTATTAGGTAGCTTTTGAAAATTAAATCAAGGGTAATTTTTCTTACTAGTAGTTTCAAAGTAAATTATATGCTTTATCTTCTTTTTTCCCTAACTCTCTAGTTTACATATTTTCTTCATGTTAATTATAAGACATGAATTGCTATTTGGTAAAACAGATAAGTAGGCCTGAGATTAATTATCTTCTTGAAACATTTTTCCAACATTCCAAAAGATATTAAGTCTGGAATTTCTGCTTTGAAGGGAATTCATTTGGGAAATACTATGATTAATTTTTCTTCTTTAGAAATTAGCTTGATGTTTTTTGATGACCAATACATGGTTCATGTATTATGTTTTCCACACAATTTTTTCATGACCAAAATGACATTTTAGCAACAAATTACAAAATGCCATTCATAAAGTTTGGAGGTTACTTGGACAACCTGAATTTGTGTTGGAAGTGTCAGTAATAGAAATTTTAATCTACATTTTTATGTTTTTATGATTTACGTAGTGCTGTCTCTTGGATTTTATTTTGAGGATCATGACAAGCTTATTGAGAGAAGCACAGTGATTTAATAAACTTAGAGATAGTAAATGACCTACAGATAGAAAACTTGTGGAACTCATAGGCTAGGCTTAGAACTGAGACTTGCACCTATCTTAACCAGGACCTATTTTATTCATTTCTTAAACAATTATCCTTTTTAATTTTCTATTGTTTTCATTAGTCAGTGTATACAGGTATTTGGGGATCTTACTATATTTACTAAAATAAGAAAATCTTAGGTCTCATTCACATGAACTTCAGTAGTTTTCTCTCAATGATGATCTCCTTACCCCCACCCCGAACCACAGACTACATAGAAATGTGTGTGGGTGAAGCACAATATGAAGATGTATTGATCACTCTAATGTCCTGGCCCTGGGTGTCAAAAAAGTCCCTCAAGTCATATATTTTGACTGGATTCTTCTGCGATCTTCCCATTTAAAAATTAATACCAACATTAGTCTGATTGCTCAAAACATAAAAGTTAGAGCCAAGAGATCCTTGTATCCATGTGTATCTTCAGAGATACACATGGTCTATGTTTGCTTTCTTTTATCTCTATGACCACCACTTCAGTCCAAGCCCCCATCAACTATTGATTATTCTACTCCTCACTGGTATCTTGGCCATTGGTTCTTTACAAACCATTCTCCAAACAGTAGGAGTTGGTAAATCGAGAACATAAACAATATCATATCACTGTTTCTGCTTGAAATCTGTTAGTACATGCTAATAGCACTTAAAACAAATCCCAAATTCTCAACTATATTATTGAGGTAATTCTGGCTCATGTTACAGATAGATATATCTCAAAACTGTAGTTTTGTAAAACAGTAAATGTTTGTTTTGGCTCACGTGCAATCTAAAACCAATCTTTCTGGTTATCCTGTTGGTCACTCATACTGGTGATTTAAACAGATCAATTCTTTTCAAGTTTTAGCTCCACTGGTTTCAACAGGCACTTTCAAGGTTTTCATTACTTACCTATATCTGGACTGGACAAAGAACAGAGAGGATCATGCATGGGCATTTTTGTTGACCAAGCTAAAGTGGCAGGGATGTATTTCTTCAATATTCTTTTTAAAAAATATTTTATTTATTTATTCATGATAAACACACAGAGAGAGGCAGAGATAAAGGTAGATGGAGAAGCAGGCTCCTCACAGGGAGCCCGATGTAGGACTCGGTCCCAGGACCTGGGGATCACACCTCAAGCCGAAGGCAGATGCCCAACAACTGAGCCACTCAGGCATCCCTTTCTTGAACATTCTAAGTTTATTTCTAACTTCCTCCTTCGTTTGGCTTTGTCTTCCATTTGGAACATTGCTGGATCCTTTCTAAAATTCATATCTTCACTGTCAACTTCTCAGAAAACCCTTTCCTAACAAGGAAATACAACAATTCTTGTCATTCTATTTCAGAACCCTAAATTATTTCCAATCTTTATCACACCCTGAAATTAGCAGTTGTACTTATTTATTTATTTTTACTCATTTATTATTTGTCTCCCTGCCTCCCTAGAAGCCTCTTGAGAATGGAGGTCTTGACTCTCATGCTCTAATGCTTGACTCTAATGCTTTACATTAGCATTAACACCAAGAAGAACAATTGTTATCTCATGAGCACTGTATTTAAGACAATTCTGAATGAATGAATCCGCATACCTATGAAACTGGTCACTATTTCTATTAAAATATATAGAATTAAGATAATTAATTCTTCTTGGTAGGTGAAATTAAAGAGAAGAATCATAAGAAGGGATTAAGGAGAATCCCAGAATTTGCATAGTGAGTCAGAATTTGACCAGGAATAGAAATCAGAGTTTCAAACACCTTATCTAGGCTTTATTTGAGAAGTATGCAGCAGTTTTAATTAGCAGTGAAGCATTTCCATATATAATATGCTCTAATTTCTCAAGAGACCTGTCTACGCAGGTTCTTAAGAGATTTAACTATCCTCCCTCATCAACTTCTCCACCCCCTTTATTTTTGCTAAAGAGGAGAACTATTAGTTCAAATGCAAGAGAAACTTTGAAGTTTCAAATGAAAAACACTATGTGTAATCTCCAAAGTTCTTTTTTTTCCATCTTGCTTTCTCCATTTACTCCATACCTTTGGTAGGTTTTTGCCAGAGCAAAATTGAAAAAAAGAAGCTTAGTTGGTTGATGTTTTGAAGTTAAATGCTATCATTTGAGTGCTTCATGATTTAGTGCTTTATTCAGTAAAAGCACAAATGGTTGTAAAACATTTAGAAAATGTTAATTATTAAGATATTAAAAAAGAAATGTACATTTTCCTAAATCAGCAAAAGTATTAATATAATCTCTTGTATTTATTCAAAGATCTAGTTTAAGATTTGAATTTAAAGGGAAAAGGGAAACTTATTATTATAACAAACTATGACAATTGTAACTAGCTTTAGGAAATGCTTTATAAACAAATCAAATCATATTAGAACAAAAATCTCTAACAGTACTTTCAAAGTCTAGCTAATAATTCCTTTATTCAATACAGTGAAATTCTGCTCTAGTAAAATAATATGAATAGCCTCAATAATTTGCCCAGTCTCTTAGAACTTATATAATTGGGTTGTAAATCCTTCTAATGAGATTTGTCCTTTGTACATTTTGAATTTTTTTCCTGATTTTGCCTCTCTTTCAGTTCAGGTATTTTAGTAACAGGATCTAAGTGATCTGGAAGTGACAGGGCCCTTAGAGAATGGGTACCATGTAGGGCAAATCTAACTGACTTCCATATCTCAGTCTCAGGCAATATTTTATTTCTAAATCTTCCAACACATTGGATTTCAGTGATGATAATTTGCCAAAGGTAAGAAATAAAAAATAATTTATGATGTGACAAGAATAACACTCTGAAAAAAAATGGAAAAAGTAAAACGTATGTGCCAAGAATCCGCAATCAGAATCAGTTTCAGCTAAGTTGACACTAAGGAATTCAGAAGCTCCATTTCATATACGATTGAGAAAAACAATATACTGTAGAAGTGGGTGTTGAAGAATTTCCATGGAAGCCATCGATGCAAGGAAAAACAGTGTTATAGGAAATATGACAGCAAAATCAAGTAAATGTCTTGGCTGTCAGGTGAGTGCCTATGTCAGGTGAGTGCCTAAGTTGTAGACTGTATAGTAGTAGTTGATAACAAGAAATCTAAACAAGTAAGAAACCTGTAGTCATTTACTGATGCATGCCATTTTTTAGCTGTGTGTCTTGAGATAAGTTACTTAATCTCTCTGATTCCTGTTTTCTTATATTTAAAATGTGATTAAAATAACTTGAAGAGCTAACAATAATATTAAATGAAATATAGTAATATATGTAGTGAGTTAAGGATAGTAACTGTTGTGCTGCTGCTTGGGATGATGATAATGGTGAGATACAGTCATAAATAGTCAACTTATTCAGATTTGTCCTTTATATTTTTATACCTTTCTTCTGGTATCAGATATTTTTTAGACTATATATTATTGTATAACATTCCATAAAATGTAGACTATTTTGTAATTGTAAAATATCAGTTAGAACATAAACAGGCTTTAATATTGTCTATGCATAATTACATATCCCATAACAATTTTCTGCTATAACCTTTTTATTTAATATTGCCAAAATCATTTTATATATCTTAATTTAGATATATAGTGACTAAATATTAAATCATAGCTAAAAAATATTTTGTGCTTTTTAGCTAACATTTCATTTGTTCAAAATCAGTACACTTCCTTAAAAATTGGCTCAGAATGAATCACTATATGTGGCCAATTAGCCCAGGAAGACTATAATAAAAAAAAATAGATCTCTTGGAACATGACCAGATTAAAAAATAGTTCAAATTTTGCTTTTATCTCCAGTTTGGATTTTTTTTATACCCAATTTTCATACACATAGCACAAACAACTAAGATTTGTATATTTACCTGTTAATTACACAACCATGATAAAGATTCCTTAAATTTCTTTGATCATACATAACTTAATGAACTTTATGAACAAATCCAGTGAATCAGCACCTTCTTTAGGCAAATGTTACTAAGGCCTTAGGATATCACACACCCATATGAATACCTCCAGCATCTTTCCTTTATGCTCCCTTGAGGCTCAGGCCAGAGAGTAAGATGTGCAGCGTCCATTTTTTGAGATGAGAGCTAGGCCAGAGATAGAGGGATAGAGGGTCTGGAGTAGAGAATCTCAATGTCTTCCATTTGATAAAGAGGGCACAAACAGCCCATGGAGAATAGCTGACAGGACCTTAGGGCAACAGGTCAGATGGTTTGCCCCATTCACCCATCGATTCATCCATCATTTCTTCAACATATACCTAACTAAAATAATTTAACGCATCTTCCAATTTGTCACTGTCTTAGACTATCTTTGACAGCAAATCCAAATAGACTTGTGCTACTCTACCCTAACGTTAAACATTTATATTTTCCCCTCAAAGAAAAACCCAGAATCCCAGGGGAGGGGGGGATTGAAAGCTAAAAAGAAATTTTCTTTTATTTAGCAAATATCACTTTTCCCTGTGGTCTGACTACTCAAACTCTCTGGTAATTAATCAGCAAATGCAATGGTAAATAGATAAAGTATTCCTGTTTCAAACTTTGATAATTACTTACATTTAGAATGTATGACTCTCCTTAGACTAGGGTCTTTAAGTATTTCATTTCCAACTAAGGTAATGAGTACATGAGAAAGGAAATGTGTGTAAGATTATTATAATTTAGTTGCTTTAAAAGAACAAATTTGGAAAATACAACAAAATGAGTAGTTAGTTCCCTGAATAGATGAGTGAGCATGCTGTAAGGACCAACATGTACTTAAGATTTACTGTAATTTCCTGCTTAGATCACTCCCACTTCCTTGATTAGAGTTAAAACTACCTTAAGGTATATAGTACATTCATCACTATAGAAATGAACACCAAGCTCACAAGGAAAAGAAGGGACAAAATATGAGACTTTGTCAAAAGAAAGCAGTTCTATCTACCATCACACTTTAGAAAGCACTAAGGGTAGTCATTATTTTTATTGGCTCACATATTTCAAGAAAACTCAGCACTGAGAAATCCCATGCAGTTTTAAATATACCATAAATGGAGATTTAAAAGAAAAACACTTTGGAAAATCTAAGGGGAACAGTAGGAAAGATACAACATGGGGTTTCTTCTTGATTTTTCTTTGTTCCTGTATCTTCTCACATAGGAGTAGAATTTGATAAGAAATATACCACCTGACTTGGAAGGGTTGGAACTACCTGAATTGGGAAAACTAGGTTGGATTTTATAGCATCCCTAATTAATAAAAACATTTTCAGGGAAACATCAGATATCAATGTGTACTGAAATTAGAAGCACAATTTCAATATATGACATATTTGTGTCCTCCTATGCCAGAAGTCTTTTCGACTTCCTTTTCATTATTTTTTTCCCCAGAATCCCAGTGCTTGTACAGGTTTCTAGCTATCAGAATTTTCTCCATCAAATCGAATTTCCGATTCTCTTCTTCTCTAATTTCAACACCACAAATATAATAGATTGGTATTTATTTCCTTATTTCAACAATTCAGAGTAAGCTATAGATTCTTCAGTCTTCTTTCACTGGTTCTTTGAAATTTATCTCAACTGTGGCCCTGCAGGATATTCATTTTTTGTATTATGTTCCACATGGCAACATAGTTGAGCATTTAAGCCAGGTGAGGCCAATTATAACACTGCATCCCTGTTGGAAGGCTGATTCAAAGATTAGCACTAAAACTCAGGTTGACCAATAAGGAGTACCCTGTGAATGCTCTTGCTGTGAGTGATGGTAAATACTGTCTTCATTTGGGATCATGAGCTATAAATATTATTTTAGAAATCAAATAATAATAAACAGAGTGTGATTTCCAGGAGTTATCCTTCTTGTTTGGGAAAAAAAAATTATCTGCAGCATGAGGGAAAAGATATATATGAAAAGAGAAGCTTAGATATGCTGAATGGAGATATGGAGGCATAGCCATGGAAATATTACTTTAACCTTGATTCTAAGTGTACCTGAAACAAACTGTTGCATGAACTGATAATTTGAAGTTTGAGTTGTACTTCTGTGATTCATATGAGAGAAGGAGTTTACCCAAACTATTTATGTTGTTAACTAAATAATTATGTTGTACAGTTTATGGGAATATAAATTTGTAGGCAATAAAAATATGTGTAGATACCTATGTGAAAATTTATAATACATTTGTCTAATTTGTCTAGAGCTTAACAGTTTACAGATATTTTATTCTTTGTATGCTACAATTATTTTTCTGAATTATTTAACACAAGTATTAGCTAGTTTAGTTTTTGTTTACCATCACACAGCTAGTAAATATTCAAGGTAGGTTAGAATACAGATGTTTTAATGTCCATTTGGGGACTTTTCTTTGATACTGAATACTTGTTTTTTTTTCCTTTGTGTCATTCCTTCTCTACTCTTACTCTGACTTTTCCAGCTTCTGTTCAGTCTCACTGATCTGCTGGATATTCAATTCAGCACACAATTCTGTCCTGTTCCCCAATCCCCCTTCACGACTCCTCTACATCCAAACAAGCACATTTTTCTGTGTAGAATCCTCTCTACTGTGGAACACATGAATTAACAGAGGGATGTTCAAAGTACAGCCATAAGAATGATAAGTATATGGTAGCATAAGTTTTGTGTGCAACTTACGAACATTTGATTTATAGATGTTCCACACACACATGTAAAGCAGTGAGATTGTATAGAGAGTAAAATCCTCATGCAAAACCTTCCTTTTTCCCACTTACAGAGGCCAGGACTCTTTGCTTCTCAATTAAAGCAACTGAGTTATAAACAATCCAGAATATCACTTCCCTTAAGAGAATGTAGACCATTAAAAGCATAATGGAGTCTGAAAATATCTACTACATCTTACTGGTCCAAAAAGCCATGCAGAATTTAGGGAACATTCTGCTTTCACTGAGAATGCAGAGAGGAAGATATATTTCTTGACATAAAGATTGAAATATGGGATTGTTAAAAGGTGGTGCTGAGGACAGTAGAGTATGCTCCAAACTTAGAAGGCACTTTGACACCAGTAAAGAAAGCAAGTGACTCCAAGGAATTTACACAGAGTTTCACTCTGGGTAACTCACTGCCAGGGGGAATCAGGCAGAAAAGGATCCACAGCAGTTGCACAGTTATTCTCTACATAGTCTGGACTTTAGTCCACAGACTTTAAAGAACAAGGGGACATATAGAAGAACATTTCAGTGAGCTCAAAAGGTTCACATGCACCTCAAAGGGTTTGCATGCACCTAATTGACAGCTAACCTTTAATTAAATCTTGTGGCACCACCTGTGCATCAGGAAGGGGAAAGACTGTTATCTAATAGATACATGGGAGGCAGAAACAAGCCATTCCAGCTTTGATCAGCATTTCTAAGGTATATGTATTAATTTCCAAAAGGCCCAGAACACAATGCCCCCAGAGAGGTCATCAAACAAACACGAACAAAATGAGATTCAAAGATGAAGTCAGTATTGTCAGCGCTCCTATAGGGATACATTTTGGAAGGAGAGTAGAGCAATAGTATGGTAACTGTTCAGAATGAAAACTCAAAAAAAATATTTATTTATTTTTAAATTTTTTTTTTAGTGGGAAACATCAGAGTAGATTTCAAAGCTGGGTGTAGGTACCCGTCGAGAGACAACATAGTCTGTGTTTGCTTGCTTCGCTTGGGTATGAGTCTTTGGTTCTGAGAGTTTTCCCTACTTCCCAGAGTCTTGCCTTATTTTCTTTCACATAGTTATTTCCCTAATAAAACCCTTACACATTTAATCCCCATATTGTCATCTGCTTCTAAAGGGACTTAGATTAACACAGATGCCTAGAGTGGGCACCCAGTAAATGTCTGCTCCTGTTTTTAACATCTCTAAAAATGTCAAGGTTGACCTCAAAACATATTTAGTTTTGGAATATTAAAGTCAGAGCAATTTATTTTTATGACTGTGGTGTCTAATTTCTAATATGCTCAGTAAACTATTTTTTATTTTACAATTTGAAGCACAAATACTTTATTACCTAAAGACTAACTTATTGTGTTGATGATATGAATGTCAGAAAGCATATTTCTTTCCTTAAAAAATTGTATAAGAGCACGTATTTTAATTTTATCTCCTAGAAATTTCAACACTTCCGATGCTGGCAAAAACTTTGTCTACACCTAATTTCAGAATATCATAATACTTTCATTATCAAAGATATACAAACTAGAACATAGAAAAGTTTTAAGTCAAGAATAAAGCAAGCATTATAAATTTATAAATTAAAAATCCATACTGTATTAAATGTGGTTCATAGGAGAATCGAACAACTCATATATAAAGGATTATAATCTCCTTCTTAAATTGGTAACACATGAATTTAACCCTTAGGCCATGATTTTAGCTGTGTATTGCTCCATAAGAACGGTGTGATGAAATTCGCAAATAAAATAAAAGCTTCAAATGATCTGCTTATTTTCCTTAGAGGATAAGAAAAAATACTTTTTGTCTTCAATTTGCTTTCATGGGTTTTCATCACAAGCAAAAGTCAATTTCCTAAGCAAAACTGGTTGGTAGCTTTGTGAATACACAACACATGCACCACAGTAGGAACAGCTGAAGGTCAATACGCCACCAAAGCTTGCTGTGAAAGCTCTGTGTCTTTTGGTTGATGGGGTAGCGTCTGACTGAAATAAAAATGAAAGAAAAATTGTATATCGATGTTATCCAAAGTCAGTTTTCTTTGCTAGAGACAACACAATGATATCTACTGGTTTTGCACAACTTCTTTATCCCATCTGTCAATGTCTACGTGATTTCTCTTTTTGAAGCAGTTCTTTCTTCCAATACAGTTGACAGCAAGTTAATCAGGTTTAGGGGCTATAGAATAATATGTAATAGAGCAGGATAACTTAAGTTGGTCTTAAGTTGTTTCTTTCTTCTGTTCAAAATACTGCTGCAAGTGTAAAGATAAGACCCCTGAAGCTTGTCGAGTCACACTTCACTGAGCAACTAATGTATATATATTTTTTAACATACATGATTGCACATAAACAGTACAAAATAAGTTCCTATAATTCTAATGTTATTTCTTGGTAAGTGAGGAAAGACCCCCATGGAGATTTAAAAAATGATCCTTCACTTGGGAAAATAATTCTAATAGGAGAGCAAAGCAATCTCCCCAGGAGGCTGGCATGTATGCCCAAATCCCTCTGCAGCTTAAACAGCCCCTTCCTACTCCACTCAGGAAGGACTCATGGATACTTGCAGTTAATTAAAAGCTATTTAAATAAGATAATTTTCCTCTTCCAAGATTCTGGAAATCTCCTTTGCAGAGATATTATAAGGAGTAAATTGTCTCCTCAAGCTCCCTTGGGCACCTTATACGGGGCTTTGCAGACCTTCTGTGATGAAGGCCTTTTCTAATAGACCCAAGCAAATCTCATGGCAGCCTTTATGGGGCTTCTGCCTGAGTAATAAAATCCTCCTTGTTTCTGAAGAGCCACTGTTTCTTTTTAGGCAGTCCCTCTGGAAAGTGAGACACATTTATACAAATGTGGGAGGGTGGTAATGAGCACTTTTATGACCCATATAATCAAATCTCTCTTTCTCATCACTGCCTCTTATTTGCTTATCTCATAACAAAGCCAACCAGGCCCCCTCTCCTTCCCCAAATCCATTAAATAATAAAGCTGCCTAAGCTACCAAGCTGCTCACCTGTGACATAAAAAGTTTGCACTGTCAGCAGATTATTAGACTTTGTTTTTGTTACAACGGGACAGTAAGTTTCTACATGTCTTCCTATTTCCTCATTACTTATCTCTGCTCCAGTTTGCGAATTATAGAATAAAATAACCATACTCCTTCACAAATATAACTGAATGGTATTTAATGATATAACTGAATGATGTATAGTTGTATCATCAGGTTTATGCCACTTATAAAAATCAAATGTTTAATTTTTTAAAAAAGAATATTTATTTCTTCATTTGACAGAAATAAAGAGGGGAGGAAGGGACAGAGGGAGAAGGAGAGAGAAATGTAAGCAGACTCCACACTAAGCTCTGAGTCCCACAGGTTGGGGAACAGGGCAGGCTTGATCTGAAGACCCTGGGATCATGACCTGAGACAAACCAAGAGTCCAAGCTTAACTGACTGAACCACCCAGGTGCCTCTCACATGTTTAAGTTGTTTACAAAGTCTAATTGATTAACATTTGAAAAATTCATCTGTTCTTATTTGTATTATTTGCATTTTTCCTCACGTAAATCAGTAAAATATTTTTATACCTAGCATTTATTTTTGCCTGGCGCCATTCTACTAAAAATGCACATATCAGCCAGAAGACTCCCATTCATAGATACACAAAGGCAGCTATATTCTGCAGATTATTTGTAATTTTTGGTGGAGTGGATAAATGAAAACTGTTATTCAACCTGTTTCTGATAAACTCTCTCATTAAAGAAACAAATGAGTTGTCTGCATTACTAAATAAAAGCAAACAAGCAAAAAAAAAAAAAAACAATTTTCATACCTTGGCAAGTTTCTGTCATGGGAAATAGAAAGCCGAATCATAAGCCATGAGTCAAAATGAAGATAAGAATCGAGATTTTAAGTCCAAAGATTAGAGAGAATTATAAGACAAGAAGGCAAGAACAATAATAATGACTAGTGAAGTAGACAGAAATCTAAAATGGTCTCTAGATGTCTACGATGTCCACTCCTCCACAGTACACATCTGTATAATCCTTGAACTCTAAGACTGATGAATTTTGCTTGCATGATTAACCTACATTATATAGCACTGTTGACCTTAAGATTCAGCTGACTCTATCTTAATCACATAATTATTTAAAAGAATAGGGATTTCTAGTTTTCAGAGCATAGGTCTTTCACTTCATTGGTTAAGTTTATTACTAGATATACTACTGTTTTGGGTGCAATTAGAAATGGTATTGTTTTCTTAATTTCACATATGCTGCTTCATTATTATGTATAGGACTGCCGGATTGCTTAGGGAAGTATAGACATTTAACAATATTTGTTCTTCTAACTCATGAGAATGGAATGTCTTTCAGTTTCTTTGTGTTGTCTTAAATTTCTTTCATTAGTGCAATGCAAATTGGTGTAGCCCCATGGAAAGAAATATGAAGGTTTCTCAAAAATTTAAAAATAGAACTACCCTATGATCTAGTAATCATACTAATGGATATATATGAAAAAAAAAAAAAAAAACAGAAACACTGGGGTATCTGGGTGGCTTGGTGGTTGGGTGTCTGCCTTTGTCTCCAATCATGATCCTGGGGTCCTGAGATTGAGTCCCGCATTGGCCTCCCTGCGAGGAGCCTGTTTCTCTCTCTGCCTATGTCTCTGCCTCTCTCTCTGTGTCTCTCATGAGTAGATAAGTGAAATCTTTAAAAAAAATACAGAAACACTAATTCAAAAGGATACATGGACTTCTATGTTTATTGCAGCATTAATTACAATAGCCAAACAATGGAAGCTACCCAAGTGTCAATTAATAGATGAATGAATAAAGAAGATATGAGATTTTATATATATGTATATTTCATATATACATATATATTCATATATATGAATATTGTTCAACCATTTTGCCATTTGCAACAATATGCATAGATCTAGAGTGTATAATGTTAAATGGACTAAGTCAGTCAGAGAAAGATAAACACCATATGATTTCATTCCTATGCGGAATTTCAGAAACAAAACAAATGAGCAAAGGGACAAGAGAAATAGGCAAAAAAGAAACTGAGCTTAAAAAAAAAATAAAAAAATAAAAAATAAATAAAAATTAAAAAAAAAGAAAAAAAAGAAACTGAGCTTTAACTATAGAGAACAAACTGATGGTTATCAGAGTGAAGGCAGGTGGGGTGATATGGAGAAGAGAGGTTGAGGGTTAAAGGATACACTTCCCATTGTGAAAAAAAATAAAATGAAATGAAAAAAGATAACTGTGATTATAGAAATATAATGAAAAATAGAGTTTTCTCCTGCTGATTTGCAGAAGAGAAGTCCGAGATTAAAAGCAGGGGAAAGGATTCCACATGTTGTTACTGGCTTGAAGATGAAGGCAACCACATGGCAAGAGATGTGAGTGCCCTCTCTGAGCTGAGAGCAGCGGTCAGTTTGTAGCAAGCATGGAAATGGGGAAATACAGTCCTATAACTGCAAGAAGCTGGATTCTGTCAACAAGACTGAGCTTGGATGCACATTTTCCCACCTAGCCTGTAAATCTAGGAGAGTATGCATAACAAATCCCACCTTAAATCATTAGAATAAGTCTTAAAGAAATAGAAGTATACAAAAAAGTACACTGTACATAATTTGGTTAGTCAAAAAACAAAGGGTTTTATTTTCTCTGAAGTATGTGAAGGTTGGTGGTCACATATTGCCACTTTGAATTTCACTCACACATATTAACCTGTTCCTGCCACTGATTTGTCTCTGAATATGCAAAGTGATCATACTTAGAAAGCAATCTTTCATGAGTCAAGATTTTTTGAAACATGAAATGAAACTGCCTTTAATTTATGTTCTAGTTTTTATCCCTTTGGAGGAGTCTTGTGGTTAAGAACACTTCAATTCATTAATTCTTATTGACTTGCCTTCAATTATTTCAAATTCCTTGAAGAAAAATTCTTGGCCTAGGTTTAAATTATGAATGCTGGGGGGCCTGAGTGGCTCACTCAGTTAAGCATCTGCCTTCAGCTCGGGGTCATGATCCTAGAGTTCTAGGATCAAGGCCCATATCGTCCTTGCTCAGCAGATAATCTGCTTCTCCCTCTCCCTCTGCTTCTCATCCCACTCATGTTCTGCCTCACTCACTTTGTATCTCTCTCAAATAAATAAATAAAATATTTTAAAAAATAAAATATGATTGCTAACGTTTTACTGAAAATGCTACCAGTCATAAAACTTAAATCTCATTACATATATTATTTTTTAAATACTTCAAAAGTGTCTCAAATGTCCTCAGACAATTATGGCCAATATATAGGCTTTACTTGAATGGGAGGGAGATAAATTTCTTTTGTTTTTTGTTTTTCTCCTTTGAGAAAGCAACAATGGATGGAGTGAATTGGACTTGAAGATACATTTTTCCAAATATATTAAGAAATATATTTTCTTAGCTAATTAATAAAAATAATTCTTATTTATGTGAGTTACTTCTTTTGCCTTAAGTTTGAAATCTATGAACCACATGCAGATAAAAATATATTCATTAACATTGAATCTTAAAAGCTTATTAAAAAACTCATTCCCATTTTTCTATCTTTTATTCTGGCAAATAAATAATGGGAGGATTTTCAGAATCAAATAGACTTTTGTAAAGATATAGATGAGTGAGGGGGGTTAATTAATGGCATAAAAACAGGAAAATTCTTAATTTTTATTCCTACAGCACTGCTAACATCAAATTGTTACAAACACTTGCCACCTGTTTCTGTCACTGTCACTTGTCTCCTTGTGCAGTGTTTCTCTCCGCCCCCCCCATTGTTTGAATGGGATATTCAAAAGTCTTGGATAATTAATCACACAGAACTGTTTTAAACATGTCTTTGCCCCAAGAGGCCTTTCAAATAATTAGCCTCTTTGCAAATGTTCAAAGATGTAATACATTATGCCAAGATAGTAAAATCTCCAAATTATTTGCTTCTTTTTGCTGATCTATTTTAACCCAATCTTTCAATTCTTTATTTCCAATTGTTGAATATGACATCAACAGAAGATGGCACTGTTTATTCATTGTTTAAAAAAAATCAAATAATCTCTCCACTTAAAACAAAAAAAGAAATGTAAAAAGCTACCTGTGAAGAAAAAAGTTTTATTCAAAAATGGAGAGAAGATACCTGGTATAAAACATAATTTATTTGAAAATTAGGATGAGAAATAATTTAAAATTCAATATAGAAACTACATCTTGAAATATATTTACTTACCACTGAAATTGCCGGAACAGATCATTTTATAACAGTGTGAGTTATACATGAAAAATATCACTGCCGTATGTGACATAGAGTTTGGAGGGGTACCAACATTCACTTTGGAGTTTTGTTCCATCTTTACTTGTGCAAATTCTGAGACCCTGAACAAGTTTTATTTTTTTCTTTCTGAATTTAAATGACTTCATTTATAAAATGGAGGTAATAGTATCTACTGTATTTTTGAAGATTAAATGAAAACACAGTAAGGGTGCAATTGATGGCTATCGTCTTACTATACTAGAATGCAAACATTCTATGGTACATAGAAAACAAATGTTTTATCATTATATTATCCACTTGTAGCATCATGTCTGACTTTTAGTAGAAGCATGACGAATGTTGCTATAGTGAAAGAAATAAAGCTTCAACAGACTATAGATTAGCTTTAAATATTGTTAAAATAATATTCATGTTTTCAGAAGCAATAAGTGCATGAAAACTTTCCTAAAGAGGTAGGATTTTTTTTTCTTTATATAGTCATAGCTCTCAACACTATTACATATGAATAGATGAGTATGTCTGAAAATAAAACAAGGACAAAAATTTGTTCCTGTGCAATTAACCAAATTTACAGGCAAGACAAGTTACTTGAATCCAACTACACTGATTAAACGTGTATGTTTAAAGTCATCAAACATAGATGTGATGAGCTTATCTTTTATCCTAGAATTTGACTCCAGAGCAAACTTAAGTTCTTATCCCCATAACCCCTATGCAATAGAAATTGCTGGTATTCAGTAAAAAAAAAAAAAAAAAAAAAAAAAAAAAAAAAAAATCTGTGTTTTATTTCTTCTTAGATATATAACTACCCTACACTTCCCAATATTTTAGCAGTTTGATGTGGCCACATGATTAAATTCTAGGCAATGAAATGTGAATCAAAGTCTTATGTGTTATTGTTATGTGAATTTAAGAAATGGATGTGCTCCCTTGGGTACCAAGAGCAGGATGGTATTGAGCTCCATCCCATCAAGGAAGAATACTTTATCACTGACATGTTTAGAATTGTTATAGCAGAACTTCTCTTATTCCCTTCACTAGCAAGATCCATATGACAAAGGCCTGAAAGTGATGGGAAACCATAAGATGGAAAATCCTTGTTCTCTGGATCATGGAGCTAATTGACTCATGAACCAGGAAAATCTAATTTAAGCAAGAGAGTGAGAAATAAACCTGCATGGTGTTGGAGCATTATAAGTTGTAGGTCTGCTTTTTCTACTAGTTTATGTTACCTAAACTAACACAGAAGGAAATAGTTATGATGATAGGTATGATGTCCAGAGAACACATGAAACTTACTACTTTCTTAGTCCTTTCTTAACCACTTTCTTGCACCATCATATTGTTAATTAACATGTCTCTGCTTTTCACCATTTTTACTGAATAGGTGTTTATTGGCTGAATACAAAATCTGACATTATTATTTGCCTCTCTGTGACCTTCTTTCTCTAAGCTAGAATAAAGATTTTTCTTAGTTAACTTCTAATAGTAAGCCTTGTCAAGAGTTGAGACCAAACTTTATTTATCCAGTTCATAAGCAATTATATATAACAGGCACATACTTTTTGTAAAATACTGGTATTCTTAAATTAACTATACAAAATTGTAGCCTATATACAGCTAAGTTTTTATTATATTTCCAGAATATAGTCTAATTTCTATCACCTCTCTGATAAGCTTATCAGATTTGGTTAATTTCTTTTAAAAAAATATTTTATCTGAGAAAGAGAGAGCTTGAGCAGGGGGAGGGGCAGAGAGAAAGAGGGAGAGAGAGAATCTCAAGTAGACTCCCCACTGGGCATAAAGCCTAACACAGTGCTTGATCTCACAACTCTGACATTAGGACCTGAGCTGAAATCAAGAGTTGGATACCTAACGGACTGAGCTACCCAGGTGTCCTGACTTGGTTAATTTCTAACACCAACCTTAATGAAGGAGGCAGGGATAGAGAAATGCTATTTGAAAAAAAAAAAATTGATATTAACTACTTCCACCCCATGTATGTGGTAGGGAAGGTGGGGAGGTGTAGAGGACAGCATAATTCATCTCAGTCGAAACAAAATACCTATATTCCTCTTACCTTTCACTGCAGAGCATTAATAGATGCAAGAAGGGAGTGTTAGAAATTCCCAAGTGACTGCTAATTGTTTACAGCTAACGAGTATAGCCTGGAGTAGATCCATAGCAGAACATATTAATAAGTCTTGGATAATGAAGGAAAGAGGGAAGACCCAGAACAGCAATCAGAGGAGACAGCTGTATGCTTTACATAATAAGTTAATGAAAATGACTTGCTGGGGTGGAGTAAAAAGATATAATCTTTGAAGGGAGAAAAGCCGGACAAAGGTTAATAAATTCTAACCTGCATAAATACATTATGTGAGTGTGGATTTTGTGAGAAGGAAAGCTGATTAATCTAAATTCGCCTTACTGTTATTTCATTCTCTTTCTCTGATCTTTCTCTTTGCTCTGTGCTCTAGGGTTCAAACGCTTGCAGGTTGCAACACCAGGCTCCCTTGACCTCTGACTTGCAGTTCAACTGCAAGAAGATGCTTGCAAGGTTTCAGAGGACAAGAAGAGAAATAAATTGGGGCATTTCTTTCCTTTTTCTCTGTTTCACATCTCAGGTCCTGGAATAGTTGCTTCTTTCTGTGCCTACAGGTCTAGATAGGTGGTCCTTCTCCATGATTCCAGCTCTTCCGAGCCCCTGATACAATCATATCCTCCCTTCATTCCTTTAGACCTGAGGGGGTAGACTGTGACAACGTCCCAGCTGGTTCCCTGGGTCCTGTTCACATTTCTTCCAGTCACTGAATTACATTCTCTGAAATTAAACACTTCTGAGTAGATTTGTTTCTTGCCAGAGCATGACTCATACATCAGGAGTGTCTTTGACTAGAGACAGATTTTTAATGTTTGATCTGGCCTTTGTTATTTGAAAAGTCTCTAAAGGCAGAACTGAAACAAATTAAAGTGTTTGGTTGACTTAAAATGTTGATATCATTTTGTGAACATAAAACATAAAGGAATCATTTGGTGTTTTTTGACAGTTATTTCCATATATCTTAAAATAAAATACATAAACATAATAATTAAATGGCCATATACACTTCTCAATGCTTTTAATTGTTAAAAATAATTTAAAATGCAAACAAGTGGGACATGTGGGTTCCTCAGCAGTTTAGCGCCTACCTTCGGCCCAGGGCATGATACCAAGGTTCCGGGATTGAGTCCCTCATTGGGCTCCCTGCATGGATGGAGTTTGCTTCTCCCTCTGCCTATGTCTCTGCCTCTCTCTCTCTCTCTCTGTGTCTCTCATGAATAAATAAATACAATCTTTAAAAAAAATAAAAAAAATTAAATGCAAACAAGTAATCCCAGTATTTTTATCTGAAGTAGCTACTCAAGTTTGGGGATCTAACTTCCTCATCCTGGAGATATGTGCATATGAGATGATGTGTGGATTCTTCAGCTGAAAGTGAAAGTAGCTAGCTACACAGGGTAAAACCCAGGTGAGATCACTTATTCATCAGAAGAGAACTGAAAAACAAACAAAAAGAACTGAGCTGTCTGAAAATCTCGTGGAACGTCAGAGACAGAATTAGATGAATTTTAGTAAACAAAACTTTATTATTTTTTTTAACAAAACAGAACTTGAAAACAAATCTTAAATGATAGGGAAGTCCCACCAAAAATCTGAGTAATGCAAATCAAGCTGAAATACTAGACAAAATGTTCATGTTCTACACATGAACATGAATTTCTAATAGTTCTTTGCCTGAGGATCTTTATGAAATGTCTATATTCCTTTGCTGTACTTTTCAGTGTGCAAGTTCAGTTTCTGTATAAGACTGCAAATTCTTTAAGAACAGAGATTTTCATATTAATCTTTAAATATGAAGAATGCAAGCCGTTACTGCTACAAATAGTTTAGATATTTTCAGTTTTTTAGTTTTTTTTTTTTTTTTAATTCCTACTTTTCTCCATATTCTACAGACTCCAGCAGCATTGATATGGTTTTGGAATGTTGGTGAGGTTGGAGCTGACGGGCAAGATGGAATTCTTGAGATGTCTTTGGTGCAAAAAAGTGATTTTATTAAAACACAGGAACAGGACCCAACCAGAGGGCAAAGAGCTACTGCTCAGGATTGTGAGGAGGAACGGATTATATACTTTGGGGTTAGAGGAAGTAAATAAAGATAAGGGAAATTGCAAAAGGATTTTCATATGCCGAAGAAGACTCACAGGATCCTGGAGGCTTTGCTTTGGTCAAAGTTTCCCTCTAGCAAGGCATTAACATTAAGACAGTTGAGAGCTTCCTGGAGGAAGCTTTTACTATGCCTGCCTCAAGTATTTGTCAGTAGGCTGCGGGTTATAAGAACATTTAATTTTAACTACATTTCGTTCTGCCTTTTTTTCCTACATGAACACTACTATTCCTTCCACACACTATATCGTAGGGTAATATAAAGATGCTCAAATCTAACAACAAAACTAAGTGTTTTCTCTAAGGCTAGGAAGCACTTTTAAAATGTCATGAAATCCCTTATCTGCTGAGAGTTTTCTAGCTACACGAAATGACTGGGATTTTTGCTTTGTCTTATTTATTTATTTATTTATTTATTTATTTATTTATTTATATTTATTTATTTATTTATTTATTTATTTATTTATTTATTTATTTTATTTTTTTGCAGGGGTGGGGGGGAGTGGGCACAATGGTTAGAAATTTGTCATGGCAACCCTTTAAGAGCCATCTTTTGGTAATCTAGATCCCTGTATTCTTGGAGGAACGGTCACATCTCAGTCTACCCTATATTAGTTGAGTGCTGGATTCCCTTGACTTTCCTGAATCTTGAATTATCCAGGCAGATTATTCTTAGAGGGGCAGAGAAAGGGCAAGAAGCTGCAGAGTATAAGGGGAATGACTTGGTTCGTTCTGGGCAACTCTTTCCCCTCTTTACCTGAGTTATGCTGGCCTATTCCTAGAACTTTATATCTGTGCATATCGCATTACTACTTTTGGTGGAGACTCTGATCTACCAGTTTTTAAAACTTCTCTTTCTTTTTCTTTCTTTTTTAAAATTTCTTATTTATTTATTTATTTTTAAAACTTCTCTTTCTTGAAGCATATAATTTGTATCCATATTGGGACCTGTTTACAAAGGTTTGTTGAACTATGGTCTTAATATTCTTAAATTCTAAAACTACAATGAGAGTGGATCCTCATTCTATGATCTTCTTAACAGGAAAACTCTGGTTACACAGTATATCAATTTTATGCCTGGAAATGCACATATTCTGAGATTAGTGTAGATAGTATGATTTTGACTCTATATGTTTATCTATGTTTATTTTATACTATTCTTTAAAAACCCTTGAGTGGTTGATGATATTCATTTATATAGATTATTTCAGTTCAGATAATAGTATAGTTATGAAAATCAATAATTGGTACTTTAGTATTCTTTAACATAGTAAAATATCTTGAATATTTGAATTTCAATTGCTAGTGAAAGCAAATTTCTAAATGTTAGTCAATAAACTTGATTATTAAGTGAAGCAATTGAAAGACACTTTATTTTTTAGCTGTTTCAACTAAATTCTTATGAACAGGCTTATTAAATAATTCAATAAACATTCGTTAACCCTCTAGTATCTACTGACTCTTGTGCCATGTATTGACGGTAAATGAGCCACACGTGTGGCTTCTTTCTTCAGGTGGAGGAGATGAATGTTTGTCAAGTGAGTAAATGTGAACAATATCAACAGTAAAAATTACTACAACAATGAGGGTTCTAGAGATTAGCTTAAAATAATGATATATGACTTTTAAAAACCTTGGAAGTATTAATTATTAAGGTCTTATCTGAAGGAAGCATAGACATTAATTAGGGAATACGGGAAAGGAAGAAGGAACAGCATTTGCAAAAGCTCTATGAACACACCAAAATTTGGTCAAAGGGTTGGAAAGGAGAGAATGAGAGACTGTGCAGTCAGAGGAAGCAAAGATTTAATAACAATCTTTATCATTTTTTTTAATTTTTTATTTATTTATTTATTTATGATAGTCTCACAGAGAGAGAGAGAGAGAGAGAGAGGCAGAGACACAGGCAGAGGGAGAAGCAGGCTCCATGCACCGGGAGCCCGACGTGGGATTCGATCCCGGGTCTCCAGGATCGCGCCCTGGGCCAAAGGCAGGCGCCAAACCGCTGCACCACCCAGGGATCCCAATCTTTATCATTTTAACAGAAGGATGTCACTGGAGGATTTCAAATGGAGAAACAGCATGTTTAGATTAGAGAAATGCCATCCTACATAGGAGATACTATTTGCCAGGAGACTGTTGTAATATTTCAAGTGAAGTTTGAATGGGCATCAAGTTGGCACAGTTGGTGGATCTGATAGATTTAGGGAATAAAATCAATATGCTTTTAGTTTATCAGAGATTAGTTATGAAGAGACATATTTCCCTTGTTCTTATATAGCCATCATGGCTGAGCCACTGCACTGAATCATCTGAAAAAACAAAACAAACAAATGAAAAACACACCACAAGCATTTCATCTTGCAAGTGATACGGGAAAGCTTGGTTCTTGTCTCCTGGAGTCAAAGAATGAATCTCATGGACACAGGAGACTGACTAAAGGGACAGAAGTTTATTAAGTAAAGATACAGAGAAAGCTCTCAGAAGTGAGAAGGGTCCCAACAGGGTTGCCACTGACAGATTGTAGGGTTGGTTTTTATTGGAAGCCTAACCAGGGAACCTAAATCCTTTTAACATCTCCATTGATTTCCCTGTTGAGTAAGGACTATTGATAACATCTTTAATGGCTTACTTCTTCTTTGGGGTCTGGTTATTCTTTGTTGGTCACAAGAAAGAAGCTTATAAAAAGGCACCTTCCCCACCCACACCTTAGGCAGGGTGGTCTATCTTGTTCCTTTATCTCTGGCTTCCTTACATCTCAGCATTTTGGGGATTTTTGTGAGCCTGTTTCCGTGACCCCTATCTAGCTCTGCCTAGCCCTGTTTGTCCCTAACTCACAAGTGCAATTTACAGAGTGAAATCTTCACTCAATTTAATTGCCCAGTAGGGTAAATATATTAATATTGATGTAGGGACAAATTTACAAAGGTACCACACAAAGACTGTGGCAAGGACCCTTTGATTTCCTTATGATTAAGGAAAAAGATTATGATTTTGAAAAGGAAAGCAAGAGCAGGCATTGCTGTCAAACTCCTTTTTTTCATGATTGTGTAGTGATTACTGATTACAAATCTATCTTAGGGAAAATCACTTGTTGCATAGATACCACTTTCTCTTTGTAGAAATACCCATAGGAGATGGGTTTTGTTTACTTTTTGTCTTCCCTGGAAACCTCTTTTAGATATCTTCTATCTTATATGGGATATATTTTCTGTTTGTTTGTTTTGTTTCTTTTACGTTTTATTTGGTCATTTACCTTTCTAGTAGTAGCAAAATATTCACCATCTGGGGACCATTCCATCAAATGCACAAATACTGAGGTTTTGCCCTACACCCTAAGAAAATGTCAATTTTTTTGGAGTTTTTCCTCATTTTCTAAGAGATGCTAAACTGCTATCTCTTTACTTCATATGTTGAAAAACAGATACTAGTTGCTTCTCCAGGCAGGAAAAACCTGGAAAGTGGTATAAAGAAACCTTTGGAAGCAAAGCAAATGTTCCATATCTTGTCTCAGTTGGTAGGCATACACATCAAACTCATTAAGCTGTATATTTAAGAGCTGGGCATTTTTTGAATGTAATATTTTCTTCAATCAAAAAATAAATAAACGACCCAGCAATTGCACTGTTGGGGATTTACCCCAAAGATAAAGATGCAGTGAAACGCCGGGACACCTGCACCCCGATGTTTCTAGCAGCAATGGCCACGATAGCCAAACTGTGGAAGGAGCCTCGGTGTCCAACGAAAGACGAATGGATAAAGAAGATGTGGTTTATGTATACAATGGAATATTACTCAGCTATTAGAAATGACAAATACCCACCATTTGCTTCAACGTGGATGGAACTGGAGGGTATTATGCTGAGTGAAGTAAGTCAGTCGGAGAAGGACAAACATTATATGTTCTCATTCATTTGGGGAATATAAATAATAGTGAAAGGGAATATAAGGGAAGGGAGAAGAAATGTGTGGGAAATATCAGAAAGGGAGACAGAACGTAAAGACTGCTAACTCTGGGAAACGAACTAGGGGTGGTGGAAGGGGAGGAGGGCGCGGGGTGGGAGTGAATGGGTGACGGGCACTGGGTGTTATTCTGTATGTTAGTAAATTGAACACCAATAAAAAAAAATAAAATAAAATAAATAATATTAATATAAAAAAATAAAGATATCTCTCAGTTCTTTGTGTGCCTCAAGATGAAAGATGAAAATCCATGACTGTAAGTGAGATAAACTGAACATTATCACATTGGCTAGAGAAAACTTTAGTTTTCTGGAGACCTAATGATTTTTAAGGTATCTGAATTCTTGTTACATTTTGAAAAGGGGTTAGATAGTCTTTCCAGCTTCAGAGATAAAGCAAGAGCAAGAGGTAAAGCTAAGAGATGAAGACCTATGTTCCATTTCAGAAGGAATCTAGAGCACTCTATGCTTTTCCTTCAGTAGGCTGGGGTAGAAAGCTTTCTGATCATGAAAATTTGATACAGAAAAAGATGAACTGGGCTCAGAAATGTAGACATTTCTCCTGAATGGTAATGGTAATTGGCTAGAGGGCCTTTGAGATTTTTACTAACTTTAAGATCTGAGTATCTAAAGTGTGTATTTCAATATACCTAATTACTCTAGCGTAGCTATTCTTTAAGTATCTGAAGGCTGCACTTAACAGTTCATCCTACCTCACTGTCTATCGCATTTAACACCTTTACTATCACCTTTAAAGTAGCGTGTTTATAAATCTGTGTGAAGTATTTAGTGTTTAACATTGGGTTTCTTTTGATTTTATGAGTTTATTTTAATCTTGTTCCATAGCTTATTTCCTATTTCAAATTCAGTGCATTCTAGACTTTAGAAATTGAGCTATGCACTAAAAAGAAATGGAGCTGAAACATTTTGAAGCAGGAGTTCTTGTTTCATGGAGTCAAAGAATGAGTCTTGCAGACAAAGGAGAGTGAGTAAAGTGACAGAAGTTTATTAAGCAAGGATACAGAAAAAGCTCTCAGAAGTGAGAGGGGTCCCAAAAGGGTTGCCAACACGGGTCTCCACTGACAGTCTTTTATTTAGAACTGACCAGGGAGCTTGTGGCCTTATCCTTCTTGGGATGTCTTGGTTTGAGTAAAGGCTGGTGATAACATCATTAATGGCTTCTTTTTTGGGTCTGGTTATTTTTTGTTGGTCACAGATGTCTGTCATAAAAAAGACACCTAGGGCAGGGTGGTTTGGTTTGTTCCATTATCTCTGGTTTCCTTACACTTCAGCATTTTTGAGATTTCTGTAAGCCTGATCACATAGCCACCTACCTATCTCTCTTTACCTAGCCCCGCCTGTCCCTTACTCAATTTTTTTTTTCTCATTTACTATCTAAGGCAACAAGCAATTAAAAATTATATTAATAACATTTTATTTTCTGGTAAAATCATCCTTTTTTAAAGGTTTTGCTTATTTATTTGAAAGAGCGAGGGCACAAGCAGGGGGCAGGTGTAAAAGGAGAAGCAGACTCCCTGCTGAGCAGGGATCCCAATGCAAGACTCTGTCCCAGGACCCTGGGATCATGCCCTGGGTCGAAGGCAGATGCTTAACCAGTTGAGCCACCCAGGTGCCTTGGTAAAGTCATTCTTTAAAAAAAGTCCCTCATTGGTAATATAAAAACAATCTAGAGAATGAAAATCTCAGTTTAACTCCTTGTTGTAGTGGATCCATCCACAAAGTACTTAAATAATCTATTTATTACTAAATTTTTGGATTTCCTGAATTATAAACTTATAATCAATATAGAATAAATAAATTGATAGATGATAGATATTTAGAGAGAGAACTGACCTAAGTTTTTTAAATATTTATTTTGATAAGTATAGCTATATTAAAATACTGCAGAAAACAACTAAATGTGATATTATTTTCATTTTATAGAAAACAAAGTAGTTTTAAATACCCACCAAACTGAATCAAAGCTGAAAATCAAAGCACTGTATTTATGGGTATGGTACCAGGAACTGACCAGTCAGAACAGACATTAGCTAATATGCATTACTGTTTTATACTAACATCATAGTTGGATGAACATAAAATTAAAACAAAAAACGTCTTGCATTAAATATATTTTGTTTCATAAACAATCATTACATTGTCTTTATGTTTTTTTTATTGTCTTGGATTATAAAAATTTGGCTACACATGAGTAAGTGTCCTCAGAGAAGAGTTGGAGAATGCTAACCTGAAATATTCTTCAAAGGTGTGATCCCCTTGGTTAGCATCATAAAAAGAGGGTAGGTGAATTTTGTGTGTTACTGAACCACAGATATTAAATTCAAATATGCAAGACAGCTCTCTCAGCCTTGTAGGGGAAAGGAGTTTTTCTTGAGGATTTTCTTTAAGGATGGATATACGCTAGTGTAGCTTCAGAATACATATGAAGTAGAATACTTGGTCCTAGTCCTTAAGTCATTTTCAATCTAGCTGTAGGAACAAGATGAATGTATACAAAATATCCAGAAAATTATTTTTTTCATAAAATGATTGTAAAGTGATACCTCTAAGTATATGATAAGACAATATTGCTAGATACATACCTAATAAGATAGTCCACAGGAAAGGATTGAGTACATGAAAGCTAATTTAGTCATAAAAGATTTTCAAATGCAATGGATTCTATTTATAATTTGGGATCTATAAGAATTTTAAACATGCTCATGAATAACCAACAAGGGATATAGCTCTATATATAGACATTAGATTCTTGAAGTGTGAAAAAGGACTAAGCTGGGTGAGAAATAGCCATATGTGCCTCTCCCTGCTTCATGCTCCATAGGAAGCCCTAGGCTTCCTATATATACTTTGATAGGTCCTTAATTTAACATGTTAACTCTGCTCCTAAAATACTTTGTTAAAGAAACTGTAGATTGATGAATTTAAGCATTCTATGAAGTCCCAGTCAAGAAATTAGGGGACTTAGAGATTATGGTAATAATAGCCACCACAAACATCCAGGTCCTAATCCCTAGATTTGTCAATGTTGCCTAATGTGGCAAAAGGGAATTTGCGATGTGAAGTTAAAGGTTTCAAGAAGATGCTTCTGAAGTATTCATGTAGGCCCTAAATATAACCACAGGTGTCCTTATAAGAAGGAGACTGAGGAATATTTGGCTACAGAAGACAAAGAAGGCCACTTTTTTTTTTTTTTTACATACAACAATAATTTATTCTGAAATGTTCATTTAGTTTCTGTTGAGACACGATTCGTGTCTCATTAATAAAGGAGCAGCCATCTCACCTCAAATACCAGAAAATACAATAAGTTACAGCATAGCAAAATCCTACCTACTTTCAGATAAAATCTAGTTCAGGTAAAATAGTTTCATTCAATGTTTTACAGTGACACAGATTTTTTGTTTTGTTTTGTTTTGTTTTTGTTTTGAGCACAAAATAGTGTAGCTTGTTACACTGCAGCTATCTCTATGCACATAATGTGACCACAGGCCTATTAATTGTTACTTCTGAAATTGAACCATCAGTCGCATTCATGCAGTAAAGCAAAGCAGGCTGGGTAAACTTGTTCATCGGGAACCATATTACTGTAAATTTCACAGCCACATGATTAATCGTGATGTTAGATGGACTCACAAGGACTAAAACAGAATGTTTTTGTTTTTTTTTTCATAAATACCAATTTCTCCCTGATGTCAGTTTAGTCAGTTTATAATCTAGAAATGATTGAAACAGCAATATATCATATCATCTATCTGCAGTGTTCATTATTTTAAGACAAGCAATAATTAAAGGATGAGGGATGGGATGCTACTTAAATACATGGAAAACATACTGTACAAATATACTTGGCTTTACCATCTTCTTCCTAACTATCAAGAGTGCTTCCCAAAATATGACCAGTGAAGACAAAGTTTGAGCATGCTTTCTTGGGTCATGTTATCAGCCAGCACCAAGCCCTCTTGGGCAATATAAGGACCGATTGAAAGATCTCAGAACAGTCAGATGCTAAGCTGAAAGAGATTGTAACAAACTTCTTGGCTGGATTTGAAGCTTAAACTCCTGTGGATTCACATCAAATGCCAGTTTGGTTTTGTCGTCGTTTATTCTAGTCATCAGTTCCATTTGTAAAAGGATTACTCTTATGCTCCAGATGTACAGAAATTACCTTAAAAATAAAGGTTCCATATTGAAAAAAAAAAAAAAGATAAAGCCAAGTTAACTTTTCTGGTTGCTAGTGTTTTTATCCTCTTGCTTCGTTGTTTCTCCAAAAGTGGCTGCTCAGTGATGAAAACTGGCTGCACAGTGGGGCCCTCTGGAGTGGGGGCCCGGGCTTGGTGTGTCCCCGAAGTGTGTCCCGGCAGTGCCCTCAGGAGCTGGCTGCGACGCCCGGCGCTCAGGTGGGAAGTGGCCCCCGGGGCCCAGCTAGTCAGCCCACCCGTCTCGTGCCCCTGCCTCCCCTGGTTCGCAGTGGCAACGGCCCCCAGGGCCTCTCTCTCTTTTAGTACCTCATGTCAGATACATGCTTGAATTCCTTCTCCACGTTGATCTTCAGAGCAATATTAAAAAGTTTTCAATACTGAAAAAAAAAAAAAAAAAGTAGCAGAGATTGTGGAGTGATGTGGCTACAAGTAAAGGAATATCACCTGTGATAGATCCTTCCCTGGAAACTGCAGAAAGAACCAGTCCTGCTGATACTTGATTTTGTTCTCCAAGACTATTTTGAACTTCTGACCATCAGAACAAAAGAGAATAAATTTGCATTCTTTAAGTCACTAAATTTGTGGTAATTTGTTATAGTGGTAAAAAGAAACTAATAAATAAAGGAAAACATTTTTGTTTTTCTTAGACCTTCTCTGATTTCATATTTGAATTAGATTGTTCTCAGTTCCTTCTAAATTGATAGCTTATTTCGTACTGACTTTTATCTGCTGTGTGCTGTTGTTACATACCTTTTTGCTTGTTTATTTGAATGAGTGTCCCTTTTACCAAAGTACTTACATTAAAAGTGAAGTCATATTTAGTATTCTTTCTGAAACAGCTTACCAGAAGCCAATTAAACAAATTAACTTATTCTGTCTCTTGTTGGAATCTACATAGCTCATAAAATTCATAATAAGTTTTGTCCCTTTGACAACACAGTTTTTCTTTTATTCAGATGAATTAAGTAATCATAAAATGTTATGTAACGGGGCAATTTACATACTCTTTAGTGTTTAAATGTAAAAAAAAATACAATATTTTGTAATACCTATGATATTGCATTCACTGTAGCTTTTTATTTATGTTAAAATCCTAAAGACACAAAACTGAACCATATAAGAAGTTAGAGGCCACATGTATAAGGTGTATGTTACATATTCCTTTCCCAGGGCACAAGTTTTTTTTTTTTTTTTTTTTTTTTTATGACTTGTTTACCAAGAAGTGGTAACAAATGCATAAATGGGAAATTAGAGATGGCAAAATTAGAGTCTTAGGTAAATGGAGGATGTGTCATGAATATAATAATAGTTGAAAATCTTTTGTAGGAAAGTCAAACCAGAATGGTGTTAGACTCTTTTTTTTTTTTTTTTTTTTTTTTTTAGTTTTTTTTTTTCAATTTTCACTTATTTATGATAGAGAGAGAGAGAGAGGCAGAGACATAGGCAGAGGGATAAGCAGGCTCCATGCACCGGGATGCCCGATGTGGGATTCGATCCCGGGTCTCCAGGATCGCGCCCTGGGCCAAAGGCAGGCGCCAAACCGCTGCGCCACCCAGGGATCCCGGTGTTAGACTCTTTTGATGGACTGAATAATATTCCTATAAAATGATTAAGTCCTAGCCCCCAGGATTTCAGAATGTGACTATATTCAGAGATAGGATTTTTTAAGATATAATTAAGTTAAGATGAGGTCATTAGAGTGGGCTCCAGGCCAATATGATGAGTGTCATCATAAGAGAAAATATGGACACAAATGTGTACAGAGGAAGACCATTTAAAGACAAAGAAAGAAGATTGACACAAGTGATCCATGAGCTAAGGAGAGAGGCCTCAGAAGAAACCAATCCTCTTAATATCTTATTCTCAGATATATAGCTTTCAGAATTGTGAGAAACTAAATGTAGGCTAAACCAGCACCACTCATTTTATGGTACTTTGACATCTCTGGCAAATGAACAAAGACTCAGACTATATGAAGTACATAACAGAGTAGTTAAATTAAAAGTAAGTTTCTTAGTCATTAGTTTAATGACTTTTGCAAGTCACAAATATTTGGGCATTTTGCTTTATTTCAATAGACAAAACATTAGGAGAAGTTAAATGAAATGTTTTGAGCTTCAGAAACATGTTATCCATTATATATTTTAGGTTTCTGTGATGTGTCTTGGGGTCACCTGGTTTAAAATTATGGTATTTTGTTGTCTTTGGGTTTTTCATAGTGCTTTTTTTTTTTTTTTTTTTAATCTCCTTTTGAGTCTCTGTAGTTGCATTCATGTGAGTTTGGCGCAGAGTAGTTTTTAATTCTAGTAAAAAACATTCAATGAACATATGCTTATCCTTTATTTGTTTCTATGTGTTAGCCAAACATGTGGAAGCATTTTAAAATTAAATTGCTCACTCTCTGGTTTGGGTGAATAAAATAAAAATTATGAAAGACAAGTGTAAATGTCACACTTGTGGGTTTTTTTTGTTGTTTTGCTTTGTTTTACCATGATGGTGAATAAGATTGGAAATTGTTTTTTTTAATTCAATTATATTGTTTTAAAAAATATTTAATCCAAGCATTTTTTTGAGGTTGTTATCAAGTGAAGAACATGACTTTCTTGTGATTCCTTGTGAAATATTATATTTGTCATTCCTTGTGAGATATTATACTCATTATGACAAATTTAATGCATTTTGATTTATTTTTAATGAAAAATAAAATCATATATATTAAGTTTAAAATAATAAAGTCTGATTTTTTAAAAATTATTGGTAGCTAGGAAAGCTAAAACTATTATTTAAATATAGCCAATTTCAAGGATCTGGGAGCTATGTCAAATGCTTACCAGATTTGAAAAGGTAAATCTAGAAATAACTGAAGGGGAACATCAAACCCTTATTTTAGGAACAAAATACTAGAATAGTTAGGGTTGAATGATACTTAAATGCCTTAGTTACAGCGGGCTTTCAATATCCATATGAGCTTTCAAATTTCTGTATGATGTTTCCATATTTCTGAAAAAAGTAGGATTTGGATGGATGTTGAATTATTTATGTTTTCTGGTGATGCTGTTATTATGTCAATTTTAGTAAGTATAGCAAATAGTATTTTTATTGTTTTGCTTTCATTAATGATAACATCTACATTTTTAATATTTCCCTTGACATTCCTGAAGTTCCAAAGTTTACACATCAGAAGAGTTGTATTTCTGCTCTGTCTAAATTGGATATGTTTTTCTCCAAATTCACATGAGATATCAAAATGGAAATTATAGTATGATGCCTTAAATGATGCTGATCAGCTACAGTAGCTCTGTAGTTTTTAATCCTAAATTTATGAGTGAATATTCTATATCTGATTCTGAAATAATGTACCACACAACTTTGTCAAGTTTATTTTTTAATTAAAGTTTTTCATTTTGAGGTGTTTGTCTTTTTTCATGTAGTTATAAGAAATAACAGAGAGCAATCTCTTATAGCCATTATCTGATTTTCCCTAATGTGCTAATATTGGAAAGTGTGTATATTATCACATCTAGAAAATTGACATTGATATGATCGACCCATCTTCTACAGATTTCCTCCAGTTTTACTTTTATTTGTGTATTTATGTGTTTTGTTCTAGGAACTTTATCACAAGTGTATGTGACCACCACCACATTCAACATATGGAACAGTATCATTACCTTAAGGACTCCTTGTGTTATCATTTTAGAACCATACTCAGTACCATCACACCCCTTTTTCCATGCCAACCACTATTGTGTTCTCCGTTTCTACAGTTTTGTCATTTCGGAAATGAATGGAGAAAACTTGTCAAAGGGCAGAGACTCACAGGCACTCTACTATCCAATGAGTCACGGAGGTCAGCTAGTCTGTGAGCTGTCTTGAGTGACACCCGGTGAGGCTAAAGGGATAGCCAAGGAGAAGCCAGAGGTTGGGAGGAGTCACAAAAATTCCCTCGGGAAACAAACCATAATTGAAAGGAAACATAAAAGAAAAATTGTCATTTTAAAGTAAGTAAGTAGGACCTTTGGATATCCTTGACCAAAGACTTAAAAAGATTCTGACTTCAAATAATAGAAAAACAGAGGAGGGGCTAGTTTAGAAGAAAGAAAACATAATATTTTAATATTAGAGATGTACTTCTTATATAAAGCAAAAACAAAAGTGATCTTTACTGTATTTTGTAAAAATCGTCTTTTAAAAGGCAACACACAAAAATTATTTTCTACTTCAATCTCTTTTTCCAAAGTGATAAAAAGTGAATATATCACTCTTTTTCTTATTTCATTGTATGATATGGCAGTCATGACAGATCCATTTTTTAATCTAAAATATTGTTCATTACTCCCTATATCCATTAAAAAAAACCTTTAAAAGTCTTATCTTCTGGTAACCTATATTAATTCAAACTTGTGTAAATAATATTTAAGATTTTTGGCTCTTGAAAAATATAAATCCTTTTCTCCCTGCCCAGAAAATTGCAAATCTTATTTCTTTCCTCAGACATCATGGAGGGTGAGCACCAGGAGGTGGGAAGATGAGAGGAACACTGTCCATGAAGGAATAAGTCAGGAAGTAGTTCATGGGCTAGTCTTAATGAAATTTCCGAAAAATTGTACTTTTCATAGGCTTTATTACAAGAAAAATATCACAGTGGGATTTAATAACATCAGAGGTTAGTAATAGAAGGAACATTATGGGAAAATAAAAAAAATAAAATAAAATCTGTACTCCATAAAGTGTACCCTTCCCATTGAAATTACTATCATGTTATATATGAAATTGCAGTAAAAGGGGAAAAGCACATAAAAATTATGATTATTTTTTACCCTTTAAAAATGAACTGATTTCTTTTTTCTTTACCTGCTAAGACCTGAGTTCAGGGATCAGTTCCTCTGCAAGCAATTATGGTTTCTGAAATGATCGGAAGACTCTTTCCTCCACTGTGCTTTAGATATTAGATTAAAACTGAAGACCAAAAAGAAACCTGTGGAAATAGAAAGTCTGAGTTTTCAATTATAAATTACTGTACAATTATTTTGATGTAGCAGTCATACTTTTCTGTTTATTGACTCATGATAGTAGGGAATTTTATGATTTGTTTTTAAAAAATAATGTCTGTTTGGATTGTTGCTTCTCCTGTCAGCAGACAAATAAATATCCTCTATGTGGAGTGATGAGCATAAGTTTGGAATAGACATTTGAAAATAAATCAACAAAAACGATTTTTATGAGGGTTAAAAGCAATAAACACCCCCCAAATATATATATATATATATATATATATATATGTATATATATATATATATATATATATAACAAGAGGCTATTTTTAAGGGCTTAAAAGTCAAGATAGCATTAAAGAATGATGGGTCATGGATCTAAGCAAAAAAATATATCCTGTCTTATTTTTGCATGCATTTCTATGGTTGAAAAAGATTAGTGAATAAAGTATGCCTGAGTGTTTAGGGAAGAAGGAAGGCAATTACAGTGGACTCCTTTCTTTCTTTCTTTCTTTCTTTCTTTCTTTCTTTCTTTCTTTCTTTCTTTTCTTCTTTTCTTCCTTTCTTCCTTTCTTCTTTCTTTCTTTCTTTCTTTCTTTCTTTCTTTCTTTCTTTCTTTCTTTCTTTCTTTCTTTCTTCTTTCTTACCTTTTAAAGATTTTATTTATTTATTCATTAGAGACACAGAGAGACAGAGACAGAGAGATGCAGAAACATAGGCAGAGGAAGAAGCAGGCTCCCTGCAAGGAGTCCGATGTGGGACTGATCCCAAATCCCAGGATCATGCCCCAAGCCTTAGGCAGACGCTCAACCGCTGAGCTCCCCAGGTGTCCCTATAGTGGAATTTCATGATATACAATTTCTTCACGAAAAAATCGGGTGTTTTTAAAATAATACTGCAGTGAAATATTTGCTTCTAACCAATCTGTTCATAAACAATAAGAGGAAGTTTTGAGCCAAGATTGTGAATTTATACCCAATTAGGATAACCCAAACAATCTGCTACATGGTTGTTTTTTTCAACTCTTGAACATGTGTTGGGATTATGAAACATCTTGAGAGAATATGGTAAGAGTTCTTATCAGCTACTAGCATCCAGGTTGAGGTAGAAATAATCTCCTCTGACCATTACCTGTCTTCTATATTTATGCTAAGTTTTTATGTGCACATTATAAGTTTTGTAATATTTCAGAATAAAATATATCAGTTTGGATTATAATTGTCAGAGAACCCATCATAGAGAGAAGATTTGATAGACTGGGCAAAAGTTACATTTTCACAAAAATGAGAAAAAGTAAAAACATGAAACTGGGAATGAAAATGTGGGGATACTAGTCTTATAATATCATTCAACTTTTTAAAGCTTTGATTTAAATAGCTATGAAAGACACAGGATACAAAGGCCGATTAAGCAGCCCTTTGATCAAGTAATTCAAAATCTCGCCAATATGGAAGTATGTACACACACACACATACATACATTATTGGTGAGTGGGGTGGGGGCATAAAGTAAATTAGGAACAAATGGAATGGAATAATTAACTCTATTTGAGAGGAATGACCAAAAAAGACTTCTTAGAGCAGTAAGTAGGTGTTAAAAAATAGTGAAAAATTAGAGTGTAAAGAATTAAATTGAGGCAGAGTATAATAGAAAATACAAAGATATTGAGAGTCCCTTCTGATGGAAATAGGGGCTTGAGAAGCCCTCTTGATCTAGAAGTCTGTTAGATATTATATTTCATGATCTTCTGGACACAGACATTCCCTTATTCTCACCATCCTGCAAACATGGTTATGGTTGCCTATGGATCGACTCAGGTATAATTTGAAATCGTGCGTGTGTGTGTGTGTGTGTGTACATGCCAGCAAGGGTTTGAATGTTTGAAGTAATTTTTTTTTTTTATTGGTGTTCAATTTACTAACATACAGAATAACACCCAGTGCCCGTCACCCATTCACTCCCACCCCCCGCCCTCCTCCCCTTCTACCACCCCTAGTTCGTTTCCCAGAGTTAGCAGTCTTTACGTTCTGTCTCCCTTTCTGATATTTCCCACACATTTCTTCTCCCTTCCCTTATTTTCCCTTTCACTATTATTTATATTCCCCAAATGAATGAGAACATATAATGTTTGTCCTTCTCCGACTGACTTACTTCACTCAGCATAATACCCTCCAGTTCCATCCATGTTGAAGCAAATGGTGGGTATTTGTCATTTCTAATAGCTGAGTAATATTCCATTGTATACATAAACCACATCTTCTTTATCCATTCATCTTTCGTTGGACACCGAGGCTCCTTCCACAGTTTGGCTATCGTGGCCATTGCTGCTAGAAACATCGGGGTGCAGGTGTCCCGGCGTTTCATTGCATTTGTATCTTTGGGGTAAATCCCCAACAGTGCAATTGCTGGGTCGTAGGGCAGGTCTATTTTTAACTCTTTGAGGAACCTCCACAGTTTTCCAGAGTGGCTGCACCAGTTCACATTCCCACCAACAGTGTAAGAGGGTTCCCTTTTCTCCGCATCCTCTCCAACATTTGTTGTTTCCTGCCTTGTTAATTTTCCCCATTCTCACTGGTGTGAGGTGGTATCTCATTGTAGTTTTGATTTGTATTTCCCTGATGGCAAGTGATGCAGAGCATTTTCTCATATGCATGTTGGCCATGTCTATGTCTTCCTCTGTGAGATTTCTGTTCATGTCTTTTGCCCATTTCATGATTGGATTGTTTGTTTCTTTGGTGTTGAGTTTCATAAGTTCTTTATAGATCTTGGAAACTAGCCCTTTATCTGATATGTCATTTGCAAATATCTTCTCCCATTCTGTGGGTTGTCTTTGAGTTTTGTTGACTGTATCCTTTGCTGTGCAAAAGCTTCTTATCTTGATGAAGTCCCAATAGTTCATTTCTGCTTTTGTTTCTTTTGCCTTCGTGGATGTATCTTGCAAGAAGTTACTATGGCCGAGTTCAAAAAGGGTGTTGCCTGTGTTCTCCTCTAGGATTTTGATGGAATCTTGTCTCACATTTAGATCTTTCATCCATTTTGAGTTTATCTTTGTGTATGGTGAAAGAGAGTGGTCTAGTTTCATTCTTCTGCATGTGGATGTCCAATTTTCCCAGCACCATTTATTGAAGAGACTGTCTTTCTTCCAATGGATAGTCTTTCCTCCTTTATCGAATATTAGTTGCCCATAAAGTTCAGGGTCCACTTCTGGATTCTCTATTCTGTTCCACTGATCTATGTGTCTGTTTTTGTGCCAGTACCACACTGTCTTGATGACCACAGCTTTGTAGTACAACCTGAAATCTGGCATTGTGATGCCTCCAGATATGGTTTTCTTTTTTAAAATTCCCCTGGCTATTTGGGGTCTTTTCTGATTCCACACAAATCTTAAAATAATTTGTTCTAACTCTCTGAAGAAAGTCCATGGTATTTTGATAGGGATTGCATTAAACGTGTATATTGCCCTGGGTAACATTGACATTTTCACAATATTAATTCTGCCAATCCATGAGCATGGAATATTTTTCCATCTCTTTGTGTCTTCCTCAATTTCTTTCAGAAGTGTTCTATAGTTTTGAGGGTATAGATCCTTTACATCTTTGGTGAGGTTTATTCCTAGGTATCTTATGCTTTTGGGTGCAATTGTAAATGGGATTGACTCCTTAATTTCTCTTTCTTCAGTCTCATTGTTAGTGTATAGAAATGCCACTGACTTCTGGGCATTGATTTTGTATCCTGCCACGCTACCGAATTGCTGTATGAGTTCTAGCAATCTTGGGGTGGAGACTTTTGGGTTTTCTATGTAGAGTATCATGTCATCGGTGAAGAGGGAGAGTTTGACTTCTTCTTTGCCAATTTGAATGCCTTTAATGTCTTTTTGTTGTCTGATTGCTGAGGCTAGGACTTCCAGTACTATGTTGAATAGCAGTGGTGAGAGTGGACATCCCTGTCTTGTTCCTGATCTTAGGGGAAAGGCTCCCAGTGCTTCCCCATTGAGAATGATATTTGCTGTGGGCTTTTCATAGATGGCTTTTAAGATGTCAAGGAATGTTCCCTCTATCCCTACACTCTGAAGAGTTTTGATCAGGAATGGATGCTGTATTTTGTCAAATGCTTTCTCTGCATCCAATGAGAGGATCATATGGTTCTTGGTTTTTCTCTTGCTGATATGATGAATCACATTGATTGTTTTACGGGTGTTGAACCAGCCTTGTGTCCCAGGGATAAATCCTACTTGGTCATGGTGAATAATTTTCTTAATGTACTGTTGGATCCTATTGGCCAGTATCTTGTTGAGAATTTTTGCATCCATGTTCATCAGGGATATTGGTCTGTAATTCTCCTTTTTGGCGGGGTCTTTGTCTGGCTTTGGAATTAAGGTGATGCTGGCTTCATAGAACGAATTTGGAAGTACTCCATCTCTTTCTATCTTTCCAAACAGCTTTAGGAGAATAGGTATGATTTCTTCTTTAAACGTTTGATAAAATTCTCCTGGGAAGCCATCTGGCCCTGGACTCTTGTGTCTTGGGAGGTTTTTGATGACTGCTTCAATTTCCTCCCTGGTTATTGGCCTGTTCAGGTTTTCTATTTCTTCCTGTTCCAGTTTTGGTAGTTTGTGGCTTTCCAGGAATGCGTCCATTTCTTCTAGATTGCCTAATTTATTGGCGTATAGCTGTTCATAATATGTTTTTAAAATCGTTTGTATTTCCTTGGTGTTGGTAGTGATCTCTCCTTTCTCATTCATGATTTTATTAATTTGAGTCTTCTCTCTCTTCTTTTTAATAAGGCTGGCTAATGGTTTATCTATCTTATTAATTCTTTCAAAGAACCAACTCCTGGTTCTGTTGATCTGTTCCACAGTTCTTCTGGTCTCGATTTCGTTGAGTTCTGCTCGAATATTTATTAACTCCCTTCTTCTCTTGGGTGTAGGATCTATTTGCTGTTTTTTCTCTAGCTCCTTTATGTGTAAGGTTAGCTTTTGTATTTGAGTTCTTTCCAGTTTTTGAATGGATGCTTGTATTGCGATGTATTTCCCCCTTAGGACTGCTTTTGCTGCATCCCAAAGATTTTGAACGGCTGTATCTTCATTCTCATTAGTTTCCATGAATCTTTTTAATTCTTCCTTAATTTCCTGGTTGACCCTTTTATCTTTTAGCAGGATGGTCCTTAACCTCCACGTGTTTGAGGTCCTTCCAAACTTCTTGTTGTGATTTAGTTCTAATTTCAAGGCATTATGGTCCGAGAATAGGCAGGGGACAATCCCAATCTTTTGGTATCGGTTCAGACCCGATTTGTGACCCAATATGTGGTCTATTCTGGAGAAAGTTCCATGTGCGCTTGAGAAGAATGTGTATTCAGTTGAGTTTGGATGTAAAGTTCTGTAGATATCTGTGAAATCCATCTGGTCCAGTGTATCATTTAAAGCTCTCGTTTCTTTGGAGATGTTGTGCTTAGAAGACCTATCGAGTATAGAAAGAGCTAGATTGAAGTCACCAAGTATAAGTGTATTATTATCTAAGTATTTCTTCACTTTGGTTAATAATTGCTTTATATATTTGGCAGCTCCCACATTCGGAGCACATATATTGAGGATTGTTAAGTCCTCTTGTTGAATAGATCCTTTAAGTATGATATAGTGTCCCTCTTCATCTCTCACTACAGTCTTCGGGGTAAATTTTAGTTTATCTGATATAAGGATGGCTACCCCTGCTTTCTTTTGAGGACCATTCGAATGGTAAATGGTTCTCCAACCTTTTATTTTCAGGCTGTAGGTGTCCTTCTGTCTAAAATGAGTCTCTTGTAGACAGCAAATAGATGGGTCCTGCTTTTTTATCCAGTCTGAAACCCTGCGCCTTTTCATGGGGTCATTAAGCCCGTTCACATTCAGAGTTACTATTGAGAGATATGAGTTTAGTGTCATCATGATATCTATTCAGTCTTTGTTTTTGTGGACTGTTCCACTGAACTTCTTCTTAAAGGGGAATTTTAAGAGGCCCCCTTAAAATTTCTTGCAGAGCTGGTATGGAGGTCGCACATTCTTTTAGTTGCTGCCTGTCTTGGAAGCTCTTTATCTCTCCTTCCATTTTGAATGAGAGCCTTGCTGGATAAAGTATTCTTGGTTGCATGTTCTTCTCATTTAGGACCCTGAATATATCCTGCCAGCCCTTTCTGGCCTGCCAGGTCTCTGTGGAGAGGTCTGCTGTTACCCTAATACTCCTCCCCATAAAAGTCAGGGATTTCTTGTCTCTTGCTGCTTTAAGGATCTTCTCTTTATCTTTGGAATTTGCAAGCTTCACAATTAAATGTCGAGGTGTTGAACGGTTTTTATTGATTTTAGGGGGGGATCTCTCTATTTCCTGGATCTGAATGCCTGTTTCCCTTCCCAGATTAGGAAAGTTTTCAGCTAGAATTTGTTCAAATACATATTCTGGCCCTCTGTCCCTTTCGGCGCCCTCGGGAACCCCAATTAAACGTAGTTTTTTCTTTCTCAGGCTGTCGTTTATTTCCCTTAATCTATCCTCATGTTCTTTTAATTGTTTGTCTCTTTTTTCCTCAGTTTCCCTCTTTGCTATCAACTTGTCTTCTATGTCACTCACTCGTTCTTCCACCTCGTTAACCCTCGTCGTTAGGACTTCTAGTTTGGATTGCATCTCATTCAATTGATTTTTAATTTCTGCCTGATTAGCTCTAAATTCTGCAGTCATGAAGTCTCTTGAGTCCTTTATGCTTTTTTCTAGAGCCACCAGTAGCTGTATAATAGTGCTTCTGAATTGGCTTTCTGACATTGAATTGTAATCCAGATTTTGTAACTCTGTGGGAGAGAGGACTGTTTCTGATTCTTTCTTTTGAGGTGAGGTTTTCCTTCTAGTCATTTTGCTCAGTGCAGAGTGGCCAAAAGCAAGTTGTATTGGGAAAAAGAGAAAAAGAGAGGAGAGAAAGAAGGAAAGAAAAGAGAAAGAGAAAAAAAAGGGAAGAGAAAAAAATACGAAAGAAAAAAAAAGAAGAAAAAGAGAAAAAGAAAGGAGAAAAAAAAGGGGGGTGGGGGAAGGAAACAAATCAAAAAGCAAAACAAAACAAAACAAAACAAAACAAAAAAAACAAAAAACAAAAAACAAAAAAAAAAAAAAAACAAAAAAAAAAGAACCACAGGGGAGTATCTTCTGATTCTGTGTTCTTTAAGTCCCTTGGCTTCTCCTGGAAGTTGTCCGTCTATCTGGTCTTCTGGGGGAGGGGCCTGTTGTGCTGATTTTCAGGTGTTAGCAGTTGGGGGAGCTGCTGTGCCCCTGCCTGGTGCAGGGCTCGGTGGGGGTTGTTTACCCCGTGAGGCCGCAGGAGGAACAGCCCCAGTGGCGGGCCAGCTCTGCAGCTCTGGATTCAGCCCCTGCAGTAGCTCCGGAGCTCTCCGTCTGCAGGGCCTGGAGGCTCCGGGCGGGGCCGCTGATCTGCTCAGCTGGGGCAGGAGCGTCCTCGCTGTCCTGGGCCCTCCCGGCCTCTGCCTGTCCCGGGGAGGCCGGATCCTGGGCTGTGTCCCGGCGCCCTGTGCTCCGGGGCCTGCGCTGTTGGATTCGCGCTCCCGGGCCGCGCAGCCCCCTCCGCGGAGCCGCCCCCGAGCCCCTCCGAGCTCCCACCCCGCAGCCCCCTCCGCGGAGCCGCCGCCCGAGCCCCTCCGAGCTGCTCCTGGAACCGCGCAGCCCCCTCCGCGGAGCCTCTTCCTCCGCCCGAGCCCCTCCGAGCTGCTCCCGGGGCCGCGCAGCCCCCTCCGCGGAGCCACCCCCGAGCCCCCCCTCCCCCGGCTGCTCCCGCCCCGCAGCCCCCTCCGCGGAGCCGCCCCCGCCCCTCCGAGCTGCTCCGGGTCCCCCGTGCGCGCTGCAGCCCTTAGGGAGCTCGGCGCACTCTCCCGGGGCGCAGGTGTCTGTTAGTGTCCCCGGGAGCCCGAGGGCATCCCCGCCCTCCTGGGTCCTGCTCCACCTCCCCGCGAGCCCCTTTCCCCCGGGAAGGTCGGTGCAGCTCCTGCTCCTCCGGGACGGGGCTCTCCTGTCCTGGGGACACTCGCCCCGGCCTCAGCCCGGCTCCTCGCGGGGCCCCTCCCCCTTGGAGGCCTTTGTTCCTTTATTTCTTTTTCCCCGTCTTCCTACCTTGATAGAAGCAGGAACTCTTCTCACTGTAGCATTCCAGCTGGTCTCTCTTTAAATCTCAGGCCGAATTCATAGATTTTCAGGATAATTTGAAGGTTTTCTAGGTAGTTTGGTGGAGACAGGTGATTTGGGGACCCTACTCTTCCGCCATCTTGTTCTTGAAGTAATTTTTAATGGATATTCTTTCTGGTGAGAAAATAAAATTTGTCACCTTTTAAATAACATATTTTTCCTTAATTTTCTTTCTTTTAAAGATTATTGTGAATTGTTACACATTCAAAGAGTGATGTAAATGTAATATATACCTATAGTATATACATATGTAATTTTTATGTAATATGTAATATTTTAACATCAGAGGAAAATATGTAGTTTCCTAAAGTCAAGATTACATGGGTAGCTGTGAAAAATAATTATCTATAATGGATAGTAGAGGAGGGGAATTTGATGATATAGGGAAGAATGGTAGAATTGCTGGATAAATGTCCAAAAATCAGGCAAGAGGAGGTGGAATTTAGTGTCCAAATGCAAAGGCTGGATTCGAGCTTGAGTATGGTTAGTTTATCTATGGTAACAGGCAGGAGAAGAGAGAATATGAAACAGTCATGTGTATGTGTATGTAGCAGTGGAAATTTATGAGTTTTCTATTAGGTTCTTACCTTTTTCAGAGAAGTAGAAATCAAGATAATTAGCTGCAAATTAAAATGGGAGGCGGCTTAAAAAGAGAGAAAAGGTATGAACAATTGAGCAGAGTGAAAAAGGGAAGAGGTTAAGGCAAAGGTAAGTTTTTCTAATAGCATCAAAAGTCCCTTTAAATTTTGTGGCTGGGAATTTATTGTGAGTCTAATTAGCATGATTATGTTTTCTCCTTCAGCCTTGCTGACATGTTTGCAAGTTCACAAGAAATAAAGTGGTTTTTCCAAGCCAATAAAATAAAACAAATCAAGGGATGGAAGTCAGGGAATGTACATTCTGAGCAGGGAACAGAATAAGAGCATCTAGAGGGTGGGGAACAAGGAAAAGATGATAGGAGCAAGAAACTGGAGGTCCTGATGGTGTTGCAGAATTATTGGAATCAATGTTTTAGAAGAAATGGGCTACACATACAGGAAATGGTGGACAGTGAATCCCTGTAATTAAGATCATAAATGACTTGGAGAATTGGGTCATTTTAAAACAAACACACATCACCACTCACAACAAAACCAATGAACACACACACACACACACACACACACACAAACAATAAATGACCATAGCAGTGAACAGCTGACATAATTTTGAAGTTAAGATAACTCTCAAAGAAAAATTAGGAAATTCCAGAGTATTAGAAACATTGTCTAAGTGCATTTTTCAATAATCATAATCAAAACCAGTTATATTAGGGAGAGTATAAACTGGAGGTTGAAATTGTCATAAATAAAAGAAAACCAATCTAGTATCAGTAAATGACAACTGCAATGAAGTGTTGTGATAGTGTAATCTTATAACATGAGGTTTAAAACTGTGCATTTAGAAAGGCAGGAGGGGGAATTATTTGAGAGGGGGTAAAGAGGAGCCATGATGTTTCTAGCTCCAGGCCCAGTAGGGGGAGGGCCATGAAAGAGTCAGATTTCTGACAGATAAAAAATGCTCAACAACTGTTTAGAAAAGAGATTGAAGATACAGGGAATTTTGGTGAAGACTAATTATGGATTCCCGAGAATGGAATGAAGAGGTCTCAGGAACCCCAATATGATATCAGACTGAGAGTAAAAAAAAAAAAAAATAAAAAAATAAAAAAATAAAATAAAAAAAAAGACTGAGAGTAGAACAGGTTATATGAGGCTTAACAACAGAAGTAATCTGTTAGATTTGGTAATCTATAAATTCAAATCTATAAATTCAATGGATGTAATATTTAGGGACACTAATACTGAAAGAGAGATGAAGAAAAAAATTAAAATGTGATAAATGCTTATTTGAGGGCTAAGGAGAGTAAAGTTGTGAATGTCTTTGAGGCAACAGAAAGAGAACAAGAATTGCATAGCATAAGTTAAAGTAAGAGGAAACTTAAGAATTCAGATCTTATCAACACAGAAAGATGCATAATATATTTTTAATTTTTTTTAAAAAAATTAAAAATATTTTATTTATTTATTCATGAGAGACACAGAGAGAGAGACAGAGACATAGGCAGATGGAGAAGCAGGTTGCATGCAGGGAGCCTGATGCGGACCCAATCCCAGGACTCCAGGATCACGACCTGAGCCGAAGGCAGACACTCAACTGCTGAGCCACCCGGGCATCCCTTTTTTTTTTTTTTTAATTATACCAGATACACCACTATGCTATGGATGGTGACATTTGAGACAAATGGTTCTGGTTGGATCTGGTTGGATCTGGTTGCATCCACCCAGGTAATCTAGGAAGTGGGGAGGAAAATGCAAGAGATTGGCTATTGTAATTTTTACTTCATGTTCCCGGAAATATCTCCTAAGAATGTAAAACAGATGGAAACCATTGGATTTCTCAAGAATGAGGAGCATTAGATGGTCACCAACTGTAAAGTCAGTGCTAAGAGTCATGATAAGGAAACAGCAATAAGTCAGAGCACTATTGAAATTTAGTAGGCAGTAAAAGAAACTTATCCATGTCTTCCCTTTTTCCCCTTATAATTTGTCCAAGTACTACAAAGATAATAGTGCAGGTTTTGTATTTTAACTATATTTTTCAGGTCTTTCCATACTAGGCTCTTTGCCATTTTTTCTCATATTCCATGACAAGCATTTATATATTTTTTAATATATAGGTCATAAGGCATTTTCCCAACTTAATTAGTATTGACTATTATGATGTTTGTAGATAACGATGCAAAATTCTTTAAAAGATTGATATATAAATAAATAAACTGGATGTCATAATGTGCTTATGAAATATAGAAGAAATATGAACAGTGAGATAGTTAATAAACTTCACAGGTCTTATTGAATTGAACCAGATCTTCTGTTCTCTTGTGATTTTTATTCAAAAGAAGCAAGAGTAAATTCATCCAAGACAGTTCATAAACTTGATACTTTTAGTTCTCTATAATTTTTCAGATCTGTTTCAATATAAAACAAATCTACCATGCAGGTAAAATCAAATTGTGGAAGGAAAATATAGGAGACAATAAGCTTCAGAACAGAAAAACATAGTTTTAAGTACTGCTTTATATTGGTGAGTGTTGCAAAGTAACAGGATGAACCATTTCTCAAATATGTTTCCTGCTGTTATAAAACACCCTGGGGTGAATACACAGGACGTATGGACATCTTGGGAAATGGTTGAGTGGTTTTTAACTACACTACTCTACAGATTGTTTATCACTTAAATAATATAGTAGCTTTGATTTTGCTGCTCTAACTGGATTGGTTTGATAAAAAAAAAATAGTTTATGCTCTACAATCTTAGATTATTATGGCCTGCCAAAATTCTGCTATACTTATCTCTTACTTGCTATGCACAACTGCTCTGTCCTGATTATAGGTTGTATTCTACTTAGATGTCTGGCTTTGATTGTGTATTGGAAGCTTGTTGATTTTTAGGGTAACCACTGTTTATACTAATTAATGTCTTGCTTGCTTTACTCAGGAAGAGAATGCTGATGATTCTAGGAATGGGAAATAGAAAACAACAACCGAACATTCTATTATTTTCTCAACTTGATTAGAGAGACATTGTTAATTCAACTGTTATTATCAACTGTTGAGGAATGGATTTGTTGTAGAAAATAAACGAAGAAAGAAAACAGAGATAAAAAAAGTAAATTAGATTTATTTTTCTTACTTTTTTTTCATTAAGCTTAAGGTTGTTTTTATTTATATTTTTCTTAAATGTGCAGTTCCTCATGCATTCATAAGGTAGGGTAAAAGAATTATGTTCTTATCTGCTGTAAAAACAAAGGGCTATGAAGTGACTACTCTCCTTATGGATTTTCTTTTAAGAAAGAGAGGATATGTGGAGAATTCAAAGTAGCAGGGGACTAACAGTAGTTGTTAGCATTCAACATTTTAACTGATCTCAAAAATATGCCAAAATTACAGTTCTCCTAAGATAGTGCTCCTTTAATGCTTTTCAAGAAATAGAAAAATATATAAGACATGACCATAAAAGGAACTAGAGAACAGGTAACAAAACAAAATTAATTCACCAGAATATCCTAATATGGAAAACAAAATGGAATTTTTTTCTTCCACTTAAAGGATGGTCAGGTAACGTTATTCATGAACAAAAGACATTTGATAAAGGAATTTTTTTTCACAGTTTATTGTGAATAAAAGGGATAAGTACTTAAAGGATGAATTTCCTAGAGATATACCTACTCTGTTGGAAGCACTAGACAATCATTTATTACTTCATGACTGTAATGTTTTTTTTGTTTAAAATTTATCAATCATGAACATTATTCATAAAATAATGAATGAAACTGGATTTTTCCTCAAATTACTAAAAAATAACTTTTTATATACTCCAGGTTTAAAAATTATTAATTCTTATATAATATTTCTTCACCAAATAGTTTAACTAGTTTATTTTATTTTATTTTTTAAAAAAGATTTTATTTATTTATTCATGAGAGAAACAGAGAGGCAGGGAGAGAGGCAGAGACACAGGCAAAGGGAAAAGCAGGCTGCTGCAAGGAGCCCAATGTGAGACTCGATCCTGGGACCATAGGATCATGCACTGAACTGAAAGCAGATGCTCATCCACTGAGCCACACAGGCGTCCCAATGTATTATATTTTAATATAAATCTTAATTATTCTTGTTTGTGAATTGTATTTTCTATGGTTTATTAGATGTTCAATATTCAAATTTGAAATAATTTATAAATTTTATTTCTGTTGTTGTTAATAGTGGTGATATTAGATAGTGGTGAAATCCAAGGAATTTGTCTTTTTTAAATAAAGTAAAACTGACCATATTATACCTGAACAACAAGAAAAATTACATTCTAACAATTGTTAAAAGCTCTGGGAAACATGATTTTGAGAATAAACAAACTCACTCCTTGTTCCATAGCAAGAATTCAACAAATGTCTATGGAAGTAAATACTTACAGTAATAAAAGTCAATAAAAAGTCAATAAACATAATATATTCAATAACATAAATCTCTCTGAAAGTCAAAATAGGAAAGAGCAAAGATTTACATATAGCTAAAGTAGACCATATACTAGAATGAAAATGAAAACAAAAAAAGTAGATGACAGAACTGAAAAACAAAATCCTAAAAACCTTATGGAAAATTATATACCATATTATAAATATTAATATAAAATATATTTTATATTTTAATGCCATATCTCCAATTTCTAGTTTTAATGAGAAAATGCAGTTGATAAAGCCATGCATACTTTCAAAGGGTATTTGTGATCTCATTCTATGGCATTAAAATAATATCTTGAGGTGCCTGTGTGGCTCAGTTGGTTGGGTATCCAACTCTTGATTTTGCCTAAGGTTATGATCTTGGGACTGTGAGATCAAGCCATGCATTAGCTTCTGAACCTGCTTAGGATTCTTTCTCTCCTTCTCTCTCTGCCCCTTTCTCTCTCCCACCGTTCCTCTCTAAAAACAAATTAAAAAACAACAAAAAAAAATTATTTTGAGTACATTGCTTACTTACTTATAAATAGAATTTTTGTGTGAAGAATCATTACATAGTACTTCAAAATTAGTAATAACCAAGCTTTATTAGGTACAGCTATAGAGACAGACAACTCCAAAATCCCATTGCCTTACAGAAGTATTTCTCAACCTTTAATCATTATCATTCCCTTAAGGAGAATCATTACATTAAATTTAAATGATCACTATTCATAATAAATGTATTACAACCACAAATTTATTTTCCCTATATTGTTGATGTTTGTAGTAGTAGATTGTTTGTGTCTCTACTCGTGACTTATTTTGGGATCTAGATTGAAGGAGTATGCCTATCTGTCACAAACTGTTGTTGAAGCTGTAAGGAAAAGTGCTGGTAAAAACAATGATTCTTAACTCTATGCTTAGATTAGTATCTGTCCCTTATATTTATATTTCATTGGCTAGAGCAAGTCAAATGGCCAACCATGATCTAATAAGGTGGAGAAAAATAATCTTCTTCCCAGAGGAAATCCTTGCAAGTCATGACAATGGGATAATGAATTGTGATAAAGTGTTGACAACCAGGATAAGGATGGTGGGCCAGTGAATAACTGAAACAAAAGTTCCATTTACACAAGAGTGGGAACACTGGAGAGAGGCCAACAGTGTGTGATTCCTAACTACTTCCTTTGGAAGCTGGAAGAGCTGTAAAAGAACATTTAGCTCCTTTATGATTCATTTGCCTCATCAGCTAAATGGTAAGTAAAACCTTTCTCATAGAATCTTTTGAAGATTAACTGAGTTAAAACAAATAAATCAGGTGCAATACAGTCTGGAACATTAGAGTGTTATATAGTTGTGTATCTGATAAATCACATGGACACAAACATATACACTGAACAAGTTTGCACATAATTAAACTGGCTTTTTTTAGCAATTTTCAAGTTCTCTCTCAGTGACGTGTGTTAGCCTGTCAGTTATATGTATTGAGTTGTAAGCAAAAGGAGAATTTGTTCTCTAGTTTTATCTGATCTAAGTCCCCATAAAACCAATCTTATAGTAATTTTTAAAGCTCTAAGTTAATTTTATTTTCCAAGGTGTCATACAGTTATTGCTGTTTAAAATAAAATTGCAAAATATGAATTTTACAATATTTTTATATTGCCCCCATCAACATATTTTGGCAAATTTAAAAATATATTTTATAAACATCCATGGAAAACAAAGCTTCTATACCAATATTACACTGTTGACACTCAAGTATATTACTCTGGTTCAGACCTCTGTTATGAAATCAAATACCTACAAAAAACAACTTCCGTTCTGGTTCAGACTCTGTTATGATATCAAAATACCTACAAAACAACTTCTGTTGGGTATCTCCCAGCCATCCCACACTAAATGTGACAAACTCAAGTTTTCATATTCTTCCCAAAACTAAACCATGACCCAATGTTCTCTAATTTAGCAAGAATCATCTTTCTAGTTGTGCAAGATCCAGTTTATCCTAGAATCTCAGAAACATGAGAATATTTTATGTCTCCCTTTTCTACTGCTGAATTTATCTTAACTCTAGACCTTACTATTTTTCTTCTTAGTGATATCTTAAGTCTATCCATTTCTCCATAGTTACCTGTTAATCCTAGCTACTTGGTCCCTCACTTAGGTGCTTGCATATTTAATGACTGGTATCCCCATGTCTCCCTTCTCCACCTGATATCCATTTACACACATAAACAAATATTTCAAACTTTGAAGCCAATGTAATCTTTTCAAATGCATATTTAGCCACCTGTCCCAATGTCAAATTAGTGTTAGTATGGGCAATAAAGACATGACCTAATCTCCACATTCATTTTCTAGCATAGTCCTTCCAATTCTGGCAATATTATCCTTAGATCTCAATCTCATCAACCTCCCACAGGCCCTTTCTAAAGATTGCATGACTAGGTCAAACCCTTTATTATCAGCTCTCACATAATCATTAATCTCCCTTCATAGCATTTATCAGACTGATTTTACTTTACTTCATTGTTTAGTTAATATCTGTTTCTACTGCCAATTCTATGGTATGCTCTGTGAGAATATGAGTTTGGCTACTGTTTTTGAGCTTTATTTTCCCAGCATCAAACATAAAGGCTGTCACATTTTAGGCATTTGATGAATTTGTAACCAGTTATTAATCAACAATCAAAATCTCAACAATGCTTTTAATTTAAATTAGAAAACATATGTAAAAAGAATCAGTAAAGAGTTATATATGGGTTGCCCATATTGGTGCAATTTATAATTGAGGCTACTTGAAATTCATGTAACTACTCAGATCTAGAAAGAATATAAGTGAAGCATGTGAAGAGAACAGGCAGCAATAAGACCTAGACCTATTTGAGCTACTCCACTTATTATTTCTTGCTGTATTAATCTGATGGAACAACGTATTAATAAAGGTGGGAATGAAAATTGCTGGAGCTAATCGAGGCCCAATCAATCTACTTATAAAGTTGAAAATTAAGTATAAAAGGATTTAAGATTTCTAGTTTCAGGCTTTAAAAAATAGTAGTGAGATTAATCTATATGGGAATTTGCTCCTTGCCATAAATTATACCAAATTATTTATCATGTATCTTCTTTAACGAATCTAGGGACCTAGACTATCTGTGAAATGTTTTTGCAAGAAAAAAATCTGTTTCTCCTATATATTTTATGAAAGTAAGTAGTGGAGTTATTTTATTAGTATGACTTGATATATCATTAATATATTCTTGACTTTCAACTAGTTTCCACACACTTAATTCTACTCTAAGCTCACTAAAAATCTAATTTTAGGTTTCTTCTCCCAGGGAAACTTTTATACCTTCAGAAAATCTCATATATTATTCCTTTGATTTATGTTTTCAGGTCACTTATTCTCCATATGTACTGAAAATATACTCAAGTTTAACTGCTTGTCAAAATATTTGAATTTTATTCTAACAGGAAGACATAGATTTTTCCAAGGAAACCATTGATAAATATACTAGAATAGTTATTAGAAGCTGTAAACTTAGATTATTTCATCAAGGTAATGTATTGTATCTCTAGGCTCCTTAGTAATAACAATATTCAAAGATGGTAATAATAAATCTCTTCTGGAATGTTATGCATTGCATTATATGTCTAGAAGAGCAAATAATATGTCTGTTTATACACATAAATATATGGTAAGATTTATGTATTTTTGTCATTATTTAAAGAGTAGAATTCAGAAAGACATTTTCACAAGGAAAGCATTGGATATGAGATATGTGGTTTTAAAAAAGGATTACCCTATGAGGGTTTCCTGATGTTAGGTATTTAGGAGGGATGCTGAACAATTTAAACATATTAAAGAGAATAAGCTAGGAATAAAGTCAAATAAACAAACTAAAAATCATATGGCGGGGATCTATCTTTGCATAGAGAGAGATAAACTGTCTCTTCTTATCTGTAAAATTGCACTCTAATCTTAGCTAAATGGCTTTATGAAAACACACTTCATCTTTGGGATCTCCATGTGGGATGTCTCCGTGAAGTTCCAACATAAGCCCAGCATTTTAAAGTATAGAAAACACAATATTTAGAGATGTAAGTCCTAGATTAAGCCCTCACTCTGCTACTTATTCCAGTGTATTTTTGGAGAATTTCACTTCATAGCATTGTTTTTAATTTGTAAAATGAAGAAAAATTAGTGTATAACATATATAACTATTAAAAAAATAAAGTAAGATTATATATATATATATACACAAATGATCTATGGAAAAGGTGAGGATCTTTATTAATTATAGCAAGTAGTTATTCCTTTATTTTTACTGTCATTATTTTGTTTTATTATCATTCCAAGATAGTGAAATATATATATGTAGCCTAGTGACTATGGATCAGTGAACTTTGTTCTATTATAGATAGTGATTTTACATGACAAGGTTTGACTTTCATTTATTAAAAGACTGGTGTCATAATGCATGCCAAATCATTAGTAAATAACTAAGAAATATGGTGAAAATTAGATGAAGCTGCCCGGCAATTGGCACAGTCCCTGGCACCCAGTGAACAGGTGAGATCAACTTCTCCCTAGGTTGTTTCTCCTTCATGTTTTCTACATAAAGAGTTAAATTACAGTTCTCAGAGGTGAAGAAATTAATTTACTTAGGAGTTTAGTGGTAAGTCTGAGCCAAAGATTCCCTGGATTTGACAGCTTTGATTCATCTTATAATTGCACATTTTGCAAAACAATTAAGTTAAAGAAATTACATTTTTATACATGGAACTATGCTAGAGCAAAAAATAAGCAAGAAATTACTATCATGAGTGCAAATATTAAGTCTATTGTTATAATCAGCATTACTGAACTGAATAGCCCAGAAAAAAGTATTGCCGTGAATAATCACTGCTTCCTTGGGGAAATGTTTTGTTCATAATATTATAAGAAGTAATGAATTTGGTATATGCATGCTATTGAATACTAACGACAACTGAATTTTTATGAAAGATATATTTATTCCACTGTGGACATATAACTGCCTAAATTTTTTCCTGCTGAACTGCTAGCAAATACTCATTTACCAAGTCCCAACTGTGTGTGACATTTTAATTCTTAATGTTATAAATCTAATGGAAATATAATTAGCATTCACTTTCAGATTATAAGTATTCTTCATAAGATTAGACCACAAAATGGTCATTTTTTACTTGGTCCATCATGGGCTTGCAATATGGATCTGAGGCAATTAAAATTATCCTGGCATTTCAATTTGCTAAAAGGTCAACAAGCATTATTATATCTGAGAAATGATAAAAAATAGCAATGTGAACTTTCTAATTCATTCCATAAACAGTGCATCCATAATTGACTTAGGAAGAGTTCTCCTTCTTAGATCCTTTATATAAATAAGTCATGTTAATGACTGACATGTGTTGGAATTTTGCCAGTTTTTCTTTGTTATACAATTGCTCTCAAGATACTAAAATCACTTAGAGACCTAAAATTCAAATTTTTGCATATTAAATACTTGGAGATCTTGGTTTTTCCATTTCCACACTTGCCAAATCTTACAGCAGTTTAACCATTATTTTTACCTAATCACCAAGAAAAATATGTGTTGTTACATTTACTTTTCAATTGACATTTTTGGCCATTGTTTTTCAACCCTTTCAGTCATTTGTTCTCTATTTTATTTTTCTCATTCTCTTCCTTGGCCATTTCATTTCTGAAGACTAGTATTTATTACATGGATAAATAAGCTAAAACAATGACATTTACTTATAAAGTAATTATACATGAAACAAGATTCACTTTCCCAACTATAAGTTCATCAACTAGAATTAGCCTTCTTTTGGGTATAGTGGCAACAGAACAGATTGTTGAAGAATGTGTCAAGTGAGTCATTGGTAATATACACAATTGAAAATGTTAACAGGAAAAACAAACAAACAAACAAAAAAACTGGCTTGGTTACTCTTTGGAGATGTCAGAAAGAACCATCCTAAAGTATTCAGTTCTCTGTTAAGAACTCTTATGTATAAACTTTATAGTCTAAATCTTTCCATCAAAGTTAATATATTTTGGGTTTGTTTTCTTTTTATTTCAAACAACAAATGCATTTCTCTGTTAACAATCTCCATGATAGGGGCTTTGCCACGTTTGGTTTCTATATTATACTGATATACAAACCAAAGACCATTAAAACAAATTACCTAATTGTCAGGTAAATTTATCCCTTAAGTTTATTTTTTGCACAATTATTCAAATATTTGTGGGGTCCATAACAAATATAGAATACAAGCTTTGAACAGTGTACCATTTAAAATTGTGCAGAAGCAACCAAATATTGAATGTGCTTTACTGTTTTTCTTCACATATTTAAAGTTTAATCTTGATACAAAAGCCAAAGTAAGTTGTACTTTGAATTTTGAATAAAAAGTAATTTAAATATTTTTTTTAAAAGAACAGATCTAAATAAAAATTTTTAGGATCAATGAGGAAGATGGTGTCTCCTCATTCACGACCCTACAGAGAGAGGGGGATAGAATGCCTACCTGACCAAAGGCAGAAAAAATATGTAAATAATGATAGTTTTCAAAAGATTATGCTGTCTCATAGATTGAGGAGAATTAGAAATTTGCATTTTGAATGCAGTATTGGAGATTATTTTCATAATAGAGAATGTGGCCAAGTTGCCTTAGGATGGGAGTTGTATTGCAGGTTTAACTTACTATGCTTGTGAGAGGGAGGCAGGAAAGATGATGGCTATGTTCCCTGGAAGAAACTACTGTGTAAATGCATGTTACCTTCAACTACTCAGAAGAACAGAATCTATGGTTGTAGTGCATTATAATCTGATTATGTCCATGTGAAAAGCATATCTGAGTTCTCCTCTTCCCTCCCCTGTCATTGACATTGGCGTTGCTGCTCTATTTTCCTACTACTATCTACCAACTTGCCCAAGTTTGGAGAATTAATTCTGAATTTGCATCTTGAATGGCTAATTTGCATATTTGACATAACCTGAGCCATAACGGGAGAAATCCCAGGGTTCAAATAAATTTCCTCATACTCAGATTTCAAACAGTTTTACATTTAATTTTTTAAAAAGTCATTTAGCTTTTCTTCTTTCATCATTTTAAAATGCACCAACTTCTAAGGAGGTAACCCATAGAACAAATTTAGATAGAAAATAGACCCTGGCAGAGGATGTCACTATGAAGGGATACTCTGGACAAGGGTTTCTGGAGAGATAACTGAAAGATTAAATGTTGGTTTTCTCATTCTGAATTTTTTTTTAAGCCATTACTCCTGAACCAAATAATACAATTAAAAAAAAAATACTACTCTTAACGTATTAATAAAAACAGAAGCACCAAAACCCTGAATATGTTTCAACAGTATTCAAACTTTTCCAGGAATTTTATGTAAAGGAGACAGTTTTGTGAGAAAAACTTGCTCCACTTGGCTCCCAATTTTGTACATTAAAGATTGTTCATTAATTAAACCCACAATTCAGACCCAAGATGCATCAAAACAAACTCCCAATACTTGACTTGATCTTTCTAACTCCTGTTCCCTTTTGGATCTCTGAGCCAAACTGCTGTATTTTTCTCCCTCATATTTTCATCTTCCACCATGAAAAAATAATGTAAAAGGCATACCACTAATCCCAAGACACACCAGAAGTTCACTGAATTCTATTTTCCTCTGGCCAGGAGATTTCCCCACTCACTTTCAGGAATAAACACTATTAGAATGCAATCTTTGTAGCTTTAATATCTCGTGGCATTCACCCTCCCTCAAGCTTAAACCTCTCTTTAAAGTCTTCTTGTTCAAACAGTCAGGCTTCTGAATTTAGTCATTCAGGGCTCTCAAATCTCATGGGTTTTTTCCTGTCTTTTCTCCCTGTTTTCTTTTCTCCTTCACTGTATACATTTAAATCCACTCTGTATCAATTTTTTGAGCATAATAAAGTACCTGAAATATTTTCAATCTAGTTTTAGAATATATGAATGATTTATACATTCCTCATAAAAAACTGCTTTCATTTGCTGAACACCAGCTCTAATATATCTACATCTTTATGGAATATATTATATTATCTTTTTTTTTCTTTAAATTGAAGTCAAAACATTTATTTGATAAAGGCAGCTTAGAAGTCATACATGGAATTTCTTTAATACTTTCTTTGAAGATATGTCATTTATTGAAGATAATTTAGTTAAAGGAAAAATTTAGAGTGAGGATGAATTAAATTTTTCCTTAAATCATTCCATAACTGTGGTCCAGTATAGTATCAAAGGGCCACATATGAGTAGTGAATATTTGAAATACTGCTAATCCTAATTGAGATATGCTGTAGGTATAAAATACATCCTGATTTGCAAGACTTAGTATGAAAAAAAAATGTTAAATGTATCATGATAATTTTTATAGCGATCACACACTAAAATAATATTTTGATATAGTAGATTAAATAAAATATATGATTAAATTTAATTCTTAATTTCACTTTTTGCTTTCTTATATTTTAATATGACTAGTAGTAAATTTAAAATCTGTTGATGTGATTTGTGCTTATTATTTACATTATAATTCTACTAAACGTCACTGGTAGAGTAACAAAAAATGCCATTTAGGGCAGCCCAGGTGGCTCAGTGGTTTAGCGCTGCCTTCAGCCCAGGACGTGATCCTGGAGACCTGGGATCGAGTCCCACATCGGCCTCCCTTGATGGAGCTTGCTTATCCCTCTGCCTATGTCTCTGACTCTCTCTCTCTCTCTCTCTCTCTCATGAATAAATAAATAAAATCTTTTTTAAAAATGTCATGTAGGTAGAATAACTAAATAATTTGGGCTGTGTGCATGAATAAATTAATGACAAATATAAGTATATACATATTAAGTATGTATTCATATATGTACATTCATGTTTGTAATACACATATATCCTTGTGTGTATGATGTGCACATAAATACAAATACAAATGAGCACACACATACTTGAAATATGACTACTAAAATTACTTAGAATTTTTATGCTTATAGGTTTTTCTCTTGTCAAGGCATAGTATTTTAATTCCGCCTCAGTGATATGGAACAAATCAGTAGATGCTTTTAACTTACTTATAATTTTCACTGACAAACAAAAATCTAGAGTGGTTAAGAGGAAGAAATACCCATGAGCTTAGTATTTTCCTTTTATTTTATCATTTGTTAAGAAAATACTTACCTTCTTTCATACCAATTTGGATGCCTTTTATTTCTTTTTGTCTAATTGCTGTGGCTGGGACTTCCAGTACTATGTTGAATTAAAGTGACAAGAGTGGAGATATTTGTTTTGCCCCTGACTTTAGTGGAAGACTTAATCAAAGAGGTGAAAGACATGTACTCTGAAAACTATAAAACATTGATGAAAGAAATTCAAGATGTCACAAAGAAATGGAAAGACATTCCATGCTCATGGGTTGGAAGAAAAAAATATTGTTAAAATATCTAGACTGCCCAAAGCAATCTACACATTAATGCAATTCCTATCAAAATACCAGCAGGAAAAAAAAAAATACCAGAAGCATTTTCAAAGAACTTGAAAAAAAAAAAAAAAAAAAAAACCTAAAATGTGTATGGAACCACAGAAGACCCTAAATAGTAAAAGCAACCTTGAAAAGGAAAAGCAAAGCTGGAGGCATCATAACTCCAGACTTCAACTTATATTACCTGTAGAGATCAAAACAGTTTGGTACTGGCATGAAAATAAACACATAGATCAATAGAAAACAATGGAAAACCCAGAAATACACTCAAAATTATATGATCAGTTAATATTCCATAAAGCAGGAAAGACTATCCAATAAGAAAAAGGCAATCTCTTCAACAATGGTATTGGGAAAACTGGACAGCTACATGCAAACTAATGAAACTAGATCACTGTCTTACACCACACATACACACACACACACACACACACAAATGAACTCAAAATGGATTAAACACCTAAATGTGAGACATAAACCTTAACAATCCTAGAAGAGACCACAAGCAGTAATTTTTCCCACATTGGCCATAGCAACATTTTTTTTAGAGATGTTTCTTATGGCAAGAGAAATAAAAGCAAAAATAAACTCTTGGAGACTACATAAAAATAAACTTCTGCACATTGAAGGAAACAATCAACAAAACTAAAAGGCAATCTACTGAAAGAGAGATATTTGCAAATGATGTATCTAATCAAGGGTCAGTATCCAAAATATATAACTTATATACTCAGCACCCTAAAAACAAATAATTCAGTTAAAAACCTGGCAGTTAACATGAACAGATATTTCCCCAAAGAAGACATCCATATGGTCAATAGACACATGAAAATAAGCTCATATCACCAATATCACTCATCCTTAGGGAAATGCAAATCAAATTACAATGAGTTATCACCTCACCTGTGTCAGAATGGCTAAAATAAAAAACATAAGAAATGGCAAGTGGTGGTGAGGGTGTGGAGAAAAAGGAAACATCCTGCACTGTTGGTTGGTGGGAATGCAAACTGGTGCAGGTACTATAAAAAACAGTATGAAGGCCCCTCAAAAATTTAAAAATAAGATTATTCTATGATCTAGTAATAACACTATTGGGTTTAATGCAAAAAATACAAAAATACTAATTCAAAGGTATACATGCACCCCATGTTTATTGCAGCATTATTTATAATAGCCAAATTATGGAAACAGCCCAAATGTCTATCAACAGACAAGTAGAGTGAAGTAAGTCAGTCGGAGAAGGACAAACATTATATGTTCTCATTCATTTGGGGAATATAAATAATAGTGAAAGGGAATATAAGGGAAGGGAGAAGAAATGTGTGGGAAATATCAGAAAGGGAGACAGAATGTAAAGACTCCTAACTCTGGGAAACGAACTAGGGGTGGTAGAAGGGGAGGAGGGCGGGGGGTGGGAGTGAATGGGTGTCGGGCACTGGGGGTTATTCTGTATGTTAGTAAATTGAACACCAATAAAAAATAAATTAAAAAAAAGATAAAGAAGATATGGTACATAATACAGAATATTATTCAGCCATAAAAAATAATGAAAGCTTTCCATTTGCAACAACATGGATGGAACTAGACTATATAATACTAAGCAAAAATAAGTCAGATAAAGACAAATAGCATGTGATTTCAATAATTTGTGTAATTTAAAAAACAAAACTAACGTGCAAAAAAAAAAAATAGAGAAACCAAGAAACAGACACTTAACTATAGAGAATACACTGATGGTTACCAGAGGGGAGGTAGGTGGGGAATGGGGGAAAGTGATGGGGATTAAAAAGTATACTTATCATGAGGAGCACTGATTAATGTACAGAATTGTTGAAATACTATATTGTATACTAAAAACTAATGTAACACTGTGTGTTAAGTATATTGGAATTAAAATTTATCACCTAATTAAAAAAAAAAAACTTAACTTTTAAAAAAAATTTAAAAAAAGAAAAGACTTATCTAAATTCACTTCATTGCCTGAAAGAAATTAGAATTGCCTTGCTAAGCTTTGAGATTATGATTCTGGTATTCTGGGAATACAGTCATGGTTTTTGATGTGGACTATGAATTGATAGACTGAACATAAAAGCTTAATATATAAATCATAATCAGAAACTGTAGAGGTTTGATAATACTCACCTTGAAAACACATTGTATAAGGCAATTTTTTGTGTGTGATTTACATGCTGTTATACCACCATTTAACACAGAAAGGACAGTGTTTCTTCCCAATGTTTCAATTGCTGTATTTTTAACATACATTGTATTCAATAAAATTGGCTGTAATATTATTATAAATATATCAGAAATAAAAGGATACAAGACAAGCTGTTTAAGTTTTTTAACAAATTTTTAAGAAAAGTATCATTTCTTTTCTTAATGTCTAACTGTTCTAATATTTCTCTATTGCTAATATTTCTCTATTGCTACATATATTTTTCATTACTACCTCTTGATTTTCAGAGACTAGGATTTATATAAATTCAATGACTTAGTTTTATGAAAATGTCATAAGGTGTAGGCATAATTTAGTGGAGACCCTGAGTGTAGAAACAATTCAAGAAAAACTTGATAAAACTTTAGAAGCAGGTACTGATTTTGAATATATTTATTATTAGCACAAAGAGCCATGTGATAAAAAAAATAAATGTAATCAGCATATCGCAGCATGGAAAAGTTAGAAAAGTGGGTTAATGGAATCATATGCAAATGAGAGATAATAAATGGAAAATTATATGGCAATTTTTAAAGCAAGAAAACATGCTGTCACTGTTGTATTGAAATCTAAAGATATGAATTAGTATGTCTCCTGAAAAGGAGAGTTAAACATAAGGAATTTCTTGATATTGCATTCAAAGATGAAAGTCAGTGAGAGTTCTAAAAGTATAGGGGGCCACTTTAGCCCTTAGAATTGAGTGCCTTTAATGAACTGTTCAAAATGTACTTCTTCAAGGGAAAGATTAATTTCATTTCAGATTTCTTTTAGCAAGCAGTATTAATGACTATATTTGGTCTTTCTGTCTTTTCACTCATTCCCTATGATCTAATATCTACTCGGCCATTGAAGTAATCTTGAAAAAGTCAACTCATACTGTCTAACTCTTTATCAAATAACCTCAGTGAATTTCCACTTGACTTAGGGTAAGCACCAAAATTTTTACCATGTGCACAAGGTGTTACATGACCTGACTTCTGTCTCCCTTTCCTAACTTCTTGCTCTTCAGTGCTCACTGGACTATTTTTTTTTAAATCAACTTTAGAAATGCCAAAGTTTTTCATTTCATAACTTTTCTTTCTTTCTTTCTTTTTCTTTCTTTCTTTCTTTCTTTCTTTCTTTCTTTCTTTCTTTCTTTCTTTCTTTCTTTTTCTTTTCTTCTTTCTTCTTTCTTTTTAATTCTATTTATTCATCAGAAACATAGGGGAGAGGCAAGACATAGGCAAGATTGCCTATGTCTTGTCTATGTCTATGTCTCCCCTGCAGGGAGCCTGATGTAGGACTAGATCCCAGGACCCTGAGATCGTGCCCTGAGCCAAAGGTAGACATTCGAACACTGAGCCAAGGTGTCCCTCAAACCTTTTCTATTTGCTTTTAACCTCCCTCAGAAAGTTGCTCCACTCCAACTCCAAAGACCTTTATATGTGTGAAAACCAGCATCCAAGATAGCCCTGAATGATTGTAACCTCCTAGTATCCATTCCTCATTGAAGTTCTCTCCCATATTGAGTAGTATTGACCTGTGCTACCACCAGGTTATTGGAATATGGTTCTGTGATTGGGCCAAGATCATGAAAGCATTGCACATTAGGTTTCCCTATACTGGATTTCTTAATCTGTGGGAAATCAGCCACTACTACCTGAGGTTGCTCAAGTAGTCATGAAGAGTCCCATGTGGAAAAGAATTAGAACCTCTGATCATAAAACACCACTAGAGTGGGCCGTCTTGGAAGCAGATATTCCAGTGTTAGTCAATATCTCAACTCAACCTCAAAAAAGACCCCAACCAGAACCACTCAGCTAACCCACCTCTGTCCTAAACCACAAAAACTATGAGATAAGACTGACTTTCAATCTTTTTCTCTCTCGAGCTGTTATACACAATTTATATGATTCAGAAGTCAAAGGATGCCTGGGTGCTCAGTGGTTGAATGTCTGCCTTTGACTCAGGGCATGATCCTGGGGTCCTGGGATCGAGTTCCACATCAACAGCTCACTGTTGGAGCCTGATTCTCCCTCTGCCTGTGTCTCTGCCTCTCTCTGTGTGTCACTCATGAATAAAGAAATAAAATATTTTTTTGAAAAGAAGCTAATAAGAATAAAAGTATTTAAATCAATAATACATTAGTTAAGTCATGAATGTTCATATGGTCTCATAATGAACATCTGACCAGTTCATTATTAGAAAGAAAAAAGAGGAGACTGTAACTATTGAGAAAAAAGATATACATATAATTATCTAGTTTTTATTATTATATCTTTAATGCAAAGCACTTTTCCTCTGCCTTTTCAGGAATGTTCTAAAAGTATTCAATGTACACAGATAGCAACTTCAAATGCCACCGTAGTAAGCTGTTCCTTTGACTTCTAATATTTCTCTCTTTTGGACCAAAAAAAAAATGATTTTAGATATATTGAATGCAGATCACATTCCTTTTATCTGACATGTATTGTACAATTAGTAGATGGCAAAATACTGATGTAATTGTGGCATTTGAAAGAGCAAGGTGGTTCAAAGCTTAAAGGTAAGGACTTCCATTTTTTTAAGTTGAGTTATTCCTTTTCCTTTATTTTCCTTCTTTCTCCCTCAAATTCTGTAACTTAAAAAAAAAACAGATATGATACTGACTTTATGGGAAATTTTAATTTTTGTAAACACTTTTTGGGAAGAATATTTCAAAGACAATGTACTGGCTAAGGAATATTAAGAAAAAGCTGAAATTTTTATACCATGGAAAAATAATTACCTATTTCAAATCAGCAGCATTGTAGAATTTAATGTTATTCAGTCTCTGAGCTTAGCTAGAGATCACAATTAATTTCGTTTTCAAAATTGTGAGAATATAGGAAGAGGGTAGGATTTAAAAAAAAAAAAAAACATATTTTAAGATAATGTGTTGGTGTGTCTGGGTGGCTTAGTCAGTTTAGTACTCAGCTCTTGGTTTTAGCTCAAGTCAAGACCTCAAAGTCCTGAGACTGATCACCATGTGGGCTTCACGCTTGGCTCAGAGTCTGCTTGGAATCCTCTCCCCTCTCCCTCCTCCTCTGCTCCCTGCCCCCATTGTGAGCACACACACACACACACACACTCTCTCTATAAAAATAAATAAGTAAATTCATACATACAATATTTAAGATAATAAAATAATGTGTTTATCACAATTGCATCAGTAAAATGATGACAAAAGTAATAGTAGCTCTATAGATACTATTATATCTGTACAACAAAGTCCCTGAAGTCATAGTCTATCAAAAGAAGGCATCTAGTACCAGATAATTTCTTTGAAGAAAGTGAAGCATTAAATATTTTCCTGGAAACTGTCATCAAACCATCTTACTCCATATGAAATCATTCATGTATATCTAAAAAATTATCTGTTCTTTAAAGAATATAGGAGTTTATATTTTCTCTATTTTCTTTCCTTTTCTTTGTTCACCTTTCCCTCTAGCTAAAGCTTCACTGTTGTGTCATAAATCAAGTAAATTTTACTTTATAATTTTGATAACTATTCTGCAATGACTGTAATAGAGACCAGAGCGCTTACAAAAAGGAGCTGGTGATTTAAATGGTATTAATGATGGAGCTGCACTTTAGCATCATGCCAGACACACCAGCCTTCACAGATGAAAAATGTATCCAATTAACCATGGACCATGAGTAAAAGGTTACATTTATTGGAAAACTCAATGAAAATTAAGATTATGAACATTTATATTTAAATTATACAGTTAAAATGTAGACATATATACATATTATGAAATGATTACCACCATCAAGCTAATTAACATATCCATCACCTCACACAGTTATTCTTTACTTTTGTATTGAGAATGCTTGGAATCTATTCTTTCAGCAAACTTAAAGTATACATTATTATTTACTGTAGTCATCATGCTGTACATTAACTTCTCATTTTAAAACTGAAAGTTTGTACCATTTGATATTTCCTCCTCTTCTCTCCTCCCTCCAGTCCCTGGAAACCATCATGCTACTCTCTGTTACTATGAATGCAATTATTTACTTTTTGGATTTCATATATATGTTAGACCATGAAGTATTTCTCTTTCTGTGTCTGGCTTATTTCACTTAGCATAATGTCTTCCAATCTCCATTCATGTTGTCTCAAATGACAAGATTTCCTTTTTCTTTAAAGCCAAATAATATCTCATTGTGTGTGTGTGTGTGTATGTGTGTTTATGTTACATTTTCTCTATCCACTCATCTGTCAAGAGACAGATGTTGAGGTAACTTAGATTGTTTCTATATCTTGGCTGTTGTGAATAATGCAGTGAATGTGGTAGTATAGATATCTTTTTCAAATACTGACTTTATTTCATTTGGGTATATACTCACAAGTGGGATTACTAGATCATATGGTACATCAATTTTTATTTTTTTTTATTTTTTAGGAACCTCCATACTGTTTCCCACAATGGCTGCACCAATTTATGTTGCCACCAACAACGCACCAAGATTCCTTTACCTCTACATCCTTGACAATATTTGTTCCCTTTACATTTTAGGAATAGCCATCTTAACATGTGTGAGAGGAGATCTCATTGTGGTTTTGATTTGCATTTCTCTGATGATTAGTGATGTTGAGCATCTTTTCATGTACCTATTAATGTTAATAAATAATTTTAATTATTGTGACACTTATGCTTTATCTTTTTCAGAATCATTTTCAAAAAATAATCCATATTAATACAAATAATAAAGGTTAACTCATTATGTTCTTTTCTTCATGTGATGGAAGTTAGCATGATTTATCCTAGATAATGTAGAAGTATTTTTTTCTCTGAAAATAATAATATTGGTTAGTACAAAGTGAACATTATTTTTAAATGCATTTTTTGAGACAGAAAAAGAGAGTGCATGAGCTGGGTGGTAGGGCAGACGGAGAGTGAGAAAGAGAGAATCTTAAGTAGGCTCCACCATGCCCAATGCAGAGCCTGACATGGAATTCAATCTCACAACCCTGAGATCGTGACCTGAGCCAAAATCTAGAGTTGAAGACTAAACCAATCAAGCCACCAAGGTACCCCAAAAGTGAATATTGTTTAAAAGTGGAAAAAGTTTATAAAATTGTTTTTAAAAATGAACAAACAACAGAAAATAATTAACAAATAACCCCTTACTATCAGCCCCTTACTCCTCCCCCCGCCCCCTCCCCCGGGCTTTTTTTTTTTATTTTGGAGAGAATGGTAGTATTTTCTGTTACTGAGTTTTTCAATAAATATAAGAAAAGCACAAAGGATCATAGAGGAAGGGATGGAAAATTGAATGGGAAGAAATCAGAGGGAGATAAATCCTAAGAGACTTAACTATAGGAAACAAAATGAGGGTTTCTAGAGGGGAGGAGGGGGGGGACCCGGGTAACTACATGATAGGCATTAAGGAGGGCACATGATATGATGAGTACTGAGTGTTGTATGCAACTAATGAATTATTGAGCTCTACATCTGAAACTAAAGATATGTTGGTTAATTGAATTTAAATTTTAAAAAAGAAAACAGCATAATAAAATAAACAAATAAATATAATCATATCCAGCTGTATTCTTATAACCACTTAGAGTAAAACATTTCTGAACAACTAGAGAACTAGAGCCACAGGAGCATTTTGACTATATGCAAAAATAACTTTTTCTCCAATCGCCATTGGTTGTGATTCTTTTGTTTGGGCTCCGACAGAGATATGACTTTATTTTTTTGTAAAGCTCTCATTTGTAAAATGATGCCAGCAGAAGAATCACGGTGTGGCCAAGCGCATGGACCTGAGCAGAGGTTGCTGAGGTCAGAGACAGGGAACTCCTGAGATAAAGAAGCATAATCAGTGTCAACAAGTCAAACACAGAGCTAGGAATTTGTAGAGCACATTGGAGGGCAGTCAATCTCTATTAAAAAAACAAAATAAATACAAATAAAGTGAACCCAAACAAATCTGTACTATAAGTCAACAAATCCTGGATAATGGCAGTGTAATAACAGAGGTCAGATAGTTTATCATGAGATCCCCTTTCCGATTTTCAGTTAGAGTGGGTCTGAGCAGTTTCCTTTACTGATTGTGTTCCCTTGATGAAAAATGGAGATTGCAGCAATATTACTTTCCTCATAGAGTTGTTCTAAGCATTAATACAAATCATCCATGTGAAGTGCTTTTGAGGATTTGGCAAAAATTGAAATCAATGAATACTAATTATTATTATTCTGTAAGTTGACATAACAAAATAAAATTAATAATATTTTTAATGTTAAATAATGATAAGGAACCTAAGTGTAAAAGTGTGTGTGTGTGTGTGTGTATACATACACTTTTAAACACAAATTAATAACATAAAGAATAAAAAGTCCATAAGTCCACATTTTGGAATGATCTACAGGAACTGGAGATACTGAGAAATAAAAGGAAGGAAGTTCCTGATAAAAAGAGTGCCTCATTGATATTTTTCAATCATTTGCCAGGGACTTCTTATCTGTCCTTTGGATAAGACCAATAAGTTAATATTGAACTCTACTGAATATCTCTTACTATGTTATGAATATCTATGCCCATATTAAAAATACTACAATGAATATTGTTATCATTTTAGAATACTGTCATTCTCAACAAATTGTATTCACTATATGTATGATTTCCACCTTAGGGTTTTCTTCTAGAAATTTTCACGCGTACATATTATATTGGGCAAGGCCTTTTGGACCATGGCATTCAAAAAGGTTTTGGTGAGTTGTAGCAAAATCAGTAAAGCAATATTTGTTAAAGTTATTATTCTGAATATCTTTTTTGATCCATACTTATCTTTAATTGAAAGAGAGCTAATCTTGTATTTAAAGCAATAGGTCTACAAGCCAATCAATTCAACAGTTCAAAGATCCATATTGTTTTCAAAGTTATACGTGTTTCTTTCACCTTAGATTCTGACACACCATTTTAGAAAGTTTATCTCCAAAAATCTTTGAAATTTATTGCATTAAAAATCTTATTTTCATCTGGATATGGTATGTATTCTTTTTAAAAAATATTTTATTTTAATGTACTTATGTGAAATAGAGCATGAGCAGGGGAGGGGACAGAAAGAGGGAGAAGCAGACTCTCCACTGAACAAGAGTCCAACTTGGGACTCCATCTCAGGACCCTGGGATCATGACCTGAGCCAAAGGCAGACCTTAACCAACTGAATCACCCAGGTGCCCCTGGATATGGTATGTATTCTTTTATATTTTTTAAAAATTTTTGGAAATAGATTTGTTAATTTTATCTCTAAAATTTAGGATTTGTTAAGAAGTAACAGATGTAGTGTTATAATTTCAGATATAATGGTATAAAGCAACAAATCAGCAGTGAGTCCTAATAAAAACAAATTTTGATGTAAAATTAATCTATAGAGTTAACCATAAGTCACACCAGAAATGTCTGAGTAGTTTCACGACTGGATTCAGTGATGACTATAAATATTCTATTTTAATTAAAAAGGAAATCTACAAAAAACAGAAAAAAATATATAAAGTTTTATTTGTTAGTAGCTCAGTTGTCAGGACTCAAGTATTTTTATTTTCTTCTTTGTAAACAGGCCTAAATTAAGTACCTGATTAGTAATCATGGAACATGAATCAAGTAACTTCATGATAAAAGATTAATAGGACTTATTAACTTTCTCCTCCATGTAAACCTACTGTGTTTTTGAACTCATTAAAAAAGGGGATATACTATTTATCAACTTTAGTATTTTTTTCATATTCAGATTACATAATATATATGGTTAAAACAGTAAGAGGAGAGTGTTTGCATACGTCGTTAAAATTTGTTCTGTTTTTCTCTCCTTTTTACTTAGATTCCTTTAGGCCATTGAAAATTGATGTTTGAATAATAGTTGACAAACCCTTATTTTGTCAAGCTAAAAGATAGCCATTTAGAGTGTAAAAGTAACATAAAGTTCAACGTGTTAACTAGTTAATAAATACTTATTTGCACAAATGGATACACATTTGTCCAAAGCTCTTAATTCTATAATACATCTCCAGCATAGACCCATCAAAATAATTTATGTAAATTATTTTTTCCATTAAGTTATAAAGGACTACAAGAAATCAGTTTATAATTTTAAAACTTATAAAGAGTTAGTGAATACACTAAAAGCCAAGTAAATATATAGCAGCATAAAACTAGCCCCCTGTCAAAATTATTAAACATGAATATTGCCAAAGGATATTTCTTGTCTAGACATACCAAAACTGGAACTTATGATACAAAACATTAAGAAAATTAGAAATAAAAACTGGTCAAATGACTATATAACAAACTTATTATTCATAAGGATGTTCCCAGGTACCACAATATCCCAAAATGACTTTCCAGTTTTGAATCACTACATAATAATAATAATAATAATAATAATAATAATAATAATAATTACAAAGTATTTTTGTCTTTTCAGATATTTTGCTCCTATTTCACAATAAAATATTAAAAGACTTCAATGGTGAAACCATAGGTCTAGAGTTTCTTTATTAATCATTCCAGCTGTATATTACTTATAGTAGAAAGGAGATGGAAAGGTAGATAGATAGGTAGATAAATAAGCAAGTAGGTATGTAGGTAGATGACAGGTAGATAAAGAGGGAGAGGAAGAGATAAAGAAACATATATAGTAAAGCGTGTGAAAGGAAATCATCTAGATTCATCAGGACCTGGCATGTTTCCAGGTTACATTATAGTTTTAGTAAGGACTATTCTGATCTTCCTCTCTTGGAAACAGTATTTGGAGGGCCTTATCTGAAACATAAATTGTTGAACAGTCTCCTTCCCTTTTTTGGCTGGATTTTAAATTTCATTTTTTGTTTGTTTGTTTGTTTGTTTTCCAACACCTTAACACTCTTGAAAGCTCTTTTGAGATTTTTAGACTCTTATTTGTTGTTTCTTAGTTTCCCAGACACTTGCCTATAAGTATCTGCTTATAGGTAAATATCGGTGCAAATTTGGCATTTATTTCTCTGCTCTTCTTCTTCCTCCTCCTCCTCCTCTTCCTCTTCTTCCTTCTCCTCCTCCTCCTCTTTCTTCTTCTTCTTCTTCTTCTTCTTCTTCTTCTTCTTCTTCTTCTTCTTCCTCTTCCTCCTCCTCCTCCTCCTCCTCCTCCTTCTCCTCCTCCTCCTCCTCCTCTTCTTCTTTTTCATCTTCTTCTTTTAAATCCTGGTCCCTTAATTCTTGGCTGGCATGAATACCTCCAAACACCAAGGTTTGTCTTGCTACATTGAGGAGAATGCCAATGGCTCTGAGCCACCACTATCTACTGAACTTCTACATCTCACAGAGCTTACAGATTGGCAGGTGATCGACGCAGAAAATTGGCAGAGAATTTCAGGCATGTGTAATAAATCAGTAGGTAATTTTACTCCTTTACAGCATCATGACCCATCCCCACTCACCACACCCAACATCACTGCCTTGACGGTTGCTCTTTGATCCTCTCAAAAGCTGATATTTTGTATGACATCCAGTTTTTATTATTTTTCTCAGAAGAAGGCTTCCTCTGAACCAAGCTACCACTTTATATCCAAGACCAGAAGTCAGACTCATACTTAGATGAAAGATGATTACTCTCCAGAGAAAATAAGATTTAGAAAGTAAGCATTTGGATTAGTTACGAGAAGGAACCATTCTCACTTCTGTGGTATCTTCAATTAAGGAGAAATATACTGTTTTCAGAATTAATTAGCCAAGGCATGACCCCCTCAGAGATAGTATTTTGAATTAGACATCTCTCAAGTTTTCTTTGTTGGTTTCAATAAGACTTTATTACATCTAATATTTCTTGAGCAGAAATAGGGACATCACATGTTTTTTTTTTTCTCTATCCATTGGAAGTAAGTGCTTTTTCCCCCATGCTTTTCTAGTTTGTATCTTTACCTTTTTAAATCATATGGTGTAAAAATTTATTAAATATTAAATGATCTTTCATTGAATGATGAATCTTTCATTGAAATTCTATCATGCTTACAATTTCTACACTGAATTAAATGAAAACCAAATTTTATTCACAGCTATGTAGGAAAGAAAATCCATGTATTGATGAAGTCACAATGCCTATAATTTCTGGGAAATGTATTATCAGTAGTAGAACTAAGTTTTTTGTCTTGCAGTTTACAGCTGTCTAAAAAAATACATTTCAATGTTAATTGGATAGAGAATTTAAATATATCTGTAAAAATCCCTTCACTATTGCTATTGAATATAACCTAATGTCAGGGGAGAAATCACATTATATTAAAAAGTTGGGCCCATATATCATAGAGATAATAGAGGCAGGGTGCACCACCAGGGGGCAGGAATTCTAGAATTATGCCTACCACATGCAGAGAGGGCTTTTCAAAACTCAGTAGCATGATCAGGTGGAGATGTGTGCAAACCATTAAAGTAGCTAAGGAATTTAACCAAGTACATATCTTGGCGAATATCGGTCAAGCACGACGGAATTGCAGAGCATGCAGTGTGTTGTATTTGAAGACTAGCAGAGGTCTACTTTTCTGAGCAGAATGTGTAGGAAGTAGATTTCTGCATGCATTTTATTAATTTTTTAAAAATACTTTATTTGAGAGAGAGTGAGAGAGAACATAAGCAGGGAGGTGGGGCAGAGGGAGAGGGAGAAGCAAACTCTCAGCTGAGCAGGGACCCCCATGTGGGACTTGATTCCAGGACTCTGGGATCATGACCCCAGGATAAGCCGGCCACTTAACTGATTGAGCCTCTCAGGTGCCCTTTTTGTATGCATTTTTAAAAACTTTGGGGCACCTGGGTGGGTCATTCAGTAAAGCCTTCTGCTCTTGATTTCAGCTCAGGTCATGATCTCAGAATCCTGATATCAAGTCCCACAGGGGGCCTGTTGCATCAGGGAGTCGGCTTGAGGATTCTCTCCCTCTCCTTCTGCCTCTCTCCCTACTCACTCACTCGTTCACTCTCTCTCTCTCTTTCATAAATAACTCTTTAAAAATTAAAAAAAGAAGACTAAAAATTTAAACCAGACTATATTACATCACCTAACCTCCCATGACTTTATCTTTCTATTCATTTATTGCTGGGTATTTACTTTGCTTGCTTATTTTTTGAGACAATGGACAGAGCTATAATATCTGTGCATGTGTATCTTTAACTACTAGAATTTTTATTTCTGTGGAACAGATTTCTAGGAGTGGTGTTATAAGGTAATTATATTTTATTTTAATAAATATAAAAGCTATTGCACTGATTTTTTAAATAATATTTTTAGAATGTGCATCTATACTAATAAATGCTAGCAATAGATGTTCTAATTTTTAAAATTTTACCAGTCAAGGATATAGTGGTAACTGATTGTGATTTTATTTGTATTTCCATGAGTACTAAGGTGATTGAACATTTTTTTATAGATTTTAAACATGTGATTTGCTCATATGTGAAGAGTCTTTTCACATCTTTTGCCCATTTCTCTATTGTATCACTAATTTCTCACCAATATATAAAATCTTTCATATGTGCATGATTTAATCATATATATGCCCTCTATTTCTAAGTAACATCTTCTGTATTAGTGATCTAATTATTTGCATCTATACCAATAAAATATTGACTTGATTGTAGTGTCTTTATGGTAGTTCTTGTTAGGAAAGTTATATAATCAATAGTCTTTTAAACATGCAAGTATCTCTTTTCCTATAATTAATTTCCTAGAATCAATATTTTCATCATATTAAACCTTTAACTCCAAAGATACGTCATATTTTTATATTTCATGATAACTTGTTTCATTCCATTTTCACACATCAGATGTGTGAGATGACTAGCACTCTTTTTTTTTAATCTTACTTTTTGAAGTTTGTTATTCTTCACTCAGCTTCAAATTCATGTCTAGTTGTTTTGATCACTCTAGCGCACTTCATACTCTGCCAGTATCTCACTTCATTATTCCCCTTGGCATTACCTCAAGCCTGATTACGTCTACCTTTTCACCTTCAGACCCTGTACTACCACTGTAGACTGGTACTGGAGAAAAAAGAACATTCACACTGATGGTTCTCTGTACAAATTTCATGATTTTCCAAAAGATCATAAAGGCTAGAAGGTTTCTGACATTCTCAGGCAATTATACAACATATTCTTATTTGTTTTCCTGACTCAGTCTTTGGAATCCTAAGTAAAATATCTTCCTAGTTTACTCCTTAGCATAGTCTCTAAGACTCTGTTTCATTTCTGAACACTTAGCATGTTTTCTTTCTGCACATTCTGCTCCAGACAAAGCGGACTTCTCTGATGTTCTTCAAATACAACACACCATGCATGCTCCATGATTATGTTCTGCTTGACCACACCAACTTAATCACATGAGTTCTAATGACAGGATCTAACCTTTCTTTGAAATGAGAGATTCCAAATCAGACATGATCTTCTGCTGGCCTCAGCAGTGAAAACCTTCACATTGCAGAGAAGGCTATTTGGCAGAAAAGAGCAGGGCACTTGTGAGACTTCAATGCATCAATCTTACAAATGCAAAGTCCTGAATTCAGCTAACAACCAATGAGTCTGGAAGAGAACCCCAAGACTCAATGACATTGCAACACAACTGACACTTTGGATTTGGATCAGAGAAACTAAACCATGCTCAAACCCAATATATATATATGTTATTTTTAACCACTAAGTTTATGGTATGTTGTTATGTGTTAATAGAAAACAGGTGTAGCCTTACTCCCAATTCTCTTTAATTCACTCTAATTTCTTTTATCAAATAGTACTTATCACTTTCCATTCTTATTTAAATTTTGAATTCTTGAATTTTTTGGCCCAGCCTCACTTATAAATCCTCTAAGGCAAGAGTATTTCTTCTTTTCCTTTTATTTTTTACATGTTGGATCTCATAAACTGAAAACAATATCCTGCTTACCTTACTGTATGTTTAATAATATTTAATGAATGAATGAATGGCTTTATTCCCTACAATATGATTTTCAAGTTATATTCTTAAGTCATATACCTTTAAAATTTTTTACCACTAAGTATTTTAAAGGTTTTGTTGTTAATGGAAAAGGAATATTTCCTCCATATCATTTTCCTATTACTGGATTATAGAAGTACTATTGATTTTTAATATATTTATATTATAGCCAGGACTTTTACATAATTCCCTCATTAATTCTATTTAATTTGTTTTTTACTACAACTTCTTGAATTTTCTTTAGCTTTTTAAGGATTTCGTTGGCAAAAGAAATAGTTTTCTAGAACACTTATCAAATGTTTTTGTTTTTTACTTTTTTTACTAAATAAACCAGGAAAGTCTTTAACTACAACTGATTCCCCCAACACCATTTAAATTCATAAGATCATCACAGGCACACTTCATATCAAAATGCTCAGAAGAACTTTGGACAAAAGCACAGTGTGCCAGCAAGGAAATGTGAGGTATTTCTCTTCCATAGAAGTAGTCGACACTACTGTAGAAAGGGTATTATTTTGATTCTGCAGGAATAAGCTCATGTGTAAGGGACTAAGCTTCATACTGAGTAGGTATAGGAAGTGTCTAAACTTAGATGTCTTATACCTCCTAGGGACCAATCAATAGCTTTGGTGGAACCTTCAGAAGAGCAGCTTCCAGTATCTCTGCCAGGAAAATACCAATCACAAGTCTTACCACATTGAGGGAAGCCTCAAATATGTCTTGCCCATAGAATATATATGATTCCTCCCAAGCCAGATGTAATTTGCAAATTCAGAGTTATGTTTATCAGAAACAATGATACCTAGTGGCATAACCCACATACTACCCTAACCAGATTGCCTAAAAACAAATTCTCCAATCTAGGAAAAAAAAATGGCATCTGCGTCAATGCCCACACCATGTTTTTCATTGATAAAGTTGTAATACTCTAGAAGTTATTATCCCCTGCTGAATTTTTGGAAAATATTCTTGTGGCTTTAAGTAGTTTTATAGTTTTCATTTTTATTTGGAAGTTTTCATTAGTAAATGGCTGAACAATTTTAATGGATGGTGTTTCAGCATGTTTTAATATTATTATATTATGTGTTTCCAGTTTGTATAACAGATTGTGTTGCTAGGTTTCTGGAATTTGATCACATTTATAAGGAAAATATAGACAATATTAAAAATGAGAAATAAGATGATGTTATAACCATAAGTCCCTTTGACTAAATTAGACTACTGCATGAAAGCAGATGGCAAAATAATACTGGAATAGGTTGTACTAATTCTTATTAAAATAAATATTATCACAATTAATTCAGTAAGTTATGTGAAATATTACCCTTTTTATTGTATTCTGGCTTTCAGTTTTTTTCCTTTAGATATTTCTTTGATTTGAGAATTGGACACTGATGTTTCTTTCTTTCTTTCTTTCTTTCTTTCTTTCTTTCTTTCTTTCTTTCTTTCTTTCTTTCTTCTTTCTTTCTTTCTTTCTTTCTTTCTTCTTTCTTTCTTTCTTTCTTTCTTTCTTTCTTTCTTCCTTTATTTTTCTTTCTTTCTTCCTTTTTTCTTGATGTTTCTTAAATCTAAGTAGTTGAGTCTTATTGTCAACTTTTTAAATTGACATAATTTAATTATATTGGATTATGATAACAGAATATAGTATCTTTAAGAGTTCTTTTTGGCCAAGTGCATCATTGATTTTTATAAAAATATCATACACAGTGAGAGGAATGAGGGTAAAATTATTTTTGTCTCAATTTGTGTGTGTGTGTGCATGTGTGTGTATCAACATCCATGTGTCCTCATTTTTCTTTTTTGACATATCTTTGCATATCTTATGTGAAGAATGCCTACTAAGATTTTTTGTCCATTTTTAAAATCAGGTTGTTAGTTTATTTTTGTTATTGTTGTTTCTGAGTTGTGAAAGTTCTTTATAGATTTTGTAAATTAGCTCCTTATCTGATAGATGATTTGCAAATAAATTCTGATAGAGATTTCATTGAATTTGTAGGTCAATGTGGATAGTATGAACATTTTAAGAATATTAAGTACCCCAATGCATGAACTCGAGATATATTTACATTATTTTGTGTTTTATTTAAGTTCTTGGATCAAGATTTTGTTGATTTAGTATACGAGTCTTTCACCTTTATTCCTAAGTATTTCATTCTTTTTGGTGTTATTGCAAAATGGGATTATTTTCTTAATTTTCTTTCAGATACTACACTCTTAGTGTATAAGGATGCAACTTATTCTGTATGTAGGGCTCAATCCACTTTAGTGGTTCAATAAAACTGTTACATATTACTAACTCACATTATTTCAAATCTAGTTCAGTTTCAACAGTTTTCATTTCTATGCATTTAACAAATATATTCCTATAAAAACTTCCTATGAAAAAAATTGATGTTTGTTCCCAAACATAAGTTTGCCAAGAGATGACATTTAGAGAAGAGATGACTTATCAGAAGAGTTCTTTGATTGTCACAGTGTAATCATGGTTAGTTATTTCATGTTATATTACAAAAAATACTGCTACCAAAAGTAATAACATTTTGGATACAAAAGTAATCACTTGGTAAGAACATGCAAATGGGCTGTACTCCATTCCTAAAATAGTTCTTCTAACTCAGATAGGTTATTTTAAACCCATTTAAATAGGGATGTGCTTTACATGTTAGGTATTCTCCTATGAACTGAAGGTAAACTGCTGATTAATAAAGGGAAAGTCTGCATCCTCCGTGGTAAAACTCTGCTTGGTAAAGGAACTAGTGAAATCGCTAAAAATAATGCATTTTATATATAGTCTAATGTATGAACAGTTACCTCCTGAGGACTAATGTCTGAATCTAGAAGGCTAATTTCTTGGGATCAGAAGTGCAAAACAAGGGATGGGTAGAAGATTTCATGTCAGTCTTTCTCCTCTCTTTCCCAGAAATTCCTAAAATATGATTCTTCTTCTGGTTATTGTCCTTACCCAAATTCCTGAGTGCTCAATTAAGTTACACTGGTAGAGACAGTTTGTATAATTCCATCCAGAAGCATTCTGTAACAGAGTCCAGGCAGGCTAGGGTTGCCAGGAGAAACAAGGGTGGCTGGGGACTAGGAGGAGGTGTGATTTGTAGGACAAGTGAAAGTGGAAACTGGGACATAAACAAATTTCAACTACTTTACTGCTTGTCTCTAAGAAAGGACAAAATTATAAAATGCCATGCAGTGGATAAAAAACCTACTGGTGGCAATAAACTCTAGTTTTGAATTTAATAACTATCTCAAAAGACTGTGGAGAAGTCAGTTTTGTGTTTTTGGATGAGGAGATTTTATCATTTACCTTCAAAAGTAATTATTACACATATTTTATACATGAAGGAACAGTACTTATCCAATAATATCTGTTTTGACAACAATCCTTGATAGTCATGAAATCCATGAGATAATTGAAAAAAAGGGAAAAGGAAATGCAACTTTGATCATGAACCAGAAAGGAGTCCACTATTGCCCTGTCATAGATAGCGAGTATCATAATAGAGTTTAATGTGCTATCTCCCTTGAAGATATGTAGTATTAAAGAAGACAAAATGGGCCCTATTTGCTTTTGGAGTCTTAAATACCTCTCAAAAGAAGTAAAAAGACTCCAAATCATTCTGAGTCCCTAAGGATTCTTATCTATAAGTTAAGAAGTGGACATGCGGGCTATTTGATGGAAAGGAGAGTAAAAAGAGAACAAATCAAAACAGAACAAAAACAATCATATGTTTTTTTCATACCAGAAGGTAAGATTCTGTGCAGGTGGATAACTAGTGTGAAGTAAGCTCCATGTCTGGCCACAGTGCTAAGCTATGGGACCTATCACAGATTATTTAACCTTTCCAAGTCAGAGTTTCCTCAAGAATTAAATAGGCAAATTAATACTTATATTGTGGTATCTGAGGCTGTAAATAGACAGGTAAAGTGTTGGTTACAATGCTTAGGCAGAGGTAATGATTAAGCTTCATCAACACAAGCTTCTCTGCTTGTATTATGGAAAGAGAAAAAAACTTTGCCAATAAGGAATTTGAAATATGTTTCCAAGAAAAAGGAGCTATTCTAAAACCTAAAGTTTGTGGTCTTCTGAAGGTAGACACCCACCCTGTCAACTGACAGGTCTTAGGTTGGGAGAAAGCCTTGATCTACTGGGTACATAAATATTTCATAATATTCACTGGCCTAGAATTTCCAGAGATAAAGGTGTTTGGAGCCAGAGCTAGAAAAGATGAATTGTATTCTCTGAGAAGCAGAGAGAGGGGCAGAAGAGTCAACTGTGTTTTACTGTATTGCCAGGGACTAGCTGAAGAAACTGAGCAGTTGATCTCTGCACCAAGTGTTCTGATATGTAGGGAAAACCAAATTGATAGTGAAGTGTTCTCTCCTTAGATTGGTAGGGTGTGGTGGTGAGGAAGTGTGAACTCTTGGTTTGACAGAGGAATACAATGTTGGAGTGGAAACTGCCAGGGGATTTGTGTACTGTATTTATTTGCGATCATATGGTTAAGGGGAGAGACAGAAAAGCTATAAAACTTGAGCCAAATTCCTCTTGTTTAAAATTAAGCACTCGATTTTTTTCTGTAGCTGGTTTGGCTTAGTGGAATGAAGAGTGACAGGTAAAATGTTTCCCAAGCCTTACATTCTATTTTGAATACATCAAACTATTTAAAAACAATTGGTCAAATATATGAGGATATATATGAATAATTTGAAAGAAAAACAAATGAAAGCATGGCATTTCAAAGTATTGTTTCTTCTTCTACAGGGTTTTTTCTGGATTTATCTAGTAGGAAGGATAACATATGGATGGTAGATTTTTATACTTTGTTTTGTTTTGGTGTGGTTTGTTTTGTTTTGTTTTTCCTCTCTATTGCAAGCTTCTCTTTTTGCTAAGGTAACATAAGCAAAATATTTTCTTTTATTTTCTTTGCCTTCATTGCATAAGTGAAACCAAAAGAGTATAACTTTTTTAAGACAACTTTTCAAAGTATTCTACTAAACATCTTTTATGAGATAATGCTATGTTATTGAGAACTGAGTCAAGATATCTACACAGATAGAAAACCTTAGATGTAGACTAAGAGAGACCTTGAAGATTGTTTCATCTAATTGGTTCCCCGCCGTGGCTGCACATTGGAATATCCAGTGGAAAGGATATCCCTATGTGTGGATCTCTGGCTCTGCTCCAAATGGATTCTGACACAGAATGAAGATTGATTCAGAGTTTCACTCAGTGATACCTAACTAGGGAATAGCACATCTATGACTAAAACCATGTTTTCTGAAATCAAAATAAGAGACCTAAAGGAGTAAACTATAACTATAAATCTTCAAGATATAATTCATATCTGGAAGACTTCATATTACAAGCTAACCTTCTGGTTTTTGGCCTTATTCTGAAATCGACTGACTATTTAACATATCCTGATTCTTATTCATCAAAGAGTTAGTTGTTTTTTGTTTTTGTTTTTGTTTTTGTTTTTTCTAGTTCTGGCACTTCACTAGTTAGTGGGTGTGTGTAATTATGCAGCATATGGAATAGTTGATTCCATTCTTGAGTGTGTTACTTTGTATTCCTTGTAATGCCACTCATTATTCTATTTGACTTTAATTGTGTTCTTAGGTGGATATGTTAAAGATTAATGATGCATTTAGCCTAAATCAAGACTTACAGAGATGTGAAGATAAAAAAGAGAGTAAAGCTATAACAGTTAGAGATTTTGCTTTTTCTCTTTGCAGGGACCATATCCTGAGGATTTTATGTGAAAAAAAAATTTAAGTGGTTATAGTCAAACTCTTCGTGGTCTGTTATTATCCCATATTCTTGCCATAAAGCAGATATTCTAACTGTGTCATCCTCTTGGAAATATATAGTGAGCTGGTGTGCACTAAGTGCCATTATCCAGCTTAATAGGTTGGCTTTTATTGAGCAGGGTGTGCACATACATAATATTTGCATTGCCTTAACAGGAAAAAAATATAAGTTCCTACTTTATATCAAATAAGATGTTAATTTTTTTTCACAAAGAAATATGGGTCTAAGTTCCAGAATAAGTCTTTCTATGTAACTAATTTAAAAAAAAGTATATATATATATATATATATATATATATATATATATATCCATATCCATAGGGTCTAGGTAGAAATTTAGCTACAATTTAATCAGCATATGTAGTAGTTAAAGTAACAAAAAGGGGTCAAATACCTTTTCCATGGATTGAATGCATAAGGTTGGATGTATAATAATGATAATTGAAGTAATTATGATAATAATACTTTATTATGATAGTGGTAGAAATAGGAAATGGAGCAGCAAGAGCAAACAGGTATTTAGCACTTACAGTCTTCCAGGCACTTCTGTAAGTTCTTTTTTTTTTTTAAAGATTTTATTTATTTATTCATGAGAGACACACACAGAGAGGGAAAGAGAGGGAAAGAGAGAGAGAGAGAGAGAGAGAGGCAGAGACACAGGCAGAGGGAGAAGCAGGCTCCATGCAGGGAGCCCACGTGGGACTCGATCCCGAGTCTCCAGGATCACACCCCGGACTGAAGGTGACGCTAAACCGCTGCACCACCGGAGCTGCCCTCCTGTAAGTTCTTTACATGTGTATTGATTAACTAATGTTCACAATAATCCTATAAAATAGGTACTATTTTCATACCCATTGTAAATATGATAGGTATGAGGCAAAGGGAGGTTAAGTAATTTAATCAAAGTCATACTGCCAGTAAGTTGAATATTTACCACTTAAAAAAGGACATTGTGCGGGCCCCTGGGTGGCTCCGCCAGTGAAGCATCTGCCTTCAGTGCAGGTCATGATCCCAGGGATTCCTGAGGGCTGCCTCAGTGGAGAGCCTGCTTCTCCCTCTTCCTCTGCTGCTAGCCCTGTTTGTGCTCTCTCGTGCTGTCAAATAAGTAAATAAAATCTTTTAATTTTTTTTTAAAGGACATTGTGGCTAAGGAACGCATACGTTTACATAGGGGTGCATGTGTGTGCATGCACACGTGCACATATGTGCAGTTTAACGAGATGAAACTCACATACCAAATAATTCATTAATTTAAATTGTATGCAAAATTCAAAGGTTTTTAGTATCTTTACAGAGTTGTTCAAATAGTACCCTAATCAATGTTAGAACACTTTTATCACCCAAAAAAGATTGCCCACTCCCTTAGTGGTCACTTCTCATTTCCTTCCAAATCCTTAGGCCTTAGGCATGAAAAATCTAATTTCTGCCTCTATAGCTTTGCTTGGTCTGGAATTTCATATAAAATGGTATCACACCATTTTATATGAAAGTTTTATATGTGACTTTTTTGGAGTTTTACTTAGCATAATGTTATCATGATTCATTCATGTCATAGAATATGTCAATACTTAATTCCTTTGTATTAATAATATTCTATTGTATAGATTTGCCATATTTTATGTATCCGTTCATCAGTAGATGAGTATTTGGATTATTTGCACTTTTTTACTATAACAAATACCATTGCTCTGAATATTAATGTCACAGCCTTTTAAGCCCTAATAAAGATGGCTGGGGTTTTTATATCATTTAAAGAGTAGAGTTACCTTTGCTAATTTTTATTTTTATGAAAAGAAAAATGCAATACAAAATTGTGGATGAGTCTAAGCTATCTAAATGAATTACCAATTTTTGCGTTTAGTTTCTTTATCTGAAAAAAAAATTCTGTTTTTTTTAATCTTACAGTAGAATGGTTCTAAATCTTCAGAATATTGACTAGGTCATTTTTTTGTCATAACCTTGCAAAGTCTAGTGTATATTGGATGCTCAATAAACCTTTGCTAAGTGAATAAAGTGACGTAAAATGCATTTACTAACAGTAGGGCAGCAGCCTACGCTTATTGAAAATAAGTAATTTTGTTTCAATTTCATCCTCCTCTGGATGATGAGTCTTTTTGGTTGGCATTACAGAAGACACCAAAAAGACTGCGGTCTAGCTATGGAAACTCCTTCCATCATATAAAGATAGCATTAGCTTTCTACAGTGCAGTGTCCTTTCCCTCACGTAAGTGCTTTCTTATCTCTCTGAGAGCATATATTTTAGAGCATATATTTGAATTTCTTGAGTCTTTTAGATAAGATCTGTTCTTTGTGCTTTTCACTGAAAGAGTTTGTCATTTTTCAGATAGTCCTCTATGAGGGAATGAAGATTTTCAAAGGATTTATTTCCTTAGCAGATTATCACTGTCAGATTATTAGACATCTCAGCTGATCCTGAAATTGATCTAGTACTCAAAATCCAGTATTCCATGTTTATTTTTTATTTATTTTTAAAAAATATTTTATTTATTTACTCATGGGAAACACAGAGAGAGAAAGGCAGAGACATAGGCAGAGGGAGAAGCAGGTTCCCTGTGGGGAGCCTGAAGCTGGACTTCATCCCGAGACTCTGGATCACAACCTGAGTAGAAGGCAGGCACTCAACCACTGACCCACCCAGGCGTCCCAGTATTCCATGTTTATGAGTGGCCATAGGAATCTGTATGATCACTGAAATTTTTAGTCTTTTACCTGCACCCCAGAACTCTGTCTTTATAAGAGAAACATCACCTTAGTTTCCTGATTTGCATTTAAATTTCCTACTACAACTTTTTCTCCCCCTGTAATGCAAAATCTTTTACTTGTATTTGTGGTAACCTGTTAGATCAGTGCTCTTTCTCCAAGACATCCTCTTTCTTGCCTACACACTTAATGAACCAAAGATCCTTTCTTGTCATGACTATGTGTCCTCTGCCATGATATGCTTGCCTTCACCTCTGTGGAGACCTGCTGCTACTCCTCCAGACTAGAAAGGATTGGACAAAATTGTCACATACCTACAATCCCTGCTCTCTGGAGGAGTATATTCTATACTTGCATTAACTTTTCTTTAAATTTTGTCCTCATTCCTGCATGAATCACTTCTACTGTTACACCACTGTGGTTCCACCATGCTTCCAGCTGAGTCAGTAAAAATAAAACTTGATTTTCTTATTTTTTAAATAAGAAAATTTTTTAAAGATTTTATTTATTTATTTATTTATTTATTTATTTATTTATATAGAGAATACACACATGTGAGTGGAGGAGGGGCAGAGACAGGGGAAATCTCAAGCAGACTCCTCACTGAGCATGGAGCCCAACCGGTGGCTTAATCTCATGACTCTGGGATCATGACCTGAGCTGAAATTGAGAGTCAGATGATTAACTGACTGAGTCACCCAGGCACCCCTTCTTTATTTTCAAATCTGATGGATGGGTGGATGGATGGATGGATGATTCGATCATGTTCATGAAGCTGTTCCACAATTTATTTTATATTTCATACAAATAAGTCTCTCAAAATTAATTAATTGAGATTTTAGGTTATTTCACTACATTACTAAGGAACATGCTTATTTGTTTGTAGTTTTGACATTTAAAAATAGCATGAATCAAGAAAATATTTTAATTAGCATCCTCAGCTTATATTTCACATCACATATTTGACAGCTAAATACTTGAGAATTTTATACTGAAAACTCATCCTGAGAATATTTTTCTTGAACATACTTCTACTTTCTCTCAATATATTAAGAAAGTACCTGCTTTATATTCAATCCCAACACTATTAATTATATGTGTGTATGTTTGTTTCTTCTTCGATGTTTTCCTTTTTTTTTTTAGTTTTTTTTTAGTTTCTTTCACATCTATTGCAGAACTCGTTAGTCCATCAGTAGTTACTTCTGCCAATATATATATATTTTTTAAAAACTACTGAAAACAAACGGATTTAGCTTCTTATTAATTACATGACTTTCTTTTTAAAAAATATTTTATTTATTTATTCATGAGAAATACACAGAGAGAGGCAGAGACACAGGCAGAGGGAGAAGCAGGCTCCTCTCAGGGAGCCCAATGTGGGACTCTAACCCAGGACTAGGATCATGCCCTGAGCCGAAGGCAGACACTCAACTGCTGAGCCACCCAGGCATGCCTAATTATGTGGTTTTCAAACAAATTATAAGTTATATGACTTTCACCTCTATTTGTGTTTCAGTTTCCTCCTTAAACAAAGATTAAAAAATGACAACTATCCAATGGGATTCATGTGAGCATTAGAATGAATGCATGTATAGCATAGCTTCTGAAAATAAAGAGTATACAACTGACACATGGTTACTAGATAGATGATAGATAGATAGATAGATAGATAGATAGATAGATAGATAGATATATTGTAAAAATATACCATTGTTTTCTAACAGTATAGGAAGAATGTCAAGTAAGAATGTTTTCCCTAAAACTGTCATTTATTTATTTTAATTTCAGTCAACCCATCATTGCTTATATGCAGACCCCTTCCAGGTTCAAATGAGCAAAATATAAACAAATAACTTATTTTGTGATTGGGAAGTGATATTCTAGGTTGTATTGTTTTCCAGCATGTTTTCTTGCAATCTTGTTAGGTCTAGAGCCTGACATCCTATAATCAGTCAACAAAATTTTAATTAAGGATGGATTTATGCACCCTGTTGAGAGTTCTGTGAATCACACTCATGCTCAATCAATTGTAAGTCTATTTGATGATACCATGTTATTGTAACCTTGATGAAATAGGAGATAAGGACTAAGCCAAACAGGCATTTCTATGGAAAAGAATCAAAAAGTAGTGTTTCTTAGCACTGACAGCTTTCAGCATATAGTGCACAGATTTTGTTGTTGTTTTGAAACAGCATGTTGCCAAAATAAGCTTCCAATTCTTGCAAAGCTGCTATGCAGAAATATATTGAACTAATGGTATGAAAGATTTGTATCTCACTGTATACACTTTGTTCTCCTTGGCTGTTAAGTGGTGCCGAAACTCCAGGGTTGTACATTTTTCAAATAAATTGACGGAGCTATTGTGGCAATGGGATTTGAAAGAACAACATATTCATTCCTTTGCTGATTCAAGTTGCATTGTTGTGCTAAGCCTATTTCATTTTCTTGAACCCTTTCACTGAGTCAGTAAGATTATAAAGTCAATATGAATAACTAAATAAAGATGATTTAGTGCATTCAAAAAGGGCTAGAAAAATAAAATCTCATACAAAAGAAGTTTTTTTTTTTTTCTTTCAAGACAGAGATGCTGGTGTTCAGAATTGCCTCTGACTAGCCAAAACTGCAGATTAGTTACTATGGGCTGCTTCTTCCAAGATTGTTCTTAGACCTTCATGAGGTTCTCTGAACTTCCCTCTTGTTTCAGTCATTTTTTTTTAATTTTTATTTATTTATGATAGTCACAGAGAGAGAGAGAGAGAGAGAGAGAGAGAGAGGCAGAGACACAGGCAGAGGGAGAAGCAGGCTCCATGCACCGGGAGCCCGACGTGGGATTCGATCCCGCGTCTCCAGGATCGCGCCCTGGGCCAAAGGCAGGCGCCAAACCGCTGCGCCACCCAGGGATCCCTCAGTCATTATTTTTGATCTTTACTCTCATCTGAGTGTTTTAGGGTTACATGGAAAGTAGCAAAACAAATTAACAAGTCCTCAAAAATTAAAGAGGAAAACTTCTCCTTAAAAAATTTGAAATGGGGGATCCCTGGGTGGCGCAGCGGTTTGGCGCCTGCCTTTGGCCCAGGGCGCGATCCTGGAGACCCGGGATCGAATCCCACGTCAGGCTCCTGGTGCATGGAGCTTGCTGTCTCTGCCTCTCTCTCTCTCTCTCTCTCTCTCTCTCTCTCTCTGTGACTATCATAAATAAATTAAAAAAAAAAAAAAGATTAAAAAAAAAAAATTGAAATGGGGATCCCTGAGTGGCTCAGCGGTTTAGTGCCTGCCTTTGGCCCAGGGCGCGATCCTGGAGTCCCGGAATCGAGTCCCACATCGGGCTCCCAGCATGGAGCCTGCTTCTCCCTCTGCCCTGTGTCTCTGCCTCTCTCTCTCTCTCTCTATGTCTATCATGAATGAATAAATAAATAAATCTTTAAAAAAAAATTTTTTTGAAATGTTTTTGTTCAATACTCAAGATTTTTATTTTTCTCATTCTTTGAAATCTAAGTCTTTACTTTAAAGAGGCACACACTCAACCTCCCATCCAGTCCTCTGGGTCTTTTTAAGAACCTCTGTTAAATGATCATAAAGTCACTTAAAGAATGAAATCTTTATTATCTGAGAGCCTAATAGCTCACAAGGAGGCACATTTCACTATCCCATCATACAATGAGCTATATCTTCTACTCCCTTAGATTTATGCTCAAACCTGTAAGAAAAGCAGAGCAAGTTTATTTATTTATCATTCTTCTATTGAGTGTCAGATACAGTCTCAAGCACCAGGGCTTCACCAGCAAACAAATTAGACAACCAAAATCCACTTGTGCAATTTATATTTACTAGAGGAAGATAGAAATTCCACAACAACATCAACAACAAAAAACCAAGTTCAATCTATATTATTTGATATTACGTGACAAGTAGAAAATTAAACAGAGAGTGGGGATAAGGAGTAAGTATATGTGTTAGAGGCAGTTTTGACAAATTTGATAATATTGATAATATGGCCTCATTAAAGTGGTGACATTTAAGTGAAGACCTGAAGGAGGTTGAGGGCAGATGACTTCCAGGCAGGTAAAGTGGCAAGGGTAAAGACCCTGCAGCAGGCAAATGCATTCCCAATACTTCTTCCTAGTCCCTCTGGACATTTAATGACCATTTAGCTTATCTGCTTTTTCTTCAGTTAAATACTTTTTTTTTTTTTTTTTGCCTATTACATGGTTTCTACATTCTTTAACCATTTAAAACATCATCCTTATGAATTTGATCTAGTCTGTATTCAGATTTTTCTTCATATTTGCATGTGATACTGTTTTAGACCAATTCAGGGAATCGAAGTAAATTTGTGAATAATCCATCTGTCATGCATGTGTTCGTTTCAGCATATCCTGGCATTGCTGTTGCATATCCATTCGCTCTTTTTCTATTGCTGTTATGCCTTCTATCTGTCCTTGAGTCTGACTCTACTGCTGTAAGTGGGACTATATCCCCTGGTCTTCTCTTCCTTTCCAGGGGAGGCTGAGGAGATGAAAATGTGTATGAAGTGAAGAGATGCATTCTGCATTTAATCTATGATCTCTCCAAAATCTCACATCAACTAACACCAACTAGCTCATTTGAAATTGCTAAACTATTAACTTCTTGTGGGAGTGTACTGGCCTTTGTTTTCTCTAAAAGTTAACATGACCAAAATTCAGGAAAACGTAAGTTAGTGAAATAGAATCTCTGTTTCTTTTAGGAAAAATATATTCATGTTAGTCCCAACAATCAATACTATATTTTATAAACATAATATATTGAACAAACTAGAAAATGTGAATATAAAGTGAATCAATTAAGGCAGAGTAACAGATATCAACAAGAAGTATTCCAGAAAAAAAAAAATACTAAGGATCATTCTAGTTATAAATGGTAGTTAAAGAAAGCGATATCAGAGGGCTGAGATCTGTGGCTCAGCATTCAGGAAAATCTTTTCTATCCCACTTTTGCACCAACCATTTGTGTGATATTAAGAATTTATTTAGACTAAGTTTCAGTCTCCTCATCTGTAAATTGTAATTAATAATAGCAATTATCACGTATGATTGTTGTAAGGATCTATAAAGCAGAGCAGGTAAATACTAGGGCTTAAATATTATCTATTCAAATAAAGGCATAAATTAAATGTTCTGTAACATTATTTTATTGATTGATTGATTGATTGATGTATTTATTAGATTTAATTTATTTATTCATGAGAGAGGCAGAGACATAGGCAGAGGGAGAAACAGGCTCCCTGCAAGGAGCCTCATGTGGGACCTGATCCCACAACCCCAGCATCACTCCCTTAGCTGAAGGCAGCAGTTCAACCACTGAGCCACCCAGGTGCCCCACATTATTTATATTTAAAATACAAACTGGGATGCCTGGGTGGCTCAGCGGTTGAGTACCTGCCTTTGGCTCAGGGTGTGGTCCTGGAGTCCTGGGATCGAGTCCTACATTGGGCTCCTTGCATGGAGCCTGCTTCTCCCTCTGCCTGTGTCTCTGCCTCTCTTTGTGTCTCTCATGAATAAATAAATAAAATCTAAACAAACAAAAAAAAACTGAATTGTAAAAAATACTAAAAAATGTCTTAAAGACAAAATATTTTTAACACTTTCAATGAAAATATTTCAATTATTTGCTAAAATAGGTTAATATGTTGATAAAATTGATTTTGATCCCAATGTTTTAAATTGTAGGAAAGAAAAAAATCTTTTAAGAATTAATAATTGAAAATATTTTCATCATGTTTAACCTGTATTGGACAATATTTATAGTGATTCATATGCATTAATTCATATGCATTCATATGCTTCACACTCCAATTGGCTGCTATTATTGTGAGGAAAATAAGGAACATAATTTTTTTAAAGATTTTATTTATTTATTTGACAGAGAAAGTAAGCACAAACTGGAGTGGGGGAGGCAACAGGCAGAGGAAGTGGGAGAGTGGGGAGCCTGATTCCAAAGTGGGGCTCAATCCCTGTGCAGGATCGTAGAATCATGACCTGAGCCAAAGGCAGGTGCTAAACTGACTGAGCCACCCAAGCACCCCATAAGGAGTAGAATTTATTCTAGGTTACACATCTATTTAGTGGGAAGACATCTGAATCTGGGGAATCGGATATTTAGTCTATGATCTTAGCAGGCTTAGTATCTTTCATTATAAAGGAAATGGAAGCAACTATATTTTTTAAATTAAGAAATATAGACCTTAAATTGTTGAAAATAAAATAATTTGGATAAAAGTTACATTGATCATTGGAGATGAATAATGAAAAACCCAATCATGATAACAACAAATTCTAAGACAAACATAAAGATAAAATGAACTATGCTAACATTTCCTGGACTTATTATAAATTGGAACCTTTTGGGGGGGGAGGGGGGACTGCACTTATGAATGAATCGGGGGAGGGGGCAGAAGGAGATAATCTTCAAGCAGACTCCCCACTGAGCTGTGGGGGCTTAATTCCATGACCCATGAGATCTTGACCTGAGCCAAATGAAGAGTTCAATACCTAACTTTCTGAGCCACTCAGGTTCCCCTAAACTGAAACTTTTTTTTTTTTAGATTTTATTTATCTATTCATGAGAGATACACAAAGAGAGAGAGAGGCAGAGACACAGGTAGAGGGAGAAGCAGGTTCCATGCAGGGAGTCCGACGTGGGACTTGATCCCGGATCCCAGGATCACACTCTGGGCTGAAGGCAGGCACTAAACCACTGAGTCACCCAGGGATCCCTAAACTGAAACTTTTAAATGAAATTTGAAAGTAAAGAATTAGTTTGACAAAAACTGTTAGTGGAAAAATATGAGATCAATGATTATTGAAATATGTTAAAGTACTAGAAACGTGAATCAATAGTATCCCAAATAAGAACATCAAGCTTAAATTATGAATACAAATATTTTAAACACAACTAAAGCAGGTACTTTTGAAGTTCAAAACAATGATTATCATTGAGCATTCAAAATTGGGAAGGATGCAATTATTAATTTATTTTTGAAAAGAATACAAGGTGTGGCATCATTATTTACATGAATTTTATCCAAATACTTGTAATTTTTATATATCACTTTAACATATGTGCCAATACATAGGTCATATAATTGTTGAACAACTCTTTGAACTCTGCTCAATGCCAAGAATAAGGATTTTTAGAATATGAAAAAAAAAAATGTTACTAGCATATTTTGTGGCTATTGATATCAAAAATATAAATTGAAAGTAGGGTGTAATACATGGCATTAGTAGGACACCATGGTGCTACAATATAAAAAAGTGTCCACCAGTATATAAAGTCATTCAAAAGTAGTCCTAACTAAGTTTTGCAAAATGAAAGTTTCTAAAATTATATAAGGCTAATAACTATTAAAACATTTTCTCCAAATTACTGATTACTATAATATAAAGTTTTCCAATAGATTAGGCCATATCAATAGAAAGCATAATGACTAATGAATGGCACTGTGTTCATTATTTACCTGCCTTTTTTTTCTGAACAATTTTGTAAATGTCTTCTGGCAATGACAGTCACAGGCTCCATTGTCAACTGCCTTCTGCCTCAGCACAGGTTTTGAGAAATACTGTCAGGAAACAATATATTTCAGGAAAGAAAAAGCCACAGTACTTTTACCCCTCTCCTTCTGCTTTGGGAGACAAAGGAGACTCATTTTGGAATCAGTGGGTCTCCTCTGTAGCTCCAGATCCCACTGGATAAGTCCTTTAGTATGAATTAAACTCCTGCTTGGTAACTGGCTTTGGGCTCCAATAATTCTTATTCCACTCCTAAATAAAAGTAAATATCATTATTATGAATATTATAGGCTAGACTCAATGCTTGATCTTAGGCTACTGTAAAATTAGGAAAACATGAAGATAAAACACTGCAACAGGATTTTCCATTGATATTTACTATTTTACAGATCAAGTAGTAGAGACAAGAAAAGAATCTAAAATCAAATACCCATCATTTTATTTAACACTGCAATTCTAATTTATGCTCAGGAAATAGCCTGAGCTATTTAATGCCAAATGGATGAACAAATATTTTGTTATTATGTTTTTTGCAATAATGTGATTTTTAAGAGAAATTCAGAAAAACACCTAGAAGTGCAAAGTTTTCAACATTTTTACTCCTCCAGTAGAATAGAAAATCTACACCAAATATGTAAGAATAATAGCTTTTCTAATGAAATAATTATTTGCATTTGTCAATGTAGTTTAATCCATAAAAGGAATTAGAAAATGCTGCAAAGTATGTGAACCAAAGAGAAAATAAAGTATCATGGTCTGTTTAAATATCTGCAAAGAATCATATCTTTCAATAATTACTCCGAATGTAAATGGACTAAATGCTTCAATCAAAAGACATATGGTAACAGATTGGATTAAAAAAAAAAAACAGACACATCAATATGCTGTCTACAGGAGACTCATCTGAGAGCCAAATACATTTCAAGATTGAAAGTGAGAGGCTGAAGAACCATATATCATGCTAATAGATATCAAAAGAAAGCTGGAGTAGCAATCCTTGTATCAGACAAACTAGATTTTAAACAAAAGACTGTAATAAGATGAAGAAGGACACTATATCATAATAAAAGGGTTTATCCAACCAGAAGATCTAACAATTGTAAATATTTATGCTAACTTGGGAGGAGTCAAATATGTAAACCAATTAATAACAAAATTAAAGAAACACATTGATAGTAATACAATAATAGTAAGGGACTTTAACACCTCACTCACAGTAGAGTGAGTAAGGGACTTTGACAGCTCACTCACTGGACAGATCATCTAAATAGAAGATCAACAAGGAAACAAGGACTTTGAAAGACACATCGGCTCGGACGGACTTAGGAGATATATTTAGAGCATTGCATCCTAAAGCAATAGAATACACATTCTTTTTGAGTTCACATGGAACATTTTCCAGAGTAGATCACATACTGGGTCACAAATCAGGTCTCAACTGGTACAAAAAGATTAGGATTATACCATACATATTTTCAGCCCATGAGGCTTTAAAACTTGAACTCAAAAACAAGAAAAAAATTGGGAGGAACACAAATACATAGAGGTTAAAGAGTGTCCTACTAAAGAACGAATAGCTCAACCAGGAAATTAATGAAGAATTTTAAAATATATGGAACCAAATGAAAATGAAAAGATGACAGCTCAGAACCCTTGGGGTTCAGCAAAAGAGGTCTTAAGATGGAAGTATATGGCAATACAGACATTTCTCAAGAAACAAGAAAAGTCTCAAAAAAGTCTCAAATACACAACCCCTCTTTACACCTAAAGGAGCTGGAAAAAGAACAGCAAATAAAGTCTAGATCCAGCAAGAGAAGAGAAATATTAAGGATTAGAGCAGAAATCAATGAATATAGAAATTAATACAACAACAACAGCAGTAGAATAGATCAATAAAACTTGGAGCTGGTTCTTTTAAAGAATTGATAAGATTGGTAAACTCCTAGCTACACTTATCAAAAAGAAAATAGAAAGGACCCAAATAAAGAAAATCATGAATGAAAGAGGAGACATCACAACCAATACCACAGAAATACAAACAATTATGAGAATATTATGAGTAATTATATGCTAACAAATTAGGCAATCTGGAATAAATGGATGCATTCCTAGAGATGTATAAATTACCAAAACTGAAGCAGGAAAACATAGAAAACCTGAGCAGATCTATAATCATCAAAGAAATTAATTCAGTAATCAAAAATCTCCCAAGAAACAAAAATTCAAGGCTGAATGGCTTCCTAGTGGAATTCTACCAAACATTTAAAGAAGAATTAATACTATTCTTTTGAAACTGTTTCAAAAAATAGAAGTGAAAGGAAAACTTCTAAGACGCCAGCATTACCTTGATCCTGAAACCAAAGACTCCATCAAAAAATAATTACAGACTAATATCCCTGATGAACATGGATGCAGAAATTCTCACCAGGATACTAATAGTTCCAACAGTACATTTAGAGGATTATTCACTACAACCAAGTGGGGTTTATTCTTGGGCTGCAAGAATTGTTCAACATCCACAAATCATTCAATGTGATATGCTACATTAATAAAAGAATAGAGCAAGAACCATATGAGCCTCTTAATAGATGCAGAAAAATCATTTGACAAAATGTAACATCCTTTCTTTTTTTTTAATTTTTATTTATTTACGATAGTCACACAGAGAGAGAGAGAGAGAGAGAGAGAGAGGGAGAGGGGCAGAGACACAGGCAGAGGGAGAAGCAGGCTCCATGCACCGGGAGCCCGACGTGGGATTCGATCCCCGGTCTCCAGGATCATGCCCTGAGCCAAAGGCAGGCGCTAAACCGCTGCGTGACCCAGGGACCCCCTGTAACATCCTTTCTTGATAAAAACTCTCTGCAGTGTAGTGATAGAAGGAACACACTTCAATACGATAAAAGTCATATACAAAAAACTTACAGTGAATATCATCCTCAATGGGGAGAAACTGAGACCCCCTAAAGTCAGGAACGTGACAGGGGTGTCCACTCTCACCACTGTTATTCAACATAGTATTGGAAGTCCCAGCCTCTGCAATCAGACAACAAAAAGAAATAAATTGGCAGAGAAGTCAAACCCTTAGTCTTTGCAGAAAACATGATATTTTATGTAGAAAACTGAAAAGACTCCACCCCAAAATTGCTAGAACTCATACAGGATTTCAGCAAAGTCTTAGGATATAAAATCAATGCACAAAAGTCAGTTGCATTTCTATGAATTAACAATGAAGCAGAAGAAAGAGAAATCAGATAATTGATTCCATTTCCAATTGCATCAAAAACCATAAGATACCTAGCAATAAACCAAACCGAAGAGGTAAAGGATCTGCACTCTGAAAGCAATAGAACACTTACAAAAGAAATTGAAGATGCAAACTGGTATAGCCACGCTGAAAGACAGTATGGAGAATTAAATTAAAAAGAGAGCAACTTTAGGGATCCCTGGTGGCTCAGCGGTTTAGCCCTGCCTTTGGTCCTGGGGCGTGATCTTGGAGTCCTGGGATCGAGTACCACGTCAGGGTCCCTGCATGGAGCCTGCTTCTCCCTCTGCCTGTGTCTCTGCCTCTCTCTCCCTCTCTGTTTCTCATGAATAAATAAATAAAATTAAAAAAAAATAGAGCTACTTTATGACCCAGCAATTGGACTACTAGGTATTTATCCAAAGGATACAAACATAGTGATTCAAAGAGGCACATGCACCCCAGTGTTAATAACAATGACGTCCAAAATAGCCAACATATAGGAAGAGCCCAGATGTTCATCGACAGATGAATGGAGATATATATATATATATATATATATATATCAAAAAGATTGAAATCTTGTCATTCACAATGACATGGGTGGAACTAGAGTGTATTATGCTAAGCAAAATAAGTCAGTCTGAAAAAATACCGTATGATTTCACTCATATGTGGAATTTAAGAAACAAAATAGGCGAACATAGGGAAAGAAAAGAAAAAATAAAATAAGATGAAAATTGAGAGGGAGGCAAACCACAAGAAATTCTGAACTCTAGGAAACAAAGTGAGGGTTGCTGGAGGGGAGTTGGGTGGCAGAAAAGGAATATTGACTGATAGCATTAAGGAGGGCACTTGTAACAAGCACATGGTGTTATATGCAACTGATGAATCACTAAATTCTAGCTCTGAAACTCATTTTAAAAATCTGCAAGGAAAAGATATATAATAGAAGTAAAAAGGAACAAGTGTGAATCCCATCTACTTTAACTACTGTTTAGTAAATATTTAACTTTAATAACTATCTTGCCATGTTGTAGTAAGAATCAAGTAAGAAAATAGGGGAAGGAATTTTTGCAGATTCAATAATGTTTTACAGATGTGGTAAAACAATAATGATTACTATTACTACCTTTATAGAATGCTTACTAAGTTCCACGTGCTTTCCAAACATTATCTCATTTCATTTTTGCAGCTGCCTTATGAGGTATAGGGAGTTGTTCACATTTATAAATGAGGAAACTTCTTTTCAGAGACGATTAAAATGTCCACGAGCAACAAGCAGTATAAATACAGGAGAACTAGGATTTACCACTGAATTGAGTCTCTTGGTAACTCAAGAGTATGTAATTTTAACCATTACACTACATTATCCAAAGTTATTTCTCTTGTCAAACAAATTAAGCAGAATCTCTAAACTGCCCCCTACTAAAGACATTTCCACCCTAATGCCTGGGAAGTGTTAAAAACAATGAGCTATCACTTCAGTGCTTATGCTACGTTGCACAACATTGCACGATGTGCGGGCCAGGTTAATATGATCACATCAGCCCTTAAAAGATGAGAGCTTTCTCTGGCCTGTAGCACAAGAGGAAGTGAGATAGAATCAAAGTCTGAGGAGAACTTTAGTGCTTTTGCTGCTTTGAAGATGGAGAAGACCACACAAGAAGGAATATTAATAGCCTCTTGTGGCAGAGAACATCTGGCTGACAGTCAGCAAGGAAATCAATGTTTTAGATTTATAGCCACAAGCAACTGCATTCTTTGAATAATCTGAATGACCTTGGAAATACATTATTTCCCAGAACCTCCTGACTATTTCGTTTTTGGAGCAGAATGTCAGCAAATAATATTCAGTTAATGGGAGAGTGATAAGCTTTATCCTCTTTTAGATATGGTGCTCTCGGGAACCCTGGGTGGTGCAGCGGTTTAGCGCCTGCCTTTGGCCCAGGGCGCGATCCTGGAGACCCGGGATCGAATCCCACGTCGGGATCCCGGTGCATGGAGCCTGCTTCTCCCTCTGCCTGTGTCTCTGCCTCTCTCTCTCTCTCTGTGACTATCATAAATAAATAAAAATTAAAAAAAAAGACTTTAGAAATGGTGCTCTCTCTATTATGTTAAGCAGAATAAATCAAAGAAAGATGAATACCATATGATTTCACTAATACATGGAATTTAAGAAACAAAACAGATGAACATGGGGTGAAAAAAGAAAGAGGTAAGCCAGAAAACAGACTCTTAACTAACTGTACGGGTAAAATTGAGGGTTGCTGGATGGGAGGCGGGTGGGGGGATGGACTAAATGGATGGTGAGGATTAAGGAAGGCATTTGTTGTATGTAAATGATGGATCACTAAATTCTACTCCAGAAACAAATACTACACTGTACATTAACCAACTAGAATTTAAAGAAAAACTTGAAACTAAAAAAAAAAGAAGAAAAAGAAGAAAAAAAGAAAAGAAACACTGCATTCTATTCTTTTTTGCAGCTCCCATTTTAGCAAAACCAAAAACCAAAACCTAAACCAAAAATTGAAGCCAGAGAAATATACAGTTGCAGGAAAAGCCACCCCAGACTCCTTATTCAGTGATACCTTCCACACATTGAAGGAAGGTGATGACATAACAATGAGACCATAAAGTAAGAGGCTAGAAGAACTAAATTAACAGCTTTAAGGTAAGAAAGTGCTAATAAATTTCCAACCTAGAATCTATAAAGTGGATCCCACATCCACCAGAGATGAGAACACATACAGCTAGGTCTTTAAGCATAGCCAGTCTCAGGCAAAGGTTAGAGGAGCCACTTAGTACTAAAGGAAAATTTATCAGGGAATTAGAACTTCAACCCTCAACCAACTATGTAATATGACGTTTTATATGACTCATTCCAGAAAGACAAGGGTGGGGCATTTGGATGGCTCAGTCTGTTAAGCATCCAACTCTTGATTTCAGCTTAGGTCATGATCTCAGGGTCCTGGGATCAAGCCCTACTTTGGGCTCCCTGTTCAGTGGAGAGTCTATTTGAAGATTCTCTTTCTCCCTCTCCTTCTGCTTCTCCCCCGAACTTGTGCACATGTGCTCTCTCTCAAATAAATAAAATATTTTCCTTTAAGGATAAAAGTTACAATTATTTTGTATTTATTATTTTGTATTACTTAGACACTTTCTTTTTATGGAAACTCCCCTGAACACGAAGAATGTAAATGCGAATCAGGATTTCAGTTACTGATAGGTCCGATTTCTTGAAGCAGAATTTCAGTTAATGATGGGTCCGATTTTCTGGACTTATCCAGTTAAAACTGCTTTGGAATTATCTACTCATTCAACAAGTTTCCTACTGATAACCTACATCCCCTTGTTTAGGAATGATCAATCTGTTCATGGTTTGGTGAAATATAAGTTCTTTATCAATCTGAGTATTTGCCCAATTGGTGCATAATGAGTGTATGACTTAAGCCCTAGTACTTAGAGGAGACAGCCAAAAAAGTGGCTTGACCAAATATTGCTAAATAAATGCAAGAATCTGCTTTTAGAAATGGGAAAATAGAGCTTGGATATAGACAAGCCTGCAGTTACAGGAGAGCTCCATCAATGTCCTAGTACATTAGATGACCTTCCCCCCTTTCAGTGTATAACACTGCACACACAAATCAGAGCTAATCTTTGAGAAATGCCATTGCCAGTGCAAACACTTACTTTTTATTGCACTCCATTAATGGTCTGAACACTCATTTATAGAAATGAGTCTAATCAATAAATTTTGTGAGAGATATAGCAAAATTGGCATTCAATAATATTAACACCAGTAACTTGAATCTAAAAGTGTGGAGAATACTGATAGTATCTAAAAATATAGAGAATTTACAAAGGATCCCCCTGTTAGTTCAGATTTGTTTACAGTTTTAAAAATAAAACTACTACAAATATGGGACCTGTGCTCCAAAACAGCTAAGGTCTCAGGTAACTGAATTTAGGCATACCTGCTTATCAAAACTTCTGGTTTACCCTGGTAGAAATGAAAGAGATAACTGAAGGAGATGACTTTATCAAACTTGTAACACAACAGATGCAGTTTAACCTATTATTACTATTTGCTTCCTGCCTATCTTCCAAACAGAATGCAACCATCCTATATCCTGAGAAGTCATATTTCTTGTTCAATAGTGTTATCCTTAGTTAAGGTGTTATACCGAGCCCATAATGTAATTGTACCTATACTCCAAATAATTAAACAACTTTTAGGAGAATTTTCAGGCCAAATCACTAACCAAACCAAACCAAAACAAAACTAAAAACAGCCTGTCAAGTAGAAAATTGTATACCTGTTATCAGTCCCAGGGTAGGATTCCAACTACATGGAGGATTGATTGCAAAGATCATTAATATGCTAGCCACCAGAAATAGAAATCCAAAGACTTCTATCCATTGCATTCTGATATCATAGTTATGAAGAAAATACAACACAGTTAAACACTGCTTGGGAGAATGTTTTACTTATATAAAGCAGCTTCAATAGTGGGCATTGATCTCAGTAGCTAGTAGACCTCTCCTGGCAGGGCAGTTCACCTCTGCACACACCTCTCATGCTTCCAGCAAAGGACAGATAAAGCAGTGGAGTTGGCGAGGTCACATATGATCATACATTTTAGAACAAATGAATACTCATTGAGCTTGAAATAAGGAAAGGTATTCCCACTCAGGATGACTGTGTGGGCTCTTTAGATCTTGGTAAGGAAGTTGCCAGGTCCACCTTCATGAAGCCAAGTAGATGATTAAAAGACCGTGTGCATGAACAAATTTTAACAACAACAAAAATAATTAAAATATATTTTTAAGCTAGAATTAGGAATGGTGCTGGGTTTGTGATGACCACTAAATTATTTTCCACTATTTTTTTGAAAGCTAAAGTTGCTTGGAATAATAAAAATATGAGAACTAGAAGGTTCTTACTCTTATATTACCTGTTACTATGTTTTTCGGAGCACTTTAACTGGAAAAGGAAAATGATCCCATCCAACATTCAAAGGAATTCTTTGCTGAACAGATCTACAGAGATGTAGGCATATTACACACCTGGAAGAGGTTCAGGAAGCTCCAGAATTTTATTTCAAGTTACATTTATCAACTTATTCAATGTATTTGATTTTGTAGAAACTTAGTAGGAAGTAATAAGTAAGCTTTGTGGTTAAAACAGAAGCCATAAAACTTAAGCATGTTCACTATCTGCTTCCACATATTAAAAAATATACTAATAAGGATATACTTCACTAGGTACCTTATACTTTTGTCTTATGGTGGTGTAGTCTTAAGTAAGATGGGAGATATTTCATGATTTGATACAGGTTTCTCCTTTTTAAAAAAAGATTTTATTTATTTATTCATGAGAGACACAGAGAAAGAGGCAGAGACACAGGCAGAGGGAGAAGCAGTCTCCTCGAGGGGAGCTCAATGTGGGACTAGATCCTGAGACTCCAGGATCTTGCCCTGAGCTGAAGGCAGACACTTAACTGCTGAGCCACTCAGGCATCCCATAGGTTTCTCCTTTAAATATAAGCATATTGTTTCAAATGTTTTAGGACTGAGAAACTTAAAATTGAATGGATATTTTGTTAAAACTCTGCATGAAGCCTTTATGTGTGGTGATAAAAAAAGATGGAGATATTGTAGAGACAAGGCCTGAGGTACCGTTTACTCTTTATTTCTCCAGGTAACAATTATCAATGCTAGGCATTTGTAATTAAATTCAAAGACCACTGGGAGTCATAATCCATTTAATTGCAAGCTGGTAAATGGAGCATAAGAGATGAGCTCATCTAGATCACCTAGATAAGGCTAAGTAGATAGGAGGCTACTAAGAAGGCTTAACACACATTTGACATACTATGTGCTAATTTTCTTCTTCACTTACCCACAAGAATTTTTGAAATAATTAATGAGTTAATTTAAAAGTTTTCAGTGTATCATATTTGAAAGCCAATATTTCATTGGCATTTTTTCCTAAATTTTTTTCTCCACTTAAAAATATTAAAAATAGTCCTTCAAATTAACTACCTTTGGGATTGAAAATAAAAGCTATCATTGATAAATGCAGTTAAGAAAGCTAAAGTGGTCATTGGAAATAAATATCCATAATATTATAAATAACTCCCTACTAAAATGTTTTCATGTATGTGTTTTTATTCAATTACTTATGATTAAATGTCATCAGTCTTGAATTACTTCAAATGCATGCAACACTATATGTTCTACAATGTATATGAAATGTGCCCTTAAACACTGCCTTTTTGGGTGTCAGAACTATTGTCACATAGTCAGCTTCTATAGAAGACTTACATGAAAATCTCCTGATAGCATTATGTATCTATAGTTGCAAAAAAATGGCTGAAGGCCTCCCAAACTATTCGACCTTAATTAAAGGAGAACATGTTCCCAATAGGAATTTATGCATTTTCCCACAGAGAAAATTAAACAATTGTACTGGAACTTGTTTGTTGTCATTGCCACTGCAATGACTGAAATCCAATGGAAACCAGGTTAAATTTTTAAAAAACTACTTTATTGCCTTATGCAGCTAAAAGTGGAAGGAATGATACTGCTTTTAGGCACAGATGGATTCAGTGGTTCAGGGTTGTTTTTCAATTAGTCACACCCTTTCATAGTTCTTGATAATTTTATTTCTTTGCTAGTCATTTTCGAGATGATGTGATGGCCCCCAGTTCACATGGCTTACATGATTCCAGGGAATGAGAAATGCCAAGTCCCCTGCCTTCCCACCCCCGCTATCTTTGCATCTTCTGGCTGACATCCATTATGTGCCCATTGCTACAGCAAGCAGTCTCTCCAGGGGAATGAAGTTTTGGGCAGTCTAGTAAAGCTGTCTGTTGGATAGCCTCACTATAGCCCCATGACAATGAATTGAGCTTTTGCTTAAAAAAGACAAGATCTCAGGCAAGTATTAAAGTAGTAAGTATTAAAATATCCAAACATACACACAAACAGATTTATTCACTTACTCATTTTTCCATTCAATAGAAATTAGTTAAATAATTAGAATGGGTAGATAAAAATACTCTAATGTGCTCAACTCACATATCAGATACCACGTCTTTATTTAACCTTCTTCAAATCATACATTATATCATTATTTAATTGATAAAGTATTCAAGACAAAGTTGGAAATGTATAATTTAGTTAATAAGAAAGAGAAAAAACTTTTTAGAAAGTTAATGTATTTATTGATTATTTAATTCTGTTCTATTTTATTTTACATTATGTTCTGATATCTCAACACAGAAATAAAGAGCTATAGATCACCTAAGTTTTACTTAATAGGAGGATTTATGAAGTCAATATCAGATTCAACAGGTTTTGAATTATTTGAAAAAAAATTAATTTGTTTTCGTTGATGATTTTAATAATGTCTGCACAGGTTTGTGACAAATACATAGAAAAATCATTTGAGTTCAGAAGGCTAATGGAAAATATATAATACCAATAGGAAATCTAATGTAAAAAATACCCAAAGTACAAATAAATATAGTAAAAGACAAAAACAGGAAGACAAAGGAGTTTAATTAATAATTATAGTAAATTAAATTTGCAAACCATTTACACAAAATTGAGTTTTAAATGTGCTTAGTTCGATGCAGAGTCAACTAGAGACAAACTTCAGTTTGGAGACATACGATTTGCCTGCAGTTTAATTTCATACCAAACTTCTCTTATCTCAGTCAAGAAAGGGAACAAAGAGACATTTTTGTAGGGATGTTTTTAAACTGTTTAAATCCGTGTCTATCATGATGCAGTAACAGATTGGCATCATCCTCACACTTGAAACAACCAAACAAACTGACAATGGTCTTTCAGATACTGGACATTAAACAATGAAAGACAGTGAAGTGAAAAAGAGTATTTTTAAATAAAGCCCCAGCTGACTGTCTTTTAAGTTTCTCATATGTGCTACAGGGAGGGGAACCCAGGCAGATGGTGACAGACTTTCTGAGTTGTGATGGTTCTTAAAGTCTGGATAGTACAAGCTAAGTAGAATGGGTATTACAGGGTATTGGAGAGGAAATAGCCACTCAGAGTGAGAACCTGAGAGATCTTCATTGGGTTGCCCACTAGTATTGATCTGAGACATGATCACCACATGCATGAAAACAAATTACCTGAAGACAAGAAAGAGCACAATCTGAGGAGACAAAGCAAGCATCATAGCTACACTCAGATATAATACAGATGTTGGTATTATCAACAGGAAATGTAAAATAATTATAGTCAATATTTTCATGCTAATGGAAAAAAGTGGACAACATGCAGAAACAGACAGGTAAGGTAAACAGAGAGATGAAAACGCTAAGAAAAATGTTGTTGGATATTATAGAAATCAAACAGCAACCAAAATGAAGAATGACTTAGATGGACTATTGGTAGACTCAATATGGCAAGGAAAGAATCAGCGACTTGAAGGTCAACAGAGTTTCACAAACTAAAATAAGAAGAAAAAGAAAAAGAAAAAAATTGAGAATATACAGAAATTCTGAGAAAATATTAAAATGTGTAATACACTCAGAGTACCAGAGGAAAAGAAAGGGAAAATGTAACAGAAGAATTATTTGAAGTTATAATGGCCATGACATTTGTGCAAGTAATAATAGATATCAAACTACAGATCCAAGTTGGTTGGAAAGCTAAAAGCAAAATAAAGACCAAAAAAACAAAAAAAAAACAAAAAAACAAAAACAAAAACAAAACAAAAAAAAACACCTAGGTATATCATATTCAAACTGTAGAAAAACAAAAGTGAATAGAAAATCTTGAAGAAACAAGAAATCAGAGAGAGAAATTAAAATCTTATTTTTACAAGAATAAGGAAGAGGGGCACCTGGGTAGCTCAGTTGGTTAAGTGACTGCCTTCTGCTCAGGTCATGATCCCAGGGTCCTGGGATTGAGGTGTGCCTCAAGCTCCTCAGCAGGAAGTCTGCTTCACCCTCTTCCCCTAACCCTCCCCCCTGCTTGTACTCTCTCTCAAATACATACATACACACATACATACATAAAATCTTAAAAAAAGAATAAGAATTATTGTAGACATCAAAAACCATGTAAACAAGAAAGGAGTGAGGTGAAATATCAAGTGTTGAATAATAAAAAACAACCTAGAGTACTATAATCATTGAAGCTAATTATTTAAAAGGGAAAGAAATTAAATATTGATATATAAAAAAATAGATGAATCTCCAAATAATTATGAGTGAAAAAAAACAGTTGCCCAACCCCTCAAGAAAAGAAGAGCATACTGTATGACTCCATGTGTATTTCATTCCATAAAATGTAAACAAATATGTAGTGATAGAAAGCAGATCATGGGCTGCCTGGGGCTGGAGTGCGGATTGGAAAGGAGCATGAGGGAAAGATTACAAAAGGATGAGAGAAAACTTTGGGGGCTGACTGATTAGATTATCAGTGTGTGGTGATGGTTGCATGGATGTCAAAACTTATCAAATTATTCTTTTTAAGTATAGCAGTTTATTTTCTATCTACTATATACAGAAAAAAACCTTTTTTAAAAAAAATTTTATTTATTTATTGATAAAGGACACAGAGAGAAAGGCAGAGACATAGGCAGAGGAAGAAGCTGGGTCCCGGCAGGGAGCCTGATGCAGGACTCCATCACAGGACTCCAGGATCACGACATGAGCCAAAGGCAGATGCTCAACCACTGAGCCACCCAGGTGCCCCTGATTTCAATAATATAAGGAGTTCATTTTTACTAAGAAAGAACAAAGCCGTTTCCAACATCTGGGAGCTGGTCTGGCAACATCAGTGAGGCTTTGGTGTTGCTAGGAGCTGATCTGGCAGTGACAGCTAGTCCTTGGTGTTCTCCTGTTGAACATAAACAATTTCACAGAACATCAACATCAAACAAGGCTGCTCTGATGGTAATTGATCAAGACAAAAGCAAGACTACTTCATAATTTTGTCTGAACACAGACAAAAATCAAAACATTATCCAAACAAAAAAATCCCAAGCATCTCCTTCTCTGGCTAATATAAATGACTGCTACGTCTTTACCAATTAGCACTTTAGCTTTGCTCAGGCCTCTCTTTTTAGAGAAGATTAATTAAAATAACCTATCATAGAATAATCACTATTTCCTGACACCATGTGATACACAACAAAGCCATTCTTCCTGAAAACCTCCACGAATCACCTGGCTAGAGTCCAACTCCAACACGAAATCCCTTATAATATGGCCTTAGTGAATTATTACCCCCTGGTTCTTTTCCATGTGCAGTGTCCATTGTTGCAATGAGCAATAAACACAATTTGATCAATTGCAAGTATATTCCTGGTGGTCTTTGGCAGGAGGACATTGACATTAGTGATAAAGTACTAGGAATACACCTCATAATTATATGTCAACCTTGTGGTTCACATTTAGAAATGGAAAAACAAAAAAAGGCATGGTAAAAATCTAGAAATGGAAAATGAGGCTAAACAAAAGTACACATATACAAGTCAAAGTAAAGATTAGAGGGCAGCCTGGGTGGCTCAGCGGTTTAGCACCGCCTTCAGCCCAGGGCGTGATCCTGGAGACCTGGGATCCAGTCCCATGTCAGGTTCCCTGCATGGAGCCTGCTTCTCCCTCTTCCTGTATCTCTGCCTCTCTTTCTCTCTATGTCTCTCATGAATAAATAAATAAAATCTTAAAAAAAACAAAAACAAAAAACAAAGTAATGATTAGGTAAATTGGAACTTGAAGGTTGATATGGTTTGGTCACAGAAAACTTTTCCCTTCTTTCCTTCTAGGTTTTTTTGGAAATTCTAATAATTAAATGCCATAAGGCAGATTAGCAAGAGAAAAATAAATCTAATTTCATACTATTGGAAGCCCCCTAGAAACTACGGGACACCCAAGTAGTCTGGTAATTGAGGTATATATACCACCCTGAGCCAAGGACAAAGGAGTAGTAGGCATCTTGTCCTACTTCAGGAGCTTCAAAGAGGAGGAAGACATTTCCTCCCCAGGGAGATCAGAAGAACAAATATTTGCAAGACAAACATTTGCTATGCTATGTGGATAAATCTTTGGTATGTAACTTTCTGGTATAGACCCACTATTGAAATTTCTTTAGGCAGTTAAAGGAAAGGTAAAAAGCCATTTGAGCTTGCTGGGTCTCAACTGCCATCAGATCAAAACAACTCACATGCCAAAGTGGCGCATTCTGGGTTATTTTGCTCGTCCTCAGTGGTTACCCATAAAGCTGAATCTTTGGGAAAAAAACAAAGATTAAATCATATTAAACCTCCTTTCTTTGAAGCAAGAAGTGTGGCAGGTCTAACATAGGTCAAATATTTTATGTGCCACCATGCCTAGCCAGGAAAAAACAAATAGATGTTGTAGGTAGAATGAGATTGCTTCTCAACCTGTAGTCTAATCAACATTGCCAAATTTCTGGAGTCAGTCTCTGAGAATGTCTGAATGCATATCTATATAGAGAGACCACAGCAGTAGAAATTAAATTCAAAGGAGATGTCTAGGCAAAAAAATAAGAATAAAATAAGACGAGGAGATTCTTTATCTGATTAAAAAGGAACTGGGCCTTTTAGGAACTGTACGCCGGAACTCCACTGCACACACTGAAACAAGGTAAAGACACTCAGCAAAAGACATTTGGAAAGGAACTTGGCACCACTGTGTCAGGGCATATGTGTGCCCTTGGGCTATTGCCAGAAGAGTTTCCAGTGAGCCAGGGCATAATAAAAGGAAGAGAAGCAGCCCTGGCAACAACAGTGAGTCTTTGGTGTTGCCAGCAAAGGGGATGAAGTCTGGCAACAGAGGTAAGGGCAGCGATAGGTAATTAAGTGGGAACACAGCTTCATAATCCCTCCCAAACAAAGAGGATTTAGAAAGAAATCTCTCTTTTTGGAGTCCTTAGTGAAGGAATGTTTTTCTGCCCACCTACTTATTCATCAGATTGTACATCCAAGACTTCTACAACCAGCCTGCGAACGACTCTATTGGATACAACCTTTTGTCTTTCCCCTCACTGAAAAAAAGTACCCATAAAGACTCCTTTCAGCAGTTATAGACCTGGTTGATCTGCAGCACAGGTGGAGATTGAATTTAACGGCCTTAGATGATTGTGTCCTAAAATTACTTTGATGTGGCAGGGCTTTCAATTATTTTTCTTTTTCATATGGATTTCATCTGTTCAGCTCATGTTGTATTGATTCTGGGGACATGGGACATGTAGGCTATGTCCACTCTATCCTTTATTCTCACTCTTCCATAAAAATCTGTATTCTTACTGGTTATACTAACTCTAAACTGACCAATGAAGAGAGATTATATACATTTCCTGGACCTTTCTATCTTCTTCATGTTTACATGGAAGATATATTGCCTATTCCAGACAATGAGACAGTAGCCATGAACCACCCACATCACACAATTTCCATACACAAAAGCGGGTGAGAGAGTGCAGGCAGTCAAGGGTGTACCCTGTGAATGCCCTATGTATATTTTATATTCCATAAGCCCACACACTCCTGCTTCTGAGACCCTTCCTCTTGATTGAAGCACCTTTGGTGCTTGATCAAATGGGAATTTTGTACACTTGGAAAACAGAGAAATAGAAAATATGCGATACTACAGTCTTGGGTTGTAACACTTTGCTCCATTGTTAACTGACAATGTGACCACTGAGACACCTGACTTGTATGATTTTTATTGGACTCATTTGATCAATATCAAACCTGATCAACATATAAACTATACATTTTCCCTTTACCATAAAGTACCGTCATGACTTTGCAGACTCAGAGATTCTCCTATTTTCTCCACTGTAAACTATCAGAGTCTTTACTACACCAATTACAACATATTGCCTCCTTGTACATTTTACTTTTCCTTTTAATTCCACCTTCTTATGTGTACGCTGAGGTAAGGGCAGACTATTTAGTGATTGCCTTGGTCTATTCAAGCTGATACAATAAATTACCCTAGATGGAGCATCTAAAACAACAAATATTTATTTTTCCCAGTTCTGGAGATTGGAAGTCTGAAGTGAAGATGTCAGCATGGTTGGGATACAGTGAAAGTACTCTTCCGGGTTACAGATCACCAATTTCTCATATCTGCACATATCTGTTGGAAAGAAGGTGAGAGAGGTCTCTGGGGTCCATTTGATAAGGGCACTAATCCCATTCATAAGGGCCTCACCTCATGACCCAGTTAACACTCAAATGATCCACCTCCTAAAATCATCACACTGGAGGTTAAAACTTCAACATACGAATTTTGGGAGGACACTTGTAGTTCATTCCAATGATTAAGCAGTAAATAAGGTCAAGTGAATTTACTTGTTTTTTGACTGTTAATACAAATGCTTTTAAGTGCTACAGAGAGAAATATGAATAATACATAGTTCTATCTAAGGTTGTGATCCCAGGATCTGTGATTGAGTCCCACATCAAGGCATTTGATGGCAAATCCCATTTCATGGCAGGGTAAAGTCAGTTAATGGATACACTTTCAAAGATTAAATGTAGAGTACATTGCAAGCAATAAAGATTTGGAACGGTATCATGCATAACTTGCAAAAGATAATTAAGAGTTTCCATAATCTATCCCACAGGCCATATAGGTAATATATTGGAGAAAGTGCTTCATATTGTATAAAAACATGATGCACTTGGATGCTAGTACTGGTGAAGTTTATTTAGTGCCCCTGAGCAAGGAAATATGGGAAGCAAACAAAAGTGAGGATCCCATACCTCTGAGCCTTATAACTTTGTCAGTTTTCAGGGAAATGAGGCATATACTTCCTTTAATGTTATTCAACTGCGGTCTATAGGACAAGCAGGAAAAGCCAGTCCAGGTAAGCACAACATTTTCTGAAATCATACTCTTTAAGATGTGTTTGATTGTCCATTTATGTGTCATTAATAAATGTATTCCAGATTTTAAGAATATCTGTCTAAATATAAGAAAACACACATAGAGTACATAGACATGGACAAAGCATTTAAATGTTTTAACACATCCAATTTTATTACTTACATTCACCATTAAACTCAAATTACTAAGCACTATATACTCTAGATTCTGATTAAAACTCTTAATTATGAGCTCCTGAGTGGTTCAGTTGGGTAAACACCCAATGCTTGATTTCAGCTCAGATCATGATCTCAGGGTTGTGAGACAGAGCCTGGTGTGGGGCTTTGCACTCAGTGTGAAGCCTGCTTAAGATTCTCTCTATCCCTTTGCCCCCTTAACTCTCTCTTTCGAGAGAAAAACTACTAATTAAAATTGTAATAATTATGGGCAGCCTGGGTGGCTCAGCGGTTTAAGCGCCTGCCTTCGGCCCAGGGCATGATCCTGGAGTCCCGAGATCGAGTCCCACGTCGGGCTCCCTGCATAGAGCCTGCTTCTCCCTCTGCCTGTCTCTCTCTCTCTCTGTGTGTCTATCAATGAATAAATAAATAAAATCTTTTAAAAAATTGTAATAATTATACTATTTTACTTTTGGTTTTATTATATTTGCCACTATTATCTGAGGAAGACCAATATATTAATGGCAGTATGTTAACTTTTTTTTTTAAGATTTATTTATTTATTCCTGAGAGACAGAGAACGAGAGAGAGGGAGAGAGAGAGAGGCAGAGACATAGACAGAGGGAGAAGCAGGCCCCCTGCAGAGACCTTGATGTGGGACTCCATCCCAGATCCTGGGATCACAACCTGAGCCAAAGGCAGCCGTCCAACTGCTGAGCCACCCAGGTGTCCCTGTTAACTCTTATTTTGCTAAACTGATAAAAATATTGTTTTATTTATAGTTAACTCATGTATATCTATGCCTATATACATATATATTTATAAATACACTTACTTTTTATTAATAACAGAAATATTATATATATTATATAATATCTGTTATATATATGTATATAAAAGAGAGAGTTACAGCAATTACAAAGGGTCAGATACTTGAGATAACTCAGGAGATTCTACAGGGTATACTTATGCAAGGCTTTGATTAAGGTACATGGTAAACAGGACAAGTAAGCCATGTCTTCTAGACATAGAGCTCAGAGTCCTCTTTCAGTCTCCTCACAGGAGATGTTCTTTCTGATAGTGAATCACCAAGATAGATGTCAGACACCTTGCTTCAACTGAGACAAAATGCAAGTTTACTAGAGTCTTGTATACCCTACCAGTCACTTAGCTAGCTAAAACTAAGTATATATCATTGTCTACACACGTTTACTAACAATGAAAGCAAGCTGAGTACAAGTACAAAAGATGAATTTTAGACTTTAATATCACAAACTAATACATTTCATCTCTACATTCAAGAGTCAGTACCGTGTTTCTTAGTATCCTAGCATAAACGTTATGAACAACCACAGATCAGCTGCAGGGTAACACTCTTCTTAAGCAATAGTGCCTTATAGTCTTCTATGGACTTCTTTGCATAGTGTATTGACTTCCCTGTGTGTAACACCATATTTTCTAGTTTCTGCATTTGATGCTTTGACATCTTGGGAGCCCGAAGATCCTGAGACTGGTTTTCCCAACTGTAAGCATGTCTTTCATATGCAAACTAACCAATTCAGAGTTCACAGCTTCAACAATCTCCTTTTTGAAACTCACACACTCAGGACCACTATTCCTCTAACCTAATCACACCAGAGCCAGGTACTAGACAAATAGACACAGACAAGTAGACCCAGCACCTTTGACCCAGGTCCTCTGAAAATTATTCTAACTAGCCATTCATTCATTTTTTCAGAAATTACAGTAAAGCTTATGACCATGCTTTCCCCTTACTTGCTCTGCCATGGACAGACTAGTGTGGATTCTGGTATGACTTCCCACATGCCCCCTCCTCTTACCATCTGCGAGTATAATGAGTAATTTTTTCAATGGCAACCGTCTCTTGATCTGCTATCCTTGCCATACCTGAATGATCATAAAAGACTATATTTTAAAACACTCCTTTATTTAATAACTGTTTGACTTTCTTGGCTGAATGTACCATGATTTATTTAGTCAATCTTTTATCAATGGACAATTATATTGATTCAATTTGGTTGTTATTTTCACGAGCACTTCAGTGATGGCCTTCATTTTCCTTAATATCTGGGGCAATACGTCTTAAAGATTTATTCTTAGAATTATATTGCATTTTGTGTTAGATACTCTTTTAGGAATAAGTATAATTTAGAAATATCTCCTGATATCTTTTAGCTTTTGAACTCAAATTATTGACAGTGATATTAAAGATGTTTTCTGGATAAGCAAATTAATGAAAATATTAAGAAAATGAATTATATAAAAACATGATTATGGCAATAATAAAAGCATTTATCAAGAGCATATTCAGTGTCAGGCACTGAACTAATATTAACAGAAAAACGGCAGACATGGTTGTGTGCTAAGCACTATTCTAAGAGCTCTACTTACGTTACAGCATTAATACTCAGCAAAAACTTATAAGGTGTCATTATTATGCACATTTTACATATGTGGAAATTTAAGCAGGATTTCCTTAGAATCGCATTGTTTATAAGGAAAGAACTGGGATTTAATCTTCATAATAGTTCAGCAAAAAAGTGTCATTCTGCCCATTTTCAAAATGAGTAATCTGAGAGGAAGAGAGGCTAAATAAATCTCCAAAATCACATAATTGCTAAGTAGGAGTGACTTTGCAAATTTAAACCTGTGGTACACCAAAACTACTTTTTGCCAAAGTGACAGATGTCTCATACTTTCAAAATTGTGAGTATGTGGACTTTGGAAATGGAGATGGAGAGGTTATATCTGGTAAGAGCAATAAAAGGAAGCTTCCTGTCTAATCTGTACCTCAGAGTATGAAAATGACTGGTTTAGTGAATATGTGCATGACCCTGACATCCCAGAAGTAGCACAAGAACAAGAGCAAAATGAAAATGTGTGTCTGAACAACACTGAAAGGGACAATAAATGTGGAAGAAACTTGAGTTTATTGGTTACGACATATCTATTGCAAGAAACCGAACACCTAACCAATATTGGCTTAAACAATAGGGCATTGATTACATACTTGTTTTATAAGATTAGGAAAGCTTAAATTTTCAAAGTTGGTTTATTGCTTCAACTTTCTCAAAATGTAGGAGTTTTTACTATTTTTGCTCTGTCATTCTTTCTGTAAACAGATTCTCCTCAGGGACACAACTTTTTACCAGTCCCAAGTGCCACCTGCAGACACTATTAATTACTGCCAACGAATAAGAAAATCCTGTTTTCTTCTGGGTGTGTGCGTTTATGTGTGTTCACATAGGAAGGAAAATTTCCTAGGAATTTCTAGTTTCCTCCATCTTTCATTAAGAAACATTGGAGCACAAATGCCTGCTTTATTTACAAGTCTGAGCAAGCAAGTTTCTTGTATTTTCAGCTTGAAAGATTATGAGAAGTGTTTGCCATTGAACAAAATAATGGGAGCAGGTAAGGCTATTGGACAGAAAATCAACAATGATTGTACAAATAAATTAAATACCACCTAAAAGGAAATTTCAATAAGCCAAGTAAAAATAGCCAAGTGTTTGAGCTTGGATGGTAGAGAAAGTTGAATATGAGCAAGATAGTAAAAACTTTACAGTTTACATGAAAATTATAGGATTGGCTAAGAAAAACGAATGATTTAGGGCTCTACATTGGTTCCAATATAATTATGAGTAACCAGAGAATATGTCAGTGCTATTAACTTAAATGAAAAAAGTCAGTATCTGGGTTAGCCCAGTGAAGTCTTGCCTTACAGCAATCCAAATTTTTTTCTCTGGGGTTTCTAACAGCTACTAAACTCCAGTGCAGGAGGTACCCTCCTCCCTAGGCTCTACTTCCTATCTTTTCTTGTGTATCTGCTCTCTCTGTTCTGATATCTCCAGCTCATCCCTTGATGGAATTGCATGATAGACTCTGATTCCATGTTTGATCTTGGGTGAGGTTTGTAGTAACTCTGGTTCTAATAATTACTTTGCTTTGTCTAGACTCCCAATATAGGTCAAAGATCCTGGGCTTGTGTCATTCATGACATGTCAAAAGAGATGTTCTTTGACAAAAGATGAAAGCAGTGCTTTTAGATTGGAGACACACTGAGGCTAAGATAATTAGGAGACTTAAAATTATGACAGGTGGGTGAAAGAGTTTAGACTTTGGTTATAAAGCTCAGCAAGAGTATGAAGCTCATTGTGTAGACTGAGACTCTATCAAAGTGAGACTTGAAGACAAAGTTGTGATTTATTGATTTTTTTAGATGTTTATTTTTTTTGTTTTTTTAAATATTTTATTTATTCATGAGAGAGAGAGAGAGAGAGAGAGGAAGAGACACAAGAGGAGGGAGAAGCAGGCTCCATGCAGGGAGCCCAACGTGGGACTTGATCCTCGGTCTCCAGGATCACACCCTGGGCTGAAGGCAGGCGCTAAACCACTGCGCCACCCAGGGATCCCTTAAAATTGTTTTTAAAAATATTTTATTTATTCATGAGAGACACAGAGAAAGGCAGAGGCAGAGGCAGAGGGAGAAGCAGGCTCTCCACAAAGAGCCTAATGCAGAGGACTCCATCCCAGGATCCTGGGTTCATGACCTGAGCCAAAGGCAGAAGCTCAACCACTGCACCACCCAGGTGCCCCTAGATATGATATGTTTAAATTAGCATGATACAATACACAGGGCATTTTTTTTGAGTAATACAAACCTGAGTTTTTATTCATCCTTTACTACACATACTTTTTATGAACTTGGACAATTTTTCTACCTTCTTCTTTAACAGACTTTATTTTATATAATTAGGTAAACATTTCTAATAAGAGAGTTGTGACAATTAATGTCATAATAGATATAAAATAAGTGACATATGTCTATACCATGTACATAATGAACATTTAATTCACTTCAAAGAGTATAAAGAGAATTTAAATACTACAAATTGTGAATATAAGAGAGTCTTTAAAAAAGATAAGGTTCAAATATAGTTTATCAAAGGGAAATGAGAAAAAATAGAATTATAGAGTAAAGACCGTGTATATTTCTCACACTGATTGGTTGTCATTGTCGTGCAGAAAGACTATATTTCCAAGTCTTTTTTGGTTAAGACATAGTTGTCAGAAATACAAATGTGCACCTCTCTTCCAGTTTGAGGTAATTAATCACATCTGAACATTAATTTTTAATCTTTGAATGTCAGCAGGGGCAATGTGCTAATATAACAAAACCCAAATATATGACAATAGCTAGATATATGGACATAGATAGAGAAAAACTGGTACCAAAAGCCTGACAGGTGAAGAACTATGTTATACAGTGGCAAATTATATATAGGCATTCACCTAACACAACTAGAAAGGCAGTTTATGTGCCTAATAAGGTTGTAGTTTTAGGGGAGGAGTGTATACAATTGGATATTGATATTTTCTGTTTATAATTTTAACTTGGTGATAAGTCAATCGAAGAAGGACAAACATTATATGGTCTCATTCATTTGGGGAATATAAAAAATAGTGAAAGAGAATAAAGGGGAAAGGAGAAAAAATGAGTGGGAAATATCAGGAAGGGAGACAGAACATGAAAGACTCCTAACTCTGGGAAATGAACAACAGGTGGTAGAAAGGGAGGTGGCAGGGGGTGGGGGTGCCTGGGTGACGGGCACTGAGGGGGGCACTTGATGGGATGAGCACTGGGTGTTATTCTATATGTTGGCAAATTGAACACCAATAAAAAATTTAAAAAAACAAAAATAAAAAAATATTTTCGATGCAAAAAATAATAATAATTTTAACTTGGCAAAATGTTATCAGGAGGTTTTAAATTCAGGATTCATGGTGCTTTTTTTTTGCAAAGAACACTGAAAGAAAATTGAGATATATCAGGAATTAGGACTTTTATGGATTGTCAAAATTAATTAATTCTATCCTCCAAGTACTAAGAGCTGGGATCTCAAAAAACTTTGCAAAACACATGCTTATAATAATTCTCAGTTAATTAAAATGGCTTAGTCAAAAAAGCCAATTTGGAATGTGACCTATTGTAAACAGCATCAATAAATTGTGAGTTTTTTTTGGATACCCCACAAAAAAAGGATGTTTTATTATGCATCATCAGACAACCAAAAAGAGAGGCCTGTTTCCCAATGTTCATTTCAGAGGTTGCCACAAACAATGAGTTAGGGAGAGATTCCTTGGAGGGCAGCTAGGGTCTCTAGAGGTCACCAAGTAAGAGGATACTCCCAGGGAGGAGACTCGGATGCTCATCAAGGAAACTTCCCCACTTCTATGGAAAAAGACTTGACAATGTCTGCCCAGTGGAATTTCTGAAACATTATAGACCAAAGAATATTGTGTCTCTCTTATATTTCACGGTTTACTTATTACTACATAATAGCTAAGTTATTCTGTTTAATACAGAGAAAGTGGAGAAAAATGAGATGGTGCCATGCTATAGAAGGAAAAAGATAAAAATGGAAAAGTGTTAGCAGTGGCAGTTCTGTAAGGAGAATAAATGCAGAAGACCAAATATGATCATTACTTTGCCATTTAGATCTCACTGTAGACAATGGAAAAATAACCCTAGTACTATTTTGGAGTGAAAGTCAAACTGCAATTAAAGGAGAAATGACTATGTGATAAGAAATTGGAAGCAATGAAACTAGACTATATATTCTGTAAGTATACTAGACTATATATTCTCAAACTGCTATAGCAAAATATCATAGACAGGGTTGGTTTGAACAACTAACATTTATTTTTCACACTTCTGACCACTGAAGTTCAAGATCAAGGAACTGACCATTTTGATGACTACAGAGAGCCTCTTCTAGGTTTGTTGTCAGTTGAGGGAGACTCTGGCCTCTTTCTCTTCTTATAAGGAAATTAATCCCATCATGGATGTTCGACGATCATGGTCTCATCTAAACCCAATCAGTTCCTGAAGGCCCCATCTCCAAATACTATTACATTGGTAATTATGACTTCAACATATGAATTTTAGGCAAGCACAAACATTCAATCCGTAGCATTTAGGAATTCTATAAAACATTGTTGTAAATAAAATATTAAAAAGGTGAAGCAAAGGAATCTCCCAATGGATTGAGAAGGGTGAATAAATTTGTTAACAGAAGGCAATATGTTGCTCTATAAAAAGATATTAATGATATAAATGAGAAGAGGATCATGAATGTACTATAACTCAGATGTGATGGTTAATTTATGTGTCAACTTGGCTGGGCCTTAGTAGGCATTGATTATTTGGTCAAATACTGTTTAAGATATTTCTATGAAGATATTTCTGGATAAGATTAACATTTAAATTAGCAGACCTTGAGTTAAGAAGATTATCCTCCATGATGTGAGTGGCCGTCATTCAATCAGTTAAGGGTCTTAACTAAAAATAAAATAAAAAACAAACAAAAACCTGACCTCCATAAATAGGAAGAAATTCTGTCATTTGATAGCCTTTGGGCTTGAACTGCAACTCTTCCCTGAAGGTCTCTAGCCTGCCAGCCTACCCTGCATATCTTGGATTTGCCAATTCTCCACAATTGCATGAGCCAATTTCCTTAAAATCTTCTCTCTCTCTCTCTCTCTCTCTCTCTCCCTCTCTTCTCTCTCTCCCTCCATCCCTCGCTCTTCCTTCCTCACCTTCTCTCTCTCTCCCTCTCTCGGGAGACCAATGGAGTTTTGGCTCTGTTCCATCTCCCAGTGGATCCAGAGGATCTCTAAATCTCTACTGCAATTATTTCCTCAGTTCTAGAAGTCATAACTGGAGTAGACATACTCAGCAATTGGCAGAATCCTCACATCAGTTCCCTGATCAACAGAGGGAGGGTTATTATGTTAGGAATGTGGAAGCTACTAGAAATGCCTCTACCTAGAAAATATTAAACCATAAGCATTATTGCATTTCTGGAGAAATCACAAATTAGTATCACCATTAAGGACTTGAAAAATGCAGGGACTATGATTCCCACTGTATCCACATTCAACTTGCTTATTTGGCCTATGCAAAAGACAGATGGATATTGTCAAATGACAGTGGATTATCATACCTTAACCAGGTAACGACTCCAATTTTAGCTGCTGTACCAGATGTGGTTTCACTGCTTGAGTAACTTGACATCCCCTGGTATCTGTAATAGCTAGTAAGTTGGAAAAATGTCTTTTCCCCCCCTAGCTCCATTTTAAAGACTACCAGAGGCAGTTTGCTTCCAGTTGGTAAGGCCAGCAACCCACTTTCACCATCTTACTTCAGGAATATGTCAGCTCTCCAGTTATATGTCATAATTTAGTTTACAAGGATCTTGACCACCTTACCATTTCCATAAAATATTATAATGTTTCATTACACTTATAACATTATGCTGATTAGAACTAGTGAGCAAGAATTAGCAACTATTCTCAACTAATTGGGTGGACATTTTCATGTCAAAGGGTAGGAAATAAATTTGATAAAATTTCAGAGGTATTTTACCACAGTGGAATATCTAGGAGTCCAGTGGTATGAAGATATGTTGAGGTAACCCTTATAAGACAAAGGATAACCTTACTGCATCTGACTCAGTTAACTCATTGTAGATGAATGGCAAATTATTTCTTGAAGGAAGATCCACTGACACAACTTCATGGCAACCACAGGTCTAATAAGACCAATCAATATCTAAAAATGTTCTCTTATGAGATTTATAGTCTTCAGAGGGAAAAAGGCTTGGTCATACCATTTCTATTAGTACTTTATTGGTCCTTTTACTCAGCTGCTCATAAGCTGACATTATGATGGTGATGTAGGGGCCTTATGTTTTTTTTCTATTGTCAAAATAAAAATTAATTGACTTCTAGCGCAACCAAAAAGGACCCCCTTCTGCACTTTAAAATAAAAGAAATAGGAAGAAGAAATCATGTCTTGCTTATGACATTTAAAGAAAGTAAGAAGAATGAAGTAACAGCAACAACTGTTCAAAAATATATTTCGCTCTGGTAGTGGGGCAGGATGTACAAAAAGGGAATTTGCAGAATGATGCTGTGTTATCAAAGATTTATGGGCAGAGGTAGCAAAGATGCACATCATTATAAAATCTCAGCTGTCAGATATTTTCACAGATTAAAGATAAGCTACTACATTAATAGTTAGTCTAAATCTAGATGTACTGACAGGTCAGAAAAGTCTAGCAAGTTGAAGACAGAGATATTAAGTATTCTCCCTCTCAGGGCTTTATATAATTCAATGATTGAGAAATTGATCTTCAGTTAAAGCAATAACAATGCAGGTTGTGCTCTAATTAGAGAGTGATATTGTTAGAGATGATAATAGTGCTGTTTCGAGATTAACTTCTATCACACAATTGTAAATCATAAATTATCTGTGCTACTGCGAAGAATATTGAGTTAGAGGAATAGGTCTCTAAATTTTGAGTTAATTTGTCCAATACATATCATCATAGACATTAACACATTAAACAAGGAAGTAAATAATATACATTGGCTTTCTTAGTAATAATAGCATGCCAAGGAGAGTTGAGAAGATTTATTATATCAAACTAATTAAAAATTTCTGAGGACCATTATTTTAGTGGAGCAAAAGTACAGATGAATGACTCCCAAATATTGTCCCTACAGTGCCTTAAATTAAGATCACTTTTTGGAAAGGAGACAATGGGGGGCACAGAGATTCTCACTCATTATTTCCTTGTCTTTATAATGATAGACTAAAAATTGGACAAATAACTCACTTATTTTTCATACTAAGCTTTGCAAGTTGGTATGTACATTATGCTTACAAAGTGGCATTTAGACTAGACATATTTCATCTCTCAATGTGAAATGTGACTACCATGTTGACAGCACAGCCTCACAATAAATTACAATCCGAGTCAAATGTATTACATGCTCAATGATTTTAAACTATATAGAAAATATCACTTCATAATGATTCATTTAATTTTTTCACTTGATGTTTATATTTTTATATACATATGTTTATATTCTCATCTGTTTCCTTGGAGATATGTATGTGTGTGTATGTGCGTATATATATATACACACACACACACACACATATATATCCTCCTCACCTAGAGTGGAGCTACCTTCTAACTTCCATAGGTTTGAGGCTAGTTGAAAGCTATGTTCAAGGAATGCTTCTTTCTGAGAATTGAGCACATGGCATGTCCCTTGAGCCTACCCACCAACTGTGGACATAGCTTCTAACTCCCTTATGTTAGAGGCTTGTCAGAAGCTGCCTGCAAGGAATGTTTTTTCCTCAGAGAGCAGTAGGTCCCATTTCCCTGGAGCCACAACATGTGCTTTTGTTTTGGTTTCTAAGGCCAGTAGGTGAGAGGGTAGTGCAAAGCTGCTCTCTAGGAATGCTGATTGCTCACAGTTTACTACTTATCATTTCCACAGGCCCTCCACTCCTGTGCAGCTACCTTGTACTTCCCTTGGGTGAAAGGCTAGTCCCAAGCTGCAGGTCTGGAATGCTTGGGTCTCCGAGTTCAGTACAGTGCCTTTCCATGACACCTCCTTACCTAGAGTGGATCTACCTTCTATCTACCATAGGTTTGAGGCCAGTTGAAAGCTGTGTTCAAGGAATGCTTCTTTGTGAGAGTTGAGCACAGAGCCTATCCCTCAGGGCTCCATACCTACTATGGACATAGCTCTGAATCCCTTACATTAGAGGCTTGTCAGAAGCTGCCTGCAAAGTACATTAGGCCACATTTCACGCAAGCCTCCTCAGGGGCCTTTGATCAAGGTTCTAAAACTGGGAGGTGAGAGGGTAGTGCATAGCTGCTCTCCAGAAACACTGGTTGCTCACAGTTTACTACATATCATTTCCACAGGCCCTCAACTCCTGTGCAGCTACCTTGTACCTCCCGTGTGTGAGAGGCTAGCCTCAAGCTGCAGGCCTGGAATGCTTGGGTCTCCGAGTTCAATACAGTGCCTTTCCAAGGCACCTCCGCACCTAGAGTGGAGTTAGCTCCTAACTCCCATAGGTGAGAAACTAGTGGATAGCTGCTTTCATGGACTGTTCATTCTAAGTTGTAAGCACAATGCCTTTCCATTGCGTCACCACACCTAATGTTCAGAAAGGTTCTTAACCAGTATGTGAGTCTAGTGGAAATTATATAAAAGAATGACAGAATCTCAGAGTTAAATATATATATACATACACACATACATATATACATGTATATATATATATATATTTACACACACACATTGACTGTTTAGTTGGAAACATTGATTCATAAAACATCTGAATCCTTTTGTTTTCTAGATAGATATAAATAGATCAATCTCTATATGTTTTTCTTTATTTTTAGCCATTTTATATTGTCTTGCCATATTTTCAAAAGTGAAATCCAATAATGTATTCGAAAATTTTTGGAAAAGCTATTGGCTCTAAATAACTTTATCTTGTTCTAGAGTAAATTTGCTGTTAGGACATGTAGAATATAGACATTTCAATTTAATCCAATCTGGAATTGCACTAATAAATAGCTTGAATTTGAATCTTTGTGCAGGTTTATTCTATTTACATTTCACTCTGAGTTCCAAGGAGTAGCCAGCCTTTCAAGGTTCCAAACAGAAAAACACAGATGTTTACCACAGCTCCTTCCCCTTTGGAAACTCCAGCTGCAATATCCTACCCTAGTGAGACTGTTGAAAGCTCTCTCACCTTACAACATCTAGACTGTTACTTAAACACTTGCAAATGTTTCAGGGGAAAAATAGAGTTAAATCTTAAAGTCTCTTCTTTGCACTTTCCTCTGTTATAAAATCATATGTCCTCCAATTCTCATTGTTTTATTAGTATTCTGATATCTTCAAACAGATGGTACTTCCTGTTGTTCTTGGTAGGAGATGTGCAGAATCTAGTCTGCTATATCTAGAAATAGAAGTCAAGAGTGTATTATCTGTATGTTAGTGTCTGTAATTGGAAAAACACTCTCCAGGTCTTGTTCACTATGATTTATATAAAAAGCCAAAGTCATACTCCAGAAATAGCTGGTCATTTTTGTCATCCTTACTTCTAACTAATAAAGGCTTACAGATAAAGGTTTAGAGTTTTTGTTGTTAATATAAGTGAATTTTGAAAGGATGTTCATTTTGAGATTGATCATGTGTTAATTAGATTATAGTTAGAATTAATATAATTATTTTTATTTTTATTTATTTTTTTAGATTTTATTTATTTATTCATGATAGACACAGAAAGAGAGAGGCAGAGACACAGGCATGGGGAGAAGCAGGCTCCATGCAGGGCACCTGATGTGAGGCTCAATCCCTGGACTCCAGGATCATGCCCTGGGCTAAAGGCAGACGCTCTAGTGCTGAGCCACCCAGGCATCCTGACTTTTTAATTGTGAAAATGTTCAAGCTATGTGGATTGTGTATGATGTCATAGAGATACACTACACATTGGATGAATAAGATACAAGCCGCCTAGCAAGACTTTATCCTTCATTCTTTAGAGTGATCTTTGACACATGATTAGATTATACTCTTATGTACAATGACAGATTTGGAGAATTCTGGTTGCCTAAGTAGTCTTATCTCTATCATAAGTCTTATTGCCTTGAATGAACATTTTTTTCAAAATGTGGTCGGAGATTAAAGGGAATACAGGTAAGACTATATTATACAAACAGAACAACTTTCCTGGTTATTGTTTTTCTACATAGAAGTGACGTTGTGACTGAGGAGACCTATAGGACTCACTTACCTCCAATTAGTGTTTATTTCAAATGTTCATAAAGGAAAACATAATAATTATGGCATGTTCATTTTGATTAGAGCAGTTTTCACACACCCAAATAATATAGTTATTGATTAAATATTTAATTTCAACCTTAGAGACAGGGCTACAAAGTAGCAGAACTTTGGCTCAACCAAGCTGCATATATATATATACACGTACATATACATATGTGTTTACATATGTGTGTGTCTGTATATTATGCCCACATATACAGCTGCCAGCCTAGTTTAGTGGATATATTCATTTTTTATACTACATGCTGTGTAGCTTCAAACAACAGTCTCTTGGTTCTGGAGACTAGAACCAACATCAAGGTGTTAGCAGAGTTGATTCCTTCCCAGAGCTTTCAGGGAGAATCTTCTTAATGCTTTTCTCCCAGTTTCTGGTGACAGCCAGGAGTTCTCAACATTCCTTATCTGGTAGATGCATGATTTTAACCTCTGCCTCCATTTTCACATTACATTTCCTCAGTATCTCTGTGCCTTCACATGGTCATTTTATAAGCACACCAATCACATTGGATTAGGGTCTCACTCTACTCCCATATGACCTTCATCCTAATTATACCTGCAATGACTTTATTTCCAAAGAAGGTCACATTTTGAGGTATTAGGACTTAGAGTTTCAACATGTCTTTTTGGGAAGATACCATTCAACCTATACTGTGAATTTGGTATCATTAAAATTTATTTTAAAATTTTAAGAAGTATAGGCGTATTGTCTCTGTGCTCCTTAAGCACAATATTCTCAGTAACTCGAATGAGCAATTAATCTCTCAAATTATATTATTAATATTTTTTATTTTAGGAAATTAGAGTTCTAGCCAGATAATCATATATTAAATATTAAACTAGATTATAGTATTTAATAATATTCTAACTTCTAAATCAAGATATGATTGAATTTCTTGGCTGTTGGGGTTTTTAATAACATAGGATGCAAGAAATTATCCAGTCAGAACTTGATTTGAAGAGTAGTCACATAATTTTTAGAGTATGTATTTTATTTTATTTTGTAAGGAGTAATACCATGACTCATACTAACACTTTGGATGGCTGTATTTCAAAAGAAACTATTTTCTTCTTCTTCTTCTTTTTTTTTTTTCTCTGAATGGGTGCAAAAATATTCTTTTGTTCAGTATCTATCCTTTGTTGCCTTATTACTATGACATGGCATGACTTAAGTAAAAACACATTTAATACAATGAAACTTCAATGTTAAAAGAAAAAAAAAAAAAAGAAGAAGTTGTGTTTTTGGAAACAAGTTCCCTGAAAGCAATCTCTTTTAGCCTCAAGTAGAAATTATTTTGATTTTACTTCTGCATAAAAAATACACATTCATGATGTTTATGTGATATTTGACTCATTAAGATTTCCAGAGGCTGAATGGCTTAACAGATGGAAGTTGCTTTAAAATGAAAATATTATATGATATTCTATCATAAACTAGTATAGAACATAATCTCATATAGAATAAATGTAAGGGTAGGATCACTGAATTAAATGAAAGGCTTAATGTACCAGTTAGATTCTTTTAGTGTTGATAGGAACATTATCCTTTTCTCTTAGCTATGGAGAACAAAACTCACTGAATCTAATTTTCAAATGAGCCTCAAAGGTTGTAATCAATGGGCTTCTTATGGATAAAAAGGGAATGCATATCTTTTTGTTTGTGCTGACACACAATTAAATTAAATCAATATTTATTAAACTATATAATGGTATTACAGCTAATTAGTTTATTTCAAGGGTATTTCTTAATTAATTAATTTCCAATAAACACTTGAGATTACTCTATTGTGATCATTCCTATTGGTTCTCATAACTGAAACAAATAGATCAATTATAATACAGCTTGGTTCGTTAAAAAGACAATAATTTATCCCCATACAAAACTGATGTCTCTAAAAAAATATGCCAATTGTGAGATAAAGCAATAAAACATGCCCATGAAATAAGCTACAAGTCCACTTGACTGGCCATGGGGTACCCAGATTAAACGTTATTCGGGGATAGGTCATTAAGGTGTTTTCAATTCATTGAGGATCACAACAGAACAAAAGGCTGCTCAAACTGAGACATCTCATCTTCTGTTTTCAGACTGGAATTACACCATTAGCTTCCCTAGTTCCAAGCCTTCAGACTTGGAATGAATCCTACCACCAATTTTTCCGGGTTTCCAGCTTGCGGATAGATTCTCTCTCTCTCTCTCTCTCTCTCTCTCTCTCTCTCTCTCTCTCTCGTCTTTCTATCTCTATCTCTTTCCACATGACAATAATTAGTGAGTGATTTTCTTGGAATGTGGCAAACAAAAGCCAGGTCAGAATTTATTGATAAATAAATGAAAGCAGAAGAAGCAGAAGAATGAAGATAAGAGAGAAGCAGATGGTTTTAAATGGTATCTAGAATGTAAAAGTGACAAGACTTTATGATTCATTTTCTTTGGGGGACAAGGACAAAAAGAAACTCACAAGTGACTTCCAAGTTTCTCCCTTAATGGTGTTAACATTCTCTGAGAGAAGAGCACATTGGAAGAGGTAGGAAATTATGAATCTGGTTTTGCACATGTTTGATTCATACAAGTGGTGATTACTTTCAAAAGCCACTGGATATGTGATTCGAGGTTCATAAAAGAAGTATGGCTAAAGATATTCTCAGAAATACTTATTACACAGATGTTAACTGAAACCACTATATATAGAGAAGAGAGTGTTTTGTGGGTCAGGACCAAATGGGGATGCAAGCAGACATTTTATTTAAAACTGATGAGACATATTTAGTTGTGGAAAAAATAAATATTAAAGAAGAAATTTAATAATTTAATAGCTAAGAAGATAAGAACCACACCATAAGTAGTTTTTGGCCCTAAATAAAAGAATGGACAGCTCTTTTTTTAGTAGCTTTGAGTGTTTTGTAGTAGGCAGATACAAGAAATGCTTTCTGATGTCTTCTATTTTCCTGAATTGAGATATAAATTTATCTGTTGAGAATGAATGGGACAATGGAAGAATGGGAAATTGAGGAGAGGAAGTTTTTATGAATTAGACTATGATAGACAATTACACAGAGTTAAAAACTTAGGAAATATAAACATTCTTAAAACTTTTTTTTTTTTTTTTTTTTTTTAGGGAAGGCAGAGAGAGAATGCTAAGCAGTCTCCATGCCTAGCATGTAACCCAATGCAGGGCTCAATCTCAAGACCCTGAGATCATGATGTGAGCTGAAATCAAGAATCAGACACAAATGATTGAACCACACAGGTGACCCAACATTCTATAAATTTCTAAAGACAAATATGTGCTGGTTAAACAAAGAAGTAGAATAAATAAATAATATCTTAAAAAAAAAAAGAACACTATAAACATAGAAGTAGATGGATTGTTATAGGTGAAAATTATGGGCATTCTTTGTTAGGAAAACATAAACAAATGGATTCAATAGATGAATAATATGGCATTATTTTTTAATGTGGGCTGCAATAACAAATGATCATATACTGGATGGCTTAAGAATAAAAATTTATACTCTACTGCTCTGAGACTAGGAAGTCTAAGATCTAGGCACTAGTCCATCTGGTATCTGGTGAGATCACTTCTTGGTTTGTAAGCATCAGTCTTCTTGCTGTAGAGAGGCAGAGAGGAGATAGAAAGAGAGCAAGCGCTTGTGTCTGGCAAGCACATGGCAGACTTCACATGGCAGAGAGGAGAGAGAGAAAGAGAGCAAGCGCTTGTGTCTCTTCCTACTAATCCTATTCATGAAAACTCCACCTTCCTGACTCAATTACCACCCAAAGGCCACTACTACCATCACATTGCGGTGGGCGGGGGGGGGGGGGGGCGGTTCAGGATTTTAATACATGAATTTTGAGGAGATACAAACATTCCATCCATAGCATAGGGATAGCAAACATGAAATGAACATGGACTAACTTTGAAAATATAAAAGGACACACTGGGTAGAATCTGAATTTGAAAGGCTTCAAAATTTGACACTTCATTTTACTTCAAATAAAGAATACATTTTTGATTCTTAAACATAAGGAAATGATGTTTTCAGTATGATATTTAATGAAGAAGTTTGAGAGATAAGATACTTTGGGGAGTGGCGGACCAGATACTGAGACAAAACCTAGAAGGCTATTACAGTAACCAGTGTGTGGGGTAATGAATGCCTATGTTAAAGTGTCATCAGTGGCTTGAATTCAGCAAATATTTCTCAGGCATCTACCACAGTTTTGAGATTCTTTAATGGAAACATTAATATCTAGATAAATTGTTTTGTTTTCCAATTGAGTCAGTCTGGAAAAGAATCTAGAACAGAAGGATAACCTTCATTGGGAAGGTTATTGAACCATCTGCCTAATTAAGCTGCTATTTCTTGATGCTCTGATGGCAATGAGCTTTATTTCCTAAATAAATAATAGAGGAAAATTTTGATTCTGTTGTATGAGAAAGAGTATTCAGGACAATTTTGTACTTGTCTCTTTAAGCACCTCCTTCACTAAGTAAGCAGAAGTAAAATATTTTTGAAGAGATATTAAGCTATTTGAGAAGCATCTAAAAAATGACTATCTTCATCAAAATCCCCTCCTTCTAGATTCAGATTCTAATTTGTAATTCTTTAACTGTCTCAGAACTTAAGGGCTATAATCAACTGAGCATAGGAAAAACATTCTAGAGTATCTGTTTCCAAAAATCAGGCTGAGAATCATGACTAAATCATATTCTGATCTGTACTATATTGAGCTTTTTTCTTATTCTTTCTCTTTCAAGTTATTGAATTGTGTGTCTTAGGTTAAGAGTGAAGTTATCAATATCAGAACACCTGAACTTGCATGGCATCATTTCTAGCATATATTTCCTAAATATTAACCATCTCAGATTTATCAAATCGAAAAAAAGCTTTTTTGAAAAAGAAAGTTTTTTTCACAATTATCAACAGCATTCAATATTTGATATATTGGAAAAAATAATATTCAGATATGATCCAAAATATTTGTCTTTCGTGTTTAAAATCCCTTGAGTGGATTTTAAATTCTATATATAAAAAAAAATATGTTAGAACTTCAGTGGATTTGTGGCATCTGAGTGGCTTAGTGATTGAGTGCCTTTGGCTCAAGTGGAGATTCTGGGGTCCTGGGATTGAGCCCCTCTCTCCCCCCAGAAGAGGAGAAGCTCACAAGGGAGGCTCACAAGGGAGTCTGCTTCTCCCTCTGACTATGTCTTTGTCTCTTTTTCTCTGTGTCTGTCATAAGTAAGTAAATAAAATCTTTTTTTTTTTTTTAAAGAACTTCAGTGGATTTAAGAGAAGGACAAATGCCTTACTTTGAGAAAAAGCATTCAGTGTGTTTTCTGTTCTTTTTCTTTTTATTAAATGTATGCATTTGACCTCAACTAGAAAATGCATATATAATATTGCATGTTAAACTATAATAAAATATCATAGTAATTAATATTTCTTAGTTTGGCAAATTCTTTCAAACTCTTGCATTGACTCAAAATAAATTTAAAATGACTTAAAATCTTCTGCAACATGGTAGTATATTTTGACAGCTACCATTAAGGGGCTGTTATCTACCCAACTGGTAAGAAGTTTCTTAAAGGGAAAGCCCTATATTTAGAGAAAGTGACCAAGATTTACCCTACACTGTCCATTACACTATTTAGATGAAGGCCTTCAGCCTCTGCCACTTGAATTAACGTCAAGAAAATGAAATTCTGAGAAATGGCCCTTTTCCTGTACTAGTATGTACTAGTACTTTGTATGTTCTGAGGAAACATCAAAAGTGTGCAAATTCCAAAATATGGTAAAAACAAATATAACAGCTCTTATTCAATGAGCTTCACATGTAAAATACATAGAGTTAATAGTTACTGAGCATTTACCATATTAGTTTTGCAATCCATGGGAATCCTCTATGATAAACAGACTTGCCATGAGCTAAAGCAGATAATATTCATATCTCTAGTGTAATTTAGCCCTTCCTTTGCTGGAACTCTTTAAGTGTTTCTCTGCCTAATGACCCACATCTCTTTCTCTTACATTTTCCAACCATGTCATTTTCCCTGATTGAAATACTTTGAACTCCCTTAATGTCTGTCTTAGTCCCTTTGGGCTGCTGTAACAAAGTACTATAAACTGGGTGGCTTATAAACAATAGAGATTTATTTCTTAGAGTTCTGGAGACTGAAAGTCTGAGGTAAAGTTGCCAGCATGCTTGAGTTCTGGTGAGGAGCCTCTCCCGGGTTGCAGACTCCTGATTTCTCATTGTATCTCCACATGGTGGAGAGCAGAAGTTCAAGGAAACTCCCTCTTGACTCTTCTAAGGACAGTAATCCCATTCATGAGTGCTTCCACCCTCAGGACCTCATTTTAATCTAATCATCTGCTATAGGTCTCACCTTGTAATACCATCATATTTGTGGGTAGAGTTTCAACACAAGAATTTGGGGGTAGGGGAACCCAAATACTCAGGACATAACAATTCCAATATGAAAAGTTTAAACATCTGTATGTGGTTGGATTATTCATGATTCTATGGCTGCTGTTGTCCTCCCAGCCTAGGATCCTACACTTCAGATCACGTCCTTTGGCATAGCTAACAAAACCGGCCTTTGCAATGTGCCACAGGACCTGTTCCTCATGTCCTTCAAGGGCTGTGTCCAAGGGTTCAATCTCTCATTTTGTTGCCTAGATATATTCCCACTCATTCTTAAAAATCCAGCTTGGCAGAGGCAATGCATCTTTGGGGGTAAAGATATATGAGAAATCTCTGTACCTTCCCTCAACTTTTCTGTGAACCTTAAACTACTCTAAAAAGTAAAACATTAACAAAATCCAGCTTGAATGTCATGAAGCCCTTCCCTAAATATATTGATCTCAAGGTTTTGTGTTTATTGTATGATTATACACTACAGTACTTTTAACACTGTGTGGCCATTACTTGTTTTCTTAAATGGAGAATCACTTACTAAATAATTAGAATTTCTCACAGCATTTCCCTCTTTTCAGTTCAAACTGAGGCAAATTATCCATCATTCACCTTTTCTGATGTTTGGATCTGACATATAGAAGCTTAAGCTGGGCAGCCCCCGTGGCGCAGCGGTTTACCGCTGCCTGCAGCCCGGGCATGACCCTGGAGACCCTGGATCAAGTCCCACGTCAGGCTCTCTGCGTGGAGCTTGCTTCTTCCTCTGCCTTTGTCTCTGCTTCTCTCTCTGTCTGTGTCTCTATGAATAAATAAATACAATCTTGAAAAAAAAAATAGAAGCTTAACCTAATTATAGACATGCCCTGACATGTCCTGAAAGGAGAAAAGAAAAATAGGAAAACTTTGGAGATGAAGGCATAATACATGAAAAACTCTCCCACTTTGAGACATATTTGTAGGTTATGTAAGAATGGGAGCTGTGGGGATGCTTGGCTCAGGTCATGAACCTGGGGTCCTGGGATCGAGTCCCACATCAGGCTTCCTATGAGGGAGCCTGCTTTTCTCTCTGCCTATGTCTCTGCCTCTCTCTGTATATTTCTCATGAATAAAGAAAATAATATTTTGTGAAAAAAAAAAAAAAGAATGGGAACTGTGTAGCCTCCCAAGGAAGTGATGAGGATCTAAGTTAAGGCATACATTTGATACCTAAGAGTTTGCACCCTGTGCATTGAGTTTCCAGCTTGACTTCAATTCCCATGCCTCATGCTTGACAAAGAAGCATAAAGCTTTGGAATCTCTTAGGGCTTTGTCAATGAGGATATGAGATGACCATGATGGAGTGAGGAGTAGCAGCCTTTCTTTTTGTCAAGCACATATATGCCATCTGACTTTTGATTCCACATCATTCATTGCCTAAGAGTTTAGATAGAACTCAGACTTCTGTGTTTGGCAAAGCTTGATTTGAATTTCAATTGTGACACACACACACACACACACACACACACCCCAGCAAGAGAGTGCAGGGATATGGAGGAGGCTGAGGGTGGGAAGTGGGGGTGGTGGAGAGAGGAGAGAGACAGCAGAGGGAACTAATGAGAAAGAAGCTTAAGCAGGCTCCACACTCAGTGCAAAACCTGATGGAGAGCTTGATCTCATGACCCTGAGGTCATGATCTGAGCCCAAATCAAGAGTCATCCAGGTGACTCAGCCACCTAGGTGGCCCTCAATTCTGACTTTTATTTGTTGTATGAAATTAGTCATGTTAGACTCTGTGACCCAGATCCTTCCTCAAAAAGAATTGCAATAAGAAAATTTTGAACATGAAAATAAATTGAACTTTATAATTTTTATGTTTATTATCTTAATTTTCCTAAAAATTGCTATTTGGTATCCCCTAAGTCAACACCAACAAGGCCCCAACATACTCTTTATTTGCAAATATTTTTGATCTGAAGATTTCTTTTTTTTTGAAGATTTCTGATTTAAAATTTTTACTAAATTACATAAAACACAATTTCAGTTATGATTTAAAATCCTGCCAAGTGAAATCTTATAGAAAAAATGAAAGATAACATAACTTTTAAAATGAGCAAAATGTAGTATATATTTGATGTCTTTGAAGTTATTCAACTTTTCTAAAAACTGAAAAAGCAGGAGTAAGAAATACTTTTAATGAAGGATGTTTGAGTAGACTGCAGACACCAATCCTTAGTTTTGCTATCTAGAAAATGGAACAATCAAAATAAGCTCTCACTATATCAGAATTCAGAAGCTAAATGATTAATTCAGCCACATTTTCTCTCCCATCATTTAGACAAAGAAGTCAATTAAGTGGAACATTAAAAGCTGATGAATCAAACAGTAGCATAAAATAGCAATTAGAAAATAATCAGTTAATGAAGTAAAATGACAGTGGAGAAGTCATCAAATGACAGTAACAGAACCAGTGCATTAATGAGAAGTGACATTGAAGAATAGAAATGCCAAAATACAACAGCTATGATGTCTGAAATATATTGGATAGATTCATACAGATAATTGGGTTAAAATGCCTCTGGTGCTTAGGATATTTTTCTAGTGTTGATTTGGTATTGCTACAAAAAAAAAAAATCTTAAATTTAGTCTGTTCTAGACATGACCTCCAAGTAAATCCTCTTACATTTATATAGCTATCATCCAAAGGTCTTATTCAAACTAGATATCTATAGCTTAAAAGATATTTAGATTTGGATTTTTATGAATATAAATACACAAAGTGTATATCCATAGGCATTAAGAAACTTATTTTTGTTTCTTACAAGTTCTAAATGACTGTAAAAAGTACAAGTGGCTCCAAAGAAAGGAGAAAGTTAATGTGTTGCCATGTTGAAATGAAGAATGTCAAGAGTGAATTAAGTGATGTTGGTTCCCAATATTTCTCTCTTAACCATGAGATTCTTCTGTTAATATTATACAGGTTTTCCAGAACAAAACTCTAGACCAGTCATGACCTAGGCATCAATAATTAGCTCCAAATACAAGAATATTCCTGTGAGAATGTAAATATTGCAGACTAAAATAATACATCTTCACACTTGGATTACTATGTGTATGTTGTTGCTACAGAAAGTTATTTTTATAAATAGCCTTCAATTTTTAGATGATAAATATTTTTTTTTCTTCTTCTGGGTGTCCCATAATATTTTGTCGATTAAGTTACTTTTGGAAAAAATAAAAGGATGAGTTGTGTGTTATTTATCGGATAGTTTCAATAAAATTTGATCTAATGACTGTGCTATCAATTTCTCATGATGTAAGGTCTTTCATTATTAGTCATGCATCTCTTTCCAATGCTAACAAGTAATATCAGCATGTAGCATGATGAAATTACCCCATTACTATGATTCTGGATGCCAGAAATAAAATGTCAAGACAAAAATAATTATTTTCTTACTTCCATGATACAGAATGGAACTAAATTGAACAATGAGAAGCATGACTTTATTCAGTGGAATTAAAAATTAATGAATAGCAATAGGATTCAACTCCCGTGACCTAGGAAAAAGAAGGTTAACTTATAAAATTGGTCTTAAGTCATATAGTGCATTGCCTATGACAGCTTTGGAAATAATTACTCTTTAGGGATATTTCAGATTTCTTCCTTACATGAATTACACATCCTGATATAATTGATGATTTCTCCCTCCTCTTGCCTTTTTCACAAAAGCCTTTTAAACTCTGGTTCATTAAATCTGTGTGTGTGTGTGAGAGAGAGAGAGAGAGAGAGAGACAGAGAGATTCCTGAGATATAATTGTTCATCCTAATTTACATACACTCTTTTTTGGCATGCACTATGAATATTCCAACAAAATTATTAGTGAAAAACATTTTATTGGTGTTAGAATGCTTTGCTTGGAAATATTTTCCAATATACAACTGGGAAGCGAAGTCAAGAATGAAAAATATGTGCCAAATAAAATGCTAATAATTATTCATTTTACTGGTATAAAGAATACTTAAATAAAATATATACAATTAGTCAGTTAAATCTTACATTGTAGGACCTATTTATACCATCAGGATTACCTTTTTATAAAGTTGAAAACATACTCTGAAGTATAGAGAGAGATCTTTCTCCCCCTGTGCTATGGATATTGATCTCTATTATGGCAAGTACAATTGTATGGGATGAGGAGGACTTTTGCTGTCATGAATTCCTTCGATGTTTTTTGCTTCACTTGAAAAAATCAGATTACTTCATAATGTAAGGTTCTATGAATACATAATTTCAAAAAGCAGCTTATAGTGGGAGGATGCTAATTTTAAAATAATGAGATACTTAGGAAATTTATAATTTATTATTGACTAAAAAAATTACAAATGATTTTTCTTTCTTAAATTTTTTAGGTTTTACAAAATTTCCAGATGGAAACTTTCCCACTAGAATTAGGAACAAAATACATGACGTTTAGATGAGCTGGATAGATTTTCTCTGGTATTTTTTCTTGATGGATTGACAGGAAGCTAAATGGTCTTCAGAGTGTGCCTGAATATTTCCTTTTTCTACCAGCACACTCTAAATGTACACAAACCTCACTGCAGTATGCTTGACTGAAGAGCATAGTTCAGGATATTATTATTTTGTAAAATAATACATTAAAAAACATTTACAAATGGAAACATATATAAAATAATGCCCTGTAGGAGGTGTGTACTTGACATATTCTTGAAACATGAGTTTAACAGCTTTTGATTATTTGTTTTTCATGTATGTTATAAAATCACAGGTTTCTACATACCAATTTCCAAAAATTTTAAATTACATTTAAAGGTTACCATTATAAGTGTCAGGGGCACAATTGTGAAATAGATAAGTAATACCTGGCACTTTTTGCATGTCGTATGCTGAATTATGATTTACTTAGTTCCAATTCTTTGTTATTTTTATACATTCTCTGCTTCAACTGAGTTCTCTTCTGTTAAGAGATTTTCTGTGGATTTGGTTTTAAACCGTTCCTATGCACGCACTCACACACACACAGAGCCTGACTTTCAAAGAAAATCTTGCTATATGTCAATTTATAAATCATATAAAAGCAGAAGTACTGTGGTTGAAGTATGAGAAAGGGCCCTGAGCAATCTTACATGAATTATGCATTAAGAGGTAACTTTTAGCTGAAAATGACTATGTTAAAAAAAGATGATCTCAACCTACATTGCAACCTTAAAACACTCAAAAAAGAAGAGCAAACTGAACCTACGTCAAGGGAGAAAATAATAAAGATTCATGCTGAAATTATGGAATAGAGAATATTAAAATTAAAATACAGAAATTCAACAAAACCAAAAATATGTCTTTGTAAAGATAACAGCACTGACATATTTGAGCTAAATTGATCAAGACAAAAATGGGGAAAAATTCAGACTACTAAAATGAGAACCTACCAATCTTATAAAAATAAAAAAGGATTTTAAAAGAATGCTATGAACAATTGTATGTGAATAAATTAGATAATCAGATGAAATGGACAGTTCCTAGAAAATCACAAGCTGCCAAACCTGACTCAGGAAGTAACAGGAAATCTAAATAGACCTACAATAATTAAAGAGATTGAATTAGTAATCCAAAAGTCTACTCCAAAAGAGAGTCTAGGACTGACACAGTGTAGTATTGGCATAAGGATAGACATACAGATCAATGGATATAGGACTGAGAATACAGAAGCGAAAAATTACCTTTGTGGTTTGTTTCATTACAAAAGTGCCCAAACAAATTTAAAACCTTTTCGATAAACGATACTGGGACAATTGTATATCCACATGCAAAAAAAAAAAAAAAAAAAAGCCAACCCTCCCACCTTACATAGAAATTAACACAAAATATATCTTAAATAAAAATTTAAGGTCTAAATTTAAAATAACTTAGAAGAATATATGGACAATGGTTTCTTAGGTATCACAGCAAAAGCAAAAGTATCCAAAAGAAAGAGATAAATTTGACTTCATCACAATTAAAAATTTTTATGCTATGTATAACAAGATCAATAATCCACTGAATGAGAGAAAATATTTGCAAATCATAAATCTGATATAGAATTTGTGTGCAGAATGTATAATGAATTCCTAAAACAGGAAAAACAAACAAAAACACATAACTCAAACAATGAGCAAAAATTATAGATATTTGTATACAGGAGCTACAAAGATGCCCAATAAATACAAAATAAAATCTTCAACATCCTTATCTATCAGGACAACGCAAATCAAAACCACAATGAAATATTACTTCACACCCACTAAGATGGCTAAAATGAAAAATACCCAGATATAAACAGTATTGTCAAGGAAATAACAATTCAATTCAAATTGAATCATAATTTTAACAGATTGTAGTGTTTTTGGACTCATAATTTCAGTGTATGTTCACTCAAAAAAATAAAAATTTATTTGAAAACCAAATATATAAATAAGAAATATAGATAATCTGAAAAAAGCTATGGTAAATCCAGAACAAACATATTTCTAAAGATTTCCACAGCTTTTCTCCCCTTCTCTTGATGCTTTCAGCTAAGCTACATTCCCAGACTTTGCCTAGTGATTTTGGTGTTATATATTATATATATATATAATAATATATATATAATATATATATATTATTATATTATAATATATATATTATTATATTATATATAATATATATATTATATATATATAGTGATTTTGGTGTTATATATTATATATATTATATATATATATAATTATATATATATAATTTTAAAATTATGGCTCTATACATATGTATCATATACTGATTAAAAATTTATGGACAAATAATTATGGACAATGTGATTCATTCTGTCAGAGTAAAAATAATAAAAGCTAAATGAAAACAAAACTATTTCGATAATATTCCTATTAACTGAAAGTTATTCCTCCATAGGAAATTTGGACTAATCAGACCCCAGTTCATATTTCCTCATTTTACCTCAGAGCTCTGTTCACTGTCTCAATTCTAGTTCCTTTTGTTTTCTTGAACCATCTTCTGAAAACTCCAATTTCCTCTATTTTCAGGTCCACAGTATAGTTTCTTTGTACTGGTCCTGTGGATATAGACAAAACCAAAATCCAAACCAAGCAAGACAAAATCAAAACAAAAAAAAATTATCATATTTTTGCTTTTAAATTAATAACCTCTTTAGGTTTCCAATCTTAACAATATAAAATAGTTGCAGAAGCTTTTCAGTTGTACATTTCTTTGATCTTTAAACATAGAATGGTAAAAATATCAGAATAGCCTTTCTCTTCTTCCAAATCCACAGGGTATTTTCCAACCATATGTGGATAAATCATGTGAAAAAATAATCGGAATTACTTATTTTTGTTCCAACAGTTTAATAATATACGGATAGGGAGATTTTGAATATGACTCCACACCTAGAATCCTCCCACTTCACTGTTTTATAAATGGTGAAGCATTAGTTTCATACTTTACTAAATACAACAGTGCTGTCGACTCTGGCTTCTCTAGGAAAAAAAAATGTATGAAGGACTTACTTTGAGGCATAATTTACTAATTCATCTCAGCAGGGATATGTCTCAGGCATTAGCATTTGGCATTTGTTATAGCAATTAGCATTTGTCATAAGCTCACTAGATAAATTAATTGTTCAGTTGGAAACCACTATTCTACTAGTAGAGGAATTACAAAAGTATTGAGGTACTTGTAAGTCCAAAGTGAACTTACTGAGAAAAAAAATTATGGATGAACCAAATCATAAGGAATCACGATTTTTCTAATGTTCTCATATAAATCTCATAAAAGTTACTACATAAATAGAATTTGTTCATTTGTTAGAATATAAACTCTGGTTCTTTCATTCTCCTAGCAAAACATTACACCATTCTTATTAAAAGGCAGCATTAGTGTCATCTTTTCTACTTTATACAATTACTGTTTAAAAAAAAACAAGCTACTTGCATAGATTTAAAATGACAAGTCAGTCAGAGAAAGACAAATACTGTATGATTTCACTCATTCATGGAATTTAAGAAAAAAAAAAAGATAAACCTAGAATAAGGAGGTAAGAGAGATGGAGAAGCAAACCATCAGAGATTATGAACTATAGAGAATAAACTGAAGGTTGATGGAGGGGAAGTGGGCAAGGGATGGGCTAAATGGGTGATGGATATTAAGGAGGACACTTGGTTGAGCATTGGGTGTTATATATACGTGATGAATCCTTAAATTCTACTCCTGAAACCAATATTACATTATAACTAGAATTTAAATGAAAACTTGAAAATAAAATAAATAAAACGACAAATTCAAAAACAAGTCACAGAAACTGTGAGCTCTTGATCTTGTCTACTTCTAATAAATATTCTAGAACATTATCAATGACCTAGGTATACACAATATCCTCTGAAATTAAGCTGCAAGAATATACAGCAAAATAAGATATTTTAGTATATATTATATTTAGAATGTTTTAGTATATATTAGGCACTCCCAAACAAACAACAGTTTTCTATTATTTGAAATGTAGTTTTTCCAACAAGAATTTTTGCAAACACAATTTATTTATTTATTATTATTCAGTTATTATTAGAATAACATCACTTGACAAGATGAATTATAAAAGAAAATATCTTTTAATAATATATTTATATATTATACATGTAAATATACATATGAATTTTCACATAATTTATCATGTTAACTACAGGAAAAGCACTAAGTGCTATATATATGGCACATTAGAAAAGATTCACATTTATATATGTAATAGTAACAGAACAAATTTAAAAAATGAATCCTAGAGCTGGTAATTAGATAATTAATTATCTAATTGATAATTAACTAGAAAAAGTGTAACACAGAATTTAAATCTAATATTAATTGTTTCCAAAATCTTAATTCTTATGGTCTTTGCCTCTCCTTTGGTCTCTTTCAACTGGATTCCATCTTCTTTCAATGATAAAATTAAACTACTAAATATAAGACCTCAAAACATCATTGAATATTGGTAGAGATCAAAATGATATGAAACTGATAGATGAGCCATTGACTGGCAACTGTCCCTCATATTAACATTTTCTGGAAGAAATTCACAATGAATCAGATATATGACTTTTCTTATGATGCTGCTGCTATAGGTAAAATATTAAAAATCACACAAGTGGATGTTGATTACATTTTCAAGTAAAGTCTTCATATATATTTTTTTAATTGTAGGTTATCACAGCCTACTTGTTTTACTCTGATAATGCACTAGATTTTGGTACATCATGGCAACTAAATCCAAAAAATGAAGGCTATGATTAATTATCTTTACTGATATACCCAAATTCATCCACCTCCACATGGAAGTAGGAAAAAGTAGAGCCTTAAAACTAGAAGTATTCAACTATGACAAGAAAATTTAGAATTTTTCTGATGAGAATATGTCTGAGTTTTCAAAACCATAGTTCCCCATCTGCATATACTTCAAGCAGTGTTTTCTTTTTCTTTTTCCTTTTTAAAAATATTTTATTTTTTATTTATTTGAGAGAGAGAGAGCACTAAATGCAGGAGCAGGTGGAAGGTCAGAGAGAGAAGCAGACTCCTTGCTCAGGGATGTGGGACTGTATCCAGGAACTTGGGATCATGACCAGAGCTATAGGTAGACACTTAACCTACTGGGCCACCCAGGTGCCCCCTGATGTTTTTTCTTTGTTCAATTGTAAATATAAGCATTATCTGGCCTATGAGCATGCACTTTGATGAGTGCATAGTAAGAAATTCAAGCCATATTTTTAAATTTTCTTTTAAATTTGTAATAAATGATGGTGAATATTAAGAAAGGATTCAAAGAAACAGAATATTACTTTAGCCACAACAGGTATAATCCACCCTTTCCTTGTGAAGTTTTTACCCAAAGAGTTTTCATACTATTCAGCATCCTTTAAAGAGATGATGGGCTTTGCTGGACTAGCAGTAAAGGAAACTCAGATTACAAATGATACTAATCCTGTATAGATGAACCCTATTTGCACTGAGAAAGAACTGTGTTTTAGTTAATTTTTCTTTATATAGTCTAGATACTAGTCCTTTGTTGGCTACATTATTTGCAGATATTTTCTTCCAATCAGTAGCTTATCTTTATATCTTATTAATATAGTCTTTGGCAGTAAGAATACAACAAACAAAACCCAAAAACTTTTAGTTTTATGACATGGAATTTATTAATTGTTTCTTTAATGGATGGAAATTTTGCTGTCGAGTCCAGGTCATCTTTGGCTCTCCTACGTGACATATTATCTATGTTTTCCTACATCAAGATGATCTCATCAAACAAGATTATAGACTATGTTCTGCAAAGTTAAAATAAGAGAAACACTAGATAATTCACCTAAATTTAATTATCTCCTAGCAAAGAATAATTAATGAATGGCTACGATGGTTGTCCTCAAACTTACACAACAAAACAAAAATTTTCCTTGTATTAGCCAGATGATTACCTCATAGTACTGCATTACACTGCTCGGACAAGTTCTTCATAAGATGAATTAAGCAATTCTATAAGTTACTTTAAAATATATTTAGCTATTGTTTGTATTGTTAACAGAAATTACAATCAAACACTTTAAACAAATATTAGGTACATGTACATATTTAAAATATTTATATGGAACACTGGATCCATAATATTCCATTTTGGGTTATAAAATATAAAAACAAACCCATGTGACTTCATTCATAAATTTTTCATCCATCAATAATATAAATTATTATTATTTTTTCTTCTTTTGATAATGTGGGTAATAGCACACCATACTACTAAATGAGTAATCTGTTAAATTCGTAAGCATTAGGACAAAATTTAGCATTGTGATTAAAGCACTAAAACCAGTGATACTGACTTTATGCTAAATGTTAATTAGCTATTAATTTTTAGTAAACTTATTTAAATAAAAATAAGCTGGTATTATATACCTAAGCCAAGAATTTTTGTTTTTTTTAAGCCAAGAATTTCTGATTTTATTATTGTGAAATACCTATTGGTTTCTAATTGCGCATGATTGGGTTTGCATACAACTTTATATTTTTATTATTAATTTATAAAATTATTGTTACTCATTTTCTGTCTCCAATTAAGTAAATGTAATTATCATATTTCCTGAACTTAATTAAGCCTTTGTAAGAAGTATATCGAAAGGTAATAATCTTGGGTGTGTGTTGCTTTGCTTTCCATGAAAGCCATATCTCTACCAATGTATATTGGGATAAAATTATTTTTAAAAGAAAAATATTATCCATGTCATAATTGTTTACCTATATCCAAGTGTATATATTTTTAATATTTCATTATTGAGTAAAAGCCATCAAACAGGATGAAAATATGAACACATAGGAGGAAAATAAATCCTGCCACAATGACAGATGTGTTAATGAAAACAAATCAATAAAATGGTCTCAGGTTCAACACATGCATGTTTCTGAAATGTAAACAGACACTTCAGGTCGACTTGACCTGGATATCTGACTCCAAGGACATTTAATACTCCTCACAAGAAGCAGATGTAACTTTCAGCTTCAAAACACTTCAATTGTACATATTAGTGGAAGGCAACAGACAATTTTTAGTTTTTTCCTCACTACTTAATGTATGCAGAGAGATTATTTTGAATTTAGAGACAATGTGGTAGCTTATTAGCTAAGCTGATTATACAATAAAATAATCTTGACACTATGAGGAAGTAAATATGCCATATTTTCAATTCAATTACATTGCCTTAGTTTCAGTAACGTGCTGCAGAGACTATGGAGGCCCTTGAGCTTCCATGACATTAGTCCCAAAAGGTTGGAAGATGCAAAGCAGGAGTGTAGAGGGTTGGTGCCTGCTGTGTAAGCTTTAAATTACATTACAAGGAGCCAGCAGATATATGTCTCTTCCTATTCCTTAGCCAACCTCACACTACTTTACCCAGAATATTTGGAGTTACGATAGTTCCTTCAGCTTTCCTAATGGCATTCAGTGAGAAAAAGCGATGAGTTACTCTTATTATAAATATGTGTCTCCTTTGGGGATCCTCTCATATTTGAATCCCTCTCATTTCTTCTTTCTTTTCCCATTTTTCATCATTTCTGCTTCTCTGGAACTAGCCTAAAATAGCATTAGCCTAAAGATTTTCTTGCCATAGGTAAGAACCTGGGAACCTAGGCTAACATATTTTCTAAATGGAAATACATATTAATTTTTATTTTTTTATTTTTTTTTTTTAATTTTTATTTTTATTTATGATAGTTACACACACACAGAGAGAGAGAGAGGCGCAGAGACACAGGCAGAGGGAGAAGCAGGCTCCATGCACCGGGAGCCTGACGTGGGATTCGATCCCGGGTCTCCAGGATCGCGCCCTGGGCCAAAGGCAGGCGCTAAACCGCTGCGCCACCCAGGGATCCCACATATTAATTTTTAATGCAAGAGTCATTACATAACTGTATGATCTAATGCATATGATAATAAAAAATTAAAGAGAGATGTTTCTAAACTTGAAAACAGCGAAAGATTTAAGTAGACAGTAAACAATTAGAGCTGAATGGTTGAGTTATTTAAAGGCTGTTGCATTTCCAACATAGACTTTCAAGAACAAAATAGTATAGGGTAGAGGAAGTTTTACAAGTTAGAGAAATGCATACACTCATTTAGAAAAAACAAACAAAAAAACAAACAAAAAACAAATATTGTCAGCCTGTGAGGGTTTAAGAACACAAAGTTAGGGCAGCCCAGTTGGCCCAGCGGTTTAGTGCTGCCTTCAGCCCAGGGCCTGATCCTGGGCACCTGGAATTGAGTCCCCGTCGGGCTCCCTGCATGGGGCCTGCTTCTCCCTCTGCCTGTGTCTCTGCCTCTCTCTCTCTCTGTGTGTCTCTCATAAATAAATAAATAAATAAATAAATAAATAAATAAATAAATAAATATCTTTTTTTAGGAAAAAAGAACACAAAGTTAAGAAAAAAACATAAAAACAAACCATATCAAATAAATGTGACTTATTTTTAGACTTTATTTCTTTATTTGACAGAGAGAGAGAGAGCACAAGCAGGGTGAGTGACCAAGAGGGAGAAGGAGGCTGAGCAGGGAGCCTGATGAGGGCTGGATTCCAGGACCCTGGGATCATGACCTGAGCAGAAGGCAGATGCTTAACTGATTGAGCCAACCAGGCACACCAATAAATATGATTCCTGAAATAAATTACATATGCAGAAAACATTTAGAAGCATAGCAGAATGAGCAGGCAATATTTCTGGGGAAGTCAAAACAGCCATGACAGAAATGGAACATATCTGAGATATGAAGAAAAAATGAGAGGCTTGCCTTATTCACCTCAAGCCATCATAACAAAATGCCATAGGTTGGGTGGGGTGAACAATAAAAATTTATTTCCTAATGGTTCTGGAGTTAGAAGTCTGAGACCAATATACCAGTATGATTGGACTCTGGCACAAACCCTCTTTATGCCTGGCAGAAAAACACCTTCTTCTGTGGCCTCATATGTAGAGAGAAAGAGAAACGAACTCTCTCTGGTCTTTTCTCATAAGAACTCCAATCTCATCTTGAGGGCTCCATCCTTATGTATCTCTCATGAATAAATAAATACAATCTTTAAAAAAATAGCAAAAACAATCATGAAAAAGGAGTACCAAATTGGAGGTCTTTCATTATCATCTATCAAACCCATTATAAAGCTATAGTACTTAGCAATGTTATTGAAACCACGAAACACAAGTAGGCCACTGGAATATTAGAGAATCAATAAGGACACGTATATGTGTATCATTACTATATTTTTTACACAAAGGTAATACTAAAGCATAAAGAGAGGTGTTCTTCTCAATTGATTGAATTGATTCAATTAGTCAAATTATGAAAGAAAACATCTTGACCCATCTCTATACATATACAAAAATCAGTTTTATGTAGACTGTAAAATATATTCCTTGACTTGGTGCAGACAAAAGACACTAATCAAAATCAGAAAGATTGACAAGCTAGACTTTTATAATTAAAAATTTGTCATTATAAAAAGATACCATTAATAGGGTGAAAATACAACCCACCAACAGAATAAAATATTATGGCACATATATATGACAAAGGATGAGTGAACAGAGACTATAAGATTACTTCAGACATCAATAAAAAAAGAAAGACAATGAATAAAAATGTTTAAAGCAGAGCTTCAAAAAGAGGTTATACTAATGCCAAATATATACATGAGAGGGTGATGTTTATGTGAGAAATGAAAAGGAAAAACATATTGATATACTACTACAAGTACACTAGGACAAATACAATTTTAAAAGAATGGTGATAGGAGGTTTAACAAGGATGTTAACTCCTAAATGAGTGTGTGAGTTGATACAATCACATAGGAAAAAAATTCTAGCTAAATCTACACTAAGTATGCTCACAACTTGTAACTCTGAACCTTCTTTCCTCTGTATATATAACTATGGAAAATATGAATTACATTTCTTGCAAACTAGTTTTTATTTAAAAATGAGATGAATGGTGTTTTCTGTTTCTTGTAACATTAGATTATCTTTATCATGTTATCAAGTACTTATAATAGTCAATGACTTTTATCAAGTTAATTATTGTCCTATTTTTATTTGAAATGTTTTATTAAAATGTCTGTAGAATTAATTCAATATCTATTTAACTAGTCATTAAAAATTATCTATCCGCATGGTGCATTATATAACCTGCTTGATTTTGCTGTACCATTTTAAATTTCTGAAATAAACCTTGTTTTATTATGATATATTATTCTTCCTCTGTATTATTTAATTGCATTTGCTATTATTTTATTTAGGATCTTCATGACTGCTGGCATAAGGGAAATTCATCTAGGATTTTTTTGTTTGTAGTTGTTCACTTACTTTTTACAGCTTTGGGGACTGATATTATTTTTGCTGTATGAAATGAATAGGAAGCTTACTTCTTATAAACCATGCAGTATTTTAAAAAATATTGTATTTATTGATTTGAGAGGAATATAGAGAGATAGCAAGAGACAGCAGGAGCAGGGAGGAGAGGGAGAAGTAGGTTCCTTATGAGCAGAGAGCCGGACATGGGGCCCCATCCCAAGATCTTGAGATCATGACCTGAGCTGAAGGCAGACACTTAACCAACTGAGCCACCCAGGATCCCCAAATCATGTAGTATTAATGATGCAGTTTTCTTGCTCCCATGACCATGAAATCACAAAATGTAAGTGCTAAAAAGTAACTATATAGATAATCTATGAAGATTCTGTAAAGAAAAGGGCATAAAAAGAACCATATAGTTTAATGATTTGGGTACTTCTTTTCCCTATATTAATACTTACCTTATTTTCATGTTTGGACTCAAATTCCTCAGATAGAGGATGTGTGTTCTTCATATGTGTGCTTTCTGTAGCCTAGCACACTACATAATTTGAAACCGTGAATTTTCATGTATTGAATTGAATTAAAAGGGATTTAAGTAAAAAACATTGCTTTCACCTCCACACATACACATATGCATGGAAGTGAAAGCAATGCTTTATACTTTTCTATAATTTCTTAAGATTATTTATAATATAAACTGATTTGGAAATATTTATTCATATTTACAAAGTATCTTCTGTATATCTAATCACAGGCCACTCAAACTCTGCTATACATCTTCTTCTGATTTATCATTTTTTATCCAGTAATATTAATTTGGCTATTCATAATGAAAAGATAAAGGCAAGCTGTCCACTATATCTCTAAGTTACTGAGAAGGAAGCCGTGTGCACAGATTCATTCAAAATATTGTATTGAAAAATATTTCCTTAACAGGTGTACTTTATGAGTAAAATAAAAAGTGACATATCCAACCATTCACCTGAAATGAAACATTTGAAAATTAATGACTTTCAATGACCCTGTCACTGTTCTCTAACATCCAGCTACATCTGATGTTACTCATTTTAAGCATATTTTATTATAAATTGTCAAATTTCAATCATTTTTAGATTCCTAAAGTTCATTAAAACTCACTCCAGGAAGTACTAGCAAAATACTAAGTATAGTGATAAATATGTGTGTTTCTTATAATACTAATTTATATGCTTTTATAAATTAGTACTGTGTCCATGTTTTGTTTAATTTGATGTCCTTTCCAAATATAAAGCATAAATTATCAAACAAATTATTACAATATTCTGGAAAAAATGTTATATTCTCCTTATTGTAAGTTGGTACTGATAGTTATTATACAGCATAAAATAATTGCTTTTGGTTACTTTAAACTATTAATAGATTTGTTTTTAATTCCATTTTAATAAAAAAATAAATCAATATCAAATAGAACCACACCTGAAATATATGTTTTGTATTATAGGAATAAAGATTTAACATAGAAATATAATTATATATCTCCATGTAATTTATGTGTATTTGTGTGTATGTATATTGTCGTTATATATGTGTGTATCGTTATATATAATGATCTATTTGTTACAATGATTTTAAATATTTTTTTTGGAGGGGATGCCTGGGTGGATCAGTGGTTGAGCATCTGCCTTCAGCTCAGGGCATGATCCCGCAGTCCCAGGATCGAGTCCCATATCAGGCTCCCTGCATGGTGCCTGCTTCTCTCCCTCTGCCTCTGTCTCTGTCTCTCTTTGTCTGTGTCTTTCATGAACAAATAAATAAAATCTTTAAAAAATACTTTTTTTTTAAATTAATGCCAAAAACAATTTGTGCTATTTGATTTTATTTTCAAATTGGTTAATTTACATTTTAAAGGAGACTAATGAAAATAAGTTTTCAAATGTAACCGATCTGGGGCTAAATGGTTAAGATACTTCAATCGAGCTCAGAGCTTCTAATTGAGGTAATTCTATAATGAGGGGATATAATGTCATTGAATACATGCAACTGTGAATACTGTTTAATTGGCAAATGAACAACCAACATTTCATAACTGATACTCGAAAGCTTTTTAAAGCAGATAGCTGATAACTTCATTGTTCAAGAACAGCAGGTGTTCTCACAAATTACCTGAATTAATTTGCTTTAAAGAGAGGCAACAGAGCTTCACGTTCAATATATCTATGAAGTATGCAGTTCTTTTTATAAAAGTGAAGCAATGGTAATTTTATCTTTTCGTTTTCTGGTACTTAGTAGTCACTATGTAATTATTATCCTTACTTATAAGAAAATGTGTAAAGTACATATTTTAATGCAAGGTGATGCTTCCAAAATCCTATGTAGCCTAAGCAATTAGAATTTAAATTTAATTTTTTTAATAAGAAAAGTAACACCTGTAATAGATGTTTTTGTATAAAGTTTATTAGAGATTATTCATAGCTTAGCTTTCTATGTGTAACCTAGGCCACTGTGTATATTTAAATTTATCCACTGCTTTATTGAAACATGGAAACATTAATCAAATTCCACTTTCCTTTTTACTTGTGTCCTAATGCTTATTTAAAATTTGAAGAACATATATATTAGGGGCAGAGAACAAAGTCATAATAAGATTTATAAAATTACTTAAATCTTTTCAGAACATCTTTTATTTTGTGGATATTGTTGCCAAGTTTCTGATAAATCTCATTTGAGAATTACATCATTTTTTTTTCCATCAACAGAACTTTCTTTTTTTTTTTAAATTTATTTATTATTCATGAGAGAGAGAGAGAGAGGCAGAGACAGAAGCAGACTCCATGCAGGAAGCCCGATGCAGGATGCCCCAGGATCATGATTCGAGCCAAAGGCAGATGCTCAACTGCTGAGCCACCCAGGCCTCCCCCTCAACAGAACTTTCAATTCATCCCAAGATGGACTCTGAAGCTACTATTTTCATGTTTTTTTTTTAATATACTTTTTTAAAAGATTTTTTTAAGACATTTTATTTATTTATTCATGAGAGACACACAGAGAGACAGAGGCAGAGACACAGGCAGAGGGAGAAGCAGGCTCCATGCAAGGAGCCCGATGTGGGACTCGATCCAGGGTCTCCAGGATCATGCCCAGGGCCAAAGGCAGGCGCTAAACTGCTGAGGCACCCAGGGATCCCTGTTTTCATGTTTTATATAAATTTGTTACAATACTCTATTTTTTCTAGTTTTAATAATTATATTAAACAAATGTTATCAACCCATACCTAAATATTTATTTTTATTCATCAAAATTCAAAAATCTCCTAAGTTAAGAAAATAGTAATTTCTGCATATTGCAAATTTTTTAACAGAAAATATTTCCATAGCATTTTTTATATACTATGCAAACTGTCATAAGGATATTTTAGTGTTTGATTTAATGTATCTTAGTATTTGATTTTCTAAATTAAAAGGGAATTCATTTTTACTTCTCAAATAAATCAAATGTCTTACCTCTGATTTAAACTTTGCTTCAAATCTTCATCTACAGTAGGATCACCTCAAGTGTGATGATTTTGAGTTAGGAAAATTCAAAGGTCAAAAAATCATAAAATGCATGTTTATGTGATTTATGAATATACATGAAAATTTTTCTGGATACATGAAAAGATTCTCAACCTCATTAATCATAAGGGAAATGTAAATCAAACCGCAGTAAGATACTACCATGTACCCATTAGGCTATAGCAACAAGAAAAATGGAAAAAGATGAAGGAAAAAAAAGGAAAAAGATGAAGGAAGGAAGGAAAAAAGAAGAAGAGAGAGAAAGGAAGAAAGAAAACAAAAATGTTCAAAATAGATTATGAATCTTATATTTGTGTCTTTGGAAATTAATCAATTGTTCAATAAAACCTTTTATTTCTACTATTATTTCAAATACTTTCTCTTTTTTTTTCTCCTGTTGACCTATTTTTTTTTCATCTTACATTTCCCTTTTTTTTTAATTTATTTTTTATTGGTGTTCAATTTACTAACATACAGAATAACCCCCAGTGCCCGTCACCCATTCACTCCCATCCCCCGCCCTCCTCCCCTTCTACCACCCCTAGTTCGTTTCCCAGAGTTAGCAGTCTTTACGTTCTGTCTCCCTTTCTGATATTTCCCACACATTTCTTCTCCCTTCCCTTACATTCCCTTTCACTATTATTTATATTCCCCAAATGAATGAGAACATATAATGTTTGTCCTTCTCCGACTGACTTACTTCACTCAGCATAATACCCTCCAGTTCCAACCACGTTGAAGCAAATGGTGGGTATTTGTCATTTCTAATAGCTGAGTAATATTCCATTGTATACATAAACCACATCTTCTTTATCCATTCATCTTTCGTTGGACACCGAGGCTCCTTCCACAGTTTGGATATCGTGGCCATTGCTGCTATAAACATCGGGGTGCAGGTGTCCCGGCGTTTCATTGCATTTGTATCTTTGGGGTAAATCCCCAGCAGTGGAAGAAAGACAGTCTCTTCAATAAATGGTGCTGGGAAAATTGGACATCCACATGCAGAAGAATGAAACTAGACCACTCTCTTGCACCATACACAAAGATAAACTCAAAATGGATGAAAGATCTAAATGTGAGACAAGATTCCATCAAAATCCTAGAGGAGAACACAGGCAACACCCTTTTTGAACTCGGCCACAGTAACTTCTTGCAAGATACATCCACGAAGGCAAAAGAAACAAAAGCAAAAATGAACTATTGGGACTTCATCAAGATGTTGACCTATTTCTATCCTACTATTTCTTTAACCAAAATCTTTACCTGCCTCTTTAGGAATATTATATGCTAATATTTAAAATCTTGTGTTACATACCAAAAATCCATTCTTATCTCTTTAATGACATTTTTATTGAATTTAAATAAAATAGCCCCTCTGTTCCAGTTAACTTGCTTTACACAGCATATGATTTGGTGTTACCTCCTTCATCTCCACCCATTATTTCCTAAGATATCTAGTTATCTGTTTTGCATTACTCTGGAGATATAGATATGGTCAAAAGTGTAGAAGTATAAATAGGATATTAAGTTACACAGTTTGTTCATTTGTCTACTCCACTTTGAAGTCACTAATGATATGTACCACCGGGTTAACACTGTTTATCAGTGACATATTTTAAACAAAAACAGTTTATACACGCTTAACAAGTAGACAGAAGGGATGCCTATGCAGAGTATTTGTACAAGTAAGTACAAGTGTAAGAAATCTGTAGAATTCCATAATAACTAAAATTCATTCTCTGCATTCTTTCCAGCGAAGCTGACTCATGGTGTGCCTCTTGGAGGAAGGAGGGTGGGAATCCCTCTACCCAAACTCGTCTCTTTCAGTCTCCTTCCACACATATATATACACATGGCACAACCTATTTATATGTGTGAACTTCCTTCCATCAAGTGAACACAGCCTATGGCTCTCAAATGTTTCTTTTCTTTCTTCTTTCTTTCTTTCTTTCTTTCTTTCTTTCTTTCTTTCTTTCTTTCTCTCTCTCTCTCTCTCTCTCTTTCTTTCTTTCTTTCTTTCTCTTTCTTTCTTTTTTTTAAGATTTTATTTATCTACTCATGAGAGACACACAGAGAGAAAGGGAGAGACATAGCCAGAGAAAGAAGCAGGCTCCATGCAGGAAACCTTACATGGGACTTGATCTGGGGACTCCAGGAACATGCCCTGGGCTGAACTCAGGTGCTCAACTGCTGAGCCATCCAGGCATCCCTCTCAAATATTTCTGTCAAGAAGACAATTACACATGGTGATTTGGTGTTTAGTCTTATTGATAATAAGTCAAAGTAACTGACCCACAAAACCTGTCTTGCTGTTTCAAGAATCTCTTTGGTTTACATTAATTCTCTTTGAAGAAGAAAGCTTTTAATATGACTGATCCAATATTCTTAATTGTCTTTGGCAAACAGCTATTTAACTCCAATAACTTCTTTCTCAAAGAAAATTGGGAAAATTGCAATAGGAAATGAACTTAGCCACTTCACTAACAGCAAGCAGAGCTGCCTAGCCAGAAGCTGGAAGCAGTGAGAAAGACAGATTTACTCATGAATATGGTTGTGTTCTGAAGATGAGAAATAAAACATTCCTAATATGCCCTAAATGGTGCAACAATGAGCAGTGCTGTAGTAATAGCTCAGGAAAATGGCAGGTATACTCATTTCCAGACATTTCCTTTTAGATGACTTTTCCTTCAAGGTTGATCCCCAGGCAAACATAGTTTGTATAGCCCTTATAGCTAAAAAATGCAGATTATTTGAAGAGAACAACTTTTCTGTGAATTCAATCAATGTGACAACTAATTGAGTTAATTGCCTTACTTCTGCATGTTACTGGGCCATCATAAACTTGCCCTTATTCATATCAATATGCCAATAGTGTAGTAACCTGGGCTTGAGGAATTAATGAAGCCAGGAACATTTTGAAACTTCCATGATGATAGGATGGAATTTTTGTGAATTCATCACTAAGCAAGTGCATGGAAATCAACATGGTAAACCAACAGACCAACTGACCAACCGAACAAATTGTGAGAATCAGATATTTAAACATTTATTTAGGTGACAGGAAAAGTTCTGTTGTATGGGCTAGGCCAGGCTATATTAAAATAGCACTATACATTTTTTTTAGAGATGTATTTACTTATTTGAGAGAGAGAGCATGAGCTTGTGAGAGGGGCAGAGGGAGACAGAGAAACAAACTCCCTGCTGATCAGGGAGCATAACATGGGTGGGACTCCATCCCAGGACCTTGAGATCATGATCTGAGCTGAAGGCAGATCCTTAACTGATTGAGCCACCTAGCCTTCCTGAAATAGTATTATACATTTTAACACTTAACAATGATTCACATAACCCAGGTTTTCACAGACACTTACTATATAGAAATTTACAAGAGATCCAAAAGAAGCAAGAGATGATTTAAGGCCAAAGCTGCAAACAACACAAACATCCCTTAATGGAACAATAAACAAATTTTGGTTTATTGATGCAAGAATTTATTCATCAATAAAAAGAGGATTAAATTACTAAGACATGTGGGGTGTCTAGGTGACTCAGTCCATTGGGATCCAATTCTTGGTTTCCACTCGAGTTGTGATTTCAGAGTTGTGGGATCCAGTGCTGGGCATGCAGCCTACTTGGGATTCTTTCTCTTTCCCCTGTCCCTTCCTTCATCTTTCTCCATCTTATAAAAAATTACTAATACATTCAACATAATGGATGAATCCCAAAAGCATGAGTGAAAGAAAATGTTTAAATAGAAAGTAATACCTATGATCTCTTCCAGTTGAAGAGCTTTTTTCTAGTTGAAGAACTGACTGAATGGGTCACGATTTAACTCTTTGGGGTTAAGTAACTATTGTAAATTTTGTTTCAGGTGGTCGTAACATGGGTTTGCCAAATCTCATCAAACTGAGGATTTAAAGTTATATATTTTGATGTATGCAAATTATATCTCAATAAAAATAATTCATTTCATGAGTTATACATGTATTTACCTTAAGTCTAAAGAGGGGCACCTGAATGGCTCAGTTGCTTACGTGTCCAACTCTTGATTTCAGCGCAGGTCATGATCTCAGGGTTGTAAGATTCAGCCCTGAGTCAGGCTATTTGCTGGGCATGGAGCCTGCTTAAGATTCTCTCACTCCCTCTCCTGCCCTTCCCCCCTCTAAAAAATTTTGAAAACAAAGTAAATAAAAATTCATGGGCCACTGATTTTATATAATTATTACTGCTTTGTAGATATATCACGAATGTATTATTTTAGTTAACAGTGATCATAGGAAGCTAAATCTGTCTTTGAGGAATGTTTATTTTATACTGGTACTTCTGTTTACATATTGGAAACTTTTTTGATTGTTGACATTCCAAGGTAAATATTTTCACTGACACGCCTGTTGGCTTAGCCATGCAGAACCAGTACATTTGAATGTATTATTCAAATGAGATTTTGAACCATTTCTGGCTCCTGTTTTTCACATAAAATTGGCATTTTACAGTAATTATGCAAATAAAATTTTGTAATGAGAGTCTTTCTTTTCGTTTATTCTTTAAGAAATTTTATGAACAATTTTAACTCATGGTAATCCTTTTAATTGAGAAAAAACTGGATTTGTTACTTTCTAGAATGTTAGAATATATATAAAATTAACTTTTACATTACAATTGTGTTTAGTTTAACCTCAGAGTTAATTTTTTCCCACAATGTGTTTAATTAAATACTGTATGCATTTTTATCCTAGTTCTAAATCACACACACACAAATTAAAATTATCTATTTTCTAAATGGTAAAACATGTTCAGTCATATTACTTTGCCAGTTCATATTATTGTGAATAATAGAATCTCTAATTACTAGTCTCAACATGGAAAATTCTACCATGCCAAGATAGTATAAGGAATTTATTAAAATCTCTCTGAAAATAGCACAGCATTGCTATTTTCAACAGAAAATATAAGACAGTTGCTATTCAGGAAAAAAATCTAATTTAAAAATTGGGATATTATAGAAAAAAATAAAACAAATGTAACCTAAAGCATGCTATAAGACTTCCAAAACTTTAGTAAAAAAGGCCTTGTGTTTTGGGATCCCTGGGTGGCGCAGCGGTTTGGCGCCTGCCTTTGGCCCAGGGCGTGATCCTGGAGACCTGGGATCGAATCCCATGTCAGGCTCCCGGTGCATGGAGCCTGCTTCTCCCTCTGCCTGTGTCTCTGTCTCTCTCTCTCTCTCTCTCTGTTACTATCATAAATAAATAAAAATTTTTAAAAAAAGCCTTGTGTTTTAAGATAACAAAATAAAAAAAAATAAGATAACAAAGTTTTAGGTTTAAGGATATTAGAACTGATGCTAGCCTATATATATACATATATACATGTATATATATAGGCTAGCATCAGTTCTAATATCCTTTATATATGTATATATATAAAATATTTCAAACACATAGGAAGACTGATGTGGGTGAAAAAAAGAACAGTTAGCAAAAAGAAGAAAAGAAAGCAGAAGTAAATTCCAGGACATTTAGACATGTGCATTTTAATTAAAATAAAAATAATTAAAGAATCAAATAAGTCTAAAAAATATGACAATGAAATGTAATGCTATCAAAAAAAAGACCTGGCAGATTTCAAAATAAACCAAATGGAAATTCTTTTTATGAAAAATATTATAATCAGAGTTAAGTACTTAATAAAAATTCTTTATGAAAAGAATGAATGTGTTTAAAGTGTTCTGAGTTCCAAGTGCTAATTTGGGAGGCGTCTTGGTATATTTATTTAATTCTGATTTTATTCAATTAAATATGAGAATATCTTATAGTGTAGTATTATTCATGTTTTACAGTAACTCTGAAAAGTTAAAATCAATTATGAAACTTTCTAGCTGATAGAAAAAACTGGAATAATAAACACCTGATCTATCTGGCAGAAAAAATTAAAGGAGATAAAAAGAGCATAGAAATGTCATGTTAGATTTTGCAAATGGAATCACCAGCTGTTGCTTCTGCATTTGTGCAAAGTCCCTGATGTCTCTAAATGAAAACAGTATTATGCTGTCACACTTACCTTCCACTCTTTCCCTCTCTCTAATGCTCATTTCTTCACAGTTGCCATTCATTTCCATCTTTTTTCCTTCTTCTTTCTTCCTCCATCCTCGGGGGAAAAGAGTGGATCATAAAGAAAATAACCCTAAAGAAACTAACGGTATCACCATTTGTGAGACATCATGATAGTGGTTCCAGGAGAGGAGGATGTACCGTGTTTTCCCCTTTCAGGTAAAATAAACACTAGATGATGAAAGAGCAGATGCTTCCAGCAAGATACACAGAAACAATGCTAACAAAATGGAACTGGAGAAATAAGGTGCTGAAGAATAGTGTCAGCAAAGATTAGCAGATGTTTTTTTCCAGAAAAAAAAAATTATAGGGAAAGTTTTAATATTTAATTTATATTCTGAAATGAACAAATTATATACCAAGTTTGAATCATTTTTAAGTAGAACAACAAAAGTGTCTTTGGAATTATTTCTTAGTGTTTTTTTAATTATTGAAAATAAATTATAAACTTGAAGTATATTCAGAAGAAAAATAAAGACAAATATAATGCAAATAATGAATAGGAAGAATAGAATTCAAACTTGTTAGTTATTATAAAAGAGTTAGAGAGAGACACCTGGGTGCCTCAGTTGGTTAAGTGTTCAACTCTTCATTTTGGCTCAGGTCATGATCTCAGGATCCTGGGATGGAGCCCTGTGTTGGGCTTCACAGTGAGTGCGGAGTCTGCTTGAGATTCTTCTCCCCCTCTCCCTCTGCCCCTTCTTCTTTTTCTTTCTTTTTATTTCTCTCTTTCTCTCAAATAAATAAAATAAATCTTAAAAAGAAGTTGGAAGAATTATTCTTGTCAGGTAAAGGTATTGTGGGGTTACTTTGTAAATGGTCAACTTTATGCAGTTTATAAAAGACTTGTCTAAAATATAAAACCAGGTTATGGGAGGAGGGGCAAGATGGTGGAAGAGTAGGATCCCCAAGTCACCTGTCCCCACCAAATTACCTAGATAACCTTCAAATCATCCTGAAAACCTATGAATTCGGCCTGAGATTTAAAGATAGAACAGCTGGAATGCTACAGTGCGAAGAGTTCACCCTTCTATCAAGGTAGGAAGACGGGGAAAAAAATAAAGAAAGAAAAGGCCTTCAAGGGGGAGGGGCCCCGCGAGGAGCCGGGCTGAGGCTGGGGCGAGTGTCCCCAGGACAGGAGAGCCCCGTCCCGGAGACGCAGGAGCTGCACCAACCTTCCTGGTGGAAAGGCCTCGCAGGGAGTTAGAGCAGGACCCCAGGAGGTGGGGATGCCCTCGGGCTCCCTGGGACACTAACAGACACCTGCTCCCGGGGAGAGTGCCACACCCTGCGGCCGAGCTCCCTGAAGGGCTGCAGCGGCGCCCCGCGGCCCTGGGAGCAGCTCCAGGCAGCTTGGGCAGAGGCTCCGCGGAGGGGGCTGCACAGCCAGGAGCACGATTCCAACAGCGCAGACCAGGAGCACAGGGCGCCTGGGATACAGCCCAGGATCTGGCCTCCCCCCGGGACAGGCAGAGGCCGGGAGGGCCCAGGACACCAAGGACGCTCCTGCCCGGAGCTGAGCAGATCAGTGGCCCCCGACCGGGAGCATCCAGGCCCCGGCAGACTGGGAGCTCCAGAGTTACTGCGGGAGCAGACTCCAGGGCTGGAGAGCCGGCCGCCCCCACGGAGCCTCACAGTGGCCTCACCGGATAAACAGCTTAAACATCTTTCACTGAGCCCTGCACCAGGCAGGGGGCTGAGCAGCTCCCCCAAGTGCTGACACCTGAAAATCAGCACAGCAGGCCCCTCCCCCAGAAGACCAGCTAGACGGGGGCGGGGGGGGGGGGGACAAATTATTGACCAAGCAGCACTGGAAAGTTCCAGGGGAAGTCGAGGGATTTACAGTATACAGAATCAGAGGATACTCCCCCTTGTTTTTTGTTTTTTGATTTCTGTTTGCTTCCATCCCCCTTTTTTCTTTTTTCCTTTCTTCTCTTTTTTTTTCTTTTTTTCTCTTTCTCTTCTTCTTTTTTCTTTTTTCTTTTTCTTTCCTTCTTTCTCTTCTCTCTTTTTCTCCTTTTCCCAATACAGCTTGTTTTTGGCCACTCTGCACTGAGCAAAATGACTAGAAGGAAAACCACACCTCAAAAGAAAGAATCAGAAATAGTCCTCTCTCCCACAGAGTTACAAAATTTGGATTACAATTCAATGTCAAAAAAGCCAATTCAGAAGCACTATTATAAAGCTACTGGTGGCTCTACCAAAAAGCATAAAGGACCCAAGAGACTTCATGACTGCAGAATTTAGATCTAATCAGGCAGAAATTAAAAATAAATTAAATGAAATGCAATCCAAACTAGAGGTCCTAACGACGAGGGTAACGAGGCGGAAGAACGAGTGAGTGACATAGAAGACAAGTTGATGGCAAAGAGGGAAACTGAGGAAAAAAGACAAACAAAAGATCATGAGGATAGATTAAGGGAAATAAATGACTGCCTGAGGAAGAAAAATCTACGTTTAATTGGGGTTGCCGAGGGCGCCGAAAGGACCAGAGGGCCAGAATATGTATTTGAACAAATCATAGCTGAAAACTTTCCTAATCTGGAAAGAGAAACAGGCATTCAGATCCAGGAAATAGAGAGATCCCCCTCTAAAATCAATAAAACCCATTCAACACCTCTACATTTAATAGTGAAGCTTGCAAATTCCAAAGATAAAGAGAAGATCCTTAAAGCAGCAAGAGACAAGAAATCCCTGACTTTTATGGGGAGAAAGATTAACAGCAGACCTCTCCACAGAGACCTGGCAGGCCAGAAAGGGCTGGCAGGATATATTCAGGTCCTAAATGAGAAGAACATGCAGCCAAGAATACCTTATCCAGCAAGGATTTCATTCAGAATAGAAGGAGAGATAAAGAGCTTCCAATATAGGCAGGAACTGAAAGAATATGTGACCTCCAAACCAGCTCTGCAAGAAATTTTAAGGGAGACTCTTAAAATTCCCCTTTAAGAAGAAGTCCAATGGAACAATCCACAAAAACAGGGACTGGAATAGGTATCATGATGACACTAAACTCGTATCTTCCAATAGTAACTCTGAATGTGAACGGGCTTAATGATCCCATCAAAAGGTTCAGGGTTTCAGACCGGAACTAAAAAAGACTCATTTTAGACATAAGGACACCTACAGCCTGAAAATAAAAGGTTGGAGAACCATTTACCATTCAAATGGTCCTCAAAAGAAAGCAGGGGTAGCCATCCTTATCCCAGATAAACTAAAATTTACCCAGAAGGCTGTAGTGAGAGATGAAGAGGGACACTATCTCATACTTAAAGGATCTATCCAACAAGAGGACTTAACAATCATCAATATATATGCCCCGAATGTGGAAGCTGCCAAATATATCAATCAATCAATCAATAACCAAAGTTAAGACATACTTAGATAATAATACACCTATACTTGGTGACTTCAATCTAGTGCTTTCTACACTCGATAGGTCTTCTAAGCACAACATCTCCAAAGAAACGAGAGCTTTAAATGATACACTAGACCAGATGGATTTCACAGAAATCTACAGAACTTCACATCCAAACGCAACTGAATACACATTCTTCTCAAGTGCACCTGGAACTTTCTCCGACATAGACCACATACTGGGTCACAAATCAGGTCAGAACCGATACCAAAAGATCGGGATCGTCCCCTGCATATTCTCAGACCATAATGCCTTGAAATTAGAACTATATCACAACAAGAAGTTTGGAAGGACCTCAAACACGTGGAGGTTAAGGACCATCCTGCTAAAAGATGAAAGGGTCAACCTGGAAATTAAGGAAGAATTAAAAAGATTCATGGAAACTAATGAGAATGAAGATACAACCGTTCAAAATCTTTGGGATACAGCAAATGCACTCCTGAGGGGGAAATACATCACAATACAAGCATCCTTCCAAAAACTGGAAAGAACTCAAATACAAAAGCTAACCTTACACATAAAGGAGCTAGAGAAAAAAACAGCAGATAGATCCTACACCCAGCAGAAGAAGAGAGTTAACAAAGATTCAAGCAGAACTCAATGAAATAGAGACCAGAAGAACTGTGGATCAGATCAACAAAACCAGGAACTGGTTCTTTGAAAGAATTAATAAGATAGATAAGCCATTAGCCAGCCTTATTAAAAACAAGAGAGATAAGACTCAAATTAATAAAATCATGAATGAGAAAGGAGAGATCACTACCAACACCAAGGAAATACAAACGATTTTAAAAACATATTATGAACAGCTATATGCCAATAAATTAGGCATCTAGAAGAAATGGACGCATTTCTGGAAAGCCACAAACTACCAAAACTGGAACTGGAAGAAATAGAAAACCTGAACAGACCAATAACCAGGGAGGAAATTGAAGCAGTCATCAAAAACCTCCCAAGACACAAAAGTCCAGGGCCAGATGGCTTCCCAGGGGAATTCTATCAAACGTTTAAAGAGGAAACCATACCTATTCTACTAAAGCTGTTAGGAAAGATAGAAAGAGATGGAGTACTTCCAAACTCCTTCTGTGAGGCCAGGATCACCTTAATTCCAAAACCAGACAAAGACCCCACCGAAAAGGAGAATTATAGACCAATATCCCTGATGAACATGGATGCAAAAATTCTCAACAAGATACTAGCCAATAGGATACAACAATACATTAAGATTATTCACCATGACCAAGTAGCATTTATCCCCAGGATGCAAGGCTGGTTCAACACTCGTAAAACAATCAATGTGATCCATCATATCAGCAAGAGAAAAAACAAGAACCGTATGATCCTCTCAATAGATGCAGAGAAAGCATTTGACAAAATACAGCATCCATTCCTGATCAAAACTCTTCAGAGTGTAGGGATAGAGAGAACATTCCTCAACATCTTAAAAGCCATCTACAAAAAGCCCACAGCAAATATCATTCTCAATGGGGAAGCACTGGGAGCCTTTCCCCTAAGATCAGGAACAAGACAGGGATGTCCACTCTCACCACTGCTATTCAACATAGTACTGGAAGTCCTAGCCTCAGCAATCAGACAACAAAAAGACATTAAAGGCATTCAAACTGGCAAAGAAGAAGTCAAACTCTTCCTCTTTGCCGATGACATGATACTCTACATAGAAAACCCAAAAGTTTCCACCCCAAGATTGCTAGAACTCATACAGCAATTTGGCAGGATACAAAATCAATGCCCAGAAGTCAGTGGCATTTCTATACACTAACAATTAGACTGAAGAAAGAGAAATTGAGTAAATCTCATTTACAATTGCACCCAAAAGCATAAGATACCTAGGAATAAACCTAACCAAAGAGGTAAAGGATCTATACCTTATAAACTACAGAACACTTCTGAAAGAAATGGAGGAAGACACAAAGACATGGAAAAATATTCCATGCTCATGGATTGGCAGAATTAATATTGTGAAAATGTCAATGTTACCCAGGGCAATTTACACATTTAATGCAATCCCTATCAAAATACCATGGACTTTCTTCAGAGAGTTGGAACAAATTATTTTAAGATTTGTGTGGAATCAGAAAAGACCTCGAATATCGGGAATTTTAAAAAAGAAAATCATAGCTGGGGGCTTGATAATGCCAGATTTCAGGTTGTACTACGAAATGTTGTCATCAAGACAGTGTGGTACTGGCACGAAAACAGACACATAGATCAATGGAACAGAATAGAGAATCCAGAATTGGACCCTCAACTTTATAGTCAACTAATATTCAACAAAGGAGGAAAATTATCCACTGGAAAAAAGACAGTCTCTTCAACAAATGGTGCTGGGAAAATTGGACATCCACATGCAGAAGAATGAAACTAGACCACTCTCTTACACCATACACAGAGATAAACTCAAAATGGATGAAAGATCTTAATGTGAGACAAGATTCCATCAAAATCCTAGAAGAGAACACAGGCAATACCCTTTTTGAACTTGGCCACAGTAACTTCTTGCAAGATTCATCCATGAAGGCAAGAGAAACAAAAGCAAAAATGAATTATTGGGACTTCATCAAGATAAGAAGCTTCTGCACAGCAAAGGATACAGTCAACAAAACTGAAAGACAACCTACAGAATGGGAGAAGATATTTGCAAATGACGTATCAGATAAAGGGCTAGTATCCAAGATCCATAAAGAACTTATTAAACTCAACAGCAAAGAAACAAACAATCCAATCATGAAATGGGCAAAAGACACGAAGAGAAATCTCACAGAGGAAGACATAGACATGGCCAACAAGCACATGAGGAAATGCTCTGCATCACTTGCCATCAGGGAACTACAAATCAAAACCACAATGAGATACCACCTCACACCAGTGAGAATGGGGAAAATTAACAAAGCAGGAAACCACAAATGTTGGAGAGGATGTGGAGAAAAGGGAACCCTCCTGCACTGTTGGTGGGAATGTGAACTTGTGCAGCCACTATGGAAAACTGTGTGGAGGTTCCTCAAAGAATTAAAAATAGACCTGCCCTATGACCCAGCAATTGCACTGCTGGGGATTTACCCCAAAGATACTGATGCAATGAAACGCCGGGACACCTGCACCCCTATGTTTATAGCAGCAATGTCCACAATAGCCAAACTGTGGAAGGAGCCTTCCATTGAAAGATGAATGGATAAAGAAGATGTGGTTTATGTATAAAATGGAATATTACTCAGCCATTGGATATGACAAATACCCACCATTTGCTTCCACATGGATGGAACTGGAAGGTATTATGCTGAGTGAAATAAGTCAATCGGAGAAGGACAAACATTATATTGTCTCATTCATTTGGGGAATATAAAAAATAGTGAAAGGGAATAAAGGGGAAAGGAGAAGAAATGTGTGGGAAATATCAGAAAGGGAGACAGAGCGTAAAGACTACTAACTCTGGGAAACAAACTAGGGGTGGTGGAAGGGGAGGTGGGTGAAGGGTGGTGGTGATTGGATGACAGGCACTGAGGTGGGCACTTGATGGGATGAGCACTGGGTGTTATTCTATATGTTGGCAAATTGAACACCAATAAAAAATAAATTTATAAAAAAAATAAAAAAATAAAAATAAAAAAATAAAACCAGGTTATGGATATTTTATTTTTAGGGTTTTTTCGTTTGTTTGTTTTTTAGTTCGTATTTAAATTTCAGTTAGTTAACATACAACGTACTATTAGTTTCAGGTATATAAGTTAGTGATTCAGCACTTCCATACAACAGCCAGTGCTCATCACAAGTGCACTCCTTAATTCCCATCACTTATTTCACCCATCCTTCAACCATCTCCCCTCTGGTAACCATAAGTTTATCCTTTATAGTTAAGAATCTGTTTCTTGGTTTTCCTCTCTCTTTTTTCCTCTATGATTGTTTCCTTTGTTTCTTAAAAATTAAAAATAAATTTATATCTGGAAATCCCTAACCCCTAGGAAACTGGTAAAGAGATACCAAGCAAAATAGACATGAAGGCAAAACATCATTAGATATACAAAGGTTATATACACTGAAGAACAATTTAATTCACCAACCAAAACTATAACAATACTAAACTTATCTGAACTAAAAACATAGTTCCAAGTTGCACAAAGTAAATAAGTGATAGAAATGATGTATAAGTTAACATTCCCAAAATCACTGTAGAGTTTTAAGGAATCTCTCAGTAGTTTCTGGATCAAGCAGACAAAAATATGAAGACGTTTGATGATAATTTGAATGGGAAAACCTTTCCTATCTAAAATAAGTACATATATGTTTCTAGTACTATCAATCCCAGTGTCCTAAATAGAATCCAGATCCTTCACTAATAAATACAAATTTTAGGACAGAAAAGATAGATACGAGACTTATGGAGAAAACTTTTAAAAATTGATTGATTAATTATACAAAAAATGTATACTATATCCATGCATAGAAAATCTAAATATATTTCTTCCAAAAGAAAGCACAAATTCATGGACTATCAACTGTAATTGTTATAGGATTTCTCATTGGATCTCAGAAAGTATATTATCTTTTCCTTTTATTCTGAAAAGCCAATTGCCAAATATAGTCAATTTTGAAATTAAAGAGAAATAAGTGAGGAAGAGAAAAAAGAAAGGGATGTGGAGTAGGAGGAAGAGGTGAGAAGAGTAGAAAGAAGAAGCAGGAGAAGGAGAAGAGAAGGAAAGAGGAAAAAGAAAGAGAAGAGGGGCAGAAGAAGAAGGAGGACAAGGAGAAAAAGAAGAAAGAGGAGAGGACAACAGTAATAGGTGCTGGAAATGTGTTCAAGAACATTAGTAGATTAACTGTAATAGCTAAAAACCAGAAGTAACTTAAATGTCCAACAGCAGAAGACTGAAGCATGTATATGGGGAAGGTACAAGGTACATAAGGAGCATTACTGAAAGCAAAATAGGAACAGGGAGAGAGGAGAGAGTAATAACTGAAGGTTAGTGGTAACATCTTACCAGATACCTTTATAAACCTAATGTAGGTAAGACGTGGAATGGATACAGAGCAGCAAATAGATGAATGAAGCAAAGTAGAAAGCCAAGAAGCAAAATTGTAAACACTGTTTAGAAAGGTTGACATATGTCAAAATTGGATAAACAATTATCCATTCATATGGCTTAAAAAAGTCTCTACTTGAAAAAAAATGGAGCCTATCTCATATTTTTTATAGAAAGTAATATTACCTCCAGTGTACTAAAGAAAAATTAATCCCCTCATGTTTAAAGTAATTGAAAACTCATCATACAAACACACACACACACACACACACACACAATGGTTCAATTAGATAACAATTTTAAAAGCTCTCGCAAGAATGTATATGAAAAGACAACAAAATAGAAAATACAGTTATAAATAAACATATGAAATCATGCAAAGAATCCCACAAACTTTCAGAAAAATGCAAAGTAAGAATACATTTAGGTATAGTTTCACAAACTTCAGATGGACAAAACATTTAAAATCTGACAATATCATAATAATATAAAGTTAAAAGAATAACAGACTATCTTATTAAATCTTGTTATTAATATGCACTGGAACCTCAAGTGCTTATGAAATGTCTGAAATAGGATGCAGCAATTTTACTACTAAACTTACACCGGGATCCCTGGGTGGCGCAGCGGTTTGGCGCCTGCCTTTGGCCCAGGGCGTGATCCTGGAGATCCGGGATCGAATCCCATGTCGGGCTCCCGGTGCATGGAGCCCACTTCTCCCTCTGCCTGTGTCTCTGCCTCTCTCTCTCTCTCTCTCTCTCTGTGTGTGTAACTATCATAAAAAAAAAAAAAAAAAAAAACTTAAAAAAATAAAAAATAAAAAAATAAACTTACACCCAAGTGGAATTTATTCATCCATGCTCATGGAGACCTGTCCAGAAATATTAATAGATGTGATACTTACAATAGCCATGACTTAGAAGTAACTTCAATTTCCAATAGCAAGAAATTAAATAAGTACATTTGAGAGCAAAAGGTGCAGTGTTCATAGTATTCACTATTGAAATTAGGATAATAGAATTTTATAACATATTAAAACAACAAATGCGACATTATATTTTTTGTGTGTATATGTATATACTTCCTCTAGAAGTAATTCCAACAGGAAAGGAAGCATATTTTTTTAGTATTTTATTTTTCAAACTTGGTGCTGTTTGTTATATTACTCATTGTAACTTTACTGTAGTAGAAATTATTCAGTAAATTTTAAGATGATAATCATTGGCTTCTGTACTTGCCTGTGGCCTCTTTAATCTTTACATTAAAACTTATTTACAAATTTTTCCACTTCATATTTTGATAAAAGTAATTTGACTATATTAAACTAAATCAGAACACTTACCATAGTTCTTTGGTATGAATTTTGAGAGAACTAGAAATAACATAATAATCAAAAATTCATAGTGTGGTTTGATAGACAACATGAAATATGCATAAAGTTAAAAAGAATATTCAATGGATTAAAAGCAGTAATATTTTAAAAACAATTTTAAAATAGAACATTAACCAGCAACACATTTTTCTTAATTGCTGTATAAAGCATAATTTAAATGTTTATTTCAAAGATAAAATGACTTTTACTTCAGAGACTTTTAAGTCTTAATAGGTCACACTCTCCAAAGGGAGCTATAATCATACCACTTCCTAAATTTACCTCAATATGGAACATTTGAAGGGGAAGGATAAACTGGGAGTAACCTCAAACCACTCTTGGATGAAAAATGTTGTTTGATTCCTGAATAGGAAATAGTTTTGGGGAAGCTTCATGAAAACTTTACATATTTTATGAGATAAGGAGAGAAGGAAATCTGAACATAATGTTTTTTTATGACTGTTATTGGTAGACTAATAAAACATGACATAAATGACACAGCAATAAAAAGGATCAGTTTATTAAATAATTCCTCCAATCGTCCTTTAAGTTAAGTCAACAGTATGTGACTTCTTGTAATTATACATTTTTTAAATGTTTTAATTTTCTAAGCATCCTATCAGCTGTTATTTCATACCATGGCTAAGAAAAGGAACATTCTTTTCATTTTGACTAAACCGTTAATGTTTGATAAGAATATTGTATTAAAATGGAATAATATAGAGACAAAAATGTTTATTTTGTTTTCTCGTAAGTATCCATTTTGATTCATGGATATGTCTGTTGTCTGTTCTTTCCACTCAACTGAACATCTGTTTTACTAAGCCTCTTTTTTCTCTAATAAGGATTCTGAACTTGGAAGGCAATCTCAGAATAAAGCACCAACTGTTCATAAGACACTTAGGCCTGTTTTGGATACCCTCTGGGACACGAGGGCATGTGAAGCTATTTCCAGGCTGCAAACAGCAGAAAAGTTGACAGATGCTGGTGTTGTTTCTTAGATTACTCCTAAAGATCACATACCTCAAAGATGCCAGTCTGCATTTTTCTAATAGGTTGGTAGTGAGACAAGAAAAATAAAGTAGCATATTCAGTGTCATATATTAACTGTCTAGAATATATCTGAGACAAAGATATGAACCATAGGCTGGATTTTTTTATAATATAATATAAAAATATATCAAGAACGACTTCCTACTTGATCAAAAGTCATTATTTTGTGATCACCTGTTCAATGACTATTAATTATCCATTATAATCACTGAGATTTACAGGCATATAAAAGAAAGAGAATATACACATAACTCTTATTTACTATTCTGTTTTAAGGTTCACTGCTTTACCTATTTCATTGGTTAATTAAAATTCTTTTAATTAAATAAGACCATTATTTGAAACAGAAGTTGTAATAAGGACTAATCCATTCTTCTAATATACAAGTGAATTTTGATAAAATTTAGATTAATTAAAATAATGAATCCTGTGCATATTTATAGTCATAACTAAGGCTATTATTACTAATCTTACTCTTTGAGAAATATTGCAGACATTTTAAAACCATAAGTAAAAAATTCCAATAATTAAGTCAGTGATATAGTACAGAGAGCAACATGTTTTGGAGAAACACTTTTAACAAAAGATTTTTGTAGAATTAAGTGTAAAATGAAAATTTATTTAGTGGAAATATGCCTGAGTGGTATTTTCAGTTATTTTGATGTTTAAGTGTTTATCTTTTGGGGAGGACATACTGTACACGGTATTATACCTCTGTAACATTTTACAACTTAGAAAATCTTTCAAAATATTTAAATCTCATTTAAATTTCATAACAGCTCAGCATTTACATGGTAAATGTTATCCTTCTCTCTACCGATGAGAAAGATTAGGCCTGGCAATGTGGGGTGATGAGTTAAGGAAAAACACCCTTTTCTTTTAACCCTGCACCATATTTGTGAGATTATGATTTAATATCTTCCCTTATACTTAATAATTTGATACCTTTGCCTACTTGCCTCCCTTTAGAAGCTAACTTTTAGAAGCACATAAAAAATGAAGATTAATGGTCCAGAACAGAATATTGAGAAAATTCCAAGGAAAAAAATGCATTTTCTCTCAGTTGATTCAGCAAGGTAACCCATCATTGCCAGCAAACTGAAGAGCATTCAGCTGAAATGTGAACTATACTAGGCAGTTCTTCTTATTATTTTTTGATATTTTATCTTATTAGGTTTTGCTGTTAAAATAGTTGTATTTATATGGAATATTCGTCATTTCTTAATGTTGAAAGAATAAGTTAAGTAGAAAACAGGAAATACAATTCTTATATTGGATAAATTATCCATATTATTAATGATTAGAAATGATCATTCCTTTCTTTTATTAGAATTATTTTTTCTTCCTTATATTTTATTGACAATTGATTTAAGTTCCAGCTTCTTCTGCGGTATTGGAACTCTATTACTTTAACTTTTAGAATGTTGATGGATTCTATCTAGTTTATAAGAATTAAACAAATTTGGATTTTTTTCAATTTGCTCACTTCGTGACTATTAAAATCAACATTCTTTAAACATTAAGAACCAATATTCCCATTAATGTATTTCTTACATCACTACAAATAACTTATTAGTTTAACAAGTTAATATGTATAAACATCTTACTCATAAGTTCACCTATTCAGATTAAAATTTTTAAATAAATTTTAAAAATCTAATATATCAGGTTCTAAGAACTTTAAAACTTTAAGAAGCAGATAAACACAAACATTATGATTAGAGAAATTATTATCTAACAATAAATCTGATTAAAAGTCCTAATCCACCAGATTCAAGTTTGTTTCTGTATTTTCTTTATGCTCATCCTTGTTTTGAATATAGAGACTATGAATCTTTTAGTATTTAATCTTGCACTTTACTTACTAAAGTTGGCAGAAATTTATCAGGTACTATGTTTATAGCTTTGCATGGTTGTAATACTCTTTCATGCTCAAAAGGAAAACAAAACAAAACTCCATTTCTGACCAGCCAAGCAAAGGCTGTGGGACTTCAGCTGTTGACCAAATGATGCTTAGTTAGGAAAAAATACTTTGTTTTACTGTGTAAGTTTACCCAATCCTACAGATAGGGTATATTTTTTAGATATTTTTTTCTATTCCGAAGTTAAAAATAATTTGAAATCCTTGTCCTTCACAGAATTTTAGTTTCTTGAAACATCCACTGTCAAATTGACACAATATTTAAATTTGTGTAACTGATGCATTGCCAGACTCATCTTGTTATTAGTATATATTAACTTAATCTATTATATATTTAAATACATGCATGCATATTTACCTATAAATATATGATTTAGGTTCTGCATATTTATATAATATTTACATATTTAAATATGCATCGTAGCATACTATGGATAATACATATATTCTATATCAGGAGTTGGCAATAAAAAAAAAATTTAAAAAAAAGGAGTTGGCAATACACATTCATTTACATATTGTTTGTGACTGCTTTTGTGCCAAATTGGCTGGTTGAATTGAGTAGTGGTGACAGGCCATATGGTCTGCAAAGTCTAATATTTACTTTCTTTAACTTTACAAAAAAAGTTTGTTGACTCCTGTTCTATTTTATACATTAATATTATATAAAACACATGTTTGCTCTAACTGTATATAATCTATCTACCTACCTACCTACCTAAATGGACCTATCATTTTGGGAGCACATTGGCATATAAAATACCATTTTTCCTGACTCATGCCATTTTATCACTTTACTACAGTGCTTTTTAAAGGAAAGGGCAAGTATTGTACTTAGACAAACAAGTGATGACTCAGGTTTGAAATAGAAAAATGAAACTCAAAGATCCTTAAATTATTTTATTCAAGGTACAACTCTTAGAAAAATCTTGATTGTATACTACTAATTATGGAAATTAATGTATCTAGCATACTTAACTATCCCTGAGTCACTTATTTATGTTCTCTTTTATTTTTATATAGACTTGGATTAATAATTTTAAAAATAAATTGCCACAAAACTCCACTTGCTACTACAAATGGGAAAAAAAGACAAATTAATTGGGGAATATAACTAAGAAATTTTCAATCAAACTATGAAAACGAGACCACTCACAATAAATGGCACAAAAGACAAGCCTTTTAATTTTTAAAATTACCAACAGAAATTAAGTTTATATTTATAAATACAGGCATTAATTTTATGGAATATTAGATGGTGTGTATATAAATAAGGGAAGGATTTAGAGAATGCTACTGGCTGTAATATTTGAACAAACTGATCAGAATGGACTTCTTTATTTGACTTAAGTAGCTTCCTTTCAGTCTTTGCTATTTGGCTTTTAAGACTTTCTAAGAAAATTAGCTTGCCTGAAAAAAATCTTCAAAGTGGCTCTATAATTGTGCTGATATGAGTCTAACATAACCTTAAGGACTTTTGCTGGGATAATATTTCATTCCAAATTCTATATAGCTCTACAAAATTTTGTGGTCCTTCACTGAGCTCCACTCCCAAATCACCCTAGTCCATCTCTTACTGGTGAGTTTGTACTCAACAATTGTGCAAAATTGACCATTGTCAATTATCAGTAGATCACAGCAACTACTCCATAGTGGGTTACAGCAGAGTGGGTGTTTCCATACAGAGGAAAAGCAGTGATATCCAATTCAAATCCATTAACCTTACAAAAGCACTAATGATCAACTGGTAAGAATTCTGGTGAAGGATAAGGCCCTAAAAGATTCATCAAGAGACTAAGATTTATTTCTTACTAAGTTTGTAGTACCTACATTTTTGAACTTAGTTTACTGAATATTGCTTTAAAATATTTTTGAGTGTTGTTGATGTGTAAACAGAGCTTTGGATTTTTTTTTCTTTCTTTCTTTCTTTTTTTTTTTTTTTTTTGTCATGGGAGTCATCTAGAATATTATCAAAATCTTGAGATCCCATCAGATAGCTTCAAGACATAGCTACCAATCTTACGTATAATTTGCTGATGTCTGATGAACATATATATATACAATAAAATAATGTGAAAGAGTGTTGGATTTCTCTGCAGGAACACTGGAAAATTGTGGATGGATGACCTACAAAAAGACAAAGATTACTACCAAGCTGTTATCCTAACAGAATTAGTCATTGCTGTATTAAAGGTCAGGTGACTTGTAAATAAGAAGATTGTCTTTTTCCATTTTATTTTAACCAGTCTTACTTCCTAAATCCTATCAGTCCTTTTATCTTCTTTTCTTCTCAGCAAACTTTCCTAGGCTTGTTTCCTACTGAATTCCCTGCAAGAAGCACAGGCTGTGCTGTATTCTTTCACTTTATCTAATCAAAGACATTTTTTACATCCAAACATTGTTGATTAAAGGTTTAATGGACCATTCAACAACATGGATTTTAACTGCATGGGTTTACTTATAAGCAGATTTTCTTCAATAATCCAGTATATAGTACTTAATTCATTGTAAGAATACAGTATATAATGCATATACAAAATATGTTTATGTTGTTGGTATAGCATCTAGTCAACAGTGGACTATCAGTAGTTAAGTTTTGGAGGAGTCAAAAGTTATAGATGGATTTTCAAACGTGTAAGGGGTTGGTACCACTAACGGTGGTGTTAAAGGGTTAACTGTATTGATTTTCCCTTATCTCCAAGACAAATACTGATGCAGCTTAACATGGCTGGCAGCCACTGTGTAAGGAAAACAGCCAAACATTTTCCAGATAACCTGGAAATCAGAAATAATAGAAGCACTTATACTTTTAACAGTCTACTTGGGCTTCATGTAAATTAGGGAATGTCTAGAACTTCAAAGGAAAAAATGGAAACAAAATAAATTATCTTTCTATAATCCCCAGTAACGATTTTGTGCATTTTGTAATACAAATTGTCAGTATAAGATTTAGTTTGGGAGCCTTTGCAAAAATGGAATTAATGTTGGGTTGAAAGGTAGGGAAAGTTTATTATGTGGTCTTGATTTCATATTTTGGATATGGGTAATCATTTAAACCACACAATTTAGAACAGAATCAACACCTGAGAAAGGTCACATGATGCATTATGGAGTGATGAATAGAGTGATGAATTCTGATTAGTATGTGAATGTTTTCAGAAGACTGATATTTTCAATTAACTCTACACTCAAGGAACAGTTAACTCATTAAATTATAAACTACATTTCCTGCTTAGGAATTCCATCTGTTAACCAATTATTAAGAAGAGAAGAATGTTAAGTTGTCGTTAACCCTCTGTCTTAGGCTTACATCATGATCTCAGGGTCCTGGAATTGAATCCCATATCAGGCTCTCTTCTCATCGGGGAGTCTACTTCTCCCTCTCCTTTTGCTCTCCCCCCTAACTCACTTGTGCTTTCTCACTCAGGCTCTCAAGTTAATTAATTAAATATATATATATTTTTTTTTAAGAAAAGGGAGAAAAAAATTAAATGAATGCCAATTATAATAAGAGCAGTTGTAAGCATTTACATAGGTAACAATTTCTATACACAGATGGAATAGACCATTTAGAGACCTTCTACTAAGTCCTAGAAATTGTTCTCTGCACATTCTTATACCTTCTAATTCTCATAAATGTTTTATAGGATAGTTATTACTAACTATTTTTCATATGAGGAGACTAAGTCTGCCAGAGACTAATTAAATTGTTTAAAGTTTAAGCATATCCAAGAGTGAGAGAGCAGGAATTTCAATCTAGAATTTCTGAATTTAAAGCTTTTGATTGTTCTATTGTGTAATTTAAATAATCAAATGTGCCAGTCATTTCTGCATCCTGGGAAATGCAGACATGTGAAAGGCCCTGTGCATTAAATATACCAATAAAAGTAAAGGAAAACTTTAAGGGGTCCTGGGTGGCTCAGTTAGTTAAGCATCTCTCTTCAGCTCAGGATATGACCCCAGAGTCCTGAGATAGAGTCCCCCTCGGGCTCCCTGCTCAGCTTGTACCAGTTTCCCTCTGCCTTCGCTCACTCTGTCTCAAATAAATAAATAATATCTTTAAAAAAAAAATGGAAAACTTCAAATGAAAGAATCTTGTCATCTAAATCTTTTTTTTTTTTCTTTATTTATTTATGATAGTCACAGAGAGAGAGAGAGAGAGGCAGAGACATAGGCAGAGGGAGAAGCAGGCTCCATGCACTGGGAGCCCGACGTGGGATTCGTTCCCGGGTCTCCAGGATTGCGGCCTGGGCCAAAGTCAGGCGCCAAACCACTGCACCAGCTAGATTGCTTGGGATCAGATATGCTGTTCCTCATTTACCAGTAGACTTTCAGATTAAACAACTTATTTTTACAGGAAAGGTAGGATGGATTGAGTCCAATAACTATGGTTGCAGCTGTCATATTCTGCTACTTTACTATTATGGCAGGAACACTGTTCCTCATGGTGTACAATGTGGCTTCATGCTTCTAGGAATTTTTCCTCGAATTGCTTGAACCTCCAATTGATTTCACCCATCTTAGTAAATTAATTTATATTTAAAATAACTGGAGTGGATTTTGATAAATATAATTAAAGTCCTTTTTTTTTTTTTTTTTTTTTTTAAAGAGAGAGTGAGTGCTTAAGCTGGGGATTGGGGAAGAAGCAGAGGGAAAGGAAGAGAGAGAATCTTAAGCAGATCTTCAGCAGGCTCTGCACCTAGCCCAGAACCCAACACAGGGCTGGATCTTACAACCCTGAGATCATGACCTGAGATGAAATCAAGAGTTGGTTGCTTGACTGACTGAACCACCTAGGCACCCCAACAATTCTTTCTGATACATAACTACACAAGTTCTTTGATCATTTCTTCTGGGTTTTGTTCCCTGGTTTAGGCAGAAAGAATTATGAATCTCTATTCTACTAAGTTGTATAGCTGAACTTTGGGATTTTTCTTTTTTTGGGGGGTGGGGGGATTTTTCATAGTTTTCCTAATCTACCACCATAATTTCCTATCTACATCCAAATGGTACCTAATTTGAATTTTACATAAGTTTTAGACCTTTTGTCTGATTTGTACCTTCATATTTGAAGTTAAGATAATGACAGTAGGGAATAGTACGGCATGGATGGTTTACATGTGTTGCAAAGAATCTGTCAATGAAATACAGTGTATAAAGTACACATACAGCCTGTTTCAAATTCTTAAGTTAAAAATAAACTTGATTCATACGTTCTTTATTTCAAACAATTATTTTTACAGACATTTGATGGAAATATGTAACATTGTTGAAACAGATTGTGACATTAACTTAAATTCCATTCTAAACATTTCTTCACCCCTTGAACACTACATTTAAAAAAATTATCTGACATTTAAACTGACTTTCAAAATGTATTCTAGAAATGTCTTCATGATGTCTCTCATTATTATAAATATATAAGTAATAGGGACCAAGAAATAATTCTGTGCTCACCTTTATCTCTGATAAGTTTGAAAATTGATAAGTTTGAAAACTACAACTGTGGTCAGGACACCAGCATGCCCTTTTACTTCTGAAGATTTTAAATAAATGAAAAGTAAAGAACTGAAAAGATAAATATGGAAAAGCCTCCAAAATTAAGTTTTTCACTCAGGCATTCACTAAAAACTTTTGAGCACCTATTAGATACTACTCATTAAGTAGGTAATACAGATAGAATAAAAATGTATGTATTTCTTGCTGTATCTTACTCTTATCTACAGAATACAAAGAGTCATGAAAATAAAGAAAATTACATTATAACAAATGATTCTATGAAATATGATACATCTGTAATAAAAACATAGCCCAAACAAGGGTCACTTGTCCTGCTTTGTGACCAAAAGGTTAGGTATAAAACAGTAATACTTAAACTGTGGTCCATGTGGGGCACCTAGTTGGCTCAGGTGGTTAAGCATCTGCCTTTGACTTAGGTCATGATCCCAGAGTCGTGGGATTGAGCCCCATGTCATGCCAAGGGCTCAGCAGGGAGCTTGTTTCTCCCTCTCCCTCTACTTGTCATGCCCCCTGCTTGTGCTCTCTCTCTCTGTCAAATAGATAAAATAAATCTTAAAAAAAAAAAAACTGTGATCCATGAAATCATAGTCTTAACATTACCTGCAAATATTGAGGTCCAACCCTAGACACACTCAATTAAACGTCTGGGAGTTTGGACTCAACAATCTGTGTTTGAACAAACCCTTCAAGTAATTATGATATGCTTTATAGTTTGAGAACTACTGGCATATAATATTATCTTGATAGAGATAAGGTGAAATGTTAAGACTGTCTGGAATCATTCTATAAACCATGAGTTTAAGCAATTATGAATAACTCAGGTTTCAGGACAGTACAAGGGGACAGAGCTGCAAGAAATGACGTTGAGTATTTGGTCACAGGCTTCATTATGAAGAGTCTTTATGTTGTGGTAAAAAAACTCTGATGTTCTGGTACAGACCCATGCCTTTCACAATTTTGAGTGCAAACCACATTGCAAGACAGGGCAATATCTACAGGGCAGAGATGAATGTGTATATGTGTATTCACAAAATTATTCATACCTTTATTTTCTTTTCTGTTGTATATATTATTTTCTATTTCATTTAAAACACTGTTGGTTCAGGGGCACCTGGGTGATTCAGTCAGTTAAGTGGCTGGTTTTGGATTTCAGCTCAGGTCCTGACTTCAGGATCCTGGGATTGAGCCCTGCATCAGGCTCAATGTTCAGCAGGGTGTCTGCTTCAGGATTCTCTCTCTCCCTCTGCCTCTCCCCCTGCTCTCTCTAAAATAAACAAATAAATCTTTAAGAAACAACCAAAAAAAAAACTCCTAAAAATAAAAAAAAAAAACTTGTTGGTTAAGACCCATTAAACTGATTTTATAATCCAATAATAGAGTATCACCTGCAGTGTAGAAAAATACTATTGTATATGACTGAGAACAAAGGAAGCAAGGTGGAAATATGATAATACTTGCCTTTTAAAAGATTAACACAGAAACAATTTGGAGTGGAGATGGAAATAGAACAGAACCAAGTAGATGTATATTCAAAAAACTAATAATTGCCGTAAGAGATGACAAGGGTTGAAACTAAACCAGTAGTAGTGGGAGTGGATAAAGTAGAGAAATATTTGAGCTAGAGAAATGGTAAGGACATGACAGTCAATCTAAGCTAAGGGATGAAAGAGAAGAGGGAGACAAGGTTAGCCCTTGTTTTCTGGTTCATGTGACTGAGTGTAGTCTAGGGACATCACCTGGTCAAATTACAAGGAGAGAAAAGTTATTTGTGAGGTAGCAGGATAAGTGAAAATAATGATTTTAAGGCTGCAAAACTATGCTATTATGGAACCATTTAGAACATTCTGGCTAAAAATATACACATGATAACATCAAAAGCATCCAAATGAAGATAATTTGACAGTAAGTCAAATTATATACATTATGGTATTGATACAGATGTATTTTTATTCCACATCATATTCCAAAAGGATTTAAGGCACTGGCAACTGACTCTGGGATAGTTATAGCTCTTAGAATAACAGTGTAGGGATGGTGAAGGTTAGTCAAGTTGTTTTTATAGCCATTAAAATTGGTCTATTATAAGGGATTTCTTACGTCAGTATATTTCACACATTGTATGTTGTTGGGCTGTTTTGGAGTGAAAGGGCTAATAACAAAGGAGATAGAAAAAAAAAAAAGGAGATAGTATGGCATAAGTAGCCAAGCTTTCTACTTTCAAAGAAAACTTTTTCCTTGACCTAAAACATTAAAAAACACCTTTATATACCATTTAAGATATGACCTGAAGGATACACTCTTTTCAACACAAAATATTCATTTTACAATAACAATTCACAATTCAATCTCCATCATAAGCTGTTTTATAAATGTTTTCCTAAAAATGCAACAATTGAAACATAACCTCTAAAATACTTTTTTTTTAAAAAAGGGAGAAACAAAAGAGTATAAGAGAATGCATACTCAACTACTGATAATTTTATTATTCAATAATTTTTCTAATCAATTTTCTACTATAACTATGTTAAAACAATCTAAAAATTGTATTTGTATTTTTAGTTTACCTTTGTTCTATCAAAGGGTTGGAGGAGGTCATCAAGAAGATGTGACCACAAGCCTGATAGCTGGACCCAGGCACCAGAGTCTCCTTACCCTCTTCCCTGTCCTTGGAATGTATGTTCCACTCACCATACCGGCAAAAGGAGCCAGCTTCAAAAATGCAATCATGAGAGTAATGCGTTGTTGAGACCATCATTTGGACTGAGTATGTTACCAAACCCATTTAAGGCCTCTATATAAACTTTGAAGATTCTGGGGGGTGGGCGCAGATCTACTCATCTTATGGCCGCCCAAGACAAACTTCAGGTGTAATACCCCTTGCTTATTAAACCTGCCAACTACCCATTTGGAGTGGTTTGCCTTTTGCTTCAGTCTCTCCCTGTCCTCTGTGGACAAATTTCAGATCCTATCCAGTAAACTCCTGAGGTAGCCAGGCAAAACAAAACTATATTTAGAAATAAATTTGATAATTTTTAAGGTTAATTATAATAGGCACTAGCCATCCACTCTTTTTTTTTTTTTAAGTCTTATTTGTTTACTTTAGAGAGAGAGAGAGAACACATGCACACCAGGGGAAGGGGCAGAGGGAGAGAGAAAATCCTCAAGCCAACTTCTGCTTGCTGAGCATAGAGCCTGACATAGGACTCAATCCCAGGACCTTGAGATCATGATCTGAGCCAAAATCAAGAGACCACAACCCAACCAACTGAGTTACCCAGATGCCCTTTCTAATTTAATTTAATTAACAATATTTTGAACAATCTGCCCTTGGTAAGCACTCAAAGACACACATTTAGCTTGAGATAGCATTCAGTTAATTCTTTCTACTTTAAATTGAAACAAAGGCAAGAAAAAACAATAAGTCTGCATTTATTGCTATAAAAAAAAATAAATTCACTCATTGATTCGATTGATTTGGGCCCAGAGCTACTGATGTGAAGACAGAATCCACAGCAAGGTTGAAAATGTACCTTATTTAGTTCCCTCCCTCTCTCCTCCTCCTTTTCCTTCTCCTGCTTCTCCCTCCCCATCCTCTACTTCTTCAAAGAACAAATTATCAACTAATAAGCTAAACTACATTTATTTTTTAAAATATTTTATTTATTTATTCATAGAGACAGAGAAAGAGAGAGAGGCAGAGACACAGGCAGAGGGAGAAGCAGGCACCATACAGAGAGCCTGATGTGTGACTGACTATCCCGGGTCTCCAGGATCACGCCCTGGGCTGCAGGCAGTGCTAAACCGCTGGGCCACCGGGGCTGCCCGCTAAACTACATTTAAAGTCTTAGTTGTTTTTTTTAGTATTAAGGGTATGAGGATCTCTTAATACTAGGATGTAGTGTTGGGAGCCAGAGAACCTAAATCTTAGAATACAATTAATAAGTATTTCTATTAACATATGTGTTAAGTTTAAGGATCTTAATTCAGTCACTTTAAAACATCAAGTAGATTCATTTTATTGCTCACATTAAGATGAATCTGTGGATCTGCTTTAAATCATATTGAAACATACTATAATTAGGAAGCAATTACCTGATATTAGTATCATTTAGATAAATTCTGCTTATTATAAAATAATTCCTCATTTTGGATATTTTCATGTAAGATTGACTATACTTTTTTGGAATTTACTAGATTACTATTGGTAATCAGAAAATAGTATTTCTTTCAAGTTATTTTCTTTTCAGTCATATTCTATTTGACTTTTAAGTATTAGTAGTAGAGCTAGATATGCATGTCATGGAATTGATTATACTTATGAACTATACAACTATCATGTGGTAGGAAGCATAATAGTCCCCAAATATGACCATGTCCTGATCCCAAAAATTTGTGAATGTTACTTCATATGCCAAAGAGACTTTACAGATAAGACTTTAAGTTAAGGATCTTGAGATGGGAAGTGTATCCCAGATTTTCCAGGTTGGTCCTATGTATCACAATGATACTTACAAGAGGGACACAAACAGAGGCAAAGTCAGGAAGAAGAAGATGCTATGACTGAGGCTGATATTGGAGTGATGCCCTCTGAATATGGAGGAAGGGACCACCAGCCAAATAATTTGGGCAGCCACGAGAAGCTGAAACAATTCAAAGACAGATTCTCCCCTCAGAAGCTCCAGGAGGAAATAATCCTGTTGACACCTCAACTTTAGCCCAGTAATTTTGGATTTCTGACTTCTAGAACTATAAGAGAAGAAATTTATGTCATTTCAAGTCACCAAATTAGTTAAGAGTGTGTTACAGTGGCCAAAGGTTATGATATGTATTGGTTAATATACATGAGTACATTCCACTTGGGTTATTGATAGGCAGTAAATCTGGAAGAAATATTTTTCTTTGTTTTTTATTTGGAAGAAATACTTTTCAGATGAAAGATGAAGCTTATTGATTTTAAGCTAATTTGGTATTTACTTTTGAATTTACATATTCCACATATTAAAGTTTATTTATTGCCGTAATGAAGAAGTTCCACACTCATAAATGCTTGTAAGGCTGAATATGTCACTTTTTTGTTTGCGTTTGCATTTATGAATGTTTTTAAGTTATCTCATATGTAGAAACATAACTTAGACTGATATGTACTGGGAATGTCTTAATAAGATGGTAAGCCTGGAAAAATATCCTAATGGCTACTCATGACTGGTAAGCCAATACCCGAGATCAAAGTCTTTGAAGAGTTGGTAGGTGCTAAGAGGATATACATACTTCCTGAGAATGATAAGTCCTTTCTGGAAGGATTTCCATTACATTTACACTGAAAGGAACATTATCTACAGCAGTGGTGTCTTTTGGGGGACTTGAGGGTAAAAGACTCTCTCACCCCCAGATGCTACATTTCTGCCGAAAATTGAATTATCTTTTACAACAGAATATTATAAAAATCTCCTAGAGGTTATTTATATGGCTGTGTATTTTTTAAATAAACAATGCATTAAGTTTGTATTTCCTCTGTATATTAGGTAAATGCCTAATAATTACTTTGTCCACTCCTAGTAAGTTTTGAATGTTATGTAAAATGAGCCTTTCTTTGTCTAATATGTTAGAAATAATTATATTTCTTGAGAATAATGAAATTATTGTCTATGTGTGTATAGGGATGTATATATGCATAAATTCATACGTATTTTTTCATTACTTCTGAATATGAGCATAGAAATATGTGTGTGTAGTTTTTGTGTATGAAATTGAGTAGTTTTTTAAAATCTAAGCTAAGACCTCATTAAAGGAAAAAACACACTTTGTTCCCTTCAAACAAGTATAATCATTTCTTTATATCTTAGGTATATGAGAACTGTGTTATAATAAATATATTTTAAGGAAATTTGTTTTTTTTTAATTAAGGGCATTTTTTTTTAATTTTTTTTTTTTATTTATTTCTGACAGTCACAGAGAGAGAGAGAGAGGCAGAGACACAGGCAGAGGGAGAAGCAGTCTCCATGCACCGGGAGCCTGATGTGGGACTCGATCCCAGGTCTCCAGGATCGCGCCAGACACTTAAGCTTAAGAGTCAGACACTTAAGCTTAAGAGTCAGACACTTAAGCTTATCAAGGTAAAATAAATACTAAAATGCAGGAGAGACCACATGGAGAGCTTTATAACTATAAAACGTAGTTGTCTGAATCCAGCTGGAAGCCAAGTGAAGACTATTCATGAGCCCAATGGTTGCGTCACTTTTTTTTTTTTTTTAATCACAAGAAGGAAGACAAAGTAGCATTGGAGGGCTGAGGTGATTTTGCAGCAGAAAACAACATTTAGAGATGCATGTGGCAGCTGACACTCAGGAGTCCAGGCAATAAATAATATGACCTTTAAGGTCGGTTAGGTTCTATTTAAGGACAGAAACCCAGATCCAGACCGCAACTAACGGTTAATACTTCGATAACCAGGAGGTAAATCTAGCATGATATCCAAAGCTAGAAAGGGACTGGGCACTTCGGAGAGTCAAGGAAGCAGCAGGCACACACTGAGCTGTGGTTCTTAAATACTAAGGTCTACAGAAGTTCCTTGAGTCATACAATCAGAGCAGAAAACCCTGATCAGAGTGGGATGGTAGTGGCTAGATCAGTTAGAAGCCCAATGATCACAATTGGACCACAATACTGAGCATCTGATTTGGATCCTATGCTATTTTTTCAATTTTATGAAATAAAATTGACATGTTAGTACTGTGTAAGTTTAAGGTGTACAAAGTTATAATTTGATATACATATATACTGTGAAATGATTATCCTATAAGGTTAGTTAACACATCCAACATTTCACATAGTTACGTGTGTGATGACTTTTAAGATTTACTCTCTCAGCAACTTTCAAGTATACAACACTATTAAACTATAGTTGCCATACTGTACATTACATTCCCAGAACTTGGTCATTTTATAATTGAAAGTCTGTGCCCTTTGATCGTCTCACACATTTCTCCCACCCCCAACCCCTGTTGAAGGTGATCGAGGAGCTCAGTGATAAGGGCTCAGGCATCTCTTCATCCATCATTGTCAGAAGAAAGATTTACAACAACCTTTTATTTATTTGGTAGTGATGGAAAGAAGAAAGGGGGTTGAAGAAAGCTAGATCAAAGAACAAAATTTAAGAGAAGAGAATCAAAGTGGTTAAATTTATTAAAACCTTTTCATTGAGAATATTTTTTCTTCTGTTGCCTTTGAGAATTACAGATAACTTCTAAGTTGTCAATGGACAGAAATTATTTTAATTGTTTTTAAAAATGTGCGTGTCTTCTCCCTTCTCATGTGGACCACTAAAGTCATCATGTTTTATGTTTCTGCTTTGGATATCAGCAAGTAGGAGCTATTTTGGCTATACAATCTATGTAGTTAATTAATTATGTACAGTTTTTATGCTTATACAATCATACTAAAACCATTTGTTTTCTTACGCACTAGTTATTGTCTGGATCGGTAATTATTGGAATTAAAATAATTTTCTTTAAATATCTGAGGCAAATTTTCTTATTTTTCATTAGAAACATAGTAACAATGGTTCAATATTTTCTGCTAGAGATGTTCAGCACTTTTTAATAAATTTATCTATTTCTATTTTCCATCCGTGGTCTTCTGAACATCTATAAATATGTCAATACTTGAACAATCTTTTTAAGCTTTTCAGAGAGAAGTGCTTCTTGGGATCAGTATTAATCACTCTTCTCAGTAGGATATGAAAAACAGAAATAAGGAAGAGATAAGGATGAGAAAAATTCAGATAGACACCTGTAAATGTAAGCTGCTACTTGGTTTTATCTGATTCAATCTTGTATAAGTGAACTTTGCTGACCTCCTTAGGCTGGCGGAAGGCTTTTCTGGCTTGAGAATTTTTCATCTTCAGCTTCAGGGCAATAGGTTCAGTTTAGTAGTCATTTCTGGTATTAACCTGATTTTATCTTAAAAGATGTTAGTTTTTTCTCTTGCTCTCTTCATAACCAAGTGTTCCTTCTACCTCTGTAATTAAGAGTAACACAAGGCAGGGAGGTCTTTCCTGGAAGGTGATACTCATTCCTCATTAGACCACAATTTCTAGTTAGTGCCACTTTTTTGCAGCTCTAATCACATGCCTCTCTACTCTTAAGTTGACACCGTGTAGCGACTGTGCTACTGTTCCTTTCTTCTTGTTATTCTCAAAACTTCTTGGGAAAAACTTTCTTTTTGGGGTATGGGTAGCTAAGGTGCAAACTGTAACTTTATCTTATGCCTGCTCTTCTTTCTTTGAATCTGATATATACTACTTCCTTTCATTAAATGCTTGTTTACAATTCCTACCTGCTTAAGTTTTCAAAAAACTATGTATCATTGGAAACAGCCTATCCTTGGAAACAACTAATAAAATATATGTTATTTTGTCTTTCTTAGTCAGCTGAAATAATTTTGGACAAATATAAAAATAAATACAGTTCCAGGGTATTACTAAAAGATTTCATATCAAGGGCATGTTTAAACCCACTCAATGCAATAAATAAATAAATAAATAAATAAATAAATAAATAAAGCAAATAAACCCACTCAATGCTTCAAAATGGTAATTGTGAATATCACAACCATGTGTATACTCCAGATGCCTTTTGTTAATTACTAACATACATAGCTTTATGTAGATGCTTAATAAAAATAGTATCAGTGAGGAGTAGAAATTTTTATGTCACATATCACTAAATATTTTGTTCACAAAATAAGTATAATTTAATTAACTAATAATACTAAGAATGGCTTTCTAGGAATGGTAATTAATTATCATCAATATTAATTTTTAATTACAGAGATGTAGATTGAAGGTCTTGTAGTTTGTGTCTTCAAGTCATAGATGACTGTTCGGCACTTATTTTAAATGCTTCTCTTTTTCCAAAGTCCTTGTTTTATAATGTGAACTTTAAATGCTGTCAAATCCAAAAGGACAGAAGACCTATTATCTATAATGATACACATTTTATCTTTGTGAGAACATTTAAAACAAAAAAATCACTCATCCTTTGAATAAACTCAAATTTACTCCCTACAATGTTTTCCCTATATTAAGAATTAGTCATTACTGAGAAGTTTAATGCATAACAATTGCTTTTCTATCACCTATTTTATGAAAGAAAAATTTATAATCCTTATTTTGTTTCCCCAGGAAAAGAACATTTAAACTTAAATAAGGATATTGGCGTGGAATTTAAATGCAGATAAAGAGACTGAAATTAGCCCATTTAGAAAATTATGAGGCCAAAGGACAATTTATTAAACTCTTGTGAAGTTTATAAATTGAACTCAAATATTTCTTTAGGTATAGAATCAGATGAAGCATGGTAAGTCTTACTTTTTGTTGCACATTATTTGTTATTATATTACTCTCTGTTCTAGATGTTTCTTCCCCAAAAGGTTATGAAATAGGTTGGTGCTGTCCAAGGCAATGAACACCAGGGATCATGATGTAAACCCAATGCCACCAGGGGATACTTGGTTTGTAAAAATAATTTAAGGACAAAAATAAAGTCACAGTGCAAACAATAGGTTTTAACATATCTTTTCATATTAAAACACACACATAAACACAAACAGCAGAAAGAATGTTTCTTGAAACTATATTCAGAAAAATCCCTTTAATTTCTAGACCAGACAGTTTGTATTCAACTCATCAATAAATAACAATCAGGTATATATTTTTAGTCTGCTCCCATAAATTTTGTAAATCAGTCTAATGCCTGTTTATTTTAAAGAAAATATTTCATTTGCAGGCTATTTAAAATAATATGACTGTCTTATCATTTATCGTAACCCAATGATAAACTATATTTCTCAGTGAATTATTTGTTTAAATAATAAAGCTTAGAGTTTCTATGAGTTTAAAGGTGTGGCTACAGTTGACTAAATGAAATGGCATAGTTGAAATTCGGATAATGCTATGTCATTAGTTATAAATATTACATTTTTCATGATTTGTGATAACAATAAATGTTTAATGTATTCTTTGCTCTGACTGCTGTGAAGTTCAGAAGTAAATTTGATGCCTAATACCTGAATTGTGTTTCCTTTAAAGGAGTTCTTTTTTAGTCTTAAGTTTTTGTGTGTGTGTGTGTGTGTTTGTCACTTTAAATTTACTTCTGAAAATAAATCATATATCTAATAAATTATATACTTCATACTTGCAGTACAAGTAATATACCAAATGATTTTGTCTCTCAGTTTCTGTTGAAAATCCCTAGTTGCATAGTGAAAACTTCATGCTAACCATTTCTACTTATATAGATTCTCATTATATAGGCAACATATCTAAATTACTATATACATTTTGACCAGTATATTCTGGCTATTATAAACCATTGCTTCTAACAGTTTACTCCAAGAAAGAATATACCCAGATAACTGGCTAAAAATGTGTATTTGTGGGGCCAAACCACACACTCTAAATATTAAGATAGTTGTCACCAAAATAAGAATATGCAACAGCATGTCGTTTTTTGTTTTTTGTTTTTTGTTTTTGTTTTTGTTTTTGTTTTTGTTTTGTTTTGTTTTTATCTAGAGGGATCTCAGGATCTAAGTTTTGGATACTTTAGGTCAAAATATACATAAAACATCTAAGGTATTAAACAGACATTTGTATATACAAGTCTAGAGTTCCGGATCTATTAGATGCTTTTCAGTAGATTTCAATGAATAGTTGAATAGTTTATTTCCACTTTGACTCACTTTAGAAATTGAAGGAGGCAGTATTGTAAGTTGGGTGAGGATAATAGACTTAATCTCCAACAACTCTGGGTAAGTAAACTAAATAAATGTTTTTCTGGATATAAAATAGGATATCGGGGCACCTGGATGGCTCAGTCAGTTAAGTGTCTACCTTCACCTCAGGTCATGATCCCAGGGTCCTGGGATACAGCCAGGCATCAAGTTCCATGCTCAATGAGGAGTCTGCCTCTCCCTCTCTCTCTGCTCCTTCTCCCTGCTTGTGTTCTCTCTCTCTCTCAAATAAAATCTTTTTAAGAATTAAAAATATAATAAAATAGTCTACCATTCCATGAAACTTGTCTTAGACATCCACTTTGACTGGGTGCTGTAATGCAGCATTCCCCATCTCAGGAGATGAAAAGATTTACTTTTCTAGCTTTGCTTTATATCCAGTTCAATGGGAAATTTTGTTAGAGGCACCTTTAAATATCCTCAAAATATGATCCTTTTCTATTTCTGAAGACTGTTATTTTTTGCCTGCATTCTGGAATAGCCTGCAAAACAATCTGCTTGCTTCTATCTCTCTGCTCCAAGGACGGTTCTCATTAGAGAAGCAATAGTGATTCTTGCAAAAAGCTGGATTGATCATGCCAATTAGTTCACTTATGTCTCTGTGAAGACTTTACATTTCTCTTAAACTAAATACCAAGTTCTTGAATGGCCTTCCCTGACATCCTTTTCCACTCCTCCCCTTGCTTTTTGGGCTCCAGGCAGACTGGTCTCCAAGATGTTCCTTGGATACACATCAAGCATATTCCATCTCTAGACATTGCCTAAAGCTAGCCCTAAGTCTAGTTAATTTGCCATTATTTATCATTTTTTCTGAAGTTATTGCTTTTATTCTTTTTTTTTCACTGTCTTAAATGTCTAAATGAGGAATGCTATAGTTGCTAGGTTTACCTGTACTTTGTATTTTACAATTATATTTTGTTAAAAAAAAAATTATATTTTGTTAACTATTTTTATTATCATAAGAATACCTAACATGAGACCTAGCTTCATAAATTAATTTTAAGTATACAATACAGTATTGTTAACTAGAGTAAGAAAAAAGAGAGAAGACTCGAACTCAAAAATCAAAGAAGACACATTACAAGTGATATTACAGAAATAAAAAAGTGCCACAAAAGACTAGTATGAACAATCACACTCCAACAAGTTAGAAAACCTAGAATAAATGGACAAGTTCCTAGAAAAATACAACCTTCCAAGAGTGAATCATGAAGAATTAGGACATTCAAACAGACATATAATTAGTAAGGAGATGTAATCAATAATCAAAACCTCCTCACAAAGAAAATCTTAGGGCCAGATGGTTTTACCTGTGCATTCTTAATCTCCACCAAAGTTCTTGGCATGAAGTGAGCATAAATGAAATGTTAGCATAATTTTTTTGAATTAAGAAATTATTGAATAAATAATAAGCTCTGATTTATCTCCTACTCTTCTGCTTTGTTATCATAATTTACACTCCCAGATTAAAAATTCTCAAGTTTTCTTTATCTTTGCTTCCACTGAGTACTTAGTATGGAATTCCATTTTTCTTCTTGTTTAAAAATATTATATATATTTTAAATTCCCAATAAAATGCCTCATCTGTTATGAAAACTTCACTTATAAAGGACCAAAAAAAATATTTTATTTTCTTGATATTTTCCTAATGGTAAGAGTCTAGTTTTCTTTTGAGCATGAATTATAAAAGTTGGATATTGGAGTATGTTAACCTAGAAAATATATTTATCTAATAATTATTTTAATAAAATGATCAAGCAATTTTAATCCAACGTATTAGATTTATTAAGGCAATGTGACATGAGAAAAGATATCCACATTTGAACATAGAAAGGCTTTGTTTTTGCTTTTGTTTTGTTTTTCATTTTTTAAAGATTTTATTTATTTATTCATGAGAGACACAGAGAGAGAGAGGCAGAGACACAGGCAGAGGAAGAAGCAGGCTCCATGCAGGAAGCCCGACATGGGACTCGATCCCGGGTCTCCAGGATCACGCCCTGGGCTGAAGGCAGTGCTAAACCGCTGAGCCACCCAGACTGCCCTGTTTTGTTTTTCATTTTAAAGGGAGCTGGACAATATAGTAAGTTTCTGTGGCATATTTTCATTTTCTTAAGCCATATGATAAAAATTGTGAATATATATGTAAATCAGATATTATCCAGGCCAACAGTTTAAAATGCCTCCTCATGAGGCACACAATAGTTTTAAGTATTGAGAACCAGTAGTCTTTAAGAAACAGGCTTTAAAATTGTTTTCTTGCATTATGCTCTTTTCCTTTTAATATTTGGAATCAAATGTATGCCCAGTTAGAAAACAATATGATCTTACTCTTTTTATTAATTGAGAGAGATGACAAAGTTCTGATGCCAAGAGTTTATGATTATTTTTGAAGGAAGCAGCGTTGGTAGATGGAATATAGCACATACTTTGAAGTCCTAGAGCCCTACAGTTTCAATATGGTTCACTGTAGTGTATAACTAAGACATGAAATAATCTCCCTGAGACTGAATTTTCATACTGTAAGATGATATATCACTTAATATAATGTCATTAAGATTAAGTGATAGAATGTATGTGAAAGCCATAGCAAATACTTGTCACAGATTATGAATCCAATATTTAATTTTGTGATCATGGTACAATTATCATTGATTTGTACTCATCAGACAGTTGTAAATAAAGTATATTTGATACAAATTTATGTAGAAAATTGAATAGTACAAATGATTACTTTCTAAAAACTAAGAAAAATGAGTCTAGAGCAGTCTAAGGACTTTTAAAGGAGAAGGGGAAAATGCTGATTTTTAAATTTTGACTAGAATTTCAATAGAGAAACACAACAAGAGAAAATGTGGGAAAGGAAAGGATTAAATTTAAGAATGAATATGTCAAGATAATGGAACAGGCTGGTATATGGTGATTTACACTAACAATAATGGGGTTAAATTTGGGTAAATGGATTTTGAATAGGGAAGATTGTGAATCACATGATTAGAAATATGGATTTGCTATCCATGCATTGAAGCTTGGTGAAGGTGATTATGAAAATAATGTTTTAAGATTATAAATATGGTGGCAGGTAAGTGGAATTTATTGAATTCAATAGTGACTAGAGATTAATTAGTCTGATGATTTGCAGGAAGTATGTTAACATTTCAAAGACATTAATGTCATTAAATGGGTATAAATTGATTACATTGAAACTTTTAGCATTTTCTTTAATTTTCCTCCTGAATCTAATTATGAACAACAAAGAGTCTGACGAAAACTACAAAAGTAAATATTTGGGCAGAGTACTGCTTTCTCTGGAAATGTCTGCTAATCAAATCCTATGATTCCTCTAGTTAATAAAAAGATCCTTTCCTACAATTCCAAACTCCAGGCTTCCAGGAAATATCAATGTTATGTCTTCTTTATTTTTAAAAGTTTTACCTATGTATTTTGCTAAAGAGAGAGAGAAAGAAAGAGAGAGAGAGAATGTGGGGAGGGGCAGAGGAAGAGAGAATCCCAAGCAGATTCTACACCGAGTGCAGAGTCCCACATGGGGCTCAATCCTATGATCCAGAGATCATCAACACTAGCTGAAACCAGGAGTCAAGATTCTTAAAACACTATGCCACTCAGGTGCCCCCCAATGTTATGTCTTCTTAATTCTTATAATGAGATTACTTTGAAAGGACATGGTGACAAGAGATCCACTGATTCAACAAAAGTCATAAATATATCTCAAATTTAGTTGTCTTCAGAATCAACTGGGGAATTTTTTTTTCAAGATTCCAGAACTCAAACCCTCTGAGATTCTAAGTTACTAGGCCTCCATAACTGAGGAAGTGTTTCTGATTCTGATTCTGATGCTGTAGTTTTTCTAAATACATTTCAAGCAACACTATTTCTAGAGTTAAGAGTCAAGCCATTTCCCTAAGAAATATTAGTTCATTAGAATTACTTTGGGAACTTACTTAACTCTCTCTCTACTGCTGCTACAACCCTTCCTTCTTTACAAGGACACAATACATAAGTTGCAAAAAAACCCCTGAGAATATTGTGATTCATTACTCCAGAAACCTAAAGTACTTTGCTGTATGTCTTAGATTGATATTTTAATTGGTCTGAAATAGGGATGATGATATCTTCAATTTGGTTAAACATGGTATTTATTGTCTTAAATAAAGGTTTGTGTAGTAATTTGATAATTAACTATTTCATAATGTTCATACTGCCTTTTATCTGCACATTCAATTCAGGCTTACTCCTTTAGCATAAGTAGTTCATTAATGACACTTCACTTCTACATTATTAATGATTGATTCACTCATCAAACTGGAGCCAATTTTAACTAATGTTTAGATTTTTAGATTTGAGATAAATTTCAATTATATTTCTGCTTTTCTTATTCAGTGTGAGGACACGGTGGTTAATACACGTAGGACATCAAGGGAGATGAAGTAAATAGAGCTTTCAATGGTATCTCATTAGTTACATTTTGGAAAATAACTAGTGGAGGCAGGATTTAGAGTCCATATCCATGATCTGTCTTGGTACTTATGTAGCATTCTAACTTAATAAACTAAAGAAGAAACAGTTTAATAAATCACCTCTGGCAAAAACAACACCTTGCAGTTCAGTATTTTTTTAATTATATGAATTTTGCATAAATACAGTGTAGTTCACTTTATTCCATAGCGTGAGATATAAATGAAAGACTGTTGATAAAAGTGCTTTAAAATCCATCGAGTCTTTCAACAATATATCATATAATTAAAGCCAAGTTTTAGGTTCATAAAGAAAGTAGCATTTTTAAAAAATTATAAAGGCATTATATTGTTCTCAAAGTGTTCTAAAATAAATGAAATGGCAAACCAACAAGCAAAAATTCACTACCTAGAGGTAACCAATGTTTTACTGGGAAAGATTCTTGCAAACAGCTCCCATTAGGCTTTGAAAGAAAATAATAGAATTTACAATTTTAAGCACTTAAGAAAATTCAGCACCACTTAATTCAGAATTGAATGGACACTGTTACACTCATTTTGTGTGTGTGAGGTGACCATGTATTATAGATGTGAAGGAGCTATCCTAAGGAAAAACGAAGAGCCGCAATTTGAAGAGTTTGAGATCCTTTTAATTTTAGACACTTATTACTTTTAGATACCTATTATATTTAACTACTGCAATTCATTGCAGTTTTTGTGCTATGAGATAACATGTATGTTGTCATTTTATTTTTTAAAATATCTAAGTAATAGACAATTTAAAATATTATGCAAAAAAAACATGGAGAATGAGATTAAAATTAATTTGTACTACAGAGAAATTTAGTAATTGTCTTGTGGTAAAGAAATTGTAAAATTTGGGAAGTTGGCCAGTTATAAACACTCTTAAAGTCTCAACTTTTAAAATATGGAAAACAGTAATTTCTAATCTGATTCACGGAATTTATTAAATAAGCATTTGGGTAAAATTGACATTGGAAAAAATATAAATTTACCAGCTCAGATTAAAAACGTTTTGTAAAGCAGGTGGTTGGGACTGAAAACTGAATGAGACTGGTTTAGCAAGCACTGCCAAAGAGCCTTTTGTTCTATTTATATTTAGATTTCTTCAGGAAGTATTTTTATAGCAATATTTTTTTAGAAAACAAATTTTAAAATATGCTGAAATGAGAACCACTTCGTGAAATCATTGTATCAACTCTTAAGAACTTTAAAGATGAATGTGACTACTTAATCATAACTTACTAGTTTTTATTTATACAAATTAAATATTAGTTTTTATTTATAAATATTAAACTAATATTAAAGCATTAGCTTATTTTTTGTCTCACTTTAAAATTTGGATAATTATATCTCTTTCATTCTGTTAAAATAGGAATAGGAAATTACATGCAGAAGTAAATTTACTTGTGATACAACTCAATATTGTTTAATAGATTGTGATATTTGATCTGAATCTTTTGCGGACCAAAACAATGAAGTTTGTTAATTCATTGTTCAAGTGTTAATTCATTCCTCATTGTTTTTACATGCCTTTGAAGAGTCAGGATGAAATGAATGATGGACTTGGAGTAGAACAGAGTGAACAGCCAAAAAAGAAATGTACAAATTGAGGTGCAGGATGAGATGCCCCAGAATATGCCACTTTGGCCTAAAGATTATTTTGAGTTAAAAGTAATCAAAACCCAGCAGATGCAGGAAAAGCTATCTTCCCCTTCACTGCCTAAATTGACACTGGAAAGGAGAGTATACAGCAAGAAGAAAACTATGAACAGAGACTCTCTTTACCCAGGAACCTTACCTGCATAATAGGGCGATCTTTGTTTTTCTTTTCTTTTCTTTTCTTTTTTCTTTAAAGATTTATTTATGATAGACAAAGAGAGAGAGGCAGAGACACAGGAGGAGGGAGAAGCAGCCTGATGTGGGACTCGATCCCAGGACTCCAGGATCGCGCCCTGGGCCAAAAGCAGGCACTAAACCCCCAAGCCACCCAGGGATCCCTGATTTTTGTTTTTCAAACAACTTCTTTCACCTCCTACTAATGGTCCTGTTGTATTCCCAGGTCCCTACCCTCCTCCTTAGCTCATAAAAGCAGCGTGTTGGCCAAATTGTCTTTGGAATCTTATGCCTGTATCAATTTCTCATAAATCCACCTATTAAATTTAATTTTCTCCTGTTAATCTGCCTCATGTCAATTTGATTCTAAGTCCAGCTAGAGGGGTCAGAAGGGCCTATTCTGAGGTAGGCCAAATACAATTCCTCTTCACTCCTCCCTACCCCCTCCTCAAATTAAGGTAACTCCCAAAGAGTGATATTTGCAGAGGGCAGAATAAGGTCTTTCTCCCTGACATATATACAAAGGAAAGAAATTTAGATTCTATTTTTAATATAGATTTTTTAAAATACACAAATCTTTCTAGAAAATAAAAATGTATGCAAGTTTTATTGTTTATTTAGTGTACATTACATTAAGAGTAAAAAAATTCCTTTGAATTCCAGCTAAATTTAGAATTCTATGTTTAAATTTTGCTGTTATCATCATTTAAAAAAAGTGGAAAGTAATTGTTTTGGATGAAATAATATTCTTTAAAGGATAGTGACCACTGCTTTTAAAAAAAGGAGGGGGGATCCCTGTGTGACTCAGTAGTTTAGTGCCTGCCTTTGGCCCAGGGCCTGATCCTGGATCCTGGGATCGAGTCCCACATCAGGCTCCCTGCATGGAGCCTGCTTCCCCCTCTGCCTATGTCTCTGCCTCTCTCTCTCTCTCTCTCTCTCGTGAATAAATAGATAATAATCTTTAAAAAAAAAAAAAGGACATGTGGATGGTAATTGTTGCCATTTATGTAAGATTTTCTAGTATATTATGAATACACTAAAGCTGCCCAGAAAGAATCACATATAAATTATGCATCCAAAGCATTTCCAAATTGCTAGGGATTTTGATGTTATTTACACTATTATGTAAGTAATGATTTTGCTATTTTATTTTATTTCAGGATTTAATAGTTGAATTTTATTTCTTCCAGATTGTACTCTTTATGAGTTTTTTCAAATGGTTTTCAAGCTTTTCCTTCAATATCTAATTTTTTTGCTAAGATTTTAAGGAATTATGAGAATGAACTACAGGGGTTATAAAGATAAACCCATGAAATTTCTGGGTAGACAAATTTTGTAAGATGAAGTTTCCTAGAATTACCTGGAGGGCTTTTAAAAGATTGTGAGGCCTCCCCCCAGGTGTTATCTGGTTCACCACTGGAGTAGGGCCTGAATATTCTCATTTACAACAAGTTCTCAGGTGATATTGATGCTTTACTACTTGCAGAAACATTACTTTAGGCCATAAGCCAATGTTTCAACTTTTACTGCCTATATCTTGATGGTCATTTTCCCTCAAAATAGTATGCAATGTGTTATTTAAGATAAAATAACAAACTAAATCCCAAAGTGTCAAAATGTGATATTTCCATATGAAACGGAAATTAACATTTGCAAGGTTAAAGTCTACTGTAATAGTGTCCTCTTTTTTTTTTTTTTTTTTTTTTTTTTTTGAGAGAGAGAGAGAGAGAGAGAAAGAATGTAAGCAGCATCAGGTAGGGTTGGGAGTGAGAGATTGGAGGGAGAAAGATAAGCTTTTTTTTTTTAAGATTTTATTTATTTATTTGAGTTTGAGTGAGAGAGAGAGAGAGAGAAGCACGAGCAAGGGGCAGGGGTAGAAGAGAAGCAGGAGACTCCCCACGGAGCATGGAGCCTCCTGAGGCTCTATCAAGGACTAGAGATCAAAGGTAGTTGCTTAATCAACTGAGCCACCCAAGGAAGAGAGAATCTTAAGCAGTCTCTACCCAGGGCTCCATATCACCACCAACCATGAGATCAAGACCTGAGTGGAAATCAAGAGTCAGACACTTAACCCACTGAGCCCATCCAGGCACCCCTATGAGTATTCTTTTTAATTTAGTACCTAGTCTGTGATTTTTTTTCAGTATTCATTTTTGTTTTTTCTAGTAATTAAGCTATTTTCTGTTTCTATAATTGATTTATACTTATTTCTGTGATTTATCTGAAAGCATATCGATCATTGAGCATCATTCTATATAATGGAAAAATGTGATCATATTACACAAATGTCAATTATAAATATTGAAAATTCTCTCAAGGTCAACAAATATAATAGTTTATTTTAATGAAAAGATTTATAGTTTTAGACATAGCTAAAGTTAAGTATTTAGATTATTGTCCCCTCCCCACAAAAACTATATGGCATTTTTGAGGTTATGAATTTGGGATTTTTGATACAATGCATTCCTTATCATTATTTTAGAGAATAAATTAAAAAGAGATATTGATATTTCATAAACACTTTGGGAAGACATGGAACAAACATGTATATTTTATGTAAAAAGTTGGCAAAATGTGAGAAAAAGTGCCTACTTTAATTTGAAATATCAATTTAAAATTAGAAAAGTACTCTGAAAAATACGATGCTGAGGTAGGCAAAATACAATTCCTCTTCACTCCTCCTTACCCCATCCCCAAATATAAATTTCTGCATACTCATTCATGGAACTTTTAAATGCATTGTGTTACAAGGCAATAAAAGGGAATTAAAGTTGTAGATGGATTCAAGGTTGTGACTTGCATGTAGTGGGCAAAGGTGCAGACAATGTGATCACTTAGTATGCTTTTTTAAAACACAGGAATCTTTTAAGAGTTTTAACACACACGCTTATCCATTTGGGGTAGAAAGCCAGATGGTAATTTAGTCTGAATATAGCTGAAAACATTTCAGATTCTTATAACAGACTTATATGTTCATTGGTATAATGATTAAATAACACAGCTTTTTATCAAGACATTTATATTTTGAGAATACCAGATTACAAATTCACATTTCTTTATTATGTCCTATTATTAGTGTATTCATTTCACAACTATCTTAAAAGTTTTTCTGCTATGCCGACACTGTACTACACATTAAGAATGTAAACATAAATAACTATGACCCCAAAGTTTAAGATTCACCAGACTAATAAAAGTTGGATAGACATAAACCCAGTTCAGTGCAATAGGTGTCTCACCAGTTTTACTATATGCCTTTTGTTACCCTTGAATTTAAATCTGTTTTTGGAAATTACCAAAAAATTAAATAAATAAAAGAAATGGGAGAAGGTTATGTATATTACTTCCTAGAAGGAATTAATTTGAATTGCAAAGCTAGAGGCAATCATAAATTAATTAAAAATAATATTCTCAGGAAATTTAATGAACTTTTTTTGCTACTTTATAAGTTTAGTTTAAATCATTTGAAAGTATACATTTAGAATCATTTAGTTAATAAACCTAATTATTCCTCAGTGTCTAGCTACACATATTAACTTTCTTTATGATTTATTTTGTTATGATAGATATAACAGTTCATTAAAATTACAGATACACCAACTTGTTCAAACATAAAAATATAACTAAGGAAAGGAACTGTTTATCAAAATGTTTATAACCCATTATAACTTATTCTCTAAAAAATAATCAAGACAATTTTTAGGTCCAGGGTCCAGAGCATCCAGCATTGTTATTTACACTTATTTAATAATGAAATAAGAGGGAAACCATTGCTAAGATATATCCCCTCTTCATTATAAGTATTTTCAATGTTCTTATGTTGCAATTTTATTGTATCATAGAATTAATAAACATATACTTAGTCATTATGGAAATCAAATGAAAAGTATAATGAGATACCATTCTTATATGTTAGGATATCTATAATCAGAAACACCCTCAATAACATGTATTTTCATGGTTGTGGAGAAATTGGAATCCCTCATACATTTTTCTTGAGAGAATAAAATGTTTCAGCCACTTTGGGAGATAGTTTGGAATCTCCTCACAATTATTAAACTTAGAAGTACCCATGACCCATCACTTCCAGTCCTATGTATACTATCATGAGAAATGAACACATATGTTCTATAAAAACGTGTACATAGGGACGCCTGGGTGGCTCAGTGGTTGAGCATCTGCCTTTGGCTCAGGGTTTGATCATGGAGGCCCAGGATCAAGTCCCACATCAGGCTCCTTGCATGGAGCCTGCTTCTGCCTCTGCCTATGTCTCTGTCTCTCTTTCTCAGTGTCTCTTATGAATAAATAAATAAAATCTTTTAAAAATTAAAAATAATAATCAAAATGTATACATAAATGTCTAAAACAGCATAATTCATAATAGACAAAAATCTGAAAAAATAGATGTTCACCAATTGACAGATGAATAAACTAAATGCAGCATGGCCATTACATAGGTCATTATTTTTAAATAAATGGAAATATGGAGATATACCACAATGTGGATGAATCTTAAAACCATGCTAAGTGAAAAGAAGCCAATATGATTCTATTCATATTAACTGTCCAGGATAAGTAAATCTACAGAAATAGAAAGTAGACTGGTGCTTTTCTGGGGCTTGGAATAGAAGGCAGAATGGGTATGGGTTTCTTTTAGCGGTGATTAAAATGTAAAATTAGATTGTGGTCGTGGTTGTACATCTCTGTGAATTTACTAAACACTATTGAATTATATAATTTGAATCAATTTTATGTATGTAAATTGTCACTCATAGCTACATAACACAATTGTTATAAAGAGATAAAAGGAAACAACAAGTGCAGGAAGGTTTAACAAAAATGTGGTAGAATAGATTGAAATGTTTAATCATAGATCTAGGATTTGAGGAAAGGAAGTTTTAACTGTGCATTAAAATCACAGTGAAACATGAAAAAAAGAACAAACAAAATAAAACCTCTAAAGTACTATGGGAGTTGTTAAAAACAATTCTTGGTATACAATGGAATACTACTCAGCAATCAAAAAAAAAGAAATCTTGCCATTTGCAACAATGTGGATACTGGAAAGTATTATGCTAACTGAAATAAGTCAATAAGAGAAAGATAATTATCATATGATCTCATATGTGGAATTTAAGAAATGAAACAGAGGATCATAGGGGAAGAGAGGGAAAAATAAAACAAGATGAAATCAGACAGAAAGACAAACCATGGAGAATCTTAATCAGAGGAAACATACTAAGGGTTGCTGGAAGGGAGATAGTGGGGGCACTGGGTAACTGGGTGTTGAGCATTAAGGAGGGCACATTATATAATGAACACTGGGTATTACATAAGACTGATGAATCACTGAACTCTATACCTGAAGCTAATAATGCATTATATATTAATTAATTGAATTTAAATTACAAAAAATAAAATGGTTTTCAAAGACAAAAACAAAACAAAAAAACAATACTTGGAATCTTCCAGATTCTGGGACTCATTTTAAGAAGGACTGAAACCTTAGATGTATCAAAGTCCAGCTTGACAGGTATTGGACTTTCCTTACCCATTAATATGTTGGACATTCAAATAACTCTGACATATGTATAATTAATACTCATTTACTGGGGAGGTAAATGGAGTTTGAAAATGATCCCAAGTCATCCCAATAGAATTAAAACTGCCCTTCTTACTTTATCTCAAAAGCATTTCTTCTTCCCTGTATGTCATTCATTTAAAACCATTTATTTTCTGTTACAGAAAATAACATTGTTGCAAATATATCTAGGATTCTGAATAAAATTTGAATGACTTTACATCTTCTGGGAAACCTATAAATACAAGACCAAAGAAAGTCTATCAGTAAAGGGTCCTATTCTCAACTTCTTCTTTTTTTTTTTTTTTTAATAAGTTTTCAGCAATTGAGCCATACTGAAACATAGTGTTTGACTTTCTTACTAATTTCTTCATTATTTCTTTCAAATCAGAATGGAGTGGACTGGAGATATCCAATCATTATGTCAACGGTGCCAATATTACATTTCAGCCCAAATTCTGTTTTATGGGTTACTATCTTCATATAGCACAGTTCTCTACACTATAAAAAGTGAAGCATGAACTCAGGGAGGGGAGTCTCTTGCCTTACATTCATCTAAATAAAGACAAACCGAAGGTACTTTGACTCGTAAGGACAAATATATTAGGAATAATTCGATGTGATGATTACATGTAGGAAGGCTTGAAACTTTTCAGAAAAAATGTATATCTATTACACACTAGAATATTTGTGATGACTCAAAGGGCAAGAAAATTAGTTTTACAAAGAGTAAAGTAGGACAAATATAAATTAAATGACCTGTCCAAGGACACCTAAATCTGGTAAGTGAGAGAGTCAGGAATTCAGTGTTTTTGCTGGCTCCTACAGAAGACTTTTCCCATCTCACTAAAATGCTTCTACTTATATGATTATATACAAATTAAAAAGAGTATATAGGAAAATAAAAATGTTTATTTTCTATTTTAAGATATATAGCAAACCATCTCTAATTAAACAAATTGAATTAGCCGAAATTATACGTGTTCAAGTATTTTAAACTTATAAAGTCATTATATATTTAATGACTCATAAGTCAATTCCAGAAAACTTTAACATTAATTCAAGAAGAAAAGTATTGACTCTGACAAATTATCTATGCATACAATTAACTAAAGAATTTACTGGTATAAATAATTTTTCTACTTTTACTTTGAATAACTGTGAGGATATTATAATCATCTAAAAAATATTGGAAAGATAATACTAAATATTATTGAACACCCAATTCCCATATGGTGAGTTAATTGGGTACTAACTCATCTTATGAACCAGGTCAAGTAGTTTTTTTCCTCATTTTTAAATTTTGTTATGTTGTCTGGAAAGAAATATAATTCAATAAATTCAGTGTTTTCACTAGTAAAACCTTGTCCTGATAAATATATTCTATTCTTTCAACTTCACAGTTTTATGAATGATGACTTCTGGTTCCTAACTCTAGTATCTACATAAGCTAAATTGATCAAAAGCTTTGATTTACATACTAAAATTGGCAAAAATAAAGTTAGGGTAAATTTTATTCATATATATATTTTTTTTGGTTGTTACTAAGTACATTCATTATTTTTATTTGAAATTTGTTTTTGTCTGATTAACTATTTGAATTATTGGCATTTTTGGCTCTAATTTCAGCTGAAGGAATTTAAAATCTTCAATTGGCAAAGGATTAGCATTCTCAGTCTTAAAGCTGGCTTTGTTAAATTGATCAAAAATATTTAATTGCAAACTAGAAAGCTATTTATTTATTTATTTAGTTAGTTAGTTAGTTAGTTATTCAATTTTTTACTAGAAAGCTATTTAAAGCAGAGAATGAAGCTAATATAATCCTGATATCAGTACCTAATAAAATCAGAGAAAAAGAAAACTTAGATATTACTATATATGTATTAGACTGCAGATAAATAAATCTATATATCTAAGAAAACTTAACTCTAGTACTTTTAGTACCCATCCAAAGAGTATTTTTTGAAGTAGTCCAGTGTTGAGAGTACAAGCACCCACAGAAGCAAATTCAAACCCTCTGGCTGAATAACCCTACCAACACAAGTAAAAACAAGTCAAAAACAATAGCAACAACAATTAACAAACACAAAACATGCATCACACACATACAAGGCTTTACAAGTTAAAATCTATTGAAGCATTAACTTACTTAATGAGACCTCAAAATATGTCACCTATTAGAATTACTGAAAACATAAACAAATAAAGGTGATTAGATAATTAAAGAACTTAAAAGTGCTATTTCCTTTTAAAAAAGATTTTATTTGTGTGTGAGAGAGAGAATGGGGGGGTAGCAGAGGGAGAGGGAGAAGCAGACTCCTCACTGAGCAGGGAGCGCAATGGGGGGCTCTATCCCAGGACCCTGGGATCATGACCTGAGCTGAAGGTAGATGCTTAACAGACTGAGCCATCCAAATGCCTCTAAAAGTGGTATTTCAAAATATTAATATAAGAATTCATTTCATAAAAATACTAAGTAGATTTTTTAAAAATGCAGCTTTTTAAACTTGTTAGTTGAATATTTTAAAAATGTGAATAACAATTTAAGCAATAAAATAGGTACAACAGAAGAGAGAATTAGTATATAGAAAGAAAGCTAAGAAGGCATTCAGAACACGTCAAAACAACAAAAGCTAAATATTAAGTATTATAGAGAGATTAAGAGACATGGAGTAAAAGTTGATAATTAAAATGAAATTCCATAGGAAATGAAAGGTAAATGGATTGAGATATTTCTAGATTAAACTAATAATATAAGCAATGATTTGCATGAGTCAAAAATTTGCAATTATGGTAGATGAGCATAAACGTATACCCAAATCACAGAACCATACTATGGTTGGTAGCCTAATGGTCCTCTCAAAAAGTCTATGTCTTAATCCCTAGAACCTGTGAATATATTACTTTATGTGGCAAAGGTACTTTGCAAATGTGATTAAGATGGAATATCTTGAGATGGAGACATTATACTAGATTATCCAGGGTGCTCAATTTACTTACGTAAATCCTGAAAATCTGAACACGTTTTCAGCTATAATCGGAAAGATGTGTCATGAGGGCTCTGTTTGTTGTTCCTGCTTTGAAGATGGAGGAGGTCCACAAGCCAAAGAACACAGGCAGCCTCTAGAAGCTGAAAAAGGCAAGGAAAAAAGACTCTTTCCTTACGGCTTCCAGAATGGAAACAGACTTTTTCTGATTGTTTTTGGCCCTCATGGCACCCCTCTTGAACTTCAAATCTATAGAACTGTAAGACAATAAATTTGCGTTGTTTTAAGCCACTAAGTTTGTGGTAGTATGTTATACAGCAGCAAAAGAAAATTACTACATATATAAAAAGGTATCTCTTAAAATATTAAAAGAAAAAAAAAAGACAGCTTTCAAAAAAAAAAAAACATTAGACTGACATTTTACTCCTCAAAACCATCAAAGAGATTAAGTATGTGAAATGACATATTCAAAGATCTGAAAAAGAACAACAACAAAAAAACACTTATCAACCTAGAATTGCATATCCTGTGAGAGTATCACTCAAGAATGAGAGCGAAGCAGAGATATTTTCAGCTAAACCAAATTCAAGTGAATATACCACCAAACCAAAACAAAAAACAAACAAAAAAAGCTTGTGGTTCTCAAAGTATGGTCCTTGGACCAACAGCATGGACATTGCCTGTGAGATTTGCAGGGGTAAAAAATATAATATGATTCAGTAATACAAAATAATTAGGAAATTAAGAGACAAAACAAGGAAACAGAAAAAAGAGGCAAACAAAAAACGGATTCTTTTTTTAAGAATTTCTTTGTTCATTTGAGAGAGAGAGAGAGAGAATGAGGGGAGAGTAAGAATCTCAAACAGATTCCATGCTGAACAAGGCAACTAATGTGGAGCTTGATCTCAGGACCCAGAGATCATGACCTGAGCTGAAATCAAGAGTTGGACAGGACATTCAACCAATGGAGCCACTCAGGTGCTCCAAAACCAGATTCTAAGATGCAGAGAACAAACTGGTGACTGCCATATGAGATGTGGGGGAAGTGGGGATTGAGAAAATAGATAAAGGGAGTTGAGAGAACACTTACCGTGATGAGCTTTGAGAAATGTATGGAATTGCTGCATGATTATACTGTCCACCTGAAACCAATATAATACTGCATATTAATTAATAGTTCAGGAAAAAATAGATGTAGAAAATTTTTTGATAAAAGTGGAATTATCCATTCATAATAGTAGCTCTTAGCAAACTAGAAATAAAAAATGGATTATAGCTACTTAAAAGTAATCCACACCTACAGAAAATTTGTATACAATAGTAAAACTTTGCTCCCTCCTTAAGATGAAGAATCAAATAATGTGCCAACTATCATCTTCCATATTGAACTAGAGGAGTTACACAGCATAAGGAGATAGTATAGATATAAAAATAGAAGAACTGAAAATGAAAACAAAAATAGTATATATTGGTAGATGATATAATTATATGCACAATCATAGCACAGAGCAAATTGCTTCTTAGTTCAGTGCATTTATCAAAATTTTCTGTTTGTAACAAATGCTTATACTGTACCCTAAATATCCCCTTGCTAATACAACTATTTGACACTATATATATTCTAGCTACCTTATTGATTATAATGGACTTCTTTCCCATGACGATTAAATGACAAGATATGACAAAATCTCAGAGAACAAAATTAACTTACTCTCAGATCTGGTTAGGCAACAACATTGTGAATATAAAATGATCATCTGACAGTCAATCTTCATTGAATAAGCAAAGCAAACCTAGATTCTGTGAGTGGTGAGTATAAATATGTGGTAACAATAACACGTGGAGTGCTAAGGATTACTTTTTAAGTGTGCTCATGTGTGTATGAAGTGAGAGTTACATAATCCAAATAAAGGAACTAAAATTATTTTATCATAAAATTTTCTCTTCCAGATTGAAAAATATATTCTATTTTTCTTCTCATGAAAATTCTACTTTTAGTTTAATGAAGGATATTGAGATATTATTGTGATTCCTAAAAGCATAACAAACATTTGATATGGGGTATGTATCACATGGACGTATAGATACACTTGAGTATACAAAATTATATTTTTAGATATACATTGCCTACAATAAACCCATAAACATACAAGACCATTATATGCTATGGTAATAAAAGCTTCAGGATGGGGTATTGATAAACTATCAAGAAAAGCAAAGGTTCATGTCTCAAACACCATTGTGCAAATAAAAATTACAAATATCCTTTTCTATGTGTAATTTAATCTAATCCACAATGCAGAAACAAAATAAATTATTTTTTCTCACTGCAAAAAATTTGAAATTAGTAATATATATCTTCATTATTTTATGAAGACATCAGATTTAGCTCAATTGTATAGATGGCTAATTTTTACAGTGTGATTGAGTTTACTTTATTAGCCTGATTAATTTGAGAAATGTCAAGTTAATCTCTCAGTGGTATAATATTAAAAATCAAATTCATCAGTTAATTAATTAATTAATTAATTAGTTTTAAAGATTTTATTTACTTATTCATTAGAGACACAGAAAGAGAGAGGCAGAGACACAGGCAGAAGGAGAGGTAGGCTCCATACAGGAAGCCCAATGTAGGACTGGATCCCGGCACTCCGGGATCACACACTGAGCCAAAGGCAGATGCTCAACCTCTGAGCTACCCAGGTGTCCAGTTAATTTAATTATTTAAAACACTTGTTATGGAAAAAGCATTAGCTCTACAAGAATATCAAGACAAAATTCACTCTTAACCAAGTATGCCTAATGCCATTTATTCAATGCCATTCATCTTTCAGATGAAATTAAAGTGGTGGACAATAAACTTTGTGGATAAACATGTAATATGTAGTATAGGTAACATATATAAAAATATATGTTAAAATTATTTTTATTTTTGTATAAACATATGTAAAATATTTCTTATTAAAAAAGATTTATTAATTTGAGGGAGTGAATGAGAGAGAGAAAGCAGAGGCAGAGGGAGAAGCAGGCTCCACCCTGAGCAAGGCCCCTGACATGGGGCTCCATCTGAAGACTCTGAGATCATGCCCTGAGCTGAAGGCAGACGCTTAACTGACAGAGCCACCAAGGTAACCCTATTTCAAACACTATATAAAATATTTCTAAGTAATAGCGACTCAAATTTGGTATTTTTCATAAGAAACAAATCTATTTTTATAGAATACCCAATAATGTACAAGATCTTTTATTGAAGCACAAATTATTGATAAGGGATGACACATTTCATCTAATGGGTTGTTTACCTGTGGTAGTAGAACATTTTCATTAAAAATACTTATTTAAAAAAATAAATAAATAAAATAAAAATACTTATTTTAAAAAAAATGTTTTCCCTGGTACCTAAAGGTGAAAGTATAATAAAGGCGCCTTCTGACAACCATTTTTGAATTCATCTGCTGAGTGAACTAATTACCTACTCACAGACATCTCAATTAATTAAATCCAACAGAGGAATTTTAGAACATATCTCTTTTGAAAGATAAAGTGCTTCTTGGGTTTATTGAATTTCATTTCAAAAATGAAGAAAGTTAGAATCCAAGAATGCTGTTAAAATGGTTATAAATGGTCAGTGAGGTAGATGGAATCAGACTGCAATATTATTTGTATTCTGACCAGAGTAGATGTATCTTTGTGTCTTTGTATGGAAAACTTGTGGGACAAAGAAGCTCAGGCTACAAAATCTTTAAATTGTATTTACATAAGAAATAGTCATCCCAACATAATTGTTCACATTTAAAAGTCATTGTAAATGCACTTTTATCAGGATGCCTGAATGGCTCAGTGGTTAAGTGTCTGCCTTTGGCTCAGGGCATGATCTCAAGGTCCTGGGATTGAGTCCCACATTGGGCTTCCCACCAGGACCCTTCTCTCTCTGCCTGTGTCTCCTCCTCTCTCTCTATGTCTCTCATGAATAAATAAATAAAATCTTTAAAAATAAATAAGTAAATAAATGCACTTTTATCTTATGCAAATGAACAGAAGTCAGTATTAAAGCAATTGGTATAGGGTGCTGTTGCTGGAGGTATGATTACCTTCCTGCAAGACGGTTTTCCAGAGCCACTTCCCTTAGCTCTGATAATAGATTCAAACAGCAAATTGACTAACCAATTTCAGAGAGAATATCCAGGAAAATATACCTTAACACAGAAGACCAAGAACATGTTACTGTATTCCAAAATAGGTAAAAATTACTGGGCTTATCATAGGTTTCTTCTTTCCTTTTACTTAGCAGATAAAGGCAGGGTGTTAACCAAGTGTACTTGAAGAAAGAATTTTCTGGAAGGAATAAAATTGTGCTTAGGGACTGTTGATATCCTTTATAGAAGGTCCTCAGGAAAAGGACTGTCATTGGCAAGGGACCCCTGCATCTCATTTATATACCCCTTGTCTGCATTGGCAGGTACTCAGCAAGCAAAGAGGTTCTTGCAGGAGAAGAGTTGATGGATAAAAAGAAAATTGAACTGAATATAAAGAATATGGAAAAAAATGAATATAAAGAATATGGTACCTTAATAGATAAACCATTTTCATATTCAGTCAAAATAGTGGAAGCATGTTTTATACTTGCTTTTCAGATTGAGACTGTGAAGTGCCATTATAGAGTCTGAGAGGGAAACAATCAGTTACTGAAATGAAAGCCCTAAAATTTGCAGCTCAATGGCTGTCACTTTATAATTAAGTACTTGTTTTTCATTAGAAGTTAACAAAGCATTTTACTAGTGAGGAACTGATGAAGATACATAAAACAGCCTCATAGTATTCTTATAATTAGCTTATGAAGAACTGCTAACATATATTAAATGCCATGATAATATTGACATTTCTATCATGTTTTTTTCCATTTCTGCTGTTATATTTTAGCACCACAAGTTGGAGTGAACACTTTTTATTGGAAATCATTTTGCAATGAGGACTTGGCCCCTATGACAATTCATTACTGACATTCCAAAGATACATGGGGCATTTTTGTCTGTCAAAAAGTAGCTAGTTTAATATATATTTGTGAGAAATGCAAATAGCAGATTAATAGGGTGTAGAACAGGACTTTATTTGTCTTTATTTGACTTTATAGTTGCAGACAGGACTTTATTTGATTCTTACAGTTATGGTTTCAAACAGGGCTTTGTTTTAACACTTTAGTGTTTTCTTGGCCATCAGTGAGCTCACTTATCAGCTGCCCCACTCCTTCCCAAACAAAAGGCTTCTGTGATTTGGGATGAAGATTGCATTGAATCTATATACAGATTTGTGGCAAAATAGAATATTATGTTAATTGTTCCAATCCATGAGTATAATATATCCCTACATAAATCTACATCTTTTAAAAATTTCTCTCAATATTTTATTTTTCTATTTTTATATCTACATTTATCCGAATTAAATTTTAGAGTCTCTATAATTAACGTGAACTCCACTCAGGGTTTTGTTCCTACAGTTAACAAAAGTTTCATTGAAATATAATTCTCTTTCATCATGTTACTTTAGTGAAAATCAAGTATATCCACTTATGTAGTCTCTGTTTACTTTCAATTTTATGTAGACTATTAATAGAGTATGATGTTCCTATCTACATCAGGACTCTTATATTGCAATGGCAAAGAATAACAGACATGTCAGAGGCACAAAGTATCTATATTCTGACAGTGTTGTTTGGGATTGAAGCATCTGTTAGCAATGGCTTCTTTATTATTTATTCTTTTTTTGTGTGTCTACTTAAAAGTTGAGCATGATCTGTTTCAATCAGTTGTACTTGAAGGCCTTTCTTTTCATTCCTTGTGATTTTCTCTTGTGAGGTACTCAGAGCTGTAGCAGACTCCTCTCTAGATCTACTATAAAGTCCTTGGTGTGTTGCACATCCTCAAAGAGCATTCATAAATAAAAACCCTAAGATTTCAGTATATCTAGAGTACATTAACAGCCCTCATAAATTCCTGATACATTTAGAAATGTATCTGAAGGCTTAAAAAAATCAGAAAGCCCAATTAATAATAGCTTAGGTGATTAGGTATTTCTTTCCCCATGTATACCAACCAAGATCTCAAGGGGTAGCAGCCAGGACTTGTGCAATTTTTCAGCAATACCATACCCTTCTTTCTTTCCTCTTCCTTATACTTAGCAGATTGGCCTAACCTTTTATGGTTAAAAAAATTCAGATTTCACTTTCAGTTTTAAAGCAGGAAAAAAGTAAAACTAAGTATCACCTATTCCGGATTCACTATTTAATAAGAACGCACAAGTTTTCATAAACACCTTGCCTCCAAACCAGGAAACTTGTTTAAATTTTGTTTGTAGCTACTACATGGAAACCGAAAAGATATATTTATGCTTTCCCAATTCTATTGTGTGGGCAGATAAGGAAAGATTTTGGGGGTGACTCAGTGGCTCACTGGTTGAGCATCGGCCTTTGGCTTCTGTTGTGATCCTGGGGTCTTGGAATCAAGTCCCGCATCAGGCTCCCTGGAGGGAACGTGCTCTCTCTCTGCCTATGTCTCTGCCTCTTTCTCTGTGTCTCTCATGAATAAATAAAATAAAAGAAGAAAGAGAGAAAGAAAGAAAGAAAGAAAGAAAGAAAGAAAGAAAGAAAGAAAGAAAGAAAGAAAGAAAGAAAGAAAGAAAGAAAGAAAGAAAGAAAGAAAGAAAGAAAGAAAGAAAGAAAGAAAGAAAGAAAGAAAGAAAGAAAGAAAGAAAGAAAGAAAGAAAGAAAGAAAGAAAGAAAGAAAGAAAGAAAGAAGGAAGGAAGGAAGGAAGGAAGGAAGGAAGGAAGGAAGGAAGGAAGGAAAGAAGGAAGGAAGGAAGGAAGGAAGGAAGGAAGGAAGGAAGGAAGGAAGGAAGGAAGGAAAGAAAGAAAGAAAGAAAGAAAGAAAGAAAGAAAGAAAGAAAGAAAGAAAGAAAGAAAGAAAAAGAAAAAGTTTTTGGTATTGGCACATGGTTCACAAAATTGTACTATCAGCTTAAAATCTTATGATCATAGATAATTCTAACAGTAGCTGACTCTTTTTAGCAGTATTTCATCTGTGTAATAGTGATTGATATCACATTCCTACAAATTATCATAGCCTTTTTGCTCTGTCTTTTTCGTCCTGTAGAGGTTTGTGACCAGTTAACTGACATTTGGTGGAGGATACCTTTAGTCTTTGTATGTATTTTCTTCCAACACGTATGAGAACCCAGAATCATCTCATTTTTCCTCCCATCAGAATTAATACTTGGGCATCCCAGGTGGCTTGGAGGGTTAGCGCTGCCTTCAGCCCAGGGCGTGATCCTGGACACCCGGGATCGAGTCCCACACCGGACTCCCTGCATGGAGCCTGCTTCTCCCTCTGCCTGGGTCTCTGCATCTCTCTCTCTCTGTGTCTCTGATGAATAAATAGATAAAATCTTTAAAATAAAAAAAGAATTTATACTTGATTGGGAGACTTGGCAATAAATATAGTTTAAAACGTGTTTTCTTAATCTTCTATAGGGTATCTTAGAACAGTAAATGATTACATATTTCTCACAATATGCCAAGTACTCTCTGATAGCTTGATAAATATTCACTCATTTAATCCTTACATAAACCATTTGACCTTATTTTACAGTAATAAAACTGTGGCCCGCTAGAGCTTGAGTGACTTCCTGGAGGTCATTTATGCAGCTCCTGGCAGAATAAGAGTTCAAAGCCAGGCCACCTGTCTCCAGAGTTGCTTACTTGACTATTTTGGCAGTGGTTCTAATCTCTTCACATGAAGTTGCAGGGGATTCTCCAGCATCCCACATTCTCTCAATTGGTCTAGGCAAATAAAATTATTAAAAGGAAACGACATCGTCCATGAATGTTGTGAAATTGTGAAGAAACATTTAAAGGTCACTGCATGAAAACCAAGTCTTTCCTTTTATCATGGTATTGAAATTAATATGATACAAAACTCAACAATCTATTTACGGCATGTTGATTAAACAAATGTTTTTAAACTCCATTGGAGCAGTTTTGAGAGTGAAAGGGTATGGTATTAAGCCAGGACAATAGGCATAAAACAGAATTATTTCCTGCTAAACTTGGACTTTTCATCATATATTTAGGTCCTCAATACATTCAGTCGAATTATTTTATTTCTTTACAATAAACTGAAAATTCTGATTTAAATGATTCATCCAGGTTTTCCTAAAGCCTGAACTCATATTTAGAAATACACCTTTTCATTTCATGGGGGTAAATAACTGTCACTTGTACAACTAGTATCCATAAATGTGAGCTTGTTTCTGATTGTCTTGTCATATTCCCTACTGCTATAATTGTATTCATTATTCAATCTTTGGGACAAGAATAAAAGCAAACCCATGGAATAGCACATTATGAAATAAGATAATGATCCTCAGCTTTGAAAACTATGGTTTTGAGATGTCTTTAATGTTTGTTTTCTGAAAATGCCTCAGCCTTATGAGGGTGTCAGGGTGATGTGTATATTATGTGTATATTATGTGTATATTATGAGGGTGTCAGGGTGATGGGACTATTAGCACAGCACTGTGGTAGTGAGTCATATTTCTTAGAGGAGTGAATATCTGAACAGTAATTGGGCAAAACAAAGTGAATTAATTAAATAGATGTGCTTATGTTTCTCTTAGCAGTATGATCCCCAAACGCATTCAGTCTTTTGCACTCACCCTTCCATTTCTGGAGGAAGAAAGATGTAATACATGAAGCTCAGCTCTGATCACATCATTACGCTGTCTCAAAGGTTCAGTTCCAACTCCATGAATAAAATCTAACTTTTTAGCCATACATTCAAACCCTGCAGAACCCAGTCCTCTTTAGCCCTTTTTCATACTCTGTAGCACATATATTTTCCTCCACATTTTAAAATTTATGAACCAGGAACGAATCTCACAGTCATCCATTGAGCAAGAGTTTCTCTTTACAGTTAAGATCGTTCCTGTTGTCACATTTCCAAGTTCACTGATTTTTCTTCTACTTTGTCTCATCAGTTTTTAAGATTATCCAATGCTATTTTTATTCAATAATTATTGATTTTTAACTCATGAAATTCCATTTGATTCTTTTTCATATCTGCCTTCTCTCCTCATTATATTCATATTTTTTCTTTAAATCTGGTCCATATCTAGAATAGTGATTTAATTTTTTTCTAATTATAATATCATTTCTGGGTTTGTTTCTATTAAATGATTTTCTTTCTCATTATAGGTCACATTTTTCTGATTCGTCACATTTATTGTAATTTTTATTTATTATTAGGCCTTTAGATTGTCATATTTTGGAATGTTTAGACAGTTGTTGTTGTTGTTGTTTTTAAGATTTTACTTATTTGAGAGAGAGCACAAGCAGGAGAAGTGGCAGAGGGAGAAGGAGAAGCAGTCTCCCCACTGTGCAGGAAGCTCCATGAGAAACTCAATTCCAGAACCCTGAGATCATGACCTGGGCTGAAGACAGACATTTAACTGACTGAGCCACCCAGGCATCCCTAGACTGTTGCCTTTTTAAATAAACTTATAATAATAATAATAATTAGTAGTAGTAGTAGTAGTAGTGGTATTTGGTATGCATTTGGATTAGCTGCAGAACAAGATGATACTTTTCGGACCTCGTTTTTATGCTTTATTTGGCAAATCTATTTTAATCCTTAATGTGAAAGCAGGGTACTTGTGGAGTTTTTGCTGGAAGAGGTATTCAATAATGTCCTTCCACTCATACCAGTTACCAATTGAATATTTCCAGACTCTCCATGAGCACTGAGTTTATTGATTTCATAGCACCTTAGTTGTGGCTATTGCCTATCCTCATGGAGTTCCCCTTTGCATGTGCAACTCAGCAGTCTGCAAAAACTCAAGGAGCCCTGTATCTTACCTCCATATTTCCATTCTCTTTGGTCCCATGTCCCACAACTCCCAGTCATTTCAGTTGGAATCTTCTTTCTTTCTCTTCAAATCAGAGAGACTGCTATGATCTTTTAGGGTATTCCTTCCTTGTTCTTCATTCTGGAAAGTGGTGCCAGGTTGATAAACAAGGGTGATCATGGAGATTTACCTACCTGTTTCCTTTCTTTTATTGGTCACTCTGCAGCACTGTTTGAAAATAACTGTTTTATCTATTTTTTCCAGGTTTCTGCTATAAGGTGTGAGGACAAGTTACTCACTCTATCATGGACAAAAGTAGGAGTCCTCAATATGATTATAATGGAGAGAGGTTTCTAGTTTCAAGATAATTCCCCATAAAGATTATATCATCATTATTTCCTTATCTTCTTGCATCCAGTGCTGTTGATGTCAGTTTCTTTGTAAGTAACCCTTTTTTTTATTTTACAGTATATTTCATAATATTTTAAATTATTATTTTCAGTATCCTAACATTACCCTATAGTCTTAGAAGTTTTTAAAATTATTGTTACTACTTTTGTTTTAATTATTTGCCTCTGTTCTGATATTTTTTCATTCCCTCTCCTACCCTTCACTTTTTTTCTTAGTCTTTCTATTTTGCAACTTCTGATGAAATTTTGTCCTTTGGAAGGTGTCACTGGGAGACCAAATGGAGGAGATAAGGAATAAGCCTCCTATTCACTGTTTCAGGTATTGTCTCAGATAAAGACATCTCTTTGACTCCAGTTGTTTTGTTTTTTAACGATTTTATTTATTTATTTGAGAGAGTAAGAGAGTGAGTGAATAAGTACAAACGGGGGAAGGGGCAGAGGAAGAAGGAGAAGTAGACTCCAGAGAGTCTGACTCCCCTTGATACCAGGACCCTGGGATCATGACTGGAGTCCCAGGCAGACTTTTAACCAACTGAGCCACCCAGGGGGTCCTTGACTCTAGCTCTTGAAGGAAAGTCTACACTTCTGTGTTCTTTGTTCCTGTTCATTACTGTATTTTTTCACTCTGTTATCTTGAAGCCAGCTGTGACACTAATGCTTTTCAACCATGTCAATCAAAGATACATTTTTGTTTGTCTTGTCACATCGTCTGATATGACACAGAGCATTTAATTAGAGTATCAGAATAATTTTATATTAATATAACAAAGTAATTGATGAGTTTTAAAAGTATTTTTAAAAACATTTCTTGCGTATATTTTCAGCTGGATAAAGATAGATACTATTTACAAGACAGATTGGACAAATTTGCCAGCTCTTAGAGGAGGGCTGATTCCTCCATAACATTTTAAATTCAGTGTATAAATAATTCTTTAGTCTATCAGTTCACTATTTTTTTCTGATATGACTCATCCCTTTCACTTACTACCAATAATTCCTTCCAATTTTACTAAAAAAAATCAATGAAGCATTTAAAATGAAAACTCAATTTTCTACATTATTTAAGATTATTTTTTTAATATAGAAAGATTTTCCTTACAATTATGAGAAAAATTGAACTAAAACTTATGTAGAAAATTAACCAAGTGAACCAAATGAATCAAATTAATTTTTGGAACTTATCAAAATCTTATTTATATAGCTGTCCAAGGTCATTTTTAAAAAGTATTTTATTTATTGATTCATGAGACACACACAGAGAGAGAGAGAGAGAGAGAGAGAGAGAGAGGCAGAGACATAGGCAGAGAGAAGCAGGCTCCATGCAGGGAGCCTGAGGTGGGTTCGATCCTGGGTCTCCAGGATCAGGACCTGGGCTGAAGGCAGCACTAAACCGCTGAGCCACCCAGGCTGCCCTGAGTTTGGAGTTCTACAACTAAATAAACACACAGGAGTGTAAATTTCTGATTAGGATCAACCAATGTTAGGGCTATCTGTAGTTTTAAATTTGTGTTCATATGATTTGAACACATCTTCAGATTTATTACTTAGCACATTATAAATGTTGATGTGAGTGATTTCATTGTTCTGTTGTTTATTGCTGGTATATAGAAACAATGTTGACTTTTTTTTTTTTTAAGATTTTATTTGTCTATTCATGAGAGACACACACAGAGAGAGAGAGAGAGAGAGAGAGACAGAGACAGAGACACAGGCATGGGGAGAAGCAGGCTCCACGCAGGGAGCCTGATGCAGGACTCAATCTCAAGTCTCCAGGATCACACCCTGAGCCAAAGACAGACGCTCAATCGCTCAGCCACCCAGGTGTCTCATAATATTAATATTGACATTTTTAACAAGGATCTGTCTGCTTTCTCTTATTTTTCATGAGTTACTGTTACAGATTCCCCTGGATTTTACTAATGAATTTATGTACTATCAGGATTATTTTTTAATTCAATTCCTTTCATTTATAGTTTTGTTTGGTTTTAGCCTATTGCTTTATGTCAGCTCACCAGTATAATTTTCAATGTTGGACTCAACTGCATATGTAATAGTCTTATTAAAAATAGCAATGCTTCAATGATTCATCATTAAGTTTGCTGTTTTTGAAGTTTATTTGTAAATATTTTTTGAAGTTTAAGGAAAGGCATTAACAATCTTAGTTCTATATGTGTTAACATTAAATGTTATTCAACATATTCATGCATTGATTACTATAATCATAAAAGTTTTTCTCCTTTAATCCATTAAAACATTGGTAGATTTGGAAATCTTTTCAGGTTTATAATAAACCCTATTCTGTTGACTTGCTGTTGTATTCATATCTCTTGTGTTGACTTAACTCTCCTAGTTGGTTAATGAGGGCAAGAAGAGTACTCTATATAATAGGTTGCATAAATGTTTTGGCCTGAGGCTAACATTAAAATGAATTCATGAATTCTTGTAATCCATAGATAAATCTCTAAGCAATGCTAACTAATCATGTAAGAAATGTGATATCAAACAAAATGATATATTTAAAACTTCATGATTTACAACCTAATGTGGCTTGACCAGAATTCATGGGAAAAATAATACAGTGTGTTTTTCCCAAGATGTTCTCAAGTTTAAAAGGTATTGATACAACATAAAGCAGTCTGTTTTTCATTATCTTTGCATTATTTCACTTAACAGCTTGCTTTACATTGCTTTTCAAAAAAAAAAAAAAATATATATATATATATATATATATATATAAACTTACTTTTATATTTTACTTTCTTTTCCCATAATACTTGTTGATGGCATATTATTTTAATATCTGACTAGGCGGTTTCATATTTAATTTTGTATTTAGATGATATTGCATTTTGGTTTCGCTTATAAAATTATCCTGTTCTCATAAAACAAGCAGGTTATCTTGCCCTGTCTTTCTAAAAGAGTTTTTAGAACACTTGTCTTTTGATAATTTACCAAAAATTCCCTATAGTATTGAAAACATTTTATTTTTGGTAGAATAATTTTTCTAACAAATAATTTTCCTTAATGAATATTATATTTTTACATATTGCATTCCTGTGAGTTTTTAAAAATTAATTTATATTTCCCATTTTCCTTTAAAATATATTGGAAAAATTTGATAATATAATCAATATTTTTCAGATTTTCTTTTACCCTTTTGTTTATATATTTTTAGTTGTTTTCTTTCTCCTATTAGAAAATCTTTATTCTTTATTCTTCCAAATTAAAAAAATATATATATTCCACTGCTTTGTTTTTGTTTTCTCTTCCATGAATCCTTCCTTTTATGATTTTTCTTTTTTTTTTTTTATTATTTTTTTTTTTATGATAGTCACAGAGAGAGAGAGAGAGAGAGGCAGAGACACAGGCAGAGGGAGAAGCAGGCTCCATGCACCGGGAGCCTGATGTGGGATTCGATCCTGGGTCTCCAGGATCGCGCCCTGGGCCAAAGGCAGGCGCTAAACCGCTGCGCCACCCGGGGATCCCCCTTTTATGATTTTTATCTCCTGTCTCTCATCTGGAAGAAAGACTGCTCTAGCTAGATTATTCTCATTATAAGAAAATAATTTAGTGTTTGTTTTTATATATCTCTCATTTCTTTTTCTTTTGGTTTTTGATATGTTTCTTTAAAAATTCAAATTACTTTACTTTTTAGTATGGCATAGATACATCACACAAATTTCGTTACATACTTCTTTTATTAGCCTTCATTTTTATTCATGGAGACAATAGTAGTAGAGGTGAAGTTTTCTTGTTGACAATCGCATTTTGGGGGGCAGCATACATGTCTAAAGTAACACCCCAGATAGAGAGATTACCCTATTGTAAGCACTTTATAAACTGTAAATTCAAAGATTCCTAATTCCCTCTGCTGCAGTAAGAGAGTTGCAGTCCAAGCTTGGGGTTGCAGCAACATGACATGGCAGAAACTTAGCCTCTAGATCATTTCTACCTAATTAGTATTCATAGTTGGGAGAAAATCAGACACTTCGATGGTCACAGTAGTTGAATGAATTCCAGCAATGATCTGTCACCTGCCTAAACACCTGTCCATAACTGATTTTCATAAAACTCTGTAGAATGACAGTTTCCTCTCTGGGATGAGAAATCTCTTAACTACGATAAATATTTCATAATTCTACAAGTATTGCTTTTAACCTACTAGCTAATACAATGAGAATTATTTGATTTCCAAATATTTATAATTGTTCATGCATGCTATAAAGAAAGAAAAATAGGGTAAGTGGGTTTAGAAGTGTCAGTAGGCTTTCTTTCCTCTATATTTCCTGTTAAGTAAAAAGATGGACATACTAGTCTTAGTTTCCATTGGTTATTTTTAAATTTTGAAATATAGATATGGATATAAATATAGATATAGTTCACAGTTGTATTGTGGCTTGTTATCACAGTTTCAAATTAACTCCTCTGAGTCACTAGCATTTTAAAAAGGAGTAATTTTTTTTGGCTTAATATGAGACACTATTACTGAGATATATAAGTCAATTAACTTCCATTTGGTTAATGAAATACATAGGAAGTAAATATGGATAATCTTTCAAGGAGAAAATATTTCACAAGATAGTATGTGAAAGTTACTCAAGATGGTCTTGTTTAGACCATAGAGGGAGACTTCATAAATGCTAGCTTTACCAATTATCTCTAATAATTGGAGGAATTATTTCCTAATTTTAAAATTTAAGGACTTCTTTATCTCTGGAGAATTTATAGAGTCTAAGTACTGGCATCTGATTAAATTAATAGGTTTCTATTGATCTGATAAATTATATTTTTAATAAATTTAAAGTATTTAAATTTGAATTAAAAATATTAAGATGAGAAGATCTATGATTACTTAGTTTGATCAATAGTTATGTTCTGCAAAGGTTTTGTATCATATATAAATAAATATTACTGATAAAATATATTTTATTGTGGTAAAACAGAATATATTTCAGAAAGAATAATTACCTTTAATATTTGCAATAATAAAAATATTTGCAATAATATTTTATAATCTTGAACTTTTCTCCATATAGGTATATATACCTATACTGTTATAAAATAGATGACTATTATAGTAAATTACCTTATATTTTGTGGTTCAATAGCAGAGAATAAAGATGTCACATATTTCTTCCTAGCCTTAAAAAAAGAAATCTTTGGTGACAAGAGTCCCATATCCATTACAAACATGCCAAAAAGTTATGTACAATGAGAATTCATTGTATTTAAATCTAAATGGCATAAATAACTCATTAGAGCAAAACCCGAACAATTAATATTTTATTTTAAATAATAATTTATTAACTTACATGCATTTTGGTTAAATGGTTTGGCGCCTGCCTTCGGCCCAGGGCATGATCCTGGAGTCCTGGGATCCAGTCCCGCAATGGGCTCCCTGCATGGAGCCTGCTTCTCCCTCTGCCTGTGTCTCTGCCTCTCTCTCTCTCTCTCTCTTTCTGTCTCTCATGAATAAATGAATAAAATCTTAAAAAAAATCGTTGTAACTCCCTAACCACCCTCTTCAAAAATAATAAATAAATAAAATAAAATAAATAAAATAAATAAATAAAAAAATAATAAAATAAATAAATAAAATAAAAATAAAAATAGTGTGGTCAAGTGAGTAAGAAGTGACTTAAACAGAGATATAAAGTATACAAAATACCCATGAGGCTATCTTTATTGGCAGCAGCAACAGCCAGTGTAAATACCCAATGGCAGAAGCATTATGTGGAACAATAGGAGGAATGTGTCTGGAAAGGGTGGTTAGTGAGGTCAGGGTGGTAATTGGAATCTCTATCATGTACTGTGTGTAAGGCTTTGCTTTTATTCTTATAAAAATATTGAGCCCTTGCATAGTTTTTGGCAAAGGAATGACACAAATCGAATTAAGTTAAAATGGATCACTCAGGCTATTAAGTTGAGAATTTACCACAAAGAAAAATAGTATAAATACTGAGATTATATATTATACAGGTGAAAGATAATGTCATCTTGAATCAAGATAGGAGCATAAAGGTACTTGAGAAGTGTTCATATTTTAGATATATTTTGAAAGTAGTATCAATGAGATATACTGACAGATTGAATGTAGATTATCAGAGGCAAATTGTACTCAAAGATGACTGGAGGTTAAACTAATATTCTCATAAAGTATGAGGTTTTATTTTTTTATTAAAAAATATAAACTCTTCAGGAAATGAATGCACTCTAACAGTACACAAACAATGAAAGAATATATTATTCTAAAATCTTCTGGAAAAAATTAGAGGTTAAAAGGTTATACTAAAATTATTGGCTTTACTTGCTCAACTGATAACAACGTTGAGCTTATTAAGGCATCTCTGTTCTAGATTTGAAACTTCATTACTTACCAATGAGAAACTTGATTCCTATTCTCATTAATATACTCCCTTATAAAAAATACATTTCCTTATTTGATATGTAACCAATCTCTCATGGTCTCCTGATGACTGAAAACTCTTTTTGTTATAAATGAAAAAGTTGATTCCAAATATCATATTGAAATAGAAAGGACTTAGCATAGCCAAAACAACTTTGAAAAAAATAACAAAGTTGGAAAGCTAATACCTCCTGATTCAAAGACATTAACCATTTGGAGGGGGAAAAAAGACATTAGCCAAAACAATGTAGTATTGACATCAAGAAGACAAATAGATCAATAGAACAGATTAGAACATTCGACATGAATATGGATTAAAACATTTTAATAAAGATGCAAAGTTAATTCAGTGGTGAAAGATCAGTCTTTTCGACAAATTGTAATGGAACAATTATATCCAAGTGCATAAAAATAAATATTGATCCATATCTAGTACCATATATAAATATCAATTCAAATGGTTCATAGATCTAAAGGCAATATCTATACCAATTATCTTCTAGAAGGGGACATAAGTCCATGTTACTTTCTGTTAGGTAATAATTTCTTAAATATGATCTTAAAATAATAGTTTATGAAAGAAAGAAATAACTTTATTAAAGTTAAAAACCTTATCGCTTCACAAGATACTATCAGATCATGAAAAGTTAAGCCACAGACTGGAGAAGAATTTTCAAAGTAAATATTTGATGAAGGATATATATTCAGAAAAAAAGGAAAAATAACTCAGATTTTACTAATCTTAAAACAAATGACCAATTAGAAATTGGCATTGTTTGAAGGCCATTTTACCAAAAAGGTTTGTGGATATGAAAGAATTTTGTGAAATGATGTACAAAGTCATGAATCATTATGCAAATGTTAAGTAAAACTACGAGTTAACGTTGGACACCTACATGAAAGGCTATAAGTGAAAAGATTGCCAATCAAGTATTGGAAATGGTACAGAGAAACTGGAATTCTTATACACTGGTGATGGGAATGTAAAACAGTGCAAGTACTATGAAAAATGGAAAATGGATGGGTATTTCTTTAATAACTGAACATAACCTAACCTATAACCCAGCCATTCTATTCCTAACCATTTACCTAAAGGAGATGGAATTATATTAATACCAATACTTATATCTAAATGTTTACAGCAGTTTTATACATATTAGGCAAATTTTTTAAAAACATAAAACATTCATCAATATAATGAAATATAATGGACAGATATTGATATATTCATACAAAAATAAATACTACTCAGCAATATGAAGGAACAAACTATTCACATATTCATGAATCTCAAAAATACATGCAATGAAAAAGGTCAGAAACCCAAGACTATGCTTTGCGTCCTTCAGTTTATATGACATTTTTGAAAAGGCAAGACTGTAGAAACTGAGCATAGATCAGTTATTGCCAAAGGGCTGGTAGTGGGGGCAGAGAGATTAGTGACTGAAGGGGCTATGTGAGAACTTTATGGAACAATGGACTAATTCTGTATCTTGATTGTAGGGGAAGCAATGGAACCACATCCAGTTGTCATCCTATACTGAACTGTACATTTTAAATATTATTATATTTGAATAATGACCTCAATTTAAAGTAAATATGCCATGTTTTTGTATCAAAACACTTTCTCATTGAATTACAAAACCCTCATTGGATATACTGTGCCTTCATACTTCTTTCTTCCTTTATTTTTATTAAGTACTTACTTCCTTTTAAAATTATCCTTTCTCCTTCAAACAGAATGAAAGAGTTATTTTCATTGGAAGTGGCCTTAAATTTCAACATTCTTTTCTCACACACCAATTTATCTGCAGACTCTATTTTCTGTTAGTACATGTCAGACATTACACTCAATACAATGAGGTATTTCTCATTGTTTTAATTCTCTGTAAAGCATATTTTATGACACTTTGTATAAACCTTCAATATAAAAATAAATTGAATTGAACTTGTTATAGCTCTATCAAAGAAGGATCCATTTGGAAGGAATTTTGTCTGAGAAGATAATGAGCAGGTACTTATGTTTGCATCACCATTTTCAAAATGGTGCATAGAGAATTTTCTTTAAAAAATATGAATATAAAACATATTGCATTGCTGTTCCACTTGAGAAGTATAATCATTTACCTCCCATTATATTTTTTCTCAATCAAATTATCTTCTCCCTCAAGATTAATAAAAATTAAATATTTCATTTCTAAATTGAAGTTTTACATAAATAGTTCTTTAGTCCTTTTTTCCATATGAAAGGGAAACTTTGGAATGGAAATTTTTTTTATTAGTTCTAATCACATTATATTTACATAGTCAAGATCTTCTCTCCAGAGGTTATGCTTCTATCCCTTGTGATGCATAGTGTATCCTTCATACTAAGATTTCCATAAGAAAAGGGAAATGTAAATCTGATAAAGCTCTGAAACAAATGACTTATAACTTATTTTTCAAGAGATCCACTTGTATATCAAAATTAGAGTAGCATCATTTTACTTGGTGATTATGCATCTAGAGTGAAAACATTTATAGAAATGGTTTTTGGTCAATATATGCATTATGCTAAGGAGACTTGAAGTTTTTATTATTATTATGCCCTTCTTTTTGAGAATATTGTGGATTCATACTGAGTTACAAGACTTAATACAGAGGGATCCTATTTATTCTTTATCCAATTTGGGGTAATTGGCATTTTAAAATCAAGATAAGTTTATGTTATTTTTGTTTGTGTCTCTTCATTCATTCATTGATCTGCAAAACTGTTTCCTGGTGCTCTGTGATGTTCTTTGATGGTTGAAACAGTTATACAATTAAATACTCCTATGGACTACCTCTTGCATTTTTCAGGAATACTGAATCTAATTCTAGATGATTAAAAAAAAAACAAAAAACTGTTTTAAACAAATAAATTTTAATTCATTGACACACATGAAAGTAAGAATAGAACCAGCATCTGTCTTGGCTGATTTTGACAATACTTCTATCTTTTCCCATCACTCAGTCAATTTTGGGTTAATTATTAGGCAGACTCATATTTCTACATTCATTCTTTACATAGTGAAATATTAATAGATCCTTTTCTTATGATAGGGCTCTGAACTACAAAGTAGAAACTCATTTGATCTATTTTCTCTTTTGTTTGAGTATTTTCAGGGATATAAGTCCACACTACCATACATATGTGTTAGATAACATTTGCAAATCAAATTTAATAACTAGCATTTAGTTATAGTTAAAAATGTATCCAGCACAACCGTAAGCATTTTTAACTTTCTTAATCATTACAACAACCCAACCATCCCTATATAAAAGATTAAGATTATAGAGTTTGTAAGGAGTAAATCTAGTATTGTTTACATAGAATGAATGATAAATTTTTTATCTGTTAGAGTTTTTATTGTACCATTCCTGGAATTGTCTGTTCAAAAAATTCATGATACCAAGATAAACCAAAATAAGATAACATTTAATGTTACATTCAATGCACGTAATTAATCTCTTGTTCTACAAAATGCAATCTATGCTTAGAGAAAAAATGCTCAAATTCTCTCTTTCCTCACTAAGTAAATATTGAGTATATTTATGTTTTTCTTTCATCCTGAATTTAAAGGAACACCATGTTATTGGTCTGCTACAAGTGCCAATTTCCTGGATCAGTAATATGACTGTATCCAGACAGGCAACTCCCGATTGGATTATTGACCTTTCCCAGAGTTCTCAGTTTCTCTGCCCTCACCTTCTGTTGAAAACCATTATTTTTAAGGAGTGCAATTTCTGCTATGAAATGGCCTTTCTATTGTCTTTTATCCTTTCATATTTAACTTATGCTTATCAGTTTTATTTTTATCTCTGCCCTTGTCCTTCACATGTGAGGTCCAGTGTGTTTCTTATCAGAACTCCTTGCTTCTGTGTACTATCTACTCTGTTGTTCTGTTAATGCTTTAAAACCTAAACTGTTTTCATCAGCAATGCTGATAAAAATGTGAAATACATTTATATCTTGCCATGTAAACCTCTGATCATGTCAGTTCTGGGATTTCACAGATGAGATGATCAACTCTGAATCTTTAAATGTAGTGTTCTTAAATAAACATAAATTTTGAAGTTAAAAAAAGAGGTCAACCACAGTTAAATGAGATATTAGAATTATCATGAGTAATATCAAAAATATGGTTGAAACTGGTCCAGCATCAGTTATCCTTCTTGGATAGAGGATAAACATAAGAAGACTCAACAAGTAATGAAAATAATTGTGTCTGAAGTCTCTTTTTTGGACCTGCTGTTTAGTATAAATTCTTGATTTTGGAGAATTTAACCTCAGAACCAATGACCACTGATAGAGTTGAGGAATCTACTGTGTTCCTGCCTGTGATTCTGAGGAATCTGGAAGGCCAGGCTACCTGCCAGTTTGAAAATGGATCTATAACATTCTCAGCAACAACCATCCTCAGGACACTGGATTAAGAGCTAGTTCTGAAACATAGAAGCTAAGGATTCAGAAAGAGGTAGTCAGATTTAAAAAATAAAAATATGATGAGAAAAGGAAATGTAAACTCCCATCCATACTCTTTCACTTCTCCACATATATGAACTTGTGAAATATTATGCATTTATAGTATTATGTTTATGTATGTTATTTTTTATAATTTATTTTTTTTAATTTTTTAATAATTTAGATATTAGCTTACTATTATAAACATTGGGAATATCATGGAGACATAATATTAGAGAAATTAAATAGATTTATGCAAAATACCTTTATTTGAACATGATTTTAGAGTCTATTTTTCATTCATTTTCTTGATGTAGAATTTGTTTATAAATAAGTTATTAAAAGCTTTGTGGATCTTGTCCTTGCCTTGTTGAACCAGTATTAGCTGGAGTTTTTAACTTCCTTATTATAGTCATAGAAAATGTTTATTATATCACACATGAACATATCTTAATTCTAGACTTATTTCAATCTTTATAAAATAATGATTGAGTAAATATTCACATCAAACATAAATATTTGCACATATTTACATACATAATACTTTTTGTGACTGACTTAATTATTTTATTGACGGGTAGCTGATGTACAATATTATATTAGTTTCAAGTGTACAACATAGCTATTTGACATTTATATACATTGTGAAGTGATCATCACTTTAAATCTGGCTGCCATCTGTCACCATACAAAGTTGCTACATATATTGTTTTCATTCAATTTCACATTATAAAGTTATGAGTAATATACTGCAGACTTCTCAAATATTGGATAGAACTCAAAAATTTATTGATGATATTAGTCCAGATATATATTTGTTCAGATTTTTATTGACTTCACTTTTATGTACTTATTTTGATAACCTCCACTTGTATTTGCTCTTGTGTCTGATGAAAATAAAAATATATTGCTATCATTAGTGTGCTCTTTGAAGTAAGCTAATTTAGCACAATATGCCAAAATGTATCTTTCTATATGATTTGTCTAGAATTGTAAATGTACTGCTTTTGAAATGTATTGCAGTTAAGATAAAATAATTTTATACTGAACAATTACTTTCCCAGTCCATCTATAATAACAAAAAACTTTCCTTGTGTTTTAACTTGGTATCTGTTACTCTTGTAAATTAATGCCATTCTTCATGAGATGAATTATTATTGGCACATTTCGTTCAAATAATAGTAAGATTTAATAGAAATTGCACTATTAGAATTATGCATATATAGGCACATTCACTAACACAAAAATAATTATTAAAACCAATAACCTTCCAAGTCAGTTGGTTTCTAGGAGAATGTAGTTGACAATTCTGGGAGCTTTAAAATGCAACCCATCATTCTTTAAAAGCTATGAATAACAGACACAAAAATTTTTGCAGATTTGGCATCCAATTGTCTTATTGGCACTTCAGTCTTAATCAAAGACATCCGTAATGAACTGAAAATAATAAACATTTTCAGAGATTGCTTTACATGTGTTCCATCAAATAGCCACCATTAGTCTTTGTCTGTATAGAAACTATGAATTTTCTTATCTACCTTTCCATTTTTTTCTCTATGTGTAGTAACATCGAAGATGCTCAGTGCCTCAAGAATTGAGGCTCAAGAATTTCCCATAATGTGATGCTGCCAGAACTTCTGCCCATGCCTGTATCACTGATGACTGAACTACCAGTATAACGTTGGTGCTGAGGGTGCTTTCTCTTGAAGTCCTAAAAACATGGAATGTCTGATTCTACCAATGTCAGCACAAGAATGTTTCTGTGTACCTATACAATGTACCCTAAAGTCTCACTGAAATTTTCATTAAACCATTTAATAAAGTTTTTTTATTGCTCATTAAGTGCAATCACATAATCCTAGGACTCAGGCACAAATCCACTTAGGGCAAAAACTTAAGGCAAAAAGAATAATAGACACCATATTTAAAAATAATCTTTCTCTAAAATGCAGCTATATTAACCTTGATCAAAATGGTAGTGCCAATCCTGTTTTCCCTAGAAATGAATTACTTCCAGGATGATCCTTTTCCTTTGTATAAACAAGGCCCAAATGAGCAAACACAATCTATATTCTAGACTTGCCTACACATGGCTAGACCTCAGAGTAGCAAGGTTTAGGTCAAATTTGCCTTTTACTATATACAACTATATGTAATTATAATGGAGTTTATTTTGGGAGACCTCTAGAAAAATATTTTCTTCTTATTGATTTCTGAATGTGTAAATATATTTTTGACTTTTTGTTTATTTGTTTTATGCTGGGAGAGAGAACTATGATTTCCTTTATGAGTAGGTTATCAGGCAGCTGCACACATTTTTCCTCAGCTGCAGGCAGAAAGGATTTCTGACATGACAAGCATCACAAGTGAGTATTTAGTAAAGAAAAAAGATGCAAAAAAAAGGCATCTTCAAAGCTCCTACTAATTCAATAGGAATCTAAATCTGAAGAAGAAACAATTCCTTTTAATTATTCAAAGAAATTATCCTTTTTAGACATCCAACTTGGCTGAAGCAAGCCAAAAACCACTCTCTTAAATAGACAAAACAAATTTGCATTCCATCAAAAATACTTTGGGAATCAAATCCACTTAAATGGGAAATATCTGTCACTGGCAGTGTTTAAAGGACATCTACAAGACCTGCAGTTCTCTGGACAACATGACCAAGCATTAAAGTTTGCAGTCTCCCACGTAAAGCATTTTCAGAGCTGCTTCATCCAAGTCAGCCCTATGTTCTTTTAGAAAAATTTAAAGAACATTTAAAAGCAACTGGCACTCTAGGTAATATGATTATATATCAATTTTTACACATGGATGTATGTGCTCAAGTCCAGTTCTGGAAGGTTAACTTTGCCCTACATCAATATGATTACCAGATTATTAAATCTATATTAATCTTTGAAACCTACACAGAGTGGGACATATGACAGGATCAATAATATATATATATATATATATATATATGAGAAATATATATGTATAAGTATATATATATTTCTCACTTATGCAGGCATGCCCCAAATATACTGTGGGTTCAGTTCCAGACCAAAAAAAATAAATAAATAAAGAGTCTAATTAATGTTTTGGTTTCCTAATGCATATAAATGTTTTATTTACATTACATAGTAGTCTATTAAGTGTGCAATAGTGTCATGCCCGCAAAATAAGCATACATCAGTTTAAAAGTACTTCATTGCTCAAAAATTCTAACCATCATCTGAGTATTCAATGAGTCATAATATTTTTGCTAGTGTAGGCTCCTCTCTTGATGACAATGGTCACTGATTGATGAAGGGGTGCTGGCTGAAGATTGGGGTGGTTGTGGTAATTTCTTAAAATAGGAGATCAAAAAGTTGACTGCTTCAATAAACTATTCCTTTCATGAACAGTTTCTCTGTAGCATGTGATGTTGTTTGATAATATTTCACTTCCAGTAGAACTTGCAAATTGGAGTCAACCTCTCAATCCTTGCCATTGCTTTATCAACTAACTTTAGTATTCTAAATCCTTTGTTGTCTTATCAACAATCAGAGCATCTTCACCAGTAGATTCCATCTCAGAAAACCACTTTCTTTGCTCTTCCATAAGAACTAACTCTTCATCCATTCAGGCTTAATGATGAAATTGCAGCAAACCAGTCACATCTTTAGGCTCCATTTGGCTCCATTTCTAATCCTAGTTCCCTTGTTATTTCCACCATATCTATAGTTACTTCCTCCACGAGTCTTAACCTTTCAAAAAGTCACCATGAGGATTAGAATCAACATCTTCTAAACTCTGTTAATGATATTTAGACCCTTCAATGAACCAAAAATGTCCTTATTGGCATCTAGAATGATGAATTATTACCTTTTGGAAATAACTGGAAATAACCTGTAAAAGGTTTTCAACTTTTCCCAGATCCACCAAAGGAATCACTATCTATGGTGACTATAGCCTTATGGAATTCATTTTCTAAATAATAAGACTTGAAAGTCAGAATAACTCCTTGTTCCATGGGCTGCAGAATGGATGATGTGTTAGCAGGCATAAAAACAATATTAATCTTGCTCATCTCTATCAGAGCTCTTGGCTGACCACATGCATTGTCAGTGAGCAGGAATACTTTGACAGGAATCTTTTATTCTAAGCAGTAGGTCTCAACAGTGGACTTACAATATTCAATAAACCATGTAAACAGATGTGTTGTCATCCAGGCTTTGTTATTGCATGTCTAGAGCATAAGTAGAGTACATTTAGCATAGTTCTTCAGGGCCTGGGGATTTTTAGAATGGTAAATGAGTGATGGCTTCAACTTAAAGTTATCAGGTCCCCTAATAAGAGAGTCACCCCTTCTTTTGAATCTTTGAAGCCAGACATTGACTTCTGCTTAGCTATAAAAATCCTAGATCTTCTTCCATAGAAGGCTGTTTCCTCTATAACAAAAATCTGTTGTTCAGTGTAGCTGTCTTCACTAATTCCCTTAGCTAGATGTTCTGAATAACTTGCTGCAGCTTCTGCATCAGCACATGCCACTCACCTGGCACTTTCACTATGGAAATGGCTTCTTTCCTTAAACCTTATACATCAAACTTTGCTAGCTTCCAGCTTTCCTTCTGCAGCCTCCTCACCTTTCTCAGAGGTATGGCCTAGCTCTGGATTAGGTTTTGGCTTAAAGGAATGTTGTGGTTGGTTCAATCTTCCATCCGGACTACTAAACCTTTCTCCACATCAGCAGATCAACATGTTAATTAGAGCTTTTGATTTCGTTCAAGAACTTTTCCTTTGCATTCATAACTCAGCTGTTTTGATTAAAAGTGAGAAACCTGTGACTCTTTTTTCACTGTAAGATTACTAATTGGCCTAATTTCAATGTCGCTTCATCTCAGGGAATGGGAAGCCCCAAGAAGAGGGAGACAGATGGGGGAACATTATAAAAATTCATTTACTTATTAGAGTTGCTTGATGATAAACATATGCAACAATTTAGTCTTTTTTTTTTTAGTCATAAAATTTGTCTCTCTACTACTTCTTAGATACTTTCTTTTTAAAATATTTTATTCATTTATTTATAAGAGAAAGAGAGAGAGAGGCAGAGACACATGCAGAGGAAGAAGCAAGCTCTATGCAGGGATCCCAACATGGCATTCAATCCCAGGATTCCAGGATCACGCCCTAGGCGCTAAACCGCTGAGCCACCCAGGGATCCCCTACTTCTTAAGAACTTAATAATATTAATAACATTAACTTTCTACAACACATGTATGCTTTATGTGCAATTTAATTACATTGGATAGATAGCTAATATTGTATAAGCAGAGCTGTCATAGAAATGTCTGTTCATACAGTTCAGCCAATATGTTCAGTTAAAATTTTCTGCAACTCTACATATAGTATTGCTTTTGTCTTGCAAGGTGATTTTGGACTGTGAAGCATGGACACTAAGGTAGCTGCTTTTCCAACTGCTAACTTGTACCAATAAATTAATCAATCTCATGGGATACTTAGAAACATGTTGACTAGTTAGACTGTCCATCTTAATTCTTCCTCAAGTTACTGATGTGAATTTTTGACCCTGTTCTAGTTTTTAAAATTTCTTTATGACTAAAATTGCAGATATCACAATAAATCAATATGTAATAATGTTATTTTACTATCCAGTCTCTTAGAATTTTGTGATGTTATTAGGGTTCCTAAAGTCAGAAAATCTTCATAACTCAGAATAAGATATTCACTTAAATTTGCATTGAGTTTTGACTGTTTACATTTTTAAAATTACACTTCAGTTCTACAAACAAAATTAAATAATTAATTTTACTGTGTATGTAAAGATATAAATCATTATATTTGTCTTACATAGGCCAGCAGATGATTCCCGGTAGCAGTTGGTTCAACACCTCAGCACACAAGAGCTCACACTCCCATTGCTTTAGCACCAAAAAGAAGAACAGTATGTAACCCTCAAATCTTAAATAATTATTCATATTTATGTGATTATATCACTTAACCTGTGGTTCATGGCATAGATCAGGCACATCACTGTTCTGTTTTGTTAGAGGAAAAAGGGGGAAAGTGATAATTATCATTTAGTCTTTTTTACTACTTGATCTTTCATTGCCTGGTATAACATGAAATAGACAGAGATTTGAGTCACAAACTTTAGTTTGAGGATAAAAAATCTGGATTTCTCCTGTATCTAATAAGATTCTTAAGACTGGCTAGATAAACCAAAAGAGGGATTTCATATTTCAAGATCAGAAAAGAATTGTAAACTTCATGTTTAAAAGCAGAACCTAGATTAAGCCTGATTGAAATTATTTAAATTTGGAAATCTTAAATATTTGGTGTATTCCCACCATTCACTTCTTGAATCAGAACATAGGATAAAGAAATCACATCATTAAAAAAGAGATAATTTACCTTTAACCTTAATCAAACTAAGCATCTTTATTTAATTACCCATTAATTCAACTATGTATTTCCTGCCTCTCTCATCATCAAATAGAATGTGAGATGTGATAGGTTAGGCAGTGCTTAAAATAAAAGTCAAAAATTTGTCTAATATAGACATATATCCATTGAGAAGAGGCTTTCTTTCTATGGAAAAGCATTTCAAAAGCATGGATAATTTTAAATTAGGCTCTATATTTGATGTTTATATATTCACCAAAATGTCAACATATGACTAGGAATAAAGGAAAATTTATTGAAACTTTAATAAATATTGGTCAGTCTTAGGATAAAAAGAACAATTGATAAGAAATAAACAGAGCTTTGATGATCAGAGGGAAATACTGAGGTAAACAAGGGGAATTATTTTTTCTATGAATTTATAATCAAGGAATTTCTGGCTCTAAATCCCATGCAATACTGAAACAGGCACATATGCAAGATAAATCAGTGAGAAAAACTCTACTGCCCTTCCTCATGATGTAATAAAAAGGTATTGCCCTCCCAATCCCAAGACAGAACTGAAAAGAGTAAGAGATGGAACTCTGTCATCTGAGTCACTCACAGAAAGGATAGAGAGCTTCAGAGACTGTATAAACTAAATTGATATTTAAAAAGCTTCCTAATTAGATTGGCTCCTGAAATGAAAGAAATTTTAAATAGAACCAGAATCTTAAAATGTAACACTCAAAATATCTAGGATGTAGTCCAAAATTTCTTTCATATGAGAAATAAGATAATCTCAATTTAAATGATTTATCAACAGAGATCTGACACATATATTGGCATTACTGAACAAGTGTTTTAAAGCAACTATCAAAACAATGCTCCAAGAAACACTTACAAATATCCCTGAAACAGGTGAAAAAAAAAAAAAAAAAGGAAAATCTCAATGGAAAGATCAAAGATATAAAAAATAATCAAATGATAACTTGAGAATTAAATGTTTCAATAAACTAATGGAACACTTACTGAATGGGCTCAGAGGAGTCACTGAACTTGAAAATAGAGCAAAAAAAAAAAAATCCAATGTAAACAACAGAGAAAATAAAAACAAAACTAAAATTGAGCCTGTGAGACTTGTGAGACAATAATAAAAGATCTAACATCTGCATCATTAGTGTTCTAGAAAAGAAAGGAAGAATGGCTGAAAATATGCTTGAAGATACAAGCAAAAATCATAGACTCATGTATGCAAGAACCTAAGCAAATCTCAACGAAGATAAACATAAAGAAAACTATGTACAAACAAATCATAGTCAGACTTCTGAAAACTAAAGAAAAACATGTCCTGAGAGCAGCTACAGAGAAATGAAATATTACCTACAGAAGAATAATAATTTGAATAATTACAAATTTCTCCTTAGAAACCAAGCATGGAGTCAAGAAGGAACCTGTACATCACTTTTCAGTGATGAAAGTTGATTGTCAAAGGTGAGTTTTATATTCAGGAACAATATCCTTCAAAAATTAGAGTGAAATAAGGGTGGCTTGAGTGGTTCAGTCGGTTAAGCTTCTGACTTTGACTTTGTCATGATCTCAGGGTCTGAGGATTGAGCCCCAGGCATGGAGCCCCTGTGCAGTTTCATGCTCAATGAAGAGTCTGTTTCTCCCTCTCTCACTGCCCCTCCCCTTACTCAAATAAATAAATAAAATATTTTTTTTTTAAATTAAAGTGAAATACAAACATTCTGCCATGGAGGAGAACTTAAGAGAATTTGCTACAAACAGTTATGCTGCCCTATGGTGAAAATAATCTCTTCAGACAGAAAGGAATAATAAGGAAAGGAAATTTGGATCATAAGAATTAAAAAAAGAGCAACATTCTAAAAGGGTAAATATAGAAGTAAATATAATACATTACTATTCTCTACTTCAGTTTCTAAAAGTGTGTTTCACTATCAAATGTAAACTTAAACATTATCTGGTGTGGTTGCCAATGTGTATAGAGTTATTTTTTTATAAGATTTTTAATATTAGTTTTTTAAAATATTATCTCAAATATAATCATGTGGCTTCTGGAGCAAAAATTGGAAAGACTGTTACTTAAAATAGTAATCACAATAGTTCACCATGCCCAATTTTTCCCTCTTTTGGGGCAATATAATGGGAACTACTAGATGGTTAAAACTCATGTACCAAGTGGATATCTGATACCATAGAGGAAGAGCTCTGAAATTATATATCTGTGAATTTACAGAGAAGTGACAGAGGTGACACTCTCCCAGGAAATAATCCATTGAACTAGTCTTTTACAATTATTTCTAATGTATACAACTGACTTTGTGTCTCTAAGTTTTATTACATGATGAAATAAGAGCAAATTCTATGAAGAGGATAAACTGGGAGACCCCTTTGCAGAGGGGCAAATATTTGACTCCAGGGTAAATAAATTTATCACCTTTGAGTGAGAGAAGATGGCTAAAATTATAATAGCCTTGGATTTTAGGGGTGAATGAACCTGAAGAAAAGGTAACATTCCCTGGTAAGCAAATTTCCTTTGCTCAAGAAGCCACATTTTTCAGAATTGTAAAAATAATAGAAGCATTATTTTCCTGACATTATTTAAGAAATCATCTCACAATTGGAGTTGACAATTGAAAGGACCTAACTGGTAATATGTGTATTCCACTAGATTAAATGTTGATAATAGTAGACTTTGATATACTCTAAGTATATCACACATGTTGTATTCCTTGAAACAACTAGTCAAAAAATATACTGAGATAACTCAAACACTATAGAACTATAAATTAAAAAAAAGAATATCACAAACTTTATATAATACACAGGAAGATAGAAAAGAGGAAGCAATTAAGAGAGGAAACAGATAAAATAGTACAATACCATCAGTTTTTAAAAAAATCAATAATTCCACTCAAGTGGTCCAAACTCATGAAACAAAAGAAATACATTAGCATAGTGAATGGCAAAATGACTCAACTGTAACAATTTCTACCAGAAATTTATGTCAAATATTATTGTATATGTTAGTTAAGGATAAAACAATAAAAATAAATATGCCATTAAAATTTAAAAAAAGGTGAAATGGGTATTCCTAATATCAGGCAAAGTAGATTGAAGATTGGAAAAAAGTTGTATTCATTGTAAAGACAGACGTTACTTAATATAATAAGTAATGACAAAGGCATCAACTCATCAAGTAGATGTAGCAAAATTAAACATGTTTGGACCAACCAACAGCTGCAAAGTACGTGAAGAAAAAAATTGACTGAGCTGAAAGGAGAAATAGACAAATCCATAATTATAGTCGGAGACTTCAAAACCTCTCAGCAATTGACAAAACACTAATGGAATTTAGCAGATTATAGAAGAACTGACAATACCAACAAAGTGATCTCATCGACATTTACAAGTCACTCCACTTGTCAGCAAGAACAAATACTCCCATATGTGTATGAGATATTCATCAACACAGACTCTATCTTATGTCATAAAACAAACCTTAACAGTTATAAAATATTAGAAACTACTATAAAATATGCCTTCTAACCATAGTCAAAGTGTAACTAGAAATCAATAATCAAAATATATCTGGAAAATCTTTGAGCACTTAGAAGTCAATTAATACGTGTCTACATAAATAATATATATATCAGAGAGAAAATCTCATGGGATCCAAATATTAATGCACTAACTAGAAATGAAAATATAATTACCAAAATTTATAGAATGCAATAAAAGCAATGCTTAGAGAGAACTTTATAGCATTGAATCAATAGTAGGAAAAAATCCTCTAAAATCAATAAACTATGCTTCCACCATAAGAGAGGAGAAAGAACAATTTAACCTAAAATAAGTAGAGAAAGATCAATTAATACAAAATAGGAAAGAAATCATATCATATCAAAGACAGGATAATTTAGAAAATCAACTAAACCAAAAGCTGGTTAATTAAAAATATCTATGATAATTTTTTTATATTTTACATACTCTAGCAAAGCTAATAAAAAAATAAGAGAAGACATAAATTACCAATATCTAAAGTAAAGAAGGGGCCATCCCTGCTAATTCCATGGATATTAAAATTAATAAAGAAATTATTATCTAATTAGAATAATAATTAGAATAATTAGAATAATTATCTAATTATAATTAATAATTAGAAATTACTATTAATTTTATGCCTACAAACTTGATAAATTAGATGAAGTGGACAAATTTTTTGGAAAGTAAAAAAAAAAAATGAAGAAATAGATAACCTAAGGAGCGATTTGTTATTAAAAGAATCAAATAATTAATAATTGGACTCAAAGGAAAAAATCCCACTCTCAGGATGTCTAACTGACAAAGTCTACCAAACATCTCAGAAGAATAACTTCAATTCCCCACATTCTCTTCCAGAAATAAAAGAAGCATAAGAAGTGCTTTCTAACTCATTCTATGAGCCGAGCACTACTCTGATACCAAAATTAGAGGTAGGCATTACAAGAAAACAAAACTGCAGATTATATTTTTTCCACATACATAAACATAAACATAAGAATTCTCAACAAAGGATATTACCAAGATTCCAGGCTAGGAAGTTGCTATCCCAGATTCTCTCATGGAACATTTAAAAAATAACTAGAAAAGAAAACCATATCTGGGGGCATCACAATGCCAGATTTCAGGTTGTACTACAAAGCTGTGGTCATCAAGACAGTGTGGTACTGGCAAAAAAACAGACACATAGATCAGTGGAACAGAATAGAGAATCCAGAAGTGGACCCTGAACTTTATGGGCAACTAATATTTGATAAAGGAGGAAAGACTATCCATTGGAAGAAAGACAGTCTCTTCAATAAATGGTGCTGGGAAAATTGGACATCCACATGCAGAAGAATGAAACTAGACCACTCTCTTTCACCATACACAAAGATAAACTCAAAATGGATGAAAGATCTAAATGTGAGACAAGATTCCATCAAAATCCTAGAGAAGAACACAGGCAACACTCTTTTTGAACTCGGCCATAGTAACTTCTTGCAAGATACATCCACAAAGGCAAAAGAAACAAAAGCAAAAATGAACTATTGGGACTTCATCAAGATAAGAAGCTTTTGCACAGCAAAGGATACAGTCAACAAAACTCAAAGACAACCTACAGAATGGGAGAAGATATTTGCAAATGACCTATCAGATAAAGGGCTAGTTTCCAAGATCTATAAAGAACTTATTAAACTCAACACCAAAGAAACAAACAATCCAATCATGAAATGGGCAAAAGACATGAACAGAAATCTCACAGAGGAAGACATAGACATGGCCAACATGCATATGAGAAAATGCTCTGCATCACTTGCCATCAGGGAAATACAAATCAAAACTACAATGAGATACCACCTCACACCAGTGAGAATGGGGAAAATTAACAAGGCAGGAAACAACAAATGTTGGAGAGGATGCAGAGAAAAGGGAACCCTCCTACACTGTTGGTGGGAATGTGAACTGGTGCAGCCACTCTGGAAAACTGTGTGGAGGTTCCTCAAACAGTTAAAAATAGACCTGCCCTACGACCCAGCAATTGCACTGTTGGGGATTTACCCCAAAGATACAAATGCAATGAAACGCCGGGACACCTGCACCCCGATGTTTATAGCAGCAATGGCCACTATAGCCAAACTGTGGAAGGAGCCTCGGTGTCCAACGAAAGATGAATGGATAAAGAAGATGTGGTTTATGTATACAATGGAATATTACTCAGCTATTAGAAATGACAAATACCCACCATTTGCTTCAACGTGGATGGAACTGGAGGGTATTATGCTGAGTGAAGTAAGTCAGTCGGAGAAGGACAAACATTATATGTTCTCATTCATTTGGGGAATATAAATAATAGTGAAAGGGAAAATAAGGGAAGGGAGAAGAAATGTGTGGGAAATATCAGAAAGGGAGACAGAACGTAAAGACTGCTAACTCTGGGAAACGAACTAGGGGTGGTAGAAGGGGAGGAGGGCGGGGGGTGGGAGTGAATGGGTGACGGGCACTGGGTGTTATTCTGTATGTTAGTAAATTGAACACCAATAAAAAAAAAATAACTAGAGATTGGCTAAAATAACTGTATGAGAAGTTATTCTGGAAGAAGTACCAAGGTCTATGGGAATCAAGCAAATAAGCAAGCCAATATAAGCCACACTCCAAATCTTAGGAAATTCTGTTGTGTTTTTTCCTTACCCTTGCTCTATTCCCCCCTACTCTGTGTGGTCTTGAGGAGGTGGTAACCAATTCCTAATTCCCTGCCTTTAACTGGAGGAAGCAGGGCAGACCTTACATATGATGTTCTAACCTGTCTGGGTGCCTGGAAAACCGATCTCTTTTTCATCTAACTTGTGGAGCTCAGGTGGGGAGAAGTAGGATAACTGAAATCTCAGGCTGTGAAAAGCAGCTATAAAGCATCCATCACAGCTCATCAATTCTGAACTAAGTAGGAAGTGTTTTGGACAATCTTTCAGACACTACCGTATGATAGTCATTTTAATGGGAAAGACCTATCCTACGGAAAGAATCTGATATGAAATATCTATTACAGATATATTGTTATCAAAGCAATAATAAAAGAAATAATGTTTGTAGTACATTTTAGTAAGTAAAAGAGCCAATGACCATAACATAAATATAATTGATTCTGTTTAACATTTTCTTCCTGGCATCTTAAAGATTACTTATAAACTTGATCCTTGAAGTTCACCATTTTTAAAAGATAATTTTATTGTTTTCCTTTGTGCGTGCAAACACAAAAATTCACGTTCATTTTAGTAGTGCATGACTACAATTCTGGAAAACTTTATTTTACATTGGAATATCCAAATTGTTTACTATAGTTAGGGTGCTTGTGTTGTTTAGACAGACAAATGTGCTCCACCAAATCAAGAATTATGGCTTCAGACAATAGGGAATAAAATATTGCAAATCTTAGTTTTGAATACCAATTCAAATGGAAAGCAAATATCATGCAAAAGTGTTTCATCTCAGTTTTATTTTCTTTGTTTTACAGATGATCTAGCCATATGGTGTTGGCATAAAAAAATGGGGCCATAATTCTCTGACTTTTAATTATTAGCATATAATTTTTGTCGGTTCTTGAATGCAGTAAAAGAATAGCTTATTTAAGTTCCTTGAGATATTAACTACTCATATAGAATGATTCACAGTATCAGCAATAAACATAATTCTCCACACTCTAATCCTTCATATAATCTAAATATGCTTAGGGGCATGTATGTTTTAATAATTATCAAAGTAAAATAAATTGAGACAACTTAAATCATCATAAAATGCCATTTATATAGTATTAAAAGGTAAAAAGAGAGATTTCTTAAAATATTTTGCAAAGCATTAGAAAAACATGTTTTCCGGCAGCCCAGGTGGCTCAGCGGTTTAGCACCGCCTTCTGCCCAGGGCGTGATCGTGGAGTCCCTGGACGGAGTCCCCACATTGTCGGGCTCCCTGCTTCTCCCTCTGCCTGTCTCTCTCTCTGTGTCTCTCATGAATAAATAAAATCCTAAAAAAAAAAAGAAAAGAAAAGAAAAGAAAAGAAAAAACATATTTTCCTTTTCCATCACAGGAACAGATATTTAGGATTTATAGTTTAGCTACCCTTTGGTGCCAGTTGCTATGATGTTAGCAGCTTTGTAAGTGAGTTATTACAGGTATAACTAGATGGATAATTGTTTACAATTTTGAATTAATTTATCTCTTACATTTCAAATAAAAAGGGCTGCATTTCTAGTTCTTAACAATTTATCTTACAATAGATAATAAAAATAGAGTTCTTGCTTTTTAAATTTATTTATTTATTTATTTATTTATTTATTTATTTATTTATTTACTTGAGATAGAGAGAGATAGGGAAAGAGTTAGCATGTGCAGGGGGCAGAGGGAGAAGAGACTCCCTGCTGTGCAAGGAGCTGGTTGTGGGGCTGGATCCCAGGATCCCAGGATCCCAGGACCTCAGGACCCTGGATCATAACCTGAGCTGAAGGCAGATGTCCAACCATCTGAGCTTTCCAGGCGCCCCAAAAGTGCAGTTCTTTCTAAAACTTTATCAATCTCCAGCCAGTCCATCTCAATTAGTCTAATTTGTATAGTGGAATTTAGCCAAACTTCACGACATATCTTGGAGTTTAACCACTGATTTTGGGAAGAGGAAGATTAGTCAAGTTGAAAGGCATCTTCCCACCTCCACAAAAGCATCTGTTTCCTTTTAGAGATTTCATTAGAACTTGTTAGGAAAAGTAAACAGATACTTTGAAATCTATGAAATTTTATTGAACTCAGATTTTGTTCTGCTACTTTAGTTCATATTTGAGATACAAAAATATAAATAAATAGGTGTTCAAATATGATATTTTCTCATTAGTTTATTGTGAAATTATTTAGCGACATATCAAAATGACCAAGATATATATATATATATATATATATATATATATATATATATATATATAAATAAGAGTTCTCGAACATATAAATAAACTTTTCCTCAGTGGCTACATGATGAAATATACTGTATTTCATGAAAGAAAGTTTTCAAAGATTGATCAAAGATAAATGAACAGGCTACTGCTTGTGATGTTTACTAAATGTTTTCATGTTTAATATATCTCCCATGACTCACCTCTTTCAATGATAATCTGTGTTTGGTCATCATCAATATCCTTTCAATATTGATAGAGATAGATAAAGTGAAGTTACTTTTCTAGATATTTTAAGGCCCATGTAATGAAAATACTTGTGTGATATTCCCTCAGTCATAATGCTATAGATTCAATTGACCCTAACAACCACTTGATAAATGTCTTTTATTATATAAGGTCTAACTACAGTTTATATCTGCATGCAATCACCCACAGATCTGTTTGTGTCAGCGTATTTTAATTTTTTTAATAACCATAGAATTGGTAATGAGGACCAGGTGATTCAGAAAAAAAACAAACAAACAAACAAACAAACAAAAACCCTTTCCCCTGAGGACAAACATGCCAAATAAAATATAAAGGTCATCTTTTCTTACAGGTATCAAAGTTATTATATAATAAAGAGGAATTATCCAACATAAACTGGAAAAAACAATCATCTGGAGATTTAGTCCAGTCTCAAAATCGGTTTTTCCCTGAGCTCATTTTCTGATCCTTAAGAGAGAGTTGCAAGTATGAGCTGCCTTTTGTGTGATCTCACAAACATAGAGAGCCTGTAAATTCAATCTCGGCACACAATAAAATAGTGAACTATGTTAAACCACCTCTCATAAGCTGATACTTCAAAGGGTTTCACCTTAAAAATAAGGTAAATATTACTTAAGTTTTCTTTCTTTATTTGTTTATTCATGAGACACATACACACACACACACACACACACACACAGAGGCAGAGACACAAGCAGAGGGAGAAGCAGGCTGCATTTGGGGAGCCTGAGGTGGGACTCAATCCCGGGTCTCCAGGATCATGCCCTGGGCCAAAGGCAGGTGCTAAACCGCTGAGCCACCCAGGCTGCCCCAATATTACTTAAATTGTAATATTCAAGGGTACAGACATACAGACCTATGTTGATTTGCACTTATCAGTTAAAATTCTACAGTATTTGTTAAGGTGTTGTCATAGAATATTCAAATGGGGCTTTGCAGTGCAGGACCAATGTAACATCCAGATCTTAGTTTCTAAACATTTTTCTCCAATAAAAGGAACTAACACTTCTTTTAAAAAAGAGTTTATTCTAGGGACGAGGTAGGGAAAATACAAGATGAACTTTGAGCATCTTGTGATTTCAGGAATCAAGAAAGTGCTCAAAAAAAATAGGGGGACCTCAAAGGAGCAAAGAGCCAACCTGAAAAATCTCCCAGGGGTCAAAATTGATAACATTTGAGCAGCACATGCAATAGAAATGTATTTGGTTTTAACCTATAAAGTGAAATAAACATTCACGAGCCCCAACTTACATAAGTATATATTAAGAATTGTACTGTAGCCCTAAAAAGCCAGAGAGATTCCCCACTGAGAATCTGGTTTAGATATGCACTTCACGGATACCCAGTAAGGGAACACAAGAGACTCCTGAGGACAGATAAGTGAATGCAAGTAAGTCCAGATTGGCTTGGTTAAAAGCAGAGTCAGTGGGTTTTGGTCTTTATAATAGCTATGGGTTAGATGGGGTAAAAGGTCCTACAAAGGGCAGCCCTGGTGGCACAGCGGTTTAGCTCCATGTGCAGCCCGGGGTGTGATCCTGGAGACACAGGATCCAGTCCCACATCAGTCTCCCTGCATGGAGCTTGCTTCTCCCTCTGCCTGTGTCTCTGCCTCTCTCTCTCTCTCTCTCTGAATAAATTTTAAAAATATATATTAAAAAAATAACTGTGTTGAGGCTTTTTTTTTTTAAAGGTCCTACAAACAAGATTCAAGTTTCCCACAAGTGCAAACTCCTTGACCTTCTTGTGCTCCTATCTATATGTGGAGCCAAAAGGGAAGAGACAATGTGGTCTAAAAAGAAGTCAGCAGTCAAACATCAAAACAGTAGTCCGGCATTTTATTTAGGAATAAAGCAATAAAATGGGGAAGAATAGGAAGCTCTTTCTTACAGAAGAGAATGGAGAAAGAATGAGGGAAACAGTCACCATGAGACCAGGTCAATCTTCAGAAAGAATCAGACTGAAATTTTATATCCTGCAAAGCTTAATAAGCAGTGCAGACAGTAATTGTCAAGGTTTCAAAATGAAGTCTTTGCAGATAGCAGTATTTGGAGATTTCTCTGTCTCTACCTCTGTTTCTCTCTTTACACACACACACACACACACACACACACACACACACAGGAGATTGACCTGGTCTTTAAAGGATGTTAGAGAGCACCTATGACTTGGGACAAAATTCAAAGTAAACAATATTTTCTTGAGTTCTCTGAGTTTGGAAAAGGTAGACATGTCCTCTGCTAATGAAAGTTAGAGAACATTGATATCTTCAACTGCTAGCAAAGAAAAGTACATAGCACAAAGGAGGGATATACATGAGCACTGGTATATTTGACTTGAAAAAAAAAATAGAGCTTAAAGTAATTCCTTCTTTAAAGTACTGTAATCACATTATATAAATTTTAATATTCCTAATTTCTTTTCTTAACATGGAGGTATAAATGATGCTGGGGTCAGTTCACTAGAAAGTTAGGAATTTGGAGTTTCTGTTTTAAGTAAATTTGAAATCAAGGATTGTGAAATATCTAGATCATTATATCTATTAGTGGACTTTTGTAAGATAATGCATTTGCATTTTAAAGGTAGAAATATTAAAAATAATAGTTAAGATCTCAGAATAGTTATACTCATCCAGAAAAACAGAAATATGCTACTTTATTAGAGGTCCACTCTGATCATGGCAAAATTTCTATCACTTCTTAACATGATTTGTACATAAAGACATACAGGAAAGATTAAAAAAATGGGTGACCTTGGAAAATATATAATTTTATTTGCAAAAAATAGCTAGATATGTCATGAGGTAATAAGTTTACAATAGACATTTGGCCACCCTTTCTATTCAATGAAGAAGACATGTGAAATGAATAAATTTTTCTTAGAATTCATGTGTTTTCTTATGCTAACAGCTGTGTATTTAATGAATAGTTTCTAGTCTTGTTATTCATTTTCTTATAATCGTAATAATACAAATTAAATTTTAAGTCACAGAAATGAAAACTCATGTGTTGAGAATTTTGATTAATATTTTACTTGTTCCTTATTGACAATTAAGAAGTTATTTTAATTTTTTGTAAGGCTTAATCCACAAGTAGAAAGTGCCACAGAAAAATAGCCTTTAAAAAAAAATATTTTATTTATTTGAGAGAGAGCATGCACACATTTGAGCGATGGCAGGAGTAGGGGTGAGGGGGTAGAGGGAGAGGGAGAAGCAGACTCCTTACCAAGCAGGAGCCCCATGCAGGACTTGATCCCAGTCCCAGGACTTGGGAATTGTGACCTGACCCAAAGGCAGACGCTTAACCAACTGAGCCACCCCGGTGCCCCAGAAAAAGTGATTTGATTATATATAATTTTAACAAAGCTTTGAAGTGTATTTTTGAGGTCTGGGTTATTTTGCAACTAACCCTCCAGTTACGTGTATTGGTTTTCACAGGCTCTAAGATATTCATTCACTTATGTCTGACCTTGCATAAATAGTTATATTAATCCCCCCATGAACTCTGATTTCTTAACCTTTAATCTTGTTTATTTCTGACCTCTTATTTGTTTAGATTTCTTGCCAAAAGGAATGAGTAAACAAAAGGAATATGACTTATGGCTCTTACCCTCTAGCAAAGATTTAAAGCTTCTGCTTAACCATAATCACTATCACGAACATGAAATGACAATTTAAGAATGTAAACATATGGGATCATTAATAAAGCTGACCCTTCCTCTTGGCAAGGGCAATAACATTCTCTTGTACAAACAGTTAGATTTGGCAACGTGATTAGAAAACAAGCCTAGTAAAACCATGCCTAGATAATTTTGCTGAAGTACAGAATGTCCACAGGGATTTGCTAATTGAATTGTTACAGGCATGGTTGAGCAAGTTAACTACTGTGGCTTCACGTGTTCAGGGATTCACTGTGTCTCATTATGTCAGCCAAGACCGATTGCCAGAAGAGAGGTGTGTGTCACTGTTTAAAACAGTTTGTCTCCCTGGAGGTGGGCTTAATGTTGGTGTAGTGATAATTGAAGTTTACAGGTAAGGCCAGTATGTTCTTGTCTTAATGGACAAATTTAATAAGAAAGCAGGAATACTGCTATTTTTTTCTCTTATTATCTAATTAATCTTCCAAAGTAACACAAGTAATTTATTATGAATAATATGTAATGTTTTGGGTCCATATTTTTAAAGCAAATTCTGAATAATCTTCTTGGTCAAATATAGGCAATATTTAGTTACACCTGAACATTTTGGAAGAGTTAGAGATATTAGTTAGGCATTACTTGGATACTTGAATGTAGATGAGCTCCTACACAGTCACAGCAAATATTTCTGGGAAAGACAATAGAAATTATCCAAAACACAATTTTGCAGACAATGAAACTGTTTTCATGATACTAAGATGGGGTCCTTTCTATAATGCTCATTCTTCTGATAATAGTCAACTTTTTCCCCAGCTTTATATTATAATGGAATTAAATTTCTACAAGTTTAACAGTGTTTGGGGAATGAATGCATATTTGTGTATATGTGTGAATATAATAGTTGAGAGTTATTTGCAATTTAGTTAGAATTTTTTTTGTTTCTTTGTATTTTAAAAGTCATTTTTCTTGCTATTCATCCAATAGCGCTCTTTGTTTTTCCTCCAAAATGAGTTGTGAAACAAGAGTGATTAAGTAACATTTCAAATACACTTTGCATGTTATATTTTATATGATTGATTAATAGAGGAGAAATCCTATTCATGTAGAAAGTTTATTTGTTTTTAAAATCAGATCATCCTTTCCCATTATATCACCAGGTATATTCCCAACTGGAGGTCAGCGGATGGGGAGAATTTGTAGCAGAAGGGAAGAGAAGGGTAACATTCTCCATAGCAGATACTATTGGGGTCCTACCTGTATTGATTTGTTCCTCACTACTTCACTGCACACTGAAAACATGAACAATATAAGCTAACTCATATGTTGGAAAGATTAAACAAGATCCAATGTGTAGAGTATTTCTTTTTCTCTAAAATATATGCTACTTGTCTAACTATAAAAATTATTTTATTTTTCTTAGAGTTACTATGTAGCTAGTTAGAGTCACTGCTCTTTGTTATATTGAAAATAAGAATGATAGACACTCCATTTGGTCCCTTTCACATATTCACTCAAAAGAACTTGCATATATAATGAGTGATTTGTCACTTAATCTTTTAAATAGTAAGTTTTGGTTTATTGAGAAGCTTCTAGGACCTTTTGCAACTTCTGAGAATTCTAAAACAAAATTAGCCATTCATATGGCTTTCTGCCAAAAACAATCTTTTAGTTAAAATCCTCAGTCTATTATTTTTTTAAGATTTTATTTATTTATTTATGAAAGACACAGACAGAGAGATGCAGAGACATAGGCAGAGGGAGAAGCAGGCTCCCGGTGAAGAGCCTGATGAGAGACTCAGTCCCAGACCCTGGGATCAGGACCTGAGCCGAAGGCAAAGGCTCAACTGCTGAGCCATCCAGGCATCCCATCCTCAGCCTATTCTAACTATATTCCTTATACAACTCAGAAAACCCTGAATTTAACAATGAAATACGTCAAAATGCAGGGAGAGTATCAGAGATCAATGAAAAGAACGAATGATGAATTTCGAAGAATGACTTTGTATTTTCCTCCACATATTTTGGACTTGATCATAGCTGAGAAAATCCCAGTAAACAGTATTTCTGTGAAATTACCTTCAGGGATGATCACACTGCGTTTTAGAACTAGTTCTTCCATTCTCCATCCACAATCACTTTGCACATAGACAAGGAGCAGCACAGTGTTAGAAATCAGTGTTAGAAATCTTCCAACATGGATCAACACAGAAATCACAGGTACCTGACAAATGCTAAGAACTGACTTCATAAGAAATTTTTCAGATATTTCTTCAATTTCCAAGGGTTACAAATTTCCTATTTTACTCAGAGAACAAACTTACTATCTAAACCCTCCTTCAGAGTGCACAGGTTTACTGCACATTTTAAAGGAATATAAAAATGGAATTTGAGAGCTCGAAGTATATTGAGGTGCTCTGTGGTTTCTCTAGAGATAACCTCTACCCCTCTATTTTGTCCAAAGCTCCTAGGTAAGAAAAAATAGGCACTCTAATATCTGAAGAGTGATCAGGACAAAGATATTTTCTGGTGCTTTGCTCTTAGTCTAATAGCTTCTACTAAGGTGAGAAATAGATTATGAAGGTGATGGGTCAAGACTTTTGAATTCCATTGATAAAATTATTTTTACCATTTGAATGAACAAACACAGTTCCAAATCACTTTAATTATCTCTGTGTCTTTCTCCCTGTTTTCTGGTTACTGTGTCTCTCCATCCATCTTTATATTTCTCAATTATTTTGTCACTACTTAATTAAATTGCTTCCTATCTAAATCAGAAATTGAAAAATACACGTTTCACTGGAAAAAGTACAGAAGATATAAACTGATATTCATACAAAAATATTTTATATGAAGGCTAATGCCTTAACCAGTATTATTGATTTCTTGGTTTTAAAGTTTCATGTTTTATCATTACTAAAAATGACGCAGTAAATCTTTTCTAAAAGGATGAAATCATGACTTTTTCTAGAGCTTATTCTGTGATGATGTTTCTAAACAAATCATTTACTACAAAAAACAAAGTTTGTAGTAATTTCTTTCAAATGTAAAGCTTTATAAAGACTGCTTATTTTAGTAAACAGTATATGTTTTCTGAATGACATTTATAAAACTTAGAATGCAAAGAACTCTGATATTTGCTCATGAATATACATTGAGTCATTTTTGGCATAGCGTTACTGTATAATCAAACCATAGCACAGAAAACGAACATTAGATCTGATTAGGCTAGATATGAGAAAACAAAATAATCATCATGGTTTACAGTTTTTGTTTTCACAAAGTTTCTTATTTTACTTTCTACCTTTACTTGAATAGATCTGTGATTGTCTGTATTGTTCAGTTATTATCTGATAAGGGAAAACATACTGTTTGAAAAATGATTTGTTGATACGAAAATAATATCATATGTATGCCTATTTTTTGGAAACATTTCTATTTTACTTTTTTTAAAGATTTTCTTTATTTATTCATGATAGACACAGAAGAGAGAGGCAGAGACATAGGCAGAGAGAGAAGCAGGCTCCATGCAGGGATCCCAATGTGGGACTCGATGCAGGACTCAATGTGGGACTCGATCCCAGGACTCCAGGATCATGCCCTGAGTGGAAAACAGATGCTCAACCGCTGAGCCACCCAGGCACCCCATATCTATTCTACTTTGAAGGAAGGATGGTTATATGTCTTCCTTAGAATTACAACTAGATTTTTTTCACTGTTGGCTTTATCTTTCCTGGGAATCTTCCACTCGATGACTAACACTGCCTTACATCCTAAGAACAATTTAAACACACACACACACACACACACACACACACAGAAAAATAGCAAATGAAAGAAACAAACAAAAAATCCTCTTAACTGGTTAGTTTGCTGCCTTATTTTTATCTGGGTTAGCTGAAACTTTGTTGCTTCTGTTTGAGCTTCCTATATGTTACAAACCTGGAGACCATAGCATACTTATTTTCCTCCCTTTCCTTCCTTCCTCCCTTCTTCTCTCCCTCCTTTCCTCCCTCCCCTCTTTCCTTTCTCTCTCCTTTACTCCCTCTTTTTTCTCTTTTGCTTTATTGCTTTCTTGCCTTTTCTATTTATCTATTTATTTGGGCTATTAATCCAATGGTAGAAAAGTAAGTTGATCTCCAAGTAAGCTTCAAGATTCCCTCTGTCATGCTCCAGAGTTCCAGCATATCTCAGAGGGAAGCTCTTACATGCATATGGTGCCCCAGTTTTTATGTGGGGTGCCCTGACCTTGCAGCTGCTATTCGAGGGATAACTTTTGATCAGTGGCCTGGGGGAGGGGGCTTGTATTCCTGGGTTCCACTGGCTCTGTAATAATCAGAGAGACAGGTCCCCGCAGGGCACTGCACGGACACTAGAGTGAAACACACCTCTAGCCTTCCTGTGAAAGAACCCTACTTTTTTAATCAGGAACTTCAGTCTTAAAGGCAGCCTTCATGTTTGGTATCTAGAAGCTGTGAAGGTACTCTCACCTCCTTCTCTCAGAAAGGAGGTTATGCATTCATCTGGAGCCCTAGTTTTTTCCACTACAGCCCAGGAGACATCTCCAGGTCACCTGGGTCTGTGGCCAGTGGGGTTTATTTATGTTTGTGATTCCATAAGACTATATATATTTACTATCTTTAAAAGCTGCCGCCTCCTCAGACAGTTTCCAGTTTCCAATCAGCCTGATTTAGGTGTTAGACTCCCATTTGGGACACTAATTGGTGTTGGCATATACCCTCAACTACTGGAAGATACTAAAAATGACATAAGCTGCTTGGACAATTTCAAAGGTTTGAGAGACAACCAAGCACGAGGGCAGGGTTGAAGGATAAGTTTTATTTCCTATACAAGGCAAATGATCTATACTCTGAAAAAATATAAGACACTTATGAAATAAATTGAAGACATTAAGAAATGGAAAAGCATTCCATGCTCATGAATTGGAATAGCAAACATTGTTAAAATGTCTATACTACCTAAAGCAACCTACATATTTAATGCAATCCCTTTCAAAATACAACCAGTATTTTTCATATAACTGGAACAATCATAAAGTTTGTATGGACCCACAAAAACCCTGAATAGCCAAAGCAATCCTGAAAAAGAAAACCCAAACTGGTGGCATCAGAATTCCAGACTTCAAGCTCCATTATAAAGCTGTAATCATCAAGACAGTATGGTACTGGCACAAAAATAGATTAATGGAACATAATAAAGAACCCAGAAATGGACCTAAAACTCTAATGGTCAATTAATCTTTGACAAAGCGGGATAGAAAATCCAATGGAAAGAAACAGTCTCATTAACAAATGGTGTTGGGAAAACTGAACAGTAAGATGCAGAAGAATGAACCTGGACCACTTTCACACACCATAGACAAAAATAATTCCAAAACGAATGAAAGACCTAAAAGTGAAACAGGAAACTATCAAAATCCTAGAGGAAAACACAGGCAGCAACCTCTTTGACCTTGACTGTAGGAACTTCTTACCTGACACCTCACCACAGGCAGGGGGGAAAAAAGCAAAAATGAACTACTAGGACTTCATTAAAAGTTTCTGCCTAGCAAGGGAAACAATCAACAGAACTAAAAGCCTACAGAATGAGAGAAGATATTTATAAGTGACATGTCTAATAAAGGGTTGGTATCCAAAATCTATAAAGAACTTATCGAAATGCCTAGGTGGCTCAGTTGGTAAAGCATCTGATCCTGATTTCAGCTCAGGTCATAAGCTCAGGGTTTCAAGATTGAGCACCAAGTTGGGCTCTGTGCTGGGTTTCAAGCCTGCTTAAAATTCCTTGTCTCCCTCTCCCTCCACCCTTCCTCACTGCTTGCATGTGTTCTCTCTCTCTCTCTCTCTTTTTAAAGATTTTATTTATTTATTCATGAGAGACACAGAGAGAAAGAGAGGCAGAGACACAGGCAGAGGGAGAAGCAGGCTCCATGCAGGGATCCCAACATGAGACTCGATACTGGGTCCCCAGGATCACACCCCAGGCTGAAGGCAACGCTAAACTGCTAAGCCACCCAGGCTGCCCAATGTTTTCTCTCTCTTGATCTCTCTAAAAAAACAAACATACAAATAAATAAATAAAATGAACATTGCAAGTTCAACACCCAAAAAGCAAATAATCCAGTTAAGAAATGCTCAGAAGACGTGAATAGACACTTTTCTAAAGAAGACATCCAGGAACGCCTGAGTGGCTCAGCGGTTGAGCTCCTGCCTTTGGCTCAGGATGTGATCCTGGGATCTGGGACAGAGTCCTATATTGGGCTCCTTGCGGGAATCCTACTTCTCCCTCTGCCTGTGTCTTTGTCTCTTTCTCTCTCTCTGTGTCTCTCATGAATAAATAAATAAAATATTTTAAAAAAAGAGAAGACATCCAGATGGCTAACAGACACATGAAAAGATGCTCAACATCACTCATCATCAGAGTTAGATTTTTAAAAAGCAGAATTACAAAAAGATTAACCAAATAGTTCCCATAATACTATGATAAGGTATCTATCAGTTGAGACAATGCCAAGTCTTATCGATTTTTGCTATTAATAAGTATCCATTGAACAGTCATCCTGTAATTGTCACAACTTTGGATACTGACAACAAGACAAATGATAATACAGTTCATTTCACAAATAGGCATTATGTGGCTAGCTATAAGGAGCAGATTTTGTAGGCAAACCATAACACATTTGGCTACAACTCTGTGTGTACTAATTAAATTAGAATTGGGAAATAGCTTAGATTTTTTTTTAAATATAGAAATTTACTATTTTAGAGTTAATCTAGTAACTCTTTCTCTATCTCCAGATGGAGAATACCATACTCTAAAAAACAATACACTTCCGTCATGAAAATTAAGCCTAACCAAGAAGATATATATAAATATATATATATACCTTTAAATTTATTTTTAAATGTACAGATTGTACACCATTAGAGGAATTTCTATATTTTTTCAAGTTTTATTTATTTATTTGAGAGAGAGAGCATGAGTGGGGGTAGCAGCAGAGAGAGAGAGAAATCCTCAAGAAGATTTCCCACTGCACACAGACCCTGTTGTGGGGCTCAATTCCAGGACCCTGAGATCATGACCTGAGCCAAAATCAAGAGTTATCTGCTTATCCTACTGAGCCACCCAGGTGCCCCAGGAATTTATATTTCTAAAGGACATTTATTTTTAATTAGTAATTTAATTATAGCACTGAGTTGAAGGTTTATGACAAGGCATCATAAAAATGTCAATTTTAATGCTGATTTTTTTTCTTTCAAAACAAATTTTTATTAGATAAAATTACCCCTTTTAAGGTAGTATTCATTAGAATTTTTATTTTACTCATTATGCATAGTACAGCCTCCTGCCTTCATGGGTTGTAGAAAATTCTGATTAAATTGCAATTAAATCTTCAATTACATTTACAAAAATCTGAATTTAGGTGTGTGTGTGTGTGTGTGTGTGTGTGCCCATGTGATGAAGAGCTATTAATTGATGCATTTTACTTCTCTAGTCTTCTTCTTTTTGATGCAGGGATTTTTCTCAGAGGAGGGTGTTAAAATGACACCAGAGACAAGAACTAGGAAACTTTTAAGTTTGAATATTTATGTTCAAGCAGGAAGAACCTCGGTGCTTGGTTTAATATACTCCTACACTCATCTCCAAATTAAAATGGAACTATTTAACCTAGAAAAATGGAAGAGAGCTGGAGTGTACGATGCACTGAGCCCTCTTTACACTGTGGGAAAAATGTCAGAGGGAGGCTTAAAGGAGTCTCTCTTGAAATACATGACGTTGGGACACCCAGGTGGCTCAGTAGTTGAGCATCTGGTTTTGGTTCAGGTTGTGATCCCGGAGTCCTGAGATCGAGTCCTGCATTGGGCTCCATGTGGGGAGGCTCCTCTGCCTATGTCTCTGCCTCTCTGTGTCTCTCATGAATAAGTAAAATCTTAAAAAAATATCTTCTCCCATTCTGTAGGTTGTCTTTTAGTTTTGTTGACTGCAAATGACATATCAGATAAAGGGCTAGTTTCCAAGATCTATAAAGAACTTATTAAACTCAACACCAAAGAAACAAACAATCCAATCATGAAATGGGCAAAAGACATGAACAGAAATCTCACAGAGGAAGACATAGACATGGGCCAACATGCATATGAGAAAATGCTCTGCATCACTTGCCATCAGGGAAATACAAATCAAAACCACAATGAGATACCACCTCACACTGGTGAGAATGGGGCAAATTAACAAGGCAGGAAACAACAAATGTTGGAGGGGATGCGGAGAAAAGGGAACCCTCTTACACTGTTGGTGGGAATGGGAACTGGTGCAGCCACTCTGGAAAACTGTGTGGAGGTTCCTCAAACAGTTAAAAATAGACCTGCCCTACGACCCAGCAATTGCACTGTTGGGGATTTGCCCCAAAGATACAGATGCAATGAAACGCCAGGACACCTGCACCCCGATGTTTCTAGCAGCAATGGCCACGATAGCCAAACTGTGGAAGGAGCCTCGGTGTCCAACGAAAGATGAATGGATAAAGAAGATGTGGTTTATGTATACAATGGAATATTACTCAGCTATTAGAAATGACAAATACCCACCATTTGCTTCAACGTGGATGGAACTGGAGGGTATTATGCTGAGTGAAGTAAGTCGGTCGGAGAAAGACAAACATTATATGTTCTTATTCATTTGGGGAATATAAATAATAGCAAAAGGGAATATAAGGGAAGGGAGAAGAAATGTGTGGGAAATATCAGAAAGGGAGACAGAACGTAAAGACTGCTAACTCTGGGAAACGAACTAGGGGTGGTAGAAGGGGAGGAGGGCGGGGGGTGGGAGTGAATGGGTGACGGGCACTGGGGGTTATTCTGTATGTTAGTAAATTGAACACCAATAAAAAATAAATTTAAAAAAATCTTTAAAAAAGAAGGAAATACACGATGTTCATGTAGTACCTTGCATCATGCTTTCACCATCTAGCAGTGTGTACAGCCAGTCTCTGGCAAAGAACATCAGGGGATATCCAGAGAACTTGTCAAAGTAGAAATAGCAGCATCATTGGTATAGACATGAGAGAATAAGACAAAATTTTACTGAAAATTTTGCTTGAAAAATTTTACTTCATCCTTTCTTAATCTCCTGTCCTTATAAGAGTGATCCTACATCTGACCACCGCCATCAATGCTTACTTCTGTAGGAGAATGGTGGCATAAAGCCAACGAAATTCTCCTACTCTAAGAAAGGTATGCAGACATATTAAAAAATGGCTGTGGACCCAGAGGGAGATTGTAGATTTGAGCCGATTGTGAGCCCATTCAAACCAGACACATAAAGGCCTTGTCTAATAGTAGCAGAGGCACAGGCTCTCAGCAACCATGTGGGACAGGTCCCATCTGAAGCAGGTGCAGAATAGAACCAAGATAAGAAGCATTTTCTGAAAAAGAAAGAACATCATACTTAATGATGAAAGACTGAAATCATTGCTCATAAGTTTAAGAACAATACAATGTTGTTCCTTCTTGCCACTTCTATTCATCATTTTACCGAAGATTTTTGTCAGGGCACTTAAGTAAGAAACAAATCTGAAAAAGAAAAACAAAGAAGCCACATTTCCCATTTCAGTACCTACTATAACGCTACAGTGATCAAGACAAGATGCTATCTGAATAATGACTATATATAAGACAGAAAATAGAATTTAGAATCCGGAAATAAATCCTTATGCCTATGGATAATTGATTTCGACAAGGTGTCAAGGAAATTCAATGGGGAAAAATAAATGATTATTAAATAAATAATAAATGATGCTAGGAAGACTGCATATTCACATCCAAAGAAATTAAGCTGGACCATTTGTCTACCCCACATACAAAAATTAACTAAGCAAGGATCAAAGACCTAAACATAAGGGCTAAAACTTTGATAAAAACACAGATATGGTATACCTGGGTGGCCTAGTGGTTGAGCGTCTGCTGTGGACTCAGGATGTAATCCCAGGATCCTGGGATGAATTCCCATTTCAGGCTCCTCATAGGGAGACTGCTTTTCCCACTGCCTACATCTTTGCCTCTCTCTTTGTATCTCTCATGAATAAGTAAATAAAATCTTAAAAAATAGATAGGCATATTTACAAAAAAAGAAACTTAAATAGCAACTGAAAAAAAATATAGAAGAAAAACACCCTCAACTATCAGGCACATATTTTTTCTCACTTTTCCTTTCAAATGTTCTAGGAAAAGACTGAGCTATATAAAATCTTTCAAAATATAGCGAAGGTAATATTAATGCAATTGATCTCATAGGATAAATATGCCATCACCATTTTTTTATGCAAATGCCATTCTTAATGTAGTGTGTTATACCTAATTTAAAAACCTATAGGTCAGTCTAGTTCTCAAATGTATATGAGTAAAACAAATTAAACTCACATTATCTTTATTCTCATCCCCATCATTATATGTAGGAATTCCAGTTCCCAGCAAGACACTCCCACTCCAAAATTTTGCAAAACTTGTAAAGTGTGTCTTACAGGCTCACTGTGGTGTCTGCTCTCGGGGATGGCATTTACTTTGCCACTTCTCTCAGGCTGACGAATTACAGCCATGTTCTGAGGCTGCTCCAGTGCCAAGCAATGCATACTCCTGGAAGTAACTGGTGGTATCAGTGTTTTGACAAAAAGCAGGACAACTGTTGCCATGACTCAGAGGTGGAGCTATAATGGCTTGTTATTGCTACAATGTGATCTGCTGACCCAGCCCATCACAGGGCTAAATCAATGTAACAGTCTGTGGCAAAGGGAAGGAAAATTGGGGTTTCCCCTTTGGTTAACATGGATAGAAATATTTAAAAAACCCCACAAAACCTAGTGATGCTTTCATACCATTTTGTAATGTAAAATAATAATTAATTTGGTTTCTTGAATGTATAATCCTTCTTCCCCCGAACCCAGATACAGGGTGAGAACATTGTGTTGTCCTACCTAATGGCTACACGGGATTTTTTGTTTATTGTTTCTGTAAAAGCTCATCCTACCCGATCCCCTTAAGTTTTATTCTCCCCACATCTTCTAAAGCTCTGTATGCAAACAGATTTCAGCAAAGCCATCTTAGAATCCATCTGTTTCTGAAGACAAAGGTTCAAGCCATATTTCCCTTTATGGGCCTAATTAAAAATTAATTTGAAAGGTAAAGAAGAGCATCGCTTGATCAAGTAAAAATAATTCTAGAATATGCAATTTTTCATATCATACAGTCTTACAAAGAAAAAACTGTATTCTATATTTCATTATTTGACATACAGTAAATTTTATTATTTATTTTCTATCATCCCCAACTGAAATCAAAGATCCATGATGAAAAAAAAAAAAAAAAAAAGATCCATGATGAAAGAACTTTTCACTTTTCTTTTGCTTGTCACGTAATAAACTGACAGGCAAACATTAAATATGCATTTGAACAAATGAATGCTAACATATACTCTAAAAATGAGTAGGCTAGTTAAGCATTAGGATTACTTGTAGATAAGTAAGGACTTGTTACTAGAATGGAAAAGGAAGGGATAGCGAATACATATTAGTTAAAATTATGCTTAAATATGAGTGACACAAAGCATGAAACGACATTGGGAAAATAGCGTTTTTTACATGATATATTTATAAAAATCAGAAAGTGGTGGCATGTTGCTGAAAAAATACAGAAACTATAGATTTCTTCTACATTCTTGCTTGGTGCTTTGTTTCTGTTCCCAAGGCCAACTCATTATTCAAGATGTCTCCTCCACGTTCAGCAATCACAAGCTATTCCAGACAGCACAATAGAGGTAGCTGAAGAAGAGATTAGCCCTTTGTTGAAGGAGATAGTAATATCAGAAGAAATATTTTAGGAAAGATGATGGTTAGTTTCACTTAATGCATATTGAGTTCAGGGCACTGACATTACATAAGTGAAACACTCATGAGTAAAGTAGTAAACGGACATTAACGAGCCAGTTTTATTTTGAAAAAAATATTTTAGGGTTAACCATATTTAACACTAAGAAAAGATAAAATGACCAAAGAGATTCCACTAGTTTTAAAGCTTTTAGTTGAAGAAGCCAGCGTTTTATTCAACTTTATGTTACTTATGGTACACAGTGCTTTGTATTTGGTATATCCTAAAATACAATCACACACACACACATTAATGAATGGATATACATTATTGCTCTAAGCAAAGAAATATCGATTAGTACCAAGTAACAGAGTGCATTTCACACTCATTACATGTTAAATAAACTATAGAGCATATAAAGTAACCCAAGGCCTGGATCACTTCCCAATAATCCAAAAAATTTAGGGGTGGGATATAGCGTAGTTAAAAAATCTATTCCCACTAATTAAAAAAATAAAATAAAATAAAGCCTTTGGTGAATACTTAAAGATAGCGGAATCTGTTTTGACATTGAGAACCTCTGAGAGACACATTGTTTGACATGACACCAAAATTTACCTGATAGGAAAATGGCTGAATCATCATACTTACCAAATATGATTTCATTATTGTTTTAATGTGATTGGACTACAGAGTTTGCATTAAAATTGAAAAAAAAATATTCTTTATAAGATATATTAAAATGTTGAATCTTTGCAGAGATTAGTTTTCTTACAATCTTACAATTGGTTTTCTTACAAGAGAGGTAAAACTTGCTATTTTCACATGACTTTCCAAAATTTAACTTTAAAATGACCACCCAATAACATGCATCACAGCATAAATTAATTAAATTAATATTTAGCTTTAAAATTAAAATCTAAGAAATTAACTATTTGAAATTGTTTTTGTAGTAAACATATCAAGGACTATTTTTTTCTTTTATATCTCTTACTTTCACTGAAGTACAATATATATTCCCCTCTTTGTTAATATGATTGAGGGACTCATTATATTTTATGCATAATTTGCGTTTGGGTTTGTTTATAATTATGCTTTGAGATAGAAGAAAAATGCAATCTTTCAAATGCTAAAATGTGGAACTTGAATTTATTCTTATAAATAAATAACTTAGCTTTCTAAAATTACATTATTTGGGAGACAGGAATCATCTCTATGGTTTAACATAAGTTGTCACAAACTGTTATGACACATTTTATGAGGTTCTTTTGCATTTTTTTCTCTTACTCACTTGAGGATTGGATACATCTGGCAGCTCATTTATGTCAATGACGTTTATTAATCACTTCCCATTATTTCAGTTATGATGTATGAAGGCTTTCACACTTGTGAGATTTCAAAAGTATCTAAAACTGATGATTCCCATTTCCTCATTTAAAACCTATTATGAAGTGCTCTCCTGAGAAAACAGCCACCTGTGTCCAGTTAGAGCTATGGTCATTTAGAATTCCTGGTTGTAGAGCTGAAATTTGTTTACTTCCCATCCCTACTTTTCCATGATGATGCCCTTCAACCAAATTGGACTCATTTGTTATTAATATAGCTTTTAAAGTAATTAATCACTTATCACATTAAAAATCAACTCTCTTTACATGCTATTTCTGTTAATTTTTGAATTGGCTGAAGTCAGGGAACCAAATAATATATGATATTCCACAAACAGAATATAGATATTCAAGCTTTCATAAATCAATATATCTTCAGATTTGTGTGTTTATTACAGAACTAGCTTGCATAACATAAAGGTATAGCAAGAGGGAAGAGGTTAGGTCAAATAAATTTCAGATCATGGAAAAACACTTTTTCAGATAGGTTATATAATTCATTTAACAAAATAAAGAAGTAAAATATAAATGGATAAAAAGATCACTTGAACATCGTATATTCTCCATCTGCCCTCCAGCAATTGATAAATACATTTGAAATACTTTTCTTTCTCTCCATATTCAAGTGTATATATAATTAGAAAAGATTGATGATGGATAAAGAGAAGATAATCTTACAAAATGAGATGTATCTATGTAATTAATCTTCAAAATTTTCAACACATAATAATCAAATCCCTAGTTAATGAGAACTAGCAGCAGCACATTATAAGTTTCACGTGCATGAAGTAGGTATTTAGTGATTTTGTAGACATTACGATTTTAAAAATTTGTAATAATATGAGGATAATTATTTGAAAAGTAAAGTAGAAATTAAAACATTTTTAAAAGGTCTGCACAAAAGAAAACTAGAAGTGACTAAGAAGTTTTATATAAGTCCATATCACATCAAAATTAAGAATGATCAAAGCACCAATATTTCAGGATACTTATTATTAACTATTACATTTCATGTTTATCAAGCTGTGTTTGGTCAAATAGTATAAATTTCATCTTTCACTTACACTGACATGAATTATTTACATTTATTATCTTAAGCTTATACCTTACTACTCAGATTATTCCCAGTAAAGAGTATAAACAAAAATGAGTATGCTTAAGCCTTAGAAAGATCAGAAAATCCTTATACCTAAAACAGAACTTACAGTTCAAGATAATTTTTTTTTCAGTTCAAGATAATTTAATATGCTTAGCCATTTGAGCTAGAAATAGTTTACAAATGAGATGGGAGTGGTTCATATATATGTTGACAGGAATCATGATATATCTTCAGAAAGGCATCAGTAGTTATAATGAAAAAGATACAAAATAGGCTGGGACCTATTCATTTGTAACCTTAGCATGAGGTAAAGGCATTTTTGATGACAGGTGAAAACAAAAATTGAAAAGTCAAATCTTCAGCAGTAATTTTGCCATTTGTTGAAAAGTACATAAATTTTGATTTTTGGAGTGAGATTAACAAACCATTTCACTTCCACCACCCCATTAAACAATCTCTTAAAACATCTAATCTGCTTTGTCCTGATCCTAAGCATTCTGAGTAATTTTACAGTGAATAATTTTACTTTTAAATCTATAGATTTACAACATTGGAGCTACCTAAAGTAATTCCAGATATCAGTGATATTTCTGGGGATATTGAGTTGTAATTAGCAAATTTGAATTATGATTGATGTTGTCCCTAGAAATCTTTTCTTAAAGCTTTATACGTTTAGTAAAATAATGGTCTCATACTAGGACCCATAAATTTGATAGTCTCACTTTGTTCATATGAAACTTGTAAGTTGCTGTCAGGCAAAAATTATTTTTAAATGCCAGAGTTGAGGGAGAATTGCAACATTCAAATAATGCGAGTTATGAGACTTAAGAACCAGACTTCAAATAAAATGTGGCTTAAAAATTAAAAAATACAAACGACTCTAAAGACTAACTACATCGTATTTGAAAAGAAAATGTTTACTGATTCTGAAAAAAGGTTCAAAAATGAATATGTGTTTACCATGAGATCAAGTAGGGAGGACGTTCCTGGACAATGCCATTTCTTTGAAGGCCTGTATCAAATCTCTTTTTTGTTGCTAGTTAGTGGTATGACATTGATCTTGGGCAAGATATGAAGTTCAGTGAACTTCGGTTTACTCAACTGTAAAACTGAAATAATCATAGTATCTCCCCTAAGGGTACTAACCATTATATACTATATTTAATCTGGAATACATAGTAAACACTCAATAAGTATCAGCAGTTTACTAAAATGTACAAAATTCTGTTACATGGATCTTCCAATTCCACATTGTTTATTTATTTTTGTAATGCAACTTTAAGATACATTCAGTGAGTGATAATGGAAACCCCTGAACCTCCTTCATAGCTTTCTTCAGTTTTGTTTTAATGTGTTTTGACTATTCTGATTCTTTGATCTGTCATGGAATTTAGAATTATTAAGTTCCAAAAAATTCAATTGGCATTTTGATTGATATTGTATTAATTTGATGAGATTTGCTTTCCTTGTAACATTCCTTATTGAGGACATAGTGATTTTCTCTTTACCCAAATCAAGTAATACACATACATATTTAAATTGATATTTTCAATAATATTTAATATACATTCTAAGTAATATTTTTAGTTTTTTTGTTTTGGGAAATGGAAGAACTAAGTCATACTTTTGAATTTAAATTTAAACATATACATGTTTGTTTAAAATCCCAAGTATTAAAATTCCAAGTATAAAAGAGTGTAAAAAACAGAAAAGTAATTTTAATTCATTACTCTATTACTTCTTTTTCTATATTCTTTAGTCTTTCTCAATATTTCCATAAAGTCATTCATTTTTCAGGCTTTTTGTGTAACCTTTCAAAATATATTTTCTCAATTCTTCCCTTTAAGCTAATTGTTTTGTTAATATAGTTATCAAATGAATCATCTTGAATATCAGAAAACTTTATTTCATTAGAGATATCTTATATATTAGACAAGACCTCATTTTTCCTTAATTTGAGCTGTTATTACTCTTTGTTGTCTATATTATCACCATAAATGGGTGCATTTCTTGGGAAACAGAACATGATAAAAGAATACCACAGCTGCATGATCTACACTATTGAGTATAGAGAGCAAATTGTTTCTCCACCAACTGTACCCTCGACGTTGTTAAAAAGACCAAATTTATTTGACCCTACAGCTGAGACTGTGATATAAAAATACTTCCAGTTTTCAAGTATTTTGGTGGGGATACAAATTGTCTCAATACATTAACATTCTATGGGGCACCTGGGTGGCTCAGGTCATATCTTATGGGTCTTGGGGGAGTTTGCTTGAAGATTCTCTCCTTTTGCCTCCCCATTCTCCAAGCTTGTGTGCATACTCTAAAATAAATATATAAAAATCTTTAAAAAATACATTAACATTGTAAATGTATATTATTATTATTATTATTATTTTTTTTTTTTTTTAAAGAAAGGCAGACTGCCACGTGCAGCGCCTCATTTGGATGTGTCTGGAGTCTTGGAAGCTTGACTACCCTACGTTCTCCTACAAATGGACCTTGAGAGCTTGTTTGGAGGTTCTAGCAGGGGAGCGCAGCTACTCGTATACCCTTGACCGAAGAACGGTCCTCCTCTATCGGGGATGGTCGTCCTCTTCGACCGAGCGCGCAGCTTCGGGAGGGACGCACATGGAGCGGTGAGGGAGGAAGGGGACACCCGCCTAGCCAGCCAGATCAGCCGAATCAACCCTGGCGATCAATGGGGTGACAGATGTCGCAGCCAGATCGCCCTCACATCCTGTAAATGTATATTATAAAATATTTCCAAAGTAAGACTGTAATGTAAAAGTAATATTTATAAATTGCTCTTTAGCCACAGAGGTATGCAGTTATCTCTTACATTGCTCTATTGTAAGCCCAGATATAAACAAGTAGTAGTAGTATTCCCTAATCAGAGTGATAAGAAGTATATATTTTACTTATGTGTTTTTTCTTTTATAAGTAACAATCCTATAATTTCTGTTTTGTGTACTTTTTCAGTTTTATTCTGGGAATGCATCTCTTCTAATAGATACTTTTCTTACCCTATGAATGTTTATAGGAACAATATTAATGATTGCAAGTTGATTAAATGGTTGAAAATCATACTGCATTTGTATGATGTACATAAATTTCAAGAATATATAAATGTTTTAAAAGTATTATCATAGTTATTTCCTTATTTGTGTTAGTTTTGCCTATCTTTTTTAGCTGTGTGTGTTACACATTCTTTTATTTCCTTTGCTCTAATTCTATTGAGTCTCAAGAATATTTTCAAAGACTATACAGAAAATTCAAACTGTACAGAAAAAGATTCAAAAGTTATCTGTTCCCCTCTTTTAACCCATATTAATAGCATGTTCTGTGATTTTTGTTTTATTTTTTGAGGCAAATTCTCATCGTCTTTTTTTCTAGTATCTTTAATTGGCACTGTCAAAGCAGCCTACTGGGTAAAGTGCTCAAACCTGAAGAGGCTTCTTTAAAGCATTTTGCAAGAAGTTCAGTTATTATAAGCAATCTACAAAATTCAACAGGACTGTTGAGAGAATGTAATATACTTAGCTTGCTGACAAGTAGGATGTGTATGAAGGGAACACTTATATTTATTTTTCTGGTTTTTCCTCTCTCTTTTTTCCTGCCTAATTATCAGTTACTTGTTTCTTTTATAATTTTCATCTGGAACACACATGACACTTAGAAAACAAGAGTGAAAACAAATCACAGATAAGAATGTGGCCAAATAATAGAAATTGTGCTCATTTTGCATTTCATTTGTGTATGTTGTCTTTAATCATGTTTATTTACTACTGACTTCTTAAATTAACTAGAGGATGTTCTTCAGTGCAACCTGTGACTGTGAATATAAGCAGTAACTCATGCAGGGGCACCTGGGTGGCCAGTTGGTTAAGCAGCTGCCTTCTGATCAGGTATGATACAGGGGTCCTGGGATCTAGCTCCACATCAGGCTTCTTGCTCAGCAGGGAGTCTGCTTCTCCCTTTCCTTTGTGATCTCTCTCACTCTCATTCTCAAATAAATAAATAAAATATTTTTTAAAAACAGTAACCAGGGGATCCCTGGGTGGCGCAGCGGTTTGGCGCCTGCCTTTGGCCCAGGGCGTGATCCTGGAGACCCGGGATTGAATCCCACGTCAGGCTCCCGGTGCATGGAGCCTGCTTCTCCCTCTGCCTATGTCTCTGCCTCTCTCTCTCTCTCTCTGTGTGTGATGACTATCATAAATAAATAAAAAATTTAAAAAAAAAATTTAAAAACAGTAACCAGTGCAAATAAGCTGTCTTTTCTAATCATTTTGACATGCTCAACTAACAATGTTATGATAGAAAATGGATCTAATGCAATAAACACAAGGGAAAGAAGGGAAGAAGAGAGGGGAAAAGAGAGGAAGGAAGGAAGGAAGGAAGGAAGGAAGGAAGGAAGGAGAAAGAACAGAAATAAACTTCAAAAGTAATCAGACATATTAATAAAGTGCTTCCTGGCAATTTTACTACCAGTCACCAAAATATCTTGGGAGTGATGAAAACTTGTGGCTTCACTATGAAAATGAAGAGCTCAAAATTGCTCTTCATTCTGCTTTCTTATATGCCTGATTTAAAAGAAAATGAGAATACAATCTAATATCATTTGTATTGCTAGTATTGGAAGAAAATTAAAAATATTTGTGCATTATAATGTCCCTTTTGCAACATTATTTAAATGCAAAATAAAAGTAAACTAGAAGGATGTATAATTTTTTTTAAATTTTTATTTATTTATGATAGTCATACAGAGAGAGAGAGAGAGGGGGGCAGAGACATGGGGAGAGGGAGAGGGAGAAGCAGGCTCCATGCACCGGGAGCCCGACATGGGATTCGATCCCGGGTCTCCAGGATCGCGCCCTGGGCCAAAGGCAGACGCTAACCCGCTGCACCACCCAGGGTTCCCTAGAAGGATGTATAATATAAAAATGTAAGCATAATGAAAATCCATGTATTTATCAATTTTTGTTTCTACATGTCATGGTAATTATAGTTTTATTATTTTTTTAAAGATAGATTATTTATTTATTTATTTATTTATTTGAGATTGAGAGAGAGAGAGAGAGAGGCAGGGACACAAGAGGAGAGAGAAGCAGGCTCCATGAAGGGACCCAGACGTGGGACTTGATTCCGGGACTCCAGGATCGCGCCCTGGGCCAAAAGCAGGCGCTAAATCGCTGAGCCACCCAGGGATCCCCGGTAATTATAGTTTTAAATGTTAGTTGGAAATACCATGGTATCATTAGTGTTATCAAAACATCACTCATTATATTCATAACATCATAATTGTCAGATATTTCATTGATAATTTGAGAAGTCATTTTTATTAATATGGATACTAAAAATATATACATTTCTTCATAATGTAATATTCAATATCTATTCATTTCCTGAATGTTGCAATGGATAATATTTTAAGATGTTTGGATAACCCATATAATAACTGTGTCAAACTTCTGAAAAGTGTACTAGATTTTACATGATTTAACAATTTATATGGGGAAAGAGGTTGTTTTCTCTTATTTAAATATCACTTAATATAATATTCACAATACTACACATAGAATATTTAAAGCTCTATATGAAAACCTGTTTCAGGAGGGATAGTAAGATGTGGACCTTCCTACCTTCTTCCCTTGGTTTTTAGCTTTTGCTCAATTTTTGATGCTCTAATACAAATAACTCTGCTCATCATTAGAGAGTATGAGTCCCAGCAGAGGTGCTATTACATGTTCTCCCAGTTGTTCTCTCACGTTTTAAATCCTCCTTACTATAATATTGGGGATAGAAAAACTGGTTTTGCTGTATGTTAAGTTTTTTTATTCCCTAAAGTCTGTGAACTTAATGAAAATATGAGGATAAAGGTGAATGATAGCATCTACAAAAGCTTCAGGAAATATATTTCAATGCATTTGAAATCATAGTCAATATAATAAATACTTCAAATATTTCATATGAAATCATGCAGTAACTGGCTGCTTTCACACTACCTCTCAAGTACTTAGTTTGGTGGTCAATATATGATTACGTTCTACATTTTATGGGAAAAGATCCTTTTGCAAACTTGAGAGTTTTAAAAATTATTCCTTTGTGTTTCTCTTTGAGAGCAGACTTGTGGTCACTGGAGGCAAGGGTGGAAGAGGGGAAATTGGAGAAGGTGGTCAAAAGGTACAACTTCCAGTTGTAAGAAAAAGAAGTCATAGGGATGTATAAGGTACAACATGATGACCAGAGCTACCAACACTGTCTAACATAGGAAAGAAGGTAAGAGAGTAAATCCTAATACTCTAATCACAAATTGAAAATCATTTTTTTTGTCACATCTATATGATAAAATGGATTTTAGCCAAACCCATTGTGGCAATCATTTTACAATACATGTACATTAAGCCATCAAGGTCTATGCAGTGATATATGTCAGTTATTTCTCACTAAGATTAGGAAAATATTTTTTAATGTTTTAATTTTGGGGGCAAAGTAACAATGGATATCTATCTGTTAAGAAATCTTATAAGGAATCTGGAGATCATTGATAATCAGTGCAAGTTCACCTGCAATCTACATGTAAAGGTAAAATTCCAGGACTGTTAAATGAACAAACAAAAATATTCAATTATAGATAAAAAATGTAGAGAATTCTTTTTGGAAGTTTGGATGAAAAGAGAAGGGGAAGAGTTTGGTAGCTAAAAGCAGATGAGAGTTTGAAGGAGATCTCTTTTATCTCTTCTGGAACTTGTTACCAGTATGACCTTCCTTTTACTACCTAATTTTTTCTCTGATTAGAGGCCTTTGAGGGAAAATAAACACTTCTACAGTTCCTCTCTGAACTCTATTATGTGCTATCCTGCAAAATACTTGTTTCATCCCCTCGCAAACTGTATTGTCAGTAGAACATATCAAAATGCTATTCAAGGTTTCCTATGGCATTGCATTGGTTTCTTATTGCTGCTGTAAAAAATACGTGTGTGTGTGGTTTGAAGCTACTAAGTCTGATATATATATAAATCACATAGCACTGCCTGATAGAACTTTCTGCTGTGATAGAAACGACCCTTGACAACCATGTATTTAAAGTGTGACTAGGGGGTGCCTGGGTGGCTCAGTCAACTAAGCGTCTACTTTTGGCTCAGGTCATGATTCTGAGGTCCTGCTTGTCTCCCCCTCTCTGCCCCTTCCCCTTCTCATGTGCTCTCTCTATTTCAAATAAATAAAATCTTAATATATATATGTATGTATGTAAATATATATTTATATATGTGTGTGTATACATATATGTATATATAAGTAGCTTCAAAGTACATAAAGTTATTATCTATAGTAGTTCCTGGACATCAGAAGTTTAATGCGGGTCTCCCATACTAGACTCACATAGTGAATCCTAAAGTCAAGATATTAGTAGATTCAAGCTGCCACCAGAGTCTCAGGGTTGGATCTGTTTCCAGCTTTTAGAGGCTGCCCACAAACTTTGGCTGGAGGCCCCCTTTCTACCAGCAAACACATCCCTCTGACCTCTGCCTCTGTCTTCACATCTCCTTTTCTTTCTTTCTTTCTTTCTTTTTTTTTTTTTGTTAAAGATTTTATTTATTTATTCATGAGAGAGAGAGAAAGAGAGAGAGGCAGAGACTTAGGCAGAGGGAGAAGCAGGCTCCCCGCAGGAAGACCGATGTGGGACTCTAGGATCACGCCCTGAACCAAAAGCAGATGCTCAACCGCTGAGCCACCCAGGCGTCCTTTTCTGAATTTCCTGTTTCTTTCCTTTTCTGAATTTCCTGTTTCTCTCTTTTCCATATAAAGATCTTTAATGATTACATTGGGCTCAGTGGGATAGTCTAGACTATTCTCCTCATCTCAAGATCCTCAATCATTTTTGCAAATTATATTTGACAGACATAAGGTCATAAACATCTTGGGGCATGAGGTGGGGGGCACAAGCCTCTCTACCACATGATCTATTATGCTTAACTTCAGTCACTTAATGCGTGACCTCAATGGTTTTCAGTTGTTCTACTCAACAGACCCACCTGACTTTACTTACTCTCTCCTCAGGTTAAAAATTTGAATTTCATGAACTCCGTAGACTTCCTACTAAATTCCCACTTTTCAGCTGAGGAGACGAGTTGTGTAGAATTACCTCTCAATTCAGCCATTTTTCAGGGATAAGTGAAAACAGTGATGTTACTGATTATTAATGAAGACTTTTTGTTTTCTAACCTCAAGACGCTAGCAATGTTTACTCACTGAGGTTACTTTATAATGATCCCTCGGTCTGTCTTCTCTCTTTCCTAAAAACTGATGTTTACCAAAACTTGTAGATATAGAAACAATGCATATAATTAGAGTCAGTGTTGTCATAAATCTTCATAATTATATAATTCACAAAAACTCTCAATTGTGAATAAAATAAATGCTTTCAGAAAGTAATGAAATTAACCCAAATAGAGAAAATCAAAGATTCAAAATACTCTGTCCCTCCTAATTGTCTGAGAATGGGAGTCACTTCTCGGCCGACTCTCTCTCGTCCATTCTCTTGACCTTCCAGTGTTTCTCTCCCCCACCAGCCCCTCTTCCATCATCTCAGCAACAAATCTGGGGAGAATCACAAGTAATTCTGCATCCAGTGGAGTAGATCTCATTTTAGGCAAGTTGCATTTATGTAATTCCAATTTTTTATGGTAAATCTCTGAAACTAAAAGAGTCACCTCAATGTTTCCTATCCTTTAAAGTAAGTCAGTTCAGGTCAAATCTTTTTTTTTCTTTTTTCTTTTTTTTTAAGAGAGAAAGAATGTTTGCATGTGTGAGCTAGGGGATAGCAGTGGGAGGGGAAGGGCAGAGGGAGACGGAGAGAGATAATTTTAAGCAGAGATAATTTTAATCCATACCATGTATGAAGCCTGATGAGGAGCTTGACCCCACAGCCCTGAGATCATGACCTGACCTGAAATCCAGAGTCAGACATTTAACCCACTGAGCTACCTGGGCACCCCTCAAGTTGTATCTCCTTGATGAAACCAACCACAAATCTAAACTACATCAATGACTTTCTTAGTTTTCTTTTGGAAACACAAGTTACTTTTACCCACTTTGTTCTATACCCTCTAATATTGTTTAGGGTTTTAGGTGTGACTCTCCCTCTGAGGTCTCTGAGGCCAAAAGTATTAACTAATGCTTCTTATCAACCATATTACTCAAAAAGTTAAGAGCATCTCATTATGCAAACCAATGATATAGAGCTCAGTAATTTGTGATGATACATATTTAATGTTCTTTCCTCCCCAGATATTTTTGCATGGCCTTAGGTAAAACAATATAAAAAACAACTTTTGCAGAAATAATTGAATAACCTCTAGTTGAGTAATATTTATTGAAATATATTTATTCCCATATTCTGAGCATAAAGTGTTATGAAACAATCATAATCCTATCAATATTTTTAAAAAGAAAAAAACCTTTAAATTCTACTAAAATTGCCATTTTAAAAGTTGGTATGATCATTTTACTAAATATTCTTCTATTTACATGTAAAACCAACATTTCCTTAGGTGAATGTGATGAGAAACATTATCTATGCATTAACATTAAAAAATGTGGACATTCTTTCTAAGGAAATTTAAAGTAAAAGCAATTATTTCACATGTGGTGTTGTGAGACTTGCCTGCAATTGAAGTAAAATCTTCCCACACATTTACTTTATCATTTTGTTCAGAATGTGAAATAGATACATGTAGATCCAATGTTAATGTTAAATTATTATTCATTTAAGAAATTCTAAATTTTGTAAATTTTATTTATTTGTTGCTGTCGTCATTGTAGATTTTATTTTAAGCAATCTTTACCTACTGCATTAAGATTTATTACAGATATATATCTATGAAATAGCACTCAGCTTAGAAAGTTCAAATTAATACTTCATCACTCATTCCTCAATAGCTCTTCATGCTTTTCAAAAGATGATCATAATGCAGAAAACATGCCAGCCTAATCATTGAAACAATTTTGTTAAATATCCAAAGAAGGATTAATCAGGCTTGAATTTTTCCAACAATGCAGTCAGGGCACTGAATCAACCAGAAACATTTCTGTAACCTCTGTTCTGTTGAATCAATCTCTCAGATAGAAAACACTTTTACTTGACACCTTTCCTCATGTTTTGGCAAGATTGTGTCCACAGTTTTTCAGATGCAAATCCAATAAAATAAACATTGAGGTGCAGGTGTCCCGGCGTTTCATTGCATCTGTATCTTTGGGGTAAATCCCCAGCAGTGCAATTGCTGGGTCGTAGGGCAGGTCTATTTTTAACTCTTTGAGGAACCTCCACACAGTTTTCCAGAGTGGCTGTACCAGTTCACATTCCCACCAACAGTGTAAGAGGGTTCCCTTTTCTCCACATCCTCTCCAACATTTGTTGTTTCCTGCCTTGTTAATTTTCCTCATTCTCACTGGTGTGAGGTGGTATCTCATTGTGGTTTTGATTTGTATTTCCCTGATGGCAAGTGATGCAGAGCATTTTCTCATGTGCATGTTGGCCATGTCTATGTCTTCCTCTGTGAGATTTCTGTTCATGTCTTTTGCCCATTTCATGATTGGATTGTTTGTTTCTTTGGTGTTGAGTTTAATAAGTTCTTTATTGCAGCAATGGCCACGATAGCCAAACTGTGGAAGGAGCCTCGGTGTCCAACGAAAGATGAATGGATAAAGAAGATGTGGTTTATGTATACAATGGAATATTACTCAGCTATTAGAAATGACAAATACCCACCATTTGCTTCAACATGGATGGAACTGGAGGGTATTATGCTGAGTGAAGTAAGTCAGTCGGAGAAGGACAAACATTATATGTTCTCATTCATTTGGGGAATATAAATAATAGTGAAAGTGGATATAAGAGAAGGGAGAAGAAATGTGTGGGAAATATCAGAAAGGGAGACAGAACGTAAAGACTGCTAACTCTGGGAAACGAACTAGGGGTGGTAGAAGGGGAGGAGGGCGGGGGGTGGGAGTGAATGGGTGACGGGCACTGGGGGTTATTCTGTATGTTAGTAAATTGAACACCAATAAAAAATAAATTAAAAAAAAAAAAAAAACAAGACAAGAACAATAGGAAAGTTCTTAAGGGTATGTTGGCTTTTGCTTTGTCTTGATATTTTCAACTTGTGGTCCAGGGCAAATAAAGAGAGAGGCTTTGTCACAAAAAATAAAAAAAAAAAAAATCCAATAAAATATATTAAACTTTTGGATGCTTATATTTTTGTGTCAGTCATTTTCTGTGGTTTGGGAATGTTTACCTGTATCAAAATAAATTAAAAAATCATTAAATGAAAAGTATAGTATAATACATGAAAATTTAATAATAATGTACTTAAATGCTTTTCAAGCTTAAGTTCAATAGTAATTGTTTTCTGGTCTTATTCCAGAAAACCACATTGTTTTATTTTATTTTATTTTATTTCATTATTTTATTTTATTTTATTTTATTTATTATTTTATTATTTTATTATTTATTTATTTATTTATTTATTTATTTATTTATTTATATATATCAGTGCTTATATGGTTTTTCACCACCTACACAGGCTGTTGCCCTGGTCCAGGTCACTATGACATTTCACTTAGATTGCTGCAACAGATCTTTTTTTTTTTTTTTTTTTTTTTTTTTGATGTGTTAGCTAACTTTATTGTGGTAATCATTTCACAATATATACATGCCTCAAAGCATTACATTGTATATACCTAAAGCTTACACAACGTTATATGTCAATTTAATCTCAATAAAACTGGAGAAACAGAAGAATTTTTAATAACAGAGAACTGAAAGACTTAATCATCTGCACATCGCATCTTGCCTGAAATGCTGAAGGAAATTTTTCAAGAAGGAAAACAAAATCAGGCGAAAAGCCCAGTCTATGCAAAGACTGAAGAGTACCAGAAATAGTAGCTATGTAGGAACATACAAAAACATTTTGCATATTATTTAAATCACTTTCAAAAATGATCAACTGTCTAAGGCAGAAATAATACTATATGGCAGAGCATGAAACATGTAGAAGTCAAATGCATGACAATAATAGCACTAAGTCCAAGAAAGGAGAAATAAAACCTTGTATACTGTTACAAGGTTCTTTTACTACACAAATAGTGGTATAATTACCTGACAGTAGACTGTGTTGCATTAAGGATACCTATAATATAAATGCTGAACCGTCCACTATTACAATACAACAAAGACATAGCTAATGTGTCAGGGGAGATGAAATAATTTTTAAATAATCAAAAAGATGTCAGAAAGAGGAAATAGGGGAACAAAGTAAAGACAAGATCTTTAGAAAATGGATAACATGATGGTAGATTATCCCATTAAATATAGATATTCTAAACACTTGCATTAAAAATGGAAATAAACAGATTAGATATAAAAACAAGATCCAGCTATATGCTGCCTAAAGGAAACTCACTTTATTTTTGTTTTCAATTTGAAAATAGTTATTTATTAACTTACCAGATTACAAAAGTAATCCTAGTAGATACCTTAGTTCATCATTCTAATAAGCCTATTGATCTAGTCTTCCCTGTTGTTAACATCTCCACCTCCTATAAAATGAGTGGTCTTTTTCTTCATGCCTCCTCATGGAAAAGACCATTTGAAGGGCCCTAAAAAGTTGTTTGCTTCTTTGAAACATTTTCCAACAGTACAGATCTTGTGAATCAGTTCCTCCATGCTGATGATGCCATGTTTACCAAGAGATTGAGCAATAAATGTGCTGTTCTCTGTCAGGGCAATTTGCTTCTTGTTGATTTGGCCATAACCATGCTTGTAGATCAATTCATTCACCAACTTCAGGTTTGGGCACCCCCATGCTATATATGGTTCCACAATCCTTAGCATGTTATCTGCAGCTTGTCGAGCTTAACAAAGGTGTCAGTGAAGATCTGGCAAAGGCAAAGAAGCTGCAACACCTTTTGAGCCTCCAGGCTCACTCCATTGATATCCTGTTAACAAATGCCAATTTGGATTCTGCAAGTACCTAGAAGTTGCCAGGTTTTCTTGTCATCCTAGCCATCTGAATCTCAGTTCTGTGCATCCCCCCTTTATTCCTTGTGGTGATGCCTAGCTTTTTCATAGATAAGCCTCCTCCTTGCCTTTCAAAGCACCTTTTGGGCAAACTTCTTTCTCAGATCCTTGATCTTCAACACTGCAAAATTTCTTTGTTTTTTTCTTAAGGATTTCTAGCACAGCAGGAACCTTCTTTTTCTTCTTTTCTGCACCCTCTAACTTTATTTAAATCTAATTGATATATTAGATCATTAAATGATGGATTTATTGATAGAAGATCTCCTGTATCTTGAAGTTCTGAGGCACTCAATCTTTGGGATTGGTAAGTTCCACTTGTTTGGTCCTTGTATTCTGTAGTGAATTCTAAATCTTCAAGTGTAAAATCTGAGAGTTCATCCATATCCTGACCTATTGCTGCTGCAAGTTCTGGATTGAAAGTATCATCTGTGAACCTCAAGAGCAGGCCTTTATTCTCAATGGTGGTCCCAGGTTAAACTCACAACCTCTTGGACTACAGTGAATTACTCCAGTAGTCAGAAGACCAAAGGGTTCTTTCACAAGCTGACTCCGAAAAACACGGGTGGTGGGGCACCCAAGTAGGCCAGGAATGTGACCTAGGGCGTCACGAAACTTCCTGCGTGGAACACTACGTATTCAGAGAAAGCCTGGACTTGCCCATGCCACTCTCACCGATGATGAGGATCTTCAGGGTAGTCAGCACGTCCTTGTCCATCCTGACCCTGCTCCGCTCTGAGCCCAGCTGGCCACCCGGGTCCAGTTCTCAACCCTTCCCCTGCAACAGCTCTTAAAACTACTCTCTGACTCCATTCTCACCTCTCTGCAATCTATTATCAAAAAAGCAACCAGAGTGATTCACATAAAACAAAATTTGCATCACGTCACCTCACTATTCACAAGTTCCAGTGTTCTTCTATTTTATCAAGATAGAAATCAAGAGTTCTTCAAATGCCATGAAGGTACTATGCAATGTCCACCCCAAATGGCATTCCCTTAACACACACTGTATACCGGCTGCACATTCTGCTTCACTACTCTCTCCTTTTCTCTGTCTACTCTGAACTACATTAATCTGTCCTGCTGTTTCTTAACCATAATATACTTGTTCTAACTTTATTGCCATTTCACATGCAGTTTCCTTTGCTTGATGCTTCCTTCAGTAAGATAAGTGTTACCATACTCTTCCTTGATGTCTCTACAGTGTATCACTTATTAGTGTGGTCCACACTTCTACTACACTGCTACCATATGAAATGTTCCCCCTCAACATACCCTGGCATTATCTCTCTAGTGTTCTTCAATTGTCTTCATAATGCCTATTGCCACCTGACTTGATATATGCTCACTCGTTCATCTGCTTATTGCTAGGCTACTACCAAGATAATATGCAATGGATACATAATAAATATTTATTGAATGACTTAATAAATAAATACAAGAAAAGAGGGAGCTTTTCTTCTCTACCAAATACTATGTGAAATCCAGCCAGCCACCTGTTTTTTGTAAATAAAATTTTACTGGAACATAGCCACAAATTTGCTCATGCATTTAGGGCAACTTCTGTATGACAGCCCCAGAGCTGAGTATGTGTGACAAAGGATGTTAAGTTAGCAAAGACAAAATAGTAACTGTCTGGGTCTTCACAGATAAACTTTGCTAACCATAATTCATATAAATGGTTTTTCTTTCTCTAAATATTTTTTCAAATGAGCAGGAGTAACTATTATTATAGCATTCAATATTTTCAGCACCAGATTAAAATTAGATTTTACTAACCTGTGGGAACAAAGATTTATACTGGGTCAAGGGATGTGGTTTCAGAATCACAAATTTCACATAAAAATTGGTGACTATGCAAAAGGAGCCTTCTCTAGGAAGGTTCCCTAAGAATCTTACAAGATTTGAAACAAAACACCACAGGCTAGTCAGAGAAATTTAATCAAAGGAATTAGACATCATTGAAAAATAAAAGGAAATCAATTTGGATGTAGGAGATGGCATTTCACTGAGAGATTCTGTTTCATCTTTCATCTTTCAGAACTTAGGTGGAGAAGAACATGTGATGTTTAGTTCTATTAAGCAATTAAATATTTAATGAGAAAGACTGCTAATTGGTAGGAAATATTCTCATTGATTGTTTCTTAACCAGTTAGTAATTGGATATAAAAGTCATATATTAGGGACTTAATGAGCAATACAAATTACTTTGCCAAAAATGGCATATCATTATCACAGAATTTATGTTGTAGCCACCCTCATTTTCCCCTCTGGTTTTGAAACCTTAGTAGAGGAAAGAATGCTAAAGTTATGTTGATGATTTGCATTGTTGTTTCTAAGTCTGTTCAAGTGTTTGATTGGTAAAATCATCTATTCCCTAAAAATTCTGTTCTAAGATATAGAATATGATCAATTGTTTTTTTTCCCCTAGTTCCCTGAAAAGGAAGTAACATGATAAAACAAGGAAAGAGAGGTTTCAAAAATGGAAATGAACGAGTCAATAATTCTATATTTATTCTTAGGAAATCAGTGCCATGATTAAATGAGTTTATTTGACAAACGGAAAATGCAACAAAACCACTTTTATTTCAAACTTGACTGAAGTTTTGTGCTAATTCAGTCAAATGAATTCTCTCTTTTTGGTTAGTGAATTATTATGTGTTGAACATATGTGCATTGGTTGCATAGGTTAAGAAATATAACTTTTTTGGCCATTCCATAAGCCCTTCTTTGTTCCCCAAACCAATCACAGCTCCATTTTTCCTTCTGATAGTTAATTATTATCCTGATATTCATAGAAATTGGTTCTTTGAAATTTTTCTAATTTATTGAGCGTGTGTGTATCATTAGCACCAGAATTAATTTTTACCCCTTTTTAGCTTGTTGTGTCTTTTACTCTACAGTTTAGATCTCTATCCCTTTCACTTCTACTCTTTACAATTTATCTATTTTAGACGCTGTGAAGTTTGACCTGGAAGATTTCCCTGAATCCAAATTGGGTTGATTGCAAACTCAGAAAGCAGTTTAAAATGTTTCAGACAGACTTGACAGTCTTTATCCATGACAATGGATTCTTTTAATAGGAAGCACGGAATATCTAGCTTTGTTCTTTCTGTGTCAGCCATTTATACATAAATTCTCATTCCATTTTCCATTAGAGGTTAAAAATGATAGTGATTTAATTCTATCACTTTATTTTAATTCTTCAGGCAAAATAATTTTGTAAAGGAATGTTACTTTTCATCCACTGTTTGGCCACCCGATGGCACAGTTCGTATCAGAAAGGTTGTTGGATCTTTTCTATCATTTACTCAGCTTTCAAAAATGAATTGTTCACTGTTTTTCTCAGGAATTGGGCAATTATTATTTTTCACATTAATATGAACCCATGGATTTATGATGGGTTTTAATCCATCACACCTCTTATCCGTACTAAATCCCAAAGTGTCCTGTGTATGACAAATAAGTACCTCAGAATGTTGGTTCTTAAATCCTTAAGGCATGACCCTTCATAGTTTTCTTGTTATCTGGTATGTCAAGATGGTCCATGCTCATCTCCTACATTTTCTTTCCTATACAGGAAATTATATATTTATCCAAGGAACCCATTTTTATTTTAATTGGGCTGTACCACAATTTAGGCTGATCATTTTTCGTTGGCCTTTTCAGAGGATATAGGATCAATAGTTATAGGTATAGAAATTATACAGATAAAATGCCTAGTGAGGTCATCTTAATATTCCCATTTCTGTTCCAGTCCAAAATTGTGGAATTTTTATATGACTTAATTGATATTACCTTGGTGTCACATTTCATACATATTGATAATTCTTGTTCACAAGGAGATGACAGCAAGAAATTCATTTGCTTTATTTCACATTGAATTATAGATGTCTCAGAATAACAATACTAATGCAACCATCTCCAGTTATGGTTGCCGACAAGAGTTTTGTTGTTGTAGATGGTGGTAGTTGGTTTTGCATTTTCTTAATCTCCAGTTTTTATCATTTCTGTCTTGGTAATGTGTATCTTCTTGTTTCAGATCAGTATGACTAAAAGCTTATCATTTGTATTGATCTTTTCAACACAGTGTTTGAATTAATTTTTTGTTTGTGGGATCAGCATGGCTTTCTTTCAAGCTCTTCTGTCAACCTTGTGGACTTTCCTTTCCTGTTTTTCCCTTGGCTTTCTTATTTTCATCCTTAAGTTATCAAATTAAATATAATTTAATCTGGCAACCTACATATGTGAAAAATCAGGTCAGAAGAGAAGATTAATGTAGGTTAAGGTGGGTATTTTATGAGTGCACAGGCTATTACACATCCCTACCCATTTTGTATCTATATCTCCTGCCTGTATCAGAATTGGCAAACTGTACCTAAACATCTAAATCTACCCTGCCGCCTGCTTTCATAAATACGGTTTTATTGAAATATAGCCATGCTTGTTTGTTCACACATTGTCTAAGGTTGCTTAGGCATTACAGAATTATAGTGGCACAGCTGAGTAGTTGTGACGGAGACCTGTATGGCTTTCAAGATTAACATAGTTAAGTATGGCCCTTTACATAAAAAAGTTCCTCCATCTCTCATATATCACTTATTTAATTACCTATTTCTAACCATCTATGTAATCTGTTTACATGTATGGTATGCATACATACATAAATGCATATACATGTGTATATATGCATGTGTCTGAATATATACATTCTTCCAATAAATATTTTGAATATATTTATTCTTCCAGAAAATGTTTTTAATGGTCCAGAAGTAGAGAGAATAATCTCCTTTTTCCCCCAGAAACTATAGTTACTACTATTAAATAATATTAAAAAATACTTTTCTGGCTAAGTATAGTAGTATGTCAAAAAGGTTTTGGTAATGTACTAATTCTTAAGGGGAAAAACTAGAAAAAAAATAGTTTACCTCTCTGCTTGAGAATTTCAGCAACTATTTCACTATTCTTTAAAATTCTATTTGGAACGTGCCTGGTTAGCTCAGTTGACTAAGCCTCTGACTCTTGATTTAGGCTAAGGTCATGATCTCAGGGTCTTGGACCAATGCACAGGGTCTCCACACTGAGCTTGGAACCTGCTTAAGATTCTCTTTCCCCTCCCCTCTGCTCCCTCTCTCCCCACATCCTTTCTCTCTCGCAAAAATAATAATAAAAATAAATAAAATAGGGATCCCTGGGTGGCGCAGCGGTTTGGCGCCTGCCTTTGGCCCAGGGCGCGATCCTGGAGACCCGGGATCAAGTCCCACGTCAGGCTCCCAGTGCATGGAGCCTGCTTCTCCCTCTGCCTGTGTCTCTGCCTCTCTCTCTCTCTCCGTGTGACTATCATGAATAAATAAATTAAAAAATAAATAAATAAAATAAATACAATTCTATTTGGCTAACGTGGCAGGGCAACTGTGTTCAGTATTCTGAACTATGATGCTGCAGGGACCTGAATGTCAGTTTTCAGAAGTGAGAAAGGGACTTCGAATGACATTTATATATTGAATAAAAAAATATTTCTTCTTATAATTTCCATCAGGCTTTCATGATACCTACTACCCTTTGCTTTTTTTTTGGAGGGAGGGCTACTTTTCCATTTTACTCTCCTTTTTAGGGGGTTTTATATGGTCAATTCTTTTCTTATTTGCTAACGGTCACATTCACATCTTCTATAAACACAACAAAAACAAAAACAAAAAACAAATAATTTGAACACATCAGATAATTGTAATCTCAAGTTGACCAAGACTTTGATTTCAAACAGATAACCATTATTTTTTCAATATTTTACTGAATGATGCGTCTGGGTAACAAGTGGGATAACAAATAGAAAAATACATTTTATATTATTCCATATAGAAAAGTTTGCAGGTTTATAAATATATTATTCATTTTGACCATTAAGAAATGCATTTGGGGCACTAGTATATTTTATTGGGGATAAAAATAATAATAATAAAACCTATTAGATTGAAAGTATTTCTCCATTTTTGTTTTTCTTTAATCAATCTTTAAGGAATGACAACAAATTAAATAATCATTGACATCACTTAATTGAGCTCTGATTCTGTACCAGGCCCTAATCTAAACTCTTTACATGCATTGTTCCTGGGAAGTATTTGCTATCAATATGCCTATTTTACCAATAAAGAAACCAGGTATTTGATAAGTTAATCGACTTATTCAAGGCCACAACATTAAAGGCTGAGCCACACTTCTGACCTAGGTAGTCAGGTTCTGGAGAAGGAAAGGAAAGATCTTTTTGAAAATTAAACATTCATGTGATTGCATAATATATGAATCACACTGAAAGTCACTGGGAGTAGAGGGTAGGTTTTCATTCCTTGATTTGCCTTAATTTAAAAAAATATTTTGTAATAGTCACCAGTTGGACATTAAAAGTATTTTTAAAGTAATCATGTCAACTAGGGAGGAAGCATGGGCTAATTTTGTCCTCTGACAAAATTATCTACTGTGTTCAGCAGACATTTACAAGTAAGATATACAGGAGCTATTGCTTATAGAATGTTTACCGTGTATCAAGTACTTTTAAATGTCTCATCTGCATTAACTCACCAGATTCATCTGAATTATAATAGATATTCAAAATTTGGATTTGCTATATCACAATTTTATTCAAATCAGTCAAATATTAAAGACAAATGACTATTATATATTTAAAATATAGTTTGATCCTCCTTTCTTAGCACACCCTGCCCTATCAAACATGTCTTAAAACGTTTAGAAGTGGCCATTCAGGAGAATCTTATTCTGACAGTGACTAGCCTAGTTTCCCTGTGACAGATTTTGAGCTTATTCTGTTGATTGAAAACATAAGAGTCCTCTGTTTCAGTATGCGAAAAGTGCAACAGTCTTGATTTTGTCATTGTTTTATCAAGTAGATGTAATCTTTCATAGGAGATTAAGAGCAACACATTCTGATGTATGTTTAAGCTATGAGAAAATCTTTTTGAAATATTCAAAGGGGAAAGTTTTTTGTTATGACTGTTTGCATATTTAAAGTTGTATTCAATGCTAGCAAAAGATAATTTATGGCTAGTATGTCGCATATAATATTGTCTATACTTTTTCCTGCCAAAATTCAGGTCATTCATAATAGCAAGTTATGCATTTTATGGGACATTAATCAGGCAATCAGCTGTTGTGGGATATTAAAAATGGCCCTGCTAAAGGAAAAGAGTGAATGGAAGATTTCTTAGGAAAACTCAATTATAGATGCAACAGTTCATTTATTTCAGGTGGCTGGATATCATCAACTCTATAAACAATAGCATGTGAGAATGGCAGAACTCAAAATGGCTGGAGCCTGGATCCCTGACACCATCAAGTCACCAGCTCAGCCATATTGTTATGTGAGAGATAAACATCACTAGTTTCACTACTATGTTTTAGAGTCTTTTTTATAGCAGCTTAATTTATACTCAATTATTCATTACATCACATTAGCAAATGCTAACCCATCAGTAAGTGAATCTTGAAACCTTCCATATTAAGGGGTACATTTTATAAATTATAGTTTTCTGTGATTTATGTTAATCATTTATATACTCTAGTTTATTATCTTCTTTCTTTCTTTCTTTCTTTCTTTCTTTCTTTCTTTCTTCTTTCTTTCTTTCATCTCTCTCTTTCATTATCTTTCTACCTATCATGACTAAATATACATGAATATATAGAGAGTGGTTTCTCATTTATCCAGTTTGTGTTTTTATATGAATTAAAGTTTTGGATGATTTGCTAACCTGCAAATGATTGTACATAGAGGGGACTTTATGATTGCCATATAAATTCCATTTTTTTAAAGATTTTATTTATTATTTGAGAGAGAGAGAGAGAGAGAGAGAGAGTGTCAGAGACACAGGCAGAGAGAGAAGCAAGCTCAATGCAGGGAGCCCAATGTAGGACTCGATCCCGGGACTCCAGGATCACACCCTGGGCCGAAGGGAGGTACTCAACCTCTGAGCCACCCACACATCCCAAACTCCATTTTTGAAACTATTTCAAACCCAACTATATAAAGAAAACTAGGATTTCATTCAGAAGTATTTTTTTGCAAAGCAAGTCCAAAACAAATTATACAAAAGAGGATAATATCTCTTCTCTTAAAAATCAAAGTTCTGGCATGAGGCACATAGGAATCTGTGCTTAAAATACTGAAATCCACATTGTCTACTTTTCTTGTAGCTTTGGCTTCCAATAAGCTCAGAACTAGGTTTTGGTTTTCTGTTCTATGTCAGTAGCTTTGTAGTGGTGGGAGATAAAGTCAGAAGAGAACAAGTGGCTTGATTTTATTCTGAACAGGCTATTTCAAAAGATCCAACTGAAAAAAAAAAAAAAAAAAAAAAAGATCCAACTGTAGTTGCTGTGCTTTGCCAGAGACAGGAGGAAACAGCAAGACCATTTAGGAGGTTCTGGCAGTAAGAGATTCAATGTGATGGAGCTGACTCCAGAATCATAGTTGTGAAGCTAGTGAGAGGTGGTCACACTCTGGGTGTGACAAGTGTAATGCATAAAGGTCTTGCTGAGCTGTCATAATTCCTAGATTTGAAGGATCATACTACCTTCAACACCTTCTCCTAAACCACTCCCTCAAGATATAATCCTCTAAGAAGTTCAAATATTCAAAGAAATGCATAAGATTTTTTTTCAGGTGTATACTTTTTGGATCTTGCACCCTATAAACCCTAAACCTTGGCTGACACAGGAAATATAAATATCATGCCTATTGGTTTTTTTCTCTCTCTCTAGTTTTTAAGTTCCAGTTAGTAAGCATACAATGTAATACTAGTTTCAGACTTAGAATTTAGTGATTCAGTGCTTACATACAACACTGGGTGCTCATCACAAGTGGCTCCTTAATCCTCACCACCAATCTAAGTCATCTCCACCTTACTTTCCCTCAGGGTAACTGTAAGTTTGTTCCCTATAGTTAAGAGCCTGTTTTTTGGCTTGCCTCTTTCTCCCTCTTTTTTAAGCAACATTGGAAACAACAAGTGTTGGCAAGGATGCAGACACAGGGGAACACTCATACACTATTAGTGGGAATGCAAACCAATGCAGCCACTCTGGAAAATAATAGGGAGGTTTCTTAAAAAGTTAAAAATAGAGCTACCTTATGATCTAGCAATTGCACTACTTGGTATTATATAAATATATTATATAAAATAAAATATATTTATATATAAATATGAATACTTATTTATATACATGTAAACATATATTTGTATAAAGTTCTGGAGATGCATTTATTGCTCTTTGTGTTAGCTGGTGCAAAATGAGAATGGATATAGGCTGGCTTACCTTCAATTGGCAGTAGTCTGCAGAATGGGTTGTATGTATCCCAAGGAAAGTCTTTATAGTATACTCCATTGGTGTACAAGAATAATAAAATACATCTTTTATTAATGTGCATATCTATAAGCATATATATGCAGAATTGTATTTACATATATAACATTTTTATATGTTGATGTTTAAAAAACATTGAAATTACAATTATAATCCTTAAAATATGAAATATTTATTGTGTCTTTACACATATTTTATAGATATTATGTACCAGGTTTTGTAAGTCAGATATTCTGGAGAAAATTTCTCCATATGAGTAAAACAAAGCCAAGATAATTAATTACTCTCATGATTCCTAATCCATATCATATGCAGGCTCTAGCCAGTGTACTAAGAAAAGAAAATAAAAGAAAAATAAAATAAAATACTTTGAATAAAATAAAGTTGTCAGTCCTACAGAGAATATTAATATCTACTTAGAAAATCACAAAGAATCTATACACACACACTCATAAGCAAGGTCACAGATTAAAAAATAGTTCCACTTTAATATACAAATAAATACTGAATGTTGGCAAAATTTAAATTAAAATTAAAAAATTTTAAAAAAGTATGTAATTTTACTCCAAAAAATACATGGAATAATTTTAGATGTAAATCCTCCAAAATATATGTGATGTCTATGTGCTATAAATTAAAGAATACTGATGAAATAAATCAAAGAAGTTGTAAGTAAATGATGGAGATAGCGTGTTCTTCGGTTAGAAGATGCTATATTGTTAAGATGTCATTTCTCCTCTATGATCTGGAAAATCATTGGAATTTCACATCAGGATTTTCTTAGTATTGCACTAACTGATTTAAAATCCATGTAGAAACACAAATTAATTAGAATAGCCAAAATGTAAGAAACAACCCAAAAAATAGAAAACAAAACAAAACAAAACAACAACAAAGGTGAATGGCTCACATTACCTGATTTCAAGATTTAATATTAGCTATACTAATTTTACTAAATGTAAAACCTAAAAACATAAAATTCTTAAACTTACAATGCTATAGAATGAAGCATACAAAAAATCTTAGTGACTTTGACAGATTAAATAACTTCTTAGATAGGACAACAGAAGTGCATTCCTTAACAAAAATGATAACTTGGACTTCATCAGAATTAGAAGTTACTATTCTTTGAAATACAGTTAGGAAGAAGGGACACAGTCTGGGAGAAAATGCCTTCAAATTAGATATTTGATAAAGGATCTGCATCCAGAATACATACAGAAAACTCCATCACAGAAATAAGAAGACAAATAATCCAATTAAAAATGCATACAAGATCTGAACAGACACTTCACCAAATAGATGTACAAATGGCACACAGACATATGGAAAGTTGTTCTACATCATTTGTCATTTGGGAATTGCAGATTAAAAGCCAAGCTGAGGTATCATAGGTTTACTAGAATATCTAAACAGGCAAGCACAAACTGACAGTATCAAGTGCTGATGAGAGCACCAGAGTAAAGGAACTACCATGCACAGCTGGTGGATATGCACAATGTGATACATATGGTGGAAACATGGTTTGGTAATCTTTTCACTTTGTTAAACACACACTTACATATGACTCAGTAATCTCATTCCTATATATCTCCCCAAGTGAAATAAAAACCTGGATAACTCTGGATCCAGGGGTGCCTGGGTGACTCAGTCATTTGAAGGTCTGACTCTTGGTTTCAGCTCGAGTCATGATCTCAGGGTCCCCGGAACTAGCCCCATATTGGGCTCTGTGTTCAGCAGGGAGTGTGCTTGGGATTCTCTCTGTTTCCCTCTGCCCTTCCCCCCATCTCTCAAATAAATAAATAAATAAATAAATAAATAAATAAATAAAATATTTAAAGAAAAGAAAATTTTGTGTCCATATACACACAATGGAATACTACAGAACAGCATAAATGACAAAATATGGATACATTGAAAGGCATAAATGAATTTCCAATGTGCTTTGCTAAATGCCACAATCATAATACTGTTTACCACATAATTTTACTTGTATAGCATTCTGGACTAGGCAAAACTATTGGTGTCTGAAATAAATTAGTGCTGGAACACTGAAAAAGGGAGAGCTACAGGGACATTTAAGGGAAATGTCTCAGTTGATACAACTGTTGTGTTGATTACTGTGGTGATTAAATGACTATATTCTCATGTGCCCAAACACGGAATTACATCCTAAAAATGGTGAATTTTATTGCATGTAAATTACACCTTAATAATGATGATGGTGAAAAAATCCCACATGATGTGGTTAAAATTGCAATGTAAACAATGATCATCTGCTAAATTTCCTTTTGTAATCACTTTCTTCTTCCTTCAGTAACATGCTTCAATCTGGGATCATTTTCCTTCTTCACTACTTCCTGTGGAGCATCTTTGCCAACATCATATCATCTAAGCTAATTTACTTTCTTTTTTTAAAAGATTTTTATATATTTATTCATGAGAGACACACAGAGAGAAGCAGAGACATAGGCAGAGGGAGAAGCAGGCTCCCTGCGGGGAGTCCAATGTGGGACTCCATCCCAGGATCGCAGGATCACGACCTCAGCCCAAGGCAAACACTCAACCACTGAGCCACCCAGGTGCTCCCACTTTCTTATTTGAAAAACATGTTTGGTGGTATAGATTTCTACATTGTATTTTTGTTACCATTCTTTTTTGTTTGTTTTTTTATAACAATTTAGGACTTCATTTCCTTACATTCTGGCATTCATGGTTTTATTAGGAATGGGTCTAAGTATTTCATTATTTGTCTGGAAAGCAGCTTAGCTTTAAAAACAGTCACTTAACTTCTCTTAGAATAAAGCAAGAAGCAAAATAAAACCCAGGGCAATACTGCAAGTTATATAATATAGAACTGCTACAAGAACATCTTGACAGATTTTGGAGTAATTTCCTTTTCCTTCCCTTTCTTCAAGCATCTTTTGCAAAAAACCAAGGGATTTGCAGTATGGTTATATTGTATTATTGTATATGTACCCACACACATATATATGTTCAGATAATTTGATTTCTAAGCTGAACACCATTTATATGCAGGATACATGGTTTGTTTGGTGTTCCTATTTTCTACATCTAGCATAATCCTTCACTCACTCCTTGCACAGAACTCCTTAGAAAGGGTATATATTTTAATAAACTGAAACTATCACCTAAAAGATAATGAATATAGTAAATTTAATATGTAATAAATACATGCTACACATAATACAGAATTTAAAGTGTAACTCCAGCTATTAATATTATGTTATTTGCAAGTATATAAAGTGATCTTAAATAAAAGCAGAGTAACATTATTTTAGAACATAAAAGTTGTTATTGTATTACCAGGCTTGTATTTAAAGCAATAGATGGCACTATTGGTCCACTATTATGGATGTTGTAATCAATTTTATCTTATTTACCCCTCACTCATCTAACCCTCATTATTTCCCTACAGTTTTATAGGTCACTGTATGAAGATATTTGCAAAGTTAATTTGAAGAGTTTTTTGTTTTTTTTTTTAACTAGGCAACTTTGATTTGCCTTTCCTCTCTGTATAGAATGTATTAACTGAAGAATTACAAGAATAGGAAACAAAAAGCTTTAGTTCTATTATGTGTGGCTCAGGAAAGATTGCTCACAAAAGTGGTTGGAAACTGTCACAGGGTGCTGTTCTGGGACCATCTATCCACTGCATCTATAGATTATCAAGGGCATTTGTTCCTAGTAAGCTTTTAGTAGTACTTTTCATAATGTCTATTTGGCCTTTGGATTAAAACATATCCTTTAATTCTGAAGCTAAATCAAATGTAATGAGAAATATTTTTCCCCCAAACCTTGTTTTCCATTGTTCTGTAAAAAAAAAAAAAAATGTTAAATTTAAATGAACAACTGGATCTTATATGGACAACAGAGAAAATTTTTCATTTTGGACAGTGTCGGGGATATGACTAAGGGAAATGCATAAACAAATTATGGCTATTTTAATGAAGGGAATCCTACATTGTAAAATAAAGAAACAAAAAAGACAATATTTCATGGGTCATCCAGTTAATGCTCTTTTATAAGCAATGTCTAATACTATGGGGGCAATTGCACTGATTTAAAAGCTTCTTCTGGTGGCCCCTACTTTAAGACAATTATTGGTGGTTGTTTACTTAGCTATACTAAGTAGTATAGCTCATCTGCTGAGTCCATTTACTACTGTTGGCTTTTCTTTCAATAAGTGTGTTAGATTTCAAAACAAAGTAAGATTTAAAAGTTTTGCTTCCTGGTTGTTGTTGTTTTTTTATAGAGATCAAATATCAATTGAAGTTAATAGCTAGAGTAAGAAGGTATCAATTTAACATCATCAAATTTTCCTGAAGGCTTTCAACTGTAAGAATGCAATACTATGGAACCACAGTAAATTGGTATGTTATCAATGTTTTTTTCTCCACCTGTGAAATAATATGTCACATTTTTTGTACTACACCATAAATAGCTCTGACATGGGAGCAAGCTGAGCTGCTCTGTACAGTTTGTCACATAATCAAAGCACTGTGGTACTTCTTCCCTCTGAATTGCCCATATTTGAGCAGATAACTAAAAGTTATCAGGGTTAATATTTTCTTTGTGTTTGACATCCAGTTTTTAACTTTAGGCTATTTCAATATCCAAGCCCACCCAAATGACAATAAAAATTTCAAATTACTTAATGCATGCAGATTTTAAAGCTTTCATAACTTTTCTTTTTTATCCTGAGAGAACTCTACAAGATAATTAGGTCAGATATTTGTAATGTTCAAATGCCATTTGCCATTGAAGAAAAATGATACTCATTGTGAACAAGTAAATAGTCTGAGGTCAAATAGCAAGTAACTGACAAAGGTTTCAAATGAAGAATTCTGATCTTCTGCTCCTAAATTATTCTGATACCTTGTGCAGCTTCCAGTTTGAAAATAGGATTAAACTCTCAAATAATTCTTTTAAAGAACTAATGTTTTCTGAAAAGATGTTAAAATAATTTTGAAAGCTATGGGATGATCTTATAGAGAGATTATTCTGTCTGAATGCTATTGTACTGCGCAGTAGTCATAATATTTAATGAGTATGAATATTTATTTAATAGTGTATTTGTATCTATAAAGTTTTCTATGCATTGTGGTAAAAAATGTACCTCATGTTTATTATATATAAAAGTAGCCAAATTTTTAACTGTAAAATTATGAAAGCTAATGTAAAAGTATACATCAAATTATATTACAATCTTAATTATGTCAGTAAATAAAGGAGATAATTTCTTAAAAGAGCCCTTTCAAAATTACAGCTCAGACACCAAAAGCATGAGCAACAAAGGGAAAAAAAACAAAAGGATAAATTAGACTTTACCAAATTAAAAGCCTTTGTGCATCTAAGGACATTACCAGACAGTTCAAAGACAACTTACTGAATTACAGATAATATTTACAAATTTTATATCTGATAAGGGTCGTATCCAGCATATATAAAGAATGCTTAAAACTCAACAACACAAACAGCTCAATTCTTAAAAATCGGCAAAGGACTTGAATAGGGATTTCCCTAAGGAAGTTATACAAATGACCAAAATGCTCATGAAAAATGATTGACATTATTAGTCATTATGAAGTACAAGAATGATGTAACTCTTCACACCAATCATGATATCTTTATATGTAAAAAACAAACAATAAAATGGAAAAATGGCAGACACTAGCAAGGGTTGAGGAGAATGTAGATAAATCATCACGCTTATGCATTACTGGTGGAAAAATAAAATGTGCAAAACTATGGAAAACCATTTGATAGTTCTCAAAAAAATTAAACATAGAATCAACAAATGACCAAGCAATTCTTCTTAGATATATAGTCCCCAAAATTGAAAACAGAACATATGCATGCACGCATATGTTCATAACACACTATCTACAATAACCAAAAGGTGGAATCAGCCCAAATGTCCATCCATACATAAATAGATATTTGTTATATATCTACATACAGTTAAATTTTATTCAATCACAAAAAGCAATGACATATTAATACATGCCATGATGTGGACGAACATATCAAAAACATGCTAAGTAAAAGAAGCCAGAAACAGAAGGTCCCATATTCTATCATTCCATGTATGTGAAATATCCAGAATTCACTAAGTCCATACCTACAGAATGCAGAATTGGAGGTTTCCAGGCAATGAGCAGGGGCTGGGAGGTAGGTATTGGAAATAAACTGTTTACTAAATATAGGATTTCTTTTAGGGTGATGAAGAGGCTTTGGAATTAGAAGTGGTGGCTGCACAGTATTGCTAATGTACCAACTGATATTGAATTATTCATTTTAAAGTAGTTAATTTTAATATTATATCAGTTTCACTTCAACAAAAAAAAATGCAAAATAAAATTAGATCTCGGCATTATCTTAGTGAGGTTTTGCCTTTAGCTAAATAGTCTTATGGATATGTCCAAGCTGGATCAGATCATTGGGTTAAAATTTAAAAATTGGCAAAAATGATGATAAAGGCATGATTCATGCTGCTACCATTTTGGTCTAGTTTCACTAGCCAAAACACCAGTGCAAAGAAGGATGTAAAGCAGAAAATAATACTTTTATGCTTAAATGGCTTTATCAGGTTCTGTATTACAACTCTCATTTCTTGTAAATAACTGCCCACACTTGAATATTATCAGTTCAGGCAGCGAAGGGTGCTCCATCTGACATGCCTCACAATTGCATTAGACTGCCAGAAAACCATGTTAGCACCCAACTATCCTCATACCAGGCCACCTATTACTAGCAGGTAAGGAGATTCTTGCTACATCACAGTTGCATTCTTCACATTATTTTTGAGTGGGCCTTTGATCTGAAAGTAGTCCTAATTAAGAACCATAAAACTAATAACCTAAGTTATACATTGTGTCAACAATGTTTGGTTAGCCATGCTAGGTTTTTGAAGGCATACAAAGTGTATATACAGCATTTGTGCATAAAATCATTAAATGACAATGAACAGTTTATTTTTTTTTTAATTTTTTTCCTCTCTTTTTTTATTTTTTTTTAATTTTTATTTATTTATGACAGTCACACAGAGAGAGAGAGAGAGAGAGAGAGAGGCAGAGGCACAGGAAGAAGCAGGCTCCATGCACTGGGAGCCCGATGTGGGACTCGATCCCGGATCTCCAGTATCTCGCCCTAGGCCAAAGGCAGGAGCCAAACCGCTGCACCACCCAGGGATCCCCTGAACAGTCAGTTTAAAATAGATTTAAAATAGTTTAAAAATAGAACATTACCAAATTTTAGGCCATATTGTTCTTGTGTTTTCATACTCAGGTATTCTCTCCTGATTTAGAAGAGAATAAGAATTAGGAGACAATTTAGGAGAATTATTTTGCTTTTTCTTATATTTCAATGCAATTGTATGAATCCTAAACCAAACATTATTTAGTTTTGCATGTCTTTTTTATGTCAATATAATTTAATACATTATTTAATATATAGCATATTATTCAATATTATATTAAACTTGATATTTAATAATGTAATAAATAAAATAAATATATTCATATAATAAATGCTAAATTTATATAATAAATAAAATTTAAAATATAAAATTTAATATTAAACGTTATTTATTAAAATAACATTTAATATAAATAATATAATCATTTAAAACATGTTTTTATTTATAAATAATTATAGATACAAAGACATTTGCAAATATAGTATATAATTCCTTGTACCTTTTACTGTTTCCTTCAATAGTTTCATCTTACATAATTATATTACAATATCAAAACCAGGAAATTGGTGGGACACCTGGGTGGCTCAGCGGTTGAGCGTCTGCCTTTGGCACAAGGGGTGATCCTGGAGACCTGTGATCGAGTCCCACGTCGGGCTCCCTGCATGGAGCCTGCTTCTCCCTCTGCCTGTGTCTCTGCCTCTCTCTCTATCTTTCATAAATGAATATGTAAAATCTTTAAAAAAAAAACATAAAAAGCAAAACAAAACAGGAAATTGGCACTGGTACAATGTGTACATAGTTCTGCATCATATGATTTGCATAAACAGCAGAATCAAGCTACATAACTCTCCATCATCAAAAACATCTACCTCATGCTAACCTTTCACAGTCAAACCCACCACCTTTCCACAATCTTAATCCTCGACAATTATTAATGTTTCCATTATGATAATTTTGTAATTTTTATATTATTACAAAATGGTTCCATATGGTCTATGAGCTTCTTAGATTGCCATTTTTCACTGAACAAAATGCCTTTGGGTTGCATAAAAACTATTGACTTGTAGGGTGCCTGGGTGGCTCAGTGGGTTGAACCTCTAACTCTTGATTTTGGCTCAGATCATGATCTTAGGGTTTTGGGACCCAGCTTCAGTCAGGATCAGTGCTCAGCAAGGGAGAATCTGCCTGAGATTCAATTTCACCCTCTCCCCCTCCCTCTAAAATAAATAAATAAATAAATAATTCTTTAAGAAAAGAAGGCTGTTATTTGCATCAATGGATCATGTCTATTTATTGCTCACTTATTTCCTTTGCAAGCTGGTTGAAACATTCACCCATTGGGGAATATTATGGGTATTTCCAGTTTTAGGCTGTTATAAATAAAGCTGCTATAAACATGTGGGTAGAGATTTTTGCATAGGATTGCATTGTTAGTTCTTGGGTTAAATGTCCTGCAGTGAAAAGCTGGATTATAGAGCTAAGTGTATGTTTTGTTTTTAAAAAAAGCTCTAAACAACTATAAAGTGTTCCATTTTACATTTCCACCAGCAGTGCATGAGATATCCAATTTCTCTGTATCTTCATCAACATTTGGTATTATCTCTGATATACATATACATATATAAAGTTGTATATGGATATAACGTATATATGTATAGAAAATTATATATATGTATATATGTATATATAATTTTAGCTGTTTATAGTCTTCATATAGTCTTCATTGGCATTTCCCTAGTGTTTAGCAATGCTAGACATCTTTTTATCTTGTGTGCCATACAAATATTTTCGGTGAAATCCCTGTCTTTATGTCATTTTATAATTGGATTTTTACTATTGCATATTGAGAGTTCTTTACATACCTTTGCATATCTTAGATACCAGTGCTTTGCCAGATACATGGTTTCTCTCTATCTGTAACTTGCCTTTTCACTCTCTTTGAATTTTTTCACAGAAAAAAAGGAAGTAAATTTATCATTTTTTAAAAATGTGGTGTCATGTCTAGGTGTCATGTCTAAGGAAGCTGTAGACCTTGAATATTTTTTCTGTGTTATTTTCTAAAAGTTCTGTACTTATATTTTATGCTTAGTATTCAAACATATGATTGATTTTAGGTTAATATTTATTTAATGAATGAGGTTTAAACAAGTTTTCTTGGCTTTTTTTTTTTTTTTAATTTTGCCTGTGGATATCCAATTGTTGTACTGTCTGTTAAAAATACTATGTTTACTCCAGTGAATTGCTTCTGTGACTTTGTAAAAAATCCATTGGCCATACTTGTTTGAGGACCATTTCTGGGTTCTCTCTTCTGTTCCATTTATCTTGCTCTGTCAGTACCATATTGTCATGATTACTGTAGCTATTTAGAAAGTCTTCATATTGGGTAGAATGATTCTGCCTATTTTATTCTACTTCAAGTGTGTTTTCATTGTTCTTATACTCTAGAGTTTTCAAATAAAAGTTTTTGAATAATCATGTCTATATCTAGAAAAATCTTATTGGGATTTTGATAGGAACTGTATTGAATATGTCTGTAAATTTGGGAAGAACTGACATCAACAGTCTTCTTCTTTTTTTTTTAATTTTTTATTTATTTATGACAGTCACAGAGAGAGAGAGAGAGAGGCATAGACACAGGCAGAGAGAGAAGCAGGCTCCATGCAACCGGGAGCCCGACGTGGGATTCGGTCCCGGGTCTCCAGGATCGCGCCCTGGGCCAAAGGCAGGCGCCAAACCGCTGCGCCACCCAGGGATCCCAACAGTCTTCGAATCTACAAACTTGATATGCTATCCATTTATTTAGATATTCTTTAATTTTATAGTACTAAACATGCAAATCCTATGTATATATTATTAGATTTACACCTAAGTATTTAATTTTTCAGTGATTAGAAATGGATTATTTCTAATTTTACTTTTCACTTGCCAACTACTAGTATATAAAACTAAAATGGATTGTTTTCTGTACATTTTGTATCCTATGCCTTGCTGAACTCTCAGTTCTAAGAGTTTTCAGGTTTTGGTTTGTTTGTTTGTTTTTGTATATGAGGGAGGGGGGATTTCATTGTGGACCATCATATCATTCTCAAATAGGGAGAATATCATTTCTTATTTTCTGATCTATATTGACCTTTCTTTTCCCATTGTGCTGTCTAGAATTTCCAGTACTATGGTGAACAGCAGTGATGAGAATGTACATCAGTAACTTGCTCTTTATTACCAAGGAAAGAACTCAGTTTTTACCCGTGAAGTGTGATGTTAGCTGTGGGTATTTTATACATTTATTTACCTAGCTGCGAAAGATCCTCTTTATTTCTAATTTGTTGAGTCTTTTTTTTTGGTTTGTTTTGTTTTGCTTTAATCATGAACAGATACTGAGTTTTGTCAAATGCTTTTCTGTTTTCAATGAATATGACAATGTGATTCGTTTTTCTCTTTTGCCCTCTTATTCTGGTGGATTACACTGATTGATTTTCATATTTGCACCAGCCTTGCACCTCTGAATAAACCCCATTGGTCATAATGTATAATTCTTTATATTTTGCTGAATTCCATTTGTTAATGTGTTGTTAAGAATTTTGTTGTTAAAAAATAATTTTGTTTATAGTTTTGCATCTATACTGAGTGGCAATGGTTTGTAGGTTGTTTTTTATATGTATTCTTTTTGGGTTTTTTTGGCTATTATTGTAATATTAACTTCAAAGATAAATAAGAAAATAGTTCTTCCTTTTCTATCTTCTGAAAAATATTTTATAGCATTGATATTAATTCTTTGTCAGAGTTTTGATATACTTACCAAATGAATCCACCTGAACTTGGAACTTTCTTTATCAGGGGTTTTTTAATTACAGTTAACTTTCTTTGACAGTTATATGGCAAATCGAATTGTCTATTTCATTTTGAGTGAGTTGTATAATATATACTTTTAATATATATTTTCTTTTCATAAATTTTCAAATTTATATGTGTAAAGTTGTTCATAGTCTTCCTGTAATGGCCTTTGAAAGTCTTAAAGGTCGATAGCAGTACTTACTGTTTTATTGCTGATTTTAGTAATTTGTCTATTATCTCTTTTTTATTTTCCCTAAAGTTTTTTTTTTTTATTTTTGATTGATGTTTTCAATGAATTAGATTTTTGTCTTATTTATTTACTCTCTTTTCTTCCTCTTTTCAACTTCATTGATTTGTATTTTTACCTTATTATTTCTTCATTCTAGTCAATTCGAGTTTACTTAATCTTCTTTTCCTACATCTATATCATTGAGGCATTGAGGTAGGAACTTAGGTTACTTATTTGGTTGTTTCTCTTTTCTCATGTAGGAATTTAGTGCTATATATTTCCCTGTTATCAATGATTTAGCTGTATCCCATAGTTTTGATGTTATATTTTCATATTCATTCACTTTCTTTTTCTTTTTAATTTCTCGTAAGACTAACTTCTTTGACTAATGACATTTAGAAATATGTTTAGTTTCCTAAAATATTTCAACTTTTTTCCCCTTTGTTATTGTTAGTTTGATTTCACTGTGATTAAAAAAAATTCTCTCTGTTTTTTTAATTATGTAACATTTCTTGAGGTTTGTTTTGTGGTCCTCAATATTATATGTATTGACACATGTTCCATGGACCCGGGCCCTGGAAGGATTGTAAGGAATGTATATTCTTTTGTCCCATACAAAGTTCCATGAATGTCATTTAGTTCCTGATGGCTGATGTTATGGTTATTGTCATATATCCTTGATGACTTTTTGTCTAGTCATTCATCAGTTGTGGGGAGAGAAGTAGAAGAGTCTACAACTTTAAATGTGGATTTCATGATTTCAACTTTAAGTTCTAAAAGTCTTTGCTTTACCTATTTTGCAGGTCTGTTGTTTGGTGCAGTGTCTTCCTTCTGGAATGATTATTTTTTTCCCCTGTATTATGTAATATTCTTTAGTTTCTGGTAACTTTCATTTCTCTAAAGGCTAATTTACCCAAAATTAATATATTTACTTCTGCTTTCTCTGATTAATATTTATCTTTTTCCAATCTCACTCTTTCACATTCTGTTATCATTGTATTTACAGTAAGTTTCTTATGGACAGCATGCAGTTGGACCGTCTTTTATCCACTCTACCAATCTCTGACTTTAATTAGTATATTTAGATTATTTATACTGAATATAAATATTGATGTATTAGGAATCAAGTCTGCAAATTTTGTTTTCTAATTTCTCTCTATTTTTTTGTTTTGTTTTGTTTTCTTATTGGTGTTTGGTTCTTTACATTTTTTGTATTAAACTTTTTTTTAGAATTTTATTTTTTTAACCAATAGTGTGTTTATTTAGATTTTAGTATACCTATTTGTATAGATTTTTTAGTGGTTGCTATAGGTACTATAAAAAATATAGCTTAATGCTATTGACATTTTAACTGTTGAGTAAAGTGTAGAGAGCTTACTTCATTTTACCTCTTTATTATTTCCTTTAATATTTCCTCTACATACACTGAAAACCACACTAGACATGGTTATAACTTTTGTTCCCATCAGTGAAAAATAATTAAGAAAATTGAAGACAAAAACTTTGGGCTGTTGTATTTACTATACTTTTGTTCCTTTTATTTACTTATTCTTTCCTGTTGGTCCAAGTTACTTTCTTTTAGCATTTCGTTTTTGTTTAGAGGAGTTTTTTTGTTGTGACTTAAGAGTATGTTATTTGGTGACAAATTCTCTTAGTTTTCACACATCTGAGAATGCTTTTTGCTCTTTCATTAGTGGAGAATATTTTAACTAGATTTAGAATATTCAGTTTGGCAATCCCTTTTTTCTAGTCCTTGGAAATTGTTTTATCACTTACTTGTCCTCTTTTATGTGAAACCCACCGTCATGAAAATTGTTCACCACCTATAAATTATGTGTCATTTTTCTGTGTCTACTTTCAAGGTACTTTTGTCTTTATTTTTTCAATCTATCTTCATTTGTTTCAAGCATAATTATAATTGCTTGTTGAAACATTTAATAATAGCTGCCTTCAAATCATTGGCTGAGGCTGATAATTTTAATATCTGTGTCATCCTGGTGTTGACCTCTGCTGATTGTATCTTATTTAATTTGGGATCTTCCAGATTCTTGCTATGATAAATGATAACTGAAATTTGATCATTGACACTCAAACTTACTTAAGACTTGTATTTAGCAGTCCTCTTATAGTGCCCCCAAAGCAGAAAGGTGGCACCACCTTGCTACTGACTGGTTATGGCAATGTTAGGAAACTGATACACACTCTACTTTATAGATCATCTATGAATATTTTAAATGTCTGGACCTTCTTGTATCTATCACAGATTTATTTTGTAGGATAATGCAATAACACAATGTTTTAATTTGAGATTTTATAATAGATTGATAATTGGAAAGGCAAGTCATTTTAATTACTCTTCCCTAGGAGTTTTTGACTGAATTTGGCCCTTTTTGTTCTAACATTCAAGATAACCTTGTCTATTTCCATTAAAAGCAAATTTCTGTATGAATGTTTGTTATATTCAGTTGATCAATTTACAGTAAATTCATATTTTTGCAGTAATGAGTCTTTCCAACCATGATCATTTTACTCATCCTTTTATAATTAAATATGTTCTAATAACCTTTATTAGGAATTTAAAGTTTCCATGCATATTATTGAATCATTATATTGCACACTTGAAATGAATATAACCCTGTATGTTAACTATACTGGAATTAAAATAAAATAAATTTCCATGAATGAATTCCACATTATTGCTATATCCATATCTCAATGCCCTTACTTTTGCTAATATGGTTTATTTTAAATGTATTTTTAATTATATATTCTAATTTTAGTAATGGATAGAAATATATAATTGAAGTTTTTAATATTGGATTTATAATAAGCAAAATGTGTTAACTTCCTCTGTCTTGTTACTTTATAAAATAACTTTGGTGTTCTATACAGGAAATATGATCAGCAGTGCAAAATAAAATTTTATTTCTTCCAACAAAATCCCAATATTTATCATCTTATGTCCCTGAACTTAAAAGGATCTTATATTTTCTTGTCATACTGCAATAGTTTGGAATTCTGAAACAACAGTATCAGAAGTGAGGTAGCACCCATCTTCATTTCATCAGTGATCTCAAAGGATAAACATTCAATATTTTCCCATAATGTACGGTATTTGATGTTTTTGTTTGTTAGTTTTGGCAACTGGCCCTTATCAATATGGAAGGTTCCCTCTTTTGTTTGATAACATTTATATTTATGGGTGGATGATGAATTTTTATCTAGTACATTTTTATATATATAAAGATCTCATCATATGATTCTTTTTTCTCACTTTGTTCTGATCATGTTGTTGATTACATTGGGTAATAGTTAATCGAATATGGAAGTCCTGAGTAAATCTTCTTAATATAGTATTTTGTTTGGATAATCTGTTGGTTTTATTTGATGTGAGATTTGATTTTCTAATATATTTGTTTAGAAGTTTTGCCTTTAGGTTCATTAGAAAGTGTGGAGTGCAACTTTACTTTTTTTAGTGGTTATGGTTAGGTTTTGTTATTTAGGTAACTTAAAATGAGAGAGGGATAATGTGTTTTCTTTTTTCTATCTCCCTAATGGAGTTTGTGTAATATTTGCAACTGCTCTGAATGTTTGGTGGAATTCACAAGTAAAAGCATGAGATATCACACATACATTTGTGGAAAAGTTTTATTTTGTAAGATTTTATTTATTTATTCATGAGAGACACAGAAAGAGAGAGGCAGAGACACAGGCAGAGAGAGAAGCAGGCTCCATGCAGAGAGCCTGATGTGGGACCCCTTCCTGGGACTCGATCCCAGAACTCCGGGATCATGCCCTGAGCCATAGGCAGAGGCTCAACTGCTGAGCCACCCAGGCACCCCTCATGGAAAAGTTTTAAGTTACAAAATAAATTATTTTATGATAAAGGATAAAATGTGCATCCTTTATTTGGGAAGTGTATAATGACATATCAGTGGTTCAGTCTCTGAGGAGCAGACCACAGTTGTAAATTCTTTGGGAAGATTTTTTCCACCATCTTGCCCACAGACAAGGTCAGACAAATTTATTTTCTTGCTACCATATTTTAAGAAGTTTATTTTCTAGCTCTTTGTTTCATTAGTATGCAATTCTTTTTTTTTGATCAGAGTATATGTGGAGGTTTTAGCTTTTACACCTTACTAGGTATTTATCCTAAACTGTATTTTCTTCTCAAGCCTGCCTTAAGAAATAACAGCTTTTAGCTTCACAGGGTGTTTCTTAGTTAGCTTCAGAGATACTTAGTTGATTTTGCCTGTTTAAGTTTTTGACTTTGAATATCCCTTTTTTATTTCCAGCAGAGATAGACATTTAAAATGATGTTAATTACTATTTAACAGCAAATCTTTAATGTTTCCTTGCAGGAAGCCTTTTCAGAACATCTGGTCAACCACATTACAGGAACTAAATCTCTACTCTTTCCGATAATCATCTTGCTTTTGACTAACTTCTTTATATATTTAGGGGATAAACTAAACATGTTTGACGTATAAATAGATTATGAGAAAGTGACCCAAAATGAAATCACTGAGGTCCAGTTTACTAAGGCCACTTCTTTGCAAATCTATACAGAATTATTGCTGAATGATTTACAAAAGCTGCCCAGAGACAGTACTGCTGAAGTAGTTTCTAAACATCAGCTTAAATAATGCAGTGGGCTTGTTGTATGTATCTGGGATGCCCATGGTTTTATAAATTATACTGCAAGTTTATCTCCTCCAGGTTATTTACTCATTATTTTCATTATCAGCCAGAATCCTTTACAGCCCAACCCCAAATATCTACACAATCCCATTGTAAGTGACAGGATAGTGCCTACCTGTCTGTAAGATTTATACAAACTGTTCCATCATCATACTCACTAGAAAACTTTCTATTGGAAAATTAATTTTAATTTAACTAATTTTTGTTTGAGGAGACCTATCATCAAATTCAAGAATGTGTTCTGCTTGACAGCTACAAGAAAAAAAAAAATCAAGAAGTACTTGAGAGTATAAGCAGGTTTTGATTATTTCTTTATTAATAAATCCACATGTAGGATATCAAAATTCTAGATGTGATCAAGTTGAATATATTGCGCTTGCTTTTTAAAATATTCTTATTTATTTATTCATGAGAAACACAGAGAGAGAGGCAGAGACACAGGCAGAGGGAGAAGCAGACTCCATGCAGGGAGCCCAATGAAGTACTCGATCCTGGGACTCGATCCCGGGACTCCAGGACCATGCCCTGGGTCAAAGGCAGGAGCTAAACTGCTGAGCCACCCAGGGATCCCTTTGAGCTTGCTTTTATTTCCTATTTATCAATAATTTTTTCTTGTGTATGTTTTTTATATTTTTGAGAATATATATAAAATAAAAGTTAGGTGTATTTGGGGGATTTTTTTTGTTTTTATTTGGTTATTGTTTATTTCAATTGGAATTTACCTTCAATTAATTTTTTTGAACTCTTACAATTTTGAAAATAGAAGTTCAAAAATTTCCTTCAACTAGAAAAAGAAACAGAATAAAAATGTTCATTATAAGAAAAAAAAAAGTGACTGTCATTTAAATTATTCATGGTATAATTTCTATTATTGTTTCAGTTTACATATGATGTAATCAGATAAAACAGTGGAAACATATATTATCTATTCGATGAATCAGATGAAATCTTCTATTCTGAGGTCCCTGAGAGTACATGTATCAAGGTATATACCTGATCTAGAAAAAGTGAAAATTGTGGCCATAATATAAATTCAAAATTGAGGTAGGAGAAATTTATCATTAACTTCCAGTTTCTAGAAAATTTTAATGTCATTTCAGTTTCCTGGTACTTGATTTGAAAATCACTCCAATTTGTCAGCCTATCATAAGTCTACAGTGATTTAATACTTAAATATGTGTGAATGAATAAAGAAAGATTCTACATTATTATTGCTATTGATGGCTCTTACTTTTTTTTGTTTTTTGTTTTTTTTTTTTAACAAGTGCATAAGCAGGTACATGAAAAGAGCCAGATACTGGGATGAATAAAGATAAGTTAAGGATTCTTGTAGCTTTCCATATCATCCTTGATACATCTATAATATGATGTCACTTTTGTGGCTTCAATTAGCTAATGATTATTAAAATGTTTCTCATTACATTTAGCCAGTAGTTTAACCAAACATTAGATTTGTTCTTGAATTTTTTTTGCCTTGAATTAATGTTAATTTTTCTTGGATCATCTCCATTTAAAGGCATATTTTTGTTTTAGATTAATCTAATTTTCTTGTCTGGAACCAATACACCTAATTCATTTCTATGAATCTCCTATATAAATTTTGCTATATAACTCCTCTCCACCCTCAACCCCCCATTTGTAGGAAATATTACAACACGGACTCCATATTTGGCCCTCCATCTCGTTCATCCCCATGAAATGCCCTCCCTAAGGACTATGAATTTTAGGCCTCTTGGAGGTTAATGTATGTCCTGGCCAGAATGTGGGAAGGTTTGTTTTGATCTTCCCTAGCATGGTGCACAGAAGGATCCACTTTAGATAACCAGTAGAGATGATTGGTACACAGAAGACAGCACTTGAGATAATTAGTAGAAATTCTTTGGTAGATGACAGGTAACTTTAGGTAACTAACCTTTGACCTCACCATAATGATTCCTCTTACTCTAAGAAAGCTGTGGGTTAAGGTCTAGTTGATGGGCAGAGAATGGCTACATAGTATCAGATTGTTTGCCTGTTTATTTAAGTTACCTTAAATAAAAATCTGGGAAAAGGGTTAAGGCTTCCTTTGTTTCTTGGTCTTCAAGTACCTTCTCAGTCTGGAGGATAGTTTACTGTCCCTCCTCCATCTTCTAATGACATAACAGTAAGGAAATGAAGCAATAGATGATCTACTTCATCAATAAAATCCCTCAAAGTATTAGTTCTGAGACTGTACATATCCAATATTGCATTTGGCTAGGGATGATAACATATGATACTGATGGAATGGATAGATTGAGAGTATTCTGTGATACTTGCAGGTGCTAATTGAAAGAGCAAATGTGGTTCTTCAGTGTGACCTCTAACAAACTCTATAGCCTATATTTCTATTAAGCCAGCAAACTGGATTCTTGAACAGACAATTCTATATATTTTTTTTTTTATTCTCAGAGACACCAGGAGAGTGCTCAGATATTAGAATTTAGAATTGCTAACAGAAAAACAAACACTAATATCTCAATTTCTGGCAGGTCTGTAGAAATCTTTGTAGTTGAAGTCTTTGTATTGTTAATTGGAAAGAGGGCTAATCTTGAAAATGATCACAGTATGAACAAAAATAAAAAAAAATTTCCTTAACCATAAACCACAAATTGAATTCATTTTACATGGACTTCATAAATTTAGACTTTGAGGAAAAAATGCCCCCCCTGTTTTATTCAAACCTAATTTCTTCATATTACAATAAAGTACTTTATATTCTCAACGTGCATCTTCAAGCATTTTCGAAGCTGATAAATCCTTTCTTTATACAATTGTTTAGCATATGTCCAATGTGTCAAATAGATAAAGGATAGATATTCTAATGAGAGTGTAGGCAGAAGGCCCAGAATATTTCATGGTCACAGCCTGTTCCTTTTACCATAAACCACTGAGGACATTGCCTGATGGAATTACTTGGGAGTCAGGAAAAACCCAAGAACAATTACTTAAAAGTCAGTTATCACAATGACTAAGAAAGACACTGAAAAATAAAAATGGTGAAAGGACTCACCCTAATATATTTCTTTTTTTCCAGTTTTTCTGAAGTATACTTAGCACACAAAAAAACTGCACATAATTAATGTATACAATTTGGTGCATTTGGACATATATATATATACTCATGTTAACACCATCACAATCAAGGTAATAAACATTCATCATTTCCAAAAACTTCTCATGTCTTCTCTCTCTCTCTCTCTCTTTTTTCTTTCTTTCTTTCTTTCTTTCTTTCTTTCTTTCTTTCTTTCTTTCTTTCTTCCTTTTTCTTTTTCTTTCTTTCTTTTTTTTTTTTTTTTTTTTTGCTTTGTTTTTGGTGGTGTTGGCAAGAACACTTAGCATGAGATCTCTTAATAAAATTCTAATTTCTCATTGTTCCCTCTAGGCACTATATTGTAGATCAGATCTCTTACTCATTTGTATGACTGTAACTTTATAACCATTGAATACTCCTCCTCTCTTATACTTCCATCCCCTGGTAATCACCATTCTACTGTCTCCTTCTGTACCTATGATTATATTAGATGCTCCATATAAAAGAAATCATTCAGTGTTTCTCTTTCTGTGACTATTCTATTTCACTAGCATAATGTCTCCCAAGTCCATTTATATTGTCACAAATCGTAGGATTTCCAACTGTTTTGTTTGAATAATACTACATTGTACGTGTATATCACATTTTCTCTATCCATTTTCTGTTGATGGACATTTGAATTATTTCCATATCTTGGTTATTGTGAACAAGGACACATTAAATGTGGTACTGTAGATATCTCTTCAAGATCCTGATTCCAATTCTTCTAGGTATATATTCAGAGGTGGACCTCATGGATAATATGGTATTTATATTTTTAAAATTTGTTAGGAACCGCCATGCCATTTTCCATAGTTGTGGTACGACTTTACATTTCCACCAATGATCCACAAGAGTTCTAACACACAACTTGTCAACACTATATTTTGGGTTTGCTTTTGTTTTGTTTTGTTTTGTTTTGATAATGGAAATCTAACATGCATGAGGTAGTATCTCACTGTGTTTCTGATTTGCATTTCCCTGACAATTAGTGAAACTAAGCATCTTCTCATATACCTGTTGGCCATTTGTATATCTTTATTGGAGAAATGTCTACTCAGTTTCTTAGGCCATTTTTAATGGGATTATTTGATTTTTGTTTTTAGGCTGCAGAAGTTCCTTATATATTTTGGAAATAATCCTCTTCACATACATATGGTGTGCAAATATTTTCTCCTATTCTGAAGGCTGCTTCTGTGCTGTTATTGTGTCCTTTGGTGTGCAAAGATTTTTTTTTAAGATTTTTTTTTTAATTTATTCTTGAGAGAGAGAGAGAGAGAGAGAGAGAGAGAGGCAGAGGGAGAAGCAGGATCCATGCCAGGACCCCGACGCGGGACTTGATCCCAGGACTCCAGGATCATGCTCTGGGCCAAAGGCAGGTGCTGAACTGCTGAGCCACCCAGGGATCCCTGTGCAAAAGATTTTTTGTTTAATGTAGTATCAGTTTGTCTACTTGTCTTTGGATACCTAGACTTTTGATGTCATATCTGAGAAATCATTAATGAGACCAATGTCAAGAATCTTTTCCATTATGCTTTCTTCCAGGATTTCTATGGTTTCAGACTTTACATTTAAGTCTTTAATCCATTTTAATGTTTATGTGTAGTGTGTGTCCAATTTAAGTTTTTTAAACTTTTTTTATTTGCATATAGTTGACACACAATGTTACATTAGTTTCAAATGTGCAACTTAGTGATTCAACATCTTTATATATTAGGTTGTGCTCACCACAAGTATAGCTGCCATCATACAATACCTATATAATATCATTGAGTATATTCCCTATGCTGTACCTTTTACTCTCATGACTTATTCATTTCATAACTGGAAGCCTGTATTTCTCACTCCCCTTAACCCATTTTATCTTTTTAAATGTGTATTTCCAGTTTTCCCAATGCTACTTATTGAAGAGACTATCCTTTCATAAGTGTTCTTGGTACCCTGTTGAAGATCAGATAATCTTAAGTGTGGATTTATTTCTGGGCTCTTTATTTTGTTCCATTGGTCTATTGCTATGCTTATTGTTATACCAATCTATTCCACTATGATGTTATACTGTTTGTTGTTATGCTGGTACCATACTGTTTTGATTACTGTAGCTTTTTAATATATTTTGAAATCAGGAAGTATGTTTCCTAAAACAAGACATTCTATAGTCTTAGGCCCACTAGTATAAAGTACTGATAAAAAATTAAAAATTAATAATGTATATTTGATGAATTTGTCTATTTTAATACATATTATACTACTTAAAGTAGTAGTTCTTTATAAAAACAGCTAGTTATTTGCTGGAAATTCATTGTTCTTGATAGCAGAAGTGTTTAGCAAATTTCTTTATATGTGAAATTTTTAATGTCTTGACATTAATAGTTTTTTGTATTATTGACTTTTCAAAATAGTTGAATGGGGAAGTTAAATCATTAATTTATATGTTTAAGAGAAATGAAATTATTTATATATAACCTACAAATATTTATAGACAAGGTCAAATTTATGTTTTGTTTTGTTTTGTTTTGTTTTGTTTTGTTTTTGTTTTGTTTTGTTTTTGCCACTTGTGCTTTTGATATCTTATCAAAGTAAAAATTGCCTGGTCCAAGGTCATGTAGATATACCGCTATATTTCTTTTTAAAAATTCAGTATTTTCACTGTTCGATATAATTCTATGACACTTTCTGAGATAGACCTTATATATGATTTGAGATAGGGATACAATTTTATTCTTTTTCAAGTGATATTTGAGTATAATTTACTCAAAAAATGATTTTTTCCTATTGAATTGTTTTGGCAACATTGTTGAAAAAGAACTAATATTGTAGTAAAATAAAAGAGATAAGAATATGTGAACAAAACCAATAATTTGATAAGATTGATCCATATCAATGGAGTTAATAAACTAATTATGCATAGACGCTGGTCTCTTTTCTTTAATTCACATAATTAGTGGTGACATCTTGATTTCCACATAATTCTATGCTACGTCAGTCACATATAGGGTGGAAGTAACAGTAGTTCAACATCAAAACTTTATTGGCCTTACTTTTCCACAGAAGTAATTTAACATACGTTCTCAGTCTAAAACTAAAGAGCAAAGAGATATATATGATAATTATTATTACTAGTCACTATTGAGAAAATAAATATTTAAGATCCAGAAATTATTCACAAATAATTTTCAAATATTGTTTTTATTTTAAAAGGCTGTACTTTTAAATCCTAAGTAAAGGACTGATAATAAAAGCTGTCTGAAGCATTACATTTTGGATAAGATTTGGTCTTACACATCACATGGAATCTGAAGGAATTCATTCATCCACCTGAATGCCTATTGTTATTAAAAGAATGAAGAATTTATGTCAGGATATTTTTTGGATTTACTAGTTCCCAGAGAAGAACAAACCATTATCTGTAGGCTACAAATGAAAACTATTTATCTTGTTCCTTGTATCCAAACTATATTTCACAGTTCATGAGACTCAAATGGGAAGCAGTTTTCATTAGAAGTGGTGCTAGGAATTCCTCATAGTTAAAAAAATATAGGTGTACAGTAGACATGAGTGCTATAGGAGAGAGGGGCTATAAAATCATCCATCATTTAAGTAGAGACATAAAATTAATGATTTTGAATTTTGTAACAGGCAAGTATGTTAAAAACGCTGGCACTGCATCGTGAAAAAATAAATAATAGAAAATAGAGTATCTTATCAAATGCCAGTTATTCATAATACAGTAAAAATAAATTTTGGAGCAATAGACAATCAGATTTTTAATGCAAATTACTTTTTAATAATTTCACATTTCTTAAATATGAAAATGTATGTTTAAAATCAAATAAACATGTGTATTGCCAAGTCCATGTACATAGTTATATACTGAATTATGTCATCTCAAAATTATATGTTGAAGCCCTAGCTCCCTCTCCCTCACCATTACATTTGTAACTAAGGCTTTTAAAGAGGTAGCAACTTTTAAATGAGATTATATGGGTGGGATCCTAATCCAGTATTACTGTGTCCTATAAGAAGAGGAAAGACATAAGAAATGAGTTTCAGCCCTACATTAGCTGAAGAGATTACTTAAAATAAAGATAGAAATAAACAAAAAATTCTCTAACAAGGAGTTTACTATTAATAAAATGACAAAGTTGAGACGCCTGGGTGGCTCAGTGGTTTAGCTCCTGCCTTGGGCCCGGAGCGTGATCCTGGGGTCCTGGGATGGAGTCCCACATCGGGCTCCCTGCATGGAGCCTGCTTCTCCCTCTGTGTGTGTGTGTGTGTGTGTGTGTGTCTCATGAATAAATAAATAAAATATTTTTAAAAATGATAAAGCAGGTGCATGCAATTTTATTTTATTTTTATTTTTGCCAATCTTTTTGAGTCTTACCAGATGAGACAATGTTTCTTTCTTTTTTTTTTTAATTTTTATTTATTTATGATAGTCACACAGAGAGAGAGAGAGAGAGACAGAGACATAGGCAGAGGGAGAAGCAGGCTCCATGCAGGGAGCCTGATGTGGGATTCGATCCCGGGTCTCCAGGATCGCGCCCTGGGTCAAAGGCAGGCGCCAAACCACTGCACCACCCAGGGATCCCGAGATAATGTTTCTAAACTGGATGGTTAAGCACTCAATATCATTTTTGTTTTGTATTCTTGTTTGTTTGTATTATGAAAAATTATGAAATATCTATAAAATGAATAAAACATAGGTGAACTTCATTACCTCTTTTGGCAATTAACAACATATTGCACTTTTACTTGATCTATATTATTTCAATGTTCACTGTCCATTCAATATTTTGAATCAAATTCCAAATATTGTAAGATTCCAGCCATAAATATTTCCTCAAAATCTTAAAAGTTAGACTGCCTAGGTGGCTCAGCAGTTGAGTGTCTGCCTTCAGCTCAGGGCGTGATCCCAATCCAGGGATCGAGTCCTGCATTGAGGTCCTGCGAGGAGCCTGCATCACCCTCTATGTCTTTGCGTCTCTCTGTCTCTCTCATGAATAAATAAATAAAATTTAAAAAAATAAAATAAAATAAAATCGTGAAAATTCTCATCACACATTAAAAAATTTGTAATTATGTATGGTGGCAATTTTTATTTAAATTATTGTGGCAATCATTTGTCAATATGTATAAATACTGAATCATAAACTCACAGTATCATGATCCCACTGATCACATTTAGGATAAAAATTCAATTTTTAAAAAAAGAGTTTATTTATTTATTTAAGAGAGAGAGCAAGAGAGGGTGAGCACTAGCAGGGGGGAGGGCAGAGGGAGATACAGAAGCATATTCCCCTCTGAGCAGAGAGCCCAATTCTGGGCTCTATCCCAGGACCCTGGGATCATGACCTGACCTGAAGGCAGATGCTTAACCAACTGCACCACCAGACCCTCCCCTTCCCAAATTCTATTTAAATGTATGGGATATTAAAGTAATTATATGATTTATTTGCATTAAAACTATGAAAATGAGTTCCTAATAATTTTAAGAAATTGTTAAAGGAAAAAAAAAAAAAAAAAAGAAATTGTTAAAGGTTATCTCCTATAAATAAAATGAAAATTAGAAGAAACGTAATATCCTGGTAAGAATTTAGGTAAATTGCTTAGCTCTAGAATAAAGTATATCAAACCAGAATTCTGAGGTATCTCTAAGGGTTCTACAATGTAAGATGATTGAAAATAAGTAAATTATTTATTTCTGTATTAATGTACAATGACAATGATTGAGAAATCTCATTAGCAAATTCATTAAAGGTTTTCCAGGACTGCTTTTAAGTGCTCAGTGGGATATATTCACTTGACAGTCAGTTCTAGATCATAGAGTGGTAGCCATTGGTGATTGCAAGGAGATGACATTAGACTTTCCTTCTGGAAGAACCTTCTTCAACCTCCCCTTCTAGGTTACTACTAACTTACTGAACTGGACATGTTCCCTTTTGTAAAATGGCATTAATAGTAAAAACTATTTCATTGAATGTTAATTGGTCTAATTTTCAAAAGTACTTAGTACAGTGTTTGATATATAAGGTATTAAATGAGGGTTTTAAAAAATACAAATTTTATATTAAAAGGTTAGACCCAGAATCCAGACTACTTGTAGCCCATCCTCTTAAACAACGTTGTATGTTACTCTTTAATAAAATTATAATATTTTTACATATAATAAATTTTATATAAACTTTTAAATATTTTTATTTTCCTATATTGTGTTATACATGTATTACTTTTAAATAACTATATAAAGTAATAGCAAGATTAGGATGCTTTATTCTGAACTAACTTATTTACAGACAAAGTGCTATATTAAAGGTTACAGAATCTAAAAGTTCTGAAATGCATTGAAGCTTTCATAAGCCAGTGGTTATAATGACCAACAGACTCCACAAAACCATTTACTCACAAGAGGAAAAATGGCCTGATTGGATTAGAAGTGGAAAGACTAATGCATTTTTGTCCTTAAGGATTAGAAGAAAAATCGTTCTCTCAACTCTGAAAGTGAGCACAACAAGCAATCCAAAAGCATTATTTGTGTGAGGCAGTTTGTAGAATCTGTTCCATTTGTCACTAAAAGTAGTGGTTGAGGTTCAGGAAAATTTGAGTAATGGTTCAGCCTCAGGGTCAGTGGTCACATATTCAGAACAATACCTTAGGTTTAAAGATGATTCACATCCTCAGAAACACTCAGCATTATCATCTACCCCCTATTAATCCTTAACTTACAATACCTTTTTTAAAAGGAATAAGATTAGATTACTTTTAATATATATATTAAATTGTGTGTTTATATATACAAATTCATGGAACATTTGGAAAAATGTTCATATATGAACATATATGTTAATATACATGTATATGTATCTATAAGCATATCTATAAGTATATAGATATATATAAGCATTATGTATAATATACATATATACATATATATGAACATTTTTCCATATGACAACTGGTAAACATTTTTAGTGAATGGCTGATAACTATCTCAGATGGTTTTTACGTGTTTGTATACTTATTTGTGAACTTTGACTTGAGAGTTGACTGCATGTAAAAGCTATTCCATTTCCAGGTAAACAGTATCCTGGGAGCTGTTTGACACACCTTAAAAAGGAAAAAAAAAGTCTTACCTCTAGCCGTAGAATTTCAGAGGTCTCTGAAGCATAACAAAAACTAGAAAAGGAGAATTTATATAGTTAGAAAACAGGCATCAGCAATTTGTACATGATATCTCTCCCATTCCCTATGGTTACAAGGTTACAGCTTATAGAAACACAACATTTTTCAAGGTACCTACCATAAAATTTCAAAATGATGAAAAAATAACTAGATGCTTCTTTGGTTACCTTTCAGGCACCAGTATCTAAAATCTAACACAGAGCAAAGACTGCATCAGCCTCAGGGTGGATAGTATCTGCCTACATCATATACCATTAAAATCACTTCAAATATTTTAACTATTTTCAAATAAAATTGTTTTGCTTATATAAACAGTAAGCCAAGTGAAGAAAAATCAAGAAGTAATTCTATGCCAGCCTACATATATGTGTCAAGCACTGTTTAAGATTATGTTATATGACTAGCGTATAGCCATCTCTACTGTGCTTAGAATTCTAAGATGATCCTTGATTTCCTCCCCTTATTGTACATGCCCTTGCAAAATTCACTGCCCTTGAAGTGTGGGACCCATCAATATGACAGAATAATAATAATAATAATAATAATCAATAACAATAATTCTTTGATTAGGTTATGTTATATGGCAAAGGTGATAAGATACTGCTTGTTATTTTTCCTACAACTACTGATTCTCCAATTCTCTAACATCAGCTGGGTATGCTATAATTAAAACCAATTCTGGCACTAACTACTTGGAATTAGGTCAAGTAAGGGATCCATCCCATAAGATTATCCCAACTTCACAGCCAGATTCAAGTGGGGTCTCCAGGTGACCCATACCTCTGCCTAGCTGATTAGATTTGGGGTTCATACAAACACATATTAGGTTTGACAATTTGTTAAAGTAACTCAAAGAACTCAGAAAAGCCTCATTTATGAACACAGTTTTATTATAAACAATAAAATTAACAGTCAGATGAATAGAGACATAGAGTAAGATCCAGAAGGATCCTATACACAGGAAAGTCAAGATATGTCATCCTCCCAATAGATATATTCACCAACCCAGAAGCTTCCCCAAATCTTATCATTCTGACTTTTTAAACATAAGTTACATTATGTAGCCATGATTGATTTGATCACTGACTATTGGTGACTGACTCAATCTCTGACCACTCTCCCCTACCCAGACTTTGGGAGTATAACTGAAAGTTCTGACCCTCTAATCATGAAGTTAATTTTTCTGAAGCTATCTAACCCCCTCTCTCCCCACGAAACAATTATGTTGTCTCATTAACATAAAAAAGACACTTCTTCTATCTCTCAGGAAATCTCAAGGGTTTTAGGAGCTCTGTACCAGAAACCAGGAACAAACCAAGTATATATATATTTTTTTGTTATACTACAGATAGTGTCTCTATAGAGACACTTATAGTGTCTCTTATATAGATCTCTATATAAGATCTTCTTAGGAAAATGAAAGAAGAGATTCTCCAGCTGGCCTTGAAATGCTGTGTGAGTTCTAGGAGCTGAGAATGGCCCCAGCAGACAGCCAGTAAGAAGGCAGGGACCTTAGTCCTGGAACTACAAGAAAGTGAATTAAGCTCACACCTAATGGACTTAGAAGAGTATGCTTCTTCTGAGACCTTTCTGAGACCATAGTCCCGGTTTCACATGCTTGTTTTTAGCCTAATTGGGACCCTGACCATAAAACCTAGGTAACATCTGATCAGAAACCTGACCTCAGGAAACTGAGAAATAAATTTGTGTTCTTTTTTAGCCATTCTATGCAATCATTTCTTGCATAGCACTAGAGAACTAATTCACTTCTCCTCATGGAATTCATATTTTATTGGGAGAGACAGATAATAAATACCTGAGAAAAAGCTAATAATGCAACATCAGACAAAAAGTGCTTTGAAGTAAGAGGAAGGGTAGGTGTCTCAATGATGACAGAGGATTCCAGAATATCACTGCAAGAAGGTTCTGGAATGGGAGGAAGCTCATCAAACTGTAGGAAAAGTCATAGGGGGACATAGAACAAAATGAAGCAGAAGGGAATTGGTGGGGGCAGGGTTTGGACATCTAGGAAGGGATTAGATCATAAAACTCATAACAATCATTTATTTTTAGTTTTTAGAACTCTTTCAACAGTTTATTCTCTTCTATAGACTTTTTAAATTACTGATCATTTGGGGAAATTTTAATAGCTTGGTTAATATTTTCAAACTCTGCTGGTATGTTTGTTTTTCTAACTATCTGTCAATGTTGATGATGTTTTACTCTCACACAGTGGTCTATTTAATTGTTGTACCCAATTAACAGTGGTTCTGTGTTTCTAACTTCTTATGCATTAGATCATTAGGGATTTATTCTATGTTTTTGTTTCTTATTATTTATTTAGCAATTTTATGCACATAATACCTATAATTCTGTAGTGGAGGTGCAGGGGCGCAAGAGTGCCTGGTTCCAGGGATCCCAAACAGACCAGTTTGCCCACTAACCCCTGACAAAATCCAAAGACAGAGATGAAGTTGTGGTGAAACAAGAAAGCAATTTCCCAACTCCATGATCAGTTGTGTCATGTCGGTCGGTAGCTTCAAATTGTCTCTGAGATAGGGGATCCCTGGGTGGCGCAGCGGTTTAGCGCCTGCCTTTGGCCCAGGGCGTGATCCTGGAGACCCGGGATCGAATTCCACGTCGGGCTCCCAGTGCATGGAGCCTGCTTCTCCCCCTGCCTGTGTCTCTGCCTCTCTCTCTCACTGTGTGCCTATCATAAATTTACAAAAATAAAAATAAAAAATAAAAAAAACAGATTGTCTCTGAGATAAGTATTATATCACGAAATCAGTAAATATATTATTTCTTTCCTCAGAAAGCCAGTTGTTAAGCTTCACCAGCATACCAATGATAGGATATAATCATTGGCAAGTTGATAAATATAAATCGCAACAAGAGATTTTTCTGTAAATTATCAGCTTACTTTGACCTTCTATACTAATAAAAATAATTTTTGAGAAAAATAACTTTGTTCCAGTTGCAACTTATGCATGTAAATTTATCTATTTATATATCTATCATCTATCATATATATATATATCTTTGCTATCACATTTAATGTAATAAAATAAAATTTGCATGTATAAGAAGTTAATTAAACAATAGTTTATTCTGGATGCTGAAATTAATATAGATTTATCACATTCAATTATATTTATTAATCAGAAAATCTCTTCACACTAACATCTTCCTATTCCCTGATTCAATTATCACTCAGGGACATAGTATAGCTTTCTGCTAGTAGGTAATTGATGGAAAATAAAAAAGTCTACAATGTCATACAATTTTCCTATCATATTAACTGGAAAGGAAAATATGCCTAATTCCACCTCTAAACACAAGAGAAACATAGAGAATAACAATTATGTCATTCCCTGCAATATTTAATTTTCAAAAGAAAACTGAGAAGTAAATTATATATATATACATATATATATTAAATTACTTGCTAACAGAAAAAGAAAACTTGTATTTGTATTTCAGTGAAATATTGTAATAAAATAAAAGAGTAATATGATAGTTATTTAGTTATCTTAAATAAGCTTTATGTATAGAGTATCAGAATAAGAAATTTAAAAAAAACTATGATACATATAATGTGGGTGTATCTAAATTCTATCTTCTTTCTGGTAGTTTATTTTCTTCCTCAAGTAACTATGGGATACGCCCATTTATATGTTTTCACTTCAAAAATTTTATACCCAATTCTTTCTAGAAATTTAGCTTGGGGTGCTTGAACCAATTTCTACCTAGGAAAACAATGAAAAGAATCAGATTGTAACTTTTATTTTGTAGCAAACTATCATCAGGGGCCCCGTTTTCTTCCCTAGCTATGCCAACTTCTATTACTTCTGATATAAAAGAAAACTATTCAGTGAGTTTGGAGTGAGCAGTGCAAAACAGCTGGCTGGCATTTAATGTACATAACCAATTCATAAGTCATCTTATACTCACTCCATTCTTTTTTTTTTTTTTTTTAGATTTTTTAAAATACACTTGGTTATTTCCTGTCCAGAAGATAAAACATTTTGTCACCCTTTTTTTGATAATCATGAATGTTCCTATAATAATATCACTGTTTCTGGATGTGCTCCAAATAAGTGTTACTTATTAGTTACAAATATATGAATATTCTTCAGTCTTTTATGAATCAAATTAAATATTATGTGCAATGAGCATTATTTTTTTTTTGTTTTTATTGTTTTCATCTTAAAAATATTTAATCATTTCACTTTTCACCTGGAGAATATTCTTAGAAATACACTATTATATTTTTGTACCTATTTTGTGCCTAAAAAAATAAAAAGCAAAATGAATTATTTCTGAGGACTAAACACCATTATTCATATTTTGTTTTTAGAGGAAAAATAGAGTAATGAGAGGAGAGAAACCATAAGTTCATGGTTATATAACTAGAAGGTTCATGCACATCTTTACTTAGTGTTTGTTGAAACATATGCCAACAGTGAAAGTATAAACAAAAAATAAAACACCTAGGAAAGCAAGACACATAGATGACTTTAAAAGCAATATATTTTTCCAAGTACATTTGTAGTCTTCGATATTAATTGCTAATAACTAAGTTATTTCAGGACTAAACATTAAGGCAAGCAAATTATAATTTATCATTAGTCATAGAGCAAAACTGAAAAAGAAAGAGTGCTGAAATAAAAAATATAAGTATACTTTTGCCTAATTATTTAATGGAATACGGTTTTAATTTTTGGGTTCCTAGCTCATTTGGAGGTTTGTTTTTTTTTTTTTTTGTCAAGTTTTTCTCATACTTTCTTCCATTATTATTTGCATATGATTTAGATAATTTGAGAATCACTTTTGATGATGCTGTACTATACAGGATTACATATATTTTAGGCACAGTAACTAATTGCTACCAAAACATACTACAATGTACATCCTGTATGCAAAACTGAAGCACTTCTTTAAATTTCATATACACTGGGGGGCCTCTGTGGCTCAGACACTTGGGCTCCTGCCTTTAGTTCAGGTTATGATACCAGGGATCCTGGGATCAAGCCCTACATCTGGCTCCCTGCCCAGTGGAAAGCATACTTCTCCCTCTCCTCTCTACTCTCACTTTCACCATCTCTGTTTCTCTCTCTCAAATACATAAATAATAATAAAAACTTTGTATTCACAGATAATAAGCTCCAAAGCAAACTTGAAAAACAAAAGCAAAACTGGAAGTATCATAATTTGAGACCTCAAGTTATATTATAAATTTGTAGTCATCTAAACATTACAGTACTGGCTTGAAGATAGACACAAACACCAACGGAACAGAACAGAAAATCCAGAAATGAACCCACAGCTATATTTTCAATTAATTCTTGACAAAGCAGGGAAGAACATCCAAAAGATAGACTTTTCAACAAATGGTGTTAGGAAAATTGGACAGGTACATACAGAAGAATAAAACTGCACAATTTTCATTACACCATACACAAAAATAAATTCAAAATGGATTAAAGACTTAAATGTGAGACTTGAAATGATAAAAATCTAGAGAACAAAGATAGATATGTTTCCTAAGGGAAAAATAAACTATTGGGACCTTATAAAAATAAAAAGAAAAAAATTTAAATTAAAAAAATAAAAATAGCAAAAATAAACTATTGGGACCTTATAAAAATAAAAATCTGCACAACGAAGGAAACAATCAGCAAAACTAAAAGGCAACGTTTGGAATGGGAGAAGATAGTTGCAAATGACATATCTGATAAAGGATTAGTATCCAATATAAATAAAGAACTTCTCAAACTCAACACCCAAAAAAACAAAAAAAATCCAGTTAAGAAATGGCCAGAAGACATCAGCCATTTCTCCAAAGAAGACACACAAATGGCTGACATGCACATGATAAAGAGTTCAATCTCATTCATCATCAGGAAAATACAAGTCATAACCACAATATCATCTCACACCTGTCAAAATGGCCAGAACCAACAACACAAAAGGTATTGAAGGTGTTGAAGAATGTGGAGAAAAATTAACCCTCTTCAGTGTTGGTAGGAATGCAAACTGGTGCAGTCACTCTCAAAAACAGTATGGAGGTTGGTCAAACAGCTAAAACATAGAACTACCCTATGATCCAGTAATTGCACTACTAGGTATACTAGGTATTTACCCAAAGAATATAAAAGTACTAATTTGAAGGGATACATACACTTAGATGTTTATAGTAGTATCCTCTACAATAGCCAAACTATAGAAACAGCCCAAGTGCCCATCAACAGATGAATGGATAAAGAAGAAGTGGAATATTACTCAGCCACAAAAAGAATGAAATCTTGCCATTTTCAATGGCTTGGATGGATCTAGAAAGTTTTACACTAAACCAAATTGTCAAAGAAAGACAAATAGCATATCATTACACTCATATGTGGAATTTCAGAAACAAAACAAATTAGCAAAGGGAAAAAGAGAGAAGGAAAACAGTCCTTAACTATGGTTACCAGAGGGGACGTGGCCTGGGGGAAAGGTAAAAATAGGTAATGGGGACAACAGATGATGGGCATTAAAGAGGGCACTTGTGATGAACACTGGATGTTATATGGAAGTGCTGAATTACTATTTTGCACAGCTGAAACTATTACACTCTATGTTAACTTCCTGGAATTTAAATAACAATTAAAAAAAAAAGAGGCCTCATCAAATGGAGGCAGGAATGGAGATGCCTGAGCCAACAATGGAAATATGTAGACAGCAAGGCTGACCAGGAGGGCAGAGTGCTTGACCGAACACCCTTCAGGGACTATAGTACTAGCTGTACTTCAAGTCTGGTGTGGGAGAGTGCTTTGCCCTGGGATACCTGCCAGCAAAAGCCTTTGTAATAATCTATGGTCAGGCCTGAAAAGTCACATATAAAATTTTTTCCTGGAACCAAATTCCACCATGAGGATATCATTAAAAATGTTATTTCTTGGCTTTTAAATTCAATCACTGTGTGCATAGATACATTATATGGTATACAGATAATTATTATATATAAAAGAGAGAAATAGATGACCATATTAGTTTTGTCTTTTTTTTTAAGATTGTATTTATTTATTCATGACACACACACACACACACACACACACACACACACAGATATAGGCAGAGGGAGAAGCAGGCTCCATGCAGGGAGCCCAATGTGAGGCTCGATCCCGGGACTCCAGGATCACGCCCTAGGCCGAAGGCAGGCACTAAATCGCTGAGCCACCCAGGCATCCCAGAACATATTAGTTTTAGACTGTTATTTTTATTGAATACAAGGCTAGACTATTGAATGATATAAGAACCACACACACAAACATATGTGAATAATAACTTTCATATGTGTAGTTTTATGTGGTTGTTATCATTAATAATGATGTAACTCCAAATATTTTGGAGGACAAGCTGTAGTAATTGCCTTCTGCATTTGTGTCTTGTCTTCAGGGAAAATATCTTTCCTCAGCGATCCCAACTTACTATTTTTTAATATTCAGAAAACATTTATTAAACTATAATCTGGGTTACTGAACAGTTTTCAAATTTTCTTTACTCAGAATCATTTCTTCAAAAATGTGAAAAAACGAGTGAATCTTTTAAATACTGCTTGTTTTCTCTAGCATGCTTAAAAATGCAAAATTCCTTTAAAATAAAGTGCTATTCTAATTTTTAAAATCACATTTCTATTTAGCCAAACTGCATTACATTAAATGTGTTACAAGACAAATCATAGCACATTGCATAGGAGGATAGATATTGGTAACTTAAAAGTGTACTTTTTAATTTTTATTTTTTAAATTATTTATTTATTTATTTGAGAGAGAATGAGTGAAAGAGGAAGAGGGAGAAGCAGACTCTCTGCTGAGCAGGGAGCCTGATGCCGGGCTCGATCCCAGGACTCCTGGATCATGACCCCAGCTGAAGGCAGACAATAGACTGAGTCACCCAGGTGCTTCTAAAAGTGTATTTCTCAGGGATCCCTGGGTGGCGCAGTGGTTTGGCGCCTGCCTTTGGCCCAAGGCGCGATCCTGGAGATCCGGGATCGATTCCCACGTCAGGCTCCCGGTGCATGGAGCCTGCTTCTCCCTCTGCCTGTGTCTCTGCCTCTCTCTCTCACTGTGTGCCTATCATGAATAAATAAAAATTTAAAAAAAAAATAAAAGTGTATTTCTCAATCAACTCCAGAATCCAGCTAGATTTTGGATAAAACTGGCTATATGGATTAAAGTTGTATACCTGTGTTCTTTTTGCCATTTGCCTGTGATTAAGAACAGCCAAATATAATTCAGATAATTAGAATTAGGGATATAGTTTATGACCATGGGGCTGTGTAATTAAGTAAAATAAGGTTACTCTTCTACGTTATTTTTTTAAATTGAGATGAAATGCATATACCTATAATACCTAAAATGCACATATGCACAAACACATACATATTACTTGATTCCAAACATAAACATGTGTGTACATATCTTTTACTGGATGATTTAGATTATGTTTAATAGTTAAGAGTTGAAAAGAATAAACCAGATTATGTTTCTTATTACCTATATGTGTGATAGTATTCACAACATTTCTTTTTAAAATTTTTATTGTGGCAAAATTCACATAACATAAAATTATCCCTGAACCATTTTAAAGTGTTCTATGTCATGGCATTTAGTGCATTCATGATGTACAACCATTACCTGTCTCTAGTTCTAAGACATTTTTATCATCCCAAAAGGAAACCCTACACTACTAAGTGGTCATTATTCCTTTCTCATCCCCTAGGCTCATGGAAACCATTATTCTGCCTTCTGTTTCTGTGGATTTACCTCTTCAGGAAGTTCCATATACATAAAATCCTACTTGTGACATTGTGTGGTTTCTTTCATTTGGCACATTTTCAAGGCTCATCCTCATTGTGGCCTGGCAGCACTTTATTTCTTTTGATGGACAAATAATATTTAATGGAGTTGGTTTACCACTATTCTTTATCAATTCATCAGTTGATGGACATATTTGATTTGATATCCCCTCTTTGCTATTATAATTACTGCTGCTATGAACTACTGCTATTGTGATTACTGTTTGAATACCTGTTTTCAATTATTTGAGGTATATATCTAATAGAATTTGTGGGTGATATAGTAATTCTATGTTTGACTTTTAGAGGAACTACTAAACTACTTTCCACATGACTGCACAATTTTACATTGCAATGAGCAAAGTTGTGGGTTCTAATTTTTCACGTCTATGCCAACACTGATGATGATGATGATGATGATGGTGATGATGATTTCAATTCCAGTGTAAAGCAGTATCTTTTTGTGATTTTGATTTGCACTTTTTTAATGACTAATGATGTTGAACATCTCTTCTTGTGCTTGTTGGCTATTTGTAAATCTTTGGAAAAGTCTATTCTGGGCATTTGTTAAATTGGGTCATTCACTTTTTTGTTGTTGAGTTGTAAGAAACCTTTATATATTTTAGATATTAGAGTCTTATCAGATGTATGATTTACAAATATCTTCTCCCATTTTGTAGATTTTTTTTCATTTTCTTGATGGTGTCCTTTAACATAAAAGTTTATATTTTGATGAAATCCAGTTAATCAGATTTTCCCTTTTGCTGCCTATGTACTTTGTGCTATTTCTAACACTAAAAATGAGTAAATATATATGAACTCTCATGTTCTCCATTCCCATTGCCACCTCTAGAGTTGTGTTCATACAGTGTTACTGATTGGTCCACTTATGTACACCTTACTCAATCTGGGTTAATGAATGCCCTCTATAGGACTCTTGATTTGAGTTTGCATATGTCAGATATTCTCAGTGACAGTGCCAGAGGTATACAATATAAAATTATCATCTTGTTGGTAGCCATATTTCTTGCCTCATGGAGAAGAGCTGCAGTTGGAGAGAATCACACTACTATAAGAGAATCAGAGATAAGTGCCTGGAATACAGTTTTGATTATCAAAGCCTTGGGTTATAGTGGTCCCTGAGTTCATCTTTGTCCCTTAACCTTCTTTCAATAAAATTGTTTGACACTAAGGAAAATTCCTAAAGAAATCTTAATCCTTTAATTTTTAAGCTAAGCCAATTTCAGGTTTCTTCCTATGCATGCAAATGAGTCTAACGAATATGTGGCTAATTTGAGCTACATAGAGCATTAAAATGGAAAGTGATGCTTAATCAACTTAATTACCATAGCATTGATTTTATTTATCCTGTAAGTTAAATAATTAGAATCACTTCCTTGTCTCCTCTACAAGTGCCACTCCCTCATCCCTCTGAATTTTGCTTGTTCCATATTATCTTTTTTTTCTTAAATTTAACCACTACTTCTAAACTTTCTCCAAAGTTTTATCTTGATCCTCAAGAATCACTCATCGCAAATATTCATAGGTTTTCTCCTCTTTTTCTTAACTTCCTAAACTAACCTTTATTATGCATAAATATGTACAGTGTCTTAATGTTAGCTTTCAATAAATAATAACTTATTAAAATTAGCTTAAGAAAGCAAGGAGTTACCTGTCAAAAAACTGGAAATCATTATTAGCATTGAAGGTCAAGAAATATAGTCAAATAACATAGCAGAATCAGAGGCAGAGATTACCCAGTCTTTTCACTTTCATCATTCTGTTCCATTTCCCTTCTCTATGCACCATCACTATCATGTTTTTCTTTGCTTTGTTGTGAGACTCACTCCCTTGAAAATTCTGATGGTCAAACTGTGTCTCAGTTATCTATAACAAACAGCATAATAGTACCTTAAAACTTGGAGGCTGGAGCTACATACTTTTATTATCTCATAGTTTCTATGAGTCACAAACACAGACATGGCTTAACTGAGTTTTTTGTTTCAGGTGTCTCGCCAGGGGACAATCAAAATGTGGGTTGAGGTGGGGATTCCATCTGAAAGCTCAACTGGGGAGTAAACAACTCATAAACTCACTCATATGTTTGTTGGCAAGATTTATTTACTCAAGAGGTATTAGATGAGGGCAACAGTCACTTCCTGGCTGCCAGACAAAGGCAACCTCCAGTTTCTGTTCATATGAGCATCTTGTTTCAACAGGCAACTTGCTTCAACTGAATGAGCAAAAGCAGTCTGTTAACACAATCTTCTATTTATCTAAACATGGAAGTAACACCTCATCAACTTTGTCATATTAGTTAAAAGCAAGTCACTAATTTCATCCCGCATTGAAGGGGAGAGGTAAATATACAGGAAATGAATACCAGGAGGTGGGAATCCCTGGGACTATCTCAGGAGACTATCTCCACAGTATTGTTACTGTTGTTTGCACAGTTTAGTTAATGTTTATTCATTAAACCAACTGATATTTACTGAGTCCCTACTCTGTATCAAATAATGTGTAAGAGTTTAGGGAATTGAGAGTAAATTATATATTTATATATATTTTATATATTATAATTTATATATTTATATATTATATAAATATAATATATTTATAAATATATTATATTTATATATATATAAATTCTCTAGCCCTCTTTTAAAAATTCTTCTGAAAGGGCACCTGGGTGGCTCAGTGGTTGAGCATCTGCCTTTGGCTCAGGTTGTGATTCTGGGGTCCTGGGATCAAGTCCCACATCAGGCTCCCTAAGGGGAGCAGGCTTCTCCCTTTGCCTATATCTTGCCTCTTTCTCTGTGTCTCTCATTAATAAATAAATAAAAATATTTTTAAAAATTTATTTTAAAAATCCTCTGAAACCTAAAACAAACCCTTCACTTCTCATATTATTCCTGCAGATAAATAAGATTATTGTGGGAAATCTGGATCACTGACCCTCGTGATTTCATTCCTAGAGATATTTCCTATTCAAATTACCTTAAAACTGATACCCCAATGTGCCAAAGTGATGGTGGTGGATTATCTTACAAACCATAAGCCCTGTTGGCAGAACTGAGGAAGAGGGAAATAGCATTGTGAAGTGTTAAAGAAACTACCTCCACTGCAATTCCCCATGAATTCTACTTCCCTGTGCTCACTCAATGAGCTCTAAGTTTATCTCTCCTTCAGGAATGTTCCTTTTGGCAAATACACACTGTAGTCTTAAAACCTAATTTATATGTGAAACTGTACTTTTTATTTAAAAAAATAAAATTATTTTCTATAAGAAATTTATGTAAAGTGCTTGCCTTCATGGTGTTCAGATCCTTTTTTTTTAAATAGATTTTATTGATTTATTCATGAGAGACAGAGAGAGAGAGACAGAGACATAGGTAGAGGGAGAAGCAGGCTCCATGCAGGAAGCCTGATGTGGGACTCAACCGTGGGACTCCAGGATCATGCCCTGAGTCAAAGGCAGATGCCCAACCCTGAGCCAACCAGGCGTCCCCATGGAGTTCACATTCTTGTCTGGAATTAAAAATTCCAAATATAGAAATGATAAAATTCAAATACGGTTTATATGTAAATACTAAAGAAACTCACTTAGAAATATATGGGAGCAAGGGGAGCTTCTTTAGGAAAATCAAACATAACTAGAAAACTGAAGATCCTTTAAAGAATCATGAGAGAACATTCTAAAGGAAGGAAGTGTAAAAGTGTCCTTTATAAGTTGAATAGTGTGTTCAAAACCCTGGAAACAAGACATAGAATAGCATGAAAGATCTGTGTGGCTGAAGCATAGGGGCAAAATAGGAACTCAGTGTGGAGAGATTGACCAGCAAGGCTTTTATGGGCCCTGTATGCCCTACAGGGAGGGTAAAACTTTTTCCAGGTAATTTTGAATGGTATTAAACAGAAAAGACACATGTACCATGTTTTTTTTTTATTTTAAGAAGATTAATCTTTTATAGCATAGCTTTTATACCCATAGCATGATTTATGTCATGCCTTCTCAAAACTATAGATCATTTCGCTTGAACTCGATCTGTACACTGCTTAACCCATTATCATGTGAAGAGAATTTTTAAAGCTATTTTCAAACACTTTCAACTCTTTAAACCAGTTCCAGGACCACTGCATCACATTCTATTATCTATAATATATATTATAAGGGCAATCAAAAGTAGGAAAGAAAACATTACTGTAATTAACATGTACGTATGTTCATTTGGTTTACATGGAATTCAACTTCTGAAGCAAATGTGTGATTTGGCTTATTGATTTTCTCTTTCACTACTGAAGCACTTCAAAAATCTCCTCTTAAAATATGACTTCCTCATTTTATGGACTAAATGGAATGATTTGATCTCAGTATCCCCGTTTTAAGTGCTCTCATCACAAGCAAGCAATGTGATTCAGGTAATTGACTCCCTAGAGATGAGCGCCTAACAATGAGTTATTTAGTCTATTGTCAAACCCCTTCAAAACATAGATAATGTCTTATTAGCAGAGTGAAGTGTGGGATATAGTTCACTGCAATACAGTTGCTATATCTAATTTTCAGTTGTAGGAGAGAGTTATCTTTAGCTGAAATAAAGAATGTTTTATTGTTTTTTTTAAAAACTGAACCTTGAATACTACAATCATTCAGATTTCTACACTTATGGCTCTGAATAAAGCAAAACTCAGGAAAATAAAATATAACTTTGATTAGCTTTTTATATTATTTTCTGACAAGTAGCTACCATTAACTCTTAGAATATGTGACTTATACTAGTATTTTGTAAGCTTCGCTTTGAGCTCATTTAACTACCACTATCCTAAAAATAGTCCTTTTATTTTTTTAAGTTCATTTATTCATGAAAGACACACACACACACACACACACACAGAGAGAGAGAGAGAGAGAGGCAGAGACACAGGCAGAGGGAGAAGCAGGCTCCATGCACCAGGAGCCCGACGTGGGATTTGATCCCGGGACTCCAGGATCACGCCTTGGGCCAAAGGCAGGCGCTAAACCGCTGAGCCACCCAGGGATCCCTAAAAATAGTCCTTAAATGATACATGAATCTCTCCCTCTTATTAACTGGGTTTTTTTATTATAGTTGGCTCACGATGTAACATTAATTTCAGGGATGCAAGATAGTGATTGGACAAGGCTATACATTTTTAAAAGATCGTATCCATTTATTTGAGAGAGAGAGCACAAACGGGGTGGGGGTGGGTGGGCAGAGGAAGAGGGAGAAGCAAACTCCATGCTGAGCATGGGGCTCAATCCCAGGACCCTGGGATCACAACCTGAGCTGAAGCCAATGCTTAACTGCCTTAACCAACTGAGTCACCCAGGCACCCTTGGACAAGTCTATACATTATCCTATGCTCACCACAAGTATAGTTATCATCTGTCCTGTATATTGCTATTGCTATATCATTGAATATATTCCCTATGCTGTACCTTTTATTCTCATAATTCATTCATTCCATGACTGGAACTCTGTATCTCCCACTCTTCTTCACCCATTTTGTCCATCCTCTCCCTTATTAGCATTTTAATATAATTATTTTTTAAAGATTTATTTATTTACTTGAGAGCAAGAGAGAGAGCAGGGTGAGGGGCATGGAGGGAGGGAGAGGGAGACAGATGGAGAATCTCAAGCAGACTCCCCACTGAGCACAGAGTCTGATTTAGGGCTCCATTTAAGGACCCAAAATCATGACCTAAGCCAAAACCAAGAGTCCATTGCTTAACAGATGAGCCATCCAGGTGTCCCTTTAATATAATTATTCTTAACAGTTTCCTCCTCAACAGTTTTTACTCCTTAGAATAGGCATGATTTATTAAGTAAATAGAGGCCATGAGGACTGAGTTTAAGGGACACTGGCTCAGTTCCAGTTTTCATAGCCATTAATTATTTTGATAAGATGTTTAATAATACATTACTTCATCTGAAAACATCTTTATAGAAGTCATAATTCAACTAGTTTGTGATTAAAATTAGTCATATCACTTGGATTGCCTACAATTAGGATCAACAGCAGGGGCCTGGGGGGAACAAATAACTTGCATCAGTTATTATTTTACAAGTTTCTTTCTCTTTTCAATTTTAGTATATGTGCTGCCGAAGCGAGCACTCTTTCTCTTTTCCATGTCTTCTCATAGGGCCAGAAATGCTTTCTTATATCATATATGTAAAGGTAGTATTTAGGGAAAGTGACAAAGGAGAATAGGCTGATGATATCAACAGTAACAGGTAAGTCTATCATATTAATAGTAATGATACAAGTAGACATTAAAAACCTCACAGATTTTAAGTACATAACACATCAACAATCCATTTCCATTTCATGCAGCAAATATGTCACTCAGTTTTGATTAAAAGTTTCATGCAGCAAATATGTCACTCAGTTTTGATTAAAAGTGATAGTAAGAAGAAATTGTAAAATGTCCCATTTTATTATGTTTTTCCTTAAAGAAATTACATTTTTCTAGGGTCCAAGGATAGTTTTTACTATTCAAGTTTAGGTATTATTGTGCTGAAGGAAAGAGAAATATGTTAAGCCCCCACGTTTATGTAATTTAAGCAGAAGTTCCCCTTAAGTGCAAAGATTTATTTGATCTTCTCATAACCACGCATAAACAGAACATTCGTGGTGTAGCTCATTATAACTGCATTGCTGGAAGCAAAGCACAAGAGCATTTATGGCTCATGGTTACTGGAGAAGACATACAAACAAACCAAAAATTAAGCTCAGCACAGATACCTGTCAAAATTTAAAGAAGAAAAATTCCTGTAGCTAGGCTTCAGTTCTTCTACACTTTTAAAGAAAAGAAGATGATTTTTTGGTCATCTTTCAAATCAATTTCCATTAAACTGTAGAATGAGCAGCCCTTTGGTTTCCATTTATCCTGCCTAAAAAAGATTCTATCCATATGTTGTTTTTAAACAGTGTTTGAGGGATTCCTGGGTGGCTCATCAATTGAGGTCTGTCTGTGATCCTGGGGTCCTGGAATTGAGCCCCACATCCATCTCCCTGTGAGGAAACTGTTTCTCCATCTGCCTGTGTCTCTGTCTCTCTCTGTGTGTCTCTCATGAGAAATAAATTAAATCTTAAAATAAATAAATAATGAAACAATGTTTGAATTACAAATATGTATATAAAGATAAATTAATAATCTCTTAAATTTTTCAAAGAGGTCAAATTCACAAATTATGCTAATTTTCTGTTATTACAGATTTCTCTGAGATTCTTATCCTTTTCTTAATTTAATTCTTGGATATTGGTTTTTTTACATATTTGAAATTGTATTTGACTTGAACGCTGATTGTATTTACCTTATTATTCTTTGTTATTTTTTATTGTAGCATATTTAAGATAAAAAAGGATGAGTAATAAAGTATGACATGTGACGTGAAGGCTTTCACCAAACCCTCTTAAATTACATTACCTTTCATTCCTCAAAGAGCAATCCTAATCATGTTCTGAGGTTATATTATTCCTATACATATCTTTGTTATTTTTTACTCACACATTATTGTTCAATGTTACATAATATCATTGTATACATTTTAAACTATAGATTTATAAGGCATTGCAGATATCATTTGGGAATTTATTTTTTTCATTTACATTATTTTATGCTTCTCCAGTCCTGTGTTAATATATATTTAAGTTGTTTTCCATCATTATTATGTAAAATGTTGAAATTATTATTATTAAATATAATACACAAATAAAATCTTTTAAAAACTTCATTTATAGGGCAGCCCAGGTAGCTCAGTGGTTTAGCACCACCTCTGGCCGGGGGTATGATCCTGGAGACCCAGGATCAAGTCCCATGTCAGGTTCCCTGCATGGAGTCTGCTTCTCCCTCTGCCTGTGTCTCTGTCTCTCTACTTCTGTGTCTCTCATGAATAAATAAATAAAATCTTTAAAAAAATAAAAATAAAAACTTCATTTATACATTCAAAATTATGTATGATTTTATCTGTAGTTTGAAATGTGTTTTCATTGGAATATTCTTTAGGGTTATCCAGTAGTTTAGATATCAAAGTCTATTTCCATTAATAGTTTATGGCATAAAGTCATAGATTTGTCTCTGATCACAGATTGTTTATTCCAGTGGTTTCATCAGAAGTTTAAGTAATATTCTCAATTTTGTTTTTTTCTGAATCATGGATAATTATTTTTATTTTATTTAATACATTTCTATTATAGTTTTGTTTTAATTTATGTCATTGTTATGACTTTTATTTTTGTTTTTGGAAAGATAGGTATTACTACACTCAACCAAATGTTTTATTTTTTCTTGAGATTTATTTATTTATGTATTTATTTATTTATTTATTTATTTACTTATTCATAAGAGACACACAGAGAGAGAGGCAGAGACCTATTAGGCAGAGGGAGAAGCAGGCTTTCCCTGGAAGCCTGATGTGGGACTTGATTCCATGACCCCAGGATTATGACCTGAGCCAAAGGCAGATGTTCAACCACTGAGACACCCAGGTGTCCCTCAACCAAGTGTTTTCTTAAAAAAATTTTGTTCTTTGGTATTATGCTAATTGAAATAAGTTAAATGGAGAAAGACAACTACTGTATGATTTCACTCATATGTGGAATCTAAGAAAACAAAACAAATGAGCAGAATAAACTCAATACAAAAACAAACTCACTGATACAGAGAACACATTGATGTTACCAGAGAAGAAAAGGAAAATGGACAAAATGGGTGAAGGGGTCAATTATATTGTGATGTAATGGTGACCAGACTTTGGTGGTGATCACGCTCTCTCATTTGGATGTCATATTAAAATGTTTTACATTTCAAGTTTATGCAGTGTTATATACAAATTTACCTCAATTAAAAAATAATATTTCTGTTCTTTAAGTAGATATTTTAGAGAGCTATCTTTCTAGGCTTCTAGACCATTATTCTGGTATAATTTTACACATTCTCTATTTAAAACAAGTAAAATCATGGGGCAATCAGTTAAGGATCCAATCTTTGATTTGGCTCAGGTCATGATCTCAGGATTATGAGTTCAAGCCTCCCTTGGGCTCTGCTCTCAGCACAGAGTGTGCTTAGATTCTCTCTCCCTCTCCCTCTGCTCCTTCCTCTCTTCCCTCTGTCTCTCTAAAATAAATAAATAAACCTTAAAAAAATAAAATAAGTGCACTTGCAATTATTAAAACTGTATTATATATGTATAACCCTGGCTTTCCTCTGCAACTTTTATCCTTAACTGCTGGTCACTCATTATTCCCCAATATTTTTTGTATTAACTTACTATGTTAGTCATGTAAGATTCTCAATAGTTATAACAGCAAGTTAATTCACATAAGAACATTTGGAACAATGACAGATTATAAAATCTATGATTCTCCATATATTATTCAAGAGGATTATGAGCTACTCTCTGTATTTCATTTACCCAGCAACATCAAAAAGAAGTATCTCCATCATTGAGGATAATTTTATTTTTCTGATGGGCAATATCCCTAAGTATTTTGCAAGTATGGCTTATAATGGGGAAAATATGTATTATTTTCCTTATTCTCCAACATTTCTCAGTTTTATGAGTGAAGAATGTCCATGTCAACAACCTTCTTCAATATGTTAGTTATACTTTAGTAAATGATAGATTTTCAATAATTGAGCAACACATTTCATGGTAATGTTAGTTTTCTTGTTGACAATGCCACTATCTTCTATATTATAATGAATATTTGATTATAGTTTGAGGAAAGCTGTACTTGAATCTAAGGGTTAAATGTCATTTTATAATCATTTGCCACCATAAGAATACATTTACTCTCAAAAGAGATAATATTCATGAGTACATATTAGACAACAATATATTTATAAATCAATAAAAGTCCCAATTTCAATGAGAGGGATAGATTTAAACTTGCAGTTTCATTTAGGTGTTTGTGGAATGAAAAAAGCATTATTACAACAACATAGAGATAAGAGCTGAATACAAAGTTTTGACCTTGAGAAACTTCATAGAATAAATATTATTAGCTGAGAGTAAATATTATTAGCTGGGAATCTGCATAAAAGTAATATCATATGGTATAGATGGCATATCTTCAAGGGTGCTACATGGAAACTTTCTGATTAGTAATTCTTGAGAAGATTTTGCAATAACTACTATATAAGGCTTCCAAAACAGTTACCTAGCCTCACTGACATTAACTTTGTTTTAGGAGAATTTCCATATTTTGAAGGAAATGATCCTATTCTATATGTGTATATTTATTTTCCTCTCCTCCCTTCTGCCTTCCTCATGACCTTATTTCTTTTTGCTTTTTTGGATTCTACAAATAACTTAATTTATGAGAACAAACTCCAGATAATCATCGACATAACTTAAATTAGACTTTATGCTTGTGAGGAAAATTGCCTTTAGCTGAGGAATCATTACATATAATGGTCTACCATGCAGGTTTTTCCAGAAGAATGTGAATAGTTGACAGGTGAAAAATTTTTTATTGTTGGTCCTTCTCTCTAGGTAGAATTAGAAAGATTCAACTCTCTTGAATATAAAAACACCCTAAACCGAATTGTTCTCTGAAATTAATTTATTTATCCATTATAACTTTCTGGCTTGAGAAAATAATACAGTGCTTTTACTTACTTCCTGAAGATGAAGGACAATAAATTGTCTATTGAATTTTGTAAAGGGATAGTGTTAATAAAATATAAAATCTAGAATTGATATAAATTAATAAAAATTATGTTTTTAACCAAAGTAAGCTTATTTCCATAGGAGCAATAATGCATTTAAATTATCATTAACTTCATAGGGAATATTTATAAGCAGTGGAACTTCTTAAAATGCTTTTATAAATATCTGTCTCAAAGATATCAGAAAATAGAAATGCTTATCAGCTTCTTTGGGGATTTTTTGAACCATATGTTAAAATTCTAATTGGCTATGCTAACTTCATTGTTTATAGTTAACTTTTTAAAAATATTTATTTATTTGTTTTAGAGAGAGAGAATGCATGCATGCATGACTAAGTGAGCAGGAGAGGGGCAGAGGATAACGGAGAGGAATAGGGAGTAAGAGAATCTCCAGTAGACTCCCCACTGAGTATGGAGTTCCATGCTGGGCTCCATCTAAGGACCCCGATGAAATCATGACCTGAGTTGAAACCAAGTCTGATGCTTAGCCAATTGAGACACCCAAATGCCCCTCAATGCTTAGTTATACTAAAATAAAAGTTCAAGCAAATTTTATTGACCTCTTGGGCATGTGCTCCTATTAGAGCCAAGTGTTTTAAAAAAATCAGTTTTGTCTACCAGGAAATGTCATTCTGTGTCCTGAAAGACAGAGAAATATAGAATGCTTGGAAAGATCTCCTAGAGAGCTGAGAGATTTGGGACCACAGTAGTAAGTTTATTTGGGAATAGAGAGGTTTCTATTTCAACTGCATATGAGTTCTAAGAGAATAAGTAAGCAATATATTTTGTTAAGAAATAGAACAGTCCGATTTATTTTAAATATAATGGTTTCTCTAGTTTTAAGAGATTTTCAAATTTCCTCTGTGTGGGAGTTTGGCATCAGAATTGTCTAAAAACTGCTGAGAATGGGTCAGTATCCTATTGACTGAGCAAAAGCAATGTCTTAGATTTTATGTTTTGTTTCTCTGAACTTCAATTGTGATGCTTTAATACAAAAAGTCTTTTGTTCTTTTTTCGCTCATATGAAGTCCACAGAAGCTGTGGATGACTGTCTAGGCAACTATCTCGTACAGAGCAATTTAGAAATCAAATTTAGAAAGACTGCATCATGCTATAGATACATAGATGCAGGCTTTCACAGACAGCATGCATGCATAAACACATACCCACTCGCACACATCCTAGAGAATCTCCTGCCAGCAATTTAGTTCTCCCAGCTGGAAGTGATGCATGTTGCTTGCACTCACATTTGCGCATCTAATGCAAACTACCCCAGCCCTGTGTACACAGGAACATCAGCATTTAAAACCTCCTTGTACTTGAGACAAGAGAAGACCTGACTATGGATGAGCTTTAGTGTGTCTGCTACCCTGGGCATCCTGGGCATAATCATACACATGGTTAAAAATAAAGGCGTGATATCCATTTGTAGTTAGGATAATACTCAGCTAAGAGTGCAAGTTGAAGATTCTAAAACATCATGGCCTTTAATGTTCATATCATAGTATAACTGTAAGAAGTTCAAGTTAGCAAAATACTAAAGAACTGATGTTATCCCCTTTCCATAAATAAGAAATATTAGCTTCAAAGTGATTATGTAAATTTATCATGTTCATACGCTAATAATTTATCTTATTGGGATTTGTACACACTTCAGTTTGACTCCAAAGTCAATGGTTTTCCCATGATGCTTTAGTTTTCCTGGAGGAACAAAGAGCTGACACATTAGTGTGTCCTTCATGTCACTAACGAGGAAATTAAAGACAAACGTCATTAAATAAGATGTCCTGGGACTCACTATAAGGTAGTACAAGAGTCAGGAAGAGAATTCAAGTTTTGTGAAACACTGGCCTGAGGATAAAAAGAAAACAGGGAAAACAATGTGCTTATTGGCACAGAACTTTTGAGGAAATCAATATTCCAAACATAAGATGTGATAACTAGGAGTCACAAATGATCCTTAAGGACACAAATGCAGACATTTGCAAGAGCTAAAAGGAAAAAAATGAGAGTTTGACCTGTAACTTCATGAGAAACTGTGAGTAAGGCTGTGGGAGGTGTGTTTTCAGACAGATCAATTCTGAGTGCGCGGTCTCCAATGTAAAAGAATAGTTGAGAAAATTATCAAATAGCTTAGAAAATTATGTGAGTGAGGAAAAAGAGATAATGAGTGTTGTGCCCAAGATTGCGAATCCCAGAAACCCATGCAAGTGCACGAGGGTTTATTAGCAAGCTCCAGCTTGGGTCCAGGTATACCCGACACAGCAGAGCAGGCACTTGGACCCCGAAGTGGGTTACAGCTGGGTTTTTTTATAGGCTGGTCTAGGGGATTTTCAGAAGAGGTGGAGGAATTTCTCAAGTTCTGTTTACATTCTGATATGGGGCTTTCAAGGGCATTGAGCTCTGTTCTCATGCTAATATGGGACTTTCTACCAGGGCATGGGCTCTATTGTCTTTCTGATACAGGATTCTCTGCCCAAGGCAATTCTGAGCTCTGTTGTCTTTCTGATATGGGATTCCTTCTGCAGTTTTTTCTATAAAGTTCAGCTCTTATTCACAGGGGCCTAAGATGGCTGTACTTGTGCTGATGCTAAACTTGAGGTGGAATGGCCTTGATTTTTCTCGGCCTTCACAATGAGGTCCCGGAGAAGGCAGGAGAGAGTAAGAATAAGAATATCCTTGGAGATTTTAATACTCACCATTTTTTTTAAATGTTAGAGATAGCAATTAGCATTGCTGATTTGATTATTTTTTATAATTAATACATTTGGCATCTTCAAAAAGTAATTAGGAATAATTTAGGTTATATTCAGGGGTGATAGTTTGCTCATACTTTTACTACTTGTTTTCAGTGATTCATAACAAGGAGGCGAGGATTTATAACAATAGTTGATGTCTCTCTATATAAAAATTCATAGATTATTCTCCATATGTAATCCTTCTGCTGAATAATTTTACCATCAAATGCTTAAACAGCTTTTTCAAGTCTAAGGCCAATGTATTTATCTAGTTGACACAGTATATAATTTGTTTTTGTTGTGCCCAAGATTGGAATACGAGAAACCACCAAGGAGCCGACACCGATGTAAATGCATGAGGGTTTATTTGTAAGCATGAGCTTGGGTCCAAGTATACTCGACACAGTGGAGCAGGGACTTGGGCCCCGAGGTGGGTTTCAGCTGAGTTTTAAGGGCTGGTCTAGGGGGCCTCCAGAAGGGGTGGAGGAATTTCTCAAGTTCTGTTTACATTATGATATGGGGCTTTCAAGGGCATTGAGCTCTGTTCTCATTCTAATATGGGGCTTCCTGCCACTGGCTTGGGCTCTGTTCTCATTCTAATATGGGGCTTTCTAGGGCGTTAAGCTGTAAGCTGTTTTCTTCCTGTAACTGAAGTAAGGTAAATTCCAGCTCTTATTCACAGGGGCCTGGGATGGCTGTACTTGTGCTAACGCTGAACTTAAAGTGGAACGGCCTTAATTTTCTCGGCCTCCACAGTTTTGTTTTACTGGTTTTATTGGTTTGTTTGCTTTCAGGATGAATAGGATTGCCAGAATTTAAAAGGTAAAGTAAATAATAAGAACGATTTTGGACTCAAGGCTTATCAACTAAAAATGTAACCTAATGAAATGTTCATTAATTCTTGTGTTTGCATTTATTCTAGTTAAGCGAATTTACTTAAAAAATACAATTTCCATATGAATTTAATCATATAATTGAACTAGATCACTAACGTTTGACCAAATTTTCTGAATTTCAACCTATGAGACATGTATCTGGGAATCTGTAGAACAACTCATGCTGATACCCACAAAAAAAAAAAAAAAAAAAAAGAAAGAAAAAGAAAAAGCAACATAGTATCTATACCCTAGAATGTATCTTGTGTTGTTAGAGAAACAGAACAAATACAGCTAGTATTTTACCATGAAAAGTGTGTGGCTAATTTTTTTAAGTATTCTCCTTATTTGCATTATTGAACAATAAAAATAAAGTTTAAAGGCAACATTTAGTGACTGCACATTTAAATGCAAACTATGATTATGTTTTATCTCATTTGGCTGTCATAAAAATACACCAAATGAAGCTGGGATTTATTTCTCAATCTCAGAAATAAGTTCACTGAATCATGCAATGGAAGAGCAAAAATTATAATAAAAATTTATTGATATCCAGATGTATCAAATCTTACAATGTATCAGATCTTACTTTACTAAAAATTATCTCATTCTCTACAATGATAATTTCCACATAAGAATTACAAAGGATACTTAATAAGATATAGCTGTTTGCAATAACAAATCATAATATAAATATTATTTATATACACAGCATATTACTATTCCCAAAATATTTTCATATGTTTTTTTTTGAAATATCTATAGTATGTAGAGACATAAGTCATTTGTAATCTATCTCACTGTTACTGTAGGTTTGCTGTTAATGCGGTTTTGCTGTGGTTATTGTGGTTTTGCTAATCCTCTCTCTACTTGTCTACATTCTTTGCAATCATGAATTCTCATTTTCTCACAAGTTTCTTTCTTTTGGTACTCTCACCATTCTGCATTTGTACCTTTGCTTTAGCTTAATCCTTTTCAGAATTTAAGCTTCTCTTTCCTTGTTTTATTTTTATTATTATTTTTATTCCATCTTTAAAAACTGAGCTGGGTGGGCACCTGGTTGGTTCAGTCAGTTGAGCATCCAACTGTTGATTTAGGCTCAGGTCATTATCTCAGAGATTAAGCCCTGTTTCAGGTTTGCAAGGATGGGGATTCTGCTTGGGGATTCTCTCCACCCCTTCCTCTTCCCCTCCCCTGCTCATACAAATGCTCTCTCTCTAAAAACAAAGGAACAAACAAACAACAAAGAACAAAACAACAACAAAAAAAACCTGAGCTTTCTACCCTTATGATAAGCATAACATCATGTACAGAGTAGTTAAATCACTATGTTGTACACCTGAAACTAATAATGTAACATTGTGTGTCAACTATATTTCAGTTTATTAAAAATGAGCTTCCTTAGAATCTGTTTTCTCTATAGGCATCAAACTTCAGAATGTAGCATCTATATTGCAGTCCTCAATCCCTCATCTCCCTTCTCTTCTACACTGTGATAATCTGGTATTTTTCCACTGCTTCTCTTAAATTACTGTTAACCTCTTAACTAGGACTATTCTTAAACCCTCCTTGTTCAATCTAAAGAACACGTCTTGTTCCTGATTATCATATGTCGAATTCTGTTTCCGCAAAATTCAAATGGTGAAGTCCTATCCTCTCGTAGCTCAGAATGTGACCGTATTTGTAAATAGGGTAACTGTAGATTTAAATTAGTTAAAACGAGGTCATAGAAGTATAGCTTGGATTCCTAATCCAATATGATAGATGTCCTTATAAAAAAGGAAAATTTGGACACAGACATATAACAGGAAGAAAATATGAAGACACAAAGGAAAAGATGGCCATCTATCAGCCAAGGAGAAAGGCTTGGAATAAATCCTTTTGTCATAGCCTTTGAAAGAAACCAACTCTGTAAACAGGGCAGGACATCTTGGTCTTAGAAATGAGCTTCAGGAACTGTGAAGTAATTAATTTCTGATGTATAAGTCACTCAAGTTTGTGGCATTTTTTTTTTTTTTTCAGTAGTTCTAGCAAAGCAATATACTTACTTGACTTTTGCTGTATTTATGTGAAAATCTGAGCGCTTCTATATTTTTTCCTTTCATTTCATTCTAAGACAGTTTTCCTTCCATTTCTTCTTTTGGCAAGTGCTAGAATATTTGAGTTTATCAGAGGATTTCACTCATTGCTATGGTTCTAAAAGTATATTTCCGGTGATAAACTCTGAGCTATAAACTATGTTTCCACAGTATCTGTCCCTTGAATTATAAATCCATATAGATCGATATCTATTGGCTTTTCTTACATAATAGTACTGTAGGCATTTCACATCTCATATCAATGAATACTTCTTCTCTCTGGGTTTCTTGTCTTTGGTTCCTTACTGCAATGATTGACATCACCATCAAAAGAGCTGACTGTATCAAATGCCTTGGTACCTTCTTTTACTCCCTGCCCCCTTGGCTATTGACAGTAAATCACCATGTTCTTGATTCTGCTTCTTTCCATTACTGCTCCCAGTGTTTAATGGAAACATATCATCATCACTCACTTGAAGTCTATAACCTAGAGACTCTATAATCAGCAGTATCTCTACTAATTCATTGTCCTCGATGCATGCACAGTGCCATATACCCTTTTCTCAAAATTGTTAACATTTTGCCAGATTTGTTTTAGCATTCTCTCCCTTCTCCCTCTTCCGCTCACCACCTACATTATTCATAGTATTTGTTATAAAATATTTTAGAGTATATTACATGTATTGTGTATCATTACCCCTGACTGCTTCACTGCATATTTATTAAGAATAAAGGTATTTTCTATGCAACTATAATCTTAAAATTCAAAGGCATTCTATTTTACTTAATTTTAGCATTTCATTATCTACAGTCACATTTCTAATATATCACTTTCCCCAATAATATCCTTCAGTGTAATTATTTTTTTTCCTGTATGTATTTATGTTTAGAATTTTTTATTGCATCTAGTCCTCATTCACGTTAGTCTCTTTAATCTGAATTTTTTTCACAACTTTTCTTTGTGTCTCATACATTTGACATTTTTGAAAAATACAAACCATTTTTTATTTCATCATTTACTTCTTAATTATGGATTTTCTGGTGCTTTTTTATGATTAAGGGGAAGGTTTTAATTTTTTGGCTGAAAAATCATGTAAGTGATGCTGTGTTTTTCTCAGGGTAGCACATCTAGAGGCACATGATTTAATTAATATTTGTCAAGTTAATTTTGATCACATAGTTAAAGTGTTGAGCAGTTACTATGTAGTCACTACTTTTTAATTTTTATTTTTTGATTTTAATAATCTTGGAGGTTTTTGAGACAGTGTTAATATGCTATTACTCATTAAACTTTGACTTTTCTAGATTGAACATTCATTGATCATCCTTGTCTGAGTCATAGTTTACTCACATATTATTTTTATCATAAAGTGAAGCATTTTAAATGGCATAAAAGACCATTTATGATTTATCTCCTGCTTAACTTCGCCTGTTCATTCTCTCGCCATCCCTCCTTCTATATACATGCTCATGTTTATTTGAAGACATGGGCTATATTTTGCTTACTATTGTTAAGATATTTACTACTTTTTTTTTCTATATGTGTTTCTGTGCTTTTTGTGAAATATATCACACCACACTTGATATTCCTTCATCAAAAACCATAAAGGGAATTTATAAGACTGACAAAACTTTCTTGGTTTGTGGAATCTCAATACACTAAATGAGAAGAAACATATTAATCCAAAAATACTATTGTTTCATTTACTCATGTGCTAGCTCTCTGTATTCTGGATTAAAATAATAAAATCTTAATGGCAGAGTATTTTCCACCTTCCATTAAAGAGTCTTTCACATTCAGCTTTTCTTCCTCAATGCCTGGTTATGTGCTCAAGGAATGCATATTTAATTTAACAAGATAGTATTAAAATATAATTAAAACTATAAATATGCAGGAACAAAATAGGATAATATATAACCAGACCAATAAAAATGAGCCATTGAATGACATGCAATATTATCTGAGCCACTACCTTGTCCTACTAACAAAGATAATTGCCAATTTGACTTCACAATATTTAGTGGTACTTATTATTTCTTCTTTATCGTCAATATGTTGCTGTGATCTCTATTTGTATTTTGGGCTGCAGCTGAATCTCTATTTTAGTTAAAATTTTAATACTTTATAAACATAAGAGGAGTATTTTTAAATGAAGTATTTTAATATACATATAAATATTTAAGGAAAGTAGAGCATTTATTTAGTTAGTTGAACTTTCTGACTTTGTTTACACACACTAAAAGGGGAAATATTTCTGGGCATAAAACATTGGCAGCTGTTTTCTCTGACAAAAAAATAGTACACAAAAATCAGAACAGACCAGCTCAGTGCTTCCATTTCTTATCAGATGTTCAGATAGTTTGAGGCGCCGAGGGCACATAGAGAAAAAGCCAATATAGAGTTTGAAAAGCAATTTGAACTTGTTCTGAAGCCATAGCTTGCAATCTGAAGTGTTTTAGTTGATAACCATTTTATATTCTGTCTTGCTCATATCTTTCACTGTCAATATTGCTGACAGTTTAGAGTTTTTTAGGCAAAAAGTAGTCCCTATCAAGATGTACTTTCTCTATATTTAACAGACAGCATTTTACATTCAGCATTTAATCAGAATTTACTACTCACTACGGAATATCTACTTAAGGAATATATATATATATATATATATATATATATATGTGTATATATATATATGTCTGTGTCTGTCTGTGTCTATATATAAGTATATATATATATATATATATATATATATACTACATAAGTATATATACTTATGTAGGTAGATATAGATAAATAGATTGATAGATAAGAAGATAACTTTCTTCTTGTTGGGGATGCTAAATTTATAATGCATACTTTGTTACTGAACTAGAACTCTACTAAATGTCTCTACATCTAAAATCTCTCAAAGAGTTGGATTTGTGGTTATATGATTCTGACCTACAGGTTTATAAAAGAGAAAACCAATATAAGTATTTGTATCTTACGGGGCCAGTGGCGTAATGGATAAGGCATCTGACTACGGATAAGAAGTATTTGTATCTTGATGAAACAATTACTCAATACATTTATCATGTTCCTATGTATATAGAACATTGAAGAGTTATAAAAAATATTTTCTATCAAGTTTTTCAGATAAAATTTAGATATACCTTTATATTTTTCACATAAACATCAGAAAGCATTTCTGGCATTCATTTAAAAATTGTTTGAAGTTGCATACTAAACATGAGGAATATTTTCATTCTGTGAGAATTTGCTAAGATTTTTTTTTTTAACAAATGGAGTTAATTAACGACCACTTTCTCTCACTTTCCACCATGGTGGGGTGTGTGTGTGTGTGTGTGTGTGTGTGTATTATGAAAAAACGTGAATAGACATATTTTCCACTCCTTGCTGAAGCATATTCAGAACCTAGTCTACAGGTCCAGGCTCTGGTAGGCAATGTTATAAAAGAAGCAGAATGATCAACGATGAAACTCCCAGGAAGTCTTACTGTCTTCTTCTGCTTCTACTCAAGGCCTGTAGTCACAAACAGCTGCTACAAGCCACTCACCAGCAAACAACCTTCAGCATACAAGAAATCTCACAAATAGGAAGCACAATTCCAGGCCAGAACAAATAGTTTCTCTAGAGTGAGTGAACGTAACCTGACTTTCCATTGCTGTTTATGCTCGCTTGGACAACACAGAACTTTGTATGTCTATCCATAAAACTAGGAACTAGACCATGTCTAAGCCCTGTTCTTTGAAGTTTTGGGAATACATTGTCCACACTTAAATTTGTGTCCTATTGATTTGTTTTTTCTACATCTCTCCCTTAATACTCTCAGGCTTCTAGCCAGGATTTATACACTGCATTGTTTTGGTTCTTGGCCTGTAATGTATACTTCAACTTGCCTTAATTGCTCTAATTAGACTGTGATTAACATGTTCTCATGTCATTTGTTTGTCTACTTGAGACAGGGTGCTGTGTCTTCTGAGCTGACACTTCCTCCCTTGATGTTTTACTTCTGTATAAATTCATAATATTTCTTTGCCAATCTTTATCCTATGGTCACAAAAGTGTGATGTATAGAAGCTGACACCACGTATTTCTGACCAATACCAGATTTTAGAATAAGATAAATAATATATAGATACCATTGCAGAATCACTCCAAATAAAAAAAAAATTGCAGTATAATATAATTTTTTTCATATTTAGTTAAATTTACTTTACATGTCTTGTGAGTAAGCATAATCCTTACAAGAAGGTACAGATACCAAGCATGAAAATTGTCAGGCCAAGGATTGACACTGCCTGATTTCACACCATGTGGAATAGTACGAGTTTATTGTTTATCTGTGACAAAGTGATACTAACTTGACAATAATTAAGGTATATGGTGAAGGCCTTTTTCTGGGATTTAGACTGCGAAATTCTGTGTCCTCAGTCAATGGAAGGGACGAACTACCTGTCTGGGGCCTTTTTTTTATAAGAACACTGATCCCATTCATGAGGGCTCCACACTCATGACCTAAGCAACTCCAGAAGGCCCCACCTCATAAGATCATACTTTGGGCATGAGGTTTTCAGTATATAAACTTTGGGGATACAGAAACATTCAGACTATATAGCATTTACAACCCATATATGAAACTCCTACTTATATTTTTACAATGTTTCCCATTAGATTATAAGCCCTTCTTATAAATTCCGTGTTGTAATTCTTTCATAACAAATTATAAATTATTTATCTTTTCCCTGTGGTGTAAATAGTTTTCCCTAGAGTGACTTGGGTTTTGGGATGTGCTTCTGCAGAGAATCAGATCTGAAATATTTGCAGAACTGAACTTTAAGACATTTAAGTCTTAGAGATGTCTCAGTTTACTAAAAACAAGCTCAAATAATACATTCTCTGTAAGCATGTTAGAAAATGTTAAACTGGGAAACATTCCATTAGTGTATCTTCTCCTGATTTCCTATGTCCACATAAAAACTTTGCTTGCATGGCAATTAGCTTATATTCTGTTTGTCCATGGCACACATCTTTCTTGATATAAGAAATACACAGCCAGAATACTTGAGTCACCACAGGGAAGGACATTGGCCATTGGCCCTAGAGAGATATCTTCTTCCCACTATAATTTCTGAGTTAATATTCTACTGGTATTGTATGTAGGCATTGACATTTGGAGTTAGACTCTTATTACAATATCATCTAGACTTTTCTGGTTACTAAACTTATATTTTTCAGCTACTGAAATTTTTCCCACATAAATTGTTAATTTAGGAGAAAAGATACCCCTGGGGTCTCTAAGGATAAAAATTTCAATTGCTAATAAATTACATTATTTGATTATCTTAGGAGTATTAGGTATATGAAGTCTTAATAAACTGCTGCCTTGTCATTTTTCTTTTCCTTTATTTTAATTTTAATCTATCTCCTTGTATAGATTTATCATCAAGGTTCTGTGAGCTTTATATTAAAAGCTAGACAGCTTTTCATTTTTAATCTTTATTGCTGGTTTTCTATGGCTGTGTAGCAAATTCTGACAAATTTAGTGGCTTAACACAATACACATTTACTAGCTCAGTTTCTGTGGGCCAGGAGTCTGCACACAGGATGGCTAAGTCCTCTGCTCAGCATCTCATAAGGCTGAAATCAAGATGTCAGCAAATCAGCAATATCATCAGAGGCACTGTGTCCGTTCTCAAGTTAAATGATTGTCAGTATATATAAGTTCTTTGCAGGTATAGAACTGAGGTACGCAGCGGCTGGAGGCCACTTGCAGTTTCCTGCCACATGGCTGCCTCCACAATACCATAGTTCACTTCTTCAGGATCAACAGAAAAAAGCCTGCTACTGCTTTCAATCTCTCTGGCTTCTTCTGCATTCTAAATAATCATCTGATTATGTCTGGCTGAAATAAAATAATCTTTCTCTAATGAACTGAAAGTCAACTATTTAGAGACCTTAATTACACTTGCAAAATTCCTTCCCTTTGCCATGTAATACAGTCATATTCTGCTACATTCACTCTTCAAGGGAGGGATTACAGAAGAGAGAAAATAGTTTTCCATTTTTTTTCCTCTAGAAGTCATTTATTCAGATTTATTTATTTATTTATTTGTGAATTAATTCACAAATTTCAATACACTAATCACATTTCTTTATTAATTCTACTCCATTATTACACATGTGTAAATATCTTCTCTAATTGTTTAACAATTACTTACATGGTTTATTCCTGCCCCCTTTTTCTTTATTTGTACACTTGCCTTTTACTGATCAGATTACCCTTAAGTATCTAGGATATAACAACAATTCACTGAGTCAAACTCTGTCAGCTACTTTGTCTGATGGATGTGCTGAATCTTCTCCGGCTAACTGCAATTGTGCTTGCTTTTTCTCCCCTCGTGCTTCCTTTTTAATGAGACATTGAATTTGACCTGATTTCACCTTGAAGAAAATTCCAGCATGTCAACAGCCTTTTAGAGTCTCACACTCAGCAAATGTAGTTCAGGCTTCAGTCAAGAGCTGTTAACGTATTCTGATGAAGAATCAACGAAAAATCTAGAATCTTCTCCTTACCACTTATGTAGCTTCTTCTTACATGTCTTGCTCTGCCACTTCCATCAGCTTTAGCAGCCTCCTAAGCTCCTTGAGGTTGGGTGTTCCATTTGGGACTTATCTTCCTATTTCCAGATTCAAGTCCTAACAGGGAGAATGCCGAGTTTATTGAGGAATGACCGTGGAGTTCATCTCATGCAGTTAACTTTTGCCAAATAATACAGTCCAGCAAAGCTGTTGTTCAATTACTAAAAATAGTTGGCTCATATGCTTTGTCTCTTTTGAAATTTTTTTTTTTTTTTTTTTTTAGACAGTAAATCTGGTGCCAATTTTCTGTCATGGCAGCAAGAGGAAATCCCTGCAATAATATAGAGTCAGAAAAGATATTTCAGGGGGTTTGAAGTTACATACATTAATGTTAACATACATTATGTTACATACATTAAGGGTTTGAAGTTACATACATTAATATCATAATTGATATAAAATATATGATCATTGAAAATTGATCTGCCATGGCCCTGAGAATTCCTCAAACTTTGACCAGAGAGTGAGAAAATTAATGTTTTTACACAATCCTCCACATAGGTGGAGGACATCAGTCAGAATGATAATTCCCTAAAGTAGGGGTGCCTGGTGGCTCAGTTGAGCATCTGACTCTTGAGCTCAGCTCACGTCCTGATCTCAGGGTTGTGAGTTCAGGCTCCATACTAGGCCTGGAATCTACTTCACATAATAATAATAATAATAATAATAATAATAATAATAATAATAAAAAAAAAATTCCCCAAAGTAGATATGACTTTTTGCTTCAATTGATTTGAAAATAAGAAGTGGAAAAAAAGAAAATAATAAATGGATATATTTGAATGAGAATAAAGTCATGAGAAGTAGATTATGCTTTCCAAAGTGTCAAGACATTTTGAAACAGTAAGGCCATTCATTCTTTTTGTATTGCAGAACATAGAAAAGTGAAGATAGAACCCTATGACACTCTGTTATCATAAAAATGAATTATTAGATTGATTTAGATGGGTGGTCAATGGTTATAATATAGTAACTGAGTTATTTCCTGAAAACATTCCCACTGTATGAAGTGGCCTATTATAGAAAACATTTTTTTAAAAGATTTTTTATTTGTTTATTCCTAGAGACACAAACACACACACAGAGAAAGGCAGAGACACAGGAAGAGGGAGAAGCAGGCTCCATGCAGAGAGCCTGACATGGGACTCGATCCTGGGTCTCCAGGTTCACGCCCTGGGCTGCAGGTGGTGCTAAACCGCTGTGCCACCGGGGCTGCCCTAGAAAAAGCATTTTAATTAATCTTCATATGATCTAGAACTTGACATTTTAAGTATGAGTTGTCCCAGGTTCACTTTATGCAGGGTGAAAATGATCTCAAGGGAATCTGGAACTTTCAGCACTATCACTATTAATTAACATCACTTTTTTAAATAAGAAACAGTGGATATGACTTGAGTTTAATAATATTTCAGGGTAACTAGATAACCATCTTTTAATACAAATTAATAAACAACTTCTAGAACACTAGAGAGGGCTGTATTGCTCATTTTTATTTTGAAGTTTAAAGACCTCTAAATATCTGGAACTACCTATATGTTTATACATATTATCTCTCTACATATCTGTGTATTTATCATCTATCTATCTATCTATCTATCTATCTATCTATCTATCTATCATCTATCTATCCATCTATCAGCTAACTAGCTAGCAAGCTAAACTATATGTAGATACACACATACCAGGGTGTTCTAGCTAAGTATATTTTTTCAGTGTCAGTAATATCAATATAGTGATAATGGGTTTATTTAACTAGCTAGAAAGCTAACTCTAGGTGAATGGAATACACAAAATTTAAGAGGAAAATAAAGTATTGAACTTTCAGACACTGTCAAAAAGAGGCAGGCAGGTAGATGGAATTGGATGCACTGAGGCAGGTAAGTATGTGTCCAGGAAAATTGTGAACCATGTCTCTGTCAAGGAAGGGGGTCATAGGAGGTTTAAGGGCACCTCAAAAAATATTAGGTGGTTGTCTTATCTAATGCCTCCTTGGATTCAACCTGGTATTTATTTTTAATTTACTTGCAAAAGAATGTGCCTTTCTACATTATTATAGTTTCTTTTCCATTTTTATGTGTTTTTGTTTTGTTTTGACTTCCATAAAGGTCCCATATTCCCAGCTTCACTCATTTGTTCAAGCCTATATAAATATGTAGTGAGCACCACTTAAGCCACACACTTTTTTAGGTACTGCTGGCAGAGCAAAGACCAAAACCTATAAAGCTCCCTGCTTATGTGGATTTATACTCTGGCAAGTTCTTAGTGTCAATGTTTAATTATGACTGCTGAATGGGACACTTCTCCTGGTGGAAGAAAGCATATACATCTCCTTTTATCTTTTATGCTTAGTTCCTACTGCTCTCCATTAAATTTTGATGGACCATGTGAAACCACTGCCTACTTTGAATCATATTTATTTTTGTTGTTTGAGACATGCAAACTGTTCCCATATACATTGAAAACCCATCTGTAGCATACTTCACACTTGTAACTTCTGGCCATACAATTTTTTTTTTAAAGTTAACATTGTTGGGGATCCCTGGGTGGCTCAGCGTTTGAGCACCTGCCTTCGGCCCAGGGAGTGATCCTGGAGACCCGGGATCGAGTCCCACATTGGGTTCCCTGCATGGAGCCTGCTTCTCCCTCTGCCTGTGTCTTGGCTTCTCTCTCTGCATCTCTCATAAATAAATAAAATCTTTAAAAAAAATAAAATAAAATAAAAAATAAAGTTAACATTGTTTCATTTTTTTTGACATCCTGACTTCTATTTTTGAATATGCCACAATACAATTGAATTGAGTGATGATTTATTTAAACAGAAATATATGACTTTTTTGTGACAGATGCAAAGAGGTTTCTAATAAACATGGAGCTTCCTAGTATACTTGCATTAACATGACTTAAGAGGCTTATAATATTCCAAGAACCCCTCCCAAACATCCTTCCAGTAAAAGCTTTTTGCTTAAACCCAAATTTAAGGTGAATTATATCAAAACATGTCTTATTTTAGCTAGGTCCTATTTGAATCCCTGAAATACTTGTAGAAATGTGGAGATTCTCTCCAGTATTTCAGCCATTAACTATGCCACAGCTGCAGCTTGTATAAATATCCTGGAGTCACCCAGCTTTGTGGTGAGCAGGAAACTTTTGGCAGCAAGAAATAGCTGTTTGCCAGCAATGAGTCCCTCTGAGTATGGGCTGCCTCCTGATTTCTTGCCATATAGCCAGTTTCCAGTTGCTGTGTAATCACCAAGCACAATACAAGATCAAAACAAATATGTCTTTAGGTTGATATTTTTCAATTTTTCCACCCAGCAGGTAAACAAACATTTGTCAATTTTCTCAGAGTGAGCTCACTTCCAATTTTGAGGAACTGATTATAGAGATTTCTTTGAACCCACTAGAAAGGGAAGATGTAGGTCCAGGTTACACAGTGGTTACTACTTTGTTGAAGCCCCTTTGAGATTTCTCCCAGAAGGAAAACTGCAGATGAACCCCACTGTGCCAGTCTGTCACTGGTGGTAGGTACACACATTACTGTTCTATGGAGTTTCAGCAGTGCCTTTGCCCCTAAGCTTGATCTTGGGACCTCAGATAAAACATCACCCATGTGTTCAAATGATTGCTCAATGATTTTATTCATTTCCCTAAAATAATACTCCAATATAAAGCATATGAGTAATAGGATAAAGTTATTTCACCATATCCACACATCCATGAGCAGAAGCAAGATTTTATCCTTTTTCATGTATAATGCATGCAAGCAGTTCCAAAAATATTTATTTTCCTATAAGTTCTCAGATATGCTTATCACTATATTCAGGGTATGGATATTGTTAGTTACATATGTGTCTTCCCTGATTGTATATCTTTTAAAGGCAGAAAATGTATCTTAGACATTGATCCAAAAAAATCACCAATAATATTTACTACACCTTGTAAATATTCAGCAAAAATTTGTTTGTGTCTTTAACAATTAGGAAGAGTTGGAAATCAGATATACTTGGTCTATAGGAAAATCTACATACATGCTTATTTATTCATTTGTATAACAATCTTTATATATTATCATTACTATGTTTTCTCACATCTATTTATTTTATTATGGTTTTATATTTTAAAACTCATGGTAGCTTCTGCTATTTTCTCTCTTTCTAATATTTTTAAGTCCCAAAACAGTTCTAAGAAAAATACCTTAGATTCGAGTGCTTAGGATGAGTAGGGGGCTTGGTTAACTCAGGGTATTCTCCTCACAAAAAAACAAGTGAACACAGTAATAATGTGAGGTACACTTGGGAATGGATGTGTTCATTTGTATTTCAGAGATCTGCTCTAATATCTACTGAGTGACCTAATCATTTTGATGTATCCATTATCATGTCGCTTCTACTCCTCTGTTCACTTGGAAAAGAGAAATGGATTTTTCAAAAATTTGCAGATGACAGTTAAATATATTCTCAAAAAATTATTTAAAACAAGTTTGAATTTCCTTCAATCAGTACATCCTTCCATAATCCCTAAAAAACCCACTGTAGCCCTGGGCCTAGAGCTTGTTTCTTGGATCTTTTATTATTCACACATACTTTGTCATCTTATTTACCCTTTTGCTTTAAAAATAACAGCAATATGTGAATTATATGCAAAATTATGTTTTCAGTTGTGAACCCTTGCCATAACTACATAATTCTAAAAACAACCTACTCACTGTCACTAATCTAAAATATATCGTAACCTGGATTGTCCAAAAACAAACCACTACACTTTGCTTAAAACCTACTACTTCTCACATTTTTCCCTATCATATCAATGGCAATTTCATTTTGCTTTGCTCATTCCAAAACATTATCATTTTCCTTGAATATTCACTTTCTCTTACTGTATATACACTCAATCTTTCAGCAAATTCCACCATCTACTTTCAGATATATCCATTATTGACCAATAACTACAAATTTGAATGCTATTGTCCAAAGTACAACCACCATTTTTCATTTGATTCCTGCAGTAGGTTCTTAATTGAACTTAATGCTTCTACCCTTCACTCCCTACAGTATAATTTCAAAACAGGAGACAGATTATTTTAAGAAAGATGATGTCAGTCATCCTATCAAAATTCTACAATTACTTCATACTTCATGTAAGATAAAATTAAAGTTCTTACATTTGCTCTTGAGCTTCTTCAAGGTCTATTCCTGCAGGATCTATATCCAGATATATATCTGAATAGACTTATCATATATACATATATATCATATATATACACATATATATGCACACACACCTATATATATGTAATACATATTCACATATAAAAATTTCATATATGTATTTCATACATGTTCATACACATTCTCACACACATATATACATTATATATATTAGTATGTGTGTGTATATTCCACATGTCTTAAATACACCAGGCACATGCTTTTCATTAGTTTAGTCTTAAAAGGTAATCTTGTATGACATTCTCTAGATATTGCACACTCAGTGATTTTCCAAACACAAAATGTAGTTTTAACCTGAGGTTTTATTACTCAATTAAAACACACTTCATTTAAAAGCTTTCCTCTGTAGGCCACAACTATTGAAGATATTATTACAGAGCTGGAATCTCTGAGAGAAAAGAGGCATTAAATCCTGAAATAATAGAGGTCACCTATTGATATTTAAGTATGAATAAAAAGGCAGACACCTTATTATACTGGGAGGGTACCACAATGGCAAACAGGAGGGTGGGTAGAACGACAGAGAGCAATGGAGGTGGTTATAAAAACAATATTCTGAGAGGCAAGACAAACTGGTAACCAACAGCATATTGCTCAATTTATGCAAACAAATGAAATTAAGAATGAATAATCAGGAGTCTGTGGAAACCGTTCTAAAAAATGTCATGACCCCTTGTCCAGGTGCTGAGGTTGAATCGATTTTCAGATTCTAAATGAGAGACCAAATTCCCATGAGAAATGATTCTGCAATACAAAGGCAAATGTATCCTGTAATGATTCTGGCAGTTTTCCTTCAAAGGACTCTAAGCCATTTAATCTACTTGAAAACACAAGGTTTCAATGACTGTTAGGAATAGTCATTGATACTGAAGTACTTGCAGGGTTTTCAAAGCATCATTTAGAGTTGGGGCATACATGTGTCAGGTTTTAAATGAATCCAGTATTCATGACACACACGCACACACACACTCAAACATACATATACATACATAAAATGTATAAGTGCAATGAACAGACTTGAAAATCGACAGATCCGCACATAATTTTGAGGTTTACAGAGAGATATTATAATAGAGATGGTGAAGAGAAGCCAGTGAAAATGCCTCTCCCCCTACTTGGCCAAGAGACCAAATTGAAAGCAATTATCATGAGCCAGAGAAATGCCAGAGATTAAATGCAATTAATGTAAATATGCAAGAATTATTGTCCCCACAATATTGCCATTTAACTTACCAAGTGGCAAGTGTGAGCCCTTGTTGCAGCTGTAGAGTCAGATGTATCATCTTTGCTAGTCCAAATTAATAGCCTCAGAACACGGCACATGGTCCTCAACCTGTCACAAGCATCATTTCCTATTTCTATCAAAGAGGAGGCATTCACTGGCCACATTCACATGTGATAGACAAAAAATACATGTTAATAGTTTTAGCCAAAGGCTGTGATAACTTTCCTGCCTGTTTTCACTGTATAGACCAAAGGAATCTGAACCATCTAGACATTCAACAGCACATCATATTGGTACATTCTATTTTTGACATTATTATAATTGGGCCAGAAGAGCAAGATGCAGCAAACACATCAGAGGCCTGTGTAACATTCATGTTCCCCTAAAGTTGGAGATAACCTCATAAATATTCATATGCCTAATATATCACTTAAGTTTTTAAGAATTCAATTATTAGTGGCATTCTGGTTTACTTCTTGAAAAGGAAAAAAAAAAAGAAAATTCTTGCATTATGTTACTTCTCCCCTAAGAAAAAAGCACAACACATGATGGGTCTTATCAGGTTCTGGATCTAGCATACTTCATATCTCAGAGTGTTGTTCAGATATATTTACTGAACAAGGCTTGAAGAAAGCTATCAGATTTATTGAGGCCCAGAGCAAGAAAAGCTCCACAGAAGGTCTGTGGCATGGTGCACACAGGTCGGCATTTTGGATCATATAGTCTAAGAAATCCTATAATATTAGAGTTAGTTATCTGTGCTGAGAAAATATCCTGTGCAAGGTTTTAACAAACCTCAAATTCAGCTTTATAATGAAGATCCCTAGTTAAGAAACAAGGTCATGTCCTCTGCAGCAGAGATTTATGTAAATAGTTTCAGTAGTGCTACAGAGTCTGGGTATAAATGGAATATCTGGTAATGGAATATAAGTGATCATGCAGCAGGAATTTCCCATATATTGGGTATGGTTAATCCCATCAAGTCATATATTGGGCTAGCCTACTGATAATCCATGTTAAGATGGTATTATAGCCAAGGCATCAGTTTGCTGAATCTTACAATTAAACTGATCAAGCAGATTCGGAAAACCATGTCATCTGTGTTGCTGCTCACTGTCTCTCCATTACCTCAAGCCTAAAGCTGCATTGGTAATACTGATGGGGTCTAGAAAGGTTTATTGGGTTTTGTGACTAAGAGAGAAGGATAAAAGTCAAACTTGGTTCATGGACATGTTGATTCAGTATGTGGATGCAAGCTCAGGTGGCCTTAGAAGACACCACTGGGGACAAACACTGTCATTCATTTGGTTTGAGATTTAAAAAAAAAAAAAAAAAAAGTGATCCAATCTTAACATATACACAAACTTGGGCAATTTTGAATGTCGCTCTTGGATTATCAGAGTTATGGAAACAAAAAAATGGAAAAACTACCAGGACAAGGATGTCTGCATAAGAGGCATGTGGATGAACCTATGTATATGCAAACAAAGTGTAAATTCCTTTTATTGCCTTTTAACAAAAACTAATTTCTTCAACGGAAGAGTCACTAAACAGTAAAATAGACAAAGTGCTGTCAGCTGGTCATTGACTAGTACACTGCAGGCACACAGGACTCATCTTTGGAGAACATAAATGTTAAGAATGCAGATTCTGCATGACTGCAACAGCCTGGGCACTACTCAACAAGTCTGATCCAGCTATCGCCACCAATGAATGTCAATTGGCCAGTGATAGTCACTGGCTCAGCCAGTGATAGTGGCTGAGCCTCTTACAAAACATCATTCCCCCCAAACAATTAACCAGCTGCTTTGGATCACTGAATTAGTCAAGTAGAATAGCATTCTTCAAGAAATGGCAGTGATTCATCTTGCTTGAAATTGACATATATTCAGGAATCAGTTAGTTTTTCCTGACATGAGGGCTTAAGCCAGCACCTCTCTTCATGGGTTTACAGTGCTATGTGTGTATGTTTATGTGTGTTTCATCAACACAAAGTCCTGCCTAATATTGCAATGGATAAGAGACAAAACTTACAGAAAAAGGAATGTAGAAACATGCACACGCCACTGGGATCCATTCAATGGTGTATGAAGCTGACCCAGGCTCTCTCGTTAGAGAGTCAATCTTTAAAAGTTCAGGAAAATTGCAAGCTAGCTGATATTACTTTGGTAGCTTGAAATTGGCCACAGTGGGAGTACTTATGATGTGGAAATTGGCAAATGCTACATATCAGGACTTTCCCCTGCACAAAGTATTGATGGTTATACATTTGCCAGAACAGAACTGGGTCTCCCAATTTTATCACATACCACGCTACTCAGAGGCTGCTTGTCAAATAGAGAGATGAAAATCCCTTTTAAGAATGTATTTGAAGAACCATCATAAAAATAATATATTTTAATCATAATATATGATGAGGTGCCTTCCTTCAGAAAGAATCTCACAGCTTAAATCCCTAAATATTGCATAGTGCCCTGTACCCAATAGGCTGAGTAAATGGGTCAGAAGAACAAGGAGTAGAAGTATGAATGACTCAATTTATCAAAACCCCTGGTGATGCATTTGGATAATGTATATATCCCAAATATAAAATTTTAGGTTTTCTTACTTTAGGAACCTTGGTTCCCAATAGTTAAATACTTCCATCAAGGGCATTCCCATTTATCTATGATGTACATTTACTGACAGATAACTTATGCCAAGGTGGAAAGTAATTAAGAAAAGGAATCACAGCATCCAGGAAGGAGCAATTTACCTTATCCCTAAGAAGAAGTTGGCATTTTTGTTACATAATGGAGGCACAAAATAATATGTTTAGTACCAAGATGATCTGATGATGCATCTCCTTAACTCACCTCCTGACTTATGATAGCCAATGGAGTGGTACAGCAGCAGATAGTCTGAGAAGCACATGGTGTTCAGGTATTAAGCTTTTATTACCAATAGTGACACCAGCAGAGAAGGAAGCTAATTTCAGAGAGGAAGTAGCAATCATGAACTTAAGATCCAGCAACAGAGGTGTTATTCCATTCATCTTCCTCATGTGAGATTCTCTATAAATGATCTTTTTAATTTTTTTTTCTATAAATGATCTTAACCAGAATGTTGGAATGGACAATTCCATAAATGTTGACTTCAACACATGCAACTAGAATTTCTGAGCAGCACATGTGGTGATCTACAATAGTGTGCTGCCTAGATACTTCTGTACAATAGAGGCACTCATTCTACTGTTGAGAGTGTCGGCTGCTGATGAGAAGGCTCCAGTAATTTCTATCAGTCTCACAAAGCTTCCTCATACAAGATTATTCTACAGTGATTGGATATCTAATGATTACCTTCTTCCAAAGATTGGACAAAGCATGGGGATCCAAAGTCCCAATCTCTGCATCAATTGGAATAGTTCTGAATGTCCTTCCCACCTCCAGGTCTTCCCATAGACTTACTTATAATTCATATTCTTTCTCTGCCTGATGTTTGCAGTGATTATTCCTGAGATAACCCCCTGATACATTTTCTCCTCTCAAATTTTGGAGGAGCAGAATATGTTTTCTGGGGAATTTGGCCTATGCCAGTTCTTAATATACCTTCAATGTTTGTATTTATTTGAGAACTAATGATGAAATATGTTGCATATTGTATTGTATTTTTCAAATTGTTAATTCTGCAAATTAATATTTAAAAAATATAAAATTGTTCATGTTTAAAAAATATAAAATTCAGTGGGCCTTTAATTCAATCTGTATTGAACTGATGACATTGACAAATTCAGGGAAGGAAGTACTCAAAGTTGGCTTTTAATGAAAATAATAATATGGGATGAAATAACTAGATATCTCATTTTAAGTCTTCTATTCCTATATATTTGCCAAACATGGACATATAATGTATCTGGCCAAATTGCTAATACAGAACATCATTTTTAATCATAAATCAAAGAGAATATTTTTTGGGGGAATTTAGCATATTTTTGGGATTAAAATCAGGCAGATCATTTCATTATAGGTGTTTCCTAAATCCTTCCTAAATGAATGAATAAATGAAAACATTCATAAAAATAATTATCCCTGAATTTTATCTTTATTAAATAAAAGGAAATATATCTTATCTTTTTAAAGATTTTATTTATTTAGAAACAGAAAGAAAGTGCGAGCAGAGGGAGGAACAAAGGGAGAGGGGGAGAGAGAGAATCTGAACTGAGCATGGAGCTGTACATGGGCCCCAGTCAGGGCCTTAATCTCAGGACCCTGAGATCATGACCTGAGCTGAAGTCAAGAGTCAGATGCTGAAATGACTGAGCCAACAGGTGCCCCAAAAAGGAAATATATTTTACTATATTTTAATATGAAAGATTATGTTATTATAGTTTAACTTTTCTATGGTAAAACTACTAGATAAAAACAAATTTTCTTTTTTTCCCCAGAAACTTCAAGGTTTGTTTCACATGATTAGCTATTGCTATTTGCCACTGATAAGAATGGTAGACTTAGGATTTAAGTAGTGTTCCTAAAATCCGTATGTCTGTAGTTTATGTAGATTCTTATTGTCCAAAGATAGTTCATATTTTTTTAGAACACAAATAACTTAAATTTCAAATATGAATACAAAACAAATGTATTTTCATATTTTGTTAAAATGTTAATCCTTTATCAAGTAATCAATATGATCATAGTCTTCCCTTGAGATAGATTATGGGATGGAACTTGGGCAATTGCTAAGGAAATCATTTCAGAACAACAGTAATTCTAATAAGCTGTATCATTTCCTTGTGTTTGCTTTGAGCCAAAGACATCCACGAAAAATTCAGGCATGTCTTGGTTTTAGATGAAATTCCAGGCTGTCTTCCAGAGATATCATTAAGTTGGTCAACATTTAGAAAATATACTCTTCAATGAGCCCTAAATAACTTAAAAGAGTCTGCTGCTAGAGTTTGAAGCTTGTTCATTCTTTACCTAATGCACAACCATTAACAAATTATTTAACCTCTATATACTTTGATTTCTTCACCTGTAAATTTGGATAATGGAAATAATATTTATCTAACAAAATTATTGTGAGACTTAAGTGAGATTGTATACAGAAAACACTAAATTACCTAGCACTCTACCAATGCTAAGGAAATGTTTGCAGTGATATTTACAATATAATTTTTTTGGAGGTAGATAAATTCAAACTTCCTTTTTAGCATCCATTATTTCTTTCCCCCAACCAGGTTCCTCTCCTAGTTCTTTTCTTTTCTTTTTTTTTTTTTTTTTTTTTTCTTCCTCATATTCTCTATCCCAATGCAAACTGGAGAGGATCTTTTATTTTCTTACTACTCAACAAAATGGTTTTGGATTATTAGCAGACAAGTAAGATGATAGCTGGTCAGCATTTAAGACATGGTTTCTCTTGGTATTGTTCATTTGAAGAGAAGTGATGGACTGTTCTAGAAGGATTTATATGAATCAATTACCTAGCAGTTATATAATCCAGAATTCCATCCCCTGTCAAGTATTCTCACAAAAGTCACAAGTAAGTGATTTGGTGGAGAACCGCTTTGTTACCTTTGTAAAGATGGGTCACTCAAGCTCTCGTGCATTTCCTATGGGTGCCAATTGTCTCAGGCAGTTATATTTTTCATGCACATTTCTTCATAGAAGAGAAATAATCTATTTTGCTTTCTATTTGCTCTTTCATGTCCAATGTATCTTTTGTTTATCTTCTTTATATCTGACATGATATTTTATTATTTTTTCACATCTCTTTGCTTTGACTATTATTTCCTAGAAAACCATATAATAACTTCATCACCTGTTTTCCCTATCACCATGATTGGCCAATAAAAGGGATTTTGCAAAAGTTTAAATAACTGAATTTAATTCAGAATATCTTATCCTTATAGAACATTTTTCTGACATAGTCTACACTTACACAGAAACACTAATATTTCCTTTATTTTTACTTTTTACTTTATTGTGTAGATTTTTTTCTACAGTGTTTGGGCTGATGACATGAAGGATTATTATCTTTTCTATTAGGATAAACAGTTTATCAGAAATTAGCATTTAATAGGCTGTTCACCATGACACATTTCACAGCACATCAGAGTTACATGATCTTTAGTTTATGCTTCAACTGCTCCAGCAAACTTATTTGTATAATTTCTTCTCATTGTTATGTCTTTACATAAAAATGCATGTAAAACATCACATGACATTAAAGTGTAATTAAAAAAATATTTTATTTATTAATTTCCTTTAGACACAGAGAGAGAGTGAAAGAGAGAAGGAGAGCATGAGCAGGGTGAAGGGCAGCAGGATATGCAGACTCCCCGCTGAGCAGGGAGTCTAACCCGGGGCTCCATCTCAGAACCACAAGATCATGACCTGAGCCTAAGTCATACCTTAACAGACTGAGCCACCCAGGTGCCCCTAAAGTGTAATTTCTTAATATTATCTATTTCTCCAATATACTGCTATTAGCACGTGTTCAAATGATATTGAGACAAAGAGGTATATGGCATGGTGAAACTCCTTAAAATGACTCCAGTGAGTCAAACCCTTCAGTATAAGTGAAACCTGGGACTTGCTTCTAATCTATTAAGAAACTAATATAGATGTTGGTACATGAGAGTGGGATGCTGCTGAAGAGACGTCTTATTTTTTTAAGAAAACTGAATAATTTTCTTTTTTTTTTTATTTATGATAATCACACACACACACAGAGAGAGAGAGGCAGAGACACAGGCAGAGGGAGAAGCAGGCTCCATGCACTGGGAGCCGGACGTGGGATTCGATCCCGGGTCTCCAGGATCGCGCCCTGGGCCAAACGCAGGCACTAAACTGCTGCGCCACCCAGGGATCCCCTGAAAAGACGTCTTAAATGTGGAAGCATATTTAGAAAGAAAGTGCACTGAGGCTGTAATCATTTTAATGAACATGAGAGTCCAAAGCATATGAACAACTGTTGAAATTCAGTGCTGCTGGTAAGAGCTGAGAAAGAGGTAAGGAGTATGTTATTGCAAACTGGATGAACAGATATCCTTGTTATTAACAGTAATGGCAAAACATTTAACAAAATTCTCACCTGATCTGAGGTGGAAAGCAGGACTTGGAAGTGAGGAATTTGGTCACATAATAAGATTTTCAAACAAAGCATTGAAGGTGGGGTGCTTGATTTCTTCCTGCAGCTTACAGTGAACTTCAAGAAGTGAGAATAGATGGAGGGAAGGATTGCTAAACAAAAAGTAATAACCAAGACTAGAGGATTTTTGAGAATTATCAGCCTCTTTAGAACAGGCATCATGAGATATTAGAATTAAGACTCACTGTCTGGAAAGCGTGCTCTAGAGTCAGGGCTGAGAGTAAGGTTGTAGGACTACAAAACTAAGTTTAGTTTTTTACTAAAACTTAAAAAGGGTAAAAAAAAAATAGAATTCCGTCACACAAAGATCTTTTCAAGAGATTAAGGGTGTGATTTACAGATCTCAATCAAATCAGAGGTCTCTAGAAAGCTTGAGGGTATTGTTCTCAGCCATCTCCACAAGAGGCCAGGATACAGAAAGATCTTATCTCTGAAAGATCTGTGATATGGGTTTTGTTGTTGATGTTGTCCTTCTTGTTGTCTAATGTAGGGAATACCAGTGAAATCTATGGAAGGCTCATAGATTTCTTTAAAAATCATTTCAGCGGAAACACCACCAGGGTGGACCAGAAGGGACAGAAGACACACAAGTATAAAAAAAGTTGTGGGCAGCCCTGGTGGCTCAGCAGCTTAGTGCTGCCTTCAGCCCAGGGCCTTATCCTGGAGTAGGGGTGGAGTCCCACGTCAGGCTCCCTGCATGGAGCCTGCTTCTCCCTCTCTCTCTCCCTTTCTCTCTCTGTGTGTCTCTCATGAATAAATAAATAATAAAATATTTTTAAAAAATTAAAAAAGACGTTGCAAGATCTTCAACATTCTAATAGTAGAAAACTGGCTAATAAAACCGACATAGCAATATGTGTAAACTTTTGTATCAGGAAACTTTACTCAACAGATGGAACTACACCCACAAAGAGGATAGCAGTACTGAAACCTAATCAAGGAATTCCAACTAGAGTTAGTTCAGCTATATTTCAAAAGAGCCAGGACCAGGGACTCTATCATCTTCTCCTTTGTTTTGGACTGGAATATTTATAGCCAGAGTCCTATTCTTGTGCTGCCATTGTATGCTGGGTGTTTTTGTGGTAGATAATTTGTCTATTTAGTTTTACATGTCCAGTGATAGAGTCCGAGGTTGTACCTTGAAGCTGTGTTTAAGAGATTATAACCAGCATTAGATGAAGGAATTTTGAACTTTATACTGGTACCAAATAGGATGAGACTCTGGAAAATTTTAGTTGAGGTGAACGCATTTAATTATGAAATATTGGGAGCAGTCACCTTAGTAGAAACCCTATCCTTGAGTGCAGCCAGAACCTGTGGCTGGCTTCTGGCCAAGAGAAAATTAATATAGTGACTTTCTTCCTACTTTCATAATTCACTGAAATTATTCTACTGTGCAGAATCCACTGTCTGGCTCCACAGGTCTATTGTGAATGAAGGGGAAACATTCCAAGTAGAAAATATGACATGTAGATTAAGTTTAGAAAAATGTATAATCTATTCAGGAAACTAAGTTAAGTCTGGTTGGACTATAAATTGTGTAAAATGAAGAGAGGAGTGGATATGAGGTGAATATATAACCAAAGGCCATCACTGATGATTTCAACATGATTTTTAGTCATGTTGAATAATTTGACTTCAAAGTTATTAGCATGTAAATAATCACATTTTTGCTCTAGAATTGTGTTATCCAATAAGTTAGCCACTAGTCACATGAGGCTGTTACCTTTAAATTAATTAAAATTAAAAACTGTGTCCTCAGTTTTACTAGCAATGCATTGTAAGTGTTCCATATCATCATGTGGCTGGTGGCTACAACACTGGGCAGTGCAGATGTAAAACGTTTATATCATCACAGAAATTCTGTTGGAAATCGCTTTTTTGAAAAGGTAACTCTCTCTATTTACAGAGAGAAATTGGAGACAGAAAAAAGCAAGTGAGATAAATGCAGAAAATCACCAAAATAGTAAGTTGGGAGATTGAGGTGACAAAAATATGAATGGAAAGTGGAAATATTAGCAAGGCTATAAGGGATTGAATGTCTCTACCACCCTACAATTTATATGTGAAATCCTAACCCAAAATGTGATGGTGTTATGAGATATAACATTTTGGGGATGATTAGATCATAAGGACATAGCCTTCCTAAGTGGGATTAGGGACCTTATTAAAGAGACCCCAGGGAGCATTCTTCCTCCTTCTGCCCTGTGAGGACACAGCAAGGAGACAACTGTCTCTGTACCAAGGATTGGACTCTCAGAGGACACTGAATCTTGATCTTGGACTTCTCAGCCTCTGTAACCATGAAAAATAAATTACTTTTATATTTAAGCCACTCACCCTATGGAATTTTGTAATAGTCAAACAGACTAAGACAAATGCCTAAATGATTTAGTAAATATTTTGATGTTGACCATTGGAAAAGAGTAACTAAAAAGGTATTCAACTTCTGATCAATAAATCTACTATAAAATGTCTGTGCTTTGTGTGTTATTTTTTGTGCTTTGATATATATATATATATATATATATATATATACATATATATACTTAAATGATGATATTAAAAGCAAAAGTTATGTCTCTGTTGGTACACTGCTACCACTGCACCAGAATACTTTACTGGGCTCATTATTTTACTTTCTAGACAGTGAGACTTCAGGGACTGATGTTTCTTTGACTTTTCTAGGCCAATTAATTCCTACCTCATGAACGGATTTCCCATAAATATTTGTTAAATGAATGGATATGTCAGTAAGAGAAGAATGGAATTTTAGTAAGTTAGGATTATATGCAATAATAGATTCATATATATCCCATGCTATACTATGTGTTGTTAGATTTTTTTCACCGTCTTTAAGTAGATAAATTAAACAGTAGTCACACATACACAAAAAGAAAGAAACCTTTTTGAATTTGCTTTGATGTGCTATGTATCAAATATAGCCTGTTACAGCCTATTTATAGCAGGGAAGAGAATTGGAAAGCAAGATCCTCCAGGCAGCATGATTACTGGTTTTATTATATGAATGAGGAAGGATATCTTTTTAGCATGATTTGTTGAGAAACATCACTCTCCGAAGAATGTAAAGAGGTCAGTGCTTCTTACAGAATAGTTATCTAATGCCTGAAGAAATATGTGAGTCTGAAGTTTGGATATTTTATTCAAATGAAAGGATGGTGAGAAAAATAGAACATTTTCACTATCATTATCATTATTTTTTGAGCTTACTTGTGCTCAAGGTTTTTTTTCTCTCCATATTTTTTATGTGAAGTGTCTCTCTGCAAACACATTTACTTGTGTGAGAATATTTTTGTTGTTGGCGGTTGCTATCTTTTTTTCTTTTTCTGGGTGAAATTCTGTCCTCCAAAATATGTTTACCACAAAAACATTATCTCTTGCTTGCAAAACTTTTCCAACATAGAGAGTTCAAAGGGGATTTTTAAATTAGTTTCTGAACCAATTCTTATCATTGAAACCTTCAATAAACTACTTTAAAAATACAGTTTAATTAAAGACAATTTGTCATGTGATCTGATCATTAAACATTAATGATAATATTAATTCCCTGAGTATATTTAGGAGGCACTGAAACCCTAGTATCACTTTAAATTAAGAGATTTTAGTGGGCTTCATATTATCTATGAATAACTTAAAAAAAAAAAAAACTGTATCCAAAAAATGCATTGGTTTTCTCTGGCAGGTATAACTTGATTTTCCTTCATAGATTTCTCCCATATTTGGTGACTAGTATGTTACATCTTAATTACTCACAGAAAACAAAGTTTTCCTATGAATATGGATATGTTTAGCCTACATTAATCTTTGTTTCATTGAAAATTTTAACTATTTTTAAAACAGATTATTTTCAAATGTTTCACCTATGCTTTTCTCTTTATTTTTTTCCTCCAAAATACACCTAAATATGGGGTCCTATTAAAACCTGCAGCCTGTTAAGGAACTGGTAAACTCCATCAAGACATATACTATAAACAAGGTATCTTAAAAAGGTTTATTTTAATTGTAATTGAATTATTTTCATTAGAGAAGGACTAATGATGATTAGAATTATTACCAGAGATTAAATAGAGAACATGACATAGATCTGCCAACTGTTAAAATGGAATACCTCTTCATAATTTCTCCTATTTCTAACTCCTGGGTTCACACAGTATGTAAGGATAGTAGAGACACACAGCGTTCTCTTCTATTCAAGAAGCAGAGTCAATATTTCTTGGCTCTCCTTCTTTCTTCTTTTTCATTCAACCTTTGCTTTTTCCATCCTTTACTACTTATGTTTTTCTCTATGTAACTTGATAAAAAATTTTGTCTCATCATATTATGCAATTGAATAAAACTATTGATTTGTATTTAAGAGATTTACCTTATATGGCCAACTCTTTAGCAATGGGGATCCAACATTTTATATTTTTTCTCAAAATAATATAAATTACAAATTGAATCTGAGGAACTAGAAAATAAATTCTGAAGTTAGAAATGCAATTTCTGAACTCTGCTCAGCTACATGCTGGCTATATATTCCCACAAAACTCCTTTAATTTGATATTTAGTAAATTTATTTACCATTTAAGAATAACAATGTTTCATTCATAACTCAAAAGATTACTGTGGCCATTAAATGCATGGATATTCAAAAGTTTTACAAAATGCAAAAGCTGCAGTTATATTAGTGATCTATTTCTCTTCTGAAGGTTGGTGTTCATTCAGCGAAAGAGGTTTCCCTATTTCTGCTTTAAATTTATATTATTCATTTGAAAAAGAGTTTTCTTAAAAATTAAATTCATGGGATTTCACTAAAAACTGAGAAAGGAGTGAATGCATCTTCCAGGATTAGATATCTGAAGTAATTCTGTCCATATGTGAAATTCAGAGAGTATGTGAAAGAGTTGCTATATTTCCTTCTCTATTTTTTTTTCTTTTTTTTGCCATCACTGATGCCCTCAGGCTTCTCTGTTCTTATGGCCTCTCCTCATGAGGGATGCTCTGTACCAAATGCTCTCTCCTCTAATGTAAAACATTTTCATTCCTTTTCCCTCCCTCTGTTACACCCCTCACACCACACTGCCCAACTTGCCCCCATACTCCTGTATGGTCTATTCAATTATTGAAACAAATATGATATGTAGATTTTATATATACATTAGAAATGACTCAAAATGTCAATGAAGATTTAAAAAAATGATATAGGAAATCACTGATAAAACTTATAGCATATTCGGTATGAATATGCCCAAAGGAATTCGTATACCTATTATTTTTTTTTCGTATACCTATTAAATCTTACTTATTTCAAACACCAAATTTAAAAATGGCATGAGACTGCAGAAAAGAAGGGTAGCAATAGCAATATAAATTTAATTCTGATATTTACTAATTTCCACTAAAATAGCAATCTTTACATTCATTGCTTAATTATGGAAACAGTGTAACTACAGAGTACACAAACACTATGGCACTTGAATATCACATGAGCAGAATTCATAGGCATCATATAACAAATAAAATTGTTCATAATTTGAAGATTTTTGCCTTCAATGAATGTTATTATTTGCTAGCTAACATATGTTTATTAGTACTATCTTAAGCACTGAGAATGCAGCAATCAGAATAATAAACATTGTATCTTTCATGCAAAAAAAAAAGGTTTATAATAAGATCCACACATTATTTAGACAATTACAATTCATAAAACTGTGATAGTTGTACCAGCTGCTCTAGGCACACATAGTCTTTTTAGAGAAACTGACAGATTATCTAAGACAAATAAAAATAAAGAGTAAATACCATTTTAAAATAAAAATCTTTTGTGCAAAAGGTGTGATGGAATTCAAAAATTTTAAAAATTCAAAGTATAATATGGTCCATATATCATATTTCCGCTAGGCTTAGTTGCAATATTATTGATTTTGTTGCTGCTATCCACAGCCACTAGGATCCTCCAACTAGCCCTTACTATTATTGTAATCTTTTCTTTCAATGATGCACCAATAAGCCATCTCTTTCAATCAAGCTTCCTTAATATCAATCTAAGATCTCCAGGCCATTTTTACTGGTGGTGTAAAACCATTATTCAAGGTCATTGTCTTCTCTATTTTACGATATTCTTTCTTTTCTTATTAGTTATGCCAAAGCCTATGCTCTGATATAAAGGAAAACTCATAAAACAAGTCCCTTTTATGAAATTATCACCCATATAATCTCTCTCTTATTTAGACTACCTTCAGCACTTAACTATGCATTTTTAGCTTTGAGATATATATATATATATATATATATATGATATATTTTACAATTTATATATTTGTAATATATATATATATATATATATATATATATATATATTGCAATCCCAATCATGTCACAGGAAAGTTTTTGTCAAAATTGACAGGGTAATACTATAATTTATATGAAAATATGAAGAGCAAATACCCAGGACAACCTGTGAGAATAGTCTACAAGGCTTAAACTACCTGGTGTTGAGACCTATCCTAAAACTATAATAATTAATACAATGAGTGTTGGCACAATAACAGATAAAGAGACCCTGGGAAATAGTTAAGAAATAGTCTTACATTAATCACTTTCTTATATTTGACATTTGTGACATCCACATGCAATGAGTAAAGAATAGTCTTTCCAATAAATTGTTAGGTCAATAGCATATTCACATGGAAAAATAAATAAATTTTATTCTTAATTTACAACATGCATAAAAATCAATTTCAGATAGATTGTGATTTAAATATGAAAAACCAATAAAGTCTTTAGATTAAAATATGGGAAATATATTTATGATATTTATATAAAGTTATTTTTAAATATACTAAGAAAGTGCTAAGCATAAGGAGAAGTTGATAAATAAGACTACATTTCTCTTTTTCTTTTTTAAGATTTATTTATTTATTTGGGAGGAGAGAGAGAAAGAGAGAGAGAGAGAGATTGAGAGCATGAGTAGGGTTAAGAGCAGAGAGAGAGAGAAAATCCTTAAGCAGACTCCCTGCTGAACCCAGAGCCCAAAATAAGGGCTGGATTAGAGAACCCTGAGATCCTGACGTAAGGTGAAATCAAGAGTCAGATGCTTAACCAACTGAACCACCCATGTGGCCCAGACTACATTTAAATTACAAATATCTGTTAAAAAATTTTGTGAAGTATTTAAAAAAAATCATATATGTTCATACTGTCAAAAGGCAACTTTCAGAACTGGAAAATATTTATAATTCATATATCTGAAAAGAGACTAATTTTTAAAATACATAAATCAATAAGTATAAGAATGCCCAATAGCAATGGACAAATTTCTGTAAGAGGTAGTTCATTAGACTATCTAAATTGTTCATAAATGTGAAAATGTGCTCAATTATGTTAGTCATAAAAGAAACTCAAATTAAATATTTATGATAAATATCCACTAGAAGAGTTAAACTTTTAAAAATGATATTATTTAAAAATATGGGCAATAACCAGGGTTGGCAAGTATATTGACCATCTGGAACACATACTCTATTTACAGAATGGAAACTGGTAAAATGGTATAATTATTCTGTAAATCATTTGACTCTGTCTACTAAAGCTGCACATATCTATGTATTTCTGATAAAAGAATTTGGCTCTTGATTTAACACAAAAGAGATACATACATATCTCATCACAGTATACACAAGAGGATTTACAACATTACTATACTCATAATAACACAAGACTGAAAACAACTCATAAACAGTACAAATGGATCAATATATACTGTGATGTATTTTAACCAAGGATTACGTAACCAGTAAAGATAATGAATGAACTTTTGTTACATTCATAAATCCAGATTAATATCCCAAAATAAGAATGAGAAAAATAAACTAGAATTAATGTAATCGAGACAGAATCATAGATTTTTTTCAACGAGAAAAGTGATTGATTTTACTTTTTATTTGCCTTCAGAGTGATGAGACACTATTCTGCCTCAGATATGCCTTTCTAACATGGGAGAGGTAGCAATGAATGATGTTATGCTGGATCAGGTTACATATTCATTGTAACATCCAGTTACAAAATTCATGTAGCAACTGAAATAAATATTTGTCATTTTTTTCCATTTAATGCATTAAAATATCAGCTGTTCTTATTTTTGTTCACTAACACCAAACACTATTTGGTATCATGGATTTGCTTTAAAAATCTCCTCCAAAATGTTTTTTATAACACACTGTTATGGCATAAGTATCTATCTAAAAGATACCATTTAAAAAAATTAACAACCTGAGACATTTCTTTGACAGGAGAAATTAGCAGACTTCTAGTCTTCCTTTGTAACAATAACTTTGAAGTGATCAAAAGTTTTATGTTTCTGTTTTGTTTACACTAACTGTCAAAATTTCTTAGTGAATGAATATCAAGATAGGCAATTGCTTTCATGACTTAATACTGAAATTTAATTTTTCCACTTTTGCAGGAAAGAGGGAAAGGGGGTGGACATAATTGTAAAAAATTTCAAATTCCATGGGGTAATCTAAAATTTCCAACACTTGTATGGACTTCACTTTTCATCAATCACATTGCTTATATTATTTTCAAATATTAGGCATAAACAGATTTATGAAAGGGCTTTTAATTTTTTGCAAAATAATATATTTTATAATGCATATTTAAATTTTTGTTTATATTTTTATCCTGTGCAAATTAAGCGTCTGATAAAAAATTTTTAGTAATGATTTTATTTAGAACATGATTTTTAAATTTATTTTTAAAATATTTTATTAAAAAAAAATAAAATAAAATAAAATATTTTATTTATTTATTCATGACAAACACACAGACACAGGCAGAGGGAGGAGCAGGTTCCATGCAGGGAGCCTGAGGTGGGACTCGATCCCGGGTCTTCAGTATCACACCCCAGGCTGAAGGTGACACTAAACCACTGGGCCACTGGGGCTGCCCCAGAACATTATTTTTGCTTATGAGTTTGAAAAGTACTTCCATATAATTACTGTACATCATATTATTGTTATGTTTCCTCCTGACAATTACTTGTTAAGCATAAATATCTGAAAAAAAAAAAGCATAAATATCTGTTAAAAAGGCTTGAAAAGTTTGAAAATATTGTATATAATTTCTTACAATGACAGAATAAGTGCATAATGAATTAGAATGATTTGTATCAGATATATATAAAGCTAGAAAGAGTCATCACTCTTTATGATGGGAGGAGATTCACTTGTGGAATGATGGTGGAAGAGATGCTCTACAGACATCTTCCCTAATGAAATAAGAATAGCTGGTAAAAAAAAAAAAATATTTGAAAACTATCTGATGTATCTGGGGAAATATTTTTTTCAGTAATATTTACATAATTTCATGAAGATCAAGAAAAGTCTTAGAATTGGAGACATAATCTACTCACTTCCCCACCAATTCTGGCTCAGTGAGAAAAGTTCCCATTCCAGATATTTAAGGCCAAAAATATAGGGCTCCCATTCTGCCCAGCTCCTATTAAGGGCACTGGTCTGTCACAGGACAGGCAAGCACCCAACATATCTCATCATCCCCAACTACACACTGCAGAGACTACACTTCAAGCAAGAGTGGTTGAGAACTTCCTTTTAATTCCTTCCTTTTAATTAACTTCCTATATTGTATGATGGAGGTTGTCCACTGTACTGTCACAATCAGGAAATACTGGGCACACAGTGAGCTATTTCTCTATCATGAACCTTTTCTACCAACTTGTCTTTCTGCTTTCTAAATTCTCACTGGACTTTATTTTCTATGTTTTGACTACTCTTGCTTAACTGTTTGATAAAATGTACCAGTTTGAGGGACTCTAAATGCACAGCTTTGGAATATATTAGTTAATTTATCTCATTTGCATTTCCTTTTCCATGATCCATTCTAATTTGCCTGAGATATAACTTCCTGAGGAGAGGGTAGGGCTAGAGGAATTAAAATAGTTATCACAAAACAAAGTAATAGACTATAAGAGACAAAAAATGGAATTCTATAATGATAAAAGGCTAATCCAATATGATGAGCATATAACAATGATAAATATCTATGCATCCAACATAGTACCTAAGTATATAAAGCAAACATTTGCAGATATACAGAGAGAAAATGACAGTAATACAATAATAGTAGGGCACCTTAACACCTCACTTACGTCAATGGATAGGTCATCCAGACAAAAAGGTCAATAAGGAAACAGTGGCTTTAAAAGACATATTAGACCAGTTGGACTTAATAAATATAATTGGTATATATAGAACATTATATGTGAAAACATCAGAATATACATTTTTTTAAATGCGCAAGAAACATTCTCAAAGACTGATCACATGTAAGGCCACAAAATAAGTCTTAATAAATTTAAGAAGCTTGAAATCATATCAAGCATCTTTTCCAACCACAATGGTATGAAAGTAGAAATCAAATACAAGAAGAAAAATAGAAAACACAAACGTGTAAAGGCTAAACAGCATGCTACTAAACAATCAATGGGTAAATGAAAATATCAGAGGAAATAAAAAAAATAACTTAAGACAAATTAAAATTGAAAAACATAACATTCCAAAATCTAAAAGATGCAGCAAAAGCAGTTTTAAGAAGGAAGTTTAGAGCTCTGCAGGTTAACCTAAAACAACCACACAAACAAACCAAAACCTAAAAAGTCTCAAGTAAACAATCTAATCTCATAACACAGAAACTAGAAAAAGAAGAACAAATGAAGCCCAAAGTTATTGGAATAAAAAATAATAAAGGTTTAAGCAGAAATAAATCAGAGACTTATAAAAACTAAGGGAAACCAAGAGATGGTTCTTTGAGAAGAGATCAAATTAATAAAGTTTTAGACAGACTCATAAAAGACAGAAACAGATGGCAACTAAATAAGTAAAATCAGGAATGAAACAGGAAAAGTTGCAACTGTCACCATAGAAATATAAAGCATTGTTTTTTTTTTTTTAATTTTATTCATGTATTCAGGAGAGACAGAGGGGGGGTGGCAGAGACACAGGCAGAGGGAGAAGCAAGCTCTATGCAGGGATCCCAATGTGGGACTTGATCCCAGATCTTCAGGATCATGCCCCAGGCCAAAGATAGTCACTCACCTGCTGAGCTACCCAGAGGGCCCTGGAAATATAGAGCATTGTAAGAGACTACTACAAATAATTATGTGCCAACAAATTGGACAACCTAAAAGAAATGTATAAATTCCCAGGAACAGGCAATCTTCCAAGAATGAATCAGGAAGAAATAAAACATCTGAACATTCCAATTACTAGTAATGAAGTAGAATTATAATAAGAAAAACCTCCAAACACACAAAAGCCCAGGAACAGATGGCTTCACAGGTAAATTATACCAAAGATTTAAAGAAGAGTTAATGTGTATCTTTCTTACACTATTTTAAACATTACAGAGGAAAGAATGCTTCCAAATAACTTTACAAGGACAATGATACCTTGACACCAAAACCAGATAAAAAGCTCCAAAAATAAAATACAAAGAAAATTGCAGTCCAATATCCCTGATAAATATAGATGCAAAAATATTCAACAAAATATTAGCAAAGAAAATTCATCAAAGTTTTAAAAGGATCATACATCTTGATCAAGTGCAATGTATTCCTAGAATGCAAAGATGGTTTAATATCAGGAAATGAATCAATTCAATAAACCATATCAACAAAATAAGGATAAATTCATGTGATCATCTCATTTGGTGCAGAAAAGACATTTTGAACGATTCAACATCTATTCATGATAAAAATTTTCAACAAAGTAGATATAGAGGAACATGCCGCAGCATAACCATATATGACAAACCTACAGCTAACATCATACTCAACTGTGATAAGCTGAAAGCTTTTCCTCTAATATGAGGAGCAATACAAGAATACCCAAACTCACAACTTCTTTTCAACGAAGAACTGGGAATCTTAGCCATGGCAATCAGACAAGAAAAAGAAATAAAATGCATCCAATTTAGTAAGGAAGAAGTAAAACTGTAACGATATGCATATGATATACTATATATAGAAAACCTAAAGACCCCACCAAAAAACTATTAAAATTAATTAATTAATTTGTTAAAGTTTCAGGATACAAAATTAATATACAGAAATCTGCTGCATTTCTATACATTAATAATTAACTAGCAGGAAGAGAAATTAAGAAAACCATCCCCATTTACAGTTGCATTAAAAGGATAAAATACCTAGGAATAAACTTAACCAAGGAGGTAAATGACCTGCATTCTAAAAATTATGAGACACTGATGGAAAAAATTGAAGATGACACAAAGAAATAAAAAGATATAAGATATTCATGTATTGAAAGAATTTATATTGTTAAGATGACCTTAATACCCAAGGCAATCTATCACAATACCAATGGAATTTTTCACAGAGCTAGAACAATCTTAAAAGCTGTATAAAACCACACAAGAACCTGAATAGCCAAATAAATCTTATAAAGAACAAGAAAGCTGAAGTGTCATGCTCCCTGATTTCAACTATTCTATAAAGCCACAGAAATCAAAACACTATAGTACTGGCATGAAAACAGAAATAGATAAACTGAACAGAATGAAAGTCCCAGTTATAAAGCCACACTTATATGGTTACTTAATTTATGACAAAGAAAGCAAGAATATACAATAAAGAAAATATATCTCCTTTATAAATAGTGTTAGCAAAACTGGAAAGGTATATACAAAATAATAAAATTGTATAAGTAAGAAAAACATATACCATGTAAAAAAATAAAATGAATTAAGGACCTAAATATAAGACTTGAAGCCATAAAACTCTTTTTTTTTTTTTTTTTTTTTATGTATTTATGATAGTCACAGAGAGAGAGAGAGAGGCAGAGACACAGGCAGAGGGAGAAGCAGGCTCCATCCACCGGGAGCCCGATGTGGGATTCGATCCCGGGTCTCCAGGATCGCGCCCTGGGCCAAAGGCAGGCGCCAAACCGCTGCGCCACCCAGGGATCCCGCCATAAAACTCTTAAAAGAAAAGATAAGCAGTAAATTCTGGAGTATCAGTCTTTCCAATATGTTTGTTGTTGTTTTGCTTTTTGGATCTGTCTCCTCAGGCAAGGACAATGCAAGCAAAAATAAATAAATGAGACTAGATGAAACTAAAACCCTTTTGCACAATGAAGGAAACCATCAACAAAATGAAAAGGCAGCCTCCTGAATGAGAGAAAATATATGAAAATGACATTTCTGTTAAGTGATTAATATATCTAAAATATGTAAAGAACTCATACAATTCAAACATCAAAAGAACAAACAATCTAATTAGAAAATGGACAGAAGACCTGAATAGACATTTTTTTTTTCCCAGAGAAATGCCAATGGGTACATGAAAAGTTTCTCAACATCATTAATCATCAGGGAATGAAAATTAATACCACATTGAGTTATCATCACCTCACACCTGTCAAAATGACTAGTATCAAAAAGACAAAAAATAAGAGTTGGCAAGAATATAGGGAAAAGTGAATCTTTGTGCACTGCTTGTGGGATGATAAATTGGTGCAGCCATTATGAGAAACTGTATGAAGTTTCCTCACAAAAATAAAAATAGGTTATACAATCCAGACCTTCAGCTACTGGGTATTTATCTAAAGAAAATAAAAACACTAATTTGAAAAGGTATATGTACTTCTACGTTCATTGCAGCATTAGTTCTAATAGTGAAGGCTTGGAAACAAGCTAAGTGCCCATCTATTAACAAATGGATAAAGATAATGTGGTAAATATATACAATGGAACATCACTCAGCCATAAATAAAGAATGAATTCTTGCCATTTGCAAGAACATGGATGGAACTAGAGGGTTTTATGCTAAATGAAATAAATCAGACAGAGAAAGGAAAATACTGTATGATTTCACTTACATGTGAGATCCAAAACGAATGAACAAAACAGAAACAGTTGTAAATACTGAGAACAGACTGGCGGTTGCCAGGAGGCAGGAATTATGGGGGATGGATAGAATAGGTAAAGAGAGTTAAGAGATACTAAATTCCAGTATTAAAATATATAAACCACAGGGATGTAAAATACAGGATAGGAAATATGGTCAATAATAGTGTAAAAACTTTATATGATGACAGATATAATTAGACTTAAATTAGACTACTAATCAGTTCATAATGTATATACATGTCAAATCATTATATTGCACACCTGAAACTAATGTAATATTGTATGTCAACTACAATTTATTTATTTTTTATTTTTTATTTTATTTTTATTTTTATTTTTTATTTATTTATTTATTTTTTTTACAATTTAAATAAGGTCATAGTTTCCTAGAAGTAGAAGAACCAATATCACACAGTAAAAATTACCTAATTTTTTAATCAGTTAAGTTTTTGGAGACTGTGGATCAATGGCAATTGTACATAATTTTTTAAAAACCTGGTATGTTCTATTCCCAGTATAATTGGAATTCTTTAAAAGGGATTTGGTTCTTTAAAATGGTAATTGCCTTATCAGTGGTTCATTTCACTGAGAGTCAGTACTCCCCAGGGAGTAAATAGTTTTGTGTTATAAATAGGAAATTGTTTTCAAGCACTACAAATTAAGTAGTAATAGGTCATGGAATAGAGGACTATCCTGACCTAAACTAAACTCAAAGTATACTACAAATAATAAACAGAGCAAATGGAAATCACAATTAAACATGCAAGGAGACTCTTATTTATTTGTATGCTACATTCTCCTCATTAAAAACCATAAAGTCATAAGAGCTGAGGATCTAAAAAAAGACACCATGGCCTTCCTTCCAAAATTGTATCAGCTAGGATTGTAATCAAATTCACAATAGACCCTGACAATTACAGTGGCTTATTAATGTCCTTAATTATTTGATTTACTCATTTGATAATTGTAAATGAATATCCATGTTGAAGACAGCAGATATGTGTTGTTTGAATTCTCAAAACTGGTGAAATTACCTTATGTTTATATATATCATTGAAAGAAAAAAAATCCACATAGAATACATTTTTCTAACAAAATAACCAAAAGAATTTAGATCGTGATGGGTGGGCTTAATAAAATTAATGTTAAACATGTCAACACATATGTTTTCTAACAAAAAATATTCCATAGATTAAATAAAATTGTAATACCTTATATATTTTTTACAAACTATATTCCAAGGAAATTTAAAAGGAACTTTATGCTTCTTATTGAATAAAAGAACCAGGAATAATAATAAAAACAAAAACAAAAAAAAGAACCAGGAATCATTTGACTTATACTGAGACTTTTTAATTTCTTTCTTCACTTAAATAGCATCTTTTCTTGTCCATCTTGTGTCCTTGTTCTTGGCTCCTGTAATTACTAATATTTAAATGTTCTTCAATGCCCTCTTCCCCTTATTGAAAGTAGTGATTACCTCAGGACTTTGAAAATTCAAAGCTCTTGGTACAGAAGAGTATATATTCCTAAGGTGTATTAAATATTATGACTTTTTTCATTTAAAATAAGAATCTAGCAAATATTTTATATTTAAAAGTCCCTGCTCTGTATTTACTCTGGATCAAATAATATGGTAGACATTGCACAAAGAAGAATCAAATACAGCCCCTGTATATGGTGTAGAGAATTAAGAAAGACCAATATAAAGTTGTTTTTTAAAATATTTTATTTATTTACTCATGAGACACAGAGAGACAGAGAGAGGCAGAGACCCAGGCAGTGGGAGAAGCAGGCTCCATGAAGGGAGCCTGACATGGGACTCGATCCCGGGTTTCCAAGATCACACCTTGGGCCGAAGGCAGGCGCTAAACTGCTGAGCCACCCAGGGATCCCCCCAATATGAAGTTCTAAATCATTTTTTGTTTCTTGAAATTCTAAATTCTAGTTGAATATGTTAAATGTCTATTTTTTTTTTTTTTTACTGGCATTCTTTGTTTTTTACTGTTGGATTTTAAGAGTTTGTTGTATATTTTGGATACAGTCTTATGCACGTATTTTGCAAATATTTTCTTCTAGTCCATAGTTTACATAGTTACTGGACTTCTATTGAAATCATTAGCTCTCAGAGCTCTAACTTTAGCCAGTTTTGTCATTTTTTTTTTGCATGCAGAAATGGCATTTGACTATGACTCAAAATATCTATTCATAATGAAGCCTGTCTCCATGAAAACATCAATTGAATTTCATAACTTATAGGATAAAAATAAATTTGGAGACCAGCCTCTCCATCTTCATTCACTCAACATTGATCCTAGTCTTTATAGCAGGATTTCCCTAGCATATTTAATGTACAGAATATCTATGCTAAACCTGACCCTGATTATTATGAAAATGCCATGTTTGAAAGTACATAATCTAATTATCTGTCAGGAAAATAGACTGAGTTGCATACTCCATGAAATATTGTAAATTAAAGTACTTAATCAATTGCATTTTCCTGAGAAGGAACTTCAGTTCATATACAAAGTATCTCCCCCTCTAACTTCAAACACATTTCTAGGAGCCCCAAGGGAACATTACACATGCACACAAAAGTATGCGCTTTTCCCTTCTGCTGCAGTAAACAGTTATGCTGAGAGTGGCTATGCAGCCCTGTTAGACATGGTTTGTCCTCTCCACTTAACAGCATTGGCCAGGCATGGCTTATAATTCTGAGCACTGAACATTACCAATGAAGAATTTTCTTTCTGGGTTCACATGACCAGAATTGGCTACTTCTTCTTTCATGGTAAGTTCTAATCTAGAAAAAAAAAAAAAAACAAAAAAACAAACATCTCACCCCACACTAAAATGTATTTAAACACCAACTTAAATCCTTTAGAATCCAAACAATAAACCAGACTTTTTAACTTCCAAGAATAAGACTTGACATGTGTCTTTTCACCACTGCCAGGAATGCCCACACAGATGTTAACTTTTATCACTGGGAAGAGAAAGAAAGCTATATCAAGCTGTGAGTTACATGAAAATCTTCTTCAGCTACAGAGAACCAGAGAGAAGACAGAGAGTAAAGGATTCTTTTACCATTACTGGCTTTAAAAGGGAAGGAATGTCAATCATGAACCAAGGAAAAAGGTGGCTTCTAAGAAGTTGAAAAAGATCAAGATGCACATTCTCTCCCAGAGTTTCTAGAAAATAATGCAATCCTACCAATGCCTCAGCTGTAGCCCAGTGAGTCTTGGGTCATAATTCTAACCAACAAAACTATAAGGCTTTTTTTTTTTTTTTATTGTTTCAAGTCACTGAATTTGTGACAATTTGCTGTAGCAGCAATAGAAAACACATATAATGTCTGAATTACCCCACAACTGGATAGGAAAAAACAGACACTTGAACCAAAGCCAATTTCACTTTGCAATCCACTCACAAATAATTAATCATCATACATGATATGTTTAGGGATGGTTTGGGACCATCAATGTCAATATAACTAGTTTTATTCCATGTTCCATCAGAAGTATATTTTGTGGGTTAAGTTGGGATTTGTGCAACAATTTAATGTACATTTGGGGAAAATCAGAGAAAATGGTTGATAGAGGATAGAAATATGAACATAGTATATCATTCTACATTTACTAATCATTTAATCTTGAACAAGTTACTTTATTTACTCAAGTGATACTTTTAAGTAACTGTGCAATGAGGATAATAATAAATATATAGAATTTTGATAGACATTATAATTATACATTATATGCATGTATTATTAAAAGGCAAAACATACAAGTATAGCATTTTGAAGGAATTCAGTAGGTAAAATGCAAACCATAGGTCCTGACTCTTAAAAGGTACTCAGTAACTAAATTTACATTATTAGATTTACATGATATCCTTTCTTCCCTTGTAATCTCTTGTCTTCTCTGTCTTTTACAATATTCATTAATTTATTCAATTAATATTTGCTTTATTATTTTATTCAACAAGTAATTATTAAATTTATATTATGTGCCAAAAAATGAAATGTCCTATGTGCTTACAGGATATATATATATATATAATTTACAAAGTCCTGGAACTCAAGAAGTATATATTCTAGAAGCACACAATAAACACACAAACATATACATATATGTTAGTGTGTTACAGAGTCCTCTTCTGATGCCTTGTGTATCTCCTTATCTTTCACTCTGCTAATATTATCTTAATCAATTTAATATATCAAAACTATAGCATAAAAAAGAATTGGTCTAGTATTTCTGAGAGAAGTAATGACTTAGATCAGATTAGAAAAAAATAATTTTTTTCTGTATGTGGTTTAAATTGGCAAAGTAGTTTAGCAAAAATAATTTTGCTGTTGAGTAACTGGTTGAAATGTATTCATTTAGAAGTATGGAATTTGGTTTAATTAGTGTTCTAAAAGAATGTATGACACCACTGGCATTGGTATGAATAATTTTTCCCTTAGTTGGTAAATGGGAATATGAATTCCTTTATAATTTCCAATTTCTACTTAATTAATTTCTTTGGTAATGATTATAAGGCACATTTGAGCAGCAAATTTTAATAACATCATTTCCTAGGGTGTTAGGTAACTCAGCCAGTGAAGCATGGGACTCTCTTGATTTTGGCTTAGATCATTGTCTCGGTATTGTGAGATCAAGCTCGCATCACATCAGGCTCCACTCTCAGTAGGGAATCTGCTTGAGATTCTCTCTCTCTCCATTTCCCTCTGCCTCCCACCCCATATTGCTTGCTCTTTCTCTCAAGTAATAAATAAATAAATCTTTTTAAAAAAAGACTATCATTTCCTCAGATCCAATATATTTAGCTAATAATTATCAATTAGTCATTGTTGCCAATGATGAATATGACAGGTAATAGGAAATGTGGAGAATGCCAAGCTGGAAAAAAAGTCCTGTATCTTAGAGACAACGACCTAGGAAAATGCATAAAAAGCTAAAAGTATAGGGAAGCCTGAGTGGCTCAATCAGTTAAGCGTCTGCCTTCAGTTTGGGTCATGATCCAGGGGTCCTGGGACTGAGCCCCGTGTCAGGCTCTGTGCTCAGTGGAGAGTCTGTTTCTTTCTCTCCTGCCACTCCCCTGCTTGTGCTCTCTCTCTCTGTCTCTCTCTCTCAAATAAGAAATAAAATATTTTTTTAAAAAAAAACTAAGAGTATTAAAAATAAATTGTATGTCACACATTGATGCCTCACAGTCTAACAAGAATATTTGCATTTTACCATTTCTAAAGGTACAGAAAGTGTGACTCAGAGAACAAAGGTTATAAATGGTAATATAAATATTATAGATGGCTCCATTATTTTATTTAAAAATGTGTGTTTTTCAAGGCAATGTGTATTGCTAACTTTAGTTTCTTTCCTTAAGTATTAAAAGAGTTTGGGAAGAGCCATTATTGGTTAAGATACAAGGCATCCTACCTGTTTGAAGGAGACTCAGATTATATGTTGCACTGTTACTATTACATAAATATGTTAGTTTTTATTTTCCAACACACTTATAAAAGTTTAAAATATGATAATTCAAAATAAAATATAATGTATAACTGAAGGATTATGGCTTCCTACAATTAGAAATAAAATAATTACTTAAAGGTAATTATTCAAGTTTTAAATCTGAGAAAGGCAAAAATATTGGATAACTTCCTCTTACAAAAGTGAAAAAAATGAAATTAGATTTCTCCAGAGTCAAAACCCAATGTTCCAAGACAGTACACTAAATGGAGTTGCTTGTTGAACTACTAATGACAAAGATATATAAAATCAAGGTGAATAGCTTGGTCTTTCATACTAACATAAAGAGGAATAGAAAATGCTTATAGTCTAAGAAAGACCCAAAGTTCTTCACTGCATGTTAATGAAATTAATAGCTATTTAGGATTAATAGTTTATTCTATAATGATGGTTCCCCAATATTCTTGCAGAAAGAAAAATAAAAGACAAATTAAGTTTAAACTGTTTTGGTTTCCTAGTTTTGGAGTAGGTAGGATGTATTTCAGTTGAAATATTCTCTTTATTTAAAATAAAAGGTAAAACTCTCAAGTTGAAATAGAATATAATTTAGGAAAAGTTATTAAAATGATAGCCATATAATTTTTAATGGTCATAGAAAAAACTTATATCCCAACTTGAAGGCAGCTGGACATAATATATTGTGTCTTACTCAGTCTCTTTGTCCTATTCAGATCTTCAACTGATTGGATGAGGCCCATCCTCCTTAAGGAGGACAATCTGCTTTACCCAGATGTTTTTCAGATGTTAATCTCAATCAGAAGTGCTCTTATGGACACACCCAGAATAATGTTTGAACAAATACCTGGGCACACATGGCATATAGAATTAATCATCACATAGTTCATAATATTTTAGAGAAAAACAATCTTGCCATATTGTCTTGGTCATTTAGGACTACTATATCAAGAATAAGATATACTAGATAGCTTAAATAACAAGTATTTATTTCTTACAGTTTTGGAGGCTGGGAAGTAAGTACAAAATCAAGGCACTGGCAGATCTGTTGTGTGGAACAGCCACCTTCTTGTATCCTCACATGGGAAAGAGAATGAGACAAATCCAGTCTATTTCTCTTCTTCTGAGGGCATTAATCCCATTCACAGGGACTCCACCCTTAAGTCCTTATTACCTCCCAAAGGACTCATCTCCAAACACCATCAAATTGGGGATTAAGCTTCAATATATGAATCTGGGGGAGACACATATATATATAGTCAATATCACAGATCAAAAAGCATACTAAAATATATAGTAAAATAAACTTTATGGGATTGATGCAGACTTATCTACACTTGAAATACTGATAAATAAAAGCAACAACATATATATTTTTAAAATTATATATTTTTTATTTATAATTACAAGTTAACATTTATTTGTAATTATATATAATTGATTGGGATAACATTTAAAATAAATGTATATATTGGGACACCTGGGTGGGTCAGCATTTAAGCATCTGTCTTCATCTCAGGGTATAATCCTGGAGTCCCAAGATTGAGTCCCATATCAGGCTTCCTGCATGGAACCTGCTTCTCCCTCTGCCTATGTCTCTGCTTCTCTCTCTCTCTCTGTCTCTCATGAATAAATAAATAAAATCTTTAAAAAAAACCAAATGTATATATATTTTTCTAGTGATTGGCATTACAGAAATTGAATAAATATTTGGAATACAATTAAGCTATTCAGTTCTTAGTTCTTTACACATCATAAAATGTATAGATAGACCAAATATTTGCATATAGAAAAAAATCATAGCAGTATTAAAATAAAACAGACAGCATTAGATCTGGGTGTAGGAAGTCTGCCTGAAATATGATATAAATATCTGAAATCATAGGGACAATGGTCATTAGGTCATACAATTTTTTTAAAAGAGAGAGAGAGGCAGAGGCATAAGCATAAGAAGAAGCAGGCTCCATGCAGGGAGTCCAATTTGGGACTTGACCCAGACTCCAGAATCACACCCTGGGCAGATGCTTAATTTCTGAGCTACCCAGGCATCCCAATAGGTCATAAAAATTTAATGTGCTATTAATGAGCAATAATTATAAACAGTATTTTAAAAGGAATATTTTGTATATGATGAAGTTATAATATACTGTCTGCACTAAGAGTTCTAACAAAAATTACAGAAAAAAACCTGAATAAGAAAATAATTGCACAGTACATCTGAAACTATGTTCTTTATGTTACCTAATTGAATTTTTAAAAATCAACCTGATGAAAAAATAGGCTGAAACCTGTGACACTTCAATAAAGAAGATTTACAGATCATAAATAAGCACACAAAAAGATGCTCCTCATCATATGTCATCAGGAAAATGCAAATTAAAACAACAATGAGATATTACTACATACCTATTAGAATGCCCAGATCCAGAACACTGACAACACTAAATGTTGTTGAGAATGTGGAGCAACAGGACTTCATTCATTGCTGGTAATAATGCAAAAATTATATAGGCACTTTCAAAAATAGTTTGTTTATTACAAAACTAAACATATTCTTTCCAAGCAATCTCACTCCTTGATATTTATCTAAAGGAAATGAAAACTTATAACCACACAAAAACTTCACATGGATATTTATAGCAGATTTATTCATAATTTCCAAAAACAGGAAGCAACCATGATGTCCTTCAGTAAGTGAATGGATAAATTGGTAGATCCAGGTAACAGAATACTATTCTGCAATAAAAATAAATGAACCAACCAGCCACAAAAACACATGGAGGAAATGGAAATGCATATTAGTAGGTGAAACTAGTTAATCTGAAAAGTCTACATAGTCTATGCTTCCTACTATATGGCATTCTAAGAAATACAACACCATAGAAACAATAAAAAGAGAAGTGGTTGCTCAGGGTTGGGAAAGAGGAATGAATAAATAGAACACCAGAGGACTTTTAAGGTATTGAAAATACTCTATTACGAAACAATAACAGTGAATACAGGCCCTTATACATTTCCCCAAATTCCAGAGAATGCACAATATCAAGAGTGAATCCTAAAGTGAACTACAGACTGTGGACGATTTTAATGAATCAATGTCAGTCCTTCAGCTGGAATAAATGAAACTCTGTGGTAGGCGAGTTGGTAATGAGGGAGGTTATGCATGTGTGGGTGGGGGTAGAGAGCATATTAGAAATCTCTGTACCATTCTCTCAACTTTATTGTAAACATAAAGTTATGCTTTACGAAATTAAAATAAAAAACAAAAACAAAAACAAAAAACAATATAAAAGCGGAATGGCAACCAAGCCATTAAAACAAAAACAAAAACAAAAAACTTCACAGCTGGAGCACCTGACTTGCTTAGTTGGTTAAGCATCTGACTCGATTTGGGCTCAGGTCATAATCTCAGGGTCTTGAGATCAAGCTTTGCTTGGGAGTCTACACTCAGGGAGGAGTTTGCATGGGATCCTCTTCCTCCGCCCTTCTCCCCAAACTCTCCAGTGCATACATGCATACTCTCTCTTTATCAAATAAATAAATTAATTAAAAAAAAAAACCTTTATAGCCCAAACACTTTAAAAATAAAATTGTAAAAAAGGTTTTAGAAGCAAATTTATGGGCAGCCCGGTTTAGTGCCGGGCTTCAGCGCAGGGTCTGATCCTGGAGACCCGGGATCGAGCCCCACGTCGGGCTCCCTGCATGGAGCCTGTGTCCTCTGTAATTCTTTCTGCTTCATATTATGTGATTTTCCATCTGCCTTCCAAATTTTCCATTCTTGCCTGCCATAAATTTGTCTTAAATTATCATCTTTTCCCAGATTCTGGGGAATAGCATTGCTGTTTCCTTTTCTTAGAAAATTCTTTAATTCCTTTTCCTCTGGCTAAATCTTCTTGATCATCTAAAATTGTTCCAATGTGCAACCATAATGAAAGGTTATAGTAGCTTCTCCTAATAGGGAGATATATTTAATTAGTTATTAAAATCTCTGGTACTTGAAATACTCATTATATATTCAAATATAATTGGATAATGAAAGACATTTGTTTCATATTATATATTTATAGCAGTTAGAGTTCAATTCCTAATGTCAAGGACCATAGAGACCATATATGCATAACTGAAAGCATAATTCAATACAGAAGAAATTGATGATATGATGGCTTTCAAAATAGGATAGTCAGCCTGACTTTCTTGGAAACTAAAAAAATTACTGTATTATTTGAGCTATCAAGTGCTGCATTTGAGTCTAATATCTCTCACAAAATCCATATGAACTTTGAAGTGTACTTAATGTCATTGGATCATTATCCTCACCTACAATAGGAGAACATTGACCCCCTACATTAAAGGATCTTTAACTAGTTCAGAATATTTCCTTTTGTGTGCAGGGTGGCAGGGGGTGAGGGATGGTTGTGAAAGATGAGTTAGGAGGCCTAGCCAACCAACTTTGAACATAAATATATTTAATTATATTTAATTATATTTAAACAGATTTATGTTCTTACTCTGATTTAGTATTTCTGTTGATATAAGCTGCTTCAAATCCTGTTAACTTTTAAAAATTCTTAACTGTAGTTTATTTGTATCCCTATATTTATTTCCATTTTCTAAGAACTGCATTTGAAACTCCAGTACTTTATCACCAATTATAAAGCTTGTCCTTGGAGGTTGATGCAAACCAATTCATGGCTTCTTTTCTTTGAATCCTGGAGTGAAAGGGTCCAGAGAGATTTGGATTCATAGTTTTCCTGGGTTCTAGGCTTAAAGATTATACTTTCTAGGTGTTAATCTATTGTATTAGTTCTCTGGGGCTGCATCAACAAAGTACCACAATCTAGGTGGATTATGAATCCAGTTCTGTAGACGAGAAGACTAACTGACATCGAGGTGTGGCTAGGGTTACTAATTCCTACTGAAAGGTGTGAAGGAGAATCTGTTCTAGGCTTCTATTTTAATTTCTTGTAGCTTCAGGCATTCATTGGTTTGTAGATAGCATTCTCTCTGTGTGTGTCTATACCATCTTCCTCTGTGTCTGTATCTCTACACTTCCTTTTCTTATAATAAGAGCAAATTGGTTAGGGCCTAATCACTGCATCTTAATTTGATCATTTGCAAGATCTATTTTTTCAAATAGGGTCACATTAACAGGTACTAAGTGTCAGGACCTTACCATTTTTGGAGAGCACAGCTCTTTCCATAACAGCTATCCATTACAAAGATTTTACTTAGTGATTATTTCCTGTTTCTGAAAAAAAATTTTTTTAGTATGATAATAACCTAACAATTGCTGTTTAAACGAAATCTCCAACTGTGCAGTTATATACATTCCAAAGTTATAGGTGGTTCAGATCATGATCCCAAAGTCCTATATTGGGCTCCTTGCTCAGCAGGGATCCAGCTTCTCCCTTTGCCCCTCCACCAATGCTCATGCTCTCTCTCTCTCTCTTTTTCTCTCTCTCAAATAAATAAAATCGTAAAAAAATAAAGAGGGTCATATGGGTGGTTCAGTAGTTGAGTGTCTGCCGTTGGCTCAGGTTGTGATCCTGGGGTCCTGGGATCAAATCTTACATCGAGCTTCTTGCAGGGAGCCTGCTTCTCCCTCTGCTTATGTCTATGCCTTACTCTCTGTGTCTCTCATGAATAAATAAAATCTTTTAAAAAATAAAGTAAAAAAGAAATGAAGTCTAATTCCACTTGTTTAATATGTGAGTAGAACCAAGGATCTAATTATGTGAAAACCAATATGTAGCAATTGTAGAATAGTCTTTTTCCCCCAAGAATACAATCTCTTTTTCTTCAATAATCACACACACACACACACACACACACACACACACACACAAATCCTATGCTGGCCCATTAGAAAGAGTCCCAATGGATTTCATTGTATTGGAATCATAAAAAGTGGTATTCCACAACTGATTGCCATTGAGTAGCATAAATCAGAAAAGCACATCCATAAAATTGAAGAAGTGCCAAAAACATCTGGTACTCACTATCAAAGAGCACAAGTAACTGAAACTTGAAGCAACAAAATTGTAAAGAGAAAATAAACAAATTGCAGGGGGCCAGAGTTATACTACTTTTTATGTTGGGGATTTTTTCCCTTAAATCTCAGAATAAGGCATAAATGCCTGACAGAAAGTAGAAAACTTGAGTTTGAGATATTGTTATGGAGAAGCCAAATTTTTGTTTCCAGAAGTAATAAGACATCCAAGATGTGAGAAACAGAAATCTTGGAGAAAAATGACCCAGAGAAGTGATCCCAGAATTCTGAGTGCTTTAATACTGTAGGTCACTGGTAAATCCCAAAAAGCATGGGGGCAAGAGGCCAAGAAATCAATCAGAAAGAAATTGTTAAGTGACTAAAAGCTAAGACCTTTCAATAGTCTTATGTTGCAGGGGAGACAAAATTGGATTGCAAGAAGAGTGAAGAGAAAGGACAGCAATAAACACCCCATGCATTCAGTTGAGTCTTCTAAAGAGCTATGCCCTAAAATAAAATGTGAACGAGATAAAGATAAGCCTTACAACACAGGCTCAAAAATTGAGGTTGTTTATTGAGACATAGTAATACACCCTTATACTAACTTCTGGCAAAGAGCAAGTTAATTCTTCCCTGAAGGACAATAAAACTATCTAGAGCTGTTTACATTTTTCACATACAGAGTGTAATATGCAATAAAATACCTCCAGTATTAACATGAGAAAAATTGAATGACTAAAAACCAAGAAGAAAGCCTTGCAAATGAAACTGATCCACAGGTGACCCAGAAAATTTAGTCAGGAAATTTAAAACAAATCTGATTAGTACACTTAAATATGCCCAAAACAATGAATAGCAAGATTAGCAATTACACCAGATAAACTTAAAGTTACATCTGCTACCTGACTACTTGGGGTGACTCCTGCTACTAGACCTTCAGCAGAGCTAGAATAATTGGCCCTAATCACTATACATAGGTAGGTCAGCTTTTATACAATGGGGAGCAGAAAGTAATATACTGCAGCTCATTGAGGCGATTCTTGGTTTTCCCATACCTGGCATTATTTATAAATGAGTAAGTACAACAAATAAAGTCTATTGAGAATATGACAAACAGGGATCCCTGGGTGGCGCAGCAGTTTAGTGCCTGCCTTTAGCCCAGGGCATGATCCTGGAGACCCGGGATCGAATCCCACATCAGGCTCCTGGTGCATGGAGCCTGCTTCTCCCTCTGCCTATGTCTCTGCCTCTCTCTCTCTCTCTCTCTCTCTCTCTCAATCTGTGTGTGTAACTATCATAAATAAATAAAAATAAAAATAAAGAATATGACAAACAGGATATCAGATATGAAGTTCTGAGTCAACCAAGATGTCAAGCCAATTCTGATCATTAGATATGTTAACTAAATGGGATGTGAAACTGCCCTGGATAGTGGGAAATGGTATTTACGATCATCAGTTATGCCCCAGGACCAATTGCAGCAACAGGACTTAAGGTTTGTCACATTGACCTTTCTCAGCAGATTTTTCCAGAAATTATAATTAAATGGAATCTTAGTGAGGCTTAGCCTAGATAGAGAAAAAAAGATGGGAGAAGCAATTGAATTTGTGTGGTCCAAGGAGTTAAAGTGTGCTGGGTACAATCATTTACCAGAGTGTCCTTTACCAAATGGCATAGCCATTCCTCAATTTTAGTCACAAATGAAATTTGCAGCTGCTGCCTTCTCCATAAACTTAGTAGAATATTTTCCTTTGTAGTGCAATATGTATTTCACAACTTCCCTGTGGTATCAGATTGAAGTTTGTCTCAGTCAATATCCCACTCTTGCCTAAATTAGTTCTATGGCTTTATTCTAAGAGAATCTCACCCCCTCCTCAATATCTATTGACTCCAGTGCTAGAGAATCTCACATAAAACCAATTCCAATAGCCCCAGGATAACCTGGACACAAAATTCTGACAATGACGTTGCATAAAACTGTATTATAAACTAATGTCTCTCAAGAATATAGGCAATAACATAAATTAAACAAAACAAAAGCCAATTTACTTACAAACACATAATACGTAAATTTACACTAGAAATTTAATATTTATCATTCAAAAACAAATGCATATCACTATATCAGTAGAATAAATAAGACAACTCTGATAATCTCAATAGTTAGAAAAAAATCAGCACTTTTCTTAATTTGATTTAAAAAAAACATTAAGCAAACACATCCCAAATGTTTAAAATGTATTTTACCCTTGACATTAGAAGCAAAACAAATTCAGAAGCAAAATATTGCTTCTAACAATTTCTGTTAGTGTTCTTAATGAAATAAGATAAAGGAAAGTGGTAAGGTTTGGGAATGGAGATATAAAATTTTGGTAATCAGCACATAACAATGTATACACAAAGAATCAGATAAAATTTAGGGTTAAGTGCAGTTAGTAAATTATTTGGATACAAATCCAGTAAAAATTACTAGTCTCTATAATACTAGAAGCAGAGAAATAGACTTTTAAACTCACTGAAAGCATTCACAAAAACATAAAAACACCAAATACTTAAGAATAAATCTAATATGGGGCACTTGGGTGGCTCACTTGTTTGTGATTGACTCTTGATTTTGGTTCTGATGGTGATCTCAGGGTAGTGAGATGGAGCCCTGCGCTGGGGTCCATGCAGGGTAGGGAGCTTGCTTAAGATTTTCTCTCTCCCTCTACCTCTGTCTCTCTCCCCCCAACCCTTGGTGCCCTCTAATAAACAAACAAACAAACAAACAAATAAATAAATAAAAATAATCTAATAAAAGAAATGCAAGACTTCTGAAATAAAAGTATATAACATTCTGAGATTACTTAAAGGAAACCTATTAAATTTAGAGACATAACTTGTTCATAAAGTAGAAAATTTAGCATTTTAAATATGTCACTTTTTGATAGATTGTCATTTACCACAGAGTAAAAGAAACCAAAATACTTTGGAAAAATTTAACTGAAGAGGTGAAAAATCTATACACTGAAATCTTAGGACATTTCCTTTTAAGAAACTGAAAAAAAAAAAAAAAAAAAGAAACACACAAAAACATGGAAAGAAATCCAATGCCCATAGATCAGAAGGATTAGTATTGTCGAAGTGCTCATACTACTCAAAGCCATCTATACCCAATGTCCATCAAGATTCAATTGCATTTTTCACATAGAAAAAATAATCCTAAAATTCCAATAGAATAAAAAAGATCCTGAATAGCCAAAGCAATTTTGAAAAAGAAGAGCAAAGCTGGAAGATTCACACATCATAATTTTAAACTGTATGATGAAGCTATAATAATCAAAACAGTATGGTACTGGCATGAAAGCAGATGGATGGACCAATGGAATAGAGTCGGAAGCCCAGAAATAAACCTCTGCATATACTGCCAACTAAGATTTGACAAAAGTGTTAACAATAATCTATGGCAAATGGACAGTCTCTTCAACAAATATTGTTGAGAAAACTGGATATTCATATTCAAAAGAAGGAAGTAGAATCCCTATTGACACCACTGAAAAAATTAATTGAAAATAGATTAAAGAGAGGTGCCTGGGTGACTCAACTGCTTAAGCATCTGCCTTCAGTTCCATATTCGGTTCCCTTTCTTCCTCTTCCTCTGTCCCTTCCTCTGCTTTTTCTCCTTCCTCTGCCCCTCCCCCTTTGCTTGTGCTCTCTTTCTTGCTCTCTCAAATAAGTAAATAAAAATATTTTAAAAAGACATAAAATGGATTAAAGATTGAATCCTAAAACTCCTAGAAGAAAACATACCAAAAATAAAAAATCTTGCCTAAAATTATATAATGCCCTTGCTACTACTACATAAGTGTTTCAGTTCTGTCCACAATATACTACACTTATGAAGATATGTTCTAAATGATTATTTTTCCTACTGTGGGTGGATTCAATTATATAGAATTAAGAGCACTGCCATTTGTTTCCTGGAACTTGTAAATGCAATTGTATGAGAATCGGCACTATCTTTGACAAGTAGAATAATTCTTACTAATGAAACACTAGGTCAGTATGACTGGAAGAATATAATCAAGAAAATTGATTTATATGTGTAGATTTTTGTGTGATTTTTAAGGAAAACTTTAAAAACAAATTCAATATCTCCTGATTTCCCGTGAATAATGTATCATATACTAAGGTAAGCATGTCATTAAAATAATAGTATTAATTGATGCCTACTTTCATAGACATATATTTATGATATCATAAAATATGTTATAATTGAGAGCTTTGTGTGACAAAATACTTAACCATAAATCTGGTCATACTTTACTGAATTTTTTTTAGAGTGTTTGGCAAACAGTTGTTTTCTGCAGTAAACATGCTGACTGATTTTAGTGGCCTTTTGAGTATAGATCCCCATCTCATTTTAGTGCTGTGATAAAATGTCAGCAAAAAATGTATGCATTCTTTAATGGCCTCTAGAGAAGGCTGAACCTAAATCAAGAAATAACAACCATGATGATAAAAAGCATATGTTTTGGTATTTGGGGTGCAATCAAATGTATTTGCTGAGAAGACATTTGTATTGAGGATTCTAATGTTTATGAATAAGTAATACATATCTCTAGGTGTATATTTAGGATGATAAAAACAAGCCTGTTAAATGAACTGTTTTTCGATCTAGTGCCAGCAATGGGTCTTCTCTGTAAAACTAATTTGTTATGTCATAGAAGAGTTTACTCCGTGATTTATTGTAGTATTTTTAAGAGTAAGACTAGTAGCAATGAAAATACATTCTTAACTTCTTGCTTCCGGTAGTCTATATTATTAGCTATTAATATATCATCCAGTGAAAATTTGATTATGATACATTGATCATTTTATAGCCAACTCTAAAATGTTAATTCTCAATCATAGGGTTTAGAGTTCTACAACTAAATAAACACATAGGAGTGTGAATTCTAAAATAATAATTATCAATTATAGAGTTTGGAGTTTTTTTTTTTTTTTTTTTTTTAAGGATTTTATTTATCCATGAGAATAGCAGAGGAGAGGGAGAGAGAGAAAGAGAGGCAGAGACACAGGCAGAGGGAGAAGCAGGCTCTATGCAGGGAGCCCGATGTGGGCTTGATCCCGTGTCTCCAAGATCAGGCCCTGGGCTGCAGGTGGCGCTAAACTGCAGAGCCCCACCCCGGACTGTTCTGAGTTTGGAGTTCTACAACTAAATAAACGCACAGGAGTGTGAATATTTGATTAGGATCAACCAATCAATGTACAAATAGGAAACAGAAGCACAATGACAACAATAAATATTTGATAATTAAAACAAGGTTTCCAAAAATAAATTGTAAAAGTTATAAAAATATAGTTGAGGATATCATTCTGAATATTAAATATATTAAGAGAAAAATATGAGAGAAGATAAATCTAATCTAGAAAGTTTCAATATCTGAAGAATGAACTCAAATTATTTTGAACACTTTCAGTCAAAAAACATTTGAATTTTCTAAAATAAGATATGATATTGGTTTATCACTAATTTGCATATTAGCCCATTTTTCAAATGTTGTGTCTCTGTCTTACATTTTTTTTTTCTTTTTTTTTCTGTCTTACATTTTAGATGGAATTTTACAAAGCTTATGTTATTTTAAAGTAATATTTAAAATCATGTGGTAAAATGCAAGCTTTGTCATTTAGCTATAACTGTGTAATAGTTCACTTCATATGTAGTAGCTTAAAACACTTTAGTTCATGATTATGCCAGTCAGCAATAAAGGTTAAACACAGCCGGTTGGTTCATCACACTGCAGCAGAACTCCTCTACATGCCTGATGCCAGGTATAGGTCTTCTATGAGACTCCACAGCTGAAGGTTGGCTGAGGCTCATTAGTTCTTGTCCACACAATGTCTTCGAACCTCCAGCTGTGTTTATGTACTGGGGCAGTTCCAAGCAGGCCCGGGAAGAATGTTGCATTCCATTAACCAAAGTACACCACAAGGCAAACTTGCATACAGAAATAGTAAAATAGATGAAAATCCTGATAGGAGGAGCTTAAAGCACCTTTGCAGATGCTGAAGATCAAGGGAAGAATGAAGAATTGTGGCCATTTTTGCAATATAGTCTTATACAATTAAGATTCCATTTTTATCATGTTACTGACATCTTTAAATGTTAGATATTCATTTACTTAGTTTTAGAGATTTTATTTATTTATTTAGGAGGGTCCAAGGAAGGAGATAATCTTAATCCGATTCCCCACTGAGCAAGGACTCTGAGTGGGGCTCCCTCTCGAAACCCCTAAAATCATCACCTGAACCAAAACTCTGATGCTCAACTGATTGAGTCACCCAGGTGTCCCTATACATTATATAGTTAAAAGATAGTTTTATAGGGGTGCCTGGGTGGTTCAGTGGATTGTCAGACTCTCCATTTCAGCCGAGGTCATGATTTCAGGAGTGGTGAGACGGGAGCCTGGATGCAGCTCCCAGTTCAGTGGGGAGTCTGCTTGAGATTCTCTCCTTCTGTGCCTCTTCCCATTTGTGCATATACTCTCAATCTTTCTTAACAATAAATAAATCCCTTAAAAAAAGGTAGCTTTAAGTATGAGAGTGCCTAATTATTGTTTTAAGTAGGAGAGTGCCTAATTATTGTCTCTTAAGTATGAGAGTGCCTAATTATTCTTTTTCTCCAAGTTGGAGACTACCCTTTCTTCAAAGTGGATTAAATATGACCTTATTTTCTTTCATAATTATGCAGGTTTGGTGTATATGTTTATGTGTGTGTAGGTGGATGTTTCATATACGTAAAATTTCATAACTATAATTATTAGTGATATAATGCATAATGATACAACTGTATAGCCCCCAGAATCTAGAACCCATTTTTCTTCATAAATGTTTCTCCTTCAAGTTTTTGACATTGTTTTTCTAAGTGAACATTATGTGTATTTTGCCTGAAATAATAATTCCTATTCATTTTTTTATGGAGTAATGTAGTTCAGTTCATTTAATTTCTAAAATGAGCCAAAATAATAAGCAGTATTTAAAATAATTTTTAAAAAGTTTAAATAAACAAGACTGGTTAGCAGCTTAAAGCCAATACATATCCACAAAGACAAGTTCAGTTACTCTGATATTCATGGTCCACAATACAGTTTCTCAACTCCCTATCGAGTTGCAAAATCATGCTAAGTAAAGCTAATTTTGACAGACTTCTGTTTCATTCAGTTTGTCTGAATAAAACTGCTGTTATGTACACATGGCCTTCAGCCATAAAAATAATCCTTTCCCTTTCTATTAAGAGGCACATAATGAGCAGGGAAATATTATCTTTTCATAAGGTTAAAACGAATGGGAAAGACAACGTTAAGTTTCATTTGTTTACATAGAAATTAAATCACTCGTATTATGCCTCCATTTTCCAAATGTGCACTTCACATACATAAACTCTGAAGCAAAATACATGAAACTTCTGGATTAAAGAATGCCCAATCTAAGTAATGAAGGAACACTAACTCTTAAATTTTAATTGGGTTATAAAAGTAATCATCCCACTCTATAAAAGCTGTTATCCTTATTACAAGCATGCATTAATATCCCATATATGGTTAATTATGTCCACTCTCTTTTATCACTATTTTAAGAATGAAACACAAATTGAGAAAAAAGTGCATTAGGTATATAGGATTATATAGTTTGCATTTTCTATTTTATGTAATTACCAACAACATGCATCTAATAAAATTTATTTGCTCTACATTGCTAATAAATGTCATAAATAATTCCTCTCTATTGGCTGAACAAGAGGTTCACTTACAGTACTGAATTAAGAAATGCCTTAAAATAAAACATTGGAAAACTTATGATACTAAAACAAGTGAAGAGGGCAATGATTTTTAACTATTTTGCAATTAATTGTAAATCTAAGTTTAAGAATACTACGCTAAATTGTGAAATTTGTTTATTTCCCTCACAAGTGCCACCATATTTGGCATTCAATAATCACATAAAATAATAATGTGAACCAAAATATGTGCATGACAGCCTGAGGGATAGGCAGTAAACCTCTGCAGATCAATGTGCTAAGATTTTTTTTATTGTTGTTGTTCATTTAACTCTTGAGGTAAGTGTGGATAATAAAAACTCTGGCAGCCCTATTGAGCATTGTTAGTCATCAAAAGCTCCTTTCTACTACTTCCATTGTTTGGCCTATGGAGGATTGTACTTCAGTTTTTCATACCCATCCACCAAAATGTGGACATGCTGTTTTACTTGTCCATTATAAGTTATGAACACTCAGTCTCAAAAAGAATTTGTCATTTTTGGTGGAAACAGAATCAAGGGCTATTGGCAATGCTGCAAAACCTGTTGGTAACCATTCCAAACAGATTTTGCCACATCGCCTTTCATTGATTTTCTCTATTGGGTTTCTGTTTTCAATATCATTGATTTCTGCTTTGATGTTTATTATTTCTTTCTCCCACTTGGTTTGGGTTTATTTTGTTCTCCTTACTCTTAAGGTAGAAAATTATTGATTTAATTAATCTGTCTCTAGCATAAACTTTAGTTAAGCTATAAATTTCCCTTTCAACCCTCACTTAGGTGCTTCCAACATATTTTAATGTTTTATTTACACATCTTCCTTCAATTCCATTTCCTCTTTGCTTCCCAGTTATATAGAAGTGTGCTGTTAATTTCTAGATATTCAGAGATTTTCCTCATTTTTGTTATTTCTAGTTTGATTCTATTATAATCAGAGAATAAAATCTCTGCAGGATTTCCATTCATTTATTTCTGTTAAGATTTGTTTTATGCCCCAGGATGCTTCCCTGGGTGCTTGAAAAATGGGTATTCTATTATTGTTGAATGTTTTACGTGCTTTTATTGTAGGGTGTTTTGTAAATGTAAATTAGATTCTGTTGACTGTATGGTTCAGTTTTTCTACATTTTTTATGATGTTCTGTATAGTTCTATTAATTCCTGAGGAGGAATGTGATATTTCCAATGATAATTGCAGATTTGTCTATTTCTTCTTTTAGCTCTCTTATCTTTTTTTTTTGCTTAATGTGTTTTTTAACTCTTTTCTTTGGTTCTTTTACACATTTAGAGTTTTTATGTCCTCTTGGTAGATTTTTAATTTTATAATTACATAATTGCCTTTGTCTCTCATTATTTCCTTTGCTCTGCAATTTAATCTGATACTTCCATGACCATTCCTGCTTCTTTTTAAAATTAATGTGGGCATGGTATATCATTTTCTGCCTTTTTTAAGGTTAGCCTATTTATATGGTTGAATGTGAATTAATTTTCAGTCAACAGCATATACTTGGAACATTTCTCCCACTTAATCTTTTTAATTTTTTAAATATTTACTTATTAGGGAGAGAGAGCGAGAGAAAGCAAGAGGAAACATGAAGTGGGGAGAAGCTTAGGGAGAGAGATTCTCAAGTAGAGTTTTCACTGAGAGTGGAGCCTGACATTGAGCTCAATCCCAGGACACTGAGATCATGACCTGTTGAACTGGAGTACTATGGCTGTTTGGGTGCTTATGTTCAACTTCCCATTGGGCCTCACCAACTCTATCCTGGAAAATGTCAGGCACTTATTCATACCATTTTATTGCCCCCAAGTGGGACAGTAACTTACTTCTCTACTAGCCTCACAAACTTGAGGCGAAGAGGAACCATAAAGCTGGTATTTACTGTGGCATCTCTGTATGATGAAGGTATAAGCTCAGCTCATCATGGTTCCTGCTAAAACTCCAAAAGGAAGAAACTAAGTGCCAACTAACCCTGTTTGTAGCACATTATTCTGTCTTCTTCAATGAGGGTACATGGTAGAGGCTCACCTCCACACTGGGCCTTGCCATTCTAAAATGGGGGGGTACTGACATGTCCAGTAGTCCCAACTCATACTGCCTCATTCCGTTTCACTGCTACCCGGTTGGTGTTAAGGCTTAGCTATTCCCTTGGCCCCACTGATCCCGTATTTGTGTGTGGGATGTAGGATGCTAATTAGCTTGGACTCTTACTGCCTTGTTTAGTCTTCCTGACACTAGGTGGTGATGGTGGAGGGCTATAATTCAGAGTGGCTACTAGCTCAACATTGTGCTGCCTTGTTAAGTTTCCATGCTGCTGGGTGTGAGTAGAAGCGCAGCTTACTACCACACCCCACCGAAACTACCCTGGTTGAGAAATTGGAGTGCTACCTGCTTCCCTCAAACAGGAAATGGTATACCAGCTTCTCTCTCAGACCTACCAATCCTACCCAGTAGAAGAATCAGAACATCACCTATTTCTATGGGATAAGTAATAAATTCTCTGCTAGACTCCATTAAAAGTACCAAGTTGGGTAATCCAGAGTGGTGCTTTCTGATTCTGCAGACCAAGGCGCAGGGTGGAGGCGGAGATCATTTCCTTGGTTAACCTCTTGGAACCCACAGCAGTGGTGGTAGGGTATATGTAGTAAGCAGCAAGCCCTCCCAGAGACATCCATATCCTAAATCATGGAATCTATAAATATATTACCTTACATGGGAAATGGGACTTTGCCAATGTTATTAAAATTATAGGTTCACAATGGAGAGGTATCTCATATGGCGGGGTGAGGTGGAGTCTAATATAATTTTTAAAATAAAGCTTTGAAAAATAAAGAATTTTCTCTGGCTAGGGTAAGAGAAATTCTGCAGAAGAAGAGGAAGAGAAATGTTACAAATAGAGTAATCAGATATATTTCAGATGAAAGAATTTGAGATGTCATTGCTAGCTCTGAGATGTAGGTAGGGGCAAATACTTAAGAGCAATAAAGAAATATTTCCAGATGTCTCTGAGGCTCTCAGTCTTTTTTCTTTTGATACATTCTATTTAAATCTTTTGCCCATTTTAAATTACATTTTTGACTTTTAATTGTTGAGTTTTAAGAGTTTTTTATATATTCCAAATACAAACTCCATATCAGTTAGGTGTTATATACTTTTTCTCCCATTATCTGCATATCTTTTCATAATTGTGGTTTTTTTTTTAAGGATTTTATTTATTTATTTGAAAGAGTGCAAATGAGAGTAGTGGCAGAGGGGGATGGAGAAGCAGACCCCTCTATGAGCAGGAATCTGGAAGTGGGGCTTAGATCCCAAGACCCTGAGATTATGACCTGAACCCAAAGCAGACGCTTAACTTACTGAGCCACCTAGGGGCTCCTATAATTGTGTTTTTTTAAGTAAAAATATTTCATTTGATGAAGTGTAATTTATTGAGGCTTATTTTATGATATACCATATGTCTTTCCAAGAGAATATTGCAGATTCATTTTAGAAAAATGCATTTTCTGATGTCATTGGTTGGAGCATTCTATAGATGTGTAAAGTATAGTTTATAGTATTGCTTAAATCTTAGTTTATTTTTTTTTATCCTATCCTTAGTTGTTCCATTCATTATTCAAAGTACATCATTAGTCTGCAACACTTTTTGTTGAATTTTCTATTTCTCCTCTCAATTCTTTTGTATTTTTTACGTCATGTATTTTGGTGTTCTTTTTTAGTTATATATTCACTACAATTAAGGCATATATGTTTCCAACATTTTCCTTTTAAGCTATCTGCGCCTTGTATTTAAAGTGTGTCATTTTGAGACAGTGAAAAGCTGGTCTAATTTTTAAAGTCTATTCTGCCAATCTGTGCTTTTTAACTAAAGTTTTGGTCCCTTTGCATTTAATGTAACTATGGATGAAGTACAATTTATGTTCGACATCATGCTATTTGTTATATGTCCAATTTCATTTTGGTGGGGGGCTCTGTTCTTCCATTGCTGACTTTTTTTGTGCCCAATAGATATTTTCTAGTGGACTATTTTAATCTCCTCAATGTTTCTTTAATTGTATTTTGTTTGAATTATTCTTAGAGCTTCCTTAGATTATAATTAAAATCTTATTTTAAATAATCTAATTCATATTAATAACTACTGAATTTCAAGAGTATACATTTGTTTTCCCAATATAGCTTCTGTTCAGACAACTGTTTGTGATGTATTGTCATCCAAATGACATATTTACACATTTTAACACTGCCAACATAATTTTAGAATTATTGGTTTATGCAAAAAGATTTCCAACCAAAATGTATCAATGTACTTTATTTTGTTGTGTGAATTCATGTTACTGTCTAGTGTCCTTTCCTTTTACAGTGAAGGATTCCATTCCATATTTCTTGTAGGTCTGATCTGCTAGCAACAAATTTGTTCATATATTTCTACCTCTCTGTGTCTTGACCTGGTACTTCCATTGTGCATATATTCATACTTTGATGCTGTCCTTCAAGTATCTGAGACACTTATTATTCTTGTTTTATTTCTCTTTGACTGGATAATATCAGTTGACTATCTTCAGAGTTACAAATTATTCTTTCTGCCACCTGAAGTTGGCTGTTGTGCCACTCTCATGAATTTTACATTTCTGTTGTATTTTTCAACTCCAGACTTTATCTATTTTTTAAAATTTTGATTTCTATATTGTCATCCTTCATTTAGTGAAAAATACTTTCCCTTTTGGAAAAAGATATTGCACTGATTATTTTTAATAAACACCTTTGGGAAATGGTTGTTCACACTGGGAAAGTTCTGAATCAAATCAAATAAAAATAATCCCTGCATTGATGGTTTCTGGGAATTGCCAGACAAATTAAATAATTACAATTCTCTAAAAATGTTGCTTTTAAAGAATACTAATGTTGTTTTGTCCCTTCCACTAGCTGCAAGGTTGTTGGTTTCCACTGTGATTGTGAGATTATTGGTTTTCATAGTTTCTGCAGAACCAGTTTGAGGGGGTTGGGAATGGGACGAGTTAATATGTCACATAACTTACTAATTCTGCCATTTTTCTTGACTACTCCTAAGATTGTTGCAAGCCAGTGATTAATTTCCAGAATTTTGAAATGTTAATTTGGATAAATTTTGAGTGTTTCTGTTTTTGTAGAAAAAAAGGATTTCTGGTGGTCCTTACTTTACCATCTGTACCTGCCTACTATTTATTTCAATGTAATACAGATATTAGAGGTTTTATTCTACTTTAATTATTTGTAATGGTTTATTTATTTATTTTAGAGAGCGAATGAGAGAGAGGGAAGGCACAAGAGACGGGAAGGGCAGAGAGAGAGAAGTCAAGCAGACTTCCTGCTGAGTGCAGAGTCTGATGTAGGGCTCAATCTCAGGACCCTAAATTCATGACCTGAGCCGAAACTGAGAGTCAGATGCTTAACCATCTGAGCCACCTGGGTGCCCTCTACCTTTATTATTTTTAAGTATAAAACTCAGTAGTGTTAAGTATATTATCATTGTCTTTTAATAGACTTTCAGAACTTTTCATCTTGCCAAACTAATAACACTGTACCCATTTAATAACAGCTCCTCATTTTCCCTTCCACCAATACCGTGGCAAATCAAGTCTACTTTCTGTTTCTGTTTTCTAATAATAGCCATCCTAATGGGTGTGAGATAATATTTCATTGTGGCTTTAATTTGCATTTCTCTTATAAGTGTCGTGCATCATTTTTTATGTTGTTGGCCATTTGTACAACTTCTCTGGAGAGATATCTATTCAAATCCTTTGTCCATATTTTTAACTGGGTTGTTTTTGTTGTTGTTGAGTTATAGGTATTTTTAATATATTTTGGATTTTAACCTTTTATCAAATCTATGTTTACATTTTTTTTTCCATTCTGTAAGCCACTTTTTCAGTTTGTTGACTTTAACCTTTGACACAGAAATTTAGGTTTAATGTACTCCCATTTCTCTAGTTCTTTTTTTTTTTTTCTTTTGTTGCCTATGCTCTTGGTGTTAATTCCAGGAAATCATTGCCAAATCCAATGTCATGAAATTGTTCTCCTGTATTTTGCTTTAGGAGTTTTATAGTTTTAGGTCTTATGTTTAATTCTTTAGTCCATCTTGAGTTAGTTTGTATGTGGTATTAGGTAAGCATCCAACTTCATTCTTCTGAGTGGGAATCCAGTTTTCCCACCACCATTTGTTGACGTGCTTTTCCTTTCCCAATTAAATAGTCTTGATTTCCTTGCCAAAGATCATTTGACCATATATGTAAAGGTTTATTTATTCCTTTTTGTGCTTTATAAATGTATCTCTGAAAAAGTGTTTATTCCATTCACAGTTGATTGGTAATTTGACTGGATGAAAAATCAGTTTGGAAATAATGAAGGACCTTAAAACAAAGAAATAGAGATTTCTACTCTGTTTTGCATGTACTGTAAATACACTCATAAGTGCTTCAAAGAGTGATGGAATCTTCAATCTGCATTCTTCAATTATTCTTTTGACTGGCAAATGGAAAATTGTGTGAGACGGAGCTGGGGCATGGTCAGTTAGATGGGCTCTAAGAAGTTACTGTTGTAATCCAAGTAAAAGAGATTGGTGTCTTGAACTAGAACAACAGTCATGTTGGAAATTTGAGTATTGATTTTAAAAAGGACTATGGTACAAAATAAGGGATACAAATTCTTATCAGGATAGGGACCACTGTAACAATCACTGAGCTGTGGGCAATGAGCAGTGAAGCAGGTTTGGGGCTTGTTGTGTTTGAAGGGCCCATTTGCATTCAAGTTAAGATGACTATATAAAGCAATGCAGGTAGAGTGGGTTTGCCCCATAGTTGATTTGATTTAGCAAATCTTTTCAATAACTAATTCTCCTTAAAGTTGGATTGTCTACTTCTTTGTAATGTAGTGTAGAAAAATCCAAACAAATTTTAAGATAGACCTGGCTTTGGAAGCTAGCTTTCAATTTTCTGTCAGAACTCAGATATTCAGCCCTTCTCTCAAAGGCTGTTTTACTTTTCTGTCCATAAATATCAAAGTACATAATATGGTAGCCATCACTATGTTATAGAATCATTAGGAGGAACAAGTAAGTTCAGTCATACAATGTGCTTAGAAGAATACCTGGCACATATTAAAATCTCAATAAATGTTAGTTATGCATATTATACAACATGACCCATAGATTCAGTCACTTTAATGTATACAAAATATTTTCATAAGGATAGATATAATGTGTATGAATCACACTCTAATGCCTTCATATAGGAGTTACAAATGCATATTGCCATTCTATATACATAAATTACCTGTGTCTATGAGTAAGGTACAGAATTGAGATCTGATGAATCTGTTAGTTGTGATCTTTTATAGAACATATCAAAATATTTGTCTTTGAAAGTAAGAAATCAACTACATTTGGTTTATTTATATAAACAAATAATGTAAGAATCACATTTAAAACTGAATTAGCTTATTCTTGTATACAGCAAAAATACTCTATTATTTATTATACAAAATGTTTATTTACCAGCATCTAGCCAAATGCACTGCAAATAATATGATCATAGTTGAGCAATACACTGTTGGAGAGTCATAATTTTTTGAAAGCTATGTTGACCTTTCCAAGCCACTAGGGTATCATTTAGTGTAATGAGTGCTAATTTCCTAAGTGGTGTCCCAGTGACCTAAAAGAGTTTGCACAACTTCTAAAAGTGCTTCTTAGTCCCCATGGTGTAGTTTACACAGTGGGAAAATATGGTTCATTATCTCACAAACATACATTACAGGCAAAGAACTTAATAGTCACAATGACATTTTTTTTTCTTAATTTAAACTGGGTAACAATAAAAGGAGTGTTTCTAAAAATAAAGTGAAGTATACCTGCAGAAATTCAAGACTTATAATCCAGTATTTTCTTTTTTAGTGAATTTTGTCAAAAAAAAGTATTGGTATAAACCAATTTTAGGGCTCCTTTTAAGATGTAAATGAGTATCAGAAGGGAGGGGCTATCTTAGGGCTAATTTCTTTAGTGCACTTAGAATGATGATTTCATCTTCTCCTATTGCTCTCTAAGGCCCTTTTCTGGTTCTGCAAACTGATGTTTTGCTGTTTTCAAGCTTGAATGGCAATCGGAACATATTTTTTAGTTCAATGAATTTGTATCTAGGCAAGTTCCTAATTGCCTTACATAAACAGTTTCTTCAACTTTTTTATAAAAAAATAATCTTATACAAGTCAGTGCTTCTACAAAGAATAAAATTTAGATTTTTCTGAATGATTGGAAAAGAGAGTAGCAGAATGAATAGCATATTGTGCACAATATATTCCCATAACATTGTACACATATCATCCTTGCTTTTCCCTTTTGTGTCAGAAATATGAATACCTAACTCAAGACAAAGGAGATTCCATTTCTTTCTTTTCCCCATTCCTACCTAATTTGAGATCATAAATGCTTTTTCAAAGTTGTGATCAAGTCTGAAACCATTACTTAAGAGGTGAGAAATTAGTTTTTATGTCAGAACTTCAAGTTAAAATGTAGTGTATTTTCACAGAGTATTAATAGGTGATGAAGCAAGAATGTGTTAGTTTTTGTGACAAGCAAAGAAAAGAGTAGGAGGGTAGTGGGCAGAACTTTCTCTTTTCATTGAAGTCCCATTAACATCTTTTTTCTTTTTACAAATTTACCTAGGGAATGTTGGTTGCAGAACCAAGTTCATTATGACCTGTTTTCTTCTCAGTTATATCAAAGGAAAAACATGCATACTACCTTAGAGTAAAGAGTAGTGCATTTCCAACTTTAATGTACCTGCAGAAATCACATGAATATGTTACAAAAGTGTGGATTTTGGTTTGGTAAATTTTAGGTAGGGCCTAAGATTCTGCATTTTTAAGAAGCTATACCAAGGAATGCTAACGTGCCTATATATGGACCGCAATATGGGTGGTAAGGAAATAGAAAATGAAGCTATTCCTCATTTTATTTTTTAAAAAAGATTGTACGTATTTATTTATTTGAGAGAGAGAGAGAAAGCACATGTGCATGTGCAAGTGAGGGAGGGGAAGAAAGGGAGGGAGAGAGCATCCTTAGCAGATTGCTATGAGTGCAGAGTCCCCACACAAGGGCTCGATTTCAGGACCCTGAAATCATGACCTGAGCTAAAACCAAGGGTCAGATACTTAACCAACTGAGCCACCCAGAAGAGCTCCCCCTTTTAATTTTTTTTTTTTTATTTTTTTTACCGTCATTAGATTTGCGAAGATATTTAGGGCTTATAGCTCCCGGGAAGTCACATGGCTAATGTCTAGTTATATATCAATAATATTCTTTAGTTAAACTAAAAATTTTAAAAATGAATAATCTATTGCGGAGAGAGGATTATAGAATGGGGGATTCTGTTTCTAGAATAACTGTGTCTGATATATTTGGGTTTGTGGCCTAGGTCATACAACTTAAACAAGACAGAACAAGACAATGATTATTCCAAAGTAGTTCAAGTACAGAGATACTAATTGTAAATATGGACCATCTCATAGAGTTCTACAACTGTCTAAACAATGAATATACAAAAGGGTATTGTTTTCACTATGTAAAAGTGGATGTGTTATTGTTCATTGATTTACATTAAATTACACAAGTAGGAAAGATTATTTAGTAACATTAGATGAAACCAGATATGATTTCCATTGCATATTTTTTCATTGTATATTTGGTAGATTTGAACCTATAACCATGCTGCAAGAAATATTATTTTAGAATTAGTAAAGGTTTAATTGAATATTTTACATTTCCTATAAAAAGTAATATTTACATCATGAATGTATGAATAAATAAAAATGTTAATAAGCAGTTATTTAATTTATTATTTGATACTATATTAGAAAAGTTCTTGTTTGGAATTTAATACACTTAAAGTAATTGGAAGAAATCTGAGTAGATTATAAATTTGGCAATTGTAGTATGTTAGAGAGCCTTTTAAAAAGGGACACTTTTCATAACATGGCATAAAATCAGTACTTTTTTGCATTTGAAAGGAAGACAAGAGTGAATAACTATTATTTCAATGATATCTATTAATGAGGGGAGCATGTGTTACTCAGGGTAAAGATAATACTTGTGTGTGAAATGTGTGTAAATGTTACATGTAAGTTTATAGAACAGAAATGAAAAACAAATGGTGAAACTGGGTTTTAAAGTAATGAAAATATAATAAATGTGACTTATAATTCACATTAAATAGTAACATGTTTAGCTCTGATGCTGTAAGAGTAGAACAAATGACAAAAAATATTTTCGTGCTTAGCACAATAATAGTTCCATTCTCACTCTTATATGGACCAAAGTTATTAAAGAAGTGTACCATATAGAATATTCAAACTATCTATATAAGCAGTATACAGAGGTTGCCAAGGTAGAGAATAAGAAAGGTAGAAAGAGTATAAAATCTGTCTTATTCATCATGCATCTCATTGCTTTTTTCTACACGTAGCACACACACATTCCTTCCCTAAAGGATAAAATCACAGTCCTATCCTGTCAGTGACTGTAGTGTAGCAATTCTAAAACACCACTGTCAAGACACATTGAAGGACTCCTACTCTAGGTTTGGAGGTGGGATTCATAACTAAGATCCCATAGTCCTTTCTCTCAGAGCTCCTTTTATTCTCCTGGTTTCTGCCTTCTTCTGTTGTGATTGTCCATGGCTTGTATCATCTACATATGAGGCAGGCTAAGGAGAAATGGACCCTTTTGTGATCTGCACAATATTCTCAGCCCAGTTCCTTCAGGGGAAACTTAGGGACTAAACATGTTTTTTTTTCTTCTTTTAAAAAAAAATTCTCAAAGTTTTCTAATCTAATTTCTTAGCTTCTTTATCAGCAGAATTTCCTTAAAATTTTGGTTATCTTCTCATCTATTTGATTTCAATCATTTTCATGTGCTAATTACCACACCCAAAATCTTTGGAGACAAGTTTCTAAAATCTGTTTTATTTCTTGCAAATTTCCCTTCCTTGCTCTACCTGACTCCCTCTCAATGAATGGAATCTATTATAACGGATATTTAAACTGTGCCACTTGTTGAGAAATTTTCACTGGGTTTTTTGTTCAAAAGTTTTTGTTAATACCATCTCTTACTTTCTGGGATCTGATAGCGGTTGACTTTCTGTTAGTCACTGAATTTGTCACAGGTGCTGCTTGTTACTGTATGAAACCCTATCTGATACCTCTACCCTTAGAAAACTGTCATGGTTAAAAAAATCTCCCACCATTTTGTGTTAAGAAAATGAAAGTTTTGGGGATCCCTGGGTGGCTCAGTGGTTTAGCATCTGTCTTTGGCCTCAGGGCATGATCCTGGAGTCCTGGGATCAAGTCCCACATTGGGCTCCCTGTGTGGAGCCTGCTTCTCCCTCTGCCTATGTCTCTGCCTCTCTCTTTCTCTGTGTCTCTCATTAATAAATAAATAAAATCTTTAAAAAAAAAGAAAATGAAAGTTTTGCTAAAAAGAACAAATTTCCCTCATGACTTCCTATAAGACTTACAGAAGCCTCCCCTTGCTTAATATGCATACTAAGGCCAGACCTTACAAATACCACTCTGCCTCATGTATGATGAGTGGAGCATGTTTGTCATGGGCTATCAACCAAAGTGTTTATTAAATGACTTACACAAACATTAGCTGTTTCCCTCCTCAAAGGACACTCAACATTGACCCATCATCAGGGAATGTAAAGTCCCTCTTTAAAGACCCTTTCCAAAAATTTAAGAATTTGCTCACCCCAGGGAAAAGTATTTCCTGATCACTTCATTCCCCCATGCTTTATCCTTTTTAGTCTCATTACCCCTCCTAATAAAAGAAAATTCCCTTTCTGCCTGACTTTTGAGATGTTTGCCTACCTCCTGGTTGGAATGTTCACCTTATTATCAGAGTGTCTCACCTCTTGTTACAAAAGTCCCTTTCCTGCTTCTTGCAATAAACCTTTCAAATAGTCTCAAGTCTGAATTTGTTTTTAATTTCAACACTTGTAAATTTGACAATCACATATTTAGATACTGCCACTTTCTCCTGAGACCTTAAGAAGTATAAGCTATAGTATGCCTGCACTATTAGCATGTTTCTAATATTTTTTTCTGTAGAGCTATAAGCCACAAGGCCTAGGATTACCTTGCCAGATGATTTCAGGCAATAATTTTCCACATGTTGTGCCACTGCTCAAAAGAATATCCTCAAAAAAAAAAAAGAAAAAGAGAAAGAAAGAAAGAAAGAAAGAAAGAAAGAAAGAAAGAAACAAGAAAGAGAAAGAAAGAAACAAGAAAGAGAGAAAGAAAGAAAGAAAGAAAGAAAGAAAGAAAGAAAGAAAGAAAGAAAGAAGAAAGAAAGAAACAAGAAAGAGAAAGAAAGAAAGAAAGAAAGAAAGAAAGAAGAAAGAAAGAAAAGAAAAGAAAGAAAGAAAGAAAGAAAGAAAGAAAGAAAGAAAGAAAGAAAGAAAGAAAAAAGACTCTCCTCCATCATTTTATACTTGGATTATCAGTTTCCTTATCCCTCTCCATTCAATTACTAAGCATACTATATAATTAAGTTTGTCTTCTTGCTTTTTTTGCATATTTTTCCAGCACCTTGCCACTCAGGGTCTGATTTCTGTATTAGTAAGCATAATGTTAGAATCAACACCCTGAAGCAACTAAAAATAAAATGTTTCAGTGTTTGTTTATTCATTCAGAGTTCACCAAAGGCAGGTGGCTCTGTTCCACCTTCAAGCTATATAGCTATATATCTGGATAAATGACTTAGCCAGGAACAGACACATTATCTTCAATTCACACCCTACTGGCCAGAAATAGTTACATGACACCAGTCCAACTACCGTGAGAACCAGAAATATGAGAGAGTATGGATATTTGTGAGCAACGGTCTCTGCTGTGGCAGTATTTGAGTATTTTGAGATGTTAGAAGCATTCTATGTAGAGGAATATGTACCTACCTTCTACAAATGATAACAAAACATATGTTACATAAGTTTATTTCTCGTTTTGAAAGACAAATCCTATGTCTCTAAGTGCAGCCTCTCAGTTAAATCATATTTATTTATTTTAAATTTTATTTATTATTTTTTCTAACTTAGTTATAGTTGATTGACAAACAGTTCAATATTGGTTTCAGGAATATAGTTCAGTGGTTCATCATTTACACATAACATGCATTGTTCATTACAAGTGTCCTCCCTACTCCCCATCACCCATCTATCTTATCCCTCACCCACCTTCCTCCATCAACCCTCTGTTCTCTATCCTTAGGAGACTCATGATTTGTTGTCTCTTTCCACCCTCTTATATGTTCATCAATTTTATCTTAGATTCTACTTACAAGTGAAATCATATGGTATTTGTCTCTGACTGACTTATTTTGCTCAGCATAATACACTCTAGCTCCATTCACATCATTGCAAATGGCAAAATTTCATTCTTTGTGATGACTGAGTAGTACTTCATTGTGTATATATACCACGTCTTCCTTATCCATTTATCAGTTGACTCTTTCCATAGTTTGGCTATTGTTGATAATGCTACTATAAACATTGGGTGCATGTACTCCTTTGAATGTGTACTTTTGTATCCTTTGGGTAAATGCCTAGTAGTGCAATTGCTGGGTTGTAGGGCAGTTTTATTTTTAGCTTTTTGAGGAATCACCATTCTGTTGTCCAGAGTTGCTACACCAGTTTCCATTCCTACCAGTTTTCATTCCCAATCTCTACATCTTCCTCAACATCTGTTGTCTCCTGTGTTGTTAATTTTAGCCATTCTGACAGGTGTGAGGTGGCATCTCATTGTAGTTTTGATTTGTATTTCTCTTATGATAAGTGATGTTGAGCACCTTTTAATGTGTCTGTTAGCCATCTATATGTCTTTGGAAAAAATGTTATTCATATCTTCTGTTCATTTCTTAGCTGGATTATTTTTGTGTGTGTGTGTGTGTGTGTGTGTGTGTGTATTGAGTTAAATAAGTTCTTTATATATTTTGGATACAAAGCTTTTATCAGATAGATCATTCGCAAATATCTTCTTCCATTCCATAGGCATCTTTTTAGTTTTTTTTATTTTACTGTTTCCTTCACTGTAGACAGATTTTTATCTTGATGAAGTCCCGATAGTTCATTTTTGCTTTTGTTTCCCTTGTCCCCAGCAACAGGTTTAGTAAGAAATTGCTCTGGCCAAGGTCAAAAAGTTACCGCCTGTGTTCTCTTCTAGAATTTTTATGGTTTCCTGTCTCACAGTAAGGTCTTTTGTTCATTTTGAATTTATTTTTGTAGATGGTGAAAGAAAATGGTCCAGTTTCATTCTTCTCCATGTTGCTGTCCATTTTTCCCAACACCACTTGTTGATGAGATTGTCTTTTTTTACCCTGAATATTCTTTCCTGCTTTGTAAAAGATTAGTTGCCCATATACTTGTGGGTTCATTTCTAGATGTTCTGTTCTATTCCATTGATCTATGTGTCTTTTTTGTCCAAGTACCATACTGGCTTGATGACCACAGCTTTGTGATAATACTTGAAGTCCTGAATCATGATGTCTCCAACTATGCTTTTCTTTTTCCAGTATTGCTTTGGCTATTCAGGTTCTTTTGTGGTTCCAAACAAATTTTAGGATTGATGTTCTAGCTCTGTGAAAAATGCTAATGGCATTTTGATAGAGATTGCATTAGATGTGTAAATTGTAAAGCATGTTTAGAATCTATCATTGTGTCTCTATCAACCTCCTCTTTGGAACTCAATCACTTTTATCACCTTCCTTCTGTGAGGCCTATGGACCAATATGGTATATCCAATAAATGGTATTGGCAGAAAATTACATGCATAACTAAAGCTAAAGTTTTGAGGACCAAGTTTCGAGAGTGGAACCTTTCTTGCTGTATGAAATCAAAGTGGTTTGAATGTACTGCTTCTGAATTGAAAACCATTTTATTTTGCTTCCTGTGTTATATGATACTTTCAAACAAAATGTGTTGGTCTGCTTTGCTTTGTGATTAGCATAAGAATAAATATTAAAGATAAGTTTAATTTAATTCATGAAAAATAAGAGTATCAATATATTGTAACTTTTTAATAAAAATTATGAATGTTTTGTACTTTATAATTAAAATGATACATTTAATATGATAAAACATATGATAAGATTTTAAACAAATACAGATTCTGTGCACTCAATTCTAAATGATAGCTAGCATGTTAGCAAGTATATTTTATTTATAGTTCTCCATTTTAATAATTTGAGTTCCTTGAAGTCCTTAATCAGTTAATGTCCTCCTAGATTTAAAAGCTGGAAAAGATATGATATGTTTTATTTGTTTTTTTTCTGAGACATTTCACATTTCCAAAGTTCTCATCTCTAAACTCCTACCCTATCAATTTAGGATCCTAAGTGATCTGAGTGCTCACTACCTCAGACACTATATTATCTACCATACACATGACTTTGAGAATGACTTAATTTTATCGGCATGAGTATCTTCCTGGAATATGAGAAACTTGCCTATGCCTCAGATACTTTGCTTTTAATAATCCCTCATCCCCACCTCACTTTCTCAAGACATTGAGGCATTCTCATTCCATTTAAGGTCTCTGCATAATGGTCCCCTTATCAGAAAGGCCTGTGGGGACCACTCATCCTCTGATACATCTCCGTATTTCTCTCTGACTAAAATTGTTCATTTTTAGTAGCACTTTACACTACTTAATAATAGAAAATGTTTTTAACATTTTTTTCTGCTTTCCACTAGAATATCAACTCCATTAGTGCAAGGAGCTTTGGGTACATTCTGATATATCCCCAGTTACTAGAAAAGCCTATTGCTTACTGGATACTTAAACTTATTTATATCTCCAGTGACTTGAAATGTTCCTATTATACAGCAGATATTCACAATACATTTATTGATCCAATGAATTAATTAAGTTAATTAATTTGTTTTAGGGGAAAATATATGTGCATTAATATCTATTTTTGGGGCATAACCAATATAAAATCATACAAAATAATTTTTTGGTTGCTTCACTTAAATTAACTTATTCAATCTTACAACAATAATAGGTAGACACTATTATTTTTCTTCCTCTATAAATGTGAGAACTAAAGCTTACAAAGGTAAAGAGATATAGCTACTGGCACAGACCAAGAAAGTGGCTGTGTCCCAAGTGAGCCAAGGTAGAGAGATAAGTAATAGATTGAATGGTAGATAGGTAGAGATATGACTGATAGACATGCAGATATAAAGACCAACCATATAAGCATACACTGTCAGTATACAAATTTAACAAGACAGTTTGTTAAAGGACAAATATACTTTATGAAACAAAATGAATATTAACATCAGACGAGAGGGTTCATGGTTTGTTTTGGTTTGGCTTGGTTTTTTCTCAGTATATCTACTAGATATATTTTGAGTCAAAATACAACATGAGGTAAAGTTTGCCAGATATTGTCATGCAGAAATAACAAATAAGACCTGCAATTTTGTCTTGTTAATTTTACAATCATTGTAAAGCATGGGGCAAACAAAAATAAGAGCAATACTGAGCTAAATTATCACTCTTAAAGGATAGAAGAGGCATTAAATTTAGGTTCAAAAAAAAATTTAGGTTCATTTAACAAAACATTATGGACAAGGTAATCCAAATTCAATAACAAAGAGGATATCAAGAGTCTGTGATGTCTCTCCCTTTGCAAGCTGACTAGTTAGATGACAATATTTTCATGGTTGCTTATAGAATTAAAAGAAACTCTTTAGTTAGACCATAAGGACCATTGAATATTTTTAGCAATGGCAGTAGCAAAAGTATCAATATTTTTTGCTCTAGTTCCCTGACTCCTGACATTCCACAACATTTAAAGAGGACTGGATGACATCTGCACATTCAGTGTGAAGAAAGAAGAGAAGCACCTAAAACTATAACATCAGAGTATTTTGTAATGGTCAGTACATATGCCTGCCCTTTGTTCCAATGGTAGATAGTATCTTTAATATACTGAACTATAAGCAGATCTGCCCTTTGGAAAGCAACACTATCTATCTTCCAAGGCTGTAAATAAACCTGTCACTTGGGAGACATGATCTTTGTATTCTAAAGGATTTGCTCTACACACATTCTTGAAAAGATATTTCAGAAGAAAGGGACATCAATGCCTTGTCTCCAAGATTTGCGGAGATGTGAGAAAGACCTAGAGAGAACTGTCTACAAATCGAGAGTAGCGTCTAAGTGCTCATATTTTGTGTTTTGACTATTGTCTCCCTCATTGATCATGACAAACAGAATGGATGATAGGTAGCTTGGTGTTGTTTAGCATTTTAATAAAAGAAGAAATAATCCAGGCCAGTAAAGGCTTCCTCTAGTTCCCCCAACACCCATTTTCAACATCATATTTTCCAGTTATATTATGTTACTAATAAGTGGTATATTGAAATTAGCTCATACCACATTATGAGAGTCAATTATCAAATGTTCAAGAATTTTACATTTTACCATTGGGGATCCCTGGGTGGCGCAGCGGTTTGGCTCCTGCCTTTGGCCCAGGGCGCGATCCTGGAGACCTGGGATCGAATCCCACGTCGGGCTCCTGGTGCATGGAGCCTGCTTTTCCCTCTGCCTGTGTCTCTGCCTCTCTCTCTCTCTCTGTGTGACTATCATAAATAAATAAAAAAATTGAAATATTTACTATTAAATATGCTTTTGAGTTTATACATATTCAGTGTTTCTCTATGATGGAAATATTATATACTGACATGTTGGCATACATCTCTTCCTGTTATGGATTAAATTCTGTCCTGCTAAAAGATATATTGAAACCTCAACACCTAGAAGCTGTGATGTGACCATAGTTGGAAATAAGGTCTTTGTGAAATTAAGTTAAGATGAGGTCATAAAGGGGTAGAATGGGCTATAATCCAATGCCTGGTATTTTTATAAAGACAGGGAAATCTGAACAGAGCACACAGAAAGGGAAAATGCCATGTGATAACAAAAGTAGAGACTGGAATGATGCATCTTCAAGCTAAGGGATGCTAAGGATTGTTGGCAAGCACCAGCAACTAGGAAGAAATAAGAAAGGATCCTCCCTTAGAGACATTCTGAGAGAGTATGGCAGGGCCATAGATTACATTCAATGATAATATATATATTATATTTTATATTTATTGAAACAAAACCAGATTAGGAGGGCTACTCTATTTGTCAAATCATAATTGTAAGTATAGTTTGGTTGTAGCAAAAATCAAAATAGTCTCTGAAATTAATATCCTATAGTCAATTTTCCATAAAAAGTATTCTCCCATGGCCTAAAAATGAGCATTTTATATGAAATGATGGTGAAGAATGCTTCAAATTGTCAGTGGCTTCTTGATATGTGAAGTGAAAAAATATGTAATGGGATTTATTATAAGTGTCTTGTTAGAGAATAGATGGTATTTCTCTTCTCTTTGCCTTCTGTCTCCCTCTTCAAAGTTATCTCAGAGCAGACACTGGTCAACATTTGTCAGGGACATGCAAGTCCAGGAAGGTAAGAGGGTAGATTGAAAGAAAAAAAGATAGAGTTCCTTAGAGGATTTTTCAAAATCAACACCCATGGACCCCAGTCTAGGCTTATCAGATTCGAGTAAGGAAAGTAGAGCAGCATGAATTGAAATAGTCAAAGTTCACCAGGTGATTATGATGAATATTCAGAATTGTCAAGTACTCAGATCAATCCTCTTTATATTTTTTTCCTCTGATTATGAGATTCCATGACCTTAAATTCCCCCTGCTGATTATCTTTTCCTCCAGTGCTTCTGGGGAGAATGACATAACTACCTCCTAATGGCAGTCATCCTTTGCTTTGTGTACAGCCAGAAGGGCTAATATGTTTCTAACATTCTCAATTTCTTTGTTTGGGTCTGCAGCTGGCATTCACAAAGCCTAGCATCACTGCCTTTGCTCAGAATCACCTTAATCTGGCTGAAACTAAACAGAGGCATTGTACCTGAAGTTTTTGAGCAGGCCTACAGGTGCTGCTTTGTTTTTGAGTTCTATATTAGGCCATTATTAGAACATGTCTATACATCAGTTATTTAACGTTAGGCTTCCCACTTGACTTCACTGCATAATACTTGCTTTCTGTAACACTATTTATCAATCAAACATTAGCTAGCAACATTTGAATATTGGCAGATTGGGTTTCATTTTAATCTGTTTTGCTAATCTTGCCCTGTCATTTAATCACAAATATGTCCATGATGAAGTCATACCAAAAAGCCAGTTTTGTAGCCATTAAGCCTGATAATTTCATTAATGTAATGACTTGCAAGTGAATGTTGGTAGTATATTTTAGTATATTTATCAAAATATTTGATAGCTTTATGGCTTTAGTTTCCTCTTTGGGAGTTAAGTATATAATCATAGGATGGGGCAAAGCATTCGGTGATTATTTTCAGATCTTTATTACCTATGAAAATTACAAGCTTAATTATCTGTTTCTCTAATGCTAGCTGGTTGGTGATATCAGACTCATTTAATTTGGTCATCCATCCAAAACATTGTGCTGACTATGCAAATTAATTAAATACTATTGACAATCCTCATCTAAGGGTTCTTTGTTACATAATGTAAACAATACAAGTAGCACAGGTTATTTTTCAAGGAAATATTTCTATATACTGTGATAAAACTGTACATGTACAAGTATCCCTAGATTTAGATTTAGAAAAATTAAAATAATTATAATGTATTGTGATTAATGTAAGGATTTTCAAAGGTAGGGCCAATTAAATAACACTGGGAAGCAGGGAAAAATGTAGAAAAATATCAAAGAGACCGAACTTACCAGATCTCTATATTATGTGCACCCCAATATACAACCTTTCCTGGTCATATGTGATCTGGCTGGAGCTACTAAATTTGTAAAATTTCTGGCACATAGTAGTACTGAATTCAAAGAATATGTTTTCCATATTACATCAATGCCTAAACAGAAATAAAGATTGATCAATAATCATGGTGCACCCTAAGGTGGAAGGTCTAGAATCTTGACTTGTTGCATCATAACCTTAGGTAAAATTTACTTCTCACTCCCTCTTTGTCTGTATGCTCTGTTTAGGTCCTATCTAGTGGATATGCTTTTTCCATGATTTTATCTAGGTTTCTCTCTGCCCCTCAGTTGAATCTGCTGGCTTCAACATCCAGTGCCTCTCATTTATTCAAATCCTTGCTGCTTGAATTCTTTCTCATGATGTCCTACCTTAATTCTTCCTGTTTGTGATCCACATCATAATGGGCACTGCCAAAATATATGGTCATTGTCTGGCAAGCCATCAACAAAATCACCTGAACTGAAACCTCATTTTCTTTTCTGAGTTGTTGGCTGTCATACAAACACATTCACCTCATGACAAGAGGAAAAATAAATGTGATGGCAGTAGGTTAGAAATTAATTTACTTATGCTTCATAAAAGCAGCTTTTTGAGTCCAATTATTAAAAAAAAAAAGAACTGGCTGATAATAAATTACCCTAAAGTGTTCTAGAATGTTTTGGTTTTGTTTTTATTTATTATTTTGCTATCTTACCTACATAATATTCCTGTAAAAATTGTGCAATGCAGCTTCTAAGGTAATTCTATGTTCAATTTCTACACATGAGGTAATTTGTTTTGTATGCATTACTTTCCACATTCTTGTTTCACATGAGCTAAACCTATAGTGGCTTACACGTGACAGATCCTTGGCCATAACTACAGACTACATAATATAGATGCTTCCTTTAAGAGTTGATAAAAATGAATCTATAAATAAAATATGCATTCAAAATGAAAAAATGAGCAAAATAAATGCAATAATTTCTAAAGGAAAATTTTGATGTTATTAGTAGGCTCCACCCCCAACGTGGAGCCCAAAGCTTGACTTGAACTCATGACCTTGAGATCAAGATCTGAGCTGAGATCAAGAGTCAGATGCTTAACCCATCTGAGTCACCCAGGTGCCCCATATTATATGTTGTTTTTTTTTTTTTTTGAGAGAAACACTTCACATCCACATTGTCAGTAGGAGTAATTTTACCAAAGTTTTCAGGATAGCGATAAGCTTTGACAAAATGCAAAAAAAAAAAAAAAAAAAAAACCACTTCATATTGGTGTTTCCAAACGTTGAATTTGTAATGTAATAAATATGATAAAATTAAGTAATTTATTTTAGTAATTTGTAAAAAAATACAGTAAGTTGATTTTTTAATATTTATCATTTTGTTGATACAGGTTACATTTACAGATATTCCTTCAGAAGTCAAATGTCTCCCCCATTAATAGTTATTCATTAGCATATCCCAACAAATGCTCTTTTGTGCTAGGCTCTAGAAATATAACAATGAATAGATGAAAATTTAAAATATAGACAAGATAAGCATTGCTTTACAGTGGAAAATTAAATCCTGGTGCAAGAGAGTACAAGGTGATACAGAAACACACAAAAATGGTAGCTAATTGAGTCTTCAGGGATAAATCACACATTTTATCCTCTAGAAGAAACCTGAAGCTTGCATCTTCTAAACCCCAACACACATACACGCACACATACACGCACACACCAACCCATACCCCCACACACATATAAACGCTCATACAGACAAAAGTCACCAACAAAGAATTCAACTTTACATACAGGAAAAGTGTGCATAAAAATATACTATCTTTGAGATTAGAAAAATAAGTAATTATATTAGAGATTGGCTCTTTGAGCAGATGTAGATAAAGAATATAAATAGAACTAGTTTGAAAAAAAAAACTAGTTTGGCATAAGAGGCTTCTTAGATTTCTCATTTTCTTCTATTTTAAGAGAAAGGTAAAATTTCTTGAATTCTGCTCCAGGCCACAAGGAACACCACACACACACACACACACACACACACACACACAAACATTTATTTTGGATCTTCCTATACTTTGCCATTTCCTTCTGAAGCATCTGTAGAAGTAACAGACAATTTCAAAACTGCAATACACACACACACACACACGTATTCATTTTCCCTGTTGTCTGAATCTAAGAACACTTCCGTTATATATATATATATATATATATATATATATATATATATAATGAATGAGAGGTAAAAAAAGTCTAAGAACACTTCTGTCATATATATATATATAATATATATAATTTATATATAATATATATAAAGTATATATTATATATATAATTTAAAAATATATATATTTTTATATATAAATGAATATATATATATTCATTTACTAATGAATCAGAGGTAAAAAAAATGTCTAACAAAACAGACTTTTCAGGGCTGGAAGTTAAGTGGCTATATGCAGTGAAAAGTATGTGGACCAGATTGACCAAAGCAGAAGCTGTGGAAAGCAAAATCTATAGGTGGTGTTTAGGAAACATCAGAGTTAGGGACATACTATCAAACATTAGAAAAGAACCCAAGATAAAGCAACAATAAAAGAAATTTAAAAACATGCTTTCAATGCTCTAAAGTGGATTGACTTCAATGGTTATGGGTAAATTAATCACATAAATACCTATAAGAGATATTAGAGTACATGTTGATAATCAAAACTTCCTACTGGCATCCTAAAAACAAAAGTCCTATTTAGAATGTGGTCTGGGTTCAATATATCTTGTCCATACAAAAAATAAAAAACAAAAAGAATCTAGAAACCTGGAATTAGCAAATGAGAATTTAATACAATGTTTTAATACAAGTGTTTTAAGGACATAATGAAAAAGACTGACGTAAAAATAGAAATTATGGGGAATATCAGTGTAAAAATGGAAACTATATAATGGGTCAAAATAAGAATTCTAAAATGAAAAACCTAATATCTGAAATGAATTGTTCACTGAGTGTTTGTGATGAGGAGAATAATCATGTCCCTTTCCCCAAATAAAAAGGATGTCCACATCCTAATTTTCAAAATGTGTGAATGTTTACATCACACAGAAAATGAGAACTAAGGCTGCAGACAGAATGAAAGTCCTAAAAAAATTAACCTTGAAAACAGAGAGATTACCTGGATTATGCAAGGGGTGTCATGTAATTGTATGAATCCTTAAAACTGTATCAGGAGACAGAAGAGAAGTTTTAAGTGCTGTGATATGAAGATTCAACCTCCTTTTCTGACTTTGGAATTGGAGGAAGAGGCAACAAATAGGGCAGTCTCTAGAAGCTGGAAAAGGCAAGAAAATAGATTCTCCCCTGAACCCTAGAAAGGAACATGCCCCTGAAGTGAGATATGGTTCCCACTTCTGAACCACAGATCTGTAAGATTACAGATTTGTGTTGTTTTGAGTCACCTAGCCTGTGGTAATTGGTGAAAGCAGAAATACCAGGCAAGGTAAAAAAGGAATTTCAAGAATTGAAGTTAGCAGGTGAGGACTTTTAACTACCACAACTCAAGTTCTCTCAACTTAACAGGAAAAAAAATAATATAATAGAAAACATAGGGGATATCTCAGTGGAAGAATGGAAACAATAAAAGAGAACCAAATGGAAATTCTAGAATTGAAAAGAACAATATCTGAAATTAAAAAAAAATATTGGTTAGGCCTTAAACAGGCTAAAAAAGTCAGTGAACTTGAAAACATATCAGTAGAGTATTTAAATTCAGGAATGAAGAATGTCGGATGTGATAAATAAGTGGTTAATGCAAAAGGTTTTTATGGCAAGAAGTTTCTGTAGATGATCGCATTCAATTTTTTCACTCCTCATATATGCATTTCACTCTTCATTGGGGAATTGAGTTTATTAGAAAACAGCAAAAGTGACATTCTGGAACTCTGCCAAGTTTTGAAAGATCTGAGGTCTCATACTTTCTCTTGGATTCCAGCCACCATGAGCTGAGAAGCCCGGGCTGTACGAAAGACCACACGTATCACTCAAGTAAACTGCAGATGAGCTCTCAGAAGAAGTAGTACCAACTGCTGGCCAAATAAGGGCTCTGGTTTGGTCATATAAGCCCAGACTAGTGAAGAATCCTGCAGCCCCAGTTGACATCACGTGCTGCAGAACTATCCATCTGAACTCATCCAAAAAACACCCGTATTTGTGCAATCCTCTAGAGCCAATGTTCACCATGTTTGAAAATCCCAGCTCTATGCCCAACTCTAATTAATTATTATAGACTGTTCCTTACTCTTGCAGAATTTAGACTTTCAGCACTGAACACCTTGCCTCATTGGTTTGACCTCCACCAAAGGTTGAAGGATGACTAATCAGGTGACTAATCTCACATGCCTACATGATTACAGTGACTAATCATGTGTTCCTCAGCATTTTCTTTCTATCCATCATATCCGATAACACTGCAGGAGTATGTTATTCGAATGAAGTTCCTTCAGCTTAAAACCCTAAAAACCTTATATCCAACAGTAACACAGCGGCCCCAACCTAGATGATACTGCTTTCAAAGAAATTCTTTGGATATCCAGTAGGCTTACTGTCATTTCTTCTGCACATACTCTCTATCAGGATATGGTATCTTTAGGTTAATAGGGAGCACAGCCTAGTTCACTCTATTTTAAGGCTAGTAGCTGAACCAAACAAAACTGTCAGCTTGAAAATTGCCTGAGATGAGAAACACATTAAGCACAAAGGACAATCTATCTTCTGAGCTTGGAAAGGTCAGATGGGCCCAAAGACATAGGGAAATAGTTTTAATCACCTGAACCCTATGTGTCCTACTCTGTTTTATGCATTTTTTTTAAGCTGAAAAACCAACAGTCACAGTGGTCATGACCTGTTTGTGTGGGAACCATGAGCCAAAGTCCGTATCACACCTTTCTACTCATTTATTTAATTTTCTCTTTATTAGGGGAAAACTGAAACAAACAAACAAATAAGACTGAAAAAAAAAAAAAAACCTGACTTACTGTAGGCAATATGGCAAAAAAAAAAAAAAAATAGAAAGAGATTTACAGAAGCTTACTAGATCTTAGCATACTTAGAAATTTAAACAGTAGCTCTCTGAATAGGAGTGGAGATGGGGAGAGTAGCAAAAGTAATTTCAAGACTGTACAAAGAACAGTAACACAAAGAAGCTCAAGCCTTGAGGTTAATCAGATAAACTGGATACTCATAGAGGAGAACCTCTACCTTAAAGAAACTCTTACTTTTGATTGGTGCATATATTTCAGTGTCTTCTAGATATTATTTTGTCAAAATAGATCTGGGTGGCTCAGCTGGTTGAGCATGTGCCTTGGGCATGGGTCATGATCCCGGGTCCTGGAATCAGGCCCTCCAGTGAGGCTTCCTGCTTACCTAGGAGTCTGCTTCTCCCTCTCCTTCTCCCCCTCTGTTATGCTGTCTCCCTCACTCTCTCAAATTAATAAATAAAATCTTTAAAAATATATCTGGGGATTCAAATATATCCAAGAAAATGGTCAGACATATAATTTTATCTACAAAAGATCATTGCAGCATTTTTATGAATAAAAAATGAGAAATAAAGAGCGAAGTTTCCAAAATAGAAAAATGGTTGTTATCTCTCTCAATCATGAAAAAACGATTCTGTGAACTCTGGTGTAAAAGTGTATATAGTGATATAAGTACATAATGAATTTCACATTAATTTCAAAACTGCATTTAAGAAAGTACTTAACCTGTTGCCTCAAATTTCCTCATCTGGAACAGAGACTAATATTAATACAATCTAATACTATTGGAAGGATTAAATAGGAAACACTTAGAAGTGAAACTACTGTTTAGTAATTGCTAAATAACTTATATTCCAAGGCTCTATTTCCAGAAGAGGATGTTTACATTATCTCAGTGCTTTCCAAACTTTTTTGACCTGGACCAATATAAAAAATGTATTTTCTATTGTCCAGGACACAAATAAGTAAACATGCATAGACAAATGCAGTTTCACACACACACACACACACACACCACAAAAGAACTCTCAGAACATGTACACTTTTACATATAAAGCCCCTGATTTTTTCACTCTATGCTACGTAGGCTATTGGTGCCATAGTCCACTACTGTAGTCTCCATTTTAAAACGCTGGTCGTGACCCATTAAATCAACTTCTTAATTGGCTAAAGCCTCCATAGAATGCTCTTACAGATGTTACATGACCTCTAAATCAGGCCACTGTTTAACACTTTAACTACATAATCATTTACTACCTGATCTTTCTAATGTACCTGTTTATTTCTCTGATATTTCCTTATTAATTATATTTCTGTCTCCTCCCACCAGAATGCAAGTTCAATGGAAGCAAAGTTGTTTCTTCTACAATAACAGCAACAATGTCCAACATATATATTTTAGTAAGTGATCAATCAAAATATTATGGCCCTATGAAAAGATTAATTAAAATGGACAAGATGTTATAGAATCACACTGTTCTAATTAAGGGAAATAACCTACATGTAGAAAAATAGGAGAAAGCAAAGAGTTTGGTTGAGGATTATGTAAAAGATACATATTTATGTCAAAAAAAGAACATGCATGATAGACTTAAGGATAAACGCTGATGCTGTGGAACATTAAAACAATTCTAAAAATTGAAGGTCCTTTTAGGAATAAAGACAGTTCAAGAGATCACTGAGGAAAAAAATAATATATTTTATTTCATAAACTTTTAAAACTGTAACACACTCTGAAATATGTTTTAAATATTTGAAATATAAGTTTAATACCAAGATCCTCTGAAAATATACTTAGGGATGATGGATATATTTGTATTTATATTCAGTTTTACTATATATTTCTTTTTTTTCCTTTAAGTTCGTTATCTTTCTGGTTTATGTAAAAAGCATAATCATACATGTAATTATCTATTCAAAAATGCTGGCAGCTACCAAAAATGAAAGTATTAATATATCCATCATAATTTAGATATTATAGAGATCCTAATGCATTATTTTCTAGTTAATTTACATTTCACATCACTGTGTGGCCTTGTCAAAACTCTTTTTATAAAATGTGGCAGCTGACTAGTAGCTGACTATATATACACAGTGAATTAAACTCAGTGAATTGTCAGTATAACTTGATATTAGTGAGATATTTAAATTGAATTTGTGACTTCTTTTTGAACAGGATGTCTAATAACCCACTATCTTAAAATAACTGGAACAAATGTATAGAACATTTAAAATGTACTGCATGTTAACAGCAGCAGTATACTATAGCAATTTCATTGGCAATAATTTTTCACATATTCTTCTCGAACATTTTTATTATGACATATAGTAAAAATAAAATTGAGTAAAATTAATCTTTTTGATTTAGGAAATAATAATGAAGTTTAAATATAGATACATGGATATAGATTGCTCACATTAAGTATTATTTCCTTTGAATATGAGAGGTAGCATCCCTGAAAATCACAAAAAAAATATCATTAATGTGCATATCCATCTTTATTGGAATTTCAAAAAACAAAACCTAACATTAATGTTCCAAATACACTCCCACTAGTGGTAGGATGGACACTTCTGTTGTCTCACATTCTTACACACTTCATATAGATAGATTTTAATTTAATTTTAATTATTATCAAATTACTGAATGTAAAAATGCATTTTATTATGAATTTGAATTTCTGATATTCATGGGAATGAGCTTCTCTAAATAGGTTTCTGTCTTATTTTTATTTATTCTGTGAAATACATGTTGATGTTTTTTGGCCACTTCTTTTTTGAAATTATTTTTATTGATTCATAGATAATTGTTTATATATTTGGAATAAAAATCCTTGGTTTCTTATAGGAATTATTCTGGCAGTGTGTAGCCTGTATTTTTACTCTAATTATGCATTTTTAAGGAAATTAACATTCTATACTGGATAAATTAACCTCATAAATTATTTCCAAATGGTTTGTAATGATTTGTTTTTTATAATTTCCTACCCAGATTCATAATGCATTTTCTTACATTGCTTTCTAAAGTTTTTTTTTTTTTAATTTTTATTTACTTATGATAGTCACAGAGAGAGAGAGAGAGAGAGGCAGAGACATAGGCAGAGGGAGAAGCAGGCTCCATGCACCGGGAGCCCGACGTGGGATTCAATCCCGGGTCTCCAAGATCGCGCCCTGGGCCAAAGGCAGGCGCTAAACCACTGCGCCACCCAGGGATCCTGCTTTCTAAAGTTTTGTAACTTTGCCTTTCTATCGCATTGTTATTGATTTTTTTCAGGTCATGAGTAAGGGATAGGATTTCAACACTCCCCATGTGAATAACTGTTTTGTGAGTAATTATTAAATAATTCATCCTATTACAGTAGAGCCAGCACTACACATTCATCATTTTAGGCATTCTCACTATTTGTCTTCAAAAAAGTCATTCATTTCCTTTATTTCAATAATTCTCAATTAGGAGTGATTTTGCTCACAACACGACATCTGACAATGTCTAGAGATGTCTGATTGCCATGAATGGTATTTTGAGGGTACTTACCAGGAATGCTGCTAAATATCTAATATATGTACAGAACAGCACACCTCAAAAAAAAAAGCACACTGACCCCAAATGTAAATAGTGTTGGAGTTGAGACCTCTTCTCTAGACAGGTATTAGAATCATCTTGTCTGGCAATAGAACTCAGTTGAAAAAAAATTTTGAAAGCCAATAAACAATTTGAAGATATTTTTAATGCCCATGATGTTAAATATTCCTATCCATAACTAGCATATGTCTCTAGATTTTTTTTAAGATTTTTAAAATTTTGATAAATATTCCTCAATAATAGCTGCAATTTTTATCCAATTCTTCTCATGGACTTACATTATTTGTTAAAATGAAAAATTATTCATTTAAGCTACATTAACTACATTAATTCTTTTATAAATGCATTTGAATTTCATATTAATTTTTAAACACCAAGCTTTACATATGACTTTATAAGTTCTATGCTTTATGCAGTATATAAGATATGTGACTTTGTTCATCTTAATTTTGTATCACTAGAGGCATTTTCATTTTTCTTTTAAGATTTTATTTATTTACTTGAAAGAGAGAGACAAAAACAGCAAGAGAGAGCATGAGTAGGGAGGAGAAAGAAAAACAAGCTCTCCACTGAGCACAAAGACCACATAGGGCTCCATCCCAAGACACTAGGATCATGGCCTGAGTGGAAGGCAGACCCTTAACTGACTGAGCTACTCAGGCACCCCAGGTATTTTCAATATATGTATTTCTTAATAAACTGGTAATTGCTGAAAGCTTTGTTTTTACCCCTGACTCTGAATGTATGCTTCAGCAATTCCTCATTTACCGTGGTCTAGGATTTTGTACCTTCTTACCGTAAGTTTAAAAAGTTCCCTACTATTTGGGTTTGACAGGAATTTTAAACATTAAATGATTTTAAAATGTACATATTTTCTACATTTTTTGAAATAATATTTCTTTTAACATATTAATGTAGGAACTCCATGTTCAACTTGCTAGTCTTAGCCATTTAGTTTATTCATGGGATAAATAAAACTTTTTCAAAATGTATTAATGTTTTTACACATTCCTGAGAAATTAATTTATTATACTTAGGACTACATTTTCCGAGAAAGCAACATGCATTTTTTTCTTTTTTTTAAATACATTTCAATTGTTTTAGTATTAGGATTATTCATGGCTTATGAAATGAGATGAAGAATGTCCATTTTTCTTTTTTTCTAAACAGTTCCTACAATATTAGAATTATGTTTATTTATTATATGATAAAACTCACCTGAAAAGCATTCTATGTGATACATATATATATATATAACTTTGCATAAAGAGTTTCTTTAGTTTCTAATTAGATTACATTAGTGGTTGGAACTATTCAGTTATTTTATTTCTTCCTTAGTCAGTTTTTAAAAAATATTTTATTTATTTATTCATGAGCAATACAGAGAGAGGCAGAGAGAGAGGCATAGGGAGGAGAAGCAGGCTCCATACAAGGAGCCCGATGTGGGACTTGATCCCAGAAATCCTGGAACACTCTCTGAGCCAAAGGCTCAACCACTGAGCCACCCAGGCATCCCCTGAGACAGTTTTGATCTTATTGTTACAATTATATTAAATTCCCCTATATTTTTATATTTTTTTGTACGGGTTTATTCACAGTAACATTCATGAGTTGACTTCTACCATGTGGTTATAAATGTGTGTGTGTGTGTGTGTGTGTGTCTTCTACCTCATGTCACATTCAGGTCATTGTTTTTGCTGTTCCTTTCTGTATAGTTAGGTTTATTTTCCAAACGTTTTCCCACTATGATTGTTATTCTCTTTAGTCAATGCAGTATATAGGATTCTCTTATTACATTCTAAACTTTCTGGTAGCCATGGAATTTCTTTCTCTCCTCTGTCAGTGCAGCTGTCATTTCAGAATTTCAATTTTACAGTGGTTGGCAGAAGCGCTTAGTGTGAAAATAGGTCTGGTGGTTGTTTCTGAATCATGACTCTTGCTTTATCTTTGCTTGTAGGCTCCAAAACATCTTTACCCTTTTGCTAGTTCAATGTTAAATGTATAAAAGTTGTTTATTTTATCCAGGATTTTACTACTCCCCCACACCTGGAATTTTTTCTTGCATATATTTTATAATATTTTCCATATTATTTCAAACAGAGGTCTGTACTTTGGTGTACATCTCTAGCTGAATCTCACATGCTGCCACAATATTTACCAAATACAATATAATGAATGAAGATAAATATTGATGCACTAGATGGCAGTAATGGGAAGAAGACTGTCATACACCCCATCCTCCAAGTAAGTGTTACCCTAAATATAATTTATTAAATTATTTCTGATGGCCACCTATTTTCTCTTTTTCTAGTTTTCAGTAAGTTGAATCCATACAGTATGCATGAGCTATGTGGTAAGTACTATCTAAGGCACCGAATACAAAGTAATAACAAGATTTTCTGACAATCACTTCCTTATGATCATCCAGTTATAGTTTTTCAACTAGTATCATACTTTTTTCTCATTCTGATTTATAAATCATTGTTGAATGCTTCACATAGAAAGTAAAGTAATAATGATAAAATTTAGACTACAAAATCATTCATATGTATTATGTTGGGTACTTAGATTTTGTGAGCTTTGCGCGAGTTTAATGAAATCAATGAGATATTTAATATCACAAATACAGTCTCATTATAAAGTTAAGAATTGATAGGATACTACTAGTTTCTTCAAATGGAATTATTCTCTAGGTTATTCTAGATGTTAACTTAGAATCATAGTAGGTAAAAATCTGCAATAAGTAGAGTAAAATTATATATGTTTAGGAAAATGTAAGCCATTTGGTTGGAAGCCCTCCTTGAAAATCTTTCAAAAGGAATCAAAAGAAACACTGAAAAGGATATGAAATTTTGGATCAGAACAAATAACATATAAATATTCTGTTCCAAAATATCAATTACATTAGAAAGCCATTTAATGACTCTACTTATTTTCTTTAAAAGTAAAATGGAAGTAACCATATCTGACCAATTAAATTCATGAGATAAGTTAAGAAAGTGCAATTAAAAGTGCTACTGTAAAAAAATATACAGATGTTACTATAGTGCCCTAAAAGTACTAAATGTTTCAGAACACAATGAGATGAGGTCCGTTTATAATACATCCCCTTTTCTGGATGCGATAGAAGACCAAAACAAAAGAAAAAAAATCAACTGCATTGCTAAAGGCAATTGCTATTCAAAAGGAGGAAATTAATTTAAATTTTAGAAGTTGGAGACATTTCTGTAGTGTGACTCTTGGCACTGAAGGATTGGCAATGTTTATATTATTTCATTTCTAATGTATCTAACACAAGGTCTGGCACATACTCAATGCTCAGAAATATATTTACTAATTGCTTTCAGAGAAATGAAATCCTTTCATCAGAAGCAGGTCAATGTAAATATGTTCTCTCTATATGACAGAAAATAAGGAAATTGTCCTCATTGTTGCAAAAGCTCTATCAGAGAGTAACGGGAATGAATGAGAATTAAATTAGATAAGATTAACCTTGGCAATAAGGTTGAGGTCCTGGAACTTATTTCTGAATTTTTAGGTTCTTGTGTTTTTATTTCACTGGTAAAACTTGTTCTCTGCTTCCAATCTGAAATCGAAATGCTAGACATCTTTCCAAATTTGAGAATGCATTATTACAGAATATTTCTGCATTGTTTAGGAAAGATGACATTGTTAACCATATTATTTTGTTGCTTTCTATCTCTCTACTCCCCTCCATCCTGGGGCTAAAAAGGATTACTTGAGATCCAGCTTTGGACAGTGGATAACTGGAACAATATTCTTGGTTTTTGTGTGCAGAAATGAATTTATAGTCATAAAAATGTAGAATTGAAAAGGAAAAAAAGGCTGAATTGGATTGGTCACTTGGAGCAAAGTAAGTACCTGCTCATAGGACATTTCAACATACAAGCACATTGTTTGATCAAAACTGATCACAAATATATGAGAATAGAATAAGAATCAAAAGAGCTTTAATGCTACCATAAAAATAATAGTTCACAATGTACTAAAGTCTTCATTGTGAAACACAGAACAGAAAGTGAAAGATAAGTTATCTTTAATAATATCATTAATAATGGCCAGTTACTTAACTGTTCTTTCTTAAACTTCTTTTCTGGTTTCTCTTAATCAGTGCAATACAGTTCTTAGGGATTGTCCAGTTTGAGGTTGCTTTGGGAGAAAGTGAAACCATTTTCTGTTTCCTTACTAGGAAAATAGAACAAAGCCTAGTTGACAGGAATTGGTGAGGCTTATTCAATCTGATACTCAGTAGATGGTTTGTAACTCTAATTTCTTCTCCTTTTCCTTTTTTAGTTATGTGAATAAATTTTAACTCTTATCATGTTATTTTAACATGCTAGCCATGTTCTAATACATAGATCTGCTGTTTAAACTTTCCAAGGAAAATAAAACTGCAGATAATTTTCTCAAAAAATGCTAGACATAATTTCTGTAAATAATAGTTCTTAATAGCTGGAAAGGACATAAAGTATATGCAAGTTAAATCATCTGGAAATGAATAAACAAACATACATCTGAGTAAAGTACATATGTAAAATCAATTTCAATGTATGAATGACTATCCTCAGCTTCTGAATGCTAATTCATACAATAAGGAATAATTATACAATCAAAGAAGCATGTTTGACTATATATCAAATAAATGGCCTACCCAAGGAAATAGAAAACAATTAACCTAAGAGAATGATTCAGTGATGCTGACATCATCCATTTGATTTAAAATGCTTCATTCTACCACAACATGAACTGAAGTATAACAGTCAATGCCCACTTATTTAAAATGTCCATTGAAAAATATATTTTGTATCATTAAACACATTGATATGCAAAAAAAGTATGCTAATCTCTAAATATTGATGGTAAGTCTGGTTTTGGGTGATGGCACCTTATTTCTGTCTTGAAATAACACTGAGAGGGGATCCCTGGGTGGCACAGCGGTTTAGCGCCTCCCTTTGGCCCAGGGCGTGATCCTGGAGACCCGGGATCAAATCCCACGTCGGGCTCCCAGCGCATGGAGCCTGCTTCTGTCTCTGCCTCTCTCTCTCTCTCTCTCTGACTATCATAAATAAATAAATAAAAATTAAAAAAAAAATTAAAAAAAAAAACACTGAGATAAAGCTGTGTACTAGACAATGTAAAATGAGAGATAGTAGACCAATATCATTTCTCCCAAACAAAGACATTTTGGAGTTTCATCGTACAGACAGAACAGTCTTCCAAAAATATATATTAAAAGTGATCAGCTATTATTGAGTTATTTCAATGACTGTTGCAAAAGGTGTTTTACCAAGGACACTAATCTCCTTATAGTCTGTATGATGATGAAGGCTAATTAAATGGCAAACAATTTAAACAATAAATAACATTAGATTCATTTTTGATGTATTTTACTTCTCACTGAATAGATGATTTGTCTTAGGAAAGATATTACTTAGGGTACCTTGATTTTTTTGTTGTTGTTTTGCTTTGTTTGATTCTTCTTCTACCTTTTATTTAGCCTAATGTACAGCTGTGGACAAGAGCTGAGACATTATCTGCAACTAGGTGAGATCATACCCCACCATATAAGACTCACAGACTGGCAATTTGATCCAGACACTCAAGATTCCTAGTTTTAAGAGAGACAAAGGAGGCACAACCTTTGTTGTGACATTCACAACCCTTCAATAAAGGAAGATAAATTAAATAATGAAATAGAAGAGATATTTGCCAACATTCTCCCTCTAGTGGAGCAGTCATCTTGGCATCTCAAATCCCATGAAGGTCCTTTGGTGCCTCTTGACAATGCCAAAATATCAGAAGATCCTATTGTGACTTGAAATTCCCCTTGTAATTCACTTGGAGAAAGGGCAAGTCACACCCTCTGTGACCCTTTGAACTGTTCTGAAAACTATCAACACGTCTTCCTGTCCACTCTGTCCAAGGGATAACCCTAACTCTTCCTTAAGTATTTTCTGCTAAAATGGCTCAATTGAAGCTGAGTCATCCAGAACAGTTTCAGGAATTGTGTATCACTGGCATGTTCAGGCTTTTACTATACTTGAATGTTTACTATACTTGGATGAAATGTTCCATTTCACATGGGTTAGCAAACTACCTTCTGCAGGAAAAATATAACGACCTTTTTTAAATTTTTTCTCTGAATAAATTTTTTTACTGAAATTCAGCCATGCCAACTCATTTAGGCATTGCCTGTGGCTAACTTTGTGTTACAATGTTGAATACAGTCTCTACAGAAACTCTTTGTAGAGAGACTGTATGGCCCACAAAGCCTAAAATATTTACTATCTGGCCATTCACAGAAAGATTTTGCTGATCCCTGCTCTAATAAATAAAAAAAATAAATAAACATATTTCCCAGGTTTAATAATTTGTAATCATGCTCTTGATGGGGAACAAAGATGGGAATTACTATGATATAGATTAAGAAAATAACACAGAAGTAATATTGCAAGATGGCTGTCTCAGTGACTCGGTGGGTTAAGCATTGGACTTTGGCTCAGGTATGATCTCAGGGTCCTGGGATTGAGCCCCATGTCTGGCTCTGCACTCAGTAGTGATTTTGCCCTGAGGATTTTCTCTCTCCCTCTTCCCCTCCCACTGCTCACTCACCCTCTCTCTCTCAAATAAATAAATAAATAAATCTTAAACAAGCAAAAACAACAACAACAAAAAAACAAACTTCAAGATAGCTAGGATTTGCATGAACATTGAAGTCATTTTCCTTGATGCAATTATTAGTTCCCATCATATTCTGTCAATTCCAGAACATAATCCTACCAATATTCATGTTATTAGAGAATATATAAGCAAAGAACTATAATATTTTGTTAGGTAATATAAAATTAAAAATGACCATTAAAAGGGGAATAAATTTTCTATGAAAATATTCTGATCCAAATATTCTTAGATAAGTGCCACTCACAACATCAGGAAATTAAAAACAATCACTTAACAACCTTCATGCTGACATTACCAACTTAATAAGGAGGTCACGCAATAAAGACAAAATAAGATGTTTTGATTTAACCATAAGTGTTTTTCATTTTTCCTCCTATAGAATTGTGACCTCATAAAATTAAAATTCCGTACTTTTGTGAATTACGCATTTGAACTAACTCTAAAACTCTCTACTGCAATTTATTATGATGGTTTCTCAGGGTTTTCGTACTTTAAAAGTCTCCTAAAATTTAATCATGCCAATAATTCATTTAAAGGTACTGTGCTTATTTAGTTCACTGAAATCCTACCCAATTCATAAATAAAAAAAAATTCTGAATACATAATGCAATACTTCTGCATTTAGCCATCTGTGCACAATATGAATCATTTAATATTTTCAAAAGGATTTTATAAACCACAGCTTATATTTATCATTCTGTCTTTGATAAATAGCTATCTAAGCAAGGAATGGCCCTAGCAATTAGTGTAGCTATTCATGTAAAATTTTTCAAGTATCATTTTGATATCTTAGTATGATGAATTTACTTTATTCCTTTTCTTAATTTCATAAGAGAAAATTTTCATTTCATATTTCATGACTATAAACCTCAAATATGTTTCTATGGGAATTATAAACTATCTAAAATGAAGCAATTGCCTCATTCCTAACAAGACTCCTAAATTGTTAAGATAAATAAGAGGCTATATGTTTCAAATATAATTTTTCCTTATTTTATGCTAACTGACCAACTCAAAAGAATTTTGAGAGTATTTTTTATCCTCTTCCCTATCATTTACAACCCAACAATTACTTTTTTTTTATTTCTACTCTTCCAAGTTTTGTTAATGATATCACTACCATGATAAAGAAAAAACCAACAACTTTTATATAAGAGAAAATAAGATGACTACCATTTACAGAATATTGAATCCAAAATAATCCCTAACAAAATCTGATAACTGAACAGAACAAATATATGCTCTGTCATGAAAAACTCCATTATTAGAAGGCTTAATACTCCCTAGGTTGACTTAAAATGAGTGGGTAAGTGAAAATTTACTACTATATATTTGAAATGTCTTAGTATAAGGTTTTCCTTTCATGCAATTAATATTGTTTAATAAAAGAAAATTGCTGATAAATAAAAATAATACTAGAAACATGGATTATTTCTAGAAAATGCCTATATTTTGATATTATTTCTCCAGAAGTATCACAACACATGCACACCCAGAAAATAGTATGATAATAGTACATATTAATGTTCACACATGTGATTGATGTATTTAATATGTTAACATCTGATTAATATCATAACTTTTAGAAAACTTGGAATTACATGAAATAATATATAAGCCAGAAACTGTTATAACTAGAAGGAATTTAGGAAACCACTGACCCAGAATTCTCCATTTTTCATCTAACTTAAAAATGGATACTTCACAGTCAAAATCATTTGTCCATTGAGAACTATACAACTATCAATTTAACCAGAATTAATGACAAATGTCATAATTCTAGTGAATTAGACACAAATATCCTGACCAGTGACATTTCCATTATTTCCACACACAGAGAAATGAAGCTAAAATTTAAATCAAGAGACCAGTTTTCTTGTTCCACTTTGGTAACTCAGTATGCCTGTGACTGGGAGCATGTATATTACCTAGAATTTTCTGAATTACAGCTTTTTTCTTCCACAAAATGGATACCACAGGATCCCCTTAGTATTTTCATAAGGAGCTTAGGTATAATACATATGAAATCACTTTAAGTTCCTAAAACCTGCTAAGCAACATCATTTGATTTCCATTAATATTCTTTCATTGTGAATATTCCTAATAGAAAGTTACTAATGCAGAAGAACTGTTAAATATTTTCTCACATAATTCAAGGTATTTTTATTTTTGATGGTTCAAATAACAGTGCAATATGTAAGATTTTGCAGATGGGCTAAAACTAATGGTATTTTATATATAATATATATATTATATATATATATATTATATATATATAATGAATGGGCTTAAAATCCATTTTATGGTTGGAAAGATGTGAGTGATGTAACCAACTATCTGAATATTCAGATATGGATAGCCCTACACATAGGTTTATTTACTTCTCCTTTAGGACTAAACTCATACAATGATTCAAAGTGAACAATTCTTTGGTTTAAAATGTCGATATGCATGTTCGCCTATTTCTAAAGTATTTCTTTACAATCTTACAGAAGAATTAAAAAAAAAAAAAGCCTGGTGGAGGGCATTGCCATATAAAGAATCTTCAATCTTTTATGCTTCTAGCTTTAGTTACTCCACTTTCGGATTTCTGCTTGTGGTGATATAGTATGGAGTCAGAAGACATAGCCAGGTGCACTGCTCACAAATGAGCCTGTGAAACTTTTCCCAGGTGGCTCTTCCCATAGCTGGTGCTTCTGTATGGACTAGCCTCAACACTGTTTACTTTCTCTAGAGGAAAGAAAGAGCTACTATACAAAGATACAAATAAAATAATAAGAAAATGGTTGCCTTAATCTAAATGTTTTTAAAAAGCATTTCCTCCTAAAATTAAAACAACAACAACAAAAAAATTGAAAAAGCAAGCAAAATAAACTTCTGGTATCAGACAGGCAATGGTAGAAACAGCTGCAGAAAATATGATAATAAGAGAGAAAGCTTAATTGAAACAGATGTTTTAAAACGTGCAATTTTAAATGGTATATAAACACTGATGTAAAGTAAATTTTAAATAAAATGTAATGGATTGGAAGCATAATTAAAACCCACAAAAAAACTCAAAAATAATCTTGATGAAAATTGAATTAGAGTGACAAACAATAATTGGCTTTGCCCAGAAAACAAAGTATTAGTGGAAAAAGGTGACTTTTTATTTTAACTTCAGTGATATTTTTAGGCAAACATGTATCTAACAACATCTTAGTAGACATTTTTGAGTGATGATAAACTTCAGAGAGAATCCAACTTTGAAAAAAAATGCCCTCTCAACATTTTGAAACACAGTTCAATAAGTTCCTACAATGCAAATTTCTCAGGAATTTTAAAAGACCTCATTATTAAGCTAATCAATAAAAAGATTTAAATTTATCATATCAGCCCAAATTCTCTCTTCATTCTAGCCTAGACATTGTCAAGGATAGTGAAGATCCTGTGATTTTACTCTACTTTCAAGCCAACAAGACCAGTTGCACAGTTTCATAGAAGATTGTAAAAAAACACCTGACTCAGAGTAAAGGATTTTATTATGTACAATACAATAGGCAGTATCACACACACAAGAATAATCTGCCAGCTTTCCTTGCTCCACCTTCCACAGGAGTCATGTAGGTAGGCCTAAGTACATGACTTTTCATAGAATGGGTCCCAGGAGGTTTAGGGAACCTAAATATTTTATAGTAGATAGTAAGGAATTATGCCTTTTGTTCTATAAGAAGATATAATCTCTATCATTCAAACTATTTTGCTATACAAACATCTTAAAAAAAATAGTCCATGACAAAAGGCAACCAGATCCTTGCTCTGCAAAATGTACAGTAATATAAAACAACATGGAGTATATTTTCCCAATACATGTTTATATTGACACCAGATACAGATCTGAAACCAGGGTAAACCTAAGTGGTTGTCTGAGAAGATCTATCCCTTCCTTATCTAAATTTTTCCTTCACCTTTGGCACAACTTAATTTCAGTTAACTATACTAACTGCTGTCAAGTCATACTTATTGCACATAACCACATTTTTTGTAATGTGAACATTGGAGAGAGCAGAGGTAGTGGAAAAAGACTGTTGAAAGAGTTCTGCATACTCAAACATAGATATAAGAATGGCCAAAGTGAAACCCACACACATGTGTGCTGCATATCTCATAAAAGCCAAAGGCTTCTGGAATGTAAGAGTTGTTACCACACAAATGTTAATATTAACTAAAATGTATCTGAATTTGGTATATTCAAGTTTTTATAAATTCTCTTTTAAAATATAATTTTCTTCTTACACATTTACCTTTATAGAAAGCCATTTTAGTTTTTCTCACTCAAAGGCCAGAGTGGACTTGTCTGAGGACTGGATTTATCCAAAGTTTCATTTACTCACATGAGTGTTGTTAATGCTATCAACTGGGAACTCAGCTGTGGGTGAAAACACCTGCATGTAGCCTGTCCATGTATCTGCCTGGTCTTCTTCAGAGTGTGCTTCCCTCATTTGAAGAGCAAAAAAATGAAGAGATCAAAGAAGGAGCTGAACTTCCTTTATGACCTAGCCTCAGATGTCACATAGCAACACTTCTGCTGTAGTCATGAGTCCTTGGATAAAAGGGATCCTCGTCTTCAGTGAGAATATCAAAGCCACATCATAAAATGAATGGTGGGAGAGGTGATATCATCTTGACCATTTTTGGAGAATATAATCTACAAAATCCTATATGCACTGTTGTGTTGGAAATCTCTTGCATTGGCCCATGAGAGTTGATTTTGTATACTCTTCTCAATCTGCATTCAGTGACATCACATTAACCATCAGACATCATAATACTGAAATTTGGAAATCAAATAAAAATTGTTAAAAATACTTTTGTTTTTCTTTTAAATCAGGGTTACCTGTTAAATATTTATACCGTCGTATCACTGCCCATGTGCCATTTTATCCATTTTTGACATATTTTAATTATTCTTCTAAGCCACATTCTTCTGTCTCTGGTTTCCTATAACTTCAATCCTGTGATACAGTATTAACATATTTGTTTATCCCCTTAGTAAGAGAGTGAGAGAGAAGAAAAGAAAGAAAATATTTACAGGTAGAAGATAGAGATAAAATCCTAACAAATTTGGGAAGAAAGGTCTTTAACTATAGTGGTCTTATTTTTGAATCATATAGTAGAATCTTAAATGGTATCATCCAATTCATATTCACTTTGCCCTAGGTTAGCACTCCTGTTGGTCATGGTAGCTTGCTTGTTGGATAACTCAAAGCTTCTTTCCAGAAGTATCTGACCAATTAACAATTCCTTTTAAGTATTTGATGTGATTTCTCACTAAAACATATAAAAGTAAATAGTGTACAAAAGAAGTGTCCCACAAAATCCTCCTCTTACCCCATTTGGGGTCAGAATTCGTCAGTCCAACCAGTGTAGTAGACCTCTCCCTTGTTGTTTCCTATTCAGTTCAAAGTGGCCATTTGGTCCTTGGAGCCAAGGTCTCTAGACCAACAGGACCCATCAACAGTCATGGGAAGAAAACATCTTTTCTTTTTCTTTAGATTTATTTATTTACTTGAGAGAGAGAGAGAAAAAGAGAGAGTATGTACGTGCATGACAGGGAGGGGAAAGGCAGAAGGAGAGAATCTTTAAGCAGACTCCCTGTTGAGTGCAGAGCCCAGTGAGGGGCTCAATCTCACAACCCATGAGATCATGACCTGAGCTGAAACCAAGAGCTGGATACCCAATCAACTAAGCCACCCAGGAACCCTGGGAAGAAAACATCTTATTGGCAGATCATAAGAGGCAGTAAGGAGAGAAGCTGCCAATTTTCTGTATCTCTGAAGACCAGACATGTGAATCCTAGACCTGTGTAAATAGCAGCATATAGTGGTTACTGATTCAAAGCAAATAACACGTCCTGGTAAACATTAACAGAGCTACATACTGTGTTGACAGCTAAAGGCACGCTGTTCTACCAGGAATGCTATGCTATCAGTCATACTGTTTTAGGGTAATCAAAAATACCAGTGAACACCAAGAGTAGGAGCTGAGTGTTGCATTTCACACAATGCAAAGGAATTCCCTAGTCAGAAGCAATGTCCTATTATTCAGTATGAAAGTGAGCAAGGCATTATATAAACTATGGATGGTGGTTTTGGCAAAATATTTTCAAGCAATGAAATAGAAATCCACTGTTAGATTATTTTCCAGTGAGAATAGAGCACTATACTTTCCATGATGGAAAATTTAAAAATTTGCCATTAAGTATATGGCTGGCCTCACTGAGAAATATCAATAATCTCTACAAATCCTAAAGGAATGTGACATTGTTTTTACTATAGTATTTTGTTCAGCAGAAATCTTCTAATGGCTTTCACTTGGCATTGCTCCTCTAAATGCTCTAACTCCACGGATCAGGAAATCAGTATGGAGATTTTGACTGTTGTTGAGTATTGTTGTTGAAACTATACATCCTGAAACTGGGCAAGTAGACAGAGGGTGGGTTTTGGAACTCCTGTACCTACTGGAACCAAAAAGCCATAATCCCATATTCTTCCTAGGTCTAGAGGAATTATTGTCAATTAAGTAACAGTGACCACTATTCCCACCAATTCTAGCTATATTCTCTTCCCTATTATACAGTCTGAAGAGTGCTTTGGGACAAGTTAAGAGGAAGATGTACATTATAATTTAGGGGTAAGGTAGTGTTCTTTCTCAAGGGCACTCAGCATTCTCTTTATTCATAGACTTTTGGGAATGTGATAAGTCTTTAGTCTAGGAACTAGGATTTGACTGTCTTTGGTGATTCAAGTCAGACTTCTGTCTAGGAGTCTTAGAAATTTTTTACATCACAAATCAAGAGCTTTTTAGTTACTGTTATTAGTGCTGTTATTTTTGATGATGATAATGAGGATTATCATTATTATTTCATCATTAAGTTTCCTGTGATCTGTTAGCCAGTGTTCAAAATCTCTGTACAAACATTCTGATCACAGCTATGATCTGCTTATCATTATAGTAGTCACATCCATCTTGACTTTGGCAATTTAGCCCTGACTGTTGTTCTCCTGCTTCCTTGGGAGTCTATTACCACCAGAAGTGGTAAGCGTAGAAGGCCTGGTACAAGGAAAACACTCCCCACTGTTATTCCTGGCATAATAGGAATAAAAGATACCACAGCACATCAGAAATTTTTGGACAAAATTTGATCCAGTGACTCAACTTCCCATACTTTGTAGAAATAAATCTATAGGAACTCCAATAGATAAATTGCCTATATGTTTAATTATATGTGGATTATTTCTATAATGTACCACTTATAAATATATTTGAAATTATTAAAATAATATTTGTCCATTTAAATTTATGACTCTAAAATTTTCCAATTTTACATGTTATTTTAATTATTTTCCCTAAAAACAAGTCATGGTGGCCAATACTATAAAGATATTATTCGGATTCCTGTTTTCATTCACTTGCAGAAAGTACAACATCAATAAGTTTGCCATAGACTGCCAAGATATTAAATATAGTTAATACTGTTTTAAGGAAAACTAGGAATCTTATTTTAATATTTTCATTTGAGAGTGTGCAAAAAGTAAATCAAGAACTAGGAACACTTAATTGGAAATGTAATTTATTAATCTTGGGAAAAAATAATTTGCTTTTGTTTTAGTTATTTAACTTTTGTCTTAATGAATGAATCCAGGCAAAGAACATTTCAGTGCCAATCCAATGAAATAAAGGACAATTTTTAAAGAATATACCAGGATAAGAACTTTAGAGAAGAATATTAAAAAAAAAGTAAAAAAAAAAAGAGAAGAATATGAATCAGAATTGATAAGTAATAACATTAAATTGTATTTGTAAATAGTTAAGATGGCACAAACCATTAAACTAAATATTCGTATAAAATGTAAAAATCATAAAACAGAAATATCTTAAATATGTTCTCTTTGTCTAAGTGTGTTCTCTTTAGTATTGCCCTTAAGAAAGTCATAATGAAAGACCACAGACTGTCTTAGATTATAAAAATTTAACTGAAAATTTTGGTTAGCCAAGTGACTTTTTCAGTCACCCAATATCACAAACAAAGCAGAAGTATTTGCAGAGAATCAGGAAGTGATTAAGATGCAAATAAATGTAGCATTGTAGGCTTTATGTATCTATTTCCCTAAAATATTTTTTGATGGTCTTAGAAGATCTCTCTCTTCTATGGCTGGTAGCTAGATTCTGTATCAACTGCTACACAATCTAACTCTGATTTTTAGGGGGAAGTGAGGAGTAGCATTTACCTTGACTTTGATCTGTTTCTCATTAGATTCAGTGCAGGAAATGTCAGACCAAAAATAATGAAACTGTTTTAAAGTAAACTAACTGTATATAATTTCAAGAATATTTATAGAAATAAATAATATAATATCTATCACACATAAGGAAAACTTTAAAAAACATGTTTCCCTATAGAAAATTATAAGACATGCCAAAAAAAAAAAAAGGAAAATGTGTCATGTCTCATAATAGTGAGATATGTAAATCAATAGAAAGTGACCTAGAAATGACAGAAATATTACAATTAGTAGACATTAATGCTATTATTAAAACTATATTGCAGGGGTGCCCAGATGGCACAGTCAGTTAAGGTTTTGGCTAAGGTCATGATCTCATGGATGTGCTCCATGCTCAGCACAGTCAGCTTGAGATTCTCTCTCCCTTTACCCGCCCTCCCAACTAATGCTTGCTCTTTCTCTTAAAATAAATAAATCTTAAAAAAATACTGTGCTGCATATGCTCAGCTAACATAGAAAATATTTTTAAAAAACACAAAATTAACTTTAAGAGATGAAAACCACAATGCACCAAACTGAACTGACAGTCATTTAGGAATTGCAGATTAAGAAGAAGAACCTGAAAACATTAGCATAAATTATCCAAAATGAAATATGAAGAAAAAGAGAATTTAAGAGAAATAAACAAAGCATCAGTATGCTGAAGGATAACTTCAGATCAGAGTAAAATTAGAATTCCCAAAGGAAGAAGAGAGAAAGGTGGGGCAGAAAAAGCATTTGAAGAAAAAATGGCAGCAAATATTCCAAATTTGATGAAAACTACAAACCCAAAGTTTCAAAAGTTTAAAGAACTCCTATCCCCCCCAAAAAAACATGAAGAAGAAAGCCCCCAGGAGGGCAAATCAAAATATAATTGCAAAAAGTTATAAAAAAGAGAAATTCTTAAAATCTAGAGAAAAAAGATTCAATATGTGCAGAGGGGAAAAAACACAAAGATGACAGCAGATCTCTAATGAGAGATATTTCAAGACAAATGCCAATGGAGTAATTTTATTTTTGGGGGGGTAACTTTTAAAGTACTGAATGGAAGAATAAAACTGTCAATCTATAATCTATCCACAGGAAATATCTTTAAAAAACAAAAGTGAAACAAAAACACTATCAGATATGCACAAAATAAAAGAATTCATTATCAGTAGACTTGGGGCAGCACAATAAATGTCAAAAAAAATTCTTCGAACAACAAAAAACAAAAGATATCAGATAAAATATGAATCCACAATAATAAATACATTATGGGCACTAAAAATGATAACTGTGAGATTAAACATACAAGAGTTTGTTAATTATTTCCATCTCTTTAAGGGGTAATTTTTTTAGGGGCATTGAGTAGCTCAGTTGGTTAAGTAGCTGACTCTTGGCTACTTGGTCATGGCTAAGGTCATGACCTCAGGGTCTGAGGATTGAGAGCCACATCTGTCCCTCTCTCTCTGCCCCTCCCTTGTTCATGCACGTTTTCTAATAAATAAATATTTTTAAAAATGAAATAAAGTGTAATTTTTAAATAAAGATATAGAATGACATTTATAACATATTAAAGATAAAAATTATGGCAAAAACAACACAATTTACAGTAGGAGTGACAAAGAAGTCTATTATTGTGAAGTTCTTACACTATAACTGAAATGGTATAACAGTGGAAGGTAGACTATAAGTTAAAATTGTATACTAGTAAAAGAAAAGAAAATTAGAGATGATATAATATTAAATATGGAATGAAAACTAGTGAAATCTAGAGCAAAATATTATAGAAACTATCAATCTAGTCACTGGAAATACATTCAAAGGGAAGACAGAAAAATATAGGACCAAATTATCAGGAAGTTTTACAGGAATACTTAATTTAACACTATTTATTCAATATAAGAAAACAAATTCATTTCAACATAAGAAGTTTGTTGAATACCTATCATAAAAGGTGAGATAAAATAGCAATTCCCAATATATTTTCATTAATTCTCAGGATTGGAAGGTGGTAAGAGATTTTATATATCTTTTCGTAAATCTCTCCTTATGAAGATGATGGCACTGAGGTCTGGCAGTTATTTCCAAATTCAGAGAACAAATTATTCTCGTAATTTGGATCAATTTCAATAAATAGAGTGCCTAGCAGATAGGCAAGAGTAAAATGCTTCATAAATAGTTGTTGGAGACAAAGATATCCTGACAAAGGTATCAATATTAAAATTTATGTAGCTGGAGATTTATTTTCAATCCATTTTTTGTTGTTGCTTAAATAAATGTAAACATGCACTAAGGGATGATCTCAGATACACACGAATACTTTGAACGTTTTAAAGAGTTAATTACATTATTTCCAACTTGACAGCTAACAAAAAACTAATGCCAAGTGATGGGAATATCAAATGATGCTAAGTGAATGCGATCTTATAGTCTCGTTATGGTTAGTATTCTCGGAGAATATTTTCTCAAGTGAATCTTGAAAAACCTTCTCTTGTCCACTGAAATATAATTCTTCCATGGCAGAGAGAGAGAGAGAGAGACAGAGAGAGAGAGAGAAAGAGGCATATAAGTGGAGAGTACCTAACACTGAATATATATGTAATGGGTTCACCTGGTTTGGGATATTATTTAATTTATTCAACAGAAGACAACAAAATTGCATAGAGGTAAAAGTAAATTTTTAAAAAGGCAACAGTATCTATGTCTTTCATGATAAACTTAGATGGTCTTGGAAGATCTCTCTGTTCTGTTGCTGGTAGCAAGTTTTTGTTTCAATTGCTAGATAATCTAAATCCCATTCTTAGGGGGGAAGTAAGGAATAGCATTCACCTTGACTTTGATCTGTTTCTCATCACATTCAGCTGCAGAAAATGTCAGACCTAAAATTGTTTCAGCTTTGCCATAAGGCTTCCGGGAGGGACATTTTTTTTTTTCCTCACTGCATAATTCACTTTGTAATACCAGGAAATGTGGGTTTCAGAAGACTAAAGTGTTTGAGAAGGAGGGAAAAGCAACAAATTCCTTTGACCTTTCTCTTTTTCTTTCTTTTTTCTCTTGTTTACTTATTGTAACAGTAATCCCTACATCAGGTCTCAAGCAACATTCAGCTTGGCAAACACCGTCGAATATTCTTCCGAGTGCGATTTCTAATTAAATTTCAGAGAACATTAAGGCAGGCTTTCAAGTTTCCCTCAGCAAAGCTTCATGCCATCTCCTTAACTCTAGCAGCGGAACTTCCCTGCTATTTCACTAATTGAACCAGAGCCTTTAAAACCTTAAGATACAATGTCTTTCAAATGGTTCTACCAATTACAGTTCAGTATTTCTAGCTGTGATTGCAAGAATATCATTCAAATAATCCATACAAAATTTAGCTGATTCTTCCCAGAGAATCAAAAAAAAAAAACAAAAAAAAAAAACAAAACAAAAAACCAAAACAACAACAACAAAAAAACATGGCCTTTGGGATCAAATGAAACAAAAACATATTTTTCATCTCTTTTGCACCTGTTGGTCAAGTCAGAACACAGGGTCATATGGTCATTCTATCCTGAAGAGAATTCCTGGAGGGACACATAATCCCTTCTGAGACAGGAGTAATCTTGTAAAGCAATGAATTTTCAAATAATCCTAGAAAAAATAATTTGATCTCTTATATCATCTTCAATCAGATACACATATTCATGACATTTCTCTGTAATTAATGTATGTCTAATTTACTTATTGCTGACTGTGGAGACATACTGATATGTTCTTATAAATTCTCCATAACATAGGAAATAGTAATTTGTCCCATTTAAAATGTTTGAGTGCAGAAACTGTATGTAAATAAATGGGATAGTGACTCAGGATTTGGCATTTTTATACTGAATGTATTTGCTTAGTTTAACAGAATAGCTTAGAGATTTTTAATATCTTCAATTAATTTCTTGATCTAATTACTAGTATACCCAGAAAAAAGAGAGATTTGGTATTTTCTAGGTTTATACTTTTCATATTCTAGTACATCCTGCTGATTTAACAGCTTTAATTGCCTCCCTGATATAGTATCAGACTGACTCAAAATGGCAAAGCTAACTTATGTCACAGAATTAAACCACAGCAACACCTAGCATCCTAAGCACTGCCTTTCCTACTGTACAATATTAATATTAAAGCCTATTTTTAGACTACAACTCACTGATCTTGATTAATATTTTATCTTACTGAGGAAAAGAATAAAAAAATTAAGATGTGACATTACTTCACTGAAGTTAAAATAAAAACAAACTAAAATATTATCAGATACTGTGTTTATCATTGCCACAGTATTTCAAATATGAAATTTTAAAAGTGACTGAAAATTAGACTGGAAGATCACAAAACAAGTAAAATTTCTGTGATAATGAGTTCAAACTCAACCTCCTTTTTTAAGAAAAGAAGGAAAGTTTTGGGAGGGCATTTGGGGTAAGTTTATTTGTAAGAACTACTGTGCATTTCCATTATGATATGCATTCCAAAGTATTCCAAGACCGTGAATCTGTTTAAGGTGATGTTTAGTTTGCATTCTTGAAATGATTTTTTAAATGTAACTAATTTAAGTTGATGCATTATTCATTCGAAAAATTGCAGTGACTCAGAAATGTGACCAGCTGAAAGAAAGTAAATCTAGCTTTAATCACATATTGAGGCAAGGACAAAATTGAACAGATCTTAATTGTCTTGGCCCACAAAAACGCTGATGCACATTTCAAATTTTTTTGTGAAAATAATAATTACAACAGCCAATATGGGCTCTTTTGAGACATAGCAAGCCAACTATACTGATATTGTTCATTTATATAGTTTTTATTTACTTTCTGGGAAAAAAATCAAAGCAATTTTCTGCTAAATAACACATGCTGGTCATTAACAGAAAGCCAAAAATGTAATATGCTTCTGGACAAAATTACATGTAAGCCAAAATGTCTGTGACAGCAAACATGCATTGAATAAACATAGCTTTTAATTTTCAGTAATTATCTCTAATGTTATCATGATAGATATTCTGTAGACAAAACCATAGTTAACATTATCTTAAGTTAACATCTTTGCTCCATCAAATATACAAAAATGAGTGCTTTATAGGGGCAAAGTTGGAAAGTAAAATTAAACATTTTTTTAAATGCAAACAGCAAATGTGAATTCTGATTCAAGTTCTTTCCCCACCAGCCATGTTAACTTGGGAAATTTAATGAGTATATTTAATTCATACTTTACTAACTTTTAAATTTAAAATTAAAACTATGTAAAAAAAAGTTTAATAAACAAAACCAAAAATGATCACATGATGATACCAAACCAAAATAGTTTTACTACTTTATACCAGGTTATATATTTTATATATGCAAATTCATAACTTATTCATATAGAGTTTGCTATCATTATAATTCTTCTATTTATTTTTTCCATATAAAATGCTTTATTTAACATTCATGACTTCATTCCAATATGCATACTGTATACATTTATAATTCTTTTCCTATCTGAAACTTGGGAGTTCTGTCAATGTAATGCAATACCATCTAATAAGTATCTAAAAAGATTCCATAAGGTTAAAGTGAACTACAGATTTTAACTGTGTAATTTATTAATTAGTTTAAAGGAAATACTTTTTAATACTGATGACTCTTGATGATGATAAAATGGTTATGTTCACAGAGTTCAGGAGCCTCAGTACTTATAAATAAAAAGCTTATTTGGTTGCCATAATTTTGTTGTTAATCAAACATCCTAATTTTTACTAAAACTAAGGAAGATAAAGTCATTGCATCATCAAAACACTAAAGCTTATCCAATACCTACCCTAAGATCCAGATATTTAGAAATTATAATTTTGATTTTTGAAAATCCAAGTGAGAATCTTTTTTATTAGCATGCTTTATGCCACAAATTCGAAATTATATTTCTACTTGGAATACACACTCCCAGTATCATTTACATCTCAGAATCACCCAAACTCTCTCTTTTAATATGTAATTTTCTTAAGTAACCTTTCAATAAACTAGGGCCATATTTTGATGCAGTATGTCTTTTAGTTGGAATGGCTAAATTATTTATAGTTTATAAAATCCAGTATTTGTGCTGTTCAGTTGCATTTCCAAGTTTTTCCACATTATAACAAATATGTTTACTTTGGCCATCAAAAAAATGAAAAGAGAAAAAAGGATAAAACTTCCGTATAGATACAGATGTAGATATAAATCTATGTGGTCATATTCCAAAGAACAGCACAGATACAAGAATGAAAGGATTAATAGTGAAAAACTGGATTGATACATAAGTACTCAATATACCTAATAGATATAATCCAGAAATAAGACATTTTCGTTTCAGGTACTCAGCTAGTGCATATTTTGCATTATCCTTTGTTTTTCTTTTCTAGGATAGATCTTTAAGATAGGCTTTGCTTTTCAACTTGACTTTGCAGCTCCAAAGTCCTGCTATAATTGCTACCTTAACGTTCATCTACAAATCTCAGTAATACTTCAGATAAAGGAAAAATAAAACATCTGACAACTTGTAAGTGAAATGATGGGTATCTTGAGCTCAAAATAATGATTTAATGTTATTTAGAAAATCTGCAATAAAGTTTATATGTATATATATGCCAAGTTGTGGAGGGAAATGAATGCAACATTGTGTTGTTACAGGCAATGCTAGACACTTTTTGAAATTAAAAGTAAGCACTATAATTTTAATAATAGCTAATATGTATTAAATGTATTTATATATACATATGTGTGTATATTCACATAAATGAAAAATCCATTATGTGTAAATGCATATATACAGAAAGATTTATATATTTATAGTATCCATATCTATTTATATTAAATGAATTTACATGTCCTTTCATTAATCCTCATAGAGAGCCACAGATGAGCAACCAATTAGGATAAAATAATTAACTATCCCAAAATGGGAATGATTAAGAAATACCTGTAAATGATAAAGACATGACTCCTGTCCTAGAGGGAAGTAATGCCTAACAACAAATACAAATGACCAAAAGGAGTTGGAAGAAATTGTGCAAGTACACCTACGTGGGAGCAAGGTGTTTCGTGGGTGCATAAGCCTACATCCACCAAGGCCGGCCCTGGGCACGGGGCTGACAGCCCTAGATGGGAGCAAAAGCCCGTCATGGCTTGAAGAAGGGGGAGGTTCCCCGGGGCCATCACCCCTGTGAGGAGGGCTAGTCATGGGGTCCCCTGGAATCCTTAGAGACTCCCAGCTCCCAGCCCCTGGCCACAGAACCCTGGAGGTGCCTGTGTAGCCAAGTGCCACCTGGTGGCTGATTGCGAGCCTGCACCTTCAGGATCTGGTGCTCCTGTTCAGATCTGTATCTGTAACTATATATGGAAGTTTTATCCTTTTCTCTCTTTTCATTTTTTGATGGCCAAAGTAAATATATTTGTTATAATTTGGAAAAAAAACATGAAAATGCAAAAGAACCTCACAAATGCTGGATTTTATAAACTATAAATAATCTAGCCATTCCAACTAAAAGACATACTGTATCAAAATATGGCCCTAGTTTATTTAAGGGTTACTTAAGAAAATTATGTATTAAAAGAGGGCTCTTAAGGCAGGTATTGGATAAGCTTTAGTGTTTTAACCATGCAACGACTATATCTTTCAGGCAAGAATCCACATCTCGTCCCTTCCCCAACTGCCACTTTGCCTTATCCATCCTGGAGGTAAGTTTAAGAAAAATGCCATCACATGTCAGGAAAAAAGAAGAGAAGAGAGGGAAAAGAAGAGAAGAGAAAGAAGAGAAGAGAGAGAAGAGAAGAGAAGAGAAGAGAAGAGAAGAGAAGAGAAGAGAAGGAAAAGAAAAGAAAAAAGAAGAGAAAAGAAAAAAGAAAAGAAAAAAGAAAAGAAAAGAGAAAAGGGGAGGGGAGGGAGGGGAGAGGATAGGTAAAAGAAAATATTCTGACAACCAGATTTCTAACTTGCTCTTGAGCGTTATCGCCATAATGTCTTCAAATCTTAGAGTTTAGGTTTGAGAGGAGTGCACAAGAAGTCGGTTCTTGTTATTATGGTTTTGTGGTTACAAATTAATTGTTGGTACTAAAAGTGTGAAAAGAATAATCTGTAAACACCACACAAATCTATTATTGAGAGGCGTCTGGATGGCTCAGTCAGTTAAGCATCTGCCTTGTGCTCAGGTTGTGATCCCAGAGGCCAGGGATTGAGAAGCATAGGGCTTCCTGTTCCTGGGAAAGTCTACTTCTCTCTTCCTGCCTCTCCTTCTGCTTATGCTCATGTGCTCTTTCTCTGTCTCTAGAAAAAATAAATAAAATCTTAATTTAAAAAAGTAAAGTGTAATTAGAGTATCATATATGAAAACCTGAGGTTCAGACAAATAGAGTCTCATTCTAGAATCCAAACTCTTAATCTTTATACACTTTCCTCAGCTACAGGAGGTATATTACAAAATGAATAGAATATATGTGATTCAAAGAGTCAAATGTTAATTTTGAAGCATTAGACAAAATATTCACGTGGATTAATCCAATGGGTATATGATTTGAAGATGGAGAGCTTGGTATTGAGGTAAGTTTGAGGACATAAATTGGAGAATTAATAAATTCTAGATAGAAATTCTCACAGTACTAAATTCTCGTGTTACTAAATTCATGTGAGAGGGACCTATGTTATGTGCTCTGCCTATGTTTTATTTTCACATTTATATCCTTCCAAATCACTAGGTTACTCTAATAGAGATAAAAATACTTGTTTTGATGTTATCAAAAAATATTCCAAAGAGCCAAATACTGTAGTAAAATTAGGTTATAGAAGTCAGTCACATAGACACCTAAAAACTCAGTTTAATCAGCCTGTCCTTTCTAAATCAATCATTCTCCTATAAATCCGTAAAGAGCAAAAACCATGAAGATATCAAGAAACAAATGCATCCGTGCTCTGAAAACTTTGTTCCTCTAGAGTTAGTTCAATTTCTTAGAGTACATGTGGTGACTAGCCATGTTGATATGCTCATGATCCTGTCTGGTTGTCAAAAAGGTCATAGCCCTATATGATCTTTATTGTCTGTGTCAGAGTACAACAAACCTGGAAAATAGTAGGAAAGCTACAGTGAAAATATCCAAGCAAAATTTCTCTGTTAGGACAGATAATGGGAGAAAATCACTTATTCCAGAATTCTCCAGAACAGAAATTGGTGAATTGCTCACTTCAATGAGAAATAAACACCTTTATTTCATTAAAGTAATAAACCCCAATCATTTCATTAAAAGTACATCTAGACTAGGTAAAAATTAAATTTTCATCAGGTGACCAACAAATGCCAAAATCACAAGTATCTTCAGAAATCATGAGACTTACTTTGAGAATCCAAATAATTAATCTAATACTTCTTTTTTTGAAAACTACACAAATATTACATTTGCTTTAATTATATTATTTTCTTGCATATTTATGACTTTTATAATAAACATAATTAATTATTATACAGGACAATTTATCTGAAATCATATGACTCATAAAAATTGTTGGTGCTTACACAAATTGTATTTTTATTTGTAATTTACAAATTACAATTTATAATCACATATGAAATAATTATTAGTGGAATGATCTTTAATCATCCTTTCAAATTTAGTATCTGGAAATCTCATGAATAGAGAACTCATAATTTTCACAAATAAGATTATGTATCATTATGATTTCAATATGAACTTTTCAGATAAGTGTATCTGAGAATAGTTGAACTCTGCTTAAATTAGAAAGGCAAATTATGGGAATTTCAAATCAGTATATATAAACAGTCATGAAGAATAAACTTAGAGCAATTAAAGTATTCCAGCTTTGAATAAAAGTAACAGTGGATCCAATCTATGGATATGTGAAACACAATAGTTATAAAATATGTTTTACTGAAAGCTAAATAAAAATTCACCAATTACTATATAAACAAGAAGTTATTTATCATCTTCTATTCTGAGTAATTATGCCTTAGCACTGATGTATTTAATTCATGGTTGTAAAGACTCCAATGACCCTAAGTTCGGTGAGGAAAGATTTTATTAATAAATATTTTTATGGATGCTTAAAAACCAGCAGAGGGCTGTAGCATTCTCTTCAAGCAAAATGGAAATCCTCTTCCTTATGATTATACAGTGCATGATTGTCCTCTATTTATAGGAACCCAAACACCAATATATGTGAGAGAATAAAATATATTATTTTATGTAAAAGAGCATTCACATGTTTGTGCAATGTGATTTGGAAAATTATGGAATAATGGAAATAGAATACTGTTACTTTCTTACTTAAATCCACAGTATGTTATTTTTCCCCAAAGGAAACTGTAACATTCTTATCAATGTATTTTATTATGACTATTATTATTACCACAAGAAACCTGCTATCTTGGAGCTATAATAAAATATATTGTGGGCACAGTATATTGCTTTCAGCAACTTCAAAATGCTTTTAGTACACTTATCCATGTCAAACTCTTTTTTTTTTTTTAAGATTTTATTTATTTATTCATGAGAGACACAGAGAGAGAGAGAGAGAGGCAGAGACACAGGCAGAGGCAGAAGCAGGCTCCATGCAGGGAGCCTGATGTGGGACTCCATCCCAGGACTCCAGGATAACACCCTGGGCTGAAGGCCGTCACTAAGCCACTGAGCCACCCAGGGATCCCCCCATGTCAAACTCTTAATGGCCTATAGCAATGGCTAATAAATTATGTTTGAACCAGAGAAAATTGTACCTTGACTCTTGGCAATGTTGTTGTTACAATGTTCAGTAGTTAAAATTGTAGTGGAAAATAGAGTTTTTACCAATTGAAATATACATACTATTGTTACAACATATTTTACTCTTTTTCTGATTGAAATTTATATGTACATGAGAATTTAAAGGACCTATCAAACAAAAGTAGGTACCATCTGTTTCTCTTTTTAGATGTTAAAAAAAAATGCTTCACCTGGGATTGCTTGACTTCAACCTGTTTCATAATATATCATACACATATAACTACTTTGCATAGTGTACTACTTTATATTTACTTGAAAAATAAGTTCTACTTATTTGGAAGACTCTATGGAATTCAACTCAGTGAAACTAGATAATATTAATTGGAAATTATAACTCATTAAAAAGTATGGACTGAAGGTATTACCCTTAGGAAAGGTTTGAAGTTTTCTTCAAACTATCAGAAATATTGAGGGATAGAAATAAAAATCCAGTTTTTGCCAATTTTTGTTTTAGAGATTAGTTTACCCTGGGTTTTATTTGTAAGCAAATGCTGCCAATGGTTTTGACAATATCCTAAGATTTTACTGTCTTATCCTTTCTTCAATTCACACTCTTGATCACTGTGCAGTAAAGCAAATAAAATAGGCTTATTCATATAAAAAGAAGCATAAAATAGAAAAAAAGTCATTACTTTCTGCATTTAATGTAGCACATTAGAGATAAGGTTAGTAACCAACAATTTTTATTAATTCATTTCATGGAGTCAATTTAGATATATTTAGCAATGTGTACACAGTAGCTGTTAGTGACCAAACAAATACATGAACAAAATTATGAATAATCTTATAACTTTTGATTTCTATTTGTTAAGTACCAAAATACTGTTTTATAGTGATAATAAAGTCAATTACTTATACAAATTTTCAGTAATATAATGAGTTCTAAATATACACAAAGATTGCTTTATTTTGCTTTTAAGACATAATTTTTTGGTCAAGAAAAAATTCATTGTGTGATGATGGCCAATATTTACTATATAAAAACTAAAACAGTTTTCCCAAAGTGTGCTCATATAAGTAGTTCAAAGACTTTTAAGTAATATTTAGATTTTGCAAAGAATAAGGATAAAAGGCACATATTAAGAATAAGATGAATTGCATTAGAATCTACTTTATTTTTCATTGTGGATTAGTAAGAAGTTGGAATATGTATTTGTTATACAAAAGCAAAACAAATGATATAAAAAAGTTGAGAACTTAATTTTTGAACAAGATTACTCTAGTTCTCCTGAAGCTTTGCTAACTGATTCAAGTACTAGATTTAAAAAAAGAGTATTTGGTTTTAAAAGTACTTCACTATAACTAGTAGAATACATAAAATCTTATCTTTTGATTTATGAATATTTATTTTTGTTTCTATATTTGTTGATAATTGTTAAAATCTGTCATTGTTATTCATAATTAGTTATTAAATCCAAAAGATAAAATGCAAACTATATATATTTATTATGTCACATTATTTATATACATGAATTAATTTCTGAAAAAATTGATAACCAATGTATGTACCTGAAAGAGCTTAAATCAGGTTAGATGTCCAATGTTAGGTGCTCAGATTAGATAATAACAGCTATCAATATTTATTGAGAACCTACTATGGATTAGTAACCTCTTTGAAGTTCCTCAACTCTTTACAGATATATTTGATGCTTTTTCCCATTTTACAGATGAGTAAAATCATGGCAAATATACATGGGCAAAGTAAACTACCCAAGATCACACAGTTAAGAAATGTAGGAGCCTTGATCTCATAATGCTTCTGGTATAAATACCCATTATTCAACTGATTTTTATCAAATTGCAAGTCATTGTTCTTAATAAACTTTGGACAGACTTCTGGCTTCTTCCCACGGCATAAAGAGCTAGAAAGAACATTGCTCCTATCCATACAACAAAAAATCTGTACAGACTGCAAATGGATGACTTTTCTCGACTTTATGAGATAGTGTGGGTGCAGGGCAAATAAAAATGGGCCAATTTATAGGGGATGACAGGTTCTTACAGAGAAGGCTAAGCTGAGTATCGGTTTACATGGGTACAAACAACTGTACATAGTTCATATAAATCAGCAAGGGTTTTTGGATGAACAGGTGGGAAATGAATGTGCACTGGCATAAAAGCCAGTAACCTCTATGAAATATTGATATTTTGGGATTCTATACCAAATTATTTTTTTAAAAGAAAGCCCAACATGTGCTAACAAAAAGATTGACAATTACCCTAAAAGAGTGTTGCTTGTAATTCAGACATAGAGGAACAGAAAAGCAGCAGCTTCAGGAGGGACATGATATTACATTGGGATTCCCCCACTACTCTATGTGATTGAAGGCTTAATCTGTAAAAAAAGGGGGGGGGGGCAATAAATACTATTAATACTATTGAAATTATGTAGCTGGTGTAAAGCCATTGAAATCCAGAAAATGTACATGGACATGTACATGCTCCATACTCCAGAGAAGGGAAGTACTATATTCTGGGCTCACCACTACAGCCATGGGAGCACTGAAAAAGCCCAATCCACAAGACACGGGAGCATGGTGCCTGTTTAATATCAAAGCTTAATCAAAGCAACAAACATCACTTTTATATTGCTTCCTACATCGGCAGACTAAACAGTATAAAATAAGTAACAAGATACTTCAGAGAGAGGAGGAGGAGACACAGGAGTGTGAGAAAGAGATCTACTCTGAACACAGCATAGAAAGAACAATCTAAAGTTGAGGCTGGAACAGACATTAAAAACATCTCTAGAAAACCAGTTTGCAATGAAACAGAAGATTACAACAGGAGCAGTGGTTCTCAACTGCAGATCACATTACCATTCCTCAAGGGACATTTAGTCATATCAGCAGACAATTTTTTTTTTATTTTTATGTTTTTATTATTTGCATCTAACATCTAGAAACCAGTAATGCTGTTAAATATCCTGGAATGTACTGGAAATCTCTCCATACAATTTTTTATCTAGTCAAAACTGTAAATGGTGCCAAGGTTGAGAAACACTGGAATGATTTAAGGCCTGTGATACAGTGAAAGGAAAAAGAGTAATAACAAACTTTCAACTTGGTGCAACTTCTAATGGTTTAACTCAAACTCCCACAATAAAAGCTTAGCATAAAAAAAACTGGTTACTCCCACTACTTGTCTCAACCTTAATGTCTTGCAGAGCATGTCTGACTTTCAACAACAAAAAAATATGACACATACATAAAGGCAAGGAAAAAAAAAAAAAACAAACCTTTGTCAGGAGGCAAAACAGTCAGTAGAAATAGATGCAGACATGACACAGATGTAATAGCTATGTAACAAGGAATTTACAATAACTATGTTTGATTTATTAAAGGCCCTAGCGGCAAGGATGGACAATGTAAGATTAGATGGACGGTTTTATCAGGGAGATAGGAAAGCAACTCTTAGGGAAAACCAAAAATAAATGACAGAAAAAAACAATAATGAATAAAGAATGCTTTTAACGGCCTCATTGATTGATCCATCACAGCTGAAGAGATAATCAGTGAACTTGAAGATAAAACAGGAGAAAATCAAATTGAATATGAGCTAGAAGAAGGGGAAAATGGAGCATCCTAGTACTATTGGATACTATCAAATAATCTAATATGTGTATAATCGGGATTCCAAAAAGAAAAGAGAACAAGAAGCAATATTTAAAGATATAATAACCAAGAATTTTTCAAGATTCTTTCAAAATTGATGACATTCAAGCACATATTTAGGAAGTGCAGGGAGTACCAAATGGGAAAAACACACACACAAAAAAACAACAGATGATGACAAAAAAATGTATCTAGGCCTATCATATTCAAACTTATAGGAAAAAAAAATGTTACAAAGGAACAAATATAATATCTATAATGGATAGCTCATCAAATATCATGCAAATTAAAAGACAGAAGATCTATTGAGAGGATCATATGGTTCTTATCCTTTCTTTTATTAATGTGGTGTATCACTTTGTTTGATGTGTGGATATTGAACCACCTTTTCAGGCCAGGAATAAATCCCAATTGATTGTGGTGAATAACTCTTTTAATGTAGTGGTGGATTTGATTTGATTGTATCTTGTTTAGAATTTTTGCATCCATGTTCATCAGAGATATTGGCCTATAATTCTCCTCTTTAGTGAGGTCTTTTGCCGTATAGAATGGGTTTGGAAGTTTTCCTTCCATTTCTATTTTTTTAAAACTGTCTGAGAAGAATAACTATCATTCCTTTTTAAATGTTTGGTATAATTCCCCTAGGAAGCCATCTGACTCTGGACTTTTGTTGGTTGAGAGATTTTTGATTACTGATTCAATTTTTCCTGTTTCAATTTTGGTAGTTTAGATGTCTTTAGGAATTTATCCATTTTTTTTTCCAGATTACCGATCTGTTGGCATATAATTTTTCATAATATTCTCCTATAATTCTATTTCTGTGGTGTTGCTTGTGATCTCTCCTCTTTCATTCATGATTTTATTTATTTGGATTGTTTCTCTTTTCTTTTTGATAAGTCTGGCTAGGGGTTGATCAATTTTATTAATTCAAAGAACCAGCTCCTAGTTTCATTGATCTGTTCTACTCGGTTTTTGTTGTTGATGTTGCTTTTATATCACTTATTTCTGCTTTAATCTTTATTATTTCCCTTCTTCTGGCTTTAGGCTGTATTTGCTGTTTCTTTTCTAGCTCTCTTAGATATAAGGTTAGGTTGTTTATTTTATTTTTTTAATAATAAATTTATATATTATTGGTGTTCAATTTGCCAACATACAGAATAACACCCAGTGCTCATCCTGTCAAGTGCTCCCCTCAGTGCCCATCACCCATTCACCCCCACCCCCCGCCCTCCTCCCCTTCCACCACCCCTAGTTCGTTTCCCAGAGTTAGGAGTCTTCATGTTCTGTCTCCCTTTCTGATATTTCATACCCATTTCTTCTCCCTTCCCTTCTATTCCCTTTCACTATTATTTATATTCCACAAATGAATGAGACCATATAATGTTTGTCCTTCTCCGATTGACTCATTTCACTCAGCATAATACCCTCCAGTTCCATCCATGTTGAAGCAAATGGTGGGTATTTGTCATTTCTGATGGCTGAGTAATATTCCATTGTATACGTAAACCACATCTTCTTTATCCATTCATCTTTCGATGGACACCAAGGCTCCTTACACAGTTTGGCTATTGTGGACATTGCTGCTAGAAACATCGGGGTGCAGGTGTCTCGGCGTTTCATTGCATCTGTATCTTTGGGGTAAATCCCCAGCAGTGCAATTGCTGGGTCGTAGGGCAGGTCTATTTTTAACTCTTTGAGGAACCTCCACACAGTTTTCCAGAGTTGCTGCACCATTTCACATTCCCACCAACAGTGTAAGAGGGTTCCCCTTTCTCCACATCCTCTCCAACATTTGTGGTTTCCTGCCTTGTTAATGTTCCCCATTCTCACTGGTGTGAGGTGGTATCTCATTGTGGTTTTGATTTGTATTTCCCTGATGGCAAGTGATGCAGAGCATTTTCTCATGTGCATGTTGGCCATGTCTATGTCTTCCTCTGTGAGATTTCTCTTCATGTCTTTTGCCCATTTCATGATTGGATTGTTTGTTTCTTTGCTGTGGAGTTTAATAAGTTCTTTATAGATCTTGGAAACTAGCCCTTTATCTGATATGTCATTTGCAAATATCTTCTCCCATTCTGTAGGTTCTCTTTTAGTTTTGTTGACTGTATCCTTTGCTGTGCAAAAGCTTCTTATCTTGATGAAGTCCCAATAGTTCATTTTTGCTTTTGTTTCTTTTGCCTTCGTGGATGTATCTTGCAAGAAGTTACTGTGGCCGAGTTCAAAAAGGGTGTTGCCTGTGTTCTTCTCTAGGATTTTGATGGAATCTTGTCTCACATTTAGATCTTTCATCCATTTTGAGTTTACCTTTGTGTATGGTGAAAGAGAGTGGTCTAGTTTCATTCTTCTGCATGTGGATGTCCAATTTTCCCAGCACCATTTATTGAAGAGACTGTCTTTCTTCCAGTGGATAGTCTTTCCTCCTTTATCGAATATTAGTTGACCATAAAGTTGAGGGTCCACTTCTGGGTTCTCTATTCTGTTCCATTGATCTATGTGTCTGTTTTTGTGCCAGTACCATACTGTCTTGATGACCACAGCTTAGGTTGTTTATTTGAGGCTTTTCTTGCATTGTGAGATAGGCCTGAATTGCTATGTACTTCCCTCTTATGACTGCTTTTGCTGCATCTCAAAGATTTTGGATTATCAGGTTTTCATTTTCATTTCTTTCAATGATTTTTTTATTTCTTTAATTTCCTGATTGACCCATTCATTTTTTAATAGAATGCTCTTTAACCTCCATGTATTTGGGTCTTCAGTCCTTCCAATTTTTTTGTTTGTTTGTTTTTGTGATTGACTGAGTTTTATAGTCTAGTGGTCTTAAAATATACATGGTATGATTTCAATCTTTCTGTATATGTTGAAGCTGATTTGTGACCCAGTATGTGATCTATTCTGGAGAATGTTCCATGTGCATGCAAAAAGATTGTGTATTCTGCTGCTTTAGGATTAAATGTTCTGGGTATATCTGTTAAGTGCATTTGGTCCAGTGTGTCATTCTAAGCCATGGTTTCCTTGTTGATTTTCTGTTTAGATGATCTATCCATGGGATGCCTGGGTGGCTCAGTGGTTAAGTGTCTGCCTTCAGCCCAGGGCGTGATCCTGGAGACCCAGGATCGAGTCCTGCATCAGGCTTCCTGCATGGAGCCTGTTTCTCTTTCTGCCTCTGTCCATGTCTCTGTCTCTCATGAATAAATAGATTCTTAAAAAACAACAACAACAACAACAACAACAACAACAGCAACAAAAAACATTATCTGTCCATTGCTGAGAATGCAGTGTTAAAGTCCCCTACCATTGTTGTATATTATCAATGAGTTCCATTATATTTATTGTTTTATATATTTGAGTGGTTCCAAGTTGGGGCCATAAATATTTACAATTGTTAGATATTTTTATTGGCTAGACCCCTGTATTATAATACAGCACCTTTCTCCATTTCTTGTTACAAGTCCTTGTTTTAAAATCCAGTTTGTCTTATATAACTGTGGCTAATCTAGTTTTCTTTTGACATGTATTATCATGATAGCTGGTTCTCCATTTCCTCACTTTCAATTTGGAGGAGTCTTGAGTTCTACAATGGGTGTCTGGTGGATAATATATAGATGGGTCTTGGTTTTTTTAATCCATTCTAATACTCTGTGCCTTTTTATTGGAGCATTTAGTCCATTTACATTCAGAATGATGATTGAGGATATACATTTAGTGTCATGGTATCACCTGGAAAATCAGTGTTTATGGAGGTTTTCTCCATTTCTTTCTCATCATTGTTGTTTTGGTCTTTCTTTCCCATGCAAAGAGCCTCCTTTAATTTCTTGCAGGACTGGTTTAGTGTTCCCAGTGTTGTCAAAGAAACTCTTTATCTTTCCTTCTATCTATTCTGAATGATAGCCTTATTGGATAGGGTGTTCTTGGCTGCATATTTTTCCCGTTCCGCATGTTGAATATATCATGTCATTCTCTTCTGGCCTGCCAAGTTTCTGGGGAGAGATCTGCTGCTAACCTTATTTGTATTCCCTTGTGAGTTAGGGATTTCTTTTCTCTTCTTGCTTTTAGGATTTTTTTCTTTATCTATATATTTTGCAAATTTAACTATGAAATGTCTTGGTGGCTTGCTTTTGTTGATTTTGATGGGAGTTCTCTGTCCCTTCTGGATTTGGATGTCTGTTTCCTTCCACTTATTAGGGAATTTTTCAGGCATAATTTCTATATCACTTATTCTTTCCTCTACTTCTTCCATCCTTGTGGTCATTACCTCTAGTAGGTTTCACATCTTGATTATAGCATTTTTTTTTCTTCTTAATTTGGCCTGACTAGTTTTTAGGTCTTTTATCTCTGCAGTAAGGGTCTCCATGTTGTCTTCTATGCTTTTCTCAAGCCCAACTAGGATCCTTATAATTGTTACTTTAAATTCTGAATTAGGCATATTACTTGTATCTATTTCAGTTAGATCCCTGGTCATGACCTTTTTGTTGTTATTGTTGTTCTTTCTTTTGGGATGAATTCTTCCATCTTGGAATTTTGTATATGACTCTGTCCTCTCTGTTTTAGGAAAGGCTATTATGTTTCCTGCTCCTGAGAGTAATAGTACTATAAAGGAATGAGGTCAAGTATTGTCCAGGGTACAGCACTTCAGGAAGTGTCTCTGGTGTATGCTATGTGCACCCAGGTACTGTGTTTTGGCTGTTCTTTCCCTCAAGTTAGTTGTTGCCTACAGTAGGGAGTGTTCTGAGCTTGGCCAGAGTGCAGCGAGTTTTAACTAGATGTGCTCTGGTCTGTTTGTTCAAAGAGACCTGATGCTATTTTCACTATAGCTAAAGATTTTCAGAACCCTCTGGTCAGTAGGTGCTGCATGGAAGTTTGTGCTGGTCTTCTGAAGGAGAGGTGGGAGGGTGGGTGGGGGGAGGCTTGGTTAAACTGGTTTAGACCTCCACTGTTGGCACTATGCCACTTACTGAAATTAGTTTATGCTGAGAGGTGGGGGAGAGAAATAGCACCAGACCCCTTCCTTGGCCCAGAGAGGGAAGTTTACATCCATCACTGTCTGGGAGGTCTTCCCAGAAGACCAAATAACATCCCCTCATGTGTCTCAGCTGTCCCTTAGCTTGCTGCCTTCACTCTGTGTCTGGGGGATCTGCTTACCTGGCAGTACAGTGCACCTGTATTTTATCCCAGGCAGGCCCTCTGAATTTTAAAACACCATATTTTAGAGGCAAGGACCTATGCTATCTTCTGGATGAAGGTCTCACTACACTTGCACTGATGTAGTTTTGTTCCAGAAGGGCAGTTGCACCAAAGCACAGGGGCATTAAGTTTGGAGTAAAGCAAAGCAAAGAGCCAAAGTTCAGGTAAGCCACCTTCAGCAGGTGTCCGCACGTATGCTGAGAGTAATGGCATCCACTGACTCTTTTGTCCCTGGAAAAGCAATTCCATCTCTCCACATGCACTCCAAGAAGAGGAAACTGTCTCTCCCAGGGTGTCCCAGAGAATCCTCAGACCATGCTCTCTTCTACTGGGCTATCATCCCTCCTCCACAGGAGCACTGCAACGCCCATGGAGCTCCACACTGGCCACACCTCAGACTTCAAAAACTCCAGTCTTTGAGCCCAAATAGTTGTAAAAACTCACAAAAATCAGCCCCTCTTTTGTTTTCCCAATCAACGTCTTTGGGCATTTTCCTTGTGTGATTTCCTACCTCTCTCTCTCTCTCTCCTCTCTCTGTGACCAGGACTCCCTTGCCTCTGCAGCACTTGCAATACCCCCCCCTCCTCATATCACATCTTTGCACCTTCTACTTCCATGATGTGGCCTCTTCCCTCCCTCTAGTTGTTTCATCAGTCCTCACATCAATTTCTTGAGTATTCAGAATGATTTGATATTTATCTAGCTGCATTCAAGGGATGAGGCAAGCCTAGCATCCTCTTACCTCTCTGTCATCTTGTCTCCTCCAGTGAAAATTCTTTCTTATTTTTCATTGCTGCTAAGAAAAGTACTTGATAAAACAAAAATAATAGCGATGCAATTTATATCTATAGTTTGTGTAAAAAAAAATTAACTGTGGAAAAAATAGATCAAATAATTGGATAGAATAGTTGATTACATGTTATTATAATGTCCTTATGTTATTCAAAATGGTAGAATGTCATATGAAGGAGGACTCTAATCAATCGAATTTATATATTGTCAACAAGAAACATAAATACTGAATGAAATGTTGAAAAAAATTATGTATAGAATCATCTAAATTTTTATTTTGGATCTTTAAGATGATCATGAATAGTAGTTTTAAATAGGCATCATTTCATGAAATTTTTAAAGAAAAATCAAATCTCTAAGGAAAAAGAAAGAAGGCTTATTATAGTTTTTGTAATTTTGAAAGGCCTTTTGGACTTTGCCAATGTGTCAATAATTTCTTGTTTGTACAGACTTATACTGTTTAACTCTTATAGAAAAAGTAGGGAATGTGGGATTAATAAAGATTCCATATAGTTTTATTCATATTTATCTATAGATTCTGAAAGAAACTAAGGAGTAGATTTTACACATTCTGGTATCTCTTTAGGAAAAAATGTAGAAATACTTTGGATTTTTTTAGGATTTTGTTTGTTTATTTGAGGGAGAGAAGGAGAGGGAGAGCATAAGAAATGGAGACCAGAGGGAGAAGACTCCCAGCTGGGCAGGGAGCTCAATGCAAGGCAATCTCCCAGGACTCTGGGATTATGACCTTAGCCAAAAGCAGACAGTTAACCAACTAAGCCACCTGGCACTCTTGCTTTGGCTCATCTTATTCCCTTGATAATTTTAGAACAGCCAGTTACCACCCTTATTTTAGTCTTTTGTTGATGTTATTTCATGAAAATCAAATTGATAATAGCAGCTATGTGCAAAATTACTGATAAGAATAAAAGTTCTAGCGATACCCCAAATTGTATTTTCTAGTCTTTCTGAAGCTTGTTTCCCTGTTTTTCTTGTTCTCTGTGTCTTTATATTTTTATTTATCTTTTTCTTTCTCTTACAAATACAGAACTACACCCCTCCTCCTCACATACACATACTGCAACACATAAGGTAATTGAATTTGTCCTATTGAATTATGCTATGTTAAATAATGAGTAATTATCTGTGCCCTGACATGATAAGATGTTTAGGAGGTATTTTTAAGACGTTAAAGAGGTTGTAGAGAATAATCTAGGTTTCAGAAAGAAAATATTTTCATATGTATACCATTTGGGATTTAAATGAGACTTTTGGATGGAGATAGGATAATGTCCATTATCCTTCCACACACAAAAAGGATACATACACTTGCACTGTAAACCATAAGGTCATTAGACAGAGGAGCTTATTTGGCATTCTTAAATTATCCCTCTTAATGTTCATTATACTGAGAAGAATTCTATCATGCAGCATTAATCTTTAATATCATGATATCCATGAGAACTTTGAATGAAGTTAGATGGATGCAATTACAGATGGATGACAGCGTTGACTTCAACAAGGCTGGCAGAAATGTCTCTCAGCATAACACAAGGCACATGCTCTGTTTCCATGATATGTTTTGTTTGATGCCAATGACACATGAAAACAAGAGCTTTGGGTACTGTTGTTTATGGGATCCTACGTGAAGATAGTACTACTGTACCACTTTCTGTTGGATTTTCACAGGAGAACCATAATAATTCACACTGATCTACCACCCTAAATATTTGAAATCTTTGACAATCATCCAGATTTACATCTCCTTCTAGAAAATTCCTGTCACTTGGGTTCATGAAGCTGTGTATGAATTCCATAACCATGGTTTCTGCTTTGTAGTTTCGTTCTCTCATTTTCTAAACAGGGAAATAACAATGCTATCAAAATTTTGAATCAAGGAAAGTGGTTTTCTTAATAATGAATAATTAGGTATATTGTTGTAAGGATTTTCATAAATAAAACATAATTATAACTAAATCCTAGAAGTGGCAACTTCCTCAAACAGATCTGTGTAGCTTCATGAAATACTTATAATAAATTCCAAGGTGATGGATTATGAATTCTCTGTGCAATAGTAAGTAGAAATGGACAGTGAAAAATATATTTTTTTCTCTCAGATGACCATATATTAATTGTTTTTTTTCTTTGTCTTTGGAAATTAGTCTTCCCAATAAAATCCTAAATAAATATGCTATGAGCAGCTTTATTTTAAAAAATCTCTAAAGTGCTGTAATAAGCCAAAAATATGTCTCAGATATTAGAAATTGATTAGAAAGTATGTCTCTATAAGAATAGAGATTTCATTTGAAACAAGGTAATTAAGTCTTTCTCAAATTATACTATAAACTGCGAAATTGTCTAGAGTACCAACCTAGTGTTTTAGGATTATTATGCAAAGTACAACAAAAATAATTTGAGTTTATTTGCTCTTAAACCATGTAATAAGAGTTTCCACATAAGTACTGATGACGATACAACCTCATTTTTAAAAGAACAAACAAAAAATATAGCAAATGATGCATCTTACATAGAAAAAAAATGTATGGTGTGTCTAAGTTAAGTCCAGTGGAATGTGAGAAAAAAACAAGATGGTTTTGTGGGGCATAGCAAATATTAAACCATTTAGGTCTGAAAAGAATGTTGACCATATAATTACAATCTATAAAATTTTAAGGGTGTTAAGTAAATCTTTAAAACACTGGTGACCTAGGGATCCCTGGGTGGCACAGCGGTTTGGCGCTTGCCTTTGGCCCAGGGCGCGATCCTGAAGACCCGGGATCGAATCCCACATCGGGCTCCCTGCATGGAGCCCGTTTCTCCCTCTGCCTGTGTCTCTGCCTCTCTCTCTCTCTCTCTCTCTCTCTGTGACTATGAATAAATAAATAAAATCTTAAAAAAAAAAAAAAAACACTGGTGACCCTCAAATGTAGAGATTTTTAAATTTTTCTTTTTTATAGTTTCAACTTTTTATTTAAATGCCAGGTAGTTAGCATAAAGTATAGTATTACTTTCAGGTGCACAATTTAGTTGTTCATCACTTACATACAACACCCAACGCTCATCACAAGTGCCCTTCTTAATTGTCATCACCCTTTTGGCCCATCACCCTGCCCTCTTTCCTTCTAGCAACCCTCAGTTTGTTCTCTAATAGAAAAATAGTTAAGAATTTGTTTTATGGTTTGCCTCTGTCTTTTTATTTTCCCTATGTTCATCTGTTTTGTTTCTTAAATTCCACATAGGAATGAACTCATATGGCATTTGTCTTTCTCTGATTAAATTAGCTAGTGTAGCATAATACTCTCTACCTCCATCCATGTCATTGCAAATGACAAGATTTCATTATTTTTGGTGGCTAATATTCCTACACACACACATACACACATACACACTCATCACATTTTTATTCGTCAGGTGATGAACATTTGGGCTCTTTCTATAATTTGACTATTGTTGATAATGCTGCTATAAACATTGGGGTGCATGTATTCCTTTGAATCAATATTTCAGTATCCTTTGTATAAATACCTAGTAGTGCAATTGCTGGGTTATAGGGTAGTTCTATTTAACATTTTGAGAACCTCCATATTGGTTTCCTGAGTGGTTGTACCAGTTTGCATTCCCACCTATTGTGTAAGAGGGTTCCCCTTTCTCTACATCCTCACCAACACTGTCGTTTCCTCTGTTGTTAATTTTAACCACTCTGAAAGGTTTAAGGTGATATCTCATTGTAGTTTTGATTTGTACTTTGCTGAGTGATGTTGAGCTTCTTTCCACGTGTCTGTTAGGCATCTGTATGTCTTCTTTGGAAAATATTTATTCATATCTCCTGTCCATTTTTTAAACTGGATTATCTGTTTTTTGATGTTGAGATTTTTTGTGCATAAAATATTTATTAGGGATACACAAAATATATGTACAATTAAACATAATTAGTAAAATTTCAATAAAGTAGAATATTGAAAAATGAGATTTCAGGATTATAAGAATAGCTGTAATAATTCTTTTTTTTATTTTTTTAGCTGTAATAATTCTGTAGAGACACTTTTTTAATTTTAATTTTTATTAAGTTTTAAAACTTTAATTTCAGTATAGTTTTTTAAAAAGATTTTATATATTTATTCATGAGAGACAGAGAGAGGCAGAGACACAGGCAGAGGGAGAAGCAGGCTCCCTGCAGGGAGCCCAAAGTGGGACTTGATCCCAGGATCCCGGGATCATGATCTGAGTCAAAGGCAGATACTCAACCACTGAGCCACCCAGACATCCCCTAAATTCCAGTATAGTTAACATACAGTGTTATATTAGTTTTAGGTGTACAATACAGTGATTCAACAATTGTATACATTACTCAGAACTCATCATGGTAAGTGTACTCTTTACTCTCCATCACTTATATCACTCATGCCCCCACCCTTGTCCTCTCCAGTAACCATCAGTTTTCTGTAGTTAAGAGTCTGTTTCTCTGACTGACTTATTTCATTTAGCATTATATCCTCTTACTCATTCATGTTGCAAATGTCAAGATATCATTCCTTTTTTATGGCTAAATAATAATCTATTGTGTATATGTGTGTGTGTGTGTGTGTGTGTGTATGGGCTGCTATAAACATAAGGGTGCATGTATCCCTTTGAATTAGTGTTTTTTGAATTTTTTGGTAAAGATTCACTAGTGTGATTATTATAGGGATGTTTTAGATTTCATAATACAAGAAAAATTATTTAAGGAAAACTTCTATTGAAAATTAGTCTATACAATTACTAATTTAATTATTCTTTTAGAAAAACTTTTATTACCAACAATTTAGAAACATTATTTCACACCTATAGGGGAGTCTATTTTTGAAATTATAAATGTCTCATTGATACATTGAAAAAAATCTGAGGTTTGGGTTAAGATCTTAGTTAGGATTATCAAGTATATTACTACATGGAACACATTTAAATTTCATAAAAGCCAATGGGTTAAAAAAATAATAATGTAATTGATCAGCAGGAGAAAAACAGAGGCTTCAGAAAAAAGATAAAAGATAAGAAAAAGGAAAAGGGAAATATATTTAATTGATGGATTTTGCAAAATATATAGTACATTAGTTTAATGATGAGTTAATAAATAATGTCAACATACTTTAAGACATTGCATACAATTGTAATGTTAAGCTTTTCTCTGAATCACAAAATGGTTATATTATATATATATATATATATATATATATATATATATATATTTAACATTACTGGTATTTGAAATCTAAAATATAAATGAATTCAATGCAATGAGGAAACACATGGTGTGTGTGACATAAAATCTTCATGCAACAGGGACAACATGATTTTAAAATAACCTAATTAAATCTATACTCGTGGAAAATTTATTAAAATAAAAAAAGTTTATATAAGAGTTTTCAATACTTCAGGCACCTGGGTGGCTCAGTGGTTGAGCATCTCTGCCTTTGGTTCAGGTTGTGATCGTGGGGTCCTGGGACCAATTCCCTCATCAGGCTCCCTGCAAGTAGCCTGCTTCTCCCTCTGCCTATGTCTCTGCCTCTTTTTCTTCGTGTCTTTCATGAATAAATAAATAAAATCTTAAAAAAATGAATTTTCAATACTTACAATATGTTGTACTGCTATGACAGTCAAAAGAAATGCATATTATGAAAGCAAATGAGAGCAGGATCATATGATACCTGTGTAGTTTGATGCAGGACTAGTGACATGGCATAGTTTTTCATTTTTTTTCTGCTCAAGAGCAGAGACTCTTCAGAAATGTATAATAAAAGTCACATATTTCTTGCTGTATCTTCTGAGAAATTTTCTCTTCTAAGAATTTTATCTCTGCCGTTTAACTCCACTTCTCTTCTCTAATATATTTAAAAACGAATACATGTATTTTACAATAGTTTCTTGGCTTATTATAGTGGAACACGTGATGAAGTCAACTTAGATTTCAGAATAAATGTGATCTTTAGAAATGTTTGAAAATTACATAATTATTTGGAGAATATCACAATATATTAATAAATGGGTTTAGCAAGATTGCTTGAAATAAAAATGGTATTCTCAGGTCAATTGACTTCTATAATTTTTTTAACAACGTGAAATTTTGGAAATAGCATCAGTATGTACAGAAATGATTAAAATAAGTAAGACTAAAGGACAGAATAAAAGCACTTCATTATGAATAAAACCAGTATATTAAATAACTAATTCCAGGTCTAACATCATTTCTCTTGGGTTTTTGAATAACAGTTCTACTGTCTTATAAGATAATTCTGTTCAAAATGTGGTCCATAAACTGGCATCATTAGTATCACTCTGGAGGTTGTTGTTGGTAAGGCTGTATTTCAGACTTACTGACCTGGATAAGGATGCTGGAATCTGTGTTTTAACTTTTCCAAATGAGGGACACCTGGATGGCTCCCTGGTTAAGTGTCTGTCATAGGCTCAGGGCATAATCTCAGGGTCTAGTCTCACATCCGGCTTCCGGCAGAGAGCCTGCTTCTCCCTCTGAATGTCTCTGCCTCTTTCTCTGCATCTCAAAAAAAAAAAAAAAAAATCTTTAACTTCTCCAACTAGTTGCAATATATATTAAATTTTGAGAAATACTGCTTTTATGATCTGTTATTGCAGAAGAGTAATTAAATACTAGTCTTACTATCCCTCATTTATAGGTGACCAACACCCTGTTCAGACTCTCCAAAAATGTACATCACTTATTTCATTTTAAGTGTGTTATAATATTCTTTATCTTTCAGTGAAATCATTAGAGTTATGTGTAGAGTTGAGCATCAGGTATGGTAAGGATATGGGACTGAATTCATTCTAATTTGAGTGCAGAGGAGAGAGATGAGTGTGATTACCTTTCACTTCTGTCCACAGTTAGGTTTTTATTTATTTTTTATTTTTTTATTTTATTTTAAAGACTTCTTTATTTATTCATGAGAGACACAGAGAGAGAGGCAGAGACATAGGCAGAGGGAGAAGCAGGCTCCATGCAGGGAGCCTGATGTGGGACTCGATCCTGGGACTCCAGGATTATGCCCTGGGCCGAAGGCAGGCACTAAACCACTGAGCCACCCAGGAATGCCAAGGTTTTTAAATTCTGACCACAGAACTCCTCCAAAAAATGAATCTATAGTGTTAAACTGTATTAGGCTGTGCTAGCTAAGTTAATCTTTCATTTTCTCAGTTTTTTTTTTTTTAAGATTTTATTTATTTTTTCATGAGAGACACAGAGAGAGGCAGAGACACAGGTATAGGGAGAAGGAGGCTCCCCACAGGGAACCTGATTCAGGACTCAATCCCAGGACCCCAGGATCAGGACCTGAGCCAAAGGCACATGCTCGACCACTGAGCCACCTAGGTGCCCCTTTCAGCTGTTTCATCTGTCCAGATATACTTATACTCTTTCCATCATCCAAGATTTTGTAGAGCTCTCATCCACTGGTGACTCTCCTTACTGTTCTCTCTTTCATATATCCTGAGAGCAAATAGGCACTTTTTACGCAGTATCACACATTACACATTGCATTAGTATTCCAAATTTGTCTGGATATTTTTTGAATAATTCTTTTTTGACCAAGATAAGTATTATATCATCTCATGACTGGTTCTTTGAATGGAAAAGGATGAAATGAGATGGGACAGAGGAAAACTATCCTATGTTTTTTTTTTTTTTTTTTTTTTGCTTTTTGTTTTTTTAATTTTTATTTATTTATGATAGTCACACACAGAGAGAGAGAGAGAGAGAGAGAGGCAGAGACACAGGCAGAGGGAGAAGCAGGCTCCATGCACCGGGAGCCCGACGTGGGACTCGATCCCGGGTTTCCAGGATCACGCCCTGGGCCAAAGGCAGGCGCTAAACCACTGAGCCACCCAGGGATCCCAATCCTATGTTTGAAACAGAGCAATTCTCTTAGATAGAGAAAGAGTATGATTTAATGACTGTGAGAATCCATCTTTAAATGAAACACAATGAATGTATACTCTTTTCATTTATGATAGTAATTATAATACAGTTAGCATGCTACTCGATTTTTTATTCATATGTTTTCATGTGAAGTATTAGTAACTAAAATGTTAATGTTAAATTTTAAATTATTAGTTTTGGGGACTGGTATAAGAAAATACCATTGTCTGGATAGCTTATAAACAATAGAAATTTATTTCTTACAGTTCTGAAGGCTGGAGAGTACTTATTATGGGACTTCTTTTTCAGGGAAGGATCATGGGGCCAGTGACTCTCTGTTTGGAAAAGGCCTACTCTGGTATATCCATAGTACCTTCTCCATGTGTCCTTTCATGGTAGGACTATGGTTCTTTGTGGCGCATCTTTCATAAATCACTAATCCCATTCATGTGCATTTTACCCTCATGACCTAAGCACATCTCAAGGGCCCCATATCCTAATATTACAGTCTTTTGGTTTTAGGAATCCAGCATATTAATTTAGAGAGGATAAAAACATTAAGACTATTAGCAGGATTAAGTTCAGTTTTTTTCCTATGAAAATAGAGGGCTTGGAAATAAATATTAAGAAAATTCCATGTTTATTTGGCTTTAATCTAGTAAGTCCAAAAAGCTAATGCTTACATAATAATGGCAATAGTTAAAATACTTGCTTTAAGAAAACAAGAAGGAAGGAAGGAAGGAAGGAAGGAAGGAAGGAAGGAAGGAAGGAAAGAAGGAAGGAAGGAAGGAAAGAAGGAAGGAAGGAAAGAAGGAAGGAAGGAAGGAAGAAGAAAGAAGAAAGAAAGAAAGAAAGAAAGAGAAAGAAAGAAAGAAAGAAAGAAAGAAAGAAAGAAAGAAAGAAGAAAGAAATTAAACAAGTTTCAATGACACACAGAAATCATGTGCTCGGCTTGTACACACATTGTGCTTCACACCATCTAGTTTATTACTGACTTGTTTTGAAAGCTATGGTCACATAATTTTAGAGATAAATCATACGTAGGATAGAATGACAACACAATTTAAAAATGTACAGATAGAAAAACTTCATAAAAATATGGAGCTTACGCACAGAAAAACCATTTAAAAAAATAACTCTAGGGATGCATGGGTGGATCAGTGGTTGAATGCCTCCCTTCGGCCTAGGGTGTGACCCTGGAGTCCCGGGATGGAGTCCCACATCAGGCTCTCAGCATGGAGCCTGCTTCTCCCTCCGTCTGTGTCTCTGACTCTCTGTGTCTCTCAAAAATAAATAGATAAAAACTTAAAAAGACTAGAACTATTGGATATATTTAGAAATCGATTTACACACACACACACACACACACACATATAAAGTTATTTTAAATGAGCAAATTCACTATTCAAGTAAGTCAGAGAAATCTATAGTGAAAATTAAATTAAGCAAACAAACACACAGTCCAAAAAAAAAAAAAGATTGGTATTGAGGGAAAGATTGAAATATAACAAACATTTATTTGTTTACTATTTGCCCGTTTTGTTTACTATCCAACTTCGATTTCTTTCTTTCTTTCTTTCTTCTGATTTTATTCCATAGAAATCAATTCCCCCCTCCCCATAAAATAAACTGTGTTTGACCAAAAGAGGGCAGTGTGACTTTATTCTTGTATAGCAAAGAGTAAAACCATGTTCACATACATTTTAGAATTCACTCTCTAGAGAGTGTTATGAAATGAACATAAATATAATAAAAGTAATAAAAAATGCTTCTTAATTTAAGTATCTTTTAAGAGTGGATATTATTTTTATTTAACATGTGAACATCAGGTAAACTTAGGTTTTTAAACATGAAACTTCAAGAACTAGTTGTATGCAATGGCCACAGATCAATAACCTAGCTAATTAACAGGATTTTTCAGGGTAAAATCTAGGAAAGAGTGAAGTGCAATTGAGTGATTTTTTTTTCATATTATAGAGTGTAATACAATGTAAGTGAACCCTGGAGGATTGGAATAATTAGGGAATTCAGTAATTCCTTGATTTATGACTTTATTTGAACTCTATACACCAGAATATAAGGGTAGATATTTTTAAATAATTATTCTCAATATTTTCAGAAAGATAGAAGATAGGCAACTATTTTATTTATGAAAATAAAGTTATCATTTCCTGAAAGGTGGCATTCTTTTGCAAGGAGATAACTAAAGCCCTTCTCCATGGTGATACAAATACTCCTTAAATCTAACTAACAGTTCAAATCTAATACTGGAACTGAAAATTCAAGTGCATCGTTAGGATCCATGGAGATACCTGGTTATTTGTAATGATGGGCTCAGAAACAAAGTCTTTTTCTTTTAATGATCTGCTGTATTAAGTTACAAAACTGACTAGAATCCCATGTTCATTAATGAAGTGTAGTGATACAGTAGAAGGAAAGCTTTAAATGACATTAAGCAGTGGATGACCTAGTGTCAATCTAACCCATTCCACAACTGGTTTATTCTAGCACTGGAGTCTTAGAGTTAGGTGGTAGGCACTCTAATAGCTTTTAAGTGCTAGATCATGCCACCAATTTTGACTGTTTGGCTTCTTAGATTCCCATTAGCAATAGATCCATTATTTCTTTCATGAGAAGATTTCTTTAGCATGGGACACCCTAATATCTTTCAATAATCTAATTCGCACCTTAGATTATGATTTTGATGGTCAAAACAGCTTGCATTTCTATGTCTAAATCTATCTTTCCAAATCCCCCAATAGTTTATGCTATGAACCTACTTCAAGGCTTTTGAGTCCCTTAATGGCTGCCATCTGTTGTAGACTCCCAATATAATTACCCCAACACCTTTCTGGGGACTACAAACACACACAGTACACATATTTCAATAGGGTTTCATATGTATACACAGACATATATGTATATATATTACATACAATAGACATATGCATATATATGTATTATATATGTGTGTGAATATATATATATATATTATATTCGTGTATATATATATATATATATATATTATATTCGTTGGGATTGAAGAGCTGTGTGCATGGGAGTGGAGTTCATAGCCAGGAGTGATTTACCCAGAGCATTGGGTAACAAAAGAACAGTGAACTCAAATGAATCAGCCAGAACCTTGACTGTGCATCTCTTATTTGAGGCTGTAGCTTCAAATCCCATTCCTAGTCACCAAAAATTGTTAAAAGAATGATTAATGAAGACAGTTAAGGTGATACAAATAAACTTTAACACTTCATGAAATAGTCTCTTTTTGGAGAACTATAAAAGGGGAAGAAGTCAGAAAGCTTTTATTGAATAGAGAATAAAGAACGTGGAAGACTAGGATGGAGAGAAGAATAGTAAATATCTGATTGTCTGGGGTCACATTATCAGCCTTGTTTGGGATGAGAAGGCCCAGAGTTGGCTTGGTGTTTGTCCATTGGATGACTGGATCTACAGCATGTCTAGTCAAGTGGAGTATTTATAGGGACATGAAAATTTTTAAGTTTCAGTTTGCTGACATGGTACACTGAGCAGGAGTGGCTCCCTCTTGCCCCTAGAAAGTTACTTTGGTCTTGAACAAGTCTTTGGGAGGTAGGCGAAAAATGGAAAGGACATCCTAAATTTTTTTTTAATAAATTTCATTATCAATCATATGAGTAAAATAATTCTGAAATGATTTTATGTGTTTTAAGATTGTTAAGGAAATAAATAAATGTGTTGACGTTATTGGGCACCAAAGTTCTCATTGTGGAAGAAAGAATATGAAAATCTAGAATGGGTGATGGCAAAAAAAGAGCAGTTGAGATACAATAAAATTGGAAATGTCAATGCAAACACAAAATTTCTTAAATACATAGATATATAATATGCATATTTTATGCATCTTTGTATATGTGTATAAATGATGTGATGGGGAATATAAATTATTGCCTGTCTTTATCTGTAAAACTTGTTTCAGTCTTCTCTGGCTTTCGAGATTTTCTCTTTTTTTAACACTGAATATTGTGAACTGATATTTGTTTTAGTATTGTTTTTCCTCCTGTTTAGTATTTTCAGAGATTATTGACTATGTGGTTGAAAGTTCTTCATTATTTTTGTAAAATTCTTGGTCATTATCTCTCTAAATATTCCTCATACCTTTTTCTTTTTATCTCTTCTACTTAAAATTCAAGTTCAAGTAGTGTTGGTGAATTTGATAGTCTTTCAAAACTGGTCTGTTTTCACACTGTATATTGTTTTTATTTGTGATTTTTTTTTCCTTCTTGTGTTTACTTTGAATAATTTTCATTAAACTCTTTTTTGTATTTATTGACTAATCCCTTGGGTTATGTTGCGCTTAACAATGAGCACAACGAACATTATCAATTTATGTAATGGTATTTCCTATTCCTAGTGCAGCCTTTTGATTTTTTTCATAGTTTTTATTGCTCTCATGAAATTCTCCATCTCATGAAATTCTCCATCTATTTATGTAGGCCACCCACTTTTCTCTACTAGAAACTTGAACGCATCAATGATACTTATTTTAAATTTCCTTCTGAGACTTCCAATACCTGGGCCATTGTCTGCTTCTTTTTTTTTTTTTTTTTAAGATTTTATTTATTTATTCATAGACACACAGAGAGAGAGGCAGAGACACAGGCAGAGGGAGAGGGAGAAACAGGCTCCATGCAGGGAGCCCGAGGTGGGACTAGATCCCCAGTCTTCAGGATCACACCCCAGGCTGCAGGCGGCCAAACCGCTGCGCCACCAGGGCTGCCCAAGTTGTCTGCTTCTGTTGATAGTTTTGTCTCTTCACAGTGAATAGTTTTGTACTTACTTTTTTACATAGCTCATTTTCTAGTATGTATACTGGAGTAGAGAGTAAGGAAGATAGCATTTTAAGTCTAGAACTGGGCAAACATCTTCTCCTAGGCCTGGGGCATGATGTATGAGTCAATCTAGTGAGGAATCAAGCTGTGTTTGTGTTTTTGTTTTACTGGTACCCTCATGGCACCACACTCTTCAAATTCCTCTCGTGGGGCACCCCAGGTGGCGCAGCGGTTTAGCGCCACCTGCAGCCCAGGGTCTGATCCTGGAGACCCGGGATCGAGTCCCGCGTCTGGCTCCCTGCATGGAGCCCGCTTCTCCCTCTGCCTGTGTCTCTGCCTCTCATTCTCTCTCTCTCTCTGAATTAAAAAAAAAAAAAAAAATTACAAATTCCTCTCGTGTTACCTCAGAATTAGTGAGAAAACTGTCTTCATTCCCCAACGTCACCTCCACCAGGGGTTTTTCATCATGTTCCACTGTAAGAGTTTGGCCTTGCTTCTGTTTCTGCACCTCATAAGTGTAATTCTCTTTACTCTTTACTTTCCTCCAATGCTAGGATATTCTTGCTGATTGCTTGTGGCTGCTTGACTGGTAGTGACAATCTGTGGGTTTCTCAGTTGGCCTGGTTCAGTTTTAGGTTTGGGACTTTCTTATTTACACTGCTCCTGATCCAGTGTTAAGAGACCTAGTTGACCTGGATGATAACTACTTCTTGCCCCATTTGTTGGGATGTAGTTTTTTTTCTTACTTGTCCAGATGCAATGGATCTTCTGTCTGCTGGCATTGGAGATATTTGCTGCCCTCACCTCAGGTGATTAAGATTCTGTTTTTATAGGGGTGAGGGGTCCCAGCAAAGCTGCTATTCTGCATCTGTGAACCCCTGAGGGCTGCTTTCTCCAGTCACCATGCGCTCAATCTCATGAGTGCCTGGTGGAGAGCCAAGAATAAGAGTCCGAATGTATGCAAACTTCCCTTGAGTCTTTGGCTCCCATGGATGCATATTTTCATGTGAGACTCCACTTGAACTTAGAAATTTATTAAAAGATTTTTGCTGACTTATTTTTGTTAAATTCTTTTATGTTAAACTCTATGTGAGTATCTTGTGTCTCCTAAAAAGTATCAATATTTTTGTTTTGTTTTGTATTTGTGGTTACATATAAAATGCAATTGATTTTTATATTGACTTTGTTGCCAGTAAACTTGTTAAACTCCTTTCTGGTTTTAAAGTGTTTTCTCATTGGTTTTCCTGCATTTACAATCTTTTATCTAAAAAATAACAAATTTTCATTCAACTTTCAAAAATTTTTCTTTTTATTTCTTCCTCTTTTCTAGGAATTGCAAAACATTTTTGAAAATCTTAAACAACTAAAATTTGCCTTTGTTGTATTTTTATGCTTTTATTTTATTTTGTTGATATCTGTTCTCTATAATTTACCTTCTTTTACTTTGGTAGGTTCGTTTTCCTCTTTGACACTGGATTATTTATGAGTAGTGTTTAATATTGGCTTTATTGGAGATTTTCTGCCTATAGGTTATAGTATTTAAATTAAAGCATGTAAAAACTATTGTGATCACAAAATAAACTCCAAATGAATTCAGTCTTTGAAAATTATTGACCTTATTCTTATTGTCCAACATATTGTATGTCTGGCTAATGTTTCTTGAGCACTTGAACAGATTAAGAATTGTACTTCTTCTAAATATGTCACATCAATATAGTTAAATGTGTTGCTCATATTTTTGTGTTTTTTAAAATTTTTGTTTTGTGACTTTTGTAACCAATTGAAAGGAGAATATTAAAGCCTCTCATTATAATTCTGATTTTCTTTTCTCTAGTTGTGTACATATTTTACCTTGTATATTTTAAAGGTAGATTTTTTGGTGCATATGGTTAAGGATTGTAATTTCTTTTTCATTGAAGTGACTCATTTATTAGCAAGAACTATTTCTGTTTATCCTTATTGATGCTTTTTACCTTAAAATCAGAATCCACAAACTAGAATGTATCACCAGCTGACTATTTAAAAAAAAAAAGTTGAATTAGAACATAGCAACACTAGTTCATGTACATATTCATTTGATGTAACTTCTGGAAGATTTGATTAATTGAGACAGATTCCCTATTTCTTTCCTGCCTGAGATGTTGACTATGAGGCCTTTTATGAAAAAAATTGATGACTCCTACCTTAAAGTCTACTATTTTGTATTTCTACATCTCCTACGTTTTCTTTTGAATGAATATTGCTAGGTATATTTTTCCATAATTTTATTTTAAGATGTGTATCAATATATTCAAATGACCTCTTATAAGTGATATTTAAATAAATGCATTATAAAAATCCCGTATATTATCTTTATGTTTATTGATATAATTTGATTTCTATTTGCTATCTTACCATTTTACATCTATTTAGTTTATATTTCTATTGTTAAATTTTTCTGCTTATCTGCTTTATTTTGATTTAATTAAACATTTTTATTACTCTATTCTCTTTTAACTTGTTATGTTTTGAAAATATCTCTTATGTGCTATCCTAAATATACCAATGAGCATTCTTGTGGAATAATAACTGAAAATAAATTATTACATATACTATCATGATGATTCATTTAGAAACTTAGAATACTTTAAGTGTATTTCATATAAAATATGAAATTCATGTTTTGAAGACCATTCCCCTAATAGAACTGTATTTGGAGATGGGAGGTAATTTAAGGAAGTAATTGGAATGAAATCATAAGGATAGAGCCCTAATCCAACAGGACTTTAAGAAGAGAAAGAGACAAGAAGAGTGTATCTGCATAGAGACAAGTCCTTGTGAGGACACAATTAAATGGCAGCCATCTGTAAGCCAAGGAGAGGCCTTGGGAGAAATCAAACCTGCCAACATCTTGATGTTGAACTTCCAGCCTTCAGAACTATGAGGAATAAATTTCTGTTGTTTAAGCCACACAGTGTGTGGTACTTTTTATGGCAACTGTAGAAAGCTAGTACATAAATGTAAGCATACCTATTTGAAAAACTATTCACAGGAAATATGTAAGGATAACAACTACTTTGTTAACCTAGGGTGGCTTACAGTATTTTAGGGATGAGTCTCATAATGATAAGACAGAGGGAAGAGAGTATCCACATGACAAGAATATTAACTCTGCAGTAAAAGGTGCATGATAGTAATCATATTTACATAAAATTAAGTGTAGACTGTGTATTTTTGACATTATATAATAAATCATATATATGTTTACATATTGTGTGGTTACTTATTTATATGTGTGTGCATTCATACACTCATCTATTTTCATTGTGTTATATAAATAATTTTACATATTGCATAAATCTGTATAAATCATAGGATGGCATACCAAAAACAGTTACTATCATATTAAACTTTAGTTTTCTCCTGACTTTAAAAATCTTTTTGTAAATTTTTTATAGCAGTAAATGTCTCTAATTTATAGCAGGATCCATATGTGTAGCATAGTGTCTGACATATAATAAGCCTTCTTTAAACAGTTTTTTCAACTTAGTAAGCAACTGATTGAATGAATAAATAGATAAATGAATGGTAGTGACATATTAGAGATCCTTGGTACACTTGCTATCAATTTATCTATTTATATATCTACATGTTTATTTACAAAAAGATGTCTATCATTGACTACAGATTTTCCAATTCAAATTTTTTGTACATATTACCTGACTTCAAAATCTGATCTCGGCATGTTTTTCTAGTTCCATTTCCTCTTTCTACCATCATAAATGTTAATAGCTTTAGTACCCAAAATATGTTTTTTAGCTCATATTTTTTTTGTCTTTTTTATCATCTATTGCAGGGTTTAAGTAATACAGCAGTGTGGTTTGGAAAGCAGGCTCAGATATTAGCCTGGGTTTGAAATCTGGATCTATCACATAATAACTATATGACTCAGGGCAGTCATTTTATCCCTAGCTTCTGCTTTCTTATTTAAAAATAAAACAATAAGAATATATGCCTTTAATGATGTTTAAAATGTTGGGGTGATAATAAATAGAAATCGCCTACATTAGCATGTGCTATATTGTACAGATTAAAAAAATAAAAATTTGTCACTGAAAAAACTGCATTGAATGCGAAACTGTAGAGTGAGGTGACTAAAATTACTTAAACAATTTATTTAATTTTTTTCAGTGACATATTTTTTTTTAGTTTTTATTTAAATTACAGTTAGTTAACATACAGAGCTCAACTTAATGATTCAACACTTCCATAAAACACCTGGTGCTTATCATAAGTGCATTCCTTAATCTCTATCACCTATTTCACCCATCCCCTCACCTACTTCCCCTCTGGTAACCATCAGTTTTTTCTCTGTAGTTAAGATTGTGTTTCTTGGGTTTGTCTCTTTTATTCACTTATGATCATTTGTTTTGTTTCTTAAATTCCACATTTGACTGAAATCCTGTGGTATTAATCTTTATCTGACTATTTCACTTAGTATTATTGTCTCTAGCTCCATCCATGTTGTTGAAAATGGCAAGATTCCATTCTTTTTTAAGGCTGAATAATATTACATTATAATATATAAATATATATTATAATGTATATACACATATCATATCTTCCTTATCCATTCACCAATTGATGAACACTTGATTTCCTTCCATATCTTGGCTATTGCAAATAATGCTGCAATAAACACAAGGGTGCATATATTCCTTTGAATTAGTGTTTTTGTGGTTTTTTTGGGGGAAATACCCAGTAGTGTGTTTACCAGGGCATGCGATAATACTATGTTTAACTTTTTGAGGAACTTCCATACTGTTTTCCAGAGTGGCTGCACCAGTTTGCTATTTAAGGCAATGTGAATTCTTATTCAAAGACTACCTAAGATGAAACCATTTTTGGGTGTCTCTCTTGATATTTTTGAAAGTTTGCTTTCCTGAAATCTATACACCTTGCTTTTAACAAAACCATTTATATAGTATGAAAATTCATATTTTATCTCTTTAAACATGTATTTCTCATCTTGCTTAGTGAAGGAGCTCCCAGAGGTCAAGGACAGAGGTGTATCCTATGCATCACGCTGTCATTCACAATACAAAGATCAATTTCTTCCACCAGGTATTCCTGAAAATATCTGATTTCATCAATTTGTAAATCAAAAGTGCCTTGAGGAATTTCAATTAATTTTTGTCTCAAGACATACATTTTTTATTTTAAAATAATAATTTATATAATTTTTCACTTATTTCAATCTTTAGTTCTAGATTAAGTATTATTATGATTTTTATTATTTTGCCTATAGAGAATATCTTGAGACTTACTATGCTAATCAGTGAGAAAAATAAATGATGATGGCTGTATCTGTCCATTACCTCATATTGATCTTCAACATAGTAGAGAATCTACAAGAGAGTTGGAGTGTTTAGTGGAATTCTTTCTAAGTCATTATCTATAATGTATTCCAGCGCATATATGCTTAGATGTGGACAGAAATTTTCAAATTATATTTTAAATGTATACATAAAGAACTGATATATATTTTCTGGCCAAATCAGAGATATTGAGAAATTATATTTGTAAAGTATAGAGCTATATAGTTATCTATCTGTTTATGTCTTGTCAATTTCAATAATTTGATAAGATCTGAGTATTTCTGTATATGTATTTTAGATTTTTACACTACAGTGGATAGAAGAATTTATTACTAAAAAGCCAACATTTTTTAAATCAAAATATTTGGGCAGCCCCAGTGGCTCAGCGATTTAGCACTGCCTTCAGCCCAGGGCATGATCCTGGAGACCTGGGATTGAGTCCCACATCAGGCTCCCTGCATGGAGCCTGCTTCTCCCTCTGCCTGTGTCTCTGCCTCTCTCTCTCTCTCTCTGTCTCTCTCTCTCCCTCTCTCTCTCTCTCTGTGTGTCTCTCATGAATAAATAAATAAAATCTTTTTAAAAAAATAAATCAAAATATTTCAAACATTTCAAATGGAATATAGCCATGTTTCTAAAGTACAACATGCCTTGTTTTAAACACAGAGATCATCAGATTTGTCACAGGGAAAAGCTATCTTGGTCAACAATTCTATCATATTTCATGTCTATTTGCTTCTGAAAAAAAGAAGTAAATAGTTCCATAACAGCTAAATATAGTTTAAAATGACTTTTCTGATTTCCTTTGAGTGGAAAGAAAAATAATCTTTCATCAACAAAGAATGTCCTAGCAAGTAGAAATATTGCTTATTTGGTAAAACTCCATGAAATATTGCAACTATCCTACTGTGAACATCAATATTTAATTTTTCTCATATGTTTTTGTTTTGAGTAAGTGTCCAAGAAACGCAATACATCAAGAGCCACTGTAATAAAAAATAGATAGAGAACTTAGAAGCTTAAATAGCAAGAGATACAGAGCTTTGCTTTCATTTCCAACTACATTGATTTCAGTTATGACTTCGTAATTTGTCTTTCTTATCAATTGAAAATGCAGATAATTAAAAACATAAATTTTTCATCCACATAGAGTTAAACAGAAACAGAATGTATTAAATAGTTCAACATTTGGTACAAATATTAAGTGTTTTATATCATATATGCTTTTGAAACTACAAACAAAAATGGAATTGTCAAACATCAGTGGACCATTTCTGGCAATAGGACACCTGGTTTAAAGGTTTATTTATCTTTAATAAATTCATTTTGCCTCAGTAGATTACAAATTGTATTACATTTAAAGATAAATAAATAATATACAAGAAGGCATAGGTTTGCAAAATATAAGCAAATGTATATTTATCATATATATAGATTTAGCAATATATCTCTATCATAAAGTTGCATAGACTACATCATACTGATTTCTCTGTTTTAAATAGCTAAGAAGGACCATTCTGCACATAATATGTTGATCTTGATTGGTTTTGCCATTGTTTGCTTGTTTGTTATATTATTAGCATACATTCTTTAATTTTCTCATTTGTTTTTGGATATTAAAACATGCATCTATTTGTATAGCAGTTACTCCTTATTCCAACACTACTTCAGAAAAAAAAGCCATAATGATACAAACAAAACAAGGCAGGAAGGAGATAGAAAGAGAAAAATGTTTATTTTCCTTCTGATTTTCATTTAGATAACTTGAGAATTTTTTATTCCCCATTTTCTATGCCATTTGCTTACTATTCATTTTATTAATTCTCATGATCATCTGAAAAGTTATATAGTCGTATTTATTGCAATCAACAATAAATTATTTGCCACTTGAGAAACAATGTAAGAACCTTGTAACTATTTAAATTTATTTCATACTTTGTGCTATAGGCTTATCAGGCAATATAACTTTTGCTGTTTTAAGTAGTCCATATTGTTTTGTATTACACACAGGTTTACTCTTTCCACTATTTTTTTATTCCTTATTAGAGTTCCAGATTTCATGTGGGGTCATTTCCTTCAGATTGAAGAATATAATTTAGTCCCTTTTATAATGCAAAACACAGGCAATAAATTATTTCATCCTTTGTATGCCCAAAATTAACTTTATTTTTGGTTTCTTTGTTGAAGAATACTTTCACTGATTTTAGAATTGGATTGGATTTATTTTTATGACTGTATTTATTTATTTGAGAGAGAGAGAGAGAGAGAGAACAAGTGTGGAGCAGGGACAATGGGAGAGGGAGAAGCAAACTCCCCCCTGAACAACGAGCCCAATGAGGGGATTCTGATCCCAGGATCCAAGGATCACAACCTGAGCCAAAGGCAGACACTTAACTAAGTCACCCAGGCACACCTGGATTAAATTTTTTTTTAATTTCAGCTTTTTACATATCTCTTGATTGTCTTTCATTTCAATTATTTTTCTTTATGATCTTGTCATTGTTTTTAGTAGGCATTTGTCTTTTTATCTGGCTAATTTGAGATTTTGTCTGTCTCTTTGTAATTTTTTTCTTTGCTTTTCATAAGTTTGTTTCTGATGTACCTATGTCTGATTTTCTCCTGCATGGTATTTGATGAGCTTCCTAAATATGTATTTTGATTTTTTTTAAATCAGCTTTGGAAGATTCTGAGTCACTTTCTCTTTAAATATAGTTCCTGTCCCACTTTTTATCCTATCCAATAGGGGCTAAAATTGCTATGTATCATGGACTTGTAACTGGGTGTGCTTTGTGACCCTTCCATTCTGTTTTGTTTGATTTGGTGTAGACCTAGATATAGACTCTTGGTATAGGTATATATATTCTCTGTATTTCAGATTGCTCATTTTCTATCGACTGTCCCTTCCTCACTAACCCAATCTTCTCTTATGTTCAGTCTTCTGTTAGCTCCTTTAATGATTTTCTTAAAAAGATATTTTATTTATTTATTCATAAGAGACACAAAGAGAGGCAGAGACAAGGCAGAGGGAGAAGCAAGCTCCCTGCGGGGAACCCAATATGGGACTCAGATCCCAGGACCCTGGCATCACGCCATGAACCAAAGGTAGATGCTCAAATACTGAGCCATCCAGTTGCTCGACTTTTTGTTTTTATTGCAGTATCAATTGCTCTTCTTTGTGTACAATTCCACAGTTTTGTGACCATTATCACTATCAGAATATAGAACATTTTTGTCACCTTCAAGTCCCATTGTATCCTTAGGTAGAACTTTCCTTATCTTGCCTAAACCCTTAGAAATCAGCTTCCCCAATAGCTTTGCTTTAATGGAACCATACTGTTCATATCCTTTTGAGTTTGGCTTCTGTCAGCATCACATATTAGAGCTTCTTCCATGTTCTTGCCTTTGTCCTTAGTGTTTTTCCTTTTTCTTACCAAGTCATTTGACATTGCATGAATATACTATGGTTTGCTTTTGCATTCACCAGTTGAATGTAATTTGTTGTGGTAATTATGAATAAACCCCATACAAATGCTTATGTTCTGAGTGAACATAACTAGATTTGGTTGTTGATTCCAATTACATGTGTATTTTAAATTTCGTAAGATATTGACAAACTATTAGGTACAAAATAATTCAATGAGCTTTCACAGTCTCTAAAGAAATAAAATTATTCTTGGAGATAATTAATTTGCTATAATGGATATCTTATAATATTTACAATATTACAAGCAATAAATAAACCAATTATATTTTTATGACCTATATCCTAAAATATAGGCTCCCGAAAAGCAGGCATTTCTATCTTGAATCCTGGAATGTCCTCTTTAGTACCTACTGCTGTATTTAAAAAATAGTGGATATTCAGTATCTTTCTATTGAATAAACGAGTAAGCCAGTTTTGTGTAAGTAGAAAATAATGTATATTAGCCTATATTTTGAAATTGAAATTTAAAAAATGATTATAATAATAGGAGATTATTGAAGAATATTAGTATGAGGTCATGGCTAATAGGCATTGATGGAGGAGCAAGGGAGGAATGCCCCATTTGGATAAAAGAGCATAATAACATAGAAGTAAGGAAAATACCACATACCAATGATTATACTTAGAAGAAGACTTTTGTTGGAATAAGAATATAGCATTTTGAGAAAAAAATAGGAACTAGGAACAGTTTTCCATTCAGAGACTATCAATTGGTGGTCCATTGCCTTTAGGTAAGTCGCTTGAGTTCTTGGGACTTCGATTTCCTTGCATGTAAAGACCATAAGTGCCATACTCAACAGATTGCTAAGAAGATTAAATTACTTAATATATGTACAGTTTTAATGATATTGACTATTTGCTATTTAATGATATTGACTATTAAGGTCAAAGTAAGTGTGAATAATTACTAACAAAAACCTAGTCTGATAATTTTAAATTTGACATAGCAATAATTAGTAAGATAGTTTTGGGGAAAGACAATTTGAAGATAAATTATCACTGATAAATGCTAACATCAAAACATTGACTAAAGAGCTGTAATAGAAGTACAAATTAGATTAGCAGTTAAAAAAAAGTAGCACCACAAAAATAATTTGATTTATAGCATCTTTTGGTAGACTATAAAATTGGCCCAATCATTTCTAATTAATGAATATTGGATCAGAAGGCTGTTACCACATCTTGCAGTAACAGGGTAAATAGGTTCTAATGAGTCAGCAATTCAGCTTTAGAAATCATACTATTAAATATTGTGAGGAATTTATCCATGTGGTCATAGTTCTTTACCTACAGGTGATTGTGCAAGGATGATATCTAAAAATATTACTATTGCATATTTTACAGCTTTTACATGTATTTTGAAATTATTTAATTTAAAATTTGTTTTGCATGTTCAAAACAAAAAATTCCTTCAGATACATTAAAATATTGCCTTTCTAGACTATTTCCCAACTTTGCTCCAAAAGGTAGCAGGGGTTAGAAAACTCTCTAGATTTAACAACATATATTGTCCTGATGTTACCTTTCAGATAAACAATCCCTGGAAACAGTCAAGAATACGGTTCACATTTCAGTAGAGACCTGTATGCAAGATCATGAGTTTCTAATCTGAGTTGGAGATTTTTCCCTCTGCTGTGAAGTTTATGTTTCCTGAGATTGCCAGAGAACATGGGAAACTAGGCCACATTCATTCTCATTCTACATCTATTCACACTTTTAGAAACAAATAAAAAGACAAAAACTAATAAAGAGTGTGGTCTGAAGAATGCATTTTATTGTGAATGAAGACAAACATCTGTGCTTTAGATAAATAATAAGCACAGAACAGAATTTGAACTAGTGTTTGCCCTAATCTGTATACAGGCAGACCTAAGAAGGTATTTCTGTCAATAGGCTAAATGGAAGGAAGAAGATAAAAGAGAAAATCATGTTTGATCATTTGAAAACACAGTGTGTAAGGAACAAATAATCACAGATCACTCAAAAACAAGTAAAATGTGAAGGAGTAAAACATGAGGAGTAAAACATTTCTAAAAATGATTTATCAGCAATAAAACAGCAAGAAGGATTTAGACTTCATCTGTATTGTTTTCCTCCTTAAGCTGAGTATGGTAAATTTATGCTCAATATAGTATCCTTTATACATCTTGCGCATGAAATATTCCATAACAACTTTTATTATTTCCTCCCAATAGAAAAAAAGATGCTAAACACGCATGAGTATTGCAGTAAGAATATTTTAATAATTATTTTGATGGGGGAATAAAGATAAAATAGAAAATTCTTTGAAATTTACAATGCAACATAAATAAACAATTGAACCAAAAATGAAAATATGACATTTCAAAACTAATAGCAGAAAGCTAATATAAGTGGACAGATGAGATTAAAAGGCAATGTTTGCAATGAAAATAAATAAGGTGGGAGGTGAAGGTAAATAAACCCACAACTGCTACAGGGAAAATGAAAATTAAAGTAATAAAATATTGAGATCCATATTGAAATCAGTTAAAAACATCCTATTGTGGAAAAATCTGACTTCACTGATGATGGAAAAACACTTAGATCTATCACTGGAAGTAAGAGTAATAGCAATACGGTATATCTTAGGCTAATAGAGAGATCATGGTTGATGTGAAGAAAGGAAAAGAGAGAGGAAAGAGGAAAAAATATGTACCTATAAACTGATAGATAGCTAAAGATAAGTAGATTACATAAAGATTTAGTTTTAGATACAGTTAGAGATACACATATCTTTAATTGGGCATGCACTCCAATGTTTATAGAAGCAATGTCCACAGAAACCGAAATGTGGAAAAATCCCAGATGTCCATCGACAGATGAATGCATATAGATGATGTGGTATATATATATATTCCACACACAGTGGAATATCACTCAGCCAACTAAAGGCGTAAATCTTGCCATTTGCAATGACATGGGTGGAGCCAGAAGGTATTACACTTAGTGAAATAAATCAGTCAGAGAATGAAAAATACTATATGATCTCACTCATATGTGGAATTTAGAAACAAAACAGGTGAACATAGGGGAAGGGAAGGAAAAATAAAGATGAAAATAGAGAGGGAGGCAAACCATAAGAGATGCTGAACTCTAGGAAACAAACTAAGGGTTGTTGGAGGGGAAGTGGGTGGGGGAAAGGGATAACTAGTATAATCGGCATTAAGGAGGGCATTTGATGTAATGAGCACTGTGTGTTATATGCAACTGATGAATAACTACATTCTACCCCTGAAACTAATAATACAGTATACTAATAATTCAATAAATTGAATTTAAATAAAGAATTTTAAAAAATAAAGAAATGGTACATTTGGGAGTAAATCTACCTCAGAACATACACCATATGTATTTTGGAATAATTAAGTATTTATATATAAAAACTAGATTGGCAATGGAGTAGCACTTGTGTATATGTAAGTGTGTGGGATGGTGGTGAACATTTGTGTGCATGTGTTTATTTTTATTTATTATTGTTATCAAATAAAGGCATCAGAAAAAAAGAGATCTACTTGATGACATAAATAAGAGGGCAGCCTCTGTGGCTCAGCAGTTTAGTGCCACCTACAGCCCAGGACCTGATCCTGGAGACCTGGAATCAAGTCCTACATCGGGCTCTCTGCATAGAGCCTACTTCTTCCTCTGCCTGTGTCTCTGCCTGCCTCTCTCTCTCTCTCTCTCTCTGTCTCTCACGAATAAATAAAGTCGTTAAAATAAATAAATAAATATGAGTAACTTCTGCCTCTGACAGAGCAACAAAACTAAAAGGTAACATTTGGAAAACATTACTGGAAACGTTACATGGAAAATGTTACTCCCATTACATATTGGAAAAGGCCATTATATTCGATGTATAAATACCTATACTAAAAACAGGAAAAAACCATCATTATGAGAGTGAAGGAAGGTTAGTGTGCTGTGGGACTTCTGTTTAACTCAGAATTTGCACTCAGACAGCTGCACTCCATTCTCTGGGCTTTCTTACCCACTGCCTTATAATTAAGAATCCTAGAAGGAGATGTCAGGTTGAAAACAATGGTTGGGGGTGGGGACTCTCTTTCTCTTCAGGTCACCGCTGAGCATAAGGCCACAGTGGTCTTCTTCCCAGAGCTCTGTGTCTCTGGGTTCTGGTGACAATTCTGTCCTTGTCACTTCAGGCTTGAGCTGGCAATGGCTTCCCCGCTGACCCTAGTCCATGGTTCTGTCCCATCCATGTAATTCTCCTCTAGGGTGCCTGTACTTGTGTAAAGTTCTCCTTTATTAAATTTCTTTCAATTTTCCATTTAGGGGACATCCTCTTTTTTTGTCAAGGATACTAACAAGAATTAATCGGCAAATGAAGAAACACATTAAAAATAAAACTGGTAATCAAATATTCATATATAGCAAGTTAATTTATTATGGATTATCCCACCTTTAGGTGCTACACATATTTAAACATTGCATGCCAGCCAGTGCTGCTGATAAAGCAGGAAAACCATCTGCCAGTAGGTACATAAATTATAAATTTTAATATACTTTTCTGAGTACTTATTAGGATATTTAAATGTATGCTAAACATTGACCCAGAAAATATACATCCAGTACATAATGCTAATTGTGTTACAGCATTTGGATAACAACAACATTTATTATTATTATACCTTTATGGTTTAGTCATAAATGTTTGAAAAGTATTAGCATATTAATTACAATGTTAAGTTGACGGCTATAGATACATTTGTTATCTCAATATGATATAATATTATGCAGTTAAACATAATTGTAAGAAATACTGACTGGCATCTGAGTGTACACTAAAGTGTTGCAATGTGAAAAATCAGTAACGAAATGGCACATAAGCACACATGGAGTATGACAACACTCGTCGCATGAACATGCAAATGGGATAGGAAAGAAGATGAAAAGACTCAGAAAAAGAGGTAGAAAATAAATATCCTTAGGAAATGTGACTAGGTAATTTTCCCCGTCATTGAGCTTTCCTGTGTCTATTTTGTTATGTTTTCAGCATTATACCTATCTAAATTGTAGTTTTAAAAAATGCTTCAGGGGATGCCTGGGTGGCTCAGCAGTTGAGCATCTGCCTTTGCCTCAGGGCATGATCCTGGAGTCCTAGGATCGTCCCACATCGGGCTCTCTGCAAGGAGCCTGCTTCTCCCTCTACCTTTGTCTCAGCCTCTCTCTCTCTCTCTCTCTCTCGCCCTTGCTCTCTCTCTCTCATGAATAAATTTAAAAAATATTTTTAAAAATAAAATAAATAAAAATGCTTCAAAAATATCCATATCCTTTAATACAGAATTTTCAGAGTTGAGCAGAAAAAAATCAGGAAGATGCAAATTCATTACATCATTTTTTTATAGTTGACATTCAGAAAGAATCTAAGAGCTCACAACTAGAGTTTACTAAATATTGTGTAAATATCTATAAAATGGAACACAATTTAACCTTTTAGACTTAGATTACATGAATTGAATAGATGAACATTACAAGGTTGCATTTTGTCATCTAGAGGTGAGGTAGATTTAAAAATCAAGAGCACAAGAGGAGAAACAAACACCAGGAAGTATAGCAACACCTGGATCATTGTTCAAAGGCAATGGATAATTTTAGTTGTCTTACCTATATATATATATATATGCTAAGCTTTTTATAATTGACACACATTGATTCTTTCCACTAAAAAAAAAAGGCTGTATAAAATTGTACTGGGTACAGGAAGCACTCAGAGTCTATTGTAAATCAAAGAAATAAGTAATGGAGGATTTAGACACACCAGAGCTAGAAATCTAAGTCTGGCATGGGTCAGTGTCCCTGGAAAAAATGGTGACTATAGGAATAAAGAATTAGGAAAAATGGACAGATGAAAGCACAAAAAAATCATTATACAATGATTGCATATATATTTTTTTTTTTTTTTTTGCTAGCAGGGAATGCAGGTGTGCATCAGGTGATTAGAAAGGCAAGTAAAACTTAATTTTGTGAATTTGACAAATATTTATAGATCACAGCCAGCTCTTAAACTGAAATCATTTGGCAGCATCCTGTTAATATTCAATCTTTTACCACAACCTGGATGAGTTTGTTATCATTTAAAAATCTGACTTTTAGTATAACATTCTTTAAACATTTGTCATATATGAGAGGATTATACATGTATGTGATATACTTTCATATTTATCATGAATGATTTAGATAATAGCAAGTAATCTTTCTATAGATAAATGAGTGATTAATTAACTAATCAACCAGGTACTATTAATGTATTCAGTCTATGTTCAGATAGTTATAGATTTTTGCTCCCAAATAATAAATAAAAGATTATATGAAAAAATTTTTTGATAGTTTGAAGAACTTAAAAATATTTTCACAAATTATAGGATATCTCTAAAAATTGTTTTAAGTTTCTAGGATTTGGTGAAAAGCTTAAGGCTAACATATGGAAAAAAATTTAAACCATATGGAAAATTAATATGTTCCATTTTCAAACTCTTTATTCTAAGAAAAGTATCATTAGCTCAATTAATAATTAATTTTACTACAACTCAGAATTTCCTTCAATAAATAATTTATAATCTATGATTAAGATATTAAAGTGTCATTTTAATGTGATTTTTGAGGTCCCTATGAAAAATGCAGAGTTTTTAAAGATATTGATATACCTTTTTATCATAAAGACATTTTGATGTGATTCAAGGAAATTTTTCTCTATATTTTATACTTAATTAGTACTACACATCATGAAAGAGTAGCCTTTTTATTTAACCTGAGTTTGAAATAATAATTGCAACTTATTCCTGATATTATATCTTGCAAACTGAAGTAAAGGAGAATTAAACTCCCCACTATAAAATTAATGGGTTCCAATGGGTTGGGGATGTTTAATCTTAGATTTTTTTCATACAAAATTATATTATTAGGAAAATCAGAAATGGCCCCAAACTTGTAACATTCTTAAGATGAGTACTATGCTATCTACATTTAACAATCATTCATATTTGTAAAAGTTGTTGCCAAGTCAAATTTCTATATAGTACAGCATAGTTAATATTGGAAGGACTGCTTCATAAATCATACTCTGAATCTATTATCAACTTTAGGTGTATCCCAAAATTCTCACAGTCCATTAAATCAATAATAAATGATCTATGTACAATAAGTGATTCACTGACATAAATCTAAAGATTTTAAAACTTTATAATTTTTTAAAGATTTTATTTATTTACTCATGAGAGACAGAAAGAGGGAGGCAGAGACATAGGCAGAGAGAGAAGCAGGCTCCATGCAGGGAGCCTGATGCAGGACTCAATCCTGAGACTCCAGGATGATGCCCTGGGCCAAGGCAGACTCTAGCCACCCAGGTGTCCCAAGGTTTTAAAACTTTAAATCTTATGGGCAACTGTCCTTGGAACACATAATGAGTGTTTCCAATTTATTAGTGAAACTCCTATTACTTAAAAGTGGTTTCAAATTCAAATTCTGTAAGTGGGGGCAGCCCGGGTGGCTCAGTGGTTTAGCACCACCTTCGGCCCAGGGCGTTACCCTGGGGACCTGGGATCAATCCCACATCAGGCTCCTTGAATGGAGCCTGCTTCTCCCTCTGCCTGTATCTCTGCCTCTGTGTGTGTGTGTGTGTGTGTGTGTGTGTGTCTCATGAATAAATAAATAAAATCTTTAAATAAAAATTCTGTAGGCCAATGTTAAATAATATATGAAAGATCCATTTAAAATCTAAATATTTACTTAGGCTTTGTGTGTGTGTCTGTGTGTACGTTTTAAGTATATATTTATTTTTGATTGACAATGAAGGAATGACTTAAAAGCAATAATAACCACTCAACTCTTGGCATGATTTTGTATTTATCTGCTTATACTTTCTGGTTTTCTAAACCATGAAAGTTTGCCTGGAGCAGGAGCAGAAGGGCTAAGGCCTAAGGACATTCTGCTAGATGGATTATAGTCATAGTCCTTTTTAGATATATTCTACCTATAACACCATGAACTATGAAGTTATTATAGGAAAATAAAAATATAATTTATATCTCTTAAGAAAACAAATGGAATGTTCTAAAATTCCATTATATTCTATATTTGTTACCTTTTGAGGTTTAGGATAAATAGACAAGCAAACAAAAACTTTTTAAAACATTTTTATGAGTGTTTCATCACCTTATCCAAAGTGCAACATTTTGTATTTTGTTTTCAAAATAATATTATTTATTATTTTATGCCTTCATTTGTTGACTTAGAAGAATCAATAGGTGTTGTATTTATAGCAGCTATGAGGTAATTAACCATTCTTGGATCCTGAAATCAGGTGATAATTTCTCTTCCTTCACAACTGAAATGTTTTTAGCTCCTAAATTAGTTTAAATCATCTATAAGAACAGGAATTCTTAAAAGTCCATGTTAACTCTCATTATTAAATGATGTCATTCAGAAATTGTAATCCACTGGGCTCAATTTACCAAAAAATCAGGTACTGGGGTCATTACCTGAATTAGACTAAACAAAGAAGAAAAAATTTCAATAGTTTAGCAAAACAAGTTTATCACTAAGGAGGTTTTCAATCATCTTGCAATTTAGGAATCCAATCTCCCTCAATTTGTATTATTTGACTTCTCATAAAAATTTCACAGTCTCTGAAAAAGAAAGAAATACAAGACACACTGCATCTTAACAGTTTTAACCCAGAGTGATATACCTTCTCGTTGCCTACAATCCATCGGCTAGAACTAGTTATATGACTTCAAGCTAATTGCAATGGATATTCAAAACAAAAACATCTTTACAAAAATTTTATGGAATAATTTGTGAGAATGAATGCTTCTTCAGTGAAGATTAAGAAAGATAACAGTGATGAGTCATTTCTAGGAAGAATCCCAAAACAATATCTTAACAAATGTACTTTTACAAAGTAGCAGGGCTTTGAATGATTTCATTAGCATTTTTTGTAAGAGGAAGGAAAACGCAATGTGCATTATTTCATTAGTTGAAAGACACACATTTTGTCACATTTCAACATCTATGAGATCAGAATTCATCTTATGATCACAGTTGGCTGTTAGGGATTTTGTAATTGTCCTATCCTGCTCACATGCACAAAAACTTGTAAAAGCAGTGTAAATGTTGATAAGAAATGTTAGAGACAATAAGTCCTCTTTCAAGTTTTTCACATCAGTAACACTTTAAGGCACAGAGGATGGTATTACATGGAAAATATAAATATTAATAACTCTGAATCAAAAAGCGATTTGGAAGAGTTTAACTACCAATATAAAGAACTCAAGGAATACCTTAATTAATTTTACACATCATTTCCTTTTTGGTCATCTCAGGGGTAATATACATTAAAATTTTCACTAATTAGGACTGAAATGAGTATTTTAACAAGTTCACAATTTTCAGAATGCTATAAAATATTTTCTTGGTTCAGTTGGAAGCTGTATATTTTTCCTTCACTTGTGATGCATAAACTAACGTGTTTTAGAATGGCTTAAATGTAAGATTTGAAAGAAATTTAATATAAAATAATTAAATGATTTGAATGATTATTTATGCTTATTTTTTAAAAAAGACAATAAAATCAAGTGAAGTAGCTTCCTTCAAGACAGGAAGTTAATTTTTTTTCTCACAAAAAGTCATTCTGAAGTCAAGTTACAAATAACTAAGACATTCCAAAATCACTTGCATATAGAATCACTAATTTTATATACTATATGTTATCAGTAAGACGTTTTATGTTGTCATGATTATATAATTGTCACTTTTCTTTTTATGCGTTAAAAGGAAATTTCAACATTTTTATAGCATGCTGTGAAAATAGTTATTTAAATTTCTGTTACTTAAATCATGAGCTAGTATACTGTGCTTCTGCATGATGTTGAGATATAACTTAAAGTGCAAATATCCCTTGCAATTACATAGATGATACATTTTAAGCTCATACATTTGGCTCAAATCACAAGGGATTCAGTAATATTAATGGCCTAGATTTTCCAGATAAATAATTTCATATATATAAGTTGATTGATAGCCATGAACTTATTCAAAACCCAGGGAAAAGCTGAGTGATGCCAAGCAGTTGGCAACTATGCAGATCAATCAAAGTAATACCTCATTGCTCCTGAGACAATGACAGAACTTGATGTTCAATCTGACAGGTTCACTGACATTAGCTCTAATAAGATCACATTTCAGAGCAGTTGCATTAGGCTACAAACAGAACTGCTCCTTGCTTGTAGTCCTCGAGGAGGAGATATGATTCATGCCATCAGATATTGTGCAGACAGGCAATGAGTGGTTACAGCTCAAATATGATGGAGTAGACATGGTTTATTCCCTCCATAATCTTCTTTAAATTGCATTTATCCAAAACATCCTACTATTTCAAACAAATAAAAAACAGAGCACAGAATATGTTTTCTGCACTAGCACGGATTCTATGAGGGGAGCTTGGGGAAATAAATGTACCCCAGTCCTCTCTCTTACTCCAGATTTGGCCTTTGTACCCAACATCACACTGGGAGTGCAAGAAACACACAATAAACTATTCAAATGAGTGATGCTGACATGAGCTACTGTAAAGATTTTGTAGAATAAAGATTTCATGTATACTTTGTAAGGAAGCTTGACTCTGAGTTCAGCTGTAATTGAGATAGTTGGCAGGGGGATAATAACAGAGGATCTCAAGCAGCAGGAAGTGAAATGAAGTTGAGAAAATATGGAAAGCCATTGTATGTTATGTGTTCCAAGAAGTAACTCCTCTGAAAGTGGTTCTTTATAACTTAGGACTACCTGTCAAAAAATTAGGGAGGGATAGAGTTTGGTGAAAAGAGTGATAAAAACTGTCAAAGACTGCACAATGCAGACCGAAAATTCAGACCTCAGCAATGTCTTTTATTAAAATCAGTGAACATTTGAAACTGTAGTGTTGACATGATAGGAAACCCTAAATTTTAAAGAAGATTTATCCTTTAGTGTGAAAGGCTAAAACCAGTAATACAGGTGATCATTGAAAATCCAATGTACCAATCTGCCTCAGAAAAATTTGAAAGTGTAGGCTAATACAGGATAAATAATAGGAGAGAAGAAAGGACAAACATAAAGGACATTAGAGAAGATGACTATGATGTGATTATTTTCATAAGAAGTAGAGGGTGATATGTCAATGAAAACACCTACCTTTTTTATAAGAAAGATTAACATTTGTGAAGCATCATGTAGTGAAAAAAAACACTCCATACAGAATATAATTTTTAAGAATCACTATTACTGGGGATCCTTGGGTGGCTCAGTGGTTTAGTGCTTGCCTTCGGCCCAGGGCATGATCCTGGAGTCCCGGGATTGAGTCCCACATTGGGCTCTCTGCATGGAGTCTGCTTTTCCCTCTGCCTGTGTCTTTTCTGCCTTTGTCTCTCTGTGTCTGTCATGAATAAATAAATTTTAAAAATCTTAAAAAAAAAAGGATCACAATTACTGCTTAGACTAAGGAAAATTTACCAAACTAGTAATAATAACAGTAAAGTTCCTCATGTTAAGTAGATTTTTTAAAAATGTTTACTTTCTTCTCATTTCACCTCACTGCATTATATTCATGATAAAAAAAAACACTATATTACAATAGTTTTGGCTGATTGATGCATGCAAACATCATGATTCCTCACATCTTGCTCAAAAAATTCTAGGAAGGCAAAGCTAATTTCAATATGCCACAATAAATTGTAAGTTTATGGCACCTACATTTACTAACACTAGGTCCCAGTCATGTTATTTGATTGCTCCTCACCGCTGGTTTTATGGATCAAACTTCCTGAAACCTACAAAAATGGGACTTGCTTTTCTTGGGCTTACCTACAGTGAAATTTACCTCACTAAATGTGGATAGATGGCTTATATATTGCTTGTGATCCCAATTGCTTTATGATAGTAGAACAAATGTTAGTAAAAATAAGCAGCACAGTTCTGACCTTGTCAGTTGCTCAGGAATACAAAATTACTTGTGCTATTAGAAGCCTTTTCATTCCTTCAGCAACCAGAGGAGAGATTTTTATTAAAAATCAACCTCTTCATTCACCTTTCAGTATCTTACTATTGTTTTTATTTGTCTAATTTGTTTTCAATTATTACTGATCTATTAGGTTTTTGAGAATAAGAATTTAGTTAAATTAAGTTTTAACAAGAAGAAATTCTTATACTAGTCATTGCTGGAAGTAGGAGTACATTGATAAATTAGGTGCAATATAAAGCTAAACAAATGCTATTAAAAGTAATTCATGGTGGTGGTGGAAAATGCACATTCTACAGTCTTCATAATATGAATGTTTTTTGTTAGTTTTCACCCTGCCCCTGGTCCATTAAATCAGCCTGAGTTTTTCTTGGAAATCATGGCCCATAAAGATAAGCTATACACATTGTCTAGCTTTAGAGTGATCTAAGAGGACTTCTTTCTTCCTTTTTATAAAGTTTACTATAGGTTGCCCTATAGTATGCATGTATTCTCTCTTTTTTTTTTTTTCTTAAAGATTTAATTTATTCATGAGAGACACAGAGAGAGAGAGAGGCAGAGACACAGGCAGAGGGAGAAGCAGGCTCCATGCAGGGAGCTCGAGGTGGGATTCCCTCCCGGGAATCCAGGATCACGCCCTGGGCTGAAGGCAGGCGCCAAACCGCTGAACCACCCAGGGATCCCTGCATTCTCTATCTTGAATCTAAGAATTGGCTGTAAACCCCAAACATGTCTCACCAGCACGGTTCTTTTGCCTTCACATTTTTTTCCAGTTGAGAAGTTTTACAGAAAAATGGAACTGGTAGGAAAATTAAGCATCTAGAAAAACAGTATTTTTTAAAGGTAGTAATGGATGTCAAAGAATGTTTTCTAAAAATACAGCTTGATGTTAACTTCTAAACAAAAGATAAGCAAAGAGAAAGTAATACAATTCAGAAACAAAGTAATTGTCATTTATTACATAAAGAAACGTGTTGAAACCTCTTTATGAGACTATAGAGGATAAAAAATAAAAATCTAGAACACTCAAAGCATGAGACTATCAATTCCATTAGAATTCAGTCCAACTACAAAAATAATTCATCCAACATCCTGAAATTCAAATAATATATATATTTGATATTTCTATATATTAGATACACGTGTGACATATATTTGATATCCAAATATTATTTAATGGTTTGTTTGCTCATGTCTACCATACTAAAAGAAAACTCTTTTAGCTCAGTATCCTATCAGTTTGGGTTAAGGATATTAAAGTATTCTTGGAAGAATTTTTAAAATGGTACTTTTTCACAGTGTGAAATAAATGTAAACAACGCTGTCATCTTTTGTATAATGATGATTTTTTCATGTGTCTTCTGACTTTTATGAATGGCCAGATACAGAGATTTTAGGAATATACTATCATTTCCTGCTTTGCATACACATTTTAATATTTTGGACAGTATGCATACTACAGCACCAGAAAACATGCTTATTTTGTATTCCTTTAGTGAAGAAGGTGAATTTGCCTTCTTTTAGTCATTCTCTATGATTCTTAAACCATATCACTGGATGTTTGATTGTTTCTAGATTCAAGACACCTGGTTAGGCACACTGTGGCAGCTCCAGTTAACCCATTTTACACTCAACATACAGAGGCTTTGAAAATTTTTCTCAAAATCACTGTCCCTTAGTCACAAACAGATTTCCACTGGTATCTTAATTGACTGAAGGAAGCAAAATGTTCTTGTATAGGTCTGGCAAAGAAAATGGAATTTAACTCATTGGGATAACTCAAATAAGATTAACCCCTTCTAGGGATGAATACAGATATTATTCCCATAAACATTTGGATTCATTGAAGAGAGTAAACACCCAACAGTGTATGCCACAGAGAATGTAATTATCATAATCTGTCAGTAGGAAAAAGTAAATTTGAAAACATTAAGTATTTTTCCCAAGGTTTCACAATTTATAATTATTATAAGATGTATTCAACACATATCATTTTTAACTAAATATTTCCCCTTATCCTTAGTCCAAAGATAACATCTATTCATTGGATCAACAAAGATTTATCTAACAGTGACTATATCTATTGTGATAGAGCACATATTTTCAAAAACTAATAAACAGCAAGTGTTGCATAGTTTGACAGATAGATATGAATATGATCATTTATTAATATGTTATAGATGAAATGAATAACAAGTAACCATGCCATTATGGAAGCAGAGAAGTGGGACATACTTGGAGTCCCTGGAGAGTAGATGGTTGAACTGAGTCACATGTTAAAATAAGACAATATCTTTCTATAGAAATAAATGTAAATGTCTGAATTTGAACATTTGGAGGCATAACAGAACTAACAAATTCATCATATTTCCAATGTTTGATATTACTTGAAAATAAGTAATGTGGCTTTTCCTTCAAAATGTAAAAATCCAAATTATTCACATAACTTATGCAAAAGTAAATAACATAGATGTCAAAAGAAAATGCATGAAAACTAAAAAAAAAGGCATTTTTCCCAAGCATATGTTTAATTATTTGCAATAACATTTATTAAGAGTGTGTATTCATTTTAGAAGTATACTTTTGTTGTCCTTTTTTTTTTAGACAGAGCATGTGAGCAGGAGAGTAGGGGTAGGAGTCAGAGAGAGAGTCTTATTAAACAGGCTCTATGGTCAGTGCAGAGCTTAACTGGGGGCTCAGTCTCACAACCCTGAGATCATTACCTGAACTGAAATCAAGAGTTGGATGCTTGACCAACTAGCCACCCAGGACCCCTACTGTTTTTCTCTTTCTATGAAAACCAGCTTGTGCTAACTTCAATAGGATAATCCTTTTTTCTAGCATTTTGAATGGATTAAAAAAGTTACTGTCACCTTCTAGGCTTAGCCAAATATTCATAGATACTAGGATAGGAGAATGATTGTCAAGGATCAGAAAAGTAGCCATGTAGACCAGAACCTCTATGGAACACTCTAGCATCAGTAGTTTTCATTCACAACTTATATTCATGTGATGTAGAGGTGATGGGAATTATTAAATTCTAAAGCAATAAAATGTCCTTTATGAGTGAAAACATAATAGTTTTATAAACACAAGCAAATTCTTTTGATACCTAGTATACTAGTATATCTATTACACTAGAAGTTGTAGGGACTTAAAGAAAAATTTTGCAAACGCACATATGGAGTGTTTAGAGATTAATGATAGTAATATGTCTGCTTCTTAAACAGGAAGGAAAACATCCCAAATGGGAGAAAATAAATCTATACACTCAAATTATAAGGATTTCTTCAGCAAAATTTCCTGACAGGCTGCAGCCAATATAATAAAAAAAAAAGAAAAGAAATATCTCAAAGATTTGTGAAGAATGAAGGGACAGGGTGAGACTAAAAGAAGAGAAATAAAATATAAAAAGCTACTGGGCAAAAATTGTAATTTATGTCATGGGGGTTGAGGTGAACCTTTACCACCTTTGATTTATGAAAATGGGAGAGATGGTTTCCATGTGCTTTTCAACTATTATACTCTAGGTTAGGAGTCAAGGAAATAATAATTATTACTCATTATACTTTTTGAAAATTGGCTTTTATTATACAGTGAAGGTTGGGAAAATATTTGGAAATAGGAATAAGAATATTTCAGTCTTGTTAATTCTGTGATCCTGGCCAAGTCATTTTATTACACTATGCCTCAGCTTCTATACCGTAGTGGGTGTTTCGAGTAAGTGTACTGTCAAGATGTCAGTTCTTCCCAACTTGATCTATAGAGTCAATGCAATCCCAAACAAAATCCCAGTATTGGAGCTGAGTGGAATCTTTCTTTACTCAAATTCAAACTGATTTAGAGTAGTAACAAATTTCATGTTTTACTTCTTAAATTTGTCTTCCTTGGTGTTCAAATGGGTTTAGGAATTTTTCCTTTTGTTAAAATGTTTGATTGATTTCAGTTGGAACCTGTTAAGGTAGAAGATAGATAGTCAAATACATATCCTTCAATAGTTACAGGAAGAAAACAAAAGCTCTGAAGGAATGATGACATATCTTAACTCTAAAGCTATCAGTCAATAAAACGCCATGTCCAATGTAGCTGAATTTTTCTTCTAAAAATTTTTCTACATGTAACTCTGAAAGACAGATAACTTCCTCTTTCATGTACTTAATCTTTAAAGTGATATTCTGACACCAGCTTTCTAAAATGCTGTAAATGAGAGCACCTGAGAACGGAGAGAACAATATTATCGACTATATTAGCTTTACAAACACATTTCCACTATTACATGCTGAAATCCTATTTAAATTTCCTCTCTAAAATTTGAAAATAATTTTTGGGCTTTCTCCCATTATGAAATATGAAAATACAAAGATTTCTATTTATATTCCTAGATATCTATCAAAATGTTTTATTGTGGGTTAAAATGCTATAGTTTTACTACCTAAAAAAAATTTGTGATGTTTTACCAAGCCAATTACATTTGTAGCAAGATAACTATAACAAGATTTTACTTATGGAAAAACATGCATGTATATTTTATAAGGATGTTATTTATTTATTTATTTATTTTAGAGAGAGAGTGTGTGAGCAGGGGAAGGGGCAGAGAGAGAGGGGAGAAAGAATCTCAAGCAAACTCTGTGCTGAGTGTGAATCCCTATGCAGGGCTCATTCTCATGACCCTGAGATCATGATGTGAGCTGAAGTCAAGAGTGACATACTTAACTGACCAAGTCATCTAATTTTTTAATTTAAAATTATCTGGTAATCTATTTTAAAAAAACTTAAAATACATTTGAGTAATTGATAACTTGTTTAAGCTGCTGAATAATTCAACATTTTAATTTACTTCCCCCAATTCAATATATTTAAGTGTATTTGTTTAATTTTGCACTAAATATCTTTGTCATTAGAAGTTTATTTAAGGTTTTATCTCTTTTGGATCCCTTTTTTAAAAAGATTTTATTTATTTATTCATGACAGACACAGAGAGTCAGAGACATAGTCAGAGGGAGAAGCAGGCTCCATGCCAGAACCCCCACGTGGGACTCAATCCAGAGACTCCAGGATCACACCCTCAGCTGAAGGCAGACACTTAACCACTGAGCCACTAGGCATCCCTATTGGCCTCCTCTTAAAGAAGCCACATCATCTTTAATTTTTATTATATCCCTCTCATTGTTTGATGTAAACATAAAAGTGTTGATAGTGTGGCTGAAAGAATAATAATTTTCAATTTGAGTATAGTATGCTTGCCATCTTCCTATAAGTTACGGAACTTAATAATATATGCATATGAACTAAACATTTAAGTCCTGATATCACCAAACTCCTCAGGCCTTTCCAATTACCAAATTTAAGAGAATATTAGACTGCATTCCTTTAAGATTCACAGAAAAATCTCAAGTGTCTCTCTTCTCTCAACTATCACATATAGAGGGAAGGAAGGTGGTAGTGCCCATAATAAAGTTGAATATGGCAATCATGATCAACATTTGATGACCTTTTCTTCTAGTCAAATTATCTTGAACACTTGTTGGTTCAGTGTTGACAACTCATTCTCTTTAGTCAGCAATTAGAAGCCCAGGCTTGATGATCTTTCTCACATACTGTCTCTGGGCCTTACAATGACTCTTCTAACTCTACTACTCATTAAGGCTCATTGTTTATTTCCATATTCTCCCATTAGTTAAAAAAAAAAAAAATTGGAAGTACACAACTGTCAGACTTAGATGACCTGTCCTGCTTGGGAGAAAGATGCATCTTGCTCAATCAGGTAAAGCAGAGGGATCATCAAATAAAACTTCAGGCCGAGTCCTAGCTTTGTACATACTTCTGATGAAAGGTTGAAATGGAAAAAGAAAGGAAATTACATTTCCTGTTTCACCAATGGGTCCTAATTACTAAGCTTGATCTGAAGAGTTTGCTCATGTAGAAAGCTTAAATATGTAAATATATTTGAATTTATATATGGAATTAGAAATCAAAATAGGCTAAGATCTTGAAGATTTTGTCTTTTAAGTCTTTCAACCTAGGGGATTCTGTGATAAATTCTTAATCTTAATGAGGCAGAATGGAAGAACAAGTATCAATAATTCTACTGCCATTTCTTTTTTTTTTTTTTTTAAGATTTTATTTATTTATCCATGAGACACACACAGACACACACACAGAGACAGGAGATACAGGCAGAGGGAAAAGCAGGCTCCATGCAGGGAGCCTGACATGCTACTCGATTCAGGGACTCTAGGATCATGCCCTGGGCCAAAGGCGGTGCTAAACCGCTGAGCCACTGGGACTGCCCTCTACTGCCATTTCTAATCTAGTTTTCCTCTTCACAGTGTGAATGAGTTAACCCTTACAGTAAGTTGACCAAATCAAAATATGTTCCTATTAATATATATAGTTAAGAGTAATTTGGCAAGAGGCAAAGGATTTAAAGGCAGGCTAATCTATTTCTAATAGAATATTTAAGGAAGAGATATATCCAACTTGAAAAGAAAGGACAGAAGTATTAGAAGCAAAATCAGCTTTCCCATTTCAATTTTACAAATATCCAAAGGAAAAATGTCCTCTTCAATAGACCAAAGAGGGGAACTACTTAGCAGGTATATATTCTCACTCTATATATTCTGCACCATCAGCAGCTAGATGTCACTGAAATATGCATAATAGAAATGAATTCCACTCCCCACCTCTTTCGAAGTCCATACTTACCAACAACTTGCTTACTAAAATTTATATTTCAAAATAGATCTTAGAGTGGGAAAAAAAATGCTTGTAATTAAGCATGATTTGTTCTCATGATATTTGCACTGATTATTTTAAAAATTAAAAATTTGGCTTTTTAATCAGACTATGAGTTTTGGTGATATGAGCTACTGCCTATAGGAGTGACCCTCTCTGGAACACCTGGGTGGCTCAGTGGCTGAGCATCTGCCCTCAGCTCAGGGCATGATCCCAGGGTTTGGGATTGAGTCCAGCATCGGCCTCCCCACCGGGAGCCTAGTCTCTGCCTTTCTCTGTCTCTCATGAATAAATAAATAAAACTTTTAAAAAGTGACCCCCTCTGACTACCATACCTGGGAAATTAACTGTTGGATCCATGGATAGTAGTGGCTTCATTTAAATAGTTTTTAAAACTCCACAAGGTTTCCTGAAACAATTTGGCAAAGCTTCTTCAAGTAAAAACAATCCTATCTCACAACTCCTTCAAATGTTTAATGCCAGGATGCGTGGGTAGCTCAGTTGGTTAAGTGTCTGCTTTGGCTCAGGTCATGATTCCAGGGTCCTGGGATTGAGCCCCACATGGGACTCTCTACTCAGCAGGGAGCCTGCTTCTCCCTCTCCCTCTGCCTCTTATTCTGGCTTGTGTTCTCTGTCTCTCTGTCTCTCAAATAAATAAATAAAATATCAGAAAAAAACTATTTTTAATGCCTGCAAATTTCAGGCTGTATTTCAAAAGTAGCTCTGAAGCTTAGTACAATTAGTGAAAGCCAAATAAATTATCTTCTAAATGTTTCATTTTTTTAAAAATTTTTATTTATTTATGATAGTCTCACAGAGAGAAAGAGAGAGGCAGAGACATAGGCAGAGGGAGAAGCAGGCTCCATGCACCCGGAGCCTGATGTGGGATTCAATCCTGGGTCTCCAGGATCGCGCCCTGGGCCAAAGGCAGGCGCCAAACCGCTGCGCCACCCAGGGATCCCTAAATGTTTCATTTTTATAAGAGATTATCACATACTCATTCCTATAGGAGATTTGACATGGAAATGTTGATACTGGTTGAGCTTCAGTGAAAAGATATAAGGTTATACAAACTTTTTAAAAGAATATTTTCAAGAATCACTTAAGGCACTTCAGTTTCAGTGGGACAGTAGTGGGAATAGAAGTCACTGAGTAAGGAAAAAGAAAGGAGTATTCCTCTTTGACTCATTCGATCTTAGTCGTTCTACTCTATCATGCCATTCATGAAGATTATCTGCTAATAGATAGAAGTGTTTGGATGCCTATGAAAGAAAAAATATGTTGATACCTTAATTAAAATAATTATCACTAAGGGCTGATCAAAGGAGAACAATTCCAGGTAAGTCTTAGGATTTTCCTGCAATTTATTTCCACATACAAAGAGCTACACAATTTTACTGCTTCACTCAATGACCTTACACCAGAGAACAGCTGTAATTCACATACCTTCCTTCATCCTAACCTGAATTCATCATCTTTTCCTACAAACTATTTTAATTGCTTTTTATTTCCTAGCAAATAAGAGTACATTTCCAGGCATAGACATTTTTTGGACTCAAAGTTCTTGTTTTAACCCAGCTTTATCTCTCATAGAGATAAACCACAGTGTTGTTTTTTTTTTTTTTTTTTAAACTGTTCTGCCCTCAGTGTTAACTTCTCTTACCACATCCATTTTTTTTTTAAATTTCTCTTTTTTAAGTACCAGCATTTTACAATCGACTTTATCAACATTGGTTGGTTTAAAATCCTAGTTCTTAAATGTCAGGGCTTGTAAAACTTGCTTGGAAAGGATCTAGCTCAATAAAACTATATCAGTGTTTAATAAATCCTACATGACAATGATAAAAATTCTAAGGGCAATGCTTTTCTTCCCCCACAATAGCATCAGCACTTTGCTAGCAGGCAAGCAGAACATATTGCACCTTAACATTAATGTTCATTTATATGTGGTCCTTGTTTGTTCTGGCATATTATTACTGGTTAAGAAATTGTCCTTTCAATTTCAGTAAGAACAGTGGAATGGCTTACCAATGTCTAATTAATTACTCAGCTCTGCAGCAAAGGATTTTTGTTTTGCCTGTGATTGCAGGAGGCTTGCTGGCCAGATGCTCAGCAGCAGAGGAACTGTTTGCTAACAATGATCACTGACTGTCAGTACATGTTAGCAAGGGGAAGGACAGAGAATAATACACAGAGATAGTAAGTGTGGTTGTCAAAACAGCTGTCATGTATGAAGCAACTTCAATGAGAAAAGTGTTTTATAGTTTTTTCAATGCATAGCACAACCTAATTTTATTCAGCCATTATATGTGAAATTTTGGGGGGTGAGGGGAAACAAAGTAAATTCTTCAAATAGTTTAGCAAATTTGAAGAGTACAATGCATTCTTAAAATCAGGTGAAAAAAACACCCAACAAACAAAAAACAAAAACCTTGTTCCATTATTTTTACTTGAAATATTTTCTCATGTTAACTAGTAGTAATTTAGTTTCAAAAGAATATTAGCCCAGGGGCATTTTGTAATAGAAATGGAAATAGCATTAAAATCCTTGCAATTCTATTTTTTCTGACTACTGCCTTCTACTTTCCCTTCTTTTCCTCCTTCAATTTCCTTGATTGTGTTCTTTGGCTACATTCAGTCCCTAGCAATATATTAAATCACTTAAAAGAAAATAAAAACAATCAAACATTCTGTGAGGCCTTCAACTCTCTTAATGTTCATTACAGTACCTAACCATATCGTTCTTGATCTCCTCCTTATTATCATCGTTTCCTACTTTCTAATGTCCCCTTTTGCCTCTGCAATTGACTGTTCTTCCTCTTCCCTACCCCAAAATGTAGACGTGTTCTAAAATCCGGGTTTTGTGGCTTTTGCTTTCTTCTCCTCTTCCCTCCATTAGTAATTCTAGCAGCTTCCCAGTTCGACTGACCATCCTAAACTGATGATATTGCCCTGCTTCATTTCCCATCCCAAGAGGAATCCAAAATCAGATATTATTAGTAAACTTAGCCTAACATTATCAGAGTGTCTGATCAGGTTCTGGGTGTGTCTTCTGAAGTGAAGAGAAATTCATTTTTAAGTTTTCCTTCTCAGTGGTATGGAGGAAGTCCAAACCATTTCAATGTCCTCAGAGAAAAAAATATCAGTAATAGGAGACATATTTTTATATTTCTGAAATTGACCAATATATATATTTCAATCTTTAGAAGTGATATATGTTATGTTTTGCCTTTTTTTTCCCTGTTCTTCCAAAAATTCATTTTTTAAGTTAAATGACTTTCTAAAAATATATTTCAATTTGACACAATGGATCCAATTGTCCTAGCCATTTTGATATGTGTACCAATTCCCATTTTTTAATTTCTCACTGCAGTATACTTTTCTTAAGTGTTTTTTACATGCATGTTCCCTACGGTTGCTATGTTTGTTTCCTTTCTCCTGGGTTATGTGTATTTTTTATCTCTTTTTTACATCTCCTGTAATTAACATTTTGTTTTTAATCTTTGTGCCTGTCAAAATAAGCTATATTATGCAACAGAAACAAATCTAAAATTTTCAGTAGTTAAAAAAATCTACTGTTTATTGTGTTCTACTACCTCTGATTTCCTTTCTCTAATGGTTTACCTTTCCCTTTCCTGAATCCAATTTTCTGATTTAAGTTATTTAATACTTTTGTTGTCAACTTTATGATGAGTATTGTTTTATAATCATTTTTATAATACCACCAAACAAGATTGTATATTCAAGATAAATAGCCTGACCTTGATAACAATGACAGGATTTCTAGCATTGTAACTTAAATTACTTCCATTTCCAGGCTTTCTGGTAGCCTTGGAATCAGCAGACTCACAATCACAGTAGCTACAATCAGACATGCAGCCACTAGAGGGAAACAGATCTAGTGTCGAGCTTTTCAAAATGTCCCATCCTGGTGATACCTGGGTGGTTTAGTCAGTTAAAAATCTGACTCTTGATTTTGGATCAAGTCATGATTACATAGGTTGTGAGATCAAACCCTGCGTTGTGCTGTCCACTCAACACAGAGTCTACTTGAGATCTCTCTCTCCCCCTTCCTTTGCCCCTCCCCTACTTTCTCCTTCTCTTAAATAAATATTTTTTTAAGCCCCATTACTCTGGTAATATTGACACTATTTGACTTGTTCCGAAGCTCCCTAGAAAAGCTGCATTTTGCAGGACAATGTCCCATTTTGATCTGACTCAGAGCTTTCTCCCTGGGAATAGCCCTATCTTCAGCGTGTTTGTCAAAAATAATCAGAAGCAACTGTGAACTTTGGAAGCAATCTGAGGCTGTAATATGAATGTGGACGAACAAAATCCAGGCCTAAAATTTAAAAGGAAGATATGTTGAAGAAGTTGTTGATAGAAGATTTTGAAAAGCTCTGACGTATTCCAAAGGATGTAGAAGACTGCTGCATACCCAGAAAAGACCTAAGAATGCATCAACTACTCAACTTTACTAACATTGAAGCCCTACACAAGCAGGAAGTAAAGCTCTGATATATGTGTGAACTAGTTGGTATAGATAGATAGTCTGTATATATGGAAAAGTACTGAAGACTTACTGGCTCAAATCCTCTGGGAAAATTATCTGAACTTTTGAACAATCTTTGGCTGACCATTAAAGGTAATCCCCAATAATCCAGGTTTAAAAGAAAGAAAGAGTGCCAGCGAGCAAAGACTCCAGCAGGAAAGAAGAAAAACAACTAAAGGAAAAAAAGTGGCAGAAGATCTGAGCACAAAGTTATTCCAATATATCATCCAAAATGATCATTTTATCTCTACAATACTCAATATAAAGCATGTTTTCCTTACACACACACTCACACACATATTCTTCTTCAAAAGGTGGCATTTGATTCTGTTGACTACACACTTAAGAACTTTCAACACTAATTGAAATTTTAATATTTGTATATGAATTTATTTTTTATTGGTGTTCAATTTGCCAACATATAGAATAACTCCCAGTGCTCATCCCATCAAGTGCCCTCCTCAGTGCCTGTCACCCAATCACCCCCACCCCCACCCACCTCCCCTTCCACCCCCCCAGTTCATTTCCCAGAGTTACGAGTCTCTCATGTTCTGTCTCCCTTTCTGATATTTCCCACTCATTTTATCTCATTTCCCCTTTATTCTCTTTCACTGTTTTTTATATTCCCCAAATGAATGAGACCATATAATGTTTGTCCTTCTCCGATTGACTTATTTCACTCAGCATAATACCCTCCAGTTCCATCCATATGGAAGCAAATGATGGGTATTTGTCGTTTCTAATGGCTGAGTAATATTCCATTGTATACATAAACCACATCTTCTTTATCCATTCATCTAAAGAGATACTTGGAAGTCATATTTTCCATTAGGAAACTAGTAAATCATAGGTTTGTAATGCAATAAATGAGAAATCCTGTTTTCTGCAAAGAAGTAAAAGCTGTAAAATGATTCACTACATGTCTCTAATCTAACATATAGGAAGAAAAATATGCTGAAAAAGATAAATTTTAGAGCTGCATGTAAATAAGAGTTGCAGAATTCCATGTTTACATTGTATACAATTTATATTAAAATAAAAATCTTTCATAGCTTAGTGTTATAAGACATCTGTCCAACTTCTGAATTTAATGGTTAAAATAGTTTATACCACCATCAGTAGACTAAAAATGAATAAATTTATTTGAGCCTTAAACATGTTTGAAGTCTTAAATCCTGTTCTCTACCCAATTGCTTCCACTATTACTTTTATTTTCTTCTTAGAAGAACAATTCCATGAAATATGTCATTTGGTTGGTTATGGCATGGAGATATGAACCAATTTATGAAGTGCAGAAGCATAGACCCATTTATGGAGCACAAAAGGTGCTGCTATTTATTCCATTGTATAAATATATCATAGTGTATAATATTTTTGAAGTAGAGCTAGCCCCAACATACATTTTTCCTCACTTTACTGATCTAGAGTTCCTTTATAATAATTTCAAAACATTAACCTCTCCCCACAATCAGCACAATCTAAAGACAAGTATGACAAGTTTAAAACTTCTGATTATGTCACTTTTTGTCTAAAAAGGCTTTAGTGGCTCCATATTTCACTACACACTAAGAAAAAAACAATCTTTTGGTATTCAAGGCATTCTATGTTGTGCATTTTTGCTTTTTATCTCTTCATTTCTGGATATTTTAGTCAAACTGAACTACTTACTCATTTTAAACTCATCCTGTGATCTCAAATACCAAAACTTTGTCTACGTGGATCAGTGTCTTTAAAGCCTCTCTATTTTTTTTCCTAAGATTGGTTTTCACAATGTGGTGAAGTACAGCATTGTGTGAATACACAATACTGTGTATTTTTCACATCACAGTTCAAATATAAATTTCCACAGGAAGTTATTCTCAGGATCCTCAAACAGATATAATCTCATTTGGATCTCCTGTAATACTCTTCTGCTTTCTTACACTATATACTATAATAATTTCAAGAGAGATTAGATGCCTTGAAAGTAAAGTCGGATTTTTTTCTTAAAAAATAACTTGCAAAACATTGTAAAAATAATATTCCACAAATATTTATTGATTAAATTGAATTGCATCCAACTGTGAACAAGAGAAACTATTAATGTTAGTAACTATTGAACTAATTTCACATGTCAATATTATACTGTATTCAGAAGATATGTTGTGACTCATAATTTTTTTTTACTATTTTGTAAAACTCCTTGAATTTTATCTTCCCCCAGAGTTTGGCAACTTTGTATGTTTTACAGTTGTCTAACCCCATGATTTAAATGTCAATAACCTTGCCTTCCTACAGACTGTATGGCAGGAATTTTACTTGAACCTAATTTAAGCTTATCACTGATAATCAAAACTCTGAGAATTACTGGCGATTTAGTGATAACAGGTTATTGGAATTCCAATTCTCAAAAGGAAAAATCTGAGAATTAGCTTATCTTAAGATAAAAGTGAATTAGGTAAGTCCACTTGGTATAACAACATTGGCTCAAAAAACAGAGGAGGGAAGCTTATTAGAATTTGCCAGTGTGTCTGTTATTGGTATTATCTCAAAGATCAACTCCAATGGACTTATATTTAAGTGCTAGAGTTAGAAGTAGAAGTGGGTACAAAATCTGAAATATCTATGAAATATTTAGAGTTCATTCAGCATGACTATTGAATATGACTATTCAGCATTGACTATGACTATTGAATTTGTATTCAGCATATTCAATTTATGATATATAAGATTGATTTGAGAACAATGGAATATTCACATAAAGAAGGGAAATTAAGGTTTTCCCTGTTAAGTACTGAAATCAGGGCAAATTCTACACATTGCAACTTGTTTTACTCACTTTGGACTGCTGTAACAGAAATACTATAGACTGCGGGTTATTAACAACAGAAATTTATTTCTCACATTCCTGGAGACTGGGAAGTCCAAGTACAAGGTGCTAGCAGATTACTTGTCTGATGACAGCCTACTTCCTGCTTCATAGATCGCCCTCTTTTTATTGTGTTCTCACATGGAAAAGGCCAAAGAGTTCTCTAAGTTCTTTCTCATAAAAGCACTAACCCCATTCATAAGGGATTATGAATCCATTCATGACCTAATCATCCCCCAAAGGCCCCTATCTCCAAATACCATCAAAATGGGGATTAGATTTCAACATATGAATTTGAGGGAAGACAAATATTCAGTTTATAACAGAGCTCCAATGAACTGAATCCAATTAGTTAAAACATGTTATGGATCAGCAGGGATCTCTGAAGCTGTGGTATTCCAGGCTGCAGAATCCAGTGTATGTGGTTATAAAGGTGAAGGATTATCAGAAACAGCTCCAAAAATATTATTTCCTTTTCCCAAAGTTTCAACACTCTGGCAAAGCAGAGACAGCTAAGACAAGCACAAAAGACCAGCTATTTTGAGAGGAATGAAAGATAAGAAGACAATTATAAACACAATTATACAGACATTTGACAGCAACTATTACTATTCATGAAGGGATTTGAAAACAATGGGAAAAATTATTAGTGGACTATAAACCTTAAGAGATTTAATGGAGCTTTTCTTCCTGTTTGTAACCCTAGGCTGGTGGGAAGTTATATGAAATGAACATATTTTATGTTGATATAAAATCATGAAAACTATACTAATAATTATTTGAAGTGGGATCATTACTGCCCCAAATATATGTCTTTATTTTTCACACTACAACTACTTGAGTCATGATATAATTATTATAATGCATTAAATCCCACAAACATGAAAAGCCCTCTCTATAACTAAAATGTTGGCGTGTTATTTAAAATACTTTGGACTTGAGATTCTATTAAAATATTCCTTTCATTCAGGGATTAGAAATATTTTTTTCAGTAAAGATCCAAGTAGCAAATATTTTAGCCTTTGCCAACCAGGTGATCTTTGTCAGGATTAGTAAAGTCTGCTATGATAGTGTGAAAGTAACCATAAAGAATATATCAATCAATGGACATAGATATGTTTCAATAGATTTATTTAAAAATAGAAACAAAATAAGCACAACAAGTTGGATTTTGCTCATAAACTGTAGAGTACAATCCCTACTTTAATAGATAAATATTGTTTTGTTTTCTCTTAACTTTTTAGCATTATAAGATTTATTCTAACACATTAATATATGACTTCAGGATAATAGAAAATTATTATAGAATTTAGAATTGGCAACTGATTTAGATTAACTGAACTCATAGTAGGTTTTGATCTAATAATCTGGATAAAATAAAATTTGTAATTTTGTCTTAACTCAGATTTGTGTGTGTGTGTGTGTGTGTGTGTGTGCCAGCATTGAAAAAAAATCAAATTCAAACCCCTTTGTAGGACCCCTTGTTGTCTGACTGTTTCTTAGTCATCCTCTGAACATTCATGTCTCTAGATTGCTTAAACCCATTTTCCCTGTCATGGGGCTATTCCATTTTGTAGTGAACCACTGAATAAGATATTCCTCCTACCTACAATGGATTCCAGAGTTGCAATGGTGAATTTGAATTTAGTAAGGAGGAATTCAAAGTTGGGTTTAGATAGTGAAATGAAAAGCAGCACTGGAGGCGGAGATGTGGATAAAAGTAGAGTAGACAATAAGAGAAAAAAAGAAAAGATTACATTATGATTATTATCAGAGAAAAGGTATATGACATTTCAGGTTTAGGTCAACACTTAAAAAAAGTTTCAGGAGCCTTTTAACTTCTAGAGAGAAGCATCCATAACATAGTTGATTATCCATTTTGAAAGAGTTCTAATCCAGATGAAGTTTGGTTCCTAGAACCAGTTCTGGAAGGATAGGGGCTCTATCTCTGTGAAGAGTTTATTTGGTAAGGGAGAGCATGCATTTGAGGGGGAAAGGATACTCTGTAGTATTTTTTTTTTTTAAGATTTTATTTACTTATTAATGAGAGACACAGAGAGAGGCAGAGACACAGGCAGAGGGAGAAGCAGGCTCCCTGCACGGAACCTGATGTGGGACTGGTTTTAGATTCTGAAAGCATGGGCAAAGTTTATTTCAGATAGTCATATTGAGAGAAAAATAGGGAATTTGTAGATTGATGTGGTAGCAGAGATAGATTTTTGGCTCTCCCCTCAGGTATCCATACCCTGTTACATTGATGTAACAGTGAGGGACCATCTCAAATCTGATTATTTTCTTTCTTTGGAAATTAGAATAACCAGTGGAGGCATAATTATGTCATTTTGGCTGCATACTCAGCTACTGTGAGTCATAGTTGATTTCCCAGAGATTTGGGTTTCTTAGAGACTGATGGCTTAACAGCAAGATGAGGTTTTCTTCATTTAAAAAAAAAATGTACTAACAGTTATGGTTGTCCTAAATATCTTGGAAGTAAAGACCAACTAATCTCCCTGTTGTTTTCTTTCTTTTCTATAAATCTGTCTTAAAATTATCTATTTAGTGCTTTCATTTTCCAAACCCAGTACTAGAGCAATAGAAGAAAGAGCTCAATTATAATATGGATTATTTAATGACCTTGACACAACTCATAGTATGAAATAATAGTCTCTCTTTAGCTAGATCACTAAAAATCACCTAACCTTTATATATTAATGCCTTATAGACAGTCAGCAAGAATCTATGAAACTGTTTTCTCTTGAAAAGAAACACCCAAAATAATTTTCTGCTGAAAAGCAATTTCCAAAATATTCCCCTTAATGAGATGACGGTAAAAATTTATACTCCCTTTACTTTTTTTTTAAAGGTAAACTGAAGTAAGAAAACAGTACTTTTGTGCGTTTCCTTTTAAACTTTCTGCTGAATTTTATAATACACTAGGGATGATAGTCGTTATTTTCCTTACAGATTGATAATCTGAAATCTCCAATTGTCATGTCATGGTGCTCCACTGGTAACAGGAGGGCATGGTTTTCGATTTGGAGCTGGGATAACAGAAACTATGCCATCTGAAACTCATGAAGCAGCATTCTTACATTAGATGTTATTATGCTTTTGTTTAAAAGAATAAAGCAGAAACACTTTGATATACAAATATGAGGCCACAATGAGCTGTCATTGAAACAAAACCAAATACATATAAGGCTTAATTTAAGACAACATAGCAAATCCTAATGAAGTTAAAAGAAAAATAGATCTGACATTCATATATATACATGCATATGCATATTTATATACAATAAAAGCTTAAACTACATATTTTATACTATAGATATCAATTATTAAATCTATCTAAACTAATTTATGCATTTAATAAATATAAAATGAAGTAAAATAAACATTAATTTGGCACATTTGACTTTGCATAACCTGGCCCTCTGTCAACCTCTTCAAAATTGTTATGTCATTATTTTTTTATTTTTTTATTCTTTTTTTAAAAAAATATTTTATTTATTTATTCAACAGAGAGACCACAAGCAGGGGGAGAGGGAGAAGGAGAAGCAGGCTCTCCACTGAGCAGGAGGCTGAATGGGGGTCTCTACCCCAGGATCCCAAGATCATGACCTGAGCTGAAAGGAGATGTTTACCTAACTGAGCCACTCAGGTGCTACTACAAGTCACTCTTTGTTGAAAATTAAGTTCCAGGGGCACCTTGGTGGTTCAGTGGTTGAGAGTCTGCCTTCGGCTCAGGGCTTGATCCCGGGGTCATGGGATCGAGTGCCACACTGGTCTCCCCACAGGGAGCCTACTTCTCCCTCTGCCTATGTTTCTGCCATTCTCTCTGTGTTGCTCATGATTAAATAAATATTTTATTTTATTTTTTTATTTTTTTACATTTTTAAATAAATATTTTTTTAAAAAGAAAATGAAGTTCCATACAAACTGGTCTAATTTTCTTGCACAGCACTGTCAAAATCCAACTTTAAAAGACTATCTGGAATATAATTGTGGTTAGAATCAAGTTAGATTTATTAATCTGTTGCAGTGAAGAAGATAACATTAAAGGAATTATGGATGTGTCAGTAAGAGAGAATTAGGAAGTTTTTCTATAGGGCTTACATTAGTTAGTGATTTTTCAGAGGGTTCATGGAAACTACCACTTATTTTGGGTTGCATGCTGCCAAAAAACAGGGATGATTCAAGAACTGGGACTCTAGAAGGTGAGAGACATGAAGCAGGGCTAGAGTTGTCATTGGTAAAGAGGCAATTGTCAAGCATGTTAGCCAGAGAAATGTTTTACTTATTTTGTGGAGACATAAAATTCCTCTCTTTTTCCTGTGTGCACACGTGAATACAGAGTCGTCTTGTTTTTATTTCCATAGTGAGCATGGAGTGTCTCTTTTGATGTTAATGTTATATGGAACTGTTTATATTGATAGAAAACACTGTAGCATAGATCTTAGCTGTCCATTTCCAAGGTCATGTTTCACTATTTAAATCTTCTCATTCTTATGAGCTGATATATAATTAATTATTCGATGAATCATTGTATACAATTCAGCCTAGCATAATACCATATTCAGTAGTAAATAATTCTTGTAATATTAGCAATAATAAAATTTTCAGTTCCAAAATTTTCCCCATCATAAATTATCTCATATGCAAATTGAATTTAAAGATGCCAAAACCACCAGAGCTACATGATAGTTAAAGGCAAACTATTTCATTTCATTACTCAATGAGAAATGTTAAAATAAAATTAAAAAAAAATTAGTATCTTTTCTCAGATGGTTTGACATTTTCAACTATGATGCACAATAATGATGATAAACCTGTACTACAAAATATTTCTAGTTAATATCGGGGGAAAAAACATTGTGAAATACAGGATAATTTAGGAAATATTTAGACTGTTTTTTATATCAGGCTGAATAACCATTTTTATAACAATCCAAAGGCTCTCATGACCTACGTCATGCTTCATGTTTTGTTGTAGTTGTTGCAATAGATTAACATGGAAGATAACCGTGATTCTGAGGCAATACGATTAATTATATAACCCTCATCGATTTTTTTTAGATTTGCATTATGTCTTCACCCTTTATTCTCTGGGTGATACTGAGAAAACCACAGAAACTTTCTAAACCTCATTGCCCATATCTATGATAACACTTGTGTCTATCACATGGCATTGTTATGAGGGGTTTGTGTATATTAGTCAAAGTTATTATTGTCATTTTGATAACATTTCGCTCTGACTCTAAATCCTTGCAAGTTTTGGTATAAACACTTTACCTTACTGACCTTGATTTATTCCCTGAAGTAATGATTTTTTATCTAAGAGCTGAGAGATGACATTAAACAGTTGAAACAAATAGTATTGCTATCCAGGGGGCTGCAAAATATTACAATATCTGAAAAATCGAAGGTCACTGGGGCTAGAATTCAAAAAGTGAAAAAGAAAATAGCCAAAGTTGAGTCTGGAAGGTTGCCTGACACTTGGAATTCGTGTTAGGAACATATGAGGATGAACTTGGTTTTGAAGGAGAGGTGACACAATCCAGTTTTTATTTATTTTAATATTTATTAAATAACACCAACAAAAACCAAAACCCTGTCAGTCGAGGAGATAAAGGAATGGAAGAAGATCAGAGTGAATGGAAGGAGATTATTTCAAATAATATTCCAGAAGTACGATTAAGAGGTGGTGGCAATGGCAATGAAGATTCAATGAAAATCTAAAAAAGTGGTTACACTCAAATAAATTTAGGAAATACAATTGAAAATGTGTTATGGATTTTTAGAAAAACAGAGGAGAAGGGTTTTCCAAGAATGACTTAAGTTTCTGCATGCTGTACTGTTGGCTGGTGGTGCCCTTGGCTAGTACTAGCATCACTAAATGAAAACAATTTTGGGAAAAGGACAATAGATGGGCTATATTTCATAATTGTTGAGTCTAAGGTATGGCTGGGACTTCTAAGTAGAGTAATAACAAGGTAGCAATTGGATATATGGATCAGGACAATCACAAGTCTGAAAGAGGTACAAATTAGAGAATTATTGGCATAATATAATTGAAGTTAGAGATTCAAATGAGACTGCTGAGGGCAAGACTATGGAGTATAGAGAGCATAGAGAAAGAAGTGGGTTGTCCACCATCTAACTGCAAAGGAAAATAAAACCTATTAGAAATGAAACTGTCCATATATAAAAGACACTGTCACTTAATATCAATATTTACCTAATAAAGAAGCTGAGACTGTAACAGGAAAATGACTAGGAATTGACAGACCTGAGAAATATTAAACCGAGGTCCTTTTTCATCTTGCTTCTCTTCTATAAATCATACTATTAGTTGTACAACAACATAATTGAGTATCTTTTAGCTAGATATTGATTTATGTGATAATTCATCATTTCCCCAACATACCACCACAAAAAATAACAACAACAACAACAACAACAAAATCCACAACAAACTACTCTTTGGCCATTTGTGACAAGATAGTATTAAAGGCTAATTATACTGCATATGGCTTGAACTCACAATTTTGTTTGGAATTGCTTTAACACTAACAAAATAAAATCTCATTATTCTTTGCAAAACACATATTAGATGTCTGATTTTATTATTATATATATTACTCACTTTGATACTAAATTTTCATATGTGAGCTATGAAAAATAGAGAAAATAATGAACATAATATGAAATATAAGACATTTAGAGAAATTAATTCTTATAGAAAAATTGAATAAACACATTAGTTAGATTTAGAAAAAAATAATGATTTGATCTAGAAAGACAACAGCAATGAAAAAGAAAGGTTTCAAGCTGTTCTGGATTAAGATTCTTCTAATCATTTATAATTATTTTTCACCAGAATCAACAAAAATAAAGAAAATTATATCACAGGAAAATGAAATGAGAAGTGAAATAGCAAAAAATAGTAAATCATTGATGTATTAAATTAATATTTCCTTAATATATTTACAAAAAAAATAAAATGGATTCATTTTTTACTTTCACATGACACTTTTGTTAAATAGGTGATCCAATTTGCCTTCAGAAGATTTAATGGTACTAAAAACTAGAATCAATATTTTTTCCAATCACATCTCATACATATTTCACCTACTATAAATGTTAAAGTTAAAATGTAATGACAGACTTAGTAAAAGCTGTATTTGAGTCGCAATAACTAAGGCTGAGAAGGCAAGTAATGTAGTTTAAGTAACCGACCTGTCATCTTTGATGGGCAGACTAACCACTTTGCAAAAATGTCTATAACTTAATCCTCAGATTCTTTAAATAGGTTACCTTATTTGGCATAAAGAGAGTTTACAGATGTGCATGTGGTTAAGGGTCTTGAAATGGACAGACATCCTAGGTTATACAAGTGGGCACAATTTAATCACATCAATCCTGAAAAGCAGGGAACCATTCCTTGCTGTTTTCATAGAGAGATATGGCAATGGAAAGATCAGAAAGACACATTATGAATGAACTTGACCTGCCATTGCTGGTCTGGAGATGAAGGAAGGTAGCTATGAGCTAAGGAATATGGCAAACTCTAGAAGCTGGGGGTAATTTTCAGTTTACAGTTAGCAAGAGAATGAGGATGTCAGCCCTTTAATTGCATTAACTGAATTCTGTCCAAAACCCCAAGGAAATAGACCATCTCCTAAAGTGTAGAGAAAGGAAAACAAACCTGCTGACACCTTGGTTTTAGTGCAATGAGACAGAATTCTGACCTTCAGAATTGTACAGTAATAAGTTTCTTAAGCCATTAAATTTCAGAAATTTATTACAGCAGCAATAGAAAACTAATATCTTACTTCGAAACAGAGAGAGTCAAACCATTTGGGTTTTTATTCCCAAAGCTTTTAGTATTTTTTTCAATAAAATGTGATACGCAGCATTATGGGAAATAAAGAACATACAGAAGAATTTAGAAGAGTTTAAAAAAAAGCATCCCTAACATAATTTCAACATCCAGAAATACACATAGATAAAATGGTAGTTCAATAATCTCCCTCCCTCTCTCTCTCTCTCTCTCTCTCCCTCTCTTCCTCTGTCTCTCTCACAGACACAAAAGCACAACCACATATAAAGAGATAAACAAAACACAAATATAAATCATTCTTTATACATTGTAATCTACTGTGAGCCAAAGAATGGATTTGTAATAGTTTAAGAAAGAAAAACATCTGAAAAGTAGTTACAAGTTATGACAGGGCATGCAGGGGAAACCAACTCCAGGATTTACCGTTTGGGAAGGACTTCAGCAGAATTTGACTTGGTATGTGTGAAGAATGGTGTAGGGAAAGCTGCTAAGTAGATGGATCAGAGTATGGAAAACCCTGGAAAAAGAAAGAATATAATACAATAAAATGCAATTAAGACATTAGGGCAAATCCAAGCAAAGGAATTAGAGGTTGGTCAGAAGTGGCACTGATAAGGATCCTGAGCTTCATCCTAAAGGAACATGGAGAGTCACTGACTAGTTGTATACTGAGTTGTTCTGGTGTATTTTAAGTGTAGAATCTAGTCATAATACGTAGACTCTTTTACAGAGTTCATGAAAAGCTCACCCATGATATTTGGCAGCTCTCGGGATGAGAAGTTTGGCAAGGTAAGAGCCTGGCAGTAGTGGAGACATGTAGTAGTTAATATATACCTAGATAGGTATATTGGATAGTGAAGGAAATAATTAAAAGGAAAAACAAGTAGACAGAAAAAAGAGGGGTCAATGTATATGTACAAGGAATGGCTGGAATTAATTCAAAATGTATATTTGCAAGATTTTTTTTTTATCTTTCAGATACCAGAATTGAATCTACAAATATCTAACTTTTCATTTATTTCTATTAATTTCATGTGGCTTGCAATAACCCCTTCTGACATACAGATTTACATCTTCTGATGATCTCCTCCACAGCCCAATTTTTTTTGGGCTTTCTTTTTTTCTCTTTTGTTCATTCTATCCTGGGATCTTTTAGAATTAACACATCTTTATATTACCTTTTCTCTGTATCTATCATCTTCCCTATCTTTTATTTTCCCTTTTTGTCTTTTACTTCTAAGTTCTGAAAGTTCATACAGACTTAACATATTCAATTTTCCACAGTATTAACATCATAACCTACTGTTCCTTATTAATTTATAATCTTATAGTCTCAACTTCAAAGCCATAATATTTTTTTTCTCATTTTTGTTTACTAGAAATAATGGACTTTGAATTATTATTGAAGTCCTATAATCACTGAATTCTGGTGAAGGTGAATATATTTCTTTCTAAACTACTGACTTTTTTTTATCTTCATGACATTTTCTTCTTCTTGAAAATATTTCAAAAGTTTCTGATTGATTTTGTGAGAGTCAGGGAATTAATCCAGCTTCTGTTAATAAAGGCAGGTCTATCTAGAACAAGTTTTTGATCCGGAGTAGGGTTCATGGATTCCCTTTGGATCTCACAAAGTGTGCATCCTGTGGAGATCCTTCAAACAGATCTTTATCTGGCCAGACACTAGATATAATTTTATATTAGCATGCAGGATCACAATAGCTGTGGAGGTTGGAAGGCAACTCACATCCTCACTTTTTCTCTCATCTCCATATATCTCCTTGTTATAACAGGGCAGGTACTATTGTCCTTTCTATCTGGTTCTACCTTATGCATGTATAAACTATAGTCGTGACTGTGACTGAGGCTCATTGTCTAATACACCTGTGTATTGGCAGCATTCAAGAGATGCCACTAGGGTCATCAACTTGCTTACAGATTCAGCAGTTGCTTATATTAAGAAAGACACATACATATATTTGATTTAAAAACCCAAAGCAAATCTCTTGCCACCTTGTATCACTCTTTGTTCAGGAATCATTTCTTTTTTATGGCCCTTTCTTTGATATAATTTTTATTAATAATTAGACTGTTTGATTTTTACTTATTATAAATTCTATCCAAAACTTATTTTAGAGTATAACACAATTATTCCAACACCACTTAAGTGTTTCAAATGTAACTTGCACATGTTAGTGCCATCTTTATTAAAACAGGAAAAAATTGCCAGCATGTTATTCACAAAGTTTTTCTACACAGTCCATTTTTTAACTATACATAAATAATACATTTCCATTCAATTTGGAGAAAAGTATAGGAGTTGTATTGGTGGGATTTCATGAATAATAGATGTTCCAAGTATAACATAATAAATTAGAGATGAATATCTACTCTGAATTTTTTTGTTTGTATTTCTATCTATTTATCTCTCAAGTGCCACATGGGCTAACATTTTAAAATTACTCTAGCTTTATAAAGAATTTTAATATCTGGAAATGCAATACCTCTCCCACCAACCTGCTGCCAATATGTACTATCTATCACGAATTTTGTGAATAATATTTATAATAATTTCTTCAAATTTTACAAAAATAATTTTATGATTTGATTGTGAGTTTACTGTTTTTATAATTCAATTTGTAGAGAACTGACATATTTAAAATGTTTACTACTTCCCTCAAGGGACATCGAATATGCCCCCATCTGTTTGGAATTTATCTTTTGCCTATAATTAAAGTCTTGTATTTTTAAAGACCTTGTTATTTATACAGTTATTTAATTTTATTGAAGTTAACCTATTATATTTTCTAACATTTATTTATTTTAAATGATACTTGTGGCATTTGTCAAATTCTACCTATATTCTACATAAAGTTGTATATAACAAAGGTCACATTTGAATGAAATGATTTTTTAAAGATTAAATCTATATTGTTTTTCTCCTTTCACACCAATACTGAAAACACACTGTATTCCATTAAGACAGTCAAGTTGATATGTATTAAAATCAAAATGGTCGGGATCCCTGGGTGGCGCAGCGGTTTGGCGCCTGCCTTTGGCCTAGGGCGCGATCCTGGAGACCGAAGATCGAATCCCACATCGGGCTCCCAGTGCATGGAGCCTGCTTCTCCCTCTGCCTGTGTCTCTGCCTCTCTCTCTCTCTCTCTCTCTCTCTGTGACTATCATAAATAAATAAAAATTAAAAAAAAATAAATAAAAAAAATAAAATAAAATAAAATAAAAATGGTCAGCCTGGAAATCATACTGACTCATTAACGATAGCTAATAAATAATGTAACTTTGAAACTCTTTTCCTCTATTAAAAGAGGACACACTTCTACCATGCTGTAAACAAGTGTTTTCAACATAATTCTATTTTCTAACTAAACGCAAATATTTTATTTTATTCCACATGAGAAAAAAGATAAGAATGGTCATTCATAGGAATTCATAAATAAAATACTTCTCAACTATAAATATACTAGATATTAAAATAAGCTTGTAGGGGATCCCTAGGTGGCTTTGTGGTAGCGCCTGCCTTTGGCCCAGGGCGCCATCCTGGAGTCCCGGGATTGAGTCCCACATCGGGCTTCCTGCATGGAACCTGCTTCTCCCTCTGCCTGTGTCTCTGCCTCACTCTCTCTCTCTCTCTCTCTCGAATAAATAAAGAAATGAAATCTTAAAAAATAAAATAAAATCAGTTTGTCTTCATTAAAGACCAACTAAGATAATTATTTTCCTCACAGAATATTATGAGAGCAATAGAGCATTGGATATGGGTTGCACTTCTGAATTTTCTTTTAATAATTGTATGAACTGATTAAGGAAAAGTGTCACATATTATATAGTTTTGTATTTTCAAAGCAATACAATATTGGACACAAATCTACTCAACACTGTTTGACAGAATTGATGATGTATTCCTCATCATTTGCCTCTTTTCTGTTATGTGGTACTTGAAGAGCAGAACTCATGTTTAAGCTCTGAGTTAGAAGACCATATTTCTATTCTGCAAAATTAATATGTGTCATGTTGATATTATTTTGGAATTTGTGAAAGATTTAAGGTTACCCCATAGTCTTTTTTTTTTTTTCATTTTGTTTTGTTTTTTAGACTTTATTTGAGAGAGAGTGCACATGCATTGGAGAGTCGAGAGAGTGTGCACACATGAACAGGGTTGTGGGGGAGGAGCAGTAGAATATGGAGAAGCAGACTCCAGTCTGAGCAGGGAGGTCAGCTTGGGGCTCCATCCAGGGACTTCAGAATCTTACCTGAACCAAAAGTAAGCCACCCAGGTCCCCCTCTCACTAGGGCTGTTTTAAAGAAATCTCCCAATAGATAATTTTCCAACTTCTATCCTAATAGATAATGCTTTTAAAAATATACTAATTCATTCATTCATTCACTCATTCATTCATTCATTTATGAAAGAGTATGTGCACAGGAGCACAAACATGAGCGACAGAGGGAGAAGGAGAGAGAATCTCAAATTGAGTCAGCTGAGTGCAGAACTCCATGTGGAGCTTCATCTCACTATGCTGATATCACAATCTGAGCTGAATATAAGAGTTGGAGGCTCAACAGATCGTGCCATGCAGTTGCCCCCTCATAGATAATCTTCTATTCTAATTTCTATCAACTGAAAAATAATTAAAAGCTTATATTCAAAGTTAATAGAATAATAATAGCCAACAATATAATAATATTCACAATTTCTTAAAGAAGTATTTTGTAAAAAATGCTACAATGTAGACTCTAAATGTATTATTTCTCTTATGTTCATTTTACAAATGAAAATAATTTAAGATTCAACAATGACAAAATTTGCCAATTGTTTTCCACCTAGTAAATGACAGAACCTAACTTCAAATCTGTCCCAGTCTCTGTTCTTCATGATACAGTTTAACTGCAGTATCAGATCTTTAATTATCTCTTACAAGTATGTGATAAGACCAATATCCTCCACCAGAAGCCTTATGGAATTTGTCAAAACAGTACTTTTTAAATATTATGTGACCTTGCTTCACAGTTTCTGATATATATAGCCTCTTTGTTTTGTTGTTGTCGTTTTTTGTTGTTGTTGTTTGTTTGTTTTCAATATCCTGTAATAGTCCATAGCAAGAATGCAGAAAGGCATGGCAAGTAAGTATTACAGAGAAGCCCTTTGGTGCAATCATTAGATCTGATATAAGCAGGATGTTAAGGTTATTTTATAATTCCAGTTGAAGTATAGTTTGTACTTTGGAAAGATAGAGGAACTTCAGCTAAATTGAATTTATCTTATACTTTCCTGCTATGAGTGCTTATTTGCATAATCAGATTCTCTGCTTTCAGACCAGAAATGTGAAAGATCGTTTAGGTTTTCTTGTTTTGTTTTTGTTTTTTGTTTTGTTTTTGTTTTTGTTTTTAACCTTAACATGAGAACTGAGAAGATATTCTGAGGGTGGTCATCTGCATCATTTGCTTGTATATTATTGTATGCGTGCATGTATATTGAGACAAGCTTTGTTTTTCCCAACAAAGGTAAGAGAACTATAAAAGTGTCAGGATTCTGGAACAATTTATCATAACTATGGAAAACCCAGGTGGCCAGAAGATGTCTGATTCCTAGAAGATCATTTAGGAATGCTCTTGTCCTTTAATTCATAGCTTTCATGGAAAAGTAGAATTCTTTTATGTATGAGTTGGACACTGAAGAGGTAATGGCAAAATGAGTACACAAAAGTTAACAAACACACTCAGCCTTCCTGATCAAATATATTTTTCAATACTGGAGTTCCCAGTAATCCTGCACTTCTTTCTCAGGACCATCAGAGTACTTACCCCACAGATATCTCTGCTCTTTTTATTCTTTAGCTTCACTTGATAGCTCTGGTCAGGAAAAGTTCTCATAAGTTTTGTACTGTTTTTAACTTCAACGGCTTTGAATTTCCCTTAGTTTCTCAAAATGGAGAATGCCTAAGGGCTATCACTTTCCCATCAAAAAGAATTTTCTGGGAGGTGGAGCTCAGGCATGCACAAGAGCAATAAAAAATAAATGCTTGTTAAATACCAATAAATTACATTTTACTTTTACATTACAAATTACATTTAGAGCTGGATGAATTTTTATCTTCAGATTTTAGAAAGCTTATACACTTGGCCTGACTTCAGTTATACTAACTCAACAGCATCCCAATAAAGTTACATATATGAGGAAACCCATGCGGTAGAAAATAAATTAATATGTTTCATCTAAACTGCCTATTTGCCCCATCCTTGACAATTCTGGGAGATCCTTATCTGAACATCCTGAACATACTGACATTAAATGTGAGCCATAAAAATGTTATATTAATATCTCAACTTTCCAAAAATATGTGGCTTCAGTATAAAATAATTATCTTAAGCAGTACTTGCTGAGATAGAGTTTTTTATTTCTTTTATTTATATCTCTCCCTCCTAAAACCCACCTCTTACTCTATTTCTGTTCTACATCAGGTATGAGGAATCCAATTCCAGTAAAAGAGAGAATCGTGGGTTTAGATTCAGATATGAGTGCCTGGGTTTGCTATTCTCTTCTCAGATCAGGTCCAAAATTTTAGACAATAGACTTCTCATAAAACATGCAGAGTCACATAGAGAGTTGAAGTCCGGTGAATATTATTGTAGAATTAAACCGATTGTATCGTTCTTCATTTCTTTCCGTTTGGCTAGAATATTCTCTGATGGCTGGAACTCAAGTAGCTATTCTGGAACATGAGACAGAAGATTTATTGCTGAGAATGAGGATGTTAGAACATTGAGATTGAAGGGTCCTGGCTTTCAGATGACTTCTCCCAGTTTTCCTTACAACCCTGGACTAGATTTCCTTTGTAAATGTAAAACAGAAGTGCATTTTAATCTTGTTAAAGCCATATTATTTGGAATTTTTATTGAATATACTAATGGTAATTCATAAAATAGTTTAGAAGGCCGGTTAGAGGCAGAAACTAGGCCATTTTTGAAGTAGGACACTTTTCCATATATGCATAGATCAAAGTAGTAGCATCTGATATGTTAACAGAGTGTTAATGGCCTAGCTACATAGCAGTGATAGAAAAGCACAGTGTTTGTGTAACGCTGAGTGAGCAGCCCAGTGAGCACGTTCTAATACAATATCCCCCATAGCAATATATGGGGGGATATATATGGGGGATATTGTATTAGAACGTGCTCACTGGGAGATATTTTTTTTAGGATGGAAACACTTTGATATCTGGTAGTTTTTACAGCAGGAACTATTAAGCTAATGAAATTTTGCCATTAATGGGCAGCCTGTGTGGCTCAGCGGTTTGGCGCCGCCTTCAGCACAGGGCCTGATCCTGGAGACCCCGATAGAGTCCCACATCAGGCTCCCTGCATGGAGCCTGCTTCTCCCTCTGCCTGTGTCTCTGCCAATCTCTCTCTCTTTCTCTCTCTCTCTCTCTCGAATATATAAATAAATCTTAAAAAAAAAGAAATTTGCCTTTAATATATTTTTTTTAAATATTCATTTGAAAGAGAGACAGATGTGAGGAGGGGCAGAAAGAAAGGGAAAATCTCCAGCAGACTCCTTGCTGAGTGAGGAGCCCAACATGGGGCTCAATCCCAAGACCCTGAGATCATGACCTGAGCCAAAATCAAGAATCTGATGCTTAACCAACTGAGCCACCCAGGAGCCTCTCAAATGCTTGTAGTTTAGTCTGTTTCTAGAAAGCAGACCAGAGACAAAAACTGAGTTAGGGGAATAGAATCACTGGAAAGTAAGAGCGAGGGAAAAGGGAAAGCCAGAAGTACTGGCTTTCCATATACTTTAAACAATTGTGTGTGTGTGTGTGTGTGTGTGTGTTAAGATTTTATTTATTTATTCATGAGAGATGTAGAGAGAGAGATAGGCAGAGGCATAGGCAGAGGGAGAGGCAGGCTCCATGCAGGGAGCCCGATGCAGGACACGATCCCAGAATCCTGGGATCACACCCTGAGATGAAGGCAGACGCTCAACTGCTGAGCCACCCAGGTGTCCCTCAATTGTGTTTTTAAATTTTGTTCATTAGCCTAGAAAATGTGCACAGGTGTCACAGGTAGAAATAGAGAAGTAGAAGTCTGGGAGATAATTTCTATGAGGGGGAGAGCAATAACCACAGGGTAGCATTGCATGCTAGAGTGGGTAGATTTTAGTTCGTATGATCCCTATGGGAATGAAAGGGGATTCTATTGATTCAATATACACACAAAATGCTAATATTAAAACCTAATTTCATTAGTGAAAAAATTAATCTTGTCATTTAAAATTGTTAAATTCAAATAAAATCTTAAGTGCCAAAATGTACAAAGCATGTAATACCACAGTTTATATATATGGCTTTTCCTTATCTGGAACAAATTACTAAACTGAAGCTGAAAGGTTTAGTAATAGCTGTTTAGAACTATTACAGGGTTCAGATATTAGCCTTTTGCAAGACCAGTTTAATGTACTGTGAAACCACAACTTTTAGACAGATAGAGAACTCTGTTTAGAGAAATAATTGTGTCCATATGATATTTTAATTTATTAACCAAACTCAGTCCAGAGACAGCCCTTCAAATGACAGAGTTGAAGTTCACTGTCATTTGAAGCCATGTTTGCTTTAGAGCCAAGATTAAATCAAGTAACAGAAAATAAGAAAGGAAGGAAGGAAAGAAAGAAGGAAGGAAGGAAAAAGAAAGAAAGGAAGAAAGAAAAGCAAGCAAGCAAGCAAGCATTACATCTCATATCCCACAGTTTGTAAACTATAATTTCTACCCATTTAATATATAGCCTGCATCTGGGTCTGCTAAAATTTCAGGCGAGGGAGGGTCTGCATAATGAGCCAATTAAAACTCCTGGAATTGTAGTCAGTTTATTTTGACAGATGGTTATGGCACTGCTGGAAATGGTTGGCAGACATGAGAGTGAAATTCCAAAGCACGGCTCATTTGCTGAATTTCAATGAATGGTGAAGAGGTCACTTTTAAAAGGGAACTTCAGAATGTTTGCAAACACTGCATGTCCAGCAAAAGGAAGTTAAGAGTTTATGAATGTAGCCAGTTATGTTCTGGGGACAATATTATAATCCTCTATGAGTGCTAAAAGAATCCTTAGAAGAGACAGACAAGGATGAGAATTTTAAGTGCTTGTATCACACTCAGTAAAGCCTCAGGCAAGAAAAAACAAAGTTGACTGCCCAGAAAAACTTAATGTATTTCAGGAGATGAGAGTCCGGATAGTCCCAAATAGAACCACAGCCTTGGACATGCCTGTCAGGGTGGTAGCATGTCATCCATCTGAGCAAGGAAGATTCACATAAAAGTGCTGACCTGCCATAAGCAAAAGATGAAAGGTTATTTTTAAAGATGCGATTCTCTCCCAAGAGGAAGAGACATTTGTATCTTAGCCAGGCCAACACGTCTCTGATTATTTCAGAAAATGTTACAGCAATGGCAGGCACTTGATTACCAGAAGTGGAATTGCCAAATGAACAATCTAAGGAAAATAACCTCCAAGGCCATTTGGACTCAAAAACCAGCAAGGCTTCTGTGATTCTGGCTGAATTTTCTGTGTCTTTTGAAACAAGTTTTTGGCATCATTGGGAGTCTCTAAATATTCAGGATACGTTTCTTGAATTTATACTGGAAGATGGATGAAGTGTGCTGGAATCTATACTAAAATTAGAGTTTTTGTTTCTCAGGACGCTGATCCAAGGACACTAACATTTAGAAAGCCAGGCAAGAGCTATTTAGAGCTGACTGTAGCAGACAGTGTCCCTCTTAGCTCCAGGTTTCATTTCTACTCCCATCACTTACTAACCACTGAAACTCTAAAATTTGGTGAGTGAGGCTGAGTTGTGTACTGCTGCTGTAGCAGTTCTTAGTGGCTTAAAACAGCAAAATTATTATATTACAGTTCTGGAGGTCCAAAGTGTGGAGTGGGTCAACAGGGCTGCATTCCTTCTGGAGGTCCTAGGAGAGAATCCATTTCCTTGCGTTGTCAACATCTAGAGGCCACCTGATTTCTTATAATGTCCATCCCCTTACTTCACCTTCAAAGACAACAGCATAGCATCTTTGAAGCCTGACTTCTCTCTACTCATTCTTTCTATCTATGCATATATGACAAGATCTGTATCTATCTGTCACTTCTGCTTTCATTGTAACATCTCCTTTCTGACTCTAACCCTCACCTCCTTCTTATAAGGACCCTTTGAGTACAGTGGATCCACACAGATAATCCAGGAAAACCTTACTATCACATCTCCAAAGGTCTTTGTCCACATAAGGTAACAAATTAGCAGATTCCTGACGACTAGGTGTGGACATCTTTGGAGGGTCATTATCCTGTCTGTCATAGCAGTGATGTGAAGATGTCTTCCACACAATGGATTAAGCAGCCAAGTACAGACAATGAAATTATTGTGATTCCAGCACAAATTTTGGCAGTGGAGTTAATAGGCTATCTAGAGGGAAAGAATTCTTATTTTTGAACAGTGATTGAAATCTGAGTTACTGGGGATCCCTGGGTGGCTCAGGGGTTTAGCGCCTGCCTTTGGCCCAGGCGGTGATCCTGGAGTCCCGGGATCGAATCCCACGTCGGGCTCCCGGCATGGAGCCTGCTTCTCCCTCCTCCTGTGTCTCTGCCTCTCTCTCTCTCTATGTCTATCATAAATAAATAAATAAATAAATAAATAAATAAATAAATAAATCTTTAAAAAAAAGAAATCTGAGTTACTAATTTTTACTGGAATTTTTATTTCTTAAATTGAGATTAGGATTTATCACTTAAGGTGGGTAAAATATCCTGTTTTTTGGTACAAAGCCAGTGTTAAAGGTTGAATAAGGTTTGAAAAGGGGAGTAGGAACATTCTTTCCCTGTATATGATGGGTGATTGTGTAATCTAGTTCATACTTTGCACTGGCAGATGCCCAAAAGCTACAGTGTCTCATGGACTCATGGAGATGTTCTTCAGAGATTTCCATCAGAAATTGTAATGAAATCAATGAACACTTCACCCATCCTCAGTATCACCATTTTCCTCTCCACATAAACCCTCACTTTTTGAAGTCTCCTTCCATTTCCTTGTGATTCTCTTAGACTCCTCTTTAAATGGGTGAGCTGACTCTCTACCTTTCATGGTCTATTGACTCTGCCTCACATCCTCTGAGTGTGCAGACCCACCCAAAGCAACTTCTCCTATTATTGTGTTAAGCATGAGACAAGCATTACTCCATGGTGTCCTCCAAATGGCAAGGTGCATATATTTCAAGATCTTGGTAATTTCATAAAATCCATTTCAATGGATATGGAACAAAGTGGGTAATGACATCCTCATGGAGGATATAACTATTTTTAGCAGATTTAATAGACTAAATATCTAAATTATCAATTCACTATGACTTCTCATAATGTAACTTTAATTTTTCTGCTAATCTAAATATCTCTAGTTATATCTATATATAGAAAGAATATATTATAAACCTATTTTACTTTATATGTGTGTGCATCCTTTATTTTTTCTGTTAATCTTGATATATGGGCACATAAATATTAATAGAATAATAGAATATATTACAATTTCTTTTACTTAATATTTCCATGTTTTATTCTTAATTTTAAATGTAACTTAAAGTGATACAGTTGATAGGAATTATTGTTGTTCTATGCTATTTGCTAAATATTAAATAAGTTTTTAGAACTCAAGACATTCACAAGTCTTGTTAGTTATGGTTTTGAATTATTTTCTTTTAAATCAGATTATTTGTTAGAATCTTAATGAATCTTTATTATGTCTTGAACCTCTAATATATCAGTATGAGATATTTAAACTTTCTTCTGCCACATATGATAGACAATTGCTTTATAAATCTTACATAGATCAATAAAAAAGAATTATGCACAGTCTTTTTATATACAAAGGAAAATTAGAAGGTATTTTCTTAAAGTGATGTTATTATAGCAAATATCTTTGTGAGAAAATAAGCAGAGTTAAAATCTCATTTTTAGCATTTAATGAAGTTTGATTGATTACAAGCAGTTGGAACTTGGATAAACTTCAGTAATTTGACAGAATAAAGAGGGAAGATTCGATTTTTCTTGAAATATTTTTAGAAAAATGAATCAAGAATCATTAAAGAAAAGTGAACTACTTTCTGAGATAAACAAATGGGCTATGTGTCAATTAAATAAGTTAACAATCATCTTAAATTTGTAAAATTGATTCATAAAATTCTCATAAGATAGCCTTCATATAAAAGCATGTCTTAAGAATGACAACATACTGTAGTATCCAAGTGCTGTCTGGAGATAGTAAAATAAGTTACTGTCACCATTTTTATTCTTATATTTGCTATCTAAGTAGTTATTATGTTGGAATAATTAGTATCAATTTGGGCAACTTCTTATTATAATGTCAGGTCTAGGGGATCCCTGGATGGCTTAGTGGTTTAGCACCTGTCTTTGGCCTAGAGCGTGATCATGGAGTCCCAAGATCATGTCCCGCATCAGGCTCCCTGCATGGAGCCTGCTTCTCCCTCTGCCTTGTCTCTGCCTCTCTCTCTGTGTCTCTCATGAATAAATAAATAAAATCTTTAAAAAAAAAAGTCAGGTCTAATAAAACTTCATGTTTTATTTAGTTCTACATTTATGTATTATGAGTTAAATATATGCTTAAAACAAATTTGAAGTGTATTTACCCTTCTGATGGGAGTTTTACAATTTATAATAATAACTGATACCTACAATTTACCATATGACAGGCTATGCAGTACATTCACCATGTGGCAGCTATATAGCAAGATCTGTTAATTTTTCTGGTAATCTATATACATATATGTTTACAGATGTAATAGAATGTATTATAGACATGTTTTACTCAGCAAAATATTTGTAATAAACAAATAACTTTAGGTAAATTATATACTCCTCAGTTCTCCACAATTAAATCACTACTTGCCTTGATTTGGTCAACTATACATGCATAGATTTAAGAAATATACATGATTCCTAAAGGGACATGAGTTTGTAACCACAATCTTGATATCAGAGTTGCCAAATTGGTTACATTTCAAAATGCCAAACATGGAATGTGGTTGCATAGTATCTTTCCTTTCTGCAAAGACATTCTTTTACCTTTTTTTCCTGAAAAAGTAGTCTTATGAACATTGTATATATACAAAAACAGAAAACAACAATTTTTGCATGATTTTAAAAGCATACACTAAGTAAAATTAAATATGTATGTATATTCTGAGCATTCAATACCTTTGTAGATTATTATGAAGAGATATGTGCATTAAATCAAAATTTCTCTAAAATATAATCTAGCATTAATTTTAAGGCTTCACTATTGTTATTCATAGATTAATGCTAGTTAGATCAAAGTTTTGTTTAAATATATGACTGAAATTTTGTCAGCTAAAAATAATTGCTGACACACAGAAACACAAATTAATTGGATTGCTTTTCAGTGTCAAGAACAAAGAAATGAATATGTTTGTTCTAGAACAAATGTAAGGGGATCCCTGGGTGGCTCAGTGGTTTAGCGTCTGCCTTTGGCCAAGGGCGTGATCCTGGAGTCCTGGGATCGAGTCCCATGTTGGGCTCTTGGCATGGAGCCTGCTTCTCCCTCCTCCTGTGTCTCTGCCTCTCTCTATGTCTATCATGAATAAATAAATACATAAATAACTAAAACACATGTAAGTTCAACACATAATAAAAACTCATAGCAAATAATGTCATTTATGCAACACATATTTTCTGAAATTAGGTGACAGACTAATTTTAAGTGTAAGGGTATTGTATTAAAGGAGATCAACAAGATTCCAGGGCTCAGTGATATTATTTAGATTAGAGAAGAAAAAAATCAGTAAGAAGGAAATGAACGAAAACCAGTTAGCATTATGCTAAACACTATAGAGAAAACACACTAGGCAATACCGAACTTCCTGGACTATTTTGCTTTTGTTTTTGTTTTTTGTTTGTTTGTTTGTTTTATATGAAGTGTGAGAATAGTGTGCATTTGTGGAAGTAGGAGAAGGCATCGATCAGGGTGGTCTCCCTGTATAAATGGTATTTTTAGCTTGCACTAGAGATTGAGAATAAGGCAAATAAAAGAAAATCCAGAAAAAAACACGTTTGAGAAAGAGAAAACAATGATCCAAGGCCATGAGACCGAAAGAAATCCCCAAGTAGTAGAAACAGAGAATAGGAAGGGAAAGCCAGAGACTTATGGGTGGCTCAGCGGCTGAGCATCTGCCTTTGGCCCACGGTGTGATCCCCGGGTCCTGGTATGGAGTCCCACATTGGACTTCCTGCATGGAGCCTGCGTCTCTCTCTGCCTGTGTCTCTGCCTCACTCTCTGTGTCTCTCATGAATAAATGAATGGAATCTTAAAAAAAAAAAAAAAAAAAGAAAGAGAAAGCCAGAATTATAAAGTTATCTGAGAGAGCTATATTATTTCTTTGAATGTCAAAAGGAGTTTGGATTGCAATTAGAGAACAAATGAGAGTCATTTTGTGTGAGTGTGTGTGTGTGTGTGTGTGCTGTGCGTGTTTAATGTTTGTTTGCTCTGATTATTTTTTTTTACTGTGGTTACAATATATAAATTAAAAATGTATCATTTTAACCCTTTCCAAGTGGACAGTTCAGTGATATTAAGTATTTTCACATTGTTGTGCAACGATCACCACCCTCCAGCTCCGAAATGGTCTTATTTTCTGCAACTGAAACTGGGTATCCATTGAACACTATCACTATCGCCTTCCTCCCTAGCCCCTAAAATTTATCATTCTACTTTCTATCTCTATGAACTTGAGCCCTCTATATACTATATGTACCTCAAAGGGTGGAACAGGATGACATTTGCTCTTTGTGACTGGCTCATTTTGTTTAAGGATTATACTTTCCTGTTTCCTTTTTCACTTTGTAAATTTTTGTTTGTTTGTTTTCTCTGAGAACTAGACCTTGTTTTCCCCAATTCTATACCTTGATATTTTATTCCTATTTTATATACTTTGAGAAACATATTTAAAATATCTATGTACATTATTTCTTCTAGTTTCATTAAAAAATAACCTACCCCAGGATTGTGAAGATACCCTACCATTATATTTTTTCTGAAGTCCTAACATTTACATCTCATAATTAGGTCTGCATTCCATACAATTTTATTTTGTCTATAGTGTGGGCTGAAATTCAAGAATTCCTCTTTTTTCTATGGATATCGAGTTGAGACATTGGCACTCATAAAAAGAAAATGATTGGGCAGCCCCGGTGGCGCAGCGGCTTAGCGCCGCCTGCAGCCCGGGGTGTGATCCTGGAGACCCGGGATCGAGTCCCACGTCAGGCTCCCTGCGTACAGCCTGCTTCTCTCTCTGCCTGTGTCTCTGCCTCTCTTTCGCTCTCTCTGAATAAATAAATAAAAAAAAATCTTTAAAAAAAAAAAAAAAAAAAAAAAAGAAAATGATTTTCTCATGATATTGTAATGTCATCCTGGTTTTAATTCAAGTGACATACTAGCAGAGCTAACAATAGTGGGTCTACATTCTGCCCCATAGTTTGTCTATATTGTCATCGATAGAAAGTCTCATTTAGTATAACTTTATATCTGGTAATGGAAGTTCTCTGCTTCTATATGTTTTTTCAAAACTCATTGTTATTATCAGCGCTTTGCATTTCTCTATTTTGAAATCAGCTTGAAAATTTCTGTACTCAATTTTATTTTTTAAAGATTTTATTTATTTATTAATGAGAAACACAAAGAGAGAGACAGAGATATAGGCAGAGGGAGAAGCAGGCTCCATCCAGGGATCCTAGGATCACGCCATGAGCCGAAGGCAGTCACTCAACCACTGAGCCACCCAGGCGTCCCCTATACTCAGTTATATTTTAACTGAAATTTTATTGAGCTCATTAAAACAATGGGAGATCATTAATTGACATCTGTACTATATAGTATTTTAATCCAACATTTATGCTATCATCTTTATTTTTGGTCATAACATATCAAATGTTTTTTTTTTTTCACTAAATTCAATTTTCAAATATTTGAGATTTAAATCTACTCTAATGAGAGACAAAAAAGTTTGTGATTTCCACTTTCTTGTAAGGTCCATGTCTGTGTGTCTGTGTTGTATATTAAGATAATGTTGGTCTCATAAAAATAGTTAAGAAGTACCTTTATTTTTGTTTCTTCTGAAATGTTTGCATAATCTCAGAGTTACTTTTTTTCTGTATATAGGAAGTCGTTTGTTACTAGTGCTGTCTTTTTGTAGGTTTTTATAAAATGGATTTCATTTCTTAAACAGATACTGGATTATTACAATTTACTTTTTGACTTTAGTTTTAAATACTGTTTTTGATAATTTATCTACTTTGTCTAGAGTCCTAGTTTTTGGCCTAAAATTGTTCATAAAAGCCACTACTATGCTATTTAAGTCTGCAGATCTGCTGAGAAGTCACTTTCTAGTTCCTGAAACCAGTAATTTTTTTCATTTCTTTTCTTTCTCATAATCAGTCATGATAAAGGCTTATTGATGCTGATATACATCAATTGTTTGCCAAAGACCTGATTTTTACCTTATTTAATCTTTAATATAAGTGGTAGATAGATAGGTAGAGATGTAGAGATATCTCATTTGTTCTGCTATCTTGGTGGCTTCTTATTTTCTATGATTATTACATATGATTTTCTGTATTTATTCTAGGTTTTTGGATAAAAGCCTTTTATTATTGATACCACTTCTGGGGCACCTGGGTCAGAGGTCAGGTAAGCCTCTGACTAGGTTTCCTGTCAGGTCATGATCTTGGGGTGCTGGATCAAGCCCTGCTTTTGGATTCACATTCAGTTATGAGTTAGTTTCCCTCTGTCATGCCTTCTGCCCTTCCCCTCACTCTCTAAGATTAGTATGTAAAAAAATATTTTAAAAAATGAATTTATATTTTTATGAAATGTAATGAATTTTGTTAGGAATTTTCTTCAAAGACCCACTTCATCTTATTATCTTTAATATCATATCTTCATTATTATTATTTACTTTTAATTTCCTTATTTCAGTGCTGTTACTATTTGTTTTAATTTTGTTATTATTTCTTCTTTGATTAAGAATCTTATTGTCTTCTTTTGCCAGGGCTACCTTAACAAATTACCACAGTCTAGGTGGGTCAAATGAACAAAAAATATTTTCTCATAACTTCTGGAGGTTAGAAGTCTAAAATTAAGGTGCCAGCTGGTTGTTTTTTTCTGAAGACCCAGTCAATTTAGATATAGGCCCAATAGATTAGGGGCCCATTCAATAAGGCTTATTTTAACTGACTTACCTCTTTCAATGCCCAGTTTTCAAATACAGTCATCCTCCTATGAGCTACCCATGTGACCTCACTTAAACTTAACTATTCCTTTGAAGACTTTATATCCAAATGTAGTTACATTCTCACGTTCTGGGCTTGGACTTAAATATATGAATTTTGGTAGGACACAATTTAGCCCACCATGCTTATAGAAGCCTGTTTATTTTGCATATTTTATGTCTTGTTTACTAGCTTAATTTCAATAAGGTCAGAGAAAACACTAAGAATATTTATTATAGGTTTATGACCCACTATGTAATAGATTTTGGTACTTGTTTTGATAAGTGTTCCCATTATGTTTTTTAAGAAATCGAATTCTTTTGTTATTGTATATAGATCTACAAAAGCATGTGTACATGTGTGTATATGCATGTGCATACATACAGATCAGTGTGCTCAATTTGATAATCAGGTCAGATTTACTATATACTTACAGATACTTCTGTCTCCTTGTTTTCTTAGCTAGTGAGAAAGGTGTGTTAATGATTTCCTATCTGATTATGGATTTGCCTGTATCCCTTTTGAATTGTGTCAAATTTGGCTAAAGGTATTTTGAAACTTTATTATTGTGTATATACAGATGTTGAAGTGTCATATGTTACTGTTGGGTTGTTCATTTTGACATTATAAAATGACTCTTTTTATCTCTAGCCTGAAAAATTTCCTTTAGTACTTATTTTAGTGCTGAAATTTTTAGAGTCCTACCTTGCAGTTTCAGAATTTGACCAATCCTTGAGACAGGGATAGAGCAGGTATTTGGTCAATTATTTAGACACATGTAGGGTTCAGTTTTGACACTCCTTTTTAATGAGACTGCCTAAAGTTTTTCTGTCCCTCAATAAGCACATCGAGACCCAGGGTGCATTCTCAAGCTCTAACATAAGGAAAGATTTGGCAATGCCCCTGGGGAAATGTGCGGACCTCAATTCAACCTTTTAGAGTACCTTGTCTCTATGTTCATCACATTTCTAGGTCCTGCTTACTTTCTTGTTTGAAAACAGATGATTTTTTTTGTATTATTTACTAAGTCATAGTTATTGGAGGTAATGACATTTTAGTCTCAAACTAATCCATTTTAATCAGAAAAGGCAATCTTACTTCATTAAAATTATAAGCAGCAGTCTTAATGTATGTAATATTTGTAATTTTTTTAAATGAGGAAAAATTAAAATGCCCTACTAACTCTAGTATATCCTATAAGAAAAAATAATTTAAAATATACACGAAGCACTTTGAACTCGTTGAATTGAGTGATTAAATCTAGTATCAAATTATTTCTTCTTTTTTACCCTACATAAAAATCTATAGTATTAAACAAACTTAAAATATTAAATTTCCAAGTGAAGTTTATATTTTTGTATGAAACTATGCAAGCATCAGCATGTTAGGCAAACTTCCTGCACCAATAATTCTTATTGCTATCTCAAGTCAGTAGCAGAATTTTATTTTATGGTTTTATTGTAACTCATAGCCCACACAAAATTCTAATTGAAAAGAGTTTGACAGTCTGTGTTTTACCCTCCTCTAGACTATAGGACATCCCCAAACCATATTGTACAATTTGTTACAAATTGCAGTTTACTCAAGAGAGACTTAAAATTATGATGAATGACAGAATTAGTTAGAATAAGTTACTCTGACTTTGAAAATGATTTCTAGTCCACATTGGGAAGCCATAAAATCGAGTCACATAAACTAAATCAAATCTGGCAGGGAAAAATTTCAGATACCAGGAGATATCCTTTGTCATGAGAGCCTATTTTGAAATTTAAATAGGAATATATACAAAACATACTTTTTGAATATCTTTGACTTTTGAAAATTACTTTGACTCATAAGTAAGGAAAATACACTAGATCTGACCTTACAAAGAGTAAAATAGCAGGTATTAGCTGACTTAAAACAACTTTGTAAAATAGATAAAATCCTATCCTTTATATTTTAAGGGATAAATGATATTTAATTGCATACCTCATTTTTTTTCTGAATACAACACTTAAAATGGGACACTTGGGTGGCTCAGCAGTTAAGCACCTGCCTTCAGCTCAGGGCATGATCGTGGAGTCCCAGAATCAAGTTCCACATCGGGCTCCCTCCAGGGACCCTGCTTCTCCCTCTGCCTGTGTCTCTGCCTCTCAATCTGTGTCTCTCATGAATAAATAAATAAAATCTTTTTAAAAAACTTAAAAGGATTTAGGACTGAAAATAAAGCAACATTAATTTGACTCATAAGCATGGATTATACTTTTTTTTGAGGCAGGAACCATGCTTTTCGGGTCCCCTGCTGTCTGTTTCTCCAGCCAGGTAATGGAAAGAATTACTAATCAATTCACATTTAGTTAATATAAATCAAAGAGACAATTTTACAAATACTTAATCCTTTTCATACCTCAATAAACTTGCTATAAATATTATATTTCCAAAAGAAGGAAAAAGACATATAAAAAGGTAACATTAAAAGTGCTATATTATATATCAACTAAAGGACACAGCCTGGAGCCTAGTGAATTTTGTCTGACTCCTTAGCTTCTACTCTTCCTGTTATAGCTTAACAAGTCCAGCAGTGTTCACTTGTTTCTCTTTTTGGTCTTTTATAAAACTGTGTGTGTGTGTGTACAGATGTGCTCGTGATTCGTGATAAATTATAGAAATTTCTGATATTCCCTTTTCTGTGTGGTGATCTCAAATTAATATCTTCATATTTGTGTTTCTATTTCCATTTTATTTTTATTTATTTTTTTAAGATTTTATTTATTTATTCATGAGAGACACAGAAAGAGAGGCAGAGACACAGGCAGAGGGAGAAGCAGGCTCCATGCAGGGAGTCCGATGGGGGACTTGACCCTGGGTTTCCAGGATCACACCCTGGGCTGAAGGCAGCGCTAAACCGCTGAGCCATCAGGCTGGCCATCTATTCCCATTTTATTCTCAAATACATACATTATCTTTCCTGATCTCATCTCTGAAGTTTGGTCTTTATAGCCCTGATATGTAAGTATCACTCAGTACATTTAAATTTGGAGGTACTTGCTTCAGTCAGGGTTCTCTAGAGAAAGAGAATCAATAGAATATATGTGAAGATTTATTATAAGGAGTTGGCTCACATGATTATGGAGACTTTAGTCTCATATCTAATTTCTCCAAGTTGGAGACCCAGGAAAACAGTGATGTAATTCTAGTCTGAGTTCAAAGGCCTGAGAACCAGGGGAGCGGAAGATGTAATTCCTAGTACAAGAGCAGGAAATTGATGTTCCAGAGCAAGAGGAAGGCAAGAAACAAAGAGGGTAGATTCCTCCTTCCCCTGTCTTTTGTTCTATTCAGGCCCTCAGTGGATTGGATAATTTACAACCACACTGAGGAGAGTCAGCTACTGTACTGAATACACTGATTCAGATGCTAATCCCATTTGGCAATATCTTCACGGACACACTCAGGAATAATGTTTAATCAGGCATCCATGGCTAAGCAAACTGACACATGAAATTAACCATTATGTTATTTCTCATGTCTCCTATTCTCCATGCAATTTTAAATATACAATTTGTAACACTTGTATCCTTGAAGAGTGTGTAAAAATTGTACATAAGTGTAAGTATATGAATACATACACACACATACATGAGAATATTACAAGGTGAAAGTAAACAGAGGTCTGAAGTAACAGGGGAGTACTCTTGCCTAAGAGTTCCCTATTTGTGATCAATAATATTCAATAAGTACACTGAAAAAAACATTAAGTGAATATATAAGTGGACAACTATATCCCCAAAAAGTATCAAGCCTTTCACCGCTCTATCAGTAGAGCTTGTCATTTAGAATGAAATTCTTTGAGGCAGAAAGAAATACAAAATATTAGGTTAATTCCAAGAACACATGTATATTTGAGTCTGGTTCAGTTCCCAGATGATTTGTTCAAGTTCTTTGACAGAATGTGTACGGCTGAGAAGAAAGGGTGTGGGCTCTATGAAACTAGAAAAATAAGTCAAATATTTAATTTTAAGGGATGAAGACAGTAAAAAGATAAAATATTCAAATATTTGAGAGGGCATAGAGATTTGAATATTGGAGAAGAGTTAAACTTCTGCAAGTATAGAATGGATATTATGGCCATTTAGTTCATAGATAGTTGTATAAGCAGCTGTTGCAAAACTTAAAAACATTTTATTGTATCTCATGTGTTCCTGGGCATATAATTCAGGCAGGACATTGCTAGGAAATTCTTCAACTAAAGATGCCCCACAACATCTAAAACCACTTCCTTCAACTATCTAGCCCCTTGACAGTTTAACCTGGAAGTCTGGGCTCAGTGAGGCCACTCTCTGTCTGTGATAACTCAGGAATTCTCAAGGGAGTCTCCCCATCAAATTAGTTGAATTTACATGATTGCTCATGGCTTGTAAATTGAGTCTTTTTTTTTTTTTAGGGGTCTAGGCAGTAGCTTCAAGTTTTTGTGTGACTTACCCTTGAAAGCCCCAGAATTCACTTTTACCACATGATTGGTCAAGCAAATTACTCAGGCCAGCATAGAGTAATGGGTAAGGAAATTAGACCTCATCTCTCAATGAAAATTATGAAATAATGTGTAGTCAGAATCCATCACAATGAGCATGTAAATATCATCATTAATGATACAGAACTAATCTGGATGGCATCATTATAGGAGGACTTATGTCAATGTGAGTCAGTTCCAAAAGTCCTTTGACTTTCACCCATTTCCTGGAGGCCCACTCTCCAGCAAACATCAAAGAATGAAGGGAGAGAAATCAAGCTAGCAAATCTAGGGGAAAAATGCAATAGCTTGTCCATGGAAAGCATTATTATTCTGGGGTGTTCTCAGTGCAAGAATATGCTCAGGGGCCTTATCAATAGAAAGCAATGACTTCAAATGCATAGTAACATGACATTGTGGATAAGAGTTTTAAGTAAGTGGTAGCTACTTTGTGTTATTGTGAGTCCAGACCAAATATGAAACAGAGTAACAAGTCATATACCTGTGAAAGCATGCATGCATTAATATATTTATGAACACACACATTAATGACATTAAAGCACCAGAAAAAAATTAAAAGGAAGTATTAAGGGTACCTAGGTGGCTCAGTCAGTTAAGTGACTGACTCTTGGCTTTCAGCTCAGGTCATGATCTTAAGGTCCTGAGATGGAGCCCCCTCAGACTCCATAGTCAGCGGGGAGTCTGCTTGAGATTCTCTCTGTCTCCCTCTCCTTCAGTCCCTCTCTGTCTTCTCTCTCTCTCTCTCTAAAATAAATAAATATTTTTAGGAAAGGAAGCATTCAAAATTGAGTATACAGTCAATATCTCCCATGAATATCATCATAGAATGATTCCAATATGAAGATGTATCATGGTTAGAAAAATATATATTTTTATTGAAGGAGAAAGATTATCAAAATATCTGCATTACCATCTATATAGGTGCTTCTAACTATTCACTCACCAGATATTCAGTAGAGAAAAGAGATCCATTTATTCCATTTATTTTAATAATTAATGTTGGAAGTTATACCAACTGCCTGTCATCACTTATCTCCATTCTGATGCAATGTCAGAACATTTCCATGATTTGATAGATTATAACTGATGACATGCTGCCAAGTAAGTAGTCCTCCTGGATCGTGTATTTACCATTATGTACCATCTCCATCACCACCATTTTATCCCTACAACACATATTCTTGTCCATCACAAAAAGTTTTTCCTTGATCCCTCTTGTCAATCTCATTGATTGGAACTGTGTGTTGTTTCTTTTTGGCCCTTTTATATCTATGAAAAACTATGAAGAAAAGGGTGGAGATGGCTCAGTTACTTTTGAAGCAAGTATTTTATCATGCATAGAAACTATATTTTGTAGAAGGAAACAATGCCGACAGCTCAATAGCTATCAAAATATTACCCCTGATGCATATATTCAAAACAATATGTGCTATGCCCAAATATCTAGATAGATGTTCTTTTTGCTTTTCCTACTTTTTATTATTAGATACTCATGGTCTGTAGTCCCTAAGTCATGTCCATACTTAGCCTGTTACTTGGTTAAATCTCTTATTCCAAGCTGAAGTATTCAAAGTGGGGTGTTAATAAATATGCTTTTAAGAATATTTCAGAGCCAAATTAATTGAGTAGCATGGAATGGAATTACTAAAGATGAGAAAATTCACCACCACAAAATCGGCTCACCGAAACTAATCTTAATTTTTTTTTACTAATCTTAATTAATATTTTTCTTAGTTATTATTGAAATCATAAGCAATCTAACATTTATTTTTCTTTTTTTGAGTAGTCAAGTTTTGGTTTGTTTGTTTTGTTTCTTATGATAGTCTGGTAAAGAGCCATCTTGGGTTAGAAGCAGAAAAAGCTAACAATAAAAAATAATGAGATACAAATAAATTCTACTATTGCATATGACTTTGTAATTTGGTGAAAATTATTCTTTGTACTGGCAGTTTATCTTTTTATATAGCACAATTATTAAATTTAAGATTCAAACATAAAGTCTAATTAGAATGCATTTTCCAATAAATATGATCAAATTTATGCAATAATTTTTCATCTTTTTATGACATATTATTGATCTGATTATATGATCTGATTGAAAAGCCATTGGGAATGATATACATGTATATATTATACAATTGGTATATCCAAGTAAAACTAAATTAATTATAAGTATCTCATTATAATTTATTGATTGCCTAACGCTTTGATCTGGAAGTCACTGTGTATGATTTGCAATTGGTTTGACTAAGTAAACTCAAAGTTACAATTGTAGAGTTCTCATTCTGCCTTTGAAATCCTTTATTGCCAATTAATTTTTGTTTGTTTTCATAAGACCCTAAAATAAAGAACTTTTCAATATTATTATGCATAGCTTTCAATACTGGGGAAACACAGCAGGAGTACTAAAATCAACATTCTAGGGCAGGGGACCAACATCATTATCACTTGCTATTATTAGCATATCACGGTTAAATCCCTGTTGTTTATTAATTTGTAAAATAAGACAAATATTCTATAGGGTTATTGTAATTAATATATCACATGAAAAATACATAGATTAGGACCCTATGATATAAGAGGGATTCACAGCAATTATTTTGCTTTATTCCTATAATTCATTGACATAAATATAAAAGTTAATATTTATACAAGTAAGTTGTTTTGGGGATACTCATTATTTTATATACTTTATAGATATTTGTTCATTAATCTCACCAATTACCCTCTAAGATAGGTAATATAATATTCAGAGGTGATTGATCAGTTCAGAGGTGATTGATATTTATTTGAAATAGAGGTTTCATGACATAATTTATGAAGTAAGATATGTACTACCAAGTTTGTGGTTTTGGTTTTTACTTAGGATTCATATTAATATTTTATCCATTCTCAATGAAGCATAAAAACCTTGTCACAACATGAAGTTAATACTGTGTTTGAGCTCTAACAGTCAGACTTAAAATAATGGGCAACTGTCCTGGATCAAGGTTAAAGGCTTATTTGGCATTTTAAAAGAAAACTTTCTTCCAGATTTGAATTAGGTCAATCTTGCAGGAGGTGTTATCAGACTTTCTGCTCAAAAGATAACCCCCATTGTATAAACTGCAAATATAAATGACCTCAAAGGAACAAATTAATGAAGCATTTTCAAGGATTTTATTTTTGTCACAGCATGATCTCTTCTTTAAAGTTACATCAAAGATGAAAAGTTATAAATCTAGAATTATGGTTATATCAGAAGGATACCTTTATGTAAAATACCAATTTCATAAGATTAAAATATCTTGTTCCAGGAAGACTCTTAAAAGAAAATTCATGTTGAAAAATATTTATACTAAAAGAGTTTCCAATATGTAAACAAAGGATACAGTGATATAAATGCATTTGGCAATTTATCATTATAATGATTCCATAATGTATGTGTAAGCAATAGCATATCAACTTACTAATGGTATAATACATAGTGTTTTAAAAACAATAAAAGCTCTATACAAATATTAGAGAAATGTTATAAGGAATCAAGACAAATGGTAAATATTCTTGAAAAAGTACACACATTATTTTTTTAAAGTACACACATTATTTTATTTATTTATTTGACAGAGACAGAGAACATAAGCGGGGGAGCAGCCAACAGAGGGAGAGGGAGAAGCAGACTCCCTGCTAAGCAGGGAGCCCAATGCAGTACTCTATCCCAGGTCCCTGGGATTATGACCTGAGCTGAAGGCAGACACTTAACCAACTGAGCCACCCAGGTGCACCACCACATTTTATTTTTTAAACAAATTTCCAAAACTAACAGAATTAGACAAAATTTAATTTAAAAACTATGAATTTAACTGTATTACATACAAAACCATGACTCCAGGTTCAGGACAAATGTGTACTTATATTTTATTTTATTCAGTTACATTTTTTTTCAGTTATAGTCCCCCCAGTCAAGTAATTTATTTTGTATTGGAGTAATTTCCGGTTCCACAAACAAAACTGTAGAATATCAATACTTTGTTTGAATTCTTTCTTCTGTACACTGAGAGTGATCTAAAATCCCACAATATCCAACATACTCAAACCTCAGGGAAGGGTTCGTAAATACACAGTTGGAACCATGATGTTCTTTTCTCCTGAATGGAATGGTCCACAGAAAAAGCACAGAATATAGCACAGCATAAGAGCACATGCTATATATGAAGTGATAAAAAATACACTAGCATTTTCTTTCTTCTTCTTTTTTTTTTTAAGATTTTACTTATTTATTCATGAGAGACACAGACAGATATAGAGACATAGGCAGAGGGAGAAACAGTTTCCTCACAGGAAGTCTGATACAGGACTCCATCTGCAAACAGGGATCACATCCTGAGCCAAAGGCAGACGCTCAACCACTGGCCCAGCCGGGTTTCCCAACACTAGCATTTTCTATATGTGTAAAGAGGAAGGCAACATAGATTAAAGGATCTTTTATGCTCATTTAAAAGTTAGTCAGAAAAAAAATTAATAATAAATAAATGTTAGGTTGTCTCTAATGCATTTTTCAAATATTTTGGAGAGCACTGCAAACCAATGTAGGGTATGCTAATACCATTGTCTGTTGCCTTGACAGTCTTATATGGTCCCATACCAATGTTTTTGCTCTAGATATCCTTTGAATAAAATAGATTTAAATGCAGTTAGACAATATATATGATACATACATCCATATGTGTGTGTGTATGTTGTGTGTAATATATATTTGTATTTATATATATACATTAATTTATATATAATATATGTATGTGAAAACTATTTCATTTCCAATATATACTATCCACTTACATAATTGTAACTCATTTAAATTGAAAAATCTAATACCATTTCTTTGTTAGATAAGGTAATAAGTCCTACAGATGATAATTTGTTTCTAAGAGTAAATGATACATGAGCAATCTGGCTCAGATCTGATAGTTTCCAATACATGTCTTATTATTCCAATACTTTATCTCTGATTGCTGTTCTATTGAAGTATTAAAACATTATGGATTATATATTAAATTTGTTTATGAAGCAGATGGTTTTTAAATACTACTTATCTCATAATTTTTATTTGACAAAATAGTAAATTTATATATTATAATATATCCAAAGAATAAAATATAAAACTAACAAGGAATCTGTATGCATTTTGAGACAGTTACTACGTTTTTATATTGTGGGGAATAGGTACCCTTTTAAAACTGTGAAAACTCGGACGCCCATCCTGAGTTGGGAAACGCTACTGACCCACATGGACCTGGAGCAGGCTGTGACCCAGCCGCCCTGTGATCCCATATTCCTCACATCTGGACTTACAGGTGAGCCAGTTTTCCGGCCCTGCCTGCCTGCCTGCCTACCTACCTATCTCTGCATCCAATTTGCAACTTTAAGTCCCTGAGTTTGGGAGCTTCAGCTCTCTGGGTCTTGCTAGTATCCCAAACAGACAAAGACGTTTGCCATACAATACCACTTTCAATCAAGCATCTGTGAAATGGATATCGTGAAAGGGAATTCTCAGCCTTGAACATTTCTGGGCCCTGCTCCCCTGGCTTTCGCACTGACCCAGGTCCAAAGGGCTGGGAAAAACCTCAGCACGCGGGCTCTATTTCCGTCCCTCTGTACATACGTTGCCTGTCTGCCTCCCTTAAAAGTAAAGAAACAGGGACACCTGGGTGGCTCTGTGTTGAGTGTCTGCCTTGGGGTCAGGTCTGTGATCCCGGGATCCAAGATAGAGCCCCACGTCAAGCTCCTTGCATGGAGCCTGCTTCTCCGTCTGCCTAGGTCTCTGCTCCTCCCTCCCTCCCTCTCTCTCTGTCTCTCTCTCTCTCATAAATAAATAAGTAAAATCTGTAAAAAAAAAAAAAAAAAAAAAAAGTAAGAAAGAAAGAAAGAAAAGAAAAAAGAAAAGAAAAGAAAAGAAAAGAAAAAGAAAATCATCTAAAAAATAAAAATAAAATACTAAAACTGAAAACTCCAGGTAAAACCAAAAATCATTTCATATATCATTAATTTGATGTATAAATTAAGCTTTATATCGAGCCACAGATCTAGGGTATTATTCAGCAAAATATTGAAATAATCTTAACATTTTGGAAAAAAAGGTGCATAAATATGAAAAATCCTATATGCAACAATTCAAAACAGGATTTTGAACATATAAAGCATTCCAATGAATAAAGAATTAAAATGAAAATGAAAGAGGTACTGTTTTTGCCTATATTAGATAAACAATAATAGAGGAGAAATATCCAGGGTTGTTTGTTGAGTATAAAATGAAAAATCATTCTAGGGAGTACTTTTTAATTAAAAAAAAAAAATGCGTAAAAGCCTTGCTCTGAAGGAGATACAAAAACAGTGGAAAACATAAAAATGCTACATCATGATTATTATAAATTTATTGTCTAGTCATACAATGAAATGCTATGTGCTTTCCAAAAAAGATGAGCGAATGGCTCATGTTATGAGAAGCGTTCCTGATATGCTGAAAATTCCAGAAACCAAATTGTGTATGTCTCTATGGAGAGAAGAGAGAGCAAGAGAGGAGAGTGAGAGAAAGATGGAAGATAAACAGTGAGCAGGAAACAGCAAAAGAGGTAAGACGACAGTGGACTCACCAGGATAACTATATGATCTCTGAGTAATGGGATTATAGGAGATTTTACATTCTATTCTTCTGTTTTTCTATATTTTCCAAGTTTTACTGCAATTTTTATGTATTTAAAATAAAATATATTTTACTTATAATATTAAAATTAACCTTAAAATTCATAAAATATTCTAATAAATTGTGAAGAATTTTTGTCTGTTTTATAGAATTTTGAACCACAGTGCACTCTCAATAATGGTTACTATAGTACTCCCTCCATTTATTTCTTTAGTTACACTTATAGGCAGAATTCTAAAGATGTCCCCAAATACTTTCCCTCTGGTTATTCAATAAAACACTGGTCTAGGTATGCTGTGAAGCAGCTCTGCAGGCAGAATTAAGTTTTCTTTTTTTTTTTTTTTTTTTTTACCTTTAAATAGGGAGATTGCCTTGAGTTGTCAAGGGGGCCCAATCTAATCACTCTGTCCCTTAAAAGCAGAGAATTTCCTCTTATAGGAGTCAGAGAAATGGTGTAGATGAGGAAAGCACAGAAGTGAGGCAGAAAAGAAATCAGAGAGATTTTGGAAGCATGAGACAAACTCTAGGCTAGGTTGCTGTCTTCAATGTTAAAGAACAGAACCAGGGAATGCAGGCCCGTAGAAGCCGAGAACAATCCTCAGCCAGAGTCAACAAGGAAATAAAGACTTCCATCCTAGAAACTCCAGCAGGGCATGTACCCTGCAGACATTTTGATATCAGCCCTTTTGAGACGCTAAGCAGATCCCATCAGATGTCTTATAAGAACAACCAGACCTCCTGAATTTCTTAGATGATATGTGAGCATTGTTTAAAGCTGCTAAGTTGTGGTCCTTTTTACTAGAGCAACACTTAGAGTTACAGCTTCCCAGGCCCATTCTCCTCTCTTATTTCCCATCTTCCGTTGTATAAGTGATACTCTAGCATGTGCATGTGCATGTGCATGTAGCATGTAGCATGTGTATAAGCGATATTCTAGCATGTACATGTGCATGTACTCTATAAGTGCATGTGTTTTGAAGTTCATATATATATAATATATATATATTATCATTGAATCAGCAAGTTAGTCAAAATCAATAGTATTTACTAGATGCAGGTAACTTGATTTATACAAATGAGTTTGTGCTATGACTTTATTTCCTTTCAGGTTTTGGACAGTGCTTATATTTTCCATGTTATAGGCTATTACATTTAAAATCTGCATAGTTCATTGATTCCATGTGGAGAAACCACGTTTCATTTTTCCTTTCCCCTCGTGATAGTCTTTGAGGTAGCTTCTCTTCTTCACAAACCACAGACAATACTGTGATTAACATCCATGCTCAGGACTAATGATATACCTACCATATTACCTCATAATTTATCGAAGTTCTTTTTAATTACTTTATATATAATGGTTATGGTATACCATCCTAAAATAATCAAGGCTGCCTTTCTCATAGTTTTGTTAACAATCTACATGATCCCATAATATATTTTATTTAATTTTGACAATCTGAAAATTATAAACTTTAATCTCATTTTTGTTTTAAATGCATTTCTTTGATTTTTAGCCATGCTAAGTATGTCTTCATATACTTGTTAACTGTTCTAATTTTTTTCCATCTGTGACCAGTCTGTTCATATTTTTTGCTTATTTGCCTTTGAGTTACATGTTTTTTGTTTTTTGTTTTTTTTGTTTGTTTGTTTTTTCTCCCTTGTTGAGTTTTAAAAGTTTCTTGTAAATTCTAGCTGGCAATGAATGTCAAGATGTTTCTGGGGAGCATTTTTACCATCTTTATAGAGATACAATTTATATACAACACAATTCACCAATTTTCAATAGCAATATTGTGGTATTCTTGGGGGCTTGTTTTTTTTTTTTTTTTTTTTTTTTTTTTCCATTTAGGTGCATGTACAGTGGTGTGAAATGGTGTAACAATTACCAGGTGTAACAATGAGTGTTAACTAGAGCACTAAGGTTGTAGGTTTCCTTGAAATTTTAACATTTCCTCCTTGAGTAAGCTGGTGTCAGAGAGTTCTCCTTGAGTAAGCTGGTGTCAAAGAGGAAAAGGAAATATGACATGAAAATATTCCAAGCATTAATTTTTTAATTCTTTTCTTAAACAACTTTACTAAGATGTATTTTAAAAATTATACAATTAACCATTTCTTGTGAAGAATTCAAGAAATTATAGTAACTTTACTGAGTAATGATTATATCATCACCATAAATCCATCTCAGAACATCCTATCTTGTCCGTTTTCCAGTTAATCCTCACTCTCACACCGGACTTCGGCAACCACTAATCTACTAACTTTTGTGAATAGTTCCTACAAATGCATTTATAGGGTATACCATCTTGTGTCTTGCTTCTTTCACTTAGCGTGTGTGTTTTGAAGTTCATCCATAAGGCAACATTGTCAGTAGTTTTTCCTTTTTATTTTGAATAGTGTTTCACGCTATGGATATACTATGTATTATCTAACTATCAACCAGT